>NC_073697.1:118843363-121343363 GCF_023634085.1 Falco cherrug
ACCAAGATGTGCAGGCAAAGCCTTTCTCTTTATCGCCAGCCTGATTGTCAGGTGAGCAGCTGAGGAGGGGCTGTTCACATTGCCCATACCAAGCTGTACTAGCTTGTGATAGACACAGGAAGATGCCCAACGAGCACAGAGATGCCTGGAAAAGCCAGATTGCTGGGGATTGTAGGAGGAGTCAGTTTAACTCATTAGGCTGCTGGAAAAATAACTTGCCCATGAACGACCAGTTGTGCTCTGGTCTGCCAGCTGAATCAACTAAGTCTTCATCTGCAGGAGGGCTGGACATGCCTGAGAATGGCTGAGAAGGCTGGGACTGTGCCAAGGAGCCTTCTTCCAAAAGCTAGCCTCAGATCCATCCCCTAAGGGTGTGTGGGGTTGCATTTAGTGGCAGCACTTTGTAAACTACTTAATATACATTCATTCCCCTGGCCACTTGTTCCTGCCTGCTAATGCTACTGTGCATTAGTCTGGCTGAATGTGGAGTCCCAAAGGAGACTGACTTGGCCAGTTGATCCAGCTGGAAAACTTCTCTCTGAGAGAATGGTTTGTTTTACCCCAGAAAGCTTAATGTGCACGTCCAGTTTTCACAAAGTGACAAAAATGAAACAGAAGTAAAAAATAAATTGGACTGAAAGAAACCCATACCAGAAAAAGAAAGAGAATGTTAAAGGGACGGGAATAAAATGGGGAGGGGATTTCTGACAGCTAGAAAGAGGGAAAGAGGCCTCTCAAACATCCAAGATGCCAAAGAGCCATGCAGAGGTAGAGTGCTTCAGGTGGTAGGAGGTGAATACGCTCTTGGATGCAACAGATTTGTGTTTCACTTGTGCGCAGTTACACATCCCCTGGCATCGCTCTGGCTCTCGAGGCTGTGCTTGCGAATAAAGCAGGCAGCCGTGTGCCCGAAGCTCGGGGACAGGTGCACACCCTCAGGCAGGACTTGCCATAAGCACGTCTGGGCAGCGCTGAGGGGACTGAGGCCTGGCCTTGCGCCCCCGGCAAATGCACAGCTCCCTCCTGGGCTCTGACGTCCCACCAAATCACCCACCAGCCTTCACGAGGGTCATGCCCCAAGGAGGAGACAAGGCCACAGAGAGCTGTGGAGGTGGCCCATGCCAAGAGGATCAGCCCGTCATTTGTCTCCCTTCATCCTCGGTGTCAAAAGCTCAAAATAGCCCCGCTCTTGCAAGGCTCCTGTGCGGGGTCACGCCTGTTGGTGTGGATGATACGCTTCCACTAATAGCACTCGAAGACATTCCTCAGCGGGTAGGTTGCCTTCTATATCTCAGCACGACGTGCTGCCATGTAGGAGCTGGACAACTGGGTTGTGTCCTAAGACGGCAGATACTATTCTTACCGCAGAGGGACTTGCTCCAGCACAGCTCCTTTCCCAGCTGCAATGCTAAAGATCAGAAGCAGGCCTGATTGTGCTCTCCCCGGTAAGAATATAAATCAAAGCGGCCCCTCTGCAGTCGGTGCAATGAGGCTGTGCTAGACCAGCACCCGGGTGCTCGCCGTGCCCTCCTGGGACGTGCTGTGCCCCGGGGAACACAGCAGCCACCCAGGTGCTTCCAGCGGCCATTTGGGGCTCAGCTTGGGGTGGATGGGGGCATTGCTTCCCCTGTAAAGCAGCGAATTAATGAAATGCTTGTGGACCTGAAAACCTGTTTATTGCTGATCAGGAAGAGGCTGCAGTCCACGAATCCCTTCCCTGGCGAGGAAGGCAGAGGCAGGGCTTGCTCTAAGCTTGCACCAGGACCAGCAGTGTTGCAGAAAGCCACATCCCCCCTCTCAGCCAAGTGGAGCAGTAGCAGCTCATGAACTTGTTCAGATCGAATAGAAGGCTGAGGCCCCAGTGCATTAAGTGTGATTGCAATCAGCTGAACTCACCTTCAGGTGACTCTTGTTGCAGAAAAAATTAATAAGCTGGTAAGTGGGAGAAGGTGGAAGTAGGAGTAATCACAGTGCTAAGTGCTAAGGTAGGGTTGATGGCTGAGGTTCAGGGGGCACTTTCTTGATCTTTACAGCTGCTTGACTGTAGGCAAGTGGGGGTCAGTCTCTTCTCCCAGAGAACAAGCGACAGGACAAGAAGAAATGGCCACAGGTTGCGCTGGGGAGGTTTAGATTGGACATTAGGAAAAAAACTTCTTCACTGAAAGGGTGGTCAGGTATTGGAAAAGGCTGCCCAGGGAAGTGGTGGAATTGTCATCCCTGGAGGTGTTAAAAAAATGCATAGATGTGGTGCTTAGGGACATGGTTTAGTGATGGACTTGGCAGTGCTGGGTTAATGGTTGGACTTGATGACCTTAAAGGTCTTTTCCAACCTGAATGATTCTGTGATCCTATGAAATGGTGCTGAGGCATGTAGGGAGGAGTCTGGGAGGAAGAGCGTGAGACATACGTGAGGAAAAGTGCTAAGTGGTATGGTAGTGCAGGATGCAGGGGTGGAAGAAATGACAACTCAGCATCAGGTTTGGGGAGGAAAGGCCAGGAAAAATCTGAGGGGAAACTGCTGGGAAACACTATAATGTTAATCTGTAAATGACAACCTAACTCGAAACCCACCTTGTGAGACCTTTGTAAAGCTGAATTTTACTTTCTAAGAAATTATTTACTCTATTTATCTGTAAAGTGGCATGTTGTTTCATTGCTACTGCACATGGCACATACATGTCTCATCGCTCAAGCCAATGCACCAAGCTGTGGGGAGCTCGCTGCACTTCAGAGAAGGAAGCATCCTCGGGCAACATCTCCCAAACCCAGGAGCACTAGCTGTATTGGGAGGAGGCAGTGAGCAGCTGTGCCTTCCCAGGCATTTGAAGACTTGAGGGACTACTTGTAGTCCTCAGCTGGAGCCTGGAACGCCCAAGCACAGCCAGAGCTCAGCTGCCCCAGCCGGCTCCCCAGGCAGGGGAGGCAGCCTGGGTTGATGTCCATCGCCAACAGGAGCTCTCTCTGGCAGGGGGTAAGTGGATAGGGATGGCGCAGAGCGGCTCAAGTTTTGAGTTGCTGCTGTGGCCCACTCCACAGGGACCTATCTTGTGCACAAGTTTTTTTGAAAAATCTTCCAAGAGAAAAAACCAACAACCAGCCTTGAAGTGGAGGAGAAGATGGGAGCAGAACCCAAGTATCTTTGAGCAGTGCTAAGTGCTCCTGCCTATCCTGGGAGGAGGTGGTAGATACGTAACAAGGAAAGGAATGGATTAGTGGTTCTGAGCTGGGGAGGGATGTGTGCAGGAGGAGCAGAGGCTGGGGAAAAATATCCCCACTGACAGCCACTGCTATAAAGCTTGCTGGATTATCAGGATCAAAGTGGAACACTGATGTGAGGAAGATGAATTGCTCACTGCTTTATGGAGAATGAGGGTCATTTTGCATTGACACTCTATCTGTGGAGTGCTGCTGCCTGTCACCTGATAAGGGCTTGTGCAAAGGTCTTGAGAAAAACATCAGTCCGTAGTGGCCATAAACGAACATCTCGGAGAGAAAGTTTAAAATAGATGCAGCTGATGGGCTCATATAGAACTGCTGTCCCGTATGGATGGCCAGGGAGCTCCTGAGCACAAATGCAGCTTTCAAGTAATAGTAGAGCAAATAGCTAAAACATTCCCCTTCAGAAACTTTTTGTAAGTGAAGTCAAATTCAAGAGTTCACGCTGTTAGTTCCTGTCAGGAGCCCCAGGAGAGGAGGAACCACCTGAGCCTTGCTGTTAGGGTCTCATGGCTGTGGTCTGCCTCCCCCTACCCCCTTGCCAGCAGCAGAGCCCCAGTGGCAGCACGGTACTGGTGGAGAAATGCAGTTCAGCACAGAGGAAGACTTCGGGAGTGCAGCCCGGAGTGGTACAGTCCAAGCTTAACCAACGTGTGAGGCAGACAGCGGTGTGGGGTCACGGGATGGCTCTGCTCTGAGACCTTGCACCCCACAGGTCACTGGCCACCTGGAGGCACTTCTCAGGGAGCAGTGGGTGCTTTGAGGGACCTGAGGGACTGATTTGGAAGGAAGGCAACATAGGCCTGCGTTGCTCAGCAAAGCAGTGGAGTGAAGTTGGCACTGCATCTTGAGCTGCAGAAAACTTAGTATATGTTTTCTCAGGCCACTGTCCTGATTGAGATGTGAAACACCCTGGTTGCTGGCTGTCTGGTGGCACATTGCTCTTGTTGTCTTCTGCTGGAGCTGTTTACACAACTGATTTGCCTTTCAAATCAGGGGGAGCAGGGACTTATAGCCTTCCCTCCGCTTCTCAGATGGATGCAGAGAGAAATTCAGGAAATGTTTAGGCTGACCACCAAGGAAATCTGTCCGCCAACATAAAATAATGAGACTGTTGACAAATTTCCTGTGGATGCAAAAGGAACTTTTCTGTAATGTAAAAAGTTAGTTCGGAAAATGTCACTAGAAAATTCTTCTATGTATCCTGTTGGTAACT
This sequence comes from Falco cherrug, assembly GCF_023634085.1. Classification (NCBI taxonomy): domain Eukaryota; kingdom Metazoa; phylum Chordata; class Aves; order Falconiformes; family Falconidae; genus Falco; species Falco cherrug. The sequence goes on from NC_073697.1 coordinate 118,847,796, forward strand.
TCATTGCAGTGACTCTGGCACTCAGAAAATCCTATGGTAACCCGGTGGGCTGTTTTACCCTTGAGGAGTCTAATGCTTAAAGTAAACAAGTTAATACAAATTCCACACCAGTATATTTCCATTTACAGCACTGAAATCTGCCCAGAAGTGGAATTTGTGCATCTGTCACAGATGAGTGTCAGCCTAAGAACATATCAACTCATTGGTCTCTTTTTTAGGGTACAGTTGTTGCTAGTGCTAATATTATGCACCTAATCCTGATTTTCCTTCCCTCCCCCTTTTGCCACTTGCTCTCTTTTTTCTTTGTCTTACCCAGAGGCATCTTAGCCTGCCCACCCCACTCCCCTGCTCTGTAACAGGAGCCCCTCAGCTGCTTTTGGTGGGTGATAGAAAAGGCATCCTGAATGTCACCTCTTTCGCTGGTGTTTTCTGCGAGTGTGAGGAGTCCGAGTAATGGCACAAGTCTGACACTCAGTGAAGAGCTGCTCACCTCCACGTACAAGTTGGCTAATTTACCTGTCTCTCTGCTGCTCTGTTAGAAGGGCTGTGCTGCTCTTGAGTCTCACCCACTGTTATTTTGCTGAAAGATGTCACCCTTGTAAGGCAGGCTGTCTGATCATCAGTTGTAAAACCTCTTTGTGCAGATGAAATAGAATATCAACTTCTCTGTCCATACAATTACTCTGAACCATACATAGACCAAACCCTATAGGAATTCTGTCTCTCAAAATGACCAGGATTAGGAGATAGGAAGGCCACCAGAATAGTAAATAATAGTTGCCTCCAAACATCAGTCGGTGCTCATTGGTGGCCACAAAAGGCAAACAGAATATTAGGAATTATTAGGATCAGCTAAGAACAAAAACAGAAATCATTCTACCAGGCCCACAAACCACATGCTGTCTGCAGTTTTGGCCTGTGCAATTAGGAAGTGCACAGAGAAAGACAACAAAATTGATGGGAGCACTGGAGAGACAAGCTGTCCAGACTGTGACCTTTCACTTTGGAAAAGGAACAACCAGGTGGGAAGACGATATGCTTACATAATATTTTAAATAATATGGAAAAAGTTAAATTGGATTTTCACCAAGTATCCAGCGTATACTCATGCACATAATACCAGCTGGTCCTTTGCTCTAGGCTGATATGGCTGGCTGCTTGTTCTCAAATCTATGAGACTATCTGTGCATGACAGGGTTTGGTTGTTTTTTTTTTTTTCTGCTCTGGCTTTCTCACAGCTGAGCAAGCCTCACAGATCTTGATTGTTTTCAGCTGGAATATGGATGCACAGCTGCTGTTTCATACCCTCTCAAATGGGCTGAAGGTAAGTTCTGTGTGGCAGCTGGAAAAGCATATTATATGGGAGTAAAAGTCTCTGAAGACCTGGGAAAAGGGAAAGAAGGGAGGTTAAAAAAAAAACCCTACTGTTTAAGAAAAGTCTTCTTTAGGCAGCAATTTTCAGAAGCAGGGGATGTATTCACATAATGGTCACAGCAAAATGGCTTTGCCTATGCCAGAGCTCTGCAAGATGCAGAGCATCTTCCCAGATGCCCACCATGGGAAGGCACACTGGAGCAGTGGGTAGTGCTAAACAGCTGTTCCCAGAAGCCACAGCCACAGCTTTTCCGCACCTATCGCAGCAGCAGCAAGCCTGGAAAGTCAACTATCTTCCTACACTTACCTGTTCAAGCTCAGCTACTTCTACCTCCCTCCGCAGGAGCAGGCTGATCCCAATGCTTGGCACTGAAATTGCTATAAAACCCCCTTTCCTCAAGCGCTGTTTATCAGATAACACTAGTAATGGAAGGGAGAAGATAGCTTGAAACAGCATCAGGCTGTCTTTAATTAGGAAGCATCCTAGAGCTATAGCACTTGCCTGAGGGAGTTTTGTTGAACAAAAGAAAAGAAAGTGAAACTGGTGTTTGTTCTGAAGATGTTTGTCCTGCAATCAGTTTCTTTCGTACCAGTGACTAGGCAGGGGGTTCGTCTGGAGATTTTGAGGGAATATATACTAATTTCTCTGAAAACAAGTAACAGATGCAGCAGACGGACAAAAATCCTTGAGTTTCACAATACCAGCTCATATTTGGTTGTTATGAGAGGAACCTGACTTTAGAAGGATCTCCAAGCAAAGCTGCTTGTCACCAAGTCTGTCATCTATGTGACACAGTGTTTAGAGACAGTTGCTAACACATCAAGCATAGATGTGTATATAAGCACTGAACAGATATATATAAATTCTATGTTATGGAATATGTACAGTGTTTTAAGAGGGTCTGCAGACCAGTCACTCAGCAAGCTGATTAGGTTGGAGCAGGACAGAATAATCCCCAGTAATTACCTGCGCAGGGATGATTTCATTTCACTTTAGCTCTGATGTGTGCTCAGACACAGCCTCCATGTGGGGGGACAAGTAGGCCACTGAGACGGCCAGAGACTTCTCAGGCTACACAGAAAGATAGTAAGAACATGCTTATGCTTCTGTGTCCTGTTATTAGCAATGACACAGAAAATACATTGCTGTTTCCCATGTGTGCCTTCCTTGGTTTTGCTCTAGTCACGTGACTTTTTCACCACCTTTCGGTCGTTTGTGCTCTAGAAGGCTTCACCACGTGGGCGGGACATGCAGAGAGTGAGTATTTGGGGAGACTGGGATGATGAAAATGTCTCAGGTGTGAGAAAGCCTACATTTTCCTTTGGTCTCGCCCAGCACAGCCATTCAGAGAATCACACAGAATCACAGAATGGCTCGGGTTGGAAGGAACCTATAAAGACCATCTCATCTAGTCCACTCCCACTACAAATAGACATTGTATAATCTTATTTCCTTCAATGTTATGATATGGTCAGAAATAACACACAGTGGCGATGTTAGCTGCTGTTCACTGTATCATACAGACTTTTTCTGATAAATGTTACCTAGGGACTCAGAATGAAAAAGGTTTGTACCAGGTCCCTAAATTCCTGTAACAGGACTGGGGAAATACTTACCAACATACAATTACCTCCATGAATGTGTCCAGCCTCTGGTAACAAAAGGATCCTCTTGTATTCTTCCTGCCCTGTTGTTCCTCACTTGGTGGAACTTCTTTCTGATGTGATGTGATGTGCTTTGCTGTCCCAGTGAGCACCACAGTTCTCTGACTGCCTGCATGTCATGCTGTTCTTCAAGGACTGAAAGCTACTGAAGCCTGCTGCTGCTGAGGACGTTTCTAGATGACATACTTGAAGCAGTGTTCTGGAATTGTTTTTCTGGAGGGATGTGCTTTAACCATTTCCATGGAATTAACTGTCTCCAACAATGCAGTGAGATCCAAGGTTCATGCCCAGTGGTCTGCTCAAGAAAAACTGTTTTTCAGGATTCCAGGAAAAATTTTGTTTCTTAACACAAGACATGAAGCTGCAGATACCTTCTCTGCTTAGCTTTGAGCAATTGTCTATTTTGGATGGATAAAGGGAACCTCTACATTAAAGCCACAAAGATGCTGTTGCAAAGGAACATCTGGAGGTCTTTAGTTCAGTCTCCCACTTCAAATGGATCTGTTGCCAATGTTGGTCAGATCAGTCATGGCTTAGATTAGCCACACTTTTTGGGGAAAGGCTCCACAACCTCAGCTTGATGACCCTGAATGGACGTGACGGGGAGGTTCCTGCTAGCCAACATACAGCAGTCTGTAGGCACCTTTCCCCTCCTCAGTCTGCTGCCTAGCTAAAAAATACCTTCTCACTCCTTGTCTCTCAGCTAACCATGGGGATCAGGATAAGAAAATACACATCTTAAGGGCTGGCGGAAAGTGAGACCGTTGCCTGAACTCTGTCTCAAGAAGGATCTATTTTCAGCATGATTGAATCCTTTCTCCTCCGTGGGGAATGTGAGCCTTGCCGGCACTGCATTGCTCTGCAGAACAGCCTGTATCCAGACGTGGCTTTCAGTCTGCCTCTTCTCTTTTATCTGTGCTGTGGTTTGCTTCTGGCCCCAGTGGAGTCCAGCATGAAGAGATGAAAATAGGACTGACAGAAAATTAATGGCTGACAGGGAATGTTGCATTTTTCTTTTTGCATTGAGGCGCTTGCACTTCTTACAACAGTTTTCTTCCTGTACAGATTTCTCCTTGGCTGTGCCTGGATGCAGGAAACAGGGAAGAGTTTTCCCTGATGTAATTTACTGAGATCTACAGAGTTAAACTACAGTGGAATCTGGATCATCTACCTCAGATTAGAGACTGCTTCTTTGTAAGAAGCGTGTAAGAAGCCGCTATGCCAGTGTCATATAAGTGATATCTGGGTGGGATAGATGAGCTTTATAGATTAAAACAAATCCAAAGCAGGTGCTCAGTAGCTTAGAATCCATTTCAGAGATGCTTATGGCAGCTGACCAAACACTTCTTTTTGTGAGCTTTATGTCATACGCTAGAACACTGAACACTGGGTTATTCTCCCAAACTTTTTTGCACTTTCTCCTGCCTCGTCTTCCAACCTCCACAAACTTAGTCCAATTGTCAGGTGTGTTTTCCCTGTAGACATTCACCGAGAATTTATATACCACCTGAAGCCGTGAAGTGAGGGCCAAGTCCCTGAAGTAGTTGGCAAATGGTTTGATCCCTTAGGCCAGCGTATGTATTCTTGCTTCTGTGGACATTATATTGAACCTACAGACATCTTACCGTATATGTATGCAAAGCATGGAGTTTACTGGGGGAATGCAGAGGTGCCTGTGCACTTTGCTTGCTTTGCTTTAAGGTCACAAAGGGTTTTGAGCTGGAAATCCACACATGATTTAGTTAACCCAATTATCAATACTGGTAAACATGGTAGTAAGACTTGAAGTCTTTGTGACTCTGCCATTTCTAGGGCCCATTTAACATAAAGTGTTTTCTGTGTTAAGGATAGTGTGCAACTGGGTACCTGTTGGGTGAAACCCAGAGGTCAGTACTGGGTCCAATAGTGCAAAAGGAGTGCAAAGCCCTGCACCTGGGGAGGAACACCTCCATGCATCGGTATACAGAATCAAAGGATCATTTAGGTTGGAAAAGACCTTTAAGATCATATGCTGGGTGCTGACGAGCTGGAAAGCAGCTTTGCAAAAAAAATGACCTGGGGATCCTGTGGACACCAAGCTGAACATGAACCAGTAGTGTGCCTTTGCTGCAAAGAAGGTGTATGGTGTCCTGGGCTGCATTAGGAGGAGTTTTTCCAGAAGGTCGAGGGAGGTGAACCTTCCCCTTGATCTGGTGAGGCCACATCTGGAGTGCTGTGTCCAATCCTGGGCTCCTCGATATGACAAAGATGTAGAGCTACTGGAGAGTATCCAGCAAAGGACCACTAAGATGACTGAGGGCCTGGAGCACCTCTCCTATGGGTAAAGGCTGAGAGAGCTGGGACTGTTCAGCCTGGAGAAGAGCAGGCTCAGGGAGATCCCAGCAATTTATATTAATACCTGAGGGGAGGGTGGAGGATGGAGCCAGGCTCTTTTCAGTGGTGACCAGTGACAAGACAAGAGGCAGTGGGCAAAATACGAAACATAGGAGGTTTCCTTTGAAAACCAGGAAAGATTTTCTTTACTGTGAGAGTAACTGAGCACTGGCACATCCTGAGGGCACTGTCCCAGCCTGACAGCACTGCGCAAGACAGGCTTGTTATGTACTGCTGAGAATAGGGCCCCACAAAAAAGCAACAGTAGCTGCGGCAGCCTTTACAGGATGCTGCCTTTACACTGCACATGTTAGAGCTTCCCTGGGAATGGGAGACTAGAGCTCTCTCCCCAACCTGATGGGAGAAGAGCCCCTTCCCTCGTGCCCTGGAAGAGCCCTCAGCCGTCCCTTGCTTTTCTTGCATCGTCTTCTTAACCCCAGGCTTTGAGCTGCCGGGACATCTCTGTCCTGCCCTCAGCCAGGACAGGTAACCACTGGGCTGCTGGGCACCACGTGGCACCCCAGCACCCTGGGTACTCGGTCACAAGAGCCCCTCAGAGCAAAGCCTGCTGGCCCCATGCTGGCGGCACAAGTTGCGCTCTGGGTCCCGCTGGAGGGAGGTGCCCTCACCAGCACCCCTTGGTGACTGACCCCAGAGAGGCAGGGCTTCAGATGCACCCATGCGCTCACCATTACCTGGTGGCTGGCTCTGGGCTCGTCCTGGGCACAGCACAGGGTGTTTCCATCAGCCTCGCCAAGCCCTGAGCATGGAGCCCGGCGGTGAGCTCTGGGTCTGGGCTCCAGCAAAGCAGGAGCTCCTTGGAACGGGCTTTACAAGCACAGGACTTTGCCTGATGCTGGATATAACATCAGATCCATGCACCATTTTCCTAATGTTGCCCATGTGTTATCCACTGAGCTCTTTCAATAACCAAAATGCCAATGACCAGGGGAAGAATGTATTTAAACCTGACAAGATTTAAAGCAGCTCACATGACAGTGTCCCCTTCCTAAAACTAAATCTGTGTCTCTCCAGGACTACCAGAAAATCCCGCTTCCCTCCATTCTATCAGCATTGCAAAAGCATGCCTGCCACCCCCAATGCTCTGGTAAAGGTATCACTGTGTTTTTTGGAACTGTGCGAGCATGTAAGTGTGCAAGATATTTGTGATGCAATGGAAGAGCTGGACTGAGCATCTGTTGGCTGCAGAGCATCTGGGTCTGCATACTGAGGTGGGTTGTTTGCGCATAGGTCAAATTATTTTTATAGGTATGGCTGACTAGAGGATTTCTCTATCAATTGTAGGTTAGAAAATACCCTGTGGGGGCTCTTCCTAGATCAAAGTTAGCTTTCCTAGGGTTATAAACATGGGAACACCTAGATAAGCTAAGAAGTTGCCTGAAAAGAAGGAAGCACCTCTTACTGGCACTGACGTGCATAAGTCTTAGCAGGTACAACCCCTCCCATAGAACAAGGTGGTGCACAAGGTCACAACAACATTTTTTGGAGAATTTCCCACTTATTTGCAATCAAGTGTGTACAGAGAGACACACATGCACATGTGCACATGCCTCTCTGTGTGTGTGTGCATGCACTATTCTTGATATCCCTGAAGCTGCCTCACATCTCTGTCAGAGGCACCAGCTTAAAATCCCAGGTAGAACCCAGCCTCTCGCGGATGTGGTGTTTGGCTGACCATTCTGTTGTGCCTGTAAATTCCATGAACTATTAGACTGCTTTCAGGATTTTACCATCATAACTGCCAAAAGCTTTTAATAATGCTAATTTATGTTTTAACATCCTGTTTTTTTCTGTTGTACAGCTGGAATATCTACAGTGCAGACGTACCAAGCAATCCACCCTGGGTCATACAGTGAGTCGGTGGGAAAGCCAGCAATAGAATCCGTAAGTCCTGCATCCAAGTTCTCTAAGTGCCTTGACTAGTCCAGATTCCCTCCTTAACACCCTTGTCAGATTGTTTATAGGAGATGCATTCATATAGTCAGTAAGACAGCAAAATTTTCTAATTATATCTAGTCATGTCAAATGACAATTATGCCCTTAGTTCAGTTTGCCAGACAATGCTTTACCAAAGAAGGTTTGCCAAAAATTTTTTGACCGAAGAAAGAGTAGGCATCTGTAGCATCTGCAGACTAGATCGTATAAAATGTCCCTGTGACAAGTCTGCCCTGTCTCCACGGAAAGCTTCAAGGTAAGTGTATGGGGTCGGCAGGCTTGCAAGAAGGGGATGGTGCCCTTATGTGCTGCAGCATTCCTGCTGCCTCCGATGCTCATTTCCAGGAGGGGAGTCCGTTTCTCAGCTTAGGGTTTAAATCTGCTTTCAAGGCACCTGCACCTTTTCGCTCTGGATTTCTGTGCAGCAGCAAGTAGGGAGCTGCCATTTCTGTTTCACAGTACCGACCAGCTGCCAGCCTGCAAGACCCCAGCTGGTGTCACGAGAGGTAAGAACCTGATTTATTAATTCTTAGAGGAAAGAGAAAGATCCTTTTGGGTGGGGTTTCTGAAAGGGCCATTGTTTCACCCTATATTCAAACCTAGTGTGATTACAGTAGAAGGTGGTGGGGTGCCACAGGTTTTCCAGTGGCTGTGTTTGAAGTCTCTGACCACTGGTGGCAGAACAGAAAATTCCCATGGGGAAATTCTTTACTTCTGCTTAACTGACCTAACAGGGATCAAGGTGTGCTGGCTTCCCATCTTTGCAATGGCAGCAGTAGAACCAGACCAAGAGGAGCACAGCAAGAAAAAGTCGAAAGTTCTGCATTCTACCTGAGAATGTATGAATTAATAAAACATTTGAGCACCACCTTTGTAAAATGCCAGGGTTCTCTTAGATACCCATTTTCTTACTCTAAGAAAAAAAAAAAACTAATAAATAGAGGGAATAAATTTTGTTAATGTAGCTCTAGAATTTTCAAGTGCAGTTGGCTAAATTTAGCTACCTACAGGTTTAATAAAGCATATGAAGAAATACTCCTATAATTTAAGGTTTTGAGAACTCACCTGTTCCTAGATTTTTTTCCATAAGTATTAATTTTGGATCCCAGTACAGGCTTCACGATTCCGATTTCAGCACTTGAATTTTATTTCACCCAAGTCAGAACTTTGGGGCTGAAATTATTTAGACGTATTGAAGAATGACAAATGCATATAACAAAATAAATTATGGCAGAATGTTAAAATGTCACAAAGCCTGCCCTTTTCTTTCAGTTGACAATTTAATTAGCAAAATTCATTAATTTCTCCCTGCTTTTCTGTTACTATTATATCTAACAGGTAAATGTCCCATAGGTTCAATGCTATCCAAGACTGTAGGTCACCTAAACTACAGTTTTTCAGAAATGTTACTTCATTGTTCATCCTTTTAACACAATGTCCTAACTCCATTTCCATTCCTCATAGTGATGCCTTAGTGAAACTTGCTTAGCAAATTCACTCTTTATCTCACATAGTATTCTTAAAGTACCAGACCCACAGTTCTGAAAGGTCATTAAAAGTTGTTCTAAATGTCTGAAGACCAGACTACAGCAATGAAAAACTCTTTTTTTTTTTTTGAAGTTGACCTAAAACTTAGTTCTCTAGTGAGCTCATGTTAGCTGTTCCAAAATACTCAAGTTTATGAAGAGAAACCAAGGCATATAAAATTTTTCACACTCTAACAGAACAGATGTGAACAATCAGTATCATATCCTTCCTCCCCATTAGAGCCTTCTGCTGACATACCTTCAGTGAAGTGCAGACATGGCCTCTGGAGATGCTGAGATGGCTGTTTTTGGGGAGGCGGCTCCTTATCTCCGAAAATCGGAAAAGGAGAGAATTGCGGCCCAGAACAAGCCTTTTGATGCCAAGACATCCGTCTTTGTGGCCCACCCTAAAGAATCCTTTGTGAAAGGAACAATCCAGAGCAGGGAATCAGGGAAGATCACTGTCAAGACTGAAGCTGGAGAGGTGAGCAAAATTCAAGATTCAGATCAGCATTTGATTCCCACTCTGAGCTTTCAGCTGACGCACACAGATCTTTTGTCTCCTTGACAGACCCTGACCGTGAAGGAAGATCAGGTCTTCTCCATGAACCCTCCCAAGTACGACAAGATCGAGGACATGGCCATGATGACCCACCTCCACGAGCCCGCTGTGCTGTACAACCTCAAAGAGCGTTACGCAGCCTGGATGATCTACGTAAGTACCAGCAGCAGCCTGCCTTTGGGCAGCCGGGAGGAACTGCTCTGCCAGGCCAAGTGGGAGCCAACGTGCTGTCTCCCTTCCTCGCAGACCTACTCGGGGCTCTTCTGCGTCACTGTCAACCCCTACAAGTGGCTGCCGGTGTACAACCCAGAGGTGGTGTTGGCCTACCGAGGCAAGAAGCGCCAGGAGGCCCCTCCACACATCTTCTCCATCTCGGACAACGCCTATCAGTTCATGCTGACTGGTGAGTTGCTTGACCTCCCTCACAGCAATCTAAACCAAGAAGGCCCAGTGATCTCACTGCGGTATGTGACAAGCCAGCTTAAGACACCACAGAGATGTTTGAGAACTTGGTCGAGTTATGCAGGAACTACTTTCAAGTGAAACTGACCAAGAAGCATGCATGGAGTCAGTGTATTATTTGCACCGTATTGTATGAGATTGTACCCTCTCCCGCTGCAGAAATAGTACTTGACTTAGTTTTCTACTTTTTTTCACTGATAGGAAAGTAAGTTATTATTCCATATAATCCACTATTTTGAACACATGCAGGCAGTTTGATTAGTTTCCTTGACAGGAACTGTATGAAGGGTGGTACCCAACTTGTCTCAGGACCTGTCACAGGCTCTGACAGCTCTATGCATCCATTCTGGATTATATTTAGTACCATTAGGACCTGGAAGGGAATTGGGTACTCTTGGACTTCCTAGGGAAGCCCCAGCTTCCACTTACAGCTTTACTTATCATTCAAGTCAGTGTTACCCAGGTCAACTGCAAACACTGTCTTTCATTCTGCCTCTTTCACAGATCGCGAGAACCAGTCGATCCTGATCACGTACGTACACCCCCTGCTCGGGTCCCTGCGGGGCTGCCCGGTGCCAGGGGACCTCCTGCCTGACCACACGCTCTCTGCATCTCTCTTTGGTTTGACAGCGGAGAATCCGGTGCCGGGAAGACTGTGAACACGAAGCGTGTCATCCAGTACTTTGCAACAATTGCAGCGAGCGGGGAGAAGAAGAAAGAGGAGCAGTCAGGCAAAATGCAGGTAAAGTAACAGGTGCTGGCTGGAATCAATGCTTTCCTCTGTTCCTGACGTGATTTTTGGAAAGGATAAGCAGCAATAATTCTCATCCTGCAGGGAACGCTTGAGGATCAAATCATCAGCGCCAACCCACTGCTGGAGGCCTTTGGAAACGCCAAGACCGTGAGGAACGACAACTCCTCACGCTTTGTAAGCTGTTTTAGGAGAAATTGCTCCTTGTTGTAACAGTAGTGATGGGCTAGTGGCATTCTCACAGAAGGAGACAGCAATGAAACGCCTCCAGGCTGAAATGCCGCTGCTTCTCCTTAACAGGGCAAATTCATCAGAATCCACTTTGGGGCCACAGGCAAACTGGCTTCTGCTGACATTGAAACTTGTAAGTCGCTCTCCTGGCCTGATCCCACTCCTTCTATTCACTTCCCAGTTCTTGTACTCACTCTGTCCTACCCTCCTTGACAGACCTGCTGGAGAAGTCCAGAGTCACTTTCCAGCTTAAAGCAGAAAGAAGCTACCACATATTCTATCAGATCACTTCCAACAAGAAGCCGGAGCTAATTGGTAGGAGGCATCACTGATCTTTTTGGAGAAATATCCCTGAGCAGCATTTAACTACATTACACAAAACCAATGAAATTTAATCCATGAACCCATTCGTTTTCAGAAATGCTCCTCATTACCACCAACCCCTATGACTACCCTTTTGTGAGTCAAGGTGAAATCACTGTTCCAAGTATTGATGACAAGGAGGAACTGATGGCTACAGATGTAAGTAACTTATGGAACAGGTCAACAGGCATAGGTCATACATCACATAACATGTAAATATTTCACTTTGCTGATTGAATTGCCAGAGTGCCATTGACATCCTGGGCTTCACTGCTGATGAGAAGACAGCCATCTACAAGCTGACAGGGGCTGTTATGCACTATGGGAACCTGAAGTTCAAGCAGAAACCAAGAGAGGAGCAAGCAGAGCCAGATGGCACAGAAGGTATTATCAAACTTAATAATTAACCTTTCTACAAGCCACTATGGATGTGGAAGACACTAAAACTTGTTCTTTGTTGGGCTTTAGGATCCCAAGGGAAAACAATAAGCCAGAAAAAATGTGTTGCTTGTCCTCTTCTCAGTATATCATGTTCCCTGACCTTAGGATTTTTGGTGTCTCATGCTATGAACAATTAATAGTTTAAACTGTTTTTTGTACACTTCCAGAAGTTAGGAGCAATGGATGTTCTTCCTTTGACATCATTAGTGGTACTTTTGTTGGAATATGGTTTGCAATTGTGAAGCAGCCAAGTGCTTCAGCTGTAACAGGGTGGGGGACAGTGTTCCCATTCACCCTTACCCGTCAGTTATTAAGAATTCCTCTGGTGTGAGAGGTGTGTTTGATTCCTCTCCTTTGTTGGCACAGGACCTACAACCCATGTCTCCATCTCTCTGAGCAATGGCCCATCTTGCTAAAGCATAAGGCAGAAGGTGGGAAATATCATAGGTAAAAGGATGAAACCCAGTGAGTGTTACTGTCAGAAACCAAAGATCATAAGGGGTTGTAGATTCTGGATCTGAAAGAGAACAGAGATACCTTCTTTGTGTTCTACCTGAAATATTGGGTGGTTTTGACTACCTGGATGTAGATCAGTACCTGGCTGTTGCCACTGCATCTCCTGAGCTACACATGTATTACAAATATTCAGCCTTGCAAGCTGCAGCTTTCAGTTTTGTGCCAAGAGATTTTTGAAAACATCGTTACTTTCTACATCCTTCGGTGAAGTTTTTCAAACATAAATTCTTTCAGAAAAGCTTAGTATGCATAATGATGACTTTGATGTTAGCAAAATTCCCCATATGAGAGTCTACTGAAAAATTTCCAAGAACAGAAGGCTGAATCCTTCAGCCTTTAGAGAACACTCCGGGATTCAGAATGTACATAACACTAAATTCTTTCTTTTTCCCTTTTTAGTGGCTGACAAGGCTGCCTACCTTATGGGTCTGAATTCAGCTGACATGCTCAAGGCCCTCTGCTACCCCCGAGTCAAGGTTGGGAATGAGTATGTGACCAAAGGTCAAACTGCACAGCAGGTAAGAAACGTAGTAACCTGGAACCATGTTTTGAATTAAGATCCTTCTGATTCTCCTCTGCTCTATATGTTAACTCTATGCATTTATTTTTCTTATAGGTGCACAATGCTGTTGGTGCTCTGGCAAAGGCTGTCTATGAGAGGATGTTCTTGTGGATGGTTGTTCGTATCAACCAACAGCTGGATACCAAACAACCCAGACAGTACTTCATTGGTGTCCTGGACATTGCTGGCTTTGAGATCTTTGATGTAAGTAACAAAGTTTTGGTAAGAGCTATTTGGAAGTGACAACTGGATGTCATGCTCACTCTGAGATGTGTTTTGAAAGGTGTAATATCTTCACATAATTATTTGTAGCTATTTGCCTTTCTTTTCATAAAGTAAAAAATGATCTTTCAAAGGACTTGTCTTATTTCAAGATGCACCAACTCAAAAGTACAGAATGGTCCAATCAGAAAAAATCCTTGCTTTAAATGATCAAGGACAATATAGTATAAAAACATATATATCATGAGAGGCCTAAGATTGAGTTTTTTCTTCCTGTAATTTGGTCTCAGATTATACAGGTAATATATTTTATCATCACAATTTTATCAATGCAAAAAAAATTCCTTGTGGACAATTAATTTGATGCATTTCTCTGTTTCGTTACGTAGATATAAAGCAGACTGACTAAATGCCTGACTTGACAATGAAGCCAAGATAACTGCACTCAAATTTTAAACAAATGAGTTTTTGCAATTATTGCTGCATCTTGCAGATATGTCTTCTTATTTTATTTGCAGTTTAACAGCTTTGAGCAGCTGTGCATCAACTTCACCAATGAGAAACTGCAACAGTTCTTCAACCACCACATGTTCGTGCTGGAGCAGGAGGAGTACAAGAAGGAAGGAATTGAGTGGACATTCATTGACTTTGGGATGGACCTGGCTGCCTGCATTGAGCTCATTGAGAAGGTACCCTTCCTGTTCAAATGCACTACATGCGTGCAAATTCTAGTATTACTTGGCCTCATTTTTAAAAGGGATCTTCTATGTTCATGTCCAAGTATTCAACTTTCATTATTCAAAATACCTTGCCCTGTGTTTATTTCTTCTGTCAAGTGAGATGTGAAGGCGATTTCACACAGCTTTATGAGAGCAAGTCTGTTCATCTCTTTTCAAGTGCCAAAGGTTGTTAAACTCCCAATAAGAGTGTTTTTCCAAAACAGTTAGAGTCAATTTACAGATCAACATGTCCTCCTCATCTTTCAGCTCTAAGAGACTTGTGCTAGTACAGAAGAATATCTTTATCTTTGTAAAATTAACATAAAAGAGAGACATACATAACTGTCAGTGCACAATCACACTTACATGTGCATCCCTTGACTGACTATGAGAAGACATCACACTGCACATGAGATGAAAAGTTCAGTGGCTGGCAGGAGGATAAGTAGTTTGAATCACAGCTTCACAGAGCTGCTGAGGTTTGAAGGAAGCTCTGGAGATCACTTAGTCCAACCCCTTTGGTCAAGACAAGGTCCACCAGAGCAGGTTGCTCGGGACCATTTTCAGCTGGATTTTGAATGTTGCCAATGGTGGAGACTCCACAGATACTCTGGGGGAAGTGTTCCAACTTCTGACCACTTTCACAGTAAAGAAGCTTTTTTCTTCTGTTTAAATGGAATTTTGTGTATTTCAATTCATGACTGTTCCATCTTGTCCTGTCACTGGACAAGTTACTAGAAGCCTCTAGCTGTTTTCTTTATCCCTTCCCATTAGGTATTTATACACATTGGTAAGATCCCCCAGAACCTTCTCTTTTCTAGGCTGAACAGTCCCATCTCTATCAGCTTCTCTTTGTATGTCAGATGTTCCAGTCATTTAAGTATCTTTGTGGCCAGTCACCGGGTTCACTCTATTAGGTCCACATTTCTCTTGTACTGGGAAGCCAAGAACTAGACACAGCACTCCAGATGTTTCTCAGCAGAGCTGAATAGAGGGTAAGGATCACTCCCCTTGAGCTGCTGGTAACACTCTTAATGCAGCCCAGGATGAGTTGGCTGCCTTTGCTGCAAGGGTGTACTGTTAGCTCATGTTCAATTTGTCTAAGACATCTGTGTGTGCTTTGAGTCCCTCTGGATAAGAAAATAGTGCTCTGATTTTATAAAGCATGTTCTCCACACAAACTAAATGAATGTCCATTAATCTTTATGATTAATTTGGTGTTAAAAACGTAAGTATCAATATATTTAATTTCACTTTCTAGCAGAAGATGTAATTGAATAATAATATTTTCTGATGTGTATTTCAGTCTGTGTTCCACTGCTCTGCCTAGGTGAAGGTCATTATTGCCCTGAAAACTAAATTACAGTCTGTCTCCCATGCTCATTTCTCCTAGCCCATGGGCATCTTCTCCATCCTGGAAGAGGAGTGCATGTTCCCCAAGGCAACTGACACCTCTTTCAAGAACAAGCTCTATGACCAGCATCTGGGCAAGTCCAGCAACTTCCAGAAGCCCAAGCCTACCAAAGGGAAGGTTGAGGCACACTTCTCCCTGATACACTATGCTGGCACAGTGGACTACAACATCACTGGCTGGCTGGAGAAGAACAAGGACCCCCTGAATGAAACTGTCATTGGGTTGTACCAGAAATCCTCTGTGAAGACACTGGCCTTACTCTTTGCCAACTATGGTGGAGCAGATGCAGGTTGGTTCTATGAATCCCATATTTTCACTGATGTGCAGCTTACAAAAAGGAATTATAAAAGGCAAAAGGAAAAATCTTAAATCTGTTTTATTTATTTTCAATTTTGCAGAGGCTAGTGCTGGCAAGAAAGGTGGCAAGAAGAAGGGTTCTTCCTTCCAGACTGTCTCAGCTCTTTTCCGGGTACAGTAGAGAGTTCACTATTCATCCTAAAATAAGAACTAAACCTATCATTTAAAATGTCTAGTCTTTCTTTGGCTTAGTTGTGTTAAAAGACCCTGAAGTTCTTGGGCAATCTTTTGTTAGGAATAAAGCCACTGTAATCTATTTATGCTCCATTCCACGGAAGGCACAAATTTTCTTTTTGTCCACTTGTCCCAGGATGACAGTTTCAGACAGCAGAATGTCATACAGAAAACCTCTCTCTATATATATATACACCTAAAATATAACAGATTTCTTCAGATGTCCACCTCTGGCTTCGGAACCTTTTATTGCCTTTTAACAACATTCTGCCCACTGGTCTGGAGAATAACTTATTTGCTCCATTTATAGCTCTAATTTTTCTCCTTGATTAAGGGATCAATTTCTTATAGTTGAAATACCACCAGTCCCTGGGTTATAGATTTCTAGGATGTCAGATACTTGACAGTTCTTTGTCATAACCAAGTCTTGCTGCCTAGCTGCTTCATACAGTTCCACCAGGTGCAATGTCTAGTCTCTCCTGAGGTTATTTATTACCATATTCATCCTTCATTTAGGTCTCCCTTGTTGATATAGCCTAATTTCTTCTACAGATCCGGTATCATATGATTCGTGATCACCTGACAGCCTCTAGCCAGTGCTCTGAAACAGAACATGGGCATGTGTGTATATGCCCCAAGAAAAATAATCATGGCTGTAGTGCCTTGGCCTTGCAAGTGGGAAATTATTGCCAGAATGTATCATTCAAAAATAATGCAATAAGCCTATGTTGAAAGGTCATAAGACTTTAAGAGAAATGTTATAGTAGATATATTGTTTTCTGGATTTGGGTTGCATTTCTGTTATGTTTTCAAACTTCTATCCCTCTTGTTTAGACATGTTAGTGTTTAGACATCTTAATGTTTTGGCTGCTTAATTTATGTACTCTGAGGTGTCCTCTGGAGGCACCTACTTCCCTCCACTAATTATAAGCAATAAATATTTATAAAAAAGTATACAGATATTAATTACAAAACAAGGTTGGGATTTATCTCACCTTATTCTCATCTTACCTTACAAGATAAACATGTCATCTAGACATACAAAACTCAGCTTGTCATTTTTGTTCCTTTTGCTTCCAGTGGGGAAACCAGGAAGGTTCTATGTATTCTGCTCCATATGTCCCATCTTTTCAAACTGCCACAGAGGCACCAATTTATCTCTCTGGGTACATCCAGTGGAAGATGGCTGTTATTTCTAATAAGGACATTCCACTAGAGTCAGTGAAATGTGTTAAAACTATGTTTAAGAGTACAATATTTCCTATGGATTAATCAGAAGAACTTTATATGTTAACTTAGTAACAGCAAAGATCCGTGGAAAGTCAGAAAAACTTGTGGGGGGCTTTAGTTCAGGATTCTGCAAGCTAATTTTTGTCTGATACTTCGTTATTTCATTTTAGAGGGCTTGATGCTTGTAGTGGAAATTACATTTGCTAATATAAACTTTTGTTAATGACTCTCCCAGGAGAATTTAAACAAGCTGATGACCAATCTGCGAAGTACCCACCCACATTTTGTACGCTGCATCATCCCAAATGAAACAAAAACACCTGGTAAGAGACTCACATGTAGAAGGTTTTCAGTATGGTCAGCTCTTCCCCTCTGTATTAGAGAATATAGCATGTATTTGTGCTCTGAATTTCTAGGTGCCATGGAGCATGAACTGGTGCTTCACCAGCTGCGGTGTAACGGTGTGCTGGAAGGGATCAGAATTTGCAGGAAAGGATTTCCCAACAGAGTGTTGTATGCAGATTTTAAACAGAGGTCAGACTTCTTCCCCTTAATGGATCGTTTTGTCCATCTTGAGTAGCTTGTGAAATTAAAGTTTCACCTCTGGTGACTAAAGCCTTCTCTAAGCTTATGTTTAGCAACACTATTATGTTCTCAACAGTTCCGAGACTATTTCTTGCCGTGTACCAGCCTATTGGTCTCTATATTCATAGAATCATTTAGGTTGGAAAAGACCCTTAAGATCATTGAGTCCAATGCAATTCCTTCATTTTCTCCCCCAGATACAAAGTATTAAATGCCAGTGCTATCCCAGAGGGACAGTTCATTGACAGCAAGAAGGCTTGTGAGAAACTTCTTGGATCAATTGATATAGACCACACTCAATACAAATTTGGTCATACCAAGGTACAAGAACTGTTTGTTTCAAGTACTCTGTGATTTTGATTTACATGGCTTGAGAATGATACTCAGATTCTCCAGATAGCATGTGAAATAATCAAATAGCGTACTTAAAAGAAATCAGCTAAGTACTTATTGACTCAACACTTCAATAAAACTGAAATTCTTTGCCATAGGATGATTTAATTAAAGGCCAATTAAGGGTTCCTAATTTAAGGTGAAGTTGTAGAATAAAAGAATCAAGGGTTAATAGAAACAAAGGCAAAATGTGTGACTGTTATAGTTCCTCAATTGCAGGTAACAGGAAGCTTGGAGATATAAGAGGGGGTCTATCACTACATACCTTCTTTGTGCTTTTGCTCTTTCTGTTAGATTCCCATATTGTACACCATGGGGTACAGGGTACTGGGCTACACTGAACAACCATATACACTGCACCTATTTTCATGCTCTTACTAAGGTGTTCTTCAAAGCTGGGCTGGTAGGCCTCTTGGAGGAGATGAGGGATGAGAAGCTGGCACAGCTCATCACCCGCACACAGGCCAGGTGCAGGGGCTTCCTGATGAGAGTGGAGTACCAGAGAATGGTGGAGAGGAGGTAGACATTTCTTCAAATTAAGTGCACTGTATCTGGCTTATTGTATCATCATGGTCTAAATATTTAATATTAATTTGACTTACCTTTCAGAGAGTCCATCTTCTGCATCCAGTACAATATTCGTGCATTCATGAACGTGAAGCACTGGCCCTGGATGAAGCTGTTCTTCAAGATCAAGCCCTTGCTGAAGAGTGCAGAGTCTGAGAAGGAGATGGCCAACATGAAACAGGAGTTTGAGAAAACCAAGGAAGAGCTTGCAAAGTCTGAGGCAAAGAGGAAGGAGCTGGAAGAGAAAATGGTGAAACTGGTGCAGGAGAAAAATGATCTCCAGCTCCAAGTACAGGCTGTGAGTACTACCAGTGTGCCTCATCCTAGCTGAACTGTGACTATCAGGCTGATATTTACAACTACATTTTGAAAAGATACCTGTAAACTACATATTAAGTCCATTCAATTGTGTTTTATGAAGTGGTGCTCTTAAAAATACAAGCAGCTTCAATAATGACTGTCAGGAGTCCAGATGCTGTATGTGAGAGTTTCCTATGGTGTATGCTGAGGCCTCTATCATTAACATTCAGTTAAGCTGTATCAGCAATCCAGAAACTTTACTTGTATTAGTATAATGTTTGTTCTAGTCATTTTTCCTACTTCTCCAAAACTGAGAATGCCTATCCTTATACAAACATGATTAGGAGTTTTTAGGACAAGTTAAGAGGACATTTCTTTCCTTTCTTTATTCTCCAATTAAACAAGGTAACTTGTTTCTTTCTGGTGTAGATGGCAGCTTAGCTGTTACAAACATTACTATGTTGTAATACCGAACTAACAGAGGAAACAGAATTTAATATTCTCACTTGCCCTTCTAAATCACTCAGAATCATTATATACAATGGTGTGATACATCTGTAGTGTTGTAATGCTGTGGTTTCTAAATTAAATAATGCACAGAATAGAAAAGACTGTATCCTCAAAGTAATACTATGCAGCATATATGACAGGAAAATTTACATGTCCCCACTTTTTAAAGCATCTTTAAATGTAAAATGATGCAAAAAAATCACTCACTGCAAAAATTATCATTTTTCTTTCTCATTGTTTCTGCTAGACTGAAACTTGAGACAAAATATAACAAACAACACAGGACATCTGTTGCAAAAAAAGCCTAGGGATAAATATTCCAGCAGCTCCTTTTCTTCTTAGCTGATGAGGGTCTCACAGAGAAGAGCCAAAGCTGCTAGATATTTTCGGGCTGTGGTAATGAAAATCTAAATCAGAAACAGTTGCTCCAGAAAGACAGTAGGGTGAAAAAAATAGAGATGCAGGAATGATGTTAGCGTAACTGTGACTTTTGTATTTATTTATGTGTATCTTGGCATATGGTTATCACTTGGCACTTCATAAATGTGCGAGGTATTCCTCTGATTAATAAAAAAATTTATATGTTTTATTCTAATGTTTGATATTATGGGATAATATTGAATTGTATATCTGGAACAAATATGTAAATACTTGGGCCTTCATGTACACAGAAAAGAATCTTACTTGGTTTTAGCTTTCAAAACTGGCTGTTTCGAAACCAACAATATAAAATCTATTCTATATTGGATTTCATTCTGTTGGATTAAGCAAATTTTTAACTACAAAATTGCTCTCCAGGACTCTAAAAACTATGAAGGTAAACATCTTCATTTTCCTTCAAAAAACCAAATCCCTAAACCCAGTATTTTCCCACCAGGAAGCTGATGCTTTGGCTGATGCTGAGGAAAGGTGTGACCAGCTCATCAAAACCAAGATCCAGCTGGAAGCCAAAGTAAAGGAGGTGACTGAAAGGGCTGAGGATGAGGAGGAAATCAATGCTGAGCTGACAGCCAAGAAGAGGAAACTGGAGGATGAATGTTCTGAGCTCAAGAAAGATATTGATGACCTGGAGTTAACACTGGCCAAGGTTGAGAAGGAAAAGCATGCCACTGAAAACAAGGTATGAGGCAGAAGATGCTACTTCCACTTCAGAAAAGACCTCTGCTTTGTTATACAGTAGCCATTTTTTATCTGCACTTACTCTTTTCTTCTCAAAGGTGAAAAACCTCACAGAGGAGATGGCAGCCCTGGACGAGACCATTGTGAAGCTGACTAAAGAGAAGAAAGCCCTCCAAGAGGCCCATCAGCAGACACTGGATGACCTGCAGGCAGAGGAGGACAAAGTCAATACGCTGACCAAAGCTAAGACCAAGCTGGAGCAGCAAGTGGACGATGTAAGCACACAGGCATACAGCAAGAGCAGGACAGGTTTAGAGTTATACCTGGCTGGCAGCGCACTGATGGCCTTGTTCTTCTTAGCTGGAAGGGTGCCTGGAGCAAGAGAAGAAACTGCGCATGGACCTTGAGAGAGCTAAGAGGAAACTCGAAGGAGACCTGAAGCTGGCCCATGACAGCATCATGGATTTGGAAAATGATAAGCAGCAGCTGGATGAGAAACTGAAGAAGTAAGCGTGGCTGTGGGGCACCAGACTGTGGGGCTGGTGCGCTTGGGGGTGTTTTGCTCAGACGCTAACACAGTTTGCTTTGCCCAAAGGAAAGACTTTGAAATCAGCCAGATCCAGAGCAAAATTGAGGATGAGCAGCTCCTGGGCATGCAGTTACAGAAGAAGATCAAGGAGCTGCAGGCAAGTGTCTGGCCCTTCCCCTCTCTCAGCCAGTCTCAGGTCGGGAAGGAGGAGGGCATGGGTGCGAAGGGTGCCTAATGTTCCCCAGGCTCGTATTGAGGAGCTGGAGGAGGAAATTGAGGCAGAGCGAACCTCTCGGGCAAAAGCCGAGAAGCATCGGGCTGACCTGTCGAGGGAGCTAGAGGAGATCAGCGAGCGCCTGGAAGAAGCCGGAGGGGCTACCGCCGCTCAGATTGAGATGAACAAGAAGCGTGAGGCAGAATTTCAGAAGATGCGTCGCGACCTGGAGGAGGCCACGCTGCAGCACGAAGCCACGGCTGCGGCCCTGCGCAAGAAGCACGCGGACAGCACCGCTGAGCTTGGGGAGCAGATCGACAACCTGCAGCGAGTGAAGCAGAAGCTGGAGAAGGAGAAGAGTGAGCTCAAGATGGAGATTGACGACTTGGCCAGTAACATGGAGTCTGTCTCCAAAGCCAAGGTACAGAAATATTTTTATTATTATTTTGAGTAGAATGTAGTATGTGTTTTAAATCTTATTTAACTATGATCAGGTTGTAACTGTTTTCTCCAAATATAATGCACAGAACTGTGGGTGTATACACATAGTCCCCAGATGTTAAAATGCATGCTCTGGACACATTTTCCTGCTGTAATTACGGCAGAACCAAGGTACTAACTATTTTCTTATATGTGCTTGACATATAGGCAAATCTAGAGAAAATGTGTCGCACTCTGGAAGACCAGCTAAGTGAATATAAAACAAAGGACGAGCAGAACCAGCGCATGATCAGCGATCTTAGTGCTCAAAGAGCCCGTCTGCAGACAGAATCTGGTATGGCACTTCCATCTCTAGTTTGGAAGTGGGAGAACACTCTAAAAGACTCCCTTGGGTGTTAAAAATACTTTCTTAATTACAAACTTTTTCAGGTGAATATTCACGCCAGGTAGAGGAAAAAGATGCTTTAATTTCTCAGCTGTCAAGAGGGAAACAGGCTTTCACCCAGCAGATTGAAGAACTGAAGCGGCAACTAGAGGAAGAGATAAAGGTGAAGATATTTAATGTTACATATGAAATAAATATTTTACATCACATTATTTTTGGTGCAGTGTGCAATAGTTCAAAAAGTGAGCTAATTAAAAGTTCAAAACATTCCATTAGGTCATGTAATCTAGGCACTATCTGTGCAGAACTCCTAGCTTTTTGTGGTATATCAGACCTTGGATTTTCTTTTCATGCAGTCACTTAATCACTGTTGCTCTGGGATAGACAGTGTCTTTTCCAGTGTCTAAGTGCCACTAACAAAAAATTTCCCAGGATACCTCTAGTACTTATTGCAATCTTTTTACCCCCAGGCCAAGAACGCGCTGGCCCACGCCTTGCAGTCTGCTCGCCACGACTGTGACCTGCTGCGGGAGCAATACGAGGAGGAGCAGGAAGCCAAGGGGGAGCTGCAGCGCGCCCTGTCCAAGGCCAACAGCGAAGTGGCCCAGTGGAGAACCAAATACGAGACGGACGCTATTCAGCGCACGGAGGAGCTGGAGGAGGCCAAGTATGTAAAAATGTGGGGAAGGCTGGCAGAAACCACTAACAGAAATTTGAAGAGGCCATTGAGATACTGAAAAGCAAAAGCCTGTTAAAAGGTTGAAGATGAGTTATATGAAACAGAAATATGTACTATAAAGGTGTGGTTTTGAAAAACACAAGGAAAATAAGCTATGTGACCTAGAATGCAGAAGAAAGGCAATGTGTGGTGTGTGCGGAGGGCAGAAGGATAGCTAGACTCTGCGGAAAGAAAAAAAGAGGAAAAATGTCAGGGTGGGATAGGTTCTGTGCCATGTGCATTAGGACCAGATACTGCAAAGTGCCTCAGGACTGTGCTGAAAATGAAAAAATAACATCCATTTTAGTTCCCAAATATGAGCAGTACTTAAAACCTCTCAGGAAGAAGCTGGCACAGCGCCTGCAGGAAGCAGAGGAACACGTTGAAGCTGTGAATGCCAAATGTGCCTCCCTGGAGAAGACAAAGCAGAGGCTGCAGAATGAAGTGGAGGACCTGATGATTGACGTGGAGCGAGCGAATGCTGCCTGCGCAGCTCTGGATAAGAAGCAGAAGAACTTTGACAAGGTCTTGTGGGCTCCAGCCCTGGGGTTCCTGGGCAGAGCGTCCCCTCCCGATTGCCACATCCACGCTCACGTGCCGTTTCCCTTCAGATCCTGGCAGAATGGAAGCAGAAGTATGAGGAAACGCAGGCTGAGCTGGAGGCCTCCCAGAAGGAGGCTCGCTCCCTCAGCACGGAGCTCTTTAAGATGAAGAATGCCTACGAGGAGTCCCTGGACCACCTGGAAACGCTGAAGCGTGAGAACAAGAACTTGCAGCGTAAGTCCCTGGCCCTCTGCTCCTGGCTGGGCTTTCCCACTGTCCACCACTACCCACCGCTCCACAGGGGTCTGTGCCTGCGTGTCTGCAAAGATGCCCGTCACCTTGGTGCGGCAGGGCCCTTCCCGTTCTGCTCCGTGCCTGACCGTGCCGTTGGCCTTTGCTCCCACAGAGGAGATCGCTGACCTCACAGAGCAGATTGCAGAGGGAGGCAAGGCCATTCATGAGCTGGAGAAAGTCAAGAAGCAGATTGAGCAGGAGAAATCTGAAATCCAGGCTGCTCTGGAGGAAGCTGAGGTACACGCCCATAATCCCTGGGGTCTGCACTAAAGAAATGAGCAATGGGGAAATGTGGCTGAAAAATGCTTGTTCCCCTCTGTTTTGGCTGGGGAGTGTAAACAGCTGAGACTTCCTGCAATATTCTACAATTACATAGAAATGAGCAGTGGCCTTATCTACATTACCAATATTTGTGTCCACTTGTCCAGGCTTCCCTAGAACATGAAGAGGGGAAGATCCTGCGCCTCCAGCTTGAGCTCAACCAAGTGAAGTCTGAGATTGACAGGAAGATAGCAGAGAAAGATGAGGAGATTGACCAGATGAAGAGGAACCACCTCAGGATTGTGGAGTCCTTGCAGAGCAGCCTGGACGCTGAGATCAGGAGCAGGAACGAAGCCCTGCGGCTGAAGAAGAAGATGGAGGGAGACCTGAATGAAATGGAGATCCAGCTGAGCCATGCCAACCGCGTGGCTGCAGAGGCACAAAAGAACCTGAGAAACACGCAGGCTGTGCTCAAGGTCTGTTCAGCAAAGCAACAGGGAGAGAAATGACGTCCCTGACAATTCTGGTGCCCAAGCGCACGCTGCCACCTTGCCATTTCTCTTGTCCTTTTTGCAGGATACCCAGATACATTTGGATGATGCTCTGAGGACACAGGAGGACCTGAAGGAGCAGGTGGCCATGGTGGAGCGCCGAGCAAACCTGCTGCAGGCTGAAATTGAGGAGCTGCGGGCAGCCCTGGAGCAGACGGAGCGGTCAAGGAAGGTGGCTGAGCAGGAGCTTCTGGATGCCACCGAACGAGTGCAGCTCCTCCATACCCAGGTATGGGCATGGTGCAATAGCAGTTGTGCTGGTACTGAACATACATGGAAGGCTACTATATTCCAGAGGATAGGCAGTACTAGCATGATCGAATGATCTCTGTACTGCTGTCCACAAGGCAAGGCATGCTCAGAACCCATCCCCTGAACCCACTACTGACACTTTCTAGAGAACCATTTTAGAAAGTATTCCAGTGTCTGAACTGCAAGCTTGAAGAGGGGGAACTTGGCTCAGGCTGTAGGTTTGGTATCGCAGGCTCTATGATAAAAATCTCACCATCTCTCTTTGCACAGAACACCAGCTTGATCAACACCAAGAAGAAGCTGGAGACAGACATTGCCCAAATCCAGAGTGAAATGGAGGATACGATCCAGGAAGCCCGCAATGCTGAAGAGAAGGCCAAGAAGGCCATCACAGATGTGAGTTGGGGGCTCCCTTCAGTGCCGATGGTGGGAGTAATTTCCCTCAGATGGTCTCCAGCCCCACAATGGCTTTGACCCTTTGCTCTCATCAGGCAGCCATGATGGCAGAAGAGCTGAAGAAGGAGCAGGACACCAGCGCCCACCTGGAGAGGATGAAGAAGAACCTGGACCAGACGGTGAAGGACCTGCAGCACCGTCTGGATGAGGCCGAGCAGCTGGCTCTGAAGGGAGGCAAGAAGCAAATCCAGAAGCTGGAGGCCAGAGTGCGTGGGGCTTTTCTTTGTGCATGAGTGAGCACGCCACGTTAGCAGCCAGCAGGGAAGCTCCAAAGATGGGCTTCTCGTTGCAGGTGCGGGAGCTGGAAGGGGAGGTGGATGCTGAGCAGAAGCGCAGCGCTGAAGCCGTGAAGGGCATGCGCAAGTACGAGAGGAGGGTGAAGGAGCTGACCTACCAGGTAAGGCAGGAGGCCTCCTTGGCCTCACACACCCTCTCCCAGGAAGCAAATATTTTTGCACTTGGTTGTCAAGGGGAATTGTTAACTCACATGGTGGGAAAACTGATTCACGCTCTTTCCTGCTTTCCAACCACTCCAGTCTGAGGAGGACCGGAAGAATATTCTCAGGCTGCAGGATCTGGTGGACAAGCTGCAAATGAAGGTGAAATCCTACAAGAGACAATCTGAAGAAGCTGTAAGTATCACTCTGAGTGCTTGTCAAGAAACACTTTCCAAGTGGGTAGCACGGTCATTGAGGAGATGAATATAAGAATCTTGGGAATTGCCACTGGTCAGTAATAGTGTTCTTCAAGTTTTTAAATTTTTTTTTTTAAATTAACCCAGGCTTTGAGTATAAAATCAATGAATGAATGAAATTCTAATGAGAAAGGCATGTTCACATAACACTTTTTTGCATTAGAAAAACTAAGTTGTCTGTAAAAAGTCTTATTAATGATACTGTCAGTAAAATATGTCCTGAATTTTTGAAAAAAGCATATTTTCAGAGTTTTGACATCCATATAGCTATCTTAATGAAAGATGCCTATGACCATGACACCCTTGTTTGGTGTGTGCAAGAGCTTGGAAGTTCTATGGAAGAAAACAGCTCGCCAAACCTTCAGAATTCTTTGCCAGGAACACAGAAAATGTTGCATTAGAAGTCCATTCTGGCATATGCTCATCTACTACAGGGAATTCCACATTTTGGATACACCCAGGGAAATTTCAGCAGATAGAGAAGGTGTTGGAAATACACTCCTAAGCTACACTGTGTGCTGCAGTGAGAATTGTGCGAGGAGTGTTTGCCTTTCTCTGGGCATGCAGCAATCAGGAGTGAAGTGATGGAAGTCTTGCAGCCCCTGAATTTATGGATGTCTGAGCCTGGCTTCTTTGCTACTGCAAAAGCCCAGTACAGACAAGAGTTCTGGACTCAGATAAGGGAATCTGCAAAATAGGCAATGAAGAGATCTCATGGACTCACCATCTCTTAAAAATTCCCAACCTTGTCTCATGGTCTGCAAGAATAGTTGAACACTTAATTCTAGAGCTAACAAAACTTGATTGGCAGATGCCATGTTTGTTTCCTTCCCACATCCAGAGCAGAATTATATTCAAACCCTGTTGTGCTCTGTCTACAATGGATCTTCTAAAAAGGGGAGGATGAGGAGATCTGTGTGAGGCTTCTGGGCCAGCAGTAGTAGGTGGGAGATAGGAGTTCTGTGCCTTCCCTTGGGGAACAGCTGCAGCCCCGCAAGGCCGAGAGGTGCAGGTGGAGTGAAACCCCTGCCCTGGGCTCCTCACCACCAACTCCCTCTCCCCACACAGGAGGAATTGTCCAATGTCAACCTCTCCAAGTTCCGCAAGATCCAGCACGAGCTGGAGGAAGCCGAGGAGCGGGCTGACATTGCAGAGTCACAGGTCAACAAGCTCCGAGCAAAGAGCCGTGAGTTTCATAGGAAGATAGAAGAGGAGGAGTGAGGATGTCATGAGTCAGCAAAGTGACCCGAGGGCTGCACAAAATGTGAACCTCTTGGTCTCTTTCTTCTGTAATTAGTCTTTGTACCCACCTCAATGTCTAGAGAATAAAGACCGTAGATTGCTCGCACACATGCTATGAACAGTGCCTTCTTTGGGTTTTTTTCTGACCAAGCTTGGGATACCACATCGCACAAGTTTTCTTATTTTTCCTGGCTGGGGGAAGAGAGAAGCTAATGCAAACTCTGGATTGAGATCCCACAAGCTTAGAGGCCGGCCATTCCTGGGGAGACCCTGATAGTCCTACTGTGCCCTCTTCCATCTCTGGCAGCTCCTTGCCCTGCTCCTGCCCTCACATCCTCTTCATGCTTCTCCCATTGTCTTTTCAGCAGAGTTGAGTTCCCATGTGAGAGGCAAGGGAGGGTGATCCCTTTTCTTTTTCCTTTCCCTGCTTTTGCTTGTGATCCTGGCAGTCACAAACCCTAAACATCAAGTCTCTGAGTGAGTTATCAGTAGTTACAGTGCACCGCACCGTGAAGGACTGTCAGTTCCTTGGCAGAGATGATTTTTGGCACAGAAAATGCAGTTATGACACATTGATAGCACCCTAATTTGTGCCATCTCTCTCACCCTAGATTCCCTCAGCTGCTGCTGCCACCACCTGCTTCTAGTTTCTCTGCAGTGGACAAATGCTGAGCCCTGCCTGCGGCCACGTGCTGGAAGGGCTGCCCCTTAGAGCCCATTTCTCACACACCGCGTGGCACCAACACTCCTCAACACATCACCTCAAAGGTCAGCCTTGTCACCTCTCGCACAGGAGCCTGCACGTGGTGTTGCCTCAGGCAAGAGAAAAGAAGAGAACGGATGGGTGCACCCCTCCATTCCTTCCTCACACACCTGCACCTCACACGTCACTTTTGGCCTACCTACAGCCTGAACAGACAATATATTTTTGGGAAGGGCATGAGGGAAGAAGGTGTGTGTGGGGAATAGTCAAACGCTTTTTCCTTCATTCAGACCCTGATCTGAACAGCAGAGGCACAGTGGGCACGTGCAGCTGTGAAGTCTCATGTGCTCTACCAGCTGCCTCAGCTGGATTATTCTGATGCGTTAAGCCTTGCCTCTAGTTTGGACGAAAGACACGTGGCCAGTGCCAAGGTATGTTAAAGATAAACCCGCAGATGTTTGCCTAAGCTGATTTTTGTCACAGAAACAACATCTCTTGGCTTCCAAGAGTAACATCTGTCCCGTATTTTCAGGGAGACCACACAGCCTTGGAGGATTTTCTCAGACACCTCAAATACTGCAGGGCTGTGTATGCAGTGAATCAGGCACAGGTTAGCGCTAACTGGGGGCTACTAAATTAATTGGAAATCCTCTCAGCAATTTCAACTTACACAAATGCTCCCACTGTTGCAGCTCTGCCCGGGTGTGAAGCGTTTGCTGTCAGTCACCCCAGCTGAGCCCAGGCTCCAGGAGCCCTTGATGCAGATCGATGTGGAGTGAATGAGAACCACATTAGAAGCAGCTGAGGAGTGATGTGCAGCTGGCACTAAAAGGAAACCAGAAGAAGACAACTCAGGAGCAGAGCCCAGGGTGTATATTGATGTTGAAAGCTCGTGACAGCCCTCAGCTTTCCACCTCTGTCTACCGTACAAGCGCTAGTATTCAAAAGGAGAGGTGGGTCCTCCACAGAGCATTGAATCTCACAAGTCCACAGGGATGGGAGTGGGGCTAGTGTTGTGGGCTGAAGGGACACAGGCTCTGCAGGAAAGGATTGTGCCCAAGCCTGAGGCAGGGAGCCCCTGAATGCTTTCCACTTTGGTTTGCTTACAGTGTTTTCAAGGGGAGCTCCTTGGGGTGATGGGAAATGGTAAGGACTGGCACTGTCTGCTTGGTCTAAGCTCGCAGAAGTCAGTGCCAGAGGCTTTGTCTCCCGATAGATGCTCACGCTGCTGGGAAGTTGCAACTGACAGCTCCATGGCTGTACGCCTGTGACAGCAATATCCAAAGGGCTCTCACCTTACCTGGCTCCCAAGTGCAGCCTCACCAGCACACGAGCTCTCACAAGGATGTCCAGCCTGCTTCCAGTGTCGCTGGCGAGCGTTGCCAAGCAGAACCTCTGTCAGTGCTGTCTGAAGAGAGCAATGGGAGAGGGTTCTGTAGGAGCAGACCTCAGTTTTCAATCACAAGGACCTTAAGAAAGCCACCCAACACCCTGCAGTTATGCCAGACTAGTCCTCTCTTCTCATGACACTGCACAACTTTTCCCCATGGCTCCGTAGCAGACTCTCCATCCTTGTTTATCCCTCCTCACCCGCTGCAGTATTTCTCCTTGCTGGACAGTGTTCCACCACAGCCAGGGTCTCTCGCAGTGAACCTTGCCTCCCCAAACTCACCTAGGAGCTGACTGCTCCTCTTGGGTGGCTTGAGAATCTCTGGCTCCACTTCCTTCAGGTGTTTTCAAAGCTTCAGGTGGGGCTGGGTAAAGTCTAGGTGGCACACAACATCCACGAGTATCCCTGTTAGCTGTAATGGCTTGTACATGCATAAGCCTCTGAGGCTCTCTGAAACCCTGTTTTACAGGCCCTGCACCATCCTTTGCCTCACAATGCCTCCAGCATGGAAGCTTGAGGATGTGTCATCAGAATGAAGGAATGCAGCCAGCAAAGCCAGGCCTAAGGAAGAGAGAAGGCGGCGCGCATGAAGAAGAGTAAGCAGGATGATGGCTCCTGGCCACACTGGTGAGTGTGACATCTGGGGATAGTCTCTTTGATGATTTGTACAAAACCACCGTCACAGAGCATCGGTGGGAAAGGAGAGGCAAGGCACTGAAGAAGCAGCTCTCGCATCACGGGTATAACTGTGCCTGACGAGCCTGCCATAGCCTTCTTTAGGCTGTGGTTTGCAAAGGCAACTGTTTCTTCTGCGAGCCTCCTGCGTGTTTCACTTGTGCGCAGTTACACATCCCCTGGCATCGCTCTGGCTCTCGAGGCTGTGCTTGCGAATAAAGCAGGCAGCCGTGTGCCCGAAGCTCGGGGACAGGTGCACACCCTCAGGCAGGACTTGCCATAAGCACGTCTGGGCAGCGCTGAGGGGACTGAGGCCTGGCCTTGCGCCCCCGGCAAATGCACAGCTCCCTCCTGGGCTCTGACGTCCCACCAAATCACCCACCAGCCTTCACGAGGGTCATGCCCCAAGGAGGAGACAAGGCCACAGAGAGCTGTGGAGGTGGCCCATGCCAAGAGGATCAGCCCGTCATTTGTCTCCCTTCATCCTCGGTGTCAAAAGCTCAAAATAGCCCCGCTCTTGCAAGGCTCCTGTGCGGGGTCACGCCTGTTGGTGTGGATGATACGCTTCCACTAATAGCACTCGAAGACATTCCTCAGCGGGTAGGTTGCCTTCTATATCTCAGCACGACGTGCTGCCATGTAGGAGCTGGACAACTGGGTTGTGTCCTAAGACGGCAGATACTATTCTTACCGCAGAGGGACTTGCTCCAGCACAGCTCCTTTCCCAGCTGCAATGCTAAAGATCAGAAGCAGGCCTGATTGTGCTCTCCCCGGTAAGAATATAAATCAAAGCGGCCCCTCTGCAGTCGGTGCAATGAGGCTGTGCTAGACCAGCACCCGGGTGCTCGCCGTGCCCTCCTGGGACGTGCTGTGCCCCGGGGAACACAGCAGCCACCCAGGTGCTTCCAGCGGCCATTTGGGGCTCAGCTTGGGGCACGTGGGGCATCACTTCCCCTGTAAAACAGCGAACGAAAAAGGCAGGGTGTGCTGCAGCTCTGAAAGCGCCTGATTTTACAACGGCCTCCCCTTGAGTCCGTGCCTGGCTGAGAACGCAGACAGAAGCAGGGCTTGCGCTAGGGTTCAGCAGCACTGCAGAAGCCACGGCCTTTGCTCAGGCTGCGCTTTCACAGCCCTCACTGAGGGCAGATAGTAGGGCTGTACAGCACGGACACCTCAAGGGCCACTGGAGCCTCGGGGCTACAAGAGAGCCCCTGGCCAGGCTGGTGGCTATCTCACGATGGCTATGGAGACCCATCTCTGCCTGCAGCCTGACCCCCTTAGCCCTTCAGAGAGCTCAGTGCAGCCGGCGTCGCTGCCTGGTTCTGTCACCACAGACATCAGGCAGAGGGAAGCAAGGCCCAGAGCCATCGGCCGGCACAGCGGCTGTGCCTTTTGCCGCGTCACTCGGACACAAGTTCAGAGGACACAGGCCCCATCAGCCTTATCCTCCGCTTGTGTCTCGCCACTTGACTCTCAAGGGACAGGCAAGATCTCGTAGGGACCCTTGGCAGAACAGCGATGGCGTTATTAGCAGGGGTCAGGTGCAGCGGGCACAGGCCGCAGGGCTCCAGCCGGCTCCTGTCAGTCGCAGGGAGCTCAGCCCGGCAGCAGCTGCCTGGGCCCGCGGCTCAGGGCACCCATTGCCACGGGGTGTCAGCATGGCGCCGTCAGGG
Organism: Falco cherrug; assembly: GCF_023634085.1. Classification (NCBI taxonomy): domain Eukaryota; kingdom Metazoa; phylum Chordata; class Aves; order Falconiformes; family Falconidae; genus Falco; species Falco cherrug. Next base: position 118,879,189 of record NC_073697.1, read on the forward strand.
CGGCCCTTCCTCGGGTGGCTGCTCTGCTACAGACCAGCAGCTAGGTCTCACTCAAAAATGGTGCTGCTGCAGCTGCTGAAACTTCCTGGCCCACATATTACGATCAAATTGCACCAAACGAGTTAGAGTCCCACCCGGCGGGTCTGCCAGTCCCCGTGTTCCCCACTGGAACAGAACAAAGGCAGGTGGAATGGGCCAAGGAAGGCCTGGAGATGTTAGGTCACCAGTGCCGAAAGAAAAGAGCCTGAGCTGACAGAAGCAGCCCCTGACACTTGACAGGTCATCATGCAGGGCCCTATTTTTGCTGGGCCCTCTGCCCACAAAGGCACCACAGAGGTGCTCAAAGCGTGTGATTTCCAGGAGGACATCACGCAGCATCAATGGCCATGCCAACTCCACCACACGCGTGGTAGAGCAGCCTGAGGAGAGTGATACAGCCGCTCTTTTGACAGCTGCGACCTGGCTGAGGCTTCATAGGCAGGTACCAGGAGAGCTGGGCCACCCTCACTCAGCGCAGGATGGCCATGCGAGATCCAGCCTCCACAGACGAGGCTCTAGGCCAGCAAGGGTGACAAAGAAAGCCCTTTGCAGCCTGAGGTGTAGAGGAGTCATCCCCATAGCCTACCTTTATGCTGTCTCAAAAGAGACACACCCCCCCCCCCCCCAATATTCTGCCCCGTGAAGTGGATGTGACAATGGCCCTGTGGGCCCAGGCAAAGCCCACCTAGACCTTCACTGTTCAAACGCAGAAGCAGAGCGGGGCTCCAGTGGGAAGAAGCCCTGCTCCTCATCTCCCTTGCTGCTCTCTCCTGTCCTGAGGTTCCCTCGTGCAGAGGAAGCCTGGGGTTGGGGCGAGAGCGGTCACACATCACGTTCCCCTTTCCCTCTGGGGTATGGCAGCAGGACAAGCTCCCTCAGAGACAGGGCTGCTGTGAGAGGCAGGTTCAGTCAGCAGCACACACTTGAAACAGGCTCAACCTCCCATAGTGAGTAGAGCGGCATGATAGGGGAAGATGGCTGAGGCAGGACAGTGAGCGCTGAGGACCTGGTTCGTGGGCTAAGTGGTGGGAGTCCCAAGAGCTGAATGCCTGCCTGAGGTAGGAGCACATTAGATGTGTCCCGGCACACAAGGTGTGGGACAAGAGGCAGGTTTGCTTCAATAGCATTTTCCTGTTTCACACTTGGTATTAATAAAGACATGCTCGAAGGCTCCCCGTGCAATTAATGCTGATTGCATCGTGGCGGCATGCGTGGGCCCCAGGTGAGGAAGGGGCCGGGCAACAGCCACCCCCAATATCCCAAAGGGGATGGTCCAGCCTGGGAGCTTCTCTGCAGCCGAGGCTACAGGTGCAGAAGTGCCCTCGGGTTGCAGTGCCTTAAGACCCTCTCCTCCCTCTTGCTGACAGGGGTGAAGCCTCCTCTCTGCTTCTGCCCTGGCACATGGCAACGAGCTATCCATGACTGCAGGAAGAGAGGACTTTGGAAGGTCGGGGACAGATACTTGCCTTATTGAGGTGAGCTGTGCTTCATGCCCTTGGCTCTGTGGATCCCCTCCCCAAGGAGGAGTCTGTGGCTGGAATGTGACATTTCCTTTGTGATCCAGCTGCTGAGGCTGTCCCAGCTGCTGAGGCTGTCCCAGCAGCACGAGCCTGCCAGGGACCTGGGTCTCCAGGGCCAAGAACCTCTGGGATAAAATACAAGATGATCAGTGAGAAATGCTTGGGCATCCTGTCCTGGGATTTCTGCTGGCTTTTGAAGCAGACATACTCGGTGTCGTACTTGGTAACTGCACCTTATAGCTGTCACAGGAGCTGCTATTTGAACTGCACCATGATGATCCTGACCACCTGATGTGGTTACCTCACATGGTTGGTCCAGTGCAGGCTTTGTGAAAGGCCTGAGAGTTTGTGGGAGAGGGGCACCCAAGCACTTTGGCAGGGCGAAATGGCATCAGGACTAGAAGTAGCTCAGGAAAACTGGAGAAAGTGTCTCAAACTGTCAGAAGGAAACTTAATGAAGAGAAACAAAGTACTTCTGGGAAGGTTAGAAGAGACAGAAAAGTGCATGGTTTATGGCTGTTGAACTCAGGAGGAAAGGAAGTGCGGACTGTAACACATCACAAGTTAACACTGGGGACAAAAAGGGCCTGTTTTATATTTTTGAAGGTTTCTAGGCGATTTTTTCCTCTGTGGTGTTGTTTGGATGTTATGGCTGCAGACGTAGAAAGTTTGTCTAGTAGGAAACAATTCACATTTCAGTGGGTTGGACTGCTAATTATGTGAATAAGGAAAAGAGTATCTTGACTTTGTAAAATATATTTTGAGGAAAACAAAATCACAAAAATATTTACCATAGATTAGAAATACCTTAAGTATATGTTCTGCCTTACTTGAAAAGTATTAGATTCCTCAGGATTTTAAACTCTCATCACTATTATAGGATGGTTTGTTGCATAGTTTTTTTTAGAATCCTGTCAGCTTGCTCTAACTTTCAGTCTGAACTAATCCTCTCTGTGAGGTTATGCTCATCCTAAAGCCATCTTTAGATAGATTATTCTAGCCCTACATACTGTCTTGTGCTTGAATTACAGTGCAGCTTTATTGAGGATCCCGTATATTTACAGTATTAGGATACACGTAGAACACTGGTGAGAAACACAAGTTTTCTTTTTCTTGACTTGCGGTTATCTGCTCTGTGTGGAGGTCAGGGGTTGCTTTGCAGTGATGGACTATTTTTAGAGCTAAGCTGTCTGTCATCTGATAACTACTGGTGCAAAGGTCCCTGTTGGTCCATAATGGCCATCAAGAAAGACCTCTCGGAGAACGGTTTAAAATAGATGCGGTTAATGGGCTCAGCTAGAGCTTCTGTCCTACATGGCCGGCAGAGGACTGGCAGGGGATCTCTGGAGCTCAAAAGCAGTGCTCCAGCAATAGTAGCACAAGTGGTTGAAAACATTTCCTGTCAGATGCTCTTTGTCCCTAAAGTAAAATTCAACAGTTCACACTGTGAGCTCCCCATTGCACTCCAGGCAAGGAGGAAATTGCCCAGCTCCCGCACTTTGCAGCTCAGGTCTCATGACAGTGCTCTTACACCTCCCACAGCATCGGCACTCCCCGGGCCCCAACATCAGCGCGGTGCTGCTGGGAGAGATACAGCCCAGCACACGGGAAGGCTTTGAAATGGAAACCCAAAGAGGTAAAGTCGAAGCTTAGCTAAGATGTGAGCCAGACAGCAGTGTGGGGTCACGGGGCGGCTCTGCTGGGAGAGGCTACGAGGCACCCTGCTTCCGCAATATACGACCGGCTGGAGGGGTTTGTCAGGGAGCTGAAGAGACTGACCTGAGCTGCCTGGCATGGCAGTGACCAGAGGAAGTGGTCATTGCACATTTAGCTTGTTAGGCTAATATTAAAGCAAGCTAATTTGCATTGACACCAATATATCCTGTCTTCCCGTGAGCGATGTTACCCTGTCATTCTCCAAACCGAAAGCAAATGTTGAGAAACCTCTTTTTTTCCAGTGTGGGAATTGCCAATAGAAAATGTTTCCCATGATATCAGTACTGCAAACTCCTTCTGCACTTGAGAATGCCTTGTGTAGTTTGAATAGGTTTAGTGTTCAGAAGTCTGTCTTGTTTTATGAAGAGAGCAGGCAAAGAAATTGGATGTTATTGTAACATCTGCTTATAGCAACAAAAATCTAGTTGTGAAATTCTGAACTAATCTGTCTCCATAATGTAGCCTGTCCCTGAAACAAGCCAATCAATGAAGTGTCTTCTAATTTCCATTTATATTGCTTTTAATTTTATCTTATATTGCCAAGGAAGGCGTGGAAATGTTAGGTCACCAGTGCTGAAAGAAAAGACCCTGAGCTGACAGAAGCAGCTGTTGGTGTGCCTTTTTGCAAGTGGGGCATCTAAGCATTTTGGCAGGGCAGAATTGTATCGGACTTTAGGCACTTCGGAAAATTGGAGAAAATAGAAAGAGATAGAAAATTGCCCTGGGAGGATGAAATCAGACAGAAACGTATGGGGTTGGTCATCTGAGCCAGAGAGAAAAGAAACTGGGGGACAAGTCTACACACATTCAACAATGTTGAATAGTTGCAAAAATGGTATACCTAATTATTGAAAATATTAGTATAAGTACTCTTTCTATGGTACAGAATGTGAATGTTTTCTTTCTTCAGCAAGAGGTTATCTTAATGATAGTCTATACTATGAACAGAGCACATTTTGTAGACTTCTGAAAAAAGAAAGATCATTTTTAGAGTAAGGAGGACAGGAGCCATAATGACAAGTATAAAGAATATAACTTATAAAAGGTATGGATAGAACTGGATTTTTCAAATCAAGAGATGAGATAAGTAAAGACTGTGTGTGGAAGTGTGAAAATAATTTTGTGAAATGAAAAAGATTTTCATTAAGAGACATATAGGATTGTATTACCAGGAGAATAATTGTTTAATTTGAAGTGAAAACGTTTTGGGCAAATATTAAGGAAATATTTGAATGAGAAAAACTGTTATGATAGACCAGAATATCTATAATATTGCACGATCTCTTTTAGCCTGTGCTTTTAAGGATGTCTGTTTCAGACAAGCATCTCCCAAAGACTGTCTAGATGTGGATGGTATCATATGCACTCATACAGAAAAACAGCAAGTGTATCAAAAGCTTTCTTGCAAATGAAACTGTGATGAACATCATATTTATTTTTATGTTTACATTTCATAGTCAGGTACTGATACTGTCTGAAAAAGGTGATATAATTTCTGAGTAGGTGGATATATTCCACTTTGCCTCATAATTCCCAGCAAAATTGTGTAGATGTGTTAATATTTGAAATATGATTTTTATCTAGTAAAAGCTTCCAGTTTGAAAGAGTTCCCATTTTAGGGTTCTGTTTATTTGCTTCCCTGAACAACAACACTAGTTTGGGGAATACATTCTAAAGTATATTAAAACCACTGATTTTTCAAAACTGATAAATAAATCATTTGCCTTTAATTCAAGAAACACTGTAAATGCCCTTTAAAAATGACAACTCTCATTACTTTTTTTGACCTATTATAAGACTGTTTTTTTTGGAGTTCTTTAACTTGTAAAAAAGTACCCCTGGTTGTACAATATAAACTATAGCAATGTGCTAGCCTAAACAAGATAAATCACATTTGGCTACACATACAGGAAAAATTACATTCTCAGTTCAGCATGAAAGAAAACCTATCTGTAGTATTCACTTGAAGAGGCCATAAATTATGATAAATTACCAAGACCCAAATAGCATACCAAGGGCAACCAATTTTTATAGCCAAACTGCAGAATGATAGCCTTTTGTATTCACACACTGTTTGTGGAGTTGGTCTGCCTGTCAGCTGAAAAGTGCTACCTGATCATGGGAAGAACACTCCTGCAAAGTGGCTATAAAGGGCTGTCTTGCAGAGAAAGTTTAAAATAGATCCAGTGCGTATGGTCTAACAGAACTGCTGTCCCACTGCAGGGTATCTCAGATCTGTGAACTCCTGGACTAGAGGGACTTCTGTATCTCCTGAACTAATTATTCCAATTATAGAAGTCTTTGCAAGTATTCTGTATTAAAGAAACTTCTTGACAAAGACTTAGAGGAAATAAACTCAATTCAGCAGCTGAATTATCCATGAATTTACCAATGAATCTGCCATACATCCAGGAAAACAGCCTACAAAGAGGCTCTTTCTTTCTCCCGTTTCTACATGTATTAGTTGTCTGCAGTCCTGTGCTGAACTTCTGAATTCAAGACAACACACACACCTCAGGGCACTAGGGGTTAAATCCAGGCTTAGCAAATACAGGAGGCAGACAGTGGTGTGGGGCCATGGGATGGCTTTGCTATGAGACCTTGCACCCTGCAGGTCACTGGCCACCTGGAAGCATTTCTCGGGGAGCAGTGGGCACTTTGAGGGACCTGAGGGACTGATTTGGAAGGAAGGCAATGTACACCTGGGAAGGCAGTGGTGCAGTAAAGCTGGCATCCTGAGCTGAAGCAGATTTGGGATATGTTTTCTCAGGCCACAGTCCTGATCAAGATGTAAAATAACATCGCCTTCTCCTTTTGACTCAGTGTTCACCTGTCCTTCAAGATAAACTCAGATCTTTCCAAGTACTCTGTGAGAAGCCACATGGAAAGAAAGATCTGTCCCTGGCAGACTTTAGTGGGGTGAGTACGAAATAGTCTCAGGACAGGGAATGCAAGCACTGTTACTATCCCCAGCTTCTAATCTGGGCCACCAGCACCCTTACACCCTGGTTACTGGCTGTCTCGTGACATGTTGCTCTCATTGTCTTCTGCTGGAGCTGTTCTCTTTACACAACTGATTTGCCCTCCAGGAGGAGCAGGGATTTGTATCCTTCCCTCGACTTCTCAGGTGGATGCAGAGAGCAATTCAAGAAAGTTTAGGCTGACCACCAAGGAAATCTGCCTGCTAACATTACACAGGAGGCTGTGGGGGAGTCTCTGAAGTCATATCTCTAGAATATAAGGACTCTGAAGTGACAGGAGCCTTAGTGTTCAGAAAAACATTCCCTTGAAAGAACCACAAGAAAAATATCCTGCTGTAGTATAAATATGCAGATTAACTATAGCATAGTCTACCTTGGCACCTGGGAGATGTTCTCTGCAGTTTAATCGTTATTTTTACCTCCTCAAATATGTGACTTCATTTTGGAATCTGGATGAAGTGCAAAGAAGCTACATATTTGTAACACTCAGTCAAAGCTAATAACCAGATGAATTGAACTGCATAAATGGATGTCTGCTTTCTGTGAGTTAGCCTCAGCAGAGGATCAGAGTAACATGCCACATATTCAGAGACCAGTTCATGGGTTCAAAAATGTTTGGACAAATTAATGAGTTAAAAATCCACCATGATCTGTTAAATACCCAGACATTGTGTCCTGTTCAGGGATTTCATAAATACAGATTACTGTGAGTTAGGAGAATTTTGGAGAAGTGCCACTCTGTGTTGCCTTTAGCAAGATGCTGCTCCTTCCTGGGCATCACTTTTAAAGACAGAAAGGTGGGCTCCATGGAGCTTTGATATCACAAGTACAGCTTACTTTAGGCTATGCTCTAGCTGGCTGCAGCGGTTAATACCATGCTTCTTCCTTATTTTCTTTTCCTTCCCCTTCTTTGCTCCTTTTCTGGCTACTTGCTGTTTCAATTACCTTTTTCTACTCAGTGGTCTCCCAGATTTGCCCCTTGACTCACCTGCTCTGTAACAGGAGCCCCTCAGCTGCTTTGGTGGGTCATAGAAAGGGCATTCTGAATGTCATCTCCTTGGCCAGAATCTACTGCCCAGATCTCTTCCGCTGATGTTAGCTGTTGAGACAGGTGGAGTGTGTGTAATGGTGCACCTGTGGTGCACATTTGAAAGGTGCCCATCCTCTAATACCAGATTGTGGGTTTCGTTTGCCTCTCATGTTCAGTTAACTCATTCTGAGGACTTCCAAGAATACCATGCTGTAGGAAGCTACTTAGCAAAAAAATTGTCATCAAAGTCCCCCTAGGACAGACTCATTCACTGTCTTTGACGTGTAGTGAAGGTAAATCAGACCTACATTACAACCTGCAGAAAATAGTTTCTGAACAGAGCAGAAAGGACAGGGAATAGCAAGGCCATCAGAGCCCGTTCGTGGTCAACCTGTGACAGCAGCTTGTCTTTGCAAGTGCTCACATGGAGACCCAGAAATTTTTGCTTACATTTGCCATGGTAAAGTAACAGATGGCCTACACTGCTTGTCAACCTGCAGGTTTTAGTCTTATTAGTTAATGATCCTTAGTAGTTCTTCCTGGGAAATCATTTATTGCTTCCAGCAATTCTCTCAGCTCATTCCTTCAGCCACATTTATCAAAAATGTTAGTTTAATGGCACATTTCCTAACCAGATGACACATAAAAAATATGGACTGAACACTTCCTGCACATAACATTGAAAACATGCACCTTAGCAGACTATGCTGAATTGTTAATTAACCTTTTAATATGGAAAATGTACTCTTACCATCTCCAGGGTTCAGTGTCCAGCCACATCCTAGCAGAAGTGTAAGGATGAGCAGTTTTGCTACAGAGCAGTGCTCTGACATTTCTGCTTGTCCTGTGCTAACATTCCTGTGAGCTCTCATTTTACACAGAGGACAGCAGAAATGCTGCTATAGCAGAAGCTGGGCATCCTCTCTCAGACTGTCCCTCACAGACTACAGAGCAAACTGATCTGTCTAGGCAGGCCCTACCACATTGACAGTATGGCCAACAACAGCACTTGCAAGCTGAAAATCCTGCAAGGAGCAACTTGAGCTCTTTTTTTATGGGAAAATCATGAGTAAATTGGGGAACTTCAGACTCCATCCTATATCATTGCTGTTTCTAGAAGAGTCATAAGTTAGTTCTATTCCATGTGTTTTTTGTGTCTTCTGGGAAAGGGTCTGTCACTATCTCACCCTCTGCTGTTTTGGGGTGATGGTCACTTTATCTGGAAAGCGCTGTATGCTAATACCCTGATTCTAGAATAGAAGTGATGCCGTTTATTTGGGCAGACAGGGGTGGGGGGTAAATACTATTCCACTCTGTATGAGTTACAGAATCTGGCAAGAAAAAGCATTAGACCAGAAAGTGGTCTTTTAGTACCTAGGTCTCACATTGCCATAAATGTTTTTAAGGCAGAATCAATGCATTAAGCAAAATATTTTTTTCTAGAATATAAGGACACTGATTTGAAATGCTCATTTCCTGATGGAAGTGAATTTAGGCAATCCATGCTGAAACAACATCCTTTTTGAAAGATTCCTGCAGATGCTAACTGATACCTAAGAGGAGGGCTTAGGCAGTGGTTGCCGTTCACTATTCTGGGCATAATACCAAACAGTTTAGCAGACACAGGGGATATGAAAAGGATGAAGGCAGTGTCTCAGCATCCTAAAGAGAAAGAGCCTGCAGAAATAAAAGCAAGGAAAGAAATCGGAACAACCACTCTTCAAGCCGAATACTTTCTTCCCTACTGCCTGTACTCTCAGAAATGGGAAGACCTTGGAAGGTCGACCTTGGAAGGTCCCTGCAGAAACAGCTAGTGGCCTCATCACCAATCAACTAGGGTGAGTAACCCTGGTTCAAAATCAGCTTTCAGTCTGAAATACCTTATAAGTATCTGCATCATGTTGTAGTCTGCAGCCTGGGTTTCAGTTTGCATTATTTGCTCAGGGCCTGGTCTATGCAGATCTACAAATATGGGTTGAATTAGATCTTTTCCTCCTGAACAACAGCCCACCTAAAACCTGAAGCACTTTCAAATGCATGCAGTTATTCAGTGGTAGTATCCACAGAACAGACACCTTGTTCACGTAACTCAGATTGCATAGTGCTCCCTGTGGCTTCTGCAGAACACAAATCTGATATCTCTCTCCACCTGGGTCTCGCACCCTGTCTGATGAGAGTTGATTGTGCATCTCACCATAAGCTACAATGTAGACAATATGGAAAAAGTCACAAATTTTGAATATTTAGTTTGTCAGCTAAAATTCTCAGGATGATAAAAGAAATCTTTAATATGCTGCCGGAGGTATGATTCAGCAGAAAAGGCTGTTAAAGCTGACCAAAATTCTCATAGCGTACTAGAGAACTAAAAATGACCTAACCAAAACAACAGAGCAGCCTAAGGTAAAAAAGCATACTTTCACTAATGTATCCCAGCAAAACACCTTTTCAATTTTATCTTCTCAACCTACTATCTTGGTTAATAATGTGTATCACATGTGTTTGTAGACAGCCAGCAACACACCCTCAAAAGAGGGTCAGTGTGCCTGCCTGCACAGTGGCCAAGCTTCAAGGCAGGGCTGTGGGCAGTGCATCCACCCAGAAGACATTCTTACTGCTAAAGGACCAAGATCCCAGAGACAAGGAAAGGATGCTGAGTACTTACATGCCTCCCATTCTGAGGAGGGTGAAGAACACAGACCTCTCGCTTAATAGTCAAATGTTCTATCCATGGGGCTGCTCAGGAGAAGGTAGCTGATGGTAGGACTAGCTTTGTTTTGGAGACGAGGTAACTAGTGCTTCTGTGCTCTACCCGGAACTCATTGTTCTTTGGCCTGGGTCTCAGTCTTCCCACTTCGCAGTCATTCTCAGAAACAGCAAGAGCACAATGCTGCAAAGCTAAACCCAAATTCCAGAAAGCCATACATTCTGTGAGGCAGAAAGTCTGCTTACTCTATAGTTGGTATTGGGGCATTCAAAATCTTCTCTGACAACCCAACTTGTCAGTCCACGTGCAGACTCCAGAATCCCTGGGTTTCCTCACAGCTAAGATATTGCAGAAGAGTGAAGTGCAATTCCTACAAAAGTTAGTTGACAAGTGCTCAATCTCCACATTAATGAGTGAGAATGTATTGTCAGCTGCCTGGTTGCCCCACTCCTTGTTTCATGGTGCAAAGATCCTAATAACATAATTTCCTGGAACAGTTCTTGAAATCTCCTTGGCAAGGTAGCACAGGGCCTGCAAGTTACTGAGGACAATGACAACCTAAGGGATGCAGGAACATTTGGGTAATCGCCTGTGAAGTACTGGAAGACAGTGGTTTCTTGTGTGGTTTCTTGGCTGTGGCAGTTACTTTGATTCTGTGGATCCCTTCAAACTTCCTTCCTGGATCTGCTCTGAATGATGAGACTTAGATGGGAGCTCACCAACTCCACTACCTTTCTATACTGAAATTCACTGCTGCCAAGGTCAAATTTTACGCCATACATACTGATCCCCAAGAAGATGCCCTCTTGAACTTTTCTCGTTGATTCCTACATAGTCCAACTGGATTTGCTTTAGTTGTTTCTCTCTGGGCAGAAAAGAAGACCAACGGGCCTGAAATTGGGGCCTGAGGCTTGCAACACTGCTCCTTTTCTTGTTGCAAATGACCAGGAGGTCAGGTTGGGAGGAGTGGAGGACCTAAGCAGGAGATCTGAAGGTGCTTCCATGACAATGACACAGAGATACTGGTCTTGGAATAACTAGACAAGTTATAAGGCTGACAACGCTGCTCTAAGAAGCAGAGCTGAGTGAGGTTTGCATTGGGCCATGACCTGGAGAGCCTTTGACAGTGCTCCACTTTCACACTTCACCTGTGCTCATAACTGCTGCCTTTCTCCCCAGCTCATTCTCACTGAATGCAAGGGGAGGGAAATCATATTGCAGGAACTTACAGGAAGTAGGATAGGATCTGTTTGTAGCATGCCTGGATGTCATCACTCCAGCATTTTGCCCATGTTGTATGTCTGTGCAGGACCCTCTGTGTCCAGGGATTTCTCTCATTCTGCCTCTTCTGATTGCATTCTAGTTTGCTTCTAGTCCCAGTGAAGTCCAGACCCTGTAGGGACAGAAACAGAAGTAGCAGAAAGTCAATGGCTGGCAGGATCTATTTCCTCTTTGTTTTGCATCAGGAATTGCTACCTCTTTCAGCAGATCCTTCTTCCCGAGGACAGGTGTCATCTTGGCTGCCCCATGTTTGGACAGAGGAAAAATGGCTAGTTTTCTGTGGCCTAGTACACTGAGAACTGTGGAGCTAAATCTGTATGATCTGTATGGAGTCTGTATCTGATAATTCAAATTAGAGTACTCCTCTGCAAGGGGCTGGAACGGCCAATAGGCCATGTCACAGAAATTGATCACTTGAGTGTGATTGACAAACTGTAAATTAAAATGAATCCAAAGCAGCTGGTGTGTATCCCAGAGCTTTCTACAAGATACCTATCTAAGTGTTTATATGACCAGTTTTTTTAAATCTGTGGGGAAAAAATTATTTTAATTTGCCTGCAAATATGAATGAATATAATTTTTATCTTCCAGAAAGAACATCTGGAGGAAAGGGTAAAAGTTTAGGTCTTGTTTTCTCCTGAAAGTTCCCTTGAACTTCCCATGTTGGCCTCTCACTGTTGTCCTGTTTTCTTACAGTTCCCTTTTCAGTTTCTAATCCCTCCAAATCTAGTCCAAAAGGTAAGGGGTTTTCCCTTTGAAAACTGCTCTGACAGCTAATGCTCTATTTTTGTGAATTCCGTGCACACAGACACCAGTGCTGCAGTCTACAATTTTCCTTCCATACCTAAAGCTTCAAGGGAGAAGCTATGGCTTTATACTATATTTATTTGGTGTGAAAGAGAATGCAGGCATTTGCTAAAAAGCAGAGACCCAAGTCAAAAGTTATGTGGTGTTGATACAGTCAGTCAATTCTGGTGGTGACAAGCACCACAAGGCCAGCCTTTCCTGATACCAGAGACTGCACTCAGGAGCAGATTTATCTAGATGCAGAGACTGCATTACAGATACAGTCTTGATAGTTAAATCTACATCATTTATCTGGACTTCAAAGAAGCCAGCAGATTTGTGAAGTAAGACTTCCCTTTACAAATGCACATGTAAGACTGTCGCTTTCCCCTGTGTCCATTAATTTTGTTCCATATTATAATTTCTGCTGATTCGTGCAGTATAGTCATCAGCTACACCACACTGGAGTTCCCTTCATTTTCCCGTAAGCTCTTTTAATACCATGGGATTACATTAGTCACCTGGTAGTCCTGTGATACTCAAATAGATTTTCAAGTAGGAGCTTCACACCATGTTTGGAAGCTTAGCAACTTCGTCTTTGAATTCCTTTAGATTTTTTTGACATCTGTACTTGATGACCAATAAGGAAAGAGGTCTTTGCAGTGAGACTGCTAACCTGCTGACAAGGGTGTGAAATCAGCTTCATCATGGGCACAGGACTTAAGCCCAGAAGTGACAGAGGAACACCTGCAAGTGCAGGAATTTTGCAAGGGACACATGGTCAGAATCATGGAGATATGGTGGGAATATATGCACTGCTGGGACATGGTCATGGGAGGATAGGGACTGTTCAGGAAGAATAGATAGAGAAAATGCAGAGAGTTTATGCTTTTTGTTAAAGTGCTTCTTGATTGTGCAAAGCTCCAGTGTGAACCTGTAGATATCCCATCAAAGACAGGAGGAAAATGAAGAATATTGTGATGGGGTCTGTTACAGACCACTCGACCAAGACAAAGTAATAAAGGAGGATTTCTACAACTAGTAGAAAGGTAGAAGTCTCCTCTGCCTTAGGGAAGATTTCAGCCATGTGGACATCTGTTTGGAGGGCAACAGCACTGGGCAAGCAATGCCAGAAGTTCCTAGACTGTGCTAGTAACAATATCCTAATGTAAATACTTGATGGGCAAAGCTGAGTATTGGAAGCAGGGATGAAGTAGTGATCAGTATGATCCCAGATGGCAGCTCAGGCTGCAGCAACCACATGATGACTGAGTGAAGGATCTAGCAGAAAGCTGGGGAGGTGAGCAACACAATTAGCACTCTGGCTTCATAAGACCAGAATTAATTGTATTCAGGGAACCGCTAGTTACAACACACTTGGCAGCATCTGTGAAGGAGAAGACTGTTCAGGAGAGATAGGTAGGCTTTAAAAGAAAATATGGAGAACTCAGGAATGAAGTACCTTATCCTGCAAGAAGATCAGGAATTTCAGGTTAGCTAAGCAGCAAACCTCTTGATGAACTAAACCACAAAAGTATGTAAGAGGTGGACGCAAAGACTGGCAACAAAATAGGAATATAAAACACTGCTTGGGTACTTAGGGGCATTAAGCGTAACAGTTCTGCATGGATGTAGAATGCAGTTCAGAGAAAATAGGTGTCTATCACTGAATGTGAAAGGCCATCTAGTGAGAGATGATACAAAAAGCACTTAAGTATGCGTCACCTTTTCTGCATCAGTCTTCATAAGCAAAGATTGTCCCCAAGCATCTGCATCTTCCGATGAGTTTGAGAAGGGATAACCAACAGTGGTGAAGTCCTAACCTTACTAAGTGAAGCTGGAATTACTAAGAGAAGCTGGAGGTATTCGTATCCATGGGGTTGAGTGTGACTGATCAAAGGATGCTGAAGGAGTTCACCTATGTAATTGCAAGACCCGTGTTTATCATTGGTGGAAAATCATGATGTGCAGGGAAGGTCTTGTATGACTGGGAAAAGGCTAATGTTATACTCAACTTTAAAAAAAGGCAGAAAGAAGGATCAGTGAAACGGTAAGCTTCTCAGTTTCACTTTAGTTATTCAAAAGATCACAGAATATGTCCTCTTGGTGTTTATTGCTCAAGATGTGAAGGACAAGAAGACAACTGAGAGCAGCCAGCATGTATTTACCAGGGAAAGTAACCATGCTGGACCAACCTCATTGGCTTCAGTGATGAAGCAACTGTTGCCTTTTATCAGTTCTTTTCTGATAATTAATTAGTATGTCTTTGCCCTTTCAGTCTACTAAAACTGAACTTCCCTTTGTTTCCTTATTTTTATGTGCTTTATAAACACAATCACATTGAATTTTGGGGGATATTTTAACTCCTCCAAGGATGTTATATTACATGGATTACCATAGATGAGTTCTTTAACAGCTTTATTTTCAACTATGTCCATGGCTGTATTTGAACCAGTTAAGTCAAGACTGCTCTTCCTTCATACCCTAACTGGTGGTTTCATGAAGTTCTTGCTGACAGTGTCCACAAGTGTACTTGTGGTACTACAACCCAAAATAACATTTGGCATTTTGTATGGAGTAGTTGTCTCCTATTGGTGTTACATTCATTGCTCTAGCAGTCTGGTAGTTCTCTCTTAATTGCAGTTGGTATTACTGTCCTGAGAGGAAAGCTGCCAAGAGATGAGGAGAGACTTGGTGAAAGGCCTGAAGCAGGAGTCTGAGGGACCTGAATTCCCTGAACAGTATGAGCATGGAGAAATATTAACACAGAACTTCAGTGCTGAACATGGCAAAAACTGAAAGGAATTCAGCTTCATAATTTCCACCTCTTTTGAGCGCAATCTGTTTGGTATGAGTCTACTGTTTCAACCAAAAAAGACGAGGCCATTGTCAGTATATGTACCCAATAACAGAATGTCTTATCTTTTCCCAGGGATCTGAGTGGTAGCTCAGTGGCAGCTGAACATACAGGGAAATTTGTCAGACCTCTATTCCTATATGAATAATTACTTTGTGAAGGTTACATGATCAAATCAAATATTAAATGCTTCCCACATTAATGTATTGCACTACACTAGAATCCAAAATTACCACGCTAGTCCTCTGGTAATGGGCAGCTCTTCTTCCTAATCCATGTGAAAAGATTAGACTTCTGATATATTCAACTGTCCCTGTAACTTGTGTAGGGAGCTCTGGGTTCAGCTCTGCAATTGGGTTCCAGTCTGGAGCCCAAAATATGGGTTCCGCAATGCCAGAGCACTCTTAGAAAGGGCTCTTACAGCACAGTGCATCATCTGATGCTTTGTATCACACTGGACCCCAGACATTGTGTTCCTAACTTCTTCCCCATGTATTCACTGGGATACTTTAATGATTGAAATGCAAATTACCAGGGAAAGAATATGTTTAGCTCTGGAAGATACGAAGAAATTTAAGTGATTACACCCTTTCCTAAAACTAGATCACTTAGTCTCCTGGACTACCAGAAAATTTCCTTTTCCCATACTATCAGCATTATACAAGACTACCTGCTACCTCTAATGCTCTGGTACAGGCAGTACTGTGTTGTTAGATTTTTCTGGGACTGTGAATGTTTGAAAATGCGTATTTTTATGGCATGGCAGTGCTAGACTGAGGAGTTATCAGAATGCATAATATCTGGAACTATATGCTGAAGTGATACATGTGATTATGTGTACACGCATCGTAGGTTAAGGCATGTTATTTTGGGGAGTTGTAGGTAGAGAGGGGCTGTGGAAGCTACTGGAACTTCAGATTTGACAGAAGCAACCGGTTATTTATGCAGACAATAATAGGAGCAAGCAAACATCAAATGCAAGTAAAAAGTATAAGAGCGTGAACAGTGAGAAAGCAGAGTTTCTTGGGGAATCACTTTTTAGATGAAATATGCACAAAACCATTCTAATTTGATACCGCTAAAGTCAGCTCAAGAATCTATGCAAGAGCTGCATTTCATAGAGTCTCCAATTACTCAGGTTCTGGCTTCCAGCTCCCTGTATTTTAAACCCTCTCAGCCATTGAAAGTGTCCTATTCAGAAACCTCAGCTGTAATACATTTTGACTTCCTGCTTTTTAGAAAATACCACTGAAAAGTGTCTCTTAACAACAATTATGTGCTGGTTTTTGACATACTTTTCCTGTTCCTCTCAATGCATGTGTTCCTAAAGCATCATAGATGTTATCATCCCCATTGCGTGACTGAAAAGTTGCAGTATAAACATACCAAGGAAAGTACCATGGGTCAAGCAGCAAATCACTGGGGAAGCCAGCAATAGGAACCATAAGTCCCTGCATCCAAGTTCTCTAAGTGCCTTGAGTAGTCTAGATTCTCTCCTTAACACTCTTGACAAATTATTTATAGATGTATTCACGTAGTTAGTAAGATATAAAAATGTTCTAATTATATCATTCAAATCAAATGACAATTATGTCCTTAGTTTGCCAGACAATGCTTTGCCAAAAAGGGTTTGCCAGAAATGTTTTGACCGAAGAAAGGGGGAGCATCTGCAGCATCTGCAGACGACAGACTATAAAATCTCCCAGAGACAAGACTGGCCTGTCTCCACAGAAGGCTTCAAGGTAAGTGCATGCATTTTGGGAGCTTGAAGAAAGAGGACAATGCCCTTGCAATATCCCATTTCATTTCTCTTGCCTCTGGCAATCATTTCCGTGAGGGAATGCCCATGTGAACAGAAATTTTCAATATAATCTCAGTGCATGTCTGTGTCTTCAATCTATAATCTATCTCTGGAATTCTGTGCAGCAATAAGAAACAACTGTGATTCCTGTTTTACAGGGTTGGTCATTTTCCAGGATACAAGCTTGTCTCCAAAGGTAATACTCTGAATAATGCACTCCTAGACTACAGTGTAAGACAGGACTTTTATACACAGCTGCATGAATTATTTTTGTAAACCCTCATATTTCTGCTGACTTTTGCTTAGGCTAGACTGTTGAAAATAGAGAAGATCTAAAAAATGAAGTAAAGTTTCATTTTTAGCACACAAGGTAATACTTTTAATGAGAAAGTACCCTTGAAGACTCATCACGCATATTTAAGGACTAGAACAAACAGTGATTGTCTCTGGTTGTAGATTCTTTTATGTGAAGACCTCAAATCTAGTCAAATTCATTAAGGTGAGTTATCAAACTCTAGTCAATATTCAGATGTTCTATTTACTGTTACAAGGCCTACGTGCTTTAGAGGACTAAGTCCCACTCTTGGGTGGGACTAGAGTATATTTAAGTTCAAATCAAAGTGATCCCAGAGATTTTCTGGGAGGCTGGCTAGCAATTTGTTAGCTAAAGAGCAGGGAGTTTTCTTACTAATGTAGATTATATTATTTTTCTCAGTAATCTACAAACTTTTTTTTTTTCTCCACCAGACACCTCTGCTGACGTGCTTCCAGTAAAGTGCAGGAATGGCCTCTTCAGATGCTGAGATGGCTGTTTTTGGGGAGGCAGCTCCCTACCTCCGAAAGTCAGAAAAGGAGAGAATTGAGGCCCAGAACAAGCCTTTTGATGCCAAGACATCCGTCTTTGTGGCCCACCCTAAAGAATCCTTTGTGAAAGGAACAATCCAGAGCAGGGAATCAGGGAAGGTCACTGTCAAGACTGAAGCTGGAGAGGTGAGTAAAATGCAGGCTTGAGAACAGGATTTAATTCCTACTCTGGGCTCTTAGCTTACATATCAGTCTCTCTTCCTTGGTAGACCCTGACAGTGAAGGAAGATCAGGTCTTCTCCATGAACCCTCCCAAGTACGACAAGATCGAGGACATGGCCATGATGACCCACCTCCACGAGCCCGCTGTGCTGTACAACCTCAAAGAGCGTTACGCAGCCTGGATGATCTACGTAAGTACCAGCAGCAGCCTGCCTTTGGGCAGCCGGGAGGAACTGCTCTGCCAGGCCAAGTGGGAGCCAACGTGCTGTCTCCCTTCCTCGCAGACCTACTCGGGGCTCTTCTGCGTCACTGTCAACCCCTACAAGTGGCTGCCGGTGTACAACCCGGAGGTGGTGTTGGCCTACCGAGGCAAGAAGCGCCAGGAGGCCCCTCCACACATCTTCTCCATCTCGGACAATGCCTATCAGTTCATGCTGACTGGTAAGTGCTTGACTTCCTTTGAACTGCTCTTGCAATAAGCTATCTGTAGAGGGAAATGTAGGGTGTCCTGTGGAAATATGGTGCAACACTTAAAATATTATGTCTGTGAAATTAATTGAAGATTACTGTGCTTAACTATAATGGTCTGTGTGAGCTGTTCCTCTGTTCCCATTAAAAATTAGAAAGACCTGGACCTAATGAGAATAAATTCACTAGAAAGAAGACACCTATTTTCTGGTGTAGACTTCACTGCCTGTAGTGGGATCTTACATAGATGCATAGATTTATGTATCTTAATCACTAAACTAGTCTTAGCCAAAGAGTCTACAATAGTATCATGCATACCCTGTAAACAATGTGCATACAGTTAATTCAAATTTGCAATCATAAATGATAACAAGTAAAACAGAGTATCTGTGTTGAACAGGTACATAAACTGCACTTGATTATTAAGCAAATGGTATTCATGATAGAAAAGATGACCAGGTGGTCCAAAGTACATACAGCCTTAATGATCTATGTAACCCCTACACTGATCTATGCATCTGTAAATCGATTGTACCTTATAGCGAAAAGTTAACCTCAGAAAATAACGTCAAGGAAAAAATAAAGCTTTTAGCACTTAAATGGAATGGCTTTTAAAAAGTTCTATCTCCTTTCTCCTCTTCCTTCAGCCTTTTATTTCCTCTTCCCTAACTGTACATTAAAATCACAGATGTGAAGGATTTTAGATCTGCTTTTCTTTTCTTTTTTTCTTTTTTTTTTTTTTCTTCTTGTTACAAACTGGGAAATAGATCCAGAACAGAAAAATGAAAAATTAACCTCATCTATTTATGATCTCGGGAATAAATAATTCCTACATATACATAGGGGTTAAAAAAAAAAAAAAGTATGAAAAATAGTTTAAAGGATTGGTCTGATGTTTCTGTTGTTCATGGCACCTCCAAATTTCTATAACATTACTCAGGAAAATTGTAACTTCAGAAGAATTTACATGCTGTCAAAGCCCAGCCTCAATATTTTTGTTACATGTACTTAATAAGACAGAAAAAAGTAGCCTGATGAGAAGACAATGTCTTGAATGGTGTAAGTCTACAAAAGTTTCTGTGAAATGAAAGTCTTTACTGATCTAGTTGATAATACCTAAAGCACTGCTGGGAACACCAGAAGTACCCACTAGAATTCACAGGGCTTTTCACTGTCTTCTAACCCTGTATTCTCTGGAAGCTCAGTTCATATTTTTCTCCTAGTTTTTTAGTTCTTTCTTATTCATGAACACTATACAAACCTTTCTTACATCCTTCTTTTCACAGATCGCGAGAACCAGTCGATCCTGATCACGTACGTACACCCCCTGCTCGGGTCCCTGCAGGGCTGCCCGGTGCCAGGGGACCTCCTGCCTGACCACACGCTCTCTGTGTCTCTCTTTGGGTTGACAGCGGAGAATCCGGTGCCGGGAAGACTGTGAACACAAAGCGCGTCATCCAGTACTTTGCAACAATTGCAGCGAGCGGGGATAAGAAGAAAGAGGAGCAGTCAGGCAAAATGCAGGTAAAGTAACAGGTGCTGGCTGGAATCAATGCTTTCCTCTGTTCCTGACGTGATTTTTGGAAAGGATAAGCAGCAATAATTCTCATCCTGCAGGGAACGCTTGAGGATCAAATCATCAGCGCCAACCCACTGCTGGAGGCCTTTGGAAACGCCAAGACCGTGAGGAACGACAACTCCTCACGCTTTGTAAGCTGTTTTAGGAGAAATTGCTCCTTGTTGTAACAGTAGTGATGGGCTAGTGGCATTCTCACAGAAGGAGACAGCAATGAAACGCCTCCAGGCTGAAATGCCGCTGCTTCTCCTTAACAGGGCAAATTCATCAGAATCCACTTTGGGGCCACAGGCAAACTGGCTTCTGCTGACATTGAAACTTGTAAGTCGCTCTCCTGGCCTGATCCCACTCCTTCTATTCACTTCCCAGTTCTTGTACTCACTCTGTCCTACCCTCCTTGACAGACCTGCTGGAGAAGTCCAGAGTCACTTTCCAGCTTAAAGCAGAAAGAAGCTACCACATATTCTATCAGATCATGTCCAACAAGAAGCCAGAGCTAATTGGTAGGAAGATTACTAGATTTTTTGGAGAAAGACCACTGAGCAATATCTTATTTCATCTTGTGTCATCTGGAAAGCTAAAGTAAACTTGTTTTTCCTTTTTTATTGCTTTCAGACATGCTCCTCATTACCACCAACCCTTACGATTTCCATTTCGTGAGTCAAGGTGAAATCACTGTTCCAAGCATTGATGACCAAGAGGAACTGATGGCTACAGATGTAAGTAACTTACAAAACAGGTCATTTGGTTGATATGAGCCCTGGTACATATACATCTACTTTACTGTTGCTGTTGTAGAGTGCCATTGACATCCTGGGCTTCACTGCTGATGAGAAGACAGCCATTTACAAGCTGACAGGGGCTGTCATGCACTATGGGAACTTGAAGTTCAAGCAGAAACAGAGAGAGGAGCAGGCAGAGCCCGATGGCACAGAAGGTACCAGCAGATTCAGCAAACTTTCCAAAAGACATTGGCTTTCTCACCAAAAGGAGGACTTAGGCAGTTTTCAGGCTTTAAATATACAAAAGTGTAAACTGAAAAAAGTATTTTTTCAATGTTGGGATGACAGTTGAGACATGTATCTCTTCTGATTATACCTGTAATTTTATTCTGTGATGACTTAAATAAGAGACCTGGGGTACACTGCCAGGAAGCCAGGAGGCATGGATGTCAATTCCTGTAACATTATTAGTTATACTTTAGTTGGAACACATCTTGTAATTTCTGCTGTACTGTGGAGTAGGGAAATGGTTCAGCCCTAACAGGATGGGTGGCTGTGCTCCTATTAATCCTCACCTACCGGGGGGAAGTCTGATGTGAGATGCGTGTTTCACTAGTCACTGTTACAGTAGGAAGTTCAATCCATGCCTCCGAGCTCTCTGAGTGATGAATCCTCTTGCTATACAACTAGAAAGAATGGGTGACTTCCCATAGTCCTGCCTGAGAAAAGGTGAAAAGAATGTGTTCTTTTGAAGAACACTTGTAGAAACAAAGTTCAGAAAGTGGTGTAGACTCTGAATACAACAGAGAAATTAACTTTGTAGCTTTCACTAATTTTTTTTTGTGCAATACAAATTTTTTTGTGTGATAGCGAACATTGCTGTTACATTTTAGACAGTCCCTCAAGGACCAACATTTAGAAATATATATTTGTCTCTCTTTTTCGGTGTTTAGTGGCTGACAAGGCTGCCTACCTGATGGGTCTGAACTCAGCTGACCTTCTCAAGGCCCTCTGCTACCCCCGAGTCAAGGTTGGGAATGAGTATGTGACCAAGGGTCAAACTGTGCAGCAGGTAGGACAAATGTGGTAGCCTGGGACATGCTTTGATGGTCCCCATTGACTCTCCTCTGCTGAGTATAGTAACCTCCAAACCTTTCTCCTTGCTTTAGGTGAACAATTCAGTGGGTGCTCTGGCAAAGGCTGTCTATGAGAAGATGTTCTTGTGGATGGTTGTTCGTATCAACCAACAGCTGGATACCAAACAACCCAGACAGTACTTCATCGGTGTCCTGGACATCGCTGGCTTTGAGATCTTTGATGTAAGGAACACTGTTTCCCTAGTGTTTTCATACAAGGACAATTAAGAGTAAATTGAAGACGCATTTTTAATAGAAGTTAGTATCTTTCTATTCTTATTTGCAGGACTTTTGGATTCACCATTTTATCCTGAAAAATAATTATAGAATCCTAATCTCCTAATTACACTGATTTTGAAACACTGTATTTTTTCTAAATGCAAAGCCTATCCTAGAGAGATAGCATAGAAAAACTACATAGGAAGAGGCCTTTTATTTTAACTATCACCCATGATGAATTAGGATTGCACAAGAAAACACTTTGCTATTATTGCTGAACCTTGACAACATTGCATGTCTTTTCGTGTCTGGCAGTTCAATAGCTTTGAGCAGCTGTGTATCAACTTCACCAACGAGAAGCTGCAACAGTTCTTCAACCACCACATGTTCGTGCTGGAGCAGGAGGAGTACAAGAAGGAGGGAATTGAGTGGACATTCATTGACTTTGGGATGGACCTGGCTGCCTGCATTGAGCTCATTGAGAAGGTACCCTTCCTGTTCAAGTCTGTTATTTGTTGAATCTTCCCTATTTGCCAAGAGATGTACTTAAGAATATTTGAGAATATTCTGTTTTTTTCAAGTATATGCCCTGTAAAAGTGGCAATGGGGGGAAGTGGTTTTGGAGGTCATACTCAGATATCAGGAGTTTTGGGGACAGTATTCATCTCCAGATCACATGAAAGATGAAGTTATAGAAAAGACTGTCATATTCTGTAAGGACCTGCAAGTAATCAAGATTTATGTGGGGGGTAGTGTTTTGCAATGTCATATTTGTAATTTTTTCATCAGCAAAGGCATTTACATAAGTTCAAATGAAACAGGAACGCTGGAAAAAAGTTGGGCTTTAGTTAATTTTCTCTGAATTATTGTGTTGAAATGCATGGGAACAGCTTTCTCTTCTGACTCCAGCAACTTTCGAGCCAAGGGATATCTTCTTTCTAAACTGTTTCTCTCTCGTTTGTTGTAATGTCTTCCAGCCCATGGGCATCTTCTCCATCCTGGAAGAGGAGTGCATGTTCCCCAAGGCAACTGACACCTCTTTCAAGAACAAGCTCTACGACCAGCACCTGGGCAAGTCCAGCAACTTCCAGAAGCCCAAGCCTGCCAAAGGCAAGGCTGAGGCCCACTTCTCCCTGGTGCACTATGCTGGCACGGTGGACTATAACATCTCCGGCTGGCTGGAGAAGAACAAGGACCCCCTGAATGAAACTGTCATTGGGTTGTACCAGAAATCCTCTGTGAAGACGCTGGCCTTACTCTTTGCCAACTATGGTGGAGCAGATGCAGGTCAGCTCTGTGAAAATTGTACTTTCAGTGTGGGACACGGTTGACACAGAATTAAAGTAGTAAACACTGAACATTTAAAGATGTTTTGTGTTCTGCAGTCTCTAAGATGCAATATCTATCTTTTAATGCTTTTTTTCTCTTCTTCCATTTGCAGAGGGGGGTGGTGGTGGCAAAAAGGGTGGCAAGAAGAAGGGTTCTTCTTTCCAGACTGTCTCAGCTCTTTTCCGGGTACAGTACTGCATTCGTTATCTCTTTGTCATATGAAGAAAAGGGGTGAGCTAATATTAAATTTGAAAGGGCTATTTTGCATTGTTGTAACAGTGGTAAAATTCTTTGGAAATTGCACATCAGGTTTTCCAGGATCAACTTCAATTTTGTTAATAAGTTGTGTTCATAATAAGCATTCAGTGTCCAAAGATCATAAAAATCTAATTCATTGTTTGTAGAGGATATTATTTGATCTTCATATTTTTATGATTTGAGTCAGACTGGAAATATAATTTAGCATGTCTGCATTCCTGTGTGGTTGATGTGTTGAGGAATTCAGTAAAAGTCTCCTTTTAAACATTCTCCAATGACATACTTATTTGAAGAAAAGCCCAGTTTTTTTAAACTTAACTAGATTGGCTTTAGAAGGCAACACATGAAAGACCTAAAAATTAATTACTTTGTGTGAAAGCATGAAATCGTGTATTAGTTTCCGCTGGATCAATAGTAACATAGTAGTATTTCAGTCTTAAAAAATGGTACTCAACATCTTCAAATAGAAGAAATATTTGGTTTCTGTGGCTTTACTTAAGTGTTCTGAAATCCAGCTAATTTTGAGAAGTGGTAAAGTCATTGCCATGGGCTTGATAAGCATTGGACATAGGAAACTCACTGACTGATCCCTCTAGGAAAACTTGAACAAGCTGATGACGAATCTACGGAGCACTCACCCCCATTTTGTCCGTTGCATCATCCCAAATGAAACAAAAACACCTGGTAAGACGCTCAAGCAGAAGGAGAACTCCCTCTGATACATCCCTTCCCCTCTGCAATGGAGACTCTGGCATTCATTTGTGCTCGGAATTTCTAGGTGCCATGGAGCATGAACTGGTACTTCACCAGCTGCGATGCAACGGCGTGCTGGAAGGCATCAGAATTTGTAGGAAAGGTTTCCCCAGCAGAGTCCTTTACGCTGACTTCAAGCAGAGGTAAGAGCACTGCACCTCTCAGCACCATTAAACTCAACGTTGGTTCATTCATGTAGGTTCATGCAGGCTGGACTCTGTTGTCAAAAATAGCTACCTGTGAGCTGGTGGGGCCCAGTAGCTGGTGTGTGTTGCTTGGGGAAAAACAGCCTTGTCTTTCCCTTGCTCCTTCCACAGATACAAGGTGCTTAATGCCAGCGCTATCCCAGAGGGACAGTTCATTGACAGCAAGAAGGCTTCTGAGAAGCTGCTTGGGTCAATCGATGTGGATCACACCCAGTACAAATTTGGCCACACCAAGGTACAAGCCCTCCTTGACTCACTCACGGCATGTCTGTGCTTTGCTCTGCCTGACAGTGACGGGCTGCAACATTCCCTTTCTCAAGGTCTTCTTCAAAGCTGGGCTGCTGGGACTCCTGGAGGAGATGAGGGATGAGAAGCTGGCACAGCTCATCACCCGCACACAGGCCAGGTGCAGGGGCTTCCTGATGAGAGTGGAGTACCAGAGAATGGTGGAGAGGAGGTAGACATTCCCCAGCTTCACTTAAAGCCCCTGTCCCTGGGGGAAACTGTTGGCACTCATCATACTGAAGATATTCAATGTGCGCTTTAATTGTGCTTCAGGGAGTCCATCTTCTGCATCCAGTACAACGTTCGTGCATTCATGAACGTGAAGCACTGGCCCTGGATGAAGCTGTTCTTCAAGATCAAGCCCTTGCTGAAGAGTGCAGAGTCTGAGAAGGAGATGGCCAACATGAAGGAAGAGTTTGAGAAAACCAAGGAAGAGCTTGCAAAGTCTGAGGCAAAGAGGAAGGAGCTGGAGGAGAAAATGGTGAAACTGATGCAGGAAAAAAACGATCTGCAGCTCCAAGTGCAGGCTGTGAGTAACTTCTTTACTTTTTTTTCACGTGAGGGAAATGATTAAATAAGATCTAACTCTTCTTGCATACTACAGAACTCTCAAATTACACACTGAACTGCCTTAAAAATAATTTTAAGTTGAACACCATGTAACTAAAGGTAAAATTCAGGCCACATACTTTCCCCACTCAGTTGCACTATTACAAAGTACAGTTTAAGCTAAAGAAAGACTTTTTAGTCTTAAAGGCCTGCAGGGACATGTCTCCACATGAGTTCATGACAGAAAGCTTCATTACAGACAGTGTCATGTATTTAGTGGAGCAGGGACAATGATTCCATTGACCAACAACTCTGCCTTAATGCAGTTGTCAAAATGAGGAGCCTCGTGCCATTTCTCATGGTGTATCTCACCTGAGCCCTGCTCCCAGAAGATACAGATGACCATTACATCCCACGACACTAAAGCTGGCCTTGTACATAAATTTGAATACGGTACATTATAAAATGCAGTTACTTTCTAAAGGCAAAACGGAAAACATCGATTAAATGCAAGTAACCCTCTGACATACCTGAAATAAGCCAGGTGAAATGTAGTGGAGGTACACACTGTATATATTGATAAAAAAGTCAGGAAAAAAGAAACTGATTTAAAGACTTGTTCTAAATTTATAATTCATACTGCAACTGAACAGTAACCTTTTCACAAAAAGTAATCCCAAAAGTCTTACTGATGCACATCTGTTCCTTCAACATTAAGTACCCATTCCCGTATTTTCCCACCAGGAAGCTGATGCTTTGGCTGATGCTGAGGAAAGGTGTGACCAGCTCATCAAAACCAAGATCCAGCTGGAAGCCAAAGTAAAGGAGGTGACTGAAAGGGCTGAGGATGAGGAGGAAATAAATGCTGAGCTGACAGCCAAGAAGAGAAAACTGGAGGATGAATGTTCTGAGCTCAAGAAAGATATTGATGACCTGGAGTTAACACTGGCCAAGGTCGAGAAGGAAAAGCATGCCACCGAAAACAAGGTACACACATGGGGCTTCATGGAAATGGAACAAGACTCTCAGAGTACAAGCTTGCTACTGTAAGACGTGCTGTCTTTGGAGAATTTTGATCTGGGCCTTGTGTGAGCATTGAAAGGATAAACGAAACACCTGGCAAAACACTGGAAAGTGAAAACATCACTGCACCAGTGAACATGTTTTCTAAGCAGTTTTGACACTTACTTCATGTTTGTAGGTGAAAAACCTCACAGAGGAGATGGCAGCCCTGGACGAGACCATTGCCAAGCTGACTAAAGAGAAGAAAGCCCTCCAAGAGGCCCATCAGCAGACACTGGATGACCTGCAGGCAGAGGAGGACAAAGTCAATACGCTGACCAAAGCTAAGACCAAGCTGGAGCAGCAAGTGGACGATGTAAGCACACAGGCATACAGCAAGAGCAGGACAGGTTTAGAGTTATACCTGGCTGGCAGCGCACTGATGGCCTTGTTCTTCTTAGCTGGAAGGGTGCCTGGAGCAAGAGAAGAAACTGCGCATGGACCTTGAGAGAGCTAAGAGGAAACTCGAAGGAGACCTGAAGCTGGCCCATGACAGCATCATGGATTTGGAGAACGACAAGCAGCAGCTGGATGAGAAACTGAAGAAGTAAGGGTGGCTGTGGGGCACCAGACTGTGGGGCTGGTGCGCTTGGGGGTGTTTTGCTCAGACGCTAACACAGTTTGCTTTGCCCAAAGGAAAGACTTTGAAATCAGCCAGATCCAGAGCAAAATTGAGGATGAGCAGCTCCTGGGCATGCAGTTACAGAAGAAGATCAAGGAGCTGCAGGCAAGTGTCTGGCCCTTCCCCTCTCTCAGCCAGTCTCAGGTCGGGAAGGAGGAGGGCATGGGTGCGAAGGGTGCCTAATGTTCCCCAGGCTCGTATTGAGGAGCTGGAGGAGGAAATTGAGGCAGAGCGAACCTCTCGGGCAAAAGCCGAGAAGCATCGGGCTGACCTGTCGAGGGAGCTAGAGGAGATCAGCGAGCGCCTGGAAGAAGCCGGAGGGGCTACCGCCGCTCAGATTGAGATGAACAAGAAGCGTGAGGCAGAATTTCAGAAGATGCGTCGCGACCTGGAGGAGGCCACGCTGCAGCACGAAGCCACGGCTGCGGCCCTGCGCAAGAAGCACGCGGACAGCACCGCTGAGCTTGGGGAGCAGATCGACAACCTGCAGCGAGTGAAGCAGAAGCTGGAGAAGGAGAAGAGTGAGCTCAAGATGGAGATTGACGACTTGGCCAGTAACATGGAGTCTGTCTCCAAAGCCAAGGTACAGAGTTCCTGTCAGGTTACTTTTCTATGATACATGATTTTGAGCCTTCTGATTATGTTTTGCTCTCACATACTCTTTTCTTGTTTTTCATGATGAGAACAGCAGTCTAGAATTTAGTGAAAGTCCTGTTTCCTTGCATGTATTTGTTATATAGGCAAACCTGGAGAAGATGTGCCGCACTCTGGAAGATCAATTAAGTGAGATTAAGACAAGAGAAGAGGAGCATCAGCGCATGATCAATGACCTCAATACTCAAAGAGCCCGTCTGCAGACAGAAGCAGGTAACACACCCTCACGCTTTTCTCAAATGGTAGAACATGTAACCGATGATGAAAAAGAATGATGTTTTACTCATTTTGGTCTATAGTCTGTAAGCTGGTATACAGAGTTGTAAATACTACAAAGTCTAAAATAAAAGTTTATGTATAAAATTTCACAGGTGAATATTCACGCCAGGTGGAAGAAAAAGATGCTTTGATATCTCAGCTATCCAGAGGCAAGCAGGCATTTACTCAACAGATTGAGGAACTAAAAAGACATTTAGAGGAGGAAATAAAGGTAAAGGTACTTCCTGTAAGGGGTTTAACTTTGGATTCAGATTCCTACTTTCACATAAAATCAGAATGTGTTATCCATGTCATTTTAATTTGAGAGGTCTCCAAACTTGATGGACAATTTTGCCATCTGACTTCACGGTGTTGGAAGAAAAGCTGAGGAGTACATCAACTCCAAAGTAGATGTTGAGACAGGGAAGGACAACTTTAAGACTCAGATAAATGATGGCATGGAAAAAAATCTTGAGATATATCTGAAAACCTGTTTTTCTTAATGTGCTTTTCTCTAATTGAACCTGCAACTTTAGTATATATTTACAAAGATTCAATCAATACCAGCTTCATACTTGTCATTTAGAGTTTTCCCATCACCTTTGCTGAATGATTGAAACAATAAGAAATCTTAGAATCTAGGATAGATGTACCTTTTTACCTTGGACTGACTTTAAACGTCAGATTCAAAAAATTCTCAACAACTTCTCCTAAGTTAACATTCTATTGTCTCACAGGTAATTCATTGTCCCAATCCCAATATCCATCCAGGCCAAGAACGCGCTGGCCCACGCCTTGCAGTCTGCTCGCCACGACTGTGACCTGCTGCGGGAGCAATACGAGGAGGAGCAGGAAGCCAAGGGGGAGCTGCAGCGCGCCCTGTCCAAGGCCAACAGCGAAGTGGCCCAGTGGAGAACCAAATACGAGACGGACGCTATTCAGCGCACGGAGGAGCTGGAGGAGGCCAAGTACGTGGGAAGCGGGATGTCAAACGGCTGGAGAAGACTGAGGCTGTCAAGGGAAAGTGGAGTCTCTGGGAGTGGGTTACGACAGGGGTGGGACAAAGGCAGGGATCTGTTGTCTTTGTGGTAGAGGGGTCAGAGGGAGAGACAGGAAAGCGTGCTGTGGAAAAAGTGCAAACTGGAAGGACAAACATAGCCCTTAGGGCTAGAAATGCGGAACCAGGCTGAATACTCCTTAGGTGCTAGGACACAGAGTGACAGAACCTGTAGGCAGCATGCAGTCTTGGAACAGAAAAAACACTGTGAAAGGCACTGGGCTCAGAGCCCCCAGAAGTGGCCAGCTGCCCTCTCACCGAAGTACAAAATGGGCTGCCCTCTGGTCTCTGACCTGGAGCTGTACTTATCTCCTCCCAGGAAGAAGCTGGCCCAGCGCCTGCAGGAAGCAGAGGAACACGTTGAAGCTGTGAATGCCAAATGTGCCTCCCTGGAGAAGACAAAGCAGAGGCTGCAGAATGAAGTGGAGGACCTGATGATTGACGTGGAGCGATCAAATGCTGCCTGCGCAGCTCTGGATAAGAAGCAGAAGAACTTTGACAAGGTCTTGTGGGCTCCAGCCCTGGGGTTCCTGGGCAGAGCGTCCCCTCCCGATTGCCACATCCACGCTCACGTGCCGTTTCCCTTCAGATCCTGGCAGAATGGAAGCAGAAGTATGAGGAAACGCAGGCTGAGCTGGAGGCCTCCCAGAAGGAGGCTCGCTCCCTCAGCACGGAGCTGTTTAAGATGAAGAATGCCTACGAGGAGTCCCTGGACCACCTGGAAACGCTGAAGCGTGAGAACAAGAACTTGCAGCGTAAGTCCCTGGCCCTCTGCTCCTGGCTGGGCTTTCCCACTGTCCACCACTACCCACCGCTCCACAGGGGTCTGTGCCTGCGTGTCTGCAAAGATGCCCGTCACCTTGGTGCGGCAGGGCCCTTCCCGTTCTGCTCCGTGCCTGACCGTGCCGTTGGCCTTTGCTCCCACAGAGGAGATTGGTGACCTCACAGAGCAGATTGCAGAGGGAGGCAAGGCCATTCATGAGCTGGAGAAAGCCAAGAAGCAGATTGAGCAGGAGAAATCTGAACTCCAGGCCTCGCTGGAGGAAGCTGAGGTACACATGGTGTTAACAAAAGGTGTCCAGACTGTAAGTGTGGGAGTAGTGATTTGCAGAGACAGCAGGAAAGAAGCCTAGATTTCAGGAAGTACTGCATAAGAGATAGGTTTGAAAGGAAGCAGTAGATTAAATCATTATTCCTGCTGATTTGTCCAGGCCGCCCTTGAACATGAAGAGGGGAAAATCCTGCGCCTCCAGCTTGAGCTCAACCAGGTGAAGTCTGAGATTGACAGGAAGATAGCAGAGAAAGATGAAGAGATCGACCAGATGAAAAGGAACCACCTCAGAATTGTGGAGTCCTTGCAGAGCAGCCTGGACGCTGAGATCAGGAGCAGGAATGAGGCCCTGCGGCTGAAGAAGAAGATGGAGGGAGACCTGAATGAAATGGAGATCCAGCTGAGCCATGCCAACCGCGTGGCTGCAGAGGCACAAAAGAACCTGAGAAACACGCAGGCCGTGCTCAAGGTCTGTTCAGCAAAGCTACAGGGAGAGAAATGACGTCCCTTACAATTCTGGTGCACAAGCGCACGCTGCCACCTTGCCATTTCTCTTGTCCTTTTTACAGGATACCCAGCTACACTTGGACGATGCTCTGAGGACGCAGGAGGACCTGAAGGAGCAGGTGGCCATGGTGGAGCGCCGAGCAAACCTGCTGCAGGCTGAAATTGAGGAGCTGCGGGCAGCCCTGGAGCAGACGGAGCGGTCAAGGAAGGTGGCTGAGCAGGAGCTTCTGGATGCCACCGAACGAGTGCAGCTCCTCCATACCCAGGTATGGGCATGGTGCAATAGCAGTTGTGCTGGTACTGAACATACATGGAAGGCTACTATATTCCAGAGGATAGGCAGTACTAGCATGATTGAATGATCTCTGTACTGCTGTCCACAAGGCAAGGCATGCTCAGAACCCATCCCCTGAACCCACTACTGACACTTTCTAGAGAACCATTTTAGAAAGTATTCCAGTGTCTGAACTGCAAGCTTGAAGAGGGGGAACTTGGCTCAGGCTGTAGGTTTGGTATCGCAGGCTCTATGATAAAAATCTCACCATCTCTCTTTGCACAGAACACCAGCTTGATCAACACCAAGAAGAAGCTGGAGACAGACATTACCCAAATCCAGAGTGAAATGGAGGATACGATCCAGGAAGCCCGCAATGCTGAAGAGAAGGCCAAGAAGGCCATCACAGATGTGAGTTGGGGGCTCCCTTCAGTGCCGATGGTGGGAGTAATTTCCCTCACATGGTCTCCAGCCCCACAATGGCTTTGACCCTTTGCTCTCATCAGGCAGCCATGATGGCAGAAGAGCTGAAGAAGGAGCAGGACACCAGCGCCCACCTGGAGAGGATGAAGAAGAACCTGGACCAGACGGTGAAGGACCTGCAGCACCGTCTGGATGAGGCCGAGCAGCTGGCTCTG
This sequence comes from Falco cherrug, assembly GCF_023634085.1. Lineage (NCBI taxonomy): Eukaryota > Metazoa > Chordata > Aves > Falconiformes > Falconidae > Falco > Falco cherrug. The sequence continues at coordinate 118,910,554 of NC_073697.1, forward strand.
AAGGGAGGCAAGAAGCAAATCCAGAAGCTGGAGGCCAGAGTGCGTGGGGCTTTTCTTTGTGCATGAGTGAGCACGCCACGTTAGCAGCCAGCAGGGAAGCTCCAAAGATGGGCTTCTCGTTGCAGGTGCGGGAGCTGGAAGGGGAGGTGGATGCTGAGCAGAAGCGCAGCGCTGAAGCCGTGAAGGGCATGCGCAAGTACGAGAGGAGGGTGAAGGAGCTGACCTACCAGGTAAGGAGGGGGCCTCCTTGGCCTCATACACCCTCTCCCAGGAAGCAAATATTTTTGCACTTGGTTGTCAAGGGGAACTGTTAACTCACATGGTGGGAAAACTGATTCACGCTCTTTCCTGCTTTCCAACCACTCCAGTCTGAGGAGGACCGGAAGAATATTCTCAGGCTGCAGGATCTGGTGGACAAGCTGCAAATGAAGGTGAAATCCTACAAGAGACAAGCTGAAGAAGCTGTAAGTGTTGCTTGTAGTGGTAACAAGCATTACTTTCTGAGGATGGACATAAATATGGGAAATGTATATGAATGTTTTGGGAAGTATAGAAACTGATGAAGAATGATGGACTCGAAGTGGAGAGAAAGATTGGTTAGTCATCTGGAAATGGTTTCTTGTGCCTGCAACAAAGTTCTTCTAAATCTTGTAGCTTGTAGGCAGTGGTTATACATGAGAAATGTAATGACTCTAGGAACTCTCCTGATAGTATGGTTGACATTTCTTTCTTTTGGTCCTGCTTCTGATAGGAATAAACCAAGGCATGTCCTGCAATTTTTTTTTTTTTTATATATATAGGAGGACAGATGGACTGACACGGCTTACAACAAGCCTGTCTGCTGATAATATTTTGAGACAGGGTCCTTCCTGCATAGACCAGTATAGTCAGGTTTTGCTGTCCTATGTTGAGTGAATGATATGTGAGAGAGGCATGTTACGGGTTCTGACTGACTCATCTCTTCTAGCTTCTTCACCTTATATCAGAAAGTGCAGACTCAGGACATTGAGCCACAAGAGGATACCGAGATACTTAGCTCATCTGCTGAACTGGAAATGTTTCAATTTCTTCTGCAAAGCAATGTTTTTCATAAGACAAACTTACGATATATATGACTGCACACAGTGGCTGGAAGAGGAGGGTGGATTGTGGTGGGTGTTGTACAGCTAAAGAAGAAGAAGTGGAATTACCTAACAGTGCTGTCATAGTGGACATGAGAAAAGAAGGAGAATCTGTACTCACCAAGTGGGGAGTGGCAGGAAGGGCCAGATAATTCCTCGCAGATAATAGCACACAAACTCAGCTTCAGGGAGTATACATGTTCTTTCTTGGTGCTGCTGCTCTTTCTTTAGCCCCAGCCTTTGAGTATAAGGAATAACACACTACAGCCTAAACAGCTTTTTCTCAACAGCTAAAATCAGAAACTGCTGTGCTGTCCATCTCCTTTTGCACATTCCAGAGGGCAGAACAGGAATAACAATTCAAAAGCTGTTGTTAGTTGGTTAGGATGGCAGTCTAAACATGAAAGGATGAGGAGATCTGTGTGAGGCTTCTGGGCCAGCAGTAGTAGGTGGGAGATAGGAGTTCTGTGCCCTCCCCTGGGGAACAGCTGCAGCCCCGCAAGGCCGAGAGGTGCAGGTGGAGTGAAACCCCTGCCCTGGGCTCCTCACCACCAACTCCCTCTCCCCACACAGGAGGAACTGTCCAATGTCAACCTCTCCAAGTTCCGCAAGATCCAGCACGAGCTGGAGGAAGCCGAGGAGCGGGCTGACATTGCAGAGTCACAGGTCAACAAGCTCCGAGCAAAGAGCCGCGAGTTTCATGGCAAGAAGATAGCAGAGGAGGAGTGAGGATGTCATGAGTCAGCAAAGTGACCCGAGGGCTGCACAAAATGTGAACCTCTTGGTCTCTTTCTTCTGTAATTAGTCTTTGTACCCACCTCAATGTCTAGAGAATAAAGACCGTAGATTGCTTGCACACATGCTATGAACAGTGCCTTCTTTGGGTTTTTTTCTGACCAAGCTTGGGATACCACATCGCACAAGTTTTCTTATTTTTCCTGGCTGGGGGAAGAGAGAAGCTAATGCAAACTCTGGATTGAGATCCCACAAGCTTAGAGGCCGGCCATTCCTGGGGAGACCCTGATAGTCCTACTGTGCCCTCTTCCATCTCTGGCAGCTCCTTGCCCTGCTCCTGCCCTCACATCCTCTTCATGCTTCTCCCATTGTCTTTTCAGCAGAGTTGAGTTCCCATGTGAGAGGCAAGGGAGGGTGATCCCTTTTCTTTTTCCTTTCCCTGCTTTTGCTTGTGATCCTGGCAGTCACAAACCCTAAACATCAAGTCTCTGAGTGAGTTATCAGTAGTTACAGTGCACCGCACCGTGAAGGACTGTCAGTTCCTTGGCAGAGATGATTTTTGGCACAGAAAATGCAGTTATGACACATTGATAGCACCCTAATTTGTGCCATCTCTCTCACCCTAGATTCCCTCAGCTGCTGCTGCCACCACCTGCTTCTAGTTTCTCTGCAGTGGACAAATGCTGAGCCCTGCCTGCGGCCACGTGCTGGAAGGGCTGCCCCTTAGAGCCCATTTCTCACACACCGCGTGGCACCAACACTCCTCAACACATCACCTCAAAGGTCAGCCTTGTCACCTCTCGCACAGGAGCCTGCACGTGGTGTTGCCTCAGGCAAGAGAAAAGAAGAGAACGGATGGGTGCACCCCTCCATTCCTTCCTCACACACCTGCACCTCACACGTCACTTTTGGCCTACCTACAGCCTGAACAGACAATATATTTTTGGGAAGGGCATGAGGGAAGAAGGTGTGTGTGGGGAATAGTCAAACGCTTTTTCCTTCATTCAGACCCTGATCTGAACAGCAGAGGCACAGTGGGCACGTGCAGCTGTGAAGTCTCATGTGCTCTACCAGCTGCCTCAGCTGGATTATTCTGATGCGTTAAGCCTTGCCTCTAGTTTGGACGAAAGACACGTGGCCAGTGCCAAGGTATGTTAAAGATAAACCCGCAGATGTTTGCCTAAGCTGATTTTTGTCACAGAAACAACATCTCTTGGCTTCCAAGAGTAACATCTGTCCCGTATTTTCAGGGAGACCACACAGCCTTGGAGGATTTTCTCAGACACCTCAAATACTGCAGGGCTGTGTATGCAGTGAATCAGGCACAGGTTAGCGCTAACTGGGGGCTACTAAATTAATTGGAAATCCTCTCAGCAATTTCAACTTACACAAATGCTCCCACTGTTGCAGCTCTGCCCGGGTGTGAAGCGTTTGCTGTCAGTCACCCCAGCTGAGCCCAGGCTCCAGGAGCCCTTGATGCAGATCGATGTGGAGTGAATGAGAACCACATTAGAAGCAGCTGAGGAGTGATGTGCAGCTGGCACTAAAAGGAAACCAGAAGAAGACAACTCAGGAGCAGAGCCCAGGGTGTATATTGATGTTGAAAGCTCGTGACAGCCCTCAGCTTTCCACCTCTGTCTACCGTACAAGCGCTAGTATTCAAAAGGAGAGGTGGGTCCTCCACAGAGCATTGAATCTCACAAGTCCACAGGGATGGGAGTGGGGCTAGTGTTGTGGGCTGAAGGGACACAGGCTCTGCAGGAAAGGATTGTGCCCAAGCCTGAGGCAGGGAGCCCCTGAATGCTTTCCACTTTGGTTTGCTTACAGTGTTTTCAAGGGGAGCTCCTTGGGGTGATGGGAAATGGTAAGGACTGGCACTGTCTGCTTGGTCTAAGCTCGCAGAAGTCAGTGCCAGAGGCTTTGTCTCCCGATAGATGCTCACGCTGCTGGGAAGTTGCAACTGACAGCTCCATGGCTGTACGCCTGTGACAGCAATATCCAAAGGGCTCTCACCTTACCTGGCTCCCAAGTGCAGCCTCACCAGCACACGAGCTCTCACAAGGATGTCCAGCCTGCTTCCAGTGTCGCTGGCGAGCGTTGCCAAGCAGAACCTCTGTCAGTGCTGTCTGAAGAGAGCAATGGGAGAGGGTTCTGTAGGAGCAGACCTCAGTTTTCAATCACAAGGACCTTAAGAAAGCCACCCAACACCCTGCAGTTATGCCAGACTAGTCCTCTCTTCTCATGACACTGCACAACTTTTCCCCATGGCTCCGTAGCAGACTCTCCATCCTTGTTTATCCCTCCTCACCCGCTGCAGTATTTCTCCTTGCTGGACAGTGTTCCACCACAGCCAGGGTCTCTCGCAGTGAACCTTGCCTCCCCAAACTCACCTAGGAGCTGACTGCTCCTCTTGGGTGGCTTGAGAATCTCTGGCTCCACTTCCTTCAGGTGTTTTCAAAGCTTCAGGTGGGGCTGGGTAAAGTCTAGGTGGCACACAACATCCACGAGTATCCCTGTTAGCTGTAATGGCTTGTACATGCATAAGCCTCTGAGGCTCTCTGAAACCCTGTTTTACAGGCCCTGCACCATCCTTTGCCTCACAATGCCTCCAGCATGGAAGCTTGAGGATGTGTCATCAGAATGAAGGAATGCAGCCAGCAAAGCCAGGCCTAAGGAAGAGAGAAGGCGGCGCGCATGAAGAAGAGTAAGCAGGATGATGGCTCCTGGCCACACTGGTGAGTGTGACATCTGGGGATAGTCTCTTTGATGATTTGTACAAAACCACCGTCACAGAGCATCGGTGGGAAAGGAGAGGCAAGGCGCTGAAGAAGCAGCTCTCGCATCACGGGTATAACTGTGCCTGACGAGCCTGCCATAGCCTTCTTTAGGCTGTGGTTTGCAAAGGCAACTGTTTCTTCTGCGAGCCTCCTGCGTGTTTCACTTGTGCGCAGTTACACATCCCCTGGCATCGCTCTGGCTCTCGAGGCTGTGCTTGCGAATAAAGCAGGCAGCCGTGTGCCCGAAGCTCGGGGACAGGTGCACACCCTCAGGCAGGACTTGCCATAAGCACGTCTGGGCAGCGCTGAGGGGACTGAGGCCTGGCCTTGCGCCCCCGGCAAATGCACAGCTCCCTCCTGGGCTCTGACGTCCCACCAAATCACCCACCAGCCTTCACGAGGGTCATGCCCCAAGGAGGAGACAAGGCCACAGAGAGCTGTGGAGGTGGCCCATGCCAAGAGGATCAGCCCGTCATTTGTCTCCCTTCATCCTCGGTGTCAAAAGCTCAAAATAGCCCCGCTCTTGCAAGGCTCCTGTGCGGGGTCACGCCTGTTGGTGTGGATGATACGCTTCCACTAATAGCACTCGAAGACATTCCTCAGCGGGTAGGTTGCCTTCTATATCTCAGCACGACGTGCTGCCATGTAGGAGCTGGACAACTGGGTTGTGTCCTAAGACGGCAGATACTATTCTTACCGCAGAGGGACTTGCTCCAGCACAGCTCCTTTCCCAGCTGCAATGCTAAAGATCAGAAGCAGGCCTGATTGTGCTCTCCCCGGTAAGAATATAAATCAAAGCGGCCCCTCTGCAGTCGGTGCAATGAGGCTGTGCTAGACCAGCACCCGGGTGCTCGCCGTGCCCTCCTGGGACGTGCTGTGCCCCGGGGAACACAGCAGCCACCCAGGTGCTTCCAGCGGCCATTTGGGGCTCAGCTTGGGGCACGTGGGGCATCACTTCCCCTGTAAAACAGCGAACGAAAAAGGCAGGGTGTGCTGCAGCTCTGAAAGCGCCTGATTTTACAACGGCCTCCCCTTGAGTCCGTGCCTGGCTGAGAACGCAGACAGAAGCAGGGCTTGTGCTAGGGTTCAGCAGCACTGCAGAAGCCACGGCCTTTGCTCAGGCTGCGCTTTCACAGCCCTCACTGAGGGCAGATAGTAGGGCTGTACAGCACGGACACCTCAAGGGCCACTGGAGCCTCGGGGCTACAAGAGAGCCCCTGGCCAGGCTGGTGGCTATCTCACGATGGCTATGGAGACCCATCTCTGCCTGCAGCCTGACCCCCTTAGCCCTTCAGAGAGCTCAGTGCAGCCGGCGTCGCTGCCTGGTTCTGTCACCACAGACATCAGGCAGAGGGAAGCAAGGCCCAGAGCCATCGGCCGGCACAGCGGCTGTGCCTTTTGCCACGTCACTCGGACACAAGTTCAGAGGACACAGGCCCCATCAGCCTTATCCTCCGCTTGTGTCTCGCCACTTGACTCTCAAGGGACAGGCAAGATCTCGTAGGGACCCTTGGCAGAACAGCGATGGCGTTATTAGCAGGGGTCAGGTGCAGCGGGCACAGGCCGCAGGGCTCCAGCCGGCTCCTGTCAGTCGCAGGGAGCTCAGCCCGGCAGCAGCTGCCTGGGCCTGCGGCTCAGGGCACCCATTGCCACGGGGTGTCAGCATGGCGCCGTCAGGGCGGCCCTTCCTCGGGTGGCTGCTCTGCTACAGACCAGCAGCTAGGTCTCACTCAAAAATGGTGCTGCTGCAGCTGCTGAAACTTCCTGGCCCACATATTACGATCAAATTGCACCAAACGAGTTAGAGTCCCACCCGGCGGGTCTGCCAGTCCCCGTGTTCCCCACTGGAACAGAACAAAGGCAGGTGGAATGGGCCAAGGAAGGCCTGGAGATGTTAGGTCACCAGTGCCGAAAGAAAAGAGCCTGAGCTGACAGAAGCAGCCCCTGACACTTGACAGGTCATCATGCAGGGCCCTATTTTTGCTGGGCCCTCTGCCCACAAAGGCACCACAGAGGTGCTCAAAGCGTGTGATTTCCAGGAGGACATCACGCAGCATCAATGGCCATGCCAACTCCACCACACGCGTGGTAGAGCAGCCTGAGGAGAGTGATACAGCCGCTCTTTTGACAGCTGTGACCTGGCTGAGGCTTCATAGGCAGGTACCAGGAGAGCTGGGCCACCCTCACTCAGCGCAGGATGGCCATGCGAGATCCAGCCTCCACAGACGAGGCTCTAGGCCAGCAAGGGTGACAAAGAAAGCCCTTTGCAGCCTGAGGTGTAGAGGAGTCATCCCCATAGCCTACCTTTATGCTGTCTCAAAAGAGACACCCCCCCCCCCCCCCCAATATTCTGCCCCGTGAAGTGGATGTGACAATGGCCCTGTGGGCCCAGGCAAAGCCCACCTAGACCTTCACTGTTCAAACGCAGAAGCAGAGCGGGGCTCCAGTGGGAAGAAGCCCTGCTCCTCATCTCCCTTGCTGCTCTCTCCTGTCCTGAGGTTCCCTCGTGCAGAGGAAGCCTGGGGTTGGGGCGAGAGCGGTCACACATCACGTTCCCCTTTCCCTCTGGGGTATGGCAGCAGGACAAGCTCCCTCAGAGACAGGGCTGCTGTGAGAGGCAGGTTCAGTCAGCAGCACACACTTGAAACAGGCTCAACCTCCCATAGTGAGTAGAGCGGCATGATAGGGGAAGATGGCTGAGGCAGGACAGTGAGCGCTGAGGACCTGGTTCGTGGGCTAAGTGGTGGGAGTCCCAAGAGCTGAATGCCTGCCTGAGGTAGGAGCACATTAGATGTGCCCCTGGCACACAAGGTGTGGGACAAGAGGCAGGTTTGCTTCAATAGCATTTTCCTGTTTCACACTTGGTATTAATAAAGACATGCTCGAAGGCTCCCCGTGCAATTAATGCTGATTGCATCGTGGCGGCATGCGTGGGCCCCAGGTGAGGAAGGGGCCGGGCAACAGCCACCCCCAATATCCCAAAGGGGATGGTCCAGCCTGGGAGCTTCTCTGCAGCCGAGGCTACAGGTGCAGAAGTGCCCTCGGGTTGCAGTGCCTTAAGACCCTCTCCTCCCTCTTGCTGACAGGGGTGAAGCCTCCTCTCTGCTTCTGCCCTGGCACATGGCAACGAGCTATCCATGACTGCAGGAAGAGAGGACTTTGGAAGGTCGGGGACAGATACTTGCCTTATTGAGGTGAGCTGTGCTTCATGGCCTTGGCTCTGTGGATCCCCACCCAAGGAGGAGTCTGTGGCTGGAATGTGACATTTCCTTTGTGATCCAGCTGCTGAGGCTGTCCCAGCTGCTGAGGCTGTCCCAGCAGCACGAGCCTGCCAGGGACCTGGGTCTCCAGGGCCAAGAACCTCTGGGATAAAATACAAGATGATCAGTGAGAAATGCTTGGGCATCCTGTCCTGGGATTTCTGCTGGCTTTTGAAGCAGACATACTCGGTGTCGTACTTGGTAACTGCACCTTATAGCTGTCACAGGAGCTGCTATTTGAACTGCACCATGATCCTGACCACCTGATGTGGTTACCTCACATGGTTGGTCCAGTGCAGGCTTTGTGAAAGGCCTGAGAGTTTGTGGGAGAGGGGCACCCAAGCACTTTGGCAGGGCGAAATGGCATCAGGACTAGAAGTAGCTCAGGAAAACTGGAGAAAGTGTCTCAAACTGTCAGAAGGAAACTTAATGAAGAGAAACAAAGTACTTCTGGGAAGGTTAGAAGAGACAGAAAAGTGCATGGTTTATGGCTGTTGAACTCAGGAGGAAAGGAAGTGCGGACTGTAACACATCACAAGTTAACACTGGGGACAAAAAGGGCCTCTTTTGTATTTTTGAAGGTTTCTAGGCGATTTTTTCCTCTGTGGTGTTGTTTGGATGTTATGGCTGCAGACGTAGAAAGTTTGTCTAGTAGGAAACAAATCACATTTCAGTGGGTTGGACTGCTAATTATGTGAATAAGGAAAAGAGTATCTTGACTTTGTAAAATATATTTTGAGGAAAACAAAATCACAAAAATATTTACCATAGATTAGAAATACCTTAAGTATATGTTCTGCCTTACTTGAAAAGTATTAGATTCCTCAGGATTTTAAACTCTCATCACTATTATAGGATGGTTTGTTGCATAGTTTTTTTTAGAATCCTGTCAGCTTGCTCTAACTTTCAGTCTGAACTAATCCTCTCTGTGAGGTTATGCTCGTCCTAAAGCCATCTTTAGATAGATTATTCTAGCCCTACATACTGTCTTGTGCTTGAATTACAGTGCAGCTTTATTGAGGATCCCGTATATTTACAGTATTAGGATACACGTAGAACACTGGTGAGAAACACAAGTTTTCTTTTTCTTGACTTGCGGTTATCTGCTCTGTGTGGAGGTCAGGGGTTGCTTTGCAGTGATGGACTATTTTTAGAGCTAAGCTGTCTGTCATCTGATAACTACTGGTGCAAAGGTCCCTGTTGGTCCATAATGGCCATCAAGAAAGACCTCTCGGAGAACGGTTTAAAATAGATGCGGTTAATGGGCTCAGCTAGAGCTTCTGTCCTACATGGCCGGCAGAGGACTGGCAGGGGATCTCTGGAGCTCAAAAGCAGTGCTCCAGCAATAGTAGCACAAGTGGTTGAAAACATTTCCTGTCAGATGCTCTTTGTCCCTAAAGTAAAATTCAACAGTTCACACTGTGAGCTCCCCATTGCACTCCAGGCAAGGAGGAAATTGCCCAGCTCCCGCACTTTGCAGCTCAGGTCTCATGACAGTGCTCTTGCACCTCCCACAGCATCGGCACTCCCCGGGCCCCAACATCAGCGCGGTGCTGCTGGGAGAGATACAGCCCAGCACACGGGAAGGCTTTGAAATGGAAACCCAAAGAGGTAAAGTCGAAGCTTAGCTAAGATGTGAGCCAGACAGCAGTGTGGGGTCACGGGGCGGCTCTGCTGGGAGAGGCTACGAGGCACCCTGCTTCCGCAATATACGACCGGCTGGAGGGGTTTGTCAGGGAGCTGAAGAGACTGACCTGAGCTGCCTGGCATGGCAGTGACCAGAGGAAGTGGTCATTGCACATTTAGCTTGTTAGGCTAATATTAAAGCAAGCTAATTTTGCATTGACACCAATATATCCTGTCTTCCCGTGAGCGATGTTACCCTGTCATTCTCCAAACCGAAAGCAAATGTTGAGAAACCTCTTTTTTTCCAGTGTGGGAATTGCCAATAGAAAATGTTTCCCATGATATCAGTACTGCAAACTCCTTCTGCACTTGAGAATGCCTTGTGTAGTTTGAATAGGTTTAGTGTTCAGAAGTCTGTCTTGTTTTATGAAGAGAGCAGGCAAAGAAATTGGATGTTATTGTAACATCTGCTTATAGCAACAAAAATCTAGTTGTGAAATTCTGAACTAATCTGTCTCCATAATGTAGCCTCTCCCTCCTTCTCTCTCAGGTGTACTATCGACCAAGAAACAAGCTAATCAATCAAGTATCTGGCAGTTTTAGTTTATATTGCTGTCCTCATTTCTTCTGTCGTGGCATTCTCCAACTCCTTTTGCCTTTCCCTTTCTGTTCCATTGCCATCAGAGCCTGTCCACTCCACTCACCTGTTCTGTAACTGAAGCTGTTCAGCTGCTTTGACACGTGATGGAAAGGGCATCCTGAATGTCACCTCCTTGGCCAGGCCTACTGCTCATGTATCTTTCTCTGACATTTGCTGTGGAGATAGGAGGAATTTGGGTAACCATAGAAATCTCATGCATGCTCAAGCACTGTTGCTCTTTACATCTAAAAGTGCTTTGTGTTAACTGCCTCTAATGTCTAGTTGATTTTGCCCTCCCTCATTACTTTTCTTTGCAAGACTGTTACTTTTACTCAGTCAGCAGCTACTTAGGTGCCATCATAGCAAGGTAAAGACAGTCCTGGGTTCAGAATCTATCACTGAAACTTCACAAGTAGAAGTTGCTTCTTTTTCTCTGCTGTGAGATCAAATAACTGTTTCAAGCATTGCAGATATTAGTCTCCAAACAAATTATAAGGTTCAGAAGGTAGCAAGGCCAACTTAGTCCCTTCATAGATAGCCTGAGATACAAGGAGGTTCTCAACAGCGACAGAGACAAAGGCTAGCTCACTTCTGTTTTTGTAATAGCCAAGCCACAAACTGGCCCAGCATATCTTACATATAATCAGGATAGTTAGTCTTTTATCTGTTAGGCTTATCATTAGCTTTTCCCTACAAAAAATCCCCAACTCCTTTCCTACTCCATCCTTTTTAGCATTGCTCATCTGGAATGTTAGCTGAAATCCCTGAAAGACGCATCGTACCCTGATAAACCACAAACAATTACGCAGACTGGATATACTATGCCAGGAACAAAGAAAGCTCTTATATTTCATTTAATTCAACACAACACCCACCTTTCAGTAGAATAAAAGGAACTTTTAATGTGAAAAGTGCCCTTACCATCCCCAGGATCCAGTGCCCAGCCACATCTTAGCAGAAGTGTCAGAATGAACAGCTTTGCACCAGAGAATTAGCGTTCTGGCATTTCTCCTTGTCTCATGCCAGCATTCCTGGTAGGACTTATTTTACCCAGGGATCTTCAGTATGAGGCTACACATTCCTTATCAGTCTGTTCATTAAGGATCCACAGGCACAAAGATCACTCTTGGAATGTTTTATAAATATTAACAGCATAACTGAGAACAGCATTTGCAAGCTGCAAATCCCACCAGGAATTTTCTTCAAGATTAGTGTAAAAACTAACAGTAAGCAGCAAAAAATACTGAACATCTTTCATTTTTTAAAAAGAACTTGGCTGCTTATCTTTGTGTTTTGTGAGCATTTCAGCATTATGCATGTTGATAATTCAATTCCTTCAGCTAAAGACTTGTCGTATCCTAGCACTCCTATTCCCAAGATAAATTATTCTAATAACCCTGTGGGTGTTAAGTCAATTTCCTAAATCCATGTGTTAAATAACCTGTTTTGGCAACAAGAAGAAATGTGTATGTACTCCAGCAGTAGGGTTGGGGTTAGGTGAGTTTTTTTCCTGGGTACAGTGTACTGAAACTAAGCTCTTTCTATAACCTGAATGGAGAGAATGATTTAAAACATTTAAATCTTGGGAGTCTTTGCTTTACTCTACAGAGAGAGGTCTCAGATCTGGAAGTGTTTGGGACACAAAGGAATTGTATAAAAAGATTGGAGAAAGGGTATTTTGCACTGTGAAGTACAGATTTCTCAAGGAAGTATCTCACACATCTCATTTCAATCTATTCACAGGTCATCTGGAAATCACTTGATTTTCTGAACAGATGACCAGTATTTTGTCAAGAGCCAGTGACTGAACTCTGTGTTTTACCCGCTTCACAGAAGAGAACGAAACATTAGTTGATCTGTGGAGAACTAACTATCCACCTTTAGAGGAAGTGTGATCCAGAGTAAAGCAACAGGGACGTGTAAAACGTAACCCAGGATCTCTGGTCATAATGGAAGCTGATCATCCCCCTGTGTATAACAGAGCAGTACTGTATGCTTTTGTCTTGCTATTTATTCAAATTGTTCTGTGGTTAGTGTCTTACACTGGCTCATAGGCCTCTTGTTTCCTTCAAAGGAAATCGAATAACCTTCTCAAATGGTAAGTTCCTGCCTAACAGAACTACAGTGCAGGATGACCACTTTGGGGTCTAAAAATAATCATAGGATATGATGAAGAAAGAGCGACAGATGATGTTTCAATTAGATGCCTTTGAAAGATCTTATAGAGTGAATAGTCTAAAGATTTTACTTATGAAGTCTGATTGTAATGCCCACTTCTGTGTTTGATTTCTGGAAGCTACAGACTGTATGTGACTAATCTATTGCCAAAAACTTGAAACTGATGAAATATTGGGATTCCCATTGAAAAGCTGGTATGCTGCTATCCTCAGATTAACAGTAGGGTTTGATTAGTTCTCTTCAACCCTGCCATCAACAGAGTGGTATTTTGTTAAAAGGCTGTGACTGGGAAGGACATGGGAAAGCCTTGTGCTGTCTGCTTCACTGTGGGTCAGATGAAGACCTCTGAAGGGAGGACTGGACCTTACCTGACAGCAGTTAAACACAACAGAAGATGAGAGGTAACTTCCAGAGTGAAGGGGAGAACAGAGGTGCAAGAAACATTGGAACATAGGGGCTTGCAGCAGAATGCTTAGAACAGCAGGGAGCAGGCACACAATCAGGTCTTAAAAGTATCAGCTGAAAGGATGTCTAACAGGCTGGAAAGGTTTGCAGAGCTTGCTGAACCCAGACAATTAAAAATTCCACAGCTAAAACCAACACTGGAGAAAAAAACCTCCTCCAGTAGAACACAAAGGGCAAGGAGATTTTTTTTATTATGTGCTTTCTCACTCTGACGTTTTTATTAATTTTTTTTGTTGTTGTTTGGGTTTGTTTGGTTGGTTGGGTTTTTTTGTTTGTTTTTTGGAGGGGGGGTTGTAATGAAAGATCTAGGCCTCTCATCTGTAGCTGCTGGCCTAACAAGGCTCTTCTTCCAGCTCCCCAGGTGCTTTCTCCTCCGCTGTGAACAGAGTCTGTGTCAGAGTACCTCTGACACCTCAGCAAAGTCTTAAAGTTATTTTTTTATTAGATTGTTTTAGTAAAAGGGACACAATACAAAATCAGTGGCATAAATTTATAATGCCATGTATAGGGAAGAACTGCAATTAACCTGTGAAAAGAAGGAACATCTTAACATGAAAGGCACCTGTGAAGATCAGGTGTTACAATTTTGTAGTGACAAACCTTCCAGTGTCGTTTTTATGTGTGTATTAGAACACTAATATGTTTTGAGCACTTGTAGCAATGGAATTTAACAGTGTTTAACACAGACCTTATACTTGCTGTGTATTTCTGCTATGAAAACTTAGCTGTTTCCTGCAATGGGCACACCTGAATAGAATGAGCATGAGATACAGTCCAGACAGTGCCCATGATAGCATGGCTCTCCAGAGAAGTGGGGACAGAATGAATTGTGAGCTGCCAATCGATGGTGCCCTGTGCTGTTCAGAAGTCAGGGTTGTTCTGACATTGCTTCTCTCAGATCCACTGTGACAAGACGAGGGATGCAGGATTTCTGTCACGTGTCAGCAGGATCAAGGCCTAAATCAAACTGTTTGGAGTGGGAGGAGAGGAGGTTACTCCTTGAGAGCAAAGAGCTAGGCAGGCAAAATGCCTGTTTTCCTTCATTATGCTCTACCTCAGCTTTTCCATTCCTTCCTCCTGGATGCGATGCCTTCCTACCCAGACAGGCAAGTCTGTTAACCCTAGGGACAGCTGTCACCTGCAATGGACATCTGCAGAGGAGGTCATCTTTGATACAGATGTCCCAACATCTCACTTGCAGACAGCTTGGAGTCCTAGAGTTGTACCTGGGTAGCCCAGTGCAGAAGGTGGCCACTTGCACCTTCAGCAGGATTTTCTGGAAGTTGTGTATTCTGATAGTGGTATGAGATGACATCAAACCATGCAATGAGGTGTTTCTTACTGACTTGTTCTTGACGTTTCCAACCACACAAAGTGGATGACAGCCTTCCACAAACACGGTCTGAATATGGTTCTGTTTGTATACATATATGACAATTAATGTAGTTATAGACTGGTAGGAAAACACTGTTGGCTGCATTTGCTCTGCAGAAAGCTCATGGAGCCCAGCCTCACAGTGAGGGAGTCACAAAGAAACATTGCAATGAGAAAATGTTACGCAGAAAGCCAGTGGAAGAAAGGCATTTCACAGAAAGGAAGGCTGAGCTTCAGCAAGGGTTTTTCATTTCCTTGAACAGCTTTTTGATTTCATTGCAATGAAATTAGGTGACAGAGCAATTTCGTGCCAGGTGAGACTGCACTCCCCCATGATGTTAATACGGAACTAACTGCACTCAAAGGCATTGTTTGTGTAACAAGTGTGGGACTGCAGCAGTCATGCAAATCCACGTGAAAAGGGACAGGGTTTCATCACAATTCTCAACTTTCATCTCCAAGGGACACAGCTCTTCTTGGGATTTTTGCTTTTTGAAACTGAAAAAGAAATGTTAATCATGCTTTGAATCTTCCATCTAGTGGCAGTAGAAATGAACTTACCTATACCCAATTTCACTCTGCAATGCATCCAGTTATGCCCCTGAATGTCTGCCTGCATCTTTCCCATGCCACAACCCTGCGTAAGCAGTAAGATATTGCAAGGTGTAGATCAGAGGATATGTTCATCATGTAAGTACCATCAATGTTATGTTAGAACCTACTAAAGCTTACTGACTTGAATGAATTCTTTCCAAAGATACAATCAGTAAGAAATAAATGCCATAGCAGCCAATTTGCAGGAAAAGTCGCATGACAGAACTCAGAAGTCACAATTTCTCAGTACAAGGCATGATGCTACCTAATTTGTAGAGGTTTCTTTATGACTGGAATGAATCTATAAACTAGGATTTCCTCAGCTACACCCACCTGAGCAGACGGCCTAGTGGATAAACAAATCTTCCCAAGACATGTCTGAAATTGTTGGGACTACACTGGGAAACCTAGTGAAAATGTGGAAGCCAGTGAGACTGCCAATGGTATTTGATGAGCATATAAAAATCATAAATTGCACAGAATTTCACTGCTGCACTGTAATGAAAGAAGAAATGGGACCTCACACTCTGTTCTCTACTGTATTGGAATCTGCTGGCTGCCACAGGGCATGGCAACCTGTTTAAAGTAGGATTCAACCTCAAGAAATGCAAAGGCCTTCCCAGCCAAATGTAGAGAAATCAGCAGTGTTCCTCTTCAATCATTTATTTCAAGTTGTAAACCACAATGGATGAGTACTATATAAAGGTCTGGGGCCTGTGACCACATTTTTCCTAGGTTTGTTTTTGGCAGGAGTTTCTGACACCTGAACAAGGGCCGTAAGGTTTCTTCCACTAACGATCACATAGAAACTCATGGATAAGAGTTATGAAGAAGTTATCACACTTCCTGGCTGTGAAATTTCCTTCCACACTGGAATGTCATAAACTCGTCTCCAGTTCACAGTGCAAATCTATAAGCAAAGCTCATGAGGTTCTGCCTAGCTGGAAATCTGTGTTTATGTGCTTATTCTCTCTTTCACTGTGATGTGTTGGTAAGTATTCTCACTCCCTGTCTGCTAACACAGAGCCTGGTGGAGGTGAAGTTGTGTCTTAAGGGCTGGCAGAGAGTGAGGCAACTGCCTGATCTTTCTGAAGACGGTTCTATTTTCAGTGTGCCTGAGTCTCTTCTTTATGGGAAATGTCAGCACCACAGCACCTTGCCCATGCTGCATTGCTGAGAAGGACATTCTGTATCCAGGGTCTGCTCTTGCTCTGCCTCACCTCTTTCTGATTGTGCCGTGCTTTGCTTTCAGCTGCAGTGGAGTCCAGCCCTGCAGAGACAGTAACAGGACTGGGAGAAAGTTAGTGGTAGGCAGGACCTATTTAATTTTTCTTTTTGTGTTAAGGCAGCTTTTTTCAGCAGATCATTTACCAAGAGCTATCATTGAAATAGCTGCCCTTTATGATACACTGTAAGTATTTCAGAAAGGCAGCAAAGCAGATGCTGTGCAGCACAGAAACTTTCACAAATGCTCATATGAGTGGCTAGGAGATTAAACACTATGATTTTCTTTGCAGGGGTTTCCTGTCCTGTGGAACATGTGCTTTCAAGGATAGGCTATCTGCAAACTTTCATTAATATAATTATTAGTCTCTAGAAAGAACCATTAGAGGATATGGTTACAAATGGTAATCATACACATTCTCACTGGCAAAGCAGCAAAGAACATTTTTTCCTCTTAGTCTTTTTTTACAAGTATTGTCTTCTGATTTCTTTTCCTTTTGCAACATCTTCAAATCTAATCCAAGGGGCAAAGGTCTTTCTTTTCTAAACCTGTACTGGGAATTCATGTCTATCTTGTGATTGACATCACATGTTCTGTCACAGCTGCCATTGCTATAAATCATTTTTGCTTGCTTAAAATATATTCTATTTAATAGCATCTGTGGAAAAGCAGGGGATTTTTTGTGGATGGGAACTGGAAAAAGAAAATTATCTTAGATTTCAAATGAAATGTTAAATATGTATTATTTATCTTTACACTTAGCAAAATGTTTTGATTACTGTTTGCTCCAGCAGGACTTACTACACTGTCACTCATTTTATTGGCATTGAATTGTTTAATGCCAAGCACTGAACCGTTTACTGTTCAGCCCTGTTGAACACCTGTATCCTTGATGTGCCTCATAAATTAGTAATCATCTTAATTGTACAGCCCAACTAATGAAAAAACTGACAAGTGCACCAGGTATAGTCTGTAAGGACAGCTCAAAGATAGGTACACTTTTGAAGAACCTTTGTAATTAGAATATTAAAGGAAAAAGACAAACCCCTAAGACTGCAATGATAGGATGACTTCTGTAAACTTTTAGGAATCTCCTTAAGTGTGATTTAATACCAATTTCTTATGATATTTTAAACTCTCAGCTACAAAGCAAAGCTTGAGAGAACAAACAGTAAAAAGGGCTCAGCTGAAAGGTGAGATGCCATTTAATAAAAATGTGTTCCTTTTTGAGCAGTAACCTGCACCTATATGCACACTGCATGCTACTAGATATTGGTTCCAGCCTATGCAGGACCTATGAAGGGTCTCAAACACTTAATTTTAACAGCTTTCTAGATCTGCTGGTGGCAGCAGTCCATTTACTGGATGCACACATCTAAGCCAACCCAGCTTCCAGTGCTCCCATGTAAGCAAGGTTTCTTTCTCTCCTAACCAGATTATTATAGGCCTTGTTTTCCTGTGAAGGTGGAGTTCACAACCTTCAATCCCAGAGCAAGAAGAATAGATGGGAAATATCCCCTTATGGGTGTGTGTGTCAGGAACACAGTTATCTCAGTGAATTCCTGAAAATTTCTGTCAAGACACAGATGGAAGGGCTGAAGAATTTGTGATATGTGTTCATATCAACTCATTCAAACAGATATCAGATGCTCTTACACCACCCTATGTCTGGTTCGTTCCTTAGCCTTACACTGATGTTACAGCCATCTCACTCGATGCATGTTCAACTTCTAGTGCTTATCATAAGTTTAAACCACAAATCAGATGGATTTATTTATTTGCAACACATAGGTGCCAGACAATTTATATGCACACAGTGTGAAGCTCCTACATGATGTAAAATAGCAACCATAATCCATGAGTCTTCTGCTCACAGCTAGCTACAGTCCCTGAAAATAATCTCTTAAGTACTGGTGATTGTTCCAACATTGCTCAAGATCTTGCAGGAGAGAAGAGATACTTTCCTTGCTTGTAGAGGGACTCAGAGGGATCTTCCTACGTGCTTCCTTTCATCCCCAGTAATACTTCTTAGATATTTTGGAGCAAGAATTCAAGTATTAAAAAAAATCCAAATATTTCCAGTTGTTTTTCATCCTCTGGCACACATGTAACCATTTTCAATTATACTTCTTTTGCTGGTCAGCTCTTATCTAGGCAAAACATGGACAGTCTTGATCTCTTCATTTAAAAAATGCATAGTGAAGTACTCATAGTCATACTTCATAGTGAACAAGATTAAGCTCAGTCATGAAAAGAAACTACTTCTTTTACAGGAAACTTAGGAACCAAGATGGATGGCTGTGAATTCCTAATTGTCTGTTTGGGAACTCTGCTATGTTACTTTATTTTAAGGTCAGCCTTTCTGAAGTTCTTCTGCAAGCTAAGGCAGGATGTGAAAGTAACATTAATTGGTTCAAGATGTAGTACTTTCAGTAACAGAGTCAATTCTCCAAGACACTACTGAAAGTTTTGGATCTGCTTATACACACCACCAGGAGAGTCAACCATGCAGTCTCAGCATTCCCCATCTGACAGCCTGGACTTTAAAACATGTCTGTTCATTCTCTGTGGGCTTCTTTGCTTAACCAGATAGACCACGTTACTTGCATGGTCGGTCCTTTAGTCCCATAGAGATCTTGGAGCTAGTTATACTGTCTTTGGTACTTCACAGACCTATTGACTGGCTGATCAAAATATCCATTGGCTGACCTACTGTGCTGTTCAGGCAGTAGGGGAGGAGTTATGGACATGGGCAAATGAGCAACAGTTCCTCTTCTTCCATTTTATAGGCTGATTCACACAGGAAATATTACTATTATCTGAGTATAGGAGCATTTTCAAAAAATATTTTAGTTTATAACACTGGCTTGTGTTGGCAGAGCAGATGTTACACCCAAGTCCTCCATCCTAAAATCACTGCTGAGTGACTGCCAGCATCTGGAGACATTTCAACTCATGAGCTACTTCCCTTTCAAACCAGACCTTCCCTCAGCTGACTGCACACCCAGAGCTGCCTGGCCGTGTGCGTCACTCCTGCCTGTGATGCAGCTGGGTCCACATCTGAGACAACACAACAGCAAAACCCCAGAAGAGCTCTACTGAGAAGACTGGCTTTGTCATTGGCCACTGGGGAGTCAAAAATTTTCAGTCCCCAGAATGATGGGAGAAGAGCCCCATCCCTCATGCCCTGGAAGAGCCCTCAGCCGTCCCTTGCTTTTCTTGCATCGTCTTCTTAACCCCAGGCTTTGAGCTGCCGGGACATCTCTGTCCTGCCCTCAGCCAGGACAGGTAACCACTGGGCTGCTGGGCACCACGTGGCACCCCAGCACCCTGGGTACTCGGTCACAAGAGCCCCTCAGAGCAAAGCCTGCTGGCCCCATGCTGGCGGCACAAGTTGCGCTCTGGGTCCCGCTGGAGGGAGGTGCCCTCACCAGCACCCCTTGGTGACTGACCCCAGAGAGGCAGGGCTTCAGATGCACCCACGCGCTCACCATTACCTGGTGGCTGGCTCTGGGCTCATCCTGGGCACAGCACAGGGTGTTTCCATCAGCCTCGCCAAGCCCTGAGCATGGAGCCTGGCGGCGAGCTCTGGGTCTGGGCTCCAGCAAAGCAGGAGCTCCTTGGAACGGGCTTTACAAGCACAGGACTTTGCCTGATGCTGGATATAACATCAGATCCATGCACCTGTTACCCACTGAGCTCTTTCAATAACCAAAATGCCAATGACCAGGGGAAGAATGTGTTTAGATCTGAACACAATTTAAAGCAGCTCAAGTAAAAGTTGTTATGTATTTCCCCTGGTTGAACTCTGTAAATCAGGAATTTCATCTTTTTGCTCGACTGAAAACACTTCCTTTTTGGCAGACGTGGGGATGCTGTGATTAGTAGCTGTTAAAATCAGAAGGCATTTTTTGCCTGTTGTTCTCATATATTGAATAGTAGATTGCACAACAATTTGCAACTCCTTGATCGTTAATAGGGATGTGCAGAATGTCTTTAGTTACCTCACCTTTCTGGGAAATCTAATATCTTTTAAATATAATACACTTTTTTCTTTCTAGTATCCTTATATCCATCAGCTTCTGGGTTTATCTGAAGATCCCAGAAATCACCTCGAGTGCTTTATGCATTTCAGGAGTCGATACATTGTTCCTGCAGGAATCTAAGCTACAGTAGGTTTCTGGTTTTCTATTTTCAAGCAAAACACCTTGGTTTTAGTCACAACAAGTTGTAGGTTTCGGTATACTGTTATTTTTCATGTATTTCTTTATATTTATTTCATTTATTTCATGCATTTCATGTATTTATTTACAGCATCATGTGAAGAAGATGAATGCTACTACCTGCATTGTATAGTTTGAATTGTTGCAGCACTGTGCACCAAACAATCTGTCTTGGATGGATCAGAAAGTCACCCAGAAATATGTCAGCATAATCCGTAAGTCCTGCATCCAAGTTCTTTAAGTGCCTTAACTGATCGAGATTCCCTCCTTAATTGTCTTGTCAATTTATTTATAGTCTATATAGCCACATAGTTGGTAAGATATAAAAAATTTCTAATTATATCTAGTCAAATCAAATGACAATTATGTCTTTAGGTAAGTCTGCCAAACAATGCTTTGCCAAAGAAGGTTGGCCAAAAATGTTTTGACCGAAGAAAGTGGAAGAATCCAGAGCATCTGCATACCAGACTCTATAAAACCTCCTTGGGACAATTTTGCCCTGCTCTCCTGAAAGTTTCAAGGTAAGTGTATGGGTTCTGTAGGATTGCAGAGGCTAAGCAATTTCTTTTAATTTTGCATGTCTCATTGCATTCTGATTGCTTCTGATAAGCAGAAGGGAGGGTTCTAATACCGGGAATTTTCAATCTGTTTTCTATGACATCTTTTTATTTCCAACTCAAAATTTATGTCTGAAATACTATGCAATATAAGAAGGAAGTCACCGAATTGTAAATACACTAGTGAGTGCTTTAGAACCTCTAATGTCATGACAGGCAGCACAGCAAGTTATTAACTGTTAGTCCAGTTACCTTGAGGTAATTTTACCATATTTGTTCCCTATTTTTTGTATTCCTACCCCTCACAGAAAAGATTGTATGGAGCCTGATAGGATGTATACAGTGTGAAAGTAAGTAAATTCACTTTCCACTGATCATGGGTAATGAAAGGCCTTCTTGGAGACATATTGCTGATAATTAAGGGCAACAGAAGAGAAAGATTTGCTTTATGTTTAGTTCTTCAGTATACCAATATAAAACGAAAAAACACCCAACAGTATGATAATACTGCAACATTATAATTGTTCTTAAAAACTCTGTTCATAGATAAAAGACTAAAATTATTTAGAATGCTGTCTTAGTCTCAAGTAGGATGTAAGTACTTAGGTGTTCAAATCAAAACTAGCTTTCAAAAGGTGTTATTGAAAATGACATATTAGTTAAATACAGGGAAGATAGAAACGGTAAGGTATTTCATCACCGGCACAGAAAACTATTGTCTAATTGATTGAAGGTATTTTTTCCCCCTTCAGACTTTTGTTGAGCTGTCTTCAGTAAAGCGCAGACATGACTTCTCCAGACGCTGAGATGGCTGTTTTTGGGGAGGCAGCTCCTTATCTCCGAAAATCGGAAAAGGAGAGAATTGAGGCCCAGAACAAGCCTTTTGATGCCAAGACATCCGTCTTCGTGGTCCACCCTAAAGAATCCTTTGTGAAAGGAACAATCCAGAGCAGGGAATCAGGGAAGGTCACTGTCCAGACTGAAGCTGGAGAGGTGAGCAAAATTCAAGATTCAGATCAGCATTTGATTCCCACTCTGAGCTTTCAGCTGACGCACACAGATCTTTTGTCTCCTTCTGACAGACCCTGACCGTGAAGGAAGATCAAATCTTCTCCATGAACCCTCCCAAGTACGACAAGATCGAGGACATGGCCATGATGACCCACCTCCACGAGCCCGCTGTGCTGTACAACCTCAAAGAGCGTTACGCAGCCTGGATGATCTACGTAAGTACCAGCAGCAGCCTGCCTTTGGGCAGCCGGGAGGAACTGCTCTGCCAGGCCAAGTGGGAGCCAACGTGCTGTCTCCCTTCCTCGCAGACCTACTCGGGGCTCTTCTGCGTCACTGTCAACCCCTACAAGTGGCTGCCGGTGTACAACCCGGAGGTGGTGTTGGCCTACCGAGGCAAGAAGCGCCAGGAGGCCCCTCCACACATCTTCTCCATCTCGGACAACGCCTATCAGTTCATGTTAAATGGTGAGTTGCTTGATAACCCTTCAAATGATATTGTGGTGTACACTTCAGGAAAAATCTTTTCTGTGCAGGTAATCTTTGAACAGATGAAATTATATTTACATTATATATGTCAGCTGAGTAAACTAGAATGCCCATCTTGAAATGAGATAAACAGCACATGTGAGAATGTCATAGAAGGAAGTCCAGAAATTAGGTTTTTTAATTGCTGAGTAAAAGGTCTGATGGAAAGCAGAGTTATCAATGCTAAAGTCGTGTTGGTGCTCTATTTTAATAAAAGGCATGGAATCAAACTTACTAACTTAACATCCATATAAGAAAGTAAGAAAAAAATCACTGTAAATTGAAGTTCCAAATGCAAATAAGTGCACTATCAGAGCTTTTTTACTGCCTTAAAACTGCAAATTATAAAGGATTGTCAGATGAGGCAGAGAGAGCCTAAAAGGCAGGAGATACAATGGAAAATGGAAGATTGGCAGAACGGCTAGCTAAGAAACAGGTATTACTTCTCAAGAATAAGATCTCAGACTTACAGTGAAAAATGCTACAGAAATTTTGGCTCAATGCTCATTAAGGTAGAAGAAAAGAAAATGAATGTTAGTAATTACTGGGGGGACTGGTGGGACAGGACAAAAAGAGAACAAAAAGTGCAGTAGATCCATGATACCACATTTTGTTAAAAAGTGGAACACTGACATCTTAACTAATGCACCAGTTCTATTTTTTCACATTAAAAAAGGATATAGTGAACATGGAAATGTTCACCAAAGGACAAAAAACCATGATTAGGCATGAAATAAATTTGGTACGAATAACAAGTAGGTAAGGACACTGATGATAGAGAAGAGAAAACTGAGGGAATATATCACAGAAATTTGTGAAATCTAATTTGCACAGATATTAAGGGTTGTACAGAAAGCAGAATCAGAATTCATTCTTACTTTCTGCCTAAAATTTGAACTGCTAGGATGCATCAAAACAACTATCAGTTCAAACTTTTTAAAAAGCAAAGGGAATCACAAATTGCATACAAGATACTGAAGTCCTGGATACTTTTATTAATAGAAATCACATGTCCTAAAGGTCTATTTCAATGACTAAAATTAGGAGACCATTTCATGCAAAGTCTACCCAGACCACTGCATACAATTATACTGTGCCTGGCTCAAAAAATCCCTGAAATCAGGAGGACCTATAGTCTTATCTCAGACGGCTCTTGAGTCACCAGAAAGTGCCAATTCATTTTACGTTACATGTTTTAGTCACTTTAATCATATTGAAATTATAAAATTATATTAATGATATTTGGGTTTGGTTCATTCATATATACAAAAATATCAATCTTGATTGAAAGAGAATTATCTTAAAAAGAAGCTAGCATATTTAATCTTACACACATATCCAAATAACAGTTCACTTTTTTTATTTGGGGAACTTAAAAAATTTACGAAATGGATTAAATGCCACATTTTCAAGGTGATTTAACTGGAAATTGGCTATCTAGAATTCCTAAACTCTTAACAAAGCTTCAGTACACAGTTAGTTTTGCTCACAGATTTTGATTTCTTTGCAATTGAGCACCACTAAGAAAAATCTTTCCACTTTTTTGCAGATCGTGAGAACCAGTCGATCCTGATCACGTACGTACACCCCCTGCTCGGGTCCCTGCGGGGCTGCCCGGTGCCAGGGGACCTCCTGCCTGACCACACGCTCTCTGCGTCTCTCTTTGGTTTGACAGCGGAGAATCCGGTGCCGGGAAGACTGTGAACACAAAGCGTGTCATCCAGTACTTTGCAACAATTGCAGCGAGCGGGGATAAGAAGAAAGAGGAGCAGTCAGGCAAAATGCAGGTAAAGTAACAGGTGCTGGCTGGAATCAATGCTTTCCTCTGTTCCTGACGTGATTTTTGGAAAGGATAAGCAGCAATAATTCTCATCCTGCAGGGAACGCTTGAGGATCAAATCATCAGCGCCAACCCACTGCTGGAGGCCTTTGGAAACGCCAAGACCGTGAGGAACGACAACTCCTCACGCTTTGTAAGCTGTTTTAGGAGAAATTGCTCCTTGTTGTAACAGTAGTGATGGGCTAGTGGCATTCTCACAGAAGGAGACAGCAATGAAACGCCTCCAGGCTGAAATGCCGCTGCTTCTCCTTAACAGGGCAAATTCATCAGAATCCACTTTGGGGCCACAGGCAAACTGGCTTCTGCTGACATTGAAACTTGTAAGTCGCTCTCCTGGCCTGATCCCTCTCCTTCCTAAATTCCCAGCTCCATGTGAGTACCAGTGCCTGACCCTTGCTACCCTCCTTGACAGACCTGCTGGAGAAGTCCAGAGTCACTTTCCAGCTCCCAGCAGAAAGAAGCTACCACATATTCTATCAGGTCACGTCCAACAAGAAGCCGGAGCTAATTGGTAGGAAGGGTCTTTATGACTTTTTTGGGGATGATTGCTGAGCAGCAGTTCCCGTTGTTACCTGGCTGGCAAAACTAAGCGTCTGCCTTGCCTCTTCCTGCTTTCAGACATGCTCCTCATTACCACCAACCCTTTTGATTTCCACTTTGTGAGTCAAGGTGAGGTCACTGTTCCCAGCATTGATGACCAGGAGGAGCTCATGGCTACAGACGTAAGTGACACAGAAAAGAGGTACCTACTGTACACTTGTTTTGATGGTGACATAGGTGGCCTACTAAGGACATGCATTTTCCTTCATTGTTTTGACTGCAGAGTGCCATTGACATCCTGGGCTTCACTGCTGATGAGAAGACAGCCATCTACAAGCTGACAGGGGCTGTCATGCACTACGGGAACCTGAAGTTCAAGCAGAAGCAGCGTGAGGAGCAGGCAGAGCCCGATGGCACAGAAGGTCCTTAGCAACTGACTCTTTAATAAAGAAATCAGTTTTGGGAAATATTGCTTGTAGACAGGATGAAAGCTATAGCTTAATCAAGTGAAAACTGAATAATGTTTCTTTCAGGGTCCTTGAAGTTCCAAATCTAATTCTCTGACCCCTGCCTATCTTACTGTTACTCCTTCAGTTAGCTTTTTGCTGGGCTAATTTCATGGATCTTTCCATTTATCATGTAGAGGGTTTTAACAAGCTCTTTTAAAGAGGAAGCTTCCCTGGTTTCAGACATAGGCTCTAGCATCAACTCTGGTATGTGCATACTTCTATTGGCAGCTCAGACCGTGGCCTATCTATATGTAAATAAAAATTGTAAGCTTTCTTAGATATTGTCTAAGATGCCAAGTTTTAATCCTTATGTATTTTTAAATTTTTGTTGTTTATGTTTCCTAATCTCTTTTTTGAGATTGTTGTTACAGTTTATGAATTTAGTTAAGGTACTCAAGGAAACCTTTCATACTTGTAACTACTTTCAAAAAAATGTCAATATTGGCTTTCACAGCTTTCCTGTATTCAATATACTTGCTGTGATACTAGATTAAAAGACTTGCAGTCAAGAATTTTGAACATTGGTGTAATTTCTGGGACATACACCCATTGATAAAATTCCAGTCCTTATCCAATGATCAATATTTTCTTTGCCTTTCTTGTCTTTCAGTTGCTGACAAGGCTGCCTACCTGATGGGCCTGAACTCAGCTGACCTGCTCAAAGCTCTTTGTTATCCTCGGGTGAAAGTTGGGAATGAATTTGTGACCAAAGGTCAAACTGTGGAGCAGGTAAAATAATTGGTTATTAGGAATAAATGGTTTTTCCTCAGAATATCTCTTCAGACAGTTAAAATTCCTTAAAATTTCTCTGTGCAGTAACTTCTGTGTTTCCCCTTTGCTTTAGGTGAACAATGCAGTTGGTGCTCTGGCAAAGGCTGTCTATGAGAGGATGTTCTTGTGGATGGTTGTTCGCATCAACCAACAACTGGATACCAAACAACCCAGACAGTACTTCATTGGTGTCCTGGACATCGCTGGCTTTGAGATCTTTGATGTAAGGAGCAGGGATTTCACAACAGCTTCATGGAAGGGGCAGTGGGTGTTAAGAAAATTATGACTTCTTTTAATTAAGAGTCATTTTTTTTTGTAAAAGGTACAATGATCAAGAGATCTCACTATGAAAGAAGTTGGCCTTTTCAAGTTAGATCTTGACAGGAAAGAAACTAACAGCACAGCATACAAGAATATTAAACTTAGTTAAAACAAAGAAAAAGGAAGTAATCTTTGACAAAATTATATGGGCCAAGGGTGTGGAAAATAGTGACAGACATTAGAAATGTTCACACTGTTGGTGAAAATTATTGAAAGAGATTAGGAAATGCTTGTGCAGTTTGTGAAAGAACCCCAAAAGCTTCCATACCAGCTCATGGAAATATCTAGAGCCACTCTCTTAAGAACAAAAAACATTTGAGTATCAAATTGAGGCTGTATTCATGATCAGGGTGTTTGGAGAGGCAGAGTTTAGTAATAAATTTGTTCTTCTAGGAGATAGTGTGCTGAAATTACTAAATTTGCTTCAGAATTAAGGGTTTCCAAAGGGATAAGGATTAGTTATCGTAATTAAAGTATCCATATTATATGGAATGATAAAAAATGAAAAAAAACCACCCTCTACATTACAATGACTTACAGGTCTTTTCTCTCTTCAGAGGGCAAGTACAGTCGCACTGAGGGTTTTCTGGGAGAACAGATAGGGAAGGAGCCTTGTGCTTGTCTGAAAAGACAAAAGAAGGATCAGAAATACACAGGGAAAATTCTTGTTGTGATGGCTAAACCCTGACAACATTGCATGTCTTTCTGTGCCTGGCAGTTCAACAGCTTTGAGCAGCTGTGTATCAACTTCACCAACGAGAAACTGCAACAGTTCTTCAACCACCACATGTTCGTGCTGGAGCAGGAGGAGTACAAGAAGGAAGGAATTGAGTGGACATTCATTGACTTTGGGATGGACCTGGCTGCCTGCATTGAGCTCATTGAGAAGGTACCCTTCCTGTTCAGGTGCACTAGTACTGGAATCCTGTAGTTATTGAGGGATACATAAAGAGTTTGTTTATGTCTGGGTTAAAATGGTAAATTTCAATTATTAAAGTGCTCTGTATTTCTGTAATTTATAATGTTGCCAGCAAATGGTTAAAAGTAGTTCCAAAAGTAAAGGTGAAACACCAACAACAAAAAATTAGAAACGTCAGTAAATTTTCTGAGACATATTGTCCAGAAAAGAAGAGAAGCAATCTTATATTATGATTTGTTTCACATCTTTCTGCCCCAAGACAAGCCTCTTTCCAACTCAGGAATGTGTTTCTCCATCTTGTCTATTCTAATGTTTTCCAGCCCATGGGCATCTTCTCCATCCTGGAAGAGGAGTGCATGTTCCCCAAGGCAACTGACACCTCTTTCAAGAACAAGCTCTACGACCAGCATCTGGGCAAGTCCAGCAACTTCCAGAAGCCCAAGCCTACCAAAGGCAAGGCTGAGGCCCACTTCTCCCTGATACATTATGCTGGCACGGTGGACTACAACATCACTGGCTGGCTGGAGAAGAACAAGGACCCCCTGAATGAAACTGTCATTGGGTTGTACCAGAAATCCTCTGTGAAGACACTGGCCTTACTCTTTGCCAACTATGGTGGAGCAGATGCAGGTCAGCTCTGTGAAAACTGTATTTTCAGTGTGGGACACTGTTGACAGGAAATTAAACAGGAAAACCTGAATGTTAAAAAATTGTTTTCTCTTCTTTAGTTCAGTGTTCAGCTTCAGTATTTTAATATTGTTTCCCCCTCCTTTCATTTATAGAGGGTGGTGGTGGCAAAAAGGGTGGCAAGAAGAAGGGTTCTTCTTTCCAGACTGTCTCAGCTCTTTTCCGGGTACGTACCAGTTTCCTCACTTTGACCCTTTTTACTTTAAGAAAGGGAATTTAAAACATGAAAAGTGATATTATGACCCTTGAAGTCCTATATCAAGAAAGTGAAGAAGTTCGTGTACTATAGGTAAATTTTATTTCCATTTAATTGATGGATAAGTTTCTTCTCTTTTGCAACATTGAATGATATTGTCTTATTAATATATCAAAATGAAAACTCTTTGAAATGGTTGAGGATGTTGCCATTCAGACTTTATTTCATACCTTTCTATTTTTTAAGCTGAATATGACATTGAAATAGGCAAATTTCTTTCTGCTGTTGCACCTAGTTCAGAACGTTTTGCCAAACAAAGATTTTTGACTTCTGAATATTTTCAATACTGCTCCATGCATGATTCTTAAGTAACAGTGCATTTCTGAAAAACAGAAAGGTTGGCTTTAAGATTGTCACATAAAAAAACCTAACCAAGACACTGAATAACGAGAGCAAGCATAGGGAATTGTTCATAATTTTCAAAAGCATGAGCCTCAGGGTATCAAATGACTTATATCCCAGTTCTTGTAAATAGTAAATTATGATGACACAGTAACCAAATTGTATTTCCTTTTAATAGTAGTATTCAACATTGAAAAATGGATGAAGACATAGCTTTTCTACATTAATATGGAAATTTTGTAATCTGGTTTAAATCTGACAAATAATTAATTCCTTTCCATTGATGAAGCAGTTGCAGCTGCAGGGATGCAGATCTTTAATTTGTTGACCTAAACTTCACCTTATATTCTCATAGGAGAACTTAAACAAGCTGATGACAAATCTTCGCAGCACTCACCCCCATTTTGTACGATGCATCATCCCAAATGAAACAAAAACACCTGGTAAGCGAATGCAATAGGAGGAAAACTCAAGCCACAGAAGCGCTTTCCCTGAGTATCAAACAATGGGGACGTCATTAACGGTGGCGTTTGTTAGGTGCCATGGAGCACGAGCTGGTACTGCATCAGCTGCGGTGTAACGGCGTGCTGGAAGGGATCAGAATTTGCAGGAAAGGGTTCCCCAGCAGAGTCCTGTATGCTGACTTCAAACAAAGGTAACAGTGCTCCGCCTTCCTCCCCATTCTTTTCCTGTTCTATACCTTCTATGTCCTAAACGGCTTAAACATCAGATTTACTACAGAGTATACTACATACACTGTAATCAAATCACATTAGTTTACCTCTGTAAACGGTGACATACCACAAAAATTTCCTTCACACATCCACACCATATTTGAACAATACATGTTTCCACCCCATGTCCTAAAAATGCCTGTGAACTGTCTTCAGTAAGATCTGTCCCTATCAATGACGTAGTCAATTGTTGCTGAAAATGACCAGCCGAGAGCTGTTGCTTAGAAAACACCGGGTATCCTAACACAAATATTTTAAGAAGGAAATGAACAGTAATATAAAAATATTTCACTGCCAGTTCATGATGATATGACATGGCTGATGATCAGGATTTCCTTGGGCTCTGAGGTAACAACATGAAATCTTCACTTACACTGCCTTGAAAAAATGGACTATCTCTAAAGCATGACCGTACCCACTCAGACTTGAGAAGACTGAGAGGTTCACTTGCAGTGGAGGTTTTCTCAATGGAGATATCTTCATGTTCTACTTTCTCCTACAGATACAGAGTGCTTAACATAAGCGCTATTCCAGAAGGTCAGTTCATGGATAGCAAGAAGGCTTCAGAGAAGCTTCTTGGGTCCATTGATGTGGATCACACTCAGTACAGATTTGGTCACACCAAGGTAGAAACAAGTCCTTCTTTCAAACACTATGTGCCTCTGTCATGCACTACATGAGACTGATGTGCTACAATGCTCCCTTTCATAAGGTGTTCTTCAAAGCTGGACTGATAGGTCTGCTGGAGGAGATGAGAGATGAAAAACTAGCAGAGATTATGACCAGGACACAAGCCAGGTGCAGAGGCTTCCTGATGAGAGTGGAGTATCGGAAAATGGTGGAGAGGAGGTAGACATTTTTCACCCAGATATTGTGTCCTTTGTGTCTTGGCTAATTGAGACTACATTCACCACCCACGAAATATGCAATAGCCATGTGAATTTTATTTCAGGGATGCCATCTTCTGCATCCAGTACAATGTTCGTGCATTCATGAACGTGAAGCACTGGCCCTGGATGAAGCTGTTCTTCAAGATCAAGCCCTTGCTGAAGAGTGCAGAGTCTGAGAAGGAGATGGCCAACATGAAACAGGAGTTTGAGAAAACCAAGGAAGAGCTCGCAAAGTCTGAGGCAAAGAGGAAGGAGCTGGAGGAGAAAATGGTGGTCCTGCTGCAGGAGAAGAATGACCTGCAGCTCCAAGTGCAGGCGGTGAGTGTCACCGCCCGTTTGTCCCTGGGAAAAGGACAATATACAGTCAGAGTGCTTCAGAATACTGTTTCTGTCAGGCAAAAGGACTCCAAGCCCTAGCTCCTGCTGAAAGTAGTAACTGAAGTGACCACTGTTCTGTCGTGCTTGTGGGTGCGTGAGGTATTGTCATAGCTACCCTCTCTGTGAGGCATTTTTAAGAGACACAGAAACCTTGGAATCGATAATGATTCCAGATGACAAGGCTTGCAGTGGGCCAGTAGGCAAGATCTTCCAGTTGCTGGAGTGGAAGTCAGGTTCAGCCCCCATTTTAACACATGCCTACTCAGTAACGCAGAAGACAGGGTGGAGATACTTCAAAACATTATAACCCATAAAAATCTCTGTCTCCCCACCAGGAAGCCGATAGCTTGGCTGATGCTGAGGAAAGGTGTGACCAGCTCATCAAAACCAAAATCCAGCTGGAAGCCAAAATTAAGGAGGTGACTGAAAGGGCTGAGGATGAGGAGGAAATCAATGCTGAGCTGACAGCCAAGAAGAGAAAACTGGAGGATGAATGTTCAGAGCTGAAGAAAGATATTGATGACCTGGAGTTGACGTTGGCCAAAGTGGAGAAGGAAAAACATGCCACCGAAAACAAGGTACAAACATGGGGAGTCACATGAAGGGCAAAGGACAGATGCCTCCCCGATGAGCCTGGCATCCTCAGAACAGAGCTAGGTTTGGGACATACCAGGAGCACCACAGTGGGGCAGCCCAAATACACGAGCTCCTGGCTAAGCACTGCAAAGGGAAAATGCCACTGCACAAGCAGTCAAGTCTTCTACACAGACATTTGGCACTTTCTTCCAATCAACAGGTGAAAAACCTCACAGAGGAGATGGCGGCCCTGGACGAGACCATTGCCAAGCTGACTAAAGAGAAGAAAGCCCTCCAAGAGGCCCATCAGCAGACACTGGATGACCTGCAGGCAGAGGAGGACAAAGTCAATACGCTGACCAAAGCCAAGACCAAGCTGGAGCAGCAAGTGGACGATGTAAGCACGGTTGTCCAGAAGAACAGGGCGGGCACAGATTATAGAACTGGCTGGTAGAGCACTGATGGTTATCTTCTATTCAGCTGGAAGGGTCCCTGGAGCAAGAGAAGAAACTGCGCATGGACCTTGAGAGAGCTAAGAGGAAACTCGAAGGAGACCTGAAGCTGGCCCAGGACAGCATCATGGATTTGGAGAACGACAAGCAGCAGCTGGATGAGAAACTGAAGAAGTAAGCGTGGCTGTGGGGCACCAGACTGTGGGGCTGATGCGCTTGGCGGGTTTTGCTCAGACGCTAACACAGTTTGCTTTGCCCAAAGGAAAGACTTTGAAATCAGCCAGATCCAGAGCAAAATTGAGGATGAGCAAGCCCTGGGCATGCAGTTACAGAAGAAGATCAAGGAGCTGCAGGCAAGTGTCTGGCCCTTCCCCTCTCTCAGCCAGTCTCAGGTCGGGAAGGAGGAGGGCATGGGTGCGAAGGGTGCCTAATGTTCCCCAGGCTCGTATTGAGGAGCTGGAGGAGGAAATTGAGGCAGAGCGAACCTCTCGGGCAAAAGCCGAGAAGCATCGGGCTGACCTGTCGAGGGAGCTAGAGGAGATCAGCGAGCGCCTGGAAGAAGCCGGAGGGGCTACCGCCGCTCAGATTGAGATGAACAAGAAGCGTGAGGCAGAATTTCAGAAGATGCGTCGCGACCTGGAGGAGGCCACGCTGCAGCACGAAGCCACGGCTGCGGCCCTGCGCAAGAAGCACGCGGACAGCACCGCTGAGCTTGGGGAGCAGATCGACAACCTGCAGCGAGTGAAGCAGAAGCTGGAGAAGGAGAAGAGTGAGCTCAAGATGGAGATTGACGACTTGGCCAGTAACATGGAGTCTGTCTCCAAAGCCAAGGTATTGAACTGCGGTGGCACATGCTCACGGGGCCGATGTATGGCACATAGGCTATGTCTACCAGCCACATTCTCATTACAAAGGTCCTTGCTGTCAGCACAGGGCAGAGTCCAGGTGTTCATCTCCTTTCCTTCCTTCCGTTTGCTCTCTAGGCAAACCTGGAGAAGATGTGCCGCACTCTGGAAGACCAGCTGAGTGAGATTAAAACTAAGGAGGAACAGAATCAGCGCATGATCAATGACCTCAATACTCAACGAGCTCGTCTGCAGACAGAATCAGGTGAGACATCCTCATTCCCGAGCTTCACTGTGAGGACCTGCATGCCGTGAGGATCCCACAGGGTGCAAGATGATTCCTGCTATAACCTCTCCCAGCCACTCCTGATGACGTGGGCTTACATGCAGGAACCATCGTATTGATAGTAGTCGGGCTACCTTTTTTCTCTTTACCCTTACCAGGTGAATATTCACGCCAGGTGGAGGAAAAAGATGCTCTGATTTCTCAGCTGTCTAGGGGCAAGCAAGGATTTACGCAGCAGATTGAGGAGCTCAAGAGACATCTAGAGGAAGAAATAAAGGTCTGGAAACACCCTGCTGTCCGCAACCTACATCACCTCAAAACATCCGCAGAATCCTGTCCAATCCAAACTGGTTTCGTATTCTTTCCCCAAAACACATGTAGTACGGGAGGGAACACCAGTAACACACATGCCCTCACTCCTAAGCTAGAGAGGGAAGGAAGCGTAATGGTTTGGACCCTGGAGGAAGTAGTCCACAAGGCTTTCACGAGATCCTGACAATACTCTAGGACAGGATGCAGACACGTGTGTCAAAGCATTTAGAGCAACAGCAGGTTACTGACCCCAGAGCCCCTGTCACTAACACATCCTGATCTTGCAGAACCCATTGACGAAGGCTTCATCAGCTCCCAGCTTTGCATTTGCCTAGTTAGAGTTTCAGCCTAATTTCACTGCCAGTTTTACTGTCAAGAGGCGTCTCAAGGCAAGTATTCAGGTTACCGATCCCTTTGTTTCCCCAGGCCAAGAACGCGCTGGCCCACGCCTTGCAGTCTGCTCGCCACGACTGTGACCTGCTGCGGGAGCAATACGAGGAGGAGCAGGAAGCCAAGGGGGAGCTGCAGCGCGCCCTGTCCAAGGCCAACAGCGAAGTGGCCCAGTGGAGAACCAAATACGAGACGGACGCTATTCAGCGCACGGAGGAGCTGGAGGAGGCCAAGTACGTGGGAAGCGGGATGTCAAACGGCTGGAGAAGACTGAGGCTGTCAAGGGAAAGTGGAGTCTCTGGGAGTGGGTTACGACAGGGGTGGGACAAAGGCAGGGATCTGTTGTCTTTGTGGTAGAGGGGTCAGAGGGAGAGACAGGAAAGCGTGCTGTGGAAAAAGTGCAAACTGGAAGGACAAACGTAGCCCTTAGGGCTAGAAATGCGGAACCAGGCTGAATACTCCTTAGGTGCTAGGACACAGAGTGACAGAACCTGTAGGCAGCATGCAGTCTTGGAACAGAAAAAACACTGTGAAAGGCACTGGGCTCAGAGCCCCCAGAAGTGGCCAGCTGCCCTCTCACCGAAGTACAAAATGGGCTGCCCTCTGGTCTCTGACCTGGAGCTGTACTTATCTCCTCCCAGGAAGAAGCTGGCCCAGCGCCTGCAGGATGCAGAGGAACACGTTGAAGCTGTGAATGCCAAATGTGCCTCCCTGGAGAAGACAAAGCAGAGGCTGCAGAATGAAGTGGAGGACCTGATGATTGACGTGGAGCGATCAAATGCTGCCTGCGCAGCTCTGGATAAGAAGCAGAGGAACTTTGACAAGGTCTTGTGCGCTCCAGCCCTGGGGTTCCTGGGCAGAGCGTCCCCTCCCGATTGCCACATCCACGCTCACGTGCCGTTTCCCTTCAGATCCTGGCAGAATGGAAGCAGAAGTATGAGGAAACGCAGGCTGAGCTGGAGGCCTCCCAGAAGGAGGCTCGCTCCCTCAGCACGGAGCTCTTTAAGATGAAGAATGCCTACGAGGAGTCCCTGGACCACCTGGAAACGCTGAAGCGTGAGAACAAGAACTTGCAGCGTAAGTCCCTGGCCCTCTGCTCCTGGCTGGGCTTTCCCACTGTCCACCACTACCCACCGCTCCACAGGGGTCTGTGCCTGCGTGTCTGCAAAGATGCCCGTCACCTTGGTGCGGCAGGGCCCTTCCCGTTCTGCTCCGTGCCTGACCGTGCCATTGGCCTTTGCTCCCACAGAGGAGATTGGTGACCTCACAGAGCAGATTGCAGAGGGAGGCAAGGCCATTCATGAGCTGGAGAAAGCCAAGAAGCAGATTGAGCAGGAGAAATCTGAAATCCAGGCCTCGCTGGAGGAAGCTGAGGTACACA
Organism: Falco cherrug; assembly: GCF_023634085.1. Taxonomy (NCBI): domain Eukaryota; kingdom Metazoa; phylum Chordata; class Aves; order Falconiformes; family Falconidae; genus Falco; species Falco cherrug. The sequence goes on from NC_073697.1 coordinate 118,945,294, forward strand.
GCATTACTTATGGCTCTCTTACATGTCTTGGATCTCTGTCTCGTTGTAAACACTGCGGAGTCATTGCCAGGCACAGGAGGAAAAGAGCGTTTGTATAAAAGCGTGCCAATAATATCTAAACGTGGCATTCCTTTATACTCAGGGCTTCGGGGTCAGCATTTCTCTTATGAAAAGTATTCCTGTTCACTCTTCCTCAGGCGTCCCTTGAACATGAAGAGGGGAAGATCCTGCGCCTCCAGCTTGAGCTCAACCAGGTGAAGTCTGAGATTGACAGGAAGATAGCAGAGAAAGATGAGGAGATTGACCAGATGAAGAGGAACCACCTCCGAGTTGTGGAGTCCTTGCAGAGCACCCTGGACGCTGAGATCAGGAGCAGGAATGAGGCCCTGCGGCTGAAGAAGAAGATGGAGGGAGACCTGAATGAAATGGAGATCCAGCTGAGCCATGCCAACCGCGTGGCTGCAGAGGCACAAAAGAACCTGAGAAACACGCAGGCTGTGCTCAAGGTCTGTTCAGCAAAGCAACAGGGAGAGAAATGTGCTCCCTTACAATTCTGGTGCACAAGTGCGCACTGCCACCTTGCCATTTCTCTTGTCCCTTTTACAGGATACCCAGCTACACTTGGACGATGCTCTGAGGACGCAGGAGGACCTGAAGGAGCAGGTGGCCATGGTGGAGCGCCGAGCAAACCTGCTGCAGGCTGAAATTGAGGAGCTGCGGGCAGCCCTGGAGCAGACGGAGCGGTCAAGGAAGGTGGCTGAGCAGGAGCTTCTGGATGCCACTGAACGAGTGCAGCTCCTCCATACCCAGGTCAGGCACTGCTCTGGAAATTAGTCCCATCCACAAGGCACAACACAGAATGTGATTGTTACGCATCTTGTGAGTGTTTGCTGTGTAAACACATTGAGAGCCATGCCGTCATAGGTCTGATCCAGACAGCCACCCATGTCTGGTTTGCAGCTATGGCCCTAAAGAGGACTTTTGTGTTAAAGACTTTCAAGAAACAATACTCACACTTTTAGCTCTTGGTGTTGAGGCATTAGGTCTGACAGTACAAATCCCGTCTTTCCTGTTGCACAGAACACCAGCTTGATCAACACCAAGAAGAAGCTGGAGACAGACATTACCCAAATCCAGAGTGAAATGGAGGATATGATCCAGGAAGCCCGCAATGCTGAAGAGAAGGCCAAGAAGGCCATCACAGATGTGAGTTGGGGGCTCCCTTCAGTGCCGATGGTGGGTGTATTTTCCCTCAGATGGTCTCCAGCCCCACGATGGCTTTGACCCTTTGCTCTCATCAGGCAGCCATGATGGCAGAAGAGCTGAAGAAGGAGCAGGACACCAGCGCCCACCTGGAGAGGATGAAGAAGAACCTGGACCAGACGGTGAAGGACCTGCAGCACCGTCTGGATGAGGCCGAGCAGCTGGCTCTGAAGGGAGGCAAGAAGCAAATCCAGAAGCTGGAGGCCAGAGTGCGTGGGGCTTTTCTTTGTGCATGAGTGAGCACGCCACGTTAGCAGCCAGCAGGGAAGCTCCAAAGATGGGCTTCTCGTTGCAGGTGCGGGAGCTGGAAGGGGAGGTGGATGCTGAGCAGAAGCGCAGCGCTGAAGCCGTGAAGGGCGTGCGCAAGTACGAGAGGAGGGTGAAGGAGCTGACCTACCAGGTAAGGCAGGAGGCCTCCCTCAGCTGACAGAGTTTTCTCACAGCAAGTCAGATTTTGTGCACGCCATCCCCAAGGGGAATTGTTAACCTCATCCAGTGCAGAACCAGTAATTCACGCTCTTTCCTGCTTTCCAACCACTCCAGTCTGAGGAGGACCGGAAGAATATTCTCAGGCTGCAGGATCTGGTGGACAAGCTGCAAATGAAGGTGAAATCCTACAAGAGACAAGCTGAGGAGGCTGTAAGTATTGCTCAAAGGATGGGCCAGAGACACCTTCCAGTACGGCAGCACGCTCATTGAGATGGCTATGAATAGCAGGAAAGGGGCAGGACAGAAACTCCCAAGACACAGCAGTCTTGGCCACACCATTGAGTATGGTGTCACGAGGCCTTGCTGAGTTCTGGGCACCCTGCGGCAGCCAGGGACGAATGGAGGGAAGGTCTGCAGCCTGTTGTATACAGGAGGTCAGACTGAACAGCCCCGGGTGCCATATCCACTGGCTGAAGTTAACTGGAGGTCATGAATCTCTGCTAGTAAGGATCAGCAGAAGGCTTCAGGGTCTTTCTCACCTTAAAAAATCACACTGATGGCTGGGCAGCAAGTACACAGGGTACACAGATAAGTACACAAATGACAAATGCAAGTGACAAAATTGCTCTTCAAGAGTGGCACAGGACCGGTGATGTTTTTCACAGTGGGGTCCTGAGTAAGGGAGGATGAGGAGGTCACGGTGAGGCTTACGTGTAAGCAGTGATGGGTGGTGGATGGAGATTTGTGCCTTCCCCCAGGGAAGAGCCACAGCCCCAGAAGGCCAAGGCACAGGTGGAGTGAAACCCCTGCCCTGGGCTCCTCACCACCAACTCCCTCTCCCCACACAGGAGGAACTGTCCAATGTCAGCCTCTCCAAGTTCCGCAAGATCCAGCACGAGCTGGAGGAAGCCGAGGAGCGGGCTGACATTGCAGAGTCGCAGGTCAACAAGCTCCGAGTGAAGAGCCGGGAGTTTCACAGTACGAAGATAGCAGAGGAGGAGTGAGGATGTCATGAGGCAGCAAAGTGACCCGAGGACTGCACAAAATGTGAACCTCTTGGTCTCTTTCTTCTGTAATTAGTCTTTGTGCCCACCTCAATGTCTAGAGAATAAAGACCGCAGATTGCTTTGCATACGAAGCAGGACTGCTTCTTCTCAGACTCTTTTGCTATTTTTGTCCCCGTAGTTATCTATGGGATCCCATTAATCCTTGGCGGTTGCTGGAAGTTTATCTTGTGTCCATTGGCTGTCCGATAGGTAGCACATGCTTTTATTTCACAGTCAGTTAAAAGTACAAGTAATAATGTATCTTGGCAAACGCTTTTTCCCGCGTTCAGACCCCAATCTGAATAACAGAAACACACTGGGTATGTACAGCCGCAAATTCTCATGTAGCCTATCATCCATCTCAGCTGGATTATTCTTATGCATTGTGTGTTGCCCCTGCGTGAAAGACACATGGATGGTGTCATGATATAGTAGAAGACGAACATATGCAGAGATGTCTGCCTGAGCTGGTATTCTCATCACATCAACAGCTCTGTGCCTCGAGGTAACTTCTGTCCCTTGTTTTCAGGAAGACCAGACAGCCTTGAAGTATTTTCTCAGGAGCCAAAGGGACTGAAGGAGCTTTGGGTGAGGCATGAATGCTAACTGAACCGGACACAGGTCAGAAAGCAATGATGACTGAGGAGCAGCTGGCAATGAAGGGAAAGCAAGAAGTACGTTATGAAGTGGAGGGCGGAGTACGTGTTGATGCTGAGTACTTCTGACAGTGTACTTCTTTCCAGCCCTGCTGTGCGTGTGGTGGTGGTTGAAGCAGGAGCTAGCTCCTGCAGTGAGCACAGGGCCTAGCAAGGCACAAGGGACAGGAGTGGAGATGGCAGGGCGGGCTGAGGAGACAGTGAGTCTGAACCAAGTGTTGCCTTAAATAGCCCTCTTTACAGGTTGAGCATTGCAAACTGGATGCAAAACAGCGTCCAGTGTAACAACATTGATTCTCTGCTCACTCTCATCAGGAAGAATGATCCAGCACCTTCTATCCAGCATCTACCTGCATCACTTTTAAGTGTGTTACTTGACTTTTTCTCATTTCACAGAGGGGCACGTGCAAAAAAAGAGACCCCAAATCTAACAAGATCTTGCAATGCCCAAGAAAGCCAACTGAAAAAGAAAATGCACAGGCAAGCATCTGCAGGAGCTCTGGGCTTTGTGGTGCCCTGCGTTTGGACGGTGAACACATTTGCCTACTGGCAAGTATTGGGGTAAAAAGGAGAAAATGGAGGCAGCTGGGAGCAGAGAATCAGGTCTCTTCCACGCTGGATGCATGCCTGAACTGCTGAGGGACTGACTATTCCTGACTCCTAGCTCCATTCTAGTCCCTAAAGAGAACCACACTCCTTCCTCGGCCTGGGAGCAGGCACAGAGTCCTCAGCACCCACTTTGTGAGAAGTGAAGCAGACAGCAGTGTGGAGTTGTGGGATGGCTCTGCTCTGAGAGCCTACGAGGCACTCTGCAAGACTGTGTCTAGCTGGAGGCACTTCTCAGGGAGCTGAAGAGACTGATCTGGAGGGCAGGCAATGTGCACCTGTGCTGCCTGGCAAAGCAGTGAAGTGGCCACGGCAGCTCAGGATGGAGAGGGTATGAGATACTTTCCCGCAAATCTTGTTGCTTAGAGCTCAAACAATGTTGTCATCTCTTGCGTTAAGCTCAGACCTTGCCAAATACAAGCCTCACTGAGAGGAAGGTGTCACCCCAGCAGCCTTTAGTGGGGTGAGCAGGGAATCTCCACACTGCTGCAGTGGAGGCTGGGTGTTGTGTGTCAAACTGTCCGGTCTGACAACATCTTGCTCAGCACGCCTAACAAATAATTCCAGCATAATTGACAACCCCATTTGAAAGCCCACAGGAGACACCGTCCCCTTAAACCTGTGAGCAGGAAATACTCTCTGTGAATCAAATTTAAAAATCTGGAAGGGAGGAAGGAAGGGAGGAAGGAAGGAAGGGATTATGGATGCTTTGGTGAGACACTGGCATGTCACCTCTGCTGTAGGTCCTGCTTCAGCAGCCAGTGCTCTCTGCCAAGTCTACCTTGCTACACACTAGCTTGAAGCTACATGTTCCATGTTGCACAGCACGCTGGCGATTCACAGGGTGCACTGATCCCTACAGGCATGCTCTGCTAATCCAGAGAGCATGGCTGATAACAGCACCGGCATGCTGCAAATCCCACAGGGAATGCTTTTTCAAAGTCGTCTTTGCTTGCTTTCAATAATCCTCCTGACTATTACTTGATTCCTAACAGTCACCTTTCAAGGTATGTTTTGCTCCACCACACCAAACACAGCCCACGCACTTGCATCTGCTCTATGTTAACTTCCATTGTGTGTACCTGGGAACTAAGGCATCGACACAGAGCTATTAATAGACAGAGGTCAACTTCCATGCTGAGCACAGAAGTTCCAAATAGAGCTCCGTTGCAACTGCAGTTTCTTCTTCAAGAGGTAGCCAGCACATAGATTCACGCTGTCAGTTTGTGTCTGCTGCTAGCATTTGACCAGAGAAATGTTCTGCCAAAGGGCAACATCCTCCAACACGTTCCAGCTATGTGCGGGGTTAGGTGGGAGAACGGGTTGTGTGCTACAGGCCTTCTGCAGCCTGAGCAGCTGGGCAGCCTTCTGCATCTTTCTTTGAGAAGCTGCTGTCTGCAGTTTCCTGTGTTCCCCTTTAGAGATCTCCTAGCTTTCTTCTCCCCTCCAAGTGGCCTTCTCTTGGAATATTCTTCCTTCTAAATCTGAATGGAAGTGAGCTCATTACCTCTCCTTGACTCTGCCCACAATCAGTCAGGCTGACGCTATTTATACAGGAATTCTCTTGGAATTATTTTGGTCCTTGGAATTATTCTCATTGTTTAGAGTAACAAGGAGGAACCTGGGAACTACCAACCAGTCAGTCCCACATCAGTCACTGGTAAGACCGTCGAACATATCTTCCTGGAAGTTATGTCAAAGTTTATGGAACACAGGGAGGTGATTAGAGACAGCTGACACAGCTTCACCAAGAGCAAATTACGCCTGACTAGCCTTGTGACCTTCTACAACGGGGTGACTGCATCAGCGTACAAGGGAATTGCAGCTGGTGCCTTTGTGACTTCTGTAAGGCCGTCGATACGGTGTCCCCCAACATTCTTGCCACGGAACTGGAGAGTTATGGTTTTGATGGATGGACTAAGGAATTGGCCAGATGGCCACATCCAAGGAGCTTTTTCAGGTCCCTTCCAACCCAAAACATCCTATGATTCTGTCCTGTAACTTCTGCATGTCCACGGGAGTCAGGGGTTGCCCAGAGAGGCAGGACTTCAGGCGCACCCCTGTGCTCACTGTTTCCTACCGGTGGCTGCTGGGCTCCTCTGGGGCAGGTCACAGGGTGTTTCCATCAGCATCCCCATGCCCTGCGCAGGGAGCCCACATGTGAGCTCTGGGTTTGAACTCCAAAACAGTGAGTGCTGCAGTGCCAGAGCCCTCCTTTGAACAAGTTCTTCATGCACAGGCCAGTACTTGCTGCTGGAAATTGGCTTGGATCACAGGCATCTTTTTTCCAACCTTGCCCCTGTGTTATTCCCTGAGCTTTATCCGCTCAGCTCTTTTAATAACCAAAATGCCAATGACCAGGAGAAGAGCGTGCTTAGATCTGACAGTGTTTGAAGCAGCTCAAGTGACAGTGCCCTTTTCCTAGCACTAGATCAGTCACTCTCCAGAACTATTGGGAAATTCCTCCTTTCTCAGAGTATCAGCATTGTACAGGATCGCCTACCACCCCTAGTGCCTTGATACAGGCAGCACTGTGTTGATAGCTTTTGTTGCTGGAATGGTGTGAATGTGTCAGTGTGCAAGATATTTGGGGTGCGATGGGAGTGCTGGACTGAGGATGGATCAGAGTGCAGAGGATCTCAGACTGCGTGCTCTGTGTGGTTGAGTGTAGAGTTGTGTTTGGATGGAGGGGTGGTTTCTTTTGAAGTTGTAGGCAGTGAAGGGCTACAGGGACCTGCCCTGCTTCCTGACTTGGTTGGGGACATTGCTTGATATATCTTGACAGTGGGCTCACCTGTGAGGAAGAGGCTTAAGCTGTTTAAGGCATGTTAACGCTTCTTTTTTTGTGTGAGGTGAAATGAGGAAACCAGAAATGTTTTGAAAATAAGCAGTATAATTTTCTTTTCAGGTATGAGTTACCATAAGCATTTTGTTTATGACTGGGTAAGGCTTTTGGCTAGTATCAGTTAGGATTGATTATACCAACCGTGAACATTCCACTAGTATTCGCATTTTGAATTTTTCAGTTTCTGCAAAATAACAAGTGTAGATTTGCTTGCATAGATAGTGATTTCTTTTTGTAGCTAAGGAGTCATCTTTCACACTCTAGGCATGAATTGTTTCTTTGTCTTGGCTGCATCTCTGCTCCTAAGAATGTCGTAGGTAGAAATTTGGGCTGTAACAGATTTTATTTCTCTTACTTCAAGTATTAGGTGAACGTAAGAGTTAATATTATTTGACAAGAACATTATAGCTTTTTTTCACACGGTTTATCTACTGCCCTTAATGTATTTCTTCATTAACTTCAGAACATCATATTTAGAACATTAATATTATCCACACAATGCAACTGGAAGAGTTGAAGCACCGTAATGCAATAAAAATCTGCCTTGCTTCCAGAAGGAAATCACTGGAAAAGGAGTGATAGAATCCATAAGTCCTACATCCAAGTTCTCCACGTGCCTTGACTAATTGAGATTCTCTCCTGAAGTCTCTTGTCAAATTATTTATAGGAGATACATTCACATCATTGGTAAGATACAAAACATTTCTAAATATATCTGGCCAAATCAAATGACAATTATGCCCTTAGTTCAGTTTGCCAGACAATGCTTTGCCAAAGAATGTTTGCCAAAAAATATTTTGACCGAAGAAAGAGGAGGAATCTAGAGCATCTGCCAACCAGACTCTATAAAAGAGGCTTTGCAGCTCTCTGCCCTGTCTCCAAGAAAAGTTTGAAGGTAAGTGTGCTGGGTCTAGTGATCTGTTAAAATTAGGCATCCTCCTTTTTCACATATTATGCAGTATATAGTTCCTTCTGAAACTGTTTCCAGATAAGATTTTCCATCTGCTTTCAAGGCACCTTTCTATTTTCTACCTATACTGGTTTTTAATTTTACATAAAAATAAGATTCATTTAACAAAATTAATATTCTCAAATATGACACTATAAAATGTGTAACACCAGTGTACAATCTGTACAGTGAACAGATGAGACACATAGAAGGGATTTTTGAAAACTTCTGTGTAATTCAAGGTCGAAAACAAGAACTTTCTCTTCTAAGATTAAATCATTTAAAAGCAAGAAGGACAGTATTGACAGTTTTAGCAATTTTACTATATGTTTAATTTTAAAACTTTCTAAACGGTGTCCTTATAAGCAAGGTATTTTAATGGTCTATTGGTGCTACGTTTATTTCTCCCACAAGATTCTCTGCTGAGCTGTCTTCAATAAAGTGCAGACATGACTTCTCCAGACGCTGAGATGGCTGTTTTTGGGGAGGCGGCTCCTTACCTCCGAAAATCAGAAAAGGAGAGAATTGAGGCCCAGAACAAGCCTTTTGATGCCAAGACATCCGTCTTCGTGGTCCACCCTAAAGAATCCTTTGTGAAAGGAACAATCCAGAGCAGGGAATCAGGGAAGGTCACTGTCAAGTCTGAAGCAGGAGAAGTGAGTAAAAACCAGGGCTTGAAAACTGTATGTAGTTTGCAGTCTCAGCTCTTAGCTGACATGCACACATCTCCCTCTTCATCTGACAGACCCTGACCGTGAAGGAAGATCAAATCTTCTCCATGAACCCTCCCAAGTACGACAAGATCGAGGACATGGCCATGATGACCCACCTCCACGAGCCCGCTGTGCTGTACAACCTCAAAGAGCGTTACGCAGCCTGGATGATCTACGTAAGTACCAGCAGCAGCCTGCCTTTGGGCAGCCGGGAGGAACTGCTCTGCCAGGCCAAGTGGGAGCCAACGTGCTGTCTCCCTTCCTCGCAGACCTACTCGGGGCTCTTCTGCGTCACTGTCAACCCCTACAAGTGGCTGCCGGTGTACAACCCGGAGGTGGTGTTGGCCTACCGAGGCAAGAAGCGCCAGGAGGCCCCTCCACACATCTTCTCCATCTCGGACAACGCCTATCAGTTCATGCTGACCGGTGAGACAATGGCAACATCTTCATGACAATAAAATATTTGGGGTTTTTTTTTTTTAATATTTGCATGTGTAAACTTCAGCATGAGCCTATAAATAACTTATTTTAACAGTTGCTGATGTTATGCATGAAGCACAGTCCTGCCCTATTGATTTTTAAAACTCTAATTGAGACCATGTAGACAAGAGCACTGAAAAACTTACAGTGAAGCGTAATTGATTGGATGAATTGAGACACGTGAAACAAAAATTCTTCCCTAGCTATTATTGAGATCTGATGTGCTCAAGATGTGACAGAAAATATTAATAGAGCTCTGAATAATCTAATCAATCTCTTTGAAAACAGCAGTGTAGGTGAATTTATAGCTGATTTGGCTTCATGAGACATTGTTTGAAAAAGCATATGATCTGATTTTAAGTGTTATTCTGGTATTTGCAACTTCTTGGGAAATAACCAGAGCCAGAATCCCAGTGAAAATGCACCCTTTGGAAACGATGATAAATGCCTTCCTTCCAAATTAGCTGTTAGGTGATACTCCTGTCTTGTGGGATTGCTTCTTAGGCATTAAAGTTACTTGACCAGAAAGGACTAGAAGTCTGTGCACCAAACTGCAATATGCAGAACTGAATCAATGATTGATTTGATCATTACACATCTACAGTTGTTCTATGATCCTACAAGGGCATTACCAAACATCACAGAGTAATGATGTTGACTGTTCAAAAGAGTCCCTGACTATAGAATAAAAATAGAATGGTCATTTGAACGGGGTTTCTATGCTTCTTTTCCACTTCCACTCCTAATGCTGGAGCAGGTTCATGAATAACAAGTAGTTCAGCATTTATTTTTTCACATCGCTGTCCTCTTTCACAGATCGCGAGAACCAGTCGATCCTGATCACGTACGTACACCCCCTGCTCGGGTCCCTGCGGGGCTGCCCGGTGCCAGGGGACCTCCTGCCTGACCACACGCTCTCTGCGTCTCTCTTTGGTTTGACAGCGGAGAATCCGGTGCCGGGAAGACTGTGAACACGAAGCGTGTCATCCAGTACTTTGCAACAATTGCAGCGAGCGGGGATAAGAAGAAAGAGGAGCAGTCAGGCAAAATGCAGGTAAAGTAACAGGTGCTGGCTGGAATCAATGCTTTCCTCTGTTCCTGACGTGATTTTTGGAAAGGATAAGCAGCAATAATTCTCATCCTGCAGGGAACGCTTGAGGATCAAATCATCAGCGCCAACCCACTGCTGGAGGCCTTTGGAAACGCCAAGACCGTGAGGAACGACAACTCCTCACGCTTTGTAAGCTGTTTTAGGAGAAATTGCTCCTTGTTGTAACAGTAGTGATGGGCTAGTGGCATTCTCACAGAAGGAGACAGCAATGAAACGCCTCCAGGCTGAAATGCCGCTGCTTCTCCTTAACAGGGCAAATTCATCAGAATCCACTTTGGGGCCACAGGCAAACTGGCTTCTGCTGACATTGAAACTTGTAAGTCGCTCTCCTGGCCTGATCCCACTCCTTCCTAAATTCCCAGCTCCATGTGAGTACCAGTGCCTGACCCTTGCTACCCTCCTTGACAGACCTGCTGGAGAAGTCCAGAGTCACTTTCCAGCTCCCAGCAGAAAGAAGCTACCACATATTCTATCAGATCATGTCCAACAAGAAGCCGGAGCTAATTGGTAGGAAGGGTCTTTATGACTTTTTGGGGATGATTGCTGAGCAGCAGTTCCCGCTGTTACCTGGCTGGCAAATCTAAGCGTCTGCCTTGCCTCTTCCTGCTTTCAGACATGCTCCTCATTACCACCAACCCTTTTGATTTCCACTTTGTGAGTCAAGGTGAGGTCACTGTTCCCAGCATTGATGACCAGGAGGAGCTCATGGCTACAGACGTAAGTGACACAGAAAAGAGGTACCTACTGTACACTTGTTTTGATGGTGACATAGGTGGCCTACTAAGGACATGCATTTTCCTTCATTGTTTTGACTGCAGAGTGCCATTGACATCCTGGGCTTCACTGCTGATGAGAAGACAGCCATCTACAAGCTGACAGGGGCTGTCATGCACTACGGGAACCTGAAGTTCAAGCAGAAACAACGAGAGGAGCAGGCAGAGCCCGATGGCACAGAAGGTACCAGCAAGTTCAGTGTCTGACTCGTTCAAAGAACTTCTTTGTTTGCAGAGATGGCATGTTAGCCTCCAGAGACAGGCCTTTGTTGGCCTGAGTCACCACATCAAACACTGCAGAAAAGCATCTTTGGTCATTGTCTGACTGCAGAGGTGCTTCCCTGATCATGGGAAATGCCACTTTGCATTCCTACCCAGGCCTTCTGTATGAGACCAGACCAGTGCTTTTCCACTTCTAGAATATGAGAAGCAGAGTTGTTCACGCTGGCCAAATTTTAGCCATTGTCTAAGGAGAAACGCTTCTCTCTCTCTCCGTGCCTCTTTAGTGGCTGACAAGGCTGCCTACCTGATGGGCCTGAACTCAGCTGACCTGCTCAAGGCCCTCTGCTACCCCCGCGTCAAGGTTGGGAATGAGTATGTGACCAAAGGTCAAAATGTGTCACAGGTAAAATGTGGAGTTTGAAAATACATGCCTTGAAAGAGTACTTGAGCATTCTTCTTTGAGCCTAGGAAGTAACTTTGATGCTTGCTTCTTTGTTTTAGGTGAACAACGCAGTTGGCGCCCTGGCAAAAGCTGTCTTTGAGAAGATGTTCTTGTGGATGGTTGTTCGCATCAACCAACAGCTGGATACCAAGCAACCCAGACAGTACTTCATTGGTGTCCTGGACATCGCTGGCTTTGAGATCTTTGATGTAAGGAACAAGGATGTGGCACCGTAGCCAAGGGCGAGGCAGGGAGGGCTCATGAGGATTCAGAAACACACTTCTTCCTAAGAAGATTCAGAAGTTTATCCTGTTCATGTGCAGTTTTCTAGAAACCCTTCCCTCTCCTCCATCACAGTAGCACCCTCAAAGGGCTTTGCTAACAAGCACTTTGATTTCAATGCTGTCAGCATGTAGAAGAAAGTTCTGCTTTCTGACAAATGTTCTCAGAGGCCCTTGAGCTTGCAAAGGCCTTAGGTCTGGCAAACAAAGAGGCAGCTCCAGGGCTAAGGGTCGCAGATGTGGGCTGAAGCCGTGGATGCTCTTGGGCTGCCAAGAGAAGGGAAGTGCCATGGGAAAGTTCACAGCATGTTTCCTGTGTTTTGAGTGCAGTGCTGATGCTAGGACTTCTTGTCAGAGCAGAGAAACCCCCGGACTGTTGGTCTGAGGGCAGAGAAATTCTTGGGTAGGACACCGAGGAGGTTTCCACTCTCTGGGAGGTCAGAGGGCTGAGACACCTACGCAATGCTGCAGCTAAGCTTACCGAAGGATTTGCTTTTGAGTAACACAGTAAAAAAAGGACTGTTACTTTTAGCTGGATTCCAAAGGTAATAATAATAATAATAAAATCCTTTGAGGATGGTAAATTTTACAAGTCCTGCTGCTGCGGGTACACGTGCTGTTGCAGTACGGTTAGGAGTGGTGTTTCAGCTGGGGAACTTCAAACAGCATTAGGAGAACGCTGCCAAAACCCTGTGGTGTTTGCCACACCTTGAGAAACCTCTCCTTGCTTTGGGCAGTTCAACAGCTTTGAGCAGCTGTGCATCAACTTCACCAACGAGAAACTGCAACAGTTCTTCAACCACCACATGTTCGTGCTGGAGCAGGAGGAGTACAAGAAGGAGGGAATTGAGTGGACATTCATTGACTTTGGGATGGACCTGGCTGCCTGCATTGAGCTCATTGAGAAGGTACCTTTTCCATGCAAGTGTACTATGTATTTTCAGACTCTGTGATGTTTCTGAGTCAGATTCAGCTCAGAAAGAACTCACAGCCAGACATTCAGTGTCAGTTAAACAAACAACTTTGCACTGAGATTTAGTTCAGTCTGGCAAAAAGAAATCAGGAAAGGCATATCTGTGTCATCAATCCTGCAGCACCTGGCCTTCAAGCACAGAGAAGATAGCCTCGACTCCTACCAACAGACTTCTTTAAAACAAACTGGAGTCAGCCTCCCTTTCTTTTTCCACTGAAGACTCAAATCAGAACTCCACACACAAACCTGGGAAATAAATTTTATCTTGCCTGGTTTCCCAAAACTGCTAGGCCTCTTGTAGCTACTTGCCCAACTATTTTTCTGTTTACCACTTCTCCCTCCAACTTGACTCCCAATTCTAACCTGAACCAGACAGCTGTTTTTACCAGTTCCATGAAGAGGCGTTGCAGGAAGGCAAGGGAAGGCAGAAAGAAGCTCCCTGGCTGAGAAACAGCTCCTGAGAAACTTAGGCCCTTACCCAGGCTGAGGTGCCACCAACAACAGAGTGGTACCTTTGATGATCATAGCACATGTTTCACATCATTATCATCTTTCTCTGTCACTTCTTGTGGTACCTTCCAGCCCATGGGCATCTTCTCCATCCTGGAAGAGGAGTGCATGTTCCCCAAGGCAACTGACACCTCTTTCAAGAACAAACTCTACGACCAGCACCTGGGCAAGTCCAGCAACTTCCAGAAGCCCAAGCCTACCAAAGGCAAGGCTGAGGCCCACTTCTCCCTGATACATTATGCTGGCACGGTGGACTATAACATCACCGGCTGGCTGGAGAAGAACAAGGACCCCCTGAATGAAACTGTCATTGGGTTGTACCAGAAATCATCCCTGAAGACGCTGGCCTTACTCTTTGCCAACTATGGTGGAGCAGATGCAGGTCAGCTCTGTGAAAATTGTACTTTCAGTGTGGGACACTGTTGGTGCAGAATTAAAGCAGTAAACACTGAACATTTAAAGATGTTTTGTGTTCTGCAGTCTCTAAAATGCAATATCTATCTTTTAATGCTTTTTTTTCTTTTCTTCCGTTTGCAGAGGGTGGTGGTGGTGGCAAAAAGGGTGGCAAGAAGAAGGGTTCTTCTTTCCAGACTGTCTCAGCTCTTTTCCGGGTAAGTGATAGAAGTCACTATCTCACTATTAAAAATACTCACTGAAATAATGCAGGAGCATGCTTTTCACAGTTTTAATTATAAAATAGACCTGTAATTCTCTGAGCAGTCTCTGAATTGAATTTATTGAAACAGTTTTACACCAGCATAACATACTGCAACATAGGCATTTTTGATAGGACAAGAAACCAAAAGATTTATTTTTTATATGCACATCACATATAAGCATTGCAGTGCTTACAAACATTAACCTAAAATTCACCTTATATTCTCATAGGAGAACTTAAACAAGCTGATGACAAATCTTCGCAGCACTCACCCCCATTTTGTACGATGCATCATCCCAAATGAAACAAAAACACCTGGTAAGCAAATGCAATAGGAGGAAAACTCAAGCCACAGAAGCGCTTTCCCTGAGTATCAAACAATGGGGACGTCATTAACGGTGGCGTTTGTTAGGTGCCATGGAGCACGAGCTGGTACTGCATCAGCTGCGGTGTAACGGCGTGCTGGAAGGGATCAGAATTTGCAGGAAAGGGTTCCCCAGCAGAGTCCTGTATGCTGACTTCAAACAAAGGTAACAGCGCTCCGCCTTCCTCCCCATTCAGACCAAGCTGACTATCCTCAGTATTGAAACAAATTTGAAAATTTATACTTCAAAAAGAACATATCTAAAAACATAGAGTTTATGATTCACCTTATGTGGATTCTGAGGATCCTCTTGAACTCCAAATAAATCCCATGAAAACTTCTGTTATCTTTAAATAATGGCCTATCTCTAATACATGACATTACCCAGTCAGACAATTACCTGGTGCAGAGAAGGCTGTGGGGTTCAATTCAAGTGCTGCTTTCGGTAACGTCTATTTCTTATTGTTCTATTATTTACAGATACAGAGTGCTTAATGCAAGTGCAATTCCAGAAGGTCAGTTCATGGATAGCAAGAAGGCTTCAGAGAAGCTTCTTGGGTCCATTGATGTGGATCACACTCAGTACAGATTTGGTCACACCAAGGTAGAAACAAGTCCTTCTTTCAAACACTATGTGCCTCTGTCATGCACTACATGAGACTGATGTGCTACAATGCTCCCTTTCATAAGGTGTTCTTCAAAGCTGGACTGATAGGTCTGCTGGAGGAGATGAGAGATGAAAAACTAGCAGAGATTATGACCATGACACAAGCCAGGTGCAGAGGCTTCCTGATGAGAGTGGAGTATCGGAAAATGGTGGAGAGGAGGTAGACATTTTTCACCCAGATATTGTTCTCTTGTGTCTCAGTTAACTGAATCTAAATTCACCACCCACGAAATATGCAATATTTTAGGGACTCAATCTTCTGCATCCAGTACAATGTTCGTGCATTCATGAACGTGAAGCACTGGCCCTGGATGAAGCTGTTCTTCAAGATCAAGCCCTTGCTGAAGAGTGCAGAGTCTGAGAAGGAGATGGCCAACATGAAACAGGAGTTTGAGAAAACCAAGGAAGAGCTTGCAAAGTCTGAGGCAAAGAGGAAGGAGCTGGAGGAGAAAATGGTGGTCCTGCTGCAGGAGAAGAATGACCTGCAGCTCCAAGTGCAGGCGGTGAGTGTCACCGCCCGTTTGTCCCTGGGAAAAGGACAATATACAGTCAGAGTGCTTCAGAATACTGTTTCTGTCAGGCAAAAGGACTCCAAGCCCTAGCTCCTGCTGAAAGTAGTAACTGAAGTGACTGCTGTTCTGTCGTGCTTGTGGGTGCGTGAGGTATTGTCATAGCTACCCTCTCTGTGAGGCATTTTTAAGAGACACAGAAACCTTGGAATCGATAATGATTCCAGATGACAAGGCTTGCAGTGGGCCAGTAGGCAAGATCTTCCAGTTGCTGGAGTGGAAGTCAGGTTCAGCCCCCATTTTAACACATGCCTACTCAGTAACGCAGAAGACAGGGTGGAGATACTTCAAAACATTATAACCCATAAAAATCTCTGTCTCCCCACCAGGAAGCCGATAGCTTGGCTGATGCTGAGGAAAGGTGTGACCAGCTCATCAAAACCAAAATCCAGCTGGAAGCCAAAATTAAGGAGGTGACTGAAAGGGCTGAGGATGAGGAGGAAATCAATGCTGAGCTGACAGCCAAGAAGAGAAAACTGGAGGATGAATGTTCAGAGCTGAAGAAAGATATTGATGACCTGGAGTTGACGTTGGCCAAAGTGGAGAAGGAAAAACATGCCACCGAAAACAAGGTACAAACATGGGGAGTCACATGAAGGGCAAAGGACAGATGCCTCCCCGATGAGCCTGGCATCCTCAGAACAGAGCTAGGTTTGGGACATACCAGGAGCACCACAGTGGGGCAGCCCAAATACACGAGCTCCTGGCTAAGCACTGCAAAGGGAAAATGCCACTGCACAAGCAGTCAAGTCTTCTACACAGACATTTGGCACTTTCTTCCAATCAACAGGTGAAAAACCTCACAGAGGAGATGGCGGCCCTGGACGAGACCATTGCCAAGCTGACTAAAGAGAAGAAAGCCCTCCAAGAGGCCCATCAGCAGACACTGGATGACCTGCAGGTAGAAGAGGACAAAGTCAATACGCTGACCAAAGCCAAGACCAAGCTGGAGCAGCAAGTGGACGATGTAAGCACGGTTGTCCAGAAGAACAGGGCGGGCACAGATTATAGAACTGGCTGGTAGAGCACTGATGGTTATCTTCTATTCAGCTGGAAGGGTCCCTGGAGCAAGAGAAGAAACTGCGCATGGACCTTGAGAGAGCAAAGAGGAAACTCGAAGGAGACCTGAAGCTGGCCCAGGACAGCATCATGGATTTGGAGAACGACAAGCAGCAGCTGGATGAGAAACTGAAGAAGTAAGCGTGGCTGTGGGGCACCAGACTGTGGGGCTGGTGCGCTTGGCGGGTTTTTGCTCAGACGCTAACACAGTTTGCTTTGCCCAAAGGAAAGACTTTGAAATCAGCCAGATCCAGAGCAAAATTGAGGATGAGCAAGCCCTGGGCATGCAGTTACAGAAGAAGATCAAGGAGCTGCAGGCAAGTGTCTGGCCCTTCCCCTCTCTCAGCCAGTCTCAGGTCGGGAAGGAGGAGGGCATGGGTGCGAAGGGTGCCTAATGTTCCCCAGGCTCGTATTGAGGAGCTGGAGGAGGAAATTGAGGCAGAGCGAACCTCTCGGGCAAAAGCCGAGAAGCATCGGGCTGACCTGTCGAGGGAGCTAGAGGAGATCAGCGAGCGCCTGGAAGAAGCCGGAGGGGCTACCGCCGCTCAGATTGAGATGAACAAGAAGCGTGAGGCAGAATTTCAGAAGATGCGTCGCGACCTGGAGGAGGCCACGCTGCAGCACGAAGCCACGGCTGCGGCCCTGCGCAAGAAGCACGCGGACAGCACCGCTGAGCTTGGGGAGCAGATCGACAACCTGCAGCGAGTGAAGCAGAAGCTGGAGAAGGAGAAGAGTGAGCTCAAGATGGAGATTGACGACTTGGCCAGTAACATGGAGTCTGTCTCCAAAGCCAAGGTATTGAACTGCGGTGGCACATGCTCACGGGGCCGATGTATGGCACATAGGCTATGTCTACCAGCCACATTCTCATTACAAAGGTCCTTGCTGTCAGCACAGGGCAGAGTCCAGGTGTTCATCTCCTTTCCTTCCTTCCGTTTGCTCTCTAGGCAAACCTGGAGAAGATGTGCCGCACTCTGGAAGACCAGCTGAGTGAGATTAAAACTAAGGAGGAACAGAATCAGCGCATGATCAATGACCTCAATACTCAACGAGCTCGTCTGCAGACAGAATCAGGTGAGACATCCTCATTCCTGAGCTTCACTGTGAGGACCTGCATGCCGTGAGGATCCCACAGGGTGCAAGATGATTCCTGCTATAACCTCTCCCAGCCACTCCTGATGACGTGGGCTTACATGCAGGAACTGTCGTATTGATAGTAGTCGGGCTACCTTTTTTCTCTTTACCCTTACCAGGTGAATATTCACGCCAGGTGGAGGAAAAAGATGCTCTGATTTCTCAGCTGTCTAGGGGCAAGCAAGGATTTACGCAGCAGATTGAGGAGCTCAAGAGACATCTAGAGGAAGAAATAAAGGTCTGGAAACACCCTGCTGTCCGCAACCTACATCACCTCAAAACATCCGCAGAATCCTGTCTAATCCAAACTGGTTTCATATTCTTTCCCCAAAACACATGTAGTACGGGAGGGAACACCAGTAACACACATGCCCTCATTCCTAAGCTAGAGAGGGAAGGAAGCGTAATGGGTTGGACCCTGGAGGAAGTAGTCCACAAGGCTTTCACGAGATCCTGACAATACTCTCTAGGACAGGATGCAGACACGTGTGTCAAAGCGTTTAGAGCAACAGCAGGTTACTGACCCCAGAGCCCCTGTCACTAACACATCCTGATCTTGCAGAACCCATTGATGAAGGCTTCATCAGCTCCCAGCTTTGCATTTGCCTAGTTAGAGTTTCAGCCTAATTTCACTGCCAGCTTTACTGTCAAGAGGCATCTCAAGGCAAGTATTCAGGTTACCGATCCCTTTGTTTCCCCAGGCCAAGAACGCGCTGGCCCACGCCTTGCAGTCTGCTCGCCACGACTGTGACCTGCTGCGGGAGCAATACGAGGAGGAGCAGGAAGCCAAGGGGGAGCTGCAGCGCGCCCTGTCCAAGGCCAACAGCGAAGTGGCCCAGTGGAGAACCAAATACGAGACGGACGCTATTCAGCGCACGGAGGAGCTGGAGGAGGCCAAGTACGTGGGAAGCGGGATGTCAAACGGCTGGAGAAGACTGAGGCTGTCAAGGGAAAGTGGAGTCTCTGGGAGTGGGTTACGACAGGGGTGGGACAAAGGCAGGGATCTGTTGTCTTTGTGGTAGAGGGGTCAGAGGGAGAGACAGGAAAGCGTGCTGTGGAAAAAGTGCAAACTGGAAGGACAAACGTAGCCCTTAGGGCTAGAAATGCGGAACCAGGCTGAATACTCCTTAGGTGCTAGGACACAGAGTGACAGAACCTGTAGGCAGCATGCAGTCTTGGAACAGAAAAAACACTGTGAAAGGCACTGGGCTCAGAGCCCCCAGAAGTGGCCAGCTGCCCTCTCACCGAAGTACAAAATGGGCTGCCCTCTGGTCTCTGACCTGGAGCTGTACTTATCTCCTCCCAGGAAGAAGCTGGCCCAGCGCCTGCAGGATGCAGAGGAACATGTTGAAGCTGTGAATGCCAAATGTGCCTCCCTGGAGAAGACAAAGCAGAGGCTGCAGAATGAAGTGGAGGACCTGATGATTGACGTGGAGCGATCAAATGCTGCCTGCGCAGCTCTGGATAAGAAGCAGAAGAACTTTGACAAGGTCTTGTGGGCTCCAGCCCTGGGGTTCCTGGGCAGAGCGTCCCCTCCCGATTGCCACATCCACGCTCACGTGCCGTTTCCCTTCAGATCCTGGCAGAATGGAAGCAGAAGTATGAGGAAACGCAGGCTGAGCTGGAGACCTCCCAGAAGGAGGCTCGCTCCCTCAGCACGGAGCTCTTTAAGATGAAGAATGCCTACGAGGAGTCCCTGGACCACCTGGAAACGCTGAAGCGTGAGAACAAGAACTTGCAGCGTAAGTCCCTGGCCCTCCGCTCCTGGCTGGGCTTTCCCACTGTCCACCACTACCCACCGCTCCACAGGGGTCTGTGCCTGCGTGTCTGCAAAGATGCCCGTCACCTTGGTGCGGCAGGGCCCTTCCCGTTCTGCTCCGTGCCTGACCGTGCCGTTGGCCTTTGCTCCCACAGAGGAGATTGGTGACCTCACAGAGCAGATTGCAGAGGGAGGCAAGGCCATTCATGAGCTGGAGAAAGTCAAGAAGCAGATTGAGCAGGAGAAATCTGAAATCCAGGCCTCGCTGGAGGAAGCTGAGGTACACAGCATTACTTATGGCTCTCTTACATGTCTTGGATCTCTGTCTCGTTGTAAACACTGCGGAGTCATTGCCAGGCACAGGAGGAAAAGAGCGTTTGTATAAAAGCGTGGCAATATTATCTAAACGTGGCATTCCTTTATACTCAGGGCTTCGGGGTCAACATTTGTCTTATGAAAAGTATTCCTGTTCACTCTTTCTCAGGCGTCCCTTGAACATGAAGAGGGGAAGATCCTGCGCCTCCAGCTTGAGCTCAACCAGGTGAAGTCTGAGATTGACAGGAAGATAGCAGAGAAAGATGAGGAGATTGACCAGATGAAGAGGAACCACCTCAGAATTGTGGAGTCCATGCAGAGCACCCTGGACGCTGAGATCAGGAGCAGGAACGAAGCCCTGCGGCTGAAGAAGAAGATGGAGGGAGACCTGAATGAAATGGAGATCCAGCTGAGCCATGCCAACCGCGTGGCTGCAGAGGCACAAAAGAACCTGAGAAACACACAGGCCGTGCTCAAGGTCTGTTCAGCAAAGCAACAGGGAGAGAAACGCGGTCCCTTACAATTCTGGTGCACAAGTGCGCACTGCTACCTTGCCATTTCTCTTGTCCCTTTTACAGGATACCCAGCTACACTTGGACGATGCTCTGAGGACGCAGGAGGACCTGAAGGAGCAGGTGGCCATGGTGGAGCGCCGAGCAAACCTGCTGCAGGCTGAAATTGAGGAGCTGCGGGCAGCCCTGGAGCAGACGGAGCGGTCAAGGAAGGTGGCTGAGCAGGAGCTTCTGGATGCCACTGAACGAGTGCAGCTCCTCCATACCCAGGTCAGGCACTGCTCTGGAAATTAGTCCCATCCACAAGGCACAACACAGAATGTGATTGTTACGCATCTTGTGAGTGTTTGCTGTGTAAACACATTGAGAGCCACGCCGTCATAGGGCTGCTCCAGACATCCACCCATGTCTGGTTTGCAGCTATGGCCCTAAAGAGGACTTTTGTGTTAAAGACTTTCAAGAAACAATACTCACACTTTTAGCTCTTGGTGTTGAGGCATTAGGTCTGACAGTACAAATCCCGTCTTTCCTGTTGCACAGAACACCAGCTTGATCAACACCAAGAAGAAGCTGGAGACAGACATTACCCAAATCCAGAGTGAAATGGAGGATACGATCCAGGAAGCCCGCAATGCTGAAGAGAAGGCCAAGAAGGCCATCACAGATGTGAGTTGGGGGCTCCCTTCAGTGCCGATGGTGGGTGTATTTTCCCTCAGATGGTCTCCAGCCCCACAATGGCTTTGACCCTTTGCTCTCATCAGGCAGCCATGATGGCAGAAGAGCTGAAGAAGGAGCAGGACACCAGCGCCCACCTGGAGAGGATGAAGAAGAACCTGGACCAGACGGTGAAGGACCTGCAGCACCGTCTGGATGAGGCCGAGCAGCTGGCTCTGAAGGGAGGCAAGAAGCAAATCCAGAAGCTGGAGGCCAGAGTGCGTGGGGCTTTTCTTTGTGCATGAGTGAGCACGCCACGTTAGCAGCCAGCAGGGAAGCTCCAAAGATGGGCTTCTCGTTGCAGGTGCGGGAGCTGGAAGGGGAGGTGGATGCTGAGCAGAAGCGCAGCGCTGAAGCCGTGAAGGGCGTGCGCAAGTACGAGAGGAGGGTGAAGGAGCTGACCTACCAGGTAAGGCAGGAGGCCTCCCTCAGCTGACAGAGTTTTCTCACAGCAAGTCAGATTTTGTGCACGCCATCCCCAAGGGGAATTGTTAACCTCATCCAGTGCAGAACCAGTAATTCACGCTCTTTCCTGCTTTCCAACCACTCCAGTCTGAGGAGGACCGGAAGAATATTCTCAGGCTGCAGGATCTGGTGGACAAGCTGCAAATGAAGGTGAAATCCTACAAGAGACAAGCTGAGGAGGCTGTAAGTATTGCTCAAAGGATGGGCCAGAGACACCTTCCAGTACGGCAGCACGCTCATTGAGATGGCTATGAATAGCAGGAAAGGGGCAGGACAGAAACTCCCAAGACACAGCAGTCTTGGCCACACCATTGAGTATGGTGTCACGAGGCCTTGCTGAGTTCTGGGCACCCTGCGGCAGCCAGGGACGAACGGAGGGAAGGTCTGCAGCCTGTTGTATACAGGAGGTCAGACTGAACAGCCCCGGGTGCCATATCCACTGGCTGAAGTTAACTGGAGGTCATGAATCTCTGCTAGTAAGGATCAGCAGAAGGCTTCAGGGTCTTTCTCACCTTAAAAAATCACACTGATGGCTGGGCAGCAAGTACTGGGAGAGTAAGTACACAAATGACAAATGCAAGTGACAAAATTGCTCTTCAAGAGTGGCACAGGACCGGTGATGTTTTTCACAGAGGGGTCCTGAGTAAGGGAGGATGAGGAGGTCACGGTGAGGCTTACGTGTAAGCAGTGATGGGTGGTGGATGGAGATTTGTGCCTTCCCCCAGGGAAGAGCCACAGCCCCAGAAGGCCAAGGCACAGGTGGAGTGAAACCCCTGCCCTGGGCTCCTCACCACCAACCCCTTCTCCCCACACAGGAGGAACTGTCCAATGTCAGCCTCTCCAAGTTCCGCAAGATCCAGCACGAGCTGGAGGAAGCCGAGGAGCGGGCTGACATTGCAGAGTCGCAGGTCAACAAGCTCCGAGCGAAGAGCCGCGAGTTTCATGGCAAGAAGATAGCAGAGGAGGAGTGAGGATGTCATGAGGCAGCAAAGTGACCCGAGGGCTGCACAAAATGTGAACCTCTCGATCGCTTTTCTTAATTTCTATAATTGGTCTTTGTAATTGTGTCTAGAGAATAAAGACCGCAGATTGCTTTGCATACGAAGCAGGACTGCTTCTTCTCAGACTCTTTTGCTATTTTTGTCCCCGTAGTTATCTATGGGATCCCATTAATCCTTGGCGGTTGCTGGAAGTTTATCTTGTGTCCATTGGCTGTCCGATAGGTAGCACATGCTTTTATTTCACAGTCAGTTAAAAGTACAAGTAATAATGTATCTTGGCAAACGCTTTTTCCCGCGTTCAGACCCCAATCTGAATAACAGAAACACACTGGGTATGTACAGCCGCAAATTCTCATGTAGCCTATCATCCATCTCAGCTGGATTATTCTTATGCATTGTGTGTTGCCCCTGCGTGAAAGACACATGGATGGTGTCATGATATAGTAGAAGACGAACATATGCAGAGATGTCTGCCTGAGCTGGTATTCTCATCACATCAACAGCTCTGTGCCTCGAGGTAACTTCTGTCCCTTGTTTTCAGGAAGACCAGACAGCCTTGAAGTATTTTCTCAGGAGCCAAAGGGACTGAAGGAGCTTTGGGTGAGGCATGAATGCTAACTGAACCGGACACAGGTCAGAAAGCAATGATGACTGAGGAGCAGCTGGCAATGAAGGGAAAGCAAGAAGTACGTTATGAAGTGGAGGGCGGAGTACGTGTTGATGCTGAGTACTTCTGACAGTGTACTTCTTTCCAGCCCTGCTGTGCGTGTGGTGGTGGTTGAAGCAGGAGCTAGCTCCTGCAGTGAGCACAGGGCCTAGCAAGGCACAAGGGACAGGAGTGGAGATGGCAGGGCGGGCTGAGGAGACAGTGAGTCTGAACCAAGTGTTGCCTTAAATAGCCCTCTTTACAGGTTGAGCATTGCAAACTGGATGCAAAACAGCGTCCAGTGTAACAACATTGATTCTCTGCTCACTCTCATCAGGAAGAATGATCCAGCACCTTCTATCCAGCATCTACCTGCATCACTTTTAAGTGTGTTACTTGACTTTTTCTCATTTCACAGAGGGGCACGTGCAAAAAAAGAGACCCCAAATCTAACAAGATCTTGCAATGCCCAAGAAAGCCAACTGAAAAAGAAAATGCACAGGCAAGCATCTGCAGGAGCTCTGGGCTTTGTGGTGCCCTGCGTTTGGACGGTGAACACATTTGCCTACTGGCAAGTATTGGGGTAAAAAGGAGAAAATGGAGGCAGCTGGGAGCAGAGAATCAGGTCTCTTCCACGCTGGATGCATGCCTGAACTGCTGAGGGACTGACTATTCCTGACTCCTAGCTCCATTCTAGTCCCTAAAGAGAACCACACTCCTTCCTCGGCCTGGGAGCAGGCACAGAGTCCTCAGCACCCACTTTGTGAGAAGTGAAGCAGACAGCAGTGTGGAGTTGTGGGATGGCTCTGCTCTGAGAGCCTACGAGGCACTCTGCAAGACTGTGTCTAGCTGGAGGCACTTCTCAGGGAGCTGAAGAGACTGATCTGGAGGGCAGGCAATGTGCACCTGTGCTGCCTGGCAAAGCAGTGAAGTGGCCACGGCAGCTCAGGATGGAGAGGGTATGAGATACTTTCCCGCAAATCTTGTTGCTTAGAGCTCAAACAATGTTGTCATCTCTTGCGTTAAGCTCAGACCTTGCCAAATACAAGCCTCACTGAGAGGAAGGTGTCACCCCAGCAGCCTTTAGTGGGGTGAGCAGGGAATCTCCACACTGCTGCAGTGGAGGCTGGGTGTTGTGTGTCAAACTGTCCGGTCTGACAACATCTTGCTCAGCACGCCTAACAAATAATTCCAGCATAATTGACAACCCCATTTGAAAGCCCACAGGAGACACCGTCCCCTTAAACCTGTGAGCAGGAAATACTCTCTGTGAATCAAATTTAAAAATCTGGAAGGGAGGAAGGAAGGGAGGAAGGAAGGAAGGGATTATGGATGCTTTGGTGAGACACTGGCATGTCACCTCTGCTGTAGGTCCTGCTTCAGCAGCCAGTGCTCTCTGCCAAGTCTACCTTGCTACACACTAGCTTGAAGCTACATGTTCCATGTTGCACAGCACGCTGGCGATTCACAGGGTGCACTGATCCCTACAGGCATGCTCTGCTAATCCAGAGAGCATGGCTGATAACAGCACCGGCATGCTGCAAATCCCACAGGGAATGCTTTTTCAAAGTCGTCTTTGCTTGCTTTCAATAATCCTCCTGACTATTACTTGATTCCTAACAGTCACCTTTCAAGGTATGTTTTGCTCCACCACACCAAACACAGCCCACGCACTTGCATCTGCTCTATGTTAACTTCCATTGTGTGTACCTGGGAACTAAGGCATCGACACAGAGCTATTAATAGACAGAGGTCAACTTCCATGCTGAGCACAGAAGTTCCAAATAGAGCTCCGTTGCAACTGCAGTTTCTTCTTCAAGAGGTAGCCAGCACATAGATTCACGCTGTCAGTTTGTGTCTGCTGCTAGCATTTGACCAGAGAAATGTTCTGCCAAAGGGCAACATCCTCCAACACGTTCCAGCTATGTGCGGGGTTAGGTGGGAGAACGGGTTGTGTGCTACAGGCCTTCTGCAGCCTGAGCAGCTGGGCAGCCTTCTGCATCTTTCTTTGAGAAGCTGCTGTCTGCAGTTTCCTGTGTTCCCCTTTAGAGATCTCCTAGCTTTCTTCTCCCCTCCAAGTGGCCTTCTCTTGGAATATTCTTCCTTCTAAATCTGAATGGAAGTGAGCTCATTACCTCTCCTTGACTCTGCCCACAATCAGTCAGGCTGACGCTATTTATACAGGAATTCTCTTGGAATTATTTTGGTCCTTGGAATTATTCTCATTGTTTAGAGTAACAAGGAGGAACCTGGGAACTACCAACCAGTCAGTCCCACATCAGTCACTGGTAAGACCGTCGAACATATCTTCCTGGAAGTTATGTCAAAGTTTATGGAACACAGGGAGGTGATTAGAGACAGCTGACACAGCTTCACCAAGAGCAAATTACGCCTGACTAGCCTTGTGACCTTCTACAACGGGGTGACTGCATCAGCGTACAAGGGAATTGCAGCTGGTGCCTTTGTGACTTCTGTAAGGCCGTCGATACGGTGTCCCCCAACATTCTTGCCACGGAACTGGAGAGTTATGGTTTTGATGGATGGACTAAGGAATTGGCCAGATGGCCACATCCAAGGAGCTTTTTCAGGTCCCTTCCAACCCAAAACATCCTATGATTCTGTCCTGTAACTTCTGCATGTCCACGGGAGTCAGGGGTTGCCCAGAGAGGCAGGACTTCAGGCGCACCCCTGTGCTCACTGTTTCCTACCGGTGGCTGCTGGGCTCCTCTGGGGCAGGTCACAGGGTGTTTCCATCAGCATCCCCATGCCCTGCGCAGGGAGCCCACATGTGAGCTCTGGGTTTGAACTCCAAAACAGTGAGTGCTGCAGTGCCAGAGCCCTCCTTTGAACAAGTTCTTCATGCACAGGCCAGTACTTGCTGCTGGAAATTGGCTTGGATCACAGGCATCTTTTTTCCAACCTTGCCCCTGTGTTATTCCCTGAGCTTTATCCGCTCAGCTCTTTTAATAACCAAAATGCCAATGACCAGGAGAAGAGCGTGCTTAGATCTGACAGTGTTTGAAGCAGCTCAAGTGACAGTGCCCTTTTCCTAGCACTAGATCAGTCACTCTCCAGAACTATTGGGAAATTCCTCCTTTCTCAGAGTATCAGCATTGTACAGGATCGCCTACCACCCCTAGTGCCTTGATACAGGCAGCACTGTGTTGATAGCTTTTGTTGCTGGAATGGTGTGAATGTGTCAGTGTGCAAGATATTTGGGGTGCGATGGGAGTGCTGGACTGAGGATGGATCAGAGTGCAGAGGATCTCAGACTGCGTGCTCTGTGTGGTTGAGTGTAGAGTTGTGTTTGGATGGAGGGGTGGTTTCTTTTGAAGTTGTAGGCAGTGAAGGGCTACAGGGACCTGCCCTGCTTCCTGACTTGGTTGGGGACATTGCTTGATATATCTTGACAGTGGGCTCACCTGTGAGGAAGAGGCTTAAGCTGTTTAAGGCATGTTAACGCTTCTTTTTTTGTGTGAGGTGAAATGAGGAAACCAGAAATGTTTTGAAAATAAGCAGTATAATTTTCTTTTCAGGTATGAGTTACCATAAGCATTTTGTTTATGACTGGGTAAGGCTTTTGGCTAGTATCAGTTAGGATTGATTATACCAACCGTGAACATTCCACTAGTATTCGCATTTTGAATTTTTCAGTTTCTGCAAAATAACAAGTGTAGATTTGCTTGCATAGATAGTGATTTCTTTTTGTAGCTAAGGAGTCATCTTTCACACTCTAGGTATGAATTGCCTGTCCAAAGTTGAACTTGTATTCTCACTTGCTCTGTCTTGGATTCCCTCTGTACCTACTGCTACTGAAGTCAAGGTCCTGGCCCATAATGTGACTGGTTTTCCCCTTTTTAATATAACATGTAAAGAATTACTGAATTACACTTTGTCATGATTTGTCTTTTGTAGATTTTTCTTTTCTAGTGTCTAAAGGCAATACCTAAATTTATAGGACCATGTGCACAAGGTATAATGTATTATTCCCATTTTACATCTGGAATAGTTGCAGTACAGAAATACCAAAGTTTTTGTCTGGGTCAAGGATCAAGATATCAGGAGAGACAGTAGAGGAGAGGAACCTACAAATTCCACTACCAAGTTCTTTAAGTGCCTTGACTAGTCTAGATACCGTTATTAAGAGCCCTGTCAGACTATTTATAGGAAATGTATCCACAGGAATGTTAAGATGTAAAACATTTCTAAATATATCTAGTCAAATCAAATGAAAATTATGCCGTTAGTTTCGTTTGCCAGACAATGTTTTGCCAAAGATGGTTTGCCAGAATATATTTTGGCTGAAGGAAAAGGAAACATCCAGAGCATCTGCATACCAAACTCTATAAAAGACTCTTTGGAGAGCTGTGCCCAGTCTTGACAGAAAATTTCAAGGTAAGTGTGTGGCTCCTGTGAACTTCTTGGCAAAGCATATACTTTTAAATTCCATTTAACTTCCTATAAGCCTTGGATATCTATTTCTGCCAGGGACTGTCTCTATCAGTAGTGATTTTGTTCTAGTTTTGAAGGCTGCATTTTTTACTTCAACTTCGATAACAGCTCTGGATATCTGTGCCAAAAAAAATGAGTTGCTGTTTTCAAACAGCAGTGACTGACTTCCAGCCTCTGCCATCAGAATTAATAACAAAATTTACCAACTTTTAATAAACAGGAAGATACTCAACAGTATAAGATTTGTAGAAAGCAGAACAGGTAAAAGTGACATTTCTATCTGTCATAGTGCAAGATGAATAGTCCATAGCAAGTAAATTTTTTGGTGAAAAGCCACTATTTGCTATCAGGCAAGGAAGACTTTAAGAGACTCTTGGGTAGCACTTTAAAAAATCAAAGGGTTATTTAATAGGAAGTCTTTGTTATAGCAACATCCTAATAAACTAGAGTCCACAAAGATGAAGTACTCCTGCTATATATAATGCAATACTGCAAGACTAAAAAACTGATCTATACTTGATTGCATAGCTAGGTGTCTAATGATTAATTTCAGAAAAGTATACAAGTATTCCAGCTAAGACTAAAAAGTTTTAATCCAAATTTTGAAATGTTTATACCTCCTTAAATATTTGAAGAGATCAAAAAGCAAGATTTCCTCTCATCCACATTAAGCGGTTTATGCACTAACTCAATGCATCTTCTTTCCTACAGACTACTCGGCTGACTGTGTCTCCTGTATAAGTGCAACCATGGCCTCTGCAGACGCTGAGATGGCTGTTTTTGGGGAGGCGGCTCCTTACCTCCGAAAATCAGAAAAGGAGAGAATTGAGGCCCAGAACAAGCCTTTTGATGCCAAGACATCCGTCTTCGTGGTCCACCCTAAAGAATCCTTTGTGAAAGGAACAATCCAGAGCAGGGAATCAGGGAAGGTCACTGTCAAGTCTGAAGCAGGAGAAGTGAGTAAAAACCAGGGCTTGAAAACTGTATGTAGTTTGCAGTCTCAGCTCTTAGCTGACATGCACACATCTCCCTCTTCATCTGACAGACCCTGACCGTGAAGGAAGATCAAATCTTCTCCATGAACCCTCCCAAGTACGACAAGATCGAGGACATGGCCATGATGACCCACCTCCACGAGCCCGCTGTGCTGTACAACCTCAAAGAGCGTTACGCAGCCTGGATGATCTACGTAAGTACCAGCAGCAGCCTGCCTTTGGGCAGCCGGGAGGAACTGCTCTGCCAGGCCAAGTGGGAGCCAACATGCTGTCTCCCTTCCTCGCAGACCTACTCGGGGCTCTTCTGCGTCACTGTCAACCCCTACAAGTGGCTGCCGGTGTACAACCCGGAGGTGGTGTTGGCCTACCGAGGCAAGAAGCGCCAGGAGGCCCCTCCACACATCTTCTCCATCTCGGACAATGCCTATCAGTTCATGCTGACTGGTGAGACAATGGCAACATCTTCATGACAATAAAATATTTGGGGTTTTTTTTTTTTTAATATTTGCATGTGTAAACTTCAGCATGAGCCTATAAATAACTTATTTTAACAGTTGCTGATGTTATGCATGAAGCACAGTCCTGCCCTATTGATTTTTAAAACTCTAACTGAGACCATGTAGACAAGAGCACTGAAAAACTTACAGTGAAGCGTAATTGATTGGATGAATTGAGACACGTGAAACAAAAATTCTTCCCTAGCTATTATTGAGATCTGATGTGCTCAAGATGTGACAGAAAATATTAATAGAGCTCTGAATAATCTAATCAATCTCTTTGAAAACAGCAGTGTAGGTGAATTTATAGCTGATTTGGCTTCATGAGACATTGTTTGAAAAAGCATATGATCTGATTTTAAGTGTTATTCTGGTATTTGCAACTTCTTGGGAAATAACCAGAGCCAGAATCCCAGTGAAAATGCACCCTTTGGAAACGATGATAAATGCCTTCCTTCCAAATTAGCTGTGAGGTGATACTCCTGTCTTGTGGGTTTGCTTCTTAGGCATTAAAGTTACTTGACCAGAAAGGACTAGAAGTCTGTGCACCAAACTGCAATATGCAGAACTGAATCAATGATTGATTTGATCATTACACATCTACAGTTGTTCTATGATCCTACAAGGGCATTACCAAACATCACAGAGTAATGATGTTGACTGTTCAAAAGAGTCCCTGGCTATAGAATAAAAATAGAATGGTCATTTGAACGGGGTTTCTATGCTTCTTTTCCACTTCCACTCCTAATGCTGGAGCAGGTTCATGAATAACAAGTAGTTCAGCATTTATTTTTTCACATCGCTGTCCTCTTTCACAGATCGCGAGAACCAGTCGATCCTGATCACGTACGTACACCCCCTGCTCGGGTCCCTGCGGGGCTGCCCGGTGCCAGGGGACCTCCTGCCTGACCACACGCTCTCTGCGTCTCTCTTTGGTTTGACAGCGGAGAATCCGGTGCCGGGAAGACTGTGAACACAAAGCGTGTCATCCAGTACTTTGCAACAATTGCAGCGAGCGGGGATAAGAAGAAAGAGGAGCAGTCAGGCAAAATGCAGGTAAAGTAACAGGTGCTGGCTGGAATCAATGCTTTCCTCTGTTCCTGACGTGATTTTTGGAAAGGATAAGCAGCAATAATTCTCATCCTGCAGGGAACGCTTGAGGATCAAATCATCAGCGCCAACCCACTGCTGGAGGCCTTTGGAAACGCCAAGACCGTGAGGAACGACAACTCCTCACGCTTTGTAAGCTGTTTTAGGAGAAATTGCTCCTTGTTGTAACAGTAGTGATGGGCTAGTGGCATTCTCACAGAAGGAGACAGCAATGAAACGCCTCCAGGCTGAAATGCCGCTGCTTCTCCTTAACAGGGCAAATTCATCAGAATCCACTTTGGGGCCACAGGCAAACTGGCTTCTGCTGACATTGAAACTTGTAAGTCGCTCTCCTGGCCTGATCCCACTCCTTCCTAAATTCCCAGCTCCATGTGAGTACCAGTGCCTGACCCTTGCTACCCTCCTTGACAGACCTGCTGGAGAAGTCCAGAGTCACTTTCCAGCTCCCAGCAGAAAGAAGCTACCACATATTCTATCAGATCATGTCCAACAAGAAGCCGGAGCTAATTGGTAGGAAGGGTCTTTATGACTTTTTGGGGATGATTGCTGAGCAGCAGTTCCCGCTGTTACCTGGCTGGCAAATCTAAGCGTCTGCCTTGCCTCTTCCTGCTTTCAGACATGCTCCTCATTACCACCAACCCTTTTGATTTCCACTATGTGAGTCAAGGTGAGGTCACTGTTCCCAGCATTGATGACCAGGAGGAGCTCATGGCTACAGACGTAAGTGACACAGAAAAGAGGTACCTACTGTACACTTGTTTTGATGGTGACATAGGTGGCCTACTAAGGACATGCATTTTCCTTCATTGTTTTGACTGCAGAGTGCCATTGACATCCTGGGCTTCACTGCTGATGAGAAGACAGCCATCTACAAGCTGACAGGGGCTGTCATGCACTACGGGAACCTGAAGTTCAAGCAGAAACAACGAGAGGAGCAGGCAGAGCCCGATGGCACAGAAGGTACCAGCAAGTTCAGTGTCTGACTCGTTCAAAGAACTTCTTTGTTTGCAGAGATGGCATGTTAGCCTCCAGAGACAGGCCTTTGTTGGCCTGAGTCACCACATCAAACACTGCAGAAAAGCATCTTTGGTCATTGTCTGACTGCAGAGGTGCTTCCCTGATCATGGGAAATGCCACTATTTTATCCAACGGATACTCCCCAAACAGACACAGCCTGAAAGGGGGAACTTCAGCTTCAACATAGGATACCTCTCTCTGTAAGACCTTCAACCGCTGGTCACCCTGGCGTGCAATCATATGTTTGGTGAAATACATCCTGCACTGTTTGCTATGAAAGTATCCACTTCCCACAGAAAAGGAATGTGCTGTATGCGTGCCTCGTGAATTCCCAGAGGCTTTTGGGGTTCCTCTGGGAACTCCCAGATTCAAGGTATTCCTGCCCAAGCCATACCTGTTCTTCCTTTCCAAGAAAGCCATCATTAGCTTCCAGACTTTGCATTCCTACCCAGGCCTTCTGTATGAGACCAGACCAGTGCTTTTCCACTTCTAGAATATGAGAAGCAGGGTTGTTCACGCTGGCCAAATTTTAGCCATTGTCTAAGGAGAAACGCTTCTCTCTCTCTCCGTGCCTCTTTAGTGGCTGACAAGGCTGCCTACCTGATGGGCCTGAACTCAGCTGACCTGCTCAAGGCCCTCTGCTACCCCCGCGTCAAGGTTGGGAATGAGTATGTGACCAAAGGTCAAAATGTGTCACAGGTAAAATGTGGAGTTTGAAAATACATGCCTTGAAAGAGTACTTGAGCATTCTTCTTTGAGCCTAGGAAGTAACTTTGATGCTTGCTTCTTTGTTTTAGGTGAACAACGCAGTTGGCGCCCTGGCAAAAGCTGTCTTTGAGAAGATGTTCTTGTGGATGGTTGTTCGCATCAACCAACAGCTGGATACCAAGCAACCCAGACAGTACTTCATTGGTGTCCTGGACATCGCTGGCTTTGAGATCTTTGATGTAAGGAACAAGGATGTGGCACCGTAGCCAAGGGCGAGGCAGGGAGGGCTCATGAGGATTCAGAAACACACTTCTTCCTAAGAAGATTCAGAAGTTTATCCTGTTCATGTGCAGTTTTCTAGAAACCCTTCCCTCTCCTCCGTCACAGTAGCACCCTCAAAGGGCTTTGCTAACAAGCACTTTGATTTCAATGCTGTCAGCATGTAGAAGAAAGTTCTGCTTTCTGACAAATGTTCTCAGAGGCCCTTGAGCTTGCAAAGGCCTTAGGTCTGGCAAACAAAGAGGCAGCTCCAGGGCTAAGGGTCGCAGATGTGGGCTGAAGCCGTGGATGCTCTTGGGCTGCCAAGAGAAGGGAAGTGCCATGGGAAAGTTCACAGCATGTTTCCTGTGTTTTGAGTGCAGTGCTGATGCTAGGACTTCTTGTCAGAGCAGAGAAACCCCCGGACTGTTGGTCTGAGGGCAGAGAAATTCTTGGGTAGGACACCGAGGAGGTTTCCACTCTCTGGGAGGTCAGAGGGCTGAGACACCTACGCAATGCTGCAGCTAAGCTTACCGAAGGATTTGCTTTTGAGTAACACAGTAAAAAAAGGACTGTTACTTTTAGCTGGATTCCAAAGGTAATAATAATAATAATAAAATCCTTTGAGGATGGTAAATTTTACAAGTCCTGCTGCTGCGGGTACACGTGCTGTTGCAGTACGGTTAGGAGTGGTGTTTCAGCTGGGGAACTTCAAACAGCATTAGGAGAACGCTGCCAAAACCCTGTGGTGTTTGCCACACCTTGAGAAACCTCTCCTTGCTTTGGGCAGTTCAACAGCTTTGAGCAGCTGTGCATCAACTTCACCAACGAGAAACTGCAACAGTTCTTCAACCACCACATGTTCGTGCTGGAGCAGGAGGAGTACAAGAAGGAGGGAATTGAATGGGAGTTCATTGACTTTGGGATGGACCTGGCTGCCTGCATTGAGCTCATTGAGAAGGTACCTTTTCCATGCAAGTGTACTATGTATTTTCAGACTCTGTGATGTTTCTGAGTCAGATTCAGCTCAGAAAGAACTCACAGCCAGACATTCAGTGTCAGTTAAACAAACAACTTTGCACTGAGATTTAGTTCAGTCTGGCAAAAAGAAATCAGGAAAGGCATATCTGTGTCATCAATCCTGCAGCACCTGGCCTTCAAGCACAGAGAAGATAGCCTCGACTCCTACCAACAGACTTCTTTAAAACAAACTGGAGTCAGCCTCCCTTTCTTTTTCCACTGAAGACTCAAATCAGAACTCCACACACAAACCTGGGAAATAAATTTTATCTTGCCTGGTTTCCCAAAACTGCTAGGCCTCTTGTAGCTACTTGCCCAACTATTTTTCTGTTTACCACTTCTCCCTCCAACTTGACTCCCAATTCTAACCTGAACCAGACAGCTGTTTTTACCAGTTCCATGAAGAGGCGTTGCAGGAAGGCAAGGGAAGGCAGAAAGAAGCTCCCTGGCTGAGAAACAGCTCCTGAGAAACTTAGGCCCTTACCCAGGCTGAGGTGCTACCAACAACAGAGTGGTACCTTTGATGATCATAGCACATGTTTCACATCATTATCATCTTTCTCTGTCACTTCTTGTGGTACCTTCCAGCCCATGGGCATCTTCTCCATCCTGGAAGAGGAGTGCATGTTCCCCAAGGCAACTGACACCTCTTTCAAGAACAAGCTCTACGACCAGCACCTGGGCAAGTCCAACAACTTCCAGAAGCCCAAGCCTGCCAAAGGCAAGGCTGAGGCCCACTTCTCCCTGGTGCACTATGCTGGCACGGTGGACTATAACATCTCCGGCTGGCTGGAGAAGAACAAGGACCCCCTGAATGAAACTGTCATTGGGTTGTACCAGAAATCATCCCTGAAGACGCTGGCCTTACTCTTTGCCAACTATGGTGGAGCAGATGCAGGTCAGCTCTGTAACAATTGTACTTTCAGTGTGGGACACTGTTGGTGCAGAATTAAAGCAGTAAACACTGAACATTTAAAGATGTTTTGTGTTCTGCAGTCTCTAAAATGCAATATCTATCTTTTAATGCTTTTTTTTCTTTTCTTCCATTTGCAGAGGGTGGTGGTGGTGGCAAAAAGGGTGGCAAGAAGAAGGGTTCTTCTTTCCAGACTGTCTCAGCTCTTTTCCGGGTAAGTGACAGAAGTCACTATCTCACTATTAAAAATACCCACTGAAATAGCTTTTGACATTTTTGAGAATCCTTCCATTGCCACCCTTGGAAATTACAGAATTACCCTATTAGGACACCATAAAACTCTACCTCAATGCCTGCATTGTCTTCCTATTGTTTCAGGGGATAGAATGGTATTGTCAGCCTTCTGCAACTCCCTACACAATTTTCTTAGACTTTTTTTTTTTCTATACTAACTACTGATATTGCGTCATTATGTTTTGGCTGATTTCTTCCACTTCTTTTTTTTCTACTGTTACCTTTCTGAATATTCTACGAAAATCTCATAAGGGTGAAGTTCACCTACTTAGAGTAGAGTCAATAACAAGTCAGCTGATCTCCCTTAGACTTTTCTTTGGAGACTTAAGATATATTTCCCATACCTAATTTTCATATCGATGAAGATTGTTCAGTATTGACATGTTGCAGAATTTGAAAATAATGTGAAAATAATGATCAAAGATCAAAATAGAAAAAAATGCCTTGAAATTTTAAAATTGTAAGGCAATGATTTATTTTCTTTAGGAAGGAGAGTGAATTTTACATTACATCAAATTCATTACTTTTGAGGTCAGTTTTCAGTTATGTTTTCAAAGTTTCCATTTGGCTGAGGTGGAGACATTTTGGGAGACTGAATTATAACTAAGTATGTCAATTTATATGGGCTGTACAAATATCCCATCCATTTAAAAAGAACCCATTTTGATGTCAAATCAGATGCTAGTCTCGTTTAACCAAGAGAACGCATCATCCACTTAAAATGCCCTACTAAATACCTCAAGAAATACCAGATGGAAGGAAACCTGTGAGATGGCAGCTCTGTATTTGTATAAGGAGATCACAGAAAAGTAATAGTAGCCATTAATCTAGAAAATAATTTCAAAACCAAAAATCAGTGTGCCTTCAGTTTCCAAGTTTCCCTTTGGGAGTTCTTTAAAGTGTTTTAGAGAAGCCAGGACTGCATCCTGAAACACTCAGTTTGATGCATCCACTGTACAGTTTCTGGTGCTTATAGTTAATAATATAAACATTATTTCATGATCTCACAGGAGAACTTAAACAAGCTGATGACAAATCTTCGCAGCACTCACCCCCATTTTGTACGATGCATCATCCCAAATGAAACAAAAACACCTGGTAAGCAAATGCAATAGGAGGAAAACTCAAGCCACAGAAGCGCTTTCCCTGAGTATCAAACAATGGGGACGTCATTAACGGTGGCGTTTGTTAGGTGCCATGGAGCACGAGCTGGTACTGCATCAGCTGCGGTGTAACGGCGTGCTGGAAGGGATCAGAATTTGCAGGAAAGGGTTCCCCAGCAGAGTCCTGTATGCTGACTTCAAACAAAGGTAACAGCGCTCCGCCTTCCTCCCCATTCAGACCAAGATGAGGAGTATGACTGTCACAATATATCTGAAACATTATACTTTAAATTGGTACTGAGGTGTAAGGTAGAAATGTTTCACAAGCAGTTCATGGTGATAGGACATTGCTGAGATCAGGATTCTTTTGCACTTAGAGTCAATGGTAAGAACAGTCTTTATATCATGTTCTGAAAGGATGAACTATCTTCAGGCATGAGACTGGTTCAATGAGGCAGTCTGAGAAGACAGGGTGTTCAATCACAGTGGTCATTTTGGTGATGGGAATTTCTGCATGTTCTGTTTACTTTCACAGATACAGAGTGCTTAATGCCAGTGCTATCCCAGAGGGACAGTTCATGGACAGCAAGAAGGCTTCTGAGAAGCTGCTTGGGTCCATTGATGTGGACCACACACAATACAGATTTGGTCACACCAAGGTAGAGAAAATACTTGTGTTAATTTGTTAGGGAGTGGTAAGGGCAGGCTGCTCTGTCAGAAGCAGAGAGCACAGCACAGTAACAGAACTGGTACGATTGGGTCCTCAGTCAGCAGGTACTCAGCCCCACAGTACTCAAGCAAGGCACTCTTGTGGCAGTGTGGCTGGGAAGCTGCCTGGCAGAAAAGAGCATGGGTGGCTGGCTGATGGCCGGCTGGGCATAAACCCCCTGTGTGCCCAGGTGGCCAAGGTGGCCAACAGCATCCTGGCTTGTGTCTGAGACAGCGTGGCCAGCAGGACCAGGGCAGTGACCATCCCCCTGTGCTCAGCACTGGTGCAGCTGCACCTCAAACCCCGGGTTCAGCTCTGGGCCCCTCGCTCCAAGAGGGACGCAGAGGGGCTGGAGCGTGTCCAGGGATGGGCAGGGAGCTGGGGAAGGGGCTGGGGCACCAGTCTTGGGGGGGGAGGCTGGGAGAGCTGGGTGTGTTCAGCCTGGAGAGGAGGAGGCTTGTGGGGGACCTGGTCACATTCCACAGCTGCCTGACAGGGGCTGTAGGCAGGGTGTGTGTGTGTGTGTGCGGGGGGTCTCTTCTCCCAGATAACAAGTGACAGGAGAAGAGGCAATGACCTAAAGCTGCACCAGGGGAGGTTTGGACTGGATAGTTGGATAAACGTCTACACTGAAAGGGTGGTCAGGCCTTGGAACAGGCTGCCCAGGGAAGTGGCAGAATCCCCCACCCTGGACGTGTTTACAAAAGATATAAATGTGGTGCTCAGGGACATAGTTTAGTGGTGGACTTGTCGGTCCCGAGTTAATAGCTGGTCTTCATAATCTCAAAGGCTATTTTCAACCTCAATGATTCTATGATTCTAAGTGGGGAAGCCACTTGAACAGTAGTCAGGTTCAACCAACAATCCAGATAATCAGAGAGGTTTGTGTCAATAAGGAAGGTCTGACATGAAGCCATAAAGCCTTGGTTTCTGAGATTGGCCAGGGTCTGATATAAACAGGCTTGCAAGGCCCGGGCCCACTCATTAATTCCTGGACTGATCCACAGCAATGACATCAAACTAACATCAAGCCAGAAAGTCTTCAGGTCACAGTAGAGCTCACTGGGGTCTATGAACAGGCAGAGGTGTGGCTGAGGCTGCAGCTGAACTAGAAACCAGAACTCATACCACAGCTCAGACAGGGACAGAATTCTTAGGGCTGAGCTTATACAAAGCAGAGATTTTTGGGCTCAGGGTAAAGCTGGTCATGAAATTAAGGTGTATTAGAATCCTGACAGAGTGTGTGCCCCTATTCTGTATTACCTGAAAAAGTCATACTGCAATATTTTCTTAAGGTGTTCTTCAAAGCTGGACTGATAGGTGTGCTGGAGGAGATGAGAGATGAAAAACTAGCAGAGATTATGACCATGATACAAGCCAGGTGCAGAGGCTTCCTGATGAGAGTGGAGTATCGGAAAATGGTGGAGAGGAGGTAGACATTTTTCATATTTAGTTTGCTCTCATGGTACTTCACTAAAAAAAAAATTAAATTCATCACACTGAAGCTCTGTAATAGCCATGTGAATTTCATTTCAGGGAGTCCATCTTCTGCATCCAGTACAATGTTCGTGCATTCATGAATGTGAAGCACTGGCCCTGGATGAAGCTGTACTTTAAGATCAAGCCCTTGCTGAAGAGTGCAGAGTCTGAGAAAGAGATGGCCAACATGAAGGAAGAGTTTGAGAAAACCAAGGAAGAGCTTGCAAAGTCTGAGGCAAAGAGGAAGGAGCTGGAGGAGAAAATGGTGGTCCTGCTGCAGGAGAAGAATGACCTGCAGCTCCAAGTGCAGGCGGTGAGTGTCACCGCCCGTTTGTCCCTGGGAAAAGGACAATATACAGTCAGAGTGCTTCAGAATACTGTTTCTGTCAGGCAAAAGGACTCCAAGCCCTAGCTCCTGCTGAAAGTAGTAACTGAAGTGACCACTGTTCTGTCGTGCTTGTGGGTGCGTGAGGTATTGTCATAGCTACCCTCTCTGTGAGGCATTTTTAAGAGACACAGAAACCTTGGAATCGATAATGATTCCAGATGACAAGGCTTGCAGTGGGCCAGTAGGCAAGATCTTCCAGTTGCTGGAGTGGAAGTCAGGTTCAGCCCCCATTTTAACACATGCCTACTCAGTAACGCAGAAGACAGGGTGGAGATACTTCAAAACATTATAACCCATAAAAATCTCTGTCTCCCCACCAGGAAGCCGATAGCTTGGCTGATGCTGAGGAAAGGTGTGACCAGCTCATCAAAACCAAAATCCAGCTGGAAGCCAAAATTAAGGAGGTGACTGAAAGGGCTGAGGATGAGGAGGAAATCAATGCTGAGCTGACAGCCAAGAAGAGAAAACTGGAGGATGAATGTTCAGAGCTGAAGAAAGATATTGATGACCTGGAGTTGACGTTGGCCAAAGTGGAGAAGGAAAAACATGCCACCGAAAACAAGGTACAAACATGGGGAGTCACATGAAGGGCAAAGGACAGATGCCTCCCCGATGAGCCTGGCATCCTCAGAACAGAGCTAGGTTTGGGACATACCAGGAGCACCACAGTGGGGCAGCCCAAATACACGAGCTCCTGGCTAAGCACTGCAAAGGGAAAATGCCACTGCACAAGCAGTCAAGTCTTCTACACAGACATTTGGCACTTTCTTCCAATCAACAGGTGAAAAACCTCACAGAGGAGATGGCGGCCCTGGACGAGACCATTGCCAAGCTGACTAAAGAGAAGAAAGCCCTCCAAGAGGCCCATCAGCAGACACTGGATGACCTGCAGGTAGAAGAGGACAAAGTCAATACGCTGACCAAAGCCAAGACCAAGCTGGAGCAGCAAGTGGACGATGTAAGCACGGTTGTCCAGAAGAACAGGGCGGGCACAGATTATAGAACTGGCTGGTAGAGCACTGATGGTTATCTTCTATTCAGCTGGAAGGGTCCCTGGAGCAAGAGAAGAAACTGCGCATGGACCTTGAGAGAGCAAAGAGGAAACTCGAAGGAGACCTGAAGCTGGCCCAGGACAGCATCATGGATTTGGAGAACGACAAGCAGCAGCTGGATGAGAAACTGAAGAAGTAAGCGTGGCTGTGGGGCACCAGACTGTGGGGCTGGTGCGCTTGGGGGTTTTTGCTCAGACGCTAACACAGTTTGCTTTGCCCAAAGGAAAGACTTTGAAATCAGCCAGATCCAGAGCAAAATTGAGGATGAGCAAGCCCTGGGCATGCAGTTACAGAAGAAGATCAAGGAGCTGCAGGCAAGTGTCTGGCCCTTCCCCTCTCTCAGCCAGTCTCAGGTCGGGAAGGAGGAGGGCATGGGTGCGAAGGGTGCCTAATGTTCCCCAGGCTCGTATTGAGGAGCTGGAGGAGGAAATTGAGGCAGAGCGAACCTCTCGGGCAAAAGCCGAGAAGCATCGGGCTGACCTGTCGAGGGAGCTAGAGGAGATCAGCGAGCGCCTGGAAGAAGCCGGAGGGGCTACCGCCGCTCAGATTGAGATGAACAAGAAGCGTGAGGCAGAATTTCAGAAGATGCGTCGCGACCTGGAGGAGGCCACGCTGCAGCACGAAGCCACGGCTGCGGCCCTGCGCAAGAAGCACGCGGACAGCACCGCTGAGCTTGGGGAGCAGATCGACAACCTGCAGCGAGTGAAGCAGAAGCTGGAGAAGGAGAAGAGTGAGCTCAAGATGGAGATTGACGACTTGGCCAGTAACATGGAGTCTGTCTCCAAAGCCAAGGTATTGAACTGCGGTGGCACATGCTCACGGGGCCGATGTATGGCACATAGGCTATGTCTACCAGCCACATTCTCATTACAAAGGTCCTTGCTGTCAGCACAGGGCAGAGTCCAGGTGTTCATCTCCTTTCCTTCCTTCCGTTTGCTCTCTAGGCAAACCTGGAGAAGATGTGCCGCACTCTGGAAGACCAGCTGAGTGAGATTAAAACTAAGGAGGAACAGAATCAGCGCATGATCAATGACCTCAATACTCAACGAGCTCGTCTGCAGACAGAATCAGGTGAGACATCCTCATTCCCGAGCTTCACTGTGAGGACCTGCATGCCGTGAGGATCCCACAGGGTGCAAGATGATTCCTGCTATAACCTCTCCCAGCCACTCCTGATGACGTGGGCTTACATGCAGGAACCATCGTATTGATAGTAGTCGGGCTACCTTTTTTCTCTTTACCCTTACCAGGTGAATATTCACGCCAGGTGGAGGAAAAAGATGCTCTGATTTCTCAGCTGTCTAGGGGCAAGCAAGGATTTACGCAGCAGATTGAGGAGCTCAAGAGACATCTAGAGGAAGAAATAAAGGTCTGGAAACACCCTGCTGTCCGCAACCTACATCACCTCAAAACATCCGCAGAATCCTGTCTAATCCAAACTGGTTTCATATTCTTTCCCCAAAACACATGTAGTACGGGAGGGAACACCAGTAACACACATGCCCTCACTCCTAAGCTAGAGAGGGAAGGAAGCGTAATGGGTTGGACCCTGGAGGAAGTAGTCCACAAGGCTTTCACGAGATCCTGACAATACTCTCTAGGACAGGATGCAGACACGTGTGTCAAAGCGTTTAGAGCAACAGCAGGTTACTGACCCCAGAGCCCCTGTCACTAACACATCCTGATCTTGCAGAACCCATTGCTGAAGGCTTCATCAGCTCCCAGCTTTGCATTTGCCTAGTTAGAGTTTCAGCCTAATTTCACTGCCAGCTTTACTGTCAAGAGGCATCTCAAGGCAAGTATTCAGGTTACCGATCCCTTTGTTTCCCCAGGCCAAGAACGCGCTGGCCCACGCCTTGCAGTCTGCTCGCCACGACTGTGACCTGCTGCGGGAGCAATACGAGGAGGAGCAGGAAGCCAAGGGGGAGCTGCAGCGCGCCCTGTCCAAGGCCAACAGCGAAGTGGCCCAGTGGAGAACCAAATACGAGACGGACGCTATTCAGCGCACGGAGGAGCTGGAGGAGGCCAAGTACGTGGGAAGCGGGATGTCAAACGGCTGGAGAAGACTGAGGCTGTCAAGGGAAAGTGGAGTCTCTGGGAGTGGGTTACGACAGGGGTGGGACAAAGGCAGGGATCTGTTGTCTTTGTGGTAGAGGGGTCAGAGGGAGAGACAGGAAAGCGTGCTGTGGAAAAAGTGCAAACTGGAAGGACAAACGTAGCCCTTAGGGCTAGAAATGCGGAACCAGGCTGAATACTCCTTAGGTGCTAGGACACAGAGTGACAGAACCTGTAGGCAGCATGCAGTCTTGGAACAGAAAAAACACTGTGAAAGGCACTGGGCTCAGAGCCCCCAGAAGTGGCCAGCTGCCCTCTCACCGAA
Organism: Falco cherrug; assembly: GCF_023634085.1. Taxonomy (NCBI): domain Eukaryota; kingdom Metazoa; phylum Chordata; class Aves; order Falconiformes; family Falconidae; genus Falco; species Falco cherrug. The sequence goes on from NC_073697.1 coordinate 118,986,831, forward strand.
GTACAAAATGGGCTGCCCTCTGGTCTCTGACCTGGAGCTGTACTTATCTCCTCCCAGGAAGAAGCTGGCCCAGCGCCTGCAGGATGCAGAGGAACACGTTGAAGCTGTGAATGCCAAATGTGCCTCCCTGGAGAAGACAAAGCAGAGGCTGCAGAATGAAGTGGAGGACCTGATGATTGACGTGGAGCGATCAAATGCTGCCTGCGCAGCTCTGGATAAGAAGCAGAAGAACTTTGACAAGGTCTTGTGGGCTCCAGCCCTGGGGTTCCTGGGCAGAGCGTCCCCTCCCGATTGCCACATCCACGCTCACGTGCCGTTTCCCTTCAGATCCTGGCAGAATGGAAGCAGAAGTATGAGGAAACGCAGGCTGAGCTGGAGGCCTCCCAGAAGGAGGCTCGCTCCCTCAGCACGGAGCTCTTTAAGATGAAGAATGCCTACGAGGAGTCCCTGGACCACCTGGAAACGCTGAAGCGTGAGAACAAGAACTTGCAGCGTAAGTCCCTGGCCCTCTGCTCCTGGCTGGGCTTTCCCACTGTCCACCACTACCCACCGCTCCACAGGGGTCTGTGCCTGCGTGTCTGCAAAGATGCCCGTCACCTTGGTGCGGCAGGGCCCTTCCCGTTCTGCTCCGTGCCTGACCGTGCCGTTGGCCTTTGCTCCCACAGAGGAGATTGGTGACCTCACAGAGCAGATTGCAGAGGGAGGCAAGGCCATTCATGAGCTGGAGAAAGCCAAGAAGCAGATTGAGCAGGAGAAATCTGAACTCCAGGCCTCGCTGGAGGAAGCTGAGGTACACAGCATTACTTATGGCTCTCTTACATGTCTTGAATCTCTGTCTCGTTGTAAACACTGCAGAGTCATTGCCAGGCACAGGAGGAAAAGAGTGTTTGTATAAAAGCGTGCCAATAATATCTAAACGTGGCATTCCTTTATACTCAGGGCTTCGGGGTCAACATTTGTCTTATGAAAAGTATTCCTGTTCACTCTTCCTCAGGCGTCCCTTGAACATGAAGAGGGGAAGATCCTGCGCCTCCAGCTTGAGCTCAACCAGGTGAAGTCTGAGATTGACAGAAAGATAGCAGAGAAAGATGAGGAGATTGACCAGATGAAGAGGAACCACCTCAGAATTGTGGAGTCCATGCAGAGCACCCTGGACGCTGAGATCAGGAGCAGGAATGAGGCCCTGCGGCTGAAGAAGAAGATGGAGGGAGACCTGAATGAAATGGAGATCCAGCTGAGCCATGCCAACCGCGTGGCTGCAGAGGCACAAAAGAACCTGAGAAACACACAGGCCGTGCTCAAGGTCTGTTCAGCAAAGCAACAGGGAGAGAAACGCGGTCCCTTACAATTCTGGTGCACAAGTGCGCACTGCCACCTTGCCATTTCTCTTGTCCCTTTTACAGGATACCCAGATACACTTGGACGATGCTCTGAGGACGCAGGAGGACCTGAAGGAGCAGGTGGCCATGGTGGAGCGCCGAGCAAACCTGCTGCAGGCTGAAATTGAGGAGCTGCGGGCAGCCCTGGAGCAGACGGAGCGGTCAAGGAAGGTGGCTGAGCAGGAGCTTCTGGATGCCACTGAACGAGTGCAGCTCCTCCATACCCAGGTCAGGCACTGCTCTGGAAATTAGTCCCATCCACAAGGCACAACACAGAATGTGATTGTTACGCATCTTGTGAGTGTTTGCTGTGTAAACACATTGAGAGCCACGCCGTCATAGGGCTGCTCCAGACATCCACCCATGTCTGGTTTGCAGCTATGGCCCTAAAGAGGACTTTTGTGTTAAAGATTTTCAAGAAACAATACTCACACTTTTAGCTCTTGGTGTTGAGGCATTAGGTCTGACAGTACAAATCCCGTCTTTCCTGTTGCACAGAACACCAGCTTGATCAACACCAAGAAGAAGCTGGAGACAGACATTACCCAAATCCAGAGTGAAATGGAGGATACGATCCAGGAAGCCCGCAATGCTGAAGAGAAGGCCAAGAAGGCCATCACAGATGTGAGTTGGGGGCTCCCTTCAGTGCCGATGGTGGGTGTAATTTCCCTCAGATGGTCTCCAGCCCCACAATGGCTTTGACCCTTTACTCTCATCAGGCAGCCATGATGGCAGAAGAGCTGAAGAAGGAGCAGGACACCAGCGCCCACCTGGAGAGGATGAAGAAGAACCTGGACCAGACGGTGAAGGACCTGCAGCACCGTCTGGATGAGGCCGAGCAGCTGGCTCTGAAGGGAGGCAAGAAGCAAATCCAGAAGCTGGAGGCCAGAGTGCGTGGGGCTTTTCTTTGTGCATGAGTGAGCACGCCACGTTAGCAGCCAGCAGGGAAGCTCCAAAGATGGGCTTCTCGTTGCAGGTGCGGGAGCTGGAAGGGGAGGTGGATGCTGAGCAGAAGCGCAGCGCTGAAGCCGTGAAGGGCATGCGCAAGTACGAGAGGAGGGTGAAGGAGCTGACCTACCAGGTAAGGCAGGAGGCCTCCCTCAGCTGACAGAGTTTTCTCACAGCAAGTCAGATTTTGTGCACGCCATCCCCAAGGGGAATTGTTAACCTCATCCAGTGCAGAACCAGTAATTCACGCTCTTTCCTGCTTTCCAACCACTCCAGTCTGAGGAGGACCGGAAGAATATTCTCAGGCTGCAGGATCTGGTGGACAAGCTGCAAATGAAGGTGAAATCCTACAAGAGACAAGCTGAGGAGGCTGTAAGTATTGCTCAAAGGATGGGCCAGAGACACCTTCCAGTACGGCAGCACGCTCATTGAGATGGCTATGAATAGCAGGAAAGGGGCAGGACAGAAACTCCCAAGACACAGCAGTCTTGGCCACACCATTGAGTATGGTGTCACGAGGCCTTGCTGAGTTCTGGGCACCCTGCGGCAGCCAGGGACGAATGGAGGGAAGGTCTGCAGCCTGTTGTATACAGGAGGTCAGACTGAACAGCCCCGGGTGCCATATCCACTGGCTGAAGTTAACTGGAGGTCATGAATCTCTGCTAGTAAGGATCAGCAGAAGGCTTCAGGGTCTTTCTCACCTTAAAAAATCACACTGATGGCTGGGCAGCAAGTACTGGGAGAGTAAGTACACAAATGACAAATGCAAGTGACAAAATTGCTCTTCTAGAGTGGCACAGGACCGGTGATGTTTTTCACAGAGGGGTCCTGAGTAAGGGAGGATGAGGAGGTCACGGTGAGGCTTACGTGTAAGCAGTGATGGGTGGTGGATGGAGATTTGTGCCTTTCCCCAGGGAAGAGCCACAGCCCCAGAAGGCCAAGGCACAGGTGGAGTGAAACCCCTGCCCTGGGCTCCTCACCACCAACTCCCTCTCCCCACACAGGAGGAACTGTCCAATGTCAACCTCTCCAAGTTCCGCAAGATCCAGCATGAGCTGGAGGAAGCCGAGGAGCGGGCTGACATTGCAGAGTCGCAGGTCAACAAGCTCCGAGTGAAGAGCCGTGAGTTTCATGGCAAGAAGATAGCAGAGGAGGAGTGAGGATGTCATGAGGCAGAAAAGTGACCCGAGGACTGCACAAAATGTGAACCTCTTGGTCGCTTTCTTCTATAATTGGTCTTTGTAATTGTGTCTAGAGAATAAAGACCGTAATTTCCTTTGCATATGCATGAGCAACAGTTTTCATTTTTTTCTGTTTTTACTGGTTAGGTTTATATCATCATTAGCTTTTGGGCACAGCTTTGGGTTATACCTTTTGTGTCCCTACATCACAGCACAGCCTTTTGTCATCTAGTTCCTAAATACTTATCCCTTCTTTATTACTTAGTGACTGGGGCAAGAATAGAAATTTAACTTCACAATGAAGAGAAATCAAGGACTATAATTCCTGACAGTGACTCCTGCCAGTCTAGCCATCCTACTGCTCTGTCCCAAAGAACATAATACTTTATATTTACCCATAGAGTATCTTAGCACTTTCCAGCTGTGCAACACATTCAGTGTAAGCTGTTTCTTTTACTGGCCACTGTCTAAGGCAGATTTGTTGAGGGCTGATAACCAACAGAATATGTGGATTTTTGGAAGCCGACAGAAGTTGGTTCTTTAGTCTGCACTGTTTTCTTAATGATTTTAATTAGATAGGGGCACCATGAAGAGTATCACATCTCTTTGGACTAAAACTGGAGAAAGCTGGTGATAGCTCTGTGATAATTCCTTTAACTCCTGTAAATCAGACTAGTGTCCACAAAAGCTCAGGCAGCAGATTCAAGCACTGTTATGGCACCCTGACACTATGGCTGCTGGCTACCTGGTGGCGTATCATCATCATTGATTCATTTTTGACCCATTTCCTTCCCTGTTTTTACCCAAGAGGGCTGTTCCCTACCCCATCTGCCCTGTAGCTGTTGCTTTGATGGGTGATGGAAAGGGCATTCAGAAGGTCACCTTCTCAGCTAGGACCCCCTGTCCAACAGCAATTCCTTCCGGAGTTGTTAGCTGAGAACAGAAGATGTCTGAGTAACTGTGCAACTTGGGCATTCATTCAAGTGCAGCCAAACTTCAAATGACAGGTCTGTCTTTCTAGCCACTCCACTTACCATTCCAGCTGAACAATGTGGTCCTTCACTGAGAGATGCTCAGTCTTTTTCAGGCTGCAGGAAGCCATGTAAGAATGTCATTACTGGAAAGTGAAGACACAACCAGCAGAAAAAGCGGTGAATCAAACTTTCTAAAGGAAAGATGCATTCACTTCCATTTTCCCTACTGTGAGTTCAGTGAAGACTTGCAGAAACTGGTCCCTGAGTGGAGAAACAGCATGAGGAGATGGAAAAAGGACACCCCCATCTCTTCATGGCTATCCTGAGTATCCTGTGAGGTATCTTAACCAGATATCCCACAAACATCTTTGTGGAGTAGACATGGTATGCTGGGCATGGAGAAAGCACTCCTCATTTAGTTCCATGTGACTCAATGCTCATCAGCAGCATAAACAGGCTTCTGAATGAGGAAAGTGTGTCCGTACCATGTACAGGCTCTAGCACTCAGCAATGTTTTAGCAGAAGGACAGGGAAGAGAAGTTTTTCTGCAAAGGATGAAGGTGCCAGCATTTCTGTTCAGCTTTGCCTAGCATTCCTGGGAATTCTTTTACATGGAGGACTGCTGTCTGAACAAGCACTGCTGCAGTGGAGGCTGGGCGTTGTGTGTCAAACTGTTTGGTCTGACAACATCTCGCTCAGCACGCCTAACAAATAATTCCAGTATAACTGACAGTCCCATTTGAAAGCTGCAGTTCTTACAGTGGGTGTTTTCAAACATCCTTTGTCTCTGCTCATGCTGGAAACGCATTTGCTTCACCTCTAAGCACCTTGGGTTCAGTGCTGAACAAATGCAATGCCTACCTGCTACTGAATGGACGGTTACGGTATCTTTGTTCTCTCAGCTAAGGAGGGCCATGCAACATCATCCACAAGAGACACCGTCCCCTTAAACCTGTGAGCAGGAAATACTCTCTGTGAATCAAATTTAAAAATCTGGAAGGGAGGAAGGAAGGGAGGAAGGAAGGAAGGGATTATGGATGCTTTGGTGAGACACTGGCATGTCACCTCTGCTGTAGGTCCTGCTTCAGCAGCCAGTGCTCTCTGCCAAGTCTACCTTGCTACACACTAGCTTGAAGCTACATGTTCCATGTTGCACAGCACGCTGGCGATTCACAGGGTGCACTGATCCCTACAGGCATGCTCTGCTAATCCAGAGAGCATGGCTGATAACAGCACCGGCATGCTGCAAATCCCACAGGGAATGCTTTTTCAAAGTTATCTACCAGAACCACAAATGTTATTCCATCTTTCTGGCCTCAGCAGAAGAGTGGTAGATGCAGCTCTGCATCATGGAAGCATTTTGGAAACGGTTGAGAGATGGTCTGACTCCATCCCAACCTTTGATGTTTCTGGGGGTGGCTTATTACTTTGCCAGGGATGTGTTAATTATTGAACTTAACAGTACGTGTAACACTTGCATGAAACAATGGTTCCAGCAGCAACTGGAAGAAAAACCCACATTGGCTGGGGACAAACACTGTGGGGCTCCAAAAGTCCCAAGAGCTGAATGCCTGTCTGAGGTAGGAGCACATTAGATGTGCCCCGGCACACAAGGTGTGGGACAAGAGGCAGGTTTGCTTCAATAGCATTTTCCTGTTTCACACTTGGTATTAATAAAGACATGCTCAAAGGCTCCCCGTGCAATTAATGCTGATTGCATCGTGGCAGCATGCGTGGGCCCCAGGTGAGGAAGGGGCCGGGCAACAGCCACCCCCAATATCCCAAAGGGGATGGTCCAGCCTGGGAGCTTCTCTGCAGCCGAGGCTACAGGTGCAGAAGTGCCCTCGGGTTGCAGTGCCTTAAGACCCTCTCCTCCCTCTTGCTGACAGGGGTGAAGCCTCCTCTCTGCTTCTGCCCTGGCACATGGCAACGAGCTATCCATGACTGCAGGAAGAGAGGACTTTGGAAGGTCGGGGACAGATACTTGCCTTATTGAGGTGAGCTGTGCTTCATGCCCTTGGCTCTGTGGATCCCCTCCCCAAGGAGGAGTCTGTGGCTGGAATGTGACATTTCCTTTGTGATCCAGCTGCTGAGGCTGTCCCACCAGCACGAGCCTGCCAGGGACCTGGGTATCCAGAGGCAGAAAGGTCTGGTATAACCTATGTGCAATCAGAATTTTCCAATGGGCACCTTTAGGTAGATATTAGGTCCTGATTAATTAGTTATATGAGCATAATGAGCTGGAGCTGGCTCCAAGCAGCTCATGAAGGAAATAAAAATATAGCTTGAGAACTGAATGGTGCAGAAATAACCATAAGAGTTGTGTGGAACTGGACACGCACAGATGAGGTGTATGATAAGGAGAGTTGGCAATGGCTCAAATACCTGGGATATGGGCTGGAAAGTTGGGGTTATATGTAAAAGGAAAGGATAAGAAAAGGGGCAAGGACATTTGGCGATAAGAAGGAGATTGGACTTTGCTTTGGGAAAGAAAAATAAGAAAAACTGATAAATGTTGGGTTTGGAAGATTGCTACAAGTCAGGGTGACACCAAAAGTAAAGGAATACAGGTTAGAGGTGGGAAAAAGTCACAAGAATATTTGCTGATTTTTTTCTTTATTGTAATAATTGATAGGCTTGAGGCTGTCTTTAACTATGTGAAACAGTCACAACTGTGATTTGTATAAGCAACTATGGCCATTGTTGGAGGAAAATGCCAGATCAGTGCTACTGTAGGCTGTACACCTCAGCTTTGTCCCCTGTATAGCCCAAACCAGGACTGCAAGCACAGTCAGCTGATAGATGCTAGACAATAAAAGTTTAATATTAATAAGATTATGCCTGACAGTTCAAAGGAGCTTTTTAGAACAGGAGACCCTGACCTTTAGAAGGCTGAAACGATGGAGATTGTCTATTGTGATTACTCAGAACTGGGACGTACGGAACCTGAAGCAATCATCCTTGAAAGAAGAAGCAAAATAGCGAGGTGATCAAGGTACAGAACAACTTGTGGAGACGACTGTCAAGATAGGAACTGATAGAAGATTTATTGTGGAATCAAGAGATTATGTAATGTTTAGGTAGATACTATAAATATGTGACTGAAAATCTTGTAAGCTTGTCACTCTCTGCAGAGGTGACCCAACGCTGCTGGACTGATTAAAACTGCAAACCTAGAGTAACCCATAAGAGTTCGAGTCTCTTCTTTTACAGCCATAATTATTACATTATTAAAACTAGATTTTTTTATTTCATTTACTAGTAAAAGACAGTTTTAGCAAATAGCATGACATAAGGAAGATCGTATCTTTGTTTTTTTAAGCAGCATTTAAGGTCACTGTAAGCATCTTGGATAAAGGAAAAGGTTTATGAAGAAATATATTGGCAACTGAGTTCTCTTTTGTTTAAAAAAAAAAAAAACACAACAACCAAAAAACAACTTTCCTGGCTAGCATTTTCTATGCTAGCATTTCTGAATATGTAAATTAAAATCTGTGTACAGTTAGTATAATTTGGGGGGGAAGTATGTGCCTGTCACTCTGAAATTATATTTTTAGCAACTAAAATAAAACATATTTGGTTGCTATTATTACAAAACTATTTGTTCCCAGTCTGTTTTTTATTTGTTCACTGACTATAAAAAATATGTTTTGAATCCAATAAGCAGACCTCACAGCATTCGTACAGAGAGCCATCATATTAGTTTGCAAATAAATTTACAGAATTTACATCTGATTATTTCTTTGAATAGAAGATGAGTACTCCATAGTTAAAGGTTTTCTTATTATTTTTTTAAAAGCAAAATATTAAACTACATTAGTGATTAACATGCTGAACACTTATGGTGGTGATGGTGTTCAATAGCAACAACTCAACCTGTGTATTCTGCCAGGCTGGATATGCCCAGAAGAAGTCAAGCAATAGCTTAATTACTGTCATTATGTCTTATATACTTGTTTAGTTCTTCTGAATCTGGAAATGGCCCTTATTTATATTGGGGAAATACCTCTCATTCATTCATATAAATGAAAGTATATTTCATTTCTCATTTATTTATAGTCTGATGCCATACCTTGAAGATTAGAATCATCTTGTATAAACACCCTGTGTAGTCATACTGCTTACTAGCTGGTAAATAATGCAAAGGTCACTGACCTTGAAAAAAGCTCCTGGTCCATAATTACCATAAAGGAACATCTCTGAGAGAAAGTTTTAAATAGATGCAGCTGGTGTACTCCAGTGGAGTTGCATGGATTGCAAAATCTCTTGGAACTATAATAATACAGACATCAGTGATGTGCCTTCTAAGTGAACAAGCACTGTTTCATTGGCAGAATAAGATTAGCTGAAAATATGCCTGTTCCACAGAAACCAACTTCTACTCAACGAATTCTGACAGGCCAAATTCATCAATCCAGTTCTTCATGTCTTGCAAGTCTCTTCAAACTCCAGAAGAGACTAGTGGCTGAAAAAGATCCTGTCTTTCTCATGAATGAGACAAAGGTAGAAGTCTGTTTAAGCATCTTATCCTACGTACCCGCGTAGCCCTTTGGAAGACACGACAATGCTGCTATGAACAGGCTATTCAACATACATAAAGGCCTCAGAATGAGGACGCTAATAGGCAAAATCCAAGGTTTGCGAATATGTAAGGCAGGGCGTGCGGCAGAGCACTGACATGCTCATTCCATGCCAGCTCTCCCCGGAGGCCTCTAGAGGTCACCCTGCTCCAGGAGGACACAGGCGAGCTGGAAAAATCCTTCAGGGAGCATCGGGGAGCTGACACGGATGCAGAAGGCAAAGGTTGCACCAGCACGCTTGGTAAAGCAGTGATTGAACGAAGCAGTCTTTGCAGCTTGAGATGGATAGGAAATACTCGCACCAGGTTCAGGCAAAGGGTAATTTAGCTGTACTTTCCATTTGTAGTGTCTGAGAGTCACACATCAGAGTTATGATAATCTGCCTGCATCATGATACCTCTCCAATTCTGTGACAGACAGAGGGTCAGCTAAGGAACATGTCGCCTAACACCTTTTTCTGAGACATTTGCATCCTAATAGAAATATCATGTTAGCAACCCTAATTTCCCTTCCATCCACCTCTCTGTCCTTCTCTGACTCTTTTTTGCCACCTGTTGTCCCTCTGCTTTCTGCACTTTACTCAGAGTCTTCTAAGCCTTTTTACTTCATTCACCTGTTTTGTAACTGGAGTCACTCAGCTGCTCACATTTTGTGAGAAGGAAATGGCATTCTGAATGTCACCTAAGAATTACTTAGTATCTGCTGTGGAAATAGGAGTGTGTGCATTGTTCACTTTGGCTGCACGTTCAGTACTGCCCATTTCCAATCACAGGTTGCACATTTTTCTACCTTTCTAATCTCAGATGGCTGTTTCAGGACCTTTCCAAGGCACTAAGTTGCTTTAGTCTGTGCGTGGGACAGAGTTATTGCTGGAAAACGAAGACTTCATGTGTATGAAAGTCCATTTTCCAAATTCCCACTGTGAAGACATAGAATGTTTGCTTCCCTTTTTATGTGGTAAGGCTAAATTACAAATGCACAATGTATTGCATTTGCAGATACTAGTTCTTGAGGGCAAGACCAGGATTAGAAAAAAGGATGGATGTGTTTGTTACTGCCTTGTATGAACTGTAGCACAAGCTAGTCATCATCAACAATATTCCTGGGAGATTTGCATTTAGCCCCAGACATTGACTTTTACATATGTACAAATATTATTGGTCCCAACTACCTTTCTTCCTAAAGAATCACTCCACACCTCACACTAGTAATGGTAATTACTGGGTTATCTCAAGAAGGTTCAAAATTTCATCTCTCCCCCAGCCCTGCCCCAGCACATGAAGTCTTTATCAGGAACATTCAAACAGATTCTTAGAGGGCATCTTAAGAAGGTAATACAGAATGTTAAGCTCCATATTTAACAGATGAGTTCCATGGGGGATATAGAAGGTATTTCCTGTAATTAATTTAATATGATCCAATACTTATCAAATCTAATGAAGAAAGTGTGTCCTTACCATTTCCAGGTCCCGTTCAGAGCAGCATGTTAGTTGAAGTGTAGCAATGAGAAGATTTGCTCTGAAGGATTAGTGTTCTGGCATTTCTGTATGTCATCTGCCAACATTCCTAGGAGCTCTCCTTTTACCCAGGGAACAGCAGAATGAAGCTACACTTCCTACATCATACCACATACACTGATGGTTTACAGGCAATACTGATCTTTCCAACATGCTCTTGTAATTCTGAGAGCATGGCTATTGGTATTTGCAAGTTGCAGGTCACCCAAAGATTGGGTGTATCTTTTTGATACACTTTTTGAAATGAGGGTACCAATCAGCTCAAGAAAACGCAGATTTTGTTCCAGACCCCTTTTTATGGAAAAATGGTAGGCTGTGTTTTGTGGATGAACTACCAGGAGTAGCAAGGACAAGTACTCTACGCTCAGCTGACTGATCTCTGAAATGGAATTATCTTTGCTATCCAGAAAGAACTGTGTTAAACTCAACTCATTGCCCCATGTCAATAGTAAATGCAGATTAATCTCCTGAAAACTCTTTTTTCAATGTGATCTGTCAATAGTCTTAAACCCCACATAAAGAAGTATTCTGTTCTCCCTTGTGATGAGTCATTTTATTTATGGGATACTAACTGGGCAGAGTCACCTTGTTAAGTTTTCTGAAGTCTGCTCAAAACCTTAGCTTCCCATTTTTCTTAGATAATTAGTGAGGAAGCATGAAGTAAGTAGACATAACCTCTAGTTCCAATATTCTTTACAGAGCTACCCTTGAAAACACCACAGCTGGATACACTCCAACTTCTATTGTCTGTCTCTTAGGAGAATGACGTGAACCTCTGATCAGTTAAACCGGGCTTGAGGAAAAACTGTCTTCTGATCCTTCTGCCAAAACTTATGGTTTCTCTTTCTATTTAATTTTTCCTCAAATCATAGATTTACGGTGATTTCTTCTGAACTGTCAGTACACAGATCTAGCAATGTCTATAGCCTGTAGTATCTCATTACTGCCTACTCTGTTTACCCCTGCCACAATGAAGTGTTAACCTACTCATCCATAACAGCTGAATGACCTAGCTCTGAGGATTTTTAATCCCATAGGTGACATTATTCATTTCAACCTCCCCCTTCATGTCTGAAACCTTTACATTTTCCATTGCAATGTATGCATTCACATTTTAAAAATATTTAGGTGGTTTTATCATATAACACTTTTTGAACCTTACAGGTCTTGTTCCAGATCCATTGTGAATGTCAGGTCATCACATAACACCTGAACGTATGTAATGACTTGATCCACATGACTTAGGACTGCCTTCCCATAAATTCCCAATGAGATCTGTGGATCTCTCTGACCTTGCATTCTTTTGACCACGTGGTCAGCAAAAACTCACTGGTGCATGAACAAAGAGACCAACCTCGTACCCGCTGGCTGTCTTAGACATAGTACAGCTTAGTGGATTGAATATTTAGGAAGAATAATACAGTTCCTCATCAGCAACTGAAGAGTCTCTTCATCCAACAGGAGTGCTACAACTGTAGTACTGCCAGAGCCATGGTTGATTGGATTTTTAACTTTACTGCAATGCCTATTACACAAGGTTTTTTTGAGAGAATACTCTGCTTCAGATCTGCCCTTCTCTCTATGCAAAGGATTGGGCTCTTGAACCTTTTATGAATAAAGCATCCTGATGTTTACCTGGCTTTGATGTGGATTTTAGGTCATTCTGCTGGAGTATAGATCAGGTGGTTTAGGAATCCCTCTTTACCAGTAGATTAGCTAACTTTATATGACAATAATAAAAAAAAACCAACCACATTTGTGGCCCATGAGCTTGCTTCAAAAACTGGTGTACAGCCATTCTTCTTGGACTTTGAAGAAATCTCTGGGCATAATGGCCTGTAATTCTTACTTCAAAGATTCAGATCTCCTTTGGTGATCTTTAAGTGGCTTGATCATGGTTTCCTCATGTCTTCAGTTCCTTCTGGTTCTATCCTGTACTTTTTTTTGCTTTATCTTGCCTTTGTTCAGCTATAGCTTTTGCTATTCTGGTTTTATTCAAAAAATTTTGTTTTCAGTGTGAGCTGGGCTGAATGCTTTCAGCTACATGGAAATGACAATGACTGCCCAGTCTGGGTTTATATGATTTGAACTGGAATTAACAATTCCAATCTTCCTTCCTTCATGGTGTGTTAACGTTGATCTGTGTCAGTATTAGCCCTTTCAGAATTTTCCATCACAATGCTTTTTTCTCTATGAACAATAACATTAACATTCTGCCCTGCTGCTCTTAGAATGTATACCAAACCTGTTTAGATAACGTCTAGAAGCAGTTTATTTCTTGGCTAATGAGTCTTGCTCAAGCAATCTTTGATCCTGAATACACCTACCTAACATATCTGTAACCACTTGTCTGTGCAGCCTCATTACTGAGCAGTTTCTTCCTGTTTTACAGCAACTGTGTGTGAAGTTGTGCTCTACTCTGCTTTTGTGCTTGAAATCATTGTACTTCCTGCTATCTTACCCTTATAAAAAAATCTTTCTTCCCTTTTCCACCATTCCCATCCCTAAATGCTTCCCTTTTATACCCTCTAACACCCCTGATCTTGTCACAAACAAACCGTCAAACAAGCAGATATAGAATCAGCCAGTTGTACTGCAGCTGCACATTTGTTGGGCATCCTTAGGGTTCGGCTCCTTCACAATACCTTGCTAAGCAGCCACGTCTTAGCAGGAAACAGACCCAGGTCTGCTAACTGTTCTCTTGTCTGCTGCTGTGGTCCACAAATCTTCAAAGTTGAACACTGGTCTACATGAAGCAGCCTGTATCCTAATGATTACAGCACTTCCACAGTATGTTATTTGCTGGTCACTCAGGCTAGGGAGAGCCCACAACACAGCCATTTCACTGTCTCAGCATGTGCTGAATTGCTAGGCGTTTCCGCACCATACACTTGATTACATATCCTGGAATCCCGATAAGATTTTCAGATAACATTCCATCTGACCTAGATCCCAAACGATTTAGTGAGCAAAAAGGCATCTGTCTTGCCAGGTTGAGGCTGCTTCTGGGTGAACATAACACCTAATGCTAAACATCTAAGAGCAGTTCCAGCTGTCACTTATTTAGGCAATACGAGGTTTAACTAGCGCTACAGAAAAGGCCGTCAGTGTTGCATTTAATAGAATTTAGGCAGTTGCCAATCTCCTCTACTTGTAATATTAAGGTTTATAATAGCAGAGGGTGAGAGACTCTGCTTGTTCAGTGGTCCTGTGCCACTCCCCCTCTAGGCTTGTTTTCTTATGATAATGCTAACCTTCTAGCTGGCCTTAGCTGGCCTGGAAGAAGTGCAACAACCACTACTAAAGATGTTTTGGCAGTGTCTTATATAACTAGTGAATGGCAAGCATGTTTGGAAAGCTCCACAGTCTGACTGGCTCGTAAGACATGAATCTTAGCATTTCTCATCTATTTTAAACGCACTAATTAACCAGTCAGTGTTGACAGATAGGAAGCTTGTTGAAAAGTGAATCAGTCAAAGAAGAAGGGAGAAGAACTCTTCAAAATAGATAAGATTCAGAAAGGCAAATTGTCCTACTTTGGAGTCTTATGTCTGCTTGTCTAATACAGTCTGAGTTACTAAGCCAAATTCTGACACATTTAGACACCCATTCCCTCGGGTATCAGTGCAGATAGAGAAGACATCTAAAGATCATTTGGCTTATGAAAGATACATATGTAGTCAAGAACTCTTTTCTAGTCAAGAGTTGTTGAGTTTCAGAAACAACTTAAGCAAAAATTTCATCAAATTCTCAAGCATTTTGTCTTCTGAATAACAGAAATTCCTGGATGCCTGTGTGAGGCAATGTCTGGATGATTGCCAATGAACTCCAAATCTTTGCACAAAATAAGTGCAATGGTCCCCTTTGGACAATTATTGTGACATAATTCTAAAAATGTTCTGTTCTAATTCAGTGTCATCTGAATAATTCCATAGGTCTTTGATATTCTTTCCTTCTGCTGTGTTACTACTGTGTGGACAAAAGGATGGCACAAAACTGTGTTCTCTCCCAGGGATCAGATCTGGAATGGAGATGGCATAACAGCAGTACAGACAATACTAGCCTGGGGGTGTCTGCTGTTCTGCTCTCCATACATCGTGTGTGAAGAAAAGACCTGGGATAGAAAGAAAATTGGTTCTTTTTTTGTCCCATCTTGCAAGGGGAGAGCTGTCTTGCTCTCACTGGGTATTTCTGGGTAAGTAACAGTCTGTACATCTTTCTGCCTCAATGCAGACTAAGCATTCTTTGTTGGCCTGTGAATGAGTTAACCTTGATCTTGTGTGTTGTTAGACTTGTCTGACACCCCAGAAGCAATGTGTGTACTTCTTGGTGTTTGATTATGACAACATAAGTCAGGCTAAAAGAAGATATGCAGTGTTGCTCTTTCTCTACAATGCTGGTTGGCCTGACTTTGAAGAGTTTGGTATCTCTTGAGGGAAAGGGAGTACCAGCTTCCGCTCACCAGAAAACAGTATCCTTGCAGACAGATACTGGGAACTCAGCAAGCATAGCTGTTCAGACCATCCATAATGTTCCTGCTACGGACAATGGGAAAGGGTTGTTCTTCCTCCTCTGTAGGAACAGGTAACCAAAACTACAACTGTACTCCCAAGAACCTCTAACGGAGGGATAGCAAAGTGTTTCTGAGCATAGACCGTGCTGATAAGTGATATCTTGCATTGTGAAGTTCAGGAACATTTCTCCCATGGTTTTGCTAAATTAAGGCTTGTAAGGCATTTGGTATTAAAGGCTGAAGGACAAAGAAAGTGCTGCAGCCATGTGACAGTTGTACCTGTGCTTTGCCTACTATATGATGCTGGTGCTTCTCTAAGCAACACTGATGCCACCTACAAGACCTCCCTCTAGCAGTATTCAAGGGAGGACAAAGTGTGTGTTTGGAGACCATATCTACCACCTCAATACTGCTGTTGAGAAGGGAAATCCACACCTCAGGGCAAAATAAGTGGTGGAGAAATCTCTCTCCCAGGCACTTTCTTATCTGATCACATGAGAAAATCTTCAGTCTCCTGTACCAAAGAACATTTTTTCCTAGCAAAGAAAGCTGAGGATGTGATGGAACAGGGTACAACAGGGCAATTCTGATGGGCATTTTCAGAAAAGTTTGTGGGAAAAGTAGCTGGTCTGTATATCACATAGAGATTTCTTCCTAGGAAGACTTCAGACTCCGCACAGCAACAGTAAGACCAACCCTGAAGGAAAATGTTAGGAGTATCACAAGTCATGTGTGGGTACATGTGGGTGTAAGTGAGTACATGTGTGTGCATGTGTGCAAGGAGAATATTTCTTAAAATGAACTTAGGGTGTCTGAAACAAACTTATAAATCCTTCAGTTCTTATATTTGGCTCAGATCATATTCCATGTGCAGCTGTTAGAGCCAAATGTTTCGCTCACTCCTCAGAGAGCTCAAAGCTCTCCTTCATATCTTAAGATGTCAGCGAAACATTAGCTTCTTTCTGTTGAAACCAAACTCCAAGGAGCAATGACACTAGCATCCATAAAAATAACTGTCTGGGCTGGGGTCCTTACAGGAGTACTTGTTGTTAGATTCTTGAGCCCAGTATAGAAAAAGCATTTTCATAACATGTCAGACCCTGCAGGGCCCCTATTTCAGCTTGGTCCATTTTAAGAAGCTATTGTACGCTTCTTGTGTGGCAGGGAAAGGCACAACTTGGATGCTCCCAACTCAAAACTACTGTGACTTCATGCACTTCCAGGATGTCCTTTGCGCCTTCTGCCTACGGTAAACACGTGACATAAGCCTCTAAGAAACAGTATTTTCTTTGAAAAGAGTTGTCATTATTACTACTGACTGACAGCTACAGGTCCCACTTGGGATCAGCTGAGAAGAGGCCATGGCACGGAGAGCCTGGAGCCCAGGTGCTGCTGCTCTGGTGCCAGGGCAGCTCTGCTCCCTGGAGGGAGGATGCCCCCCTGCATGGGCAGGAGGCTGGGCACAGGCAGCTCCAGGCGCAGCCGCTGCGTGTGGCACTCCATGCATCCATCATCTCGTGGCTGCTGAGCCATGGCCTTGGATGCTCACTGGGTTCAGACGCTGAGATGAGCACAGCTGGGCCTGCTCACAGCTGAGCAGATTCTGCTTGTGGGGTGCAGTAGGGACACACCATTAGCAAAGCTACTGGAGCCCATGAGGCACTGTAGTTTGTGTGTGAAAGATCTTGTTCTCTGCCTTTTTGGTAACTGTATTCTGATCCAGAGCCCTTTTGTTCAATTTCTCTTATTTATCTCAGAGAGAGATTTTCTCTAAAATTTCTCCCGTTTTTTAAACAGAATCTCTATTCAGAGTTAATTTTGGCTAGATTATTCAGACAAGACCACTTCCTATATCTATCAAAAGCACACTACTGTCTCTTTCAGGCAGTGAACATGGATTCATAGGCACAGATGTAGCAGGATAATACTTTCTGGGGTTCACAGGAGGCTGTAGTCGTAATTATAGTGTGAAACATTATGCTCATTCACTGTTAGTGCATCAAGTGAATCTTCTTGGCTGATACAGCTAGAGACAGCCTCTGCTTCCTTCATGCTAGAATCACATTGCTGGCTTGTCAAAGTGAGACTCGCTAGTACCATGAGGTCTTTCTTCATTGCATTGTCTAGATGAAGTCTGGTGAATGTAAAAAGAATATTGGAATGATGAGGTTGTCAAAGCTTCCATCGTCACCACCCCAGCCAAAGGTAGTACTATCTCCACCCCTTATTCATACCATTTAAGTCATGCACTAATCTCACACTGTCCAATACATCCTTATTAACCACTACCCCTTTCCTCATCTTTTGATATATATACAAACGTAACTTCCTATGACAGGGATGGTCTGTGAGCCACCCTGTAAAATATCCATAAAATACACATAAAATGTCCATTGAGTTCATTAGTCCATGACTCGGGTTCCATCTATTATGGTGGTCACTTAGGACAGGAAAGACTGTGTGTATTTTGGAGTTATTTGGCACCAAATCCAGCTCAGGTTGGCTCACTGCTGCACTTGCATGTCTTCTTGTGAATCTAGTCCTTCACTGGTTTGTGTGGTTCCTGCTATAACAGTTCCTGTATTATGTGACACAAATCATGGGCTACAACAATTTAAAGGTATATCTGTTACAGCCTTCACCCCTTGACCCTTTGGATGATGGTTTAATATTTGCAATGGACTCCTACCCTTGCCCTTGCATGGGTGTATATGAACAGCTTCGGTCATTCTTCAGGATCCTGAAGGAATTTTTGTGTGATCTGTGTTGGAGTTCAGCTTCAAAACCACTTCATTGCATGTCAATAGTGTAAGGAACTCAGCACAAATTAAGGGTAAAGACCTTTGTTTAAATGCATTCGACACCTTCAAAGTAAACGTTGGTGCACATCTGTTTGCTACTAAGAAAATGATCCTTTATTAGAAAGCAATTCACACACAGTTTGCATTCAGTTAAGGTAGGATAAGTGGAGAAGAGCATAGTTAAAATATCTGAGACAAAGGAGTAGGTGGCTATATCAATTCTGGCAGGAAAACTTCTCCAACCTGGCAAAAAAAATGGTATGTCTATCTTTATAATAAATGTTTTCCTGCATATGTGTCATATATCAAACAACTATATTCTAGACCCACTGAGACCGGTTTACAATATAGGATCATAATAATAACATTGATTTACAACAGGCTGTGGCTTGAGCAACCAAAGCAAGCTGAAACATAAATTACACTGTATGTATTTATATGTGGTTAAAGGGGGTATGTTGATTACAAGGTATAATTTATATAGCTATGATTTGTTTTCCATTGAGATAATGTGATGTATTTCTATATCACGAGACAAAATTAATGTTGCTGCCTTAATTATGTACTGTGAGAACTGGGTCTTGTGGGACTGTGAGCAGGATCTGGTAGCAGATATGCTGTCTGCCTTTTCTGTGTTTCCCCCCCGGAAGTCTGTAGGTCACTTTGCAGCATGCCTGTGCCAGTTCTTTCAAGCAGAACACCACCACCACGTCTGGCAGCGCTGAAGCTGTGGAGGAGGAGCGTGGGTATTTCTGCACCAGCCTACTGTCAGCAGGGTACCATCCGTCAATGCCCCTAAAGAGCTGTTTTCATTCCACCAGCCAGACCATGCTACTTTCAGAATAATGATCCTGGTTCACATAGCTTTTGGCTGCCTTTTTCTGCCTTCTCATAGATTCAGAAGTGGGAAGTTTGATACTAAATAAGAGTTGGCTATTGCAGTGTTTCTTGGGTGGATTTGAAGTTGCCTTCTATGGAAATACCGGAGTATTGTCTCTTCATATCGTTAGGGGTTTTTGTTAATTCCTAAGAAAAAAGTAACATATTGCTCAGAGGATGGGAGGCCAGGGGTGGAGGACTTTCATTTTCAGATATCAAATGAGACAGTCAAAAAAGTAGAGCACAGTAAAACAGCAATTTATCCATCATGTCTTCTGAGGTCCGTTGCCTTATTAGACAATTCCTATTAGCCTGGGTGGTTAAACCAAATATGAGATATCAAACTCATGTGATGGTATACTGTAAATGTAATTTTTGAACCGAGGCAGTGGAATCTGAGTTTTCCACTATTACCTCATTTATCACTGCTGTAATGACTCCCTATTTGGCTGTTGTCGATTTATTAAGAGGCTTATGCTTATTAATCAGGCTATAAAATTTGACAGTCCATCTGGTCTTAGACACTTGTCTCAGTTTTTTTCTCCTTTGACTGTGCAAGGAACCGTGTTAATGACAGACTCGGAAATCTGAATTTTAGATACTGGAAGCTCAAAGATAATCCAGTCCCAAACTCCTTCCAGATGCAGCCAAAGAGGACGTTTTGGGACCTGATAACTTGCCAAGATCTCAGTGCATTAACCTTGGAGGGTGGTTTCCCAGGAGAGCTAGCAGTTTCAGATCTACTTGGTGTGTTGTAAAAGCTTTCGTTCTGCCTTAGTACCCAAAGTATGGAAAAAGAGGCACCAGTGTTTTTAAAAGGTTTCAAGAATTATTTTAAGGAACCCAAATCTGAAGAAACTGTATCCAGGAATATAATTACTGAACACGTAGTAAAATATCCATCAGAGGTCTTTGTGGGCACCAGGAAGGACAGGATATAGTTATTCTCACTACACTATTCCTACTCACTCTCTGACTCCTTTTTGAGCTCCTGTGACATCTAGGTACCTCCTGGAATACTCAGCAGTCTGTCATGCTGTGTGGAAAGGGTACGTGTCTGAATGTCTCAGTCACTCGCTGCTCCAAACCAAGGCTAAACCAAACACAGTTAGGTCTGACCTAGAAGAAGTGACAACTAAAATCAGAACTACCTCCTGGATTAGCTGTCAGAAAAGAGTTCCTGCAAGCTGTCCTCTGTCCATACCTGTTCTCTGAGAGCTATGACCTCTGTTGTCACCCAGCAGCAGGTCCTTTGGCTTTTCTCCACACTCAGATTCCTTCCTGCTGTTTCACAAGAGACTTGGACAGGACCACATGATTTGTTTCTCTGTTCAATTCTACATTCAGACTCATCATGACCATCATTAGTCCTTTTTGTTTTGTCTTTCCTCTGGTTTTGTTTGCATCCTTTTCATAAATCAGTGCTCAAGCTGAGTATGAACCTGGTGATGGCAGAGAATCATCTTTCCTTGATAATTATGCCACCTGGTGCCCGAAACCTTCCAGTGCCCAGTGGTGTCTCAACTGGATGTGTCCCTCTGACTCATGAGAACATATTATGTAGGTTTATGCCTCACTTCTGTGTTCAAGACTGAAAAGAAGAAATGTCACATTAGAATGGCTTTGGTGCTTTGCCAACCTTTGTCTCAGTTGATTATGTTCATGACCCCCCTCTGAAAATATTAGCGTGCCTAATTGGGTAACTACAGAGGTAAAATTGACTAAAAGAAATTTGTTAAAGGAGAACTGAGCTACTGGATAATCTGTGAATTGCTCAGATTTGTTTTGTTTGTTGTGGAATGAAATTAAATACTCCTGAAGATGTGCTGGAGTGCAGAGATATTACTGTGATGCACCTGTTCCTCTTTTACTGTCAAATATGGTGTTAAATTTCTTCTGTGATTTACTAACAGGCCATGTCTAGTGAACTGCTGCTGATACAGCATAAACTCTTGCTATGAAGCATAAACTGTGCTATTAAGAACCCTGTTGCTGAGAGTTACAGCAATTTCCATTTTCACAGAATAGTCAAAGGTTTGAGAATGTACATCGATGTGGGACCTTGCACAGAGATAAGAACTGCTGTGCCAGGAAATCAGCCTGGTTGTGGTTACTCTTTTGTCATATTGATCATTACAGAATTATAAAAGCATCATTTTTACAGCATAATTTTCTCCATGTTAGCATCGACAAAAAAAGCAACCCAAAACAAACAAAAAAACAACTTCCTGAAAAATTATTTTTGTTACAACACTGAAATGATCTGACTCCATGGCAGTTTGAAGACCAGTTTAAGTACTTGACCAAGCAGACAGATTGAAAGGCTGTGATTTGTATGCTGCCCTGTTGGATGCTTCCATGGCAGAGGTCACCTATTTTGAATTGCAGTGCTATTTTTGAGTATCTTGGCAGTCATGATAGCCAGCAGATAATAACTGCAGCTAAAAGATATAGGATCCAGTTTGTATGATCCTGGGAGCTGGTTGCTGAGCATCCTGTCTTGAGGACAATGTTCTTTAAGGATATCAGTAGATGCTGAATAAGGAATAAGGAGTCTGTCCTTGCAGCAAGAATACCCTCCCAAGATATCAGATTGAGCTGAGCCTTAAACCCTTCAGATTGAAATCCAGTTCTAAATGTTTGTATCTGTCTTTCTGTAGGAAAACTAGGAAGAGTAGTGCAAGGTATGCAAGGTCACCAACACAGCAGCAAAAGCAGACATACCATTTTGCCTTCCTGAAATCAGCTTGTCAGTTCGAAATGTCTGGAACAACAGTGTGTCACACTTTTGTGGTCCTTCACAGCTGATTTGTATTAATGTTCTTCATGAGTTGACTTTCTTGGCTGTGAACAAACAAGCAAAAAAAGGTTTCTCAGAAAGATAGCGTGATACTCCACAGGCCAAAACAAATGTGAATATTCTTTAACATCTTCATTAACAACCTAGGGGCTGGAATAGAATGCACTCTCAGCAGACTTGCAGATAATACAGAACTGGGAGGAGTGGTTGATACACCACATAGTTGCACTGCTATTCAGAGGGAGCTTCACAAAATGGTGAAACAGGCTGACGTGAGTTCAGCAAATGGAAATGAAAAAGCCTGTACCTGAGGGGGAATATCCCCATGTAGTACTGCAGGTTTGGGGTTGAGTGGCCAGAAGGCAGAAAAGGACCTGGCAGACACCGAGCTGAATGTCAGCTGGCAATGTGCTTTTGTGGCAAAGGAGGCCAAGAGCACCCAGGGCTTCATTATGAAAACCATTTCCAGCAGGCTGAGAGCGGTGACCCTCCCCCTCTACTCAGCTCTGGTCAGACATCATCTGGAGTGCTGTGTCCAGGTCTAGGATCCCCAGTGCAAGAAAGGAGTGGGCATCCTTGAACAATTCCTGTGAAGGATCATAAGGATGTCTAAGGAATTGGGGCATCTGACTATGGAGAGAGGCTGAGTGAGCTGGGATCGTTTAGCTTCAAACAAAAGAATCCTCAAGGGAATGACGTCGATGTTTGTAAATATCTGATTGTGGGGGGAGTAAAGAAGTCAAAGCCAGACTCTTCTCAGTATGCAGTGACAGAGCAAGAAGCAATAGGCACAGATTGAAATGCTAAGAAATTCCACTTAAACATAAGAAAAAGGTTTTCTATTGTGAGAATGTTCCAACACTGGAACAGTTTACCCAGTGCAGTGTCTATACTTAGAGTATATATACTTATATACTATACTTATAAAATTAGGTTTATATTCAAAACCTAGCTGAGCATCTTGTTCTAGTTGACCCTGCTTTGAGCAGGAAGGCTGGACAGATAATGCCCTGAGACCTGTTAGGACCTCATAATTCTGTGACTCCATGATTTCATATAATTTTGTTTTATTTAAGGTTATAGAGGGCAAGTTCAACTCCATAAAGGGTTACTGGGCACTAGCGACAATATTTGGTATTTCAATACAAGTCCTTTATAACACCAGAGGGACTGAAATGGTTGTAGCCATCCCACAGACTTCCGTAACACTGAGTAAAATAAAGGAGAGAACGTGAAGCCTTTAGTTTACATTTTACTCTTGTGAATCTCTAAAAACGTTTGTATTTGAAGTGTAGGAAAGGTTGAAGTCTAAGTCTATTTACTGAAGGGCAGATATACTTTATAATTAGCCATAATCGATTCTGCTTATTGTGGATGATGTCACAAAGAATACACATTTATTTTATGACAATCACAAAATCTTTTAAATCACAGATTTTATTCATTTATTAATAAATTCTTATCTTGCAGTGTTTTGCACAAACTATTGAGACTGTGGATTTTTTTTGTATAGGAAAACTCCAATTTTTTAAAAATATACATATCAGTTGGGTTTTCTTGTATAAACAGTACATTCAGGAAACACTAAATTCCCACACATTACACTGTGCAGAACTCCACTAGACACCCTATAAAGTACAAAGGATTATCAGGATCAAAATGGAATATTAATAGAGGTGGAATGGAAAATTAATTTCTCCTTGCTTTGTGATTTGCTGCCGTACATGGATGACAGGAGTCACTTTGCATTGACACACTATTTCTGGAGTCACCCTGCCTGTCAGCTGGTAAGTGCTGATGCAAAGGTAACTGATCTTGGGAAAAACATGGATCCATAATAGGCATAAATTAACATCTCTGAGAGAAAGTTTAAAATAGATGAATCTGATACCTTGTTTGTATTGCATAGACTTCCAAGTCCATAATAATCTTGATGTGAAAGTGATGTGTATTTCTTAGAATATATGAGCTCCGTTCCCTTTCCTACCATCAGAGTTAGATGAACATGTCTCGGTTCCACAGAAAGTATTTTTTCTTGAGGCACTTTAGTTCTGTAAGACTAACCAGTGAAACTGCTTTAACCCCAGTAATCTGATGCCCAGGAAGAAACTGTATCTGACTCCTGAGATGTAATTTAAGGCTTGATAATGGCAGGATTTTTCACAGTGGGGAATGTTCACCATTTGCACATGCTGCTGGGCTCTTTCAAAATAAAGAGTACTTGTATGAATGTGTATTATTTAAGCAGTGACGAGTGGGGGTTTGCAATCTTTAAAGGTAAATGTATAACTTCAAAAGAAAGAATGGTGGTGAATCTCTGGGAAACGTCTGAAGAGAAGACCTACCAGATGCAGGCACAGTCTGTGTTTTTCCACCCATTTCATGCCCGTTCAAGTTAGTACCTCAGTGCCTGTCTGGCTGGGTACTGAGAGAGTGCTTTGGGAAACAGATCCATTTGCCAAATATCTGCTTTGCCCTGGCACTGCAGGAGGGGCAGGTGGGCGGCATCTGGTGCCTCCTGGCACCCCAAGTCCTGGTGAGCTGTGGTGCCAAAGCAAAGGCCTGAAAAACAACAAAGGAAGGGAAAGCAGAGGTACTGGTGGGACTGGGAGGACACTCCTGGAATAGCTGAGGAAGTGTGTGCACACCGGGCACTGAGTGAGCAGCTCTTTCACAAACAGGTAACTCTGAGGTGCAGATAGTCTCAGCGTGACGTTTGTGCAAACAGCCATGAAGCACAGAGCAGGGAGATGGTGGTCCTCCTCACAACACCAGCCTGACCACTGGAGGAGCCCATTCTGTCCAGAATCAGTTTTGGGGAGTCTTGGGTGGAGTGGAAAACACTGTCAGTCAGTGACCGTCGAGTCACTAAGGGGATTGATTTGGGAAGAAAGAAATCCTTCTCTCTGAAAAGTGGGCGTCAGTGTTCCTGCTGAGCAGTAAAGGCTTTTCCACTGCTTGCACCCAGCTTTGCTTTCACTCCCCTCTCCACTGCTTTTTGGTTTTTCCAGCCTCCTGCTTACTACTGTACACCTCTGTCTCCCTGTCTTCCCTATTCCACCCCATTTATCTGCTCTCCAACCAAAGCCTGATAGTCACTCCGTGTGGCAATGGAGAGCTGGAGAGCGCTGCCAGTGTAACACTCCTGTCACAGCGTGCGCTGCTGAGGCTTCTGCCTCTCTCTGCTGTGAAGGACGGATTGCTCTGCCTGAACACGAAGCTCTAAGCGCTGCCTCTTGGCACTTCACAATCAATCACCATTTAGAGACATAACCTGGGCCGTGCACCCTGGGGCATCCCTGATGAGCTCTCTGCCAGGGAATGCCCGGCCCCTGCTGCAGCAGCGTTTCTGCTTCCCTCTGTGAAAAATGAGACCTAGCCAGTTGCTTTCCATCTAGTGCAATTTATTGTTTATTCGTAATTTGAATAGCTTGTGCTTGTCCTTATGGAGTTACATCTCTTGTCTGCAGGGATGGTGTGAGTTTATTTTTCCAGTGTCACTTCTTCAGCACTGCCTTCTAGTCTGTTTGCAGCCTCTTAACTGTTGGGACCACCCGAAAATTCACCGTGAAAACTCTGTAATCTGCCATCCATACATTACTGGCAATGCTTATCTTGACTCATTGCTGCACAACACGGACCTTCTTCCATTTTGACACTGACGGTGTGGTTACTACTGTTTCAGCAGAGGGGTTTCCTTAGTATTTCGATCTCAATCTTTATGTCCCCAGTATGTCCATGTGTTTTAAGGAAATAGCAGGACTTCTCGGAAGTTTCACTAATTCGATCCTGAGAGCCTCTCAAAATGTCACAGACTGTTTCAGCATGGTTTTGTTTTGACAGATCAGTGCAGGCCACTATTCAACAGACAAAGGGAGGAACATTGTCACCAAGCTTATGAATGGCTAGAGAATAATATTATTATTAGAACTGGAGCCCAGAACTGACTGGATCCTATAATTTCACAAGTGCAGAAAGGCACAGCAATAAAGCTTTCAGACAAAGAGCTGATGAAAACATGAGAAGGACAAGAAATTCTGCAGTCTGAATGATGACATAGCAAAACAACAGTCTGAGAAGATTTCCATATGAATTAAAATATTAAATCATGTTATGAAAGCAGCTCTTTTGGATTCTTGCAAACAGAGGCATGATACTTGAGCTGACTATAATGGCTGATTCAGACTTAGACCTGCACTAACAAGTATGCAAGGAATCCTTCCCAGAGGGCAGTGGGGAAACGGGGGCTTTAAGGAGATATGCCTTGATCTCTGTGACTGAACGTGGCTTTAGCAGATGTAGAAAAGTGTTGTCACTGCTGTCATAATCCTGTTTCAAGCTTTCCTGATAAAAAGGCATGAGATGTCTGATAAAGCTGCTTTGGCCAGTAAAATACAAAAGAGAGAATAAAAATAATAACAATAAAAAACCCACCTAGTCTGTCTTCCTTTCCAAAAGGTGGTAAAGAGGTACATAGAACAGCAAATGCAGGGATATCTGTAGAAAAATGTTGAAAAGGGATTGCAAGTCAGAACTTTAACTTCTGAAACAATGTTAAGCAATAAAAAATGGCTAATGACCTGCAGTATGCCTTTTGATGTTAAAACCTGTGTTACATGTTTGGGGTTTTTTTCCATTTTTCCATAGCTGTAGGCATGAGATGTATGCATATTTGAAAGAACAAGAAGTGAGACCTAGGTGTCTCTTCTCTACCCTGATGCCTCTGGCTCCTTCTTCTCTGGCCTGTGACTTCTGCCTTCCTGCTGCATGTGGCTCCAGCTGGAAGACAGAAACATCTGTCAGTATGTCAGTTCTGTTGCCTGCGCTGAAGACACAGACGCATTCCTGTGAAGTAGAAAATGTGGCTCTGATCATTCCCAGCCTGAGAAACTATGCCGTTTTGTGATCATGTGAATCAATCGAACTGGGAGTCAACTATAGAAAAAAAAAAAAAGAATTAAAAAAAAAGAAAAAAAATAAAATAATGCAATAGCTGTACTGAAAAGTAGGGCTAATGCATTCATCATAATGAGTCACCTCAATAAAACAAGTATTGATGCAACAGTGAGAGATTCACTTATCTGGAACAAGTGCAGCTCAGAATTATTAAAATGGTCATGAGAATGGATGAACTAGTTTATGATGACTGACTTGAAAAGATTGGCTTGTTTAGTCTAGTAAGATAAAGATGATACAAGATGGATTTATTCGTATAACTACTGAGGAGAAAAAAACAAGGAGGAAAAAAATCTCTTTATGCTGAAGAAAAAATATTAGGAGTAAGATGAATGAATGCGAAAGGACCCTATGTTAATTCATTCTGAGTCTTAGAGGCACATTTCTGATTTTCAAACATCTGTATGCTAGATCCATCTTTTCAGAATTTTAGAGGTAAACAAATACATTTTATAGAAATTGAGAACTGGAAAGTTGCCATCAAACTCTGGTCACTGCAGTGGTGAGCACTATATCATACATTTTTTTCCACACTTGTAATGTTCTTCATTATAACTGGCAGTAATTTGGGACATGATAAGATTATGGAATTCATTGTAAGACATGTTGATTGATACAGACAGACCGGGAAGGTGTCTAGCTCAATGTTCTTATCCTTCTGTTTTCCAAATGACAGCACTCTTGCTTTTGATTTAAAGCTCAACCTTCTTTTTGGTCCCAGCCGGACTGTCAGGAGTACAAGTGTCCTGCTCAAAAAGTTGTGACATTGTCATGGGTAACAAATGAATGACAGGGATACTTGTCAAGTTTCTCTGTCTGGCCACGAACTGTATTATTACTAGGTAGACAAATCAATATGCCAAAATGCCCACTCAGCAATAGCAATTTGTATGTCACAAAAATAATTTAACAAAAACTTTAATGACATGCAAAACATTTCTCACCCTTATGGAGAGAATTGCCAGGGGAAGAGCCATGTGCCTTCTAAACACTGAATTTGTAACAAGGGGTGGGAATATTGCACTGGCTGTCAGTGGCTTTTCATCTGTTCTTTGACAATGACTGATACAATGGCTTCTTTCCAGAATATACCGTGGCACATCATTACTTCATTATTTTTTTTTTTTAACTTGCTTCTCTTTGTTTAAGTAGCAGCAGGAGATTGCTGCTCCCTGTACTCTCTGGCACCCACCTGCGTTCTCTTCTGTTAGCTGGAGGTTATACAATACCATGCTACAAAAAGGGCTCATTCATGCCACATTGTACTCGCGGATTGTGACACTAAAAGCGGAATCACATTCTGCCTGCACATGCCTAACGATTTGTTGGCCTGCATCAGAAGAGCCCTGAATGCTCTGCATAAAGCAGAAGCCAAACTTCCTTGTTATGCAGATAATCTACTGTTTAGCAGATGCCATGCCACTCAGGCTCTTCCCAAACAATCCAAGCAGCCATTGCATGCAGGGATTTTTTCCCGGGCATGTTAACAAGCCCTTTGCTTCGGGACTGCCACCGACAGGGCTGCCACCTGGGTGCTGAGCACGTGAAGGAACTGCTGCTTGAAAAGGTGAACTGATGGAAGCCCAGCACCTTCCTGTGAGCTAAATGCAAGGCACCATCAGCAGCCCTGTTTCCCTACAGCTATGGGGAGACCCACAACAGGCTTGTCCTGTCATGGCAGGGGACCAGAAATTTTCTCTGGGAAGGAAAAGATTGTCAGATTGACAGAGGCTCAGCGATGCTTTTATAGTGGAGCAGGTGTGTTACATCAGCTGCACTGCACCAGAGCAGCAAAGCAGCTCTAAGGCTCCTCTCTGGCCCAGTTTTCCCTTCCTTCCATCCCTGCCCACTTAGGAGAAGCGTGTTGATGCTGTTGTGCCCCAGGGCTGATGGAGCCGGCTGACTCTGGCTGGCTGTGGCAGTGAGTCTCCAGGCTTTCCCACTGCTCCCTGTTCAATGGGTCTGGGGTGACAGCAGAAGAGGGCACTGGAGTCCATCCCCACAGTGCGGGGAGCCAGCCCATCACTGCAAAAGTTCGTTCTTTCCTTCCTGCTGCTGTAGGGCCGGCTTTCCCAAACCACAGCCCCACTCACTGTCTCCTTTCCCCAAAAGCTCTGGGAACTGCTTGGTAAGTCTGCAATGGAGGGAGGGCAGGACACACCGAAGTATGGAAGCACGCTGCTGTGTGAAGTCTTCCATGGTAAAATTTAGGAAAATCTCTGACAACTTTGCTGAATTAGTGCTTGTTACAGTCTTTTGATACTGAAGACTCGTGGGGGACTGGGGGGGGCAGGGGGGGAGGGGGGGAGGCAGGGGGTAGGGCGGGAAGAGAAGCTGCTGCAGACATTTCTCCAGGGGTACCTGTGATATGCCCAACACATGACGATCCTGGTTCCCTGAGGAACTCCGATGCCATGTAGGAGACCTCTCTCCATGTGAATTCCATGGACACCAGACATGGGGGACATTTCTACCGCCTCACTCCAGTTGCCAAAGAGGAAAATGGGTGGAGAAATCTCTTTTCCAGGAAGTCTTTCATTGTATCAGCCCAGGAAGGTTTTCATCCCTTGAACACAAAAGAACCTGTTTTCTTACCAAAAATGTTGTATTTGGATGAATCTACTCAGCAATAAGTGAGGACTGGGAAGATAAAACAGGGTGGAATCACAGAATTCATGTTCAGAAACAATCATGGTGCTCTCAGGAAAAAGTCATCACTCAGGATATTCATGCAGAGATTTCCCAGGAAGACTCCAAGCTCTGCACTGTCATTGCAAGACCAACATAGAAGGAAAATATTAGAGTACTGTAAACAGTGTGTGGACAAATGTGGATGTACATTCATTTTTCCATGTGTGTACTTTCCTGAATGCAGAAAAAAATAATTATCTTAATTTATGATGTCTTGAATGGTATAAAACCTTATGTTCTTATCATAGGCACAGATCATATATTCTTTGTGCAGCTGACAGTAAATGCTGTGCTCACTGCCTAGAGAGTTCTAACCTCCCCCTCAAATCTTAAAATGTCAATAAAGATAAGCTCCATGTTGCTGAAATCCAACCCCAAGGAGCAATGATATTAACATCCATAAAAATAACTGTCTGGTCTGGGATCTTCAGGGTTGTATCACTGACAGAATTGCTCAGTTCAAGACACTAGGGATGTCCGTATCAAATTAGATGTCATTCGGTCCTTCCAAGCCAGCAATGTAAATTTGAAAAAGTTACTTGCACAGTTCACGTGTGGTGGAATAGGAACAACTCTGTCTCATTTCAGCCTGCTACAAGGTGAAAACAACAGATGCTCCAGAAAGTATGTTCACAGCCCCAGAGGGTGCTTTCACTATGAGAGGAACAATCCTCTGGAGACCATTTAGTGTCACATATTCTTCAGACCACTCGTAATTAATCTGCACAGCTCCTCACCACTGATGAAGTTGCTGCTGAATGTTTCCGTTCATTCAAAAAGCTGCCACACAAATCCATGGGAGGAGAACCAGGTGCAGACCCCTGACCCCACACACCACAAGCGCATCAGGATTGGGATGTGCCTGAGGCAGGAGCACCTGGGGAACGGGGCAGTGTTCAGGGAGAGCCTCAGCACACCCGCCTGTTACCGCAGTTCCTGGACTTTGTCAGCCTCGGACACCAGCAAGGCTGTTTCTGCCAGGGAGATGCTGCTCTGGGCTGGCCTTTGGGCTGACCCAGAGCAACTGCCATGTCCTGACACGCGTCACCCCCAGCCAACGTGCAGCAGCAAGGCAAGTAGGTCCCCTCAGGGCCAGCACCCGGCAAAGAGGCACAGAGAGCCTGGAGCCCAGGTGCTGCTGCTCTGGTGCCAGGGCAGCTCTGCTCCCTGGAGGGAGGATGCCCCCCTGCACGGGCAGGAGGCTGGGCACAGGCAGCTCCAGGCGCAGCCGCTGCGTGTGGCACTGGGCAGAGCGTGCACACGGGGGGAAAGCACTCCATGCGTTCATGGAGTGGGTGGAAAGCTGCTGGAGCCATGGCTAGCTGAGGCCCTCTTTTTGTCTGGGCAAGGTAGCTGGTGCCACGCCTGGTGATACTGGCTCCAGGCTGCTGTTGGTTCTGAATTTGGCAAGTCATTGATGTGAAGTGCATGAGATGAAGAGCCCTGGGAGGCAACACCCCATAGGATCGTTCTGTAAGGATCTGTCCCTTCTGAAAGCACGTGGGTGGCTTGTCAGTGTCCCTTGAGCACTGGCCAAGGCCCAGAAGTGAGTAGCAGCTCTGGAGGAGGGACAGTATGCTGACACATCATGGAGAGAGGAGGAACTGAATTACTGGGACTGATGGCAGGCCTGAGATATGTTCAACTGCCTTTGGGAGTGTTGAGGGGCCAGCAAAGTGCCATATCAGACAGAGGCAGGAGCAAGTATGGTGGCAGGAATGTGTGGCAGCTGGACAGACATGGCCACCCTGCAGCACATCGCCCTGGTCTGGAGCCGAGCAGGGAGTTGGTGAGCAGTTCCTGTATGGGTCAGTTGAAGCTCAAGGTTGTCTTATTGCCTCTCAAGACGTGTCACAGATCCCTGGGCCCTGGCAATCACATATTAGAAAGGAGGTATTTGTTATTTTAGGCATAGGGTAGTCACCATAGTCCTCTCCCAACTGACTTAATAAGCTTACACCTGTCCTTTCTGAAGGAAGAGATAGGTGGTTTGTGTTCTCCTACTTTTCCTGGCATGCAGCTCTGGTTTTCTTGGACGTTGGCGTCATCATTTGTAAGTGTGGGAGCCCACTCGCAGTTTCGGTTTTCCTGAGTGGGACAACAAACAGGAATGTAGCAGTGATCTCTTGGGAGTGGACCCAAGTTTTGCTGTCCCAAACAAGAGCTGCTGGGAGAGTTATGCAGATTTATTTACAGTGCTTCTTCCCACCTCACCCTTTACCCTGTAATAATAAGCCTTTGCTAAGTTGAGCTGTTCCAAGGCTCCTCTCTCAAGGGAGCTTCTCTGTTCCCCTGTGGTCTCACAAATTCTCTTTGCACACTGTACAGCTTGAATCAGTAATCACTGAATGTGTATGGCTGGGACAGTACAGAATATTTCAGAGCAGGTGTCACTATATTTTTATGTCACTCATTTATACAGTGCCATCAGTGCTCCCCTAACAGTTTCCAAAGTACCACAGCTGGTGCACTCAACATCACTGTGCCTGTTTGGGAAACCCACAGCACACATGATTTCCAGTAATGCTCTGACCTCTTATTTTCAGTCAGTCTTTTCTGCTGTGCTCTCATCTTACCTCTGAACTGATAGGGTAGTGTTGTATTTACCACAGTGTTGCACAGCACATGCAGATCAAATACGCAGTTACCATCTCACTTGTCAAGGCAGCAACAAATTCAATCCGAATGTTCATGTTATGGTGCAGATTACCCAGGAACTACAGCTAGTTTGGTGTATCTGTGATTCTTTTTAGATACAAGGGATTGAATGAGTAGTAGAGGCTTCTCCCACAGGGCTGGTAGGTATTCCCCATGTCCCAGCAGTGTTATTGCAAGAACTCTGCCAGCTTAAAATTACATCATACCAATTGTCATTTCCTCATAAAGCAGCACACAACCCCCAGTCATTTTCCAAAAAAGACTTCAATGATTTGTCTGTCCCAGGGCAACAGGGAGGTTGGTGACATTCCGTTCTGGTGAACTGGTCCTGTTCAAGATGCAGGAGATAGAAAGCCAAGCTCTTTCATGCTGGGACTTTCTACTAGTTTATTTAATTAACATATTCTTTTAATCATCATATTCACCCTCAGGTTTATCAAGGTCCCACTGGACTGAATCTCTGCCATTTGTGATGTTCAGCCACTCCGCATAGATTAGTGTTACCTGAAAATTTGCCAAAGGTACATTCTGTGTCATCACTCAGGGTGCTGAGGAAGACTTTGAAAGATAAGGGCCTCGTGAACCACAGGGTACTGTTCTCATTAACAGCTGTCAGTCAGCTACTAATTAGGGGCTGATTGCTACCCCTTGAACAGTTCAGACAATTTTTGAATATCACAACAACCCATTTGTCCAGCCCATACAACCTCAGCTTCCAAATAAGACACCTGCAAGATATACTATGAAAATCACAAAATCACAGAACAGTTTGAGTTGGAAGGGACCTTAAAGATCATCTTGTTCTAGCCCCCCTGCAATGGGCAGGGACACCTTCCACCAGGTCAGGTTCAAAGCTCTGTCCAACCTGACCTTGAACACTTCCAGGGATGGAGCATCCACAACTTCTCTGGGCAACCACTTCCAGTGTCTTGTAAAGAACTTTTACTCACAGTAAAGAATTTCTTCCTGAACGCTAATCTCAATCTACCCTCTTTCAGCTTAAAGCCATTCCCTCTTACACCTTTACACAAAGCCTAAAGTTGTTTAGCATGGTATTTCGCAAGGTGTATTACTTCTACTACTGTCTTCCCATCTACACATTTGTTTCTGCTAAAGTAAAGTTTCCAGTTCATTAGATGAATGACACCAAGAAAAGAATATGGATGGCGGATGCAGGGTCTTGTGTGTCCTAATGGGATCCAGACTAGCAGTCTGGAGATGTCTCCACTTTCCCACTTGACTTGTGCCTTCTTGCTCCTGGTCTCTCAGACAGTCACAGAACATGGCAGAGGGGAAGCCACATCTTAAGGGGTAGCAGAGAGTGAGGCAGCTGCCTGGTCTCTGTCTCAAGAAGGATCTATTTTCAGCATGCCAAACTCCTCCCTCTTCCACGGGAATGTCAGCACTGCAGGGCCTTGCCCACGTCGCATTGCTGTGCAAGACAGCCTGTATCCAGGGTCTGCTCTCCTTCTGCCTCTTCTTTTTTGACTCTGCTGTGCTTTGCATTCAGCTGCAGTGGGGTCCAGCCCTGCAGACATGGAAGCATTGGCAGAAACTTAACAGAGTCCAGATCCATTTCCTTTCACTTTTTCCATCAAGGTATTGTTTCTTCTTCCAGCAGGTTCTTCTTTTCCCAAGGACAGATACCTGTGTGGCTGCTCCAAACCTTTCTACAGGAGCAGTACAGCTACACTGGGAAATTAAACATGTCCAGGAATTTAAGCCAACTGTCACAGGACTCCTTATGCTTATAGGAGTGAACTATTTCTGTATTAAGAATGGTGAGGCTGGATACATGCAGTATTGGAAATGGTCCAAGAAAATGTCAGCTGTCCAGTTATGCCTTTGAATCTGCTTAGGAAATGGGTAGCTGGCACAGGTCAAAAGCTTGACAAGGAATCCGCCAATATTTTATCAGTATAAGTGACTGGCTTCCCGTATCTGCAAATGTTCCCTGGCATAGTGCAGTATACTAGTGAAGACATACCACAAGACGGAGTTTTCTCTCCAGCAATGTCTGTGAACTTGGAGCAGACAAGAAATAGAAATAAGGAATTTGGATTATAGATGACTTAATTGCAAGAAGCTTACAGCACAACACGTCAGGAAATATAAATTAATCATGGGTAGAAGAAAGATCAGTTTTGTGGAAGAAAACGAAGCAGCCACAAAGGCTGAGTAACTCAAACCCCTTCAGGGTCTGCTTATGTGAGCGGCCAAGCGACTGAACATGAGTCTCTACCATTTCTGCTTCTTAAAGAAAAACACTCAAGTTTGCCCACAAATATCCTTTGACTTCACTATGCTTTTCAACTGTAGGAAATTAAAGAAGTGCTACCTTTATTGGTAGTTCCAGTGACACAGAAGCCCTGGATATCCAGTGTTTTTCCATTATGTTCACCTGATGTTCATCTCTATGTTTGACCTCTATAAACATAGTCCACATTACTTTTCCCTGTCTAATGCCTGGAAAACTTGAATCTAATGTTTAGCCTATTTTCCGTGGTAGTAATCATTCAGATTACTTCTTGAAATCCTCAGCCTGTGACCAAGTAGCAGAGATGGACCCAAAAAAAATTAATTAAAAACCCCCAGTTAAATATTCTGCCATTTGGTTGAAAGCTTCAGAAAGAAAAAAAAATAATCACTGGTATTTCGGCAAAGATTAGCTAAGAATGCCTCAGTCTATAGTTTCCATACATTTTAGTTAAATTTTTCAAGCTAAATTACTCTTCCATAATTCTTCTCTGTCTTTCTACTGTCTTTGTGTGTTGCCCCAGTTCAAAACACTAATGACAATACTGATTAAGCTCCTGATAAATGCGTTTTTGTTGTGGACACCAAGTGCTTTTAACCAAGACTGTAAATAGAATTATACAGTCATAGAATCATTCAGGTTGGAAAAGACCTTTGAGATCATCAGGTCCAACCATTAACTCAGGATTGACAAGTCCACCACTAAACCCTGTTACCAAGCACTGCAGCTATGCATTTTTAAACACCTCCAAGGACGGTAACTCCACCACCTCCCTGGTAGTGTTCCAATGTGTGACTGCCCTTTCAGTGTAGATGTTTTTCTTAGCATCCAATCCAAACTTCCCCTGGTGCAGCTGGAGGCATTTTCCTCTTGTCCTGTCGCTTGTTACCTGGAAGAAGAGACCCCACACACACACACCCTGCCTACAGCCCCTGTCAGGCAGCTGTAGAGAGTGATCAGGTCCTCCCTGAGCCATCATCTCTCCAGGCTGAACACCCCCAGCTACCAGATGCCCCCCATCAGACGGTGCCCCAGCCCCTTCCCCAGCCCCCTGCCCGTCCCTGGACACGCTCCAGCCCCTCTGCGTCCCTCTTGGAGCGAGGGGCCCAGAGCTGAACCCAGGGTTTGAGGTGCAGCTGCACCAGTGCTGAGCACAGGGGGATGGTCACTGCCCTGGTCCTGCTGGCCACGCTGTCTCAGACACAAGCCACGATGCTGTTGGCCACCTTGGCCACCTGGGCTCACTGGGGGCTCATGCCCAGCCGGCCGTCAGCCAGCCCCCCCAGGCCCTTTCTCTCCGGGCAGTTCCCAGCCCCCTGCCCCAGCCTGCAGCGCTACTGGGGCTGCTGTGACCCACGGGCAAGGACAGCCAGCCAAATAGCCAGCCAGCCTCTGTGAAGACTCTGATGATATAAAAACCTACTCTTGGAAGACTGATGCAGCACTGTGATAGTATCATGGGTTGCAGGTTCTGGGAAACTTCCAACATATATGCAAGTTATTCATGAAACCATGCTGTTTGGGAATAATTTTACCAATACACTTACAAGCAAGATATGTAACTAAGCTACAATTTTTATCTTGATTCTTTTGCTTTATACTTGTTGTTTTATTTAGTCGAAATGTCAAATGTTGGCAACATTTTCCAAAGGTCTATAGGCCTTTCTTTTAATGAGCAAGGTGTTTTACAGGTGGCTACTAAAATATCAAGTAAATAATTATTCCTTTTGATATATTCTTATTCAGGTGAAGGTAGAAGACAACTGGAAAATTAAAAAATAGAAATTCTAACATGTTTCTTTTTCTATTCTCAATGTGTCAAATGTAATGTCAGCAAGTGGATTTCTCTAGAACAGGAAATGAACTGTGATGTGTCACTGAGATGGGGCTGTCACCTGTGATCTGTGAGACCAAGGCGACTGGATTTGCAAAGACAAATGAAGGTTCTCCTAAACAATAACACATTCAAATGTCTTTTTATATTGAACGTTTTTCCAGTAGCTTGGGACGTAATTATAGGGTACTCAAAAATGCAACAATGAGATTTTCCTCTAACATGCTCAAAGTGAATGGATAGATACGCTGCCTGCCCATGCCTTTTCAGTCATCTTGGTTTGTTGGAGCATACAGGGAACTGATGATGGCTGAGCTTCTGACTTTGGCATCTGTGTCAACCACACAAAGTTGAATGAGATAAATCTGCACCAGCTAATTTAGCTTTACATTCCAGCTATGTAGTTATGCTCCTTCTTTGTTCTGACATTGAAACCATGATTATTTAAATCTTATTACATAAGGAAACACTTGTAGCTTGTAGGAAGTCAGAGTTTAATCGGTCCTTGAGTTCGTCAAATAGTTGAAAGTTTCCTCCAAGACATAACGCTGATTTTCTCTCGAGCTCTTAGCTAATCTGCCTCTAAATTACCACCTGCGTTTGGAAGAAAGAGAGCTTCCCATTCCTGCCAAGACACTGGATGCATTGCAGCAGCATGTTTAACAGCAATGGCCACTGAGGTGGTAGTGCACTTTCCCTCATCTTTGGGAACTATGGCTTTTCTTGCTGCTCAGGTGGACAGAGGGTGCTGGTACCAGAACATCATTAAGATACTTCTAATTGCCCTGAATTTTCTCTTTCAATTATAGGACAGATAGAACTGCCTCAAATGTAACCCCATATTCTTCAATACACATAGTACTGCCCCAGCTGTATCTATTTAAGTGAACAAAAATTAGCTGCTCTTCAGTAGGACCAGAGTTAGGGTAAGAATAAATGTACCAGAGAGCTTCAGTTTTATTAATGTATCCTCCTGTGGCCGTCTCCATTACCTTGGATCCTGGATCTTGTGAAGCAAAGACTGCTGCACTACAAATTTCAGCTGCGCCCATTTAACGTGGTATTATTTCCCTCAGAAACTGTGCTTGTACACAGAAGGAGACTTGAGAGGGATAAGGAAAATGGTTCAGTTATATGTCACCCTGGGAATGGGGGCAAAGAGCGGGGCACATGAGTATCAGAGAGAGGACATAAGAAGGAATTAACATCTCCAGCCATACCCTGCTGAGTTTCCATTCGGTCCTGGCAGCAGTGGGAATCAGCTACTTCTTTTCTCAGCTGTTGCTGTAACCTGAAAAGAGCCCCAAAAGGCTTTCAAGGTCATACTGCGAGGATAGGTCAGTGCTGCACTAGACCATGTGGCTTCTGGAAAAGACCGTGGGACAGTTTCTTTTATGAGAAGCTTTCTTATTTTGGATGAGCCCAGTTCATAGGCATTTTCCTCAACTCTCCTGGCAGAGCACAGACATTTATATTCTCTCTGCAGATAGAAAATCAACTGAATTTGACATTGTGCTTGAGGGCACATACACATGATCAAGTTTAAATTGCTATTACTCCCTCCAAATCAATTTCAGTGTGTAGAAACTGTGTGAGGCTCCATAAGCTAACCAAAAGTTTTTCATCCTTTTGTACTTTGAATTTTTTGCATTGGCTTTGGACAATATAAGACAGCCACAGTGGGGGAAACTGCCCATTGCTTGAGTATGACAATACAATTCCATAAAAAGATAGTTCTGTAAAGCAGACTTTTAAGCGAAGATGAAGACTGAAAAAAAAAACACAAATCCAGAGAATTCAGAGTATTTGAAAAGACAAAACACTGTAACTCTACTTGTAACAACACAGGATGTCACCTGAATTTAGGACTGTGAAATACATTGGCAAACAGCATGTTGTTCACGTACAGAAAACTTGTAAAGCAATGTAAGAGTTAAGACCTGAATATCCATATATACTTACGTATAGATACTGTAGGACTGTGGCATACAAAGCTTAAGGATAGAGTGTTTTCACTTTTTCAGAATTTTTATGAATATTATTTCATTTATCATCCCTGATATTCATAATATACTACACAGAAAAGAGATTTACACAACACTGAATTTTTCCTTAAGTAAAATGGGGAATTTGGCATATCTTTCATGAACCTTTAATGCAATACTGTCATAAAAGTAGGTACGGTTATTTTCTGCTATATAACTGCGGAATAGCACACAGAGTACAGTTATATTCTCCTGGGAACACTGACCAAACCCACCTGAATTTTAACTAAAAAAATTGTAATGATTTGCAGCTAGAGGAAATGTCATCTCACTACTGAGAGGATATTAGGAAGTGAGTAAGGAATTCTTTCTCGCAGCCTAGCTCACACATTAAGAAGCTACCCTGGGGCTGGGACTAATTCCGTGGAAGGCTCCTGGTTTCTAAACTCTAGTGAAAAGACCTGATGCTACATCGAAACTTGCTAAAAGCGCTGCTAGCAACTGTCAACACTTGAAGACACTTCTACTCACTGTCCACTTCCCTTTCAAACCAGACCTTCCCTCAGCTGACTGCACACCCAGAGCTGCCTGGCCGTGTGCGTCACTCCTGCCTGCGATGCAGCTGGGTCCACATCTGAGACAACACAACAGCAAAACCCCAGAAGAGCTCTACTGAGAAGACTGGCTTTGTCATTGGCCACTGGGAAGTTAAAGATTTTCAGTCCCCAAAGTCACACTCAGCTAGACTCTCCATATAGCCTCTGGAGATCCAGGCACATCCCGAGGGCACTTTGTCCCAGCCTGGCAACACTGCAGAAGACAGGCTTGCTACGTACCACTGAGAGCAGGACCCCACAGAAAAGCAACAGCAGCTACTCAGAGAAGAACTTGGGGATATTGGTGGATGAAAAAACAGACATGAACCAGCAATGTACACTTGCAGCCCAGAAAGCCAATTGGATCCTGAGCTGCATCAAAAGAAGCATGGCCATCAGGTCAAGAGAGGTGAGACTCCCCCTCTGGTCTACTCTTGTGAGACCCCACCTGCAGTACTGTTTCCAGCTGAGGGGTCTCCAGCACAAGACAGACATGGACCTGTTAGAGCAGGTCCAGAGGAGGGCCACAAAAATTATCTGAGAGCTGAAACACCTCTCTTATGAAGAAAGTCTGAGAGATTCAGGATTGTTCAGCCTGGAGAAAAGTTAGAGTGGACCCCCTTGCAGCTTTTTGGTACCCCTTAAAGGGGCCTTATAAGAAAGATGGAGAAAAGCATCTGTAAACAGGAAAAAAACCTGTAGTGACAGGACAAGAAGTGAGGGTTTTAAACTGAAGGAGGGTAGATTTCAAATAACTAGAAGGAAGAATAGGGCTCACTTCTGTTGAAAGTATTTGAGCCAGTTCTGTTTAATAACTTTATTGATGATCTGGATGAGGGGATTGAGTGCACCCTCAGTAAATTTGCAGATAACTTCAAGCTGGGCATGAGTGTTTGTCTCTTGAAGGTAGGAAGGCTCTACAGAGGGATCTGGGCAGCCTGGACTGGTGGGCCAAAGCCAATTGTAGGTGGTTCAACACGGCTCTGGATCTGTGCCGGGTCCTGCCCGTGGGTCACAGCAGCCCCAGAAGCGCTGCAGGCTGGGGCAGGGGGCTGGGAAGCTGCCCGGAGGGAAAGGGCCTGGGGGGGCTGGCTGACGGCCGGCTGGGCATGAGCCCCCAGTGAGCCCAGGTGGCCAAGGTGGCCAACAGCATCGTGGCTTGTGTCTGAGACAGCATGGCCAGCAGGACCAGGGCAGTGATCACTCTCCTGTAGGGAGGGCAATGAAGCTAGTGAAAGGTCTAGAGCACTAGTCTGATGAGGAACAGCTGAGGGAACTGGGGGTGTTCATCCTGGAGAGGAGGAGACTCAGGGGGGACCTGACTGCTCCCTACAGCTGCCTGACAGGGGCTGTAGCAGGCAGGGGTCACTGTGCTCCCAGATAACAAGCAACAGGACAAGATGGAATGGACTCAAGCTGCACAAGGGGAGGTTTGGATTGTATAGTAGGAAAAATGTCTTCACTGAAAAGGTGGTCACACATTGGAACAGGCTTCCCAGGGAGGTGGTGGAATCACCAACCCTGGAGGTGTTTAAAACTCATGTAGATCTAGTGATTAGGGACAGGGTTTAGTGGTGGACTTGTCAGTCCTGAGTTAATGGTTGGACTTGATCTTAAAGGTCTTTTCCAACCTAAATGATTCTATGATTCTAAGAAGTATTTTATGACGAGGGTGGTGAGACACTGGAACAGGTTTCCCAGAGAAGTCACAGATGCCCCACCATTGGAAGTGTTCAAGGTCAGGTTGGATAGGGCTTTGAGCAATGTAATCTAATGAAAGATGTCCTTGTCCACAGCAGGGGTGTTGGACTAGATGGTCTTTGAAGGTCTTTTCCAATGGAGACCATTCGGTCATTCTACTTGGTACTCCACCTGTTGCTGCCAGAGGATGCTGCCTTTACAGTTTGATGTTACAGCTTCCCTGGGAGTGGGAGACCAGAGTTCCCTCCCCAGTCTGATGGGAGAAAACCCTCAGCTCTTACACCCTGGGAGAAGTCTCAGTCACTCCTGCTCCTCCCATGGTCTTCTTAACCCCATGCTCTGATCTGCCAAGGTCCTCCTGTCCCCTCCTTGGCCAGGAGCAATAACTCACTGGGCTGCTGGACACCACATAGCACCCCAGTGCCTCAGGTTTGGGTTTGGGTTCCAGGCTGGGGCCCAGCCACTCAAAATCTGGGTGCTGCAATGTCAGACCCCTTCTTGGAGCAAGGTCTTTATGCACAGCGTACTGTCTGATGTTGGATATTACTTTGTATCCCATGCCTCGTTTTTCTGACCTTGGTCCTGTGTCCCTGTCCTCTTTCAATAACCAAATGTAAACGACCAGAAGAGCGTGTTTCAATCTGACAGCATTTAACACAGCTCAAGTAACAGTGCCCTTTCCCTAAAACCAGATGAGTCACCGTCCAGGACTACCAGCAAATCCCCCTTTCTCAGAGTATCAGGACTGTCTACCACCTCTAGTGCTCTGATACAGGCAGCAACCTGTTGATAACTGTTGTTGCAGGAACTGTATGAAGGTGTAAATGTGCAACACACTACTTTCTGGGAGTTGTGGGTAGGAAAGGCTGAAGGCACCTTTGTTTTTTTCCCAGTTGGTGAATTTGACAGCGGGAGCATGCACATGGGAGACCGGCTTTGGCTGAGACTGTGGTTTATGTTGGAGGAATTGGAAAGAAGTGCTGCATATTGATAGGTAAACTGAGGAATGCAAGTCTCTTCAACTAGGTCATCTTCTGGATGTGTGAGCTGAGCTCTGGGATGGTGGGAGAGCTCTGGAATGCCGCAAGAGCAGAAATTTCTGTAGGAATCGAAGACGCCTTGATTGTTATGTAGCCTATGTAACTACCTGTAAGCACTTCTTGTGACAAGTGGTATGAACATTCAGATGGCATAGATTTCCACAGGCCCAAATCTTTACCTCAGCAATTTGTTTTATTTATGGTACAGATTGACAGGTCAGACCTGGAAAAAAAGGCAAAAGAAAGAACTGAGGTCCTTTCCTGAATTGCCAGTATGGATACTTGCTAATGAATTATGACATCAAGAAAAGAAAGGAGCATCTGTTGTTCAGCTGCACTGACCTACATAGCAGAAATCACAGCATACCTTACGATATCTCCCTTAGCATGAATTCATGCACAGGATTAAACAACTCTTCTTGAAGAATCTCCCCCTTTTTTGAAATTTCAAGTGTAAGGCTGGGCATATGTCCATGAGTGTATTTATGCCTTTTATACATCAGAAGTGACCTCATATCTCTCTCTGAGACTCCAACCCAGCAGTGCAGCTAGACCACAGCCTCCTATTGCCATGACCCAATCTTTGTCTCTTGGATGGTCGTCTTGCCATGTCTATGACTCTCAGGCACCGGCACTATCACACTGAAGGACTCAGATTACTCCTCTATTTTCAGAATTTTACCAACACAACCTCCAAATGCTTTTAGTAATACTTATTTCCCACTTAGTGGCCTGCTTAATGTATTGCTCTTTGGCATTTCTTATAAGCTTCATACCATCATATGGGGAAGATAAATGTTGTCATTCCCATTGTACAGCTGGGATAGCTGCAGCACACACATACCAAGCAATCCACCCTGGGTCATACAGTGAGTCGGTGGGAAAGCCAGCAATAGAATCCATAAGTCCTGCATCCAAGTTCTCTAAGTGCCTTGACTAGTCCAGATTCCCTCCTTAACACCCTTGTCAAATTATTTATAGGAGATGCATTCATATAGTCAGTAAGACAGCAAAATTTTCTAATTATATCTAGTCATGTCAAATGACAATTATGCCCTTAGTTCAGTTTGCCAGACAATGCTTTGCCAAAAATTTTTTGACCGAAGAAAGAGTAGGCATCTGTAGCATCTGCAGACTAGATCGTATAAAATGTCCCTGTGACAAGTCTGCCCTGTCTCCACGGAAAGCTTCAAGGTAAGTGTATGGGGTCGGCAGGCTTGCAAGAAGGGGATGGTGCCCTTATGTGCTGCAGCATTCCTGCTGCCTCCGATGCTCATTTCCAGGAGGGGAGTCCGTTTCTCAGCTTAGGGTTTAAATCTGCTTTCAAGGCACCTGCACCTTTTCACTCTGGATTTCTGTGCAGCAGCAAGTAGGGAGCTGCCATTTCTGTTTCACAGTACCGACCAGCTGCCAGCCTGCAAGATCCCAGCTGGTGTCACGAGAGGTAAGAACCTGATTTATTAATTCTTAGAGGAAAGAGAAAGATCCTTTTGGGTGGGGTTTCTAGATGGCTGAGTGAATGATTACTGTTTCACCCTGTATTTTCAGACCCAGTGTAACTGATTACAGTAGGTGGTGGGGGGTGCCCAAGGCTGGTAAGGCTTTCAGGTGAATCTTAGAAATACAGAACAGACCAGGTTGGAAGGGTCATCAAAAGACCATCTGGTCCAATCTTTAAGTGGCTGTGTTTGAGGTCTCTGACCACTGACGGCAGACCAGAAATTCCCCACGGGGACATTCTTCACTTCTGCGTAACGGACCTCAGAGGGAGCGAGGCGTGCTGGCTTCCCACCTCTGCTGTCACAGCAGTAGAACTAGACCAATATGAGCACAGTAGGAAAAAGTGCAAAATTCAATATTTTGTCTCAGAGCACGTGAATGGATGTGTTATTTTGTCCAAAATTTGCTGTGAGTCACTAAAGAGCAGAAAGAACAGTTACGAGCAAACAAACTCTGCTTGTCATCTCTGTAAAACGCTGCCATTTGTTCCCCTTACTACTCTGCCTGTTCCCTAATTAAAAAAAAAAAAAAAAAGGAAGCTGCAGCTCTCCTTCTCAGTAAGCCACCACCTGTTCCTTCAGGGACAAATAAAGAATTATCATGTTACTCCCTCATTTTAGTACAAATATAACAGAATATTAAAGGTGGTGTAAATATTAGGTACCTATCTCTATACAGGATAGAAATACATAAATGTTTGTCTTTTTGTCTAAGCTGCCCATTGTTATTTTCTGGAGGAAAAAAAGCTGGAAAAGTAATTTTTCAGATAAATTAATACTGGCTTTAAAAATCCTTGTTTTTTTAAATTCCTGAGTTGAGCTTTGAACCTTTGCATGTAACCTTTTTTTCCTTTAAAATTATATTAATTTAAGAAGAAAAAAAAACCCAAAAGAAAATAACAGAAATGGAGCTATGTCAGTATGCCTTGGAACAGCATTACTCTTCTTTTGTCAGGCACTGTAACTATTTATGCCTGTATTAAAGAACTCACTAAAATTAGCAAATATTTGCATCATTAATAAAATTTAAAAAAATGTTTTAGAGACTGAAACTGAGCCATCAAGATGCTCTATGCCACTCAAGACACCAGTGTATGAGCCTTCTAATCTTTCTGAATTAGTATCACTTGGGAATAATTAGAGTGCCTAAAAAGCTGAAATTAATTTTGAGGTACTTAACTCTGCAAAACAGTGCCTAAATGCTTGACTAATAAGATACTAAGGATTATTTCAAATGTGAATGCAATAAAGTGGACCCTAACACAAAAAAATTTCACAAAATATAATTTTCAAAGTTTCCATATATGTTGAATCATACCTATGCAAAAATATACAATTACTTCCAAAATCCCCTATGAATAGTATTAGTGTAGTATCATTCATTTCTCATTTTTTCTTCTACTAAGAAATGCTTACTTTTTGAAATATTTGGGCAACATATCTGCTCTTCCACAGCGATCTCTGCTGACGAGACCCTCCATAAAGTGCAGCCATGTCATCAGACTCCGAGATGGCCATCTTTGGGGAGGCGGCTCCTTACCTCCGAAAATCGGAAAAGGAAAGAATTGCAGCCCAGAACAAGCCTTTCGATGCCAAGACATCCGTCTTTGTGGTACATGCAAAGGAATCCTTTGTGAAAGGGACAATCCAGAGCAAAGAAACAGGGAAAGTCACTGTCAAGACTGAAGGTGGAGAAGTGAGTAAACCGTAAGATTTACAAACAGCATTTGATTCCTGCTCTGGGCTCTTAGCTGGCATGCAGGGACCTTTCTTTCCTCTGACAGACCCTGACCGTGAAGGAAGATCAAATCTTCTCCATGAACCCTCCCAAGTACGACAAGATCGAGGACATGGCCATGATGACCCACCTCCACGAGCCCGCTGTGCTGTACAACCTCAAAGAGCGTTACGCAGCCTGGATGAT
This sequence comes from Falco cherrug, assembly GCF_023634085.1. Classification (NCBI taxonomy): domain Eukaryota; kingdom Metazoa; phylum Chordata; class Aves; order Falconiformes; family Falconidae; genus Falco; species Falco cherrug. Next base: position 119,031,544 of record NC_073697.1, read on the forward strand.
CTACGTAAGTACCAGCAGCAGCCTGCCTTTGGGCAGCCGGGAGGAACTGCTCTGCCAGGCCAAGTGGGAGCCAACGTGCTGTCTCCCTTCCTCGCAGACCTACTCGGGGCTCTTCTGCGTCACTGTCAACCCCTACAAGTGGCTGCCGGTGTACAACCCGGAGGTGGTGTTGGCCTACCGAGGCAAGAAGCGCCAGGAGGCCCCTCCACACATCTTCTCCATCTCGGACAACGCCTATCAGTTCATGCTGACTGGTGAGTGGCAACATCTATCTCAGAGGGATTGTACCATGAAGTTCTCTGAAGGCATGCTCTGTCCCAGTAATAAAATGAGACTTTTTCAAAGCTTTCATGGTTCTCATGCATACATGCCAAAAGTGACTCTTTTACTATCTTCACCCCATTGTTTCTACTATTTTGAATTACAGACACCCTTGCACTCACTGAGGGGTTCTAGAGGGTTTTTTGGCTGGTTGGTTGGTGTTTTAAGTTAAGCTGACAGCATAGAGTTGAGAACATTAAACTTACCTGACTGCGTTTCATTCAGCTCAGTATTGTTCATTGAGTTTTAAGCACTGTTCTCCACTTTGTCCCTTTCACAGATCGCGAGAACCAGTCGATCCTGATCACGTACGTACACCCCCTGCTCGGGTCCCTGCGGGGCTGCCCGGTGCCAGGGGACCTCCTGCCTGACCACACACTCTCTGTGTCTCTCTTTGGTTTGACAGCGGAGAATCCGGTGCCGGGAAGACTGTGAACACGAAGCGTGTCATCCAGTACTTTGCAACAATTGCAGCAAGCGGGGATAAGAAGAAGGAAGAGCAGCAGCAGGCAGGCAAAATGCAGGTAAAGTAACAGGTGCTGGCTGGAATCAATGCTTTCCTCTGTTCCCGACGTGATTTTTGGAAAGGATAAGCAGCAATAATTCTCATTCTGCAGGGAACGCTTGAGGATCAAATCATCAGCGCCAACCCACTGCTGGAGGCCTTTGGAAACGCCAAGACCGTGAGGAACGACAACTCCTCACGCTTTGTAAGCTGCATAACCAAATTATTCCTGAAAAATAATAAATAGGAGTGTATGGCAGTAACTGTTTACTGGTTTTCAGCCATACCTTTTTCAGGACTAAAACCAAATTTTCTTATGATGACTTTCTTATCATGACTAATGAAATCCACCCATTCCTTCCCATTTGTATATTGATCATACATAAGACGTACAGCTGTCTCACTTTTGATTATATTCATGGTCAAAACTGTAAAAGACAACTTTATGTCAAGTATGGAAATAGAGCTGATTCTTAAGAAAATGTCTGAGCAGAAATCTTCTGTCCAGTGGAGTAAATAGCAAAACTCTTACAGTCAGGTATGTTTTAATGACATAGATCTTAACACACTTTTATTCCTTTAAAGGGCAAGTTCATCAGAATCCACTTTGGTGCTACAGGAAAACTAGCTTCTGCTGATATTGAAACATGTAAGACACTTCCCTGAACTGTTCACAATCTACCCGTTCACCCATCTATTCATACACTACCTTTTCACACAACCGTCTATCCTGCCTTCCCCATTTTTCTTCCCATTTTCTCCCTATATTCTTTTTTGACATGTCTTCTTTTTTTCTAAATAAAATTTCCCTCCAGATCTGTTGGAGAAGTCCAGAGTCACTTTCCAGCTCAAAGCAGAAAGAAGCTACCACATATTCTATCAGATCATGTCCAACAAGAAGCCAGAGCTGATAGGTAGGAAGAATGATGAACTTACAGGAAGGCTGCTAAACATCAGCTCCAATTATTACTTGTTTCACTAAGTTTGCTTGTCCTCCTCTTCCTGCTTTCAGACATGCTTCTCATCACCACCAACCCATATGATTATCACTTCGTAAGCCAAGGCGAGATCACTGTTCCCAGCATTAATGACCAGGAGGAGCTGATGGCTACAGATGTAAGTAATGATTAAAAACATACCTATTGGCATCTCTCCCAGACAGAGCTTTTATTTTATTTTTCCTGTTGCAGAGTGCCATTGACATCCTGGGCTTCACTGCTGATGAGAAGACAGCCATCTACAAGCTGACAGGGGCTGTCATGCACTATGGGAACCTGAAGTTCAAGCAGAAACAACGAGAGGAGCAGGCAGAGCCTGATGGCACAGAAGGTATTAGCAAAGTCTGTGGTTGATCTGTTAGAAATAGAATAGCAATAATCAGTATTTGGAAGATGGAGAAAGAAAACAGTGGAAATGTGTAAAAAAGTGTTCAGGTGAGCTAGTATATAGGTATGAAACTGCCATCCAAAATATACCCTTTTTTTAATTACTACCTAATCTTTATTTGAAGTATAAATTGCATATGTGTCCATAATTCTCTCCTAGAGTATCACAGTTCTAGATAGCACAGCCTGCTCAGTGTGCTTGTATTAAAAACCCACTGAGAAAGGTTTTTCAGAAAATACATTTCTAGTTGCTTTTCTAAAGAAAATGGAACCATTAAATTCAGTATTAGAATTTTTCCTTCATAAATGACGTTATTTAGGAATTTTGCTCAGGTGAGGGAACTTTCCTTCAATTTCTTTCTTCTCCTTTGGAGATTCAAACCCATAACCATCACTACATACTACTATTACCTAAACATCAGTCCAAGTGAAGCGTAGACACACTACATAGGAAAGAACTGACTTAGATTTCTACATCTCAGTTGATTACTTAATCACTTAAACGTTATACACTGCATACATGGTTTGAAATGACTAAGCCTTGTCTACTTCAAAGAATGCTCTCAGATGGTCACCTTCAGGGCTGAATTTTTAGGTTTTGATCCTGAGTGAAGGAATATGTTTTCTTTTCTGCTATGACAGTAAGTCTCCAGAAACGGGCACTTCTTAATTGTTGCCTCTGATTCTGGAATGCATTCCCCTTTAGGGAATTCTGCGAGTCTGTGTTTATACAGCTACTGCCAAGTACAGGTGGCCCAACTACCTAAGTGCATGTTTTGGATTACACTGAGGCAGCCAACCTGCTAACACTTCGGTTTTTAGTTGCCTGGCTTATACATAGCAATTAGCTCTGGACTGAAGTGATGAACTTCAGCTTTCAGGATGAATTATTAATACATTGTTTCTAGATGCTTCTATGAAGATTTTTAATATATGCAATATATTTATGATATATCAATATATACCAATAAGGTGTACTGCTCTGAAAAGCTTTCAAAACAAAGATGATTTTTTTATTTTAATGACTGTCATGCTTCCTCTGAGATCCAGCAAGCAGAATTTGGTCACAAGGACAATCAATATTGCAGTTGCTTTGGAAAGGGTTCACAACTCAGAATGCTACATGCCTTGTTAGTCTTCATTTTTCTATCTCCTTATCCTTCTACTCAGTGGCTGATAAGGCTGCCTACCTGATGGGTCTGAACTCAGCTGACCTCCTCAAGGCCCTCTGCTACCCCCGAGTCAAAGTTGGGAATGAGTATGTGACCAAGGGTCAAACCGTGCAGCAGGTAGGACAAATGTGGTAGCCTGGAACATGCTTTGATGGTTCCCATTGATTCTCCTCTTGCTGAGTATAGTAACCTCCAAACCTTTCTCCTTGCTTTAGGTGAACAATTCAGTGGGTGCTCTGGCAAAGGCGGTCTATGAGAAGATGTTCTTGTGGATGGTTGTTCGTATCAACCAACAGCTGGATACCAAACAACCCAGACAGTACTTCATTGGTGTCCTGGACATCGCTGGCTTTGAGATCTTTGATGTAAGATTTGCAGGTTTGAGGACTTCTATTGCAGGGGGAGACTTCTATATCAGAGGACTTCCAAGTAATATTCTTCTGAAGGTTTTACATGAGACTTTAATTTAACATTTGCAGTTTTCTGGGGAAAAAAAAAAAACTTCCTTTTTTTTTTGGACCAAAATCCTTAGAAGCTTCATCAGTACAAGAACAGAGTTTTGTTTTCTTATGTAAAATTAGCAAATAAAATTTTATATATTGCAATATTTTAACAGCATGAGCCTAATGTTAATGATTAAAAAAAACCCAACATAATTGTGGTTACTTTGTATAAAGGCTTCCAGAGCAGAACTAGGATTTGGAGACCCAGCAACAAATATATAACAGGTTAAAGTTGCGTATGTTTTTTGAAGGACCAAGGAATGAAAAGGTAGGTGTTTAATCAGATATTTAAAAATTGGAGACCAGGGTACCTCTCTTTTGTGGCTGAATAAAAAAAATGCCAAGTACTTTATGAGTTTTAGGACATTCACTAACGATATCTGCTCTAGAAAAAAAAATTCACTTTCATTATGTAGGTATTTCTCTGGGGAATTGCATATAGGTCGTGCTGTGGTGTGGGATAACAACTGATAATGCAGTTGTGTTTTAACTGGGAAGACTTACAAAGGGTTGAGAAGGTAAGGACTGTGCATATTGACAATGGCTTGGTTTCTTTTCCCACTGGGAAGTTCAACAGCCTGGAGCAGCTGTGCATCAACTTCACCAATGAGAAACTGCAACAGTTCTTCAACCACCACATGTTCGTGCTGGAGCAGGAGGAGTACAAGAAGGAAGGAATTGAGTGGACATTCATTGACTTTGGGATGGACCTGGCTGCCTGCATTGAGCTCATTGAGAAGGTAAAATTTTAATTCAAAATGTCATGTATTTTCAGGAACTAATTATTTTAAGTTGAAAATGGCTAAATGCTATTCAAAACAAAGGTCTCTACCATGGTTAACTTCATGGATTCAGTTTCAGTTGTTGGAATATCTCTTAATCTGTATTATTGCTTATTATGCATTAGAGATATTAAAAGTCCACATATAACTATGGAAATCATTCCTCACATACCTTCTCTGTGTGGAAGATATCTCTGCTTGCTTGATTAAAGGACATTAAAAAAAAAACAAAACAAACCACAGAGCAGATCCCAAAGTAGAGTACAAATAGTTATCTGGACAATACTTTACTATGTAGCATCTAAGAAAAAATGTAAGTACAAGGCAATACAGTCAGTGCCTGAACTCTGAGTGCAAGAAATTGAAGATTTCTTGGTTTTTTTGTATAATTTAGGGAGTTGATTAAAAGTACAGAACCTGAAGTATATATACAATGAACACATTTGTGAAACATTTTTAAATATGATCTTTCTCCTCGTGACTTTTTAACATAGTTTTTAGAACAGAAAACATTCCTGAATCACTGTGTCAAAGTGTGAGCGAAGCGGGTGAATCTTTTAAGCTAACTTTTTAGAAAGAAATTTTCTTCATGGCAAGGGTATTTATTTCTTTCTCAGCTTCCTGTCATGTACTATAATCCCTTTAAGACAAAGTCATGCTTATATTATTCTGCAGGCATTCTCTTTTTTATTGTACTATCTTCCAGCCCATGGGCATCTTCTCCATCCTGGAAGAGGAGTGCATGTTCCCCAAGGCAACTGACACCTCTTTCAAGAACAAGCTCTACGACCAGCACCTGGGCAAGTCCAGCAACTTCCAGAAGCCCAAGCCTGCCAAAGGCAAGGCTGAGGCCCACTTCTCCCTGGTGCACTATGCTGGCACGGTGGACTACAACATCTCTGGCTGGCTGGAGAAGAACAAAGACCCCCTGAATGAAACTGTCATTGGGTTGTACCAGAAATCCTCTGTGAAGACACTGGCCTTACTCTTTGCCTCTTATGGCGGAGCAGATGCAGGCTAGTTTTCTAACGTCTTTTTTTTCCAACATTTATGATATGTAAAGATGCAACATAAAATATAATATTAAAATAATCTTTTTGTTTTTAGAGGCTGGTGGTGGTGGTGGTGGAAAGAAGGGTGGCAAGAAGAAGGGTTCTTCTTTCCAGACAGTCTCAGCTCTTTTCCGGGTAAAGTATGAATTTCATTATCTGTAAAGTTACATGAACGTAGTTTAACATCTGACCTACCTAAACTCCCATTCTTCTCATGACCTAATTTTTATGATGAAACTATAGCAAGTATAAAATGGGTAGAGGTTATTCACTGATTTTTCTTGTTAATTATCTGTTCATTTTGGGGATTTGTTTCACTAACTCCTCAACAGCAACCTGAATTCCTTTTGAAAGTTCACTTACACTCTTTGTGAAACATATTTTTAAGAATCCAGTATGTATACAGAAATATTATTCATATAAGAGCTTGTGTTAAAATATTTATACAGTATGATATTATTTTCTCCAGACTAAAGTATTTAACTATATTGAACAATATACTTAAGTACATTGCAAGTTTGATGAAAGCAAAATTTTGAATTTGAAAGCTTCTTCCTTCTAAAATTCATTACACTAGTTCCTTGGCATCTATATTCAGAGTATACACAAGTAATTTCTTTAGTATAAGGCCCTATACATAATCCCACAGGAGAACTTGAACAAGCTGATGACGAACCTACGGAGCACTCACCCCCATTTTGTCCGTTGCATCATCCCAAATGAAACAAAAACACCTGGTAAGACGCTCAAGCAGAAGGAGAACTCCCTCTGATACATCCCCCTTCCCCTCTGCAATGGAGACTCTGGCATTCATTTGTGCTCGGAATTTCTAGGTGCCATGGAGCATGAACTGGTACTTCACCAGCTGCGATGCAACGGCGTGCTGGAAGGCATCAGAATTTGTAGGAAAGGTTTCCCCAGCAGAGTCCTTTACGCTGACTTCAAGCAGAGGTAAGAGCACTGCACCTCTCAGCACCATTAAACTCAACGTTGGTTCATTCATGTAGGTTCATGCAGGCTGGACTCTGTTGTCAAAAATAGCTACCTGTGAGCTGGTGGGGCCCAGTAGCTGGTGTGTGTTGCTTGGGGAAAAACAGCCTTGTCTTTCCCTTGCTCCTTCCACAGATACAAGGTGCTTAATGCCAGCGCTATCCCAGAGGGACAGTTCATTGACAGCAAGAAGGCCTCTGAGAAGCTGCTTGGGTCAATCGATGTGGATCACACCCAGTACAAATTCGGCCACACCAAGGTACAAGCCCTCCTTGACTCACTCACGGCATGTCTGTGCTTTGCTCTGCCTGACAGTGACGGGCTGCAACATTCCCTTTCTCAAGGTCTTCTTCAAAGCTGGGCTGCTGGGACTCCTGGAGGAGATGAGGGATGAGAAGCTGGCACAGCTCATCACCCGCACACAGGCCAGGTGCAGGGGCTTCCTGATGAGAGTGGAGTACCAGAGAATGGTGGAGAGGAGGTAGACATTCCCCAGCTTCACTTAAAGCCCCTGTCCCTGGGGGAAACTGTTGGCACTCATCATACTGAAGATATTCAATGTGCGCTTTAATTGTGCTTCAGGGAGTCCATCTTCTGCATCCAGTACAACGTTCGTGCATTCATGAACGTGAAGCACTGGCCCTGGATGAAGCTGTTCTTCAAGATCAAGCCCTTGCTGAAGAGTGCAGAGTCTGAGAAGGAGATGGCCAACATGAAGGAAGAGTTTGAGAAAACTAAGGAAGAGCTTGCAAAGTCTGAGGCAAAGAGGAAGGAGCTGGAGGAGAAAATGGTGAAACTGATGCAGGAAAAAAACGATCTGCAGCTCCAAGTACAGGCTGTGAGTAACTTCTTTACTTTTTTCACGTGAGGGAAATGATTAAATAAGATCTAACTCTTCTTGCATACTACAGAACTCTCAAATTATACACTAAACTGCCTTAAAAATAATTTTAAGTTGAACACCATGTAACTAAAGGTAAAATTCAGGCCACATACTTTCCCCACTCAATCTCAATATTAAGAAGTAGGGTTTAAGCTAAAGAAAGATTTTTTAGTCTTAAGGCCTGCAGGGACATGTCTCCACGTGAGTTCATGACATAAAGCTTCATTACAGACAGTGTCATGTATTTAGTGGAGCAGGGACAATGATTCCGTTGACCAACAACTCTGCCTTAATGCAGTTGTCAAAATGAGGAGCCTCGTGCCATTTCTCATGGTGTATCTCACCTGAGCCCTGCTCCCAGAAGATACAGATGACCATTACATCCCACGACACTAACGCCAGCCTTGTATGTTTGTCTCTAATAACATGTGGCCTCTCAGAAACTTAGGCAACCTTTAGGAAATACCCTTAGGTTGAAGTGTCCATTTCAGGGAAAGATGAATCTTGTTCTAGTGTCCACTGACTGTATTAGCTAGGTATAAATCTACTAATGGGAGTATTACATATTTTCTCCATGGTGAAATTATTTCTGTTTCTCAGTAGTTCCACATAAATTTGAATACGGTACATTATATACAGTCACTTTCTAAAGGCAAAAAGGAAAACATCGATAAAATGCAAGTAACCCTCTGACATACCTGAAATAAGCCAGGTGAAATGTAGTGGAGGTACACACTGTATATATTGATTAAAAAGCCAGGAAAAAAGAAACTGATTTAAAGACTTGTTCTAAATTTATAATTCATACTGCAACTGAACAGTAACCTTTTCACAAAAAGTAATCCCAAAAGTCTTACTGATGCACATCTGTTCCTTCGACATTAAGTACCCATTCCCGTATTTTCCCACCAGGAAGCTGATGCTTTGGCTGATGCTGAGGAAAGGTGTGACCAGCTCATCAAAACCAAGATCCAGCTGGAAGCCAAAGTAAAGGAGGTGACTGAAAGGGCTGAGGATGAGGAGGAAATCAATGCTGAGCTGACAGCCAAGAAGAGGAAACTGGAGGATGAATGTTCTGAGCTCAAGAAAGATATTGATGACCTGGAGTTAACACTGGCCAAGGTCGAGAAGGAAAAGCATGCCACCGAAAACAAGGTACACACATGGGGCTTCATGGAAATGGAACAAGACTCTCAGAGTACAAGCTTGCTACCGTAAGACATGCTGTCTTTGGAGAATTTTGATCTGGGCCTTGTGTGAGCATTGAAAGGATAAACGAAACACCTAGCAAAACACTGCAAAGTGAAAACATCACTGCACCAGTGAACATGTTTTCTAAGCAGTTTTGACACTTACTTCATGTTTGTAGGTGAAAAACCTCACAGAGGAGATGGCAGCCCTGGACGAGACCATTGCCAAGCTGACTAAAGAGAAGAAAGCCCTCCAAGAGGCCCATCAGCAGACACTGGATGACCTGCAGGCAGAGGAGGACAAAGTCAATACGCTGACCAAAGCCAAGACCAAGCTGGAGCAGCAAGTGGACGATGTAAGCACGGTTGTCCAGAAGAACAGGGCGGGTATAGATTATAGAACTGGCTGGTAGAGCACTGATGGTTATCTTCTATTCAGCTGGAAGGGTCCCTGGAGCAAGAGAAGAAACTGCGCATGGACCTTGAGAGAGCTAAGAGGAAACTCGAAGGAGACCTGAAGCTGGCCCATGACAGCATCATGGATTTGGAGAACGACAAGCAGCAGCTGGATGAGAAACTGAAGAAGTAAGCGTGGCTGTGGGGCACCTGAGCATGAGGCTGGTGCGCTTGGGGGGTTTTGCTCAGACGCTAACACAGTTTGCTTTGCCCAAAGGAAAGACTTTGAAATCAGCCAGATCCAGAGCAAAATTGAGGATGAGCAGCTCCTGGGCATGCAGTTACAGAAGAAGATCAAGGAGCTGCAGGCAAGTGTCTGGCCCTTCCCCTCTCTCAGCCAGTCTCAGGTCGGGAAGGAGGAGGGCATGGGTGCGAAGGGTGCCTAATGTTCCCCAGGCTCGTATTGAGGAGCTGGAGGAGGAAATTGAGGCAGAGCGAACCTCTCGGGCAAAAGCCGAGAAGCATCGGGCTGACCTGTCGAGGGAGCTAGAGGAGATCAGCGAGCGCCTGGAAGAAGCCGGAGGGGCTACCGCCGCTCAGATTGAGATGAACAAGAAGCGTGAGGCAGAATTTCAGAAGATGCGTCGCGACCTGGAGGAGGCCACACTGCAGCACGAAGCCACGGCTGCGGCCCTGCGCAAGAAGCACGCGGACAGCACCGCTGAGCTTGGGGAGCAGATCGACAACCTGCAGCGAGTGAAGCAGAAGCTGGAGAAGGAGAAGAGTGAGCTCAAGATGGAGATTGACGACTTGGCCAGTAACATGGAGTCTGTCTCCAAAGCCAAGGTACACAAAAATATAATGAAAACAACTTGAAAATACATGATGTTTTAATATGTCTCTTTAAAATATGGCCATGTTACAGTATAACTCTGTCTTCACACGGAACTGTATTTCTCACCTTCTTATGCCAATGCACAGTATATCGCTTGCACAACTGTTCACATTTTTCTGGTGATAATCATGTTGTTCAGACTACGAAAGCATCCAGATACTAATCTTTCATGATCTATGATCTCCATAGGCAAACCTGGAGAAAATGTGCCGCACTCTGGAAGACCAACTAAGTGAGATTAAGACAAAGGAAGAAGAGCATCAGCGCATGATCAATGACCTCAGTGCTCAAAGAGCCCGTCTACAGACGGAGTCAGGTAAGAGAGCTTCCTCTGTGCTGCTGAATGAGAGGACATTCTAAACCAGTTTGTTTGGGTCACAAATTACAATGAAAATATTTCCTGTGTGCATTCTTAGGTGAATATTCACGCCAGGTGGAGGAGAAAGATGCTCTGATTTCTCAGCTGTCAAGAGGCAAGCAAGCTTTCACCCAACAGATTGAGGAACTCAAGAGACACCTAGAGGAAGAGATAAAGGTGAGAACTTTTCCTACATCTGGCCACTGAAAACACTCTTAACTCGACACTGCCTAGTGGAGACAGGGTCTGCATAGGACAAGACATGATGGGAGATATTTATTTGTGTAGAAAGTACAAACAGTGGATTTCATCCTCTAGACCTATGTCTGTCCATTTTTGCAAACACCTATACCCTCACAGCAGTCATGTTTGCAGTCTTAACTTCATTAGATTTCCCAGGGTATTTCCATTCATTGTACCAATCCTGCTCTCTAACAAGGCCAAGAACGCGCTGGCCCACGCCTTGCAGTCTGCTCGCCACGACTGTGACCTGCTGCGGGAGCAATATGAGGAGGAGCAGGAAGCCAAGGGGGAGCTGCAGCGCGCCCTGTCCAAGGCCAACAGCGAAGTGGCCCAGTGGAGAACCAAATACGAGACGGACGCTATTCAGCGCACGGAGGAGCTGGAGGAGGCCAAGTATGTAGTGACAGTGTGCAAAGAAGCAAAAGGGTACTGAGATTTCCAAGGGGACATTGAAAGAGAACACACGGGATATTCTGAGGAACAAGTCATGGCTTGGCTTTAGGGGAGGGTAACAAAAGGTGGGAAAATTTATCCTATAGAAGGTTTAATGGTTTGGTAAGGAAAAAGCTAAAAACATCACAAATGAAGCCATCACCCTCTGTGACTGCAGTCTACAAAACAATTAAGCACACTTTTGTGAAAAGCACACTGGTTCCTGTCTGCTAACTGTGAGTTGTGCTTACATTTCCCAGGAAGAAGCTGGCACAGCGCCTGCAGGAAGCAGAGGAACACGTTGAAGCTGTGAATGCCAAATGTGCCTCCCTGGAGAAGACAAAGCAGAGGCTGCAGAATGAAGTGGAGGACCTGATGATTGACGTGGAGCGATCAAATGCTGCCTGCGCAGCTCTGGATAAGAAGCAGAAGAACTTTGACAAGGTCTTGTGGGCTCCAGCCCTGGGGTTCCTGGGCAGAGCGTCCCCTCCTGATTGCCACATCCACGCTCACGTGCCGTTTCCCTTCAGATCCTGGCAGAATGGAAGCAGAAGTATGAGGAAACGCAGGCTGAGCTGGAGGCCTCCCAGAAGGAGGCTCGCTCCCTCAGCACGGAGCTCTTTAAGATGAAGAATGCCTACGAGGAGTCCCTGGACCACCTGGAAACGCTGAAGCGTGAGAACAAGAACTTGCAGCGTAAGTCCCTGGCCCTCTGCTCCTGGCTGGGCTTTCTCACAAGTTTCTCTATTTGTCACACTAAACTGGTTTGGGCCTGAACTGATAAGATGATGTTTGTCACCTTGGTGTCCCAGGGCCTGTTCCCATTCAGCTCTATGCCTGACCATGCCACTTTTCACACTTCCTTGCAGAGGAGATCGCTGACCTCACAGAGCAGATTGCAGAGGGCGGCAAGGCCATTCATGAGCTGGAGAAAGTCAAGAAGCAGATTGAGCAGGAGAAATCTGAAATCCAGGCTGCTCTGGAGGAAGCTGAGGTACACGCCCATAATCCCTGGGGTCTGCACTAAAGAAATGAGCAATGGGGAAACGTGGCTGAAAAATGCTTGTTCCCCTCTGTTTTGGCTGGGGAGTGTAAACAGCTGAGACTTCCTGCAATATTCTACAATCACATAGAAATGAGCAGTGGCCTTATGTACATTACCAATATTTGTGTCCACTTGTCCAGGCTTCCCTAGAACATGAAGAGGGGAAGATCCTGCGCCTCCAGCTTGAGCTCAACCAGGTGAAGTCTGAGATTGACAGGAAGATAGCCGAGAAAGATGAGGAGATTGACCAGATGAAGAGGAACCACCTCAGAATTGTGGAGTCCATGCAGAGCACCCTGGACGCTGAGATCAGGAGCAGGAATGAGGCCCTGCGGCTGAAGAAGAAGATGGAGGGAGACCTGAATGAAATGGAGATCCAGCTGAGCCATGCCAACCGCGTGGCTGCAGAGGCACAAAAGAACCTGAGAAACACGCAGGCTGTGCTCAAGGTCCGTTCAGCAAAGCTACAGGGAGAGAAATGACGTCTCTGACAATTCTGGTGCCCAAGCGCACGCTGCCACCTTGCCATTTCTCTTGTCCCTTTTACAGGATACCCAGATACACTTGGACGATGCTCTGAGGACGCAGGAGGACCTGAAGGAGCAGGTGGCCATGGTGGAGCGCCGAGCAAACCTGCTGCAGGCTGAAATTGAGGAGCTGCGGGCAGCCCTGGAGCAGACGGAGCGGTCAAGGAAGGTGGCTGAGCAGGAGCTTCTGGATGCCACTGAACGAGTGCAGCTCCTCCATACCCAGGTCAGGCACTGCTCTGGAATTTAGTCCCATCCACAAGGCACAACACAGAATGTGATTGTTACGCATCTTGTGAGTGTTTGCTGTGTAAACACATTGAGAGCCACGCCGTCATAGGGCTGCTCCAGACAGCCACCCATGTCTGGTTTGCAGCTATGGCCCTAAAGAGGACTTTTGTGTTAAAGACAATCAAGAAACCATACTCACACTTTTAGCTCTTGGTGTTGAGGCATTAGGTCTGACAGTACAAATCCCGTCTTTCCTGTTGCACAGAACACCAGCTTGATCAACACCAAGAAGAAGCTGGAGACAGACATTACCCAAATCCAGAGTGAAATGGAGGATACGATCCAGGAAGCTCGCAATGCTGAAGAGAAGGCCAAGAAGGCCATCACAGATGTGAGTTGGGGGCTCCCTTCAGTGCCGATGGTGGGAGTAATTTCCCTCAGATGGTCTCCAGCCCCACAATGGCTTTGACCCTTTGCTCTCATCAGGCAGCCATGATGGCAGAAGAGCTGAAGAAGGAGCAGGACACCAGCGCCCACCTGGAGAGGATGAAGAAGAACCTGGACCAGACGGTGAAGGACCTGCAGCACCGTCTGGATGAGGCCGAGCAGCTGGCTCTGAAGGGAGGCAAGAAGCAAATCCAGAAGCTGGAGGCCAGAGTGCGTGGGGCTTTTCTTTGTGCATGAGTGAGCACGCCACGTTAGCAGCCAGCAGGGAAGCTCCAAAGATGGGCTTCTCGTTGCAGGTGCGGGAGCTGGAAGGGGAGGTGGATGCTGAGCAGAAGCGCAGCGCTGAAGCCGTGAAGGGCATGCGCAAGTACGAGAGGAGGGTGAAGGAGCTGACCTACCAGGTAAGGAGGGGGCCTCCTTGGCCTCACACACCCTCTTCCCAGGAAGCAAATATTTTTGCACTTGATTGTCAAGGGGAATTGTTAACTCACATGGTGGGAAAACTGATTCACGCTCTTTCCTGCTTTCCAACCACTCCAGTCTGAGGAGGACCGGAAGAATATTCTCAGGCTGCAGGATCTGGTGGACAAGCTGCAGATGAAAGTGAAATCCTACAAGAGACAAGCTGAGGAGGCTGTAAGTATTGCTTGGAGGATAGGCAAGTGTTGCTTTCTGTGAGTATCACACAAGCACTGAGGAGATGAATACCAGAAATCAGGAAAATGTCATTGAGAAATTATCAAGGTTTTTAGAGTCTTTGTCAATCCAGATAAGCACTCTTGACACATGAGCATGAAATGTGTGGGAGAATAAGTACACATATGGCAAGACCAAGTGATGAAATAGCTCCTGAAGAGTGACATAGTACTGGTGAATCTCGGCACAGTGGGGTCCTGAGTAAGGGAGGATGAGGAGGTCACAGTGAGGCTTACGTGTAAGCAGTAGTAGGTGGGAGATAGGAGTTCTGTGCCTTCCATTGGGGAACAGCTGCAGCCCCGCAAGGCCGAGAGGTGCAGGTGGAGTGAAACCCCTGCCCTGGGCTCCTCACCACCAACTCCCTCTCCCCACACAGGAGGAACTGTCCAATGTCAACCTCTCCAAGTTCCGCAAGATCCAGCATGAGCTGGAGGAAGCCGAGGAGCGGGCTGACATTGCAGAGTCGCAGGTCAACAAGCTCCGAGCAAAGAGCCGCGAGTTTCACAGTAAGAAGATAGCAGAGGAGGAGTGAGGATTCATGAGGCAGCAAAGTGACCCGAGGACTGCACAAAATGTGAACCTCTCAGTCACTTTCTTCTGTAACTCATCTTCGAAGCATGTTTAAGTCTAGATAATAAAGACAGTAGACTCCTCTGCATACACAGCAGAAGCAGTGCTTTTGGTTGTTATAACTCAGTTCTGCAGTTACTTAATTTTTGACTGTTTTCAAAGAATGAATTTTCAGGAGTAAATTCCAGAAATTAATTTATTTTCTGGAGTAAGATCCAGAAGCTGTTCTACTCCAGCTACTGTTACAATTAGAGCCACCAGAGGAAACAAGATTTTTTGCTCTACACTACAGTGTTTCCCAGCAACAGAAATGTTATTTCAGGTTAGGTTTTCTGTTAGAGAATTCATACACCAATGCTCTACAAGGATACATGTCAAAAGGAACTGGTTTTGACTATCTAAAACTAGCAATGAGATCAGCTCTGGGAACATGACATCATGAAAAATCTCCTCATCTGACACTCTGAGAATACAGGGGAACACTAAACAGTGTTCAGTGGCAGCTCCACACTTCCAACCAGTGCTTCCTGGCTGCCTTTGGCAGCAAAGGATGGGTTTTCTTGTATAAACACTGGATGGAAAGAAGTAGCCAACAGTCACTGACTTGTTTTTTCATCCCACGTGGGGTAGCAATGCAAGCAAAATCAGAATGCAATGTGTGGGCAGGATACAAACAAGGAAAAGCTGACCATGAGGAAGAGTTTCAAGGCAGAAAGAACGGCTCCCAACCTCACCATCCTTGTCAGTGCCACGAGGAGGCTGTGCAGTCTGAGCAGAGGGCAAGGCTCAATAGCACTGACACCTCCACCCTGAAGCAGAGTGTTGTACCCACCGGGAGATCACAATGACACTCACATTAGTGCTTCATTTGTCTGGAATAGGTGTTTAACAGAGGCAACTGCCTAATTACCTGTACAGGAAGCAGCAGCGCAGCTTAAAATATGGAACAGCCACTCTGGTAGCACTGGACCCTGGTGCATCACGTTAGCTGTTAAGGGCAGATTCTACAAGCAGATGTCAGGCTCTCTTTCACTACAGGGACACTTAGGGGGTCTCTGAAGTCCCCGACTAGCTCTACACTGCTACATTTCCAGGGAGTACTTCAAGGAGCTGTGAAGTTGCTGTGGGAGGCAGCTGCAGTAGTTGGAGAGGAGGTGGGCAGGAGACAGCAGGAAGGGAGCTTTTTTCACTGACCACAGCAGTCAGTGTCTTTGCAGCAACAGCATTCAGGAATAGGTCCTCCTCCCAAGCATGCTGAATTTGCACCCAAGGAATCCTCCCATGTTATAACTAAATAGGGAAGTAGTTTGCTAGGCAGCGGCTAAATATATTTAAGGAAAAGCTGACACCCTGCGTGGACTCCTGTGTCACTGTCAGTGATGCTCTTGAGAGACAGCATATTTACGTGTGAAGCTGTGAAAGCTGCATCTGTGCCAGGGATATCTGGGCACCAAAGAAGGAAAAACACCCCTCTCCTCTCTCCCTTCCTACAGTACGCTTCCAAGAAATAGGTGGGATTCTTTCTTTCCAGACAAAACATTGATTTCCACACCTTGAAAGGAAGCAAAAGGATTCTGTTACTACAAAATCACATATTTCTTTAAACAAACAAACACACAACCCCAAAAGCTTAATGTCAAAGTCAGCATAGTGCAGCTGTGGCTCAGCAGAACCACGGAGAAATATTTCTGACTCCATGGGTACCTTTCCAAACCCGCTGACTGACTAGCAAATACTGCCACTTTGGGAACTGTATTTTGATGCCTAAAATCCCTGTTCCTTTTGGACAATATTACAACAACCATCCAAAACAAACATCCTGACCTGACTGTGGAAGAATCATGCACTTGAAAATGTTGGGGCTCTCCTATCACCTCTAAGAAATTGTGGCTTGAGAATTTGTTCCCAGATGCTCAGCTGATGAAAGGTAATGTTGCAGATTCCTTAAATGACATCTTTGACCAGTTATCTACTTCAAACTGCATGTATGGGAAATGGAGAGAAGTCCCACACATTGCACTGGGCTGACCTGGCCTTGTCACCGGCTATCCTGGAAAGCACAATTGGAGACTTCTTCAAATCAGAGTGGAATAAATATGAAGGGGAGGGGTAAGGAAAACTAATTTCTCCTCACTTTGTGGTTTGCTGCCTTAGCTGGATGACAGGAGTCATTTTGCACTGACACACTATTTCTGGAGTCAGACTGCTTGTGACCTGGTAAGTGCTGATGCACAGATAACTGATCTTGGGGAAAACATCGGTCCATAACAGGCATAAAGGAACATCTCTAAGAGAAGGTTTAAAATAGTTGCAGCTGATGAGCTCCATTAGAGCTGTTGCTGTATGTGGACTACAGAGTTCTCTGACCTTAAACAGCATGGGCATGAAAGAGCGGGGTGCGTCTTCTAAGCACTAAAGCATCAGCTCTGTAAGAGGCATTCATATAGAGAGAGTGTACATTAAATGGAGAAAGTATTTCTGACCTGCAGAAAAAAGCTCCTTAAAGAGGCTTCTTGCCAACACCACCAGATTCAGCTTTCCAGTTCTCTAAGTACTTACTGGCCATGTACTCAGGCCACAAAAACTTTGCCTTGACAGAAAGTGTGTTCCTCCCCAATAACAGAAAATGAGAGGGCAGAAAGTCAAAGAGAGAAAGCAAGAGAAAAGCAGGAGAGAGAGAGAAGGGGGGTGGGGCGGGGTGGGGTGGAGAGAAATTGAGAGAAAGAAATAGGAAAAGAATGAAAAGAGAGAAAGGGAAAGGAAATAAGGAAGGAATTAAGCAAGCAAGCAATCATCATCTAGTAGTTGGTACCTGACCCTGGACTTCCACTCTGGTGTTTTGATCATCTGTGAGAGCATTTGCTAGTTACAACACCAGCCATCTTCAAGTAGTTGGGCCATGGTGCATGCAGCTGCTATTCCTAGGTGCAGAATTGTGGCTTCAGTGGCCAGAGGCGTGATAAGAACAGAAGGGTGCAGGGAACTCACTTGGTAGCGACTGTAACAGCTGTACATGCACTCCAGAAGGGGAATCCACACTGCTCTTGTGAACCCACTGTTGATCCACCGACTTCATGCCCATTGCCTTTGTACCCAAATGGCTGTCTTGCTGGATAAAGTACCTTGGGAAACATGTCTGTTTTCTGAATGTCTGCCTTGTCCTGGTGCTGCAGGAGGGCCAGGCAGGCTGTGCCTTGTGCCCCCTCACACCCCAAGTCCTTGTGAGCCATGGTGCCAAAAGAAATGCCTGAAAACACTGAAGGGAGGTGCAGCTTGGGAAAGCAGAGGTACTGGTGGGGACTGGGAGGATGATTAGAGTGTGGGACACTCCCAGAAGAGCAGAGAGAGCAGGTTTGCACATTGGGCTTTGTATGACACACTACTACTTTGCAAGCTGGTAATGCTTTTAAATACAATAAGCCTAAATGTAATAATCTTTGTGGCAGAGTCATCGGTGAGTGAAGAGTGTATTAGAACTTAAGCTAGGCAGGAAGATTTCCTATCCTTAAGTGCTCTTGGAAACATTCAGAATTTCCTCCTCTCTTGGTATGTAAAATCACAATATTCCAAATAATTTTTAGATGTTTGTCCCATCCTGAAAAACACCTGCCTTGGGTAGCCAAGAATCTGGCCTCAAGGAAAGATGGACTATATCCATGCCTCCACATTGCAATGCAGAACCACTAAAGTCAAAGAAAGAAATGCTTAGGATGAACACAGAGAAAAGATGTTTTTCCTAGGGTTTCTTTGAGATTTTGAATGAACCCTCATGGAAATGAGGGGGAAATGGGCATGAAAAAGTTAATACAAGGTAGCCCACAAGAATTCTGTGTAACTGTATGCACCTTACTCTGTTGTCAGGAGATATTCTGGGTGTTTCAACTGGGGTTTGTATCATGGTTTGTGACAGTATCTAAGAAGAGTACAACCACATCTCAGACAAAGGATGATATGCATGTTCCTTCCATACACAGCATCCAAAAGCAAGGCATCAAAGTCATATTAATCAGTTGACGTCATGGCATTTCTGTTATCTGTCAGAAATTGCAACTGATCAACATGTTCTCAGACCTTTTCTGGGGGAACAGTCACATTCTCAAACTTACACTATACTAGTAACTCTGATTTCCCATCACTCCAAATCCTTCTCCTTCTTCATCAACTCCTTCTACCACCTGTTGTCTCTCTTTTTGCCTGTTCTACCCTGAGATCACCCAGCCTTTTCACCCCACTCACCTGCTCTGTAACAGGAGCTTCTCAGCTGCTTTAGTAACTGATGGAAAGGGCATTCTTAATCTCACATCTTCATCCAGGGCTCTCGCTGCAGTTCTTTTCCATTGATACTTGCTGGAAAGAAAGGAAGAAACTAAGTAACTGTGTAACTTTTATTTTCATTCAGCACATGCCCAGGTATTATTTTATACCTTCTTCCCTGTTCACAGTCAAGTGGTGCTGAGCTATCTTTGGCATCCCAGTTGCTCTCTTCCTGCTCTCTCTTCTGAAAGACATTATAAGTGTGAAACATCGTACATAATTACGTGGCAGACTTCTCTGTACCATTAAAGCTATACCACAAATTCACTGCAAAAAGAAACATTGGAGAAGAGTCAACAGAGTACAATTCCGAGACAGAAAGAAATTCACAGTCCCTCCATGCTTTGGTGCATGGGGCAGGGCAGTCTTCACAGGTAACTTTTAGCTTACTTGGAAGTATGCTGAAGAAATTACCTGAAGAAATGCTAGCTTACCTTTGGTACGGCCAATGTCATAAAGGGCAGAAATTGCCCAATACCCACTCTGTATGTCTCCCCCTGAATATTTTTAAGTTTTTGGTAGTTCCGTCATCAATCTGTTTTCCTCAAAAATCAGTTAATACCTCTAGTCTTATCTCATGGTCATTAAGAGATTTTTTTAAACTACATAGCACACCACCACCACCACTTTGGACTAGATACTTCCTGCAGTAAATATCGGAAGCATGCATTTCATTAGTCAATAGGAGAAAGAGGGGTTTTAATAAGGAAAGTGTGCCCTACCATCTCCAGAGTCCAGTGCCCAGCTGCATCTTAGTGTTAGGAAGTGATGGGATGAGAAGCCTTGCTCTGAACGATCAGTGTTTCAGCAATTCTGTTTCTTTGGCGTTAACATTCCAGGGAGCTCTCACTTTACATGGAAGGCAGCAGAAGTGCTGCTGCAGCAGAGGCTGGGCATTCCCTGTCAGACGGTTCATCAGGGTCTACAGGGCACACTGATCCCTTCAGCATGCCCTGCTCATTCTGAGAGCATGGCCAACAGCAGCACTTGCAAGCTGCAAATCCCATGGGGAATGTTTCTCAAATAGTGTTGTACTCAATAATCCATAGATTTTGTAAGATCTGCCCACTCCACTGTTTTGGGGTTTTTTTTCTGGACAACTTGATAGTTTTTGTTCTTTCTGAATTCCAGTTTAGTCTTTCATCCAACAAGATTCATGATTGGTACAGCTAAGTACAAAGAAGGAAAAATATTGTTCATAGTGCAGGAGTGAAATTTCTTTTGTGAGTAAGGTTGGCAATGGTTGGCTGAAGGCATACTGTTTCTTACACCGACCATTCAGAGACATCTACTTTGCTGTGTTAGCACCAAGAACAATTTTATCAATATGACTAATGGAAAAATATTTTTAAATGAAAGCAGCTTGTGGGGCTAGCTCCAGATTACTAGAAACCATATGAGCGTTGCTTGTGAGTCTTTTCGTTGTAGTGAAGGTTTCAGGAGCATTTAAAAAGCCAAAAGGTGAATCAGACTGTAAAAAGAGCACAGAAGAAAATAAGACATGTACAGAAAAGTTGGGTTTTCACTACAGAGCTGTTAGGGATATTCCCACTTTTTTTATAGAAGTTGTTTTGCTAAATGAATTAAAATCTGAAGAAACTGATTTTCTGGAGCATATAACCAGTACTAAAACTAATGCCAGAGAAATTGAAATGGCGACTGTAACATCAGGCTTTAAGAGGAACTCAAGAGTGACTCTGAGAATACATTCCAGTGCATGTGATTTCTGTATCAACCAACGCCACTAAAAAAGGAAGCAAGAAATACACTGTATAAGAACCAGCACAGCTTTTGCAGAATAGTCATGTCTTACAAGCCAGTAAGCGTGTGCAAAAACGTGTCTGCATCCATGATGGGTGCCTCAAGGCTCACGCTGAAGCACTGCCAACTGCCTCGCTCCTTTATGGCTGCGGGTATTGACCTGGGGGCAGGGGGAGGGGGGGGCATTATCAAAGTGAACTCATCACAGGAACCTCAAATATACAGCAGGAAATGCAACAATTCACAGTGCAGTGTAATATTGGCTAAAGGATCATTGCGAAGGTGTCTTTAGAGGAGGTAAAGATAAAATTGCACTCTCTGACTCGCTACTAAGCTTCTAAATCCATGCAGGCTGGCTCTGTGGCTTGCACGCCCTCCAGTACTGGCACACCAGCTCTCCAGAAGTCCTTACTTCTCTCATTTTTCTGCCACTAAGGCAGGCATACAAACCAGAGAAGTGCAGGGAATGGAAGAAGGTCGTTGCTAGTCAGTGCTTTCTGGAAGTATGCCTCTGCTGGAAAAATTTAGCGTCAGCAACACAGGGTTACTGCCACCTCTCTGGTTGAGACCAGATCCATTCCAGTGCAAAGCTATGCCTTTTTAAATCTAAAAAGATTTTAAAAGGTTATCAAGGAGAACATAGTTGTCCATTGATGGTAGCTCATCACCCCTCTATTTAAATGAGAAAGATTTGTACACACCACTGATACTTTCATCCCAGGCCTAAGATCCTGCTATTTGCCTGGGACAATAGGACTCAATGGAAGCAGTTCAGTTGCAAAGCAAGTTCAAAGAAGGTGCTATGAGAGATAGGCACCCTCTTTCTATCAAAGTTCTTTTTTACTTTGTCCGTTTCTTTAATCAGTTCATGTGTGGTATCAGAAATAGCTGTGTTTCTCTACACAAAGGACAGAACTTAAGACAAGAATTTGCTTAACCAATATTGCTACCAAAGCACTTCAAAACTGTTATCAGAATTGATCAAAGTCTTGAGTGTGGATCAGCCTCAAATATTTAAAATCACTGATACTAATATTCTCAGGGATTTTTATCCTGATAAGCACATGGAAAAGATGGGCAGGAATGGGTTCTCAGCAGAACAAGCTCAGAAAGGATGCAAGTATAAGTAGCCCAGAGAGAAAGGAAAAAACCCGAAGAAAAAAGGACAGTGTCCACACTGAGAAGTGTTGGGTACAGTAAGAAATCAAAATTAACTGCACCTTAAGAAAGGAATTAAAGCAGAAAGCATATAAATAAACAAGAATAGAGAATTAGGCTTTTTATGAAATAAAACCAAGCAGAAATGAAAGATATGTTAGTACAGCCTTTGGCTCGGAGAGCAGCATAGGCTCACCGTGCCAAATGACCTTCTGACACCAAAGAAAAGTTTATTGGGCACGGTGCAGCCGCAGCACAGATTTGCTATACATTTCCTGCAACCAGACAACATTATCAGAAAAGACATGGGAAAGAAAATTCCATGGGATGGCCAAAGGCTGTGATTTCTAACTCACAGACATGTGAATGGAGCAGGTTCCAGGTGGTCCAATTCCTTTTCTGAACTGAGGAAATAAGTAATATCAGAGTGGTTTGGGGTTCAGGCACAAGACAGATGCCAGTACACATCAAGCACCAACCTTGTCTCCAAATGGCAGGAACAGGACTGACCTCCATCAGGAATGTACACACTGAAGACAAATGCAACACAAGGGGAGGAACATTCAACCCCAGTGTGGAAGAGTTTTAACCACATGAATAACAACAACTACCCCATCATGTGGTATAGTTAAGCAAAAGCACGTTTATCTTCTCCGTAGAAAGGCATGCCCAGAACAAAGACAGATCTGGTGAAAAAAAAAATAAAATTAAAAAAAAGCAGTCATCGGAGAATTGGAGCCACTGGGGCCCAGGCATACAAAACACTTCCAGAAAAATCACAGGCTGCAGGTTTCAGCAAGGTGTAACTCACAGGAGCTGGGGAAGCCAGTATTTTGCATGAGAAAAAAACAAAACAAAAAAAAGCAATGGTTATTAACTATAAGAGAAAACACTGAACCAAACTCTAAAAATTATATCTGTAAAAAAAGCAGCAAAACATTGCTGCGTACAACAGCAGTGGGTAGCCAGCACAGGTTACCTGGATGAAAGAAGGAAAGTCCTCCCATTCATTCAGGCATTTAACTCCTTTCCAGAGCTGCCTTCTTACCAGCCATGAGGAACACATCTCATGGCCTGAGGACACTGGTGCCCAGGGACAGCTACCAGGCACGCAGAGCATCTGTGCCCAGGTGCCAGCAGGTTCACTTTGTATGTCTGTGTCCTATACTGCCAGTGCCAGACCATCACCCTGAACTGTCACAGGGGAACAGGATGGAGTCGTTTGTGCAGTTTGTATTTCTGCATGTGTTTGGGTGTGTTCAGCTGTGCTGATCTGAGTGGCCAGCTGTGCATATATGTACATGTGTGCTACATATGTGCACTCCGTGTGCATGTGCCACCTGGGATACTTCACTACTTGGTTGGACCTGGGCTTGGAACTCCAGCGATCTTGCTTCTGTCACATTGCCAGATTCAGCCCTTCTCCCTGACAAGAAACACCTCTGGAATAAAGCCAGAAGGGAAAGTGCTGTTGAGGTAGAGAACAGTCAGGTATTGAGCACTGTGAGGTGGGGAAAGGAGGGCTTTCTACCACACAGCTGCCTGCAAGCTGGCCTCCTTCAGCTGGCAGGGCTGCAGGGCTTGTTGCTGCTCAATATACTCTGGCGGCGCCTGAGGCAGCAAGGGAGTGACAAGCATATTTGGGAAGTTCCTCTGGCTGACTTGGCTGGGAAGGCATAAACCTCACTATTCCTTTTCTATATTAGCCATGTGTGCTACTTGCTCAGGGCTGACAAAGAAGCATCTTTATGTAAAGCAAATTGATTGAAATAAGAAGCAGAGGAACAGACCAGAATGGCATGTTTGTGATCAGTGTCCAGCCCGACGTACCCTCCGAGAGCTATGGGTAAAAGCCCTTTGCCATAGGCCAACCAGCCTCGCTCATCTGGGACACTTCCCAGCAGGAGGCATGTCACAGCACTTGGCTCAAGGCAATAGAAAATGCAGGTGGTGGTGGGGAACCTCTGTACGTTACAAAAGACACACACACTCTCCTGCACACTTGTACATGGCCTAAAAAGGGCTCTCTTGTCACCTGCAATGTGACAGTCATAATTCAAGAAACACTTTTCCAGTATTTTCTCCTCTGAGCCTTAAGGTCAAATCCCTCCCTTTCCCTTCTTTCTGAGAAGGCAAAGCTGCGATAGTATCAGCATCCGGTCTGTGCCCTGGCCCAGCTCTGAACTACTCGCCCTGTGCATGCCTCCCTCCTGCTGGGCTGCATGGCTGGCCTGCGCTAGAAGCAGCCCGAATGCTTTGCATAATGTGGAAACCCAGCTCTTGGGTGCCAAACTTCCTTGTTACCCAGATAATCCAACAATTATCTGCTGCTTTGGCAAGAGTGAACTGGTGGAAGCCCAGCATTTTCCCCTGAGCTAAATGCAAGCCACTGTCAACAACAGCCAAGTTTTCTCCCATCGTCAAGTTCCTGATAAACACAACTCACTTTCCTGCAATACTTCTGTGACCATTGAACACATGCTACTTTCTCTGGCACAGATGTAGCATTCCCAGCTGAACAGAAGGACAGAACTCACTTGAGTTTCACTTACCAAGGGAAATCTTCTGTCATAACATTCAGATATGGGGGATAAAAAATACCCCCATAATTTTTTCAGAGTTATTGCCTCTTAAGACCCCTGATATTGAAGACTTTGAGTACAGAGAAGCTGCTGCAGACACTTCCCATGAGCTCACACACAATGATACTGGTTGCCTGTGGGAATCTGATGCCACATGGGAGACCTCCCTCCTGTTGTATTACACAGAGAAGAGGTAAGTGTTGGTCGTAGGGGATATCCAGGCTCTCCTGCAGTTCCAAAGCCACACTTCTGCTGCCAAAAAAAGGCAGTAAGTCCAGCTCCCAGTGCAAAAGCAGAAATGGAGAATTGTCTCTCTGTGGAACACTTCTATACCAAAGGAGAGGAAAAAGTTTACTCTTGTACACAGAAATCTCTTTTCTTATCAGAGAGCACCATGAATGTTGTTTCACATACTTATGTGAGAACTATGATGATGAAACAGTAAAAAAAAAAAAAAAGGTGAACATGGCCATGGTCAACAGTGTCCATAATTCTCTGAGGAAAAACTAGTTTATCTACACATTCACCCAGAGATTCCTTCCCAGGAAGGCTTCAGACTCTGCACAGTGATGGTAAGGCAAATCCAGAGAGGAAACATCAGAATACCATAAATGGTATGGGAAAGGGATATGTGAGTATGTCTGTAAGGAGAACCATCACTTTAAATGAACTCCTAACATCTAAAACAAATGTATAAATCCCCAAGTCCTTAATTTGGCCCAGATCATATTCTCTGTGCAGCTGGTGGAGCCAAATGCTTCACTTACTCCCCAGAGTCCTCTAGCCTCCCCCTCAAATTTTACAATGTCAGCAAAAAATTAGATTCTTTCTTCTGAAACCTGACCCCTGAGAGTAGTAATATCAATAACCATAAAAATAGGCACTCCAGCTGGGGTCCTCAGAGATGTGTTTGTATTGGAATTGCTGAGCCAAGGCATTTTCATACCAAATCAGGCTCCACTGTGTTCCCCCAATATAGGTGAGCTCACTTTGAGAAGAGCATCATACATTTTATGTACACTGGGAAGACAGACAACTTTTTAATCTTTTCGAGATAAACATGAATCAGAAAGAGATATTTTCAAGCACCCCGCAGGGATCCCTCCCACTGGAGAGGGCATTCAGTGTCATCTGGCACAGGCATCTTAAATGTCCTTCAGCACTTGAAAATGCCCAGTCAGCCTTGGGCCCTTCAAGCAGGAGAGGAGACAGCAGATGTAAAATCAGGAGAGGACAACATGAGGGAGTGGATGAATGACTGGGTGCACAAGAAGTAGGGGCATCAAGTGAAATCAGCAGGTGACCCAAGACAGAAAGATGGGATTTTTCAGACCACTTGTAATTAATCTGCACAGCTCCTCACGACTGATGAAGTTGCTGCTGAATGTTTCCGTTCATTCAAAAAGCTGCCACACAAATCCATGGGAGGAGAACCAGGTGCAGACCCCTGACCCCACACACCACAAGCACATCAGGATTGGGATGTGCCTGAGGCAGGAGCACCTGGGGAACGGGGCAGTGTTCAGGGAGAGCCTCAGCACACCCGCCTGTTACCGCAGTTCCTGGACTTTGTCAGCCTCAGACACCAGCGAGGCTGTTTCTGCCAGGGAGATGCTGCTCTGGGCTGGCCTTTGGGCTGACCCAGAGCAACTGCCATGTCCTGACACGCGTCACCCCCAGCCAACGTGCAGCAGCAAGGCAAGTAGGTCCCCTCAGGGCCAGCACCCGGCAAAGAGGCACAGAGAGCCTGGAGCCCAGGTGCTGCTGCTCTGGTGCCAGGGCAGCTCTGCTCCCTGGAGGGAGGATGCCCCCCTGCACGGGCAGGAGGCTGGGCACAGGCAGCTCCAGGCGCAGCCGCTGCGTGTGGCACTGGGCAGAGCACTCTGTGCGTTCATCCCATGGCCTTTGAGCACAGCCTCAGATGTTCGCTGGGTTCAGATGCAAAGGTGTGACTTCAGCACAGGTGGGCCTGCTCACAGCTAAGAAAATCCCACCCACAGGCTCCTACAGACAGCAGGGATACCATCAGGGCTTTCAACACGGCTCCTGGAGTTTATCATGGATCCTGGATTACTTCTTCAGTGCCTGGCCCGTAACCTCAGTGTTCATGCCACCTGACTATCAAGATAGAAGCTAACACAGGTGTGCCATTGCATGTCTGTACAGCAGCCTCCAGAGTCATGCAGAGATGCCTGAACTACCTGCATTGCTGCTTCTTGCCTAAGTAGAAGAGCCTTGCTGTGCTGCTTAGCCTGTTCTGTAGCTGGGATCATGAAATCATACAGAATAGCTGAGACTGGAAGCATCTCCAGAGGTTTAGTCCAACATCCTACTCAAAGAAGGCTAAATAGATCAGGTTGCTCAGGGATTTGTTCAGTCAAGTCCTGAACACCTCCACAAATGGAGCCTCTTTGGACAATCT
Organism: Falco cherrug; assembly: GCF_023634085.1. Lineage (NCBI taxonomy): Eukaryota > Metazoa > Chordata > Aves > Falconiformes > Falconidae > Falco > Falco cherrug. The sequence goes on from NC_073697.1 coordinate 119,058,404, forward strand.
GTTCCTGCCTTTGATCACTGTCATGGTAAAAATAATTTTCTTTTTATCCAATCTGAATTTCTCATGTTGCAGTTTCTGTCCACCTTTTCTCACTGTATCAGATAGCTCTAGGTATCTCTTAGATCTCCCTTTACCCTTCTCTATTAGATTGAGCCAACCCATTTCTAATAGCTTCTCCTTGTACACCATCTGCTCCAGTCCCCTGACCCTCTTGGTGGCCCTAAGACTACAAAACAGTCCTTAGAAACAAAATTCTCACCCAGAGATCTTTGTGACAATGTTCTTGACAGTTTTACAGTGTCTTTGTAAAAGCACTTTAGGTCAAAACATTCTTTTCTTCGACATTAATAAACACTCCTCATGTATCCTTTTCCACTGAAAAATCTTGGTTTTGATTAGACTAAACGAAGCTCTTTTATTTACTACTTTTTAACTCAGTGGTTAGTTTTCTAGATCACTTTTTTCCTGCACCAGTTCCAGTCTGTGAAGAAGTGGAAAGTACCACATCTGGTAAAGGGGCTCATACAGCAGCCTTCACATCTCCAGAGCTGTACCAGAACTTTACAAGGCCTGGGTTTGCAGTGCTCGAAAGATTTAAAAAAAAAAAAAACCAAAGCCACTCAATATTGAGATTTTTTTGCCATCTCTGTAACTTTGTGTCCTCTCTGTATCACACAGAAGCAAAAAGATTAGACACAGCTCTTACAAATTCATCTTGCCGCGAACCTTCTGCCACTGACAGGTCAGACAACAGCATAACTGAGCCAGGAACAACCAGTGGGTAGGGCTGCCCACACAAGTATCTCTGGCACACCAAGCAGGGCCTACAGAATATCTGTGGTTCCTTTAATGTCAGAGGCCAAGCAAAACTAAGCTTGTTGGCCTCTGCATCAAAGAGCAGCTCATGCCACATTTTTTGTTTAACTCTAAAGATAAAGCCTGAAATTGTATCAAGGATCTACACTCTTTGGGGACTGTTACATCACCTATTCTGATGACCCCCCAAAAAAAGAAACTGCTGCTTGTGTATGCTCCCAAGCGCTGCACTCCCACAAGGCACCTGTGCCTGCAACAGAACTGTGAGAAATGTGTTGCTGGGAGAAGGTAATAATCAAAATTCTGAGTTACAGCTCATAATATGGCATCTAAGAAATCACTCTTAGAGAGCTTGTGAGGAAAGATCAGAGTTGAGTAGACTGCTCACTATTTTCCACTGTCAGAAACTTGTTCAAACCCAACTACAGGTTGCATTCCAACACCAAACTTGTTCCCATTAAAGACCCAGTAAGCTTTGGGAAAATATGCAAATGTGCAAATCTAAAATCTGGCAAAGTCTCACAGAGAAGCTGTGCATGTAGATGACGCTGAGAAGTGCCCGAGTTAGAAGACCATTTCAGGAAAGGGCAGAGGACACCTGCAGACTCTGTCAGCATCCCCACCTGGGCCACCTCCACCAGCCCATGAGCACAGCTGCTCAGCCAGGCTTTTATCCATTTACATCATACCCTGATGGCCATTACAGAGTGGGAAAACAACTCTGCTGAATCAAGAACACACGTACCATCAAATATCTTCAAATAAGTAATTTTAGTATTAAACCATCCTCATGTGGAATATCTAAAAGGACCAGAGTGTCACAGCACTATCAAAACCAGCCAGCTGCAATAAGGTTTTTACCATCCCAGACCAGACTAACTTCAATAAGTAGCTCCCACATCTTGCCCCAGCACAGCCACCAACCCCCCACAAGGTTTCAACAGTTCATCTACTGTTTGTGCTGTTTCTCTATCCTGCTCAGGCCAGTCCACCCTGCTTCTTGCCTCTGCTGCATCCAGATTCTTCCTTCTCCAGGCTCCTAGCAGGCCAGCCTCTCCTCATCCAGGCCCCCTGCTTCTCCCAGGGTGATCTCTCCTCCCTCTACTTCATCCAGAGCTCCCTTTCCCTACCCCTTAGAGCTATTTAACTACTCTGCAGGAACCAGCCACAGCTGCACCTTATCCACATCAGCCAGCCCACCGCCCCTGAAGCCAGCCCACAGCTGTATGTTATCAATGTTAATTAACCCAGCTTCATTCCTCTATAATTCCTCTATGCCAGAGAGTATTGGTCTCTGACATAATCTCACATGAGGTGCTCACCATGGATCTGCTGTGAGCATGATGAGCGTATGTGCTTGTCATGACAGATAGAAAGGAAGTAGGCTCTGATGTGACTTATTTTTTGGTGGCATTGCTGTATCTGCATGGAAGGCAAGTCCTTCTGGGAACCTAGGGCAACAGGAAAGAATGTGAAAGGATTAATGACAATTTGATGAAAGCCAAGATAGAAATTCATGTGCTTTTAGAATTCCGAACTACTGTATTCTGAAGTCTGCCATGATTTAAATGCTGGTCACACTTTGTTTTGCCTGACTTTACCTTCCACAGTCCATAAAGTGACTTCTGCACTCAGATTGGTAAATCTAGAACATTTTATCCTGCTTAATATCACTCACTTCCACCAGAGGTAAGAAAGGCTTAACTGCCTTTGTCCTAGCACATTTTTTTTTAAGATTAGTATAAACATTTTTAGAAAGAAAAAAGTTTTTCAGGTAGTTATTCTTGCCTCTGAGAAAAGAACACACTCTCACTAATTAGCGCCAAAAGAAGGACTTCTCCAGTAACTCAACAGTGGCCTGAAGTGAGAAGGCATGAACAAGCTGCAGAATCTCAATATCCAGTGACATACTGCTAGGGCAGGGCAGGAGGGGATAGACAATGCAGGTTTCTTTCTGGATCTGAATCAGAAAGGTCCAACAACAAATGGCTTAATAAAATAGCCAGTTGGATAAGACAGAATAAAAAGATGAACACAGATGATAAGTAAATATTATATCCCTTCAGATGTTGGACACCCCATGATCGTGCAGCATTGGATGGACCCAGAATGGATTTTCCCATGGTACGCTGCAGAGATCCCATCTGTGGAGAAGTTCTTTGTTTTCAGGTCATTCGTGCTACTAAAATTTGCTTACAGAACCCCATTATACTCATAAAGGATGTCCACATGAGTACTTTTTGCACTTTTAGGTACAGGCAAGGTCTAGACACAGGCAGCCTAGAACGCTGCATCTCAAAGTGTATTTTATATTTTAGCAAATCATTTTGTGCAGAATGTCTGTCCATTATGCCTTTGAAGTTCTGTGGCATTTTGGTATTCAAGTAACAATTATGCAGGCAGTAGAAGCTCATATTTCTGCCAGGAAGCCACATTAGATGATCTGTAGGTACAGATCTTCAAAGTGATATCTGTCCCCTGTCACACTCTCAGAAGTGCAGTTCTCAGGGTCTGTATTTAATGGGAGTGGGAAGGAGAAGAGGAACACAAGAGGACATGAGGAGAAGATATGGAAAATGGTCTGAGGAGATGGAATGTAGAGTTTGAAGGCTCTGTCTAGGAAGACATGAAGAGGAAGGGTCACCAATCAATGTTGCAGCTGCTTTCTCACATACAGTAGCTTTCTATTGCCTTCCAATCCCAGAGCCTCTGTCTGTACAGACTACCAGGTATTACCAGCTGCTGTTTGCCAGTCTCTTCAATGACATTCTTCAAGATCTTTTATGTCTCTGGCTGCACCCAAAAGCAGTGGAAAATTTTGAATAAAGACATTAAAGTCTTTCCCTCATCCTGCTTATGAAAGGACATCACCAGTGCATTTCCCAGTCCATGCCAGCACTAGAGGTGGCACAATTTATTTTACAGTCCCCCAGATATAAAACATTCTCACAGAAAGAATATATCAGCCAAATTCCACTGTTCAGAGAGAGCATGATGGATTGCGAAAGGAAGAAATAAGAGGGGAAGAAAGAACTGATGCCCAGTACTTTGAAAACTGAATACGACAATGGGTAACTGCCAAGTAAATGAAGAATCCATGTCAGAGTAAATGCTCAGGGTTATGGTATTGGTCTGATCACGACAGGTCAACAAAAGAACCCATTCAGACCAGCTGGAGAGACATATCTTACTCCTACTTTGCAGTGCCTACTTGTAATTGGTTAGAGCTGCCACCTCTCCTAGGACACCTGCCATGTGTATTTCTTCAGCCCTTGCTGAGAGACTTGCTGCTGCATTCTTGTAGGCTCAAGCTCCAACTCTCCTCTCTTGGCAGACCTGACAAAAAATTAACCATGAATATAGGCCACTTGGTATGGATTGCCCAAGAAATGCAATAGTGACTGGTCCTGTGCCCAACTAAAACAGTTTTCTGTTGATAGAAGTTGATGAAGGTGGAGGAGGGACAGGACCCAAAGTCAGGTAAGTCATCAACATCAGTAAGGATGGAAGTTTCTGTTTTGCTGTGGTGGAAGCAGAGGTGTCAGACAGCCCAGAAAAGATTCAGCCTGGGCAACGACCAGCATTACCCACTCAGACTTGGGCAGAACAGAGAAGCTTCAGAACACACCAATGAAGGACATGTCCAGAATTTACAGCCTGGGGAAAAAGAGCCAAGGAGGAAAACTCTAGGAGTCCAGCAACAAGCCAACATCAGACATAGGAAAAAAGGAAAAAGCACCTAAGACAATAACCAAAGAGAGCTTAATGCAAGCTAGACCTCGAACACCAAAATGCCTCAGGAAGAATTTTATAGTGACAGAAAGTGTTACTGTGGGCATACCAGAGCCTGCATAAGTTATTGTATTGCACCTACATATCAATAACCTTTACAGATTTCTTGCAAGTATTACAGTAATGCTAATGCTTCTGTCTAGTGTGTTACCTTAAAATCAGTGAGCAATATTTGCTGAGGATAGTAGCATGAAGATTGTGTTGCTTATGAGTAAACGCTCCTTTCAAAGTAGTGCGTTGCTCATATCAATTATTCCCACTTGAAATGTAAGTCATCTCCACAGCAGAATGAAAAGAAGGAAGATAATTTCTCTTGGGGGTCTCGGAAGGGGCAGGCCATAAACGGGGATTTTTTAGATATTTCAACTTTATTTCATCTAAACTGCTGAAATTACCTGTCTGTCATTTCTGGCCCCTCTCAGCATGGGGGAAGGGGAGTCATATCTTCGCAGCTGGCAGAAAGTGAGGCAGCTGCCTGGTCTCCGTCTCAGGAAGGATCTATTTTCAGCATATCCAAATCCCCCCTCCTCTGTAGGGAATGTCAGCACTCCAGTGCCTTGCTCACACTGCATTGCTGTGCAGGATGTTCTATATCCAGAGATGGCTGTCAATCAGCCACTTCTTTTTAGTTGTGCTGTGTTCCTTCTGGTGCCAGTGGAGTCCAACCCTGCATAGATGGAAACAGAAATGGCAGAAAGAATTATTCACAGGACTCTCTTTGCTTTTCTTTTTGCATCCAAATGTTGTTGGCTCTTTCAGGACTGTCTGCATCATCTAGCTGAATCTTGGTTAGGTATGGCACTCAGACACGCAGACTGAATGCAATCTTATTGTAAATTTCCATACTCCAACCATTCTGAATTTCTGTTTATAATCACCTTCTCTTTTGTAAGAATACTTTTTGTGTTTTGTTTTGTGCTTTGTTTGGGTTTTTATTTAAAGTACACAAACATATACACCCCTCCTCCCTCCCAGGATTGTCAGCTTTCCTTGGATTGTATCTACTTGACACTAACCTGTGCACATTATTTGCATTTCTCTTTCTTGAATATCATGAGATTACTTTCTTCAAGTTTACCCAGCCTGTCGTGGTTCTTCTGAATAGAAGCATACAATAAGAACATTCAATAACATCAATTTAAGCAACAGTCTGTGTGACTGATCAACAAAACCTCACAAGAGAAGACGGCTCAGAGATAGTAAGCAATGATGCTGGGCTCAAGAAGCTCAGGAAAGAAAGTAGGAAGTGATCACAGCTATCCTGAAGGGAGCTGAACTTACCTCAACACAAAAAGGACCTTTGCTTTAAATAAACAGCTGTTATAGTAGAGTAGCACAACTGTTTATGTGAATGATTTTCCCTAAAACAACCAGGAGAAAGTATAATCCTCCTGAGCCAGTCAGATGAGACAGGAGGAGAGAAGGAGTGGGGGGGGAAGCATGTATAGGGCTCAGGCCAACATAGAGTTTAAGATCAATATAGCAATAAGCAAAATTAACTTTGAAGACAGCCATGGGCTTTGGCTGGCTTCAGCCCCCATGTTCCTTCCCAGAGACTGGGGATGCCCAGCGTCACTATGGCGAGCATCTAGAAACTGATATTGGGAATCGTGTTTGTACTGTGATTCAACTGTATGTTGTTATCGCTACATTATGCTTGTGTTGCAATTTCCATATTTTGCAGTATCAATCTGCTAAAGCAAAATACTGTGTAATGTCAAATATCTTCAAATAGATACATCTGGTCTTAAAACTTTAAAGCCTTTTTGTGTGGAATATGCAAAAGAGCCTGATCAGAGAGCATTGGAATCTGACAATCCAGAAAATTCCCTTTAAAACACTTTATTTAACAAAAGGGAGATTATAATTATTAAAGTGCTAAAGTAAAACAAACGGCTAAAAGTAGTCCTAAATAGTTTATCAAATTAATCTTCTTTTTAGGTTTGTTTAAAAAATAGGGTTTGAATACTGGCTGTGATAGCAGAGCTAACAGGATCAAGTAGGTACACAGCATTTAGTGTGATGTGCCCGTGCTGCTGAAACACAGCAACTGTTAACACAGTTTTCCAGCATGGGATATGAAGGCATGGACCCCAAGTAAGATCCTTTATTGCATACATAAGTGCTGGTTATATACAATCACTAATCCACCCAAGTTCTGCCCTGAAATATGCGTACATGCAGCACAGCACCTTTGCAGCCAGTTCACACTCCACCAAGCTGTTTTCTCCATCCATGCCCATCTGAGAAGGTCCCTTCTTCCCAGATCAGGATCTAAGCTGTGGGAGGCTTTGGGCATGCCCCTCATTGCAGGCAGGTGTGCACAGAATTGATTTCCAGGTGAGCTCAGGAGAGCCAGATTTAGTGCTAGTTGCTTCCTCAGTACATTTTAAGGCATAATCACTCTGCAGCTTGGCACTCCGACAATGAACAAAGCCTTTTCTTTTATCTCCACATCCAGGGCTTGGGAACAAACAGGAAAAGCCTGCACAGATTCGAGAAAGAGCCCTTACATCCAGCTCACAGACCTCAGTGCAAAGACAACTGAGCTGCAGCTCACTACAGTGACATCTACAGCGTGACGAAGAAGGCACGTGTTGCATTAGGATATAGGTGGCCTATTTAGTAGCTATATTGTCTGTCTGGAACAGATTCTGGGGTGAACTAATGTATCATATTGTGCCATAGCTGCCAGGTCGAGAGAACCAGCCAGTGTTCTCCAGATTGGATTCTGGGAGCAAAGTGTCATGTCTGTATGTGGAGTCACATTGGAGTGAAACAATGAGACATGCTGACAGCAACAACAATTTCAATCTCACCAAATTTCCCCATCACCTCTGCTTGGCCCTGCAAAGAATAATGTGCATCTCCTATAAGCTATTAATTTGACAGCTGTTGATATGAAAGATTTAGTACTTCCAGAGGGGAAAGCCAACTATGCCATGCTCCAGACTGAGATGAGATGTACAAAGAATCTAGGAATCCAGAGTGCAAAATGGCATTATAAAGGTGGGACATAACTGCACTCTTTTCGACTGGCAGGCAAGCTGGCATCCTGATGCTCCCACAGAAGAATCATTTGCACCAGTTCTGGATAATCCCATGTTATGCATGACATCCAGTGACACCCCTGAGATACAGAGGTTTGTTTGGGATCCCTTAGTTTAATAGAAACATGGGCACAACTGACAAAACTGCAAACAATATGCGATACAGGAAATACAGGAACAGAAAATATAGATTCTGTAGTGTTTAACATCATCAATAACAAACTGGATGATGGGACAGTACACACTCTCAACAAATTTGCATATAACACAAAACTGGGAGTAGTTGATAAGGATCTCAGCAGCAGGCTGGAGAAAAGGGCTGACATGAAGTCCAACAAAGGGAAGCGTGAAGTCCTGTAGCTGAGAAAGAATAGCCACATGCGTCAGCACAGGCTGAGAACCTGGAAAACAGCTTTGCAGAGAAGGACCAGGCAGTCCTGGTGGAGAGCAATGCGCCCTTGCAGCAAAGGAGGCTAAGCACCCTGAGGTGCATCAGGAAGAGCATCAGCAGCAGGTTGAGGGAGGTGATCCTTACCCTCCGCTCAGCACTGGTAAAAGGGTAAAATAAACTGCAGGAATTATCAGAAAAGGGAATAGAGAAAAAAACCCAAAACAAATCCCCAGATTGCATTGCAATATAAGTCTGTAAGTCTTGGAAACAGTGGCTGTTCTTATCCCTCATCTCAAAGAGGAGATAGCAGAACTGAATAAGGTCTAGAGAGAAAAATAAAGACAGTGGTTTAGAGATTTGAACAGGATGGTCTACCTAGACTAGTATGAATAATCGCTTCTGATGGACCTATTCTCAAAAAAATAGACTATATTTTTATGAAAATTAAAAAAAAAAAGAAGAAACAACACAACAAAATTTGTTAATTCTTTTTAACTCATTTACCCTTTGACCTTCACAGCGTTCTGTGGAAATTATTTCTACAGGTCAATTGGGCAATCTAAGAAAAACTACTTCATTGATACCAGGTGTCCCTTAGCTATTTTTTCATATTCATCTTTGCATACCTGCCATTATTTTGTGGAGTTTTTGAGACCTAGGTGTAATCAGCCACTCTCAAAAAAGAAGGGTCCTGTCCTATGCATGTCCTTTATGTCCAGGCCACTCCTGATCTCTGATCAATCTCACTTTTTTTTTTTTTTTTTGGTTTCTACTACAGACATACAGTTTTCAGTGGAATAATCACATGGATTCCCCAGGCAAGTTGTGGGTGCCCAGTCAACTTAGTAACATAGCGTAGTAATGTTTCCTTGGTTTATATTCTATTAATGTTTTGAGTGCTGCCAAGCCCCAATCTATTTCTTTCTTTTTTGAGCACCATACTTTTTAATTCCTTTGCCTAAAGTTTCTGAGATGTCTGATTAGGCCAGGAGCCTGAACTCATCAAAACTTTGCAGATGACCTGCACAAATAATTTTTGTAAGGTGATGAAATCAGTACTATTATAAGACTATTATATCTCTAAACCTGATCCTACAATGAAGGACAGTTTGTAAGAACACAAAAAAATTCAGAAACAGATCAGAAGCACAAAGATCTTTTAATAGCCTCCCACAGAAAGGACCATGATAGAGCACATATCCATGCTACCACTCATGAAGGACCCCACACTGGAGCAAGTGGAAATTTCCTGAAGCAACTGCAGCCCATGGAAAGCCCATGCTGGAGTAATAGAAAAATATGAAGAGGAAGGAGCAGCAGAGAGGAACTGTTATGGACCGACTGCTACCCCCTTTCCCATCTACCTGCACCACTCAGAGGTGGGGTTAGAGGAGTGAGCAAGGAAGAAGTGGAGTCTGGGAAGTGTTAGGGAGAAGCATTGTTTTAATTTTTGTCCTTGTTTCACAGTAATTGAATCTATTTTAATTGCCAAAAATTAAACAAATTTTCCTCAAGCTGAGTTTGTTTTTGCCTGTGACAGTAACTGGTGAGCAGCCTCCCTGTCTTCATCTTGACCCATGAGCTTGTCCACTCTGTTGTCTGCCTTTCCTTCTCCTGTTGAGGAGGGGAGTCCGAGATCAACACCGTATTACACCATATCACAAAGACTTTTCACTGTGGTGTGCTGTGACAAGAGGCAATAGGCACAAACTGAAACACTGGAAACCCCATTCAAACATAAGAAAAAAGAATTTAACAGTGAGAGCATTCAAGTGCTAGAACAGGTTGCTGAGATAAGCAAAACCTGGAACAAAGTCCAGACTTCTACTTATTCCATGCAGCGCTATAACCTGTAGTTGCAACTCCGAGAAAATAAATTTAAGTTACAAACTTTTTTATTATTTCAGTTATGGTTTACCTGTTTAATAATTTTATTTCTGCAAAACAAAAATCACTTAAATCAGATTTTTAGAAAACAGAACATGATAAAATGACAATTAACTAGAAAAAGTGATGAATGATGTAGTTGTTCCAATCTGTGTACATTTCATTCATCCAGATCCAAGGTGACCTAAACAACATGAAAAACAATACAAAATGCTGACTAGATTAGAATTAGTTTCATTAATAATTTATAAATTACTTCCATTTTGAAACTGAATTTTCAATTGTTGGTTGTATTTTCACCTCATCCTCCTGGTTTTTTTTCCCCTCTGATCATTGCAATGTAGGGAGAATGAATAGAGGAAGCGTTTCTTATTATTTTCTGATTATTTTTACTTAATGTCTTTCTTTCCTCTTTGTAAGTTTTAAAAACTTAAGACGCCTTCAAAAGTTATAGGACACCTAATGAAGTGAAGAACAGAAGGAAGGAAAAATAATTGTGCTGGAAGAGACTGCTTCTATGATTATATAAATAGGTAGGAGGATGAGGGAAAAAAATTGAACTGTACTAAGGATTTTGACATGGTATCCTACAGCAATCTTATTCAAAAGAATCCACTGGATAGATGAACTACTAGATTTCTTGAAAATCGGCTGGATCCCTGAGTTCAAGGGATAGTGATGAATGGCTTGATAGTTAGCTGTCAATAACACTAGCAAAGGAAGTTAAAGACACAGGAGACAGGAAAACAAGTCATCTTTCATTCTATCTTGAATATGGTGCCTTCCCAGATATTCACCCTAGGAGGTGAAGCAAAATAAAAGATGTCAAACAGACAGAGAGTATGATATACTGCAAGTGTTATCTTTGAACCAGTGTACCCGAATCCAAGTCATCCTCTTTAATTACCATGTGCAGTGTTAAAGAAGTTTCTTCACTGTAGGTACCCTGTAGCAGAGTCTCAGGCATAATCTGAATTAATCAATCTATTCAGTACAGCATCAAGATGTAGCTCGAAATGGGTGCCTCTGGAAAGGGACCCCAAACAAAGAAATTCCTGGGAAATTATACCCTTACAATCCAAGTTTTCCTGCCCCTCATGCAACAGTTCAGTCCAGTAATAATATTGTGGTCTGGAGACATTTTTTCTTTACTGGGTCTCGTTGTTCTCTCTAGACAGGTCATTTCTTCTCTATCTCTGAGGTTGCAGCTTCTGCCAAAGAGGGTAGTGACCTTCCTTGCTTCCTTATCTCCAGGCACAATCCAGCTCTGGGACCTGCTTTTACTGAAGTAGGCAAAAGTTTCAGTGTCTCTAGGTGAAAGTTCACAGCTTGCAGACTAAGGCTTCAGCAAATTCAACTAGTAATGCTAAGCAGTTAACTCCAGACAGTTTCAATCCAATATTCCTTAACACAGAGGACCCAAGAAGGAAGCTGAAATACAAAGAATCATTTTGCAGCTACTACTAGACACATAAACGCTGTAGTGTCTGTAGAAGTGGATATTGCCAGGGTCACAGAGAGCCTTAATCAGAATTGAAAGGATGAGAGGCTTCTTGCAGCTCTATGGATTCCAGCTGCTAAGCTTTCAGTTCCTGCACAGCTCAGAAGTCACTGTGTCAACAGCCAAAGGCAAGTTTATCAAAAAACCACAGATCCAACTCAGAGTTAATGTTATGTATCATAGAAAGAACAGTCAAGTCTGTTCTTTGTTAAACAACTATATAATGCATTAGAAGAGGGGGAAATCTATCCTTTCTTTCTCTCCCTTTATCCCATTTTGCATGCTAGAGGATGAATAAGACCTTTCCATTTTCTTCAGTGGTATTTCTACAAGTACTCAGTATTATTTTTCAGACAGAAACTATAAAGCCTCTACATTTATTGTTCAGAAAGACATTGCGGCCTCATAAAAGAATACTTGATCTCAGATGTTTCAGTTGTACATGCAGTGTTGGAAACATACAAAAGTTCTTTAAAGCAGTGAGCTGAGAAGACTGGTCATCCTCTCTGAGCCTTCCTACAGTGCTTCGCCTCCCAGACATTTGAGGGAGAGTGTAAGCCTTCAGAATATGCTACAGCATCACAGTACCTCATCCTAGTTCCATGGAAGAACTTCAAATAGCAGATCACAACTAACTCATTGCAAAAGAAATGACAGCTCTGCAGGTCCCCAAAGGTATTCCCAGACTCTTCATTAATCTCACACTTCTATTATATAGAGCAGCTGGAGTGTTCTACCTGTGTCTTTTCACACTACACCCTTCCCACAAGATATAAATTTTCTGCTGTCTAATGCATATCTATAGCACCAGAGAATATGGCCACACCAGATTCCCTGAAGTGGCCATATCCTTAAAATTCCCCGTGAATTGCTAAAAGCCATGTGAGTGGCTTTTTCCTCCCAATTACTTAATGCATCTCTTCCCAGGTTTACCTAACATTCACCTTCACTGGCAGCTATCATGCTTAGTTTAAAAGCTATCTGCACAGCTATATTTGTTTGTATATAGATAAATTTGCCTGTCTTAAGACACAATACATTGTAATTGGTGTGTTCTTGTTCCTCTATGTAAAGAGCATCCAAAACCTTTGTGAGTTTTGCTTAAACTAATGATTCTTCTTTTGTTTGTGTGTTTTAGAAATGACAAGGCATTTTAAGATTGAGAAAAAAGTTCTTTCTTAATCTAGGTTTGTATTCTCAGGGTGAGGTTTATGTTACTTTTTGTTAACACTTTCTGTTGAATGAGACTTCTGGCAGAATATCTCTACCTGTAATACTGAGGATTTGTGCTGGATTGCTATGAGGGAAAAGTAAGTCATGTCTACATCCTCAGGTTAGAAATGTCAAGACCTGGAGCCTCCCAGGAGTCCCCTAAACTTCTGTGGATTTTGGGTTTGTGCTTGGAGAGGCTGGGGGAGGTGTGTTTGGGTTAAACCCCTTTCTTGCATTTGGTAACTATAGCCACTATCCAAGGTCTCTACAATAACAGCAAATTGGCAAGCTAAGATTGCCAATAAATGTAAAAGACAAAGGATGCAAAATGCCAGTAATCACTGCTAATCTGACATTACCACAACTTTTGCTAGACATACGTCTGAGCAAACCAGCACAGCCAGATATGGAGAACAGCAAAAAAAACCCTTTAAAATTCAATTTAATTTTGTAGCAAAACAGCGATACTTCAGAAGAAGGTGAAATATGTAACAAAATATATGAATCAAGGGGGATAAACAATCCTCTCTTATCTTTTAAAACTAGCCAGCAAAAGGTGAAGGAGCTGTAAATAAGGGCAGTAACACAAGCATTATATGGTTCTGCAAACTTTTGGAATGAGACTATACTGGATTGTTCCTGTGCTTTATTTTCAGAATATTTCAGAATAGAATCTCCCCAAAGCTCTTTGTAATAGTAATCCTTCTCACTACTGCTGAATCCTGAGACACACAAATCTTATATGTCAAACAGCAATTCAGAGTCAGGAGAAGAGAAGCCAACAATTCCAAGTCCCAGTGTCCTGCTCTATTTGCTGGACAGCACTTCCTCCTTTCAGATTCCTAGTCAAAATATTTATAGGAGATTTATTCACATAGCTAGTAAGACTTCAAATATTTCTAAATATATCCATGAGCACGAATGGGAATCATGCACTCAGGCAACTTTGCCAAACAATGCTTTGCCAAAAATTTTTTGACCTAAGAAAGAGGAGGAGGGAGTTGTATGTGCAGACCAGAACCTATAAAAGTGGTGGTAGGACAAACCTGTTCTGTTTCCACAGAAAGCTTCAAGGTAAGAGTATGGAGGGCTGAGTGCTGGCAGAATCCCACTGCATTGCTGTTGCCTGTGGAACTGCTTCAGTTCAAAGGACCGCCTCTATCAATAGAGATTTTCCTCCTGTTTTCAAGTCACTGCCATATTTTTGCCCAGTGACTTACCCTTGAGAGTCTGCGCAAAAATAAGAAGGAAATTGTCATTTTTGTTTTTCAGTATTGACCAGCTTCCAGCCTGAGTGCCAGCTGGTATCACAAGAGGTAAGACTCTGATTTACCTACTCCATAGCAATAGACTTCCAAGATTTTTTTTTTTTTTTTTTTTGTGCAGCTGTATGGGCACTTCCCATACCCCTTTACATCTGTGCATACTAATGCAGTGCAATTCTACCTGAGCTTTATCTAAAAGAGCAAATTTCCTTTCATAAGCGGGTTGAACACATTTGTTTGGTACCTACTGGGAGATAGCTGACCTCTTACCACACAGAACTGTTAACAGGAGATTGCCTGTAAAGACAAACCCAGGAAAGAGAAGATAAATGAACAGCACGTACATAGTTAAGATTTTGTCAAATCCCACTGAGCCATTTTATTGAGAATTTTCCTCTTTTGGTACAAGTTAATCTCAAAGGATCAGCTTGAACTGGAAAAGGAAGAACAACTGGAGAAGCTAAAACTCTGATTTTGAACTAAGGTAAAAGCCTTGCATAGACAATCCACACCTGTGCTTCTGCTTAGTCCATACCTTTTTTTATGTTCCTCCATCTCTAAGATTTATAAAAATTACATGGTCTAATTTGTACAAAAGAGAAAGAATATAAGTGGGATTTCCTAATTCTGATAATGATTTCCCTTGGTATCGCTGCTGTTTTGTAGAGAAAATTTTTATATTGTGCAAATCAATCCAATTTTTCTGTGTAGCCTACGGAATCATTGATAGATTTAAAGAAACGAATGTGTAGAAGGTAATAATGGAGACAAAGTCAAAATAATCTAAATCAAAGACACTTATCTTCTTTAGGTTCTAAACAAGTTAAAGGATATCTAGGGTGAAAAGCAGGTAAGAAAGAGAGGGAGAATGTAAGAATAGGCTGAGCAAAACACTACAGAGAATCAGGTGTGTTGTACAAAGGTACATCTTCCCTCACTCAGAACTGTAGTCTGTCTCTCCGGTTCAGGCCTGTGCCATACTGCGCTCCATAAAGTGCAGCCATGTCATCAGACGCTGAGATGGCCATCTTTGGGGAGGCGGCTCCTTACCTCCGAAAATCGGAAAAGGAAAGAATTGCAGCCCAGAACAAGCCTTTCGATGCCAAGACATCCGTCTTTGTGGTACATGCAAAGGAATCCTATGTGAAAAGCACAATCCAGAGCAAAGAATCAGGGAAAGTCACTGTCAAGACTGAAGGTGGAGAAGTGAGTAAACCGTAAGATTTACAAACAGCATTTGATTCCTGCTCTGGGCTCTTAGCTGGCATGCAGGGACCTTTCTTTCCTCTGACAGACCCTGACCGTGAAGGAAGATCAAATCTTCTCCATGAACCCTCCCAAGTACGACAAGATCGAGGACATGGCCATGATGACCCACCTCCACGAGCCCGCTGTGCTGTACAACCTCAAAGAGCGTTACGCAGCCTGGATGATCTACGTAAGTACCAGCAGCAGCCTGCCTTTGGGCAGCCGGGAGGAACTGCTCTGCCAGGCCAAGTGGGAGCCAACGTGCTGTCTCCCTTCCTCGCAGACCTACTCGGGGCTCTTCTGCGTCACTGTCAACCCCTACAAGTGGCTGCCGGTGTACAACCCGGAGGTGGTGTTGGCCTACCGAGGCAAGAAGCGCCAGGAGGCCCCTCCACACATCTTCTCCATCTCGGACAACGCCTATCAGTTCATGCTGACTGGTGAGTTGCTTGACCTCCCTCACAGCAATCTAAACCAAGAAGGCCCAGTGATCTCACTGCGGTATGTGACAAGCCCAGCTAAAGACACCACAGAGATGTTTGACTGAGAACTTGGTCGATTTATGCAGGAATTAATTTCAAGTGAAACTGACCCAGAAGCATGCATGAGTCAGCACTGTGTATTATTTGCACATTGTTTTAAAAAATTCTACCCTTTCACACTGCAGAAACACTGCTTGACTTTGTTTACTACTTTTTTCCACTGATGGGGAGAAAGAATTATTATTCTATGTAATCCTCTATTTTAGACAAAAATAAACAGTTTGATTAGATTTCCTAATGAGAACTGTGTAAAGAACAAGTAGGTATGAAGCTTTTGAAAAGGACCGCATGCCTCCAACAGCTCTATGCATCCATTTTGGCTTTTATTTTCTGCTGTTGGGATCTTGAAAGAAATCAGGTAGTCTTAGACTACTACTTGTAGACTTGGGAGAAGCCCCGGCTTCCACAGCTTTACTTTTCATTCAGCTCAGTATTACCCAGGTCAACTGCAAACACTGTCTTTCATTCTGTCCCTTTCACAGATCGCGAGAACCAGTCGATCCTGATCACGTACGTACACCCCCTGCTCGGGTCCCTGTGGGGCTGCCCGGTGCCAGGGGACCTCCTGCCTGACCACACACTCTCTGCGTCTCTCTTTGGGTTGACAGCGGAGAATCCGGTGCCGGGAAGACTGTGAACACGAAGCGTGTCATCCAGTACTTTGCAACAATTGCAGCGAGCGGGGATAAGAAGAAGGAAGAGCAGCAGCAGGCAGGCAAAATGCAGGTGAGGTTCTAGGGATGGGAACCTGAAACTATCCAATTTATTTATGAGGTGTATCATGACAATAAGGTTTCTGTGTTAGGGGACACTTGAGGATCAAATCATCAGCGCCAACCCACTGCTGGAGGCCTTTGGAAACGCCAAGACCGTGAGGAACGACAACTCCTCACGCTTTGTAAGTTGTTGCCTGGCACAAAACAACTTCTTCCTTATCAGCGCACTGACTCAGATATTCTCGCAGTCAGGATTGGAAAAATGGATCTCAAGTGAGTTTTCTGCTTCTTTCAGGGCAAATTCATCAGAATCCATTTTGGCGCCACGGGGAAGCTGGCTTCAGCTGACATTGAAACATGTAAGTGACCCTTCTGGCCTGATCCCTCTCCTCCCAGCCTTCCTCAGTTCTTGCGCTCACTCTGTCCTACCGTCCTCGCCAGACCTGCTGGAGAAGTCCAGAGTCACTTTCCAGCTCAAGGCAGAAAGAAGCTACCACATATTCTATCAGATCATGTCCAACAAGAAGCCAGAGCTAATTGGTAGGAAAGATCACTAACTTCTCCAAGCAAGCATCACGCAGCAACACTCCATTCCTTTACGTGCCAATTCCATTTGATCTCTATGTGTTCGATCTTCTTTTCAGAGATGTTGCTCATCACCACCAACCCATATGACTATCAGTATGTGAGTCAAGGTGAGATCACGGTTCCCAGCATTAATGACCAGGAAGAGCTGATGGCCACAGATGTAAGTAACACACAGAAGTGTCCTTAGGCGCACTCTGACCTTTAACAGGCAAGGTACTTACTCTAATGATTCTTCTACCAGAGTGCCATTGACATCCTGGGCTTCACTGCTGATGAGAAGACAGCCATCTACAAGCTGACAGGGGCTGTCATGCACTACGGGAACCTGAAGTTCAAGCAGAAGCAGCGTGAGGAGCAGGCAGAGCCGGACGGCACAGAAGGTACCAGCACAATACACACCACAGCACAGATTATACCAGAGCACTCACTGATACAGGCAGTAATTCAGAGTCAGCATCACAGAACCGCAGCCACAGAACGGTCAGGGCTGGAAGGGACCTCTAGAGATCACCTAGTCCAACCCTCCTGCTAAAGCAGCTTCTCCTAGAGCAGAGCCTGTCCATTTCCCCAGGTGCTGGTATTGTACAATAGAAACATGACCGAAGCAGAGGACTTTGCTGGAAGAGCACAACTCAGTGGAAGATGCAGATTATTCTGAAGCATGCAAACTATGAGGGCCAGTGATTCCGAGAGCACACTGCTGCTATTGGCGAAGGCAGCCAGAAGCAACACAAGCTTTGCTGCTGTGCTGAATGGCAGCTTCCCAGACCCAGCACAGACCTAGGAGCCACCCTGCTCACTGCCTGAAGTTTATGTACCCAGGTCTCATTTATCATCAGCTGTAGTCCCCTCCTAATGGAATTGTTTCCAGGTGGTAGGAAGCCAGAATCCTGAAGCTGCTCTGCTTCAAAGCCCATATTCTGGAGACAGCTCCCAATGCCTCAGCTGAGAGCATCGTGCTGCTGCATTTTACATGGGGGGGTTTAAAGAAGCATCTGCTAATATGGCACCTATGGCTTATATGTTCTACATTTTCTTTTATATAAGCATTCTTTTCTTAAAGAAATCATTTTACATACTGTGCCTGCTGTCAGACTTTGGATTCAGTGGTAAAAGCAATAGGGGAAGATAGAATGCAAACTTTTCTTTGAGCTCGCACTTCCAAAAATAGCCCTTCATCTCATGTGTCTGGCTGTAGATTTGTAAAGTCATAATGCAGACTTTTGCATTCCGATTTCTTTTGTGTGATGCCTTTAAATTTACTTTATCACAAGTCACTGAAACAAACTGCACTGTATTTTCTTCTGATTGGATTTGCAATTATCTGCAAACTTATCATCACACCATGCTGATCTTTCCTTTTACTTTTTAACATGTATTATTGAGAAGTTTGCTCCCTAAATAACTCTAAACTTATTTTTCATTCAAAATTCAAAATAAACTATTAATAGTCGAAGAAAAACCACAAAACATAAATGCTCCATAATTACTGGAGTATGTTGCTTATGACAAACTATATTACTTTTTTATCTTAACTAATCTTTTTATCTGTACTAGAAATGTGTTTTAAAACTTTTTTTAAAGGAACAGTAATGTCTGCTGATACCTTAACAACTGATTTTTTTTTTGGTGTTTAGTGGCTGACAAGGCTGCCTACCTGATGGGTCTGAACTCAGCTGACCTGCTCAAGGCCCTCTGCTACCCCCGAGTCAAAGTTGGGAATGAGTACGTGACCAAGGGTCAAACTGTGCAGCAGGTAACAGAAATCCCTGGTTTTTTGACAAATCCATTGGACTTCCTCTTCTGCTCCACAAGCCTTCTGGTTTTTATTTTAGGTATACAATGCAGTTGGCGCCCTGGCAAAGGCTGTCTTTGAGAAGATGTTCCTGTGGATGGTTATTCGTATCAACCAACAGCTGGATACCAAGCAACCCAGACAGTACTTCATTGGTGTCCTGGACATCGCTGGCTTTGAGATCTTTGATGTAAGGCCAGTGTTTTATTACCATGCTTTGAGAAGTAACACTTTTATCTGCCAAAGTACTTAAGATGGAATTATGCCTTCCCGCCCCGCCCCCCCCCCCCCAAGAAATCATTTGATCCTTTCATCTAAAGCATCATGATTCCCACAGGTTTTTAATTGAGTATAGGCTTTTGAGTTGCACATATGCCAATGGAAATCCATAAATGCATCTTTTGACTGATTTCAAACAGTAGACTAAACATGGCATTTGGTACCTAATGCAGAGACGCCAGATCCATAGATGTAATTTGTGCTTAGAAGACTTGGGACATGCTTTGAAATCAGCATTTGGAAATGTTGGAAAACTATTATGTTGTGGAGCCTCCTCTAACTAAATTAGGGCAGTCTAGTATATATCAAAACTGACAAGTCTGAAATATTAAAGTGACATAAGCATCTAGAGATCATAAACATATAGAAAATATTTAGCTTGACAAAAGAGACAAACTGACAGAAATTCCAAAATCCTGGCTAAGCGAAGAAGGAACACTTGCAGATCCCCCTGTAACTTGGTACAAAGAGCCAGCATGTTCTTAATCCTTAGCTTTCTAAATTTACATTAACAGGAATCATTTTTTGTAATTCTGCAGTTCAACAGCCTGGAGCAGCTGTGCATCAACTTCACCAACGAGAAACTGCAACAGTTCTTCAACCACCACATGTTCGTGCTGGAGCAGGAGGAGTACAAGAAGGAAGGAATTGAATGGGAGTTCATTGACTTTGGGATGGACCTGGCTGCCTGCATTGAGCTCATTGAGAAGGTAGAGAGAATCTTTCTGTTTCAGGGAAGCACATTTCTTTCATGGTCATTTATTTTAGTCCAGTCATTCTTAATAAAATGACACATTATCGTTGAATTCTCCCAGCCCATGGGCATCTTCTCCATCCTGGAAGAGGAGTGCATGTTCCCCAAGGCAACTGACACCTCTTTCAAGAACAAGCTCTACGACCAGCACCTGGGCAAGTCCAACAACTTCCAGAAGCCCAAGCCTGCCAAAGGCAAGGCTGAGGCCCACTTCTCCCTGGTGCACTATGCTGGCACGGTGGACTATAACATCACTGGCTGGCTTGACAAGAACAAGGACCCCCTGAATGAAACTGTTGTGGGGCTGTACCAGAAATCATCAATGAAGACACTGGCCTTACTCTTTGCCTCTGCTGGAGGAGAGGCAGGTCAGTTCTGTGAAATTCTTTTTTTCATTTTTATTTAATGACTACCAGAGGCATAAATATCAGCTTGGGTGTTCTAAAGAAAACACATGTAATACAGATTCTCCCATGGTTTGAATTTATTAATAAAGGAAAAGATCAAATGTATTTCAGGCCTTCTCCTCAGCCATGATAACCCCTTTCATTATCGCACACATTTGTTCCCGTATTCCTTTAGACTGAGTGTTGACTCTGTTTCCCGCTGCAACCTAGCTCCCTTTTTTAGCATGATAGATACATATAAACGAGCTTCTTGCAGTCTTATAGAGAAAAAATTTACAAATCAAAGTTTTGAAACCATCTTTTTTCGGTATTCAGAGAGTAGTGGTGGTGGTGGTGGCAAGAAAGGAGGCAAGAAGAAGGGTTCTTCTTTCCAGACTGTATCAGCTCTTTTCAGGGTAAGTACATAAATCATACTATCTATTTTTTTCCTTTTTTTTTTTTTAAGTTAAAGACTGTGAAACCTCACACTAACTCCAACAAGGCAGGTTTACTGCACCTATTAACAGTTTTCTGCATCAAGACCATCTTTTCAGTTATTCATAAATAAGCTGACTGTAAGTCAGCTGAGGCCAGCTGAGGAAGGTACAACTTGATCTGAGCTTTCTTGATACGTTGGAAAAAGTGCTTAGGTCAGCTCTTCCTCCTCTCCCTCTGCCTTGGGAAGACAATGGTGGATACAACTACCTGCCTCAGGGGATCACAAGTCTGGATCAACAAATACAAATGGATGGGCATTTGCACATGGTAATACATAACATATAATACATAACACGTAAGTGTTTGCACATGATTATACATATGAAGTCAAGGCAATAGAGAAACACCAAGGCCACTTACCTTTCCACCAATGGGCAGAGCTTAAGGCAGGTGGAAACAGTCATGTTTCAGAACCAGTGGCATCCTGCTACTAACTGGCATACTGAAGTTTTTCACACTGTGAAAGAGGTAAGTTTCTTAGCAGCTCCAAACCAGGGCTAAACTGAGAACTGTTAGGACCTAGCTAGTAAAAGTGATTGCTAAAATCAGAGATAGTTCATGGGTTTCCTTCTAAAAACACTAGGACGGGGTGCTGTAGGACTTGCCACTCAAGCCTTTTCTCTACAACTTGTGACCCCATTGTCACAAACAAGGAGTTTTTCTTGTCTTCTGCTCAACCTTTGTCAAATATATCTTCACAAGTAGCACCTAATGCCATTAAGCTTCTATTTCCTAGCCTTCTCTGCACTTGTTCCTTGTCCCTCTTCCCTTTTGTCCTATTTTTGATTTAATTTCTGTTCCCATCAATAGTCAGTGTCTACCACAGACTGAGAATCTGGTGATTACAAAGTATCATCTCTCATTCAGAATTATGCCTTTTGCCACAGACTTCTGGTCACTATTCACCATAGGTGTCCTATTCACCATAGGTGTCCTGTCTGAGTGGATGTGTCCCTCAGTCTCTTGAAAACACATTACACATGCTTGTGACTTTCTTTCACGCTCAAGACTTAAAGGCAGAAGAAAACTCAAATTAGAATGATTATAGGTGTAAACAGTGAATCTATTATTGCTTTTCAACACTTTACTCACATCTGACGATGTACCTGCAGAGGTACCATTTGTTAATGAAAATCTTTGCTTATGAACCCACAGGAGAACCTGAACAAGCTGATGACCAATCTACGGAGCACTCACCCACATTTTGTGCGCTGTATCATCCCCAATGAAACAAAAACACCTGGTAAGAACCTCAAATAGACAGAAATCACAGTGTGATGCAGGCATTAGTCTCTATGCTTTATCATTAAGTATCAAATAATTGTCTTATTTGCTTAGGTGCCATGGAGCATGAACTGGTGCTACACCAGCTGCGCTGCAATGGTGTGCTGGAAGGGATCAGAATTTGCAGGAAGGGATTCCCCAGCAGAATCCTCTATGCAGACTTCAAACAAAGGTCAGTCTCTTTGCTGGTCTCCATTCTGTCTTTACTGCATAAGTAGTACATCTCAACTATTTTAACATTGGTGGTTATTTTTTTATACCAATTCTATCTGATTATAACTGAAAGAAGGAGGAAATGTTGGACCGTATAACCAAAGGCAACATGAGTGGCTAGCAAAAGAGAAACTGTTGGAAATGAAGAGAGAAGTCAGATGTCCTCACTGACTGCTGTTCATCAAACAGCTGAACTTTGCCAGTGTATTTCAATATGGAAGCACAATGAAGCTACAAAAGCCAAAGCTTAAAAAATTAAAAAATGCAGATTGGGATATGGCTACAACACGTTCTCAGGCAAAAATTGGAAACTCAGAGTGCTTTGGCCATTGTATCAGCTCCAAGTTTCAGGGGCAGATGCTTTCTTCCTATGCATCTAATGGCAACATTTCTCTCTAGCAATTTACTACAACATAGTGAAAAAGAAACCAGACTGAAATGGCTGGAGATCAGTGTCCTCTTTTCATCTATGACTGATTACCTAAAGACAGAAAAAGTTTACTTAGTTTTGTTACCATCAGATTAGGACTTCATTATAACCATGTCTTTGAACAAGGGATGGAATTCCAACTTCCTCAGCCTCATTTGTCTGCAAAGACTGCTGTTAATTTCAGGAAACATTATAACCTTATGACTTGAGATTGTCTTCATTAATATTTCCTTTCATTCCACAGATACAAGGTGCTTAATGCCAGCGCTATCCCAGAGGGACAGTTCATTGACAGCAAGAAGGCTTCTGAGAAGCTGCTTGGGTCAATCGATGTGGATCACACCCAGTACAAATTTGGCCACACCAAGGTACAAGCCCTCCTTGACTCACTCACAGCATGTCTGTGCTTTGCTCTGCCTGACAGTGACGGGCTGCAACATTCCCTTTCTCAAGGTCTTCTTCAAAGCTGGGCTGCTGGGACTCCTGGAGGAGATGAGGGATGAGAAGCTGGCACAGCTCATCACCCGCACACAGGCCAGGTGCAGGGGCTTCCTGATGAGAGTGGAGTACCAGAGAATGGTGGAGAGGAGGTAGACATTCCCCAGCTTCACTTAAACCCCTGAACTTGGGGGAAACTGTTGGCACTCATCATACTGAAGATATTCAATGTGCGCTTTAATTGTGCTTCAGGGAGTCCATCTTCTGCATCCAGTACAACGTTCGTGCATTCATGAACGTGAAGCACTGGCCCTGGATGAAGCTGTACTTCAAGATCAAGCCCTTGCTGAAGAGTGCAGAGTCTGAGAAGGAGATGGCCAACATGAAGGAAGAGTTTGAGAAAACCAAGGAAGAGCTTGCAAAGTCTGAGGCAAAGAGGAAGGAGCTGGAGGAGAAAATGGTGAAACTGGTGCAGGAAAAAAACGATCTGCAGCTCCAGGTGCAGTCGGTGAGTATTATTAGTGTATTTCTTCCAGAGGTAAATTAATTAGGTCTAAATCCTCTCCCATAATACAGAATTCCCACACTACATACTAAATTGCCTTAGGAAACATTTTAATCTGAATCACTAATTGTAAAATTCAGACCACTCAGTGTCAACATTACAATATGAGGTTTTAAATTGGGAGCGACTTTCAAAGTTTCTGTGCCTGCAGGTATATTTCTCCATGCAAGCTCACAATATAAGGTCCAACTGTAGTCACTACACAGTTGGTACACACAGTTAACAGAGTCTGAGGAGCAATTCCATTGAATACTTACCAGGTTTTTAATCAGTTGCCTAACTAAATGATCCTTCTGTTGTTTCTTAGGATACATGGTATCTCACCTGTCCTCCTGCAGCTACTATTCCAGGAAGACACAAATACCCTCGTCATTCTAACTGTCAGCCCTATGTGTGTCTTCAATGCCCTTTGGAAGATCAAAAGATTTGGCAACATTTACACAGTGCTCTTCTGTCTTTTAGTGTCTACTTTGCAGCTTCAAAATAAAGTCAGGTTCAAGTTGAAACCACCATATCTAGATTATGTTCCGATTTATCTGGAACAAAGAAGGTGGATTCAAAGTCAGTCATGCCAAGAAGAGCTTTTACAGATGCAAAACAAAAAAGATCTGTCCACAATTATATTCAGTTATTAACTCTCAAGGAACATAATCAAAATCCTTAGTAAAAAAAGTATTTTCAGCTATATAGACATGTTATCTATAAACCCAGCAATAGACAATACTTGATTAGAGTAAAAAAATTAAATAGAACAAAACCCTACTCTGATTTAAAAGAGGCTGTACACAAATAATTCTGCAGAAGATAATAAAAAGTAATTCCAAGTTTCTTCTCTCAGCAGTAAATACCACTTTTTCTATGCAGTTTTTCCTAGAACATGACATGAGCAAACAAAACTATGTTTCTCTAACAGGAAGCTGATGCTTTGGCTGATGCTGAGGAAAGGTGTGACCAGCTCATCAAAACCAAAATCCAGCTGGAAGCCAAAATTAAGGAGGTGACTGAAAGGGCTGAGGATGAGGAGGAAATCAATGCTGAGCTGACAGCCAAGAAGAGAAAACTGGAGGATGAATGTTCAGAGCTCAAGAAAGATATTGATGACCTGGAGTTAACGTTGGCCAAGGTTGAGAAGGAAAAACATGCCACTGAAAACAAGGTATGAGGCAGAACCTGTCACCCCTACTCCAGAAAAGAGCATGTGCTGTTACAGGACTTCTGCATCTACTTCCTTTATTTACACTTGCTCTCTACTTCTCAAAGGTGAAAAACCTCACAGAGGAGATGGCAGCCCTGGACGAGACCATTGCCAAGCTGACTAAAGAGAAGAAAGCCCTCCAAGAGGCCCATCAGCAGACACTGGATGACCTGCAGGCAGAGGAGGACAAAGTCAATACGCTGACCAAAGCTAAGACCAAGCTGGAGCAGCAAGTGGACGATGTAAGCACGGTTGTCCAGAAGAACAGGGCGGGTATAGATTATAGAACTGGCTGGTAGAGCACTGATGGTTATCTTCTATTCAGCTGGAAGGGTCCCTGGAGCAAGAGAAGAAACTGCGCATGGACCTTGAGAGAGCTAAGAGGAAACTCGAAGGAGACCTGAAGCTGGCCCATGACAGCATCATGGATTTGGAAAACGACAAGCAGCAGCTGGATGAGAAACTGAAGAAGTAAGCGTGGCTGTGGGGCACCAGACTGTGGGGCTGGTGCGCTTGGCGGGTTTTTGCTCAGACGCTAACACAGTTTGCTTTGCCCAAAGGAAAGACTTTGAAATCAGCCAGATCCAGAGCAAAATTGAGGATGAGCAAGCCCTGGGCATGCAGTTACAGAAGAAGATCAAGGAGCTGCAGGCAAGTGTCTGGCCCTTCCCCTCTCTCAGCCAGTCTCAGGTCGGGAAGGAGGAGGGCATGGGTGCGAAGGGTGCCTAATGTTCCCCAGGCTCGTATTGAGGAGCTGGAGGAGGAAATTGAGGCAGAGCGAACCTCTCGGGCAAAAGCCGAGAAGCATCGGGCTGACCTGTCGAGGGAGCTAGAGGAGATCAGCGAGCGCCTGGAAGAAGCCGGAGGGGCTACCGCCGCTCAGATTGAGATGAACAAGAAGCGTGAGGCAGAATTTCAGAAGATGCGTCGCGACCTGGAGGAGGCCACGCTGCAGCACGAAGCCACGGCTGCGGCCCTGCGCAAGAAGCACGCGGACAGCACCGCTGAGCTTGGGGAGCAGATCGACAACCTGCAGCGAGTGAAGCAGAAGCTGGAGAAGGAGAAGAGTGAGCTCAAGATGGAGATTGACGACTTGGCCAGTAACATGGAGTCTGTCTCCAAAGCCAAGGTACAGAAATACCTTATAGGTTTTTCTGACCAACAGAATTCTATACAATACAACATCTGCCACCTGCTGTTATTAAGAGTGTGGATGGTTAACCCCTCCCCTTCTGTACAGGCAAGTCTGGAAAAGATGTGTCACACACTGGAAGATCAACTAAGTGAGATTAAGACAAAAGAAGAGGAGCATCAGCGCATGATTAATGACCTCAGTGCTCAAAGAGCTCGTCTGCAGACAGAATCAGGTAAGACATACACATCTGTGATGTGCAAATTAATAGCGTCAGAGAGGTAATGCAGAAAAGACCATCCTGCGTATAAGGTCTTTCAGACATGCTTTGTCTATACTGTAATGGAAATACATGAAATGGGATCATAAGCTTCAGTAAGGTCTGCTATCTTCTTTTACACGCCCATATGTCCAAAATACTGTCATCAATAGCAATAAAAGGCTTGTGTATCTGCAAACTTTTCCAGGTGAATATTCACGACAGGTGGAGGAGAAAGATGCTCTGATTTCACAGCTGTCAAGAGGCAAGCAAGCTTTCACTCAACAAATCGAGGAAATCAAGAGGCACCTAGAGGAAGAGATAAAGGTGAGAAGGCTTCGTCATAAACATATGAAATCACAGAATCAACAAGATGAGAGAGAGAAAAAAAACACTTAGGTAACTCAGTGCAGGTCTTATGTTAGCTTTGCTCCCCCAGCCTTGCAGCCTATGCACTAATTTTTTTGCAGATTCCCAGGTCTTACTCTCTCACTCAGTAGCTTGCACTCCCTCCCACCAGAATAACCCAGTGTCTATCAACACTGCAGTCAGCCTTCCCAGGATATTTCTATTCATTCTTGCACCACGCGTTTTTTCTCCCAGGCCAAGAACGCGCTGGCCCACGCCTTGCAGTCTGCTCGCCACGACTGTGACCTGCTGCGGGAGCAATACGAGGAGGAGCAGGAAGCCAAGGGGGAGCTGCAGCGCGCCCTGTCCAAGGCCAACAGTGAAGTGGCCCAGTGGAGAACCAAATACGAGACGGACGCTATTCAGCGCACGGAGGAGCTGGAGGAGGCCAAGTACGTGGGAAGCGGGATGTCAAACGGCTGGAGAAGACTGAGGCTGTCAAGGGAAAGTGGAGTCTCTGGGAGTGGGTTACGACAGGGGTGGGACAAAGGCAGGGATCTGTTGTCTTTGTGGTAGAGGGGTCAGAGGGAGAGACAGGAAAGCGTGCTGTGGAAAAAGTGCAAACTGGAAGGACAAACGTAGCCCTTAGGGCTAGAAATGCGGAACCAGGCTGAATACTCCTTAGGTGCTAGGACACAGAGTGACAGAACCTGTAGGCAGCATGCAGTCTTGGAACAGAAAAAACACTGTGAAAGGCACTGGGCTCAGAGCCCCCAGAAGCGGCCAGCTGCCCTCTCACCGAAGTACAAAATGGGCTGCCCTCTGGTCTCTGACCTGGAGCTGTACTTATCTCCCCCCAGGAAGAAGCTGGCCCAGCGCCTGCAGGAAGCAGAGGAACACGTTGAAGCTGTGAATGCCAAATGTGCCTCCCTGGAGAAGACAAAGCAGAGGCTGCAGAATGAAGTGGAGGACCTGATGATTGATGTGGAGCGATCAAATGCTGCCTGCGCAGCTCTGGATAAGAAGCAGAAGAACTTTGACAAGGTCTTGTGGGCTCCAGCCCTGGGGTTCCTGGGCAGAGCGTCCCCTCCCGATTGCCACATCCACGCTCACGTGCCGTTTCCCTTCAGATCCTGGCAGAATGGAAGCAGAAGTATGAGGAAACGCAGGCTGAGCTGGAGGCCTCCCAGAAGGAGGCTCGCTCCCTCAGCACGGAGCTCTTTAAGATGAAGAATGCCTACGAGGAGTCCCTGGACCACCTGGAAACGCTGAAGCGTGAGAACAAGAACTTGCAGCGTAAGTCCCTGGCCCTCTGCTCCTGGCTGGGCTTTCCCACTGTCCACCACTACCCACCGCTCCACAGGGGTCTGTGCCTGCGTGTCTGCAAAGATGCCCGTCACCTTGGTGCGGCAGGACCCTTCCCGTTCTGCTCCGTGCCTGACCGTGCCGTTGGCCTTTGCTCCCACAGAGGAGATCGCTGACCTCACAGAGCAGATTGCAGAGGGAGGCAAGGCCATTCATGAGCTGGAGAAAGCCAAGAAGCAGATTGAGCAGGAGAAATCTGAACTCCAGGCCTCGCTGGAGGAAGCTGAGGTACACAGCATTACTTATGGCTCTCTTACATGTCTTGGATCTCTGTCTCGTTGTAAACACTGCGGAGTCATTGCCAGGCACAGGAGGAAAAGAGTGTTTGTATAAAAGCGTGGCAATATTATCTAAACCTGGCATTCCTTTATACTCAGGGCTTCGGGGTCAACATTTGTCTTATGAAAAGTATTCCTGTTCACTCTTTCTCAGGCGTCCCTTGAACATGAAGAGGGGAAGATCTTGCGCCTCCAGCTTGAGCTCAACCAGGTGAAGTCTGAGATTGACAGGAAGATAGCCGAGAAAGATGAGGAGATTGACCAGATGAAGAGGAACCACCTCAGAATTGTGGAGTCCATGCAGAGCACCCTGGACGCTGAGATCAGGAGCAGGAATGAGGCCCTGCGGCTGAAGAAGAAGATGGAGGGAGACCTGAATGAAATGGAGATCCAGCTGAGCCATGCCAACCGCGTGGCTGCAGAGGCACAAAAGAACCTGAGAAACACGCAGGCTGTGCTCAAGGTCTGTTCAGCAAAGCAACAGGGAGAGAAATGACGTCTCTGACAATTCTGGTGCACAAGCGCACGCTGCCACCTTGCCATTTCTCTTGTCCCTTTTACAGGATACCCAGATACACTTGGACGATGCTCTGAGGACGCAGGAGGACCTGAAGGAGCAGGTGGCCATGGTGGAGCGCCGAGCAAACCTGCTGCAGGCTGAAATTGAGGAGCTGCGGGCAGCCCTGGAGCAGACGGAGCGGTCAAGGAAGGTGGCTGAGCAGGAACTGATGGATGCAAGTGAGCGTGTGCAGCTCCTCCATACCCAGGTCAGTGTATAAATATGTTTAGTATTTATACTTGTGTTCCATATATATAAAATAACTGAAGACTGGCTGAACTGTAACACTGTTTTGTAAAATGCATTGTAATTTTCATAATATGTATAACAAATTATAGAAGTTACTTTTCAGTTTCAGGTGTAATATGGATTTCATTTAACTACACAGTACAGATACCTTATAAGCAATAAATTCAGAGAGATACATTGAGGTTCTTACTCTACAACTTAAGTTCAATAGCTTTCACATTTGCATTTGTGACTGTAAATTCAAAATTAGGTTGAACATCAACAAAATAGGAATGCACAAATCCTGCCATTAACATTTAATAATGTCATTATAAGTGTTTTATAGCACCAATTAAAACTTTTACTGCCAGTAGATTGAAAGTGGTAAGGAAGGACTATGTCTTTTTTCTTTATAAGTCTAAACTTCTCTTTCTTTTGACTGAGGAAGTGTAAGAAAGGGTTTTGAGGAGGATGCTGCTGAAATACATCACAGCTGAGAAATTAACAGCTACCACAGCAGCTCTTTTACAACAGAATCCCATGTGACTGGAGGCAGAATTTAATAGTAAAAAGCCAACATTTATGCAATGTAATGACATTGATACATTATTGCAAGTTAACAAAAAGAATTCTGATGTTGATACTTTTCAACAGAACACCAGCTTGATCAACACCAAGAAGAAGCTGGAGACAGACATTACCCAAATCCAGAGTGAAATGGAGGATACGATCCAGGAAGCCCGCAATGCTGAAGAGAAGGCCAAGAAGGCCATCACAGATGTGAGTTGGGGGCTCCCTTCAGTGCCGATGGTGGGAGTAATTTCCCTCACATGGTCTCCAGCCCCACAATGGCTTTGACCCTTTGCTCTCATCAGGCAGCCATGATGGCAGAAGAGCTGAAGAAGGAGCAGGACACCAGCGCCCACCTGGAGAGGATGAAGAAGAACCTGGACCAGACGGTGAAGGACCTGCAGCACCGTCTGGATGAGGCCGAGCAGCTGGCTCTGAAGGGAGGCAAGAAGCAAATCCAGAAGCTGGAGGCCAGAGTGCGTGGGGCTTTTCTTTGTGCATGAGTGAGCACGCCACGTTAGCAGCCAGCAGGGAAGCTCCAAAGATGGGCTTCTCGTTGCAGGTGCGGGAGCTGGAAGGGGAGGTGGATGCTGAGCAGAAGCGCAGCGCTGAAGCCGTGAAGGGCATGCGCAAGTACGAGAGGAGGGTGAAGGAGCTGACCTACCAGGTAAGGCAGGAGGCTTCTTTGTGTTGACACACTCTTCTTCCAGGATGTCGAAATGTTGGTACTTTACCTCCCAGAGGGCTTTCTTTCTATACATCAGTCAGTGACACGTTTAACAGGATTTTGACTTCTGTCCTCCTGGACAGCAGTGCTCCATAAGAAATGTTACTCCATCTTTTTCACATTTATGGAATGTAGAGGAAAAGGCTAACGAGGGCTTCTCTTAATTGCCATTCTCTGTAGTCTGAGGAGGACCGGAAGAATATTCTCAGGCTGCAGGATCTGGTGGACAAGCTGCAAATGAAGGTGAAATCCTACAAGAGACAAGCTGAGGAGGCTGTAAGTATCACTCTGACCAAGGTCAGACTTCCTTCTGATGGTGGTGGAATTCGATGTTGGTGTTTTCTTCTGTCCATCTTATTAAAAAGTTGACTGTTTTGATGCATTTGCTGCTGCAAAACAGTGGGGAATGTTCTGGGTTTGGAAGGAACTGTACTTCCCCAGCTCCATTTGTTTTGCCGTAAGCCTCACTTACTGCCTCTCTCCCTTCCTACCCTACCCTGAGTGTTAGAAGATCCTGCTAGTCTGCCTGTTCAGGACTCTGCCTTGAACTCTGCCTAGACTATGTTGTGTGAAATGTGGCCATGGTCTTTTTGACACTCAGATGTTCTTTTCTCTTCTGGCACACTTAGTGCCTTGAGCAGCTTCTTACCTGGGTTTTTAACCTGCCCTGCTTCTGCAGCTGTGGCATTTAAATTTTTTTTTGTCCAGTTTTCAGATTTTTAATGTCCATACACTGCCTATTTTTTTCACAACTCACTCTCCCCACACAGGAGGAGCTGTCCAATGTCAACCTCTCCAAGTTCCGCAAGATCCAGCACGAGCTGGAGGAAGCCGAGGAGCGGGCTGACATTGCAGAGTCGCAGGTCAACAAGCTCCGAGTGAAGAGCCGTGAGTTTCATGGCAAGAAGATAGCAGAGGAGGAATGAGGATTCCAAGGCGAAAAAGTGACCTGAGGCATGCATAAAATGTAAATCTCTGTGTTGCTTTCTTCTGTAATTATCATTTATGTCTCTGTAATAAAAACAGTAGAGACCTTTACATATGATCAGTGATCAGCGTGTGTTATTCTAACACTCATTATTTTTGTAGTACATGTACACAGTTCATGTTTTCATTTTAAAGTATATTAAACAGCAATACATATTTACATTTTTAAAAATGCATGAAGAATAATAAAAATTATATAGATTCACTATTCATCTTGTAATGAGATGTAAGCAATTATTTGATAGAGTAAAACTACATTATTTCAAGTTATTTTGATGAATCTTAGGGAAAAAAAAAGAAGAAAAAAACAAAAAAAGATAAAGGAAAAAAGAAAAGGAAAGGGGATTCCGGCAACATTTTTTTTCTTAAATTTATATATTATTTTTATTAATTGAAAATGTTGATTGTTTGGTTAGGTTTCAGCGTGTGAGAAACTCAAATTTCTACTTTGATTCAGGAGACTGATGTTCATTCCAAGTATTGACAAGCACTCAAACCACTGTAGTGAGATAGTGGCATGAAGACAAACCCTCACTGTCTTTCTCAGAAGCTGTTTTGTTTCCCATGTAGCACAAAATGATAGCCAGTTCACAGGCAGGGTGACTGACAAGAATCCACAGGTAAAAGACTATGGAAGAAAGAATAGCTAAGGCTGCAGACTCCTAGACATGGGTAAAATAGTATTTCATGGACAACTGAAAGATAATTGAACATATATTAAGACGGATAAAGGTGATGAAGTGTTTTCTTTTTTTCATTGTAGATAAAATATAAAGAAGTCATTTCACAGATAAAAATAACAAGTTTAAGTGAAATTGCTTTCAAGAATTGTGACAGTTTCTACTGAGGTATTAACATGGTATCAGGAAAGTCTGCTACACTTACCAGAGACTAGATTTCAATATGGATAGGTATTTCTGTATTACAAAAAAGAGAAACAATTCTGGAGTTGTTGATTCAGTTTAAAAGAAGGGATACACAGATACTACTTAAATCACCTTTTTAGACAGTAAGGAAAATTTTTAACATAACAATTGATGGACATAAAAGTTTAGAATGTAAGAGGTGCAGCAACTATCAACAGTGGATAAAGTCTGTTGATGTCCTTGTGTTTAAAAACCACCTTCTATAGAAATCAAACCATGTTTCATAATGAAAATCATGTTCAGGGTGAGATTCACCTGCCATATCTTGACACAGGTAGACACCTATGGAAGAGCTGGCCTCATCTCACTGCTTTATTTCACTGTTCCCTGCATGCACACTTGCTGTAGGAGACCTGCAAAAGAGCTCTGTGAAAAGCAAACATACAGGGTTTTCTATATTCTCTGCAGTCTGACATGCACAAACAATTTGTCTCTGCTTGGACATCAAGAGGGATGGAAAAGTATCTGCCTCTCCTGGAGGAGCAGGGCCAGGAGAAGGCAGTCCTGTGTTAGAAGGAGTCCCTGATGAAAGATGTGTTGTGGAAATGGAAGAAAGATAGAACAGGTGTTCTCTGACAGGTCAAGCCCAACCAGCCAGTGTTGCGCCAGCAGCCCTGGGAGAAGATGAACTGTTAGGTACAGAATACTGCTTTCCTCATCTGTCTGTAAAGAAGAGAGATCAGTCATGCACCCACACTAATCTTTACAGATCTAAATCTCTGGAAGGACCCTATGATTAAGAACACTACAAGAGATGCCCCTGAACAAGATCCCCAAATGCATTGAAATCCCCAAATACAATAACATAAGGAAATGGAAAATGTTCTTTTCTTAAGAACGGATTATTCATCCAAACCATAACATTTTGTGCTAAACTGAATTAGACATTCAACATTAACATGTTGACTGCAAATGCAACATAAGATAAAGTACAGCACTGATTGTGTAAGGCGTCTAACTAGTGATCACACTTTACAGACAGGTAAGTAAATTAGATGGTTTGGAAATACATTCATTGCATCTAGGGGCTCTGGTAAATTAGAAGTGAAGCTGTATAGGGACTGCTGTTACTGCTAAATAAATTTGATTTTGCTAAGCCACAGCGAGAGAGAGCGTGAGATTCATTTTGTTGGTATTTTTGGCATATGTGACAAGCTTTAGCAGCTACCTCAAACGTGCTGTTTATTTAAAGCAAGTGCTTGACATCTTTTGCCATCCCACAATTGTTAATCCCCAGGCGACCTTCATGTGTCCTTTTTGGATATCTTTTCTAACCCTCCAGCCAGCCTTCATGTGCTGTAAGAAACCACTGCCCTCAAATACTAAGGGTTCTTAATAAAACATGCAAATAACGCTTGGGCAACAAGATAGGTGGAATTAGGAAGGGACAATAATCCATTCATTTTGGAAATGGCAGTGCAGGACCCACCATACCTGAGTGTCTCTGGTGCTTTTAGCACTCCTGAACCCTTCAGGTGATTGTGGCACCCTTTGTACAAGCAGCAACCAGCTCCCCTGTGACACTGGTGATGCTAAACACAACTCACCTGCAGTGAGAAGCATCGCCCACCGCAGGGTTTGTAAGCATGCTAACACATGCCCTGCTCTTCTAAGGGTTCATCAGAGACCTCCATTAATACATCACAGGTTTTGGTACTGGCCACATTTCAGGAAGGGTGGCAGGGGGTGAACAAGCTGTTCTGGCTAATGCACTTATTCATTTGGCCACGCACTAGGAAAGACAGCGTGCTTATCTGCTGCAGGGCACCAGCTCGGCTCCTGAGCTCAGGGACTCTCAGGGGAAGCGTGTGGGGAGGCAGGCCGGTGAATGCCAGCTATGAGCTGGTTTTAAAGCCCCTTTCAGCAGTCTGTTCTGCTCTCCGGGAATTCCAGTAGTTCCCTTTCTCCTTTCACTATTTTTTTCAGCCTCGGAACACCCTGCTTTGCCCCTGGTGCCTCACCGCCAGCGCCTGCCCGAGCTCTGCCCTGGTGTCCTCAGCCATGGCGCAGCCTGCCACAGGCCAGGGCTGGCTCAGGGCTCCACCAGCCACCTCAGGGCCCTGCCAGCACCGGGCCTGCCCTTGTGGCAGCGCTGTACAGCAGCATGGATGCTGGTCACACTGCTGCAGCCCCACAGACTGTCCCCACTGTGGCACCTGCCTCTGGGTCTTCAGCCCAGCCATCACACCCGTCTGCATCCCCTGCGGGGGGACAGCAGGATGAGGGACGGGAGCATGGGGTGAGCCTGTTGGAGGTAGGGGATGAATATTGTGCATGATACTTATTTAATCCTTTCTTCTACCAGTCAGAAATAACGTTGCCTGTGTAGTACTAGTGGTGGCAGACAGGAAAGTATCAGTGGCATCGGTAGACCCCCAGACAGCTTACGGAGTATACCTGAAATGGGAGATAATTTATTTTGTCCTCTATATGCATTTATTCTTTTTTTCTGGAATGTATCATATATAATCTAGTCTTTATGCCCTCCCAGTTGCAGTAGCTTGCTTAGTGAACGTTCAGCAGCGATCAGTTGCAATGGCTCTGTGGCTGACGCTTACCAGGGATTACTGTTTATCATTGCTGACTTCCTGGAAAGCTGCATTGTTAGCCCAAACTGAACATGTCATAAAGGTAAAGCACAAACTAGTTATAATACAAAGGGGAAATTTTCATCAGCATAGTTTTTGCAATTGTGCTCAACAAGCAAAACTTGTCCTTTGTAAGTGCCCAAACATTTTCCTTTTGAAGAAGCCACCGTCTTTCAGCAGGGCTGAGAGCTGGCTAAGAGGCCGTTCAGGGTTCCCATTGCACTGCAGCCTCTCTAGAAGCATTTACAGGTTCCTCTGTGCTCAGACAATGCCTCTTCCCCTTTCTCAAGCAGTGCAGCAATTTTAGCTCCAGTAACTGTTGCCAGTGTGAACAACCTCAGAAAGAATAAAAGGCAAAATGAGCAAGAACTGGACACAAGGAGAGAGGAATTTCAGTGACGGATAGATGTGCAGTACTAGGTTTGGGCTTGTTACATGTGTGGGTGAGATTCAATTCCAAATTCTAATATCTACATTTAGTCATCTTCATGCCTAAATGAATATGTAGGTGAGTGAGCTGGATGTCTAAACTCCCACTGTAGGCACTACTATTAAAGACAAGGAAACGGGGAGTGCATTTATATACAGTAGGAGGGCTATGCTTGTGCAGGTAGTAGGGAGAGAGTTGTATTGGATTTGGTAGAGAAGGGAAGGCCTAGGGAGAACATTATTTTGTGAAAAGCTGTAAAATCTTGTGGCTGTTTTCATTCTGCTTGATTGAAACAAAAGCATTGTATTAAAGCAAAAGTTTTCCTGACCTTTTGAAGAGAAAAAAGCTGCAGGTTTTTATGAGCTCCCACAAATAATATTTTTAATTTTGACTTTTTTCTTTTACTTCCAAAGGTAGCAAAATAAATTATACACAAGTCTTAATCCCCCAGACACACATACACACATACACATGTGCATACACACTTTTCCTTGACCTCTTGACCTCCAGCTTTTACTTGTCTGTATTTTTTCCAAGTTTTTTCAATTCATATAGTATTAGTTTCAGTTTTTCTTTGACAGCTACAGAGTTTTTCCAAATTAAGAAAACTTTGCTCTTAAAATCACAAAAAGGAAAAACCAAAAGCAAGAATACATACAGATAGAAAAGCAATAGTCACATTGTGTTCTGTTGTATTGTCTAGCAACATAAATGCAAAAACAAGCAAGTGAAAAATACAAGTGAAAAGGGACCAAGCAAAGTGCTACAGGTTATGGAAATCTAAAATTTCAATCTAATTTTGAAAAATACTTTGAGATTTTATTTTTCATAAGTCCTTTTGAGTCTTCAAAAATGTATGGATTATTCTTATTGTATTTGAAAAAAATCTGCAAATAAAGACTTTCAGCCAGCTGCCAGCTTTATGCCAGTATTACATATGACTGTAGGAAAACTATGAATTTTCCTTTTCTTGGTAACCAGTTTTAATCCAGGTCAAAACTGCATGCACCAGCAAAATGAGACAACATACAGAATCACTGAAATACCTGAAATTCATAATGAATTCTAGCTCTCAGGCAACGTAATTGTCAGACAATGGAAGACATGAAAGAAGTGCTGTTTTACACTCAGGTGAGGCTCTAGCTGTTAAGGTTACACCATAGGCATCAGCCTTATTCTTCAGAGTGAATTTACTCCACATGTAAAGTGAATGTCTGCCAACTTCTTCCCCGCCCCCATGATTACAAGTGAGCTAAGAGAAGAGGAGGAAGGAATTTAATCACTTTCTTATCCAGACCTCTGAGTAGGTGATGCTAAGAGGGAGTGAAGCCCAACAGGTGCTGTAAGTAAGGAGGCAGTATGCTATGGGATCAGGTGAAGATGCTGATATGTGATTCAGTTCAGATTGCCTTGTTTGTCATATGAACTCTAATTTGGAAAGCGAAGACCAACACATGAAAAAAAGCCCCAAATGAACATCTGTTGCACGGAGATTAAATTGTTTTTTAATAAAGTGAAGGGCTCCACTGCCCTCTTCACCACTCTCCTCCTTGTCTTGTTGCAGACCATGTGTAAGCTCCTCCTTAATCTGGGTGGGGAACATCCCAGGGATCAGCACAGTGGATTGGCTTTTTTCACAGGCTGGAATGGGGTTCAGCTCCTTCTAACAATAACAGTCTCTCTTCCACACTACAATAGGACATGATTGTTTCTCTTCTAGAGAATGTAAATTTATTAATCCTTTCCCTCCACATAGCACACTTACCTTGCAAATGTAATGCTGGATGACCGCCCTGCGTTGAGACAGCAC
Source organism: Falco cherrug (assembly GCF_023634085.1). NCBI lineage: Eukaryota > Metazoa > Chordata > Aves > Falconiformes > Falconidae > Falco > Falco cherrug. The sequence continues at coordinate 119,095,456 of NC_073697.1, forward strand.
TCATTTCTCCTGCTTCCAGTGAGACACATCTGAAGTTCAGTACAATGGTTCCATAGTCCTGTTTGTATGATCTTTGAAACCCTTCAGCCCCAGAAACAACAACTGGATTTCTATGCCTTTCCTCTGGGACCTAACTTGGTGACTTCAGTCTTAGAGGCTTCTGTCTTCAACTCTAGACTTAACTTGTTTTGCCCTTTTATTAGTCCTTGTGTCTATGGTGGCTTGCTGTTACCCCCTTGGAATCACACTGCTCTTTACTTTGTCTTCCTTATCACTACCTTCAGACTCATCCTTTCCCCCTTCTCTTGCTTTGGCTTTGGTCCATTTTACTACGTGGTCTTTCATATCATCCCTTGATTCTCAATCCTGTGACTTCTGTTCCTATTCAGGTGCTTCCTCCTGCATTGGGATTTCCTTCCTCTAACAGTGACCCTACATCTCAGTAGGAGCCCTCGTGCTTTTCCACACTGCAGACTCAGAGCATTTGCAGCATGCAGGAACCTGTGCCTTCACCTCTCCATCCCTATGTGTTTCCTGTTATAATACACTGACTCTTACTCTTCACTTTCTCTGCTGGAGTCAGCATCCAGTGGGTTACAGCACCAATGTAGCCCATTTCATCTCCTTTAGCACACTCTCCTGCTTTCCCCCCCTTCTCAGTCTCTCTTGCCAAATTATTTATAGGAGATTGATTCACAGACCTGTTATTTCTAATTATATCCATTCACTTCTAATATGAATGGCAATTCTGCTAGCAGTTTAGATTGCCAAAAATGTTTTGACCTAAGAAAGAGGAGGTGGTGGCTACATATGCAGATCAGACCCTATAAAAGCACCCTGGGATCAGTGTGTCTTGTCCTTCCTCAGAAATCTCTAAGGTAAGAGTGTCAGAGGCTTTGGACTGGGGAGGTGGGGGATGAAGGGAAACTGACCCTGCATTCCACAAGCACCAGTGCATTCCTGCAGACACTCACATTCATTCAATGGGGGACTGCTAGTGTCAGCTGGGATTTTCAGCCTGCTTTCAAGGCATCCATGTTTTCTGTCTGTAAATTTTCTCTGGAATTCTGTGCAGCAGTAAGAAAGAAGTTGCTAATTCTGTTTTACAATACTGACCAGCTTCCAGTCTGCAAGCCATTCATCTTGTCTTACAAAAGGTAAGATCTAGATTTATTCACTTTCTAGGGAGAGAGAGAGAGATACTCTCAGTTAGAGCTTCTATGCAGGTGTGCTGGCAGTCCCTCTGTTCCTTATATTTATGTCCATTGTATATATACAGCGTGAGAACTGGGCTGGATTGCTGGTGGCTTTGTCACAAGATTCTCAAAGACAGTGGTCCTAAAAGTACTGATCACTGCTACATTGCTGACATTCTCCCCAGGATTCTTCTATAGAGAGCAGTTTCCTACATTAACAGACATTAGGTCCCAAGCTTAGGAGAAGCTGTCCTAAGAAGAAAAACCTTATCAGAAAGTAGTTTGCAATTACTTGACTGTAAATTAAATATATTCTTGAAGCAAACAATTACCTTTTTGGGTGGTTTGTTTTTTTTTGTATTTATCTCAAACATCAAGGGTCACTGGCACTAGCTGTGAAGCAACAGAGAAAGATACATGTGTTTAATATTAATAATTTCTTTTTTCACATGGAAGCTTGGGGAATAGGGTTCGAATATTGTGTATCAAAATGTCAAAGTGCTAAAACAAAGCATTTCAGTCTGAGACCCTTATAAGCTTGTTTATGTCTATGAAAATATTGTATAATTGTGATATAATTATATAAGCAAATACTAATAAACAGAGGGAAATGAAGAAAGAGTGACGCCTACTTGGATAACTAGAAAAATGAGATGGAACAGCAACTAAATTCAAAGTTTCAAATATTTGCACCCAGGAGAATTAACTGTTCATATTGGTCTTTTATATTAATTTACATTAATATATTGTCACTGGAATATAACCCTCACAATTATAAATCTCAACAAGCTATCATGTGTAAAGAATATAACAAGCGTACTTTGACTAAGTGGAGGACAGTTACCATATTATTGATTTCAGGAAAAGTCATATAGAACAGTCAAAAGAAAATAGTAATCAAATACTTTAAAAGGCAACCTACCAAGGCATTTTATATATATTATATGCTAACAGAACGTATACTAACCTACTATATATACGATGCATTGTAATAATACCATAAAGAAACACTACAATAATATCATACAATATCTATACAAAAATACATGGTATATGCACAATATATATATAATATACACTAATGTACTATAATATATACTAACATAGTGTATACTAATGTATTTAATATGCTAATATTATTCCTGTTAGGAATCTTGTAAGAAAATCCGAGATATTATAGGCAATGATAAAACTGTTAGTGAAAAATTAGGTCCATTTTACAACCTTATGTAATTATTTTGTGAAATGGTATAATTTCATTAATAACACTTCAATGAAGTGGTAGCTAGAATCATATAGTTAGGAAAAAAAACATCAGTCAGGAGACTGTACACATGCATTTGAATTGAAAACAGTAAGTTGTCATGAAGTCTGTCTACTGACTAAGAAGGAAAAGCAATTATTTTCACATGTAAGCAGTAGAATACTGAGTGGAACAAGTTTTATAATGTACAAAAATACTGTGATCATTAGTAAAATATTATTTCTGCTAGGCTGGCCACACTGCAATAATGAGGTTGCTAAACAGTAAGTGGTTCAGAAAAGAGTTTAAAAAAATATTCTAAGTTCAGAATATCTTTCCTGCAATCAAAGGGAAACTGTTTCTCAAGAAAAAATGAACCAATTATTTGATTTTCACCAGTCTGCCATATCTGGAAGTATTGACAGAGAAACGAGCTGCTTAATTTATACAGAAAAGCTGCTCAATATCCAATTTGTAGGTAGATGAACCTAGATAAAATGAGGCTTAAAAAAAAAAAAAAAAAAAGGATTAATTCGGAACAGTGTTAATTTTGGAACAATATGTCTAAATTACAGCTTCAAAATTGCATGAAACTTTTCAGTCAACTCTTTGGCAATAATTAACAGGGTTACTGATTTCTTATTTTTTTTTAAATACTAGTGAACGAATGCAAGACTACTCAGTTTCTGTTATGAAAAAGATGAAAAGTTGAAGAGATCAGCTTTGTTAACACATGGATCAGTGGAATAACTGAAATAATTGACAACTTGGGCTATTTTATCCTAAGGGAATATCTTCAATGAGAAGTGCTAATAATATTAGCTCTCTGCATATCCAGTGTACCATACTTCTTTCAGTGTTTTACTGTAAAAAAAAATCTCATAGTCTGAAAGAGAAATGAGAGGGCCTTCACAACTCCTAAATTGGGAGTATCTAGTGAGTGCAGTGTTTAGAACATTGGAAAGGATTTGTTCATCCTGTCAATTAAAAAAAAAATAAAAACAAAACAAAAACCATAAAGGACTCCTCTGTAAACGCAGTTGTCCAGTAGGCCTAGAGATCTGACTACATAAAACCAAAACAGAGCACAGCAAGTTATAGAACAGAGCTCTGCATTAACCAAAAAATGAAACAGCCAGATCAATCAGCCAATAGACACAACAGAGCAACATCTAATCCACTATGCTCTATGAGTGTTTCTTCCATCATGCACTATTATCATGTATTTTCCATCCTCTCAGATTCCTGCTGCGTTATCCCTCGTGAACAGCAGCCATGTCATCAGACTCAGAGATGGCCATCTTTGGGGAGGCGGCTCCTTACCTCCGAAAATCGGAAAAGGAGAGAATCGAGGCCCAGAACAAGCCTTTCGATGCCAAGTCATCCGTCTTTGTGGTACATGCAAAGGAATCCTATGTGAAAAGCACAATACAGAGCAAAGAATCAGGGAAAGTCACTGTCAAGACTGAAGGTGGAGAAGTGAGTAAAAAAACTTTCAGGTCTTGAGAATACATTTCTGCTGGGGACTTTTATGATTTTTATTTATTTGATGGCAAATATGTATCTTTCTTTCCTCTGACAGACCCTGACCGTGAAGGAAGATCAGGTCTTCTCCATGAACCCTCCCAAGTACGACAAGATCGAGGACATGGCCATGATGACCCACCTCCACGAGCCCGCTGTGCTGTACAACCTCAAAGAGCGTTACGCAGCCTGGATGATCTACGTAAGTACCAGCAGCAGCCTGCCTTTGGGCAGCCGGGAGGAACTGCTCTGCCAGGCCAAGTGGGAGCCAACGTGCTGTCTCCCTTCCTCGCAGACCTACTCGGGGCTCTTCTGCGTCACTGTCAACCCCTACAAGTGGCTGCCGGTGTACAACCCGGAGGTGGTGTTGGCCTACCGAGGCAAGAAGCGCCAGGAGGCCCCTCCACACATCTTCTCCATCTCGGACAACGCCTATCAGTTCATGCTGACTGGTGAGTGGCAACGTCTATCTCAGAGGGATTGTACCATGAAGTTCTCTGAAGGCATGCTCTGTCCCAGTAATAAAATGAGACTTTTTCAAAGCTTTCATGGTTCTCATGCATACATGCCAAAAGTGACTCTTTTACTATCTTCACCCCATTGTTTCTACTATTTTGAATTACAGACACCCTTGCACTCACTGAGGGGTTCTAGAGGGTTTTTTGGCTGGTTGGTTGGTGTTTTAAGTTAAGCTGACAGCATAGAGTTGAGAACATTAAACTTACCTGACTGCGTTTCATTCAGCTCAGTATTGTTCATTGAGTTTTAAGCACTGTTCTCCACTTTGTCCCTTTCACAGATCGCGAGAACCAGTCGATCCTGATCACGTACGTACACCCCCTGCTTGGGTCCCTGCGGGGCTACCCGGTGCCAGGGGACCTCCTGCCTGACCACACACTCTCTGTGTCTCTCTTTGGGTTGACAGCGGAGAATCCGGTGCCGGGAAGACTGTGAACACGAAGCGTGTCATCCAGTACTTTGCAACAATTGCAGCGAGCGGGGATAAGAAGAAGGAAGAGCAGCAGCAGGCAGGCAAAATGCAGGTGAGGTTCTAGGGATGGGAACCTGAAACTATCCAATTTATTTATGAGGTGTATCATGACAATAAGGTTTCTGTGTTAGGGGACACTTGAGGATCAAATCATCAGCGCCAACCCACTGCTGGAGGCCTTTGGAAACGCCAAGACCGTGAGGAACGACAACTCCTCACGCTTTGTAAGTTGTTGCCTGGCACAAAACAACTTCTTCCTTATCAGCGCACTGACTCAGATATTCTCGCAGTCAGGATTGGAAAAATGGATCTCAAGTGAGTTTTCTGCTTCTTTCAGGGCAAATTCATCAGAATCCATTTTGGCGCCACGGGGAAGCTGGCTTCAGCTGACATTGAAACATGTAAGTGACCCTTCTGGCCTGATCCCTCTCCTCCCAGCCTTCCTCAGTTCTTGCGCTCACTCTGTCCTACCGTCCTCGCCAGACCTGCTGGAGAAGTCCAGAGTCACTTTCCAGCTCAAGGCAGAAAGAAGCTACCACATATTCTATCAGATCATGTCCAACAAGAAGCCAGAGCTAATTGGTAGGAAAGATCACTAACTTCTCCAAGCAAGCATCACGCAGCAACACTCCATTCCTTTACGTGCCAATTCCATTTGATCTCTATGTGTTCGATCTTCTTTTCAGAGATGTTGCTCATCACCACCAACCCATATGACTATCAGTATGTGAGTCAAGGTGAGATCACGGTTCCCAGCATTAATGACCAGGAAGAGCTGATGGCCACAGATGTAAGTAACACACAGAAGTGTCCTTAGGCGCACTCTGACCTTTAACAGGCAAGGTACTTACTCTAATGATTCTTCTATCAGAGTGCCATTGACATCCTGGGCTTCACTGCTGATGAGAAGACAGCCATCTACAAGCTGACAGGGGCTGTCATGCACTACGGGAACCTGAAGTTCAAGCAGAAGCAGCGTGAGGAGCAGGCAGAGCCGGACGGCACAGAAGGTACCAGCACAATACACACCACAGCACAGATTATACCAGAGCACTCACTGATACAGGCAGTAATTCAGAGTCAGCATCACAGAATCGCAGCCACAGAACGGTCAGGGCTGGAAGGGACCTCTAGAGATCACCTAGTCCAACCCTCCTGCTAAAGCAGCTTCTCCTAGAGCAGAGCCTGTCCATTTCCCCAGGTGCTGGTATTGTACAATAGAAACATGACCGAAGCAGAGGACTTTGCTGGAAGAGCACAACTCAGTGGAAGATGCAGATTATTCTGAAGCATGCAAACTATGAGGGCCAGTGATTCCGAGAGCACACTGCTGCTATTGGCGGAGGCAGCCAGAAGCAACACAAGCTTTGCTACTGTGCTGAATGGCAGCTTCCCAGACCCAGCACAGACCTAGGAGCCACCCTGCTCACTGCCTGAAGTTTATGTACCCAGGTCTCATTTACCATCAGCTGTAGTCCCCTCCTAAAGGAATTGTTTCCAGGTGGTAGGAAGCCAGAATCCTGAAGCTGCTCTGCTTCAAAGCCCATATTCTGGAGACAGCTCCCAATGCCTCAGCTGAGAGCATCGTGCTGCTGCATTTTACATGGGGGGGTTTAAAGAAGCATCTGCTAATATGGCACCTATGGCTTATATGTTCTACATTTTCTGTAGTCTCAGCATGTCTTCTGGCCTTCTTTTTTGTAAGTAGGCATCTGAGATATGTCTATCACATTTGCTTTGCCTAGCATCATTCAAAGGTGCATTCCTTAGAAGTTCATGGGAGTATTTCTATGAAACCAGAGTTATTTGCATATGTCATAAGTATGTACTCTTAAGGTTTTGGGTGGTTTTATCTTGAGTTGTTTTTTAGTGCATGTAGTTTGTGGGGGTTTTAGGAAAGTTAAGACAAGTGAAAATGACTGCAAGGAATACAATGGCATGGAATCTGACAATGATGAATAGCAATGATAGATTAGGCTACAAATAATACTTGTAATCATTGCATGAATATAACAAAAGAGTTATAGAAGAATATAATATAATGACTGCTTAATTATTAAAAACAACTCTATAAAAATTAAATAAAACTTAAGATCCAATTTTCTTTATGTTTCATACTTTACTCTTTCTAGCAATAAATGTACATTAAATACATAGCTGTAAATAAAATGTATAATAGAAGCCGCTCAAAATTAGCATCTGTATAGTTCCTCTATACAGATAAGGTTTGGCCTTCTGACTTTGAAGGACTCTGTATATAATACTGGTGCTTGCTATCATCTTTGCTATGAGACAGGCAGCAAATTGGAAAGTGATGACAAGAGTATATCCAGTGCTCTAGTGCTTGTTTTTAATGATCTAGATTCATAGAAACTGAGAGCTGGGAAAGACATATGTGTGCGATATTTATCCTTAGGGAGAATATGGTTCCATTACGAAATTTGTACGAAATACTTTTTCATACTTTTGGCATAATTCTTCACTACCTCTCTATCTCTAATAACAGTAGAGTTTCACCGAGTATAATTTTCAGTGCAGTGTATTTCAATATCAACACATTTCCTTTTCTGTTTATTCTGAAATTGTGACTTATTTGACCTGGCATTTTCATGGCCCTTGGTCCTTTTGTCTGTCTAGTCACTTGTTTCAAAATTTGCATGTTCATTGTAAAGGCATTTGGAAGAATCTTTCTGTTTACAAATCATCTAAATTAAATGAGGGAAAAAATCAGTAAATCAAGAAAAATCACAATATATTTAAAGTATATGTGACTTTTGCAGAAATTACTCTGAACTACTACAAGTAGTATCTACTGGAGAGCCAATATTCAAAGCTGCTGTATGCTTGTTTCCTTAGTTGCTGACAAGGCTGCCTACCTGATGGGTCTCAACTCAGCAGATTTGCTCAAAGCCCTCTGCTACCCCCGTGTCAAGGTTGGGAATGAGTATGTGACCAAGGGTCAAACCGTGCAGCAGGTAAGAGAGAAGTGATGACAGAAAAAAAGATGACATGAATTTAAAACCTTGAACTTCCTCTTTTGCCCTGGATGGCAACTTTTATTTTACTTTTCTTTAGGTATACAACTCAGTGGGGGCCTTGGCAAAATCTGTCTTTGAGAAAATGTTCCTATGGATGGTTGTTCGCATCAACCAACAGCTGGATACCAAGCAACCCAGACAGTACTTCATTGGTGTCCTGGACATCGCTGGCTTTGAGATCTTTGATGTAAGAGGAGAGGCTTCACACAATTTTCCTGGAAGGGGCATTAAGAAACTGGAATAATTTGACATTTGTTGTTTGGGGGTTTTTTAAGCATGGCTTGTTTTTATTTATTGGATAATTCTGACATTCCTGTAGGAATGGCATTCTTCTGGTTCTCATAGTACGTATTATGCCACAAGGGCTGCAGATTTTTATAGATGTCTGCTGTTGCATGCAGAAGTGAAAATTGCATTGAAAACTGATATGAAAATGTTAAAGAACTGATAGGTAATAGCAGAAACAGATTTTGAGGAAGTTAAAATATGGCATCTTGAAGGAAGATCTTGTTAATGCTGAAACCAGATTCCTTCCAAATGCTTGGGAGTAGACTGGCAGTGCAGACAAATTCAAGCAGATGAAAAGCTGGACTTAGACTAAGCTCTGCAACACTTTTCAGAGCTCATAAATGTGTTGAGACTGTGCCAGGGCCTGAAATGATAGATATATTACAGGTTGGAATATTCTGGTCACCTGTCCAGTCCCATGACCAGAAATTGAGGACCCCAGTCATGGAGACCTTACCTTAAAGGGTTAAAATAAAACCTGTTGGAAGATGGAAAGTGTTCCTGGAACTGAACTTCACAAGTAAGTAAATCTCTGCATTCTGCAGTTCAACAGCCTGGAGCAGCTGTGCATCAACTTCACCAACGAGAAACTGCAACAGTTCTTCAACCACCACATGTTTGTGCTGGAGCAGGAGGAGTACAAGAAGGAGGGAATTGAATGGGAGTTCATTGACTTTGGGATGGACCTGGCTGCCTGCATTGAGCTCATTGAGAAGGTTCTTAAGGCCTACATAAATAATTTTCCAGATGTAAAACATAAAAGGAATCTGCTATGGTCAAATTAAACTGCTCTAACATGTGGCACTCACACTTAATGTAGCACTTAACAGGATTTTTTTCTGGGCGTCAGGCATCTCAGATATATTTTCATTTGTCTGTTACTTGTTGCCTGTGGGATTCTGTTACATAAGACTTACAATTACCATGGGGAAAAAATTTCAGTCCTAGTCATCACTGTTCTGGAGTTCATACTCAAATGCATGTATTTTAATACATGGGGAGTGATTAAACACACTGAGAAACTTCTATTTTAATATATTTAAAGAAATTTTCTATCTTGGTTCCAATAAAAAGCATTTAGGAAGTATAAACTTCCTTACATATGAATCCTACTAATTTCATTCATTTGGCTTTCCATCTTCAACTAACATGCACATAGTGAATTTCTACATGCTAGGTCTTTATTACATCGCAACGCTGAAACTTATGGGTGATCCTGTTTTCATATAGCTGATGACACTAACAAAACACCCTTTCTGGAAAAACATAAAATTACACATTCAGAGGAAGGGGGTTTGTAAGATTGTTATGTTCCATTCCTCTCTCTTTGATAATTCTCTCTGCTTCTTGTTTCCACGCTTTCTTCACGTGTTGCTATTTCTCCCAGCCCATGGGCATCTTCTCCATCCTGGAAGAGGAGTGCATGTTCCCCAAGGCAACTGACACCTCTTTCAAGAACAAGCTCTACGACCAGCACCTGGGCAAGTCCAACAACTTCCAGAAGCCCAAGCCTGCCAAAGGCAAGGCTGAGGCCCACTTCTCCCTGGTGCACTATGCTGGCACAGTGGACTATAACATCACTGGCTGGCTGGAGAAGAACAAGGACCCCCTGAATGAAACTGTTGTGGGGCTGTACCAGAAATCATCCCTGAAGACGCTGGCCTTACTCTTTGCCTCTGTTGGTGGAGGAGAAGCAGGTGATTTCTTTGAAATCATTTCTACTATAATTTACAGAAATAGAATCTTGTAATAATATTTCACAATAATATTTACATTTCAAAAATTGAAAACCCAAAACCTCACCTACTTTCTGGAACTCAGTCACTCAGACTTATAAAGGATATTACATTTCCCTAGATACCTTAATAGATTTGTAGGTTTTAAGGCAAGACAGCTGTATTACAACACTAACCCAGGTTAGCTGACATACCAAATTTCTGTAATATGAGGCATTCCCAAATGCTGCAGGGAATACAATCAATGTATTAACATGCTACTAAATTTATACGTACAGGGAGACTGCATTTAGTGTACTCACTAGCCATTTCTTAAATTTCTTAAATATCTTACTATGCAAAAAGTTACGTTTTATTTCCTGTTTGCCTTTTCTTAATGTCAGCTTGAAGTCATTAGACTTCCATTCTGCTATCATCTGAAAAAATCATCTGCCTTTGTAGCTTTAAATACTGTATGCATTTGCAGATTTTGAACATATTATTACATTTTCTACTTTTTTAAGACAAACACACAAAGCTCTTCAGATTCTAATCACATGCCTTTGTTGTTCATTTCTTTTTTTTAAAAAAATATTATTGTTTAGAGAGTGGTGGCGGTGGCAAGAAGGGCGCCAAGAAGAAGGGTTCTTCTTTCCAGACTGTCTCTGCTCTTTTCCGGGTACTGTAGAACAATCATTAAACAATTTACCACATTGTGAAAAAAATAAAGAAAATTCAGTTCAGAAAAGTATTAGATTGATCTAATATACAAGATCTTTAATTTCAGAAAGGATAAAGTCACACGATTCTTAATAAAGAAGGATTCTCATTGAATCCTTGGAATCGTTCTTTCAGAACTGCCCGAAAATTATGACAAAAGAGATACTGACCATGGTTTTATTGCAGTGGTTTTACTCTACCTAACATTGTGATTGTGTAAGTGATCCAGGTCTTTGCTCTTGCTCTTAAGGAAAATTTAAACAAGCTGATGAGCAATCTGCGAAGCACACATCCCCATTTTGTGCGATGCCTTATTCCTAATGAAACAAAAACACCTGGTAAGTTGTTAAAATTCAAAGATGCGATAAATCTTTTCTTCTCTGTGCAGTATAATGAAGTACGAATTCATTATGTCATTTATTAGGTGCCATGGAGCATGAGCTGGTGCTGCATCAGCTGCGGTGTAACGGTGTGCTGGAAGGGATCAGAATTTGCAGGAAAGGGTTCCCCAGCAGAATAATCTATGCAGACTTCAAACAGAGGTCAGATTCTATGCCATCCACCCACCACCATATCCACCAATGCTGAATAATTTGCATTTCCTGTTTTAATTACTGTGTGACTTATGGAAGGGGTTCACTGTACCTGCCTTTAGGCATACAAAAGTCAATTGTCCGAGTCAGTCATCCAGTTTCTTTCTTTAGCTAACTAGAAAAACAGGCATTTTCAAACGGCAAGTATTTATTCCTATCCTTGATTCATATTCTGGTATGGGTTACTGCATTTTTTTATTAACTATCCAGAAATGAAGTTGCCTACCTTAGACTTAGTTAACTTCTGGGTATCACAGTAAGATGACTTGCAGCCATCAGCATGGAAATGTGAATAAAGAAACTACAAGATATTCTAACTTGTTGGAAAAGAAAATAAAATAAAAAGATCTTGTTTCTTGTTCTGTATCAGCTTGAAAATATTCACATAATATGTGCTGCCACTATTTTTGATGAAGAATTTATTTTCCTCTCCACGTATTTTGTTATTGCACGTAAAGTTCTCGTTTGGAGATAAGGCATTGGATAATAGGGAATGTGAAATACGCCAGCAGTTAGTCATGGATATCAGTACCCATACTGTGTCAAGAATTTCTGGACTAAGTGTAAGGTTTTTCCTCAAAACATTTACCCATGAAAATTTGATTTCTAAACAATAGAACATAGTTCAGACATTCAATTCTCTTCCACTCTTGATCTCCCCTTCAGAGAGTCTTAACAATGACATCAGTTGGTACAGGTTTGATTGGGCTTTCAGGAATCTGACCCTCTTCATATTCTACTTCGTTCCACAGATACAAGGTGCTTAATGCCAGCGCTATCCCAGAGGGACAGTTCATTGACAGCAAGAAGGCCTCTGAGAAACTCCTTGGATCTATCGATGTGGATCACACCCAGTACAAATTTGGTCACACCAAGGTACAAATGCTGCTTGACTGATGTACTGTGCTTGCAATACCCAACAGTTATGTACTCCAGCATTCTCTTTGTCAAGGTCTTCTTCAAAGCTGGGCTGCTGGGACTCCTGGAGGAGATGAGAGATGAGAAGCTGGCACAGCTCATCACCCGCACACAAGCCATGTGCAGGGGTTACCTGATGAGAGTGGAGTTCAAGAAAATGATGGAAAGGAGGTAGATGCTTACACTTATTTGGCTTGCTGGGCCACTCCTCATGAGATAACAAGGACATGAACAAAACTGAAAATACGCTGCTTCTCACCAAATCTCATTTCTTTCTCATTAACTTGGTCTACTATATGTGGGTGTATTTCAGAGTATACCCTGCCAGTAGATGAAGCAGTATAAAGCCCTGATACATGAAAAATTTATCGCTTTTAACTTATAACACTCTTTGTACTAATTTTTTGCTGAATTCAGTAAGTGGCTACATTACATGTATGCCCAGAAACCAGGTATCTAGTCTAAGCTAATTACTTTATGTCACCTTTATAATCAAAAGTGAGAAACATGTACTTCTAGCATAAGAGAACTATCTTCTTCCCTTGGATAATTGTCATGAAACGGACCAAGTCAACTTCTGTAGGTGTTCCTTTTCTTTGCTTAAGAAAGTGAGTCAAACATCTGGACTTCAAAACAGTCCAAACAGGCTGACAATCTACATCACAGTAGGTAGTTTTTCTCAGAGATGTGTATTTTGTAATACATCAAATAATATATTTTAAAATGTTCATAAATATATAATTAATAATATAGAAATATTTTATGTACACACATATGTAGAACTATAAGATACTATATGTATAAATTCATGTTATACATATTGATATGTACAAATAAATATGTATGACAAATTTTAAAATATGTAACATAATATATTCTTATTACTTTTCAGGGAGTCCATCTTCTGCATCCAGTACAACGTTCGTGCATTCATGAACGTGAAGCACTGGCCCTGGATGAAGCTGTACTTCAAGATCAAGCCCTTGCTGAAGAGTGCAGAGTCTGAGAAGGAGATGGCCAACATGAAGGAAGAGTTTGAGAAAACCAAGGAAGAGCTTGCAAAGTCTGAGGCAAAGAGGAAGGAGCTGGAGGAGAAAATGGTGAAACTGGTGCAGGAGAAGAATGACCTGCAGCTCCAGGTGCAGGCGGTGAGTATTGCTAATGTTTTTGGCTTGTAATGTCCTGTGTAAAATGATCCTAAATGTGTCAGTAACAGACAAGTTATCCCCAAAACGTATTTATTTTAAAAACATACACATATTTTGTAAAATAGGTACCAAAACCACACAGCGAAGCTAGCAGAAAACTACAAATATTAATAATTTTGCAATGAATTATTTGCAGCTGATTCCTTGCACTTTAAAATCAGAAGCAAAGTCATCAATTTCCAGTTAGTAAATAGTACAATTTACAGTATGGCATTTTAAATCATACATGGAAACTGACAGTAGCAATTATCACGTCTTCATAAACACTATACATACTATATAATTTTCATGTCTTATCATCTGATCAATGAAGGTAGTCTGGAGGTACTATTAACACCTTTTATATGGAGAATCACAATGGATTCATGTGGAGTAGGAGGGGTTGAGAGTGTCAGTCGTTTCTCTAGTATTTATGGTCCTTGGCTCCTCCGGAAAAACACTGATGGAAGTAGAGTCCTTCCCTTTTTCTCTAGAAATAAAAAGATAGCAACAAAAATCCCCTTAAAACTGTTTTTATCAGCATGGATTAGGAGTCATCTGACCCCATTCTGATGGGTCAGATGAGCTAGTAGCCTCGGGTTTTCTTCATTTTCAGCAATGAGAAATTCATCCTTTTAGAGTGTGATATAGTTAATCCAAGATTGTAAGGTTTTGTTGCTGTTGAATGGACTGCATATTCATATCATGGCAGATACCTATATCTGCATTAGACAAACCCACTGTAGCTATCTTGCTGAGCTACAAAAAGTCCTCTGCCTGGATAGTGTCATTGCTCTTCACTAGAGCAAAGAGAAAAAGAATAAGCAGTATGTAGAAAATAAAGATTATTTCTTAGTAACATCCATTTTAGAATGCATGTGAATTCAGGTAATTGGTACTGTCCTTGTAAACGCCAGTCTCCCAAACTGTTGTTCTAGACCACAAAGGCCTTGAAACATGTTTAATTCAACTCCTGCCTTTGAAACAGTGATCTTAACAAAAAATTTTGCCAAAACTAAAAATTAAATTCATACTCAGGAAATCTTTTTGGAAGAGTTGTAACACAATTTTCTCAGCTGAATGCTGCAGTTTTTAGCATTCAGGTTTTAAATACTAAAAATCTATGTTAAAAAGGTATGCTAACGAATCTGCCTACATGGTACTCTTCAGTAGAACTCTATGCCAGTTTCCAGTGCAGTCAAATGCAACAACAGTAAAATGATGAAAAGCTAAAGGGAGATACTGCCATGTCTGATTCCAGGCTCTACCTTCAAATTAATATTGGATTTGCATGAGTAGTTCAGGAGTTTTAAAAAAATGCTCAGAAGCTATATTTATAGTGTGATAAAATATTACTTTATTTTCTGGGCTGCAAGCAGTCCAAAAAAACCAGATATTCTTAAAATAATGAGTTTTAACTACAAAGAACATTGTAAGCTACTTTGAAAATAATAATTTCTTTTTGAATATCAGTGACAAAAAACAATTCTTTGAAAATCACTTTATCTAAATGAGCCATTTTGTGTAGGAAGCTGATGGTTTGGCTGATGCTGAGGAAAGGTGTGACCAGCTCATCAAAACGAAAATCCAGCTGGAAGCCAAAATTAAAGAGCTGACAGAGAGAGCAGAAGATGAAGAAGAAATGAATGCTGAGCTGACAGCCAAGAAGAGAAAACTGGAGGATGAATGTTCAGAGCTCAAGAAAGATATTGATGACCTGGAGTTAACGTTGGCCAAGGTTGAGAAGGAAAAACATGCCACTGAAAACAAGGTATGAGGCAGAACCTGTCACCCCTACTCCAGAAAAGAGCATGTGCTGTTACAGGACTTCTGCATCTACTTCCTTTATTTACACTTGCTCTCTACTTCTCAAAGGTGAAAAACCTCACAGAGGAGATGGCAGCCCTGGACGAGACCATTGCCAAGCTGACTAAAGAGAAGAAAGCCCTCCAAGAGGCCCATCAGCAGACACTGGATGACCTGCAGGCAGAGGAGGACAAAGTCAATACGCTGACCAAAGCTAAGACCAAGCTGGAGCAGCAAGTGGACGATGTAAGCACGGTTGTCCAGAAGAACAGGGCGGGTATAGATTATAGAACTGGCTGGTAGAGCACTGATGGTTATCTTCTATTCAGCTGGAAGGGTCCCTGGAGCAAGAGAAGAAACTGCGCATGGACCTTGAGAGAGCTAAGAGGAAACTCGAAGGAGACCTGAAGCTGGCCCATGACAGCATCATGGACTTGGAGAACGACAAGCAGCAGCTGGATGAGAAACTGAAGAAGTAAGTGTGGCTGTGGGGCACCAGACTGTGGGGCTGGTGCGCTTGGCGGGTTTTGCTCAGACGCTAACACAGTTTGCTTTGCCCAAAGGAAAGACTTTGAAATCAGCCAGATCCAGAGCAAAATTGAGGACGAGCAAGCTCTGGGCATGCAGTTACAGAAGAAGATCAAGGAGCTGCAGGCAAGTGTCTGGCCCTTCCCCTCTCTCAGCCAGTCTCAGGTCGGGAAGGAGGAGGGCATGGGTGCGAAGGGTGCCTAATGTTCCCCAGGCTCGTATTGAGGAGCTGGAGGAGGAAATTGAGGCAGAGCGAACCTCTCGGGCAAAAGCCGAGAAGCATCGGGCTGACCTGTCGAGGGAGCTAGAGGAGATCAGCGAGCGCCTGGAAGAAGCCGGAGGGGCTACCGCCGCTCAGATTGAGATGAACAAGAAGCGTGAGGCAGAATTTCAGAAGATGCGTCGTGACCTGGAGGAGGCCACGCTGCAGCACGAAGCCACGGCTGCGGCCCTGCGCAAGAAGCACGCGGACAGCACCGCTGAGCTTGGGGAGCAGATCGACAACCTGCAGCGAGTGAAGCAGAAGCTGGAGAAGGAGAAGAGTGAGCTCAAGATGGAGATTGACGACTTGGCCAGTAACATGGAGTCTGTCTCCAAAGCCAAGGTACATAAATATTTCCTTGTAGTAATCCAAACATAATGAAGTATTTATATTTGAACATAGAAATTGAAGTTAGTCATACTTTAATATAAATAGCTGCATTTTACAACTTGAATTTGAATTTATATATTTCAGTACTGGTATAATATTATATTGTGTCCTTTGGGTGAGAGCTAAAACCTTTAGTTGAAGCATGTAGGCTAAGGAACTATGGGGTCATATTGCTTGGTTCAGAAAATTATGATAATGAAAAGAAAGGCACAGACCTTATCAGTTTTTTAGTTTCTTCTAAAATAGAAATTACTCCTACCCTTCCCTTTCCTTTTATCCCTATTTTCTTTCCCAGCCTTAAATACTGCAATGACATAATCACTAAGAGCCAAACGGAATTTTAAAATAATTTGTCATGTTACATCCCATCCTTTATATCTATTGAAGAAATGGACTGTACATTAAAAAATTATATAAATGCTGGGATTTAGGAAGCAAATTCCATAGAAGTCTCTATTATTTAACCAAGACATTTAACTTTAATTCTAAATCAGTAGCTTCTTTTTTAGCCTTTTGTAAGACTTTACATTCTCAGTAATTACGTGTTGAACCTTCAATCATCTTCCATTCTGTTCTTCATGCAAATAGGCAAATCTGGAGAAGATGTGTCGTTCGCTAGAAGATCAACTCAGTGAGATTAAGAACAAGGAGGAAGAACAACAGCGCACAATTAATGACATTAGTGCACAGAGAGCTCGGCTACAAACAGAATCTGGTAAGATTTATTTTTTTTTAAGACAACATTGTGTATGAGCTGGGGCTTTAAAAAAAAAAAAATCCACCAGGTTCCCTAGGTCTTTTTGACCCTGGGTTGAACAATAGCCAGAAATATGCTCTTTTAACAAAGGTGGGCAACTGAATCTGGAGCTGCATTAGGAGTAATGCAGGTTAACAGAGGGTGATCCCCTTGCTCAGCACACGTGAAGCCACGCCTGGAGTGCTGTGTCCAGTACTATGTTCCTCAGTCCAGAGAGATACAGACATCCTGGAGCAGGACCAATAATGTGTTTAAGGGACCGGAACAACCAGTCACTGGAACAAACTCCCCCAGGGTGTGGTAGAGCTCAATCACCGGAGGCTTTCAAGACACAGCTGAACAGGGTGCTAGACAATCTCATCTACTCTGCCCTTCCCATGAAAGGTTGGATCAGATGACCTTTCAATGTCCTTTCCAACATGGACTATTCTATGATTCTGTGGCTGGAGTTTCAAAGAATAATTCATCTATTTCATAACCTAGAGTGCTGATTCCCAGGAGACATTCAGGACAGGACAATGATATTACTTGAGCACATACACCATATAGGACTCATTCTGTTAACTCGAGGTTTGAAGGGACCACTGCACTTAGTTCAAACATACACCATGCCCACGTTCTAATAGCTGACTAGTCTTCCTGTATCTCATTTCTTGTCTATAATATAAATATTTCAGCACGCTCAGAGATATGGATAGGTATCAGTGATTAGGATCCCATACAAGAAATAATACTTTTTAATTAAAATTATTTTCACATGCATTTAATTACCAAGGTTAATACTTTTAAATAAGTCATTAAAAGGTTCTTTTACTCATCTGAACTCTCCCAGGTGAATATTCACGACAGGTGGAGGAGAAAGATGCTCTAATTTCACAGCTGTCAAGAGGCAAGCAAGCTTTCACCCAACAGATTGAGGAACTGAAGAGGCACCTAGAGGAAGAGATAAAGGTGAGAAGGCTTCGTCATAAACATATGAAATCACAGAATCAACAAGATGAGAGAGAGAAAAAAAACACTTAGGTAACTCAGTGCAGGTCTTATGTTAGCTTTGCTCCCCCAGCCTTGCAGCCTATGCACTATTTTTTTGCAGATTCCCAGGTCTTACTCTCTCACTCAGTAGCTTGCACTCCCTCCCACCAGAATAACCCAGTGTCTATCAACACTGCAGTCAGCCTTCCCAGGATATTTCTATTCATTGTTGCACCACGCGTTTTTTCTCCCAGGCCAAGAACGCGCTGGCCCACGCCTTGCAGTCTGCTCGCCACGACTGTGACCTGCTGCGGGAGCAATACGAGGAGGAGCAGGAAGCCAAGGGGGAGCTGCAGCGCGCCCTGTCCAAGGCCAACAGCGAAGTGGCCCAGTGGAGAACCAAATACGAGACAGACGCTATTCAGCGCACGGAGGAGCTGGAGGAGGCCAAGTACGTGGGAAGCGGGATGTCAAACGGCTGGAGAAGACTGAGGCTGTCAAGGGAAAGTGGAGTCTCTGGGAGTGGGTTACGACAGGGGTGGGACAAAGGCAGGGATCTGTTGTCTTTGTGGTAGAGGGGTCAGAGGGAGAGACAGGAAAGCGTGCTGTGGAAAAAGTGCAAACTGGAAGGACAAACGTAGCCCTTAGGGCTAGAAATGCGGAACCAGGCTGAATACTCCTTAGGTGCTAGGACACAGAGTGACAGAACCTGTAGGCAGCATGCAGTCTTGGAACAGAAAAAACACTGTGAAAGGCACTGGGCTCAGAGCCCCCAGAAGTGGCCAGCTGCCCTCTCACCAAAGTACAAAATGGGCTGCCCTCTGGTCTCTGACCTGGAGCTGTACTTATCTCCTCCCAGGAAGAAGCTGGCCCAGCGCCTGCAGGATGCAGAGGAACATGTTGAAGCTGTGAATGCCAAATGTGCCTCCCTGGAGAAGACAAAGCAGAGGCTGCAGAATGAAGTGGAGGACCTGATGATTGACGTGGAGCGAGCGAATGCTGCCTGCGCAGCTCTGGATAAGAAGCAGAAGAACTTTGACAAGGTCTTGTGGGCTCCAGCCCTGGGGTTCCTGGGCAGAGCGTCCCCTCCCGATTGCCACATCCACGCTCACGTGCCGTTTCCCTTCAGATCCTGGCAGAATGGAAGCAGAAGTATGAGGAAACGCAGGCTGAGCTGGAGGCCTCCCAGAAGGAGGCTCGCTCCCTCAGCACGGAGCTCTTTAAGATGAAGAATGCCTACGAGGAGTCCCTGGACCACCTGGAAACGCTGAAGCGTGAGAACAAGAACTTGCAGCGTAAGTCCCTGGCCCTCCGCTCCTGGCTGGGCTTTCCCACTGTCCACCACTACCCACCGCTCCACAGGGGTCTGTGCCTGCGTGTCTGCAAAGATGCCCGTCACCTTGGTGCGGCAGGGCCCTTCCCGTTCTGCTCCGTGCCTGACCGTGCCGTTGGCCTTTGCTCCCACAGAGGAGATTGGTGACCTCACAGAGCAGATTGCAGAGGGAGGCAAGGCCATTCATGAGCTGGAGAAAGCCAAGAAGCAGATTGAGCAGGAGAAATCTGAACTCCAGGCCTCGCTGGAGGAAGCTGAGGTACACAGCATTACTTATGGCTCTCTTACATGTCTTGGATCTCTGTCTCGTTGTAAACACTGCGGAGTCATTGCCAGGCACAGGAGGAAAAGAGCGTTTGTATAAAAGCGTGCCAATAATATCTAAACGTGGCATTCCTTTATACTCAGGGCTTCGGGGTCAACATTTATCTTATGAAAAGTATTCCTGTTCACTCTTTCTCAGGCGTCCCTTGAACATGAAGAGGGGAAGATCCTGCGCCTCCAGCTTGAGCTCAACCAGGTGAAGTCTGAGATTGACAGGAAGATAGCAGAGAAAGATGAGGAGATTGACCAGATGAAGAGGAACCACCTCAGAATTGTGGAGTCCATGCAGAGCACCCTGGACGCTGAGATCAGGAGCAGGAATGAGGCCCTGCGGCTGAAGAAGAAGATGGAGGGAGACCTGAATGAAATAGAGATCCAGCTGAGCCATGCCAACCGCGTGGCTGCAGAGGCACAAAAGAACCTGAGAAACACACAGGCGGTGCTCAAGGTCCATTCAACAGAAGTTGCCAACAAAGAAATTTATTAGGTGGTATTTTTGGTACCAAACAACTCTGAATCTGCTTATAATTTCTTTTCATGGCTCTACAGGATACCCAGCTGCACTTAGACGATGCTCTGAGGACACAGGAGGACCTGAAGGAGCAGGTGGCCATGGTGGAGCGCCGAGCAAACCTGCTGCAGGCTGAAATTGAGGAGCTACGGGCGGCACTAGAACAAACAGAGAGGTGTAGAAAGGTGGCTGAGCAGGAACTGATGGATGCAAGTGAGCGTGTGCAGCTCCTCCATACCCAGGTGAGATCATTTCGTGAGAAATGTACTCTTGGTAAGTAGGAGAACATCTATATGCTTTATTCCAGTCATAATTGGAAGCTTAACTTTGAAGATGAGATTTACCTTTTCCGTAAATCATCATCATAATAATAAGAGATGTTTGCTGAAAAAGTTTGTATTCTGACTGTGTTCCCAGGTTACATTCAATGAAACCCATGCTTCTACCTTCTTTGTATCCTAACATAATCTCCAGAGGAACATTTAGTCACACACATCAGATTGTATTCACATATGCCAAATGATCTGCCAACTGAGCAATCAAGGACTGAAACTCTGAGACTACAGGCATACATTCCTTGCTCAGTTGAAATGCAGCATTAGGGAATCCTCATATTCTTTCAAAAATGTGCTTGCTTGTCTAGCAAGAAAGTGGGGATGAACTCCTGGTCTGGTGCAACCTATGTTAAGCAGACTTTGACATGAGCTACATGTCATTACAGGAATCCAGCAGTCAAGTACCGAAAGCTATGGAAAGTGTCTGGTTTCAAATGCTGAAAAGTTTCTAGAATGAATCCGTCCAATCTACATTACAAATATTGCTCTTTTCACTTCTTGAGAGTAGATTATTCTTCCCTAATTCTGTTGAAGAGAAGGCATTTCACTGACTCCCTCACTCTATTTTTACTACTTTTCTCTGCTAGTCTTGGTGGGTGGCATGGCACAGATTATATTTCTAAGTACTCTTTTCAAAATACTGAAATTAATTATTGGAGAAAACCAAAAAGCATTGTTCCCCAGCTATAAGAAATTTTACAGAAAAAAAATGTGGTATCATTTTTTCATATAATTATGTCTGAAATGATTCAAAATCCTGCAATGTTCTGGATTTGAACAGAACACCAGCTTGATCAACACCAAGAAGAAGCTGGAGACAGACATTACCCAAATCCAGAGTGAAATGGAGGATACGATCCAGGAAGCCCGCAATGCTGAAGAGAAGGCCAAGAAGGCCATCACAGATGTGAGTTGGGGGCTCCCTTCAGTGCCGATGGTGGGAGTAATTTCCCTCACATGGTCTCCAGCCCCACAATGGCTTTGACCCTTTGCTCTCATCAGGCAGCCATGATGGCAGAAGAGCTGAAGAAGGAGCAGGACACCAGCGCCCACCTGGAGAGGATGAAGAAGAACCTGGACCAGACGGTGAAGGACCTGCAGCACCGTCTGGATGAGGCCGAGCAGCTGGCTCTGAAGGGAGGCAAGAAGCAAATCCAGAAGCTGGAGGCCAGAGTGCGTGGGGCTTTTCTTTGTGCATGAGTGAGCACGCCACGTTAGCAGCCAGCAGGGAAGCTCCAAAGATGGGCTTCTCGTTGCAGGTGCGGGAGCTGGAAGGGGAGGTTGATGCTGAGCAGAAGCGCAGCGCTGAAGCCGTGAAGGGCATGCGCAAGTACGAGAGGAGGGTGAAGGAGCTGACCTACCAGGTAAGGCAGGAGGCCTCCTTGGCCTCACACACCCTTCTTGCATGAAGCCAAGATGTAGGCCTTAGGGTTTTCATTCTGTCCTGAGTCACACAGTTAAAAAGCAGAAGACTGAGAATATCAGAAGAAATTATCTTTCTGGTTATGTTAGGAAGATCCAGCTTATCAGCTCTGTCTCTACTGGACAGCAATGGTCTATAAGGAATGTTTCTCACTGTTTCATGTAGAGGGCATTTAAAAAGGAGGGGAAAAGAAGTGCTTCTCTTTTTTGTCCTTCTCTTTAGTCTGAAGAAGACAGGAAGAACGTTCTCAGGCTGCAGGATCTGGTGGACAAGCTGCAGATGAAAGTGAAATCCTACAAGCGACAAGCTGAGGAGGCTGTAAGTATTGCTGTTTGCAGTTCAGTCTCCATACAGGTGGAGGTGGAATTCTGTGAGTGTGTTTTTCCCCAGGTAGCTCTGTTTGAACACTTAACTTTTCAGCCTGTTTTTTCACTGTGCACTCAGAAATGAACAGCTTTTCTGTCTGAACAGCTCAGGGGTCTAAAGGGGTATAGAATACATTTTCTGTGAACATTACTGTGCCACTGGGTAGAGCAGAGAAGTTCTGCTCTACAGAAAAGAGTAGAAGCTCAGGTCAACATTGTGGGAGTAAGTCTCTGCTTCCTTTCACTTTTTTTTATTTCATATTTCTGCTTAGCAGAGGGAAAAAAATTACCTTCAAAAATTGTAATACATAATTCTATAGAACTAAATAAATAGAAAATCATGTCATGAAAATAACTATAATTATGTATAAATTATTTAAAAATTCAAAAGTTCATTAGCACTTCATACCCAGAGAGAGATTCCTGGTATGTCTTATTAACCATGTAAACATTTAGCATTTAAGCTATTTCTTTGGATTCCCCCTAGAAGTATTTGGGAGAATTACATACTACCACACAGTCTTTTTTTTATTATTTTTATTATGTAAAAGCAAAATACCACAGCATGTCCAGTGCAGTGTTACAGTAGGATCATTATTAAACATTTTCAAACCTGTTTTTTATCTCTCCCTATCCCCAGGAGGAGCTGTCCAATGTCAATCTCTCCAAATTCCGCAAGATCCAGCACGAGCTGGAGGAAGCCGAGGAGCGGGCTGACATTGCAGAGTCGCAGGTCAACAAGCTCCGAGCGAAGAGCCGTGAAATTAGCAAGAAGGCAGAAAGTGAAGAGTAAATGCCTCCGGTAGTTCGAAGTGAAAGAGAATTGCACAAAATGTGAAATTCTATCACTCTGATTTTGTAATCACAGCTTAGTCCTCTATGAATCTCTAGATAATGAATACCTAGACAATAAAAATTGTAGAGATTTTCCAATGGAAATAATGAGAAGTTCACTTTTGTATTTTAATCAGTATCCTGAATTCTTTTAAGTTGTACATTTTTCATTATTTATTTAAATTCATTCAATTTAAAATCTTGCTTCAAGTATTCTCAAAGTGTTTCAGCCGCTGTTAAAAAGTGGTCTAATCAGACATCCTGCTTCGTTCTCACCATGGAATTTCATCTAAGATTTCCTCAAATGAGAAAATAATTATTTCTTTGCAATAGGATCTAATTATTCCTTTTAATTTCTGCTTTACAGAATAGAATAGATTTTAAGTCAAAGGTTCTGTCCAAAGAATAAGAATTTATTGCATCTTCTAGTAATCTAGTCTAATCATTGATTATTCTATTAAATCACGTGTCTTATTTGCAAGATCTTTTTTCCACTTTAAACCTCTGCAGTCCTTCAAGCCACTTCCAAACAGAGAACATTTAAACTTAAAATAAGATCTACTTTTAACTTTTGTTCATGGAAGTGATGTGCAAACCAACATTGCAAGGGCAGCATAACCATCTACGCCACACAGTCGTTCACTGTCTATATTCTGTTCCCAAAAGTCCCCTGAGTCTTCTAAACTGACCAGGCAGCTACTTAGCTCCTATGTTGTCTCTGGGGTAATCCAGATAACTTTGCCAAGGATGGCCTCACTCAGAGTGAGAGGTTTCATTCTTTGTAGATATTGGCATACATCAGAGAATCCATGGTCTCCTTTGAAAACAAGGAGAAAAAGGTGTTGTTTGGAGAAGCCAAATCAACCATTCCTGTTGAAGATGAACTGCTATGCCTTCCAGAATGAAAAAATAATTATCTACAATGAAAAATGTCAAAACAGTCTCTATAGGATAATAGAGAAAATACTCATCTGGGAGAAGGATGACTGCATTTGATAGACCCATCAGCACTACTGAATGGCTGGCAATTGGTTTGTGTTACATGGGCCTGTCCAACTCCTTTTTTGCTTGGTATGATGAACCTAATTTCTGGTCAGAGTTCCCAAGCACCAAGGAAATTCAATTATCTTCATTTTGAGTTGGGCCATACCCTAAAACTTTCTTCCTCATTTCTCTCATTATCTGAGGTCTCATATCAACTTCTTCCTTTCATAACCCAATGTTAACTGGACAGTGAGACTGTGGTGCTATCATCTGCTGTGTTTTGAAGAAGTCCAGAGTGTAAAGCTATGATAACCAACACAGTGTAGTTGCTTTCCTTGCAGTAGACTCCTGTTTGTAGTTTCTTCATTTGGCTTCTTCTGAGAGGATTGATCCAGCCCGCAATGCATCGGCATTTTGGCATTGAGACACCAGTGTCACAGACCAGTCTTACAGCCATTGTACTTCTCAGTGAACACAGGTTTGACTAAACAATACTGCAGGTCTCAGAACTGATCATCATTCTACATGGTTTGCCAGTCATTCACAACCCTTCCATTTCCTCTAAAAAAAAAAAAAAAATAAAGTTATTGAGCTTCCTAACCATAGAGTGGGTAGAAAAAGACAGAATTATAACTGGTTCAGTCTACTACAGTTGCTCCTGATTATGTATTAGGTTATATAACCTTTAGTTGTTTTCCACTGGTCTGATTATTAATTTAAGACCCATAAAATACAGTGGTCAGTGACTGAGAGTTATTCAGTACTTTTTCCCTTGTGTTTTCTGTTTAATGAGTATTATTCAAGCCAGGCTTCATGATGGAAATACTAAATTCCTCATAGCCTTTCCAAGGTTATGACATACATGTGTGAAACATTACACATTAATATATTCACTGTATGCAATATATGCATACATATATAGATATGTGTATATATGTATATATACACATGCATACACACATATAAATAAAGTTTCCAAAGCTATTTTTTCAGCAGCAATCCAATAATATGAAGACATATGTTACTGTTTCATCACTGATATGTAATCAAGGTCAAAAATAGTCACTATTTTTAGCATTCAATCTCAAGGCTTTGATAAGCATTTTACAGCTTTACAGGACAGCTTCCCCTGACTCCAGTCCTAGTTGAGTGTCACCGTATTTCCAAACCCATTCCCAGACCCACACGTCAGGCACCTGAGAAATTAAGTCTGTGGGATTGATTACCACCTGTGAGAAGTGTTGCTACCAAGTTCCTTTTGGAGGAAGAAAAAAGATGACAAATCAGCATGCAGCCTCCATGCCGTGTAGATATCCCTGTTTTCCTGTATGCCACAGAAAGAAAAGCAGTCGAAAGCCGCCTTGCTCAGAAGCCTCTGTACCTGCCACAGAACCGTTCAGGCTTTTGGGGACCCCACTTCCTAATTTCAGGGTATTTTTTTCCTGCCTCTGACTCAAGCAGATTATATATATGCTTCTTTCAGGCAGTGTGTGGACTTCAAACTAGATCGTACTCCAAACTGTTACCATCCACAGACACAAACTTTAGCTTTGCCTGCATTCCAGTGTACAGACAGGATTTTACTTTTACACAGTGTATAGACAGGATTTTACTTTTACACAGGCTTTTTCCTATCTGCTTTGCAGTGTACGCACAGGGTGAAACCCTGGGTTACAAAATATGGGCTGCAAAAGCCCTCCAGACTCTGGGACCTGTACCAGTTCATTACAGAAACCAAGGCTGACAGGTCTATTTTATCACCCCAACAGGGCAGCTCAGCCATGAAGGGGAGTTTGTGAGCCCACAGGCAGCAGCAGCAAATATTGCTGTGCAGCAGACAACACCTCATCACCCATAGACATCAGCTGGCGTGGTCAGAGAGCTGTGCAATGCTGTGGCAAGCACAGCAAGCCTCCTCTGACTGTGGGGTTCTGCTGGTCAGACGTACACTTCAACCATGTCTAACGGGCTGACTGTGAGTAGTCAGACCTTGAAGAAGAGGCTGGGCAACAGCTTCTCCCTCTCTTTGTCTGTCTGCCACACCTTGCAGACACTGTGCAAGGGCACCAGTGAGCTACGCCACCCAGAACGGTTGCAACAGACCTGGTCTCATCAGGTTCTGTACAGTATTGGGCCATTCAATACATCAATACAGTGACACCACTGGCACCAGAAAAAAATGTGAAAGCTGTCACCTAGCCTATCTGGCATCACAACATTCACAAATGACACAACAATATGCTGATGAGGCTTCAAACATCATGCTAACATCAGCAAAACCACCAAGTTTGACTCCTGACTCTTTCCACTTCCCCTCCAAATGACTTATCCCATCCCTACCTGCCCCAGGTCCATGTGATCACACCATAGCTGTGTGTTGGCAGCCCTGCTCTTATCCCCTTTTCCATGCTTGCTCACACCCTGTGTTCACAGAGCAGTGCTACCAAGCCTCTACAGCCCTATCAGCCAGGTTCTGCCTTCCACGCATAATCTGACAGGTGGATACTGTCGAATATCTCCTGAAAAGACTCCTGCAATACCGTGCTGTGCCCATTACAAAGCAGTGCCTTGCTTCAGTCAAGCCTTAAAACACAACAGCAATGAGGAAAACCATCTCTGGTCTAGGCAAACATTTCCAACAACAGACATTAAACAGCTAAAACCATTCACCCACAACAGTCATGCCTCAGATAAGTCTGAAGGAAAACAAAAGCAGTAAGTGGAAACGGCTCAATGCTACGCATGCTTTTACAGAAAAAGGAAAATAAAGCCTCGGTCTGGCTCAGCCACGACATTGTCTCTGCCTGGCTGACTTCTGCTGAACCTCTGCAGACATGAGGCTGCAGCTGGAGTTTTGCCCCACTGGTGCGATAGACTGCAGGGACAGGGACTGACTGAGGAGCTGATCCCACCCTGGAACAGCCGACACAAGCAACTTCTTGCAGCAGGCCAGTCGCAGGAATGAATCCCAAAACACCATGAAAGATCTGCGTGTGCCTCTTCAGGTCTTCCTTCCACCTTCTGTTGCAGATGACACATTGTTCCCACAGGGAAGCCCAGCTAACGTGCAGGCAACATCCGAGCAGCCTGTGTTAGCTTATGTGATAAAAACTTGTATGTACACCCATAAAGCAGCACAGAGAGACAATGGCAGGAGGGAGAGCCCAAATAACACCCTGCCCAGCTACTCCCAGGCCCATCACAGGAGCCATCAGTCCTTTAAAGGCACTTTTCCTCCAGCCCAGAGGAGCACAGGGTGCATGGGGACCCTGAGGAACAGTACCTTTGCCAGGCCCCTCCCAGGGCTGTCCTGATGCCTGGGATCCAGGCGTGAAGCCCACCACCATGAGCCATGGGAAGCCACTCTGCTTTCAAATTGAGGGGGGCTGCTGCCAGGGGGTGTGGGACGCACCACGGGTTGCAGGGGAATGTGGAGGAATTGTAGAGGAATGAAACTGGGTTAATTAACATTGATAATATACAGCTGCGGGTTGGCTTCAGGGGCGGTGGGTTGGCTGACGTGGATAAGGTGCAGCTGTGGCTGGTTCCTGAGAGTAGTTAAATAGCTCTAAGGGGTAGGGAAGGGGAGTCTTGGATGAGGCAGAGGGAGTGTGCTCTGGGTGTAGGAGAGACAAGGATAGGTCCTGGGAGAAGCAGGGGGCCTGGATAAGGAGAGGCTGGCTGGAAGAAGAGCCCAGAGATGGGGTGCAGCAGAGGCAAGAAGCAGGGTAGACTTGCCTGAAGAGGATAAAGACACAGCATGGGCAGTAGATGAAATTTTGAAACCTTGTGGGTGGTTGGTGGCTGTGCTGGGGCAAGGCGTGGGAGCTACTAACTGAAGTTAACCTGGGATGGTAAAAGCCTTGCTGCAGCTGGCTGGTTTTGATAGTGCTGTGACAGGGGAAGAGCAGTCATGCTCACAGGGGGGCTGCTGATGGGATGCTTAAGGGAGGAACCAAAGGTGTGGAAGCAGGTGAGTAGGTGATCAGGCCAGGAGATGGCACCACCTTTTAGTCTCATACACAGAGGCCTCACCAGTACCTGGTACTTAGTCCATGCATGCACATGTATACACTGGATAGTGAGATTTCATGGAGAGATTGCAGAGAAAATATTTCATAAGAAGACAGGACAGACTGTGGTGATGAGGTTCAGGACTCAGCCAGAAAAGCACACAGAGTGGTACAGTTTTCCATGTGATCGGCCCCTTTTATACCCTTTTCTGTTTACCTGCCTCTTTGTCCCTCCCTGCATTCCCCTCATGGGCTTGTACAGCTCTATCAGTTCCTGCACCCACCCCAACCCTGTCTGGGATCTCCCCTGGTTCATGTAGCAGTTGTGCAGTCCAGGATGATCTTCCTGGAAATAGCACCTGTAGCTTTCTGATAGCCCATCAGTTAATGTCCCTGGTGAAGTTTGTTTCTTTTTGTCTTGGTTTTTTTTTTTGTCAGGTCTGTGTCTCCATGTATATTGTTTCTGGTTCCCCCTTTTACCTTACTTTCCCAGCTGACAAGGTCCTTGATCTGGTAACCTTGCTGGAATAAACATTTTCACGCTCTTCACATGCCTTCATCAAGTAGTGTGACTGATCGGATTTGGTTCCCATCACCTCCTCCCTCAACATTTGTCAGCCAGGTTTGTGTCCTGGTATGTTCTTGGTTATGACTTCCTTTCTTACTGCCCCTTGTGTGTCAAAAAAGGTCCTTAAGCAGATACCCTTGAAGGAGCAGACACTCTCTTTCCACATAATGTTATAGAGCAAGTCAAAGTTACTCTGGTTTGATGTTCAGCCTGCTCCGTTACATCCTCTGCTGGATAACGGAGTGGCACAGAAGCCAGGCTCCTTCCCAGGGGCTGGGACCTGGGGTATGCCTGCAGCCCTCGTGTATCGTAAACCTACAGGCCAGGACTGCACGCTGGCAGCTGTCTTAAGTTGTCCCAAGCTTGAGGCTGGTTTCAAGCTTATCAGCACCCCATACAGTGATAGAAAGAATGAGGGGAAAAATTTGCCTCCCTAAGTCTTCACACAGACTAGGATGGGATGCATTAAAATCACAGTCCATGAAGAAATTATTGTAGACAACTGGAGAAAAAAAAATACCTTGTTGGTTAAAGCAAGCTCTTGAAGCCAGGAGCGAAGTGTTGCCTTATTTGGCGTTATCGGTGCTGTCTTTGGGTTCCTCCATCCTTCACCCTGGCACACAGCAATGTGGAAAGAACAGGTCAGTGCAGCTGACTCCATAGAGCCTTAAACCAATCCTGTCCCTGAGTAATTAGCAGAGAGATCAGAGCTTCAACACGTTTACAACTAAAGAGTAAATTATTATTGACCAAAAATAGAGTGCTTGAATGCTGTGTGGGCAGGAGGTTACATATAAAGAGCCACAGCTGAACGCAACCTTATTCTTTGTTACCTCAGCATCTCACGGTAAGTCCCATCTGCTTGCTTCATACTCTGACCATGACATCTCCACAGCTCTGCAGAGAGGTGGAATATGTAGGGGCATTTTCTTCTCATTCCACACTTCTAACATTCCACGTCATGCTTTATATGCAACAGCAAGGTCAGAGTCCCAAACTACTCCAGTGTGGCGGCACAAACAGAAACAGAAGAGCCATGCTGTTCCTTGGAGGGGCCTTCTACAAACTTTGCTACCTCCAAGCCCTATGAAGGACACAGGAAAACGAACTTTGAAGGCAGTTGGAATTGATTGGAAAATATATGTAATGTAGCTGATCTTTTCTTAGACATTAGACTTGTTTTCAGCGGATCTGAACGCGGGGAGGAACACAAGATTCTCTGTGAGATTTGGTTCTAGATCAAGAGCTGTAAGGGTCTGTGTACAGCTTGGCTGTTGGGAGAGACTACGCGAGGTGTATAAATGCTTGGTAGAGCACACGCTCAAGCAAATGGATTGGTTTTAACTCTCTCTGTCCTCTCTTTAACCATTCCACACAGATACGGAAAGCAGATTTCTTCCTGGGCTCTCTGAAGGTAAGGGTTTAACGTAACATGTAGCTTTGCTAATTGATCCTGAGCCGTGAGTGAAGTTCACCCAGACAATGGCGAGGGTAGGTGGCAAAAGATTGTCTTGTAGAACCAGGTTCACTGAAAAGGCTATATGCTATTTTAATCAATATGAGTGTATTCACAGTTCATGGTAGGAAATACTCCATTTATCGGGAAAGAAAAGTGACAGATAATCAAGCTTAGCCAAGAGGATGACAGACAGCAACAGTAATGTCTTTTTTTGGTGTAACCTGGAATTCTGGGATTTATAGACTATTAAAATTCACCCCCTGGTATCTGCACAACTGCTGGAAGCCTGAAACTGAGGTTGTATTCAATTCAAGAAGGGTCTCAGCTTATCCTGCCTTAAGTTAGTTTCTTCTGGGGCAAGGTCTGGAACCTTATATGCTGACTTTGGTTTACCGCACAGGTCCTGAAACCAGAACAAAGTTCAGGACAATCTCACCTGTCTGACAGACAGATCTGTTTATGTACAGAGTCACCTTCACAGAAAATTTAATATGCATTGTTCCCTTCTACACTTTCTGAGGAAGGTTAGTGATTGAGTGACTGGCAGAGTTCACCAGAGCAACAGAAGGAACCTTCCACATACGTGCCTTCCAACCCAATACCAAAAAATGTTCACTGAATTCTGAGCTGAAAGGGATGGAAGTACACAGAAGTAACCTGCTGCCTTCTCTGGCCATGAATGCTTGAAGATCTAAATTTTACACTATTTCTTATCAAATACATTAAGTAGTTTAACAGACTGTGCCCCTTGAGAGATATTCTGAGAATCTATTGGCATTTTCTGATGTTCTGCTTAAGTTTTTCATGGACCCTGTGAAATAATTTCATGTTGCCTCCTTTGAGCCACTCAGAGGCAGGATCACATAAGCAAAAATACTGGGCTCTGTATAAATAGAGTAATACTTTCAAAGAAAGTTAAAGGTTCTGGAATCTGTGCTTTGAAATTTCTGGCTATTAAAGGCTTTTGAGATGCAGTCCCTCAAAGTCCTGCAAGGTGCCTATCCCATAGAAGACAGATTTTGCTGAGAGAGATCAGCAGTTCTACAGCAATGTGTGCAAAAGCAGCATTGCAAATGTCTTCAGACTCCTCTTGTCACTTTCTTGAACATAAAACCACTCCATGTTGATTGTTTCACTACTGTGATGCCTTGGAATTGTACATCTGAGTTGTTCAATCCTGTCCCTTTGTCTTTTTTAGTACCACAATGCATCTGACATCCCAAGAAGGAGCAGGAGTTTAGAATTATTTTTCTTTTGCTACCTAGCACATTAGCTTGCCTGGGAAAGAACAATCTGTTTATGTTTGTTCCTGCCTACATTTATTTCTGCCTGCATTATTTCCAGATGCTCTTGATTTATCCGCACCAGTCCTTATGACTGCAGCAACCTATAGCATCTATTTGTGTACTAGATAACGCTAGAAAACAAAAATAAAACTGAGCACAAAGCAATTTTCTGAAATATTTCTGATAGACAAATCCCTGACTGAATGTCTGGTACATATTGGTAGACATTAATTGCCTTTTAATGATTCATAGCTAATATTACTCTATATACCCTCAGTCAGTTTGCACATGAGACCAAGCTGGAGGGGAGTGTTGATGTGCCGGAGGGCAGGAGGCTCTGCAGGGGGGTCTGGGCAGCCTGGACTGATGGGCCAAGGCCAATTGTAGGTGGTTCAACATGGCTCCATGCCAGGTCCTGCCCGTGGGTCACAGCAGCCCCAGCAGCGCTGCAGGCTGGGGCAGGGGGCTGGGAAGCTGCCCAGAGGGAAAGGGCCTGGGGGGGCTGGCTGACGGCCGGCTGGGCATGAGCCCCCAGTGAGCCCAGGTGGCCAAGGTGGTCAACAGCATCCTGGCTTGTGTCTGAGACAGCGTGGCCAGCAGGACCAGGGCAGTGACCATCCCCCTGTGCTCAGCACTGGTGCAGCTGCACCTCGAACCCCGGGTTCAGCTCTGGGCCCCTCACTCCAAGAGGGACACAGGGGGCTGGAGCGTGTCCAGGGATGGGCAGGGGGCTGGGGAAGGGGCTGGGGCACCATCTGATGGGGGGCATCTGGTAGCTGGGGGTGTTCAGCCTGGACAGGCGATGGCTCAGAGGGCACCTAATTACTTTCTACAGCCCCTCTTTCAGGCAGCTGTGGGCAGGGGGTGTGTGTGCGTTGGTCTCTTCTTCCAGGTAACAAGTGACAGGACAAGATGAAACAGCCTCCAGTTGCACCAGGGGAGGTTTAGATTTGATAGAAGGAGAAATTTCTTCACTGAAAAGGCGGTTAGGCACTGGAACAGGCTGCCCAGGGAGGTAGTGGAAACAGCATCCCTGGAGGTGTTTGAAAATTTGACAGATGCAGTGCTTAGGAACATGGTTTAGTGAGGAACTTGTCGGTCCTGGGTTAATGATTGGACCTGATGATCTCAAAGGTCTTTTACAGCCCAAATGATTCTATGATTCTATAATATGTTAAAGCTAATAGGTACTTTGTAATTGAAATTCTTTGAAATGTTATATCATC
The DNA here is from genome assembly GCF_023634085.1 of Falco cherrug. Lineage (NCBI taxonomy): Eukaryota > Metazoa > Chordata > Aves > Falconiformes > Falconidae > Falco > Falco cherrug. Next base: position 119,128,245 of record NC_073697.1, read on the forward strand.
GAGTTCTTATTTACCTAGATAATACTATGCTATTAATTATTATTGTCAGTATACATTATACTCCTTTAGTAGCTAATATTGCCACAGATCCGAAAAGATGTTATATATTTGGTTCATATGACAAACAAGTTTAGCTTTAGATAGGTGCTGATTGACCCTCACAATTTGTTCCTGTGCTTGTTATAGACAAACTATTTGAACTGTCCCTGCTTGGCATTAAAACATAAAAAACGGACGGGTGCCAAGAATGTCTACACTTAAAAATTATGTGTGAGAGCTGTTCTGCTGAACTTTACAGATCTCACTGGTGTCTAAATCTGTAGATGTCTAATGAAACTATCTATCTGAAGTGGCTCTGTCCATGTGGCTGTGCAGCTGTGTGAATAGCAGGTAAAGGTAGAGCAGGAGAGGCTTTTGAGGACTTCTAGCTTGATATTCTCTCTGCCCTCACTTGGGCACACAGGTATCCTGTTTGAGGGGGATGTCTTCAAAGATAATACACGTCTGTTTACAAATGGAACTTTCTTTATTAGAACTTCTTCAGTGGATACTTAAAACTGAGGCAGAAGTTGTGCCTGACGTTAATTAGTCCTCTTCTTCCTTTTAGTCACTGAGCATGACCACTTTCTGGATAAATTACAGATGCACAGGTACTGATGCTTTTCTGAATTCCTCCAGAGTAACTCCAGCCATGAGTTCAGATGCAGAGATGGCAATCTTTGGAGAAGCTGCTCCCTATTTACGGAAGCCTGAGAAGGAGAGAATTGAAGCCCAGAATCGCCCGTTTGATGCTAAGGCAGCCTGTTTTGTGGTGGATGACAAGCAAATGTATGTGAAAGGTACCATACAGAGTAGAGAAGGTGGCAAAGTCACAGTCAAAACCTATGCTGATACAGTAAGTGATATCATCTGTTACTCATACTTGATCATCCAGTTCAGGCAGTGCCCTGGCTTAGTTTTCTTCTCCTGTTGTTCCCTTCTGGTTTGGTCAGACTGTGACTGTAAAGGATGATGAAGTCTTTCCCATGAACCCTCCCAAATTTGATAAAATCGAGGACATGGCCATGATGACCCACCTCCACGAGCCCGCTGTGCTGTACAACCTCAAAGAGCGTTACGCAGCCTGGATGATCTACGTAAGTACCAGCAGCAGCCTGCCTTTGGGCAGCCGGGAGGAACTGCTCTGCCAGGCCAAGTGGGAGCCAACGTGCTGTCTCCCTTCCTCGCAGACCTACTCGGGGCTCTTCTGCGTCACTGTCAACCCCTACAAGTGGCTGCCGGTGTACAACCCGGAGGTGGTGGCTGGCTACCGTGGCAAGAAGCGCCAGGAGGCCCCTCCACACATCTTCTCCATCTCGGACAATGCCTATCAGTTCATGCTGACTGGTGAGTCATTTGGCAGGAATGGGAAACCCTGATATACACAGGACTGGCTGCTTGGTCAAAGAACGCTTGACAGTTCAGGCATCTTACGTGCTGTTCCACTCAGTGCCCAACGGCAACAGCTCCTGTAGTCCTACAGCACAACTCAAGGTTAGACTGCCTGTGGCATCCTAATGACCTCTGTGGTGTCTGATAATGAAGGAAAGGCAGTAGCTAGCTATATGGCTCTGTGTCCACTGTAAGGAATTTAAAGAAACAGTAAAGAAGCAACACAGCAAAGAATCTGATTCAGATTAAATAATATTTAAGCCAAGGTCTATAGGTAAAACAAAGCAAATAGTAAGTGGGGTGTCTTATAAGGAACCGCCTCTTCGAGTTAGATTTTGGGCTGCTCCATCCCTCTGTGCACAAAAAAATCCACATGCAGACTAATGCAGAATTTACCTTATCTGGTTACATAGTGATAAATACAGTTACCATATAGTTCTTTCCCTTGAAGTCAGTTGGTTGTCTGAGGACAGAAGACCTCCACATCTCATTTTAACTGCTATTTCATGACTTTATTTTCAGATCAGAACAATCAGTCAATCCTTATCACGTGAGTATATTTTGGGGTGTGTGTAAAGCTGACAGAGAAGTAAAACTTCTTCCATTTTCCTGTAACAATATTTTCATTTAAACAGCGGAGAATCCGGTGCTGGGAAGACTGTGAATACAAAGCGTGTCATCCAGTACTTTGCAACAATTGCAGTTACTGGTGAGAAGAAGAAAGACCAACAGCCTAGCAAAATGCAGGTATGTCGTTGGCTCCCACTTCTAGTCTTTGGCCAAGACTGTGCTTGCCCAGCAGAAACTAGCAATGCATATTTTTGGGTTGCAGGACTATCAAAAGGCAGAAAGTGTAGCACAACTGAGAACACAGTCAGGATGCACGGTCCAAGCACACCTACACTCATACACCCCTGCTCCCCAGCCTCCACGCCTCTGAACACTAGTGGAACTCTACTTCAAGAAACATCTTCTTAATGCAGGAAAGGCCCAAGCCTCAGTTTCTCTCCCATCTCCATTTACACAAGGGAAGTCTTCACCAGTCAGAGGAAGATAAAGACAGCAGTTTTCTCTGTGCTGTCTGTCTCTGCTTACCCGTTAGTATCCTACGAGATTGTTCACATCCACAGCACCTGAGTGGCTGCAAGTGTAAAGAGAGCAGCCAGTTCCCACTGGCACCTGATTGTGCCATTCCTATTCCTTGGCTCATTCCCACTGACATGGGAAGTGCAGGATCTCTGGACTCCAGAGTGTTATGCTGAAGTTAAAAGTGATTTCAGTTGCATCAGGTGGTAGTTTCCACTGGCCTGTTCTCCTGCCTGTGGTCAATCTAACAGCCCTGAGTGGCAGCAATAGAAAAGGGACAGATTTGGGACAGGTGGGACCACTTGCCTGACAATTAGAAAGTAACCTCAGAGAGGATCCTTCCAGGGAAGAAAGCACATGTCCTGATGCCCCTTTCTGCTGAGCAGCCCAGTTGCTGCAATCTGAGCCCACTGGTGCATTTGCAAGGCGTGGGCTTCACTCCCTAGCACAGAGCAAGCAACAAACATCCTTGTGGCACAAGTGTGTGTCACCACAGTCTGTGAGATGGTATGTGCATCCGAGTAGGTGACACGTGTCAGCGCGTTATCTGAGTACTGAAGGGCACAGTAGAACTTAAGGAGATTCCAGAGCTGAACATTATTTTTGCACTCAGGCAGGTGTCTGTGATTGATGGGTTGTTATGCCAAGGCAAGTTCATCACAAGCACTCTTTCCATCAGCACCATTCCAGAATCTCCTGGGCTCAGCTTTCACCAGCTGCTCACTATGCCGGGACTGATCTCTGAAAAACTTCAAGACAGCTAAGAGATGTACTGACCATGTCTGATATAAGGAAAATCACCTGGCTCTCAGATGGACAACAACCTGTTCTGCCCTCTTCCAAGCTTATTCACAGAATACTCTATTTTTTCAGTGTTCATAACCTCCGTAACAATAGTATGTGCCTCTTCATAAGAATGTTAGATAAAACACTCAGGTCATAGTTCTGTCTAACCCAGCATCCTATCTCAGATGCAGCGTGAAATCAGATGCCAGGCAGGAGTATATAAATAAGAGAAGCATGTAACAGCATTCCCCCAGAACACTGTCTCAGCCTCCAGCATCTTGTCACCCTGGCTGTGGATAAGACTCCAGAACGAACTTGTATAAAGAATTGCCATGTCTCCTTCCATGCTGTTCTCCATCCACCCTTATGAGTTCCCTGGTCACAGCTGTGCACTAAAAAGAGGTTTGGTGTTGCTGTAGTCAGCTGCACTGACACACACATCTCTTCTGTTCTCTTAAACAAGGAAGTAATTTAGAAAGCAGAAAGACACATGTGGGAGGGCATTTGGGATTTTTTTATCTGGAAAAAAAAATTACACAGAGCTTCACAGGCTACTGTGTTGGCATAATTTTATGGGGTCCAGCTTCATGGTGGACCAATACAACTAATTTAAACCTCTCGTGCCACCTGCAGACCGCGTTGGGAACGGCGCTCCCCGTCCAATGCACGATGTTAAAGGCTGCCCTGAACACCGCGTAGGAAGATGCAGCAGCTCGAGCTGTGCCACTCATCTTTCATCTCGATAAAATCTGATTTCTTTTTCTCATTCTTTGTTTTCCACCTCTGTCTTAGAAATTCTCCCTAGCAACGCTTTCATGCCCTGACTGTGTAGGTATAAACCATGACTTTGCTAGAAGCCTTGAGAAAAGCTTTGCTCTATCATTCCAAAAAAGCACACGGTGACTGCTTCCTGGACCATACTGCACAGAAAATGACAGACACCATGTCAGAGAAGCTTCCTTCCTCCCATATTTCTGCAGTTAACAAGAGTCATAAATCGAAACTTTACATATTATTCCTTCTGCAGTTATGCAGCAAAAAAAAACCCAGAGTTTTTGTTCTCTGTTTTAAGTATTTTGAGTCTCAGGCTTTGTCCATGTCCTACTCTTCAAAGCATGTCTGGACATGTATTTCTGCATTCTGAAAGGCTGCTGGTTGAATGCAATTGAAATATATTCTCCCTTGCTAAGTGCTTCCTACTGAAGGCTGTACCTCTCTCTCTCTGTTCTGGGCTCGAGTAACCTCCAGAAAAAATTGCTAAATTTTCACACAGTCTTTAGCTGTCATGGCCTTTGTGAATGGGAATGTGGAAGCACCTCTCATACAGATTTCAAACTCCCTGATGTCCACTGCAGTGACTCTGTATGCACCCAAGATATGATAGCGGGTACAAGAATGAAACAAATACAGATCTGTCTTTCAGCACTATTCCCTTTGAAACCAACGGCAATATTCATGAGCAACAGCTGATGAGTGCTTAAAACATCTGCTACGTTTTAGGTTAAAATCACATAAGAAGTATAGAAATGGTCTGTTATTAATATCTCCTTTGCGATATTTATTATCGACCAATAGTGATGTTTGGTAAGGAGCTTTTTCTCCTGTAACTAGGGAACTCTGGAGGATCAGATCATCCAGGCCAACCCACTGCTGGAGGCCTTTGGAAACGCCAAGACCGTGAGGAACGACAACTCCTCACGCTTTGTGAGTTCCTTTCAGATTTGTTGGAATGTAGCTATCTAATATCTCTCATTCATTGACTGCTGTAAGCAATGGGTTGATCTGTACTGCCTGATAGGGAAAATTCATCCGGATTCACTTTGGAATAACTGGCAAGCTGGCCTCTGCGGATATCGAAACCTGTGAGTTGCAGCAAGTCAGTGCATGAAGAATTTGTCCATTTATCATCTCAAGTTTACCAGGAGACTAACAGCATCTCTCTTTTGGTTAGATCTCCTGGAGAAATCGAGAGTGACTTTCCAGTTGGCCAGTGAAAGGAGCTATCATATTTTTTATCAGATAATGTCCAACAAGAAGCCAGAGCTCATTGGTGAGTGCCAGCAGTGCTGGGCTTGGATCAGCGAGTGCTTTCTCTTTCCACGGTGACCTAGCCCAGTGACACCAAAGGTGCCCTGTATACCTGCAGATCTCCTCCTTATCTCCACCAACCCCTACGACTTCCCCTACGTGAGCCAAGGAGAAGTCACTGTTGCCAGCATCGACGACAGCGAGGAGCTGCTGGCAACGGACGTGAGTGGAGCAGAGCAGAGCAACGGCAGGGCATCCCTGCTGCCAAACCGGCCATAGCCAGGGAATCCTGGCTGGGGTAGCTGAGTGCTGGGCTGTGCCACCCCACAGCACCTGCGGGCCCCCGTCGGTGCGGCATTTGTTCAATGTGGGCAGGGAGGTGAGGGAGGCAGTGGGAGGAATGGCACCTTCCCATCGCAGCTCACGTGCCTGTTAGCAGCACTTTGTGCTTCAGCCTTTGGGCTTCTCTGACCTTCCCTGACCTGCCTGTTGCCTCCGCAGAGCGCTGTGGACATCCTGGGCTTCAGCCCTGATGAGAAAGTGGGGATATACAAGCTGACAGGGGCCGTCATGCATTATGGAAACATGAAGTTCAAGCAGAAGCAGCGGGAGGAGCAGGCAGAGCCGGACAGTACAGAAGGTAGTGTTGACTGCGTAGTTTGCTTGTGAACTGCACCAGGAGACAAGCTAGCAACCCCATAAAGTGCCCAACACTTTGAGAGCGACTTTCCCTTCCAGAAACTAATCTTTTTAAGCGTGTTGCAAGTTCCACAAAGCAAATTATTTAATTTGTGCTCTGCAAGGAAACAGAAAGACATAAAGATGAAGCATTGCTGCAGTCCTCCGCAGATGGAGCAGCAGTGTGCTGCAGCTGAGACACTGCCTGTGTTGGGGGACGACATCCTCCTTGGGGCTGGAGAGGAGCTTCCCTTGACAATAGGTGCATTTGAGTAGCGCCAGACGTAGGCTTATAAGAGAAACATACTAGAGGACCAAGACATTTTTTCTTTGCCTTTTTTGAACACATTTTCTGTCTCTGATCCTAGTGGCTGACAAAGCTGGCTATTTGATGGGTCTGAATTCTGCTGATTTGCTCAAGGCTTTATGCTATCCCCGGGTGAAAGTTGGGAATGAATATGTAACCAAAGGACAAAATGTCCAACAGGTACCTTGACAGCTGGTCAGCTTTTCATTTTGTCCAGACAATTCTTCCAACTTCAAAGCTGATTCAACTTTCATTACTGCCATGGCTGTGTTTCTCACAGGTATACAATTCAGTGGGTGCATTGGCTAAATCAGTCTATGAAAAGATGTTCCTATGGATGGTTATTCGAATCAACCAACAGCTGGATACGAAGCAGCCCAGACAGTACTTCATTGGTGTCCTGGACATTGCTGGCTTTGAAATTTTTGATGTGAGTTACAGTAGGTATGTTTGTCTATTGACAACTTTTCCAAACTAACTGGCATTTTTTTTTACATTTTTAATTTCTGCAGTTCAACAGCCTGGAGCAGCTGTGCATCAACTTCACCAATGAGAAACTGCAACAGTTCTTCAACCACCACATGTTCGTGCTGGAGCAGGAGGAGTACAAGAAGGAGGGAATTGAATGGGAGTTCATTGACTTTGGGATGGACCTGGCTGCCTGCATTGAGCTCATTGAGAAGGTAGAGAGAATCTTTCTGTTTCAGGGAAGCACATTTCTTTCATGGTCATTTATTTTAGTCCAGTCATTCTTGATAAAATGACACATTACCGTTGAATTCTCGCAGCCCATGGGCATCTTCTCCATCCTGGAAGAGGAGTGCATGTTCCCCAAGGCAACTGACACCTCTTTCAAGAACAAGCTCTACGACCAGCACCTGGGCAAGTCCAACAACTTCCAGAAGCCCAAGCCTGCCAAAGGCAAGGCTGAGGCCCACTTCTCCCTGGTGCACTATGCTGGCACAGTGGACTACAACATCTCTGGCTGGCTTGACAAGAACAAGGACCCCCTGAATGAAACTGTTGTGGGCTTGTACCAGAAATCATCCCTGAAGCTGCTGGCCTTCCTTTTCTCTAACTATGCTGGTGCAGAAACAAGTAAGTGCTTTTTCAGTGATGATCAGGCAAGAATCAACACAAGTCTACTTCTGCTTCTCCTCTTTATGGTTTACTCTAGACTATCTATCATCTCCTAATGTGACCTTGTTCTTGTGTGCACCCAGATATGCCAAAACCAAGATATCAACATGCAGAACTGCTGAAAACACCACCTTCACGTGGTACAGAGAAGTAAATCTTAGAAAGTCAAAACAAAGCGACAGGAGGTGTATGTTTTCTGAGTTACTGTGTTGTGAATCACGTGCATTCTTATTCATCTTCTAGATAAGAGACAGTTTTGTTTCTTGAGGTGAATTGGAAGGACTAGAAGAAATTCATGGAACTATTTGATATCCAGCTGAGCAGTCCTGGTGTTGCAAGGGAAAATGACAGAGACAGTGAATATAATTTAGAAGTTCTCTAAGGGCATCAGAGAGCAGTCCAATCTCCTACCCCTTTTTGTGGCTTAAGACTGTCAAATTGGGCAGTTGATAGGTCTGCCTTACCAAAAATCGCCACGCAGACTTCTATAAAAACACCCAACGCAATATTCTGTCAGCCTGGATGCTGGGCAAATAGATGAGGCAGTATACAGCAGTGGTCAACCCAGCCATCAGGTATATGGACAGCAGGGTTTGAGGCTCAAGAGGGTCCTGCATGGGGACTTCCCTGCTGTTCAACCTGGCTGACACAACAATGCGTCTGAGCAAGCTCCTAGGAAATGCTGGGGATGAGTCAGCTGTGGTCCTCGCAGGTATCATCATTATAAGGAAGGTGGGAACAAAAGGTTGTGGGGATAAAATTTTGGATAAGGTGTCATGTTCAGAGCACAAAGGCTCCATTTAAGTCTCAATTTAATTGGCTTCGACAGCGCAGCAAATGCAAAAAGGCAGTGAGCTGCTTAGACTTGTATTCCTGAGACTATAATCTGCTTTGTGCCGCGGGGCTGCCATAATTCTGAATAGATCCCTGTTCTTCATCTGGAACACTGGATTAGGAGATTATTCTACAGAAGGTTTCACTGCATTGATAAATAAATGTTCACTGCTGAGCCACATTCTTGTAGCCTTTCACCTAATTAAATTAAAATGGGGCTATGTCTTTAAGTAAAAGCAATGTGACTAGTAGCACAGAGGACACTGTTACAAAACTTAAATCAGGCTATAGGGTTCCATACCACCAAAGCCATACACATTATGATGCAACCTAAATCACACACCTGAGGCCAAATATGCCATATACTAATCAGTAATCAATCGACAATCAGCTAGCAGCAGTTCATTAAAGTTCTCGTGTAATATCAAGACCGTATTTAAAATTAAAAAATAATTATTCTATTGGCCCATGACCAAAGAAAGGAAGGTGGGGCCTACCAAATGTACTGCTTACTCTAACCGTTCACCTCCTATCTATTTCTGCCAAGGCGATAGTGGCGGTGGCAAGAAAGGTGCTAAGAAGAAGGGAGGCTCTTTCCAGACAGTGTCTGCTGTGTTCAGGGTATGTGTATTTCCTTTGAAATGAGCCATGCTTCCACAAAAGTGATCCGAGGGCTGGAACACCCCTGCTATGAAGGCAGGCTGAGAGGACTGGGGTTGTTCAGCCTCAAGAAAAGAAGGCTCCAGGGAGACCTTATTGCAGCCTTTCAATACATAAAGGGGGCTTACCAGAAAGATGCTTTTTTACCAGGGCCTGTAGTGACAGGACAAGAGGCAATGGTTTAAAACTATTCAGATTAGGCATAAGTAATATTTTTTTTTTTTTATGATGATGGTGGTGAGACACTAGAACAGGTTGGCCAGAGAAGCTGTGGATCCTCCATCATTGGCAGTGTTCAAAGTCAGGTTGGATGGGGCTTGGAACATCCTGATCTAATGAAAGATGTCCCAGCCCATGGCAGCGGTGTTGAACTCCATGATCCTTGAAGGCCCCTTCCAATCCAAACTGTTCTATAATGCTTTGACATTTAAATAAGAATGCAAAAGCTTTGTAGCTAGAAGTTCAAACTCATATTTTGTTCTATCACAGGAAAATCTGAACAAGTTGATGACTAACCTGAGAAGTACCCATCCTCACTTTGTGCGTTGCCTGATTCCTAATGAGACCAAGACACCTGGTAAGTCTGTCATTACACTCTGAAGACAAGGGACTGACCGGGATTCCCCTGCTTATCTTCCACACCAACTTCTTCCAGAACAGCTCCCTTTGCACGTGAACCTCATATCAGGGCTGGCCTGCAGGACAGTGCCCAAGTAAATCTTCTTGTATTGTTTATCATGACTGTAACATTTTGAGCATTACATGGCCCACAGCACTTACCCATTATTGCTTAATGTGTGTACAGAGCTGAAGATGATAAGGATGAAAGTTTCATTACAGCTGATGAGATTCTCTGTTGTGGGTAACAGCATTATCAAATCCTTATAATAAATGTGTAGTTTCAAGGACCACTCTGTCATTCAGAACTATTGGGTTCAGCCCAAGACCACTTACCAATTTCTAACTACTCAGTGTTAGGATCTGATTCACTGAGCTGGAGGACTTTCAAACAAATCATATAGCATTTGTAGAATTCCATGCACAAGCTTCTGGGTGCTGCTAGCACTTGGAAAGCATTTTGATATAAAGGTACTTTATTTAATTAAATATTAAACTCTCTCAGAGTTTTGTCTCTGAAATCTTAGAATCATAGAATCATTTAGGTTGGAAAAGACCTTTAAGATCATCAAGTCTAACTGTTAACCAAGCACTGCCAAGTCCACCACTAAACCATGTCCCTAAGCATCGCATCTACAAAATTTTTAAACACTTCCAGGTATGGTGACCCCACCACCTCCCTGGGCAACCTGTTCCAGTGCTTGACCACCCTTCCACTGAAGAAATGTTTCCTACTAGCCAATCTAAACCTCCCCTGATGCAACTTGAGTCCGTTTCATCTTGTCCTGTCACTTGTTACCTGGGAGCAGAGACCAACCCCCGCCTGCCTACAGCCCCTGTCAGGCAGCTGTAGGGAGCAATCAGGTCCCCCCTGAGCCTCCTTTTCCCCAGACACAGTCAAGTTTGGGAGTATTTTCCTGTGGCCATTAAAGTACTTGGGGAGAGACTTGCCTGTGTGGGTTTTAGGAGTCTAGTAACTATGGGATCTGATACTGGTAGAATACCAAGGTAGATACTGGAAGAATGTAGTAGATGCAACAGGAGTACCAGAAAACAGGAGCTTAGCATCTGTTTAATCTGCTCAGGAAACAAAAGGCCAATTTCAGAATGTTTCTTGCCTTTCTTTTTATGTCTCTCTGTGTAACACTGAACACCACAAGCAGGATTTAAGCAACACACATATATACGGCATTCACATTTCAGCTATCCATCTAAACTTTTATATTCAGTGGAGAGAAGCTGACATTTTAACGTATGACTCATCTGGCCCTTTTTATACATATATCTTAGGATGAGATTAATCACATCCTAGAAGAAACTGTTTCACTGCACTGATTATAAATGGACCCTAAATGTAAATCTCCACACTTCGTATCCTAAGGTGAAGAAAGAGGAATCCCACTGGGGTCTTGACAGTCAACAAGGTGTAAGGGGAAATTAAGGAAACCTACTAAATTATGAAAGTATATTTGAATGAACAATTTTGCCAGATATAGATGTCACTTTAACATTCAGTTGCTTCTTTTGACAGAGGTGACTCAGCAGGAATCTTGAGTTTTGCTTTTTAAGAAAAAGAAAAGCAGTACTGTGTGAGTAAAATTAAGGGTGGTGAAGTGACAGAAGAGAAACTGGACATCTGATTTTTAGCTGGTTTTAGGGTGCTTATGCTAGACTTTTCTAACAACCTTTTTGGGTACGGCTTTGTTGATTACACTGAAAAGATAAAGGGTACGGACCATTCCATACTGCTTAATGTCTCTAGCAGCTGATGGAATTTCTGCATGACAAAGTGATTCCAAGAGGAGCTTATTCTGCCAGTTGTACTTTGTTTGTAATACTTGGGAATAAGACTTAGAAATACATTTGATTAATATCTCAAATAGATGTTTTAGGAGAAGAAAGATAATTCTTCCAAGTTTAATCAACTGTCCTCTACAGGCAAACTGAGAGATTTAAGCAACGTGCTTATCCACTCCTGTGTTGGACTCTATCTAGCTACCAAATGTAATCCCGTTTGAGTGTAGTCAATACAGCATTCAAGGACAAATCTTACCTAAAGTGAAGAGCTGATTGTCTAGATGGTACTACGCTCTACCTCACGCCACCTCTGCCTACATCCCATGAGAATGTTGATGCTGTTGATTTTTCAGCTGGTTTCCTAAAGCATTCTCCTGCAATTTTTGAGTGATGTGGCCTTATGCCTTTTGGCCATTGGCAATTCACAAACTGCCAGCCCTAGCACTCTTAGTAAAGCTCAGCTCACTGAAGCAGCTCTCTGCAGCTTGCACAAATTGGAGACATGTTCCATCTTTACTTCCTGCATCTTTAATCAAGAACTGGTTGAATTTTATCAAAAAAGAGGGAGGTCATTCTGGAATGCTAATATATGTGGAGATTCTTTGGAAGAAAAGGAGAGTCATGATGGATGTATTTTGTTTAAGGTGAAATGGACCATTACCTGGTGATGCATCAGCTGCGGTGCAATGGGGTTCTAGAAGGCATCCGAATTTGCAGGAAGGGGTTTCCAAGCAGAATCCTTTATGCAGACTTTAAGCAACGGTAGGTCCTCAGTCATTACTGTCTGTTAAGAAAAAGCCTCAGTAAACCCACAACTCAGGTGACAAGTCTGGTAACATGGAGAGACACCCTCTGAATCAGACTAGATTAGCGGTGTTTGAGGGAACCAAGTCATTAATGCTGTCCTAGGTCATTCCAGTCTTTTCCTCTATGATCAGACCGGGCATTTCTTGATTCATCAAAAACAGTATCATTTCTACAGCTGCAGTCAATGCCTGATGATTCAGAGATACAAAATGCTTGTAGTGTAATGAATTCAGTGGCACGGTAGACAGCTCTTGGTAAGTCTCCCAGAGTACAGATTAAAAAAATAATACATGTCAGCACAGCTTCCTTACAGTGCACTGACTAAGCATTCAAAAATCCAAAGCTTTGCAGTGCTATGTCAGTGGCCTGCAACCTGTGCCTTGTTTTCCTCACCTTTAAAATGGAGACAATTAAACTGGTTCACGTGAGCCTAGCTGCTGTAAAATGCTGAATCAGAACTGACTGCTGTTATAATTAAATGCAACAGTAGCATCTTTCATGCTAAACTGGTGTGACCAGGACCTCTCTGAAAATGCCCTGCAACCTAATGTTCAGTAAGGCATTAGCTGGTCTCAATTGTCAAATTATGATTTGATGTGACAGGTGAAGGAATCCATCTATCATAGTCATGATCCAGAACCACAAAGTGCTTTATAGATGAAAGGAAATGTGCTCAAGTTCAGGAGAAACTACAATAGAAGCCTAAAACAGATAATAAATTCACTGCACCATTATCACTGTCTTGATTTTACATATTCTTCTTCAAAGTAGATTTGTGAATAGGAAGTGTTCCAGTGTACAGTCCCATATCCTCGTTGATGTATCTGAAGAAACCCCTTTAGAAGACTTAGAGCGGTCCTATTCATGACACAGGATTACCCTAATCATTAAGTTACCTTGCAAAATGCTAAGGCTGCTGTTAGCATTTACAGAATAATACCATGCCCTTTTTAGTCCAAATTCAAGGGCTCAGTGGTACAACTCATAGAGACTGTGAGCTGTGCAAGATCTGTACTCCCTCTGGAACAGCTGATTTTTATTACTAGTTTTAATTCACCTTCAACTTTAATATGAGTAGCATTCCTCTGATCAATGAAGCAAGATGAGAAGAGGTTGACATGTCCTCACTATGTTCTTCCTAATTCCTGGACCTGCAAACACTCTTAAGTATGCACATTAATTTTGTATGTAACAACAAAGTATGTTGTTACGCAGCCAACAGATTCCTCTGAAGGGTAGACACATCCCCTTGTCATCACGTTCTGTTCAGCCAAGACCATCTAGATTTCAGATGGCATATTCATCTAGATTTCAGATAGCTCAGCTTCTGTATATTTTATCCTATATGATGAATCCTATTTTCCTCACCCTGTTTGCAACCAGTCCTTGCAACCTGTCTCACCACAGGTACAAGATTCTCAATGCCTCAGCCATTCCAGAAGGCCAGTTCATTGACAGCAAAAAGGCTTCAGAAAAGCTTCTTTCCTCCATTGATGTTGACCACAACCAATACAGATTTGGCCACACCAAGGTAAAGCCCTTGTGGAAAAGTGCATATAATTAATGGCAAAAAAATTGTTTGTTGAAAGTACTTCTTGCATATGAAATCAGCCTTCATGAGAATTAGAAACAAAGTACACCAGTAGCGAGAAAGAGTACAGAAAACTTGTCTGGTTGTGGGGTATGTGCGAGGGGTGGCATTGTCAGCCCTTGCAACACCGCACTACCAGAATGCCCCAGCGTGGCTGCAACTAGAACTAGTTTTCTCCTGCCAGCTGAACTCATTTATATCTGTGCATGTTAGACAAGCTCAGACAAGTTTGGACAGTCAGGCTTTCCAGGGGATTTAGACACACATGTAAGTTTATCTTCCACACAAGCAAGGTAGTACTGTCCTTGGACAAAAACCCAATTGCCTACAGTACTGAACAGACATCATCAGGTATGCTCCTCAAGCCACCTCTAACTCAATTTACAGAGCAAACCTGGAGCCTGACAAATGGGTAGAGTCCAGCGAGAGACAGAGTAGGATAAGTTGAAAGTAAAGCCTTTGTTTTAATAACTACTGATGAGCTTGATCTTCCACAACCTACACTGGAGCAGGCATCAAATAACATTGCAATAATGTAATTAGATCATACATAGAGTGACTTGTCATGAATCACAGGAACACTGAGGATATTAATACTGACATAACATTTCTCTAGCTGTTGAACCTTTATTCTGCAGGCATTTTTCCAAAACTGCCTTATACTACCCTGCATCAGCTGCCAATGGTTGCGTATCTGCCTCAGCCTCAAACTATTTGACCATCTTTTATGTTCTAGGTGTTCTTCAAGGCAGGTCTCCTGGGACTCCTAGAAGAGATGAGAGATGAGAAGCTTGTTAGCCTCATCACTCATACACAAGCTATGTGCAGAGGGTACCTCATGAGAAAAGAGTTTAAGAAGATGAATGAAAGAAGGTAATAAAAGAAAATACTAACAATCATACAGTGTAGGACCAGAAGTCCAGCAGTGCAGTATACTGTCTCAGGCAAAAAGCTGTCCTCAGGAAAGACCCTTAGAAAGGCTAGGGGAAACAGAGCAAGCACAAACTAATAGTTTCCTTGTTATAGCCTCCCAAATTCTGGCAATGGGCATTTAGCAACCAGACTATACAGCTGGGCCATGATATTTATTATTTAGTAGTGAATCTTTTCTTCAGGAATGCAATTGCCATTTTCAACCTGTAAAGAACCCCATGGCAGAAACAGCCAACTGAACAAGTGCTAAGGTTTGTCTGTTTTGGACACGTTGTATGAGAATTTCATTGTATCACACTGGTTTTGTAAGGAATGGCGTATAATTACTTTCTGTTCTCTTTAATTTTCTTTCATGGCTCCATCACCCAAGATGAACAATTCTAGCTTGTACAGAGAAGGTACTCCATACTTTCAACCATTCCAGATACCCCTCCCATTTCAGTTGTCTCCCTTTGAGATGAATCATGTAAGATTTAGAGTGTAGGAGTGGCAGCACTAGGCAAGCCAAGCAAACTTTCTCAAATGTTGTTGACAAGTGAAAACTTTAGGAGGAGCAAGGATTGCATAAACGTATAGGATGCTCTGCCAACCAGCTGCTTGTATTTGTAATACTCCGCAGTATATATTTAGCTCAGGGGGGGTCCTGAGCCAGGCATAGTTTCTAAGAATTCAGTAACTTACTGAATTTCTCTGCAAGGAATTGTCTGATCTCCCCTTGAGCACATCAACAACATCCTCTTGCATTCAATACCATAAAAAGTTTTGGGTTCAATTTTATTTTTTTTTTTAAGTTTTTCTGTTTCTGTCTAACAATTTCTAATATGGCATTTCCTAGTTTGAGTGACCCAAAAAGCAACAAGCTGCTGTTTCCATAAAAGACAGTAAATCCCAGATTTGTAATCTCAACAGCAGTACTTCAGGGATGTCAGTTTTCACTCTGGTATTTCACCTGAGTGCTTGTCCTTTCTTTGAGATTAAAGAAGATCTCAGAAATTCCCAGGCAACTTGCCAGAGAAATCTGTCTGGTTTTGAGTATTTCTGCCTCTTATATCCAGGGATAGTTATTGTTCGTGCTACTGAACCAGCCATTCTGCAGTTAAGGGCCTAGAAATGACTCTTTAATACAAGCAAGGGAAATAAGGAAAAGAAAAAAAAAGTCTCATGCAAGAGTTCCTTAAAGAAAATGCTGATGCTGTATGGCCAATAATGAGTCTGTTTCCAACCCAAGTCTCACCAGCCTCATAAGCTGTGTTTTCATGTATTTTCAGAGAATCCATTTATATCATCCAATACAATGTTCGCGCATTCATGAACGTGAAGCACTGGCCCTGGATGAAGCTGTATTTCAAGATGAAGCCCTTGCTGAAGAGTGCAGAGTCTGAGAAGGAGATGGCCAACATGAAGGAAGAGTTTGAGAAAACCAAGGAAGAGCTCGCAAAGTCTGAGGCAAAAAGGAAAGAGCTGGAAGAGAAAATGGTAACCCTGTTGCAAGAGAAAAATGACCTGCAGCTTCAGGTTCAATCTGTGAGTAACCTCCACCTCTACGTTCACCCCACTTCTTCTTATCCTGCTGCTCTTTCCCTTGTCTTTTCCATTGTTCTTCATAAACAGACATGTAACGGGGCCAGATTCTCCACTGCTTTGTATCTGGTCTTGTCATATACACCTAAGTGAAGTGAGTACAGAGCACGTATAAAACTTTACCACCAGAAGAAATACAGAAAATTTTGACTGGGCTCCCACATAAACCCACTTGGCTATTAAGCAACCATCAGTGAAAGAATCAGATGTTCCACAGTACATTCAATGTGCTCCTAATTAATAATGGTATCTGATTCTTAATGAAATACAGGCTGTTGCCACCTCTGCTGACCACTATAACATGAAGCCAGCACAGAGGTGCTTTCCTGTCAGAGACAGGACTGAAACCATGGAACAAAAACTGATGCTTTTCTCTGGAATATCGCTGAGCAGAAACTGAAATTGCACAGGACAGGAATACATTGGTTTTCAAAGTTAATAAGATACTACACGGCCAAGGGTGGTCTGGTGCAAGTGGACCTGTCACTTGTTTCCATGTGCTTTCAAACCAGTTGGGTTCTGACAAGTATTGTTTCAAGCACCAAGGCTGTAGCTGTGCATGCAGAAGATCAGATTAGTTATCTGAATCCTTCTTCAGAACTTCAACTTAACCTCACCCCGTTTTCTGAGTTTCTTTGTACCCTTCTTGGTACTTAACACACTGTCCTCCAGAACCCACCTAGTTTACAAGCATCCAGGGCTTCACTTTAACCCCTGCACAGATGGTAAGCCAAAAAAATCCAAGAAGCCCAGATTTAACTAGACTAACTTCCAGATTAGGATGCCTTACAAAGCACTCAGATTTCAGATTTTAGAACATAAAAGAAGTCCTAAGATACGATCGCTGCCCTCAAATGTATTGTCTGACTCTCAATTCCCAGTTCCTCACCATTTTAGTATTGGAAAAATACTTCCTGTCTTCTAAGTCCCTTTTTCCTGAGGGAATTTCTATCAACCCTTCCTGAAAGATTCTACAAGCACCACCTTCTCCAAGTTAGTCATCAGAAGTTGCACGCTCACTAGCCATGATTTTCAGTGCTACAGATTTCAGTCAGAATCTGAGAGAGAATTAAACATACCATCTTCTGTTATTGCAGTGATGGCTTTCAGCCGTAACTTCTGGGAGGCAACAGATACCTTTTCCAGTATTCTACTTAAAATACATCGTTGTAGCGTTAATTTAGACAAAATTTTGTCTGTCGATCATGTGTCTCAAAATGTTAGCCATAGTAAAAGTTGCAGGCTGCAATTCAGGTCAAGCTCTTGGCTGAGAGAGGTTAGAGAATGGTGGGAGCAAGGTTAGCCTCATGTGAATAAAGCAGAAGTTTCTGGAGAGACAGACCAACCTGTGTCATTAGAGCTAGAGCAGCTTATTAAAGATAAAATCATTCAACACTATGAAAGACAACTTAGAAATGCTATGTTTCACAAAGCCACAGCTAAGATCATGCTTCCAGGAAAGCCAGCGTGCTACTCACCTATTTATCTCACTAATTCCTTGCAGGCTCCTTGTTATGACTGAGCCCTGTGAGTCGGTTGCACAGTATTGCAGCAAATCCATCTGACCAGCTGGAAGGAAGGGTCTCTGCCATGGGATTATGGCCCACTTTCCTAGCCATGACTGAACAGGACAATTCCCTCACGATCAAATTGTGTGCATTCCAGCGATTTGCATAGAAAATTCTGCTCTGACTTGTGTAATCAGTTTCCTGGAGACGGCACTTGAACAACATATATTGCCTTTTGCCAGTCTTATGATAAATATAACATGCCTTCAATATGTTCTGACAGGAGAGCGAAAATCTAGCTGATGCTGAAGAGAGATGTGAAGGACTCATCAAAAGTAAAATCCAGCTGGAAGCTAAAATAAAAATACTGAGTGAAAGAATAGAGGATGAAGAGGAGACAAATGCTGAACTGGTAGCGAAGAAGAGGAAACTTGAAGACGAGTGCTCTGAGCTGAAGAAAGATATTGATGATCTTGAACTGACTCTGGCCAAAGTGGAAAAGGAGAAGCATGCAACAGAGAATAAGGTGACAGAGGAATCGGGGAATTATTCTTTCCTAGACAGTTGTCAGTTTTGTGGAAAGTTGCAGTCACTCCTAAGTGCTCTGAATGGAAGTGACATGTGCCCAAGGCATAATAGGAGAGAGGTATTGTCACTTAATGACAGAAAAAAAATTGTTAAAATCATAACTTCTCAGGAAAAACATATTTTCTGTCACATTTGAGGAAGAATTAAGAGGTCATTATGGTGCTTGATAGACAATTTCCAGTTTTGGCTATTTGCAGTCATAAGGAACCAGTATATTTGTGTCTCCTGTGTATAACTGAGGACTAGCATGCTTGTGAGTAGCACAGCACAGAATGACTATGCTGGTCCTTTCTCACATGCATTGAGGAGAACTGATTTTGCAGATGTCAAATGTTTTCTTGCAATTCTCTTGTATTTAAAAAGCCCATGTCTCAGCTAGGATGGACATCCTTTCCTTTCACTGACTTGACAATTAAGTGAGAGTTCTTCCTGATTCCTAAGGTTCACACTGTCAATGTAGCAAGGAAGGTCTATATCAGATGGTCATTAAACTCATTTATCTTCCAGTAAAAGTACAAATTTCTTCATGTACATCTCAACAATCAATTTGAAGAGACATAATTGAGATATATCTGTGTTAGAATTCAAA
This sequence comes from Falco cherrug, assembly GCF_023634085.1. Taxonomy (NCBI): domain Eukaryota; kingdom Metazoa; phylum Chordata; class Aves; order Falconiformes; family Falconidae; genus Falco; species Falco cherrug. The sequence continues at coordinate 119,147,207 of NC_073697.1, forward strand.
AGTCCATGTCTGTGGTGACAGTGTTCAGTCCTGCTGTGGAAACAATGCTAGCGAGGATATAACACCCCTGAGATTCCCTTCAGTGCCATCACTGAGAGCAATACCACATCCTAAGCTTGCAATTACAGATATGTTGGACATCTCCATACTAATTCTTAGAGGAAATCTATCTGGTGTTGGGTATTAGGATGAGGGATCAGGGCTGTATAGCTCAAGCACTCAGCAGAGTAGGCTTTCCTGATCACTCCTGTCAGGCTTCCCCATCCAAAGGGGACATACAGGAAGCAAGGGTCAGGCAGGCTAATGCACAGCGCCTGATGTGTTTGAGATAAGGCTGCTGGTGTGCCATGCTCATTGAAGTACACAGTATAAGCATCCAAGACAAAGCTAGCAGAGCTGGCATGCCCAACAACCCAGTTAGAAGCTCCAGCCCTAAATTCACGATCATCTGTTCCAAGGGCATGAGGTTTTTTGTCACGTCATCATGTTCCCTTCACTTTTACGGAAAACTTAACATATCTTTGGCTAGGCTTAGCACTTGATACCTTTTTTAAAGAACCTCACTTGCTGAGAAGTTACAGTTGTTTGCCTAGCAAGTATTTCACACATAGGAAATACATTTTTTTTCAGCAAGAGCAACTCAGAGGCCTTTTGTAAATCCTCGTGGGAAAAGCTTGTAGAGGCAAGTGAAGATACAGCACCTGTTCCACTGTACAGTTCAGCAGGATAGGGCTGGTAGTCAAAAACAACCAAAGCAAGAATTCCTGCCATTGCAGGACCAGAAAGGTGTGAATGTCAGGCATGACACTTGTTGCTACGCTACCCATGAATGACGTAGACCTCCTGTGGAGAGCACTTTGACTACATCCAAGCAAGATTTTGCAAGGGTGCACTCACTGTGTTCTCAGTCTGTCATTTCTCAAGGCACCCTCTCACAGTATGGATGCTGGCTGTCTAACAGGTTAAGAATCTTACTGAAGAGATGGCAGCTCTGGATGAAAATATTTCTAAACTCACTAAGGAGAAAAAGGCCCTCCAGGAAGCCCACCAGCAGACACTGGATGACTTGCAAGTTGAGGAAGACAAAGTCAGCACACTCACCAAAACCAAGACCAAACTGGAGCAGCAAGTAGATGATGTAAGGAAACGTTTTTTGGTTGTATAGGTGGATATTCTGACAGATGAGAAGAGACTAGAAACCTACAGTTGGGAGTATAAGCAACACCTAAAGAAGCCAAACCATCTCTAATAATTTTGGCTAATAAATCATTGCCAGTTGACAGATTATTGTGTAATCTAGTACATCTTTCATCTTCCCTGTCTATTTAAAATATGTTCATCACTGAGTATTGCAGCGTTGTAGCTTCTTGAACCCTGTTTTAACCAATTAGTTGGAGTAGTGTACCTGTGGCCGTCTGAAGTTTGCTGCAGAGTTATTTGTTGTACAGTGTGGATGTATTTCAGGAAGTTATGAACATATTTAGCAGTCTGTATGCTAGGAACTGCAGCCACGGAAAAATTCTGATTTCTGTATTTTTCAAGAACTTGTATTTCAACTGCACACAGCCAAGCTGAAGACAGCTTAATATCTGCAACCAAATTATAATGGCAGCTCTGATCTTGCAGCAAGAGCGTAGCACAGGTGGAGATGAGAAATATATACAAGGTTGATAGTTTTCTCTATTCATCAATTTTAAACTCTAGTTAGATTTTTAAATCAGGTATAGTTATTTTCAAAGTATAATTTCTGTGTTTCAAAGTATGTTTTATGTGGTTTAGTTTGAAGGATCTCTAGAACAAGAGAAGAAACTACGAATGGACCTTGAGAGAGCAAAGAAAAAACTGGAGGGAGATCTGAAAATAGCTCAGGATTCCATAATGGATCTGGAAAATGACAAGCAACAGATGGATGACAGGCTAAAAAAGTATTGCACTGACTTTTTATGCTATGAATTCTAAAATTCAGATCTTAACCGCATTGAATTTTCATTCTTGTTCTTCAACAGAAAGGATTTTGAAATTAGCCAGTTGCAAAGTAAAATCGAAGATGAGCAGGCTCAAAGTTCTCAGCTGCAAAAGAAAATTAAGGAGCTTCAGGTAAAGTCTAAGAGTTATTTGTGGGTTTAGTAGCTGAGCACAAGTTTCTTAGAACTAGTTGATATTTATTCTTACTGTTCTATGCAAGTATTTCCCTACCCATGAATAAAGCAATTAACATGGACTCTGGGTGCTGTTTGCATCTCAGGGCACTTTTAAAGAAACTCTGGTATCTAATCATATATAGCTATGTAAAAGGCTTCTCAAGTGAAGCTTGTGGCAGGCTTGGAAAATGGATTAGATACTGAGTTGTAACAGAAGCAAAGCCACTAAGAATTAATTTTTTAAGAAAACAACAAAAAGTTTCATAATCTGTCATGATCAGGACAGAGATCACTTCCTAAATGCAGAGCCAGGAAGACACTTCTCTTCAGTGCTATTAACCCACGGCTGCTCACCTCAAGGTTCCTTCCACCTTGTTTGCTGATGGAGAGAGGACACTGCCTTGTTTTTGGCCTGAGTTTTGGGAAATTTCTAAGAAACTCACACTTTTTTACATTTTCCAGTGACGCATCCCCTATTTCTTCAGAGAAGTGCAGCCCTAGATCCTTCATAACCTAAAAAATCCATTCTGAGCTATAACAAATGAAATACCAGATTTTACATTCACTGTTGTTCCAAAACCAAATATTGCATGTCCTGGGACACAATTCAATGAAATTTCTAGTGGTGCTTCACTCTCTATGCTGATATAAACATCTGTGAATGTTTGCTCTTTATTCCTTACTGGTAATTTTCAATCTGTCTATCCAGAAGTCCACATTTAACCAATTAATTTTCACAGGCTCGAATAGAGGAATTGGAGGAAGAAATTGAGGCTGAACGTGCAATCCGTGCAAAGACTGAGAAGCAGCGAGCTGACCTGTCGAGGGAGCTAGAGGAGATCAGCGAGCGCCTGGAAGAAGCCGGAGGGGCTACCGCCGCTCAAATTGAGATGAACAAGAAGCGTGAGGCAGAATTTCAGAAGATGCGTCGCGACCTGGAGGAGGCCACGCTGCAGCACGAAGCCACGGCTGCGGCCCTGCGCAAGAAGCACGCGGACAGCACCGCTGAGCTTGGGGAGCAGATCGACAACCTGCAGCGAGTGAAGCAGAAGCTGGAGAAGGAGAAGAGTGAGCTCAAGATGGAGATTGACGACTTGGCCAGTAACATGGAGTCTGTCTCCAAAGCCAAGGTTCCTGCACAGGAAAAAACATTTCTCATCACTACCATTGTTCTTCTGAACAATTAGATGAGCTGAAGGATATATGCTTTCTATTTCTTAACAGAGCAACCTGGAAAAGATGTGCCGAGCTCTTGAAGACCAGTTCAGCGAAGTCAGAACCAAAGATGATGAACACATGAGATTAATTAACGATCTGAACACACAGAAAACACGTCTACAGACTGAGAATGGTGCGTCCCCTAGATGAAACGTAATAGTCCTGTGCCAAGTACTTAAATACGCTGTTTGAATGCCAGTGTATTTTGTAACATTTCCATCACTGGATGATCTGAACAAAACTCACTATAGAATTCTCTCCTGGGGGCAGTCCATAGAAATTCCACCCAAGGAAACACAGCCAAACCCAGAGAGGCACTATCAGTCAAAGTGAACGTGTGAGTCTGTGGTCAGTTCATCCCGTTCCCTTTGATGCCAGCACAATGCCTCTCTTTGGCAGCTTTTCCCGACCAATGTGAATGAAATTGCTATCCTCCCTTCATTTTACCACATTATATCTTGTAATCACTTTCCATACGGCTAGCTCTTCTCATTTGTATCTTATGTCTCGTATCTCTGCCTAAAAATAAATAAATAAATGTTTTCTCGCTAGGTGAACTTTCTCGGCAACTGGAGGAGAAGGAGTCCTTGATTTCTCAGCTGACTCGAGGCAAACATGCTTTCACTCAGCAGACTGAAGAACTGAAGAGGCAAGTAGAGGAAGAAAATAAGGTGATTTGCTTTAATTTGGAGCAAAAAATAAACCAGTGAGCTAAAAAAATAAATGAGATTTCTCCTCAGAGAAAGGCGGAGACATCAGAACAGTGAAACTTCTGAATTTTGTTTTAGAGCATAACACAGAGACGAGATCTTAGAAGTGAAATAAGGAAGACAATTTAAGTCCTTCCCATCATGCTTTCTGAAGTTCAAAAACATGAGAGAAGCGAATGAAAATAGCTCTGTATAGCTTGCTGCTACAGGAAATCCCTGAGGCAAAGAAAACAGCAGCCAAAAAAAAAGGAAAGAGAGCAGGAATGCAGGTGTACCCAGGGTTAGATATGACAAAACAGTTGAGAGTGTCTTCCACCTTCAGATAAATACCAAACTCTACCTGAAAAGCTTACAGAGAAGCTTCTTGAGATGTAATTCCTGCCTTGTCTGTTGCTAGGTTTCATGCGTCTTTGCCAAAAGCTCTTGGTGCAGGTATGTTTGAGAGGCAGCATCCCAGAAAAAAAATGGACAAGTGCCTGACCTCACTTAACAGCATCAAGCCTGAAACACAGCCTCCCTCAGGTCGCTTTGTTCCTTCTGTTACTCTAGCAACTGTTGCACATGGGCAGCAAGACATGAAGGTTTTATCAAAATACAGTAACAAAGTCCAGTCACAAATTATTAATATTTTGACAATTTGTATAATTTTAATTACGAAGGCCAAGAACGTGCTGGCCCACGCCTTGCAGTCTGCTCGCCACGACTGTGACCTGCTGCGGGAGCAATACGAGGAGGAGCAGGAAGCCAAGGGGGAGCTGCAGCGCGCCCTGTCCAAGGCCAACAGCGAAGTGGCCCAGTGGAGAACCAAATACGAGACGGACGCTATTCAGCGCACGGAGGAGCTGGAGGAGGCCAAGTACGTGGGAAGCGGGATAGTCTGGAGCAACGAGAAGGGTATTTTAGTAAAAATTTAAGAATGAACCAGAGGAAACCAGAATACGCTTGTAGTGGGAATATGCAGAGCAGCATGCTCTGATGTGTTAGGAGTCAAAAGGGGAGTGAGTAGAGGTTTGAAGGAGGAAAATGAGTAGAGGCTTGGGAGTGTCTACAGGAAGGAGAATTCCAGTGCATTAACTATGGAGTTAATCATAGCAGTTGAAAAGTCACATTCTTTACACTGCCAATGCTGAAAGTGTGTTTCTAGCTCCTCTCCACATCGCGATAGTCTACTCCTTGGGTGAGTACTCTCCCAGCCTATGCATCCCTCCAGCATGCTGTGTCATCCCAGGCTCCCATCAGTGCCCCCTGTTCACATCGTCACAGCTTTCTACTTTGCTTTCTCCATCCATCTCTCCCATGCCAAACTCCCTTCCTGTTCGTTTTCTAAGAATGTCAGATTTCTCCTTCTCTCAGCACCAATTGTCTCATCCTGCAGAAAGAAGCTGGCTCAGCGCCTGCAGGAGTCAGAGGAGCAGACTGAGGCTGTCAACTCGAAGTGTGCTTCACTGGAGAAGACAAAGCAGAGGCTGCAGGGCGAAGTGGATGACCTCATGATTGATGTGGAGAGGTTGAACGCAGCTTGTGCGGCATTTGATAAAAAGCAGAAGAATTTCGACAAGGTTCATACAGAGAGCCTGCCAAATGTGAAAAACATCAGACACTTGATAGGCCAGGCCAAATTCTGAAATTATGAAAGTTCTGCACTCACAGTAAGATACACTGTATTTTATCCAAAGCAAAGCTGCGGTAAAGAACACATAATGAGACATATAGTAATAACGTCACAGTGTGAGTAACCCCAGATGACCACAGCAAACAATGAAGTAGCTTTCTGATAGTTTTAAAAAGCATTAAGTTTTTGCAAGGGAGTATAAGAGGATCCATATCTAGTCTTTGATCAAGCAGACTCAGCAAGTATTCACATGCAAGCTAGACTTTCAGCCGGTGCTAATTTGCTGGCCTTGTATGTGGGTTAGGCAGAGCCTCAGACTCCTCTCCACAGTTCCAGCCCTCATTGCTTTTAATAACATTTAAAATAATCAGCACTGTTTGGCCGAGTGATGTTGCACAGCCCTGTGCCTTGGCCCAGCCTTGTGTGAGCGAATTAGGTGAATGTGCTACAACAGACACCCTGCAGGGCTGTTGTGTCAAACTCAGGAGACAATCTGTAGAACATGATCTTTCTTGGCGGGCTGAGTGCCAGAGCACTGGCTCCTGCAATAATAGAAAGGTTCACACAGCCTCATCGTGTCCAGGCTGTTGTCAACCCAAACTCCTGCCTGAGAGTCTGGGGTATGCACTAGTGCTGGCTGAAGAGGGTGAGTGAAGTAGCTTCCACCAAAACGGCCAGAGTACGTATCACGGTGAATTGATTGTCACAGGCAGAGAACAATCCAAAGCAAAAGACTGCAAGACATGTCATGCCTCTTGGGTTCTTGCCCTGTAGATGTGCAGAGACAGGAGTACTGCAGAATAGGTCATTCTTCTGCTCCTGTCACTCCAGGTCCTGGCTGAATGGAAACAGAAGTACCAGGACAGTCAGGCTGATTTGGAAGCTGCCCAGAAGGAGTGTCGCTCTCTCAGCACTGAGATCTTCCGGATGAAGAATGCCTATGAAGAAATGCTTGACCAGGCTGAGACTGTCAGATGGGAAAACAAGAACCTCCAGCGTAAGTTCAGATCTCTATCAGCTGGAATCCACCAGGAGTCCTAAGATGTGTCTACATTCCTTGGATACCAGAACTCTGCCTCTCCCCAGGGTTTTGTTCCTTAGGATTTTCCCCACAACGCTCAGGTTAGGTGTCTGTCTTTCCTGTTCAGCTGATCACAAAGTCACCTGTAAGCACATGCCTATGGTTCATTAACAGCATCCTACTTCCTCATGGTATTCTCCTCCTTCACACCATCATAACCCCATTCATGAATAGCGATGAAGTTACCTGAATGGACAGAAATTATGATGAAAAAAGATACTCGATTTTTTCCAGATTACCTCACTCACTGTCATTAGAAAAAAATCTGGAGGGCTGTTGTCTTATCTCCTGATTATTGGAGGACCATGCAGCTGTGGCACAACAGATTGGCATTTAATAAACAAACTAACCATCTAAAGGAAACCCAACCCTGTTCTTTTTTGTGAGCTGAATGATCCCTGGGAAGTATTTGAGGATAAAGAGAACAATCAAACAGAACTGTCTCTGGAGATGTAATTTCGCTATCCAGAGGAAGTCAACATTCTTTTCTGAGCTTACTCCAGCTGGCCACTCCCATTTTTAAATTGCACACTGACCTGGAAGCAGGAGGTAACCAGAAATAAAGACTGCACACAAGACTTATTATTTCTCCTCACTGCATCACATTACATCATTAACTCTTCCATCACTCCCATTGGCAAACAGCAATTGCAGGTGCCATTGAAAACTTTATTTCAGATGAGCTGAGTGTGTGTTTTCTGTGTTGCAGAGGAAATTTCTGATCTGACCGAACAGATAGCTGAATCTGGAAAAGCTAAACATGGACTGGAGAAAGCAAAGAAGCAAATTGAGCAAGAAAAGTGTGACCTTCAAGCAGCATTAGAAGAAGCAGAGGCAAGTGTCCTCAATAAGGGGGCTTGTTTCTAGAGAGATCATGAATGGAGAAAATTTGGAGGTTATATACACCTGTTTGTCCTGCCACCATCACAAAGGTGCAGTATGAGAGCACAAGCAGATCAAATAGCATAAGGAGGGCTCCTCTCCCATACCAATGTGGCATTCCTTACTGTGCTATCACGCAAAAACTACTCAGTCCAGACTAAAATAGAGATCATTTCACACCACCTGTTTGAATGAGCTCCTGTAGAAGGCTGAAGAAAGGCCATTTGTATTTCAGGACTCAGACAAGTTTTGTTTTCTAGTAAAATTAATCAAGGATGTTTTCAGAGCAAGTCTAATCTAGACTTAAAAGTTTTCTCAGTGTGACCTCCTGCTCAAAGAAAGCTGAATGTTGAAGGCAATTAAGATTATATTTCTTCAGTTCCTCCACTTTCAATGAATGGGAGCCAGTAAGACAGTCAAAGAGCAGTCAGTTCACAGGACGTGTTTTGATGAACACAAAGAGGTTGCTGGGGATCAACTGAATCGTGGAGATGTGGCTGGTACACTGATGTGCTTTGCTGACGCAGGCTGCATACCAGGTCCCACAAGTCCATGACTGCTCAGTCTTCCTTACTGTCTTTGGCTGCCCCTCAGCACTTCATAACTTTAAATTTAGTTTTTTCCCGGTCCATGCCAAATTGCAGCTCCTTCAGTTCCTTCTTGTCTGGGTTCTGCCTTTTGTTCCCACTCTGCCCTGACCGTCCCTGGAAAAAGCTTTTATTACTTTTGTATAACCATATCTGATTCTCCACAAAATGTCTGAGAGCATTTCACGGAGCCGCTCACGGTATACCTAGGACATAGCTCAGAGACACAGAATTAGCTTAGACTGGAAAGGATCTCTGGAGATCTTTAGTCCAACCTCCTGCTCAATGGAGGGCTAACTTCAAAATTACATTAGGTTGCTCAAAGCCTCGTCTGCTTGGTCTTTATAACTTCCAAGGATGGAGACTTCACAGTATTGCTCAACAACTTCCTCCAGTGCAGCATCATTCTTATTGGAAAATATTTTTATCTGAAATAGGCATCTCTGTAGGGTCTATTTTAAAAGAGATGCCAAGGCTACATCAACTGTTTCATTCTCTGGATGGGCTTATTTCTGTCCGCTGTTTGTAAAGACTCAGCCTCAGGCTTTAAACTCCTAGGCACCTGAAGCTAGATAATGTGAGTATCAAAGGGAAAAGGCTGTATGGAAGTAGAACATGCCCACAGTGTGGTGGGACTACGTGCAGACCCCCTAAGCAGACTTAAGCATGGAGGTGCAAGAGAAGGCAAGCTTCTTCTGAGCCCGAGGCTTGACCATCCCATTTTGTCATATGTTTTGTTATCTCTGCAGTATCAACAGAGCACTCAGTGCCCAGGCCTTTTGGCTTCAGAGGTATTTTCCTAAGGAGTCTTATTCCTAAATTACTGATTAATATCCAGTTGAGGTGTAGTGACTCTTGTGTAGGGGAACAGCAGTCAGTACTAGGCCTTTTCTAAAGGTCCACAGTAAGGCACGCAATACCTGTGTTACTGGCTGCAAAGTGCCAAAATTCTGCATGGGTATTTCCCATTAATGGACACTACAGATCCATTGATGTTATTTCAACCCTGCCAGGGCTCTTTAGAGCACGAAGAGGGAAAAATCTTACGCGTTCAGCTGGAGCTGAACCAGGTGAAGTCAGATGTTGACAGAAGGAACGCAGAGAAAGATGAGGAAATTCAACAGCTGAAAAGGAATCACCAGAGGGTATTAGAGACTATGCAGACCACACTGGATGCTGAGATCAGAAGCAGAAATGACGCATTGAGGCTGAAAAAGAAGATGGAGGGAGATCTGAATGACATGGAAATACAGCTGAGGCATGCCAACTGTCAGGTGGCAGAGACACAGAAGCACCTCAAAGCTGTGCAAGGGCAACTCAAGGTAAGGGCCATGAGGGCTACTGTCCTACAAGTCTTTGCCACTCACTCTGCTTGCCTCTGAGTCTCCTGGTGCTTTCACCTTCAAAGGACTCCCAACTCCATTTGGATGATGCTTTGAGACAGAATGATGACCTGAAGGAGCAGCTTGCCCTGGCAGAGCGTAGGAACAATCTGATGGCAACAGAAGTGGAGGAGATGCAAGCTGCTATGGAGCAGACAGAGCGAGCCCGTAAAGTTTCTGAGCAGGAGCTGACAGATGCCAGCGAGCGAGCACAGCTCTTCCACTCGCAGGTATTTGGCATCTCCTGTACAACAGGCATGCGGGAGTGGTATGAAACGGGGTGGGAATGACCTATCTCTGGACTGTCCCCACAGTACACAAGCCTTCTCAACACCAAGAAGAGACTGGAAGTGGACATTACTCATTTACAGAACGAGGTCGAAGACAGCATTCAGGAAGCCAGAAATGCAGAGGAGAAAGCAAAGAAAGCGATCACAGACGTGAGTACTCTTGCTTGCCTCTCTTCCACATGATACTACTGCAGTCACTTTTGCGCTTTAGAAAGGCAGCAGTCAGGTGGAGGAGAACGAATTCTTCAACACAGGAACAGAAAATATTGGTGACAGACAATCTCGCCCACATGGGCCTCATGCAGCCTCTGCCCTACTGCTTGCCATGGAAGACCCCCTCAGTCTAGGTCCTCTACTCATGTTCTGCTAGCAGCCTGTGTTGAAGAGGCATCCTGTCTCCCCTCCCTCATACCCACATTCCCTTTTGCTTCCAGGATAAATGTAATAGACAGGATAGAAGAGATGGCCACAAAATTGTAACAGGAAAAGAGCAGTCCAAACCAAATCCCATTTAGACATGGCACAGAAAAGCTGAAATTAAGGCTAAAATCATACATGCTTCCACACATGTAAGAAATAAAAAGAATGGAAATTCTTTTTAAAAGTTTAAACAAGGCTACAGTTCCACGGCATCAGAAGAGACCAACCTCAGGAATACCTCTGAAAGGCAGATGAAAATGAAACAGAAAATTGCATCAAGCCAAGGCATACCTGGGCCTGAAGCACTCTTCTGCCCACCTGCCTGCGGCAGTGCTGCGGGTCCCCTCTGCCCTGTCACACTGGAGACAGCTGTCCATCCAGGTCCTGGACACCTCAGCAGGCACAAGCTTGACATTGTGGTTCGAGATACTTGGGGTCATTTCATTAGCAAAAACTGCTTGGGAGTCTGACTTTTCAGCAAATTTAGGCAGCAAATGGCCAGATATTCAAAATCAGTTGGGAGCCCAGAGATGCAGAGTGTTAGCTGGTGATACTTCAGCGTGTCTCTAATTTCCACTGTCTCTTAAAAAAAAAATGGAACTTCGGTATAGAGTCATTTGCATGCCTTAATTTTTTTTTTTCTTGTCATCAACCTTGCTTGTTCTCCAAGGCAGAGTAGCTCTAGAAATGCCAATACTGAGAAACAGTGACCCCCTTTATATGACAGATTCTTGGCACAGCCGTGAGCACTGACTGAGAATGCAAAAAGCCACACACCAGCGCGAAGCTGGGCAGTGCTCCCAGGGAGAGTGCAGAACTGCCAGGGAGGCATATTCATAACATAACTGTGCACTGCAACAGGCAGCCATGATGGCAGAAGAGCTGAAGAAGGAGCAGGACACCAGCGCCCACCTGGAGAGGATGAAGAGGAATCTGGAACAGACAGTGAAGGACCTGCAGCTCCGACTGGATGAAGCCGAGCAGCTGGCTCTGAAGGGTGGAAAGAAGCAGCTCCAGAAACTAGAGGCGAGGGTATGGTGAACACCATGGTAGGATAAGGTCAAGTTCCCGAGTGGTCCCTTGGTTGCTGGAACCCTTTGGGAAGGTTACAACAGGGACAACCCCAGGTATCTCCAGCAGGTGAGATGAGTAGTTAAACCCTGCACTGCTGGCAAGGAACAGGCATAGATGTGCCACCTTACACCTCTAACCTAATAACTGAGGAAGCTGGACAAGCATGAGGGGAGTAGACAGCAGTCAGATTTCCACGCTATCCCTAAATGGTACGTGCTGCTGCCAGTCCCAGAGGCAGAGCATTGGGCTAGAGAGACCACTCGCCTGGCCCCCTTTCTGTGCTTCTCAACTGCTGCTGTTCCAAAATACAGCACAACTGACTGGGAGTTAGTTTGGCTTTGACAGAAAATATCCCCACAGAAATAAACCCACTGGTGTCCAGGTTTGACTTACACACGCTCCAGAAGAGGTGTTGAGCTACGGGAGGTTGTTAAGGACTATTCATGAGGATGAGCTGGGCTCCAAGACTACAAATTAAACAGATTTTCCCCATTTACCTGGTGAACGTTGACAGAGCCCTCCCTTTCCTGTTTCAATTTCCACTTCTCTGAGAGATTTAAGTCCAATTTTGTTACAAATGCCCCAGGTAAGCACGGCTAAGTTCCTTCTATAACTAACTATGGATTCACACACCATGTCCCCAGTAATACAGCATGGCAAGCAGTTTTTAGCTACTCTAGCCTCAGGAAGCTTGCCCTGCATGGTCGCTTTCTGCATGGCCACTTTTTCCGTGGCCTTGGTCTGCAGAACCCTGGTTCCCGGAACCCTACAGTGGTACCAACAGCCACTCTTGGCAGGTTGCTGCATTCACCATGATACTGTGTTTCAGATTAATGAGTTAGAAAATGAGCTTGATGCCGAGCAGAAAAGAGGAATAGAGTCGCTGAAAGGTGCTCGCAAGTACGAACGAAGGCTGAAGGAGCTCACTTACCAGGTATTTCAAATCCTCTGCCCTCTTAACATGCATCACCTCAAGCCCTCTTCCAAGGCTAACTTGATTTTTCACTTCCCACAGTCTGAAGAGGATAAGAAAAATATTCTTCGGCTCCAGGACCTGGTAGACAAGCTGCAATTAAAAGTGAAAGCATACAAGAAGCGGGCTGAGGAAGCTGTGAGTGTGGGAGTCTCTAAATCTTTGCGAGCCCTGGGTGGAGATTTCCAAAAGGTTCAGCCTCCCAAGTTCATTAAAATAATTGAGTACTCAGTGTGATAGGGCAGCTATGGCCACTGCCTTTGAACATTCCTCACCTGGTAAAGACTTAACAGCTCACAACAGAGCAGGCACAGCTGGAATTGTCCTGAGGTTGTCAAAGTTTTGGAGCTACACTAGCCAATTTTCCCAACCTGGCTCTGATCAGGACTAATTGCTCTGTCCCCAGCTGAGTGCTCATGTTGTTAATACTACCAGACAGAAACGCAGAGGGTGCTGGCAACACAGGGGTGTAGCTGCAAGGCTAACTAGTGGGTGATATTATTGTGGTGCAGCCATAGGGTGTTTGGTTAATGGTAATGGGATGATGCCAGTTTTTGTCCATGTCACTGATGTCACTGCGTGACTTCCAGGAGGAACAGGCAAACACTAACCTCTCACAGTGCCGCAAGACCCAGTACAAGCTGGAAGAGGCTGAGGAACGAGCTGATATTGCTGAATGCCAGGTTAACAAGTTGCGAGCCAAAAGCCGTGACATTGAAGGACAGGTGAGCCGAGGGGCTGCAGAGAAGGACCGTTTCCATGTGGCAAGTGCCCCAGGGGTCTCTGCCCAAATGCCTGGCAGCCACTCTGTAGATCTCCCACTCTCGCAATGGAGCATCCTCATAAAGGAAGGCCAGAAACACATTTATTCAAAACCAGTGGGTTTTGAAGGTCCTGTCAGTGCCTCCCAAGAGACAGACTAGATTTGATCGACTTTAAGAATTCAGGTCTTTCAGCAGAATTGGGAGATACTGGTTCTGTGCCAGTAATATGGCAGAACATTTGCAATAGCTACAGCTTCGAAACAACGCCAGATATAATTCAACCACTCCAACAACCTCTACATTACCTTCTTTTTTATTTATTTATTTATTTATTTAGAAATCAGAGGAATGAGCTGACCGGAGCTGTGGCAGGCACCCTTACGGTACAGACTGCTGTGCATCCGCCGGAGATCAGCACTGCTTGCTTTGAGTGACCAGGTGTGCGGTCACTGCCCCTCCCGCCGGCCGCCGTTACCCAGCCCCAGTAGGAGCTGAGAAATAAAACCCACCCTGAGTGACGGGGCTGTCCCGCCTTACCGGACTGACCGCCAGCATGTGTGGGTGGGCGCAGCGGGCTGGGGGTCTGCTCCGCGGCGGGTCTGCGCGGTGCGGTGCGGCTGTGCTCCGCGGGGGTCCGCTCCATGTGGAGAGCAGGTACGAACCCGTCACGCCCCACAGCCGCGGCGCAGGATGCGCGGCCGCTCTGCCCGCCCGGGATCCGCCGGAGCCCCCGGCCGCCCCGGGAAGCCCCCTTCCCCCCCCCGCCCCGGGGCGGCGCCAGGCCCGTGAGCGCCGCGCGTGGGAGCCGTGCCCGTGCCCCCGGCAGGGGGCGCTGCGCCCCGCGGCGGAGTCGGCGACGGGCGGGGCTCGCACCCCCCTGCGCGCCGCGGGCCCGGTGCGGCGGCCAGAAGCGGCGGCGGGGGCGCGCCGCGGCCTCCCCGAGCGGGGCCGGTGCAGCGGGCGCGGGGCCGGGCGGGACGAGGTTCGGGCGCTGCGCCCCCCACCCCCCCCCGCCGGACCCCCGCGGGGCCGTCGCGGAGGGGCGAGGCCGTTCGGCAGCGCTTTACGGCTGCGGGTCTCCCGTGTTACCGTGCCCGCGGCCTGCGGGAGCCGGGCTTCGGCGGGTACCCGTGCGCGGGGGACAGCCGGCGGCTTTGGCCGCGCCCCTGCGTTAGGGCTGTCGTCCTCGGGCGGGGCCCCGCCACCCCCCGCTTCTGCCCGCCCCCTGCCCGCGGTGTCGCCCCGCGCTCGGGCGCTGTGCTCCGTTCGGGTCCCCGTCACTTACCCGCGGTTGCACCCCGGCCGGCTGCCGCCCGTGCGCCTCCCGACCGCTCCTCTTCCCACCCCCCCCCCCTCGCCTTCGGGCCCTTTGTGCCAGCCACAGCCCGGGGACGTTTTGGCTGCCAGTGCCCCACCTGGTGACCTGCCGCCGCAGCCTGTCGAGCTGGCCCGCGTCGCCTCTGCCTCTTCTCCCCCCCCTCCACGGCCACCTGCCCCCACGGGCTCCGGTTTGCACGCAGCGTGGCGTGCCCTGTTGCCGGGGGGGCACGTGGGCAGCCCACTCACAACCACAGCGCCCTGTGACCTGAGCTGTCACCGCGCCCCCCGGCTGGCAGGTCCTGCCCGCGCTGTCGCAGGACACGGCACGGCTGTCACTGCACAGTGGTGCACGCGAGAACCGCCTGCCCCAGCCCACGAGCAGTGCTGCGATAAGCACAATGCTAGCAGACAGACCGGTAGATTAGCAGGGTTTATCCCTTTGTTAAGTACAAACCTGCTCTCAATACTCTTATTTGTGCACAAAGGAAGAAAAACGGAAAGAATGACAACTCCTGCATGGGAGCTGTGTTAAGCAGGAGTGGGTTTAAGGGTACTTTTTTATTTGGTATGATGATGGCTGCAAGCGTATTTATAAAGCTGAAAGAAAAGCCTTCGCCTGAAAATTGCTTGGCACTCCTGTGAGCTTCTAGAAACACTTTGGAGCTGCCATGAGATCTGTAGAGCCCTCCAAGTCCTTTGCCTGTCCCAGCGTATCCGGAAGGGAGAAGTAATGGCACGGCCTGATGTCTGTGCATTACCCGTGAGCCAGTACTGGCTTTTTCTTGGGATGCTGGCCAGCAGTAGGAAGGACCACTTCTGTGTGATCGCCTATCTCTTCTCAGGAGTATTCCAGGAAAGCAGCCTGTTAGGTGTTTGAGCCACACATCAGCAACACTAGCTGCCCTTTGTGACCACAGAACACATCACCTTGCTCACTCTGGGAGAGAGGCAGAATAGTCAGGGTGAAGGTTAAAGACTACCCAAATCTGTGCAGAGTGCACTGTCTGAGCTGATGGTTTGAACAATGCTCTGGCCGAGGCTTGAATTGCTCTCAGGCTGAAGGGGAGGGGGAAACAACAACCAAACAGGCCACACTTAGCTACGCATGTGAAAATGACAGCAAACATCCGTGTCATCTGCTCTTCAAAAATTGTTCACTGTTCAGCTAAGTATCTCCACACAGAGAGAGACTGAGAAGACAGGAGAGAGGCATTGAGCCTCCAGAGAATGGCAAGAACAAGGACTCTGTGCAGAGCAGTTCCAGTGGACAACTGTAAACTATGCCCAGCTCAGAGATTTTTGTATTCATGTACCTCTCTGCTTAGTTCTTGCCACTAAATTTCTAAGATATGCAGATGTGTATTAGCATTCTGAAGAGAAGCATATACAGTTTCAGGAAAACAGGAGAGGGACTGAGGGGATGCAAAAAAAACCCCAAACGCTGCTCCCCCACCACCACCCCCCAAAAAAAAAAGAAAAAGAAAAAAAAAAAGCAAAGCCCAGAAAGCTGGAACGAAATTGAAATATGATAACTGCTAAGTTTTCAAAATACACTTTATTTATTTATTTATTTAAGAACAAGAAATCTACTAGTTTTTATTTAGTTGAACCAGAGGTAAGGTGAGAAATACTTAGAAAAAAAAAAGGACAGACTCTTTATTTTAGAACAGTAACAAATAAGCTTGGTAAGAGAGCTGGAGCTGTGTCATACCTCAGTGTACATTAAGAATAACAAACTAAGTTTGCCTATCTGTGAAGTCAGAAGAAGGATTAAAATTCTGCTTTAAAAACACACCATGCACACACAAAGCTCATCCCTTCTAGGCATGGTGCCTGATCCTCCTTTAAGGTCCTGGGGGAATGGATGGAAGTGGGATTCATTCCAGGGGCCTACAAGATTCTCTTTCAAGCCTGCAGGGCCTTTTGCTAGGAAAAGGGTAAATTGTGCTGAGAGTTACAGCCCCTTCACAGCTTATGTCTGTGACTGGTATCAGAACTTATACACAGCTCGAAAAACACTGAAAGCAGAAAACTGAGATTTCTTAGGTATGAAACTGGGCTCCCATGTGCCACCATTACTCCTTACTTCTATTAGCAGACAGGCAGAGAACAAGAGGAGTCAGGGTCTGACCCTTATTAATCATGTGACAAATTTGGTCTAATTAATCTCATACATTTGTTTTAATTCTATGCAGTAATAAATCCTCTTTATAATTTCAACCTGGGACAAAGCAACTCTGTGCACCAGTGCAGGCTGGGGACTGCCTCCTGGGGTGCAGGCCTGCAGAAAAGGCCTTGGGATTCTGGTGAAAAACAAGCTGGGCCTGTGTTATCCCTGCACTAATAACGCTAACCGGTCAGGGGATTGCATTAGTAAGCAGCCAGCAGGGAGAGGGATGTGCTGTTCCCCACTGCCTGGCACCGGTGAGGCTGAGTCTGCAATACTGCGTTCAGTTTTGGGAATCACCCCCCTCCATTATATGGGAGATGTTTACAGAGAGGATCCAACAACAGCCCCTAGTGTCGGTCAGCTGGAGCGTGTGCCATGTGAGGAGACGTGAAGAGAATTAGGTTTGTTTGGCCTGGAGAAGAGAAGACCTTAACTAAGGTCTTAACTGAGGCTAACGCTGCTGAAAAGGGGGTTGTGAACTTGGATGCATCCAAGCTTTTCTGGCAAGTGCGCAGTGAAAGGACGAGAGGCCACAGTCTCATGTTGCAACCAGGGAAATTATTTTTCAGCAAAAGGCAGGCAGCGTTATTTATCATGAGTGTGCTGCAGCCCTGGGACAGGCTGCCTAGAGAGGTTGTGGAATCTCTGTCCTCAGGGATTTCCAGGATACATGCAGGCAAGGTCCTGAGCAGCTTCATCTAGCTTTGCAGTCAGCCCTGCTTGGAACAGGAGATTGTGCTGAAGATCTCCGATACGTCTTCCAGTCTACTTTTTTCACTGATTCAGTCGAACTCACTAATCTAGCAAAAAGAAAGTTGCATTCTGCTGTTCGAAGACTGATCGATTCACTGAACAGGCTGAGGAACACAGAACTGGTACCAGCCACAGGAAGGTCAGGAGCACACAGCTAGCAGGAAGGGTGGTGGCTGGAAAAGGATGGATGTGAATGAGGGCTCTGTCTCAGGCACCTGTGCAACCTGCTCTAGGGGACCCTGCTTATGCAGGGGGGGTGGACCAGATCACCCGGAGGGTTCCCTTCCAACCTCAACCGCTCTGTGATTCTGTGATTCCAATTCTATCTGTTGATTTTAACATTCTGTCCAACTCCAGCCACCCAGCTCCACTCGTACTCACAGAGCATGTTTACTTTCACGTATGAGCACCTCTGCCCCTTGCTTATCACCTAAGATCCTAGAGAAATTTTAAAATCTGATAATGCATTTTCTAATTAAAATTCTAATCCAATTGAAAAATTATATTTATTGTGGGCATGCTTTCTGGGTATGGTCTACATATCTGGACTTGTCTTATGATTACATTATTAGGATAAGTCACCATTTCTTTTAAACTTTCTTGATCATCTTAACCTGCATCCCCAGAGACTGTTACCTCCCTGGGGCAGTGGAGAACATGAGGACTCTGTAACCTTTTCTTTCCACAGTGTTGGACAAGGTGCCACAAAGCAGAACCTTCCTCACTAACCAGAGAAGCTCAACTGATTTTCAGAAACTCTTCTTTCTGTACCCATTCTGGCCACAGGAGACTTTCTGATAAAATCTTCTGGATATTTCCTTTCCTCCAGTTATTTCCCAAGTACCGAAGCCTTGCTAGATATATGAAGTGAAGATCGTTGCAATTTTTTGATAGCAGTATAGTTCAGTGCCCCAGATAGTCCCTACAGCCAACTTCACAGCCTTTTGGGCAGCCCCAGGCCCAGGCGTAGCTTGCAGGGTGCCAGGAACAGTGACACTGCTTCAGCCCACTCACCCGCTGCAGCTGACAGAGACACAGAGTAGCCTGGAAACATAAAGGAAAGGGCTGGAAAGAGTCATCTGTGGGAGCTGAGAAGAATGCGGGAGGTGGAAGTCACTAGGTGGGTCCTCATTGGCAAAGGCGGTCAGGAGAAGGCTGGCCACAGCGAGCAGGGCTGTGCTGGGTCTTTGTCAGAAGCAAGCGACACAGAGCACCCATTTGCAGAGAGAGTTTATTGCCAACCTGTTGTTTGTAAATGTGTGTCAGCAACAGCAGATTTTAAATACTAAAGCTGTCGAGGGAAAACTAACGCTGAGTTTCCAAGAGTTTATGGGACTGAATCCTCATCTTCGATACTACTCAGGATGAACACAGTTCTCGCCTCATTCTTAGAGACTTTCCTGTATGAGTCATTGTTCACGAGAGAATAGCAGCTTTATACACAGATGGTTGCAGAACAGAGACACCATTGAGAGGAAAACACTGAGACATCTATGTCCTGCAGATACAGGCACACACATATACACAGATCAACAACTTCATCCACAGAAAGCAGTCAGGCCTGCTCAGTGTGTTCAGGCAGAATTTCTGCTCTTTCATGACATAGGAAATCCCTGATGGAACTCAAGTAATGAGCAATTCATTCTGAAGAGGGAAGCTTAGCGACAGTGAAATACTAATGTCCAAACTAGTACACCCAGAGGGAGTTTGGCTGGAGGGCTGCCTGGCTGGATTGCTCTTCTTAGCTGGCCAGAAGCCCAGTTCTCCATGGGATCAAAAGAAAAGATCAGATGCTCCGGGACACAGCAAGCTGTTGGAGATAATCTGGCAAGTCCACATCACACCACTAAGACTGATACTAAGCCAGAGAGAAGGAAGTTTGAAGGAAGATTTAGGTGCTTTTATCAGATCACTCTTGGGATTTTTCCTGCTTTTCCAGTGTCTCTCCATGTGATCTTGGACAAGTCCCTTAAGACCCTTAAAGTAGGTGGTTCATGTAGGTTCATGCCCAATCTCCACATGCAGGTAACTCTCAGTTCAGTGGTTCAGGTTTGGACATCAGGGCAGCTACAACAGTATAAAGGTAACTGTGGGCAGGTTGTGCCTGTGACTGTGGGCCAGGCACTGCCTCAGATTAAACAGGTGAGGTACAGGTTCCAAAATACGGTGCCTGCACTGGAAACCCTTGCTAAAGAATTTTATGGATACCAAAAGTTTGCATGGGCTCAAAAAAATAACTGCCCTAAATAATGGAAATGAGCTATGAAATGCAAGATACCACCTCCAGCTGGGGAAGACCTGAGCTATCATTTGCTGGAAACGAAGGGGATGTTCTGCAGAAATATATCTCTGCACCTGTCTTTTTCCCTAGATTTCTGCTATTAGATATCACTGGAAACAGGATAATAAACCAGACAGACCTGTGGTCTGATCCAGAACTATTTGTCTTCTGTTGTCTCAACACTTGGAGGATGAGACTTGAATGGCAACAGCTTGCTTGTTTCTGATACACTGAAACTAACTGATTTATAGACAATGCCTTTCTTCCTTTCAATGGCTTTTCTATTTAGCATGAAATAAACATTCAATAAATAAAATCGTGTGACCTAGTGTCTATAGAGCTGGAAGAAGAGATGACAAGGCTACAGTATCTGCTTTAATGAATACAAATGCTTGGGAATCACTGAGCTGGTCTAGAGTCGGGTCTGTCCTCTGTGAGCATCCTGACCACCATGGAGTACTCTGGATCTGCCCTGCATATTTTAGTTTGCACCAAGAGGAATAGCAGTGAGATGGACTGAGGGAAGCTCTCTCCTGAAATTCTGTAGCCAGCTGATGGGAGCATGTTGTTGTGACTTAGGCTTTCCAGAGCCCCAGGAGGAGAGAGATGAGCACTGGACTGCTGGAGAGAAACAGCATGACGTTGCCGTTTCAAAAAGGGGTTTGTGACAACTGGCTGCTGTTGACACCTAACTCCAAGGTGAGGAGTCCAAGTTATGAGTCACATTTCTGTGACCAAGTATTTGCCTCTCATGCAACAGGGCAAGACCTGCCCTGCTTCTCGGTAGGAACTATGTTGACTGGAAGTAGGCTGATGTTATCGGAACAGTTTGTTGTTCTCAGCCTGCTTCCAAGAAAGGAGGTGAATGGAAGCAGTCAGGTCTCCAGGTGTATTATCCTGGCAGGCAAATCCAGTTTAGTTTCAGGTTAATCACCACCAGCTGTTTGCTCATATGGTATCACTGCCCATTTATAGACAGAGACTACATTTGTTTATGTCTGACTAAAATAGCAGGTACGGCTCTGGGCACTGTTATGACAAAGATGACTAAACCTGCCCTGGAACATCACTAAGTTTCACAATGGCCACCACCAGGCAGGGCACTGCATATCTGATCTTATTTTCAGAGCTGACCTTGTACAAGTGGATTTCCAAGGCTAGCGGAGCCACAAGAAACACTGCTAAAGGCAGAAATCAAAGGTAAAGCCATTCTGTATCAAGTGCATTTTTTAAATTGTGTTTGAATCACATATTTGGTCATATGAACATGACTCATAACTCTGAGCCCTTTCCTTGGAATGTTTCAGGTCCTGGATGCCTAAACTTCCAAGTGTGATACTCAAGAAGAAATCCCTAAACTGCATTTTGGTGGACGATGGCAGAATATTCAAGGGGGGCACTGCTATGTGTTGTCCTGCTCTTTCACTCCACCCTATGCATTCTCCTTCGTTGCTACCAGAAAGAAGACTACAAAATGAAATTTTGTTCTGAGCTCCTGTATCTGTTCTTATGTCTTTGCTGTTCAAGGCATTGAGAATTGTCACTTCCATCAAAAGGTATGGCTTTTAAGCATTTTAACAGCTGGAATTATCTTTTGTGCACAGGCTCAGAACATTTCCTCTCCAACAACAGAACTAATTTCTGCTAATCGTTTAGACCTCAAAGGTCATTTAAAGATCCAGTGCTACAAGTGGTTTCTTTTTAGTCTCCTCCTTTCCTGGTTCTTGGCCTCAGGACATCTCCTGGTGTTGCTGTGTCTTGCAAACAGGTATGGCCAATCAATTATTCATGTGAATCTCCCATGAGAGAGAATGAGATTTATTATTATTTACTGATCAATTATTCCAGTGAATCTCCATGACTAAAAATTCTCCCATGCACGAGCTCTGCAGGATCTTTTCAGTGAACACAGCAGGAGTAATTTAGCTCTTTTCCATGGGCTAGACAGATTGTCAGATGTTGCTTTAAAGAAACAACACATTGACCATGCTGCTCCTACAGCTGTCAGATGTGAACTTTCTTCTGTTACTCCCAGGATGGTTTTCAGTCCCTCTTCAGGGACTCTGCCCTTCTGTATAGGACTTGTTTTGGTGGTGTCATTTTATGCTCCAGGTACAATCTGCAAATTCATGAAGTAAATTCTTTCTGACTCAATAACCATAACTGAGGCTCTCTGCAGTGTTGCACAAAGTTGGTTCTTTCTCATCCACAGACAGCAGTTCAATGACACCTAAGGTTTGTTAAAACATCAGATGTCCAAGACTGAGGTCTTCACCCTAGACTCTTCGGCAGCAGACAGGGAAAAAAAGGTCCTTTCAAGGTGAGACTCATCTCACCCTTACACAGAATGCATTTATGTAACACCAATTTTAGAACCGGTTTCTCATTGCTAAGTGGAATACCCTCCTAGAACAGATAATAGAGTGAGTATGACAGTTGTGGTGGCTCAGGAAATAAATTCAGAGGGATTTTACAGCCAGAGGGATTGTTTTGATCATTCAGTCAGACCTGCTGAGTACTGGCCAGAGAACACCTGCATCCAGCCAAGATGCTTTAGCTGAGCTGGTACAGGGGTTAGAAACCAAGGATGAGACTGAAAGCTGACTGATTCATTCCAATGCCTGGTACCCTTGAAGCTGCAAATCTGCATGTTTCTGGGGTAGCTTCCATGCCCTTCATCTAGTGACTCTGGCTCTAATATGCTAGATAAAAAAGCTTTCTATGCTCAGAAATAATTCTCATCATCAATAGAAAACACATCACCCTTGTACATCCTTTCCAGTAAAGACAATACATGATGCAGAAGCAAACATAGGTCTAAGCCTTTGGTAAGAGCTGTTCTCTGTGCAAGAAGTAAAGCCATTTTGCAAGCTGAGGAGAAGGACCAGACATATCTCAAGAGAAACCAACTGTGTAATTATCTGCACAATGAAATGATGATTACTTATCAAGAGATAAGTACCTCCAGCGACTGGAAAGGGATCCTCTGACATGAGCAGAGCCCTTCTGTTTACAGACTGGACATTCGTACACAAGCCAAAGTGAAGTTGTAGTGTTTACATTTGGGCTTGCCCACTGAAAAGCTGAAGTCTGTAATTGCTTCAGGAAGTGGACAGCCCTAGGACTAAAACCCTGTTAGAGTTTTTTTTCATCTAGAAAGTTCACGCAAAAAGGGGCAGAAGCCTACAAAAATATCAGAAAGGGAGATAAAGAGAAAGCAGAATAAGTTGGAAGTATAAAAATGCAGAGTTAAAAAATATCAGAGAATAAACTGAAGAAAAATATTTACGTATTCTGGCAACATTAAACATAAGAAAAGTAAAATTTAGACTAAAATTCACTGTTGTACATGAAAATGCTAAACTATTTGGTTCTGTGTTCCAACATAGGGAGAGCTGGGTTTGCACATGCTAAAGAAAAACATGTGGGTTTTTGTTCGATTTCAGTCCTTGCCATCTATAAATGGCATTGTTAGAGAATACCGGCGATAGATGTACCTGGATGCATGCCATGGTATCAGGTCTGTTGCTTTTCACCAAGCAAGGCGCAGCTGGTGTGATAATAACACGTAATGGATCACAGTTCAATAGTTATCAGCTTAAACGCTTATCAAAAGAGCATATTTTAAGCAATTCACCACAAACTCAGAGATTCAAAAACAGAACTGTAGAGAGTAGTCCAAAAATTGTTGAAAGAATCCAAAGAAAAAAACCCTGAAAAGCTGAGCTCAGCTTGCTGCTTAGTCTGTCTAACTGGAGGACAGCTACATTGAAAGTCACCTGGAATGTTCAGGAGGAAGGCTACAGCAGGCTTCCTGAGCACTCACTTTAAAGGAAAAAGTATTGCAAATGTATAAAACTCCAGGAAAAGAGAGAGAGAAAAATACTCTATTGTGTCACATAAATAAAAAGCCTGTGCAGCCCGAGGCTGGGAGACACACATGACGGTGTGCTCCGGGCACAAAGGGTGGTAGTTGTTCTGAATTTGCTCCTCACTGCTGTTTGCAAAGCAAGAACAAATCAAAAGGAAAATGGGAGGCTCTTCCTCCATGAAAAGAGATAGAAGAGAAATGAATCTGAATGTTAGAAACAGGAGTTAGTGGTCAGAGAGCATCTGTGAAAAGGACTGAGCTCCCAGGAAAGCACCACAAACTGCAAAACTTGGAGTGACTCGCAGAAGCATCTGTGTTCTTTCCGCTAGAACCGAAGTTGATGCAGGACCCACACCAGCACCTGTTCCCTGAAACGCATTGCCCAGGCATGCAGTTGTGCAAACACGCAGGCGGTCACAGACAAGTAGGACACCTGGCTTGCACACACTGCAGTAGGTCGTGTATACACTCAAGCCGAGAGAGTTACAAATGGGCAGGGAGCATCACACACAGGCTGCAGTCATGTGAACACCTGCATGCCCAAATGTGCAGCGTAATGCAGGCACTTTCATACAGCAGAGTGGGACACACAACTGACTTGTGCACATCATCATCATCATAAGCCCAGTGGAGTGTTAGTGACTGGAATATGGAGATAGTTTAGTAACACACACAGATGGTGACACAGATCTCATGCTCTCCGGAGCAGCGTGCATGAATGCACTGTGGCTTATATAGATGCACACTGTCTCAAACCGCCCTGAGTGGAGGATCTCACCAACCAGCAGAGAAACGCAGTGTATGCTTACTGCTGCCAAGATGTACACACTCCTGTACTCTCCTGTGGACCAGCAATGTTCTCAAACACATACACACCAAGTTCAGTGGTCACACCCTTGCACGCACCTAAGGGTCCTACAAATGCAGTGGGAGCAGATGCATGTTTTCCTGCTTACCCACAGGGTGAGCATCAGAGGAGACGTGGCCATGTCCACTGGGCACATCTGGCCCCCATCAGTCAGTGGGGAGAAGGACCTACTCATCTCACCGACGTCTGAGTACAGCAGCAGGTTTATGCCTCACCTTTTCCCTCTCCACCAGCTGGCTGAGGATGTTGGGTGGCAGGCCTGGGTACGGATGGGGGGGCTTTCAGGCAGATCCAACTCCTTTTGCCTCATCTCTTCCACACGCATGCTGGTGTGACTCTTGCAAACACAGAAGTGACCCTCTCTTCCACATGCCACATACTACTGATGGGTACCACACGCAGCACATCACACAAACGCGGATGAGACCCTCATACATGCGTGCAGCAGTGAGTTACACCAGTCGCTAATTCTTTCAAGCACACTGGCGTGAGTCTTCTCATGCACAGGTGTGTGCAGGCACGTACACAGCCAGCTTACACACACACACAGAGTCACACACAGGCAGCTGGGTCTCCCACGGCTGTCATGTAAGCACACATACCGGTCAGTCTCCTGTATGAGTGAGTCTCACCTGTGGCGGGGGGGGGGGGGGGCACATACACAAACCCACGGGTGTGACATATGCAGCTCAGCCTCAAGGTGTGTGCTCACATGCCCCCCGGTGAGTCACACTCCCAGGTGTCTCTCACATGCATGCATGTGCCTCCTGCACAAGCAAGCCTATGTGCACCTTCATATGGGGTTGAATTTCATGCAAGATTGAGTTCCTCACACGCAGCCGTGGGATAGTTTTGTACACAACCACGCACATACATATCCCACAAACAACATACAAGACGTAGCACAGAGGCACTCGGGGAGGCATGCCCTGCCTTTCAGGTACAGCCGTGTACACGTGGATGTGGGCGCTACGTGGGCGAGTCTCATACATACTTGCGCATCCTCTCACCCCCGCACAGGCACACGCACACGCAGAGTCACACAGATGCTGCAGAGTGAGTCAGGCACACCCAGAGCAGGCTGTGCACGCAGCGTGGGCGTTCATAAACAAAGCACACACGGAGCCTTGTCTCAGACACACACGCACGAGTGTCGCACAGTTGAGTGTGTCACAGATGCACACACATGGTGCATCTCTCACATACACGCAGGTGGCACACAGAGCAGTGTCACATGCACTGAGGCGTCTCATGCATGTGCAAGTCATGCATGTGCTGCAGGCAGGCAGGCACACGTGGAGCAAGTCGTGCGCTCGGCCGAGTGTTGCGGACACAGACACCTGGGGATGTGTCACACACACCTGCGCACTTTGTACATGCTTGGTGTGTCACACGACGTCTCTCAGGCAAAATGGATGTCACACACTTGGGTGCGTGTCGCAAATACACCCAGGGCGCCTGGAGCGTGCAGAGGTGCCCACCGCCCGCACCCAGACACGGGTGCCCATGCCACGCGGGCGGTGCTGCCGGCGGGCAGCCCACGGGGGTCTCGCAGCCCACGGGGGTCTCGCAGCCCACTCGGCGCCTCGCGGCGGCTGTGGCAGCGCCGGCAGGGGGGCGCGGGGGGGGTGGGGGCGCGGCTGCGCGCGCGGCTGGGGCACACCTGGGGGCGCTACCGCACGCGGGGCCCACAGGGCCCCCCTCCCCTTTCCCCCACTCCCCCCCCCCCCCCCCCGGACGTTTCTCGTGCACCGGCGCACACGCGGCGTCCCCCCCTCCCCGTCACTCACGGACACGCTGCCCCGCCGACACCAGCGCCGCACACGCGGAGCGGCTGCGCGCCCGGCTGCCCCCCCCCCCCCCCGGCCCGCCCCGCCCCCGCCTCGCCCCCTCCCCGCCCGCGCCCGTGGGCTCCCGGCGCCGGGGCTGCCCCGCTCCGCCCGCGCGTGGCGCCGCCGTGGCCCTGGAGCGCGCGCGGCGCGGCGGGGCGGGCGCGGGGCGCGGCCAGCGCGGGGCCTCCCGCAGCCCCGGCGCGGAGCGGGCGCGGGCGGAGCGCGGCCGCGGCCCGGCAGGATGTCGGGCTCCCGCTGCCAGACGCTGTACCCCTTCTCCGGGGAGCGGCACCGGCAGGGGCTCCGCTTCGCCGCGGGGGAGCTGATCACGGTGCTGCAGGTGCCGGACGGCGGCTGGTGGGAAGGGCAGAAGGAGGACGGGCTGCGCGGCTGGTTCCCGGCCAGCTACGTGCAGCTGCTGGAGGTAAGAGCGGGGCCGCGCCGGGCGGGCGGCCGGGCCGGGGAGGGGAGGCGAGGGGAGGGGGCCGTGCCGCAGCCCCCCGCCGGGCACGGCCCGGGCTGCGCCGCCGGTGCTGCCGCTTGTGCGGGCGGCGCGGGGGGCACGCGGGGCTGCAGGGCGCCGGTGCCGCCGGGACCCGCCCGGGCATCGCTGAGTGCCCGGCGCCGCGGGGGGCTGCGGCACGGCCCCGCTCCCGCTCCCGCCGCCGCAGCCGCCGAGGGGCCGGGCCGGCGCGCCCCCAGCCGCGGGCCCCGCTGGCCCCGGCGCTTTCACAGCCGCTGAACGGCACCACAAGTCGTGGGCGAGGCGGTGCAGCCCCTGTCAGCCGTGCGTGCGGGCCAGATGCTGGGCAAGATCCTCGCCCTCCTCGCTTGCTCCCGCTCCCCGTCCCTCTCCCGCTCCCCGTCCCTCTCCCTCTGGTTTCCTTTCGCTGAACGTCCCTTGGCTTTGCTTTCCGGATGAAGTAATCCCCGTACGTCCCTTCTGTTGCAACAGTTCCCTCGGCTGGCTGGAGGCACCTTGCCGCTGTATGTGGGGCATTGCCCCGGAAAGCCCAAGCAGAGTTAGAATCAGTCGCCGAGACTCTGAGGCTTTCCGTCACGATGCCAAGAAGCTCCGTTAGCTTCCGTTGTTTTCAGGGCCCTGACAGCCAGGGAACGGCTGTATTCCCACCGCAGGACTGCTTGCAGCTGAGCTGGTTTATTGCTTTCTCTCCTGTGCAAACAGGACGCAATGTGAGTGTAAAATAACACATCCGTGAAGAGTGCCTTCACAGTCTCTGCATTTCTGAAAGGGAAAACTGAAACACCTCATGCGCCAAAGCAAGAACCTGCCATGAGCCCATCAGCCCTTCCTTTGCTGACCATGCCCTGTAGTCATTTGCAATTTAACCTAGCACGTGGGTATGGAGATGTTCTGAAGCAATGTCCTTGTGGCGACCAGGCCAAAGTGGTTAGCTGCACAGTGTTCCTTGGGTCAGCCTCTGCTTGTCCTCCAGGTTTCTAAGGGGCCTCAGAGAACCTGCTTTGCTTAGATGCGAGGCAGGCACTACCCACCCCAGGTTTTCCATGCACACCCTCTGGGGAATCCAGGGTGGCAGAACGGGACCTGCCACATGCATGCAGAGCAATGTCCTGTGAGCAAAAGATTCTGTGCAAAAGGACGTTTTGCCTATAGAGCTGGCAAAATTGCCTTTTGGTTCCTCTAGTCCAAATGAATTAAAAAAAACTGTGATGTTTCTGTTGAGCTTCTGTTTCTCATTCCTACTGGGAAAGTCACGGAAGTAGAAGCAAAATTTCCACACTCAGTGCTACAAGAGTGAGGCCTGGGACTTTCACGTGCCCCTGAAGCACTTGGGATGTTTTCTGATAAGCTTAAGAATGTGGGAGTCCTTTTGTTTGTCAGTTTTCCCACTTACAAGATTGTTTACTGAGATGTGTCAATGTTTGTGGTTTCACAAATTGCTAAATATTTACACATCTAACTAGGAATTTAGGAATTGTTTGAGGCAGAATGTATCATGAGATGGAAGGAACTCTGCTGAGCAAAGGCAGTGGGAAATCACTTCTGTGTATGCAATACCTTTGCTTTCCTATCATCTCCCTCTTGGAAACTCCTCTTCTCCTACTTAAGTCTGAGCAAGTTCCAGCTTCCACTGTGCTCAGACCAGTGCCTGCTGCCCCACAGGTGTGCCCTTCCGACCCTCGGCTTGTGTACCGCTGAAAACTTTGCTGCAGGCAGTTGTGCACACAGCCCAGCCTCCTTTCTCTTGAGCAAACCTGCAGAAAGAAGGCAAGACAGACAGCAAGTGCCAAGTGGTGGTGTTCACTCTGGCATGTTTTCATTTTCTCCACAGGTTCTGCCTGGTAAGGACTGTGAGCTAGAGTTAATAAATATGTCAAATGAGAGCTAAATAACGAAATCAGCCAAATTTATGGGACCACAGATACTTAGCATACATGAGAGTGAAGTAGATGTGTGAGAAGAAGTATCTGTGTGTCTCTCAGGGCTCTGTGCAACTAGCCTTTCCCTCGTGTGCAGGCGTGTAGCTGGCTTGCTTAGGGACCTGATCTCACTGAAAGATGCTGTGATAGAGATACTGTCCCTCTCTGTTCTTTGATCCAAGTCCCTGTCCAACCATTGATACTGGAGCTGGCGTCAGGGAGGTGATGACAATGGGTGGTGATGATCACCAGATGGGGCCATGAACACGATTCTCCTTTTAGTACCAACCAGCACTTAGGCTGGCTTCAGTTGGCCCTGGCCCTGCAGCTTTCGTTAAGGTTCCGCATTATGTTCTGAGCTGAACGTAACCACAGGCAGTTGTTGAAAGAGGAAGATGTTATTCCCGCCTTCTGTGATGCCCTTACTTCCCCATGCTAGTTCACTCCAGCAAGTACCTATGCTCTTCTCTGTAGAGCCCTGTACCTCACTGTCCCGAAGGACAGCTGGCTGCATTTTCTGCCAGAGTAGTGGATGAACATGGCTTGTAGCATTGCCCGACGTGTGCCAGGGCAGGGAGGGTTTGCCCTGCATGGCACACACCTTTTCTCCTCTCAGCAAAGTCTGTCAGGAGGCTGCGTGCGACCAAAAGGAGACGACCTTCTAAAGCATTTGTGTCTTTAAACCTGGCACTGTCTATAGACAGGCAGGCTGGATTTTCTTATCCATACAACTTCACATCTACCAACGCTGAAATCTCCCCTGACAGTGCTCTTATAGTCTGCGCTGAGTTTTGGTCCTCAGCTGAAAGAGGAAAGCAAGGAAGGCACAAAGGACAGCAGGTGAGAGGGGAGTCTCTTCCACCCTTGAGCAGTTTAGCAGCCAGCCTGCACTGAGCTGGTTCCTGCTAGACAAAAGAGGAGGAATGGCTGTTCCTGATGCTCTCTCCGACCTGGGAGGAACTGTGCTGCTCCATCTGCATCTCTTCACGGGCAGACGGGCTGCAGAGCTGCCAGCGCCAGTCCTCTGCATGCTGCCACATGGCTCTAGCTGGCTTATCCGGGAGCTGAGAACAGGGCAGGGTCCTCTTCTGTACTGGAATGAAGCTGGGTTAATTAGCACTGATCATATACAACTGTGGGCTGGCTTCAGGGGCGGTGGGTTGGCCGATGTAGATAAGTTGCATGTGGGACTTGTTCTGTTAAGTGGTTGAGAGCCAATGAAGAGAGAGCAGCCAAGGAAGAGAAAGGGAGAGAGGAAGAAGCGGAGAGAAGAGAGAGCATGCCCTGGATGAGGCAAGATGTGGAGAAGGCATCAGAGGGACTGTATGAAGCGTATGCTGGTATGAGGTGGTAAAAAAAGATCTTGTGGTAGCTTGATAGTCTGGAAAGTGCTGCAACACTCCTCCTCGTGCAGACCCACACCTTGTGGTAGCTCTTGGCTCTGGTGGAGAAAAATAGGTATCTGTGGTTGGTGGTGAACCAGAATGGGGTTTAATGGCAAATGTGGAGTTGGTCAGCTCTAAGAAAGCCATGAAGATAGCTTGTGGGAGATGAACTCCAGTGCTAGAGATGGATGTTCCTGAGGGATTGCTGCCTTTGCTTCCTGAGTTCTCTTGCTAGCAAAAAAGTTTGTTCAGTTCATTCATCACAGATCAAGGAAAGGACCAAAACTGTAGTGAATGTGGAGCGAGAGAGACACAGGGAGGTAAAGATGTTTGGCACCCTTTGGTTCCAGCTCCTGTGGTTGCCGCAGGCCCACAGTGGTGGGTTAGAAGAAAGCGATGGCTGGAGATTCCTGCTCATGGCAATGGTGGAAACAATGAGAGCTGGAGGAGTGTGTGGTAGGGATAAGCCAGGAACAAGATGTCTCTGTGAGCTCTGGAGAACATACAGTTGTCAGAAAGCAAAAGTGATACCATGAATCAAAAGCAGAGAGCAAAGTGAGCAAGGGAGGGTGTTAGCTCTGTGACAGGGTTCCGGATGGGTTCCCTAGGGCTGGGCTGGTTGGCAGCAGGCAGGGAGGCTGCTGCAGTCTTGTTCACAGAATTGGAGTTGGAAGGCACCTCTGGAGATCAGCTAGTCCAGCTTCCCTGGCCGTGGCTGGTCAGGTTTTGAATATCTCCAAAGATGGAGACTCTACAACCTTTCTGGGCGACCTATTCCAGTGTTTTACTAGCCTCACAGTTTTTTGTAGTGTTTAAAAGGGATTTTCTGTGGTTTTATTTGTGCCCATTGCATCTCATCCTTTCACTGGACACCACTGAGAATAGTCTGTCTCTGCTTTTCTTACTGTCATCCTATCCCATTGCTGCTGCTGCCGCACACCCCACCCCCCCCAGTTTTATACATATTGATAACATCCCTCTTGATTCTTCTTGTCTTGATGTTAAACAGTACCAGTTCTTCAGCCTTTCCTTGTATGACAGATGCTCCAATCCCTTAGTTGTGGTCCATTGCCAGACTCTCTCCAGCATGTCCTTGCCTTCCTTGTGCTGGGAAGCCAAGTACTGTTTCTCATACTGTTGTGCTCTGACAGGTAGTAGGTTAATGGAGAAACAGCCCCTAGCCAGTATTTCCTGAACATGAGAATCCATTGACACCAGAGGAATCTGAAAGACTCCTGCCAAATTCATATGGTTTTGCTTTGACTGAGTTTGGTCTATGAGCAAGCAACACGCTTCTCCATGTTCAAGGGCTCGGGGAAGGAGTGATGTTGTTGCTTGTGATGCATGTCCCACTGAGCAGATACACCACCAGCTCCAGCCTTCACCCCCCTCTTTGGTGGTTTATAGCTGTGTCAGCCATAAGACCTGAATGTCAGGGACTAGCAGCTGCATCTTTTGACCGTTTCCTCCCTCATGCATACTTTTATATTTTTGCCTGACTTTTTGGCGACTTGAGGAGAGCCATACAGGGACCCTCTGTGCCAGGCTGTTGCCTGGTAGTGTTATCACTGAGAGTGGTGTTACTGCTCTGTCCCAGGTTAAGCAATTGCCCTTTCCAGCCTGGTGCAAAGAAGAATCTATGCAGACACAGGTGATGAGCAGTCCTTCAAGCCAGCACTGCTATGGTGAGCACACGTACAGAGCAAACAGAGCATGGTATGTGA
The DNA here is from genome assembly GCF_023634085.1 of Falco cherrug. Classification (NCBI taxonomy): domain Eukaryota; kingdom Metazoa; phylum Chordata; class Aves; order Falconiformes; family Falconidae; genus Falco; species Falco cherrug. The sequence continues at coordinate 119,178,948 of NC_073697.1, forward strand.
CACAGTGAGGGGTTTCTTAACAGCTGAAGGCAACAAATGTGTCCTATCCAGAGGCTGACTGCCTCTGTGCTCCACCTGCACCAGAGATGCTTGGGATGATGATGTGTGTAGAAAGATCTATACAGCCCTAGACCTGAGAGCAACCTAGTACAAGTCTTGTGTGTGTCCCATTTTGTCACAACCTTTACTAGTGCAGGGCAGCGTAGATATCAGGAGGGCAAGGTGGTGTTGGACCTCTTGGGTATGCAGTCTGGGGGTTGCTTTGCACGGGACCCTCTGGGGAAATGCTGGCTGTTGTGTCTGCTGTTCTAGAGGACTGATTTTCAGAGTGGTGGGGAGATGTGTCATTCAGTCACATTTGCAAGCGGTTTGTTTGAAAATCTATTTTGGGCATTGCTTTTTTGTATTTGTGGTTAGCTAGAAATCACTTATATAAGCAGCAGCAGTAGCAACATATGCAAATTTACTGAAAATTGTCAGCACTTTTTATAGCTTCAGTCATCCCACAGATGTAAGTCTCTGTGAAGCACAGTGTGTGCTTCCAGCATGGATGGAGGTGGCTCTGGAATCTGAGACAAGCATAGGACTGACTGCTGCTGCTGATCTTGTCTGCACTTCCACAGCTTGATTTGCCTGAGCTGTGAGGCCCTTTGGAAGGGAAGGGTTGCACGCTTCCCCCTGATGCATGGTGCATGTGCAGGCATCGGACAGGGTTTTTTTTATACATTATTTCCACTGCTGTGTAGTATTCGGGGGGGTAATCACCTCGCCTAACCCAATGTGTGGCATCTGCCATGTGGATGTTGAAATGTGCAAACAGCTGAGCCTGGAGGCTGCAGCATGCTTCGCTGCGGGAGGCATGGCATGAACTGCTTCATGCCCAGGTAGTCACAGAGAAAAGTGTTGAAAGGAATTCATAGAAATAATAATGCCTTTAATTTATTTTGCAATAGCAGAGAATGTGTAGAGGATTTCAGTGCCAAACCGTGTCTTGTCATAAGATGATACGATCCAAGGAGACAGTGTGCTCAAGGAGAAACTAGAACCTGCCACCTGATGAGCAGGGAGAATTCCATTTCATAACAAAATTCAACTTCTGAACATTTATGTGAAACAGTATTGTGATGAACCCTCTTATTTTTACAGAGAAAAAAATTATGGTTTATGTTTCTCTTTCTTCACATTAGTGATGGAGCATATTTTGACCAGGAAAAACCCCAAAACATTTTGTCAGAAAATATCCAGCCAGCCCTAGAAATGAGCATTACTGTAGGCAGTACTACAGTGTGACAGCTGTGCTGTGTGCTGCCACAGAGAGGGCTGGCACGGGCAGCTGTCGTGGGAGCTATGTAACGTGTACGATGATACACTTGGAAGAGCGGAGATGTTGATACCCATTGCAACAGAGCTTTTCCCGATGACCGTACAAAGAAGAGTAAGGTTGTGTATGGGAAGTATCTGCCTGGCTGTGAGTACCTGAGGCCTGGGAAACTTGTATGTGGTGTCGGCACCTCCTGCACGCAGCAATGGTGCTTTGCTTTCTTAGCAGGTTCTTCTACACCCTTGGAGTATGTTACCTCACACTTTCTCATTCCTCCATCTCTCCACTCAAAAATCAGCTCAACATAAGTCCTGGAAAGCAACAAGGACTGAGGGGATGTGTGACAATTTGGGGTACAATTTTTGCTGCTTTTTTCTAAAGATATTGTGGAAGAAGTCACGATCCAATATGTAGTCTCGTGTGGTGGGAGAGGAATCTGGTCCTTAGTCCAGTGTGATAAGGCTGTGGGTGCTGAACCCTTCTGTAGGTGGCTTGGCTAGGGAGAGAGCATGGTGCTGTGCTCGGGAACCTGTGCAGTGTCTGACACTGCAAGCTGAGCAGTCCAGCTACTTGGCTGAGCAGCTGCCAGGCTGGGACTGGTGCCCCTGTCCCCTGCCGGCCCTGCCCAGGGATGCCTGTGGCACCTTCTGGCTATTCTGCCACTGAGAGATGGTGCTGGGGAGGAGCAGTAACTGCGGCCAAAGGAGGGGGTGGCATCTCCTCCAGGCACAGAAGGATAATGCTGATCCTCCCGGTGCAGGGATGACTCCCTGTGGGGAAGACCGAGGAAGGCAAAGGGGGAGATTCACAAGGCTGCAGACGAGGCTGCTGCAGGTGCTGTCTCCGGAGGGAAGGGCAGAGTTTTCAAAATTTGGTGCTCACAGCTGCTGAGGCTGGTCTGCTTCACATGAGTCAACAGCAAACCTTTGTCCAAAGCAGGGCATTTGTGAGATAGGAGCGACAACGAGAATCATGTGGAACTGCTTTGTGTTTTAGTTTCAAAGTGGCATTTTTTCTCTCTGTGACTTTCGGTAACTGTATCTTTTCAGGCTGGAAACTGACACGGTCATCAACCACTGGCATTTCAGGGAAATGTGAACAAAATGAAATAATCTATTTTCTCTTATTAAAAGGGTGAGGAAATTATGTTTTGCTGCCAGAGGATCACTTTTCTGAGGGATTTTAAAGCCCCATGAGAACATGAAGGAGATGTGATACCACAGTTCGCAATCCCTTGCTCACAAGAGTGCTGTCTGTCACCTATCTGATGATCATTGTCTTGGGCTGTTGAAATTATGGATCGCATTTTGTAACTGAATAGTACCATAAATACCCAAAATTCATGAAAGGAAGGGTCTTACTAATGGGTGTGACATTTGTTGTGAGCTTTTTTGTCCTCTGCTTGAGTAGGGGTGTTGCAGAACCTGGGCTTGTGGATGCTGCACCTGCAGCAGGTGGGAACAGTCTCATCGGTAGTCTTGCAGAAATTGCACAGGACAGAATTTTAAAAGATATTTTTCTTTATCCTTAGCTAAAAGACCAAAAAAATAAGAAAGTCATGGGAGGCTTAATCTGGAAGGATCTCTTCCTGCCCATGGATTACAAAGAGAGCATAAAAATGGTCTCACTGCAGGTGTCTGCCTTGTAGATGTTAAAGACTGAATGAGTTGCTGTGCACCTGCACATTAAGGGTGGATATACTGTGAAGATGAAAACCGTGGGTCATTTAAAGACTCACTTAAAGATCACTTAGTTCCCTCAAGAATTCCCTGTTCATTCTGTGCTTTGAATGGGGCACGTGCCCTGTAGACAAACACAGGAGTGGTTTCTGCAGTGGTAGGCATGGGGTAGTCTAAATAGTCTCACTTTCCAACTTGGATGCAGAATGTACCTTAAATGATGAGCGCTGCGCTGCAAATGTGTGTTGATTGTATTACGTGGTACTTTATACTGAATGTAGTTTAAAAAGAGACAGTAGGAATAATGAGAAGATGCCAGATGCTCAGTATTTTCTAAAAAAAAACCGCTTCACTTGGGTGTCCAAAATGGAAAATTTAGCTCTGAAAACAAGACCAGAAGATTGTGGCAGATTTGGTGGGCTTTGGTTTTCTCTAATCTTTCACTTTTACCTGTATGATAATAAATCAGTAGAATTAACTGATCGTTAAAATAATCAGATTAAACCATTCTTTTATTCTATGTGATTCCTTATCTTCCATAGTTGCTTATGCCCCATGGAGCACATTATTATCAGTAATGATTCTGCATTACCAGAATCTAAAATGTCTAAGTATGTACTCAGGGCTTGTTTTCATTGTTTCACTGACTGCTGACACCAAGTGCAATCCCAAAGATAGGATGTTCTGTTTTGTGGAAGTCCCATAAAAATAGGAGCAACTATGTGGTGCTGCAGCATTGCAGATAGTATCTGTCTTTGGAACTCTTTGGGACTGTTGCAGTCGCTTTCGCTGTGGCCATGCTACAACTCGGGGCAGCAAGAGTGGTATTTGTCATGTTGCATGTGTTCATCCTGTTCACACGACCAGCAGGGCACGGGGAGTCAGCCCGCTGAACACAGCAGGCAGCCCTGTTAACTTGTGTCTTGGAATATTTGACATAAGGCACCGGTATTTCTGTCTTTGATTTCTGACACTTCCATGGAACACTTGTTCTATGCAGCTTTTTCAGAATCCAGCGCTTGTGGGATGTGCCTGGTTACTGTGCACACATGGCAGATTTGCTGAAAGCCTCCTGAACGCCTGGGCTGTGCTGCGGTGGCTGCTCCCCGCTGTGCACATTTCCAGTAACCACGCACAGCCCCACATTTGCAGACAGGGAAAGGAGGACCAGGGGAGATCTGAAAAAAGCATAATGGACTTGATGGTCCCCACTGTGTACTTTGCACACTGTCATCAGTTTACATCAAAGAATCATTGGCCATATTTAATTATGTGTCGTGCTCCCTTTTATTGGCATGATCCACTTAGAGTCCAGAACAGCATAAAATCAAGGCAGTTTGTTCAGCCGCTGTTTTTGAAGAACAGGGTGCTTCAACAAGTGTTTGTCTTGAAAAATCGAAGTGTGTTTTAGTGTAGTTGGAATTTTTTGTCACGCCACTGTGTAAAACATTACCTATCAAGAGGACCTCGTGTGAAGGGTTGGTATGTGGCAGGAGACCTGGGCTATCAGCTCTACAGATTTGTACAGTATCTGCAGCACAGACAGATGGGCTGTGCCTGTGCACATGGGGCTTGGGCACTGGAGAGGACTGGGCTGGCAGGAGCCCCTTGCATACCTGCCATACCAGCGAAAGCACACCTCTTTGGGTTGAGGGGGAGAGCAGGTGACGCTCCATGCGCTACAGACTTACTGGTAATGCTCTGCCTGCCGTGATTCTTTCTCTGTGCACACTGGGGTGACTTTCCTGGGAAGCATGCCTTTTACAGGTGTATGTAATAGCAGAGAAGGGGTTTTGCTCATACTAGTAACCCAGTTTTCCCCATTATGCTATGAAAATAGCTTTTGTATTGGCCTAATACAGGGGTCCTCAAAACTATGGCCTGCGGGCCAGATATGGCCCCCCAGGGTCCTCAATCCGGCCCCCCAGTATTTACAGACACCCCCCCACCGGGGGTTGGAGGGGGAAAACCAAGCAGCCGCAGATGACTGCCTGCCACTTCATCCGCGCGCCGGCCCCCTGTTTAAAAAGTTTGAGGACCCCTGGCCTAATTCTTTTGTGGTTTGCTTTTTTGCTGGCAAATTCCAGAAGGGGGATGCCACAGGTTACTCAGGAGCTACCACCCTGCATTTTGTAGAACACAACTAGCAGTAGAACAGGCCAGTGTATTTTGACATACATCTTTTCTAGCATTTGTGAACAGTCTCCTCAGTATTCGGTTGTTAATGTGGGCCGCTTTGGGGTGAATTTAGGCGAATGGGTGACTTTGGTCACTGATCTTTGAACTCATAGATGAGTACAGACCCAAAGGCCAAAAATCTTTCTTTGGTGTTGTTTGAGATCTGTCTGGCACTTTTCCGACATTTGTCGTTGGTAAGTGTGGACAGTGCAGACTGTTCTTGAGCCTTAGATACTCCCACTGTGATGCTGGCAGCAAAAGCACTGTGGTCGTCCACTGTTGCTCTGAGCACCAAGCTTGTTTACTGCGCAGCTCTCCCAGAGCTTTCCCAGCTCTGTGGCAGCCTGTGACAGCCCTCTGTGCCTCTGCCACTGCAGTCCCCAGGGTGTATGCTAGGAACAAAGTAATTTCAACATCAGCCGTTTTGTCTGGTATCACTTTGTGGGCCCCTGTTGACCAGTGCCCTCTCTTCTGCCCTGTCAGTTGGTTTTCCATGGAGGGGAAAAAAAAACTCGGCAAAAGGCAATTAAAAAGTTTTGCAAAGACCTGGGATGTTTGTATATAGGATGGATCAGGCTAAGTCTGTAAGGAAGGTGGGTGGGTGAGTGAGTTTTCCGTGGCTGTCTTACAGAGTGCGCCAAAGCAAGGAAGGCATGCCGCTGGTGTGAAAGCTGCAGAGGGTCTGCCCAGCCCAGCTGCGATGCTGCTTGCTGCTGCAGCACCAGATCCAGAGCTGGGCAGCATTGCTGGTGGAGCTGCCAGAGCAGGGGCAACACGGCAAGACTTTAGCCCACTACATCGAGAGAAAGCCGGAGCTCCCTCTGGGCTGGATACCCAGCCTGTAGTTGTCAGGGTGTCCCATTAGCACTGAATCTTAGTCTTTGGACACTCAGTGAGTCCAGGAATGGGTAAAAGGGAGAAAGGTGTGAGTGAGGAAGGAGCAGAAACACATCACAACATAATTAAAGGTCGCAAGCCGCTCATTTTATCTTCCCATATTTGCCCCTATCTTTTACCTGAAACTCCTGCGAATTTTCCTGAACTTTCACAGGCAGATCTGTTAGGTCAGAGTTAAATCTGATCTCTTACTGAACCTGCAGTGTACTTTCTGGCATTGCAGCATTGCTCGAGGCCTCTGTTGGCCTTCTGACACTCATTCAGTCAGACAATGGTCAAGCAGCCCTAAGACTGCTGAGGAAAAATACAGCATTGAATGGTAAGGATGGAAGGGGTTAAAACAAAGCATCTCCCCTCTCCTAAGAGCTCCCTGGACTGCCAGAGGACCGGCTCTTGTGGAAGACAGATGAAAGGAGCAAGGATCTTTGAGCTGGTGAACGTTGTTTGGGACATGAAAAATACCTGTAGCATTCCAATTAATACCTCCATATGTAATATTTTGCATTTACTGCCAGTGTAATTTGTTTGCTGTGATGTTACTTGTTCAGTGGAGACTTAGTGAAGCTCTTCAGGCTTTTGCCTCACTTAAAAAATTATGTATAATTTGCACATATTTATAACACACTTCTCGGTCTCCTTATCTTGAATTGCTTGAGGAATGAGCAGCAGCATCAGGCCTTTGTGGTTGACTCTTGTCTTGAGGAAGACTAACTTTTTGTTTCTGCTCCTTGCTTTCTGGCTTATCAATTTTTTTTATTTTGCACAGTAGTTTTCTCGCTCCTTGACTGCTTCTTTTCTTCTAAAAGTCTGCACAGAAAGGAGTTTACGTTTTCACAAGCATGCTTGTGATGGTTGGTCTCACAGAAAATACCAGTACTCCCAACAGTACCTAACATGTATACTTATGCCATCATGGTTATAATATTGCTGTTGAGTGTATTCTGTCATTCTGCTTTTTTTTCCTCTGGTGATCTATAAGCGCTTTCAGAATGTTCTTTGAAACTGGCTGGCTGCATCTGCTTTGTCTTCCTGATCCTTTCTAATTCACTTATTTAGCACTTTATTCATGTTTCCAAAGCAAAACTCTGCAGTTGCTGCGTGCCCATGTGCTCATCCTTGACCCATGTGCCACGAAGCCAGACCTACAATGACACGTTGGTGCATGGCAAGAGCAGTTTTGGTTGCTGCTGAAGTGAGGCTTGGGCACAGAGGAGGTAACATCGAGAGCTGGCAAGTTTTTGGTAGTGGGGGAGAAGGAATGATTCATATGGAGGAGTTTAGAGGAGAGAAATTGAGATTTGGAGTGACAGAGTTTGCAAGGGGTGGCAGAGAATGAAGAATTGACATAGTTTGACAGTGATAGACAAAGTGCCATGCAGAAATTGCACAGAAGACGAATTATATTTCCAAGGAGTGAGAAAATGCTTAACTCAAAAAGCAATAGCCAGAAACTGGACTGATGAATGTAGTGCATTTTGCAGTCCCAGAGGAATGTGTGTACTGTCTGCAGAATTCAGTTAAAAAATCCTGCTGAGGGCTGTGTGTAGCACATGGCTGAGCAGTTCCAGCTCTGCCCATGTAATGAGCTGCCTGAGCAGCAGATTTGCTTCTCCTGTGCCAGCTGCTATATAATAGGACTAATTCATTACCCAAGGACAAGTAATCACTCTCAATAGCAAGATTTAGAGGAGGGCCTATGACCCGTCTCATTGCGCTGTGAACTGATTATCACAGTGATAACTGGCACCGAATGAAGACTGGAATTGAACCTCAGTCTGTTATGGGATGAAGAATAAAACTTCAGGTATTAAATCATGTTTAAATTATCTATGGATCCCTTTTGGAAAATAAGCTTGATATGAACCTGAGTCAGTGAGACCCTGTTGCCAGCTCCTATCTCAGCTGCATTGCCCAAGGGTTTGATGGACTCCTTTGCTCCTTCTCCATTCTACCCTTGGCCAGCACAATTTACCAAGTTTGAATATGGATCTTCAGTGAGGGACAAAGCTTTCTTCCAGTGCTGACCAGAGACATGATCATGAGCTGTAATTCAGCTCGGGGATGGGGCCATGGCAAATTCTACTGATGTGTATTTTGCTGGCTGTGCTGGGAGCGGCAGGGAGGCGGCCTGGTGCAAATCGGTTCCCAGCATGTTGCGATCGCTGTGGCCAGTGCCCGATGTGCACCAGGCAGGGTGCTGCCTGCCTTATATGCTGGGAGATGCCCTGTTCTATCCTGCCTCCTGCAGCGATCTCTGCTTAATGATCTTGTCAGTTTTGAGGTGGGACCTACCACATCTCAGAGGTGGGACTCTCTGCTGGAGCAGGACAGGAGGTCTTCCAGCCACATTGGATGCCCATGGCCAGGAACCCACAGATAAAGGCCACCAGCCCCAAGCAGCACATGAAAGGGGAAAGAAGCTGAGGGCTGCTGCCCTCACCACGCATCAGGGAAACTGAATGCTACAACTCCAGCTGCGTTTTCTACTCCAGTACGTTGAACTTGATCACGGAGCTCCACCCAGTGATGCCCAGCAAGTTCTTTATATCACAGCCTTATAGGCTTGCACCCATGTATTACCCCTTCTGTGTGTCCAAGAGAGGACTACTTCAGTCTGATCTGGGGAGTAAGGGGCTGCCACCTCCCTTGTGACTGTGACGCTATGGCACAGGTTCTCTAGGCTCCCTTCTTCAGGCTGGGAGCTGCTCCACCCCTATCTCCTGGGCTGAGAGGCTGCTAGTTTGCAAGCAAGCACAGATCATTTCAGATACACGGATGACCTCATTGTATCATTTGCGTGGATGTCCCATGGGAAGCTGCCCACATCTTGGCACTCCTGGGCCCACAGGCTGCTGCCTTGCCTGCCGGTGGGCTGCGCGGAGAGGTGGGCTGGCCCAGGCCCTGCTGCAGCCTCCAGGGCTCTGCCTCATGCTTTTCTCCCAGTTGACCTCCGTGGACTTAGAATTAGGCTTAGACTCTGCAGCCAATGGGTCCTATCACCCCCAGTGAGCTGACCCGGAATAGGCTCGTTCTTATGTATTTAAGCATTCCAGCAGGATGGGGGGAGAAGAGCAGGGTGCTGAGGAGTAGGGCTGATCAGAGGGGGCCAGCCGTGCACTGGGTCTTGTGCAAAGCAGCAGCTCTTGGACCCTGCACTTACAGCTGAAAGAGTGATTTCTGTGACACGGAATGGAGCTGATGGGACTGAATGGAGTGGCTTTTTGCTGGACAAGATGTGGATCTCTGGAAATGGCTCTTTTGTGACACTAGGATCAGAAATACCCAAGCAGGAATGCCCGCAGTCCCTGCACTAGCACTGATCAGTGCTCTGTGTGTGTCCGTCCCTGATTTATGCGATGCTGTTGGAGCTGAGCCCCCCCCTCCCTTCTGCCTGCTCCCAAGCTCAGATGCCAGGGCCGAGTATGTGCCCAGGCAGCTGGCGAAGAGCAGCTCAGGAACTCGAGTCTGTTTCCAGACCCCGTGTCAGCCCCTGGAGCCAACAAATCTCAATGTTCGTTTCTGTGGTGTGGAATTTGCTTTTGCTTTCAGCGCTGGAGGATGCAGTGTCTGTCTGTGGTTAGAGGGAAGAGAGCCTGAAAGCCCCGTTCCCCCTCCCCGTGGGAGGGAGGCATTTCCAGGAGGCTGGTTTGAATTGCTGTGCTCAGGCTGTTCCCTGCCTGTGCTGGGATGGGACATTCCCTCCTCACCACCACCAAGAGCCTTACTGCAGTCTCCTACCATTTTTCTCTTGTCCCAGAGGATTCGTGCTTTAACTGCCATGCACCTTCATCCTCCCTGGCACACACCACCTATGGAAGGATCAAAACCAGGCCAAACCATGAACCAGTTTTTTGAAAATGGCCCTGGTGCTGACTAATAACCTTTGCCTTGCTCTGGTGGTGGAGGCCCTGTGGGTTCTCAGACTGTGTGTTTTACCAGCTCTTGGTGGTGCCTGCCCAGGGGGACGCCTGTGCCCCACCCCTATGGAGAAATGTGGCATTAGCATCGTCAGGACTGTTTGGCTTGGATGTGACAGACAGCTGTCACAAATGGCTCTGCCTGCCAGGGAGGGCAGGTAGCAAATGTTTTTGGCTCATGGTTTGTCATTGTCTCTTTGTTCAGGTGGCATGTAGCCTGAAGGGCAGACATCTTCCAGCTTCTTATGGCTTGAAATGCAGTGCAGCTAAAATCCTTAAAAATGCTTTTACTTCAACAACTAAGGTTACAGGTTGGCCTCTGATAGAGCCTGTACACCCAAGGTGTCTTACGCTGCTCCACGGGGAGCGGCAATTGCCTCTTCGTGTAACACGTGACTGCCTCGGTTGCCGTATCAGAGTATTTCTGAGGGGTAGAACTGAATCACTGATCATTACAACATAGGACACATTTTTTTCCTTTGTTGTAATCTTTTTCCTTTATTTATGATGTTGTCTTCCTTGACACCTTCCACATTTTAGTCTCAAGGTGAGAAATTTATTTATAAGTTCTTCAGATCTGGCTCATTTTCTCCTCTGTCTGCTAGGCTTCAGCTCCAGCAGTAGGAAGGCAGCATCTTCAGTTGATTGCGTTAAATATATCACTTTGGAAAAGAGCAAGCCAGATCCAAAAGCTGTTCCTGTAACACTAATTTTGATCTCAGCCCTGTTTCCCATCTAAAGATGTTTCTCTTTCAGTGGAGATCATGAAATGTCACGTTCATTATCTGCATGCTGAGAAAATGGCTTTCAGCTCCAGAGGTTCCCTCTCGCAGAAGCACAGTCTGAGGAACAACAACCGCAACTTACAGCAAAGTTGCAGTTCTCTGTATTTTTAAGCAATATTATTCTGAAGACCCACAATATTAAGCGTGTTGCCATGGTGTCATAGCATTAATTAGACACAGACTCAAATGTATTGACACAGACTCAATACATTTAAGTGTGCAAGATGACTGCTGGAGTCAGGCCAATGCCAGGATTACCTCGCAGATTTCCCTCAGGTTTTGTTTTTCTTGCGATCCTGCAGCTGTGCAGGATTCACCAGGGAAGTTCCTTCTGTAATCAAACCTACTTTTCTCCCTTAATCCGGTCAATTATGGGCACTTGGGGCAGGCAACAGAGAGCTGCTGGGGCAGGAGCATCGCTGCCCTGCAGACATCCTCTGACGCAGCGGTGACAGTGGGGACACAGACACTGGTCCATGGGAGCTGCACAGGGAGGTGGCACAGGCACACAGATCCTCCAGATCCTGGGTGGTCCGTCAGCCTTCGGTGTTTCAGTTCAGCAGTGGGCACAGCAAGATTTAGAGCAATGTGAGGGATGTTTAAGCTATGACAGGTGAAGACCTATGGTGTGAGGGTGGAGAGCTGACCTGGTCTGGCCTCCCCTTCAGTCCTCCCCTGCCTCTTTAACCCTGGCTGCATTCGGCAGCAGTCCTGGGATGACCCTGTTGAACCTCCCTCCAGGGACTGGTGTGGCTCTCGGGACTCACTGTTCTCCTGGGGTGGCTTCTCTGCTGGGGGAGCTTGCAGGGCCACTGAGCACCAGAGCAGCTTCAAAGTGAGCGTCAAGAGTGGGGACAGGAGCAGAACCCTGCTGTGAGGCAGCTCTGTGCCTTCCCTGTATTTTACCCTGTGGTTGCAGCAGCTGGGTCTCCAGGGGTGCTGAAGGCACCCCTTGCCTCTCTGGGGCTGGGGTGCTGGGGGGTGAAGCAGTCTGAGCACACAGGTGAGAAGGTGTTAGCACCAGAGCCAGACCTCTGCCTCATCACTAAGATGTAAGTGTGCTGCTTAAGCAGGTTATCTATCTCCACCATCTGAGACGGGCATCCAGCCCTTTTGTACAGATGATGCAAGAGGGGCTGGTTTCTCCAAAGGGAACAGAGTGTTGGTTTGTGGTTAAGCAGGAGCTACCCAAAGCTCACTGGTGGAAAAGGCCAAGTCTTTGGGTGGTGTGAGCGGGGGCTCCTCCTGGCAGCTGCAGTGCCTGACCTGGGGCTGTGCAGGAGGGCTGCATGCATTTGATGCCCACCAGCCCCATTAAAAGCCGCAGGGAGAGGAAGACATTAGCCACCAACCTCCCACAGCAGGCAAGAAGCGGGAGGGCAGAAGTGAGAGAGGTGGCTTCAGTTTCCTCTTACTCTGCGTGGACTCAAGCACACGCTTCTCCGTGAGCAGTCAGCAGGCAGGAGAGCAAGCATGGGATGTCCTGAGGGACAGCAGGTTTCTCACAAGCCTCAAGGATTGTTTCTTCTGTGATGGTCCAATATGGACAGGTGAGCAGTCCTGGAGCAGAAGCTTCTCAGTCCAACACACAGACAGTTTCTCCTTTCTTTAGAGGGACAAAACACTCGGGTTCCTTTATAGCCAACTGAGGAAGAGGTACTTCTGTGGTCAGACTCTCCTGACACTTTTTCAGATGTCCAGGCTGAAGGAGCTGGGGCCTCTGTTTCTCCCTGGTGATCAGAGAGCACCAGACCACCTGGCTCAGCTGTGGGCACCTGAGGAGTGAAGTCCTGGATGGAGGTGGGAGCACTGCCCAGCTCTGCCTACTGATGTACTTGCACTCAAAACAAGCTGTATGGCAGTCTCTGTGAGCAGCTGCGCTGAAATGTGGTTTCCATGTCTTGCCAAACTGTTATTCCTATCACTAACCTGGAGAGCAAGAGCCTGGGGTGGGGGGTGTGTGTTATCAATCTGTAATTTGAATTCAGCATCTGTTCTGTGTCGTTCTGCCTCTTTCCCGGGTGTGAGGCCAAGGCTGGTGTTCAGTGTCCAGCAGGAGGGGGGACCTGCCTGCAAACGCAAGGCTGTGCTAAGGCTCCCAATTCCTTCCTCCATAAATGACGCCATTGCAGCAGAACAGGAAGGTCCAGATACATATTTTTTTTGCAAGGTTCTCTGGTTTGAATGAAAACAATTTTCCTAGAACGAAATGCTTTCTTTTCCCACCTGTGCCTCTCTAAGCCCAACACAAGTGTTCAGGCTGCCGCGTGCAGCCTGACCGATGTCTTAGAGAAGTTGTCCTGTGGACTTCACAGCAAGTGTCAAGGGGAAAGCAATACAGGTGGTGAGCTGCCCTGAGCAGGGCAAGCTTCTGACAGAATGTGCCCCTTTGGGAGCCTGGTATCTTGGGTATTTTCAAGAGGATGTTTCTATGACTCGTGGATTAGCTGTACCAAAAGCTGTGCTGCCATACTGCTTTTTCTGCTCTCCACATGGTAGCAGCTTGTTACCAGGAAATTTCTGACTGTTTATTTTGACATCAAGTCTAGATTAAAAACAGAATTCTACCTTTTTCACCAAAACACATGAATTGAAAATCCCATGGCCTTAAAAATCCCATCTAAAGCAGTGGGATACAATTGGCAGTCTCAACAGAACTTTCTTGCTTCGCCTAGGTTCAGGATTTTTGCAGTCCCAGGCTTCAAAATACCTCAGCTGCAAATACTGCTGTGGTTCACAATGCAAACGTTCACAGCAGTTCATGTGGCACATTCATTTTTTACTGACATTTTTAAACACCTGCTGGATCAGTCCAGAAGCTTGTCTGGCTTCATGATTTGGAGCGGGTTGGAAATGTCCTCTTGCGTGGGGCACACGGATGGAGAATTGTCAGGATGCAGGGGAACGTGACTGATCTGAGAAGTGATCAATGAGCAAAACTGAACCTAGGCCTTTTACACCCCTTTGAAAATGGCCTGGTTTGTGTGACTGCAGGGAGGTATTACTGGTTTGGCTGGTATGACTTGTATTTGTTCTTAAATATCAGGATCAAGGAGAGGTAAAGCCCATGTCACAGTGGTCTGCGGGACCCTATTCCCAATTGCTGTCAGTCGAAATTGTTGCTTTTACAGCTAAGTCCGTCACCCCTGTAATATATTTTCTCCCAGAGGACAGAAATGAGTTACGCAGTTTCTCAGTAATCACATAACTCCAGCGTCAGAGGCCTGTGGAAGAAAATGATTTGTGATAATATTATTAAAGACTGTTGCATGAATGCAGTCAGAAAGATTACGTAGTCCCCACCCCAGTTCTTAACTTGCAGTTCCAAGTATTGACCTTTTCCAAGTAGCATTTACTTATATTACATTTTGGTTTCCTTTCAATACATCATGTCATACTTCAAATAATATTTCCATTTTCATATCGAGTGCATCTATTCCAAGCCACCTCAGGGACTGTCAGCGCAGTGTCATCTTTGAAAACAGCTGACCAGGGTGCATATGTGTATCCAATACTGTAGTCATAGGCTCACTCCTCTGCTCCAAGAAAGGCTCAATAATACCTGTGTAATTTCTTATAAACAGTTATCTGGTCTTTACTTAAGGAAGTCCATGGCTTCAGTGTCGTATACCATGGCTTCAATATCACCTCCACCCTGAACTTTCCTTCCTTCAATTTAAATCCATTTTTTATCCCACCTGTGATGGATGGGAAGATCGACCGTCCTTTGTCTCTTTTCCGCAGCTTGATGACATATCTAAGACGCTCCCCTCTCACTCATTCCCGCTCTGTATTACACACCTTCTCCTCTTTCCTTTCAGGTCATTTTTTTCTAGATCTCCTCTGGACTAGCCCGTTTGTTCATGTCTGGGAGAATGAAGCTCAAAACTTGGCGCACAGCTCCAGCTGAGGTCTTACGAGGTCCCTGTGTCTCAGGCTGCTCTCTGGTTTTCCTTCCCAGTAGGACGGTTGTCTCTGTAGAAGAGTGAACCACTGCTGACACCCCGACAGCCCCACTTCCACCGTGGGGCTGGTGTTCAGCCATGTGCAGGTGATCAGATTGGATCAACAGATCCGTCCATGACAAAATGGTGTTGCTTTAAATTCTATCCTTCTTGTCTGCTCAGGGTCCTTAAAAAAAATTCTTAAATAATTTATTCAATTAATTTTCAAGGAACTGAAGTTCAAGTGCTGTTCCACAGCCCCGTTTCTTTCTTTTCCCATTTCTCCAGGCTTGACGCTATGTTCTGCCTTTTCTGTGTTGCCAGAACTCTCCCTGCCTTTCCATGAATTCTAAAAGATGATAAGCAATTGCTCTGATATTTATGAGCTAGTAAGTTCTTTAGAAGTCTTAGGCTGAATCTATCAATCAGTGTTCTCCAACTTACTCCTTCCCTGTTGCAGGCTGAGATATTAACCCTTTGTTGCTAGTATTAACTGTGACAGCCACTTGATCATGGATGACTTCTTTATCAGCAGATGACTTTTTGCTGAAGATACTGAACATGATCATCCATGGGTAGTTCTTCTCTGCTGAGCTGCAACTGGTTCCTTTACTTTGTCTTCCTCTTAATACTGCTGCATTTATAGAACATTTCCTGTTAATGCTTTTCTGCTGATTTTATCTACTTCTGTGTCTACACTTCTGTACTTGTCATAAGAGCAACTGGCAGCTTACTCTCATTTAAGAGCAATCTAAAAGGTTCCTTTCCTTACACGCTTAGCACCAGGCACAATGGGTTCCCAGTCCCAATGACTTCTGATGCTTCCATATTATAATTATTAAAATTCACTGCTGCAGCAAGAGGTAATTATATCCTGTGGACATAAGGAAGGAGGAGGAAGATGTATATTGAAATGCTGAATTTCATAAACAAAATTAACTTGCTGAATGTAGAACAACTGATCAGATGGGGTTTTTATCTGCTTTGAGAGACAGTGCTTCAGTGATGAATCCTGAGTAAGCAGTAGGTCACAGTGTCTGGACCATGTTGGAAATGCATCCTCATTGCAGGATAGTCCCAGGGATTAGGGGGCCAGCCTTCCTCCAAATGAGTCATTTGGTTCTCAGATCGGCGATGCGCTTTATTATGGCAATTAAGTCATACAGGCTTGGTGCTTCTAGCTCCCTTTGTATAGTTGCGGTAATTCAAAGCCAAAATTACGTTTAAACTTTGTTGTTGTGGTGATAGGCAATTTCTGTGCTTGCCCATTCTGTAGGTAGCATGCACAGGCTGAAGCTTTATTCTCTTGGACCAGCAAAAGTTGTGAATTGCACAGAAATAGTGATAATTGGGCGTAAGTCTAGCAGTGAATTCTGTGTCTCATCCCATGTCAAAGGGTCATAGTGTAGTCATATATTTGATCAGTAGTGCGCATTACTAACAGTTCACCAACAGAATAGCTGGGCTTCAGAAAGAACGGGAACCTCCGGTGATATGCCAACATTGCAGTTTATAACCTGGCCTGCTGTTCCCAGGGCCCATGGAAGTCCTGCCACGACCACCTCCTAGCAGATCTTCTGAATTTCCTATGCACATCACCCAAGTACTCATTGACTGTTGGCACGACCATGCTTTAACATTGGCCTTTTTTCTAAAAGCTTCCTCTATCCTTTTTGCTGCATAAACAAATTTGAGGTGGAGCAAAAATGCATCCTCATAGGCATCCAATTGAAAACTTGAAGTCTGGTAAAGTCCAGAAGAAATGGAGGGTCTAGAAGGGAAACGTGGCAGTTTGTTCATTTCCTCTAAACCAGTGTTAATGGGACAGGGGAGTGATCGGGAAAAGAGAGCGAGGTGAGGTGACCCAGTGACACTCACTGTATTCTTCTGAGGATGCTCAGTTACTGTGTGGGGTGAATTAAAATTTCATCAATAATTGTTTCCAGGGATTTCCCTCACACTGGCTGTTTTCTTGTACTTGCATTTTTTTCTAAGCTGAATATCATCTTGATGTTTCCCATCTGTGTTTCTGCCTGCTCTGCTGTGGTGCATGTGTCTGTTCTGGCTGCAGCTGATCGCCTCCAACTGATGAGTCTTCATCCTGGACCTGCTCGGCTGTGGCCACCTCCCAGCACTTTTCTTGAGGTCTGCCTTTGTCATCCCTTGTCTTTGCAGTCCTTCCCACCATCTGCAGCGCTGGCTTAAATGTTATTCTTGTATATGGGCCATCCCAGGACTAAATGAATTTCACTGCACAAATGTGGTGACCTGGATATTCTTTTTTTCTCAGATGAAATGCTTGTACGGTGGAGTTTCATTAAAAAGAGATAAACTGGACAAATGAGATCTGAGCTCCCTGTAGCGTGCAGAGGGCTGGGAGCAGTAGCTCTGAGCACCAGAAACGGAGGTTTTTCAAATGCTCAAAGGTATGCCACTAATTAGAAAGTAAACATGAACAGACCCTTTCGTGTCGGTGGTGGTATGTCAGAGATAAGAGGCATCCATGTTACCGAGGGCTGCGCAGCCTGTTGAAATGACTGCTCACTCTATAGTCCTGGGTAGGTGGCATGTGGGACAGACACAGGTGCCCTCCAAATCAGACAGGCCAGAAGGAGTGGAGCCTCTGCAGGAGCACTGGAGAGACCACAGCAGCCGCAGGGAGCACTTCGTGCTGCCAGGATCAAGGCAAACCAGCTTGTTCCTTCCTGGAAGCAGCAAAAGTTGCAGGGGGGAGAGGGGAGCTCATGACTCCTGCACCGTCGTAGACATCCTCTGCTGCTCTGCCCGCAAAGGGTCATCTTCAGAAGCAGCTGATGGTGCTGCATTACCTGTATGCTACATTTGCACTTTTTCCCATTCCCATGATGGGAAGAAGCTTGTAAACAAAAGTAGTGCCAGCAGGCAACTCTGCCACAGTTGTCCAGACCTGTCTGTGGGAAGGGGTCAAGGCAGCCAGGCAGAAATGCTTGTGGTTGTGCTCAGCATGTCCTGCCTGAGCGACTTCCAGAGTCATCAAGTCTGGCAGAGAAGGAGAATTTTCTTTAGTGACATCTCAGTCCTCTGTCAGGGTACAAAGGCAGTCTCACACTGCATTTTTAGAGAAGGGACCCCTGGAAAAATGCTGCAAATGCAGCAAACGCTGGTGTCAGCGGGGCTCTCCCTGCAGGTCATGCCTGCTGAGCCAGGCAGGAGACAGCTGCAAGGGGGGAGCATTTTGCACTGCACCATGGAGCCCGAAGGCCCCCAGCCCTCCCCTTGCCACCCTGGCCCCCCAGCAGGGGTGGGCGCATGGCCTCCCGCTGGCCCCACTCCACAGCCAGTGCCCACCCATGCTGTGGCGGTGGCGCAGCAGCAGCAGCAGGCAGGGGTCCAGTGTGAGCCACAGCACCATGGGGTGCTCCAGGCTGGGGCTCCAGCAGCCTTCCTCAGCTGTGCCAAATTGTGGCAATGGCCTTCTTCCCTTGCTTTTTTGGTTTTGTTTGCTCATTTATTAAGAATTGGAGCAGCACCAGAAGTAAAACCTAAATACAGTACGTCTGCCTGAGTGTGCTTTATTGCAGAGTTACAGGCAACAACAGCCACATTCCCCACGCCTGAGAGAGATTACAAGGGAGGGCGCAGGAATGTGCATCTGGCAGCACTTTGTATCTTGGCCGTTTCATTGTTTTCTCTGCATCTGAGGTTCCCGAACTTTTGGTTGTGGAAGGCCATTTAATCCAGGGAATATCGGGTCGGGGCTGCATAACAGATTTCCTCTGCAGGGAAACACCATTCAAGAAGAGTTGAGGATGGCTGTAAATAAAAAGTCTCCATCCAGGCTGCCTGAAAAAGTAGCTAGGAGCTTTATTTGGGGATCCTGACCTACCACAGCAACAGGGGGAAGCAAATTTCATTTTAAAGTGCAGGAAAATTTAGTTGTAATATGCCAAAACGTTAATAGCTTTGCTTAAGGCCTGGATCCAGGAACAGAATCTGAGTTAACTATTGTGATTTTATTTTAATTGCATAGACTTTGGGATAATATTTATAATAAAAATACCTTATTAGAAACGCAGATCATTAACATCAGGCTCTCAAGGAGCTGGTCATGTTATTCCTAGAAGAGGATATTTAAAGTATTTTAAAAAGTAATTAAAAATAAATACAGACAACTAACCCAGATTGTTCTTTGGACAATCTCAGAATATCCTTTCATTAACTTCTCTTGAGAAAGAGAATACACCAGCTCTGGAGATCTGACCAGAAACTCTTCAGTGATGCTTTTACTTGCTTTTCTAACTTACAAGTATGTTACTCACTTGCTCCAAAATGTTTTTGTAAATAGCCGCTTTTGGCAGATGACTGCAGCAGAGGTGGGGTTTGCTACGTCTTAGCTTTGCTGTGCATGCTTGTGTCTGCAGGTGGTAGAGTCTATATAATTTAGGGAAAATACCTTCCCTCCTAATAGAACACACACTAATTATTAGTTGTTATGAAGTGATTTTATTGTGTCTGAGAAACTACAGAACACAGCAGGAGAATCATGCTTGTTAAAAAAAAATAGTGATGTATGAGAAATGAAGTAAAGGCATGCCCTGGCACAGCCCCCTCGTAAGTGGTACATGTTTATGAAGGTACATTGCATAGGTACATTGTACCCTTGAGAGAAAAATGTTCTTTCATAGAGACTTGTATATTTTTGGTTACTTTATTTTACTCATAACTTTTTTGCACCGTGTGCATTGCTGGAGTGGAAAAGTGTCCCAGTTCCATGTAAGCCACAAAAGCCAACATATCTGTCACTAATAGCTCCTGCGATTAGCACCATGTTCATGTCATCCCCGGGTGAAACGACGCTGCAATCTGACTTGGAGCGCGAGTATCTTACTGCTAGGGGCAGTTCTCTCACTGTGTTAGTGCTGTGGCTGACGCTGGGGTTGTTTACCTGGCTGCTGTGCTCTGGGTCAGGCGATGCTGCTGGAAGAGAGGGTACTTGTAATTCCCGGGAGGTGTGGAGCACACTCCAGGCAGACGGAGTGCCAGGCTGCCGGGTATACCAGGGCTGGTGGAGGGGTTGGCAAACGGCCGGGCAGCCTGCAGGAACCCATGAGGGGCGGAGGGCCCGCCACCCACACCTCCAGGAGAGATTTTGTTCTAGGGACCAGGAGGGCGATGCCAAGTGTGGCGCAATGCAGAAAGTCCACGAGGTCAAGAGTGGACCTGAAAGAGCTGCACAGCAAGCAAGGCACAAGTTTCTTTGCCACCCCTTCTAATTTCTGCTAGGTTTCTGTTCAATTTTTTTTTTCCTCTAAGCAGTTACTTCTTTGTATTTTTCTTCAGATACAGCCCTGTGGCATTGTTTAGGGGTGGTCATGGCAGAAGGAGATGTGATACATCCTCATGAAGACCAGAGTAGCTCGGGGCTCCCTTCTAGTTCTTTGTACATGCATTTTGCAACTTGCTGCAACATCCTGTGAAATATTCAGCCCTGACACTGCATCAAAACCCACGAAGCCATCCGTGCTTCTGGGCCCTGGCTGGAGAGCGGGGATATGTTCCCACACATGGGTGAGAACAGGTAGGCTTGGGGCTTCATCCCAGGTGGGTAAGAGCACATTGTGAGCACGTATAGGAGAGAGTGCTTAGCCAGACTGAGCTTTCCTGCAGCGTACAGGCTGGAGGCCCCATATAAAAACATTTGGCGTTATTCCCAGATGTTTCATTTCTCCAAAACCAGCTGCACTCCCAGGGCCCTAGGAGCGCAGAAGGCAGCAGTGCTGCCCAGCTCTTTGCCTGCTTGTAAGCCTGTGCCTGCTGTGGGTGACTTCTCTGCCCCCCTTTTCCATGCGGCAGCCCAGGGAGAGGGGTCAGACCACAAATCTAGGTGACTGTTGGAAGTTTCTTTTTTTTAATTGCTTCCAAGCATCTTCCCAGTGCACAGCACCTGGTGCAAGCAGCATGCTCCCAGCTCCCTGGCTGCCTCTTGGACCTCTGACCATCTTGCTGGTGTGCCACGTTCTGCAGTCACTCAGAGGGGGATCTGGCCCCACAAGCAAGTCCTTTCAAACTGGAGACAAGCAGTAATGCTGCAGCTGGCCTGACCTGGCCTTGTGACTCTCTGGGCATATGGGGGTGACTCCTACAGTACAAGGTTTGCTCAACAATAGCCCCGTTGTCCCTGGCTGCCCAGGACAACACAGCCCTTCAGAGCACTTGGCCCGGGTGCTCTGCCTTGTACCAGATGCTGATGTCAGAGATGGAGTGGGACATCGCTCCTGGGCAGGGCTCCTCCGCCTGGGCTGCCCTGGCACAGGGCACATCAGCTCCTGGAGTGATGGCGCTGCCTGATCCCCAGGCTTTCACTTTCCTGCCCGTTCCCACCCTACCGAGCTGTGGTGTGGTAACTCCTGCCTGGGGAAGTGTTAGCATCCAGGAGAGCTGGCTCACGGCAGCCTGCGGCAGAGCTCTGGGTCTCAATTCCTATTGTGGGGATGGGCCGGTGACTCAAGTAGTTCATGTCAAACTTTGTCATACCCTTGTGAGCTGAGTGTATGTGGCGACGTGCAAAGCTTGGGCTCAGAAACATGAAACTGTGCTACCAACAGCTCTAGATCTCTTGAGAAATCAGCTTTGTCCCAGCCGGCCGCATCCTGTTATTCTGAGATGTCATGGTAAGCAGACATGATGGCTTCATTTCCTAATAACAGAAAGGTAGCAGGGCAGAGCGCTTGGTGCGCTGCTTGTGGGTGTCCTGAGCTGGCCGCATACTGGCACGCGGACCATTCCCAGACCTCCACAGCCCATACTGGCTCTGCTAGTTAGCAAAGTGGATGCCAAATGTTAACTCTGAACAGCAAGAAATGATGGTGCTGAAAGGAAAACAAGAGGAATGGGAGAGTGCTAACTTCTTGATTTCTCTTTTGGAAGAAGAAAAAAGGACTACCAGGTATTTCAGAGCAACTCTTTGACTGCTACAGGAAAACAGACTGCTGGGAGGGGTGGCTCCATGCTTGAGGGAGGCAGTTGGACACAGTTGTGCTTGGGAATGGATGAGTGGTACCAGCCTGGTCCTTCCTGGCATTCAGGCACTTGCCTTTTAAATTCTGTATGGTACATGTGCTGATTTCCCATGAGGGTCTCCAAGGCCCCATGTTGATGCTGAGATCTGCCTCTTTTCTCTTCAGTACCCCCTGCCTTGGAGTTTAGGCACTGTGTGTGAAGGTTTCTGTTACACCGGTGCTGCAGAGCTGAGCTTCTGCACAAAGTTATGGGCACAGAGATATACTTCAATGCCCCCCCCCCCCCCCCCGTTCCCCCAGGGCTATAACAGGAGATGGGCACATTTGAGGCATCTCTCTTCTTCATTGCTTAGCTTTGTTTTGGACTGGGATTATTCCATCTCAGCTAACTGTCCTCCACATCAGCACCTGGAAAGACTTAATACCAAGGACTGGGAAGTGCTTGGGCACGGTGTTAGGGGCTGCTGAATCAGGTAGCCCACTAGAGGCAAAGCTGCCACAGCTCCATATCCCCGGGTCCAGACAGTAGTGGGGCTAAGCATATATTCCCAGTAGGCATACAACACAAACTCACGTGCGTGGTTCTTCTATACGTATGCACATGGCCAACCACAGAGATCAACGCAGCCAGGAACACTCAGCACTCTCACAAATGGCACCCACAGCCTCATCCTGTTCCTCTTTCTGACAGAAAAAGGATAAAGGTCTGTTAGTGGGGAGTGCATATGTACATGCAATGTGGAGCCCTCCAGTAACTAGCCTGAAATGGTCTGTCTAGAAGCTGGCCCTGGATCCCAGTCTCCTCAGTTGCTGGTGCCTGGTCATGCAGCCCTTGAGACCGCAGCTCTACTCCACTTGCTCATTCACAGACCTCCTCGCACACACCAGCACATGCATAGACACGCACTGAAGATCCTTCCAGTAATGGGACACGGATACCCTGTATGCCTGGCAGATGAGCCACGGATTCTTCCACCTGACACACAGAGACAGGCATAAGCAGATGCGCCTCAGCCAAAAAGTAGAACTTATGGTCCCTATAGTAGTTGGATTGGATGTCCTGGTCCCTCCAGTGGCAGGTCAAAAACCCTCTGGTCTCCAGTATCTGGCCAAGACCTATGGCTGTTTCAAATGCTCAGCTAGTCCAGCTAGTTATGCACCCACCAGTACTCCAGCATCTCCAGTTGTTGGCCCTGCAGACACACTGGCCCCTGTGACTTGTGGTCCCCACTCCAGCTGCTGGCACTAATTAAATCTCTGTGCATGCACATGCATACTGAATGGAGAGGCCCTTACCCAGAAAAATAGTTAGAAATGGATTTTAAGAAGAAGACGGGATGGACTGCAGTGATCAGGCTCAGGGTGTGGACAGACAAATGTGCTGACCAGCTGCCCATTTACACGCAACTAGTTCCTTTCATCCCCTTGCCCCTCTTTCTTCCCCTAACTGTCCCTTGTCTTGTGTAATCCCAGGATGCTCTTTGCCTGCATCCCATAATGAGTTCCATACCCCTAAAGGCAGTATCAGTCTGTAAGATGATCTAGAGAGCCTTTCCCTTGACTCACTGTGATAGTTTTCACCCCAGCCAGTGGGGCTGATTGCTGTCATGCACAGGGGAGGCTCCAGGCAGAGCACTCTGTGGGACTGGGTTATCTTGCTTCCCCACCCATCGCTACCCATCGCTACCCATCGCTGTCCATCTCTGTTCCTGTTCCTCTGTGCTCCACTGTGTGTGGGGCTGAGCCCCACATCACAGAAGTCTGCCTGATTGAACCCTCCTTGGCCATCCCAGGCCACGCTAGAGAAGCTCCACTTAGTGGTGCCAGCTCCTTGCTGCCCAATGTGATCATCCTCAGCTTCTTTCCCATCCAGTCCCACCCTGACCATCACCTTTCCACGCATAGCTCTGCTGGGTAACACTAGCCAGGGATGTGCTGCTCAGAGGGAACAGGACAGATTTCTCCATTAAATGGCTTTTTGTCCATTAGCACAGAAAGGAAAAACAACAGCATATTTCCATAGGGGTTATTTTTTAGCTCCCTGGGGGTAGACATGCACTATACTTGCAGGGATATATGTGTGTGTAGCCAGGGTCACCACGTTCTAGACAGGCTTTCTTACTCGGAGCAGACACCACTCCCATCTGGCTGTTCAGGGTCTTCAGCACTGGCTGTATGGGTGGTACTTCGTTTCCCCTTTCTTGGTTGCTAATTCAGTGTCAGGACTCTATGCTGTTGTCAGATAGTGCTAAATACTGTCACAGGGCAGCACTCACACCATCTGCGAGCGCACTGGAAAGGGAGCACAGGAAAGTGCTGAGCTCTCCTGGGAGCGTGCCGAGAGCTCTGGCAGAGCACGAGGTGAGAAAGCCAGCAGCTGGGCTGGCCGCCTCTGCAAATGGTGCTCACCTTCCTGCCATGCCTGCCACTCCCCAAATCGGGAGCCATCACCAGCTTTTTGTTCTCGTTCTTGCTGACCACCCTCCCCAAATCAGGACCCCACTCCAATCCTCTTTCCCCACACTGAATCTCCCCCACATCTTTCTTATCCTTCCTACTTCTCACACCTGCCTAGCATCCCTCTCCTCAGCCAGAAGCAGCTGACAGCCATTGCCAAGTACCTCCCTGAACTGCTGCTTTGCTGGGGAGAGCACCATCTGTGGTAGGATCTGGACCAGACATGGTGCCATGGGTCCCATGAGACCCACCACAGAAGACAGGCTCAGGTGCAGCCCAGAGCTGTGACCTCTCCCAGTCTGGCCCCTTAGGTGGCTTCAAGCACCAGGCACACATTGAGGAGGGAGAGGACTGAGCTGCACTGAAGCTACTGGAATTGTTCACCTCTGGAGTGGCAGCCCCCGTTTTGGTGGGGTCTAGGTGGGATTCACATATCAGAGCATTTTTCTTCCTGCCTGTTTTGTTCTCTCACACAGCACTGAGCCAAAAAAACATCATCCAGTATGTCTCCCTGGGTCACATGTCCTTTGGAAACAGTTTGGTTTTCCCTATTCTAGCATACTGGCAGAGAAAAGTATACCAGTCCCAGAAGGCTAATTCTCTGCAAACACGGTGCTATTTGTGGATATTACCTTAAAGCAAAGTCTTGGGCACATGGCTGCAGTGCAGCCAGGGACCTGGGTGGGAAGGAGGGAGGATTTTGGCAGCTATGCATCTGGCTGGGAAAGCAGCCCCTCATCGGGGAAGGTAGAGCTGGGTGGGAAGCACGCACACGGCATTGCCGAGCCAAACGGGAAAGAGAGGGGTGCGGAGCTACGGCAGAGCTGGCCCCAGAGCAGGGACCGATGCACAAGGGCTGCCTGGTCCTCCTGGTCACAGCTGCGGTGGGCTGGTGGGAAGGCAGCAGCGATGGCATTCAAGGAAGCAGCAGCTGCACGGAGGTGCTGAGTTATTTAAGAGGAAGAAGGGGTGAAGAAGACTTTGGTGTGGCTCAGAGGAGACTTACTACAGCAGGGAGGTTTTTAAGGCTGGGAAAAATGAGAGCTGACTGGCTAGACCAGCATGTGGTGGTTGTGCTGGGTATAGCTGAGCCCTCGGCTCCAGCCGGGCAGCGCTGGCAGCACTCCGAGGCGCCCAAGCACTTGGCCCAGGCTAAGGGACTGTCTCTGTGAGGAGAAGGGCTGGTGTTAGGGAAGGGGGGCCAGGGACCAGGCACGGTGCCCAAGGAAGAGGAACCCACCAGCCGGGCTGTGGTGGCTGGAGGGGCAGTGGCATTGGCAGTGTCTCGCTGTGTTTCTGCTGCAGAGGCAGTGCCCACAGGGCCACCCAGGGAGGGCGACTTGTCCCCAGCAGCCATGTGCCATCAGATTCAGCTAAACAGGAGCTGTGCTGGTTGTCGTGACAACCGGGATGGGTCGTATGACCCGTTCCACTTTCCAAATATAAATCTGTTTCACACAGTGTATGTGGCTCCATGGAAACCAAATGTTGAGCAAGAAAGATTGCATAAAAATGAACAAAATACAGAATGACTCAAAGTGCTAGAGAAAGAGAGGCTGCGGGTGATGCTGGAGGGGTTCAGAGGTGCCCCAAGCGCTCCGCTAGGGCACAGGTCAGTGCAGCACGCCTGTGCCCCACCTGCTGATCTTCATGCCAGGCTTGGGAGGGACGGATGGGAGTGCTGGTGTAGGCATCCGTGCTGCCAAGGGTCTTCTCGGACTTCTCTCACTAGCAAATCCTGTCGGCAGCATCAGCTGTGCTCAGACCCAGACCCCACTTCTCGGACTGCACCCTCTCTGCATTATTTCTGCTTCATCCCCTCGGGTGACACACACACCTTTGCCCAGTCAGGTATTTATGAAAACTGCAGTTAGACAGAAACATAATAAGCTCAGTGATGTCAGTACAGAACAAGCTGTCCCCCACAGGACAGAGGGCTGTTCTAGTGTGCAGGTTCATGTTGTGGCAGTTTTTCCCTTCTGTGTCTGTGCCTTGCTTCTGGCAGGGAGTTTCCCCACTATGTTTTTTCCAGCTTTCTGTCACCAGTGATCCTCCAGCACCAGGCAGGACACTGTAGGGGAGCTTCTTAGCTGGACTCTGTAGCTTTTCTTCGTGCTGTTGTGTCTGCAGCAGAAGTGCAGTGTGACTGAGCAAGTGGCAACAGCAGGTAAAAATGTACTGACAACTGTTTAATTGAAACGTTTCCCACAGCTAGAGGCATGCTCTTCAGTTGCTCCAAGGCCGCGTGCTTTGTTGAAACAGGATCAGAAAATCACAGAAGAATTTAAACTGGAAGGGACTTTTGGAGGTCTTTGGTCCAGCCCCCTGTTCAGAGTTAGATCAGGTTGCCCAGGACCTATGTTTGTGATTTTGGGATTGTTCTGCTTTGCCTTGGGTTGTGTGTTCAGGAGAGCTCCTGGGCTGCACTCTGCTGGGGCACAGTGCAAGCGAACACATCTTCAGGGAGCTCGGGCTTTTAAGTGCACAGATGTTTCCTCCCTAGGATCCCTCTTTGAAGGGGAATGGGGATTTCCTGCAGTTTGAAAATGGGAAGTGATTTTCCTCTATTGAGCAAGGCTGAACTTGTCTCAGAAGGTCAGTCAGCGTAGGATGGACTGATGTGTGCAGGTCCTCCACTCCCTGTTGCCTTACTTTACCCCTCAAAAGGAGTGAAAACCCTTTTGGCATTCTTTTTTTCCACCATTGGGAGGAGATGACATTGCCAGGTGGTTGACCAAAGGAAGAGGATGAGTCGGGCTGCTATTAACTTGATGAAAAAGAGCAAGGAAGAAAAGAAAAAGAAAATTATAAGGAAATCGGAAGGAATGGGAGAGGCACCCTCACTGCCTCTCTGCTGGATGTGCTGCCTTGTTCTGAGCTGGCTCAGCTAGCCAGCAAGTGCCAGAGCTTCAGCGTACAGGTCATAGCTGGTGGGTTTTTTTGTATGGAGCAGCCAGGATGTCTGACCCAGTTATGCTCTTCAGACATGCCTCTAGACAACCTGTGCTTAACAGCACTGTTCCCTGGTCAAGAGTGTCACCACTGGCTAGGTTGTGATGCTGTGGGATGGCCGTTTTACCTGCACTGGTTGTCCTTCTTCCCCTGACATCACTAACCTAACGCCTGTGGATGCAGGGGGAATGGCCGCAGGTAATGGTCAGGTTCATGTGCTCTGCCCTGAAAAGCACATCCTTCTGCCTCTTGTCAGTGCTGGTGTCCTGGGCTAGGTGGGTTAACCCTGTACATCTGCTCTGGTTGCATGTGTCTGGCGCACAGCTTGGTGCTGAAGAGCTCCAGTGCCTTTTCTGCTTTGAGATGCCTTTTGCCTTTGTTGTTCATTTCTGGTTCATTTCTGCTGTGCCTATATGAGGAAAGTCCTCTCCCTGTGTTTCTGCAGACAGCAAGTGAAAACCATTGCTTGCTGTGGAGAATGAGGCCTATTAGGTCGCTGACTTTTGTCTACCCCTGCATGTACCCCTGCTTTATGGACTCCTGATCCTAGGAAGTCTCATAGGAGGGAAGTGCTTGTGTTCTTGGTTTTGAATGTTTTGAGAGATGCTTTGATCCCTTTTCCAGGCAGCAAATACAGATGCAGGAGGATTTCACTGGGATCACATGTTCTCTGCTCTGCTCACATTGTTCGAATTTCCTGTTTCCTCAGCGGTGTGTTGCAGACATCCTTTTCAGGTCCAGATCTGCCTGTCCGCCGCCATGCAGCGGCTGGTGACACTCCCAGAAGTGACAGCAAGGGGAGTGGCGTGAGTGTTTCAGCTCAGGGGCACTGCAGGAGCTGCAGGATTTGGAAGGCAGAAGGGATTGCCAGCCCATTCAGCCTGAGCTTCTGCACCACTGGGTCAGGGGCTTCAGGGTGCTGTGTTTTTCTTTGATAGAGTAGATCTTCTAGAGAGAGGCACTTAATCTTGATGGAAGAACTACAAGAGGTGCATAGCCCCCTGGTAAACCATTCCATTGACACTTATTCTCATGACTGGCAGACTGATTTCATTCCAAGCCTCCTGGTTTCAGCTTCCCATCACTGTCTGCTGTTCTGTTTTTGCTGGTTCATAATGCTCTCTGCTGGTACCGAAACCTCCTCTCCTTGTAGGCAGTCCATGGTTGAGATTTACTGTTCTCATAAACTATCCTGGCAATAATTCTTCTAAAAATAGGAATGAAAGATGAAAGTAATGGCACAGTCTTGCCGGGCCATCTATGGCAAAGGTGTGCGAGCAGAAGTGCTTCACTTGCCCCATGACATGCGGCCAGGCACAGGGTGCATCCTGGTGGGAGCTGGATTTGGGCAGAGGTTTGGAGCCCATCGGGCGGTGCTGTGCCAGCTGTGGAGGCGAGCACTGGAACCCCATCTGCCAGCCGCTTCCCATCTCTGTGCTGTCTCCTGGCCCCCACCTCTGCCAGCAGGATTGCCTCCCACGACATGCCAGGTTAGCCCAAACACCTCCCATATGGGTGTGCAAACATGGTCCAGTTCAACCGCACTGATGCTAGAAGGGACTGCAGAGGGTCTGGCTAGGACAGGGTTGTGTCTGCTGAGAAATATAGAGAAGAAAAGTCTCTCCTGTTATTCAGATCTCCTGTTTCAGCAGAGAAGCGATGAGGTGCTGCCACTGGCCTCCATGGTGCTTTCAGTCCTGAAAGGATGTGCTGCTGAGCGTGCCAAAACTATGAGGTACTTAATCTGTGATGCATTATAGAGCCCAGTCCTGTATGCTACAACCCCACCATCTATCCCAGAGATTCCTGCTGTCTTTGCTGCAACGAGCGTAGGGTGGTGAGGAAACTTTGATGAAGACTTTTCTTTTTTCTTGTTCAGTTCCTCCCCTGTGCCATTTTCAGCTTCTCTTTCCTCTATAAGAGTATCGGTTTGGAGCAGAGCTGCTATAGGAGTGGGAGTTCAGGTGTGCCTGGGAAGGGGTTGCTCTGGGAGCAGTTAGGGGCTGTACCACAGAAGTGGTCCCAGCATCCAGAGGATCTTCCTCTGCAGTCCCCATAGGGGGACAAAGTCCTGCCCAACAGTGAGCTGCTGTACAGTACACTCCTCTGAAACAAAAGGACAGGGACCACTGTGCTTGCCACACTTCTTTATCGGCAAAATCAGAAGCAAAGATGGAAATATTAGTAACTCAAAAATAGAATTAGCAACAGCAAAACATAATGCTTGTGTGCTTTTCTGAAGTGATACACATTTTGGCAGGGACTGTAGCTCAAACATTGCCTTAACTTTGGTCTTTATACTACATTCCATCCAACAGCTGCTGGTGTCCACTCTATACTGTCCACATCCATCCCTCAGCATGGCCTTTGTTTAAGAATACAACCATGGCATCTGTCTGTGAAAGACATCTGCTTTTCCTGCAGTCCATCAGGGAGACCTGAAGCAACACTGAAAAAGTGACTCAAAGGATGTTGGTGCAATTGCAGGCTTCCCTTAAGCAAACGAGCAGTATCTGTCCTTGCAGGGTCTTGGTGCTGCCTGTGTGAAATGAAGTAATGCCACGGGCCCCTAAAGCGAGCCAAACCTCGTCTTGACCTGCTTGGTAAATGGGATCACTATAGGACCATGTTAAGAAAGAGGGGCAGTGGGAATGGATAGGACTTCAGTTCCAGAAGGGAAGGAGGGTGTTAAGGACAGAAATGGTGAGCACGCGTGAAAAACGTGTGACATTCCGTACTTTCTAGATTCTGGAACAGAACCCAGGGTTGGATTATCCCAAATTCCTCTTTATGGGGTGATCATGCACAGTAGAGAGAATCTGGTGTAACTTTCTTATCTTCAAGGCCAGGGATCCGTGCAGTGAGTCTAAAGGCCTCAACCTGCTGCCAAATTCTCCCCAGGCTGGTACACTCCTACACTGCGGGATTTATTTTGTTCTTCAATGTGCTTTTGGAAGCAATGATGGGGGACCATTAACCCTGTGATGGAGAGATTTCAGGAGCTGTCCTGGGATTTGTCCCAGCACTCTGTGCTATCCCATGGAATATGCTGGGAGAGAGACTGGGTTTGTTGTTCAAAGAATAGCTTGGGGCTATCATGCTTTCCCTTCTGATCTGACCTCTGCACATGTTACTGCATCCTGAACCTTTGAAAGCCTTTTAGCCCTGGCTTTCTCACCAGACCTACCTGTGTTTTGGACAAGGACTGTGTGGATAAGGTGCCCCTCAGGAGGCAGTCCTGGAGACAGAAGTCAACCAGCCACCTTCTTAGCTGTTATTGCAGTTACTGGGGTGACTGCACTCGTCAGGCTACTCTTTCCAAGAATTCTTTTTTCTTCCCAGTGTTTTCTTCCATTAGGTGGAACTGTAGAAAGGGGTGTCTGAGAGAGGTGTGAGATGGAAAAGCTCTCCTGCCTGGCAGGTCACAGGACCTGAACAGAACCAAAAAGTAGCTTGCACAAAATAGCTTTTGCTGGCAAGAAGTATGTGTCAGTGCCATACACCAGTGCACTGCTCTGCATCATCTGCACAAGCACTGCGACGCTCCCGGGGTTGTCATGCTGGGAGGCCTGCAATGAGTTAATTTCAGCCTTGACTAGGAGTAAAACTGAACAAAAGGATGATGCTGGATATTGGGGCCGTACTGCAACTATCAGGGCTGTGTGAGCGAGTTCCTGGTGGTGCCAGTACGTGGCTGTAAAGAACTGGAAATGAGCACATGGTTGTTGGAGCTATGTTAGCAGTAGCATTGCATAGTGAAACAAGGCACTTCCATAAACACCCATATCATGTTGGAGAAGAACACAGATAACCCAGGGTAAAACTGGGATAGCTTAATGTTTCTGTCATATTCATGTGGTTTAATGTTTTCATTAGCAGGATCCAGAGCTTTCATGGAAAGCTATATGAAAGAATGAGGTGTTTCAGTGGCATGAATGGAGGGGTCCTGCCCCTGTAATCACAAAAGAGGCATGGTTGTGCTGGCTTCACTAAGACAAGAATTTCATTTAATGCATTTCTAGGCAATAGAGTAACACCAACAGTAAATGAGAATGTGTGCCGTTGGGCAGGCTGACGTGGAAGAGAAGTCTTCACTTGCATCTTAAGCTGAGATCAGCAAAAAAAAATAAGTGGTAACATAAACTGTAAAAATCTCTGCTTTCTCACATGTACAGCAGGGTGAGTGGAACTGTAGATTGATTTAATTAAACCTTAGAGAGCAGAAACACAGGGGTTAAGAATAGATGGTGGAGATCCTACTGATGAATACTGCATACTACCCTGCTAGCCACAGGCATGCAGAGCACCCAGCAGAGCCCCTTCGCACCTTACCACCTTACCAGCAAACTTGGTCAGTTCCCGTTGGGCCAGCCGAGTCCCCCAGTCTGTATTTCTGCCCAAGGAGAGGAGCTAAAACCTTAACCAGCACAGGCTCCATCTGTGCTGCAGCACTAATACAGTATTCATCTCACACCGGCCTTGCTTGTGTCTACGTGGCTGCCCCGTAGCCTGTGACCTGTCTGTGCAAGTATGCTCGATGAGGCACGAACACAAGATCATTCTTGAGTTCAGTGCCTCTTGAGAGCCATTGTAATCAGAATTTTCTGAAACGGAAAAGAAATATAAAATAGACTACTGGCTCCAAAATCATGAAATGTCCCTTTTATGCTGGGTTGGAACAGAATTGGAATTTCACTTAGAGACTGAATGTGTAGGAAGACATATCACAGGTTGCTTTCTGATGGTGCTGTTCATACGCCTGTCAATGTTTGAACATTGTATGTAGCCAGATGCTCAAACTCTGCCTGTCCCCTGGATGTGGCTGCTTGTGAATCCAGTGCAGTCACTTTCACACCCCACCGTGTCAAGGCATTTCCTGGATAGACATCAGCTTCCATGGGATAAATAATTCCATTTCGCACATTTTTCATTGTTCTTTTGTATTTCTTCCTTTGAAGGCAATGCAAAAAAACCAAATAAAAATTAAGTACATCACATGCCTGGTTTGCCTTAGGGAATGTGGGAAAGCAAAAGGGAGCTCTCCGGGTGTGAGCCAGGAGGAGGCTGTTGGGTTCATAGCCACAGCCCTGTAGGGCTGCATCTGGCCATCTTTGGCCATGCATCTTATCTCTCTACCTTTGCTTTACTCAGTTTTCCTGGATGAAGGGACTGGTGGGATTCATGCCTCCTTTGGGATGAAGCCCTCTTTGCCAATCTCACATTGAGCAGCGGCTGTAAATCCCAAGCTACCAAGGAACCACCAGAGCTACTTGGAAGAGGGAAGTAGTTCAGGTGATGCGATGTAGTGCTAACAATTACTTGCACTTCAGCTTCACCAATTTTCCTTGTGCACGGAACCTGCGTTGAGGCTGGCAGCTGCGTTGGTGCAGAGGTGTACAGCCGAGGTGGCACCTGAACCCTGACAGCAGTTCTGTGTGTGCCTGGAAAGCTGGTGACAGGATGATGCTCATCTCCTGCTGTTCTTAATGATCTAGATCACTCCTAGTAATCTGGATCCTAGTGATCCTGTATCTGGATGCTATGGATGCAGATAAATAATGTACGCATTGCTAATCACATGCATTATTAGTATATAATCAGCATACAGATAAATTTACTTCAGCATGCTGCTTCTATAAGCAGCATGGCTCTGCACTGTTTTTTCTTGAAAATGTCTGAACGCGATGGTGCCCCTGCAAATTAAATTGGGGCAGCACCTCCATGACCAGTGCTTTGACGCACCAGTATACCCAGATGAAAGTAAACGAGTGCCAGATACATACCTTTCTTTCTCAGACACTTGATTATTTCATGTTTTGCATTTTACTGCTTAACGAGAGTCATTTTCTTGGACCGGTCCAGGTGCTCATGGGATATCAAATGCAAAGGGGTTTCATCTCTCTCCCAAAGGATGTTCTGTGTAGCCAGTGCCCCAAGGGAAGGTTGCTTCATGTTCTGGATGAAGCTAGGACAGATGCGGGGAGAAATGGACTGCAAGTCTTTGGGTGTATTGCAGTCTCTAGAATGCCAAGCCACATGGTACCTTTCCAGACGTATGTTTGGTTAGAATATACATTATCTAGATACTGACTTAATAGGTTGGGTTTTTTTCTTTTCTCAGCAGAAACCCAGAAAGGCAACTCCTCAGACAGGAGAAGATACCTTGAACGGCCATCTTCCCCCCGGCTGGCAGAGCTATATGTCTCCCCAGGGCCGAAGGTACTATGTGAACACCTTCACAAATGGTAAGTGGGGGTGGGGGCTCCAGTAAATGTGTCACCCTGACAGTACAGATCTGTTGCAGGGAATTGTGTCTCACGTTGATTTTGATGACAAAGCAGTCTCGGAGTCAAAGGAATTAATATGACCCTGCCACCATAGGAAAGAAAATAATTATAAGAAGATTTAGTCTTCTGATCCTCTGTCATCTTAATTCTGACCATTAGAAGACATCTGAAGCTTTTACAAAAGACACAGGATGTAAAGTAGACACACCCCTGCCATAAATGTTTTAGAATATAAAACACCATTAAGGATATAATTTTTACTACACCCCTAATACGGAAATATCCTTTCCCTTTAGTTAGAGATATTTATGTGCACATAGGTACATATAGGTAAAGCAGTCTGATAGAACGTCAGCTATCACTGAAGCACCATTAGGGGAAAACAGAAATAGTTAATTGGAAAGTTGCTCAGGTCACAGTCAGCTTGCCCATGGAGACAAGAGAAGAAAAATACATGTCACAGGAGATCAAAGACAGAATTTTCAGTCTGTATTTGTGTATTTTTTTCACTGTCATGCTAGTAGAGAAGCAGACTTAACTCATGATCTTATCAGCTGCTCAAGACCTGTCAAACTTGTACCACCCCTGGCTAACCTAAGACTCTGTGTCTACCTGCTTTTCTTGTCGTGAGCTCACAACAGCATTGCAAAACAGGGACTTGGGACCAGCAAAACCAGATTTCTTTAGCAGAAAGAATGACAGAATGACAAAGGAGGAGAGTACAGCAAGAGTTCACCTTGTTCACAAAGGAGTTGAAGCCATCAGGAATGACCACTGGCATTCTTCTTTCTGACGGGAGAGCAAGGAGAGCCACAGGCTGTCGCAACAACGCACCTCATGGTCCATTCAGGGACTGATGCATTTTATTTCAGAAGCCTTTGGCCTAGAACTTGGCCAAGTCATGATTTACCCAAGTGCTATGCATGGACATCTCATCGCTGCCTTCATTTTCAAGCACAGTCTGCTGTGGCTCATGGGCAGCATCCCTGGCACGGCTGGGGAGGTCAGTAGGAGTCAGATACCCTGTCCCCACTGCAGTTCAGAGGTGGGTGAGGAGGTGATTAAAATCAGTCCTGAGCCATCATGGTGATGGACCCTTACTCACAAGCACTGGGTTGAGGTCAGATAAAACCATTAAGAGGCAGAGCCTGGTTTTTATGGGAGCCTGGTCTTTCCCCTCTGATTCCACAGCTGGGACAGTCTGAAATTATTTTTCTCATGCCCCACACATGCAGCAGAGACTGTGAGGGGTCAGTGAATAGAGCTGTAGGTGCTGATAGCAGTAGTGTTTCCCAGGAAAGGCGTGAGCACTTCTCTTTCTAAGACACTGTGCATCCTGACAAACTGTATTGATAACTTCTTGCAGGACAGAGGTCCAGCTTCAGCAGGGCTGGTGGAATGTGGTAGGCCCTTTTAGAATAAGGCACAGCATGGGGAAGTAACAGCTCTGGTATCTGTCCATGCAGCCCAGAAGAATCTGGATGCTGCGTCTGCCTGTTAAAGGAAGATATTAGAGATTACCCACCTAACTACTGTTGTGTCTGGTCTCAGCCAAATGCCAGCAATGTTCTACATGTATTAATCCCGTGTAGATGGGTGCAATAATGTACAGACTATTGTAAAACACGAAATTCTGTGTAAGATACATTCAAAGGTTAAACATGCCAGTGAGTCACTAGAGGGAAGAAAAGGGAACTTGGGGCAACAAAGTGTTAACGAGTCAGTCAAACAGAGTAGGTCCCACCCATCTGAGGAAGAAATATTTGCATCTCCAAGGGAGTGAAGCAGTCCTTATTTTAATGAAGACAAATCCCAAACTATCTCCTGGACAAGGAGTAAGTGCTGTGAGACTGAGGGTGAAAGACTAAATCTGTCCCAACCCCCTTCAAAGGGCTCGGGAAGGAGCCTTCCCAGAGGCAAGGAGCATCCCAGAGCTGCAAATGGGTGTAAATTGTGATGCAGACTTTCTCCTGAAGGCTCTTTTTAGATGCAACAAGGCATAAGGTATGCTTGGAGAAGGGAGATCTGTGTAGCACCCCACCAGAAGAGGATAGCACTTCAGAGTGCTAAGAGAATGAGAAAACTTTCTGGTTATTTTTAGTCTAGGTGTTTTAATGGTGGTGGGGGGTTCTTCACTTTTGTCTTCCGCAAACCTCTGTACCTGCTTTGCTGAAACTAAATGTTGTGAATTAAGTATCATATTAGAATTGTACATTAACATAGCTGCGCTGGAAGCTGAGTTTAAGGCAACTCGGATAGCAGCGAGGCACTGTTCGCTGAAGGTTATGGTAGATGTTTCAGCTGGGGGACCTCAGCCTGTCTACTCAGCCCTCCCAGGGCCTTCTGCTCCATGGAGTAGGTGAAGGGCTGGCACCAGGAGCCAGATGAGAACCCTCTGACAGGCAGCAAAACACTGGGACATATACTTGGACTGTAAGGGTTTCCAGGGACCTTGTTATGCTGGGCTGCACTGAAAAATGAGTTTTTCTTCTCCATTTGGAACCTTCTGTCAGAGAGGACTTCAGTTTTCAGTCCCGAAGTGGAAGGAGGTTCTGACTTCAGAGCATTTTAGGCGTGTCCCTATGTGTGTCTCATGCCTCCTGTTATCAGGACCTACAAAGCTTCCTATTCAACAGGAAGAAACATTAAATTGTCCTGGAAAGGCTCTGTGGTTGCTATCTGTCATCGACCAAAGGTAGATTCCCTCCCAGGCTCCTCTGAAATGCTCTCCAACTCCTTCCATTTCCAGGTCAGGATCTGCACATGGACCAGAATCACTGAGCCAAATCAAGGGTGTCTTCTCAGGGGCTGAAGCACCAGATTATCTAAAGGGACTGTACAACCTCACCTTTGTTACAGTGGCTTGTACTTTATGCAGATGTTTTTTTCTTCCTTGAAATTTTTGAATCTAGGAAGGGACTTCTAGGTCTCAACCATGGTCTGAGCTCTGCTTGCTGAGAGAACAAATGGTATCAGAGAGGAGATGAGTGGTCATTCTTCCAGCTTACAGCAGCTCTCTCTGGCTGCTGCGGAGACTTTTTTTAATGCATTTTTTTCCTCTTATTTTAAATAACTTAGAATATCCTTCCTATCAAAACTTTTCTGTATTGTTCGCTCTGTACTTCTACCCGCTGAGGCTGAGCCAGGCAGTGGAGCTGAAGCAGAAGCAAGAGGCTATCTGCTCCTACTCCAGCTTGCAGAAATTTAAGAGGAGAAACTAGTAATCACTAGAATAAGCACAGAGCCATTCAGTGGACAGAGTGGGAGATGCTAGTGCTTTTTCATAGGTAGTGATCTGGGGGAGAAAGTAGCGAGGCAGTGAGTGGAATGAAGGAAGGGCTTCTCTCCGTGACACAGAGCACCCAGGAGTATCCTCAGCTGGAGCCCTGCTAGCAGTTCCTCCAAGGTCTGCCTTGCCCGTGTGCTGTACGCACCCTGGGGACCCTGTCTGGCCGCTTCCATCCAAGGATGCAGCTGCTGAGCCTCCACCAGCAGCGTGCTGCTGCAGGAGCTGTCTCTGATGCCACTTTTTCCAGAGTACAGAGGTACCCAGGCTTGGCCTGCCCCTAAGCTCAGCTAACTGCTGGAGTGCTACACTGTGATCTTTCTTTCAGGGCTGATGTTGGTAGCAAATAGAGCACTGTGCTTTTGGTTGAACAGTGCTCCGCAAGGTCTCCTGTAGCTTGAAGGCTGCAAATGCATGCTCTTGCCTTCTTTTTATACACATAACATAGCCCTTAGGCATTGCAATCATGCATCCTCCCTTTGGTTGTCCTTTCCATCATGTCTCTCATGCATGAAGTTACTTATGTCCGCCATATGCTAAGCATATGTGGAAGCTCCAGGCATTGGATTCACTGTCTGTTCTTTTAGATGTTGCATTTGGACATCCTCTGAGTGGCATGTCCTCTTGCAGCACACCAGCTGTCCTGCATGCCCAACCAGTTACCATGTCAGCCAGTGGGAGGCACATCCCAGAGCAGGGTGGGGATGCTCAGGGCTGTGGCTGGGCACTGGGTCAGGTAAGGGCACAACAGAGCATCCCCCTGCCCTACTCTAGGCCCTTGCTACCACCCACCACCTTTTTGAAGGTGGGCACTAGCAAGAGCAGGCTTTTTTGGCTGGTTCATAGCGGTTTTAGCACTTCCACCACTGACAAGCAGTAGTCAGAGGAGGTATGTGCCCTCTCACCTGGTAGGACTGTGGTTAAACATGTATACAGCCTCTGGGCAGGGCAGGTCTGTGAGCAGAGACCCCAGTGCAGGAAAGGCAGCTCATTTACAGGAAGACAGGTCTTAAAAGCAGCAAAGACAGTCTGAAAGCTGGCTCAAGGGAAAACAAACTAAAGAGAAAGGGGACCATAGTTAAATGACAATAAGAGTGCAAAACTGCTTGGCAGATCATACTCAGCCCAGGTAATCAGCGGTCCCGTCAAAGGGAGATTTGCACCAAAGGAAATCCTGCGGGGATCTGTCGGATTTCCAGTAATGAATGGCATGTTGACATTGACAGTACTTACTCAGATGTTAATTTTAACTGAAGCAGGGAGAGAACATGCTGTGCTGCACAGAACAAGCGAAGAATTCACAGTCATCCTGCAGCTGAGGGCACACGCTGGAAGATCAGGATGCTGTTCAGTAAAGATGCACTTAAGATTGGATATTTCATCAGAAATATTTAAGTGACAAAGACAGGCAATGGAGAAGTTTACAGACAAAAAGACGCAGGGGCTCTGGAGGATCTAAAACTGAGTGTGAGCCAGCAGTGTTGTGCTGGTAGAAAAACAGACAGCATTTTCCATTGTATAAACAGCAATGTTGTGTGTGAGGCATGAAGTAAGCCTCCAGCTTTACAAGGAAATTATAAAGCCTCAGCTGGAATATTTTGTCTGTTTGGACTCTACACTTCAGGGAAGATGTGAGCCAGTTGGATAAAGCCCAGAAGAGAGTAGCAAGAATGATGGGAGATGTGGAAAACATGGCCTGTGGGAAAATGTCGAGAGATTGGGGCTGTCTGCCCTAAGAAAGCGAAGATGTGGATGGGGATACAAAAGTAGGCTTCAAGTGCATAAAATGCTGTGGCGGGGAAGACGGTTTGCAATGCCTGTTGTCACTAGAAGACAGGGTAACACTTTGGTTGCAATGAGGACAGCTCTAACTCTTCCAAGCTCTCTAAGATAGTAAAGTGTGGGAGTAGGGAGTTGCGTGGGAGTCTGCATCACTGGAGGTCTCTAAGAGCAGGTTACGCAAAACCATGAAAAATCATGTTGGCCTTGCTTTGGGGCACAGCAGGAACAAAATGACTTCCTGAAATCCCTGTCAGGCCTGCTTTTTCAGTCTGTAAAGCCTAACCTAAATGAAAAATATTTATTAGTGTAGAGGATGACAAATGCCTGCAACTCACATGAGAGTTGTACTTTATTTGGTATCTTTGTGTTTCCCCAGTTTTTACATATGTCGCATCTAAGTAGGCTGTTGTCACTCAACTGCTGGTTTGCTTTTTCTGGTTGTCTAAGTCAAAGAATCTCAATAGGAGTTCAGAGGAACATTTACTGTGCTTTCATTTCATGTGTACCCCCATGCACCTGTGCTGAATATTCCCACTGCGCTTTGGGACAGATCCTGCTCCTTCCTGGGTAGTCCTGCCCTCCTGTTCTCCAGGGAAAGGCAGGATTAGCCAGCAAAGCATGGGGCAGAAGCAGCTGGTGGGCTCCACACTGCGCAGTCAGTCTGCTGGGAGCAGGGAGGGGGCACAGCCTTTGAAGAAGATCAGCGAGCAAAGCTGTATGAGTTTTGATGCAGTGGGGCTCTGTGCTGCTCCCCAGCTCACCCCTTTGTGGAGTTCTGCTCCCTTCTCCTGAAAACAGCAGGTGTTGGGTGACCAGTCCATCCAACAAACTGCTTTTCTGAATGTGCCTGGCACTGCACCAACTCTGCTTCACCATTTGCTTCCTTCCTCACACAGTGAAGAAGCTTTTTTTTTTGGATTAAATAGGGTTTTTGCTTTTGGTGCTTGAGCTATTCAGAGATGGGAACTCAAGTATCCCTTCCAATTCCTGGGGCAGGAAAATGGGATTTTAGGCGCAGGTAATATCTCGATCCTTCTGAGCCTTCATAACACAACAGAACCCTCCCCTGCTGTGAGGCATTAATATTATTGTCAGCTCTTTCCAGTGGTTAGTGTCCTTCCACATTGTGATTATCTGCCTGTGCATCCATAGATCCTATCTGACCATTATCGTATTTCCACCATGAGTGTTGTTGTGTGATCTAATTTTCATTGCCTTTATGTGAAAAACAAAAGGAAATTGGTTCTTAATTGGAAAGAAATAGAATTTATGAGGCAATGTTCTTAAGTGGGAAAAAAGGTGTTAGAAAAATCCGTAATCAAAGAGCTGGGGTGACTCTGTATGGAACAAACACTTGTGCACAGGTAAATGAGACAGCGACAAAGATAGCCCATTCCTGTCTATCTCCACTTGATGGCCCAACCAGATAAACACATTTATCATCCTTTGAAACTGGTTGGACTCAATCTTGAAACCATTTTAAAGGCCTCTGACCTGTAAAAGGTCTTCAGAATGAAGCCTAAGAGAATTTCAGTGTACTTAAAATTTGTTTTCATGGTATAGCCTGCTTTAAGAAGGTTGAGTCTGCATCAATTAGATTACAGTCAGGATGCCTGGCATCTATCTTGTGCAACATCTAGACATCCAAGCTTGTCATGTCAAAATGTAAGAAAGAGGAGAGAGATGCCAAGCCACTGTAAAACAGCTGGAAGACCCTTCTCTGTAGCAGTCATTTTGCATCATTAACTCTGCAAGGAGTCCTGTGCTGGAAGGACAG
The DNA here is from genome assembly GCF_023634085.1 of Falco cherrug. NCBI lineage: Eukaryota > Metazoa > Chordata > Aves > Falconiformes > Falconidae > Falco > Falco cherrug. Next base: position 119,219,208 of record NC_073697.1, read on the forward strand.
TCAGGATACCTGTCCGGAGTTTCGGAGAGTTAAATGCGCGTTTGCACTCTGTTAAAACCAGGACACCATCGAGAAAGGGTGATAAACTGGAAAGAAGTGCATGCAAAGGAGTGCATGGCTGCCCGGCTGCAACCCGCTGTCCTTGTCGTTGTCCTAGTCGTTGTTGTCATTGTCGTTGTTGTCAGTCTGCAGCACTGACTGGCCTCTAGGATGCTCACTCCCTGCCCTTAGATAGGTTTCACCATCCCTACCACCGTCTGAGCAGGGCAGATGTTGATTTGCCTGACAAGATACCATCTGCACGGTGGACAACTCGGTTTGAATGGGGTCTTTCGGTCTCACTGTTTATTCATGAAAAGAAATAATTGTCTTTACCTCTCAATTGTCTTCCTGATGTAGGTATCTAAAATAGCTAATGTGGGCTACACCCTGTAAGTGCCAGTTTCTCTTCACTGACTCTAAGGAGAGCTTCGGTGACAATACCGACCCCACAGACAGGTAAAGCTGGCTGTAGTGAATCTCGTTGGGGACCTGAGTTTGCAGCCTAGAACCGAAGTGGAACTTAAAAAATGTCCTGTTTCTTTGCATGGGGTTACTGCCCCTTCCTACTCCCATAGCAGAATGAAGCCACAATGGGGTCAGCAGGCAGAGAGGGGGCTGCACAGTGAAACAGTCTCTTCCCATCAGGTCATCTGGTGAGCACACCTCACATCCAGCACACCTGCCCTGGTTTTCTTCCCCAGCAGCGCATAGGATGCATAGGATGCATAGGACATTTGTAAAATGCCGCACCCCATTTCTATGCGTGGTTCCTACAGCAGCTGCAAATACCCCGACGGCTCACACAGGCACACAAGCACACACCTGCGCGTGTGCTCACACTTCAGAGGGACAGCGCTTTGGGGGAGATTCACTGTCTGAAAAGCTGCGGTACTCATGGGGGTTACTTAAATAACAGGAGCTGGAAGGCCAGGACAACAGCTCTGCAAATCAGACCAGGGCAAAAATATTTATCCCGGGGCAGGAAGCCTTGACAGGTTTAGGACATATCAGAAATATGACTTGTTGGCATAGCAATGGTTGAGGAAAGAAATATGTCTTTACATACTTCCATTGCATGAGTACTAAGAAGGTGGGAGGCCGCGTGGCAGCTGGCAGGAGGGCGGTGGAAGGAGAAGGCAGGCTTTGCAGGCACAGCTCAGGGATGTCTCAGGGACAGCACCTTCCCCACAGCACCTGGCCTCACACAAGGTAGCTCCAGCATAGGGCTGGCCGGAGCTGTTCTGTTGTTGCAGAGCTGTAAGCCCCACGGAAAGCTTCTATATGTGCTAGAAACTCCTAGGTCTGGGCTGAAAAAAAAAAAATGCATTTGGGCGTGCAGTGCTCGTAGGTTTGATTCAGCAGATGGAGAAGTAATTTTCTGCTGTTTGGGCAATGAATGGGAGACCAATGGTTACTCTGAGAAGTAACTCTGAAGGTGGAACAGTCCTCCCCAGAGCTGCAATACTGGCTTTTCTGCAGCACTGTCTCTGTGCCCTTGAACAATACTACTCTGCCTTGGATTTTTTACCCATCAAATTTCAGATGTTAAAATCTCCTAGCCAGCGTTTGGCTATCTCCACACCCATGCTTCCTTGGTTTCTTCAGCCTCAGTACTACTATCCACAGGCACACAGCGCTTTGCAGTACCACAAGTCCTCTGATGTGCGCTCAGTGTGTTGTCCCACACCCACTGCATGTGCCAAGGGAAGAGGAATTGGCTGTTTGAAGTGTGCGATCAGCCCAGTCTCCTTGTCCCCATCTCCTGAAGCTCCTGCTGCCCTGCAGATGAAGTCTGGGCTGTAGCAACCATGCCTGTGGCTCCGGATGGGGAGAGCACGGCATGACACCCACCCCTCTCAGGCCCAATCCTTCCCCGTGGCCAGGAGGGGTTTGGAGGGATGTTTGTGTGATGCTCCGGAGGCCTCTGTTGCGCTCCCCCCCCCAGGACCTGTGTCCATTTCTCCATCCAGCTGAGATTGCCTGTACCCGGCTATGCACAGGGGTGTCCCTGTCCCTTTCTTCCCAAGGTAGGTACCATTGCAGCAAGTCAGCAAGAAGCATTGTTGTTCTGCTGGAATTTCAAGATATGAATGTCCCCAGGCTGGTCTGGGTTGCGAAATCACTGTGTGTGAAGCTTTCAAAACCTTTCATGCATATGAGCTGATGGGAAGGCTGTGAATAGGAAGAAGCCCTGTCTGGGAGAGGGCAAACAGAGAGGGCTGACATTGACACTGAACCCTGAGCACAGCTGGACGACCCGTGGGTCTTTTGGAGGCGAGTGCAGGTAAGGTGAAATTATTTCTGCCCCAGACATCTGACAGTCCCTATGAAACAACTATGTTTATTTACTTGCTGCTGTTTCAGGGGGTTGGTAGCAGGCTTCGGACTGGCATTTTCAGAGCCTAAAGCAAGGAGAATAGCACTGCTCTCCTCTGCCTCATCCCTTTACAACGCTTCATATTTGGTTCAGACAGTTATCAGGGCTGCTGGCAAGTTAATGCAGCTTACTGGGGCTGAGCCTCTCCCTTTCCCAGGACTGCACTGTCATCATCTGAAACAAATGTATGCTCCTGAAGTAATTCCCTAGTATGACATTTTCTTATCAATAATGATTGCAGTTCCATGTTGTGATTGCAAATGAGAGGAGACATGAGTCCGGGCGCAAGTGATGGGGAAGGATGTAAAGGCATAGGGTAGGATGGGTAAATGAAGGGGCAGAGAAGGTGGAAAGCAGTCAGGGTGGGAGGGTGTAGATGCTATCCAATCTCTGAAAGGTGTAAAGAATTGTGTGCTTTGCATAGCCTCTTAAAACCATCTCCTGTGCATGGGCAATACTTACCCATCTTTAAGAAAACTTGGGATGAGCAATCTCCTCTGCTTTCACATCCCATTAATCCTCTTTTCAGATGTGAGACTGTTGTAAGCCATTGACTGAATGGTGCTGGCAGAGCAGATGACACTGCATGTAACCTGGAATGTAAAAGGACATGGAAAAGTTCCCAGGCTGCTTGGCAGGGGTGACCTTAGTGTGCTTTCTGAGAGGGGAGCCCTAGGACCACGCTGCCATGCCGAGTTCAAAAATGCCAATGTGCCCAGAATGCATAGCTACTATGTGGTTAACCATACAGTTCCTCAGTGTCTATGGGAGTGGTTTACAACTGTGTGTGGGTGGTAGATTCAGCAGGAAAATATTTGATTATGCTGAAGAAACTCTCTGATGTGCTGCAGCTGTAATGCCTCTTGCATTAGTCAAACAATAGCACTCCAGCTACCTTGTCCATGACATTAAAGATGACTTATATACTTATGACACAAGTGTGCACGTGGCTTGCTGCCATCTTGCATTCTCAGCTGAGGTCAGCCTTACATGGTGTGTCCTTATTTCCAGGATTTTCTTGTCTGTGGTGTTATGTTCTTCCCGTTTACTAAACAGTTTTCTGTCTGCTGGAAAGCAGGAATTCTCTTTTCACGTTATCTTGATCCTAACTAAGGTCCATGTAGTCTCATCGTCACCATCATCAGTAAAATGCCACCTGCAACAGCAAGTTCTGGGGCATAGATTCCTAGGCAGTCCTGAAACATGTAGCTGCAAGCAGTCATTTCCTTGAAAGGAATCTCAAGTCCAGTACTTCAGGGGTTTGGGAAAATTTTCCCAAGCTGCCTGAAAAAATTATGTATTACTTGGTGTCCTCCTGGTACTACCAGTCAGCTTTTCCGTTTCTGTCCTCCTGGGTACTCTTTCCTGCTTACCTTGGTTTAACCTTCACCATTCTTCCACTGAAGTTCCTAACTCCAAGCAAGGCTCTGATCCAGCTGTGCAGCCACTGCACCCTGCAGCCTACTTGCTGACCCCAGGAAGAGCAGGAACAGCACGTGCTTCTCTAGCCAGCGCCTGAGCAGTCGCTGAAAACTCAGTGCCATAAACACGTTGCATTTCCCTCGCAAAACTAGTGCTTAGAGACCTCAAACATCCTGCGGCTAGTGAGCAGCTGCGTTCTTTCCATCCAGCATGGTGCTGTCTTTGTCTTGCAAGTACAATTTCCCAGGGCACCAAAACAGTGTCTGCTAAAACATCCCAGTCTGAGTGGTTAAGCACTGACATGTCGAAGCCCCATTGGAATCCACAGCTGGAAACTCCACCGGTCTTTGTCCTCCTGGTGCCTCAGCTGCAGGCTGTTGTCATGAGCAGTGCCTGGCACAACATGGGCAGGTGAGAGATGGTGACGGTGGTTGTGGTCATGCTTTACGCAACTCCTTTGTCATTGCTTTGCCTGGGGCAGAGAATACCCACAGAAACTCTAAGGGACTTCGGCGTGTTACAGGGTTATCCATCCTAAAATACACCATTCACTGATGTCTCGTGGCTTCTCAGCAATGCCAGAGCTGAGAGCACTGGAACATTAGTATGTTGCAAGCTCAACTATTATTTCCTAAAACGCACAGTTTTTGAGCATTGTAAGTACATAAAAAGGATTAAATTAAGAGGTGCCAGGTGCAAAGGAAACCTCCCAACTGCACCATTGTAAGCTACACCTTAATCAAGGATATGAAAGCAATTTTAATAATGCTGCATTTCACTGAGTAATGGGAGGATGACAACAGACTAAGTAGGAGAATTTTCTGCCCTGCGATCACACAGTGATATTTGCATTTTCACTGACGCTGTTGTGAGTGGGGAAGGGAATTGGGTGAATTCGGAATGTGGCCAGTTCTCAGAGGAAATGCATACAGGATCTATCCTGGCAGCCCAAGCACAGCCTGGAATGAAGCTGGCTAAGGGTGGCCCTAAGGCTACTAACAACAGTTGGTCATTTTGTAACTTTACCTCCAACCTTTACCAAATCTTGAAGTCTTTATTTTCAGAGGAGAAACAAGACTTACTTCATCCTCTCTTGGTTAGAAAGTAACCTGAAGGCGAGCTGGAAGCATGCCATTTCTTTGAGAGAGATGACCCAGTCGTTCAGCTAGACTGGCATGTTCCTGGAGCTCCAGCCCAGCACACCTTGTCACGTCCCTGAGAGCCAGAGTGCGCACGTCAGCCTGGGGCTCAGCAAAGCCAGATGCTTTAGAGGGGTTCTCTCCTTGAAGACAGCCAGTCTGCAATGCTGGAAAACAGTGAGGAAGTTCATCACTTGCAGACAGTTCTTGCCTCCTCTGAAGTACTTGCTAGACCTGAAGTGAGATATCAGTGGGTGGAACGAATATAACCATGACCTACTCTAGTACTTCCTCTGCATAATATTTTTCCATCTCTCTGAGTCAGTTAAGGAGCTTGGAAGGATTTAGTCTGTGGGTCAAGATTTTTCTTTCATATGTCACTAGCTACGGTCAACACCTACTCCAAACTTATGAACTACAGCTGAAATAGTAATTCATCTGTGGAAACACCGAAGAGATGTCAAGCATTTTTATTACATGTTTTTTTCTTATACAGATAAAGCTTTTTAGTGACAGCTTCCCTCTGACACAGGATGCCCTGTCAAAAGGGTGATACAGAAACTCACCCTGGTAAAGTGGCCTAAAACCTAGAAGAACAAAGTGTGTCTCAGGGAGTGCTGGAAATAGCATTATTATAACTACTAAGCCTGCAATGAAGGGCTTGCTTTTGTTACATGGTGTTAGTAAAAGAGGGGCACGGTACAGGTCTCCGTGCTCAATTTGAAATATCAAGTAAGGACTGCTGTCAGCTGCAGCTTTTCCTGTGCTGCTGAGGTAGTGACAAGCACCTCAACCCTCAACACATGGACAGAAGATTTCAAGAACTCTCGGATGGAGCCTGTCTCCACAGCACTGTTTTGGGACCGAGGGTAAAAGCTGTATGGCAGCCTCAGTCTCTTTTTTTTTTTTATTGGACTGCCTATGGGACAGAGCTGGATTCCAGTTCTGACACTGCACACCCCCCCCCCCCCCGAACAAACTCATACGCTACGTGATGCTCTGCTTTCAGCACTTGCAAGGTTGAATCTCATGTTTTGCGCAGGTGCAGAGAGATTTGCCTCTGTCACTTCTACCTGCTTTTCTTGTCTATTTTCATTAGGTGTGAGGATGGAAGTAAAGGTCAGGGTCCTGGGAGGCCCGTGGAGGAGTGTGACCTTGCAGTGCCATGCGAGGACACTGTGTAGAGGACCATGTCACAGTTCAGAGGCTCGTGCATGGACTGGTTGGTTGGCCTTTTTGAGCTGATGTTGCTATAGGAGGCCAGTATCAGGTTTAGTGCTGCAGGGTTCACTGGACCAAAATGCTGGAGCACAGAGGCAAAAGAGCTGCTCTTCTACATCAGGATTGTCCCTGGACTCTGGTCTGCAGGTCAGGAGGGGAGAGCCAAGATGGTTCCTCCTGGTCTGGAGTTAGTTCTGTGAATGATGCACAGGTGAGACCTCCTCATTCCAATGAAACAAAATTTCCTTGTGCTACACATCCTCTACAGATTAAGGAGGAAAGTGTTTTCCTTGTGCTCACATTCACACACAACTGCTTCTAGTGTTTTGAAAGGTTTACTCTGGTCTCCAGGCGTTGCGGGTGATTTCCTCTCCTTACAGGCACGAACTCCCCCGCTCCCCCGCCGTTCCTTTGGGCTGTGTTCTCCCACACAAAATACCAAGAAATGAAGTGCCATGAAACCCTTTCTGATTCATCACAGATGTGGGGAAGATCTTCATCAGAAAGGGGAGATAACGGACAGTGCTTTGCTTCCCGCTAGTGAGGTGAAGTTTACTCCCAGCAAAGCCAGCCGGCGCGTGGCGGTTGGGGCAGCCAGGAGGTTTGGGCTGGGGGTGCCGTACTGCGCTGTAAGGGAACCTTAGTTTCCAGCGCGGGGCTGTTTGCACTCCCTTCGACTCACAGGTTCCACCAATCTTTGCATTTTGGGGCGCCACAGACAGGCCACAGACCTTGCTGAAAGCCTATGGAGATGCAGTGGAGCAGCAAAGGGAGGCTGGGAGGTTTGCAAACGGTCTGCACAGACAGGTGATTGCTACGTGCCATTGGCAAAAGCAAAGTGAACCCCCAAAAAGATGAGGTAGGGCTGCGGGGCCTGTTCTACCCTACTGCAAATATCACTTCTAATTCTGCATGTTTTCAGGAACATCTTGGGTTCTTCCAGGGTTTCTTATTGTGGCATTAAGGAGAGAGACAGTCTGTGGCTGTTCTTCATCCATGCCAGAGTGACCTGTGCAGCCCGCACAGCTTCGTGTTATTCAGGGCAGAAACTGGGCTTGGAGCTGCTCAGCATTACAGATTTATTGCTGCTAAAACCAAACCAAACTCCAAACCTATTTCCAAAGACGTGAGGGAGCACCAGCAGTTGGGCGATCCACAGTAGCTACTACAGACGCGTAAGACCAGGGTAAGTTTCTGCGCAGTAAGCAGACCCGGGGCCCTCGGGCTTCCTGTGCCACATTCTTGTAGTTTGGGCAAAGAAACTATGGAGCATTCAGTTCCTAAAGTAGCACTACACATGACACCATTCAGAGGTACTAAATCCATTCTGGAAGGCAATCTAAGCACACTCAGGAGGGATTATGGTGGACCTTAAAGTCCTGATGTTTGGCTGGTGTTGTATGTTCAGGCTGGAAAGTAACTGCTTTGACCTCAGAGCACTACTGGCTTCACGGAGAAGGGACACAGAATTCCTTCTCCAGCTGCTACGCTTTGATCACAGAAATCACCTGCATTGGGACCTCCCCAGAAACTGTGGTTCTTGACTAACACGATGTCCCAGGGTGTGTGGCTTTCTGAAAGCCTGACCCATCATGTTATTTCTCGTTCTGCCGAACAGATGCAAAGTGAACTTCTTGCCCCAAACAGCACAGGTTTCCGCTTTCCTTTGGGAGGAAATGTTTAACCACATCTGTGAAAACCCTCTTTGGTTCTTTTGGCATGTGTAGCTTGGGTCTTCTATTTTTCCTCTTGCCACGTCATTTCAGTTTGAACAAGTGGCTTTCTGCTGCCCTGCTGTTCAGTAACTAATTTCCAGATATCTCCCAGGGCTGCAGGACTTCTTTTTGTTCACAGACCTCCTTTGCAGTCCAGAGAGGGACAAGAAAACTACTGATTATTCCCCTCGTTGGTTAAATAGAATAATTAACTTGTGGCTGATAAGGGAGGACAGAGCTTGTCAGCGTTGGTCTGCCAGTGCTAAATTACACTCTCCCAGAGTTTGAGGTTTTAGCTTGACCCCAGCATCCTCTCTGGAAAACTGAGTGGGATGTAAAATCTTGTCTGATACTGAATCTGTTCTTAATAGCAGCGACCATTGTTTCACCACAGGGTTACAAGATTTTCCAAGCACCAAGATCAAACGCTGCATTTGGTACTCCAAGATGAGACTCTGCCTTGGGAATATCAAACAAGGTGTTGTCTCTCACCAAGCCTTTTCTGTGGAGTTGTGGAAAATGATCACACACAGCCCACCCCCATTCACTTCTAATCATGACTAAGCTGCAGACATTTGTCATGTTACAGTATTATCTTGGTAAATGGAGTTGCTTCCAGCAGATGGCACAGCATGCATCCTGATCGAGGTTCCCTCCTGTCCCTGCCTGGGCTGCCAGAATAATGATTCTGTTAGCGTGCAGATGTGGGTTTTTTTTTTTTCCTCCTAGCACTCAAAATAAATGGGGTTAAAGCCACTCTTTTGTGGCGTTTCCTACCGAATAGAAGATGTTATTTCCATTTTATGCATTTTTTATAGCATTTTTTTTGTTTTCTTTTTAATGTGCATAACTCCACAATCACTCTATTTTAAAAAAAATTGCCCAGACGCTGAGTGTTTTGGGTTGTATTCACAAATATGCTAACCACTGGGCACTGCTCTTTCATGTATAAATTTCTGCCCTGAAGTTACGTATCTGGGCCTTCCGCATGGCAGAGGGGAAGCGTTAGGCACTTCACACCAGCTCTAGAGCAGCTAGCAGACAAAGTAGAGGCCAGTTACCAAGAAGCAGCTGGTAATTTTAACAGATTCATTATATTTCAAATGTGTTTGTTGGGGTTTTAAGTACATTCCTCTGTACGGTCTCAAAAATGCAAAAATATTGCAGACAGACAAGCTTGCATTATAAACCCCAAGCCAAATATGAAGGTAACTTTTTTTACTGCTAATGTCAGTCAGCTCTGACAAAAACATGTTACCCCACTGGTTGCACTTGGGCATAAGCATGAGTGGGCATCACAGCCCCACCACACAGATCTCCATAAGCCATTCTTTAAAACACTTGTCTTCAACTCAACTTACTTTCATTATTCATTAATCAACAGTTTACATTAGGGGAAAAAAAAATCTACCATAAAGGTAGGTAGCACGTTTGTTTACCTTTGCATTACAATAAATGTAAATTAGAATTTGTCTTTATTTAACCATGCACTCATGTATTTTAAGCCAAGACAAGATGACTCATAAAATACAACTCTTAGCATTTGATTTTCCTCCCATTTAGTTAAAACACATTCCAGTTCTTTCTCATGGCCTAGCGTGGATTTTATTAACTTACTACCCAATTCACAAAAAGTGAGTAAAATTTAAATAGTTCCCCTTGATTCATCAAAGCTTCTAGTCCACCAGGATTTGTACTTGCAATGAAAAAAAAATAATAAAATCTCAAAGTATTTTTGTTTGCAAGAAAAAGCATGCTGTGGCTTGGGAGAAGGGGAGAGAAGGGAAAGCAAGGTGTGTGTCTCCAGGCTTTGGGCATCACAGGTGTGGGGGATGGCACCTTCCTCCATTTGGGATCCGTAATCCTGAGTCCTTTCCTGTAATAAGGAATGTAACACAACCCTTGAGGACATCTGTATGTGTATATATGTGCATGAATGTATATATAGAGATAGTATAAGATAAAACAGTATACCCTTCTTTACCTAACAGGCCTTTTATGGTTCTTGAAACTTGTTAGCATCCTGGTTTTTGCTCAAATGGGTGGTCACCCAGGTCAGGAGGCCTTACGTGCCCCGATGGAAGTGTGGACTGCCAACCCTAACCTGTCACAGCCAGCAGCGCCCTCAGCCTCTCTGCTCCAGGACTGCTGGGCTATGTTCATCTGGAATACTGAGACGCAGGATTTCAGGCTTTGGCAGGGTTAGATGGCTGTTGGTTGGGATGTTAGAAATGACCGTTCCAAACCAAGCGGCTGAAGTAGTCCTTTGACTTGATGACACTGACTTGCTTATTTTCTTATTTGACGTTGGCAAATAGTATTGTTTATTTGGTTTGGTACCAGCATGTTTATTCAAAAGGAATGGTGGCTTGGGCTTCCCAGCTAGACTTCTGCAGAAGTTGCTGTTCTAACCCCACTGTCTGCTGTTTGAAACTTTCACAAAGTTTTGCAATTAAATATTCTGTATTTAGCATGTGGTCAAAAGTAATTTTCCATTTGCAGAGAAAATGAGCAGAATGGTTAAACTACGGAGGAAACTGAGAGGGGAAAAGCAGCAGCAGTCTTTTGAGTATCAAAACTGGTGCGACATACATTTGCGTATCCCAGCTGCTGAAGGACCCAAGTGGAAAAAAGGAAATTTGCCAGGGAAATAGCTTTTTTGAAGGAAAAAAAATTGCTACAGTCTGTGTACATGTCACTTAAACCACATTTCTGAGTCATTCACAGCCGCCTTTCGTGCAGAGCGCATGCAAAGGCACTGCACGGCGCGGTCCTTGTTGCCCGGGTAAGGACCATGGCTGGCTGTGCTGCAGCAGCTGTGGCCAGGCAGCTCTCCATACCCACAGTGGGCTGCAGGTGGGACCCCAGGCCGGGCTTGATTTAATTGCACCTGGAAAGGCTCTCAGCTTACAGGCAGCGATCTGTGCTGCAGCTGTATCCCTGCTTTCTCGCAGAGCACAGCCCTGAGGCAGACCTGCGCTAGAAGAACCAGTGATGCAGCTCCCTTTCCAGCTCTGTTTCCACCCATCCCAGCTGGCTGCCAAGGGAGCCAGGGCTGGGGAGTGACAGCAGAAAGAGATGGGAGAAGGGAAGTGCAGGGACCTGCAGGCACCTTCATCACAGAGCAAGAACCTGCTTCAGAGAACACTGAGGGTCAGATCCATTTGTATGTGTGTAATAGACGTAACTCTGGTGGGTGTGTGCAAGGCCTCCATCACCCTTACACTGATGTTTCCCTTCAACAGAAACGACCTGGGAGAGGCCAAGCAGTGTGCCTGGGACTCCAAAGAGCCCTGTGTCACAGAAGAGTTCTGCAGGTACTGTGTGATGCTGTGCCTGACCACTGCATTGGGTGAATCTGCTTTTCTGCCACTCAGCGGAGCAAAGGAAAATGCTGTGATTACGTGGGATGTATACTTAACGTACATGGTCATGTGAGTGTAGGACAGTAAACAAAAAGTGAAAAAAAGTGCCCTTCTGATACATCTTCCTCTCTGTTGTTTCCCTCCTCGTGCATCAGGTCGTCTGAAGTGTCTGCTCAGAGTGGCGATGGCTTCCTTCCTTGGAGCAGGGAGGCAGTGACCCAGCGAGCCAGCGGGGCTGTGGGCTCTGTCAGGGAAGGACAGGCTGCCTTTCCCAGTCCTGCTTTCTGCTTGGGCAGGGGAAGCAAAAAGCTGCAGAGGAACGTGGGCTGGCTGTAGCTCCTTCACGCAGAGCATGTGCACAATGAAGCATTGTTGCGTGGGGTAGCTGCGGGGCTGACCCCTCCACCTCTGCCCTGACCCAAAGTTGCAGGGAATGGAGCAAAAGAGGATCAGCTGCATAATTGTACTGAAAAGCTTTGGGTACTGCAGAGAGACAAAGCAAAGCAAAAATTACTCTAGAATAAAAAGTGTTAAATATAAAGGCCATTGCTGCCAGCTGACAGTAAATAATGCAGTCTAGATGTTTTTCACGGAATTTTTTTTAACTGATGCCCCTCTTTATCAATAGAGCTGAGTGGGAATTAGGCTTGAAGGTTGTACATTTTGTGACCAAAGGATTTGTAATGTAGTTGTGTATCTTGTTTTAACCCTACTTTAAGCATTATTCTTTGCTCAGTATATTCCATAAACAAAGCAACCTACAGCTGTATACATGAACCATAAACATCCTACAAGGGTTGCTTTCTTGACATGAAAAGCCCGTCTCCATTAAACCAGTGCTTTTTACATGTGGGTTGACCCTGGCTGGCTACCAGCTACCCACTGAGCTGCTCTATCGCTCCCCCCCTCAGCTGGATGGGGGGAGAAAAATATGACAAAAGGCTCATGGGTCGAAGTAAGGATGGGGAGATCACTCGCCAATTACTGTCACAGGCAAAACAGACTCAACTCAGGAAAATGAATTTAATTTATGACCAACCAGAGCAGAGGAGGGTGATGAGGAATAAAAGCCAAATCTTGAAACGCTTTCCCCCCACCCCTCCCTTCGTCCTGCGCTCAACTTCACTCCCAGTTTTCTCCCCCTCCTCCCACCACAGCAGCACAGGGGGATGGGGAACGGGGGCTGCGGTCAGTCCATCACACGCTGTCTCTGCCCTCCTCATGGGGAGGGCTCCTCACACTGCCCCTGCTCCAGCAGTCCTCCATGAACGGCTCCAGCATGGGTCCCTCCGGCAGGTGCCATCCACCAGGAACAGCCAGCCCCAGTATGGGGGTCCCCAGCCTGGGCTCCTCTCCCCGTGGGGCCACAGGCTCACAGCCTCCTTCGGGCACCCCCTGCCCGGCGAGGGGTCCCACACGGGCTGCGGGGGGGCACCTGCTCCCCTGTGGGTTCCATGGGTGGGAGCACAGCCTGCCCGGCCAGGGCCTTCCCGCGGGATGCCTGGGAACCTCTGCTCCACACCTGGAGCCCCTCCTGCCTCCTCCTGCCCTGCCCCGGGGGGCTGCAGGGCGGCTGCTCTCACTGTTCTCACTCCTCTCTTCTGACTGCTGCTGGTGTTGTGCAGGGTTTTTCCCCTTCTTCAACCCGCTCTCCCCAAGTTTCTGCCATCGGTGCTGGGCTGGGCTGTGGCCAATGGCGGGTCTGGCTGGGAGCTGGCTGGCCTGGGCTCCATCGGCCACGGGGGGCTTCTCGCAGCTTCTCACAGGCAGCACTCCTGTAGCCCCCCGCCACCAAAGCCTTGCCACGCAAACCCAAAACCCTGCTTCTTCCAACAGATCATTTTATCAAACAGTACTACAGGAACTATTTTGAGTTTGGGAGTCTCTTTTTCTTGGCTCTTTCCAGCTCAGTAACTCCTGTCACAATGCCTGGTAAAAGCCTGCTGCAGGATCGTAGAGGCGGAGCGGGAGCATGGGCTGAGCTTCTGTAGAGTCCAGTTCTGGGGTCTTCCTGGGCTGGAGCTAACACATCACATTGCCAGCCTGTTGGAATGGGGAGAAGCATCCATAGCTTCTTAGGCTGGAGGTAGTGAACACTGGTGACTCAAAAAAGGCACTGTCATTTATATCTGTATATTTAATTACGAGATTATTTTTTTAAAACGTGCAATTGTTCATTTGCTAACAGCAGCAAGCCTGCTAACTGTCCATTCTGTTCTTACAGTGAATGGCTACTACATCTCTGGGACCCCAATACACCAGCTCGACTCTGGTCATATGAGCCTCCGAAAAGCCAGTGGGGACCCCCAGGTAAGTTTTGGGGAAAAAGCCAAACGGAGGTATCCAATAAAGGGGTGTTCACTGAAGTAGTTTAGGAATCTGCCCAGAGCGGGAGTGCAAGAGTCATTTTCTTTTAGAAACTGTCAGGTCAGAGAGATTTGTTGCATCTAGAAAAATTAGGTCTTTGTGCCCAGATGGTAAAACAGTACAAAATGCCAAGATAGTTTGGATTTTTTTGTCCTATCAGTCCTTTCTGAAAAATCCACCAGGCCACTTCAGTCACTGTTAACAACCCAACAAATTTTCCTGCCACTCCAGCCTGAAGCCTGGGGCTGTCTCCAGCACAGTCCCCTCTCTAGACTTGCACATCTGCCCATCTCTGTGTCTCATTGTATTTTCTCGCAGCTCCAGCTTTCCCTCCCAAAGACAGTATACACAAAGAATTTGTCTGAAGCTTTTTTCTCAATTACTTCATCATTCCTGCGTGTCCTTTTGCAGGCCCTCCTCTGTGCCTTACATAGCCTGTGCCTTACATAGCCTGTGCCTCACCCATCGCATCACCCCCGGGCTAGCATTCAAGCCGGTTTCCCCTGCCTGTTTGTCCAAGTTTTCAAGAAATATCCCTGCACTTTTTCTTGTACCACTTCATGTCTCTGGGAGGGTCTTCCCTGCAGGTCTGCAGATGCAGCACAGGGCTCTGGGCCCTCTTCCAGCTCCTCCCACGAAACTTCGCTCCCTGCCGAAACAGCAACAGTTGAATAGCTAGTGGGTTGCACTCCCGTTTGGTTGTGCTTCACTGCCCGCTGGCATTTTTCCCCTGATGGTACCGGAGCCGAGTTCTCTGTTTCATTTCTGTATTAACTGGTAGGTTCTTCTGCAGTGCAACTCCTTAAATACTCCCAGTGAAATGCATGTTTCATTTGTGTGCTGCTGCCATGCTGACCTGGGTTGCCTGTTGCTCTCAGCGTCCCTCTGATGTTCCCCATTTCCTGGTCTAAATTTTGTATTGTCTGCCAACTGTCCCTCTTTGCCTCAACCTTTCTCACCCCTTGCCTCCTAGGTAGTGGCCTTCAGCCTTGTCCTCATGTGTTCTGTTTTAGCTAAGTCAGCAATTCTGGTTTTGCTTCCCCACCAGTGGATTAATGGCATCTCCCACGATACAGGCCAGCACTTTGGACTCCCTGTTCCTTCCACATCAAACATCTTGCACTTAACTGCCTGTGCTGCTTCATCCCTGAGCAGTTTGCACAGGCTGGGCAACTAAACCAGGTCAAAAGCATTTTCAAAACTGAGGTAGTGCATTACCAGACAGCCCTGTCCGCATGTCTGTTGTGATGCCCTCGGAGAACCCAAATAAGCTTGCAGGCTGTGACTTTCTTTAAAAAAAAGCTATGTTAAACCTCATGCAAAAAAAATAATTTCTCAAGGTATCTGATTCACAAATGTTTCTGCAGTTGGCTTAGTACACAAGTCAGATTAACTGACTCCCCCAGAACTTGGTTTGTAGCAATATTTGCCACTCTCCATTTTTATGGTGCTGAGTGTGACTAAAGTTTATAGTCACCTTCTTGGTGAAATTCACATCTGAGTCGCATGGGGAGTCCACTGCCATGCACTGGTTTGCTCAGCTGACTCAGCCATCAGACCAACAAAAAAGTCCCTTTTATGACTTTTCTCATCCGTGTCAACAGCCTCCGGGATGATTTCTTTCCACTGCTCCTTTATTACAGGTTTTTCCAAATTGAAGTCCTGGCTTCCTTCCTGCTTTGAACCTGTAGCTAGTTCTGAATCTGTAACTGGCTGCTGGTGCCATTAATTCTAAGAGCAGCTTGTGTCCGCGCCCGCTTGGGAGCCTGCCTTGCCTAGGAGCTGCGGCTGCTTTTGCAGAAGAGTTCTCAGTACGGAAAGCATCTGCCCAGCTGTTGGTTGCAAGAAGCTGCTCTCTGCACCCTCAAACTCATGCACTTTGGCCAGTCCCTCTCCTCATCTGCCCGTCCTGGGCCGTTCTAAGCCGCTTTGCCTTGACTGCCTCTGTCTGGCACGGCACAGGCTGGCTGCCGCGCACAGCAGCTTGCGGGCCTTCCCCGGGGTGCGTTCTCGGGCCGGGGTCGCAGCCACCACGCAGGCAGAGGGCGAGCCACTCGGCCCGCACAGCCACAGACCGGGGCAACAGGGCAAGGGGGGAAAAGCCGCCGCCGAGAGCGGCGCGGAGCTGGAGCTGCGCTGTGCGGGGCGCTGTGCGGGGCGCAGGCCGGGCCCGGTGCCCGGCTGCCGAGAGCGGCCCGCGGGCACTGCTGCCGCACGGGGACGGGGCCCAGCGCGGCCGGGGCCGCTGCCCCAGCCCAGCCGCGCATGGGGGTCGCCCGGGCGGGCTGTCCCTGTCGGTGGGAGGCTCCCGTGGGGGCCGGCCCCGGGCGCGGCGCCGCCAGTGCGAGCTCGCCCGCCGGCGGGCTGCGGGCTGCAGGCCGAGGGGCGGGAGCTACCCGGCCGGGCTGCGCCCCACGGCCCCGCTCCTCCCCGCGGCGGCTGCGGTGGACGCGGTGCCGGGCCGGGGGACACGGGGCGCGGCCCCAGGGCGCGGCCCAGCGGGTGCTGCCGGGAGCGGGCTCGCACGCCGCGGGGCAGCTCCCGCTGCTCCCGGGCCGGCCGCCGGGCAGCACCGCGCCGGTGCCGACCCGCACCCCCCAGCGCGGCGCGGCGGAGGCGAGAGCTGCCGCGGGGGCTCGGCGGGGGCCCGGCAGCCACCCCGGCCCGGCGGGAGCGGGCTCCGCCCCTCGCCCCGCCCCTCGCCCCGCCCCGCCTCGCCATTGGCCGCGCGAGCTGGCGGCTGCCAGGGTGGGCGGCCCCGCCGGGCGCTGGCCCCGCCCCCGCTCCCTCGGGTGCCGAGCGGGGGAGCCGAGCGCCGAGCCGAGCCGAGCCGAGCCGCGCGCCGGGCCATGGGGTCCGCCTAGCGCCCGCCCGCCATGCTGGGCTCCGAGGCCGGCCGTGACGGTGCGCCCCGCTTGTCTCCACAGGCCCCGGGGTCCCCGGCGGCGCCGCGGCGGCAGAGCAAGGAGAGCAGCCTGACGGTGAGTGCGGCGGGGCCTGCAGCGCGGGGGGACAGGGTGCTGCGCGGGCCGGGGGCTCGGGGAGGCGGCAGGGACCCGGGGAGGCGGTGGGGGCCCGGCCACGGTCCCTGTCGCCCCGGCTCCGGGCGGGAGGGGAGGGCGGGCTGGGGGAGGGGAGCACCCCGCTGCGAGCGGCTGGCGGCCCGCCCGGGGCCCGAGGGAGCGCCCCCTGCCCGGCAGCCCCCGGCCCGGCGGCCTCCGGGTCTGGCGGGGCACCGGGGGTGGCGGAGCCGCAGGCTGCGGGGATGGGCCGTTTGCCGTGCCGGGGCAGAGCCGGTGCTCTTGTCCCCAGCGAGGTGTCAGAAGGTATTTTTCTGTGCCAGAGAGTCCAAGCGAAGATTTCTGATGGGAAGTATAGGCAATGCTTTTAGGTTTCAATATGAAGTTAATCTTGCTTTTGCTTTTAACTTTGCTAATTACATATGGCTGACTTAATTAAGATGTTCTCAGTGTCGTGTTTACAGACATTAATATCTTTTGCATGCCTGGTGACCTCGTCTGGAACACACTTTATGCTTCTGGGCTACTCAGCGCAGAACAGATGTTTAGAAACGGAAAGGAAATCAAAATAGATTAATGAAAGTGGTTGGGAATACAAAGGTTTGTTTAAAGGGAAATAATAAAATAGATAAACGAGCAGATAAATTGCAGCGATAAAGGAGAGCCAATAAACATGCTTACAGCTGCAGGCATTAGCAGGGTATAAAATCTGTGAGAACAAAAGGAATAATTTAATGTAATCCATCATTGTGAACTGTTACTACGAGGGGGAGGTTCTTGTCACCAGCAGCCTGTTGATTTATTCACCAATGGGCATGATTCCCTGGTTGCTGGTGCCAGGGATGAGGGTTCGGAAGGAGGGATGAGGGTTCGGAAGGAGCAGCACGGGTGCCCCTGCAGTGCAGGGCAGTCACTGTCGTGCGGGGACACTTTTCTGAGGGCAAAAGAAATATCTCCAACAGTTTGCTTGGTTGTCGAAATCAGCTGTTGTGAATCAAAAATGTGTTGTGACTGTTCCTAGTGTATTGAGAGAGCAGGACCTCGGGAAGGAAGTCTGGATCTGTTGGTTGGGACAGATCTGCAGATGTCCTGAGGACAGCGGCAGGACTGCCCGGTCTGCGGCGGCCAGGGCTGGAAATGCGTCCGACCCACCTAATGCAGCCCCAGGCCACCCAGGTGCGAGGGCCCGGAGCAAGCCACGTGCTGAACATAGTGTCCAGAGGGACTAGATGTGGTCCCGGGGTGGGTGGCAGGGCGCAGCGCAAGGGTGAGAGCGCTTGTATCTCTGAAATACTCGCTGCACTCAGGGGTGAGGAGTCAGGCTGTTCACTGAGGGTGGTTTTCACTGTCTATTTGCTGGCCTGTGTGCCATCTGGTAGCATCTGCAAAGCAAGAAAGTGTTGTGTGTTATGTCAGGATCATTGGCTGAGCATTTCTTCAGCACAAGTCCAAAGCTTTCAAGTGCGATGCATCAGACAGACAAAAACAAGCTAATTTTAACAGCTGTTTGCTCCAAGCCATTGCCTGCATCAAGGAAGCTTTGTGAAAAACAGTTCTCATACAGAGCGTAAACTGTAAAACAATGTACATTTTCCCCATCTCCTAGCGGTCAAGCTGACCTTGGGATGTTCTTGTTAACAGAGCTGCAGGGCACGTCCTTAGCTTACTGTCAGATGGTTTCTTTTGTTCTGTAGCAGTGCTCAGGCAGAGTCTTTTTTTTTTTTGGCGGAGGGGGATTTTGTGATTAACTTTGGGGTTTTCAGTCCAGCAGACCTCCCACAAACTGAAATCCTGTGATACGTGAACTGCAGGTGATGTCCAGCCTGACCAGCGCCTGCAGCCTAGCTGTCCATTTCACTGCTTTCAGCAGAGGAGTGGGAGTTCCTTCCCATCTTCCTGGGAATGCACCTGCCTCCTCTACATCCAAATAACCATTTAGGAGCACAGCCTCTGAAAATCCTGAAGGCAGGGGGGAGCTGGAGTATTTCTCGTTTGCATTTCCCCAACAAGATGAAGAATATGGTGTTTTCTCTTTGGTAGATGGATGTTACCAACACTGTGTTGTCTGCTTCCTTTGGAAGGGAAAAGCCAGCTGGGTTGCATCAGAGGCTGTTAGGAAACTGGTGCTTGCAGAAATTATTGATCCTCACTTAGGAAGCAGCAGTGCAAGACTGTGGTGTTTGTTGATTTTTGCAGTGACTTTCAAGGTGCTCTCATTAGTTTTAGGCTGGATAGTTTGCTGCCTGATTCCTGAAGAGCTGTCTCTCTGGCCATGAGTTACCTGTGGAAGCTGGAGCTCCTTTACCGTAGGTGAGGGAGAGTTAAATGGGGAATGTATGGGGGTGTGTTGACTTGGGGACAGAACCGTGTCTCACTGCAAGAGCAAGAAGCCTCTGTGATGATGCAGTATTTCTGATTGTGGGTTTCTTTCTGGAGGATGCTCTAGTGCCTTGTCAAGATATGTCATGGCTTGGAAAATGCCGGCACTTGTATTGCGTATGTTGGATGCATAAATAAACACATGCTGCCGATGGGAAGAGGAGCAGCCTACATCCAGTAACTTGTGTTTTTTGCTGCTGTGCTCTGCACCTGACACGATGTGATGAACACAGTGTGAGGCTATGCTATGTGTTCAGTGCGGTTCTCCCTTCTGCCCTGGGGCTGACTGCGTGGCAGAAACTGTCAGAAATCCGGTTTTGGCAGGCAGTGACGGAATCATCTCTGAACATTTCTACAGATAGGCCAAATAAAGAGGGCTCCTAAACACTTGTCGCAGAATCTTCCCTTTGAAACAGGAAGCATATCAATTGACTTCCTTAACAACCATGGCTTCAGCTGTCTGTTCTCCCATTCTGTTGTGCCATTGCTGCACTAATTCCACGTGCAAACACATGGTGTTGAAGCTACCTAGACACAGTCCAGGCATTCCTGGGCTTCCCTGTCTGGGTAGTTAAAACTGTGCCTTTGCCTGTGCCTGAGCTCCTTGGAGATCTCCTCTGGCCTGTGCATTGTGTGGTTGTGCCCAAACAGTCCCATTTGGCAGGTGAACTCATTACATCTAGTGGAGTTCGCTGGTTTACTTTTCAGGTCTCACCTGAAATTGTAAATCAGATCGTGAAGTCAGGTGTTCTTGCACAGCTGTGCTGTGTTTAAGATGCTGTGGATGTGCAGAAATCCAGAAAAATAATCTGCATTTTTAGGTTGAAGAAATGAGCAAGAATGTTGCCCTGCTTTAGTTACTTTACCACGGCTCAGCAAGCTCGCCCACTGTCTGCTCATTTATTTATATAGTGTGTTATGTAATAAACATGTAGTTGATTATCTAAGCCTTGATCAAATTATTCTTGTTTTATTCATGTTGCTTGGCAATGTCTCATGTACTGGTGAGTGCTGGTAGCCACTTCAAAGCCTTCATAGGACTTTGAAATCCATTAAATGAATGTGCATGTCCAGCCCAACAAAGTTGCTTGCTCCTGTGCACACTGCTCTCGTGCAAATCCTGTGCGCTCATCTGCCTCCCTGTGACTGTTCTTCTGTCACCCTTTTGCATCTCAGACGTAGTCAAGAGCCACCTACAACGCAAACAGCCAATTTTGCCATCACTGCCAATGTACTCATGTGAAATAGGAGTTGGAATATTTCGTTGCTAAGGGTATAATTGCTTTTGCTCACGATCAGTATACAGGCAAAAGTATTTGAATCTACTTATTGAGTTTGGTACACTGCAGGTTTGTCAAGAGAAATGAATCCATTTGTGTTGCTTGTCTGGTTTTCTTCTCGCCCCCCTTCACTGAGCTTTGTTTTCATTGTGTTTTTCACAACATGTCCCCTCTGGCTGCATACCTTCTTCTAGCCGTGGCCATCCAGTGGCTCTCACACACGTTTCCAGGTGCCACTTGCGTCAAGGGGCACTGGAAGGACAGGCTGCTGTCCTCTGGCATGTTTGCTTAGCTTATACTTGGAGTACGCCTTGCTGGTGTCGTGTCATTAATTTTGCTTTGTTGCAAGCTGACAACAGCCATTATTTTTATTAGTGAAAAGGCTGGGTGGGGATTTAATATCATGGTGAGGCTGATTATCACCTTGGCTGTCCCAGTGGAGCCTGCACAGATGTAATGCAGGTCATAATGCCTTGTTTTCTCTTAAAGTTCTGTGATTCCATTAGTTATGTGTTTTAATTTGTTTTGTTTCTTACTGGCAATTACAGCCGTAATAGCTTCTGCACGCTTTTGTTCAGGCCTTGTTGGCTAGTCAGCATTGTTGAAAGAGATTAGCGTTGCGATGGTCTGTCCTGTTGTTTGAATTTGGATCTTGCAGGTCGCCTGACTGGCGGTCAGAGATGTGGCTGGTGAGAGCGGCACAGGGAGGGGGTGTCCCTGCCCGTGGGACTGACAGAGCTCTTAATGCTGCTGAATGTTGGGACGTCTTCGTGAGATGCTTTGGCTGTCTCTGGCATCAGTCAAAAAGCTCACTGGTGGGTCTAAGCTGGCAAACCAGAGTGCTTTTTTTCAGCTATTTTTGATTCTAGAAAAAAGAAAAGGAGCATTCCAGAGGGAGGATTGCGGGGGGAGTGAGATGTGGTCACTCCACTACTGGCATGAGGCCATGTCATGCTCAGTGCCAGCCCAGTGTTCGCCTCCCTGCTGGGAAACCCTGAGAGGTTTTAGAAACATTCCAAAATACAGATCCAAGAGCTCTTGTTTACATAATAAGAAATCTGTGGTGATGAAAGGAAAGTCAGTCACAGGATTTCCTACACAGTTGTATATAATTTTTAGTAATATTTCTAGAGTTTTGAAAATTTTTGTGCCCTCTCTGGGACTTTGTGTAGAAAACTGTAAGTTCTGTCAGGTTCTGTTTACCACACAAATAATCCTTCTTTTTGGGTTTTTTTTTTTTTAAGATCAAAACCTCTGCATTTTATTTTTTTAATTGACACCAATTTCCTTTTGAAAGTGATACTGGACCCAAATGTCCTCATGACTTTTTCCAGACAATTCCGCATCATTTCCAGACAATTAAGTATAAGCTTCTGAGAAGTGAAGGATGTTTGATTTATTCATAAAGCTTTTGGTCTGATGATACTCTGAGAGAGTTAACCCTACACTCATCACCTGTTAATAAGTGTGCTCACTGTTCTTCTTCCTGCTGTGCACGTGGACATGGTGCTGTGCGTATGGTCCATCGCGGTGGGACAGCTTCACCAGTCCGAGCATGGGTATTTCCAGTGACTCTATTTACTTCCTCCAGACATCAGTGATGTAACAGAGTTAATAAGCAGCTTCCAACTGTTACAGATTTAGTTTTTGTGAAGCAGGTGCTGGATTTAGCAGGGAATATGGATTTCCCGTGCAGTTTCCCTTTGCAGGTTTTTAAGCTGCAGGGAACAACTCGTGTGCCACTGTACGTGCTCCCAGCCGCACGTGTCCTGGTGCACAGTGCGATGGTGCTGAGTCTCCTGGTAAGGGCTGCAGCATACACTGAGGAGGTGCCTATTTCCCACCCTTCGTGTTACCCAGTGTGACAGTGTTGGGCCCTAGAAATCTGCCCTGGCAACACTGCTGTCTTCACGGAGGCATTTGGTCCTTTCTCAGCTGGAACCAGTTGGTTTGGGAACACACAACTCCACGCAGCAGGTGTGCAGGGCAGTGTTCAGTGCAGGCTGCCAGGCTGGGGCGGCTGGAGATGCTGGGAGGACTGGCATCCAGATGACCTGTGGCTGGCATTCAGATTTTGATTTGGTGAGGGTGAGAGGCAGTGTTAAAGCCAGAAATGCTCAAAGCCAGACGCTGTATAACCTCTCGAGGCACCACATACCTGCGCATGGTCACCTCCAGCACTGCCATTGCTGGCAGGACCCTGTTTCCCGATTCTCCCCTGCTCTGGGAAGATGCGCTGCAGTGTTGCTCACCCATGGAAGCAGCTGGCCCACTATGATACATGGCAGAGCAATTCCGCACAGGTTCTGAGGTGAACTCATTTTTTGAAGGTGAAACTACAATATGTTGTGTTGTTTGAGAAATAGGGTGTGGTGGTGACAGCACAGAGGCAGGGCCAGGTACCAGCGTGGCCCATGACCAGCAGTGACATGGGGTTTTGTGACCTGGGACGTGAAGTGGAGCCTTTTTTCCATCTGCCCTTGCACGCCAGTCTGGCCTTTGCCCAGGTGGGTGCTTGTTGGACGGTCTGAAAATTTGGCTGAAGGTTTCTAGCTGGTATTTTTAAGATGTTTGGGCTGATCAGTTGTGAAGTTTCCTGGCAGGGGTGAGTCCCTGAACAGGGTGCTAAGCCAGGGCAAACAGGCAGCAAATCGCAGTGGAGCTTTGCCGTGGCTGCGAGCAGCTCTGTGTGCTCCTGCTGGCTGCACCCAGAGGAGAGGTGCCAGCACCTGGGCTGCTTCCAGTGGACGATGGGATCTGCTTGCAGGCTTTTAGATCTGGTGATCCCTGAATGGAGCAGGGGAGGTAACCCAACTTATCTGACCAAAAAAACAGTGCAGGGTGGGCTTGCGGTGCTGTCCTGAGAGAATTGAGCTGACAGGGAAGAGGCAGGCGGGGAAAACTTGAGCAGAGACAGAAGGTGTCCTCAGTGAAACATCCCCCATGGAGGGGCTTCATGCTGGAGGTCACCCTGGGGTGACACAGGGGCCCACTGCTGCAGCATGGGCAAGCCCAGCTGAGTGTGACTACACTGGCATGTCCCCTGGCACATCCCCTGCGGCCGCGGGGGTGCTGGGTGCCCGGGTGAAGGTGAGCACCAGCACTTGTCACACAGCCATCCTGCTCTGAACTGAGCAGATGAACACAGTCATCATCATGCATTCTGATGCATGGCACTTCTGGTGGAGAACATCAGGGAATGGGGAGGTGTTTTCAGCAGTTCCTGTTGTCTGTTCTTGGGACTGTGTGGCTGGTGGAGGCTGGCTGTGGCTGGAGGTGCAAGCTCACCCATGCACGGCTGCTGCCTGTGAAGCGATAGTGGAGTGAGAGCCCCAGTCTCCAACCTCCTGCAGATCAGATTGAAGCCTGATGGGAGCTAGAAGGAAGCTGGAAGGAAAGATGCATGGTTTAAGATCTAGCTGAGGTGACAGCCAAAGATACTGTAGGTACAGGGTCCTCAGCCTGCTTTGAAATGGACTTGGCAAACTCGTGGCAGAGTGATTTTTGTGGAGAGATCGGTGGAGAAAGCTCTTGCATTACGGACAGGAGAGCCACTGAAATTTCAGCATGGGCAGACAGCAGCAGGGCCAGTGTGGGTTCGTAGCAGCAGGGTTGTATCCCCTAAAGGCTTTGTCTGCGTTGCTGCAGCTTGCTGGATTTACACCGTGTCAGCGCTTGTCAGCATGTTGCCATGTGGGTTTTGATCCCCTCTGAATAGCCCAAAGGCAGATTCACTGCATGTGAGCATTACCTTTAGGTCTGCCCGTGCAGCTGCGCTAACCTTGCCCACAGCTTTGGGTTTGGATTTCCTGTGAACATTAACTGGTATTATTAAAAAAAAAAACCCCAACCAACCAAACAAACAAAAAACCCCCAAAAAACCCCACCCCAAAACCAACAAACCCATACAGTTATATCTGTGAGTCTTCCATCCCCCATTTCTGTTGGTTCCTTGATTAATACACACGTACCCTTAGTGTCCAGGGAACCTGCAGGGGCGATAAGAGGGACTGCTTTTGGTGTGCCTGCCCAGCAGAAATTTTAGGCAAGTGTTATGTGCTGGCAGTGAGCTCTGACTCTTGCTGACTTGCCCTGAAGGGCTTAACTGTGTCCAGAGTTATTCTGCAGCACATTCTGCAGTAGCTGTCATGATCTTCGCTTCCACTGTGCTTTTTGTCAGGCTACATTTTCTACTGCAATAACTTAATGAGCACTTGTACTCTTTTATGCCTTTGTTCGATGACTGTGATGAGTGCTGTCTTACAAATTGCTGTGGGTTTTGCACACTGAAGGTTAGCTGGCTTTAGAGAGACCCTGTTCCTTTTTGCAGGAAGCATCACTTTCATCTGAAGAGGTCTCTGGGATAGGTGGAAGGGCTGTGCGCTGAAAAAAATAACACCTTTTTTGTAAATCTGTAACAGACTTAACATAGCCAAGATTTTCTGATGAAATATGTCAACAGTGCCTGCAGTGCTCTCTCCTGCTAACGATATTTCTTGGGTTCAGGGCATGCTCGGGGTGTTTCACATCAGGATTTTTGCCACAGTTTGTTAGTGGTCCAGGAGAACTCCCTGTATGGTGCTTTCCAAATCAAGCTGGTTTTCCTCGTGTGAAATGGGTAGTTTATTTTCCTTGGAGCCAACACTCCTGCTTGCTCAGAGGAGCTTTCTGGGAATACTTAGCTGCTGTTTCCATGCAACAACCAATTTTTTTTCACTGACATGCATTTACTGTGGATTTTCTGGTTGGAAACGCATGTATATAACCTTTAATTTGCATATATCTCATCAACAGCTAAATTTCATTACCTTCTAACGCTTTTGCTTTTGTTTTTTTTTTTTTTTAAAAAAAAAACAACAACAACAGATAAACTGTGTGACTTTCCCCCACCCTGACGTAATGCCAGAGCAGCAGTTGCTGAAACCTTCTGAGTGGAGCTACTGTGATTATTTCTGGGTAAGTAGGCAGCTAGCCACATGCCATGTTGCAGCTCCTGAGCTTCCAAAAAAGTGGAACAAACAGCTTGATCTGTGGTACAAGGGGAATTTGGGCTGAAATGCAGTGTGTTAGGGCAGTACCAGGGAGCTTGAGGACACTGGTGAAGATCGGGTGGAAACCATCTAACCTGTCTCAGATGTGGGTGATTGCCAGAAGAGTGTCCAGAAGGGCAAGGTCAGCTGTCTGGAGATGGGGAGGGTGTAGGACAAATTGCACATCTCAAAATACATCAGCCAAAAGGGGTGTGCAGCGAGAACGGGGGTAGCAAGGTGGCTGACAGGGAATGTTATTTCAGTGTTTCACAGAGCACAAGAACTAGGGATGCAGAAGAAAGCTGGGGGTATCACATTTAAAGCAAGAAGATAGTTACAAACTTTGTGTTAAATTGTAAGACTCGCTCCCACAGGATATTCTGGAGGCCAGATCATAAATGACTTTTTAAAAGGATGAGGTTTGCGAAGGACAGGCCCCTTAGTAGCTCTTAAATTGAGTAGTTTTAATGCAGCCTTCAGCATGGGAAGTCTCTAGTGGCTGTGTTTCTGTGTGCCCTTCTGTGCTTAGCTCTGCTTTCAGGATCCTGTATCGGATTAAAATGATGCAGTAGTCCTTCAAGTGTGGAGCTGATAGAAAAAAATCTTCCACTGGAAAACTGTTTTTTGGGGGGTGGGGGGGTTACTACCTCAAAAATGAAGATTTTAGGAATGTTACATTTGTTTTCAACTATCAGTTATTGAAACATTTCCTTTAAAAAAAACCAAAAAACTTGCAAAAAAAGGGTAGCTGTTGGAGACGTAGCAGCACTTCCCTTGGGTGTGCTGAGTGTTGGTGTGAGGAGTAATGGCAGTAACTTGCTAAAATACACTTACATACTTGCAAATGGTCATGCTACCAAACCATCAACATTTTTTCAGTTTCTCAGTCTTCTGATCCTAATGAGCAATGAATCAATAATGATGTATAGGCTTATTGTTTGCATGTGTCTTTACAGAAGTCACTGCTCTGCTTGGTTCGTTCTGCTTAGGCTAGGCCACCGTTTGGCTCTTTGGGTTTGGTCACATCTCGCTCTCAGTGAAACTGCACTTAAAGCTGCCTGCCTTCTGCAAACTTTTATCCTCCTATAGCTCCGCTCCCAGGACTTGCCTCTTGTCCCCCATGGTCTGCACATAACTTGCCCTTCTTCTTCAATCAGCTCCACTCCTCTCGTTGTGTTAGCTGCCCGCTGCCTGGTGCGATGTCCTACGAGTCTCACATTTTCATTAATGTGGCATTTAATGTGCAGCACCCAGGGTATTAGAGCAAAACCTGCAGTCCTTAGGGAAGTGTCCTCTGGGCCTCATTGTTGGAAGCGGGTAGGAAATGAAATTCTGAAATGAGGAAACGCAGATAGAGGAGAGAAAAGAGGTAGCAGAGAGAAGACTGTGTTGGTCCTTGTAGCAACCCTGAAGTCAGTGGAGCAAAGGGTGGGAAGGGCTGTGTAGGAAACAAACAGTGAAAGGTGGGACATACGGCACTCATCTGTTGAACAAGCTGCTGGTTTACAGCAGGTTGTGCAGGTTGGCTGTATTTTTCTGAGTGCAAATCGGGGTTGAACTTGAGAGTCTGTTAAAGGTCGTTTAGGGCCGTTACCCCTGGAAGGAGCAGCAGTGTCCTCCCCTCTGCCCCAGCAGTTCCTTTGTGCCGGCTCCAGGGTCCCTTCTTCTCCTGGCAGGATGAGCCGCCAGGGCTCCCACTTGCAGAGCCAGCCCAGGGGCATCACCAGGTCTGCAAGGCCGTGGGCAGGGAAGGCAGGTTTGCTGCTTCAACTCCAACATAGTCCTGTGCTAGCTAAGGGTAACTGTAAAGCTTCCTTTTTTATTGAAAAAAAGCAATAAGAGGAGGAGGAAAGAGAAAGTGTTGGCTGGGGTGCTGCAACCACAGCTGTTATCAGGGGGCTCTTCAGACCCCGCTGCTGCCTGCGGCTCGGGCTCCTTGGGCAGCTGTCACGGGGAACTGCGTGTCTGCCGTTTTGATCCCCGTATCTTTTCGTTGAACTTTGTTTTTCCTTCCAGGCTGATAAGAAGGATTCGCAAGGGAACAATACAGTGTCGGGATTTGAAATTCTTCTTCAAAAGCAACTTAAAGGGAAACAAATGCAGAAAGAAATGGCAGAGTTTGTTCGAGAAAGGTAATTAGCACTTTGCTATCAAATTAACTATTAATGGCAATAGCTTTTTTTCGTGGTTTAGATATTCCTTTAGTACACTAATGATATAGCTTAAACTGTGTAAGAGAGATGCTGCCAGTTCTTAAAGAACATTTAGTATATCTTTAATGTCCATCCACACTCTCCAGTCTTCCCTGGCTCTCACTTGTCTCTCCTGCTGTGCCTGTCTCAGGTGTATGGCACACAGGCTGTCTGTTTAGATGGAGGGAACCAAGAAGTTATTAAGCTGCAGGTTCAAGGGAAGAACATGAACATGACCAAAACAGAGTAGAGCTGATATTTAGAAGGGAAAGGTTTTGTCTGAAAAATAAAGCAGCACCTTGTGGACATGGAGCATAGGCACAGTTTCCTAGAGGAAGATGTAAAGACATTACTTAGGACTTACACTGGTTATGGAGCTAAACTACACATACTTAGAGTGAACCCCAAGTCATAGAGGCAGATGTCGCTACCGGAAGATGCCACAATGCTGTTAATGGTCTCTTCTGCTGACACGGGAAGTGCACTGAGCACCAAACAGGCAGTTGGTAGATGCTCAGTTCAACCACGTACAGGAGATGATGTGAAATCATTACTCATAAATAGTGTAACTATTATTTGAAGTCATTTGTTGTGTGTCCAAGCCCGTGTAAATCATCTTGAGGATGACTGAAAACTTGAGAACAGCCCAAAGGGAACAAGCAGTGTTTAGTCCCAGGAGGAAGGCAGAGCTCACTGACGGGTGTTCTCTCCTGGAGGCAGCTGCACCAGTTGAAGGAGCTGTTGTCCTCTGTTCTTGCCTCTGTGTTGGTGCTTGCTGCTGAGTTGGTATTGCCTTCCTGGTCCACTGCTGCAGACACAGTGTGGCTGTGCTGACATAAATCAATAGTGGTGTAAGCAATGAACAGGGCAACAACCAGGGGCATCTGTGTTGGCATTTGGAGGGCAGTTCCATTGGGCAGAACTTGCAGATAGTTGCTTTCATTTCTAGTTTGTTTTCTTTTTCCCTTTCATCTTTTTTTGTAGTATTAGGGATATGGCAGCATTGGAGAAATGCAAAGTTTAGCACAGGTAATAAAGACAGTCTGATACAGGAGGTGCAGAGTGCCCAGCATCCATGCATAGTTCCTACTGCGTTTGAGATAAGGCAGTCTGAGAGACAGTTGCCTCTGTGATCCATGAAAAAGTGCGACTAGAGGATGCAGGTAAAAGAAAGCACCAGCTGGCAAAGGAAAAATACAGTCGAGAAATAGTCTTGCTAAGCTAGAAGATGAGGAGAGACCAAGCAGAATTGCGATAGCCATGGCCAGGGAAACGAGGAGGAAAGCTGCTCCAAAGAAAGTAATATATAATGAAATTTGACAGAAACAGAAAAAAGGAGCATTCAGGAGGGAGGGAAAGTTGGCATGAAATCAAAGAGAACAAGGAGAGAGCAGCTTTGACACTGGGAAGAGGCATGTTTGTGTCCTCAGTAGAGGAAGAAGTAGGCATGTTATAGAAGACAAGACAGAAAAGATTCACAGTGTGCTGGAAACAAAGAAGGTTTGGAATTGAATGTGAAGAGGATCTGGATGGGAGTTTAAAAAGACAAATTCTGTATTGGAACAAATTACTCAGGATTGCTCTGTGTGAAAATGGAGGAGGTTGATGTTGAGCTGGAGAAGTTACTCACAGAAATGAGAGCTCAGGCCATCAGGGAAACCTTGACATTCCCAGCTGAGGGAGGAAGTACTGGTAAGATTTTTTCATGACGATCATCAGATGGCTCAGGGAATACCAGACCACATTTAGCTAGGGGTTTTCACATCCAGACAAATTCCCTCCATCTGTACAACCAGCCTTCTGGAGGTGAGGTTCGGGCAGCTAATAGAAATAGCTTTCAATAGGAAACTGGGATGAGGCATGATAACCAGTTTTCTTCATCAAATAACCAACAAGAGGCAATACTAGCTAAGATATAGTTTATCAAGCAGATACTTTTAGAGGAGCTAATTGTATATAGCAATCTTAGACTGAGCGATTATGTGTTCTTTCAGTTCTTGTTGACAAAGATAGGGTTATAATACAGACTTTGAATTTTAATAAGGCAGACCTCAAGAAAGGGAGAAAAAAAATAGTAAATTGACTGAAATGAAGGATCAAGGGTGTAGGTGTGAAAGAAGGAAAGAAGAACTTTAAATCAAAAATGAAAATATGGTCCAGCATTTGCATTCAAGTAAGCACTGCAAAATGGCCAAGAAAATCTGCAGACTGAATAGCATCAGCCTCTCCGAGTAGAACTAGTAATGTTTTTATTAGCAAAGGAACATGGTCTTAGGCTTTTGACCACTCACTTTCTAATTGACTGGGCTGTGCTTAGAAAATTTAAAATAAATAGCAGATTATTCAATGACATGAAAAGAAATACAAGCAGGAGGATGGCTGTAGTGAGTCTGATGGAGGTCTGTCTAGCCCACTGACTTTAATCTGACCGTGACAGTACTGACTGCATAAGAGAAAAAGAGCATGAGAGTCTCTGTCCTCCCAGCATCCAATAACCAGAAGTTTGGGCTTTCCAGAGCCAGAGTTTGCCTTAGGTCTGCCATGTTCAGCAGATACTTGCAAACATCTTCACTGTTGTTTTAATATTTTTGACTCTTTTTGTATTGTTGACCACTGCAACAATCTGTAGAAGACTTCTGCAATTTATGCACTACAGGATAAGTCATTATGCTTCTGTTGTCTGATAATTTCATTGTTGCGTCCCAATCTGGAGAAGTAGTGTAAGAAGACTTATAGTCACTGTCTTGACACAGTGACAGTTGTGTAGATGGCTGTCAGATACCCTCTATCACCTTTTCTCTGTGTTCCCTGTGTTGTCTTAATCTATTTAGCTTCTTCTTGCATGGTAGTCACATCAGATCATCTTTGCCTCCCTCTGCAGCGCTGTAGTTTTTCTTTATCCATTATAACATGGCATGACTGAAATTATTTGAGTATGGGCACATGAAGTACTTCATTTCAAAACAAACCAAAAAAAAGGCACAAGAGAGCGTGGAAGAAACATCCAAAGAGCAACTAGAATTAATAAAATCAAGAGAGTATGGGTCAAAATGCACATATAATCTGTAATGCTTCTGATTACACAGGGAATGAAATGCTGAAAGTTTTCAAAGAAGTTAGTGGAAACGGCTTATTTTAGTTTGAAGGTGGAGTTATGGTGAAGCAGCTGGGTGGATTTCCAGAGGTAGGATCGCAAAGCTCGGGGCTCCATGTGTACTGATGTACTGGTGTTTCACAGTCACCACAATCCAGAGTTTAAAAGGTGTTTATGTTATCCAGGGCCAGGAGGTGTATTTTTTTGCTTTTTGACATTTATCTTCACCTTGGTTTTTAGCCTCTTTTGAAATGTTCAGCGTGTTCTGGCTGCAGGATGGCAGGCTGTGGTGGAACAATTTATGACTGCTCACTGGGGCTCTTAAGCAATAACCAATTCACCTTTTTATTGTTTGGGTTGTTTTGTTGTTATTCCCTCTCGCCAGGCAGTCTGCCCTATAAGTAGTGCCATCCACCTGCAATACAAGTAATGCTTGAAATCTCAGAGCCTGGACCAAAGCTGGGACCAGTGAGGAGCACTTCCACCAAAGCTAGTGGCTTTGCATGTAGGGTGCCAGGCTTAGGACAGGCACTGATGGCAGCGTACGTGGTGTGTCTTATGTGTGATTGTGAAAATCACGAGGCTTCCTTTTGTCTTGTGTTCAATACTTTACCGGCTACAGCAGTATCAAGGACAAACTTCACAGGGTTTCAAATTCATTACTTTCATAGCAAACCTTTAGAATAGAAGATGGTTATTCCTCTGTTCACGAGACAAAGGACTGGGACACAGATTATGTCAGGGTCTGTCTGTAGGGGCAGCTCAGAACAGTCAGCAGATCAGCTAGCACCTTTGCATACCTAGCATCCCTAAGTCAATCACTCAAAGGCATCCTTAAGCCAAAATCCCGCAGGAATAAAGTTGCACAGTAAAGGACGTAGACCAGAGCTTTGGTTGGGAACTCCTGGTAACTGAGGCAAAAGCATGGAGCCCTGACTTTGGGCTGGACACTTAGATATTTATCTCAGCTACATTTAGACATTTGCATGTTTATTACAGTTGACCTGTGCTCCCTTTCCAGTTCATAGAAGTTGCCACTTCTGAGACAAGATTAGCCTCATCCTCAAGTAGGTATCTGAAGTAGGTCAGGTGAAATGTGCCTGGGTAAAGCCCTTTTCCTAGTGAGATCCTAAACCACAGCGTAGCCTTTGGTGCTGAACAGCTGTACTGGTTGGTCTTGCTACAGCAGGTGTGGGGAGCTGGCTGGTTTTGGTCTTATGGGGCAGGGAAGAAGAGGACCCCACGTGCTGGGTGAGGTCTGTAGTTGCAGTGTGCCAGACCGAGCTGGGTATCACCCTGGCCCTCAGCCAGCTGCATCCCACAGATTCTGAGTTCAGCAGCTCAGAATACCAGACCCCTCTTAGCTAGCTCAAGGGACCCCTTTTGTCTCAGATGTGCCGTGCGTAACAGTGCTTGCTTAACTAGCTACTGCAAAATGGGCATGCCAAAAACCTCCCCCATTCTGTCTTCTCACTGGAAGGAGATGAATTTCAAACCAGGTTTTTCCCCAGCTTGGAATCAGTAGTTGCTCTGCCTGGGTGCCCCTGAGCACACTCTTGGAGATGCTCTGTTGAGCAAGCTAGTTTGAAAAACAGCAAATAGCCAGTTGTTTGCCCTAGTGGGGATCATGTATACCTTGCAAACATTTCACTAGGAGAAGATCTCGGGGAAGACAAGAGGTGGGCTTCAGGCATGATGCATGTCTCTTCAGCCAGCAACTGCTTCTTCTCTTCCTGCTGTACCATCAGCGCTTACCCTTGTCCCCTCGCTCAACAGCTATGCTGCTTCTTCTCCCTGCAGCCATTCGCCCAGTGGTAGTGTGCCAGCAGCTTCCCTCTTCTGCACCCGTACTGCTGGCACGCTCCGATCCTGTTCCTGGTGTGGTGCTGCTGAGCGAAGGGAGAGGACAGGGCAGTGGGAGGGATGGGTGAAGGGCAGGGGCTCACCACCACGTGTTGGTGGCAAAGCCCCTGCCACATCTTCACAAGTTTTGTCACCTGTGATAGGGAGCAGGAAACACTGAATGTCCCTAGGAAACATGCGGTCCAGCACCCCAAACCTCGTTTGGATTTCTCCTGTATCGCTGCATTCCTTCGTCTTTGCTTCAAGGATGCGGACCTCACGTTTAGCAGCAGACCGAAACACATGCTTCTCAAGTGAGCCCCATTTTGCAGACAGTCCGTGTTGCACAGTAGAAACACTCTGTCCTTGTTATGTGCTCTCCAGAACTGTAGCTTTTCCTTCTAATTTTATCACACATGCTGTCCTGCATATATCCTGCTCTTGCCACTGCATTTTTAGCATATGGAGGGGAGAGACGGATCCTGAAACTGGTGCTGCAAAGCACTGGAGACTGAAGGGAAAATTCCTGTGGCAAGATCTGTTAAAATGCAGAAAATGTCCTTAGATTATGTGTGTGGGTTTCTGCCTTAAAGCTTACTTACTGCTGTCTTTTTATTTTCTGTGTCTGTGTGTGTGTGAGTGTAGGATAAAGATTGAGGAGGAATACGCTAAGAACCTGTCCAAACTGTCTCAGAATTCCTTGGCTGCTCAGGAAGAAGGGTAAGTGTGTGTCTGTGACTTTTGCAGAAGACAAGAATTTTAACGTAAAAGGCATTCCCCCATGCAGGTACATGTATTTTTTCTGAGCTCTCCTTTGAGTAGAGGTTTATTTCACTTGGCATCCTGGCTGTGCTGGGCAAGATAGAATTGCTTTGGAGTATTTTTTTTTTTTTTTTAAGATGTTCATGGTCAATTTGTAGGTATGTGTATCAAACGTGTTGCAT
This sequence comes from Falco cherrug, assembly GCF_023634085.1. NCBI lineage: Eukaryota > Metazoa > Chordata > Aves > Falconiformes > Falconidae > Falco > Falco cherrug. Next base: position 119,252,637 of record NC_073697.1, read on the forward strand.
TTCCAATAATGTGTTTATGTTATCCTTGTTCTAGCCAGCACTAGTTCCTTTAAGGATTAGCATGTATAAGTACTAAATTACTTTGAATATGGAAGAATATATGGAATATATATACTGCTGAAAGTAGATTCTTAAGGTCAGGCCAATAGAATTGGAGCAGCACAGAGAGAGAATGGAGAAGTCTCTTCTCATCATTCATTCGTTGGCCCTCCAAGAAAAGCAGCAGGTTGTTCCTTATTTACAGCATGTTCACACTTTGGAAGTTATTAAGAATGTATCGGGCAACGCACTTCGGACTAGATTGCAGTTCTGCAGTGATAATGAGAAGACACCACTCCTGAAGGATTAAAGTTGTTGTCTCTATCTGGGACAACACAAACCCTCTAAGCACTGAAAGCCAAGGTTGGGAATTACTGTCCTCACTCTAGTTCTGAAACTGTGTTTCTCCTGGCAGTGAAGGTCCACAAGGTGTTTGCTCAGATTGCAGCAGGCAAGGACAGAAATCGTGAGAGGTGAATTAGGCTGTTAGCGACAGTGGTTCCTGTTCTTCTTTCCCCTTTAGGGGTGGGTGTTAACCTGCTCCTAGCAAAGCTAAACCCACTTTCTTCCACATCCTCCTCCCACTTTCTCCTACCCCTAGTAGGAGAAGAGGGGAGTGCCTGAAAAAATGATGGGGAAGGAAACTAGGGGAGCGTAGATGAAAAGGGAGGGAATGAGGAGCAAAGCATAAAAAATGTTCAAGTAGGGAACTGAAGGGGACATGAAACGGCATGCAGAGAAGGAGCACTGCCTGGTGGTGCTCTGCCCGGAGCGGTGGCAAGGTGAGGGAATGGAAGGAGGTCCAGCTGGAATTTGTCCTCCTGATGTTGTGGTGGCCCAACTGGCTAGGGCCAGGGAGAGGCTAGTGAAGAGATCCCAGAGACTGATGAGGCCCAGGAAAGGGAAAAATGCCATTTAAGAAAGTGAGGGAGGAAGAGCAGCCAGCAGGAAGGTCTGGAAGAACTAAAAGTGTGACTGCAGCCTAGCCCGCTCAAGGTAAGCATTGGCCAGGGTCTTCCTCTCGTTTCTGAGAGGGTATGAGTCTGGAGACCCCATGAACTGGTTTCACGCACCAGTTACTGCTGCTGGTTTCATACTCTGCAGAGCATTTTCCAACTTGGCTGTCCCACAGTCTGTGGAATTGACAGAAAGTATGGGCTGTCCCTCCAGGGTCCTCTGCCCTCCGCTGGTGGTAAGAAGACCCACCATCATGTGTGTGGGTGGGACATGAGGGTGACAAGATGGAAGTGGTTTGTGGTATCAGGATGGTTCTGTCCAAGTTGCTGTGAGTACAGTGCTGCTGCAAGTCCACAGAAGGTGATACAATCCGTGGTCACTTAAGGCATTGTATTTGGATAAGAGATGCAGAAGATACTTAGCAGGCTGAAATGCCTTCTTGACTTATGTAATCAGATAAAATAGTGCCAGTGAGAACTGGATGGTGGGTGGAGGGACCTCAGGGTGGGACTAAGGAAGAAGAGCTGGGAGCACTTAGGTAAGTGAAACAATCTCAGGTTGTTTAGCTGTGATGACCACCGTACTTGAAGACTCAGTCATTGGAGCAACATCAGAGATTACAGATCATTATTTTGAAACTGCAGATGACAGGCAATTTTTCAAGCTGTCAGGAAACGACAAATAGGACTGTCTTTGAAAAGGAGTTGTGGGAGAGAGAAGGAGCCAGGAAATTGTAGATCACTCAGCTTTATTTAACCTCTGCAAAGTGGCGGAATAAACCATCAGGCTTTCTAGAAGCACTTAATGAAAACTAAGGTGATGAACAGTTATTGTGGATGCATACGATGTCAAGCCAACTTAAATTCTACCAGTGATGGAGTAACAGAAGTAGTCGGCATCATAGCTCTTAGTTTAGTATAGCTTTTTGCAATGAGAGATTCTTGTAGGCCGGCAAGAGAAATGTGGCCTAAATAAAGGCTAAGGTGCAAAACTAGGTAAGAAGTCATACCCGCTACTTATAAAAAGTGCAGAAAGTAGCTGTGGAGTGAGATCCCATATGGTTCGTCCCAATTCCAGGTATTTTTCAATGTTTTTGTAAATGACCTATGATAGAATAAATACTGGGTTTACTGTAATCAGAGATGAGGCAAAGTTTGGAAGGATGGTATGTACAATTTGAAGAAAAGATTGCAATTTGAATTACTCTGTTAAACTAGAGAAATTAACTGAAAATAATGAAGATGTGTTTCAATGAGGACAAAGTACCAGGTTTTATACTTTCACAGGATGTTAAAGATACAGTTACATAACGGTCTGTGGGAGAAGGATCTGGCTGTAGTGAATCACAAGCTTATTCATCAACAACTTCGCGCTGTTGTCTAAAAAAGCATAGATATGCAGAGGAAAGTGTGTCTGATACAAAATAATCTGTTACCAGTTTAGCAACTGGAAGACTTCCGCTGGAAGATGGTGTAGTTCTGGTTATGTGCTTTAAGAGGAATCTACGCTGCTGGAGGGGGTCTAGAGGAGCATACCTAACCTGCCGTCATCTAGAAAATAATTTGTCTGAAGGAAAAAGAAGATAGAGTAATTTTCAAATACTGAAAAGCTGCTCCAAGGAGAAGTAGAATAATCTGTTCACCAAAAGTCGGGTGTAAAGTAGAAGAGTCAATGGAAAAACTGCATTGGTGAAGATATATTTTAAAGATTAGCAAAGAAAAACTTTGTTATGGTAAGGATAAGATCCTGAAGTATCTTGCTTATGGAGACCGTGGCATCTCTGTAACTGGAGATCATTGTGAACAGTGTTTTCACAGATCTGCTGCATACAATGCTGATATAGTTCTGCCTTGGTCACAGAGATCAGTTATCTTCTCAGATTTCTACTATCACTTTTCTGCGATTTTGCTGAGCAAGATACGGTGTCTGTCTGACAGATCTCGCTGGGAGGATGTGCAGAAGATGGGGCTTTGATCATTGTCACTGTTTTTTCAGCACACTAGGAGAGGCTTGGGCTCAGCTAAAGAAGAGTCTAGCTGATGAAGCAGAGGTTCATCTCAAATTTTCTTCTAAGGTAAATAGTTCTTCATTTTGCAAATATTTTTGCCCTGTAATTGATGTGGATCTCCCTTCAGTGCTTGTTAGTGGGGAAAATACACATGCATATGGTACAGATTTAGAAGAATGAACATGTTGGTTAACAAACTTACTGAAACCCCATCTGTTCTTCCTGCCAAAATCATAGTTTATTTAACCTACCTGATGAGTAAATTAAAACACATCTAGCCTTAATTTTTCATAAAAAAGAAGGAAAACTGATTCTAGAGGTTATTCACGTAGGGCTCTAAGTTCCAGCCTGTTCAAGTAAATTTACCTAGAGCTTGTGCAGATTACTTCTGTAGAGGAAGAAATACAAAGTAATATTTAGCTTCTCAACTGGAATCTACTGTATCTGTCTAGAAGGAAGAGAACCAGGACTCTTGACTTCTTTGTATCATTAGCCTTTCTGAAAAGTGCACAGGGAACTTTAATTTCATGTTATTTTTGGATCTACTCTCAAGTGATGCCCAAGGACATTTCTTGTAGAAATTACGGTATTTATCTGTTTTTTTCCTACCGCATCTGACATATTCACGTGTGCCGTTTCATTGTGTTAACCTCTGTGGGTGATCAAGTTCAATACAGTGGCAGATACCTGAGCACAACAGCCATGTTCTGGAGGAAAATTATAGCTCTGCACCGTTTGTAAGCGATTATGCAGAGGTTACTGAGGCAACCAGCTGCTGCCTTGGTAACCTGCTGCTCTGCTTCAGACTTCTACTTCAGGGCTGTAATTAGTAAAATACTTTTTACTCCCCGTTGTCATCCCGTATTGTTTTCCAAGAGGAAGAAATGCACCCTGGAGTGGTGTGTATGTGTAGGCAGGCAATGTATAGGGGCTCTGTCATTGTTTTACTTTTCCTTAAGCTGTGCACAGAAACTCCTGTAGCACCCCCTGAACTCTCCCCGCTCTTCCCGTACCTGCTTTGGGAGTTCCTAGTTCCAACTTTCTTCTATTAACAGAGTTTTTAAACATATTGATTATTGCTGTTACTTTCAGAGAAGTTATTCTTAGAATTAGTAATTACATTTCTTGTTGGTCGTCGAACGAAACCAGTCACTGCTGACACAAGCAGTCAGCACGGTGCAGAGCACGCCAAGGGTATTCAAACATAAACACCAGCCATGAAGACGTTGAACAAGTCCTGTGACAGTCCTTCACAGCACTGTTACAGTGGGGGTCACGGAACAGATCAGAGAAGGTGACAGCACTCTCGCGGCACTTGGACATAGCATATCAGTACAGTACTAATGCCTGTGCAGACTAGCATGGCAGCTGTAGATACATGCACACAAGGAATACTTCAGGAAGGCTGTCATGGCACTGAAGCTCTTCTCCAGCTATCTAATTATCCTTCACTGAACTCCAGGAGGTGAGTTCTGCTGGAAAAGAAGATGCACGTGTATTGTACTAGTTGAAGTCATGGTGGGCTGGCCTGGATATGGTGATGTGTTACCAGCCATTCTGGAAATGGTGCTGATGGAGCAAGGGAAAAAATAAGTACTTGTGAAATCAGAGGAATTTTTGAAGTGTACCTTTTGATAACTCAGCTGTGTAGTTTCTCTAGCATTTAACATTGGGATTAACCGTATGCCTCTTTTTCTGCCTGAGTCTCTACCACACTGGCACAGAGGTACAGGGTCTCTGTCCTATACCTCATAACTTCTTTTAGCAGCCTTCTTGAGATATCAAATCCTTTGTCACTTCTCACCCATTCAGTGACATCAGGGTGTCAGAGTTGTCTGTATACACTGGTGCTTTAAATCTCTTCACCTTAGGAAAGTAGTTTATGTTTTTGTCATTTATTACATGCATTCAAAAGCCTTTTAGCAAGACCTTCTAGAAAAAAATAAATATGGCCAACTATAATCTGATATTTAAAAGCCTGTGTCGTTCACATGTGAGTCTATTTTGACAGCTTATGGTACCTCTTGCAAGATGGAAGTTCAAGCAACATAATGATGCTAGAAGAATGATGACTGCCTTCACTAAGAAGTCAGTCTCTCTGATTCCCAAAACACAAAACTGGAGAAAGCAGTTGCCTTGTTTGTATTTTGAGCCTCCTGGTGATGCATTTCCCGTCTTTATGAGGATCTCAGAATATCCCATCCCATTATAAACCATGTGAAGTAAACAAGTATCTTTACTTTCTATTAGGCAAGTAGAACTATCGGTGAAACGCCCCCCTGTTTGGTGTGTCCCTGTCCCTGGGGATTTTTATAAGGGTTTTCACAGCGATGCCTGCTTATGTCAGATGAGTCACATTGCCACTTCTTCCACCGAGGGTGACTCATGTTGGGTTGTTTCCCCAGGTTAATCCATTTATTAATGCAGCAGTCTGAAGGGAATGCAGGCTGTGTAGCTAGTTCATACTCAGCTGGACACAGACATCTTGATCAACTGTAATATATTGCTTCTGGAGTTCACTGAAGCCATGCAGAACTTCTCTCTGTTCCAGTTCTTGTTCCACTGAGCATTGACAGTGCTCCTAGTGCACTGTTGGTTTGCACCTCTGTTCTTGAGAGAGCTTGCGTAACCATGCTGGACCACAGAGTTGTGAACCATTCTTTATGAGCTTGCCTGGGCCATCCTGATAAGACTGTCATAAAAATATTGTCCATAATTTTCTAGTCCATCATCCACCCCCCCGAGTCAGAGCAGGACTTAGTGGATCAAGTGAGCTACGTCTTTGTCTAGCAGAGTCTTGAATATCTCGAAGGACAGAGATTTCACGACCTCTCTGGTCAACCTGTTCCAGTGCCCAGCTACCGTTCTAGTGATTTTTACTTTTTTTCTTTTTAAATTACATTTAACCTGAACCTCCCAAAAGCTCGGTTGTCTGTTGTGATATTTCCTGGCCCTGTGAAAAAAGAGTTTGACCCTGTTACCCTTGTATCTGACCTTCCGATAGCCGTAGGCTATATTAGATCACTGTGGTGCCAGTCTATCTGCCTAAACAAGGTGTGCTTTAGGCTTGTTTAACCTCTCTAGAATGTGTGCTGTAGGGTCTTGGCTGTCTTTGTAGCCTCTCTCCATTAGAAGGCTGTAGAGAGCTTGAATAAAGTTTTTTCATTAAAATAGCACTGAAGAAAGGCCAAAAATATTTGCCTTCAGCGACTATTTGACACTGTTCCACTTTGGGCCATGTTAGGTGATTACAGACCCAGCTCGCCTGTGTTGGCAGAATCCAGCATCCCCACGGGGGGGGATAATAGAAAAGGAAGTATTTGGTTGCTTCTGGGGAAGTGAAACATCTGTATCCCTTCAGAGCACGTTTCCTAGATGTCAGAATTGTGTATCAGAAAGTCGAAGAGCAGTGTGATACAAACTCTTATCAAGAGTTATTACTGACTGTCGAGTCACACGTGCTGTCTAGATTAATCTCTCCTGAGTTCATTTCAGTGGTTTAAGTAGTGCCACTCCTTGAAAGAGTTTCAACTAAATACTCAGGCTTCTGTTTAGGCTCTTTATATTTGGCAGAAATACATAAAACGTGCCCACATTTGATCTCCTTTCACTATATAGGGAGTACAGATATGTCACCAGGGTCTGCTGGCTCACCCTGCTGCAGTCAGGGTTGGCTGCTTTACTTTGTGTATTTTGGGTTTTTTAAGCAAGTTGCATTGGTTAGGCCAGAGTCAGAGCAGCCTGGGTAATGCTCTGGATTTGACCTGTGGTTTGATCTTACATGTAAGAGATTTAACAGGGAGAGAGGAAGGCAAGATTTCTGTCCTTTTGCTCCCTTCAGTAAATATTCCCTTAACGGAGTTAACTCTGAAGAGCTGAGTTTTGCAGTAGCTTCAGTCAGAACTCTTGGGGAGGAGCAGCATCGCTGTATGGCACGTGTATCGTTCCCTCTGGCCTGTCTGCTCAGCAGAAGAGCTAGTAATTAGTGCTCAGCTCCTCGTTACTGCCATTTCTTCCTTTGTTTTCGTCACCAGCTTCAGAGCGAGGTGGAGAAACCCCTGCTCAACTTCAGAGAGAACTTCAAGAAAGACATGAAGAAGTGTGACCACCATATTGCAGACTTACGGAAGCACCTGGCCAGCCGCTACGCAGCCGTTGAAAAGGTGGGAGCAGAGAGCAAACTGGAGAGTTTTATGAGATACTGCTGGTTTCAACACTAGAGCAGCTGCCCCGTGAAAAATTTCTGTTCTGCCGCAGAGAACCACAAAGGTTTCTGCTGAGTGTTTCTTGCTGTTAGCTACGCTTGCTGGGCCCCAGATGTTTGCTGCTTAGCTGAGATTTGGGGAACTGGGGGCTACAGGCAGGGCTAATGCATTCCTGCTGAACTGGGGTTTTGTTTCATCCTCCCCTTCCCAATTAGGGATGGTATATTTCTAGTATATATAATGAAAATGCTGCTTGCTCATGTGCATCTGGAAGTTGCATCTATTGCCCTCAAAATTTAAAAAATATTGCCTTAGAATAGCAGCAGGGTCAGTCCTAGGGCTTGCTTGGCTCGGTCTCCTCGTGCAGTGGCTAAAAGCAGATGGCCGAGGGAGGCAGCCTGAACTGGGCACGGCAAGCCACAAACCAGCTCCCAGTTCCCATTTTCTGCACCTCACAGCAAACATCTTCACCTGAGGAACCCAGGCACCAGTGGCACCCTAGGATCAGGGCTGGTTTAGCACGAGCGTCCAGCAGGTAGCTGATGTTGTGATGTAGGGGGAGTTAGAGCCACAAAAAGTCCTCTCTCTTTGTGGGTGTAACAGCGGGCAGGAAGCGGGATACCCCGTGCCTCAGCTGCCAAAACACTTGGGCCAAATGGTTTCTTCTTGTGGTTTGCTCTTGGGTGTGAGTTGGAAAGGAAAGTACCGTGCTCAGTCAACCCAGAAGGTTGGTTGGGCTTTCATTGCAGATCAGCGTGCACATGAGAAAGTTAACCCGGGGACAGAATTATTGCAGGATACGCAAGGTTGCTAGTCTGTATGTATGCAGGGAAGGCATTTTTCAGCAAAACAAAAGTTCTTCACAGCCATATCTGCAACGGAACACAGTCCTCCGTAGGGATATTGAAAAGAATGAATTAGTAGATCCTCGAGAAGGATTAAAAGAAGGGAAGAACCGCCTGCAGTGTGCCTGATGCAGCACGCAGCTGCTCAGCAGCTGGTTTTCCTGCGGCTCCCTCTTGTGACCTGCCAAAGCACGAGCGGGGCTTCGGGACTGCCCCTCGAAACCAGCCGAGGGACGGTGCCTCCGGGCTGTTGGAACTGGCGGGCTGCTGTGACTGCAGAAGGCTGCAAGGTGCTCGCAAAATGTAATCATCCGAATCTAGTTTGAAACGCTGTAACTGGGTAAAGAATAAATGTGGCTTATTTTGTAACAAATCTCTCCAAACCAAGTTATTTTTATTCGACATACATAGGCAGCCTTGGCAGATGTGGTGACCGTATGCATACGTGGTAGCGATGTTTATTTCTTCCAACACTTTATTAATTTGCCTGTGTAAGTTCGGTACTGATACTGATAAATCAGGTTTTAAAAGCCTGAAGAACTTAAAAGCAATTTAAATAATTAGTTGTAACCAGGTCTCAGGTTCTTGATTTCTACAGTACAAACCACTATTGTCAGGAATCTAAATTAATTTTTTCTGAAATAAGTCTAAAAGTTTCTATTGTCAGTTTTTTCTGATAAATATATATTGAATCCAGGAGGTACTTAATTTTTTTTGTTCTAAGAGACTTGAAATTCTTTCAACAATTTAGATCCTAAGAAAAGCAAATAGGAGAGCTGTCTTGGTGGTGCTGGTTAAGACATTTGGAAGAAGCTCTAGCTCCCCTTTCTTCCAGAAATAGTGAAAAAGTGACTAAGAAACACAGAAATCTGACGATGCCTCTCGTACTGTGCCTTTCTAAGAACCTGTGAAGAGCTGGGATGCTTTTGTGATTTGTTGGTGACGGCTTCTCTGTGGTGGTAGGACACTTTGTTGAACACCACACGGTGTACTAAGAACTTGAGTCCCCGTTAGGACCCAGTTTTATGCAGAGTCCCTGAACTCTTACTGACAAGTGTATGTGTGTGTGAAGGGGTCTGAGATGGCTGAAAGCAGCCGGCAGCACTTTTCCTCTATAACCTGTGACTCTTCTTTATTTACTCCAAGGCCCGGAAAGCCTTGACAGAGAGACAGAAGGACCTGGAAATGAAAACACAGCAGCTAGAGGTGAAGCTCAGCAACAAGACAGAAGAGGAAATTAAGAAAGCGAGACGGAAGTCCACTCAGGCGGGTGAGTGCCTGTGCCTCTCGGTGGTGCGAGGTAAGCGCAGCCCCGCAGGGAGCAGGAGCAAGATGGGATGCAACCTCCCATCCACCCACCTCTCTTGTTTTTTAGTATTGTAGCTACAAAGTCAAAGTGAACCATGCTACAAATCTGTTTGGTATTAAATCCTCTGGAGAAACAAGCCTAGTTTTTTCCAGGTCAGACATCGCACAAGGATGATTTTGATCATTGGGTAGAGAACAGTAAAAGGAGGATGAATTGGCCTTTTGTTTTGTTAAAATGTGCTGAGGTAACTGTGAAACTTTCAAAGTCAGATGCAAAGAAGCTCAGCTGAGGATGTTTCCTCAAGTCATAGTTCCTTCTTTCCTAAATCAGTCGCCCACAACTATGTGGGTGCCTGTTGTTACTGTGTTTTTCCTTGACAGTGAACTTTTTGTCTTTTTTCCGCTGCTAGTAGCAATTAAAATGATTTCTGTTCAGGTGATAGTGAGGTGTGTGTGCTATATTGTACTGAGGACACAGCTGCTTGATGTGACCTACACGTGTTTTACAGAGGCTCAAACCGCTCCTATAGGATCCATCAGGAATTGTCTTTCTTGAGATCCACAAAGCTGCTGTGTGCAGCTCTGTTAGTACCTTTGCTGAAAACGCATTTTAAGTAGGGCTTCCATGTTTCATCCCTTCATGAGTCCACTCCTTGGCAGAGTGGTCCTTCATAGTTCTGAGGCATTTAAAACTTCAGGATAGGCTGTCTGGGATTTGAGGAGGCATTTGCAGTGTGAAAAAAGTGAACATTTATATGTTCATTTGAGGAGAAGCAAGCTACATGTTAGCCACAGGAGGCTTTATGAGGGATGCTCGTTATCCATCTGCAAATTCACAGCCTCTCTCTGTTCTCTTGGGTCCTCAGAAATTATTTGTAATAGATACTTATTGAACAAGCAAGGGAGAGCAGATCAGATGGAAGTAACCCCGAGTTTGGTGTGAGTCTCTCCATCGCTCTGTGCCACTGCTGTGGTGTGTGGCAGGGGTGGACCTGCCCCATCCCCACAGGCAGTGCTACCCACACTCTGGCTGGGGTGCTGCGACGTGCACAGCAGCGACATGTAGTCATCTGGCTCTGAAATGAGGCTGCTGTAAGTGAACGATAGGACTAGAGAGCTCTAGACCAGCCCTTCTGGTTGCCGATACGTGGCGTTGCTTTCTGCTCTCGTAGATTGTTAGCGTGTTTCATGGCTTTCCTCTTCCTGGCTGTACAGTGGCTCAGACTCACTTGGGTGAGTGGAGGCTAAGCCCAAGTCAGATAGCTCCTTAGGAGCCTCCTGGCATGGGAGTGCCATGAGTTTGGACTTCTCATGTCAGACTAGGCATCCCCGGTCTTGGTGGATAGGCTTATTATCAAGCTTTAAGCCCCAAATCCTGGTTTCTTCACGGAGTCTGGTTGCTGCCCCAGGTTCTAAGTCCATGAGAGATTTCCAGATGCATTTCCTACTTTGACACTTGTTTGTGGAGTCCTGTTCTTGAAGCTTGATTCATCCCCAGTTTATGTATAAAGACCTTTTTGCACCTAAAAGAGCAGGGTGACTTTAAGCCCTGGACTTAGGCATCAGATCATTAGGGAAATTGTAACTGAGCCTCATTGAAAGAAAAAAGAGAATTTACTAACTGGAAAGCAGTAATCTCTGAGACCCGCCTTCCAGATTTTTCACCTACCTTTCCTTCTCCATTAGAGCAGAGACTTGCAACAAAGAAAAAATTGAAATAATCGCAGCTTATTGTGTTACTGTCCTGAATGTGGGAGGAAGCCAGAGCTCAGCTGGAATTGTGCATCTTCAGAGGCGTGAGAGTGCATGACTGTGCAGCTGGGTTGAGGTAGCAAATAAGCATCTGTCAATCTTGGACAGCTTGAGCCTGACTCTTTGCTCCCACTTTAAACAGACCTGTCTTAGAATGCAGTCTCACCTACAGAGTGCTACCCTGCAGCTCAATAGCTGATTATTATTTCCTTCCCATTTTAATTATTTTATTTTTCAGAGATAACTTTATGTCTATGACCGTTTTTTCTTAACTGAAGTAACCCTCTGTGTCTGTCTACAAAACCTGAACTGCACGCTGGCTACAGAAGACTAATGTGTGGCTGCCTTGAACTTTTCAGGAGATGACCTGATGCGCTGCGTCGATCTTTACAATCAAGCCCAGTCAAAGTGGTTTGAGGAAATGGTGACCACCACTCTGGTATGTAACTCTGTGTAGCATCTTGTATGTCTAGCATTGCAAAATTGTAATTGTGTATAATATTAATCAGTCGTAGCTAGCTACAGTGCAAAGCAGTGTGAAAAATTGGGTGATGAATCTCCCATTGTATTTCCCGTTCTCAGTTCTAATAAAAACTTACATCATTAGGGGAAGGGAGAAATAATAATTTTTTTGCAGAAGGCATTAAAACAGTTCAGGGCTGCTTAGGGGGCCAGAACACTGGAATTGTCCCCAGGAAGGATGAAATAATATGCAAGGAAGACATGGAAGAATGTGATAAATCACTGAATCCATTTATGCATTAATGAATCTTTGTAATCCATGATTTTACAATTTCTTCACAAGTATTGCTAGCTCAGAAAAGGCATGCTTTAATTGCCTATTGTTCTGTTTCTCTGAAGATAGCACAGCTCATAGTATTCACTGTAAGGGCACATACCTTTGGGGTTAAGTCACCAAGATGCCAAGATACAGCTTTGATGAGCTGTGTTCCTTGAAATACCTGTAATTTGGCTTTAGGGCTCTTCCCTCATGTCATTCCTTAGAGCCTTTCTGGACAACAGCCCATCGCTTTTAAAAGTGGGAAATAAAAATATCTTTTGCATGTCTCTTTCTCATTGGACAAACACAAAACTGTAAACTCCCCCTAATAAGAAACAGAGTAATAAATTGCTCGGCATTTGGAAGTGTGTCAGTGCGATATTTAAACTGCAGTAAATAAATAACAACAGATGGGCAGAATGGAAAACCAGGAGGCAGATATCTTCCCAAAAGCAGAACAAGAGAGAGAAAGTTTGCTGTTCCTATACATACGGGATCTGATTCTGCTCTCACCTTTACTGGTGGTTTCTCAGTGATGCAAATGACACTGACCATCAGTGCCACCGTGTCCAGATACGGCCAGGTGTGATAGCTGCGTATTGGCTCCCAAAGAAGTGTGACTCAGAAGTGCACTAGTAACAGTTCAAGAGGGGAGTTATGGCCTGCAGGCTGCACAGCAGGTTTTGTAAGTTGTGAAACTCAGGCTGAGAAGCATTTGAAGGTAAGTCTTGGTACACACGAATATAAAATCTAAATTGAAAAACAGTCTGCATCTGATCAGCTCAGATACAGGTCGGTTCATATGCAATACAAAGTTGAGTGAGTCAAGGGCTGAAGATGGTGTTTCCTTGCATACCTTCCTCCCTGAAGCTTCTGGTGCAGATACAACAGATGTTCTGCATATGGCATGCTTACCAGCACTAGCACACTCAATTCTGTGTTCTGGTCCTGCACATCTGTGCCCTAAGTAAGGGAGTCTGAGTTCAAAGTGGGCCCTTTTATCCATAAGGGCAGTACATCAACCGGCAACAACAGGAGCTCAGTCCTGTCCATACCATAAACGCCTTTGCTCTTCCTCCCCAGGCAGATAGTCTGCCACCTGAGATTTTTGTGCTGTAATGAAAAATCTGTTTCCAGAAAGATGTTTAACAAATTGCAGGTAGCACTGTGAGGGCAATGTAGCAGCCTGCCTGCTTGTAGATGCTCAGGTTGCGCTCCACCATGATGCCCATTAAATGAACACAGAATGCCCTCTGAAGGCAGGTTTTTTGAGATTTGGCCCCATCGATGTGCCTATGAATGCAGAGCTTTCTAGTGATACAGCAAAGTCCATTACAACGTATGTGTTTAAAGGCAGGCTTCCATAGCATGCTGCTTCCACTGCTCCCACTCAGATGGGTGAGAAGGGGCTAAATGCAGATTTTGGATTATAATATCCGATTCCAGGAGAAGGAGAAGGAAGAAATCAGGAGGAAAGTTAGAAATCACTGGCCTTTTTCAAGTAAAGCATTGCTAGGGTCTGCTTACTGCCAGCTGAGCAAGGTGAAGACTTGTCCCAGCTCATCATCTGATGAACAGATACAACTGCTCTTACAGGTGTCTGGTTAGACCAAGGGCAGTCATGCCTCTGAGCCATACACCCCAGTGCAGCCTCCTGCTTCCCTAAGGAATGGCTGTAACTTCTTGAGCTAGTAATAAAGCATGCAAAACTTTTTGCAGGAAGTAGATTCCCTCTTGCTTGCAGCATCCCTGAAGACAGTACTTCCTCTCTCTGCCTCGGTTGTCTCAGTTTTGGAAAGGTTTCCACCCTCTTTTCTGTTGCTAGGCTCAGGCTGAAGTGTCTTCTGTTGCTTGCTGTCTCTGATTCCCTGCAAATTAGAGGGATGTGCAGCCACAGAATTCAGCCCCAGAGCATGACCCTGGGGTAGTATCGCACTGACTGGCAGCCTTTTGTGTGTCATCCTTTTTCTGGGTCTTCAAGCTCAGCTTCCAAGAAAAATATGGACTTGTTTTTCTTCATGTCCAGGAGCTTGAGAGACTAGAAGTTGAAAGGGTGGAGATGATACGGCAGCATCTTTGCCAGTATACACAGCTGCGGCATGAGACAGACATGTTCAACCAAAGTGTAAGTCTGCATTTTGTTCGGTCCCTTTGGTCTTTCCTGCACTTCAGCTGGGCAGTGTGGTCCCTATCCTGATCTGACTAGCCTGTATCAAAAGGAGAGGCGAAAAGTGTATACAGTCAGCTCATTAGTTTGCAGCAGTACTGTACTGACCACCCTACAGTCTTACTCTTCCAAGACTCTCTGATCCTGGTTACATTTCATACTGCTGGATCACAGCTTTTTGCTGGGGGAGACACCATGATTTGAATTACATTTGGTCAGCCTGGGCCGTTATTAGCTCTCCCAGAGTGATGCACTACTCCTTGAGGTCATCTGTTCTTGCAAGAGAGATGGCAAATAATTCCACTGTTGGGGACGGAGTATATATATTTTTTTTCTTATTAAAAACTGGCTAGTTTTCAAATATTAAAATATGGGGGATGTATGCTGACCTTAGTACATGGTTGTATTTGGTGTAAGATACAGCTTGCAGAACAGGAGTCGGAGACCAATTGGCCAATGCCTGGCATAGGATGCCTGTCTCTGCTTGACATTAAAATTCTGCCTCTTCTCTGCTTCCTGCTATGAGGCTTCCCATTCAGATCTGGCTGTTGTCCACAGTGTCTTGCGTACATGGAGTTCTCACTTGTCTGCAAATGCAACGTAGGCGTGCCCATAGCTGCTCTGCGCTTTACAGAAATGACTGTCTCTGCTTGAAATGCACCCTTGACATTTCGCTTCTTGTTTTGGTTCGTTTTAGACAGTAGAGCTCGTGGATCAGTTGCTTCGGAAAGTGGATCCTGCCAAAGACAGGGAACTGTGGGTAAAAGAACACAAAACTGGAGATATCCGACCCGTGGACATGGAAATATAGACTGATCTATAGTTGTATGTGATGAGTCCACTGAATTAACCAGGCTAATGTTTGCTTTTTAAGGGTCAGAAGAGCATAGGGAAAAGGTTGTTCCACTACCAGACACCTTGTAATTTATGCCTGTACAGGCTCTCTCTGTTACATTTAGTCATTAAAATGGTCCTCGTTGTGCTAAGCCTTAAGCATCAGACATTCCAGGGTGAAGAAACCAGATGTGTGCTTCCCACCAGAGGTTCCCAATTGCACGCAGCTTCCAGAAGAAATCTGCTTTCTGGTACAGAGAGCGCTCTGTTCTTCAGTGACTTTGTGCTACATCCCTTGCATGACTATCTTTATACAGTATGTTAGAACAACCACGCGGCGAGCCTCTGGCCAGCAAGTAGTTAACTGTTTGAACATGATGCAGGAGGCAAGGAAGTCCTGATCATGAATCCTAGGTCTGTCACTGACTGCTTTCATGGCCATAGGCAAGTCAATTAACTTTTCTGGCTCCCCTGTCTATAAAAACACGCATATCTCACAGCAATGTTGTGTGAATACATTGATTTCATACAATGCAGTTTCCCACTATGGCAGTGAAGTGATGGCCCTTCTCCCAAAATCTGTGGAGAAGTCTCCTATTCTTCCTGTTTTATACTCCCTCTCAGGGATACATAAACCCATTATCATGATGATTTCTGTTCTAGCCCAATCAATAAGGTTGAAAGTGTTAACCATCGCTGTTATTTATCAGGAAAGACTTGGTTGTGCTATACCTACCTCATTAGCTGTCTGAGTGCCCTCAATGACAGAAAGAGGTTATATATACCAAGGAATAAATTAGATGTTCGAACCCTTTCCTGCTCATGCAAGATGTTTTCTCACAGAATCTCCTTAAAGAAGAGTCCCCTAACATTTTATTTGGGATCTGGGTTTAAATTGCCCTTTGTTGGTTCCTTCAGGTGAATATCACGGCCTTTAGGTATCCTTAATTACCAAGTTTGTCCAGCTAAATTGTGGGGTTTATCTTTTTAGAGCCTGATTTTCAAAGGTGCCATGAATCTGTGATGCTAGATTGCATTAAATGTAGATGTTGGTGCCCAGCACTTCTTCACCATCAGATTCTTAACCTCTAGGTTTTCCCTTTGTTACCCTTACCCACACAGTACCAAAAATTCAACACTGCTCTTGGCACATAGTGTTACGTAGTTTGGAGACTGGTTTTGAAAAGGTATTAATTTTCTCTTCCTGCTGTTATTTCTGATTTGTTTATTCAGTGTTGCTGTTAATATATTTTTTAACGTTTCATACAATGCCAGGTTTGTTAAGATTCTTGCTTTAGATTAGCAGAAACCTTGATTCTCACCACTGTGGCCTTTACTCAGTGTTTACTGTGGTGTTATCTACAGTTTCCCAAACCGTACTATTCCATTTGATCCACAGTTACGCTCCGCTTTATCTTATTGTTGCCATCCTTTTTATCTTGGCATCAAAATCGTACCCTTCTTTTATTTTACTGCTCTTCTAGGGTTTTGTGCATCGGCCTCAAAGTGCTGTGATTAGATCATTAAGAATTAGTATTACTCTTTACAAATACAAACTGAGACACAGAAAAGTCTTATCTGAAAGACATTGTAATATTGCTGCAGTGATTATTTTTCTGGTTTGTTATTTCAGACTGAATTCTGTTGCATTTTCCTATTGTTGCCTTTTTCTCAACCATCTCTTTAGCAGTATAGATTCGTTCCTGTCTTGCAAACACCTCCACAGCCCACTTCTCTGCTGCATCATTAGCCTTTATAACCTTTCCACATTGACAGGTGCAGTGCCATGACCACTGCGTGCTCAGGATGACTGTTCCTGGTGTGACACCTCCTGTACTGCATCTCCATTACACACCTCTGAATTTACAACTCTTTACTTTTTCTCAGTGTTGGAAGCATCCAGCACGCTGTTATGTGAGTCTCTCCTATGTTCCTGCAAAGACCATTGCAATACAAGTGAAACATGGTTTGCTTAAGCATTGCGTAGTCCTTCCTACCTCCTACTTCCATACACTTTCCTTTTCTGCTGCTCGAGCAGGGAAGTTTTTCTCTGATGATGATCTCTCTTTTTCAGGCTTCCTATCAATTCTCTCTCAGTCCTATTAATTTCTTTGGCATACCAATGTATATTTTTCCTATTTCTACCATGCATTTTGGAAGACAGGCACTTTTTTTTTTTAAACCAGAGGTGCGGGGTGAGCTTTCAAAACTTCAATGGCCAAAAATAACCTGAGTACTTAAGAGCTGCATCTCAGATTGACTCCTGTATTCTGAGCTGTATTGTAAATTCAAATGAGCAATCCTGATGATGCCACATTCTTGTTTTGATTGCAAAACCAAGCTAGTCATGCACTTTATACAATATTCTCCTTAATAAATACCTGAAATAATCTGTTATCAATTACACTTGAGCTTTTTATCTGTTTTGGACTGGAAATACTGTTCATTAGAACAGGTTTCTCTGAGGACTGAAATGTATTTTGCTTCCTCTACTAAGGTGTATTGAAGCTGCTCTCAATTCTCAATTGTATTTTAGGGTAATTTTTTTCCCCCTTTTGTTTTATTTCCTCACAGTTTTCCTACTTCTAGTTTTTGGTCCATTTGAAATGTTGCAGGGATGTGTGAGCTGCACAGAAGGATAATTCTTCTTTCCACTTCAGTAATCTGAGGAGAGAGTTTGTACCTGGGCTGTTAATCTTTACCAGGCCCAGCAAGCTCTGGTACAGGGCTGCTCTGCAGTGGGTGAAATGCTTCACTTACAACAAGACGCTACTCTGTAATTGGTGGAAGCGTTAGGGAAGTTTTGCTGTTGCTTGTAGAGAGTTTCCAGCTTATTTCCTGCAAAAGATGATATTCCTTTGTGATACGATGCTGCAGACAGCAGGATCAGTGTTACCTGGCTCGTTCACCTCTCTGGCTGATGGATCGTGGACAGTGTGATGCCTTACAAATCAGGGAGCGCTGAGGCCCCGGTGCTTCTGAAAGGACAGCATCTCCGAAGAAGGTAGTGGCATGTTTGAAGGAAGCATGGATGCCTGCCCTTGTGTTTGTTCCTAACAAGGTAACTTCAGGAGTTTGAGCAGCATTGTTCTGTTCATCTTCCATTGAGTTGCAAAAGTGTTGAACCCAGTCTTTTCTCATTCAGTAGCTTATGCTAAACAGCTTCTCTGGAGCAAGATCAAGCCTCATGTTACATTAAAACTGCTAGCATGTGAAAAGCAGATGTTGTTGCAATGTAGCTGATTAACAGGAATAGCAAAGTCTCTGGCCTCTATAGGTACTGAGCTTAAGGGTCATCTTTTGTCTGGCAGGTGAGCTCACACACTTGATGCAAGGTCTTACGATATTAATCACTACAGTTATCAGTGTTTCTTTGTTGAGTGACAAAGCTGTCTTACATCTCCCTACGGCTCTTTGGTCACAGAGCAGAAGGTGAGCTTTTGATTAGTACTGTTTGATTTCACCTGAAGAGGTACTTACTGGGAACCTGCGTCTGGTTCTTACCTGGTAGCTCTGCTTGCCTGGGCCTTTGGTGGTGCTGCTGGTGTTTCAGGAGTCCTGCTGCTCCTGCAGAGCTCCCTGTTTGGCTAAGCAATACTGTCACATACTTGTCTCATGCTGCCAAGCCTCTGGCTCCCCAGTGATCTCTGCTTCAGCCGGAATCCTTTGGCCCTGGTCTGAGCTCAAGGGCTCCATGAATTCCTATGGTTTGAGTCTGTTGGGTGTCCTGACTCCGGTGCTAGAGCTAGTGAGGTGCTTACCAGCTTTAACTGCAGCTACCGTACAGAATTATAAATTTTATTCATCATCCGTACCGGCCCGCCTATGTCTCCAAAGCCATTTTCTGGCACGGTTTACTCAGTAGAGTCCTTGTTGGAAATCTTTCTTTAAGGTATTCTTTCAGCTAATTTCCTAGCAGAAGGCTCATTCTGGATGAAGTGCTGTTGGCTGATTCCTGTTGGAGTTAATGAGCTGAAAGTAATGAGTCCTTTGCCACATGGGCCAAGTGCATTCTTCTCCCATCGCTGGCAAGATTCCAGTTGCTTCCACAGAGCAACATCCAAAAAAGCCTAATTCTCAGATTGCCAGTCTGCTCCAGATTCACTAATGTCTGTAATTCACCTTTGTTCATCACTTCCATGTGTTGAACGTCTTTTGAAAGACTTCAGTTGTTCCTTTATAAGAATGTTACTTCGTTATCTGACACTGGGATCTTTAGAAATAGCTTTAATTTTTTAAAAAAAAAGTTAAAATATCGTAACATCAGTGAAAGTCATATGGAAATCCCTGTTATGTTGGTAGAATAGTTTTCCACTCTGCAGCCCTGCTGAGCTGCTGCAGCGTGGCTGTGCTGCCCCTCATGTTGCACAGTTGCAGGAAACCCTGAAATCGTTTTTCCTTTCCTGTGTGACAGACTTGTGCCCCGGATCTCTCCTGCTTTATGCATCTGTGCAGTTTCACATTGCAGAATTAGTTGCTTTTTAACTGACAGCCCCATGCTGTAATGTTAGTGTTTGTAGCTGTCTTGGGACAGTGAACTGCACTGAGATCACCTCTTTTTTTTTTGTGGTTTTTGGTCTCCCACCCCCCACCCAGGAATTTTCTGTAAAGCATTCACAGGAAACTTTACATGCTCAGTAGCAGTCATAATTTGTCAGACCTTCTCAGAACCTCTTCAAATTTGTCCCTTTTTTTGATGTCATTTAAATATTTTCTGCAAGTTAGCCTCCTCATGTAGTGTCGTTTAGCCCAGCTGGTAATTAAGTACCATGAAGCCCCTCGCTCACTTTCCTCCCCATCCCTCTGGGTGAGGGAGGAGCTGGAAAGGAATGCAAAACTCGAGGGTTGAGATAAGAACAATTTAATAGTTGAAACGGAATAAAAATGAAAGAACAATAATTACAATGCTGACAATAACAGTTACAATGAAAAGGGGAAGGGAAAGAATAAAATCCAGAGGGAAAGGAAGAAAGGAGCGCGTGGTGCACAACGCAACCGGTCACCACCAGCCAGTCCCCGAGCAACGACCTGCCTGCCCCAGCCAAGCCCCCAGGTGGATACCCCAGGCATGATGCCCCACGGTATGGAATGCCTCTGGCTGGTTTGGGACAGCTGGCCTGGCTGTGCCCCCTCCCAATTCCTTGTGCCCCTCCAGCCTTTTTGCTAGCAAGACCTGAGGAACTGAAAAGTCTCACATCAAAGCCAAAACCAGCACTGCGCTAGCTCCTAAGAAGATAATTAATTCCATCCCAGCTGAAACCAGGGCATGTAGAAATGTGCACTCTTCTTTTCACCTCTTTCAAAGTGCTCGGCGCTTAGAGATTTCTTGGAACACAACAGAGAGCATGCAGGTGGACTTTGAAAATCAGGCTAACAAATAGAAATGCACAAGCCTCTTTTTTTTCCTTAGTTGTTGAATTCGTGTATAAGGTAAACATTAGGAAACGAGAACCTCCAATACTTAATGTATAAAATATAGCTGCTATACGTGTAGTTCCCAGCAGCTCCACAAGTGACACGCTGTGGTTAGGAGTGCAGCTCTAGAGCATGGGCCTACAGCTCACCTGATGCACCTGTAAAAACCCAACTCCAAAATTAAGTGAAAGAATAGCTCTGCCCATCTATTTCTTCAGTCACACACAGGGAGGAAAAAGAGCACTGCTTACCCAGGTGGGTCCTTCGCTATCAAGCACCTTAAGAAATCCAGACCAGCACTTTGAAGGTCCCCCTGGAGTGAGTAGATGTGACTTCTTGGTGTGATCAGTTGATTGTTTCCTTCTGAACTGAAAACATATTTGCTATGTATCGCTGCTGGTGTGCTCTTCCGTGCTAGGGCAGCCTGCTGGGTCTGTTCCCAGAGATGGCAGTCGGGGTCTGGTGTCCTGGAGGCAGTCCTGGTCACCCTTACATTTCCGCTTTGCGAGAACTAGGTCTTCAAAAGACAGTTTCAGAAAGGCAGTTTTCAAAATAATGAGCTTTCCTGATAACAGGCCTTTCTGGAAAGGCTTTTTGCTCCACAGCATGTGTTGAAATAGGGGAGTGAGGTCCCAGAGGTTGCTGAAGTGGTGCTGTGACCGGTTCGTGCTGGGTGGGCATTCCTCCTGCACTCACTCATGCAGGGGCAGGGAGCAGCTTACGTTCTTTCCCACAGCGGAGGTGTCTGACATTTAACATTTACATTTAGCTTAACCAGGTGGGCAATAGTCACAGGCAGATTGAAATTAAAACCCAACACATATGGCAGGAAAATAGCTGACCCAGTGGCAATTGAGCTTCTCAGCACAAGGCACTTGTCTCCCTCAGACCCCAGTGGGTCCAGTAACAGGCTCATCACTCTCTGAATTCTGCTTAACGCATGAAAATCAGTGATTAAACATTCCTTTGTATCTATTGCTTGATACAGATGCTCTCCAACTGGCACCTGGTTGTGCCAGTGGGAGACTGGTATGTGGCAGGGCCACACTGGTGACTACAGAATGGGTTTGGGCATCAGGCAGCACTGTGACGTCCTGCACCCTTGCACTGAGCCGGCTGTGAGTCCAGATATTCTCCGGGAGCTTGGAGCACAGTCTTTCTGTTGCATAATGGTGATGAAGTCTTTCCCATTAGCAAATCCTTGTCTTTTCCTGAGAAGCACTATTGTATAAATAATATTCATGACACTTGTCTTACAGTAGATAAATGTGCACCTTTCAATTCTTATTTTTTTCCTGGGTGCCAACTCTCCGTCACTGAGATACACCAGTTTTCAGGATCTTTAGTTTTAAATTTTCATAGAACGTCTCTCTTGCTTTAATGTGCTGACCAAACTTCATGCTTTTGGATGTTTTCTGAGAGCGGTAAGTGCATGCTTTTTGGAGGGGTTGTTTTGGGTTTTGTGTTGGATTTTTCTTACCAGCCACTGGGTTTGGAAGTGCAATGATTCCTTTTTGTGCTAGTGTCAGTTTATTTTTTCTTCCTGGACATTTTTTCTGAAGGGACCAACACCTAAGCACAATTTAACTTAAATTTCTAATCCCATGCATTCCTTAAGGCAGAAACCTTTTGTGCCTAATGATGCATCTGATTCTAAGAATTGTACGTGGATAAAATCTTTCATAGACCAATAAAAACAAAATCTTAGGTTAACCACATTATAATTACAGAAAAAGCAGGTAAACTTGAAACATTCAAATTTAATTCCCTCAACTTACATTAAGTTGAACTATTTCAGGTGCGTCGTAAGAGACAAACTCAGTGGATATTCAGAACAAAAGCTTTTCAGCTGCTGTATTCAGGTTCAGTGAGTGGAAAAGACTATAACTTTGAATATATGCAGTCTTTCAGGGCTACTGATTTAACAAGTAACGGCTTGTATCACACCCCTACTAAAATTCTACTAGTAGTTCCCCTTGAAGTGCCTCTTTAAATTCTGTCCGCTACAAGGGTGTAAAATACATGGATTCACCCTACCAATTCCCTAAACTCAGGAGCAGCCAGTATGCACAGATCTGTGCAGGATTCTCAACCCTCCTTCCTTTGCTCTGCACTGTGCACTCTTTTTAGGACATGCA
This sequence comes from Falco cherrug, assembly GCF_023634085.1. Taxonomy (NCBI): domain Eukaryota; kingdom Metazoa; phylum Chordata; class Aves; order Falconiformes; family Falconidae; genus Falco; species Falco cherrug. Next base: position 119,275,086 of record NC_073697.1, read on the forward strand.
TATATCCAGTAGACCTGCCTTTGTCTCTCTGATCATTTACTGTCCAGCACAGTCCTCCTAAATTCTTAATGCTGTAAATGGAGTAGGAAATGTTAGACTTGGAAGCAACTGCATCGAAGGTACGTTGCTAACCTCATCTTCTGACACATCTTCAGTATAGGGGTCTCAGTAGAACAAGCAGTGAATTCTGCATAAAAAGTTAGGTGGCATGTGGGGCCAAAGCAGACTTTTATTGTGTGAAATAAAAAAAAACAACCTTGACTATTTTTTAAAGCAGTTGCTGAGAAGTAATTTTCTGGTACTGGAAGTCTGAAGCTGAGTGGTGATTTCAGGCATCTCACATCTGTATGACTTGACAGTCTTAGTCATTTGAATTTGGGAGCGCTTGACCTGAAATTCCTTGTTCCTTTGGAGTTTTTTGATGTGATGGCTGAGATTTTCAGAATAGCTTAAGGAGTTTGGATGTCTGTTTACCACTCTTCTGCTCCAGCAGGTTAAAAACAGTCTTTAGGGGCAGCAACCTCTATCCATTATGAAAAAAGCAGGTACTAGTATTGGACAAATATTTTCTTCTCCTCCTCAGATGGTTTCCTTTCTTTCAGCAGCCAAAGACTGTGTGAGAAATCCACGAAACAGTTTTGCAGACATTCTAACAGCAGGGATTCAAAGGCGGGCCAGACACCAGTCATACACTAAACCAGAGTTTTCTACTAAAACAAAGTTGCTTATTTGGTCCTTTTTGTGTAACTTTTGCTAAATACTTCTAAATTTCTAGGAAAGTTGTCTTTTGCCAGTACTAATGACTTATTTTTAAAGATGTTTAACCAAAACTTTATAACTTTCCATAAATTTTGGCTGAATAGACCCCTTAAATAGTTGCAGCCTCTGTCTGAGTAAGTAGTAAATCTTGAATCATTGTGCAAATTATAAGATGGCTTTTGTTCCATAAGGATACATGAAGGAATCACTTACTGAACTTAAGTTGAATGCAGAAAAGATTTAATGGGCAGATCTTCAGCTTGGGTAAACTGGCAGAGTTCAAGAGAAGCTACTTTGCCAGCTGTGGATCTTGTCCTTCAGTGTTGAAGGCATTTCCTATACATAATTTTTCTGTCTTACTGTAAAACAATTTCATATGGTTAAACTGTATTTTCCTATATTGTTCTGCAAGTTTATATGCACCACAGTGCTCATCTCATCTCCTGTAAAATAAACTGTACAGAAACACATTGAGCATGGAATTGTCTTTGCCAGTTGCTTTTTCTTCTACCAAAGCCACAGACCTTTTGAATGCATCAAAGAACACTTGGGGTGCCATAGGCACACGTACTGCTTTGTTGATACCAGCTTACTGCAGCTTCAATTTGCAATCACGTCACTCGGGCGTAATCTACTTGTACTTAGCCTTTTCAGATCTTTGCATGATACTCAGATGAATATAGTCCCTAAAGTTGCGTTTTTCTTAGGAAATCAATTTAAGAAACATCTGTAGTGAAGTGGTTTTGTTTCTTAAACAAGCAGGCAAGGTGACCGTGATCAGTCTGAAAGCAGCTGCTGTGAAATGGGAATGTTTTAAATGATCCGTAAATCTTCTACACCCAGTCAGTCCTCTACCCACAAGTTTCCCAGGCATCTTGAAGCTTAGTTGAAATGAAAACACTGTTGTGACATGTTGTTAATAAATTGTTCTGCTTTGAATATTTATATTTAAGTTCATATGCATGCTGGCAGGTTTTCTGACAACGTCAAAATCGGCCTTACCGAAATGCTGTCTAATCCAACAGCTGTCTTAGAAGTGACAGCATGGGGTACTGCTATAGAAGCAGAGCTCAGGGGCAGTGGGTGTTGCAGCTCTGCAGAACATAAGCCCACCTTCCAAGCAACGCCTGCCTTAGGGACCTTGAAGGTAATGGCATTCTACACTCATCTCACAGATCTCAATGGAATATTCTTCTAAGAATCTGTCTGGGTTTGAACTCTTGTAAAGATTTAGTTTCTGCTACCACCTGCAGAATGGCATCCCACAGCTCCGCCGTGTGTTTGCACGCTCATGTGGTAAGTAGTTGCAGACATGTGCACACTCTTCTGAGAAAAGAAAGTAAGACGCTGAAAAAGCTCCAGGTGGAAGCCTGGCTTTCACAGCAAAGTCTTTGCACCTTGCCCAAAGTAGCCTAAATCTGTTTAAAAATCTCAGAATGCTGCTTCGGATGTTGGTGCACAGTATAAACCAGCTTGGTGAATACTTAACAACTCTTCATGTACTGGGGTGCATTGAACTGCAACTTGCCAGCAATACACGTTTTAAGTCGTAGAGGGCTTTGATACAACTTTGAAACCTAAGATGGGGGTTACTATATGAGGTGTGACACTTGCTATGCTGGTGTAGTGCCAGTGCTCAGAAAAACCATGGTGAGAGGACCAGGGTGGATGGTGGAAGCAGCCTGGCAGTCTGTGACCTGTAGATGTAAAGGGCAGGAGGTTTTACTCCATTTGGCACAGGAATACCTGTGCTAGACTTTAGCAACAAAAATAATTTTGAAGTCAGCTTGTGTTCTACCTTGCATTCTTCTAGATGGTTTTTAGCACTTGCTTTGCTAAGCCTCCCTGTCTGAAGAGAGGACTCTGCAGGGCAGACTGCAATCCCAAAGCAATATGCAGAGCCAGACCTCGGCACAACCTCTTCAACACAAGGCGAGAGGAAGCCTGAAGCACCTGGTCAGCCTCGTCATCTGTGGTGCCTGTGGTCAGGGGTACACAGTGCGTGGAATCAGCTCTCCACATTCAAGCAGGTCCAAACTCCCTGCAAATTGTGCCATTTTCTGGCAATCGCACGGTCCTCCAGGCAGGGGAACCGGGGCACTGTGAGCCAAGGGCCCACGTGGAACACGGTAAATCAAACCCAGTTTTGGCATCTGCATAGACAGATGTGGCATGCTGGGCAGGTGGGACTTGCTCGGCCCCAGAGGGATGCAGGTGCACGTGTGGAAAAGGGCAGCCTCTGGGAGGGGGTGGACGGCCCAGAACTGCTGCCCAGTTCTGCAGTAGCAGGGATGCTACTGGGCTGAACGTCAGAGCTGACTCCAGGGAAGGTAGAGAAGCAAACAGGGAGAGCAGTGAGAATTTGGCTGTGATGGGAGAAAATAGTCATTACAATGTGATGAACATGGTACACAAGGAAACTGAGCCCTCAAGCCTCTGAGGCCTGGCAGCTTCAATTCCATTTTCTGGAGCTAATTGCAGTGACAAAGTTTAAAAGAAGCTGCTTCACTGTAGTTCTTTGTGGCTCCAGAAATGACTGCAAAAATACCTAAACACAACACGACATTTAGCACAGCGGATAGTTTGTGAGATTTGGCATGGCAGGCTGAAAAGAAAGAAAATACAGAAATGGGATTGGTATGAAAGCTGAAGAAGATGTCAGTAAAATATTCTTGATCAAAAAAGAAAAATGTACTAATGTCAGGAAGAATTTTACAGATCACAGCCTTCCTCTTACTGGGAGCTGAGACTGATGGGGAAAAGTAAGAAAATTCCTGAAGCAAACAAAAGGAAGAATCTGTGTCCTGAAAGGAAGGATAGTTCCTACAAAGTTGAGACATGTATGCAGCCTGTCTAACAAGCTGGTACCCTGGCCAAATAATAAGCCAGTATAGCAATGGCAGATGGGAATGCCGGGGTAGCTAGGAAAGCGAGCAGTGCGGTGGGGGACCCAAAGATGGTGACAGCTGGTCTGTCACAGAAGACACCACAAGTCCCTAAATGCCATTTGGCTGTTGTGGAAGTGCCACTAGCGAAGCTTTGACTGTTGCAGTGGGGACTGCCAGCAACATCAGGTGCCGGTGCTAGAGGGATATGAGAGGCGTGGGCCAAGAGACAGCAGGTTGCAAAACACAGATGTAGTCAAGTCGAAGTGATTTGCTCTACAGTGCAGGTGAAGAAGCTGATGTCAGCCTGGGATGAGGGGATTATGCCTGGTAAGCTGCAGCCTACAGCCTCCTGAGGTCACGGTTTGGCATTTCTCATCCTGCTGCTTTTCCACACACTCAAGGTTGTCTTCAGTTTCCACTGAAGACTGAGCCCTCACAAAGATCAAGACTGATGAAGAAATGACTTGCCTGCTGGTAGGACTTCCCTTCCTCCAGTCCTGGTATCAGGCACAGGAGTGTGGGACATCCCAACAGACCCAGAGGCACAGCATCATCTTTTTCATCTTCTGTACTTGAGGCTGGAAGTGTAGAGATAGCATTACTGTGCCATAGTTTGCTCCGTAGCTAAGGTAGACCTCCTCCCATCCCAACCTCAGCATCCTAGAGGGAAGATGGCTGTAGTTTAAGACCAAGTTGTCACATGATTCTTTATCTATTTTATTGAAGTTGCCTTTTCTCTCTTTACAAAAAAAGCGGTTGTTATATTAATTCATGTTTGCACTGGAACAAAACAGAACATTAGCACTGGAGTGTCTCCCCAGACATCCAACCTTCCCAAACTTGTCTTCTTCATCGGATTCATTGCGGTGGCACGTGTGACTCTGCCTTACTTCACTTCTGTTTGGTGCCTTGGGAGGTGAGCACATCAGACATGACAGAATTGTCACATCTCTCAATCTACTGGTTTTTTTCCGTATTTTAAAAAATACAAACCGGTATTATTGATTCCAAGGCATAACTGACAGAGAGCTCTCCAGACTGGCGTGTTTGTGCTTTACTATTTGAGCCTTTGAGGTACAGACCCTGGTATGCAGAAGCAATATATTTAAACAAAGAACATAAGTACAGATTAATAATAAACATATAGCTGACATCTCTGGCCACAGAAGGAGCCATTGTGTCTGGAAGGCTGTGCTTTATGTATAATAAAACATAAAAATTTATACCATGTCTCACAGCAGATTATTAGGATTGCATAAACCTTATTCATACAAATCAGATCAGTCATTACACTACATCTAATGGGAAAGCTTTGTTGAACCCCACAAGCTTTTCTGGGCTTGAAATTAATGTTTTTGTCATACAGGTTTTGACAGAAAGCAAAATCCTTGGCAAAGACAACTTCAAAGCTGTGGGAGTCAGATTTTAGCATGGGTTGTCTCTGATGTCCTAGGCATGAACATCCCACCATGTCTTACTTAATGGACTGACTCAGCAGAGACCAAACTGGCCGGGACTGGGAGGCTGGGCTCTCTCATCCCAAGGGAAGTCGTTAGCTCACACCAGTCTTTCTCATAAGGCGAAGGCAGTGGAACGGGTGAGCTATTGCCTGATAAAGAGAAAAATCCCATTACTAGGTCTACACAAGCATAAAACCTTGGGCTAACATTAAAGATTTGTTGTCTGATAATTAATCTATGTGCAAATCGATTAAGTAATTTACACAAAATGCCACTTGCAAAACAAACGCCGCTTAGGGTCCATCTGTCTCCTCCGCCTCTTGTTTCATCAGAGCAAGATGGTATTTCTTGTCCCTTCTCCCAGCTTTTTATCTCTCTGGTCTGTGCACTTGCAGGAGTGCTGGGAACAATTCCAGCTTCTGTCCCACATCCCAGGGACCTGCTGCAGGTTTTCTTATCAGCTCCTCCCGCTGTGGGGTTCCATGGAGGGCTGATGGAAAATCCTGGGAGGGTTCCACGGAGGGCTGAAGGAAAATCCTGGGAGGCTACCCCACTGCAGACCTTCACCTTCCTAGGAGGAGAGTCACCTGTTTTCCTGGCTCTCTTCACAGCGGTTTTCACTGACCCTGCTAACATGTTTGAGTTGTTGAGTCTGTTGCTGTCTTCTGGGCTGCTTAATATTTTATTTGGAACTGAGGATCTTGTAATATTTCTGTAAAGATACATCGTGTGTGGCCATCCAGATTTAACAAGTACTTCAGTGATCTAATAAACAATGCTGTATTTTATGATGAAACTTGCTGAGCTGTCTACTTATAAACATGCATGTGATGATTGTTTTTATCAGGCCTCTAGGGTTTGCTTGTATAAAAAAGGTTGATTTTTTATAAAATGAAAGAGGCAAAAAGACTGTACACGTAGCAGAGAGGGGGAAATGCACCTAGCAGGGACTGCCGTTGAGAGTACCGAAAATCGGTTTCTTGACCAGTTGAAATACTTTAAAATCCAATTGAAAGGTAAACTCTTTTACTGAGATACAGTAAAATCTTTCAATTGTCACATTTTTAGTACACAAGCAAAATACATTCTAAACCACTTCAAGCTTTTTAATATCTTAACCAACACCTCATCAAACCCCCCTTGCTCAAGCAGGGCTACCTAGGGCCGGTTGCCCAAGATGTTACATGTGCAGGGTTTAGGTTAAAATAGAGTGCTTGCCAGTAAAGTAAAAAAAAGGAAAAAAAAACACAGGAAAAATTCGTAACATTTGCTGTCTAACTAGCTGCAGGCTTGATAGTTACACATGTGTGTGTCTGGGGTATACATTTATGTTGTAGATAAATATTGCCTGCTAAACTTTCTATTGCCTTTTCTTTTTTCTTTTAAGTATGCCAATTAGCTCGTGTTCACAAGTTTGGAAATTGGCTCATAGAGTATTAACAAAATTGAATTTCATAGCTTTCTGGGTGAGCTGTATGCGACAATTAAAATTTCATCATAGTTCTTGTTAAATGCTGGAAGAAGGATTTCACAATATTCTTTTGGTGCTGTCGCAGTCCCATGCCATTATCCATTTTGTTCTTGTGGGAGAGAAGTTCTCTTGGGAGGAAGATGGAAGCAGCACTTACCACTGATCTATTTTGTCATTTGTCAGTGCGGGTCAGACAAACCTGCAGACTCATCAAAATGTGTGGCTTGTGACAAAAACATAGTGAAAATAAAAATGAGCAAACAAAAATTGTATCAATACATTTCATTTGGACACTTTCAAAAGAAAACATTTTGGTCTTTCATTTCATAATGATATTTCCAGCAGTAAACTTTAAGTGAAGATGCTCAAAAATACAAGCAAGAATTTGTTTCTTCCCAAGCTTTTTGGTTTTTGTTTGTTTGTTTTTGGTTTTCTTTTGGGTTTTTTTTTAATATATATAGATACTTTCATTATGCTTAAGCAAAATGTCTCTGGCTTCGCCTAAAACTATTTTTTTGAGATGGGGGATGGTTTCAGTCTGCAGAGAGAAAAGTCTTCTACACACGTATCTCTATGAAATACACCCATGAAAGAGAAAAACCAGCAACTTCTCCATTATGTGAGCAGAATGGCAGTCAAGCGTGGATAAAGCTGCTGGGACACAACGTGTATCTCCAGAACCTGCTCTTTTTCAGGGTCTGTCCTGCTCCCTGTGTACATCTCTTGCAGCATCAGTTAGTTATCTTCCAGGCTGGTCAAGTCAAAGCATTTTTTGATCCAGCAAACCTCTTCTACCCCAGCCACACAGGTTAGCAACATCCAGATCGGCATTTTTCTCAGATCAAGAAAACTGGGGCAATTGGAATATTAATTGCCTCCTCCTTGCATGGCACATCCGAGAGGTCTGTATGCTGGAGGCGCGAGGCGCCCTTTTAAAATACCCTGTCCTAGCAGCCAGCTTTCTAAATCTCACTTTCTTCAAAGACTTCCTCAGTCGTCTCTCCAGTGGTGACTTCCCCTTCGCTGCTGTCTGACATGCTTGCCCAGGGGCGAGATGGGACAGGGCGGCCTTGCTCTGGGCTGAGCTCTGTCTGCTGCACCAGCACCTGCTGGAGCTGCGTGCCCCAGGGCTCACCGGCTCCCCGGCACGAGTGGCGCTTGCTGCCGAGGTGCTGGGTGTTCTGCTTCTGTGAACACTTCCGGAGGTATTTTATGTTTTCCCCAAGAAAGCAGGGTTTACAGCCAAAAGGATCTGCCAGCAGGAAGCGAGACCACTGCTTCTGGAGCTCTGCTTTCACCTGGGGGGGGAGAAAAAACCATGGACCGGTGGACCGGTGGCATCCTGTGACCACCCTGGGGTCCGCTAACCTGAATGGTGGCCGTCAAACGAGAGGAGAAGCACTGTGGAAGTGCCGAGGGTGCACCTCACACCTGGTGGGGTCCTGCAGGGCAGGAACAGACCAGCTTGCCAAGTCAATCTTAAGAGTTCCCCCTCTTCGCTCCGAGTTTTCCCCAGCCCCTGAACCTCTGATACGCTGTGATCCTAATGCATGTGTGAGAGAGCTTCACGTGTAGTAAGCCTATAGATATGGTAAGTAGTTCTTGGAACTGTAATGACTATGCTAATAGTTTCTCCGAAATGTCATCAGTATGTATAGATTGGCCATATAAAGACAAATGGTGAACAAAGCCGGCATGCACATTGGGTGGAACTTACCACCTGTACATCCAGCATCAAGCACAAAGAATGCCTGCTTTCTAAAACTCAAAAACAAGCATTGGAGAGTTTTCTGTCTGATTTTTCAGTATCAGTCCTGCCTGGGAGGAGATCATGGCAATGGAGCCAGGCGCTCTGCAGAGGTGTTCGGTAGGGACACAAGAGACAGTGGGTCATCAATTGAAACAGGGCAAGTTCCAACCAACAGAATATATGGAACAGATGTTTCCTCCCGAGTATGGTGAGGCACTGGGAGAAAGGAGCAGACAGACAGTGGAACCTCTGTCCTTGGAGAAGCCCAGCTGGACCAAGCCCCGAGCGACCTGGTCTGAATTCAGCCTTCACCCTGCCCTGGGCAGGAGGCTGGCTTTCCCTGCTGCCATCTCCTTGCACCTTGCACCGAGAGCCATCACCAGTCCTGGCACGGAGCAAACAGAACCCCCGGCTGTCCCTGGAGGCCTAGAAGGAGATAATTTCCAGACCAGGAATGCCCTCACATCAAGTTTAGGGATGTCCTGAGCAGTGCGTGCATGAAATTATTTTTTTCAATGTGCTGCTGTTTAAGAGCACTTAAGTTTGGTCACTTCACATGGACCTCAGGGGTAAACTTAAGAAAGGGCTCAGCCTGGCCAAACACAAATGGGATTCCAGCCGATTAGAGGAGCAGGGCTTAGGTAGCTGACCACAAGCCTCTACTGGTATTTCAGATGCCCCAGGGTCTCCCCATGCCACAGTGCTGCAGCTGCTGGGGCTGCAGTGGAAACACTGGGTGTTTGAGTCCCAAACCTGTGAGAGGTCTTGCTGTGCTCTTAGTACAAAACTATATTAGTTCAAAAGGACATACGTACGCTCTCAATAAGCAGTGTGTTTATCCTTCTTGGTGTCATTAATATTACTAATCAACTAAAAACTGTTCTCATAGCATTGTCTCTTACCTCTCCGTTAGCAAAGCAATATAAAACTGCTACAAAAAAGCCCTGTAAGAGAAAGACAGTAAGAGGAAGACGTTAATCTACAAGAAATACTTGGAAGTTTTAGTTTAAAGATTACATTAGCATTAAAGCCATTAAGTATAAACAATGCTGCTTAATTTTCAAAAAGGAAATCAGTTACCTGTATGTATTTATTATTGAAGTACCCATTCACTTGTTTTTGTGTGGTGCCTCAGCAAACGTAGGGCACATTTGGTGCAGATGCTGAAGAACAGAGAGTATACAACCCAGTTTGATCTTCCATCGTTATCTTCATTTTTCTACCAGATAAGATTATTTTTTTTCCAAACTACTGCTGTTATACTGTGACTGCTGCGATTTCTAAATGTGGCAAAACAAAAAACCTAAGCTTGGGGTCTTATCCATATGCTTGTTTGAATTTGTGAATGAGAATACTGACAGGGGTCTCATTTGGGTGCTTTTTAAAAATTAGTGATATATTAAGTGATTAGTGGTAGATGAAGGCTCGTCTGTATTAAGTGTTATGGCTATTTTGAATTGCCCTTTTTCCTTTGACATTGATTTAAATAAACACTGGTAAAAAAAATATTAAATCCTAGAGAGAAAACTTGTTTTAAACCAAACCCAAAATTACTCCATTTTCCTTCTCTGTGTATTTGATCTCAGATCAAAACAGCTTATATGCATGCATCTCAGCATAACAGTCTGGCACAGATACACAGATTTGTTACCGTTGCTACAGGAAACACTTTTCTTTTGGTTTGTCTAAACACAACTATGACACAAGTTCTGATGAAGAGAATAAATACTGTTGACTATCAGCCCCAAGGCAATATCCAGATCACAGGTGAAAAGGTGACATGACCATATATAATAACAGCTGACATCATTCATTTGTTTTCACACTCATACTTTTCCAGAAGTGTTTCATGTTTTCTCAGAAAAAAAAAAGCTTAAAAAGAAATGCACATACACAGCAGCTTCAATATTTTTTATTATATCTGGCATTAATAGCATTTTAAGCCTACTGTTAATTTTCTAGCAATTCTGAAAGGTTTGGAGCCATTAATTTTTTTAAGCCTATGCACTGTAAGTATGAATAAGAACAGTACCTGGCACACCAGTGGAAATGGGGGCAGGGGAAACAGCAATCACAATTGCTTTTTGCGTGTATTTTATTTCTACTATATTTCGTGCTTCACCTGGGTTATGGTAGCAAGATATAGGCAATTTTGACATGTCATTTATCCATGTAATTTTAAAATAATCCTCTGCATCTGAATTATTTCACAGAAATATGCAAAAAAAAAAGTCACAAAATACTGTGGTCATTAGGGTTCATAATAGAAGGTAATCTACTATGGGGACAAATTTTAGAATAGTAGTTATAGAAGACTTGGAAACCATGGAGAGAGGTTCTGATGGATAAATACAAATTTCATAGCTTAGAAATGCAGAACTGCTTCTGCATCTGGAGGTAGTTGTCTTTTTTGGGTAGAAAATCCATGAAAATACCTCTACCGTGTGTTTTTTTTTGTGTTCTGAGCATGAGCTCTAGGTTTGGCCTCACAGGCACCACAAGCAGAAATAGGATCCAAACTGGATGGTGCTGTTTAGTCCCATGACTGCTAAGCCTGATGACACCCACTGCCAGCAATGCAGAAAACTCACCAGATGAGGAGAGGACTTTGGGAATACTAGTGGCACCTCTGTGTTGAATGTACATTTGTAAATCCCTGTGTGAATTTAGTTCACTGCTGCTACAAGACCAGAACATGCAGTGGCAGGCAGAAGCACTGTAAAATCATACCAGAAAGTGGACAATTCAGTTGATCATTCATGTTTGATGTTCACTTTATATCCTTCCTCATTTCTTTAAAGCTTCTTCATATTATTATTTAATTTATTGTTTGGGGGTTTTTTGCCATACTGGAACTTGGCATTTAGAAATCTTTCCTGTATGCTATGACTTCTAAGACATACATTTTAAAAATAATCAGTGTGAGGGAAAAAGAAGAATCAGAAATTCAGAAGAAATGTTCTTTAGCATAATAACCAATAGAAAGGATAGATGCATGTGTAAGCCTCACCGTTGTTCTTCGGTTCTGTTGACAATTGCAACATGATAAATTACTTATTAAATAACCAGAACTCAGTGTTTCTTTTCCTGTGGCTAACAGTTCACATGCACCAGTGAGCCAAGATGTTTAGATTCCTCCACTTCCTACAGCAACAAAGCATCATATCTACAGCAGAACTCGTATTTAGAATTTGATTTTATGCTCCTTGAAAATGTTTGAATCAAAACTTCTAGATGAACTCTCAGAGGTAATTGATTTTCTTTAACAAAACAGTTTAACTGCTTTTTAAAACTACTGGCAAGATTTACAGACTAAACAAATCTAATTGTGTACCAGTTATGTGCTTTTTTGCTAATCCTTTCACAAACAATGCTGTAGCTAAAGAAGAGAATCTGTAATAAACATTGTCTGAGACCTCTGGTTATTTTGAGAAAAAGCTTTGCTTCTAAAGCGTGCCATGTAGCTTGAGCATGTGCACGTTCCTCTATAAGGAATGAAATTCTTGTTTTCTAGCAGGGATGAGTAAGCTATCTTCTACATCAGATTTCTTTGTACGAGCCAGTAAATAAAATTTTCGTTTAAAATGATTCTGTTTCTTAAAATAACCTCTGGTCACTTCAGCCTCTCCAAGTAAGGATATGTCTGAGGAACACATATTTCAACACCATGTCAGAAGGCCCCCTTAGGATGGTGGCTCTGCATGAACTTTTTCTGCCTGTCTGGACACTTTTCCTCTCAAGCTGTAGTGGAAGTTTTAAATTAGAACCTCAGTAAGGGTGTCAAAGCACTGGTGGGTGCCCACACCAGAGCACTGATGCACGCATGCATACATACAGGTTAAGAACAAGGATCACTATCAGTTGTGGGAAAAGTGCAATAATGCTTTGCTGACTTCACGTCTCAGGCTGCAGAAGAGGGCAGACGTGTCGAAGGAGTGAGTTAGTGAGTGGTAAGGACTTACAGCCGCTGTAAATATGGGATACTGCTGGATATCTCATTAAAGAAAGGACACCTGGAAACTGCTGTCCCGTCTCACCAAGAAGGTCAAGGCAGAAGGGGGAGGCTGAAGGACAACGTGCTGAGCAGGCAGTGGAACAGGAGTGCTGCCTGAGAAAGCCATGACCCAGCAGCTCTGCAGAGCACAGGTTGGAGCAGATGGCAGTGCCTTGCGCCGGCAGAATGACCGGCATGTCCAGCTCCTCACCTTGGTAAGCCAGAGAGCAGTTTCAGTGAAACACACGTATACTTGTGCATAAGCAGCCACAGATTCAGATTCTCTTTCATCCTCCTTCTTAATTCATTTTGCATCTTTGGTTGCTGGTTGGACACCTTTGCTTGGGCAGGCAGGAGTGATGCTGCTGGAGACTCAGTGGGCACTTCCCTGGCACAGGTTAAACCACCTCCTAGCTGGGGGCTCTTTCCCCCCCCCCCGTTCCCCAGTGGGGTGCACCAGTCAGGGGTCTAGTGAGCAAAAGCGAACTTCTTTACTGGTGCCTGTTCACTGAATTCACTGGTGGGTTTCTGTGTTTCACTTCTGATGCATTAAGTACTTCGTTGAATTCATACTTAAACCCATGAACAAGACAGAAGCCCCAAACTCAGGTCCTCAGAAGGGCATCTCAGGTGACAGACATCTCTGATGCCTATATGTGAACTATGGAGGCCTGAAGCATGTAGGTGTGGTTTTGACATTAAAAAAAATATTAAAAGAAATAGTATTTGCATTTTTCTCTAGGCTTGCATGGAAGTGCCTGTGTTACAGCTGCTGAACAGCACACACCTCAAGTGAGCCATGGCCCTGACAAAGCCCTTGTACAAGACGTGTGTGTCTCCCCTGCACTTGCTTGAGGCTGTTAGTCTGCTACATGTACCCAGAGTGTGTCCTCCAGGGTGGAACCACACACAAAGCGGCTCGTGCTTGCCCTTCACATGCTTCTCCTCCCAGCAAATGTTTTCACTCCGCTCATTGTTCCCACGGCTCCTTTCATCAAACTGCCCCAGATGCCACGTAGTCTACATTCAACTGCTTTTGGAAAGATTCCTCAAAGGTAAGGGCTGCCCCACCAGCCCACTGTGCCAGCGACGTGTCAGTCACAAACTGACTGCCCCAACTACCCAAGCTGAAGTGAAGCTGATGCATCTCCTGGCACGAAGAGCCTTGGCTGTGTTTTGTTTGCAAATGGCATGACAACAAGGTGGTTGTGGTCAGTTTGAAGTATGCAGGACGTGTACTGTGCACTGAGAAAGGTGAATCCAGAGCTGCCAACTCAGTGTGACCACAAAGTCAACAGAATGCCTGAAAACCTTGTTAAAAAGAAGCCTTCCAGTGCTTTTTAGGAATTAGCTTACATGACGCATAGTTTAAATAAACTGTTTGAATCCTGTTTTCAGAACAGGGCGTCTGTGATGAGCTGCCACCTATTACCAGAGAACACAGGACACTGTTTCTGAAGATAGCGGACTCCTTTTTTTGTCTTTGGGACTATTGTACTTTGAATATGCAGTTTGTGGATTTTTAATCTTGTCATTGTAATAGTGTATTTACAGATGTTATAGGTTGGAGCATATTACATCAGAATACTATATATCTGTCATCTCTTTAGGTGAACAACATATCTATGTGGATATATGACCCCTAAAACCAGTACTTACATGAAATGAGCTCATTGTCAGCTGAATGAAAAGTCTTATATGTCTTGAAAGTCCTTCCACCTGTTCATCAGTGATGAAGGTAAATACAAATTCATGGATCCCCAACAATGGAATCAGCACAAGTGTAGATCTTGCCAATCTTAAAAAGAAAATGATTGATTTTATTATTTTTTCAACATCCTTGGTGCAAAAATCAAAAATTCATCTACAAGGAAATGATTCCAGAAATATTCCCTCAATATTCTGACTCTGGAGTGGTACTAATAATTTCATGATTTTGAGGACAAATTCCCAGATATGGATTTTGGAACACACTATCAGAAAAATCTGTACAGGAGGGAAACTTGGTTTGGGGTTTAAGGTGAAAATTTGGGGACAAGAAATTGAACAGGAAGGCCGTTATCATCAAACTTATGCTGCTAGGTAACAGAAAAATATTTACTTAGCCAAGTATGAGTGATCTCTTAACAAGGTTCTTAGACCTTCCTATCACTGCTGAAAACTATGTAGCTGCATAGAAAGTTTCTATGGTACTGTCAGCAGTCATCTGTTTTTTAAAAAATGCAACCAAAATAATTTTTACGGAAGAGGATCTTCTTTAAAGTCTGGGAACGTGTTTGCATGGATGAAAGCAGAGATCTCAAAAGAGGGTGAGTTCTGAGGAAGATTTGCAATCTCAGAAATAGCTTAAATCTTTGAAAGTTTTGCAGTCATAAGCAGTAGAAAGGAGAGTATAACACAAAACATCAGGCAATATTCAATACAGGCACTGCTGTCTGTGACTGTCATCACAACAGTCTTCCTGTAGCAATCTGGAGAACATAGCCGAGATCTTTTGGATCCTTTCTTTCCCAAGGAAAAGGAAATATGCTTCTTGCTAGGGACTTAACATTAGAATTTATTAAGAAGTTGGAAGTGGATTTTCCATCCCCCCTCCCGCTGCCCAGTCTTGCTAGGCAATAAAATAATTCATCTTAGTAAGGCAGGGCTGTAGTCACAGGCAGGGATTCACAATGGTTTGATTGAAGATACTAAGAACTGGAAAGAACTAGGATGTGGAAAGCAGTTAACAAAGCCTCAGGTTCCTTGCAGAGCATCCTGCCCTTGCTGCTCCCACAAAGTGGGAAGATGTTTGTGCTAAGACCAGCTCCAGGACTCTGCATAACACATGGTTACCAGTGAGGTTCTGGCCAGGAGAGCCCACACCAGGACCTGCAAGGATAAGGATAATGTTCTGATTTGGGTTAACAAGAAGATCAGGGACGTTATTGAGTTAATGTGTCTGTACTGTGAAAAAAATATGCAGATCAGAAATGCTAATGTCACTTAGGAATGTCCCACAAGTCTTCTGCACCTCCTTTTCTTTTGAGGACCTTCTGTCACACTCAAAAGAAAAAATGTGTCACAGCAGCAGAGGCCAGAGGTGTACAGTAAGGTTACTTGAGAGCAGAGATCTTATCACATTGCAAAGCCCTTGCAAAAATGCCCAGAATACTCAGCACACAGGTGCTCTCAGATAAGAAAATGTTTGTGGAGCTGTTTCCCCAGATGGCTTCCCTAGATCATGCTCTGAATAGCTTTCTGATGTTGTGAGGAAGAAAAGAAAGGGCTAGGGCTTCTTCTTCTTTATTTATTACATACCTGTATTTGTAGTCATGAAAGCTCATTTGCTGAGCTTTTAGTTTGGAAATCAGCATCCTGAGAATTTTTAAGAAGATGGCAAAGTTAACCTTGAAAGAAAATACATGGGGGTTACTTACAGTAAATGCTATGACTCTACTCATATAGCTATTAAAGAAATGTAAAATTGATATTAAACACTTGTAAAACATGTCACCACATAACCAGAAGGTAGCTGTGATTAGGCTGGGACTGACGCAGGTTGTTACCTCAGCTGACGGAGCAGCAGTGGCAGCCACTGCTGGTATTGGTTCTCTCCAAGTGAGGCAGTTAACAGGGTATATATATACCTTCAGGTCATATAGCTCTTCACCAGACCAGGACAGGTAAGTGGGATGTGGTAAAAGACCAGCAGTGATTGAAATTCTTCAGATAAAGAGGCTCTAGACAGCCAGACAAGGAAGTCCTGGGGGAATTCTTTTTATTACTAATTCACTCCTTTGTTAATTAAATTGTTCTGACTTGGCCAAGACCAATCTGCAAGTATTTTCTAAAGAGGCCTGCAAATACCTATGAGTCATTAACTATTTCACTTCCACATACCAAAAGCCCTATGCAAAAATGTTAACGTTGCAAAGTGGAGAAATTCAGCATTGCCTTATTCAGCCTGATATGTACTCTATGATATATAATCTTCCAGTACAAAGTTACATTTTAATTTTAACATGTAACCAGCCTGGAAAAGTCCCTCTGGATAGCAGGACAACCCTCTGACATCTCAGCCACTCCTTCCAGTTTGGTGTCATCTGCAAACTTGCTGAGGGTGCACTGTCCCATTGTCCATATCATCAGTGAAGATATTAAACAGGATCTGACCCAGTAGTGGATACCCTGCAGGTTACTGGCCTTGAGTTAGACTTCGTGCCGCCTTCTGGGCCTGACCATTCAGCCAGTTTTCAATCCACCTCGCTGTCTGCTCATCCAACACGTACACTGAATTGGGCTTTACAATGTCTGTGCCATGGTCCCTGTCAGTGCTTTTGAAGGTCTCAGCAGGGTGATCCTATCATAAGTATGGATGTTATGCAAATTAGCTCCTACCCCACATTAAAAATGTTAAACTATTTAGTAGCAGCTTGGGTTACAGCCAGAAGTAGTCATTTCAACATAAAATCTAAAACGTTGGCTATATGCAAGCACTCTAATACTTTTATTTCTTAATGTGGACAAAGAAACCAAAATGGCACACGGAGTTTTTAAGATCAGTGTTGAGAACTGCATCCGTCATAGTCACATATAAAAGCGAGGTGCCATCATTCTTTTCCAGGCTGACTATACATGAATAGAGCTGCTCAGGAAATAGCAACATGCAAACTAGCATGATGCTTTCCCCATGATTATTTTCATTTTGCTTTAAACAGAACAGGAATAAGGTGGAATAAGGTCCAATAAGATTAAAAAATAAAATAAAATAAAAATACGAACTTTGCTTTTCTGATGTTTCACAAGAAGAAGGTTAGGAACTTGGGCCTGTATACCAGCTTGTGCCCTATGAGGACTGGGCTTCATAATCCATGCACAACCATCATTAGGTACTGTTGACACACATTTTGCCAGTGGCTTTTAGATACGTTTCCACCTGTCTGGTTATTACATTATCTGGCTCTGTGTTTTTAACTCATTCATTTCTGCCCACTATGCTTCCATACGGTGTCTGTCCCTCTATTTTATCTTGCTAGGCATCCTCCTAACTCCTCTTCACCACTTCTTTGCTCCTTCATCTTCCCCATTTCCAGTCACATTTGATGCTCCATTCTCCTGCAATCTGATACCGTCCCTTTTGCTTAACCTTTCAGTTTTAGTTCTCATTGATTCCTTCCCTGCCTCTCCCGTGGTATCAGTAGTAGATGTAGTAGGTACTGATGCTGATCAAGGCGCAGAAGGAACCTCCCCAAATCCAGCTGATTGCTGACTAACATCATGTATGCTGGGAGACTGTGGTGACTGGGATATCAGGTCTGCACATACATTTGCTGTTTGCCTTGAAGTAATTACCAAGTAAAGGTCACTTAGCGTGATTCTGAGAAACAATCACAAACAGAATGTCCTGCAATGTAACAGCAACAGGACATCCCAGTGACATTTATTCGGAAAGTTTATGCCTCCTAAAATGAGCATTGGTATCAAAATATACAGGTAAGAAGCAATGTGTGAAGGTATGTGAGTTCCTTCACCGCTTCAAGGACTCAATACTACAAGACTCAATAGGCAGGCAATTAGGTTTAAGAAAGTCATCCCATGCAGAAGATGAGCCTGGTCCTCTATACGCATTGCTGGTAGGTGAAACAGCTTCAGCTGTGTTCAAGTTGCTGCTTGTTCTACAGAAAGATGTCTGCAAAGTCTAACTGATGTTGCTGTATCTGTTTTCTGTATTTTCTAATACTTAATGACTGTAAGCACTGATAATGATCAGAGGCTACATGCTCGGAACAAACTGCTGGGGCTATCTGAATCTGTGAAATAGCACGAAAGCAGAAGATCCCAAAATGTAATATAAAAAAGCAGGGATTACGTTAGAGGAATAAGCAAAAGGCTCCATCTTCAGTATAGATAGAGCTGTGCAGAATTCACTGCACAGATAAAGCAGCAGCGTTTTGAGAGGTTGACACTGAAATCTTTGTTGTTTGTAGACAGACAGAAAGGAAGGTATGCCCATCTGCCCACAGTAAGAAACTTCATTTTACAATTTTTTTCTGTCTTATCTTTTCTAATCCAAAAATTAGATTATACTTGGAGAAGGGGTCACACAAGACAGTCATACTGGTGCATGGTATTACGAACAGATGAAATAATTCTTACTGCAATAGAAAACAGCATTGGTCCCCGGATGATCCACCAGATTCCCATGTGTTCATTTGTTCCCCAGCACCTGAAGAATAATTTAAAGAGCAATTATATTGTCTTCATAGAAAAAAAATAAAATAGAAAGCTTACATAACCTATGCATCTATTTCAAAAGGAAGTTGACAAAGTTTACATTTTTCACGTAGCACACAAGCATAAAACCAGGCAGTCTCACCAACTACTGTAATTGTATTTATTCTGAAGTTCTTTCCACCAAAGTGTTGAGATAGGTTTCTCTAGGCTGCAAACTTCAGAACTGTCTGGCAAACTCAACCTCTGGATCCACATAATGACTGTACATGGCACCAGACCTTCATAACGGAATTCATCCTACTCAATTTTTTCTATCTAAAGCTGGAAATGGATAAACTATGAATTGTGACCATGGTTCTTGACCTGCTAAAAAGTATGCATACTTTTCCTTGAAGCTGTCTCCTTTTCTTTTGCTCTAATTTTCTAATGTATCCTATGCACATGTTCCTTCTTGCTAATTAACCTGAAACTGTAGGATCTTGGTTTGTCATTTATGGTCTATATAACAACTAACTCTATAAGACTGTAACTGTGATTTGGTTCCTGACGTTGTTGCTTACTAATTATATTGGTGTTCCAAACAAAACTCTCTAGGATCCATGAATAAAAAAGGTAACAAAAGAAGTCATACGCAAACCTCAAAGTATATTTGATACAATTAACAGCATCAATGAAGACCGGAAGACTGGAAAACTGGTGCTTATTAGTGCAAGTTACTCTTAGCAATTTGTTCACTGAATACTAAACACATTCATTTAGTATCAGCTTCTAGTGAATATCAGTTTTTGCCATTATCCTCCATAACATTTTTTTTCCCAAAATGGCAGTGAGTACTAATTAAATTCAAAGTGTATCTGAACTCCAGGGAAAGCACTGGTCTCTTTTTCTTACTAACAAGATGCTTTCCATGAAGATGTTTGTGCTGAAAATTTGCTTCATGTAAGTAGAAGAACATTAGATGCAATAGCTTTAATTTCAGGAGGAGTAAAAGTTAATTCTACTTCTTGATTTATGTATGAGGAAATCTGGGAATTCCTAGAAGTAGTTTAACGTAAAAGTACTAAAATGGACCTTGAACATGTAACAAGTATTAGTAGGTGCTGTATAATCTTAATATAATCTAGTAGTCAATACTTGTGTCAATTACTGTCAAGGGCTTCCAGAATAATTAAGCAAAGAGAAAGCCAGTATTCTAAGGCACATTTTATTTAGTAACTTACCCTGTGTTCTCCAGTTTTGATCTGCTTATTCCCCAAGGACCAACAAAGAGGATAGGAACAACTGAAAAGAAAAGGAGTCAATTACAGCCAAAATTGCAGAATGGTTCATACAAAACACTGATATGCTACAGTAGTGTAGGGTGCAAAGACAACCATTTTTCAGTCTTCTATTTAGAACTGTAAAAAAATCAACCTGATCCTGGCTTTCTCCATTTGTATTTCAAATACAAAATTAAATTTCATTGGATAGTTGAATCTTGCATTTGCAGACTGATAGATATGTGTATATATATATACACACATACACTGCCGACCTGTCTAAATCTTCTAATTTCCTGACTCTGAGAATTCAAAATTGGCACATAAGTCCTTACAGACTACCTAAGGCACCAGTTGTTAACATTTTCACTTGCTGAAACTTAACAAGTTTTCAGTGGAGGCATAGAACTTTGTCTAGTTAATTAGAACAATTGACAAAGGCTTGTTTTCCTGGCTTACCTGTCCTGGACCCCTTAAAGATAATCCATGGTCCCCATTCCCCTATTGCATCATGTGTGTGTGTCTCAGAGGTCATAGACCAAAAAAGAACCCTGAAATAAAGGATTACTACACTATTCCAGTGGTCTACAAATGTGCAGGCACAAGCTTCAATCACAAGCACATGTGAGCTACAAAAGGCAGGCGTTTGACTGGATTCTCAGCCCAGTAACACACAGGAGATTTTCTGGTGGATGTGGCAGAAAAGAGATGTGTGTAGAGGAATGAAGGCAGAGGGTTGATCAGCATTGATAAAATGCAGCTGTGGCCTTGCCTCGAAGATGTGCAGCTGTAGCTCCTTCCTGCTAAGTAGTTAAATATCCCTGAGGAGTGTGGGATAGGGGGTTAGATGGAGGAGGAGTAGTGTGGTCTGACCTCTGGATGAAGGAGAAGCAGCATGGACAGTAGACTCTGACCAGATCTGACAGTAAAAGTCTTGTTGCAGCCTTACTGGTTTGTTTGTGCTGCAACAATGGGTGCCCTGTGTGAGGCAAATGGAGTTGGGCTCTGACTACAACAATGTGGGTCACTGGGGCCAGAAAATGATCTATTCAGGATTCTGGGGCACTAGCTAAGGTCACGGGAAGACCTAGAGTGTGGTAATACAGGGGAAAGGCCAGAAGGAAAATACTCTCAAAGATAATAAACCTCTGAATGGGTAAAATGGGGAAAGAGATAGAAAGGGTCTCACTTGGATGGGAGATGGCACTGGTGCCACAAGTGGGTCTGAGAGAGCAATCAGGGCATGGGCTGCTCAGGAAGTGAGCTACATGTCTGGGGTGATATGGGCTTGTCCCGTGGTGAAGGATGATACCTGGGCTGATGAGGTGACATTATCAAGTGCAGCTCCTGGGCAGGAGCCGAGGGAGTGTGCCTCAGTAGGTGCAGGCATGGTTCGCTCCTGCTGGCTCAGCAGCAGCAGTACTACAAATGTCTGCAAGACAGGTGCCAGCTGTCCTGTTTTAGTAGTAATTCTAATAAATATAAATAAGAAATTAAGCTAATTAGTAGGAGAAGGCCTTTAGGAAATCAGTGAACATGGTACCTGTATGAGAGCAGTGGAGGGGGACTGATGAAGAGATGATAATTACTATTTATACTTTCACAGTAGGGAGCAAATTTCTTAACAGACTTATCTCATTGCAGTTTGAACAAGCAATAAAATTATTAGTCTTTGTTCTAGCAAGCTGGTGACCAAAGCAACAAATGGATTTGGAGAGGTGGGAAGAGTGAAAAGGCAAATGAGACACCACTAAACAGCACGAAAGACAGTTGTGTCAGCAGCCTGTTATGCTAATACAGCCGTATTAATACAGCAAAAGGGGTCTTTAAAGATAAATGTGAGAGCTAACAGAGAAATGTCTCATCGATGGTGAGAAGGACCCTCTAAAGTGTAAGGTGCAGCAAAGCAGAAAGCCTAGAGACTTAGCAATGAAGTGTAAACGCTTTGACAGAAACTTTTAATAGCTAAGGAAGGATGGGAATGAGTTTGAAAGTGAAGGAAACTAGTTAATGTCTGATGAGGAAGAAGCAAAAGAGGAAAAGGAGGGATACCAAATATGGGGTAGCATTTCAAAACTGCAAGTCCGAAAAATAATCTTCACAGCAGCATAGTGCATGAATACAGGTAAGACCAGAGAAAAGGACGCTGTAGGAAATACGACAAGTTCCAATGTGACTATATCTAGAGATGCATGAAAGGATTAAGGTAATACTCCACTTTTGAATACACACACTTTTGAAAACACAGTTGAATAGTTCACTCTTCAAAGATACTAGCCTTCTTCCTTTGGTTCTAGAGAGTCTCCATATTAGTTACCTAAATTTAACCTTCTTAGATAAAATGAATCCCCTCATCCATTAGGTAGACTAAACTAAAGATTTAAGCACCAACTGATTTAAGAACCCACGGGCAGTCTGATATGAAAATAACTACTCGGAGCACTGAATAAGCACAGCATAAATCATACTGGGGGAGCAGAGCAACAACAGAGGTTGGGTGCTTGACTTCATAGTTAGATAATCAGGAAAGTTTTAATTTTTAATTTTTAATATTAACTTCTTGATTTCCCTTTAAACATAAGGAAGTTGGTCCAGAATACCTGGGGCTCATCGCTGACCATGCAGAGAAGGGGACAGAAATGTATTTTATCTTCTCTTTTATCAAGATCCTTTACCCTAGGAAACTAGACTTGTTTCTAGTTCTTTCACCACTGACTCGGAAAGTACCACAGAATCAAGAACTTGGAACTTGTTACGTACTTACCCCATCCTATCACAATATATGTCTGTAGCAGTCGTCTTTCAGAGAGTACAACAGTTATCAATAATGTATGCAGATAAATTCCTTCTACTAATAGCCAAAAATAATTTGCCCCAACAAAGTAATGCATGAAAAACTGGGCAGTCCTGCAAATGATTACAATCTGCAGAAATGAGAGACCAAGAATCATTGTTAATGCATAAAAACCCTGACAAATTCTGATTTGCTCTTGTTACTTCGGCAACCATTTTAAAATGAGCACGTGACTGTGATGTAACTGTGGTTCTGTCACAAATCTTACAAGACTCTTCTTGCTGGAGGGGAGTGCAACAATTTAAATGCTTCTACATCATCAGAGAGTTTGCGTGGAGGTGACAAGTAGGAAAAGACAGTGACCGTGCAGGCTGGGGTATGTGTTCTTTGTCATAATCTGCATATCAGTATTTTTACTGATGAGCTATTAAAATAATAGACACAATTACCATCTTGCAGGTAATTTTGTATGTTGGCATGGGCAAACTACAGTCATACACATCATACAAACATGATTTATCCACAGTGGTCACAAATGAGAGATGTTGTTATTCCATTATCTAAACAAGTGTGAGAAAATCAGCACATTTTTCTAGTGCAGAAAAGACTTTAAACCATTTTTTTTCTCTCTTAGTGTTCTTTCACAACAAATACATTTTTTATAGCATTGTCTTAAAAGCAAGATTCGTGCATTGCCTCGTGCCAAGCAAACCAAGTGTGAACAAATCTAGCTTTATGTAAGTGCCAAGTAAATGTGTAGATTTCTTCCTAAAAACTACAGGTGTACGGGTTTTTTGCTTAATTGGATGTTTCTACATATAACTATTGAGTTTGTTGTTTCTGTACAAGGCTTCATAGAAACATCCATCTATTACAATTTATCAGATCAGAACTTTCTTCTTGATTACCCCAAGCTTTATCAGCAAAATTTCAGCATTCAAAGCTTGGCTAACAAACACCTCAAAACACGCTGCCATATGGCAGACTTCTGAATTTGTAACTGTTAGGGCCACTAGCAGCACACATTTACTGTTAGCAATGAACTAACACGTTACCTCAGGACTGAGGTATAGTATCCATCCAGTTTCATCATTTGGTCTTTTGGAGTAAATATTGTAGTATACGGTGTCCTTTATAAGAACTGCTGTGGCACGCAAGATGAAAGATGCAAATAAATTCATATGGATATAGTTTCTTGTGCAGTGAAGTTTTCTGGGGGAGAAAGAATAATGTCTGAATCCTTTGGAATATATTTAATTTGCAGGAAAAAGAATATATTGTTGTATTCATACTGTTGCCATCAATAGATTTTGCTTACGAATGGATTTTGCTTAGGAATGGCTTTTATAACTCCTATTAGGAAAATACAAGTTATTTACATCAGAAGCTAAGCAATAAATTGAATTACATGAGAAGAAGAATGTGCGTACTGGGTTCTGTACTTTTAAGATGCATGTAAATTTGTACTAACCTGAGGAAAGAAAGTATAAGGAGAGCTAATACAAGTGAGATGAGAGAAAAATAATATCCTATAGTGTAGAGCAGCTGTAATGTGGTAAGTAATTTATGTTCTTCTTCCTGGGAACAAAGAAGACAAATGTGTTATACATGCAGGCAGATGGACAGAGGATGAACACAGCTCAGAAGCTTCTGAGTCCAGCTTCTTTGTGTTGTAAGCTCGCCGGGAAGGTTTCTGACGCTGGCTCGCTGCGCTGCCTCATGAAACCCTTGCAGGACAGAGGCGCCTGCAGACAGCCTGGGTTTCCTTTCAAATTTGAAGCCGCTCCTGCACTCATTTCCAGATTTTCCTGCACAAACACCATTCGCAGTCTGGTTAACAGCTAATCATTGCCATGATTACACGCACCGAATGTATCCCGGTCGCCTAATAACTGCAGAGACCAACTCACTCAACAAAAAACCAAACAAACAAACAAAAAAAAAAGAGCAACTCACTCAACAAAAAAACCCTGTACAACAAAAAGTACATACAAGTGCAACTACTCTGTGTAACCTGGGGACACACTTACCGATCAGTTGTGCCGGTACATTTGTTAAGAATCAGCTCTGTCTAGAGTCATTGTAATAGACCGATTTCTGCCATGAATTCAAAGAAATCCCCCCCAAATTATTACATTAGAATGCCTTTGAATGATGAATAAGATCTCAGCAGAGTAAGGGGGCACTCAGTTTCTTTCCACTTCGCTTCATTTAACGTTTCTTGATAAGTTTTTCCATTTAGCTGCTTATCCCTCATCATCTAACTTCTCACCTCTTCGTATTGCTTTCCGAGCTTGGGAAAAGCTTTTCTGCTGAGGGGATGGAGAGACACAGAGTATGTGACTTTCATAATCCATCTTTGGTCTGCCAAGATTTTCCTGGAACTGATCTCGGCTGCTTGATGGAATTGAATGTGTTGTTGGCAGTTTGTCTTTGAGACAGTTGGAGTGACTGAGCTGATAAGGGTTAATTCCGGCAGCAGGCACTTCGTATGCCCTGCTAAGCGCTTCGCTGGGCACTGGCAAATCCTTCTGTTCCGAGAAGGCCCCGGCGAAGGAAGCGGCTCCTCGGGCTGGATGGGCCAGCGGGAAGGTCCCGGTGAGCAGCAAGCTCAGCCCAGTGAAAGGAGAGCAACGGCGGCCGCAGGACGTGGCCACCAGCAGCTCAAGAGGTGCCCCAGGGAGACTCAAAAGAAGCTGGGACTGAGCACGCGAACTGATTAACACAAGGAGCCAGAGAACTACTTGACAAATGGGAAACGAAGGGCTACCTAATGAAGGAGCTGGGCAACTTGCAACCGAGGGGGGTTGATGCCTTTGCATGCTGAGCTGTGCAAATAGTGCAAAGTTCTGGCCATCGGAGGGCTGGGCATTTGGGGGTGACTGCCCAGTGCCCTGTTTGTGCAAACCAGAGCAAAGAAGCGAGGGATGCCTGGGCTCGGTGCGTGAGCTGGCGCTGGTGGCTTTTCCTCAGAGATTTTCCCATTTTCTTTCTGAATTGTCTTAGTGCTGGGGATTTTAGCTCTGTCTTCCCACCAGTAGTTGTCTCTAATGAGTTTACGCTCACAGGCAGTATCCGGACAGCACGGGTGAGTGGTGCCTGCTGGTACAAACTCTTGGAGAGGGTGAAAGTGCCCAGGGAGAGCAGTGTGGGTGCAGGACATTCCCATAGCACAGCCATTAGTCACTTTGCTCCATGAAAACATTAGAACAGGCATGAACCTGATAAATAGCGAGAGTTCTCACCCGGGCTGTAACAATTTTGCAACACCAAAGCAAATGAAATCAATCTGATTCCTCCGATGTGTGTGGATACTAGCTCCGTGTTATTTCTAACACGCTGGGGCTCCCCACTAAATATAACAAACTACAAAACTGCATTTATTATTGGTAGGAAAGCTGGTTAAAGCTTTCAGAGAATCACTTGCTGTCAGACAAAATGAATTTTGTGTGACAAAAATAAAAAAAAAGTCTCCCACCTGCAAGTTTGCAATCCAGAATGGTCAACAAGCCATTGAAAACTCCCAGTACTTCAGAATATTTATCACACTTGTGTAAATAAGCTCCAAGTTTGGAAGTTCATGCACGCACGATGTAAAGAGTTTAGTAAAATCTTGTAGTACACGGGGATCCTGAACTAACAGCGTTTAATACGGTAATCAGTAAAGTAATAAACAATAGCAGTGCTCACCCAGTAATGTACTAAAAAGTAAAAAAAAAAAAATATCAGCGGTAATAGCGCTTACCTAAGACAGTTAATTTTGACATCAGCTAAGCTGAACTCCATGACACGAGGAGTAACAAGGAGCTGAACCCCCATACGCTCCCTGGGGAGCTGCTCCCCCCCGCTGGGAAGGCCCAGTGCTCCAACCAGCCTGTGACCAGTGACATTTGAAAGGGCCCAGTAACGGCCCTGTAAATGCTACAGGCTCGGCGATGGGGCACTTTGGGTTCAGTTCTTTGCCTGTCAAGTTGCAGCCTTTCAGTTTTGTTAGGACAAATTCAGGACATGTGAACAGCAGGCTCTGAAAAGGAAATAATTTGTGGCATCTAAAGCAGGAATCCCCCTGTTTTACCTTTTCTCCTCTGCTGCTTCTAAATAACAGGTTTCCGTTCGGGAATCTACATGAAATCCGAACGTCTTTTGCAGGTATTCACTGGAAATGTTTTAGCTGTTACTCAAGAAGGGATTAAGAAGATTAGGGTATTAAATCATAAAATAAAGCATACTTACATTTTGTTTGAAATTATTTCTCTCAGAACATTCTGAACTATCACGCCAAATGTCTGTGGAGTTTTCCTTAGTTTGCCAAGTCCCTTCATCCAAGCAGACTCTGTATACACTTCCTATGCTTCCTGAAAGTAAACAGAGGTTTAAGGCTAAAAGGTCAAAATAAAGATTTCATTTTTCATAGACATTTCTAAAGATTTCTCCCTTATACCCC
Organism: Falco cherrug; assembly: GCF_023634085.1. Lineage (NCBI taxonomy): Eukaryota > Metazoa > Chordata > Aves > Falconiformes > Falconidae > Falco > Falco cherrug. The sequence goes on from NC_073697.1 coordinate 119,302,121, forward strand.
AGCAACAGACAACTCCCACTCAAAAAAAAAAAAAAAAGGAATACAACCCACTTTTCTTTTGTCTTTGACAGTACAGATTTCATATTTACATAAGACAAAATAGGAACGTGATCTCACAGAAAAACATTCCCAGAATTTACCTGGTATTTACAGAAAACACATGGTTACTACAGCCAAAAGAAAAGCCTACATTTAACTTTATTCTTTTTTCCTCATTAAGCTCGTAAGTTTGCTCAAGCCCAGGTAGCACATTGCCCAGGCTATGCACGCAAAATTGTAGGAGGAAGAGTGTGGTTTGAGTAGGGAATGATCTGGAACACCTGTGGCTGCTGTTTTGTTTATGTGCTTTGGGGCCTGATCAGCAGGTGCTGTGAACTGGTGTAGCTTTCTTGGCTTTCACTGTATTGTCCTAGTTTATGATAGTTAAAGAGTTTCCCCATAACATCAGAAGAATGGTATGGGGACCCTGGTTGATGTTTGTTTGATGTTGTCCTAAACAGCTGCCTTCCCTTTATTTCCAATCAGACCTGAGCTTTTTTATCATATTTTTAATTAAGAAGTGTTTAATGATGGCAGCAACAACCAGAATATCTCATTTTGCTCAGGATAACTGGAACTGAGATAACTGCTTTGAAAGCACAGTGTGCTGTAACAGAGCATGAGCGCTGTGTGGAGATTAGACACTGAAAAAAACGAGAAGGCATCTATGAAATGTGACCAGAAATCCCATTTCTAGACTATTTTAATTTTCCAGTGCTCAGCCATGGTGGTGATGACAAACCACAACAGAGGTACCTCAGGTTTCCAAGCTTTTCTGATCCAAGTTCATCGGTGTCCCAGAACAGACATGGCTATACCTTGGAAATGGAACCAGCAATGGAAATGGGGACCACCAGCAACGTTAACACCAGTCCCACAGAACCTCTGGGACAGAGAGACAGCTGGGCTGTCTCTAATGTCTCTTTCTCCTAAGGTGCTGTGGCATGGATGAGAATGACAGATGATGTTGGAACACAACAGCCCTACTGTGTTCCCCACAGTGAACACAACTAAAAGCTTCATAACCTGGTGCAATTTCTTACATCTTGCATTTGTAGAAATTTAGGCAGAAAAAGAGAAAGCGAGAAAGCCTCTGTTACATGGAGAGAAGGAAGATGCTTTTATGTTTATTATGGAAAGCTGAATTTGTTCTAAATGGTTGGCAGAAGCAGTTGTTTGGGAGACTAGACAGAAGCTGGGTCTCCTTCTGTTTAGCAGCACAAAAGGACAAATGCTGACATTACAGAACAAACCGTGTGTGGGGTGGGGTGGAGAAAGCTAGGATAAGCAGCCTGTAGCCATGTCCCCTATAAACTAAAGGACTCAGGCACAACTGGTCCTTTCAAGTGGTGTTAGAAATAATTCACTAAGAAAGCCACATGTGGCTAAGAAAGGCTTTGTAGCAGGACTCAGAAGTGCTAGGCTGCAGTGGTAGGAATGTTCTTTCATTTCTTTAGGAGAAAGGGAATTTTGTTTGCTTTTAGAGAATTTTGCTCCTCCTGCTGTTATTCTTTTTTCTTCCCTGAGAGCCTCCCTGCTCCACTCCCTCCAGGAAAAGGCTGCTTGGAAGGCTCGGGTTTTTCACACTACTTGCTGGTGGTACACTATGTCCTACTGGACGGCTGACTGCTTGGGCTGCTGTTTTGTTTGGCTATTCCAGTTTTCTGACAGAGACGTGCACGTCTGGGGTCAGTGGGGACCCCAGGAGTTGAACCTCAGAAGCTGAACCCCAAATCTGTATGGTTGCAATGTCTTGGAAGTGTTGCTTTATAGCACACAATATGGAGCTGTAACAAGAACAGATGGAGAAAAAGAGTAAATAATTAAACATCAACAACAATGTTGTGCCTCAATTCAGAAAAGAGGTTAAAAGAGGTGAGACAAGGCAGGCCTCAGACACTTCACAGGACACCGGGACAAGTGAGACCAGCACCATCTGTTCTTTGGCTGGATTCCCAGCATAAACCAGAAGAGAAGTTACCACTTTCACATTACCGTTTTCTAACCATGGCAAATATGAAGGACAAGGAACAGAGACATTTCCTGGGGGCGAGTAAGGCCAGCAAACAAATTGATCAAATGTCCCATTACAATGTATTCCTGGGGAGAGAAGCAAATAGAAATTTTACCAGAAGTTGTTCAGACAATGGACAATCATGAAAACTATTGTACACTGTTCCAGGTAACCTGCAAGCTACTCCAGAGTATTTACAAGATGTAGCAGATAAACTTTGTGCAATGATCAGAAGTGCACAGTGCAGAAATGGCTACTGTCCTTCTTCCCTGGATCTACACAGCAGCAGCAGGATTTACATGCTTCATCATGAGATAAGGGTATTGCTCAAAATCATCTTGAGGCCTCTGTTGTCCAGATGTATCAGACAGATTCTAGCCATGGTCTCGCTCACTGCTTTTGGTACATCCCACAGACTTTTTGCTGGTAAATGGGAGATATTCCACCTTTCATGACCCCTGTGACACTGGTTCTCAGCTCAGACCACTGCTGGCTTCTTGGATAGTGACTCGTCTTAGTCCTTGGGCAACAGAAGTTAGGGAGCTGGTAATGCCTCAGATGAACTTAGTTCTAAGCTTCACAGATATCACATCATTTACAGGACTTAAAGTTAAGATAAAACATTTGACAACGCAGAATTGAAATGGTGCAATCAGGTTACAGTAAGATAAATGCATTAATGGCTGCACTAGTCTTTTGGTTAGTTTCTGCCTTTCTTCTGGGATAAGCTGAAGTTCTCCTCTCTTTACTGGCTTTGCCCATCCAAAGCTAGAAGAGTATATATTGCTTTGTTTTCCTTAATACTTAGCAGCACTTTGAGAAACTGATACGGGAAGAAGGATACAGGGAGCAACAAATATAGCTCTGGGCTAACTCATCAGCACCCTTTTGGGGTGCTTCTGCTAAAATACAGAGCATAATATGTGCATTCTTAATAATTCCCTTGTGCCTTTGAGGATGAACATCTGTGGCTCCATCTGCCTTAAGGGCAGTGTAGTTGTCAACATTTATAGCTGCATTTTTATTGTTCCTTTCCCCAATACCTGATCAAGGTTTGTTGAGGTGTGGATCAGGTAGACTGCCAGGAGAAAAATAGTTTTTTCTCCATTTCATGAAAACTGGAGTTCTGGTTCCTGTAGTTCTCCTGATCACCTGCTATGAACTACTGCCCTCTAGTATCTTCCCCTGTGTCACTGCTGAATCAAGACCCTCCATGTCCCCAGAGACTGGAAATAACAAGTTACACACCCCAGATTACTTCTGTTTTCATCCAGTGCCTGCCCATAAAAAGTATATAAACACAACAGAGAACTGGGACTGGAACTACTATTTTCCTCCAGGTGTCACGGCTGGATACCTGGTGGGTCACCTTGAACAAGGGTTATCCTATCTCCTTCAGCACCACTAGTGGCCCAGTGGTTAGTGTGCTTTCCTGTGAAATGCCATAGAACATCCCAACGGACCTTGAAAGATCATCTGGTTCAACCTTTTGTGGGAAAGGGAGCCTAGATGAGATTATCTAGCACCCTATTCAATCACATCTTGAAAACCTTTAATGATGGGGACTCCACCACATCCTTGCGGAGGTTGTTAAAGGGAATGATTGCTCTCACTGTAAAAAATATCTTTCTTATATCAGGGAGAAACCTCTCCTGGTGGAACTTGTACTCATTGCCCGTTGTCTTCTCCGTGTGGCTCTTTGGAAAGAGAAAGCCTCCTTCCTCTTTGTAGCTGGCTTTTACTTTGATGAAGTCCCCCCTGCACCTTCTGTTCTCCAGGGTGAAAGGATCTAACTCCACCACTTTCCTCATATGGTATGGTAGGTTCTCCAGCCCTTCGATCATCTCCATGGCCCTCCTTTGGACCCTCACCAGTCTAGCGGTGTCTTTCTGGAGTTGTGGGGACCAGAACTAGACACAGTACTCGACAGGTGGCCTAACAAGCACTGAGTGTAGTGGGATGATCACTTCTCTATCTCTGCTAGTAATGCCCCATAGGGTGTAGGCCCAGATCCGACGTACTTCGCTGAGGCAGCGGTGCACTGCTGACTTACATTCAGCTTGTTGTCCACTGGGACCTCCAGATCCTGTTAGGCCAGGCTGCTCACAGCCACATAGCTCCTAGCCTGCACTGGGCTCTTTGGTTATGGCTTTGTTAAACTTCACACAGTTCTCGCTAGCCCACTCTTCCAGCCTGTCCTGGTCTCTCTAGAAGATGGCTCTGTCTTCAGACGTGGCCTCCTCACCCCCCAGTTTGTCATCATCAGCAAACTTGGTGAGGGTACTTTCAAGGCCATTGTGCCCAGATAATTTATGAAGAGGCTGAGCAGCATGGGGCCTGGTAACAATCCCTGAGGGACCCCATTGGTGACAGTGTCCTGGTTTCAGCTGGGATAGAGTTAATTTTCTTCTGAGTAGCTGGGGCAGTGCAGTGTTTTGGATTTGAGAACAACGCTGATAGGACACTGAGGTTTTCAGTTGTTGCTGGGTGATGTTTATACTAAATCAAGGACTTTTTGGTTTCTTGGGCCCTGCCAGCGAGAGGGCTGGAGGGGCACAGGAAGCTGGGAGGGGACACAGCCAGGACAGGTGACCCAAACTGGCCAAAGGGGTATTCCATACCATATAACATCCCGCTGAGTATATAAACTGGGGGAAGAAGAAGGAAAGGGGATAAACACCCGACATTATGGCGTTTGTCATCCCAAGTAACCGTTTTGGTGATGGAGCCCTGCTTCCCTGGGGATGGCCGGACACCTGCCTGCCCACAGGCAGTGGTGAATGAATTCCTTGCTTTGCTTTGCTTGCGTGTGCAGCTTTTGCTTTGCCTATTAAATTGTTCTTATCTCAACCCTTGAGTTTTACACTCCTTTCTGATTCTGCTCCCCATCCCTCCGGGTGAGGGGCAGTGAGAGCAGCGGCGTGGTGCTGGGTCACCGTCTGGGGTTAAGCCATAACAGACAGGCTGCCAGTCTGAGTCAAAACCATTTTTCACTGCTGCTTGAGTCTGGCCTGTTAGCCAGTTTGCTACTTATCTTGCAGCCCTCCACCCAACGTGTGCCTTGCTAGCCTGGCCAGGAGAAGGCTGTGGGAAGCAGTGCCAAATGCTTTGCTGAAGTTCAGGTAACCAACACCCACTGCTCTCCCCATACAGACAGCAGATGTTACCTTGTTGTAGAAGGTGATCAGGTTGGTCAGGCATGATTTGCTTTTGCTAAATACGTGCTGACTTGTCCCCATCATGTGCCTCATTTGATTAGCGACAGTTTCTGGGAGGATTCATTCCATTACTTTCCCAGAGACTTAAGTAAGACTGATGGACCTGTAGTTTTCTGGGTCCTCCTTTATTAGTGACTGGTTTCCCTGCCCTGCCTATGTCTTCCCTGTGTGTCTGCTCACCTACGTTGCTGTTCTTGGCATCTGTGGACAATTTAATTTCTAGATGAACCTTGGCTTCTCACTGCATCTCTGCACACCCTAGTAAAGTTCTGGTAGTCCTCAACGGGTATTTGTCTGCCTTTGCATACCATGGTATGCCTCTTGTTTGCTTTTAGGCACACCCAAAAGCTCAGGAAGAATGAGTGAGCATTTCATGCCCTACATATACTGAACCCAGTGTGATTTCACATGAAAGCTGAACCAAGTTCTTGATAGAGATGGGGGTCAGAAGTGAGAACGGGGTCTTGCTTTGTTCCCCCAGCTGTTACAGCATCGCAGTGTAAGCCAAACCACTTTGCTCATGGTGTAGCAGCTGCAGCTGCCTGTGGAGCAGGTTAGAGAGCATGCTGCCATGCCCAAGCAGAAATGCTCATTTTCAGCAATTCCTAATTAAGCTGAAAGAAGAGGAGGCCTGTTATTGAATGGGATCACTAAAAATAGTTTCCCTGACCGACAGGGTGTATCTTCCCTTTTGCTTTTCAAAGGCCTGTGAAAGTTAGAGATTTCAATATTTTGGGAAAAGTTTAAGGAACTTTAAAACATAAAATATTACATAATTTAGGCTTAAAAACCCCTCTTTTTCCCCCCTTCTTTTCCCTGCGGTTTGAAATTCCCAGGCCAATGCTTGGATTGATTTCCAACTTTTAAATGCATTTTGAATGATGAAAAATACATATATTAATCTTAATCAGATCATATTTTCTGGCTGACAAAGTTGCACAGTACAATGCCATAAACGCAGCTTTCTGACACTAGCAAAGTGAGTAAGTGCTCATAATACCATCCTGGAGTCTCCCTTTGCAGTTGATGGGGTGAGGTATCCACCCAGCAAGACAACCATGATTGTATCACTTGCACACAGGAGTAGAGACCTACCTATAGCCAGTGAGTACAAAACACAGAGCAGTTTCACTCTTAATCTTTCCTTGGTGACTGCAGTCACCTCTCTCCCAGCTACTTCTTGAACTTCTCCAATGACTCAAACCAAGCCTCTGTCATGCTTTCCTGAAGGCAGACACCTAGCTGAGCAGAGTTCATACTTTTAAGAGGGACGTAGTCACAGATTATAAACTCCCCTTTGGCCAAACAGCATAAAACTTGGAGCACTCAACAAAAGGTAGGAGATGTGGACTCAGTTCCTCCCTCTGCTACTTTTCAGGAGAAGACACTGCTCTCTGTAGTTACACTGCTCTTCAGCCAGGAATCCAAAAGCCATGGAGGCAGGAGAATAAATAAGGGACTTTAAGCTAACGGTTATAGGTGCCAGGTGAACATGGGGCAACCTGGTCTCTGTGTCTTGGCTTATTAACCTAACGACTGTATCACAAAATGCATAAGCAGTCCCGTGAGAGTCGGAGCAGCTCCCCAGCTCCCCTGACCAGCCAGAAAGCAGGCTCTGCCTTGCCCCGTGCATTTTGAGTTGTTGTCTGCCATGGCTCAGTTCCTCAAGTATGGAAGTGGGAGACGTCTTTTCCCTGGGTGGTCTGTTCTCCTGTGGTTAGCGTGATTTCCAGACATACGGGCTTGACTTCCTTCAGGCTGAAAATGGAACTGAAAACCCATCTCCTTTGTCCAAAGGGCCTGGTTTTCACCAATAATGGCTAGCAGCTACATCCTGACCAGGCACTCAGTGCTGCACCGTAGTAGTAGCTCAGCACCAGCTGTTCAGCAGTTCGTTGCTGTATATGATCTGGTTTTACATACAGGAACCTGGTATGTTTGAGGACAGAGAGCTGTTTAACCTGATGGTTGCATGTCTGCATGTCATTACAACTGAATGTTCTAAATCTAGAACTTATAAACAGACACACACTTCTGCAAGGGAAGTAAAAGAATATTTGCATACTCATCAGTGTTACTTAACACATTGCTTTATTGTGCCATTTGTTCCCTTACCAGTATCTACAGTTGATTCCCGCAGCATTTTCAAGCATTCTTGTTTATACTTGTTCCATCCAGCAGTGGTTTTTTCCAGCAGAGATCCTTTGGCCTGTGAGTGGAAATACTGAACATGAGGAAAATCAGTTAGAACTTTGTGATCTTTCAGTGGCAAGTCTCTTTCCATTATAAGAAATTTGAGAGGAGAAGAGAGGAGAGGACAATGGAGCAATGATAGGTAAGCAAAGAGTTAAAGACAGACCCCTTCCTTCTCCAGGAAACTATTAGTGACATTTCTTCAATTGCTTTCTTTGCCTGAGCAAGAAATGTATTGCCATGCTATATTACCATAGAATCCATTCAACTTATTAAAAATCCACACAGATATTTAATTGCTAGGACCTGTGAGGGTATACCAAAAACACTGGCATTTCATTCCTCCACTGTAGGAAATGTGTGCTTATCATCACAAATTTTAGTCTTTCCAGTTAAGGAAAGTCTTTACAATCAATTTATGTCAAGGTCAGCTAGTACTTCTCAAGCATTCTCAGGTTTCCGCTACATTAATTTAGGAACCTGATTAATGATAATTTTGAGGGCTGTTTATTTTTAAAGTATTTTTAAAGATAGTCAGGCAGATCTGGTTGAGTAGTATGGTAAAAAATTGAATAAAAGTGTAATGAATAAGCAATACTGTTTAGCCAATAACACCTTTTCTCCAGTGCATTGTCTCCTGCCCAACAAAGACTACTTCTTTCTCCAACAGCTGAAACTTTGCCATAGACATTTTTCTTTTCCTCCACCTTTTTTTTTTTTTTGAGAAAACATAATTTTAAATCTTAGTTTTACTTGTCCATCTGCATCAGCTGTGTTGCCCTTTTTGCCTGGACAGGGCAGAGTTTTGCTGTCCTGTGTCAGTAGGGGAGAAGAATCTTTACCTTGAGATTTCTCACATAGTGAAAGGGAGCATTATTTTTATCCATGCCAAAATTTTCTCCATATGAAACAGATCACAGAAATGGATTTTTGGGTCCTGAGCTTTTGTAGGTATATTTATTTTCAGGGTGGTGGGGGTGGTGGTGGTGTTTGTTTGTTTTTCCAGTTATAGATATTTTTAATGCTGGTTTTGCCTAGGCCCTCCTGTTGTAGTGATAACCCTGAGGAGATCAAGAATGTCTTTAAATTCTGAAAATCTAGATTTCTGGGGATAATATGATGTGGAACAATTGCAGTGATGCGATCTATTTAAAAAGACTAGAAATAAAAGCACTTCAAGAGCAATCTCCCTTTTACTATTGTAGCTTTGAAGACAGACTCGTCTTCAGATTTAGTCGGTTTAATGACAGCAGGTTCTGTGAAGGTCCCTCTGGCACCTGGAAACGACTCATCCCATGATTGCAAGAGCTGCCTGCTCGTCTTGGCTGCTCCTATGCTGCAGGCTCATGGCTCGCCGTTCTGGCTCTTTCCCTCTGCCTGCTCACCCTGTGCTGTGCAAGCTTCTCCCCAAAATGCATTTAGCTACTCCTAAAAGCAAGAAAAATCCACCCTCAATCCACCCCTCACCCAGTTTTTTCTTTTCTGGGTGAAGATAGGCTGAGAACACCAATGAGAAATAAAGTGTCAGTGTCTAAATGGGCAGTTGCTCTGATGGACAAATTCGGGCAGGTTGTGTGGGAAAGGACCGATGCATTTATAAGACACAGATGATACTACAACCACAGAAACACACAAAAGAAACACCGAGGTTGAGGAGATTGTCAGTGGTGTTCAGAAAGGGAATGAAAGAAGAGGCTTAGGAGCCCTGCTGGGACATGCTGACCTTGGGTCACTCCCTTGGCACCAGGAAGCGGATGAACAGAAAGGAAAGAGACTTTGGTATTAGCATGGAAGTGTGATATCAGAGATGTAGATCAACAGTTGCTAGCACAGAGTAAAGAATTAAATATGTTTCCATGGATAAAATTACTCCTGATACAAAATCTGCTTTGCTGTTAAAAAAAAAATAATAAAAAATTCCCAGTATAGACAGATTCTAATAATTATTTTATATATAGTGACTGATGTGCTCAGGATGTGGTGGACATCTGTGGCATACACCTTATTGATGTAAGGGTTGCAACTGTCCTGAGGGGACTGCCATACTTTAATTCAGTTTCTATAAATACCCATCTTTCTGACACACCTTTATCACACAACACTTTGACTGTAGAGGCTGCTATGATTACTGTTTAGGAAGGGAGTAGCTAACAGTAGAAGAGTTAAATGCAAAATTGCTTCGTGACATGTCAGATTTGGGCTGTTAAAGAAATGCCCAATTAGGAGCAAAGCAGTAGAGAAAGGATAATGCTAGATACTATTTACAGTTCAGTACCATCATGATGACTTGATCATTATTTATGCAGGAAAAAGAACATCAGCCTAAGCAGTCTCTGCGTAATATGACAGCTGGTGTCCTGAAACCAGGGCTTTGAGAGGCCAGACGTGGGCAAGTAGTCAAAGAACACTGGCACTATAAGTCACCAAAAATGAAAAATTCACTACTGGTTGAAAATGTTACCAACTGTAACAACCAAATTTTGGAGAGCAGACTAAACATAAGTTTTCTAAAAAGCAACAATCCTTATACCAAAGGATGCTTTTCAGCTCTCCAGGGAAAAATCAGTTTCCTTTTGTCTGGACTACAGCCTTTTTGGAAAGTGCCTTTCACATGTGTGAAAGACCACTGAGCTGGTCTGAGCTTGGTGATGTGATAAGTAACCCGGACAATGTAATGGCTGTGAACTTCTGTATCTTTTTCTTTGAACCTATGTTTGTTCAAAAAACAAAGAAAATCATATTTATGTACTTTGAAAACGAGAACAGTGAAGACTATTAGCTAGCTGTTACATGAGACCACTCTTTCATGCACGTTGTTTCTGTATAGATGTTGCCTGCCCAATACTTTGCTTTTAGTCTCTCAGCTAATTTCCAGACACCCTACTTTAAATTCCAGGGAGTAGAAAGACTATAATTATTCTTCCTCTGATGGACTTGCAAGATAAGGAGAATATTTACAAAAGCCATGAGAAAGGAATGCATGTTTCCAAAATAAAAATCATCTTGACATTTCCCTCATGTAGGCTTCAAAATGCTGGGAGCCAGGGGAGATTCTTGAGACGCTCCTGGGTCAGTGAACCTCATTTGAAGAGGCAAAGACACAGAGATGACGCATTTGTAGGAAAGACTGTTTGATTTAAGGGATAACACTTCAGTTTCTAATAAACAAATGCATTAAACAGCCAAAGTAGTACAAGGAAAGCCTCACAGCAGCTACCTGGCTGCTTGTTTAGTTCCATTCCTGGAGAGAAGGTTGATATACAGCTATGAAGAAGATCACAAGAGTGAGGAGCAGTTTAGACATAAATGACAGTTTCACGTTACTTCCTTATATAATTGTCGGTTTCTGCAAAGCTGCAAGTCAGACAGGCAATACCTGGTCACTGTTGATGTAAATATCTGTGGGATGCTTGCTTTTCTGCCATAGGATTTTCTGATTAAAAAAACCAAATCAAGTCTATATAAAATCAAAGCTACACCCATAAAAAATATTAAGAGCTGTCAACTGACCTCAAACTGAATTTGAAATATAGTTAGAAGAACAAGAATATATAAAATAATTTAAATTATTAATCAAAAAATGTGTAGATGATTGGAAATTAACCGGGGATCCAACAGTGACCAGTCAATAAGGGCCATTTAAATCACAGAGAAACAGGAACCCCTCTGCAGAGCACGTGCTGTGATGAACCTAATGCAACATTTTACTCCTAGAAGCCACAGCTGAGGGATGTGTGTCAGGACTTTTTCAGAATTTTTAGAAATCAGTTGTAGAAATGCAGTGACATCAGCCACCTGAGACAATGCTGCAGTACAGGAGGCTACTGGCATTTCTGGACTTGTACATACAAAAGAGGATGTTGAAAAGGTGTACGAGACAGTATTTGTCCCTGGTGCAATTCTGCCTGGGTAGCATGGCTAATGCTGGTGGTCATATCTCAAAACAGATGGAGATAAATTTGCAAGTTGTAAGGAAAGTGCTGGAATGGCCTTAATCATTAAGCTAAAAAACTAAGAAGTCCCCATAGATTTATTTTATCAAAGAAATTATAAACAGACATTCAACAGCAAACCAAGATGACCTGAACAGCAGCAATTTGTGAATTGATCATCAGCTACTCACACAGGGACTACCAAAAGTAGCTACAAAAAGCCAGCTCGCTGTTCGTACATGACTATTCAGTCTGTAGCGGTCTCCACTCTCGCTGGGGAAAAATCTATAAGGACATATGTATAGAGGAAGAATGCCGGCAGCGCCTTGGGATGAGTAGAACCAGCTTGCTTTGCTTTCTTGGCTTGAAAGGGATTAATGCAGCTGTCCCAGGCAGAAGACTTCAGTGTTTTCTACAGCTGGACATCCTGTTAAGGCTCTTCTGCACTAAGTACTCTAGAGATCTACTCACTGTCTGGTGAGAAAGTAAACTGTGTGGGCTTGGAATAAGGCACTAGCTTTACGGGGGAAAGGGTAATTAAGGAAGTGGGATACCTTGATGTCATATGTCTGTTTAACTAAGTGAAAAGGATTAAAGAGCAAAATCAGAGAGGCAGGCTCGGCTGTGCATCCTGCATTCGTGTCGCTGCTGTTCTTCAGAGAGGGGCACAGGCCGTCTCAGCAAGAGGAGGTTCTGCAGGCTGGTCAATGCGAGTAACACAGCGGTCCCTGCTGAGACCAGGGGGCTTTTCCTGCCTTTGCCACAGGTGGGAGAAGGTCCTTCTCGGTATGTGCTGAGAAGAACCAACAATTTGCTCTCTGCATTGACATGGCTTTGTGATTACAGATCCCAGTGAAGTTCTATTATGATCTAAGAGTTGAGCTACTCAGTACTATAAAAATTCAGGCACAATGCACGCTTAGCAGTAGAAATACAAGCTTTCCGATGCATTTACTGTGATCTCAAGCGATGGCAACATGCAGCTCAGCATGGCTGTTGATCTCAGTTTTATGTTTCAGTTGACGTTTAGCCACTAGCATTTAAACAAGACTTCCAACTCAGAAGAAATTAAACCCCAGCGTCCAGGATGGAAGCTCAAAAAGCCTGTGACCTCTTGCCTACACTGGATATTTCCTCACTTCAGGCTCTGAGGTTCCTCTGGTGGCCAACGAACACCCAACCTGCGAGCCTGCCACCCTGCTCACATCAACATTCACCCTAACTGAAATGTAACCAGACTTCCCCGGAAGGGTCTTTCAATTTATTTTGTTTGCTCAGAGCCCACAGACTGCACCAAGGTGACACTACCGTTTAAAAATATTTGGATGCAGCAGAAAACACTGCGTGAAGCTCTTGCTTAGGGAGTGGATCATAGTAATAAACTTCCAACATTGCAAACAGACTGGTTTAAAGTTACTTTTTTCATAACTAACCACAGTATAATCAGCATTTCACCCATCTCACCTTTTTAATTTCTTACACTAAGCTAACAGTGAAATGAAATGTTTCTGTTTATTCAAACTATGCTATAATAGAAAAACCCTTCAATTTAGCTTTAAACTAGAAATAAGAGCTTTAATATTTACTTATTCTTTCAGCCATTATCCTGGTATTTTTCATATGCATGTAGGTGTAGAAATATGGATATAGTGATTTATGATTGTTATTTCTTTAAATTTTCTTTCTCCTTAAGTAAAATACAAAGAAATATAACACGTTTCTTTAAACAAGTTACAGGAATCACTATGACAAAGTAATTCACTGTGATTTATAGTCTTGTGAAGTTTTGATCTCACAGAAGTAATGGGGAGATTGGAAACAGTGCTTTGGTTGAGGTGTCCTACAGATTTAAGGTGTCTTACAAACCTGAGAGTTCTTTCAGTTCTATATTTGAGAATCTATATTCTATAGATCTATAGTCAGTTCTATATGTGAGAGAAGCTCTAGATTTGAATTATACAAAAGCATCAGAAACATTTTATATTTAAAAAAAAAACAAAAAAAAAGGCCAAAAAAACCCCAAAACAAGACATGTGTCTCCTAGTAACTTTTTCTTCACAGAAAAGCTGGGAATACAATTTACAGTCTCCGCAGCACATACACATGCAAACCCACTTCCTTTAGCACCCAGATAAATGGAGGACGAGTGAATAGAAATACCTTTATAGGACAAAATAGACAAAGAAGGAAGCTATCAGACTTTTTAAATAGATTTAGAAAAAAAGAGAACTGAATAGTTTAGTAGATCTTTACAAGGAAGTAGAAACCTCATACAGGTTTCCTAACCTTCTGAAAGAAGCTCAGGTGCAGAATGAAACAATTAACACCAGACTGCATAAATCTGAGATTCTATGCTCACCCCTCATACAAGTCAGAGGCTAAAAGACAGCGCTAGAACAGAGGGAAAACAGTAGAAAATAAACATGATATTGATATCTGGTAGGAAATTTGAAAAATAAATATAATACAATACTGATCAATATTGGTACGAAAAGAGATTGTATAAATGGATAGAAACACAATTTATTCACTGCATGAATGAGCATTAATAGAAGAAAATTGTAATAAATTACCTAGTCAGAGTGTCTCAGCCAACAATTCTCATGACAAAAGTTTAATGAACATAAATTGTTATGCAGTGATAATTTTGAAACAAACATGCTGTTTGTGAAGGCTAAAATGTTATGCAATAGGAATGTACATTTATACTCTCCATTATTAATTATTGAAATAGCTTACCTGTTTCACTAGAAACAATACCATGACAGATCTGGCAGGTGCAGGAGATATTCTGGACCAGAGTCCCATGCTGGAACAGAGACCGAAAAGTGTCACCATGCCCATTCTAACAAATTTGTCCCCAATATGCTGGTATTTCACTCGACTATAGATCAATTATATCACCTTGTCCTGCAAAAAAAAAGTAAACCCGTTGCCTTTTATGAGTGCGACTGTTTCATGAATCTTTTTACAAATAAGTAAGGAAATCTACTGAGTGTCTAGGCTTGATAGGCTCCAGCTAGGTTTTGTTTTTTCTGATTGAAGGCAGAAGGAATTTACTCTAAACTTCACAGAAAGTCTGCTTACTGTAGCTTGTCCTTCAGCCAATAAGAAGTCAGAAAACTATTAAAACATTAAAGGGCTGATCCTGTTCCCTTGAAACTCGGTGGGAATTTTGCCAGTGGTTTTGCAAGAGTGCAATTCAGCTCCATAAATACATATATATATTTATACACACCTCATGAAACCATTAAGATGCCCTCAAAACCAGAAAAACTTTGTGTAGGAAGCTTGCTGAGTCTAGTGGACTGTTAGGAAGCAGCTCAGTAACAGCTGGTTTTATCCTTCCTGATGATATTTTGTCAAACATGCACATTTAGCACAGGATTGGGGAGAATCTAAATCTACAAAAAATGATGTTAGCAGCAGTTAAAATTTTACTACAATTCTTGTGACATTCAGTGCTTTTTTCACAGCTTCAGCTGTGAGGTTGGAGAAACCACCAATGAATTGCAGCTTTAATTTTCAAAACATCGTTGCGACTTCTGTAGTTGCAGAGAAAAGCCTGAAAACATTAATAAAACTGTGTTATGCAGGCTTAGGGAATAAACGCATTTATAATATAGTAATTTTAGGATCTAGCTTACCTTTGTCATGCCAATTGAGTTGGCAATATGCAACATCAAGAAGATGTTGCCTCTTCCGTTTCCAAGACAAATGAAACTTCTGGCTGTTCATACCGGAGGAGGGCTCATGCCCTTCCCAGAACTCACGGGCACCCTGAGCAGCGAAGCTGGGGAGCAGCCAGGGGTACAGCCCCAGAACTGCGGGGGCCAGCAGTAGCCGAGTTTTCAACGACGTTCACAGGCTAAACACAAACTGCAGGGCAGAGACACCCCATCAAACCGGCCAGCAGTGTGACCGGACTCCCTCCCTGCGCACATGCCAAAACTTTCTTCTGGAGGAATCCAGGAGGTGGAAGGGCGTGATGTATACCCATGTCTCTTCTTTACATAGAGTCTGGATGTGGTCAAAAAGAGTACTGGGACGTGGGGTGTGGAAGTGCTCTGGGGACAAATACTTCAGGGTGGAAATGCACCCAGCCCACTCTGGAGGAGTGTTACCAAGGGCATCGCCTGCTCTGTGCTACTGTGCCTCCTGGGTGGATGTGTCAGGATACATATTCCCACCTGCCACACCTAAAGGCAAATCTGGGGACCAGGGAGAGGCACTTCAAAGCCCCCGTAGCAACTCATCTGCTCATCCGCGTATTGCTACAAGGGATAAAAAGCACATTTTCTAATGGCCATATGGGCAAGGTCAGTTCTATAGCAGGCTAAAGCCAGGAGACCTGAACAGTGCTCTGGCATTGCAGCTGTTCTGAGATCCCCACAAGAAATGCCTTAGTGCTCAAGAAACCCTGAGGTCTGCCCAGACCCTAGATGAGCAATTCCACGGGGTCTTCTGCGGTACATCCCCACTATGGCTCAGCAGCAGTGACCGGTGCTGTTGTCCTGAAGCAGTGTCAGAAGCACGGAGGCTTCGAGTGGAGCTCACGAGTGCCACATCCTTGTGAAAATACGGTAACACAAAGCTGCAGGAAAAAAGAACTCCTGGCTCAATCTACCGTCTGCTTTTTGGGTTGTGAGATTTGTTCTACCTTTTTAGTCCAGGTGTCTGCTTGGTCTTTCACACTGCTGCTGACCAGATCTTCTTAACAGTCTAAACCAGGCATTTAAACCGTTTCTTTGAGTTTCATTCTGGCACTTGTTTAGCCACATGCTTCTCCAACCCTGACATCTCCTGGGTAAAGAGTTGTCTTTAAACCAGAATTATTCTCATTAAAAGACACACGTGACTTCAGTGTCTGCCCTGTGGTATCAGTATCCCTTAGGGCACAGGTTTCAACCTTACAGTTAAAAAATGAAACGACCGTTTACTAACACTCCTGCTCCTTCTTGTTCTTTGCATCGCTCATTTGCATTATCAAACAGGCAGAAAAAGCAACGTCTATCACATGTCAAGGTTGGAACTGTTTCTTAGGTGAAGAAAAAAAAGGAAAAAAAAAAAAAGCTATTTCACAGAGACAACACATGGACAGGCAAAATGAGGATAATTCAGCTTTTTCTCTACTGTTTCACCTAACTTGGGCAAGGCTTCTATTAAGTGTTCATGACGGCAGACTGGACAGTGCCCAGCAGCCCATCAATAGCAAAGTCATGTAACTTATGGCTTTCACTTGTCACTCGTGGAACTCCAGACAGATGCAGTTGCCTTCCCAGTGGTCTTGGGAAGTGCTGCAAAGCTGTGAAACGCTCTAACTTAGCAACTGGGTTTATCTTTTTAAGAATTTCTTTATAGTAAGATTCAAAAGTGTGTTCAATTTAATCAGTGTTCAGTGTAACAGGAACATCTGGAACAGCAAGATTTTATTTATTTCTTAGCGGAGAAACGGAGTTCCATCAGTCTGACTCCACCTGCTGATCAAGGTAAATGTGCATATTTTTTTATATAAATAAAACTTTTTTGATTGCATACTGGGGCACTTCCAATGCTTGTATGTTCTGTTTATCTTTACTTCTGTGATTCAAGGGGTTGTCCCACCTCCTCATATTTCTTTCACAAGACATCACTGCCAAACAACACTGTCCTACATCCTTAATCTCTCCTGCCACATGATTACTGGCCATGCCCCCATCTCTGCTTCCTGTCTTAACTGCTAAGCTGGTACAATTTTCTGAGAGGAATGAAGAATGGGATGGTAAATACAGGCAGGTGCTTCACCAGGCAGATACATACATAGCTTTGTAAAAGGTTATTTTTAGAATAGGTTAGTGCGGTCCTGGAGAATGCCAGCTTCAGTCCCGCCAGCAGAAAGACGGCAGAGAGCCTCAGCAGCATTTTGCCTCAGTTTTCTCTCTTTAGTCTTCTCTGTTACAGCATTCAGTAGCAGTTACTGGTGTGAAGGGATGAGAAAAGTTGCCAAACCTTTCTGTAAAGGACAAAGCAAAGGGGATCAGTGCATCGGCTTTAATAGCCCAGATGGGAACAACAGCAGTGCTGTGCAGTACATTTGGGAGACAGGAGATGACAAGTTCATTGACCGAAAGTTTCACGCTGGGATTTGGTATTCCTGTGAAGAAATTATAAATGAAGTAGGTGAGTAAAACCATGTACATTTACTTTAAGAAAGTTCTTCCTACTTATTTGGTGTCACCTGCCTCTTTGCTGCAATATCATGTATGTGTTTTAAGGGAAACCATATCCTTATAAAGGTGCTCTTCTGTGGGAAGGGGGATCTTAGAGTGTACTATCCGGTCAATTCCTAAAAAAAATCGTAATAAATTCTGCAATGAACTTTAGAGTGACAGGTTGTAGTACAGATTAAGATTTTTTTAAATTCTTCTAACCAGAACAGCAAGTGAAGTGACTTTAACAGGAAAGTTTTACTTTTCTGATGTTTTCAGTCCCTTAGGCAATAACGAACATATCTACCTTACATGATTTCTTATGATCCCCTATGGCAACATAAGAAGCACAATGTGATTTTCTTGTTTTAAAAATCATTTGAACAACTAAATCTGTGAGATCTAAGTTATTTCATGGATTTCTTCTGAAGCACAGGTATTTCTGCTTCCTTACTGCGATCTCACCTTTTGTAAATAAAAGCAGAAGATTATTTTCAGCCTACTAAAACATAATTTGGGGGCTTACTAGCCATGAGTGGTGGCATTTCACTGAGTTTCACTCTGCGCATGTGTATGTCAGTAGAATGAGATCAGCTTGCCATTAAATAAAGCTTCTAATTAACTCTGGATTCTTGTATACTGTAATTGCTTAGCTGGTTCAAGAAATAGGACATTTACTGTAAATCCAGATCAACACAAGTTTTTCCCCTTATGGTCCTGATCAGTTTACAAATGAAAACTAGAACAAAACTTCAGAGAAATCAAATCAGCTGTCATCTCTGCTATAAAATGCAAATGTTTTCGCAGTCACCTGTCCTGAAGTCCACTTCTACCAGAAGGTCTTCTAAGTTATTATGCAATTTTAAGGGAGTAAAATATTGAAGATCAGAGCAAAACATGTCCGAATGAGATCTGGCAGGTGTACGGATACCGAAGTTGTTTAATTTGTGCATCTGCTATGGCAGTTCTTGTTTTCCAACTTGGTGCAATTAGTAGCTGAAAAAAACCCACCCTGTAATTTCAGAGCAGAGCAGAATTCATTCCAAGAGCTTTGTTCAGAGCATCTGCCTGCGGGTCAGGAGGTCACATGAGTTTGAAAATCAAAGCTTACAGAAAGAAATTAGAACCAAGCTTAGGAGAAATTTGTGTGAGCAGCAGCCTTGCTGCTTTAAGGAGAGCAGGTCTTCCTTCACAGGGAGGATCATGCACAGGCTGCCAGTCTTTCAAAGGAATTGATCCTTTTCCCATTCTGGCTTTCAGAGTTAAAACCTTTTGGAAATCAATTCATTGCCTTTCTCTAAGTCTCCCAGACTCTGGTTCTGCCTTGAAAAAGTCTGGAAGGATTCTCTAGCTAAGTCCCAGGAGTAGCTTGATGTACCAGGGATTCTGTGTGTTTGAACATACATCAGAAATAGTTTGTCCTGATCATGTCAGTCTGTACTTTGATGACAGTTTTTCCATTTTCTGCTTTCTATTAATCCATTTCTTTAGATCATTATAGAATACAAAATAATTCCATATTTTATTTTTTTTTCTAGGTGAGAAATGTAGAAGCTTCATCAGTCTGACTCCAGATGCTGATCGAGGTAGATATGCATATTTTGTTTGTGTAAATAAAACTGTCCTGATCACATTCACCAATATAAATATTCTACATTTTGATAGAAAAAAATATTTGCTTTAATCCCACACAGGTTTTTTGTCCTTTAGTTTTTCAACTTCAAAGTGAAGACCACATGACTTAAAATATGAATCGATGTCTTTTGAAAACACTCTATTTTAATCGAAATGTTTTTTTAAATTACTTTGAATTTCAGTATTAGAAGTCAAGATTTTTAAGTTTTTTGCCCCTTCCCTCTTCATGCCTCCCTATTGACAGTCAGGAATTTTGTGGCTTACACCATGCAGCTGGAGAGGGCAGAGGGACAGGCGAGAGTGTGAGCAAAGGCAGGCAGTGTGCTGAGGGGGCTTGAGGGAGATGTGGATGTGGACCAAACCAGTCTTGGTGGCAGTCAGAGTCCCCTCCCTGTACCTGACACAGAGCTGTAAGGAGGCATTGCTGTTCTCCTGAAAGCAGGGTTACCCTCTTTCTTTCAAAGAATGGTTGATGTTCCTATAAAATATTCCGGCAGATGCTGTAAACACCAGCCCTTTCAACTGATGCGGTTAGAGCAATCACTTTGCAAGTGGCTGATCCAGAAAACAAAGACCTCTGTCTTCCCCAGGAGGTTGGAATTGCATGTCCAGGATACTGGACTGGAGTACTTTCCTGGACATACAATTCCAGCCCCTTGGGGAAGTAGAAAGACTCAGCATCTGAGGGGCAGTCCCTTCTCCCTCTATTGCAGCTTGTCACTGTACACAAACAATTTAAGATTTGTACAGCATGAGAAAAAATATAAATAAGATGTGATTCTTAGTCACACAGACATGGTCCTCAGAAAGGAGGGGTGGGTTATAGGTTCTGCCCTGAGAGCTCCTCACAGGTGAAACCACTGGTGGGCATAGCGCTGAAGCTCTGTGAGCAGCATCAGCAAGTGCTGCAGGAACCTTGCAGGTCAGCTCAAGACACCTAAGATGACACCAAGGTACATGATAACCACCCTGAGAAGCTACCCCTGGGTAGTGAAATCCTGTGTAGAAATAGAGTCCTGCCCTGCACCGGAGAAGGCAGAGTTTGCATTCTGCACATGTATGTGGCTGCTGTGTGCACAAAACTGAGGATGCACAGGCTCACCCCTGCTGAGCTGACCATCCCCAGGCATTGTGCACAGGGATTATCACAGTTGTTCAGGGCGTGTGTAGTGATGGATCACATAAAAAATGTCAAGATGCAAGCTCTTCTAGCTGAAGCAGCCAATAGTGTTGGGCAATGTAACATCTGGAGTTCCTGAACAAAATCAGAATTTTTTACTGAGGCAAAGATTTGCTGGAGAAGTAAACCTTGCCCAGGAGGCCCCACACATAGCTTGACCCAAGAATTTAATGTCTCGATGGCCTTTCAATCAGACAAGTCCTGCAGACACTGTCAAAGCCTGCAGTAGGGATTATTTACCACACAAACATTGCTTACTGTCGTATCTAGTGTTTAGTGATCCATTATGTGTCTTAGCAATGTCTCTATTTTTCAGTTATGATTATTAGTATATACCTTCACATGAAATCACTATTTGAGTCTACAGCCAGGTGTCTCGGGTCACGCTTACTTGTTTTTAAAAAGGTTTGGGAAGGTTGTTGGCCAGTTCTTGCTATGATCTGGACATAAAAGACCTCCTGCTCCTGACTAGGGGGCATTAGCATGTGAATAGTAAAACAGCTGGCTGAGAAACTTTAATGGGAAGATTAACTTCTTGCATAAGATGTAATTAACAGATAGCCAGAAAGAGACGAATTAGCGGATGAGAGAAATGAACCTCAGTGAAACTTGGAGAGAATCTGGGCTCACGGAGGCTTCTCTGTCTGAAAATCAAGGTCCTGTTTGCCCGTGGGGAAGATTTTACTTAGTGGCTCAGACCTTCAGGCCATGTGGCTACATGCCTGGCCTTGCAGTCTGTTACCTGGTCAACATGGTCTTCTGTTTTGGTACACCTCTCTGGACTCAGCAACCATGATGTTAGCAACTAGCTAACTGGATAGTAATTCCTCCTTTTATTTTAACCTTGGTTCATGGCCATTTTAGGGTAGCTGCTGAGTATAAAACCCCACTGCCCCACCTCGTGCTGTGAGCTTCTTCAGTGTGTAGCAGGAATGTGCAACTGCTCTTCCTCTAAATGGCCAGATCAACCAAGGGAATTATAATTTAGGGTGTCCATTCACCTTGACGTCTTCCTATAGATGTTATAAAAGCATCCTTACAGCCCTTGAGCTTTTGTCTGATACTGTGTAAAACAACATAAATGAAGAAGATAGAAATGGTGAAAATACTGAATGACTATTTATAACATCAGCACTACTGATTTGGTTTTCCAGGGGTTTTATGGCTGTCTATTGTAGCAGAGCTTCTGTACATCATTTTGCTTCTGACTGGAGTCATTCTTATGTCAGCAGAAATGTGCTACTACAGTGCTGTCATTAACGGGCTAAAGATCAACGCCTTTTCTGCAGTAGTCACCGTATTAGCAGGTACAGTTAAGGATCTCAATATATTACATCCAGAAAATGAAACATTGCTAGACTTCCACCTGATAATTAGTAACGGTGACCGAGTTTCAAAACTATTAAAATACCTACAAAGACATGAACAATACAAGATGCAGCAAAATTTTATGGAAAATACTATTTTCAATTAATTATTTCTTAATATGATTATTTTAATATTTTATATTTATAGCATTTACTATTTTAACTTCATTCTTTTGATTTTATAATTTTGAATGTTATTTTCAGGTTTGTTGTCAAAGGTAAAAAAATAACATACTCTTCCAAATAACTTGATTTTTTTTACTTCCAACATGCTAAGTATAAAATTAGCAATAGCCAAGTCAAAATAGCACTTTCAAGAAGGAATAAAATGTAATTGGATAATTGTTAGTGGAGAAACATAATTAAAATTGTCTGTCATTTTCTGCGTATGATTTATTAATCCAGTGCTATTTAACCGGAGTTGTCACGCCAGAGGACGTGTCCTGTAGGGACTGATCCTGTGAGCTAGCTAGTTTGGTAAGAAGTCACGGGACAGACTTACTTTACGAACACTTGACAAAAGGGGTCTTGTGAGTTTGGGGAGGACCATCTGCTCTCAGAAGCTGATGTGTTTTAGATGGTGGAATAGTTGGTACCGCAAAGGCGCTTATGGATTTGTAAATGAACACGGAAACAAAACAATAGCTGTTTGCAGGGAAGTTTGCTACTGGGAAATAAAATGCTAAGGGGGAACAGATAACCTTAGGATTAGGCCACCGCCTAGCAGCAGTTTTGAAAATTAGATAATTAAACATACGCCTCTTTTGTAATCTAGACTTTCTGTGCTTTTTAAGAGCCATTAAGTGCTTGTTCACTTTTTCATTCACCTACATAACTTGGATAAATCTGCCTGCATTTAAGGCACTGGGAAAGGGCATATGGCTGCACGCCTTCGAAAAATCTTTCCACTGAATGACAGAAAACTGTGGGAAACACGGCCTGTGCCATGCGACAGTGATGCTTTGTTGTAATGCTGATCCCCGCTCAGGGTTGAATTACTAAGTTTTCAGAGGAAGAGAGCCAATCAACTTGTTGCCTTTTAAAATCTATGGGCTGCATGTCCCATGGCTCTGCATGGATACACAGGAGGTGTCAAGGGACTCTGTTAGTGATTATATTGGCAAAGGCATAAACACACATAAATACATTTAGATTACAATGTCCAGTAATAATTTCTATTAATAATAGACTAACTTTTATAATAGTAATAATAGTAATAACTATTAATAATAGCAATAACTTTTATTAGACATTTTCTTTTTCTCATTTTAATCATACTGCCTGAAAATTCAGAAAGTAACCATCCATCAAGCATTTTCTGACTTTGTTTTCTTATCTTTTCATAAACATTTCAGTCCAAACATGCTGAACATTTAAAACAAACTATTAAAGAGAAGTGAGCTTTAGCTGATGATTTATAACAGAATTCTCATTGCCTTGTCCTTTAAAATCTAGAGTTCCCAGACAATTACCTCCTGTTATATCTGTTATATCTAGTTCTTATTCACCAGGTTGGAAAAGGAAAGCAAGCATCCTAGGTTGCTTAAGCTTTCACTATTTTCTCAACTGAAATCCTTTACTGCATTAAACAAACCAAAAGGAAAAAAAAAATTGTTGAGCGATATATAGAATTTAGATACTTCATAAAATATTCTTCAGGAGCTCAACAGACAATTGCAAAAAGTTGACGAACAATTTACATTTTACATCCTAAATTTACATTTTCTAATGTTCTTATGATATTGTATTTTTCAGGTCTTCTGGGCATGGTTGCTCACATGATGTACACAACTGTATTTCAAATGACTGTAAATCTCGGTCCTGAAGACTGGAGACCTCACACCTGGGACTATGGCTGGTCCTATTGGTACCTATTGGTTTATATTTATTTCTTCCATTACATTTCAGTCACTTCACCCTATGTTCAAGGAATGTATACCTAATTTATAAGGAATGGGTCTATGTTATTTTCCTTCTGGGGATGCAGTTCAGTAACCAGCTGTTTTTCTCCAGATTCAGTTGCCTTAGGTTATTGCATAGAATGTATAAGCTTATGAGTTTTGCATTTGCCATTCTTTAGACAGTCCAGAGATCACCAACTGCTGTGCACAAAGCAGAGGTTCTTCTCCATACACATCAGACCCAGATTTAGTACCCTCATCTGCCAGGACAACTGCCTTGTATAACTTAAAACTCTTCTGGTTTTAGCCATTCACACTGAATTTTTTCCTTATCAGATATATGCTTCGGGTTGTTCCATCTGCAACTTTTCAGACAAGATGGTTTTAATTTTAGAAAACAGGCTTAGGTAAAAGCACACCATTTTGGCCCTGTAAATAATTGCAACTTACCTTCTGAGGAGATCTAGTGAATTTATTAAGAAAGCCGTCTGTTCAGAGGATTTTTGCTATAGAGATCTGTGTTTGAAAATCCATCGAATCTTATCAGTAGAAAGCATTTGAATGTTCAGGTGCTGGAAAGTGCTGCTATTTCCCCAGCTGTGACTGAGAATAAGAACAGGAACAACTGTATTGGGTGAAACCAAAAGTCAATCTGGACCAAATTTCAGGTCAGTAGAGCAGAGCTCAGGTTGGTCATCTCCTTCATACACGTTCTGACCACCAAGACCACAGCTCATTGTCACTCCTTCTTATTGCTCTTTCTACTTTTATTGTGCCATTATTGAATGAGAGTTTATAGCTGCATGCAATCTTTACGATGCAGACTTGCTGGGAATTTTTGCAGTGAAATAGGGCTTTCTCTTGTCTTTTCACTTTTGCCTTTTTGGCTTTTCACCTTCCTAATAATTCACATCCTCACAACCTCCTGATGTGAGGATGCTTCAACCTGAGAAACACGAGGAGAGTGAGAGATTCACCAAGAATAGAAATACCTTTCAACCTCCATGAAAGCTGCTGGTTACTGAACTGCATCCTCAGGAGTGAAAACCTAAATGAGTTTGTTGGTTTGTTGAACTACAGCAAGAATGTGGGAACAAACAGCTCTGAGGGAGAGAAGTGATAAGCTGGAGTTTCTTAAACTGATTTCTCCACCAAAGCATGTTTCGTTAGATAATTGTGACATTGCCATGTTAAGGAAGGCTCCAATGGGTGCATTTCTCCACTGTGAACTTCATTCCACTCTGGCCATATTTTCACATGCTAGTTTTACACCTCCAGCATGCATTTCCCACTCAGTAGCCTGGAAGTTTCACACATTTTTAGCAAATTATACCTCAACATCATTTTTTATCTCTCTTCTTGTGGTTTTACTTTTAACATTGAAAAGCTGATGTCCTTCTCTCTCTCTTTTGCCATGACCTGCATTTTCTTCAGAATGCATTTCAGTGCCCTGAGCCTGCTTTAATCAGCTGTTTAATTGTGCCTTCTTTTTAACCATTTTGGATAATGGACACACATTTTTCTCAGCAACACCGGTTAGATTTGCAGTCTCAATAACTGCATCTTTTAATTTTTTAGGCATCCTCATTTTTTTATAGTTCCTCTCTCTGATATTAAGCTCTAAGTGAGTAAATGGAGAAATTAGAGGTAGGGTTTCATTACACAAGAACGTTAAATGTGACTATTATAACCAATATGCAGAGGTCAACTATGTAATTCAGGTATGTAGATGGTCATTAACCAGTAATCAATCTTCCTCTCCCACCACATTCCTCTTTCTCTAATATACACCAATAAACTCACACGTGTGTAGTTTTTTTCAAAAATAAACCTGAAGGACTCGGATATGAAAGTGTTCTGCTAATTTCTGATAAACCTTTTTGTTTATAGCCTCGCATGGGCTTCCTTCGCTTGCTGTATGGCTGCAGCTGTCACCACGATTAACAAATACACAAAAACTATTTTGGAATTCAAGCACAAAAGAGAAATGCTGGAAAGGAGTTTAAAGATTAAATACAAGTTTCCTGACCATACAGCTCCAGACAAAGTTTGCAATGTGTATGTGAACTCTTCTCACAACCGTAGAGAGGACCCTGCACACGCAATAAAAGGCTTGCATCACCTGGCCACTATTTCAGTTCTGTAAATTTGAACCATATCTTCAGGCATCCTGTAAATCATAACACTAGATAAGAATGAAAATGTATTAATTAATAAAAATGCATATTTGTGTAGCATTAGTTATTTTTCTTAATAAAGAAATGATACTTCCATGGATGTTTCAAGGAAGTCTTAGTATTGGAAAAGCAGATTCAGGTGTCCTAGTTCAGAAAAAGACAGTGACACAGGTCCTCAACTGCTGATTTTTAAGTGGTTTCTAAGGCTAATAGAGCCTTAGAGTATGTGGCTTTGTTAGAATTTCAGAGCATTATGGATTTCCACCCTATTTCTTTATTGAAAAGACTGTAAAAAATCCCATACCAAAACCAAAACCCGCAAAGAGCAGGGCAGCGAGTAAGGCAGCCCACATGCGGGGCACGGCTTCAGTAATTTGTTACTAAAGGTACAATCTCTCCAGGAAAATCTGTGTGTTACAGCTTATGATTTAAGGGTTTCACTGTATGCATAGTGGTAGGATTTACTGTGAAAGAAAGGCTAACAGAGGGAAGAGGCTTTCCAGCAAAATACTACTCATTTAAAACTGCTAGGAAGGCAAACAGAAATCTGGAAGATACATGTTGCAGACAGCACACAACTCACCTGTGAAATTCTCTAGGTAGCATCCTGACAACAGCGTCAGGAAGAATTAAAATTTGATTTGTGATTATCATACATGAAGAATAATCTACGATCATATTAAAGATGGAAAAGTAGACATTATTATGATCCTCATCGATCAGGAATACACAGTTGCTCACTCTGAGGATCAACGTGGAGCTTCCCATGGAACTGAGCCACCTGTGCCTACTCTGTTGGACAAGTTTTTCTTCATTTGCTGTATGAATCCTCCTGCTAATGAGCCCACTGGGAAACACACTTGTGAACTGGGTGACAGAGGCTTTACACAGTATATTGAACAGCTCTGGGGTTTAGAAAAATCACTACATGCTTTTTTCAGGCAAAACAATCTAACATAAATACAGTCTGAACTTGTTATGTCAGCAGAACCCACAGAATGTATGAAGACGCTGAGGCTTTTTCGGTGGGCAGAGGAGCCTTCAGAGGGACCTGAAGCCCTCCAGCATCTACAATACCTACCAGTCTTCCAGTTTCTACATAAAAGTTACTCATTGCGTGGAGCCAGGCTTTTCACAGTGGTGCACTGTAGGAGAATGAGAGCCACTGGGCATAGGTTCAGGTAAGAGAGGCTTGGACTGGATACAAAGAGAAACTTTCCCATTGTGAGGACTGTCAAGCAGCGGACCGGGCTGCCCAGAAGAGGCTGTGCAGTCTTCCTGCTCGGATGTTTTCAAGACCTGACAAGGTAAAGCCCTGAGCAACCTGGTCTTACCTCATAGTGGGTAGGAGGGTGGACCAAAGACCTCGTGAGGCATCTTCCCACCTGAGTTATCCTATGATCCTTACCCTGCTGCTCTCAAAATTAGATAACTCTTAAAAGTTATCTAATATTTGGAACCTCTTTTTTCTGTTCTCTTCAGTACTGATTGCTTCTTTCTGTGTATTTCAAATACAAATCAACCTTTATTTTCGAGGTTCAAGTTTTGCCCCTCTACCCAATAGCAGAAATTCCTTTTCATCAGCCTGTGTTTTCCTACAACCAGCTGCTGGCTCCTGTCCTATAACAGCATCTGACTGGGAAAATTTAAAATTAGCATCATAATTTGTTTGTGTTTTTAACGTCCTGGGGAAATAAGATGAATTATATACAGTCTACTAGCTTTATAATTGATTAATTCATGGTCATTGTACCATCACTTAATTCACACAAACTTACGAACAATTGCCATAGTATTCTCCTTCTTAATTCAGCATTTAACCTATTTGCAGCTTCTAAACACTCACAAACACTATAAAAACAAACAAACAACAAACAAATGTGAAGTGGCATCTCTGAATAGCAACTGGGATAGACTGTGTCCTGTCAGCCAACACCATATTGTATAGAGCACTGGTGGGACTCACTAAAGGGTGTCAAGTCAGGTATTTATATGCAAAGTCATCTCCTGGTGCCTTCAGCAGGGTTTGTTTGATTATATGTTTTACTTTGCCTAACGTGTCTGCAGTTTCATTAATTTTCAGCATTAGGTATTTATCCAGATTTTCCCATCCAGTGGGAGAACTGACAGAATCACATTCTCTGACTGGGGGAATATCAAAATTATCTTGGCTGGAGCCCAACTGCAAGACTCACCTACACCTGTAGACTCACACAGAATTATAGAAGAATCTCAGTGAGCAGGTACTTCTGGAGGTTTCTGGTCCAACCTCCCCTCTCAAAGCCAGACCAATTATACGATGTTGCTCAGAGCCTTAAGCAGTTGAGTTCTGAATACATTCAAGAAGTGAGATTTCTTGACCTCATTGGCAACCTGTCCCAATGCTTGACTGCTGTACTGTGGAAAAAATAGTTCCTCATAGCTAATCAGAATGTCATGTGTTCCAATTTGCGTCCGCTACCCTTTTTTCTTCCATTGTCCACATCTGAGAAGAGTCTGGCTCCATCTTCTCTGCACCATCACACGAGGTAGCTGTCGACAGCAGTTAAGATTCCCCTTTCATCTTCAGAAAAGTCTGTCTTTATTCATTACAGCGTACCTAGTGTTCTGAAACTGCCACCTGCAGTTCTACAGATGAAAAAAGCAGTTGCTAGAGAGTTTGATACCCACTCCAGTAGTAGTCTCCATCCCTTGACCAGAACACAAGATCTTGATTCCTTCCACTTTTTTCACGTATTTCTTTGTGATAGAGATGTTTTTAACATCTTCACCAACTGAGAAATTATTCCTGATTCCATCTGACTTTAGCTTTTCTTCGTTTATAGTAGCTGTGGTGTCTTTACAATAGATTTTAAACTAATGCATGTTGTGCCTGGGTGTCGCTGATGAATCTCCACCTCATCAAGGAACAGATTTGGTTGATGCCTACAAGATCTTTGAAAGATCTAATTTAAGTACCTCAATTTTTGTCTTAGCCTGCGGTTTCTAACACAATGTGGTAGTCTCTGTCACCTTATCTTTCCTCAGGATTGTTTCTCACAGTGGTTTCTACCCCTATAAAGTTCTGTATGAGGACAAGAGCTTTTAAATAACTGTGCAATGGGACCGTCGCCCAGATCAATTCTTAAATCTCAGATGGTCTGGTTTTCTCACATGCTAACCATTCAAGAAGATATGTATCTTCTGCTGGATGTATGGTAAAAAACTCACCTGATCAAATGCAACACTTCTTTGTGTTTTGTTTTTTGCAACCCACAATTGCACATTCTGGTCCTTATTTTAACTTTTGATTCCCAGTTTGTAGACATCAATAATTCTGGGGTAGGTCCTGGAACCACATCATTTGAAAGCAAGGGAAAAAAAATAATAAATAGATTATTAAATACTGTGGAATTTTTATTCCAGTTCATTTGACCCAAACAATCTTGATAAATGTGGCATCTTGGTGAACTTCAGTTGCCTGTGCCACAGACACACAGGTCTACAGTTGTGCTGGTTACAGGGAGTCCACCCAAAGTGGAGAGAAACAGGCACTTTATGATGCAATTCATGTTACCCTGAGCTGTACATCAGACAGAGCACAGGTCAGAGGCACCTGTTTCTTTCCACTGCTTAAGGAGATCTGGGAGGTTAGCTGAGGGCAGGGTATATCTACGACAAATGTTCTGAAGTTAGAACAAGAGTCTCCTCACTTTTAAACTTTCCAGTCTTAGCATTCTTCTAAATTCTTCCTTACTTCAAGGGTCCTTGTGTCCAGCAATATCAATCTTCTTGGCCAGCACCAAGAAACAGTTGATTTGAGCACAAACTCCATAAAATTAAAGCAATGCAACTGCAGCTCACGTTAAAAGAAACTCATGTGCTCTTTAGGCATGTGAGAAGCTTAAAAAAAATTAAAGGAGCTGAAGTTGAGCATCTTTCTCCTATACTTCAACTAAATCTGCAAGCCTAGTTTTGTCCCAATTTATGAAAGTTAGTATTATTAAGGAATCTCATAGATTAAAATATGGCTGAATAAGGCTCACAGAAAATATCTCTTAATAAACTTATCTCATAATGTTTCTTTTTATTATTATAATATTTCTTATTATGCAACATATATGCACAGGTATTTAGACAGTGAAGCAGAGATGGACAGATGAGAGATAAAACTTCAGATTAAATAATAAATTTCCCCAGAGGAAAAAATATTACTTCAGAGAAACCTTGTTCTCAATATGAGAAAAAAACATGGAATTATGGACAAGTGTGACCCATTTAATAGGTCACCTAATCCTTCTTTTCCTCTGTGAAGGATAAACTAAAGCTACATTGCTTTTCTGCAGATGTTTTGCTAATCTCTTCTTTAAAGCTTCCAAACACAAGCATTTGAAAATGTGTGGCAATTTATCCTTTGTGCTTAACTATACTTAGACGAAAATTCTTTCCCTGTAAATCTCCTCTGAAGTAATTTTAGCACATTATCCTACTACAGTAGAAGTGGAGAGCAGTTTAGTTCTGTCCTCCTGGCAGTATATTTTAGGTATTTGAAAATTGCTTAGATATAACTTGCTTCTAGTTTCTAGATTAAAATACATCTGTTCTTTAAAAATTTCGTGATAGATCACAGATGTTATTCTACCTTTGTCACTACGTGAGACACTGGCTGGTTCACGTTTAATAAAGCCTCCTACTTTATTCTACCCATAGTGAGAAGCAGAAATCATTGACATTTGAAACAACCTAACTTTTTTTCAGGTCAAAAGCAAGGAGAAGAACTGAACAAAATCAATTTTCCTCTTCTGTCTTCAGCTTTTCCCTAATCCCTGAGGCAACAATGGCAAAAAAGAGCTCAGGGAAGAAGGTGCGAATGTAAACTGCTGCTCGGGGGACTGGGTTGGCCATAAGCACCTCCTGCTTTTTACTGCTCACTGTGCGCAAGACTTCCTCCGCCACCTCCACCGGGTGCACGCCGTATGCCACCTTTCTGAAAAAGACTGTAAATAGAGAGGAGTGAGAGCTACGGAAAGATAGACAAGACAGACAGACACATATGAGGGAATGATGGTGAAAAAGATATGCAGCTCGTGCATCAGTCAAATTAGTTCAATTTCTACACACTTTCAACCCTTTGCCCCTTCCCTTCCCCTCACCAGTATGTCTGTAAGATCTTTTTACAGTTTTGGGACCTTTCATGCTCAGCTTTACCTCCATTCCCCATGCCTGGTGTATTTATTTTCTCACACAATGTTGTATCTTTCCACGTTCCTTCTCTTTTCACCAGGCTCATCTAACCTCTCCAGTCTTTCTTTTCTTTTGCTCCCATAACCTGTTCATCCCTTCTGCCACTTCCATCCTTTCCCCTATGCTCTTTTCTTGTCCCTGGGAAAAGGGTCCATACTGCTATATGAGCCTCATCTACCGTCTTCTGGATGCATCAAACCTCACATTTCCAAATAGATGCCTCCCAGTTGCCAGGTGCTGGTTGGTGATGGTATGAACAGATGAAGGTTGGATTCACAGTACTGACAGAAATATCGAATTCTTCCATTTCAGCTCTAAGACAATCAAAAAATCCTATAGCGGCATGCTTAGAAGCAGCATCTAAAAGAAAGAAAAAAAAAACCAAAACACGTATGCATGTTTGGATATATGAATGCATGGATATAGATATAAATGACAGAGCTCCACAACATATGAATGTTTGGAAAACTGAGCATGGAATGATTAGCCAAACAGCAAAAGATCAGTGTATTATTTCACCCAGTGAAATTATCATGTGACATATTTAAAGCAAACAAGTAAATTATTTGTACAGGACAATTATGCATGAGGCATGCAGCCAGTCTCCCCATACATGTCAAAGAGTGTGTGCCTGGATTTTCCAACAGGAAATATTATATCCTGGGTTAAGGAGTAATACTTCTATTACCTCTACAAGTTTATAGATGTCTTTGGTGGATGGACATCTATCACTGAGATGAGTCTCCACACCATCTGTTGCTGCAGTTTGTGACAGATCGATAAAATGCAGTGAAATACATGTTCATTTCTGCAACGCAGGAGTACTAATATTTTGTAAACTAATTAGGCCTTTGCCCTGCACCAGCATTCCAAGATGCTTTTAATATTAAAGTAATTGAATGTTAAGAATTTTTTTAACTGCTTTTAGTGCATTTTATTGAGAATGGTGTTAAAGAAGGATGACAGTATGTGAACCTTGACCAAAAACCAGAACTATGTGTTAAGTGCAGCAGAGCTGCAAAGCACTCGTCCACCTTGTATTTGACTGGATCTCCAGTGAAAATTGACCTGTGCATAATATAATCTAAAAAAAGGCAGGTGGGCTCTAGGAATGGAAAGAAGTTTCGCCATTCATTTGTTTTGACGTTCCTTCTGGCAGCCCCACACCATGCAACATAGATATCGGTAGAGGCATTGTAAAAATTATCTGTTAGCTCTTCTCCTACTCATGATTTCATACAAATACAATATATCTTGACACAATCAGCTGTTTCCTTGATGGAAACCATTCTAGATGTTGCATCAATGTGTTGTTTCTTTTCTGAGCTTTTTTTGTAGTTCTTATACTTCTTTTGAGACGGGGGACCAGAACTGCACACAATGTTCAAGATGTGGGCACTGTATAGATTTATACAAAGGCATAAAGACAGGATTTAATTTTTTTGTCTACTGCTTTCCTTACACTCTCTGTCACTGTATTTTGCTTTCATGGAGCTATAAGTCATAATCCTGAGGTAGGTAACTAACTCAGTAGTTACATGTCAAAAATAGTATTTTAACTATTTCGTCTTGAGTTCCAATTCTTTGAAATTTTTTCACTGAAGTAATATATTAATAGTTTACTGAATTAGGATACAAATTAGCACTTTTAATAACCTCTTATCACTGCCATGGAGTACTCACAATTTCTGCATTAGAATGTACATTCTTGCTATGTATAACTTACAAGCGGCACGGAACGGGATTCCTATTTTTCCTTGAATACTATTAATTAGAACAATGTGCCCAGTTCTTCTTGAGATCATGTTGGGAAGAATGGCTGAAAAAAAAAAAAAACCAAAACAGAAAGAAAGAGCCACATAAATAAAAGAGCTCAACATATTTAGTGAAAAGAAGTAACAGCTGAAGTTTAGATAGCACAACTTTAGCAATGATTGTCTCGATATTGCAATCAAAAGTATCACAAAGTCCAGTAGCTGTAATTGAGTGTCTTCTAGACTTCACTTGGATTGTACATGCAGATTTGGGTGCCACATTATCACATTTAGTTGTCAGCCTGTATACTGGCAAGGGTTTTGAAAAGAATGTCTTTGTAACAAAGGCAGAAAGTACCCAAATAAAGGAGTCACCGTATGCAAAATGCAATAAGCAGACATTTTTAAAAATGTCTCTCTTTCAAACACCTGCTTATGTATTTCTTGATCAATCTATTTCCAAACTCAGGCACTCTCATTCTGATCTTCTTCACCTCAATTTCAGTCCATTAATTTTCACAGAACTGTTTTTTATTATAGCCAAGAAGGCAAAAATAAGTGCAAATGAAACAGTATAATGCTAAAGATTTGGTTCTCAAGCTTTAAATGGCAACAGTAAAACAGAAAAAAAAAATTTACCATACCTTTGGTTAACGTTATAGGTCCAAAATAGTTGGCATCCATTATCTTTTTATCAAGTTCCAATGAAATGCTCTGCACTGCTCCTTTCACCTTCATACTTGCATTGTTGATCAGTATATCCACACAGCCATAGCAATTCAGGATTTCCGTAGCTACATCTTGAGTGCAGTTTATGTCTGAGATATCCAGAAGTACAAGCTTTGGTGCATATGTCTAATAAAGAACAGACTTATTTCAAGAATACCTGTTATATAAAAAATTATTTCTATTTACTTGTCTTGTAAATTAATTTACCTTGCTATCCAAAGAAAGTGCTTTTATCATGCTCACAAAAAAATTGATTTGTTCTTTTAACCCACTCTAGAAAGAAGGTAGTTCAGCAATGGGTATCCATAGACCCTAAAATTCAGATGAAGCAGAACACCATGGGAAGGGTAAACTGGACCAGGTCTACCCTACGTGTAGTCTCTCATGTAATCAGTGGAGACAGATAATAGACACAGAAGGTGACTCTTACCTCTCCAGGTTATGATCCTTCCACGAGCAGCCCTCTGGAAAACTTTGCTGACCACAGAGTCAGCATATATATTGCTCTGACAGATAATTTACATATACCCGGGGGGCAGATGGAGGGTAGGAATGGTTTGTTCCGCTATAGGTTATCCAAACAGAGCCTGCATTTGTGCAGTTTCTGGAAAGATGTAGATTTTATCAGCTATGGGACAGAGGAATGAACTTCGAGTATCTTCTTTCACTGCATTACTATGACGATGTAACGCAGATCCCTTAGTCATACTTAATTTTTTTTCCTAGTTGAGTCTGTGCAGACTAACATGAACACACTACTTCTATGGTTATTTATGCAGATAAATGAAGCTCACTGCAAAAAAAGGGTCAAACACAGATTTTGTTGGTCTGGTGAGCAATGGCTGTAGAATTTGTGTGATGCCTTCCAGAACACCTGTGCCCTGAAATGACTCAGCTATCTGTTGGTCACAGAAGGAAAGCTTTCCAGGAGCATCAGACACACCTTTCAAAGAACCAGCAGCAGGGGCAACCTTGCATGTCTATTTGCATGGTTACCCAGTCAGTGGTAATGAAGAAAGGGCACTCTTACTCATATGCTCCCATGCCCTTCTAGATGGGATTTCTCCCAAAACAGTGGAGAAACTCAGAATTAGTTCAATCTTTAGACCCATCTCCCACTCCCTGAGCACTCTGTATCAGAAATGGATAGTTCCTGTGATTAAATGAAGTACTTTGGATCCCTTTCATCCAAATTAACAGGCAAATTCCTCTGCCTAGCATTTCTAGTTGGGAGCCTTGTTCAAAATGCAGAACTGCTCAGTTGTTTTACAGTAACTGCCTTGAATTATCTCAAGGGAGTAGGATTTCTGACTTACATTTTCGGCATCATGCTCTGAAGACCTTCAGAGTTTTCCCCCCACCATGTTGAGTGTGTTACCCGGGTGACCACAATCTTCATTAACGGTGAATCACATTTCATGTACCTTTCTTTACTGGATTTAAAAGCACTTTGTGTACCTGAGCAAGGTGGAGGAAATACTCACCATACTGGGGTCTGCCACGCTAATTAAAGCATCATACAAGGCTTCTAATTTTTCCCATGTCCTGCCACACAACACAAGCCTTGCTCCTCCTGCGTGAAACACCCGAGAACATTCTAGGACAGAAATATGTTCAAAAGAAATAGTAACAATAATAACAATTTGATTTTGTTTGTTTTGTTTGAAATGGGATTCTGGTTTTGCTAATTGTGTTGAATTTATGCTTTAAAATTAATTCATTTTGAAAGCATAATTTATATGAGAAAAAAGGAAGCACTAGATCATGTCTCCTCAAACAAAACTACTGAAATATAACCAGAGAAAATGCATGTTAATATTATCTTCAACTGAAACTGAAGTGTGTCAGGGAAAGGGAGAGATCAGGTGGGATATGGAGGTTGGAATTATTTCATACCTTGTCCTAACAGGCTTGATAAAGTGCATTCCTTGCCAGCATAGTGTGTATGTCTGTCACAAGTGTCTGCTCTGTTCTGCTAAGGAATAATTCCGCAAAAGCATTCCCTTTCCTGATCTATTGTCTGCTTGGGAGTGCAAGGTTTCCAACAAACAGCAAGTCTTCATTGAAAATGCCACAGTCTAGCCAGAAGCTGTGTTTGCCTTACCAGACACTTGCATCTACTGCTCCTCAAGCGATGCCTAGAGCAGGACAGCACATGAACAGTACATGACCCAGCACCTTTAATCTAGCAGCACCATGCAGGTAAGAAATATGAGCCATGAAGACATATATGCCAAGTGGCTGGCTGCCCTGGCAATTAGTTTATATAAATTAGCACATACCCTTTCCTTCTGTCCCCTGAACCCACCATTACACATAGCCAGGCAGCCCAGCTGGAGGGACTGGGGGATGTCAAGGCAAGAGGAGTAACATGGGTGATAGAGGAGGCAGAGACATGAACAGGGACAGAGGGGTGAGCAGGAACTGCTGGAGTCTTTAAGAGCTAAAAAGGAACATGTAAAGAATAAGGTGACACCTGTTTGTACTGATTTGTGGCTACCCTGCAGGGACTGTCCATGTAATAAGATCTCATGGTAGCAGCATGCTAAAAATAACACTCTTAAGTGCTTACAAAACCTCTCATTCTGTTGAATTAAATAAATACAAAGCTCTGGAGTTCCTAAAAGTTTATCAGCAGTTCCTGTGGTGAGACTAAAAAAGTACATTTAAAAATTGCAGGATTAGTTTAAAAATATATTTCTGACCTTCCTGCTTCATCCAGGCAGTTATGGATATATTCAAGGCAATGTATGCCCATTCTATCACCTAGAGGGTGGTTCTCTAGCTGGTTTTGTTCTCTGACACAGAGAAGAAATGAGACAACTCACCCTTGCCCAGTCCTGAGATGGCATCTGTGATCACCACCACCTTGTTTTGCACAGCTGACTTGGACAACAGCCACCTGACTGACTGATAAATATAAATAACTCCACTGATCCCTAAAAGAAGCAATGGTAGAGCAAGTACAGCAAGAACACCCATGTCTGCAGGAAACAAAAGACCATATGAGATTAACAGTAATAATAATAATATGCATTCATTATTTTTCAAACTATTCTTAGCTAAAAGAGCAATGTTTTCATCTATAGAAAACACAGTAATCAGCATGCCAAAGGCTTGAAGCAGTGGGAAGTTTGTTTTCCAATGAATGGCTTAATATTATTATTTAATAAACAGGGTAACATTGTTTGTTTGTCTGTTTTCCTCATTATTGCATGGGCTAACCAGATCTGGATTCCTTTTATTCAAAATTACACTATGTTGTCAAAAACATAATAGAACTTTAGCACAGATATTGCCTTAAGACAAAAAACAGGTTAATATATAACACTGAAATTTTAGTTATGTTGCTATTATATGAAACCAGCTTTTAATCCTAATTTTAGATAAAACACAAAGTAGAATTTTTTTCCGTTCTAAAAGACAGAGAAAATAGAATCACTTACTATGGCTATGAAGACTCCAGCTACAGATAAAGCATTCTTTTGTCTTTTTGTATTACAGATTTAATTAAAGTCCTTCAGCAATATCATAGAGCACTGCATTCGCTGAGGCTGCTTGCCCTGAACGAGAATGGCTATGTATAGGCATGTGACAAGAGATACTTTAAAAGTAAATATAGTATCTACAGTGTGATTCGCATGCCTGACCTATCTAGTCCAACAGGCTGGACAGCCATGTAAAAGTTCTTGGTACAGTATCGATTCAACTGTACAAAGACACAGCTATCTTTCCATCTTTCCTTCAGCTGCAGCTGTTCATAGGACGGTCTCAATTTCTTCTCATTGGGCTTCAATCAACTTTACACATAAGAACATTTGTATACACTCCGTGACAACAATAGGTCTTCAAAAACAAGCAAAAGATACCATAAAGAAGTTGCCACTTGAAATAATCACTGTTCAGCAACATGACTGATGGATGTCTGCATTGGCAAAACACCTCTGAGCAAGCTGGCTTGGGAACTGGTGCATCACACAGAGCTGCTGCGGGCACCGAGCGCGGGAACACAGAGCAGGCTGGCACCGCGCGTCCCAGTGCCACCACCGTGCTTCCCACTCTTGGTATCTGCCAGGCAGATACACCTCTTTCCCAGCAATTTCAAGAGCGTATCAACTTCAGGTAGGTGATCTAACTTTTATATTTCCTGCGGAGACACGTTACTGGTTAACCTGACAATCAGTTATGGGTTGCCCTTTGGGGTTCTAAGAAACAGTGGTTCATTATGAGTCATTCCTGGTTTGCTGTTCCAAGTTGTATCACAGTCTTAAAAGTCTAAGTGTTGACAACCAGATTCTGTACTCCTGTTCACGCTGTGCAACTGCTCATCTAAATTCTATGTTCTCCAATAAGAGAATACTAAGTCTACAAATGATGGAGGGTCATCGATACTGGAGCGTCGTAACAAGGGACAAGGACTTCATGGTTAGGTTGGCAGGAACCTATTAGCTTTCAGTGAGTGGGAAAGGATAGAAGTTAATTATACAAGAGGGCAGAGGAGGTGACTTTTAGACAGTTTGTAAATGAACTTGCCCTAGAAGCTAACGACAGTGGCAATCAAGGTGTGTATTCTTGCCTATAAATGTTGAAGTTGCCTGCCAAAGGACCCATGATTTAAGATTTTCAAACCACAGATTTGTATAATGTGCCGATATTTGAAAGTTGCGTGCGCTTTTAGGTAAAAAAACCACAGCCCTGGACTGTAGGACGGGGGGGGGAAAGGGCAGGGAGTGGGACAGCGGGGAATAATGGCACAGCGAGCTAGGCAGGGGGATACAGGAATGAACCAGGGAGCAGGACCAGCCAGCCAGCAACAGGACAAAGGCAAATCCACAATGGGTTCGAGGACAGAAAGGGGGGAATCTCAAAAAGGAAGGGACTGGGAGCTGTACAGAAAGAGACAGAGAAAGGGAAGACAGTAACAGGCCACAGGGCAGAGAGGGAAGAATTAAAAAGGAGAGGCAGGGAGCCAGACAGAGAGTGATGGAGAAATGCTGGGAAAAATAGGCAACAGCCTGCAGGGTAGAGAGGGAGCGATTAAAGACCCAGGATGGATGGGGAGCAGGACAGAGGACACAAAAGCAGCAATGGGCCAAGGGCAAAGAGGGATGAATTAAAGCACCGGGACTGGGAGCCATCTACGGGGAGACACCGGAGAGCGAACAGCTACAGACAGACGTGTACAGGGCAGAGAGGGAAAAGGGAGTCCCAGCAGTACTGACCTGAGGCAACGGGAACCTTGCAGCCATTCCTCTTAGAAATGTAATGGGGGTAGAGAATGAAACAAATGGGATTTTTTTTTTAAGAAATCCATTCAAATCACCATTGAAAACACGGAACAAAACGCCAAATCCCCGAGGTTTACAGCAACCACAACCCCCCAAACCCTAAACAGTGCCTCTGAACTGTTTCCTTTTCCAGGAAGTTTCCTCAGGAACTGACAAGCGTGCGTGACCACCCAAGTGATCTGTGTTTACCGAGCAGGAAAGCAAACAATACCTTTTCAGTTGGCACATGTATCCAAATATATATCCAAAGAAACTCCGTTAGTGTAACTCGCAAAGAGCTCTGGGATCTTACAACTTTACCTGTCGTGTCCTGGAGAACTGCGGAGCTGTGGGCTCTCAGAAATACCGGGGCACAACTCTTGGCCTGCCTGAAATGGTCAGGATGCTCTAAAATCAGAGCGGTTTCTACTGCTGCCTGCATATCCGAGAGCTGACTACAGCTGCGAGTTTTCTTTTGCATGCTCACAGCTGGGTGCCAAACCAGAACAGCTGCACACACAGCAGAGCGATTGCTCAGCACACCTACACCAACAGAGCTCTCCTAAAGCACACCTGGAGCCATTCATACCCCAAGTCAACATCTGTAGCAGCACCTGGCCACACGCTTTGACACAATGTCATTTTGGGGTCAAACTGACGCACACCAAAAAAGTAGTCAAACCCATCTCCTCCTCTGCCACGTCGGGTATCGCGGCTCCTTCAGTTGAGCAATGACTGTGACATTATTTCCCAAATGCAAAGCCAAACAGAGAAAATATAACCACGGCGTGCTCCTCAAAAGCAACTCTGCACAGGCAACTGTTCATTGTGACCAAGGGACGATGCGGCCACGGCCCTTCACACTTTCGGGACGCCTAGGTGGGACTGAACGGTGCTTGTGAGCAAAGAACATGCCTGCTCGTTCAGACAGGCTGGTTAAGTTTACCACAAAACTCTACTTCAGCATTTGCTAATCCTGTCCAGCTTTGGGTATCCAGGGTATCTGTGGGTGACACACGGACCCCGCGGGTGACACACGGACCCGGCTGTGCACGCTGGCACCCTGCTGCTGAGGGTCCCGCTCTCTGTGCCTGACGCAGCGGGCGGCTGAAGCTTCCCGTGCCGCCCCCCCCCCAGGTGGCCGCCGGGCAGGAGACCCCCCCCGCCCCCGCTCGCCTCCCCCGCGCTCCCGGCACTCCCCCGCCCCCGCCGCCACGGCCCGCCCCCGGCGCGCCGCCATGCTGCTCCTGCAGCGCGCACCGCGTACGGACGGCGCGTTCGGACGGCGGCGGGGGCGGCTCCGCACCGGGAGGCAGCAGCGGGCGCCGCGGCACCGCCCCGCAGGACGCGCGGGGTGGCGGTGCCGTTAACAACGGCCGGCAGCGCGGAGCGGGGAGGCCCGGGCTGCAGTACCCACCTGTGCCCGCTGGGCGGCAGCAGCGCCCCACCGGCCCGGTGCCGAGCGCCGACGGGGCGAGCCCGGGCCGGCACCAGCGCGGGTCGCGCCGCCCGCACACCGGAGCTGCCGCGGCGGGGGTCGCGTTGCTCTGCCCGTCTCCCCCCCGCAGCCCAGGCACCATGACCCGTTGCCTGCGGACCAGAAAGCACCCACGTGGCTCAAGCGTTTCAATCCTTCGCATCTGACGGCTTTAACAGTCGGGTGGTTGGTTGTGTCCGTGCCCCCGCCCCATTACCGAGGGAGAAGCAGCAGCACAAGGAACTTTCGGCGCAAGGGTTCTTCCCTACGGATAAGCCCCGGTGATTGCTGCTGTTAAAGGAGAAATTCACACAGCCGTGGGCACCACTAGGTTTGCTTTAGTCACAACTCGGAGCTGGGCCACCACCCCGGTGAGTGGCAGAGAACCATGGCATACAGCACAGCTCAGACACCAAATCATTAGTCAACGTCCAAAGTTTTTAGGAATCTTCCATCATCTGACTCTGTCCCAGTGGATTAATCTATCCAGCTCCAGTCTCTGCCTCAGATCTCCTCCTTGGATCGTGATCTTCTTTCCACCTGCTTTAACTCACACTTTAACTTCAAGCACACTTAGTCTTTGAGCAAGCAATTCCTATTCACATATACTAATTTTTTTAAAACACCTGTGTTTCTGAGAGCGCCTGCGTACACGAAATGATCACCTATTGTTTCTCTATTCTCCCGCTCGTTAACTTGACTGAGGTTTAAAACAGCCTTGGATTAGGGCTATACAAGGGTCAAGGCCTGGTTCTGCCATTTAGCAGCTTCAGCACTTTGAAATTTCTTAATTAATCACATTTTCTATAACAATTCTCTCCTTTTGTTTTATCATTGTGTACCTGCAACAGTTTAATAGCTAAGATATTACCAAGTTCTTTCTTGTAATTTTGCTAAGATAGTCACACACGTTACACAACATTGCATTAATATAATCACAGACAACTATAAAAATCACCACAGTTATTATAATGATCGCTTTCTTTAACCACACTGATAGCTTAGGGAACCAAGACATTAATTCCTTGATAAATATGCATGTTTTCTCAGATCTGAGAAAGAATTTTGCAAATACAATAAATATGGGGTTACCTGTTCATCTCCATCCAACAAACTTGTCTTTGCTGGGACGTTAAGTTTTTTGCTCTGTACGAGTGCAAGAGTGGGCAGTTAATTTCCTCAGCACAGAAAGCAGGTAGCAGAACATTTGTGCTGTCCTTCACATGGCTATCAGCACAGCGCCAGACCAACAGAGAATTCCTACCTGACACCTTCTCCAGGGCACCTATGCCTGGGTGGTTTCATGGAGCATTTGGACTCTGTACGAGTGCAAGAGTGAGCAGTTAATTTCCTCAGCACAGAAAGCAGGTAGCAGAACATTTCTGATGTCCCTCACATAGCTACCAGGGCAGGACGAGACCCAGCAAGAGAATTCCTCCCTGGCATCTTCTCTGGTCGAGCTGTGGCTGGACATTTCCAACATGCATTTGGCCTCTGAATCAGTGCGAAAGCTGAGAACCCTGAGAAAATATAATGACCGCTTTCATGGCCCAGAAAGGCGGTAGCCCAACTTCTGTGATGGCTCTCGCATCGCTACTAGGGCAGGATAACAACAAAAGAAAATTCGTTCCTGGCTCCTTCTCCTGAGGAGCAGTGGTGGATGGTTCGAACATGCATTTCGGCTCTGTAGCAGGGCGAAAATCCAAGAACCATGAGCAAACGTCGTTACCCTTTTATTGCTTCAGAAAGCCAGTAGCCCAACTTCTGTGATGTCCTTCACATAACTACCAGGGCAGGGTGAGAACCACCAAGAGAATCCCTTCATGGCACCTTCTCCAGGGGAGCTGTGCCTGGGTGGTTCCATGGAGCAGTTGAGTCTGTATGAGTGCAGAAGTGAGCACTTAAATTTCTCACCACAGAGAGAAGATAGCAGTGCTTTTGTGGTGTCACTCACATTGCTAGCAGGGCAGCGTGAGGAGGACAAAGAGAATTTGTAGAAGAATGGCTGCAGAAGCATGGCCTTAGAATCTCTGGAGATCTGCACAATCCAGGCCTGGTATTAGAATAGGCCTGTAATCAGAATTGTCCTGAAGTCGCTGTGCTGAAGTTAACAGGAAAGGCAGCCTTGAGCTATTCTTGAATCCTGAGACCAAGCAATTATGTTGTGCCAACAGGCCGTGGCTGTAACAAGCTACAGCTGCTGGGAAAGCAGGTGCAGGGCCAAGAAAGACAGGGAGCGGTATGGGAAAAGAGGGAGTAACAAACTACAAGGCTGAAGCACAGCAACACAATTAGCTACATGGATAGAATGCTTATTTTAGTCATGATAATTAGGGGTGTGAGAACCGCGCGTGTTTAGAGACTACTAACCAATTATATTTCTGCTTTACGAATATGCACGTGTATGGGTTCTATGTAAGTAGTGTTAGAAACTAATGAAGTTGAGCAAGGTGCATAACTCATATTGAGTGTCTTCTTGACTCCGGCGAACCCTTCTTCCAACAATTGGCTCCCAAACGACGGGAAAGCTGGTAATTGCTGGAAAAACTCTGCCTTTGTGTCGCGACGGTGGGCTTTGCAAAGTTGGGAGTCGCTGTGAAGAGTTTGAGCAGGAAGACGTCCGTAGGAGTAAAGGCGTCTGAATCCGGCATTGACGTCGTGCGCGAACCTGCACCGGTAAGACCGTTTTTCCCTCGATGATGGAAAGGGAAGCGGCACTCACGCTATTAACTGATATTCTTGCTGAGCGAGAGGCTAGCATGAGCACTAAGAAGCTCCATGAGCTCTGTAGGTGGGCGGCTGAAAACGGACACTTAAAAGACCCGCGATTGCTGTTTAGTGTGACTGAGCGGCGAGAGGCCGGGGATTCCCTTCGCGATGCGATCCTTAGCGGCAGCAAGTCGGCCAAGGACTTGGGGACTGCCTGCCAGGAGGTCATAAACCATTTACGATCCCTGGTTGCGGAGAAAAAAATGGCTATGGCTGCCTCAGACCTCCTCGGTCGGGAAACCGAGTCGCAGTCTACCCGATTATTTGGTCTCGGCGCTCCGTCTGCAAAAGGCTTAATTGTGCCCATTAAAAAATCTGCGGCAGAGCTGTTACACCCGCCGGAGGGTGCTGCCGCAACGGGTGCTCCGCGCCGCCCTGACAGCTACCGAGAGCCGCCCCCCCGTTAGATGAGGACGAGGGTACTACGGCGGGTCCGAGTGCGCCTCTGAATGAGAACGCGGAGTCTGATAAAGAAAATGAACCCACCCCAGCTGCACCTGCCCCGATCCCCCGTCCCCGAACCAAACCCTCCGGCCGGACCCTAAACCGCTTGCGGCAGCAATGGAACGAATGCCATCTGGACCCTGACCCAGGAAGGTGTTATCCTCCACCCTGCTCCCCAAAGCCGTTGGTCTGGGGTCGTAAGAGACGCTGTATTGGAGGGAGAGTGGGAAGCTGCTTCTGCTGTTGCTTGTCCGGTCCGGACTGCTGCTTTACCTGCTGGTTCAGCAGCCGCTGTGTGGAAACCTTTTGATTGGAAGTTCATGCAGCAGCTGCGACAAGCCGTTACACGATATGGATTACAATCTGAACCAGTCAAACACTTGTTGACTTATTTGTTTGACTCTGAAATCACGACACCCAGTGACTGTACTTCGCTAGCCAGATTGCTTTTTACACCAGCACGGTTCCCCGCGCCCCGCCAGCGTGCCGTGCCGTGCCGTGCCGTGCCCCGCAGCTCCCCCCGCTCGCCCGCTCACCCACCGCCACGGATCCTCCCAGCTGCTGGCGAAAAGCGGAGTCCAGAGTTCGGTGTGGAGCTGCAGATCGCCCCCCCGCCGGTGGTAAGACCGCGTAGAGTAAATCGCGGCAGGACTCTGCGCTAGATTCCTCTCTGTGAGGGGCGGGGGGGGGGGGGGGGGGGCAACACGGAAGGCCACTACGAGTAAATCGCGGCAGGGCTTCTCCGCGCTGATATCCTTTCTGTGAAAGGGGAGAGCTCTGAGAAGCCCGCGATGGAATTAGACGCGGCAATTAAACCGTTAACTGGCATCCTCCTTGGGAGAGGGGAGGGCGTTAAAGAGACAGAAGTGGAGACCTTAGTTCGCTGG
Organism: Falco cherrug; assembly: GCF_023634085.1. Classification (NCBI taxonomy): domain Eukaryota; kingdom Metazoa; phylum Chordata; class Aves; order Falconiformes; family Falconidae; genus Falco; species Falco cherrug. Next base: position 119,346,515 of record NC_073697.1, read on the forward strand.
GCACGAAAAAAGGATAAGATCCCCGAGCCCGCGTTATTGTTTAGTATTGCAGAATGGAGAGCAGTGGGAAATTGCCTCTGGGGTGGCGGTCGATAGTTAACACTCTGGAAATTATGAAAGCGGAAAAAAAAAAAAAAAAAAAAAAGTAGTGGCGGCAGCCATAGAAGCTTGGGGAGAGACGTGTGGAAAAGCCGGTGGAGCAGAAGGGTAATTCACCTAAGCCTTCTCTCTTGGTTACACTTTTCGGAGTTGGGCATACTCGTCCTATGAAGGGCATGTCCGCCCCTGCGTGTTCGACAGTGCCGGAGCTTTTAGATAAGACAGCGGACAACCCAAAAGTTCCTCCTCGTCCTGAAACATCATCGGATGGGTTTGAGGAAGAAGGCGGGGAGAAACCTTGTGATAACAATACAGAGAAATCCTTACAGGAGGTAATAGATACATTAAGAAACCTGGAAAAGCGAGTTAAAATGAACCTGCCTACTACTTCAATACCTGTAATTCCTCCAGTTAGCCCAACTATCCCACCGATGCTGCACTCGAGAAAAGATCCAATTCTACAGTGTTGGTCTGGTGTTACTCGTGATGCTATTTTGGAGGGAGAATGGCAGGTGACCAGCTCGTTAGCTTGTCCAGTACTAATTAATAATCTTGATGCACATAACTGGGACATGATTTGTGGAAGATTAATGATCAGATTTTAGCAACGGGAGTGTTGCAACCTGCTCTTCCACCTTTTATGATGATCCCACAGATTCGGCAAATTGTTGTGATAGACTTGAAAGACTGTTCTGTCTTTTTCACGATTCCCTTACACCCTGATGACACACAAAGAGACTCACTAACGATCATTTGCAACCGTTCCGATCCTGGTTGCATGGGACCGAAGCCAACAGTCCTCAAACTTGTTCACCAGAACAGCGGGCTGCCCTGAAAGTTGTATCCCGCAAGATTCAGACTGGCTGGTGTGGTCACCGAATGGCAAATCATCCGTTATCTTTTTTGGTTTGTAATGTTGCCACTTCACCTTTTGCCCTTATTTTGCAATGGCAAAAGAAAAAGGGGGAAAATATGGCGATCATTTTAGAGTGGTTGTTTTTGCCATTGCAGCCCAGACATCGTATTTTAAGTCGCCCTGAAGCAGTAGCAGCCTTGGTGAGAAAAGGAAGAGACAGGATTGTTGAAACTGATGGGACTGAACCAGCAGATATCAGTATTCCATTCCGTGGTGATGATTATGAATGGCTTCTGAGACATTCAACAGCCATACAGGAAGCCTTGATGGGTTATACAGGTGTTGTACACAACAACCGGCCAAAAGCACCTCTCTGGAAGATGTTAGAACATTATCAGTGGATTGCGAGACCGTTACGCTCAAAAAGACCAGCTGAAGGGCCAACGGTGTTTACAGATGCAGGACGAAAGATGAAGAAGGCTGTGCGTGTTTGGCAATCCGATAATCAGTGGCAGAAACAAGTGATCACCGCTGAACCAGGGGACAACCTTCAAACCTTAGAACTGAAAGCAGCTGTTGAAAGGGCAAACCGTACCCGGAAGGATTATCTTCAGAGACAGAAAGTATCGCAGGACACAGACGTAACTAAACGGTTGACTAAGGTGTTGTTTACCTTAAACTATCTCTCCCTTACGGAGGATAGAGAGGGACCACCTGTTGTTATACATCACCAAACGGCGCGAGGGAACCAAACAACTACAGTTCCTGGTTTGAATGTTCTGTATAAAAATATGGCTTCAGGTGTATGGGAAGGACCTAATCCAGTGTTATTTATCGGTAGAGGTTATTTTTGTATCTCCACAGATAAAGGACCTATATGGGTCCCTAGCAAGTTTGTGCGACCTGTATGTCAAGATCAGAAGACAGAAGAGAAGACTCAGAGCGAGCAGACGGAATAAACTGTCTATGTTGTAAGGGATGTAACCCGTGGGTATTGTGCCGATGTACGCTATGTGGGGTAAAACGGTTCTGTAAGCCAAAGCTTAAATGTAAATGGTGTAAAGAGTGTATGTGTTTGATTAGTAACTGGGCATGAAACAAGAGAAAGCATACAACTAGTGTAATACCATGCTGACTGGAGACAGTATACATCATCAGAATCTGTGAAAGCACAGATTTGTGGGGTGGAATGAAAAGAAAAAAAAAGAAAGAAAAAAAAAAGGTGGAAATTGCAGGACTAAACATGTTTAACTGGTGGACTTGGTTTACGGTCTTGATGAATTTTTTACCCATTGGCCAAAGTATTTTTGACATCTTGCCTAGAACAAACATATGGGTGACATGGGAAAATATCACGGGGGTAACAGACTTTTGTTTGAGTTTGCAGCAAGCAGACAACCCCTTTAGAACTTGTTTAATTGGTATTCCCCTGCAAGAGAATGAAACAAATTTTGATGGTTTTTTGAAATGTTAAAACAGTGGATCTGACTTCCAATCAGAATGGTACATGTATGAGTCCGAAAGGGCAATTTGTTTGGCCTTCTATGCGTAATGCAGCATGGCAGAAAACGGTTATTGAGAATTTGAATCGACCGTATCATTTGCCATTGCAGGAGTTAAACCTATAAGGTAGCATTACGCCCATTAAATACGTTAACGTGACTGCAACGGGAATGCCAGAATGCGAGGACACGGTAGCACCACTTCAACCTCTAAATGGCACTGGAGTAATTTGGTTTGGTGAACCGTGGCGATTGTGGCTAGCAGGTCAAGGTGAATGGGAGTTTGATACAAGGCTTCAAAATTTAACTGGTTCACCTAATTGGGGTGAACTGAAAGCTGGAGGCTTACATGTAAATGTATCAGGGGGCTATCAGTTGCCACCGGGAGTCTTTTTGGTATGTGGAGATAGAGCATGGCCAGGGATTCCTTTGAATCCTGTCGGTGGACCATGTCATTTAGGGCGTTTAACTTTGTTTGCTCGGCGGATGAAAGACTTCTTGACTCCACAATTTCATAGATCACGGAGGGCACTGCGCACCTTGATGAAACATGTAATGACCGAGTCGATCTGCAGCCTGTAACAACAAATGTCTTAGCCTCCATATTTATGCCAGGAGCAATGACTGCATTAGACGCTAAGAACAGATGAAGGTTAGCGTGCTGGGGAGAGAAGCAATTTAATCATACATCACAGATTTTAAGTTCGTTATCGCTTGACGTAGATAGTGTTAGGCATGCTACATTACAAAATAGAGCTGCAGTAGATTTTTTGTTATTAGCACATGGACACGGTTGTGAGGATTTTGAAGGGATGTGTCATGTGAACCTTCCCGATCATTGCATATCTATCCACAAGAAGTTGTCACAGCTGCAGGGAAACATGAAGCATATTCTTGTTGATGATAATCCCTTTGATGAATGGTTGAGAGGATTGGGCGTAACAGGTTGGTTAAAGACGTTATTGATGGAAGGAATACGCTTTGTTATAATCATTCTTGTAAGGCTTTTAGTTTTCAGCTGTGTTTTTTCTTGTTTAAAGAGAGTAGTTTTTAACATAACCAATCAGGCCTGGCTTGTGCAAAGGAAAAAGGGGGAATTGTAGAAGAATGGCTGCAGAAGCATGGCCTTAGAATCTCTGGAGATCTGCACAATCCAGGCCTGGTATTAGAATAGGCCTGTAATCAGAATTGTCCTGAAGTCGCTGTGCTGAAGTTAACAGGAAAGGCAGCCTTGAGCTATTCTTGAATCCTGAGACCAAGCAATTATGTTGTGCCAACAGGCCGTGGCTGTAACAAGCTACAGCTGCTGGGAAAGCAGGTGCAGGGCCAAGAAAGACAGGGAGCGGTATGGGAAAAGAGGGAGTAACAAACTACAAGGCTGAAGCACAGCAACACAATTAGCTACATGGATAGAATGCTTATTTTAGTCATGATAATTAGGGGTGTGAGAACCGCGCGTGTTTAGAGACTACTAACCAATTATATTTCTGCTTTACGAATATGCACGTGTATGGGTTCTATGTAAGTAGTGTTAGAAACTAATGAAGTTGAGCAAGATGCATAACTCATATTGAGCGTCTTCTTGACTCCGGCGAACCCTTCTTCCAATGAGAATTCCTTCCTGGCACCTTCTCCAGGGGAGCAGTGCTGCACTTCCCCAAGGTGAGTGTTTTGGGCTCTGTTGGAATGGAAAAGTAAGCAGTGAATTTTCTCACCCCAGAAAGCAGGTAGCAGAACTTTTGTGCTGTCCTCCACATGGCTACCAGGACAGGGTGAGAACCACCAAGAGAATTCTTTTCTGGCACCTTCTCTGGTGGGGCTGTGGCTGGGTGGTTCCATGGAGCATGTGGGCTCTGTACGAGTACAAAACTTGGCAGTTACTTTTCTCACCCCAGAAAGCAGGTAGCAGAACTTTCATGATGTCCCCTCAATGGGCTACCAGGGCAAAGGGAGAACCACCAAGAGAATTCCTTCCCAGCACTGTTAGTGTGGAAACAGTCCTGGACTTTCCCAACGTGCCAACCAGGCACTTGAAGAGTGGAAAAGAGAGATGATACATTCTTGGCCCAGGAAACAGGGAACTCAAGGTTTTCTTTTGTTAGCAGCAGGCTACTAGGGGACTGTGAGACCCAGTGAGAGAATGACTTCCCGTTTCATTTTCAGGGGGAGCTGTGGCTAGATGAAACATACTACAAGCACTTGGAAGAAGCCTCGTGTTTGCTAGCCCTTCTTCTTGCGGTGGACTTCAGCCCTATGGGATGTCCACTGGCAGTACAACACAGCAGAGGTGAAACAGCCTAGGAGGTTCCTGGAGCGTGTGCAAGAGACCTTCCTGACACAGCTGGTCAGCGAGCCAACCAGGGGAGATGCCCCACTGGACCTGTTGTTTACAAACAGGGAAAAACCAGTGAGTGATGTGGTGGTTGGAAGAATGTCTTGGGCATAGTGATCATGAGATGATAATTTTTGAGTCTCAGAGGTGTAAGGAGGGCAGTCAGCAGAACCGCTAGCTTGGACTTCCAGAGGACCGACTTTGGCTTGCTTAGGAGCCTGGTCAACAGAATCCCTTGGGAGATAGTTCTGAAGGGCCACAAGGTCCAGGAAGGCTGGGCATTCCTCAGGAAGATAGTCTTAAAGGTACAAAAGCAGGCGGTCCCTATGTGCTGAAGGATGAGCAGGTAGGGAAGAAGATTGACCTGGCTGAACAGAGAGCTTTGGCTGGACCTCAGGGGGGGAAAGGAGAGTCGACCACCCTTGGAAGAAAGGGCAGGCAGCTCTGGAGGACTATAAGGATGTTGTGGGGTTACGCAGGGCGAAGATCAGACAGCAGAAATCCCAGGAAGAACTGAGGCTGGCCACTGCCATAAAAGGTAACAAAAAATGTTCTTACAACTACATGAGAAACAGAAGGAGGGTGAAAGATAATCTTCATCCTTTACTGGGTGCGGCAGGCAACGTGGCCACAAAGGACAAGGAAAATGCTGAGGTACTTCATGCCTTTTTTTGGCTCTGTCGTTAATAGCAAGCCCAGTTTCCCTCTAGGTACTCAGCTCCTTGAGCTGGAAGAGAGGGAGGAGGAGGAGCAGAATGATGTCCAGGGGAAATGGGTAGCGACCTGCTGCTCCGCTCTGGCATGCACAGGTCTCTGGGGCTGTAGGGGATCCACACGAGAGTACTGAGGGAGCTGGCAGAGGTGCTCACCTAGCAGGAGAAAGTTCTGAGCATATACACGTTCCCTTCCAAGCAACCCCCACATTGACCTCCCTCTTGAGAAAGAGAAGTTGGTTCTTTTGCTCAGGACCCGTCTGATGGATGATGCCTCTGGGTGCAGGATTTGTCCCGCGCGTGGGAGCAGGGGCCTGGGCAGGGCTGCGTGGAAGCGCGCGTTTCCCGGCGTTTCTTGTCGCTGCTGCCCAGCCTTTTGCTGCAGAGCGCGCTGGCAGCGAGCCGTGCGGCCTGCCCCCGCCGGAGGGAGCGGGTGACAGCCGCCGGGGCCCGACGGCGACCGCCGAGGGGAGGCGGCTGCTGGCCCCGGGGGAGCTGCCGCCCGGCGCTGGCGGCAGGGGGCGGGGCTGGCGCCGCGCCGTCGCCTAACAACGGGGGACGCCATAGCAGCGCCACTTTGACGGGCAGCGGGCTCGGCCAATGGGCGGCGGCGGGAGCCTTGAAAAGCCAGGGCCACGGCGCGGGGCCGGCTGAGGTGCGGCGGGTGCGGGCTGGCGGGGAGGCGGGCTGGCGGCCAGCAGGCGCTGACCTCTGGGGGAGCACCCGTAGCCCCTTCCCCTCCCCTCCCCTCCCTCCCGCCCCTATCTGCCTCACTTTTGCTGGGGGTCGGTTGCTTTGCGGGCTAGGGGGGAGTGGGAGTGGGGGGAAGGCTGCTGCCTCTGCCAGATTCCCCCCAGGCCAGGCGCTATGGCGAGATCGTAGACGCTGCTAGCGGAGATGGCCTCGCTCAGCCTGCCCCAGCTGCTGGAGCTCGCCGTTGTGAACTCCAAAGGCACGACCGTGAACTACGATGCACTGCACAGGCTGCTGGAGGGCATCCTCAGGGGCCTGGGCCTGTGTGAGCTGCCTGGGCAGCAGCAGGGGCTCAGCCCAACGCAGCCGGAGGGGGCCCAGCCTGCCGAGGCCCCCCCCGGGCTGGAGGAGGCGGCAGGTGGGACCCAGGCCCGGTCCAAGGGCCAGGAGTTGCCGGAGCACCTGCTGCAGAAGACCACCAGCAGCCCCCGGGTCGCCTCTGCAGCCGCTGATGTGAAGGAGGTGGAGGAAGGCGGTGTGAGCGGCGTCTCCAAGGTAGAGGCTCCTCCCAGTGCCCTGGGTGCCCCCCACTCCGAGGTGCCCCCCCCTCCGGGGGCTGTGCACTGCCCCATAGAGCAAGGCCTGCTTGAAGCCCCTGCTCACGGTGGGGATGGAGTTTGGGCCAGGAAGAGCTGAGATGCTGCTCGGGTGGCTCTGGGCCCTCCCGCCGTTGCCATCCATGAGCGGCGGGTGCGACAGAGCACCCGGTGCCCCCTGGCCGCAGGTTCAGCCCCCCGGCTTCCAGCCCCACCACCCTCTCCCTCCCTCCCTCTCTTCTGCGCTCCTGAAAAGCCAGGGATGGCACCTGCTCCTTGGGCAGATGAGGTTCCCTCAGCACCTTGTGGGCCTCATCTCCCACCGAAAGGCCCCCGGGCTCACCCAAGCGCTCAGCCCGACTTGGGTGGGCGCTGCAGGGGGGCACTGAGCTGCCTGGCACAGAGCTGCTCATGGCCCTGCTTTTCCCGAGCATCCCCAGCGGGAAGAGAGGCGCTCAGGGCCAAGGAAAGAGCTGCCCCAGCACTACAGGGCCGGATCCTGCCGGGGCTGGCACAATTCGGGAGGATGTCCCCTGGGGGGTGGGCAGGGAGCACTCGCCCTCTGCGGGGTGGGTCTGGCCTCTGCTCGGTGGCTCCGGCTTCGTTAGTGGCGGCCACCAGTGCCCTCCCTGGCCAGGCTGCCCTCGAGGGGTGGCAGCAGCTCCTTGCCCTTTGGATCCGCTCCAGCGCTGGCACAGAGCCTGGAGCGGGCAGGCAGGGCCAGATCCGTCCCTGCTGACGCGAGTTGTGCAATGGGCCCAGGGCAGGGGTGAGGGTCCCTGGGGGCTGCTGCCCCTTCTTGGCTGTCGAAGACACGGTGAATGGAAAGCGCTGGCCACAGTGCCCTGCCCGCTTGGCTGGGCCGGACCCTGCGCTGCCCCCCCTGCTCTGGACAGACCAGAGCCGGGGGCCTGGTCTCCAGGCACCCTCCCCTGGGGCTCAACCCCCCCTCCCCTTCTAGGTCCTGGTGCTCTTCTTGAATCTCCTGGAGGAGATCAGCAGGGTGAAGGTGGCGGAGGACATCAGGATGATCCAGAAGGCACTCGGCTTGGTGAGCTGCTGCTGCTGGTGTCCCCAGGAGGGGCACTGGTCCCTCACCCCCCTCCATGCCCCTCCCTGCGGCCCTGGGTGTCACACAGCATGAAGGGCCCCTGGGGGGAAGAGTGCGTGGGAAGGGTGTCCCAGAGGGGCGCGTTGGGGCTCAGCCCACCCCAGCTGCAGCCCCCCACCCTTCTCCTGCCAGGGCTGTCCTGGGGAGGGTAGGAACGGGCACCACTGCCTGCGGCACAGGCTGCTGGTAGAGGTAACTGCAGGTGTCAAGCAATGTGGTACTGAGGTGCTTCTTAACTAAAGGGCCATAGAAAGAGTCATGTGGGTGCTGGGAAGGAGGGGAGATCAAGATCTACCTGTGCAACACAGCCCCGGCCCCCAGGCAGAGCCCTGCCCAGCATCCCTCTGCCTTGCACCCAAGCTCCTTTGTGGATCCTTCATTCCAATCTTACAGCTGTCCCTCTCCTCTACCTCCCCCAGGGGAACCTCGGCGATGCTGCCAGCCAGCTGCCAGGCCACCGTGGGCAGACAATACCTGAAAGTGGTGTGGCACGGCCACAAGCGCATGTGGATCCCTCTGAAGGACAGGGGGTAGCTGCATCCCCGGGGGACCAGTGCACCTGGTCCCTCCGTGTCGGGTCCCCAGCAGTGCTGGGCAGTGATGCTGTGGGGCTTGGCACTCCTGCTGCTCCTGCCCCAGCCCTGGCTATGTGGCTGGGCTGACCCCTTGATCCTTCCTTCCCCAGGAAGGTCTGAAGGAAGAGCGGAGCCTCTGCCTGGCCCCGGAGGAGGTGAGCACCATGGTGTGCTGGGAGGTGTTGGAGGGTTGCCTGGTGGGCAGCAAAGCAGGAGAGAGAGGAGGAGGAGGAGGTGGCCGAGGTCTGCTGGTGGCAAGTGCTGGGGCATCCTCTCTGCAGGAGCGCGGTCCCCAGCGCCTCCAGCTGCTGCACCCCCAGGGCCTCTGCAGAGGTCTGCCCAGCACTTGTCTGCCCTGCGCATCCCTTGTCAGGCAGGACCTGGCATCGGCAGAGTGTGGGCAGCTCCTTGGCTGGCCCGACGTGCACTTTCTGAGCATGTTCTCCTCAGCAAAGGGCTGTGTTTAGGCTGGTGGGGAAAACCAGTGGGTGCTGGTACCTCCTTGAGGGGCCGGCTGCACCCATGTCCCCCAACAGCCCCTGGCTCCCAAATCTGGACTGGGGCTGCTGCTCCTGAAACGGCTGGGGAGGGGCTGTGGTTGTGGGAGCTCGAGGGGTGTCCGTGGGGTGTGCACTTTGCCTTTGGGCTCTCGTGGAGTACTTGGGTTTGGCTTGGTGAAGGGGGGGAGGGGTTGGGGACAGGGCAGGGGGGCTGTGGGTCTGCCCGTGCTGCTGCATTTCTGCCCATAAACCTGCTCCCCATTCCTGCCTCTTCCCAGGAGGGCACTGGGGGCCAGTCTGCCCCTGCTGAGCCCCAGGCTTCAGCTGTGGACACGCTGCATGGAGCGAGCTCAGCGCTGGGGCCGAAGGAGCCCCGGACACAGCCTGCCCCCAGCACCACCAAGGGGAGCCCTCAGAAGTGGGCAGGCGCTCGCTCTGATCAAGCAAGGACTTCTGATGGGAGCACCACCTCCCCGGGGACACAGCCAGAGTCCCCTGGGATCCAGGCCACTCTTGCAGGGGTGCAACCAGAGGCCTCCAGCACCCAGACCGCCTCCTTGGAGATGCAGCCAGCACTTCAAGGGACCCAGGGCAGAGGAGCAGAGGTTCAGCCAGGCCCCCTCTGCACGGACCCCAGCCCTCAGAGTGCAAAGGAGGTGTCCCCTGAGGCCACTGGCCCTGCTCAGGGGATGCAAGTTGATGCTGCAGGTCCTGTGGCTGCACCCAGCATGCAGCCTGCCAGGGCCGGACAGCCAGCCCCAGAGACCTCCTGGGCAACAGCCCAGGGCTTAGAGATGCCCCTCAACATTGTGTCCCCCTTGCAAGAGCCAGCGATGGGTTCACACTCTGACCACTCTGCGGACACAGCAGAGGCTCTACGCCAGGTTGGACAGCTGGGCCTCCTCTACACAAGCCTGAAGGAGCAGGTGGCCCAGCTAGAAGCCACCAAGGCAGGACATGGAGAGGTTGAGAAGCTGAGCCTGCTCTTCCTGAAGGAAGGTGGGAGCCCTGGGAGGGCTGGTGGGGAGCATTTGGCATGGGGCCAGCCTGGCTCAGGGGCTTGTTGTGGGGCCAGGCTGGCCCCAAGGGCAAGACCCCACTCACTGAGAGCATGTCCCCTTGGATCACATCCCTCTAGGCAAGGAGAGTATCAGCAGCGTCCTGGCGGACCTCCAGGACCAGAAGTCCTCCCTGCAGGGGCTGGCTGGTGACCTGCAGGGCGAGAAGGGGAAGGTGAGCCTGCAGCAGTCCCTGATGGGGCTGTGGGGATGGGGGGTAGGGAAGGGGCAGCCGAAGGGCCTGCGTGCTGGGACAACATGGGGGGCTGTGCTCTGACTCTGGTACCGCTGCCATTCCCAGATCAGGCAGCTGGAGGATGTGCTTCAAAAGCTGCAGGAGGCTGGATCTGCCTGCCAAGAGGATGACAAGGAGACTACACTGCACCTGGAGTAAAAGGATGGGAGAGGGTTTTGTGCCTCGGGGGGGTGGTGTGTGGGTGGGGGCTGCAAGGGATCCTGGGGGCTGGGAACATCCCGGTTTGGGGGCAAGGGCCACCCCCCAAGCAGCCCCATGGACGCTAACCCTGCCCGTGCCCCTGTCTCGCTGGCCAGGACCATGGTGCGGGAGCTACAGCAGGAAATGAGGGAGCTGAGGGAGCAGCAGCTCACAAGCAAGGCCACGTTGGAGCAGAGGGTGACAGAGGTGGCTGCCCAGCTGCAGGAGCAGGTGAGGTCCAGGGGGAGCATTCCCACTGCCCGCTGGCTCCGTGGGGTGGTCCTGGCATGGCTGCCGGCTGTATCCCCTGGCAGGATGGGGCCAACATGTCTGCGCGGCACCTGGGTTTGTTGGCTGCATCCATCCCACCTCAGAGCCAGTTCCTTCTCCCTTTGCTGCAGCTGGACAAGCTGAAGGCGATGGAGAGGGGCGTGGGGCAGGAGCAGGCAGTGTGCCCCGACTGCAACATGAACGCCAGTGGGCAGCTGGGGCAGCTCCTGCAGTGCTACAAGAAGCTCCAGGAGCAGGTGAACTCCATGTCACAGCAGGCAGTGGGCAAGGTGGCGCAGCAGCTGCCGGGGAGGAGCCAGGTAGGGAGATTGCTGGCATGGCGGGCTTGGGAGGGGGCTGCTGGGACACCCCCGGCTGGTTGTGCTTTGCTGTAATGTGGGGGGGGCCCTTGCTGCCCCTCAAATTGGCATGGATGAGTCAGCAGCGTGGAAGGAAATGAAAGGCTTGATGCAAATGTCCTGCTGGCACTGAGAGCCTGTGGCCACCGGCCGAGTACCCTGGCTCTAGTCCCTGCGGGCAGCTAGACCCCCCCCTGCCCCGCCCCCCAGTACAGCACCACCTTGTTGTCTTGCTCCCTGAAGCAGGACAAGGGGCTGCTGGAGCACATCCAGGCCAATGTCAGACAGACGCAAGAGGACTGTGACAGACTGAGCCATGTCACAGGGAATCTCGTAGCTGACTGTCAGCGGAAGCAGGGAGACCTAGAGGTAGGTGGCTGCAACCCCTGAGGGGTCAGAGCATCCTCCAGGCAGACCCCCAGCTGGGGCCCACAAAGGATGTGTCCCTGCCAGCCTGCTGGCAGCCCTGTGGAGGGGCAAAGTACCTTTGCCAGAGGTTTTTGGGGGATGGGGAGGAGTCGGGAGTGCTGGGCTGGCCGGGAGGCAGTTCCAACCCGGCCATGGTGTCATGGGGTGCTTTCTGTGTTGGAAGGTTCTGTTCCAGTCTGTGGAAAGACTGCAGAGGGACAAAGCTGCGAAGGAAGACCTGGCGCTGGAACTGGAAGTGGTATGGTCTTGAGGGGGTCCTGGGCAGGGTGATAGATGCTCCTTATCACTTGGGGTGGGGGCATTAGAACTGGCCTGGGGGAGGGAGGATTTCCAGAGCAGCTGCAGGTCCCTCTGTCTCTCCGTGGGTCCCTTTGGCCGGTGGGTCTGACCCCACGGGGGTGATGGGGTGAGCAGGGAGGGCCCCACAGGAGCACTTCTCCCTTTCCCCTGACACAGGCTGGCCCTGCCTGTTGACCTCCATCCTTTCCCCACCCCACTCCTGCCTCTTTCTGTTGCCAGAAAGCAGACAAAGCTGCCCTGGCCGGCAAAGTCAACTGCACACAGTTTGAGTCCAACATAGAGCGACTGTACGAGACCATAGAGGAGATGCGGAGCCAGGTGACGGGCCAGGGGCAGGGCTGGCAGCAGGTCCAGCAGCAGCTCAGTGAGCTCCGTGAAGAGATGGACTCCAAGGTGAGGGGTGGCTCATCTTTGTGGTGCAAAGCTGTCACTTCCAGGGTTTGGCAGCCGAAGGCAGCATCCCTGTGAGGATCCCTGCTGCTGCCTTTTCTCTGGGGACCATGATGTCCCGTGCCAGGGCAGCTGGCTGAGGGTGTGTGTGTCCCCACAGCTGGACTGCCTGGAGCTGGGGCCTTTCCAGCAGGAGCTAGAGAACTGGAAGAGAAGCCTGAAGCAGTTCAAGGAGAGGCTACTGGCGATGCCTGACAGCGGAGCTGGGATTAAGAAGTGAGTGCGATGGGGCCGGCGATGGCTTTGGGGACAGCACTTGCCCTGTTCCCTCGGGCAGATCCTCCGGTGCCCAGTATGAGGTGGAGCTTTTTCCCAGGCAGGAGCCCACAACCAGCTGCTCTCCCCACCGTAGCCCCTTTCTTTTGTAAGCAGCCAGCGGGCTGGGACCTTACTGGGCTGGTAGGGGACCCAGCAGGCTCAGAAGCTGCTGTCCCCTGCCAGACACTGTAACTCACTACAGCCAAGTGCCCAGCACCCTGCTGCTGCCCGCCAGCTGCCTGCTTGTGTGTCGGCAAGGCTGTGCCCCCCCCAGGAGCTCTCACCATCCCTTTTGTGTCCCCACAGGCAGCTGCTGGTCCCATTTAGCTGCCTGTCCTGTGACCGGCCCCTCAGCATGCTCGTGCCTGGCCTGTGAGTATCGCTCAGCAGCGGTGCATCGGCGGGCTGTGTGGGTGGGACAGGGGGAGATGGGTGCTGGTGCTGCCCTGCTGCGCCAGGCACAGGTGTGAGGGTGTCTGCCTCGCAGGGGCTGACCCTGCCGAGGCCTCTGCCCACCTGTGGGGGGATGGGGACCCCTGTCTGAGGGTGGCAGGCAGGGTGATGCCGTGGGGTACAAGCCTGCGAGTTTGGGGCTGCTGGCTTTAATCCAGGGTGGGTTGTTTGTCCCAGTCACTCACACGTGGCTCCTGTTCTCCCCAGAACGAACCCTACGCTGCCACTGCTGCCACCACTGCCCCCCTGCCCCGCTGCGTACCCCCATACCGCTGTCAAGGCAGAGGGAACTCAACAGCAGAAACACAGGTAGGGGACATGGGGACCCATCCCTGGCCCTTGGGGTGCGAGGTGTCCCTGCCCCAGTGAGGGAGGGCTCTTCCCCGGGTGTGGACAGCGGGGTCTGGAGGTGCCCGGGCAGGGCAGGGGAGCAGGGATGTGCTGGGGGAGGGTCAGCTGTGCTTGCCCCGGGTCTGTGGGGTTTGACAGCCCTGCCCTGCGCTGCCCATGGAGCCCAGCTCTCTGCCTCCGTGGTGCTGAAGCCAGGTGTGATGAGCCGTGCCTGGTCTCAGCCTGCCCTCGGGCTTGGTGGGGCATCAGGTGCCTCCTGTGAGACAAGTCGCCAAGGTTCAGCCCCGCAGCTGGGGCAGCCCGGCTCCTGCCTGCCGGTGCCCCGTGCGCGGGGTGCAGGCACCTGCCCTGGCCACGGCCGGCTCCCCGGGCAAAGAGCAGAACTGGTGCGGCTGGGTGGGCGCGGATCTCCTGCGGCAGGGGGAAAGGAGCCAGGAGGGACACAGCCCGCTGGGGGGCACCTCCTGGACCCCCTCCCTGGTGCGGTAGGGTGGAGCACGGGGTGCCACAGTGCCAGGTGCTGAGCATCCCTGTGCGCCATCCCACAGAGAGCAGAAGCCTGAACGCCAGTACCCCACTGTGCCGCGGCAGCATGGTGGCCAGCACACCCTCGGTGCCCCGCTGCAGCGCAGCTCCACGCTCCAGCCTCACCCGCCCAGCACCCTGCGGCTGCACAAGTCCCACACCCAGCTCCCCATCCAGGTAGGGATGACAAAGGTAAGGACATGGTGGGGGTGACCAAGGCTGGGAGGGGGATGCTGAGCACGGGGAGGGCTGTGTGCCTGTTTCCCCAGGGAGAGCTGGGGGTGGGAGGGTTGCCTGGGGATGCTGAATTCAGCCAGCCTGCTCTCTCCCTCCCAGCTCGGTGACGAAGTGGAGCTGGTGGGCCGGGATGGCCGCATCTACAAGGGCCGGCGGCCTCTACTCGTGGACAAGGAGGGTACGGCCGGGGCATGTGTGGGGAGGGGATCCAGCGCATGCCAAGCGGATGGTGGGTGGGCAGGGTGTCCGTGGGGTGCCGGTGTTTCCCCTGTCTCCCACTGCCATCTCCTGCTACTGGGGGCAAGCAGGGGTCTGTGCCCCCAGCTGGGCAGGGTGGGAGGGGGTCTGGGGGGGGAAGTAGGAGGGAGGGGGAGGGCTGGCACATGGGGTGACTGGTCCCCACATTGGAGCTGGAGTGAGGTGGGGGGCCATGGTGGGGCAGCCCTGGCCAGTGTAGGACTACGGCCTGTGTGCTTCAGGGTGGGGGCCAGGACCCTGTTTCGGGCTGTCTCTGGCCGAGCCGCTGCCCCTGCTGCCCGCAGCTGGCGCCCACCCCCTGGGGGCTGCAAGGGGACTAAGCCCTGCTCTTCACCCCCAGGCACCGCCACCTCACCTGAGCAGAAGCCAGCAATACCCTACAGCCAGCCGGGCCAGGCAGCACCGGGAATCTTCATCCAGCCCCTTCACCACAAGTCCAGCAGCATGCCAGCTGAGTGGGACTTGGGGTTCCTGGGCAAACCCACCCCCTCGAGCAGGAGCGCGAGCAGTCACAGGCAACAGCACTAAAGGAGGACAGATAGCAGGGTGCCTGTGGCGCCTGAGGGCACTGGCTGGGGGGTGGCATGGGGGGGCTTCAGTGGGGGGTTTCAGGGGGTGGCATGGGGGGGCTTCAGTGGGGTGGCATGGGGGGGCTCGCCCCCATTCTTGGTGCCCTGCCAGGGATCATCCTCCCAGCAAAGAGAAAAGGCGGGGACAGCTGCTGTTAAAAAAGTGATTTTTTTATTATTATTTTTAAATTAATAAAAAACCTTCAACCTGTTTTTGTGGGTTTTTTTGTTTTTGTTTTTTAAGCAAGATTGATTTGAAAACTAAAAAAACTCCCAGTTCCCCCTTTATGGGGAAGGGCCATGAACAGCTATCACAGGGACAGGAGGGGCATCACCTAGATAAATCCCCCTCAGCCCTGGGGGTGCCAAGGGAGGACAGGGCAGGGGCTGCTGGGGTGAGGGGAGGGGGAGTCTGTGCAAGAAGCCAGGCTGAATTTTGGAAATCAGAGGAGAGGCGTGTTTGCTCTGGGCACTGCCAAAAGCACCTGGGCAGTCCAGAGCGGGGGTTGGTGGGGGGTCCAGCAGCTCCATGCCATGTGGCCACGATCCAGGGTACCACCGTGGCCACAAGCCAGGGTGCTGACTGCCACCTCAGTCCATTGATATTTTTATTACTCCCTGCTTTCCCTCTCCTGCCCTGCTGCAGGGATGCTGAGGGCAGGGGAGTAGCTGTAGGGACAACCCCCCCCACCCCCAACCAGGCAGCTGCCTCCATGCTGCTGCTCCTCCTCTCTGGATTTATATATGTTAAGATATATTTATATATTATAGTTATATATTTAAAAAAAAAATAAATGGGGGGAGAAAAGACCAGCTAGCAACTCTTGCAGAGGCTCTTGTGGGCCAGTGCCCTCCCTGGCAGTATCCTCCCCCAACCCCACAAAATAATAATAAAACCTAGAAAATTATTCCAGTGCGTTTGTCAGGGAGCCCCTGCTCCCAACGCCCTGGCCCAGCCCCCTCCTCAATTCCCCCCTGCCTCTGCCAACCCAGTCTTATCTCTGGCCATCCATGGTGGCCACGGCTTTCTGTGGGGGGGTGGCAGGTGGGGGGGCAGGGGGCCAGGCGGGCTGCGGGTGGTGCAGATGGTGGTGGAGGCCGTGGGCGGTGGGCGAGGAGGGAGGCAGCCAGGCGGGCTGGTGGCTGGGGGGCGAGGAGGCCCAGAAGGGGCTGAAGCTCCCCGGAGGGGAGCAGGCCATGGAGGTGATGGGGCTGTTGCTGCTCTGCAGGCTCTCGGAGGTCCGCAGCTTGGAGAACATGGCCAGGGCATCCGGGAAGTTGGGTGGCGTGGCCGGCGTGTTGCTGGGGGTGCACATCTGCGGGAAGAGAGGAGAGAATGGGCATCAGATCGGTCATGGATAGTTTTGGGGTCCCAAGCCACCCGCAGGAGCCAGACCCATCACAGGTTCCCAATTGCATCCCACCCCTGGGACCCTCGAGCCCCAGGGGATGCTCAGAACCTGGGTCTGGCCAGTCCTGGGGTATCCGGCGCTGCCATGCAGACTCCAAGGGTGCAGGGGGCTCCCCCAGAGGCGTGGGGGCTGCCTGAGGAGGGTCTCCAGCCCAGCCTCGGGCAGGACAATTTGGACCATCCAGGGTGCTCAAAGCCTGATGTGTGAGGAGGGTGTTGGGGTCCCCCCTGGCCCCCCTCCCCTTTGCACTCTATAACAGTGGGTGGGCCCCATGCGGTTCCCGGTACAGCCCCTGCTGCGCACCCAGCTAAATACAGCACCCAGCCAGGAACGGATCCGGCCCCTGCCCAGCCAACCTCGCTGGCAGAGGAAAATCTGGTGGGGGTCCCGGTCCTGCGCTGGGGCTCAGGGGCTGGCAGCACTGAGGGCCCCAATTCACCAAAGCATGTGCTACGCTCTGAGTGTGGGGGATGTTAAAGCCCCCCAAAGGGGATGGGGAGGGGGCTTCACCCCAGTAGTGAAAAATAGGGTGGGTGCCGGCCGGAACACCTCTGCTGCCTCTTCTATCTCCAGAGCGGGGTTGCTGGCAGGGAGCGTTGTGCCACAGGCTGCTCTGAACATGCACGGGGGGTTAGAAATAGCAGCGTTTTGTCCAGCCAGGTCCCTGGCGAGGTACAGTCTTGGGGGGGCACTCCCCACCCCCCTCCTCCCAGCTAGATCAAAAACTCCATGGTGTTGCACGGGGAAGGGATCTGTGTATGGGCAGCACGTGTGGGCAGGGGGAATGCACTGGGAGGGGATGCGTGGACACAGAAGTGGTGCATGTGCAGGGGGCTTCACCCCTCTGGGTTAAATCCATCCCAAATCCCTGTCCCCCTTGCGGAGCCGCAGCTCCCATTGGAGCTCGGAGCACAGCGGAGCATCTCGCCAGCTGTGGGGATGCAGAGCAGTGCCAAGGGGCGAGGGCAGCGCCTGCTGCCTTCAGCACTGGGGAGCAGGGGGACACATCTGACCGGCAACACTCCCCCTTCCCAGGGTTTATCCCAGAATTTGCCCCTGGCTGGTGGTCAGCAGCCCCAGCACACGCAAACACCCCAATCCCTCTTCAAGGTTCCTCCTCACCCCCATCCCGGCCACCCCGGGATGCAAGGAGGAAGGAGCCGGGCACACTGTAGCTGCTCCCTGCTCCCCCCCGGCTGCAGGCAAGCCCCGGCCAGGGGGGTCCCAGCTGCACCCGTTCAAAGGGTGCTTCCCCACCTCGAGGAAGCAGCAGCCAGCAGACTGGCGCTGGCAACGGGATGGATGGGCTCCCATCAGTGTGAGGAGCTGGGGCACCCCAAAAATGCCATCAGAGCCAGGCTGCCACTGAACGGGTTGGTGGCAAGCACGGCCATTCCTCCCTTGCTGCACAGAGACTTTTGGAAAACTTATTTCAGAGCTCACCTCAAAGTGGTGGTAAACCAGATCATTTTTTTGTTTGTTTTATACAGCCTATAAATTTGGCAGTATCTGAAAAGATACTTGTTGAAAAAAAAACAAAACCCCAAAAAACTTCAAGCAACGGTGTTTTCAAAAAAACACCACCACAGCCACGCACCAACCACCACCCTGGGCTGAGATCGGACACGGTGCTGGAGGGGGGGGACACAGCTCTGAGCTTCTGGGGTGGTGTTTGCCAGGTTAATTTCAAACATCAGTTTAAAAAACCCCGTAAGCATTCCCAGGCAATTATTGCCTTCCTCCTCCAACACTTTTTGTTCAGGAGCCACTCAGCTGTCAGAGGGTCGGTCCCACCATGAGCTGCCGCACCAACACACTGCACAGCTCTGGTGGGTCCCTTCCCTGCAGCCTGGACCCCCGGGGGTTTTGCTGGGTGCGGGAGCCCCCCCTCCATGGGGTGAAGGCATCGTGCCGCCCCACGCTGTAATGCTGTGAGTGCTGCTGTGCTCACAGCTTTGTTCTCTGTCACTTGAAAAAGAAATAGAAACCGCAACTGTAAAGCCCCTCATCTCACCCCCAGCCCGGAGCCGTGCGGGTTATTTTAAACTGCAGGAATCAGGATGCTGGGGGGGTTGGGGTGGTAGGAAAAAAAAAAATGCTAAAAATGCAAGGCAGTAGTATTTAGGGAGAGGGTGGAAAGGTATTTTGTCACCACGTGGAGCACACGGTGTTAGAAAAACACGGCGGGGAAGGGGGAGAGCTGCCCCAGGTGGCCACGGTCCTCAGTGGGTCCCAGGGTGGGGGTGACAGGGTGGCTGCAGTCATCAGTGGGTCCCACTTGGGAGCACAGGGACGGGCTGCAGGATGGGTTTCGTGGGAGCTGCTCTGCATCCCGCTTCCAGCAGCTGCCCAATGGGAATCACCCCAATGAGGCTTTTGGTGTGAAAACACAGCGAGGCCTGGAGCTGGCTGGCAGCTCCCAACACCTCTCCCGTCCCCTATCCCACTGGGAAAGAAGGTTTTCCGCGAGGTGACCCTTTGCCAGCTCCCTGAGGCAGCAGGGAAATGTGCAGGGGAAAAAGGAATTACAATAAAAAGGGTTTAAGCAGGAGCCGGCCGGCAAAATTACTTTCTCCAAGAGCGAGCGGTGGCTGCCAGCGATGCCGGGTGGGCTGGCCATCTCCCGACAGCAGGAAAAAAGGGGCAAAAATCGGCTGAGTCCAGATCCGCTCCTTCCCCCCGCACGGCACCGCTCGGCAGGACAAAAAAAAAAAAAAAAAAAAAAAAAACAACAAAAAGGTGAAAAAACCCCAAAGAAACACAACAAAACCCACCCCGAGGGGGGTAACTTCCTCCCCTGGACCCAAGGGGACGTGCCCTCGGCCAAGGTCAAGTAGCCTTTGGGGAAGGGGGGGGGGGTCGCAGCGGACCCCCAGCCCTGGCCCGGGGAGCCCAAGTGGCAGCGCGATGCTCGCCGAGACCAACTATTTCCTGGCAGACATTTTAGCTCGTGTTTACATTCGCCGGCTGCGTGTTCCTCCGGGCGCAGAGCAATATGGCTGGCAGGGGAGCTGACAGCTCCACGGCCCGGGGGGGGGGGCTGCGGACCCCCAGGGGGGCGGGGGGGCCTGAGCTGGGGGTGGCTGTAGGTGGTGGTGGTGGGGGGTGTGTGCGGGGGGGTTGGTAGTTGCCGGGGGTGGGTGTAAAGGTGGTTTTGGGGATGGGGGGTGGGGAGGGGATGGAGGGGGGTCAGGGGGTGAGGGTCTCACTTACCATCTGGGGGGGGTGGTGGCTGCTGGGGATGTTGGTCTCCTGGAAGAAGGCGCTGAGGGCCGTCTGTGGGGACAAGCTGTCAGCCCCAGCCCACCCCAGACAAAGGGGGAAGGGGAACACGCCCCCCCCCCCCCCAAACCCGCCCCGCAGCCCCCACCCCCGTGGGACCGCCCCGAGGGGCACCCGCGACCCCCTCCCCGCCGAGGCAGGCCCGGGGCGGGGGGAGCCTGGCGCTGCCCTTCACCCGACCCACGGGGCATCGCGCCCACCCCCACCCGGGGGCTCCCCACGCCGGGGGGGGTGCAGCCCACCCCCCTCCCCTTGTTTACCCGGCACCCCCGCCCCCAGCTCAGGGGTGGGGGGGGAGTCGCAGCTCAGGTCACGGCCCGAATATAAATAGACGCGGCGATCGCGGAGCCGGTCCCCCCACCGCGTGGGTGCTGGGGGAGGGGGGGGGGGCAGCCGTGCCGGCCCGGCCACGCGTGTCGGTGGGCCGCAACTGGGCCGGCCTTCCGCCCCGAGGCCCTGCGGGGTGGCGGGGGCTCCCGGTGCGGGGCACCCCGGTTCGGGGGTGGGGGGGTTGTGTGTGTTTGGGGGGGGCCCGGCCCGTACCTCGAACTGCCAGTGGGCCGCCTGCAGCAGCTGCTTGGCCTGGTCGGCGGCGCAGCCGGCCGCCAGCACGAACTGGTTGATCATCACCTGGTGCCGCAGCTCCTCCATGTTCACCGACATGGCGGGGGCGGCCCCGCCGAGCGCTGCCCGGAGCGCGCCCGCCGCCCCGCGCCGCGCCGACACCGGGGGGCGGCGGAGGGAGGGGGGGCACCGGCGGGGGGGGTGGGGGGGGCACACCGGGGAGGCCCCGCCCCCGCGCCCTGATTGGCCGCCGACGCGCCGCCAGCCCCGACGGGCGTTCAGTTCGAATCTTCCAGCTGCCCCGGCGCCGCGCCCCGCCCTTCTGCCTTCCCATTGGTCGATGCTTGTGTTTTGGCTGCAGGAGGCATCGCTATTGGTCGCTGAACCCCCGGGAGGGCGGGGCGGCCGGTGGAAGGAGCGGCCGGACCGCTGATTGGTTGCGAGGGTTTTTTTCAGACGGCGTTGGTGACGTCACGTTCATTGAGGAGGTTCATTGAGAAGCGCGGGAGGGTGGGGGTGGCACCCCGGGGCTGGGGCTGCTCCGGGCTGGGGCTCCCCCCGGCACGGCTCCCCCTTCCCGGAGACCCCCTGCCCCCGGGGCAGCGGCCCCACCCCCACCCGGGAGTGAGCCCCGGCCCGAGCTCACCCACCTGGCCTTGCCCTAGGAAAGCCTGGGCTGGGGGCTCGGCTGGGGGCTCAGGCAGAGCCCCTGGGTCTGGAGCTTTGGGTGGTGGGTTTTGGTTGTTCTGTTTGGGATTTTTTTGTAATAGAATATTTAAAATTCTGGTGACTCGGAGCTTCAACAGCAACCTGCGAGGGTGAGCTTCCCCCCCCCTCCCCCACCCCAGGCCCACCTGCCCTCCTGAGTTTGGGGACTGAGCAGCACGGGCACGATGCACGCCTGGAAGCCTTTAATGAAAAAGGGAAAAGTGGAGTTTAAAACCCAAACGAATAAATCGGGGACTTTGCAAATGGATGGCGTGGAAATAGGTCGAGCTGAAAAGAGCCCCTGGAGGTTTGGCTGTGGCAGTGGTGACCAGCCAGCCAAGGGATGGAGACTTGAAGTGCCATCTGTAGCTGGTTACCTCGGCAGCTGGTGGGCGAGGGCCCACCTGGGGCTTCTGCAAAGTCCCGATGTCCCGTGGGCGGTGGGGTTCAGCAGGCAGCAGTGTGACGGGAGCAATGCCAGCGTATCGTTTCCCCAAGCTGGGCATCACCCTGGGGTTTTCAGGGGATCCCACTTGCCGGGATGCAGTGATGAGCCTGGAGGGTCCCGCTTGCCCAGCTGAGATTTTGGCAGCTTCATCCTCCTGGAGCAAAACCAGTCCTGAGGCAGGTCGAGGTGTAAGAGGAGCAATTCCGGAAGCTGGGATCCCATCCCTGCCTGCCTCCTGCATGTAGCCCCTTTACGCACAGCCCTGGAGAGTGCTCAGGGCCTCCTGCCTGCCAAAAACACCCACTTGCCTGCACAGCGCGGCTTCTAGCTGAGTTCGCAAAGCTGTGAGCAGCCGGCCTCGGGGAGCACCTGCCTGTAAAAACCAGGGAAAAGCTGCTTGTGAGCCCTGGCTCACGAACCCGCGGGGTTCACGTGGGCAGCGGGCATCCGAGGCTGTGATACAACGCAGCGTTAGTGACATTTGGAAAAGCAGCAGGACCTTCAGTCCTTCAGGATGAGACCCTGTACCCAGCCGGCCTGCTGCAGACACCTCAGCTGTTCCCACCAAACAAAACAGCTGGTGGAGAAGCCCCGTTTTGGGGCAGGGTTTGCAGCGAGGCTTCACTGTCAACTCTCCCTGGCCTGATTCTGCATGAGATGCTCTTCCATCCTCCCTGGCAGGCGCTGGGACCCACAAGGGGTGTGGGGTCACCCCTCCGGGCAGGGTGTGGGCTCCCAGCACCCTGCTCCACCTTCCCAGCCAGGAGCTGCTCTGGGAACCAGCCTTTGGGGGTAACAACGATGTGGCAGCCCCCGTCAGGGCTCAGCACCCACGAATGAAGGGGCCATTGTCTCCCCAGCCATCGTCACCCTGCAGGGCTGCAAGCGCTGGCATCAGAGCCAGCCCAGGACTGCATTGTTGGCTCTGCAGCTTGTGCAAGTGACTGCTGGAGGGACTGGGAGTGGACTGGGAATATGGACAAACATTTGCTGCAACAGGTGAGCCTCTCACTCTCCTGTTAAACCTGTGAGCAAACCGCTGTGCCCTCCCGTGACTCGGTTTCCCTCTCAGCACGAGGAGGCAGGAGCAGGATCCTCTTTCCCTGCCAAACACGCACACACCAAATCCCACAGCTGGGCAGCATGAGCGCGTCAGACTTGCATCTTGCCCAGCAGCAAGTGCATTTTGGACTTAAACGTTGCTTTTTCTCTGTGCACTGGATTCCCCCTCCCCATGGCCCTGCTGGGTCAGCCCCACTGGGGTTTGCCCTGGCTTTACGTGCGCTGGGGCGCAGCATGTATGCAGCCAGGCAGGCTTGGGAGGGAACCTGCCCTCGAAGCCGTATCGTCACCCAGCTCCTGCCAGCGCTCCCGCACTCCACTGCGGCACTGTCCTACAAAATCCTCTGCTGCAGTAATCACTGAAAAAAAAAAACCCACAAGCCGTGCATGCACACAGCAGCTCTGCGTGTAATGACTGCTGGGTTATGGATCTGCACGGGGATAACTTTGAATTATTATCTGCACTAAAACCCTGCAGTCTGTTGTGTGCCGGTAATGAAATGTGCTGGCTCCCTCTCCTAGGCTCGTGTTTCTCCCTGTTGTTGCTGGCTGGAGCAAGGCAGGGGAGCGGGGCCGCACCAGCATTCAGCAGTTCTGGGCTGCACTGGATTTTTAAACAATCCATGCGCAGAACAGGGTCCCCACAACATGCACTGGGGTGAGCAGGGATCAGCCCCTGGGGTCTCGGGGCTCCCAGCTGGGTGCCAGCACCAGGAGCTGGAGCAGGCTCCCGGCACTGATGTCGCCCTCGGCTCCTCTTTGGCCGATGCTCCCCTTAGCACCCAGCCCGGGTGTGACATCCAGTGGCACCGACACGGTGTCACTGCTGGGGTTGGGGGTCCCGGTGTGACAGTGGCAGGCTGACAGATGGGGTACAGAGCTGCCCCTGGGCTTGCCTCGGTGGTGGCTGCTCTTCGGTTTGGCTTTTCTCAGCCGCTGTTGGGACTGTGCAAGTAGGAAGCCGTCAGGGAGGGAGAAGCTGTGTCCCTCTGCGGGGAGGTGTGAGGGGGGGACCCCCGGGGATGGCCTTGGCACGTCACCGCTGAGTAGCCGAAGACATTGGGGCAGCTGATCCACCTCCCTGCACATCTCCCGTTTGATATTTATAGCACTCGTGTTATCAACTCAAATCAAAATCATGTGATGCTCCACTAACTTGCGCTGCAGGACTAATTAATTACCCATGTTTTTAAGTGAGCGGTCGAAGGGTCCATCCTTCACCTTTATCTCCAAGGGGGAAATGCGAAGGTGGCCCATGCTTCCCAGTAGCTTAACACTGAGGGAACTGGGGGAAGCTGGTTGGGGGAGTGTTGGGGCGCGCTGGAGCAGACAGGCAGCTCCCTGCCTCCAGAGGCAGCGCCCGGCAAACGCAGCTGCTCCTGGTGCGGAGCGGAGCTGGGAAGGCAGGATGGAGGAGATGGAGGTGTGTACTGGGGGGGCTTTAATCTGACCCCCCTCTCCAGCACTATGCAGCCCTGGGGTGCTGCGGGAGCGGCTCAGCCCCCGTGCCAGCCCCTGCTCTGTCTCCTTCCCCCTGAGCCAGGCGAGCTGCTGGGAAAAACGGGGGGCTTGGCCTTCTCCCGGGCGGCTGGGGGGTACAGGGCCAGAGGGGCCGTGCTCTGAGCCAGCCCGGGGGGGGCAGGCTCAGTCTCACCCAGGGGTGAGGGTGGGAGGAGGGTGATGCTGGGGGGGCGGGTCGGGTCACTGGAGTTTTCGACTGGGGGGTGTGTGGGGTGGGGCAGGTGAATGGTGCAGGGGGCACCAGCGAGCGGTACTGGAGCAACTGGCGGCACTGGGGGCTCGCGTGTGCCACCGGCGGCGGGGGAGCACGGGAGCAGGGTCCTTGTCCCCCGAGCCGCGGCGGGGCGGGGCGGGGCGGGGCGGGGCAGGGCAAGCCCCGCCCGGCGCGGCCCGGCCCCGCATTGGCGCAGCCCCGGCGCTAGCGCGGAGGCGGTGCCGGGCGCGGCGCAGAGCGCAGGATGCTGCGGGCGGGGGCCGCCGCCGCCAGCCCCGGTGCCGGTCCCGGGCGGGAGGGCGCCCCGCCGCATCCCGCCCGCTGAGCCCCCCCGGCCCGGCCATGGGGGCTCTGACCAGCCGGCAAAACGCAGGGGTGGAGGAAGTGGATATCCCCGCTAATTCCGTCTACAGATACCCCCCGAAATCCGGTGAGCCCCCGGGGGGGTCCCGCGTCCCGGTGCCGCTGCTGGGCGGTGGGGGGGGGGAGCGAGCAAGGCAGGCACCGGGAACGACCTTGCTGCGGTCGGGAATGCCCCTGCGCACCCCAAAGCAAACCCTGACTGCATGCAGCTGGGGGGGGGCACCCTAAAAATACAGGGCTGGTGCTGAGCACCTTGGCTCTGTGGGGCGCGGCAAGGAGGGGGCACCCCTGGACCCACCCGCGGGGTGCCCCCTCTCCGGGTACCCCTTTGCCAGCCAAACCCGGCTCCAAACTTGGCTGAGTTGATGCGACTTTAATGATATTATTATTATTTGTATGCGTGGCCCGTGGCGTTCGGGTGGGAAAGCTGGAGCTCTTTTTACAGCTGGTGCTGGCTGCTGGGGAAAAGCCTGGATTTATGTTCCCAGGAGGGTTGATGGAGGCTGGGGTGGGAAGGGTCGGAGGGGGGGCCCCTTTGCCAGGGCTCTGCCCCATAGAAGCACCCTAGTCCCTGCCGTGGGGAGACTTCTCCTTCCCCGGCTCCTCGCTTGGAGGCTTGGCGGTCATGTCTCTCCCGCTCCCAAGGCCGGCTCTGTCTCAAACCTTGTGCGTGACCTTGGAAAATCCGGCCCTCCCCTCCTTGTCTCGCTTTTCCCTGCAAAGGACCGCTCTGAGCGGGTGTCCGGGGGGGGCATGCAGGGGTCGCGGTGGGGAGAGGGGATGGAGTCTGCTCCTTGGGTGGGTAGTGCTTCAGAGCTGCAGAAATACTGATATCGGTGGATGATGCCCTGGAGCACGGTGTGTGCATGTAGGGATTGCCACAGGATCCTTGTGGCACTGAATATTATTAATAGGTAACTATTTTGGTAGTTAATAGGATAAGGTAAACGCTTGGATCGTTAGTGCTGTGACAAATTACTTGCTAATTACAAATAAAGACCTCCTTAGGAAGAATTACAGCCAACACAAACCCCTACTCTTGTCTTGAAAAGCTGTGCTTAGCTTTTCTTTTTAAATTTTAATCTAAACTGGGTTGTACGGTTGGCCAGCACATCTGCGGTAGTGCGGGTTAACTGGGGCGCTGCGGGCCCGAGGCGGCAGCCTGCCCTTCTGAGGGCTCCCCCTGCTCCCCCTTTTTCATGGTTTCAAGGCCTCTGTCACCTTGATGCCAGGTGAAGCTGGACCAACCCATCGTGGGTTTGCTCCTTGCAGGGGCTGTGGCTCTGTGCATCAAGGGATTTTGGCTTGGAACACCTTAGTTAGGGGCTCTTGAGATACCTGGGCATGAAGGAGCCTGTACCGTGCCCTGCTCAGGGGGAGCAAGTGCACCCAGCTGAGCACTTCCAAACTCATCTCAGCTGGCAGAGAACACCTGGCTGATGCTTAACTCTGGCTTTCAGGGAGAAACTGGGGCTCCCAAGTGTGCTCAGCTGGGCCCTACGGATGGGCCTGGGCAGAGCTGGTGGGGACAGTCCTGGTGCTGCCTGGGGTCCTCGGGGAGCAGGGCAGGAGGTGCCCAGGTGCCATGGCCATCTGTGCTGGAATGAGGGGTGGGCTGGTGGCCGCAGGAGATTATGGCTGGTTTGCTTTTAATCTGTGAGGGGATTTGCCTTCAGCGCTGCCAGCAGCCGTGAGGGAAGATGTGCCAGGCAGCGGAGCTGATTCCTCTGTGGCGGCAGCGCATCTCTCGCCTCAGATGCTCCCTGGAAACAGCCACTGGCTTTGGAAACGTGGCCCAGATGGGGCCGGGGGGGGGGTCTCACAGGACGCCAGGGCATTTCCCTCTGTGAGACATGGCTTTGGCTGTTTGGTTGCAGGCTCACTGGGGATGGCCAGTGCCACCCGTGGGAACAGGGCAGCCACATCTAGTCCCCATCAAGCATCTCCCCTTCCCATCCTGGGGGTCCCGTCCCCTCCAGGCAGGGTGCAAATGGCATTAGTTAAACCAGTATTTTAAGGCAAAGGCTGAGATTTACTTCAGTGGCTCTAATGTCACGTCAGCAAAGGCGATGGGAGGGGGAGCAGGCAGGGGCTGTGTGTGGAGCCCGCTGCCTGGCTAGTGGGATGGCTACCGGGGCAAGTCCTCGGCTTTCAGGCCCTGACCCTGGCCAAGGCCAGCATCGAGCTCCAAGGGAGGGGGGACAGTAAGTGGGACCTTGGCTGGGAACAGGAGCGAAGGGGTTACCCAGGCAGTGACACCCCCAGATCTGGGGGCCCAGCCCCGGGGTGGTGCCACTGCCATGGCACAGGGAGCGGTCTGGGGGCTCTGGGGGGCTGTGGTGGGTGATGGCTGACGCAGCAGTGCTGTGGTCAGGGTTTGGCTTTGCCTCCGGCTGCTGCTGGCTCTGGCTGCCTGCTTTAGAGTGCTGAATTAAATAAGCTGCAGCATGCCAGCTCACCAGGCGGTGATGGGACGCCCCGGGGCAGAAGCACCCAGTGCCTTTTAACTGGCCAGGGCATCACCCAGATGGTGCTGTGCCCATCACAGCACCCCGTGCTGGCACGTGCTGCCACGGGGTGTCCTTGTGCCAGCACCATGCCATGGCCACCTGGCTGGGGTGACTGCAGGCTGTGCAAAACCCTGCGCTTCCCTTGCTGGGAGTGTGCAGATGGGCTGAAAATGAGCTTTTCTATTTTAACCCTTTTGGAGAGCAGGGCTGTGACCCTGCCGAAACATCCAGGCTCTGACACTCAGGAGCCAGAGGCTGCGTTGCCAGAGCCAAGCCAGACCCCAGCAGGGCAGCGATGGCTTGGGGGACGACGCAGGATGTGTGCCCATGTGTGCCAGAGCCATGGGCACAGCCAAGTCTGCGCCTGTGGGGTCCTCACCTGTCTGGGACATCTGGGCAAGGTGGCATCCCTGGCACTCACGGAGACAAAGGGCTGACAGCCTTACGGCACTGGCTGGTGCCAGATATGTCCCACATGGTGGTGTCGGCAGGCATGCAGGACACACTTTGTTTGCCAGGAACATCATGCAGTTTTGGTTTATTCCTTCTTTCTAGCAGCTGCTCTGTTCAGCCCTTCCTGCACACTCGCCAGGCCTCTGAAGTTTAAGATCTCATTAAAACCTGGCTTTCCCTCTGCAATGTGACTGTCCTTGACGGGCTTTCCTTCCCTGGGAGTAGGCGTTGGTTAAGGATTTATAATCAGCTGATAATAAGGTGGCTGTGGCTGGAAAGGTTCTTCCCTCCTCTGTCACCCAGCTGTGCCCATGGGGTCACCGGCACCCAGTGGGGCTGGCAGGCTTCTGCCGATGCCCTGGGCTTTTCCCACCATCACTCCAGGCTCTCATTTAATGGCAAAGTGTTTAGAGGACTTTCCCTGGGAGGGAGCACAGGGCCCTGCTGTCTGCTGCAAAGGGGGAGGTGAAGCCCCTGGGCCACTTACGGGGTGTGCTGGGGAGCCTGCAGCGCCCAGGGGTGCTCCCAACCCCTGGCAGAAAGTGTTGGGTGATGCCAGCGTGGTCCTCACCTGCTCTGCCCATCCTATGGGAGCCCCCAGCATCCACCAAACCATGCCTGGGGCCATCACAGAGAGCCTGAGCTCCATTTTCCAGCTTTTCTCCAGTGCTGGGGTAGCTTTTCTGCAGGTTTTAAAAATATTTTTTATTATTATTTTCACCCCTCCCCATCTCCAGCTCTTGCCCCAGGTCAGTGCCAGGAAAAGCTCTGGATGACCCTGTTCTCCCCGGCCGTGCCATTGCAGGCAGCTCTGAAGATTCTTTGCTCTTGGGTTTATTTTTCACGTGGCTGCATCCTTCCCTGGGGAGCTGCCTATAAATTATGTACATGGAAAATGGGACCAGAAAGCAGCAGGCATCAATAATTGATGGTTGACGTTTGCTAACGGGCGCCCTGCATCCGGGCATCCCTGTGCCACAGGGCCTTTGAGTGAAGCTGTATGGCCCCTCTCATCCCTCCCGCCCCGGCGTTAGGTCCTGTCTCCTCCTACCCTTTGGGTTTGGGCTCAGTTTTAGTTTTTAAATGCAGTATTAAGGCCTGATCCACCCCTGGGCAGTCGTTGCATCTGCTGGAAACCGACTGCAAGCTCTGACTTCAGTCTGCACAAGCAAAGCCAACAGCCCAGGCTTGAACTCCTTTATCTGCAGACCCCAAAGGTTTAGTTTTGGGGTGTCCCAGGGGCGGGGGGGTGTAGGTGGCTCTGTGCTCTTGGGTTTTTGTAAGCCAGACCCTGTCCCTGTGGCTGGTGGGATGCAGGGGGCTGTGTCTGTCCTACATCTGTTGCCTCTCCTGACCCCCGGTGCTTCTGCTCGCCCCACTCTGCTGCCCCATCCCTCTTCACCTCCCCATTTCCATTCCTTTTCCCAACGCAAGAAGTCCCAACCGTCCTGCCCAGGCTGGATCCTGTGCCATGGCGTGCTTTCCCCAGGCAGCCACAGCCCCGATCTTACAGACAAGGAGCTGGCACCAGTCAGCTCCTGGCCAGGCTGGAAGGAAAAAAAAATAAAAAATCTCTTCTTGTGAAGAACTGCCTGACCTGGGGGCTGCTTCCAGCTCAGGGGACAGGACACGCTGGTGTTTTGGCTCTGTGCTTCACCCTGTGAGGGAAGAAGGGATGCTGGTTGTTGTCTGGCATTCACCAGGGCAACGTGCAGCGCTTTGCAGAGGGGTTGCTGACCTCCTGGAGGGTCTACAGCCCCTCAGAATCCTCCCTCCTGCAGGTGAGCCCTTCCTGGGGAAGGCTGCAGACTAAGAACTGACACAACTCAGTTCAGGTGTGCTTTGCCCACCTTTCTGGTGGTGGCTGCAGCAAACCTGGGAAGGTGTCTGGCCTCAGATGGCCCAGGGGGTCTGCAGCACCGGGCTTTGGGTGGCAGCAGCCCTGCCTGTTTTGAGGGCTCCGTGCCTGGCCTGAGCCCCCCGTTCCCGGCAGCGTCCGTGAAGATGTGGGAGCCATCCTGGCTTGCAGTGCTCGGGCAGGACAGGCTGCGGCCGCTGCCTCCCCTGCCTCCTCGGGAATTTTGCTGGTGTTTATGCAGAGGATTAGGGCTGCTCTGCCCTCCCGGGAGCCATCTCCCCTTCCCGCTCGCAGACCTGGATTCGGCCGCCCCTGCCAGCGCGGGGATGGCTGAAGGTCGGGGTGACCTTGGGAGGCTCAGGCCAGGCTGGGGCTCGCAGGGATTTTCCAGGCAGGGAAAGGGGAGCAGGCGCCGCGCTCCGGGGGGATGCAGCCGACGTCCTGGGGTATGAATCTGCACCCATTAAATCCCATGGGATGGAGCAGCCCCCGTGCTGGGCGTTGCTGTGGGGCTGGACCCCTGCCCCCAGCCTCTCCCCATCCCAGCTCTGATGGCCGGGCAGGGATTGCTGGCAGCAGGGGGATGTGGGCAGGGAGAGGGGAGGGCAGGACAAGCTCCCCTTCCTCCTCTGCCTGCCTGGGGGCCGGCAGTGTCAGCTCAACCCAAAAGGCTCCCAGCAAGGTGTCCCTGGGAGCGAAGCCACCTCTGAGCCACCAGTTCAGTGGCTTCATGTCGCTCCATCACCTGATTGAAGCCCCGGCCTCGCCCCCCCCCCCCCCTCACACTCAGGTGGTCTCCGTTTTCTTTCCAGGGAGCTACTTTGCCAACCACTTCATCATGGGCGGCGAGAAGTTTGACTCCACACACCCCGAGGGTTACCTCTTCGGCGAGAACAGCGACCTCAACTTCCTGGGGAACCGGCCTGTGGTGGTGGGCACCGGGGGGATTGGGGCTGGGGGGATCGCTGGGGCCCAGCCATGCCCCTTCTTCCCATGCTAGTGACTCTGTGTGTCATGGGGGTGCATGGTGTAAGGCTGCTGGCTGTCACCCCCCTGGGGCAGAGCCAGCCAAGCATGCCTGGGGTAGCCCGAGTGGATTCTCTGATGTCTAATACAAGGGCTGGCTACTCGCTCTGCTAGGGACTGACCCGGGTCTCAGCCTGTCCGCCCGCATCCGTGCGCTCCACAGCAATGCCACGTTACTGCTGTGTCTCTCGCCTCGCTGCCAAGCTTGGGTTGCAAGGGGTGAACAGGTTTGCAGGTGGTTGGGAATGGACTGATGTGGCCCTGATGGTGACTGAATGCCGATTGTGTGACATCTGCCTTTGGGTGCAGCTCTCTGCAGAACCCCTGTGGTGGGTCAGCGGACCTGCTTGTGTTTTCTGACCTGCAAAGGCTGCTTGGGTGCACAAACCCACCAGCTTAAAAACATGAGCTGGTAAAGAAGGTGGCGAGGGGTAATGGGCTGATTTAGCACAAGTCCTTCCCTCTCGCTGCCTTTCCCAGCTCAGCCAGGAGCCATCTCCCAGCCCACAAGGGAGCATGTGGTGGGGGACGTGCCAGTGGTGTGGGGTAGAGTAGCTTGAACAGGAGCAGGTGAAAGTGTTCCCCAAACTCTAGCAAAAAAGGGGAGAAAAAAATTAAAAGGGGCTGGGGGAGGCTGTGGGCAGCACTGATGGGTTTTGTGGTGCTGGGTGCTGTGGCTCCAGCTGGTCCCAGGGCACGAGGAAACACGGCTACAGGGGAGGTCCTGGGACCCTGTGGTCCTGGAGGTGTTTTTTCTGTTCGCTGCCTTTGGAAAGGGAGGACGTAAGAGTGGAGCCGTCCGCACAGCGGGGTTTCAGCCATGGGGGTAACGTCCTCTGCTCCTGTGGGTGCATCTCAGCGGGGCAGCTTGCCAGTGGCAGCTAGAGCAGTGCGGGGGTCACGCATTAAAAAAAAATAAAAAATCAAAGTGAGAAATTAAAAGGCACCAAAGCTTTTTTTACTGTGTCAAGATTAACTTGCTTGGTGCTAGTGGCCCGGCTCTAAACCGCTGCCTGCTCTGTGTTGTGCTGGTAAGGCTGCTGCTGTCCTGGTTTGTGTTTCCTCCTTCAAATCAGCTTTGGCAGCGTTTTGGCAGCATCGTACGGTCCTTCAGTGGGGAAGCACCCAGCCCTGGGCTGTGCCAGAACAGGGATCCCAAGAGAGCCAAGGGCAGGAGCACCCCCTAGAACCTGTGAGTGCTGGGTGGGCGAAGCCAGCGCCTTTCTCTCCATCCTCTGTGCTTCCCCAGAAAATGTAAAGTCAGCACTCGGGTTGTCAGTGAGCGCTGAGAAATCCTCTTGATTACAGTAAAAGCCTCTAAACTGCCCAGTGAGCAGTTCCCAAGTCAAATGCCCTGACAGCAGAAGCAGCGGGGAAGGTAAAGGAACAGCTTGGAAACAGCAGAGAGAATTAATATAGCGTTGCAAACTAAATTGCATTGCTTCGGCTTAATTACTGACGGCCCTGGGCTGCAGAGCGGTGGCTGAGGTCCTGTCTCCCTGGGGATCAGGGGTGTTTTGGGGCTGGGCTCTTGGGTCAGGCCAGTTTTGGGGGCTCAGGGAGGGGTCGGGGAGGACCTGTGTTGTTTCTGGTCTGAGCCTGTATCTAGGCACCGTTTGGGCATCTCTGATGCTGCCTTCAAGACCTGTCCTGATGCTTCTTGGCTGTGATGCCTTCGTCTTCTGGCCTGCTGTGAGAGCCCTGGCTGGGCTGGAAAGATCAGAGCTGGCCAGTGCTTTTTGGTGGGGGATTTATTTTGGGATCCTTGAGTATCAAAGACCAGGAGGTCTTGGAAAAATTGTGGGCCAGGTCCTCTCTGAGCTGAGCACCTTGTCTGAGCTACTAACAGCGCTGCTGCCGTGGGGATGTGCAGAGCACCCAGAGGCTGTGCAGACTTTCCCCTCCACAGATACGTGATAATCTGGATTTTCCAGCTCGGAACAGGTTCCCAAGGGGCTGGGAAGGGTGTTACAGGTTTAAGTAGCTGCTGCTGTGCTGCAACACCCCTGCAGGGGCTGAGGAGCAGAGAAGCTGCTTGTGGAGAGCACAGGGGAAGCTGGGGACTGTTGAAATGTGCCCCTGGGTTTCCCTGCCCATACAAACCCACCTGGGTCTGCTTCTAGAAAAACCCCGTGAAAGATTTTTGAGGGTGCTTTTTGGGTTTTTTTTTCACTCTAACAGAAGCCAGCCTGGACCAAATGTTGCTGTAGGCACATGGACAATGTTCTTAGATGAGTAACGGTTGCAGTGAGGGTTTTTTTTCCCTGTTGTTTTTCATCTTGGTTTACATCGAGGAGATGTGCAAAGTCCTTTAAACAGCCCCTTTATGCTGTGCAAATCCAAGTTGCAAAATTTCGTTTAAAAAAAAAAACACCCAACCCAACCCCTCCAAAAAAAAAAAAAAAAAAAAAAGAGCCTGCACGTGGGTGTGAAAAGGCCCAACTGTGATGGCAAAGTGGTTTCTGCAGCATGAAATTTGCCTGCGGCACTTCCCCATCCTGCCCAGCCCCTGCAGGGCTGCACCCAGGGGACCTGGCTGCCCCTTTCCTCCTCTGTCACCCACCCCTGGGTGCTGCGGCGGGAGGGGGCTTGCACCCACGGGTGCTCTCCCTGCCAGGGCGAGCTCTGCCACTAACTGCGGGATGGTTTGGGTATGGCTCAGCTGTCTAAGGTGCAAATGAGCAAGATTGGATTACTTCATTAATTTGAACAGCAGAGGATGTATCGTGACAGGGCACAGTGCGTTGTGACATGCCTTTTCTGACTTGCTCCCTTCCAGCTGCAAGGGGTGATTCTGCAGGTGCACATTTAGTGACTCGTTAAAAAGCACATTAACACCAGATTAATGACTCAGCCACCCTTTTCCCCTCCCAGAGGGAAGCGAGGGGGCAGCAGTTCCAGGGTGCTCTGGGCTCATCTTCAAAGATTCTGGTGCCATCAGCCACACTGGGGCCAGCCCAGGCTTTAGCCTTTCTATGCCGCCAGTGGGACCAGAGACGTGGGGTGGTGGGACACAGGAGGTGATGCTGGGATGGTGGAGGAGGGATGGGGCAGGTCTGTGCCTGCGCTGCCTGATCCTGTGAGCAGCCTGTCCCATCCCATCACTCTGAGCCCAGCATGGGTCCCCCAGCCCCATCCATCCTGCTCTACAGGCTTTGGGGACGGGGAGGGTTGGCAATGGCTTTGGGGACGGAGAAGGTTGGCAATGGCTTTGGGGACGGGGAGGGTTGGCAATGGCTTTGGGGACGGGGAGGGTTGGCAATGGCTTTGGGGACGGGGAGGGTTGGCAATGGCTTTGGGGACGGGGAGGGTTGGCAATGGCTTTGGGGACGGGGAGGGTTGGCAATGGCTTTGGGGACGGGGAGGGTTGGCAATGGCTTTGGGGACGGGGAAGGTTGGCAATGGCTTTGGGGACGGGGAGGGTTGGCAATGGCTTTGGGGACGGGGAGGGTTGGCAATGGCTTTGGGGACGGGGAGGGTTGGCAATGGCTTTGGGGACGGGGAGGGTTGGCAATGGCTTTGGGGACGGGGAAGGTTGGCAATGGCTTTGGGGACGGGGAAGGTTGGCAATGGCTTTGGGGACGGGGAAGGTTGGCAATGGCTTTGGGGACGGGGAAGGTTGGCAATGGCTTTGGGGACGGGGAGGGTTGGCAATGGCTTTGGGGACGGGGAGGGTTGGCAATGGCTTTCCCATGTGAGGGCGCCAGGGACATGGCAAATGGGCACTTGGCTCTCTGTGGGGGTCCCCAGGGCCACGTGCAGTTTAGTCTTGTCCCCTCAGTATTGGGGTGCAGGGGGTGCCTGGCTGTCCCTGACCTCCCACCACTGGGCTGGGGGGGGCGGGGCGCACGAGGGACCCAGGCTTGGTTAGCTCTTCCCTCTCCCAAGGCAGCAATGGAGCCCTTAGGCTCTTGTGAGCATCTGCCATCCCCGATGGCACCTCATGCTCCGGCTGTCCCCTGGCACACGGTGACAGCTCACCAACAAGCCGGGTGTTAATCCCCGTGTAAGCCTCTGTCACTCCCACGTGTGCTTGCGTTGTCCCCCCGGGGAGGCTGATCCCTCCCTGCGGCTCAGCCTGCCTGGGAGACAGTGGGGCGGTGGGTCTGGCGTCCCTTCCCCAACACCCCAGCTCCCTTTGGGTGGCTGCAGTGCCAAGGGGAGGGTGTCCACTGGCTGCCACCATGTCCCCTCTCCCCAGCAAGTCCTGTAGCCTCTGTGCAGGTAGACAGGGAGGACCGGGAAGGACAAGGTCACCTTGGAGGATGGTGTGACACCTTTCCCTTGTAGTGCTGCTGGCTGCCCTGTTGGCTCCTTGCTTTGGGAATCCATCCCAGGGAGAAGACAAGGACACTTGTGCCTGTTCCTTGGCTGCAGGCAGAGAGGGAGCTTCGTCCTCCCCCTGACCAGCCTCATCCAGCAGCTCTGCGCTGCATCAGCAGCCTAAAAATACATCAGCAGCTGCCTGCCTGCCCCGTGCCCCGTGTCCCCCTCGCCCTCCAGCTGAAGGGTCGAGGAACAACCCCTCTATGTGTGTGCCTCCACCCCGGTGAAGCTGTCACCTGCAAAGTCTGGGCTTGCTCTTCGCGGAGGGAAGGCCGTGCCATCATGCTGCCTGGTACCCAGGTGCCAGTGGGAGCTGTGAGTGCTCAGCACCCATCGGGATACGCAGGCCACCCTGGGTCCCTGTATACAGGGTGATGGGTCGGGGCTGGGTCACTGGGGAGTCTGGGGCTAAGGTCCGTGGCCACTGTAGTCCTGCCACGTGTGTCTGCCTTCACCGGTGTCTCTCTTGTCCTAGTTCCCTTATGCTGCTCCACCTCCTCAGGAACCCGTGAAGACCCTCAGGAGCTTAATCAACATCCGCAAGGACACCCTGCGCCTTGTCAAGTGAGCCCTGCAGGGGGAAGATGGGGCCGGGCACCACATGAACATGAGCCCTGGGGAGGGAAGGGTCTGGCTGGATGCTCCCAGGGGATGCTGAGCACGGGGATGCTCTCATCGTGGCGCAGGCGGATGCAGGGGACAAGCCATTGCTGTACACATGTGCCCCTTCCCCTCCTGGCACGGCGAGCTTTCCGCACGCGGGCACTGGCTGTGCTGCGGGATTAAAGGAGCTTAGTGCTACCTTTGAAGTGCTTTGCTTTTTCTTCCTCCCCCGCCTTGCAAAGGCTTTGTTGGGGGGAGGCTGGGGATTGCAGCCAGGCTGGGAGATTTGGGATTACAGCTGAAATCTGCCTGCAGCGCTTCCCAGTCTGCAGGCTTGACCTTGGCCATGCTGGGCCCTCCTGGCGTGCCTCGGTTTCCCCTGATGGAGGGGGGCAGCCCCTTTTGGGGCCATCGGTGCCGAGGGCAGCCTCATGGCAAGGAATCAGTCTTGGAGCACCCCGAGCCATCCCTGAGGGGTGCCTGCCTCCCGGGCCCTCTGTACTCCCCAGGTGCTCAGAGGAGGTGAAGACCCCGGGGGAAGAAGTCAGTAAAGCCAAGGTGCACTACAACGTGGAGTTCACCTTCGACACGGACGCCCGTGTGGCCATAACTATCTACTACCAGGCGACTGAAGAGTTTCACAATGGGGTGGCAAGGTGAGGAGCCTCAGCCTGCTGTGTCCCCCCCAGCTAGGGTGTGGGGCTCTGCTGATGGACACGGAGCCCTCTCCTCGCTGGAGCATCTCCCCTCCTCAGGGCACAAGGCAGCTGCTGATGGTGCTGAGGATGGAGGGTGCTCCTCACCTCTGCCAGGTCCCTGCCAGCCCCCACCACTCCTTCCCCATCCCATCCTGCTCCCTTTTTACCTCCAGGTCAGGGCTGAGACCAGGAGAAATCCTTGCTCCTGCTGGTCCCCACCAGGTTGGCTGTGGAGTTGTCCCTGTCCCCTCCTGTCCCGCGTTGGCTGCCCTGGGGTTATTTTTAGCCTTGTGGATTATTTTAGCCCTTTTTAGGACTTCTCACCTCAGCCCCAAGAAGGCATCCAGGAGCAGGGGACAGGAGTGACACCTTATCTCTTCCATCTTCCTGGCATCCCCATGAGCCAAGGGACCAGGAGGAGCACGGGGACACCCACATGTCCCTGACTCTGTCCTCTCCCCACGGGACAGCTACATTCCCAGGGACAACAGCCTGCAGTCGGAGACGGTGCACTACAAGCGAGGGGTGTGCCAGCAGTTCTGCGTGCCCTCCCACACTGTTGACCCCTCTGAGTGGAGCGAGGAGGAGGTGGGTCCCACCAGCTTGTGGCATCAGCCGTGGGGTTGGGTATGGTTATGGATGTGGGATGAAGCCTTCGTCACTGCTCCATCTCGCCAAGCCTCTCCTCCTGTTTCTCTCCAGCTGGGCTTTGACCTGGACCGGGAGGTGTACCCCATGGTGGTGCACGCGGTGGTGGATGAAGGAGAGGGTGAGGAGTGGGTTCCTTGCTGGGTTGAGATTTCCCAGTTGCTGGCATTGTGATGCCCACCCTTGCACCAACTGGGCAGAGCCTCCTGCTTTTCCTCGCTGTCACCTGCGGCTCTGCCCCATCCCCTGAGCCCTGCGTGTCCCCTGAGCCCATCCCTTTGTGTCTTGCAGAGCACACTGGGCACTGCCACGTGCTGCTGGCCACCTTTGAGAAGGTAAGTGCCAAGATGGGGCTGTCCTGCCCCTGCTAGCCCCATGCCCACCGGGTATGAGAACCTGGAGAAACCCTGCGGGGCTCGGGCTGGTGCTGCTGGGCTGGGGCTCTTTTGGGGCTGCTCCTGAAATTCTGGGACCATCCCCTAATTTTAAGCGCCCATTTTTGAGGCATTTGGTCTCAACTCCATCTTCTTCCTTCCTCCCACAAGTCTCCAGCCTTGCAACGTGCATGACAGCCCACAGCTGCCTGGTACTGGGGTGTCAGGAAAAGCCAGAATTGCAGCAGAATGGGCTGGACGGGAGCAAGGAGGGAGTGGCAACAGCTATGGGGCGGGTGGGTGCTGCAGCACCGGGGTCCCTGGGGTGCTCGGCCCCGGTGCCCACCTGTGTGCTCTCCTCCCCTCCAGCACAGCGACGGCACCTTCTGCGTGAAGCCCCTCAAGCAGAAGCAAGTGGTGAGTGTTTGGGTGTCCCCAGGGTGGTGGCAGCTACTGCCCTGCACATGCTTCTGGAAAAGGTGACGAGGGGCTTCTGGGGAGCAGCAAACCCCAGTGCGGGCATCAGTGTGCCCCTGCCCTGCTCCTGCCTCCCAGGGAGCTTCTCGAGTGCAATGTCAAGTACATCAATGCAAAGAGAAACTGCAGGTGTTGGGGTGAGGAGGGCTGGCCCAAGGAGGGGGCCAGGAGCCGTGGGGGCTGCGGTGGGCATGTCTCTGCTCCTCACCCCTTCCCCCTGGGGTTGCAGGTGGATGGTGTGAGTTACCTCCTGCAGGAGATCTATGGCATCGAGAACAAGTACAACACACAGGACTCCAAGGTACGCACCTGCATCCCGCCGGTCTTCCCTCTTCCCTTCCCCTAGCACGGGTCTGGCCACTAAAACATGCTCAGGGCGAGAGTTTGCAGCATGGCACGGAGCTGCCTGGGGTGTGCGGGTGTTTGGGGACACTTTGCGCTGGCATTGAAGCTGCTGGAGGCAGAAAGCTGAAGGATTGAGCTTTTTTTTTTTTTTTTTTTTAGCCCCATGCTTTGTGGTCCCTTATGGGGGAACTGATGGCTGGATCTTAGGGATGGCTTAGGAGGGCACTGTGCAGCTCAAAGCATGGGATGTGCCTCATGCTCTGTGCTGTAGGTATAAAAGTTGGGGTGGAGGTTACATCCCTCCGTGGGGTGCCTGATACCTCTGGCCCCATTTCCCAGCCTTCAGGAGGGGAGGGATAAGGTCCCAGGGTTGTATTTCAAGAGCAGACAGCCCAGGGACAGAGGCAGGACCCCACAGCGAGCTCTTGGGGCACCCAGCCAGCATTTTAGGGCATTCACCCTCGTGCTACATGGGCTGGGGACCCCAGGGTCAAGCGGTTCCCATCTCTCCCGTGGGGCAGGTGGCCGAGGACGAGGTGAGCGATAACAGCGCCGAGTGTGTCGTCTGCCTCTCAGACGTCCGTGACACCCTCATCCTGCCCTGCCGCCACCTCTGCCTCTGCAACACCTGCGCTGACACCCTGCGCTACCAGGCCAACAACTGCCCCATCTGCAGGCTGCGTAAGGGCTGGGGGGGCAGCTGGCAGCTGGGATGGGGTGGATGGCATCTCTGGGAGTGGGCTGGCATCTCTGGGAATGGGCTGGCATCTCCCGTCCTTGGGTCCCGGTGTCCCTCCAGCCCCACATGCAGCGATGCTGTGCAGTGCAGGGATGCCCCTCCTAGGAAATGGGGTGGCATTTTGCAGGGGTGCGTGGGGGTGTGTGTCTCCTTTCAGCACCTGGTTTTCACCCCACCCTCTATCCCTGCTGTCATAGCTTTCCGAGCTTTGCTTCAAATCCGAGCCATGAGGAAAAAGCTGGGTCCCCTCTCACCTACCAGCTTCAACCCCATCATCGCCTCGCAGACCTCTGACTCCGAGGAGCACTCGGTCAGTGCCTGGCTGAGCCTGTACCCCCCCCGACCCCCACCCCAGAAGCTGTGGGATCCCTGACCCCCTTCACCCTGCTGAGGTGGGAGGTTTAGGGGTGCACGTGTTTCCTGCAGCCAAGGTTAATTTATTTAATGCAAATTGATCTTAGAAAAAATGCAAGGTTGATATTGCAGGGAAAGGGCTTTTGGTTGGGTGGAAAGACCACAGGTTTGGGGCTTTCATTTGCGCAGGGAGTTTGTCCGTTCTGTACCTTTTAGCTTCTCGGGGCATCCTGATCCCAGCGGGAGTCAGGGAGGGAGGCAGGGATATGGCCTGGGGAGGACCCTCACCCCATCTTCCCCCTCTCCCCAGTCCTCGGAGAACATCCCCCCGGGCTACGAGGTGGTGTCACTGCTGGAGGCCCTCAATGGGCCACTGACTCCCTCGCCAGCCGCCCTGCCACTGCGAGCACTGGGGGACTCCCCGGGCACGGGGACCCTGCCCTCCTACGGCAGCGATGGCCCCCTGCCCCCCCTGCGGGCCCTCTCGCCCCTAGAGCGTCTCCCTGACTGTGGTCCTCCAGGGCTCAAGCTGAAGAAGAGCCTCTCCAAGTGAGTACTGGGGTGAGCACAGCGTCCGGGGGCTCTGGGGTTCTGGGGGCTGTGGACAGGGATGAAGTCCTCTGCTGTGCCCCCTCCGGGCAGGTCCATCTCGCAGAACTCCTCCATCCTGCCCGAGGAGGAGGATGAGAAGTCATGTACCGAGTCAGAGCTGAGGGTCTCCAGGAGGAGATCCCCTGCCCAGCGCGAGGAGGTGAGCACTCTCCGGAACACCAAAACACACTGGTGCTGAGCCGAGGCACTGGGGTGGGGGTGGCATGTTCAGGGGAGACTTGGGACCAGCAGGGCTGGCTGGGGTTTGCCCCTCCTGGGTCTTCCTCCATCCCTAAGGATGCCCGGGGGAGGCTGATCCACCCCTGCCAAATATTCCCCATCCTCACCTCCCCATGGGCTCTTCTTCTTCCAGGAATGTGGTGCGACACCAGACAGCGAAAATCTCACCCTGTCATCGTCGGGAGCCATCGACCAGTCCTCGTGCACTGGGACACCCCTGTCCTCCACCATCTCGTCCCCAGAAGGTACGGCACAGTGGGACTCACCAGTGTTGGCAAGGCAGGAGAGCAGCATTGTAGTCTTGGGTCTGTTCCGCTGCGGGGGGATGCAGGGTGGGCTTGCATGGCCCTCTTCCTACCCTGCCATAGACGCTGCACGAAGCCCCAGGGTGTCACTTCTGCGTCATCACCCATAGACCTGAAGATGGGGGGCATGAGGGCACTGATTGTCCCTGCTTCATCACCCCACAGACCCAGAGGTGGGGGCACGGGGGCACCAATCACCTCTGCTTCATCACCCCATAGACCTGGAGATGGGGGGACCGATTGCCCCTGCTTTGTCGCTCCATAGACCCACAGACGGGGGCTGTGAGCCCCAGGGACCCGCTGCTGGCAGCTTTTCACCCATCACACCTCCATGGCATGCAGCAAGTCCTCGGCTCTGCACCCCGCTCCTCCCCGTTAGCCCCCTTTTCAATTAGCTGGTGCTGTGCCGTGACTCGCACTGGTGGGCTGGGGGGATCCAGCAGCCCCGCTCAGCCCCCGCTCTCCCCCAGAGCCCGTCAGCAGCAGCCTGGCTCAGTCCGTCATGTCCATGGCCTCCTCCCAGAGCCAGCACTCCCAGCTCAGCACCGACACAGTGTCCTCCATGTCCGGCTCCTATGTTGCTCCTGGCACGGAGGAGGAGGAGGAGGAGGAGGGGGACATGCTCCCCTCACCTGCGGCCGCCAGCGCCACAGCCTCCGACGGAGAGGTAGGGGCTGGGGGGCTGTTGATGGGTGGCCGTTGCCCCCAGGTTCAAGAACTTCCCCATGGGATGTAACTTCTCCAAGCCCACTGGCACCAGACTTTATTTTTTATTTTTTTCCCCTTCCATCTCTCTCACTGTCTTCCTGCAGTCGACGCCTGTGGAGTCACCAGATATGAACTTCGTCAGCATCTCGGCGGAGGAGCGCGATGCCGAGGTAACTGTAACTGCCAGGTGGGGCTGGGAGCCGTGGTGCCACCCAGCACAGCGCGGGGACCCCGGCCGTGCCCAGCTCTGGGTGCCCATGGAGGGGGAAGCTGCACGGCTGGCACCACATTCCCCCACGGCTGGGCTGGGGAAGGGGCTGCCCCCATGTCCCTGTGAGGCTGCCCTGGGGATGGATGGGGCAGTGGGGCTGTCCCCTGTCCAGGATCATCTTCCTGGTCCATGGGAACCCCCGGGGCCAGGGACGTTCCCCCAAAGGGACCCAGGGACAGCCCCCGGCGTGGTGCTGGGACGCTGTAGGGCTGCTAACGCTGGCTGCCTCTTGCCTGTGCTGCAGGGCAATGACGTGCTGGAGGACGAGGACGCCTCTCCCACGCAGGAAGACGGTAAAAGGCCCCCGGTTGTTGTCCCCTTACTTTCAGTTCACTGTCACCGGTGGGCAGCCAAGCGAGTGGCAGGTGCTGTGCTGCCCCCAGCTCCCCTGCCTGCCAGCTGCCGTGTCGGGGAGAGCTCTGGGTGACTCCGTGGGCACTGGGGCTGGGAAAGCATCTGTCACAGCAGAGCCACCCACGGGGGGGTTGAACACCGGTGGGTGGGGGAAGTCAGCTGGCCACAGGGACCCCGGTGAGCGCAGTGCAGGACGCGGAGCAGGGGACGGCTGGCGTGCAGGAACTGATGGTGTTTCCGATGGGCCAAGTGGGAAAGAGGCTTCTCTGTGTTTTCCCCCTTGCCAAAAAGGTCTTTCCTCACATCTCTGGAAGTCTCCCCCTTAAGGACCCCTGTCTGGGCTGGTTCCCATAGGAAGGGGCTGCAAAACTGTTCCCTTTGGGATGCTTTCCTCATTTCTTTTTAGCCTGTCCTCAGTGTGCTTTTGCAAGCCAACACACGCACATTGAGGGTTCCTCTCGCCTCCTCCCTTGTGCTCAGATAGCCAAGGAAAGACGTGGTCACCCCTGTACATTTGGGCAGTAGGGAGGCCCCCAGTGTGCCCCCTCTCATGTCTGCAAGTCTCTGGTTAGCAAAAATATGCCAAAACTGTTCCCCCATCCAACCCGGACACTCGGCCAAACTGGAAGGCAGGAACACCCATCCCCAGAACGTGACCGCTGCCCTGCGGGGAGGCTCTTGCTGATGGGGAGACTCAAACAGGACAACTGAGGAGCAGCTGGGGCTTGTGGTGGACATCCATGGGCATTCCAACAACTCCAGGAGCAGGATGGCCTTTCTCTTTAGGACACGGTCCTGTGCCCGTTATCAGCAGGGCTACTGGCTTATTTGGGAACATCCCTCCTGAGGTTTAGTCGCCTGCATCTGATGGATGCAGGTAAGAACCTGGGTGCTGATCTCTCGTACAGGTGATGCTAAGAAGCAGTTACCTCCCTCAGCCCCGAAAGCCTCCATTCCCCCTGCAAAGCTTGGCTACGGCTTCTCTTGCCCCACGCATCCAGTTGCTGCCTCCTCCTGGCATCCCCGCGGCTCTCATGCACGCGCTGATGGTGCCGGAGAGGCTCCGGTGGGAAGTAACGGGTGCCACCGTGGCCCGGCTCTACCGACCCGGGACCGCTCGGCTGTGCCGGGGGGAAGGTTTGGTTGAACCCCGGGCAGGTTCACGCGTGGTGCCCATCACCGCATCGTGGCTGTTGCGCTGCCCTTGGATGCGGCTGGTGCAAGGAAAGGAGCAGCTCGGACTGTGCCCAGGCGTTATTGTCCGCTCTTCACCCACTCCTGTCTAGATGCATCATTTTTATCCATTTTTTTTTTTTTTTTGAAAGAGAGTGGGGAGGGGAGAGGAAAAGACCCAGAAATCCCACACCCCACCACTAAAAAGGCAACGGCAAGCCCCAGCGCTGAGCCGCAGCGTTAACTGCCTTAACTCCCTTCCAGGCCCGAGGACAGGCGCTTTCCTCGGTCTGAGGTGTGACAATAACAATGACTTGGGCATCGCACACGTGAAAGCGCTGGACAATAAACTGTGCTCTGAGGCCTGCTTACCTGGTGAGTGGCCGTCTGCTGAACATGAACTTGGGGTGGGGGGGACAGTTCCACTCTTCCCTGCATCATGCCAGCCCTTTGCATCCATCCCTCCTCTCCCATCCCTGCCATCCCCACCACCACCATCCCCACTGTCCTCACTGCACCCCACCACCCATCCTGGCATGGGGCTGAGCACCAGGCATGTCGCCACCCAGCAGCCATAGGTCAGGGTGACCTGTCCCCATTGGGATGTCCCCAGGGGCTTGCAGACTTGCTTTTCTGGGATGCGTTGTCCCTTGGCCAGGGGCTGCTGGCACCCTGGGGACACCAGCCCTACCTGTGAAGGTGGTTGCTTGCACGGCTGTAACCTGGTCCAGACTTGTGGTGGAAGCAGCAGTATTTTGGGTTGGGATGTGATCCACAGCCAGTCCAGCCTTACTGCAGGGGCTGCCTGCCTCCCCCTCCTCTTCCTCCAAGGCCTGGGGAGACAGGGCACGTAAAGTCAGGTTGTCCTTCTGCAGAGCCCCAGAGTTCACCCCTCTTTTCCATTTCTTCATGCCTTCTCTCCCACCCACCTTTCACTTCTGTTTCCTCCCACCTTGTCTCCATCCCTTTTTTTTCCTTCTTCCTCCCTCCCAGGCTCCTCTGTCCGTGTGAAAGTTCATGTTCGCTCTGTGCCAACACTGTTTTCTCAACCCACGCTTGTGTCCCCTCCCCGCCCAGAGTTGCCCAAAGGTGACAAATGTATTGGTGACCCCGGGTCCCCAGATAGGCCAAGGGGGCAGTGGGCTGGGGACCCTGCCCAGCACCACAGGCTCCTCTTCATCAGCCTGTGTGTGGGGGAGATGGGGCAAAAAGCTAAGACAAAGCCCTCTGAGGTCTAGGTCTCCATCAATACATTTGTGGACAAGCTGAAAGCAACTCTGCCCTGCCTTGCCCCTTCAGCTAAATTTGTGGCAGGTCCCAGACCCGCAGCGGGTGCTGGAGAGCCAAGAAGGTGGGTGAAACCTACTGGAGGGAGGGGAAATCCTTCCTTCCCCTCTTCCCCTCCAGGAAAGCTTCCACTCCTGCTGCCTCGCCTGTTTCTGGTGGTTTCTGTGCTGGAGAAACATGGCTGAGGCTCTTGGGGAGGAACAGGCGCCTGCCACAAATGCTCTGTGTCCCCTCCATCACCCTCCAGCAGCAGCTGGCTGAGCCTCACCAGCCTGGGGGGGCTGGGGAAGGGGCTGGGGGGGTCCCAGCAGCACCCCTGCCTTTTCTGGGGATCCTGGCAAAGCATCCCCCAGCTGTGGCACCAACCAAAGCCATCCCTGACCGTGTCCCCTGTGGTTGTGATGGGGGAGGATGAGGAAGGGGGAGCTTTGCAGCCCAAACAGCCCTGGCACGGGGTCAGATTCTTGCTCTGCTGGAAGGAGTGCAATGG
The DNA here is from genome assembly GCF_023634085.1 of Falco cherrug. NCBI lineage: Eukaryota > Metazoa > Chordata > Aves > Falconiformes > Falconidae > Falco > Falco cherrug. The sequence goes on from NC_073697.1 coordinate 119,390,849, forward strand.
CCTTGTCCCCTGCCTGGGCTGGGGTGCAGAATCTGGCCCCTGGGCTGAGCCCAGCTAAGGATGCACTCTCCATCCTTTGGCCACCACGTTTGTCCATGCGTCCGGCGGCCGTGCTGCTTGGAGCCCTCCGCAGGGAGCCGCGCTGCCGCCCGCATGAGAGGGGCAATCCGGCCTCAGCGTTTGCTGGGAAAAGTGGGGGGCTGCTGCTCGTGCCGGGGCAGAGGAGGTGCAGAATGGGGGCTTTGGGGCTGGCTGTGGTCCCCTAGGGATGGCAGAGGTGCCAGAGGGAATAACGCCAGGGACACAGAGCTCTGCCTGAATGGGGTTGGAGGGGGATTGCCCTTGGAAGAGCTTGGGGGAGCTGGAGCGGCGGAGGGGAGCAGCCACCGGCGGGGCTGTAATGGCCGGTTGGTTGCTTCCTGGTTGCAATCGGTGTTTTGCAATGTTGGTTTTGTTCCTTAGACTCAGGGCAGCTCCTTCCTTCCCCAGCCCCTCTGCTCCGCCCGCCCCGGGGCATTCACCCAGCAGCCACCTGCTGTCAGGACTGAGCCGCTTTGCGATGGAGATAATTTGAGGCACGATGTAATACTGGTGGTGCTGGATTGCAGTCGCGGGGCTGGTTTGCATGCACTGAAAACGTCCTTTTGGGCAGAGGTTTCTTGCAGGTTTGGATGTAACAGCATCCACAAGGCCGGCAAGAACGAGGTGGACTTTTACTTTGGGGCCAGGTGCTGTTTTCTTGAAAGCTTAAAAGAAAAATCACCTTGACCAGAGATGATGATGATATTGTTGTTATTCCTCCCCCAGTTACTCTTGCAGGGAGATCTGGGCACGATTAAACCTATGGGTTGGGTTTTGCCCTCTCCATATTGAATGAAGCCCTGAGTGTGGTTCCTCCAAGCTGTTGTGAATTCTCTGCAGATTTCAGTCTGGTGGGAAAGAGCCTTGGGAGGAGTCAAAAGGCCACATCCCGGGGATTTTAGGACACAAGGTTTAAACAAATCCCACAGACCTGTGTCCTTGAGTGGATCCTGCAGAGCCCCGGGGTGTGCGGTGTGTTGCAGGGGCTGTTCCCAGGGCTCAGAGCATCCTCCAGCCATGGCCGCAGCCTCTGCATGGGACAGGGTGGCAGAGGCAGTGCTGGAAAGAGAAACTGGGGGGAGGCACCTGCCGAAAAGGCTGGCAATGAGGTGGGGAGGGTTGGGGAGCTGCTGCGTTGGAAGCAGCAGAGGACCTGAAATCCCCCAAGGGTTTTTGCTGGTTTAAACCCACAGCTGATCCGAGCTGGGCCAGGCGAGCTGCTGGGGTCTCGCTGGAGTGCTCTTTGGGAGCCAGCGTGCACAGGGCAGGTCTGGCGGCTGCTAATGGTGCTGGGGAGCCCTCTCCCACAGCCCAAGGGGAGACAAGGCGGGTGGGCAGGGGGCCGAGTCCCCGCTGCAGGGCCAGACTGTGTCCTGCTGCCCCCAGCCCTGCTCCTCGGCAGGCTCCCAAGGGTGCACTGAGCTGAGCTGGGTCTCTGCATCGGAGCACAGCAGCGACTTATGCAATATCAACCTCTTAATGGGATTTTGGTGTGCGTGTGTATGTGTGGTCCTGTTTAATTATCCATTCCCTCCGGGATCTGCAGGCTTAACGTGCCTCGCTCTCCAGCCTGAGTTCACCATGAAATCCAGTTGAAACGGCAGCTGTCACCTCCCATAAATCAGCAGGCAGCGGGTTTTCGTTGTTCCCTTTCTGGGAAAGCCTCAGCGTTTGCCCTCGGCCTTGGGGTGCCCTTGCACGGCCCCCCGGCTCGGAGCTGCCCCCACCCCTGGGCACAGGGCTTAACCTCGCTGGTGGGAGCAGCCGCCCTGCTTTGGGGGTGCACCCCCTTCCTAAGGGCACCGTGTAGCCTCTGGTCACTTAGGTGGTGGGACGCAAGCCACGGGCCCGTCACCCTGCCCCAGCTGGAGGGTGCTGCCTGAACCGGGAGCCTGCAGCCGGAGAGGAGGCATGTGGGGACCCGGCTCCCCCGTGCCACAAGCATGTTCACCCCTTAGTTCTCCTTGGCACGAAACCCCAGAGGGCACCACGCATGACAGCCTCCTCGCCCAGTGCCCAGCGGTGGCTCCCTGTCCTCGTCCCAGACCCGTTTGCAGGTGGCGAGCCCCCCCGGCCCCCTTGAGTCACCCCGTTTGTTCGTTCGCGTGCATGCCCCTGCGCCGCCTCCGCTCCCACCTTCACCATGTGCCTTCTGGTCTCTCCTGCCACGCAGCCGCCGTGCCGGACTCCTGCCCCATTAACATTGAGGAATAGGTATGAGACCTCCAGAGCCTGACCCGCCTCGCGCCCCGTCACCTTGGGGGGGGTTGGCACTGGGTTGGCACCCCTCGCCCTGGTATTGCTGGTAGTCCCCTGACTGCCCTGGCCAGGGTGACATCCCTCGGTGCCTAACCTGCAGCCCCCACATGCATCTACCTGTGCCCTCTCGCTGGGCACGGTGGGGGCAGAGGCAGCCCCCTTCCATTTGGGCTGTTAAAACCTGGCCATGGTGCAGTGTGCTTCCCGTTTGCACCTTGGCATTCCCGAGAAATGAGGGGTTGAAGGGGCTCCCCTGACCCAGAGAGGTAAGTGCAGGCACTCACCAGCCCTTGCTGCAGCTAAAACCCAAAGTGGGGCTGGGGAGGTGGGTGTTCGTTGGGGAGAGTAACTTGCATCCCCCACGGGAAGATGAGCCGAGCGTGCCAGCAGGCTTCAGGAGCCCCTAACCCCCCGTTTTCTCCCCGCAGGCCCAGAGGCAGCCAACAACAACGTGCGGCTGCAGCAGGCGCCCTGGCCCCGCCGCCCCCCCGGCACCCGAGACCTGGAGCAGGCAGCGGCCACCCTGCCCGTGTGAGGGCTCAGCCTTGGCAGGGGCGTGCACCCCACTGCCCACCCAGAGGGACCCTGGTGTCCGGGCACCGTCGGCGTTGCCACCTCCACCCCTTGGCTGTAGCAGGACTGAATTTTGAAAGAAAAGATGGTAACCTTGACTTTTCCTCCCTGGCCCCGCTACGCAGAGGGGAGCCGAGAGCCATGTCACTTTGGAGCCCCTCATCAGCACCTTCCCATCCTCCAGCCCCGATGGGGACGGCCTGGGGTCCCTTCCTGCCCCTGGCCATCTCACACCCCAGGGCTCCTCTCTTCCAACGTGTGGAGCAGGTGGGACGGGGTCACCCCACAAAGTGGGTCTTGGGATGTGGCCGGAGGGGGACAATGGCAGGAGGGTGTGGGTTAAAGGACAAGCATTGGCATTGGCATCCTTGGTGCATGAGCCAGTGACCTTCACAGGGGGCCGGCCCCCCCCAGGTTTGCTGGCTTGTGCCCCTGCCATGCCATGGGCTGTCCCCATGCCATGCCGTGGGATGTCCCCGTTAATGCGTGGTGGTGATGGTGCCCTGCTAGCTCCCCCTCCCTCCACGCTCCTCCTGGGCAGCACGTGGGCTCTTGAGCCTGGCCTGCGAGGCTGCTTTTCCCCAGGGGACGGAGCAGGGTGGCAGGGGTGGGTAGGGCATCTGGTACTCCCCCCGGCCCCCTGGTCACCAGCCTCTGGGGCATCGCTAATTTAACCTCACTGTCTTCCGCCCCGCTGTGAGCTTGGGGCTCGGGGCTGTGCCCTCTCTGGAACAAGTGCCAAAAGTGTCACTCCCCCGTCCCACCTGTCTTGCCCTCTCCATTGCACTTTGTAGCAGGGGGTGGATGCGGGTGTGGGAGCTACTCCCCGCCCCTCCATCCCCATCCCTCTGGCCAGCACTGGGCTGACAGTGTTAGTGGGTTTTGCTCCAGGGGACAGGCACACAGGTACACCGTTGGGGTAGGGATGCAACCACAGCCTTGGGGACCTGATGGTGGCACTGGCAGTGACCAGGCTCCACTTTAGAGAGCATCAGGGACAGTCAGAAGCCACTTCCAGGAGCATTAGACTCAGCAACCCAATCTAGCAAGTTCTGGAGCTGTTTAGGCCAGCCTAGGGTAGGAAGCTGAGCCCCCCCCCCCCCCCCCCCCTTTTCCCCACCTGGTTTTGTCACACAGATGGGATAGCAAAGGCCACCTTCTCTTTGCAGGAGGAAACTGCATTTCAAGCTATGTTGGGACAGAGATGTTCATCCAGTGATCACAGTGTCCTGCAGCAGCTGCAGGGTGCATGCGGGGAGCAGGTCCCAACCACCTGTCCCCATGGTGGAGCATGGGCTGTGCTGACAGCCCTGGCTCCTAAAGGGGGATAAAGCCCTTTTTGGGGCTGGGGAGTGCGTTTTCTGCCTGGCTCACAGCTGGGGTCACGGTAGCTGCTTGCCCTGTGGCCCCAGTGTGGGTCCTGCCAGAGGTGGGGTCAGCAGCGGCCACCCCGCTGCTCCCTCCCCTGAGCTGGCACTCCACCATGTCTCCTGTAAGCTCAACAGCTCTCCAACTCCTCCCTGGGAACCCAGGGCTGGATGCTTCATGGCCGGGGGGTGACATCTCCAAACTGCCACCCCATGGGATGGGAGCTGCTAACAGCAGGGAAGGCTGCAGCAGCAGGGACGAGCCTTGCACCCTGTTTGGCGACATGCTGTGTCCCCCCCATGGGGACATGTTGCCCAGTGCCGTGGTGGGGCAACTTGTGGGTTTGGGTGTCCCAGCCCTGAGGAGCCAGCAGCACCGTGCTGGACGCAGGGAGAGCTTTAGGCATTCACCATTTTGCTGTGCTAAGAAAACCAGGGGGGCTGCAGGAGGCCAGCTATTCCCTAACCCTCTGGAATGGGCAGGGGAGGGAAAACCAGGCTGGTGCTCCAGGGATGGCTCGTCTACCAAAGCCCAACCTTCCTCATGGTTTCAGAGGGGACAACGAGAGCTCTCTGGGCTTGGCCAGGCACCATGGTGTAGAGCTGCAACAGTCCTTGTGGCTGCTGGCAGGTCAGCCCAGAACAGGCAGGTCCTTGCTCAGGAGGGTTCTGGGAAGCGACTGGGAGAGTTTTCTGGCTGCTCCAAGCTGTGTATCTGTCCCCAAGGCTGCAGGAGCTGCCAAGCAAGCTCACAGGGCAAGCTGCACGCTGGGGCAGCTGCGTGCAGGCACCTGATGCTCACTCGGAGGTACTGTGGAGCTGTGATGGTCAGGAGCTGGGAGGATGCTGTGACCAAGCAGCATGCTGCTGCCCGAGTGTGAGCAAAGAAATGAGCATCCTCTGCTGTGGCACAGGAGAGGCACAGGGATCTGGGCGTGGGTGACACCGGTGTCATCCTCAGCCACCCAGAAGGGACAAGGGGCAGGCAGGAGCTGCCAGTGCTGGCAGTGTGGGGTGAAAGGCATCAGCCCTTTGTTCCATTGATCCACCCATCAGGGATTTAAGGAAGGAAACCAGATTGCTGCTTATGACTTTGCTTTGAGCATGTTTTGGATTTTAAGAGTATGTTTAATAAAGGGTATCTTATGTCGATAAAGTGTCCCAAGTTATTTCATGGTTACAAGGTGAGGGCAGTCAGGGTCTTGGGGGTCTGGCGGGTGGAAACCCTTTCTGGCTGGGAGCATCCACCCACCCATCACCCAGGCACCTCCCCAAAACCAGCCCAGCTACCTCAAACCTCCCTAAAACACTTCCCAGGGTCCCTTCCAACTCGCATTACCCAACCATCCTAAATCCTGCCTCCTCCAAGCCCTTCCAGGATGGAGAAGGTGCAAATGCAAACAGAACCTTTGCAGGAAGAGCCTGGCCTGGGGTAGTGGTGTCTTCCTGGAGTGTGGGGTATGTGTGACCAGGCAGATGGCACAGGCTCCATGGCCCCTGGCACTGCTGCAACTGGTAAGGACACCCAGAGGGGACTTTCCTGGAGAAGAGGATCACTAAGGAGCTGGGTGCTCGTGCAGGAGAAATCCCTCCAGTGTTGGGGAAGAAAACTCTGTGCTGGGACATGATGCCTTGAAGGTGAGGAGGGCTGCAAGGAGGGGTTACGATTTAGCTTTAGGAGGGGGCTGATGCATGGTGGGGGGAAGCACCTTGCAGCTGCAGGGGGAGGGCTTGCAGACAGCCAGATCCTGCAAAGAGGGAGGATAGGGAGAGGGAACCAAGGACTGAAGTGCTTTGCCCCAGGCTGCTCAGGAAAGCCCTCAAGCTCTCGCTGCCTTCAAGTGTGTTTTTGCAAGGGCAAGTCCTGCTCCAGAGGGAGCTGACTTGTTAGAAGAGCAGAAAACTGAGGTTTGGAGTTGTTTTGCAGATACAGATTGGCTGAAAAGTGAAAGAGAAATTTCCACTGCCCTGGGAGTTGCCTCCTCCGCACCCAGTCCCAGCACCCACTGCCTCTGGACCTGTGGCCAGTGGGAACAGGCACAAGCAGAGAGGAATCTGCCTGTGTGCTGGAGGGAGGGTCTGAACCCCTCACCTTGTCTGGGCCAAGTGCTCAGGGATGCTGGCAGGAAAATCCCTTATTGTACACAACACTTGAGGCAGCAGCAACCCTTGGGAGTGAGCCTGGCCGCTCACCTGCCCTCTCCCCTGTGGGGCAGGTGCAAGAGGAGTGCTTGGCATTTAAACCTCCCCAAGGCACCCCGAAGCCCCCCACTCCCCCACAGGGCAGGCCTTGTGCTGTAGGGTGAAAGCAAACAGGCTTCCCTTAGGTTTCACGGCTTCTCTCAGCCCCTTTGGCCAGGGCGGGGGTGGTCCTCCACCGGTCTCTGTTAAAGCCTTTGGGCTGGCTGGTGGGGTACCAGGGATTTCTTACATAGAAGCCTATGGCTGTAATGCTTTTATATTAAATAAAGGCAGGCCCTATTCTTTAATGTGGGGGGTATGCCAAGCCCCCTTCAGCTTTATCGTCATTTCTGTGGGCTCCTCAGAAGTCAGAAGAGGGATGGGGGCACAAGTAGGGGGAGGAGGGCTGGGGTTGCCCCTGGGCCAGGCCCGTGGGGGCCAGCACACAGGTTTGGGGTTTGCTGGTGCTGCCAGGGCTGGATTTGGCCCCGGGTAGAGCGGGGTCCCACAGCATCCCCTGGGTACCACAACCCTGCCCATTCCCAGCCCTGAAGGACCCCCATCCTGGGGTCTGTCCCTAAATAGCCGAGTCTCAGCCAGACCTGGCAGGTACCCTCCGCCTCCCCATGGCAACGCGCGGACCAACGGCAAGGCCCGAAGCTGTTTACGGGGCGGAGCGTCGCCGTGGCAACGCGTGAAGCCTCTCGGAGCAGCTACTTAATGGCAGCCCCCGGGCGGCCGGGAAATCACGGCGGGCAGGGCCTGGCACGGCGCGGGGCCAGCGCTCACCGGGGTGGGGGGAGCGGGACCCCCTAGCCCAGCGCCGGGCCTCCGGGGATTTTGTTGATTTTTTTCTCTTCCATCCCCCACCCCCCATCATTTTTTTTTTTTTTTTTTTTTTTTTTAATCCTGTTCTTCCAGAAGCTTCTTGCTCTCTCGTGAACTTTGGAAGTTGCGGGACGTCGCCGGGACGGGGTGAGGGGCGGCGGCGGGGGGCGACAGCGGCGGGGGGCGGGGGGGTCGCGGGCGGGCGCTGGGATGGGGCAGCGGGACGGCGCTGCGGGGCTCGGCAGGGCAGCTGGGGCGAAGCCGCCTACAGGGGCGGGAAGTGTGCGGCGGGGGGTGTGTGGGGTGTGTCTTATTGTTATTTTTATTCTTATTTTTATTCCTGTTTTTTAAATTTCTCTTTTATTTGTATTTATTTAAATTTGGTTTATTCCTCCCCCCGTCACCCACTCACCCACCACCCCGTCCAACTACTGCAGCGAGCATTATGGGGACCTCCCCCACTGCTGGCACAGGGGCTGGCAGGGGCTGGGTGGTGGCACTGGGGGACCAGGTACACAAACAGGACCCCGCTGCCCCGAGCCCTATTGCCCCCGGCGGATGGGCTCAGTATCATCTAACCCACGGAACCCCCAGCCCCGGCGCGGCCGGTGCCCGGCTGGCCTCGGCAGCCCCCCGGCTGGCCCGGGCGGACCAGGTGAAGGCAGCAGCAGAAACGGCCCCGAACCCAGGGAGTGGGCAGCGGGGGGGACTCGAAGGGCTTTGCCCGAGGTGTCGGACCCTGACATTTAGTCCTGCTAGCGGCAGGTGCGACAAACGGCCCCGCTCCGTGGGCTGCCGGGGCTGGGCTTTGGCTCTTCCCGGGGGTTTCCCTCGGTTTGGGAAAATTCTGCCTTCGGCCGAAGGCTTGCTGGGCAGCACCAGCCCACCGGGGTGGGCGTGGGTGACACCGGGGCGCGGGGCCCTGAGGGCATCTCCCCGAGCTCTGGGGCTGCCGAAGCACCCCGGGGGAGGCACTGCGGCTCTGGTGCGCAGCACCCCGGGGTGGGTCTCGCTCAGTGGTGCTGGGGGCACCCAGACCCGGTCCTGCCCGCGTGCCAGAGAGCAGCTGCGCCTCGGGGAGCCCCAACCCCCTCTCTGCTGTTATTGCAGGACCTGCCCCGCGCCCTCCTTCCCCTTCACGTGCGCCCCGGGACTGCAAGAGCTGCCGACACACCGAGCCATGGCTGAGGGGTGGCTGAACAGCCTGCAGGCAGGCAAGGACAGAGGGCACACGGGCAGCGTGGGGGGCTCGCATGATCTCGATGACAGCCTGACCAGCCTCATGTGGCTGCGTGACTTCTCCATCGTTGACGCCACCATGGGCAAGTCCTCCTACTGCCCCAGTGGCCCAGACCTGCACGACGGTCACAAGGTCCCCAGCTTTGCTGCTCCATGCTCACCTTTGGCTGCCGACCCAGCGTGCATGGGCATACCACACACCCCCTGCAATCCCATCTCCTCTTCCACCTCAAGGACAGCCAACCACCCCGTGGCCGTGCACCCGCAGCTCGTGGAGGACATTGACTACAAGACCAACCCGCACGTCAAGCCACCCTACTCCTATGCCACCCTCATCTGCATGGCAATGGAGGCCAGCAAGAAGCCCAAAATCACCCTGTCCGCCATCTACAAGTGGATTACGGACAACTTCTGCTACTTCCGACACGCTGATCCCACCTGGCAGGTAGGACGGAGATCTGGAGACCTCTTGCCTTCTCCCTTCTCCCCACAGGGCTACGGAGGGCTTTCCGAGGCAAGGTCCCATGGGGATGCTGCATCCCACTGGGAGGACAGCCACACAGGCAGCCTGTGGTAAAGGGCTGTAACAGCAAAGATCTCATGGGTGGAAATCCCAAGGCCACGAGGGTGACAGAGGGAAGGAGCCACTGTGGGGATGAGCCCAGGGCCATTTTGGGAGCAGGGAGGTACCTGCTGTGCTGCTGGCTCCTGAGGCTCCTCTTGGCTCTGGGGCAAAGGCATCTCTGACCCTGGCTCCACCTTTCTGGAGCTCTTGTCAGGTCCCGAGTCCCTCAGCGCTGAGCACACCTGAAGTCACCAAGTTGAGTATCTGTGGGTGCTGAGGACCAGGCGTAGCAGAGGGGTGGATAGAAGCCCCAGGGAGGTGCCACTTGTTGGACAAATGCCTTGTTGGGGAGGTTGAGAGCAGAAATGCAGCTGATTTCCAAGCAGGGCAGAGCGCAGGTGTCCTGTCCCCTTGGCCGGGCAAAGGAGGCTCCATCACTGTGGCAAGCTGGTGAGGCCTCAGAGCGAAGCCCAAGAGAGATCAAAGAGGGCTGCTCTCCCCAGCTAGCATGAGCGTGTCCCCAGAGGGTAGGGGGCAGCCCCCAGTCACACCAGCTTTGGGGACAGCCTGAATCACAGGGGTTTCTCCCAGCACCCTGGCTCGCTGCCCTGCTCTGTTACATGAGGCTTTCTAGGGCAGGAGGGACCTGGGTGGCTCTTCCCTCCACTTGGGTTATTCCCAGCATGAGTCCGCACTCTGGCAATCCGGCGATGCCGGTGGTCATGCTCACCCAGGCAGGGCTGGGCAAAACCGCTGCAAAGCCTCTGCCCAGGGGTTGCCCACCTTCTCCCCAGCCAGGTGGGTCTCCAGTGGCTCCTGAAGCCCACCATGGGAAAGGGAATCCCTGGGTCCCCAGCCTTCCCTGTGCTGGGGGGACCCAGAGGAGTGACACTGGAGGACCAGCTGTGCACCAGCGTGTTGACTTTCTCCTGAAAAATCACGGCTGAGTAATCACCACGTTTTCAATCAAATGTGTTTATGAAAAAACAAAAGGTTTTCAATCCCTCTCCGCAGAGATGCAGGGGGTTCACGGGACCGCAGCCGGCAGGAATGGTAAATACGTTAATCGGCCAGGCAATAACAGAGGGCAGCCCAGGGATGGGGAGGGGAGATGGGGAGCAGAGAATTCAGCTTGTGAGTCTCTGACCCTTGTAAAGTTTTGTTAAACTGTAAATTTGGAGTTACCACAGCCTGGGTTGTTTGCAGGGATATCTGTGTTCCTGCTGCTTTCTTCTTTTCCATTGTCTGTCTTTTCTTTCCCTTCATTTTCTGCCTTTGTTTTTCTTTTTTTACTTTTTTTTTTTTTCTCTTATGTGAAGACAGCCTAGAAAGGTCATGCCACCCATACTCTGGGGGGAGATGGATATATTCCTGTGGGAGCTGAGTGGTTTGGAAGGGAGCCAACACACCCAAGGAGCTTCAGCCCAGAGGAGGGTTTTGTTGTGTGTGTGTGTGTGTGTGTGCGCGCGCGCGTGTGTGTGTTTTTCAACAGCTCCAAGCATTCAAGCCTTGTTTTTCCTATTCGGCACTACGGATTATGGATGAATAAGCATAAAGATATCCAGGCAACATTAAAAAAAACCCAAACCCTCTACCATATACAATCTCTTAATACAGTCTTGGCTTTGTGGAGTCCAGCACTGGGTTATTTACCCAATAACTGAGTTTCCTTTCTGATTATTCACATCACTCCAGGCACATTCAGGGTTTCAGAACAGCGTGATGGAAGCAGAAACTTCACTTTTTCTTTTTTTTTTTTCCTTTTATAATTTTCTTTTTTACACCCCCAGCTTGTTTGGGTGGTGGCTGATGAAGATGCAGTGATTTCACACTGAGCTTCCTCGGGCCAAAAGGCACCTCTGGGGACACGCACGGCTACGGCGGAACAGCCCGCGTGTCTCTCCAGTTTTGCCCGCCTGGTTTGTGTCAGTCTGGCCGTAGGGAGGCATGGGGGCTACTTTTTGGCCAAAAATTTTCCCCCCAACACTCACAATAGGCACAGATGAACTGGGGGATGCAAGGAGGGCCCTGATCATGCCATCCCACACGGTGCCGCCAGCCCTGGCCACTTGTGCTGGGGCCGTGGCCACACTGGTGTAATGACTTCTCCTCCGTGCCTACAGAAAGTCTGGCTGGTTTCCTCCAGCGCACTGCATGATCTAAGGCCCCATGGCCCTGGTGTACAGCCAAGGAGAGTTGCCCAAAATCTTCCTGCTGGTTGCCAAGTCCTAGCCTGAGCGCCGTGGCTCCTGCCATCGCTGGCTGCAGTAGACGGGAGGCAAGAAAACGGCTAGTGACTCGGGGCGGGGGTGTCTCTGCTGGGCACGCACCCGGCATGTTTTGACGTTGCCATTTCTGCTTGCTTTTTCCCATTTCTGGTTGCCGAAAATGTGCTTTCCCACCAGTCTCCCTTGCACGCAGGTAGGTGCTGCGGCAGCACACAAGCATTCAGACGGGTTCTTTTTCTCTTTTGGGTCTAGAACTCCATCCGGCACAACCTCTCCTTGAATAAGTGCTTCATCAAGGTGCCCCGGGAGAAAGGCGAGCCGGGGAAAGGCGGCTTCTGGAAGCTGGACCCCCAACACGCTGACCGGCTCAAGAACGGTGCCTTCAAAAAGCGGAGGACACCCCCCGTGCAGATCCACCCGGCCTTCACCAACGGGGCACAGCCCGGAGCACCGTTTGCCACCAGCTCAGCTGCTCCGGCTTGCACCTCCAGCAGCATCCTCACTGTCAACACCCAGTCACAGCAACTGCTGAAAGAGTTTGAAGAAGTCACCGGTGGCCACAACGGGAATGCGGCGGACGGCAAGGCAGGGCACAAGCGCAGGCACAGCTCGCCCAAGAGAACAGCCAAGGTGCCTCGGCTTTCCAGCTCGGCCTTGCTGACTCAGGAAGAGCAGAGTGAGCTGGGGTCGCTGAAAGGTGACTTTGACTGGGAAGCCATTTTCAACACCAACCTAAATGGAGACTTCTCTGCTTTGGGGGACCTGGACCTCATGCCTGCCATCAGCATCGTAACACGTGACCTGGACTTGATGTTACATGGGCACCACGTCGACTGTCCCCAGGGGCAGGAGCAGGTCCTCACTGAGTCCAACAAGAACATCCTGGACATTGACGAAACCTTCATGGCCACTTCTTTCCTGCAGCACCCCTGGGATGAAGGGACAAATGATTACCTCTCCAACTGTGTCAACATGGAGCAGTTATTTGACCTCAACGATGCCTCTTTACCAGCAGATGAGAGCGACTGGAGCAGTCTGGCGTCCCTCTTATAAAGTGGCCAGTCACCATTCAAAGCCCGCACAGACTTTAGTAGGATGTGCCCCCCATGCTGCTGGGAATTACAAGGGACAAGATTTTCTAGAGACAGAGACCTCCACAGTGACTTTTACCAGCTTCATTGTACGATTATTCACAGAAACACCGGGGGGGAGAAAAAAACACCACCACAGGAACTCCTTGATAGATCATTAAAGGACACATCAGAATTCTCTGGTCCACCAGTTTCCTCAAGGCAAGAAATATAACACTACTTATTTTTTTACTTTTGGAGGAAGAAATTTGAACTACAATATTTCTTTTTCCATGGAGGTGGTCACGGCATATGTTCCTTCAGGGCTAAAGGAGAGCACCTGCTACATCCCTTCTAAGACATGAGGTTCCTGGTGGCTTTAGGACTTGATAGACTAAGTGCAATTTCCTCACCCTTTCGTCTTGCCGTTTCTCATTCCTTTTTCTGTCTGAGGTAGCTGGTAGGTACAGCGTGTTAATTAGCAGCAAGCAAATAGAGGTCCCTTCTGGATTGTTCTGAGTTCAGCCTCCCTCCTGACTTGTGCCTAGGGAAGAAGAAGAAGAAAAGGTTTATAAATTCAGCAAGCCTGCCTCTTTAGATGTTTTTATATAATCTATTATATATTATATATTCAAAGAAACCTATATTTTTAGCACTAGACTTTCTTAATAGTGGGAGGATAGGGGAAAAACAGTTTGGGGGCTGTTTTGTATTTTCACTCTTTAAAGGCTTGTGTTCACTGTTCTGTAAACCAAGACTACGCAAGGGATAATTCCTGCAGCAGCAGCAGCAGCAGCAACAACAGGTTTTGATAAGGATCCAGCAATTGGTCCTGGCGGAAGAGCAGCAGGGACTAGGGCTCTCCCAGAACTGTCTTTCATAGTTTTTGTAACCAAAATCCTTGCTGTGCTTGCCAAAGGGCCAAGACCACCGTAAGCCCTCCCTGTCTTTCACCAGCTGACATAGACCCTCTCCATTTTTTTGGACTGATGCTGTTGCCCTCCACTACCTTTGCTCATCCATCAGGCTCCAAGTGGCTGCCAGGGCAATGCAGGACCCTGATTAAGGAGACACTTTTGGGGGAGCTGTAAGGGAACTGCCGTTGCATGGCCATCAGCTGGTGTTGATGTGTCAAACCACATCCAATGCTGCCAGGTGGGACTGAGAAGGAAAGAAATTCACATTCAGGCTCCACTCAAGAGCTCAGGCCAAACACTGTGCGTGCAACGGGCTCTGGGGACAGCAGTGAAGATCAAGTCCCGTGCAGCTGGGAACAGCTCATCAGCTGGCAGAGCCGCAGGCTGGACACACACAGAAGCTTTGGCCCTTTGACTTGGGGTGCAGCAAGAGCGTGGCAGGGTCTCAGCAAAGTAGCTCAGAAGCATTCTGAGAGTGGAGCCAAACTCTGCAGAAACATGACGTGGAGCTCTCAAGCACTACATTCTTTGCCTCTCCTTTGCTGTAGGTTATTAGAAGTAAGAGTAGCCATTAGGTGGGAGTAAGTAGAAGCAGTAGTTTTAGTGGTGTGTCTTAGACTTGCCGAAAATTGGTACATTGGAGGATTGTACATAGTTCATTTTTTGTCTACAAGAGCACTTCGGACCTTCATGTAAGCAATATAATTGAGAGAATAGTTGTAGTGTATCAATAAAAAAGCCTTAAAAACAAATATAAATTACACTTAGAGTAATTTGCACCCAGATCTGGGGAGAGTGTTGGAGCCGTGGAAGTAGGAGCGCAAGTCCCGCATTCCCCCCGAGTAAAGCATGGGCCAGGATAAGAACCGTCACGTTTAGTGCATGAAAGCAACGGAGCTGGGGCTGGGCTGCTGCCTTCCCCCAGTGAGATGCTTTGCCATGGGATGCCACCACATGGCTGGGGATGGTGTCCCTGGGGCTGGGGCGTGAGGACCATGTCTCTGGGGGGCTTTGAGGGCCGGTGTAGATGTTTATATCTGTATTGACAATGCTTCTTTGTATTTCTTGCTTTTGTTATTTTGTCCTGGTTTAGGGCCTCTATACTGATGCTGAAGAACTGCAGAGACACGTGTGCAATTTAACCTTTTCCATGGAAAGTATTTTAAATATTAAAAAAAACCAACAAAACACCCTGAAGAAAACTCCTTTCTGCCTCCTTGTTTCCTTCCAGCAGCGCCTGGCTCCGTCTGACCCTCCCGACCTGGAGGTAGGGGACATCTCACCAGCCCGGCCCTGGCTGTACAGCCAGCCCCTGTACAGGGATGCTACCACTCCCCCTCTGCAGCGCCACAGCAATTCCCCATGGGGAAACCGAGGCACAAGCCAGCACCTGCGTGGCAGTGGTTACACACTGCCCGTGCGGCACAAGGGTGGCCGCGCTCAGTGTCCCAAGTCCTGGGAGCTGCTCCCAACCCCTGGAGCATCCTTCCCTGCCTCTGCAGGGAGCTGCTGGGGGTGACACGGTGGCGGTGGGAGCGCCCGGGACTACCCCTCTGCTTGTGCCATGTCCCCACCCGGCTCTGTAGATGCCCCTGGGAAGGAAACACAAGTGGCTTTGGAGCCTCCCGGGTACAGGGTGGCGAGAGGAGCTGCACAGAAGCCACAGGAATAGCTGAGCCCTCGCGAGGCCAATTACGCCCAGGAGGAGCTGGGCTCTGCTCAAGCGGGGAAGAAGAGCAGCGCACACCCAGCTGCCAGCGCAGCCGGTGCAGACAGGGCAGCGGGTTTGGGTCTGGGGGCAGCGGGTTTGGGGATCCCCATGGGGAGGGCAGGTTGGCTCAGGGCTGTGGGGCTGGGTGCGAGGGAGGCCGGGGCCAGGCTCTGTGCCCACAGCTGTGGGGCAGGGCTGTCACCCGGCATGCTGGGAGAAGGGGGCTGGAAGGGGACTCCGGAGAAGGGCGGTCTGGTCCCTGCACCATGGCGGCTCATCCCCCCTGTCAGGCTGGAGCATCTCCAGGGACAGAGATCCCCCTCCGCGCCCTGCCTGGGGCTCATCCTTCAGATGGACCCACTCCGGGATGTCCCGTCCCTCTTGCCCTAGGGACACAGCCCTCCCCAGCAGATGCCGGAGCACCCTGTCACCTCCCCAGGGATCTGCTGGATCCCATGGGCACCAGGCACTGCAGCAGTCAGCCCCAGGGCTGCCTGGTTGCTCTGCAGGGGTCACAGCTCTTCCCAGGCTGGCCAGTCTCAACACAAAATAAGGGCTGAGCTCACTGCAGAGCCTAGCCTCGGCTCGTGTGTGCTTCGTGCCGGGAGAGCAGGATGTGACCCTTGGGATGAGGTAGGGTTATCCCTTGGCGGTGGCAGCTTTCACGGGGCTCTGGCAGGAGCAGTGGCTGGAGTTTGGAGGCAGATCTGGGCTCTCCTCTTGGGGACGCTGGGGACCAGGAACCCCAAAAGGCAATAAGGAATTCCCGGTCCTGGCTTCTCCTCCTCTCAGCACCCTGGTGGTAGCACTGCGGGAGCTGCTCTGTGCACCCCCCGGGTAACGGTGCCACTGGCAGGGCTGCAAAAAGCTGGCAGCCCCCTTGTCCCTCAGTCCACTTATTTGCGTTGTTTTGCCAGGCACAACCGCGCAGGTCCTGGTTTTACCCCGCCTGGAAAGGGACGAGCCCCCAGCACCCCAGCCCTGAGAGCGGAGTGCAGAGAACAACCTGGCCAGGAAAAAGTATTCCGGCCTGTCGGAGCCAGCTGAGGGGTTTAAAGCGGGAAAGGGTGAATATGCTGGGGGGCCGGGTACCCAAACAAGCTGTCACTGCCCGAGGCTTCTGGAGGAGACTGAGGCACGGACTCCCGAGTCTGACCACAAGACCCTTCATTAGTCCCAAACCCACCTTATCTGTCCTCGTCACTGTCCACGCGCAACATACTAAAACATCCCTGGTCAGTCACTACTGATCCCGCGCTTTCTGCTTGGCTACAGCCAACGGGTTAAGCCCTAAGCTACACCCCCCCCGCACTCGGTGCATTTCTGTGAGTTTCACGTTCTCAGCCAGCCGCCGAGACGCGGCACCGCGCACCCGCTGCGGCCTCGCTCCACGTCCCCTTTGCCTTCCCGGCCTGCAGCTCCTCCTTTCCCTCCCCTGCAGCCTTCCAGGCCCTTCACAGGCACCGTGCCCTCCGGCGCTCGCCATCGAGCTCTCTACAGCTTCTCCCCGGCGCGGGGAAAGCCCGTCCTGCGGAACGGGGCAGGTGGTTGAGCCCCGCCCCCCACGCGCCCCCGCCCGCCCCCCGCCACGCGCCCCGCCACGCGCCCCCCCACGCGCCCCCCGCGACTGTTGGGCTCGGCACCGTTTAAACGCGGGCGGAACCCGCAGCCCCGGCGCGGCCGGTGCGGGGCTCCCCGGTCCCGGCCGGCCTCGGCAGCCCCGCCGCTGCCCCAGAGCCGGGGGGCGCGTTTGCAGCCCCCAGCGAACAGGCGCCGCACCCCCGGCCCGGGAAGAAGCCAAAGCCGAACTGCCGGCTCGCTGCGAGCGCGGTGCTGAGAGGGGCTCCGCGCCCCGGCCCCGGCTGGCCCGGGCGGACCAGGTGAAGGCAGCAGCAGAAACGGCCCCGAACCCAGGGAGTGGGCAGCGGGGGGGACTCGAAGGGCTTTGCCCGAGGTGTCGGACCCTGACATTTAGTCCTGCTAGCGGCAGGTGCGACAAACGGCCCCGCTCCGTGGGCTGCCGGGGCTGGGCTTTGGCTCTTCCCGGGGGTTTCCCTCGGTTTGGGAAAATTCTGCCTTCGGCCGAAGGCTTGCTGGGCAGCACCAGCCCACCGGGGTGGGCGTGGGTGACACCGGGGCGCGGGGCCCTGAGGGCATCTCCCCGAGCTCTGGGGCTGCCGAAGCACCCCGGGGGAGGCACTGCGGCTCTGGTGCGCAGCACCCCGGGGTGGGTCTCGCTCAGTGGTGCTGGGGGCACCCAGACCCGGTCCTGCCCGCGTGCCAGAGAGCAGCTGCGCCTCGGGGAGCCCCAACCCCCTCTCTGCTGTTATTGCAGGACCTGCCCCGCGCCCTCCTTCCCCTTCACGTGCGCCCCGGGACTGCAAGAGCTGCCGACACACCGAGCCATGGCTGAGGGGTGGCTGAACAGCCTGCAGGCAGGCAAGGACAGAGGGCACACGGGCAGCGTGGGGGACTCGCAT
Organism: Falco cherrug; assembly: GCF_023634085.1. Lineage (NCBI taxonomy): Eukaryota > Metazoa > Chordata > Aves > Falconiformes > Falconidae > Falco > Falco cherrug. The sequence continues at coordinate 119,408,348 of NC_073697.1, forward strand.
GATCTCAACGACAGCCTGACCAGCCTCATGTGGCTGTGTGACTTCTCCATCGTTGGGATCGCCCTGGACGAGTCCTCCTGCTGCCCCAGTGGCCCAGACCCGCACAACGGTCACAAGGTCCCCAGCTTTGCCCCACCGTGCTCACCCACGACCTCTGACACGGCGTGCATGGGCATATCACACACCCCTTGCCCTGCCAGCTCCTCTTGCACCTCGAGCACAGCCAACCACCCCGTGGCCGTGCACCCGCAGCTCGCGGGGGACATTGACTACAAGACCAACCCGCACGTCAAGCCACCCTACTCCTATGCCACCCTCATCCGCATGGCAATGGAGGCCAGCAAGAAGCCCAAAATCAGCGTGTCCGACATCTACAAGTGGATCATGGACAACTTCTGCTACTTCCGACACGCTGATCCCACCTGGCAGGTAGGACGGAGATCTGGAGACCTCTTGCCTTCTCCCTTCTCCCCACAGGGCTACGGAGGGCTTTCCGAGGCAAGGTCCCATGGGGATGCCCAAAATCTTCCCGCTGGTTGCCAAGTCCTAGCCTGAGCGCCGTGGCTCCTGCCATCGCTGGCTGCAGTAGACGGGAGGCAAGAAAACGGCTAGTGACTCGGGGCGGGGGTGTCTCTGCTGGGCACGCACCCGGCATGTTTTGACGTTGCCATTTCTGCTTGCTTGTTCCCATTTCTGGTTGCCGAAAATGTGCTTTCCCACCAGTCTCCCTTGCACGCAGGTAGGTGCTGCGGCAGCACACAAGCATTCAGACGGGTTCTTTTTCTCTTTTGGGTCTAGAGCTCCATCCGGCACAACCTCTCCTTGAATAAGTGCTTCATCAAGGTGCCCCGGGAGAAAGGCGAGCCGGGGAAAGGCGGCTTCTGGAAGCTGGACCCCCAACACGCCGGCCAGCTCGAGAACGGTGCCGTCAAAAAGCGGAGGGCACCCCCCGTGCAGATCCACCCGGCCTTCACCAACGGGGCCCAGCCCGGAGCACCGTTTGCCACCAGCCCAGCTGCTCCGGCTTGCACCTCCAGCAGCATCCTCACTGTCAACACCCAGTCGCAGCAGCTGCTGAAAGAGTTTGAAGAAGTCACCGGTGGCCACAACGCGAATGCGGCGGACGGCAAGGCAGGGCACAAGCGCAGGCACAGCTCGCCCAAGAGAACAGCCAAGGTGCCTCGGCTTTCCAGCTCGGCCTTGCTGACTCGGGAAGAGCAGACCGAGCTGGGGTCGCTGGAAGGTGACTTTGACTGGGAAGCCATTTTCAACACCAGCCTGGACGGAGACTTCTCTGCTTTGGGGGACCTGGACCTCATGCCTGCCATCAGCCCCGTAACACACAACCTGGACCTGGCGGCGCACGGGGACCACGTCGACTGTCCCCAGGGGCAGGAGCAGGTCCTCACTGAGTCCAACAAGAACATCCTGGACTTGGACGAAACCTTCATGGCCACTTCTTTCCTGCAGCACGCCTGGGATGAAGGGACAAATGATTACCTCTCCAACTGTGCCAACATGGAGCAGTTATTTGACCTCAACGATGCCGCTCTACTAGCAGATGAGCATGGGCCAGGCTGAGAACCGTCACGTTCAGTGCATGAAAGCACGCACTGGGGCTGGGCCGCTGCCTTCCCCCGGCGCGATGCTTTGCCATGGGATGCCACCACATGGCTGGGGATGGTGTCCCTGGGGCCGGGGCATGAGGGCCATGTCTCTGGGGGGGCTTTGGGGGTCGGCGTAGATGTTTATATCTGTATTGACAATGCTTCTTTTTGGTTTTGTTGGCTTTCTCTTGGTTTTGTTATGTTGTCCTGTTTTGGGGACTCTATAGTGATGCTGTAGGATTGCAGAGATACGTGTTCAATTTCACCTTTTTCATGGAAAGTATTGTAAATATTAAAAAAAAAACCAACAAAACAAACCCTGAGGAAAACTCCTTTCTGCCTCCTTGTTTCCTTCCAGCAGCGCCTGGCTCCGTCTGACCCTCCCGACCTGGAGGTAGGGGACATCTCACCAGCCCGGCCCTGGCTGTACAGCCAGCCCCTGTACAGGGATGCTACCACTCCCCCTCTGCAGCGCCACAGCAATTCCCCATGGGGAAACCGAGGCACAAGCCAGCACCTGCGTGGCAGTGGTTACACACTGCCCGTGCGGCACAAGGGTGGCCGCGCTCAGTGTCCCAAGTCCTGGGAGCTGCTCCCAACCCCTGGAGCATCCTTCCCTGCCTCTGCAGGGAGCTGCTGGGGGTGACACGGTGGCGGTGGGAGCGCCCGGGACTACCCCTCTGCTTGTGCCATGTCCCCACCCGGCTCTGTAGATGCCCCTGGGAAGGAAACACAAGTGGCTTTGGAGCCTCCCGGGTACAGGGTGGCGAGAGGAGCTGCACAGAAGCCACAGGAATAGCTGAGCCCTCGCGAGGCCAGTTACGCCCAGGAGGAGCTGGGCTCTGCTCAAGCGGGGAAGAAGAGCAGCGCACACCCAGCTGCCAGCGCAGCCGGTGCAGACAGGGCAGCGGGTTTGGGTCTGGGGGCAGCGGGTTTGGGGAGCCCCATGGGGAGGGCAGGTTGGCTCAGGGCTGTGGGGCTGGGTGCGAGGGAGGCCGGGGCCAGGCTCTGTGCCCACAGCTGTGGGGCAGGGCTGTCACCCGGCATGCTGGGAGAAGGGGGCTGGAAGGGGACTCCGGAGAAGGGCGGTCTGGCCCCTGCACCGTGGCGGCTCATCCCCCCTGTCAGGCTGGAGCATCTCCAGGGACAGAGATCCCCCTCCGCGCCCTGCCTGGGGCTCATCCTTCAGATGGACCCACTCCGGGATGTCCCGTCCCTCTTGCCCTAGGGACACAGCCCTCCCCAGCAGATGCCCAGCACGTCAGGAGCACCCTGTCGCCTCCCCAGGGATCTGCTGGATCCCATGGGCACCAGGCACTGCAGCAGTCAGCCCCAGGGCTGCCTGGTTGCTCTGCAGGGGTCACAGCTCTTCCCAGGCTGGCCAGTCTCAACACAAAATAAGGGCTGAGCTCACTGCAGAGCCTAGCCTCGGCTCGTGTGTGCTTCATGCCGGGAGAGCAGGATGTGACCCTTGGGATGAGGTAGGGTTATCCCTTGGCGGTGGCAGCTTTCACGGGGCTCTGGCAGGAGCAGTGGCTGGAGTTTGGAGGCAGATCTGGGCTCTCCTCTTGGGGACGCTGGGGACCAGGAACCCCAAAAGGCAATAAGGAATTCCCGGTCCTGGCTTCTCCTCCTCTCAGCACCCTGGTGGTAGCACTGCGGGAGCTGCTCTGTGCACCCCCCGGGTAACGGTGCCACTGGCAGGGCTGCAAAAAGCTGGCAGCCCCCTTGTCCCTCAGTCCACTTATTTGCGTTGTTTTGCCAGGCACAACCGCGCAGGTCCTGGTTTTACCCCGCCTGGAAAGGGACGAGCCCCCAGCACCCCAGCCCTGAGAGCGGAGTGCAGAGAACAACCTGGCCAGGAAAAAGTATTCCGGCCTGTCGGAGCCAGCTGAGGGGTTTAAAGCGAGAAAGGGTGAATATGCTGGGGGGCCGGGTACCCAAACAAGCTGTCACTGCCCGAGGCTTCTGGAGGAGGCTGAGGCACGGACTCCCGAGTCTGACCACAAGACCCTTCATTAGTCCCAAACCCACCTTATCTGTCCTCGTCACTGTCCACGCGCAACATACTAAAACATCCCTGGTCAGTCACTACTGATCCCGCGCTTTCTGCTTGGCTACAGCCAACGTGTTAAGCCCTAAGCTACACCCCCCCCGCACTCGGTGCATTTCTGTGAGTTTCACGTTCTCAGCCAGCCGCCGAGACGCGGCACCGCGCACCCGCTGCGGCCTCGCTCCACGTCCCCTTTGCCTTCCCGGCCTGCAGCTCCTCCTTTCCCTCCCCTGCAGCCTTCCAGGCCCTTCACAGGCACCGTGCCCTCCGGCGCTCGCCATCGAGCTCTCTACAGCTTCTCCCCGGCGCGGGGAAAGCCCGTCCTGCGGAACGGGGCAGGTGGTTGAGCCCCGCCCCCCACGCGCCCCCGCCCGCCCCCCGCCACGCGCCCCGCCACGCGCCCCCCCACGCGCCCCCCGCGACTGTTGGGCTCGGCACCGTTTAAACGCGGGCGGAACCCGCAGCCCCGGCGCGGCCGGTGCGGGGCTCCCCGGTCCCGGCCGGCCTCGGCAGCCCCGCCGCTGCCCCAGAGCCGGGGGGCGCGTTTGCAGCCCCCAGCGAACAGGCGCCGCACCCCCGGCCCGGGAAGAAGCCAAAGCCGAACTGCCGGCTCGCTGCGAGCGCGGTGCTGAGAGGGGCTCCGCGCCCCGGCCCCGGCTGGCCCGGGCGGACCAGGTGAAGGCAGCAGCAGAAACGGCCCCGAACCCAGGGAGTGGGCAGCGGGGGGGACTCGAAGGGCTTTGCCCGAGGTGTCGGACCCTGACATTTAGTCCTGCTAGCGGCAGGTGCGACAAACGGCCCCGCTCCGTGGGCTGCCGGGGCTGGGCTTTGGCTCTTCCCGGGGGTTTCCCTCGGTTTGGGAAAATTCTGCCTTCGGCCGAAGGCTTGCTGGGCAGCACCAGCCCACCGGGGTGGGCGTGGGTGACACCGGGGCGCGGGGCCCTGAGGGCATCTCCCCGAGCTCTGGGGCTGCCGAAGCACCCCGGGGGAGGCACTGCGGCTCTGGTGCGCAGCACCCCGGGGTGGGTCTCGCTCAGTGGTGCTGGGGGCACCCAGACCCGGTCCTGCCCGCGTGCCAGAGAGCAGCTGCGCCTCGGGGAGCCCCAACCCCCTCTCTGCTGTTATTGCAGGACCTGCCCCGCGCCCTCCTTCCCCTTCACGTGCGCCCCGGGACTGCAAGAGCTGCCGACACACCGAGCCATGGCTGAGGGGTGGCTGAACAGCCTGCAGGCAGGCAAGGACAGAGGGCACACGGGCAGCGTGGGGGACTCGCATGATCTCAACGACAGCCTGACCAGCCTCATGTGGCTGTGTGACTTCTCCATCGTTGGGATCGCCCTGGACGAGTCCTCCTGCTGCCCCAGTGGCCCAGACCCGCACAACGGTCACAAGGTCCCCAGCTTTGCCCCACCGTGCTCACCCACGACCTCTGACACGGCGTGCATGGGCATATCACACACCCCTTGCCCTGCCAGCTCCTCTTGCACCTCGAGCACAGCCAACCACCCCGTGGCCGTGCACCCGCAGCTCGCGGGGGACATTGACTACAAGACCAACCCGCACGTCAAGCCACCCTACTCCTATGCCACCCTCATCCGCATGGCAATGGAGGCCAGCAAGAAGCCCAAAATCAGCGTGTCCGACATCTACAAGTGGATCATGGACAACTTCTGCTACTTCCGACACGCTGATCCCACCTGGCAGGTAGGACGGAGATCTGGAGACCTCTTGCCTTCTCCCTTCTCCCCACAGGGCTACGGAGGGCTTTCCGAGGCAAGGTCCCATGGGGATGCCCAAAATCTTCCCGCTGGTTGCCAAGTCCTAGCCTGAGCGCCGTGGCTCCTGCCATCGCTGGCTGCAGTAGACGGGAGGCAAGAAAACGGCTAGTGACTCGGGGCGGGGGTGTCTCTGCTGGGCACGCACCCGGCATGTTTTGACGTTGCCATTTCTGCTTGCTTGTTCCCATTTCTGGTTGCCGAAAATGTGCTTTCCCACCAGTCTCCCTTGCACGCAGGTAGGTGCTGCGGCAGCACACAAGCATTCAGACGGGTTCTTTTTCTCTTTTGGGTCTAGAGCTCCATCCGGCACAACCTCTCCTTGAATAAGTGCTTCATCAAGGTGCCCCGGGAGAAAGGCGAGCCGGGGAAAGGCGGCTTCTGGAAGCTGGACCCCCAACACGCCGGCCAGCTCGAGAACGGTGCCGTCAAAAAGCGGAGGACACCCCCCGTGCAGATCCACCCGGCCTTCACCAATGGGGCCCAGCCCGGAGCACCGTTTGCCACCAGCCCAGCTGCTCCGGCTTGCACCTCCAGCAGCATCCTCACTGTCAACACCCAGTTGCAGCAGCTGCTGAAAGAGTTTGAAGAAGTCACCGGTGGCCACAACGCGAATGCGGCGGACGGCAAGGCAGGGCACAAGCGCAGGCACAGCTCGCCCAAGAGAACAGCCAAGGTGCCTCGGCTTTCCAGCTCGGCCTTGCTGACTCAGGAAGAGCAGACCGAGCTGGGGTCGCTGGAAGGTGACTTTGACTGGGAAGCCATTTTCAACACCAGCCTGGACGGAGACTTCTCTGCTTTGGGGGACCTGGACCTCATGCCTGCCATCAGCCCCGTAACACACAACCTGGACCTGGCGGTGCACGGGGACCACGTCGACTGTCCCCAGGGGCAGGAGCAGGTCCTCACTGAGTCCAACAAGAACATCCTGGACTTGGACGAAACCTTCATGGCCACTTCTTTCCTGCAGCACGCCTGGGATGAAGGGACAAATGATTACCTCTCCAACTGTGCCAACATGGAGCAGTTATTTGACCTCAACGATGCCGCTCTACTAGCAGATGAGCATGGGCCAGGCTGAGAACCGTCACGTTCAGTGCATGAAAGCACGCACTGGGGCTGGGCCGCTGCCTTCCCCCGGCGGGATGCTTTGCCATGGGATGCCACCACATGGCTGGGGATGGTGTCCCTGGGGCCGGGGCATGAGGGCCATGTCTCTGGGGGGGCTTTGGGGGTCGGCGTAGGTGTTTATATCTGTATTGACAATGCTTCTTTTTGGTTTTGCTGGCTTTCTCTTGGTTTTGTTATGTTGTCCTGTTTTGGGGACTCTATAGTGATGCTGTAGGATTGCAGAGATACGTGTTCAATTTCACCTTTTTCATGGAAAGTATTGTAAATATTAAAAAAAAAACCAACAAAACAAACCCTGAAGAAAACTCCTTTCTGCCTCCTTGTTTCCTTCCAGCAGCGCCTGGCTCCGTCTGACCCTCCCGACCTGGAGGTAGGGGACATCTCACCAGCCCGGCCCTGGCTGTACAGCCAGCCCCCGTACAGGGATGCTACCACTCCCCCTCTGCAGCGCCACAGCAATTCCCCATGGGGAAACCGAGGCACAAGCCAGCACCTGCGTGGCAGTGGTTACACACTGCCCGTGCGGCACAAGGGTGGCCGCGCTCAGTGTCCCAAGTCCTGGGAGCTGCTCCCAACCCCTGGAGCATCCTTCCCTGCCTCTGCAGGGAGCTGCTGGGGGTGACACGGTGGCGGTGGGAGCGCCCGGGACTACCCCTCTGCTTGTGCCATGTCCCCACCCGGCTCTGTAGATGCCCCTGGGAAGGAAACACAAGTGGCTTTGGAGCCTCCCGGGTACAGGGTGGCGAGAGGAGCTGCACAGAAGCCACAGGAATAGCTGAGCCCTCGCGAGGCCAGTTACGCCCAGGAGGAGCTGGGCTCTGCTCAAGCGGGGAAGAAGAGCAGCGCACACCCAGCTGCCAGCGCAGCCGGTGCAGACAGGGCAGCGGGTTTGGGTCTGGGGGCAGCGGGTTTGGGGAGCCCCATGGGGAGGGCAGGTTGGCTCAGGGCTGTGGGGCTGGGTGCGAGGGAGGCCGGGGCCAGGCTCTGTGCCCACAGCTGTGGGGCAGGGCTGTCACCCGGCATGCTGGGAGAAGGGGGCTGGAAGGGGACTCCGGAGAAGGGCGGTCTGGCCCCTGCACCGTGGCGGCTCATCCCCCCTGTCAGGCTGGAGCATCTCCAGGGACAGAGATCCCCCTCCGCGCCCTGCCTGGGGCTCATCCTTCAGATGGACCCACTCCGGGATGTCCCGTCCCTCTTGCCCTAGGGACACAGCCCTCCCCAGCAGATGCCCAGCACGTCAGGAGCACCCTGTCACCTCCCCAGGGATCTGCTGGATCCCATGGGCACCAGGCACTGCAGCAGTCAGCCCCAGGGCTGCCTGGTTGCTCTGCAGGGGTCACAGCTCTTCCCAGGCTGGCCAGTCTCAACACAAAATAAGGGCTGAGCTCACTGCAGAGCCTAGCCTCGGCTCGTGTGTGCTTCGTGCCGGGAGAGCAGGATGTGACCCTTGGGATGAGGTAGGGTTATCCCTTGGCGGTGGCAGCTTTCACGGGGCTCTGGCAGGAGCAGTGGCTGGAGTTTGGAGGCAGATCTGGGCTCTCCTCTTGGGGACGCTGGGGACCAGGAACCCCAAAAGGCAATAAGGAATTCCCGGTCCTGGCTTCTCCTCCTCTCAGCACCCTGGTGGTAGCACTGCGGGAGCTGCTCTGTGCTCCCCCCGGGTAACGGTGCCACTGGCAGGGCTGCAAAAAGCTGGCAGCCCCCTTGTCCCTCAGTCCACTTATTTGCGTTGTTTTGCCCGGCACAACCGCGCAGGTCCTGGTTTTACCCCGCCTGGAAAGGGACGAGCCCCCAGCACCCCAGCCCTGAGAGCGGAGTGCAGAGAACAACCTGGCCAGGAAAAAGTATTCCGGCCTGTCGGAGCCAGCTGAGGGGTTTAAAGCGGGAAAGGGTGAATATGCTGGGGGGCCGGGTACCCAAACAAGCTGTCACTGCCCGAGGCTTCTGGAGGAGACTGAGGCACGGACTCCCGAGTCTGACCACAAGACCCTTCATTAGTCCCAAACCCACCTTATCTGTCCTCGTCACTGTCCACGCGCAACATACTAAAACATCCCTGGTCAGTCACTACTGATCCCGCGCTTTCTGCTTGGCTACAGCCAACGTGTTAAGCCCTAAGCTACACCCCCCCCGCACTCGGTGCATTTCTGTGAGTTTCACGTTCTCAGCCAGCCGCCGAGACGCGGCACCGCGCACCCGCTGCGGCCTCGCTCCACGTCCCCTTTGCCTTCCCGGCCTGCAGCTCCTCCTTTCCCTCCCCTGCAGCCTTCCAGGCCCTTCACAGGCACCGTGCCCTCCGGCGCTCGCCATCGAGCTCTCTACAGCTTCTCCCCGGCGCGGGGAAAGCCCGTCCTGCGGAACGGGGCAGGTGGTTGAGCCCCGCCCCCCACGCGCCCCCGCCCGCCCCCCGCCACGCGCCCCGCCACGCGCCCCCCCACGCGCCCCCCGCGACTGTTGGGCTCGGCACCGTTTAAACGCGGGCGGAACCCGCAGCCCCGGCGCGGCCGGTGCGGGGCTCCCCGGTCCCGGCCGGCCTCGGCAGCCCCGCCGCTGCCCCAGAGCCGGGGGGCGCGTTTGCAGCCCCCAGCGAACAGGCGCCGCACCCCCGGCCCGGGAAGAAGCCAAAGCCGAACTGCCGGCTCGCTGCGAGCGCGGTGCTGAGAGGGGCTCCGCGCCCCGGCCCCGGCTGGCCCGGGCAGACCAGGTGAAGGCAGCAGCAGAAACGGCCCCGAACCCAGGGAGTGGGCAGCGGGGGGGACTCGAAGGGCTTTGCCCGAGGTGTCGGACCCTGACATTTAGTCCTGCTAGCGGCAGGTGCGACAAACGGCCCCGCTCCGTGGGCTGCCGGGGCTGGGCTTTGGCTCTTCCCGGGGGTTTCCCTCGGTTTGGGAAAATTCTGCCTTCGGCCGAAGGCTTGCTGGGCAGCACCAGCCCACCGGGGTGGGCGTGGGTGACACCGGGGCGCGGGGCCCTGAGGGCATCTCCCCGAGCTCTGGGGCTGCCGAAGCACCCCGGGGGAGGCACTGCGGCTCTGGTGCGCAGCACCCCGGGGTGGGTCTCACTCAGTGGTGCTGGGGGCACCCAGACCCGGTCCTGCCCGCGTGCCAGAGAGCAGCTGCGCCTCGGGGAGCCCCAACCCCCTCTCTGCTGTTATTGCAGGACCTGCCCCGCGCCCTCCTTCCCCTTCACGTGCGCCCCGGGACTGCAAGAGCTGCCGACACACCGAGCCATGGCTGAGGGGTGGCTGAACAGCCTGCAGGCAGGCAAGGACAGAGGGCACACGGGCAGCGTGGGGGACTCGCATGATCTCAACGACAGCCTGACCAGCCTCATGTGGCTGTGTGACTTCTCCATCGTTGGGATCGCCCTGGACGAGTCCTCCTGCTGCCCCAGTGGCCCAGACCCGCACAACGGTCACAAGGTCCCCAGCTTTGCCCCACCGTGCTCACCCACGACCTCTGACACGGTGTGCATGGGCATATCACACACCCCTTGCCCTGCCAGCTCCTCTTGCACCTCGAGCACAGCCAACCACCCCGTGGCCGTGCACCCGCAGCTCGCGGGGGACATTGACTACAAGACCAACCCGCACGTCAAGCCACCCTACTCCTATGCCACCCTCATCCGCATGGCAATGGAGGCCAGCAAGAAGCCCAAAATCAGCGTGTCCGACATCTACAAGTGGATCATGGACAACTTCTGCTACTTCCGACACGCTGATCCCACCTGGCAGGTAGGACGGAGATCTGGAGACCTCTTGCCTTCTCCCTTCTCCCCACAGGGCTACGGAGGGCTTTCCGAGGCAAGGTCCCATGGGGATGCCCAAAATCTTCCCGCTGGTTGCCAAGTCCTAGCCTGAGCGCCGTGGCTCCTGCCATCGCTGGCTGCAGTAGACGGGAGGCAAGAAAACGGCTAGTGACTCGGGGCGGGGGTGTCTCTGCTGGGCACGCACCCGGCATGTTTTGACGTTGCCATTTCTGCTTGCTTGTTCCCATTTCTGGTTGCCGAAAATGTGCTTTCCCACCAGTCTCCCTTGCACGCAGGTAGGTGCTGCGGCAGCACACAAGCATTCAGACGGGTTCTTTTTCTCTTTTGGGTCTAGAGCTCCATCCGGCACAACCTCTCCTTGAATAAGTGCTTCATCAAGGTGCCCCGGGAGAAAGGCGAGCCGGGGAAAGGCGGCTTCTGGAAGCTGGACCCCCAACACGCCGGCCAGCTCGAGAACGGTGCCGTCAAAAAGCGGAGGGCACCCCCCGTGCAGATCCACCCGGCCTTCACCAACGGGGCCCAGCCCGGAGCACCGTTTGCCACCAGCCCAGCTGCTCCGGCTTGCACCTCCAGCAGCATCCTCACTGTCAACACCCAGTCGCAGCAACTGCTGAAAGAGTTTGAAGAAGTCACCGGTGGCCACAACGCGAATGCGGCGGACGGCAAGGCAGGGCACAAGCGCAGGCACAGCTCGCCCAAGAGAACAGCCAAGGTGCCTCGGCTTTCCAGCTCGGCCTTGCTGACTCGGGAAGAGCAGACCGAGCTGGGGTCGCTGGAAGGTGACTTTGACTGGGAAGCCATTTTCAACACCAGCCTGGACGGAGACTTCTCTGCTTTGGGGGACCTGGACCTCATGCCTGCCATCAGCCCCGTAACACACAACCTGGACCTGGCGGCGCACGGGGACCACGTCGACTGTCCCCAGGGGCAGGAGCAGGTCCTCACTGAGTCCAACAAGAACATCCTGGACTTGGACGAAACCTTCATGGCCACTTCTTTCCTGCAGCACGCCTGGGATGAAGGGACAAATGATTACCTCTCCAACTGTGCCAACATGGAGCAGTTATTTGACCTCAACGATGCCGCTCTACTAGCAGATGAGCATGGGCCAGGCTGAGAACCGTCACGTTCAGTGCATGAAAGCACACACTGGGGCTGGGCCGCTGCCTTCCCCCGGCGCGATGCTTTGCCATGGGATGCCACCACATGGCTGGGGATGGTGTCCCTGGGGCCGGGGCATGAGGGCCATGTCTCTGGGGGGGCTTTGGGGGTCGGCGTAGATGTTTATATCTGTATTGACAATGCTTCTTTTTGGTTTTGTTGGCTTTCTCTTGGTTTTGTTATGTTGTCCTGTTTTGGGGACTCTATAGTGATGCTGTAGGATTGCAGAGATACGTGTTCAATTTCACCTTTTTCATGGAAAGTATTGTAAATATTAAAAAAAAAACCAACAAAACAAACCCTGAGGAAAACTCCTTTCTGCCTCCTTGTTTCCTTCCAGCAGCGCCTGGCTCCGTCTGACCCTCCCGACCTGGAGGTAGGGGACATCTCACCAGCCCGGCCCTGGCTGTACAGCCAGCCCCTGTACAGGGATGCTACCACTCCCCCTCTGCAGCGCCACAGCAATTCCCCATGGGGAAACCGAGGCACAAGCCAGCACCTGCGTGGCAGTGGTTACACACTGCCCGTGCGGCACAAGGGTGGCCGCGCTCAGTGTCCCAAGTCCTGGGAGCTGCTCCCAACCCCTGGAGCATCCTTCCCTGCCTCTGCAGGGAGCTGCTGGGGGTGACACGGTGGCGGTGGGAGCGCCCGGGACTACCCCTCTGCTTGTGCCATGTCCCCACCCGGCTCTGTAGATGCCCCTGGGAAGGAAACACAAGTGGCTTTGGAGCCTCCCGGGTACAGGGTGGCGAGAGGAGCTGCACAGAAGCCACAGGAATAGCTGAGCCCTCGCGAGGCCAGTTACGCCCAGGAGGAGCTGGGCTCTGCTCAAGCGGGGAAGAAGAGCAGCGCACACCCAGCTGCCAGCGCAGCCGGTGCAGACAGGGCAGCGGGTTTGGGTCTGGGGGCAGCGGGTTTGGGGAGCCCCATGGGGAGGGCAGGTTGGCTCAGGGCTGTGGGGCTGGGTGCGAGGGAGGCCGGGGCCAGGCTCTGTGCCCACAGCTGTGGGGCAGGGCTGTCACCCGGCATGCTGGGAGAAGGGGGCTGGAAGGGGACTCCGGAGAAGGGCGGTCTGGCCCCTGCACCGTGGCGGCTCATCCCCCCTGTCAGGCTGGAGCATCTCCAGGGACAGATCCCCCTCCGCGCCCTGCCTGGGGCTCATCCTTCAGATGGACCCACTCCGGGATGTCCCGTCCCTCTTGCCCTAGGGACACAGCCCTCCCCAGCAGATGCCCAGCACGTCAGGAGCACCCTGTCACCTCCCCAGGGATCTGCTGGATCCCATGGGCACCAGGCACTGCAGCAGTCAGCCCCAGGGCTGCCTGGTTGCTCTGCAGGGGTCACAGCTCTTCCCAGGCTGGCCAGTCTCAACACAAAATAAGGGCTGAGCTCACTGCAGAGCCTAGCCTCGGCTCGTGTGTGCTTCGTGCCGGGAGAGCAGGATGTGACCCTTGGGATGAGGTAGGGTTATCCCTTGGCGGTGGCAGCTTTCACGGGGCTCTGGCAGGAGCAGTGGCTGGAGTTTGGAGGCAGATCTGGGCTCTCCTCTTGGGGACGCTGGGGACCAGGAACCCCAAAAGGCACTAAGGAATTCCCGGTCCTGGCTTCTCCTCCTCTCAGCACCCTGGTGGTAGCACTGCGGGAGCTGCTCTGTGCTCCCCCCGGGTAACGGTGCCACTGGCAGGGCTGCAAAAAGCTGGCAGCCCCCTTGTCCCTCAGTCCACTTATTTGCGTTGTTTTGCCCGGCACAACCGCGCAGGTCCTGGTTTTACCCCGCCTGGAAAGGGACGAGCCCCCAGCACCCCAGCCCTGAGAGCGGAGTGCAGAGAACAACCTGGCCAGGAAAAAGTATTCCGGCCTGTCGGAGCCAGCTGAGGGGTTTAAAGCGGGAAAGGGTGAATATGCTGGGGGGCCGGGTACCCAAACAAGCTGTCACTGCCCGAGGCTTCTGGAGGAGACTGAGGCACGGACTCCCGAGTCTGACCACAAGACCCTTCATTAGTCCCAAACCCACCTTATCTGTCCTCGTCACTGTCCACGCGCAACATACTAAAACATCCCTGGTCAGTCACTACTGATCCCGCGCTTTCTGCTTGGCTACAGCCAACGGGTTAAGCCCTAAGCTACACCCCCCCCGCACTCGGTGCATTTCTGTGAGTTTCACGTTCTCAGCCAGCCGCCGAGACGCGGCACCGCGCACCCGCTGCGGCCTCGCTCCACGTCCCCTTTGCCTTCCCGGCCTGCAGCTCCTCCTTTCCCTCCCCTGCAGCCTTCCAGGCCCTTCACAGGCACCGTGCCCTCCGGCGCTCGCCATCGAGCTCTCTACAGCTTCTCCCCGGCGCGGGGAAAGCCCGTCCTGCGGAACGGGGCAGGTGGTTGAGCCCCGCCCCCCACGCGCCCCCGCCCGCCCCCCGCCACGCGCCCCGCCACGCGCCCCCCCACGCGCCCCCCGCGACTGTTGGGCTCGGCACCGTTTAAACGCGGGCGGAACCCGCAGCCCCGGCGCGGCCGGTGCGGGGCTCCCCGGTCCCGGCCGGCCTCGGCAGCCCCGCCGCTGCCCCAGAGCCGGGGGGCGCGTTTGCAGCCCCCAGCGAACAGGCGCCGCACCCCCGGCCCGGGAAGAAGCCAAAGCCGAACTGCCGGCTCGCTGCGAGCGCGGTGCTGAGAGGGGCTCCGCGCCCCGGCCCCGGCTGGCCCGGGCGGACCAGGTGAAGGCAGCAGCAGAAACGGCCCCGAACCCAGGGAGTGGGCAGCGGGGGGGACTCGAAGGGCTTTGCCCGAGGTGTCGGACCCTGACATTTAGTCCTGCTAGCGGCAGGTGCGACAAACGGCCCCGCTCCGTGGGCTGCCGGGGCTGGGCTTTGGCTCTTCCCGGGGGTTTCCCTCGGTTTGGGAAAATTCTGCCTTCGGCCGAAGGCTTGCTGGGCAGCACCAGCCCACCGGGGTGGGCGTGGGTGACACCGGGGCGCGGGGCCCTGAGGGCATCTCCCCGAGCTCTGGGGCTGCCGAAGCACCCCGGGGGAGGCACTGCGGCTCTGGTGCGCAGCACCCCGGGGTGGGTCTCGCTCAGTGGTGCTGGGGGCACCCAGACCCGGTCCTGCCCGCGTGCCAGAGAGCAGCTGCGCCTCGGGGAGCCCCAACCCCCTCTCTGCTGTTATTGCAGGACCTGCCCCGCGCCCTCCTTCCCCTTCACGTGCGCCCCGGGACTGCAAGAGCTGCCGACACACCGAGCCATGGCTGAGGGGTGGCTGAACAGCCTGCAGGCAGGCAAGGACAGAGGGCACACGGGCAGCGTGGGGGACTCGCATGATCTCAACGACAGCCTGACCAGCCTCATGTGGCTGTGTGACTTCTCCATCGTTGGGATCGCCCTGGACGAGTCCTCCTGCTGCCCCAGTGGCCCAGACCCGCACAACGGTCACAAGGTCCCCAGCTTTGCCCCACCGTGCTCACCCACGACCTCTGACACGGCGTGCATGGGCATATCACACACCCCTTGCCCTGCCAGCTCCTCTTGCACCTCGAGCACAGCCAACCACCCCGTGGCCGTGCACCCGCAGCTCGCGGGGGACATTGACTACAAGACCAACCCGCACGTCAAGCCACCCTACTCCTATGCCACCCTCATCCGCATGGCAATGGAGGCCAGCAAGAAGCCCAAAATCAGCGTGTCCGACATCTACAAGTGGATCATGGACAACTTCTGCTACTTCCGACACGCTGATCCCACCTGGCAGGTAGGACGGAGATCTGGAGACCTCTTGCCTTCTCCCTTCTCCCCACAGGGCTACGGAGGGCTTTCCGAGGCAAGGTCCCATGGGGATGCCCAAAATCTTCCCGCTGGTTGCCAAGTCCTAGCCTGAGCGCCGTGGCTCCTGCCATCGCTGGCTGCAGTAGACGGGAGGCAAGAAAACGGCTAGTGACTCGGGGCGGGGGTGTCTCTGCTGGGCACGCACCCGGCATGTTTTGACGTTGCCATTTCTGCTTGCTTGTTCCCATTTCTGGTTGCCGAAAATGTGCTTTCCCACCAGTCTCCCTTGCACGCAGGTAGGTGCTGCGGCAGCACACAAGCATTCAGACGGGTTCTTTTTCTCTTTTGGGTCTAGAGCTCCATCCGGCACAACCTCTCCTTGAATAAGTGCTTCATCAAGGTGCCCCGGGAGAAAGGCGAGCCGGGGAAAGGCGGCTTCTGGAAGCTGGACCCCCAACACGCCGGCCAGCTCGAGAACGGTGCCGTCAAAAAGCGGAGGGCACCCCCCGTGCAGATCCACCCGGCCTTCACCAACGGGGCCCAGCCCGGAGCACCGTTTGCCACCAGCCCAGCTGCTCCGGCTTGCACCTCCAGCAGCATCCTCACTGTCAACACCCAGTTGCAGCAGCTGCTGAAAGAGTTTGAAGAAGTCACCGGTGGCCACAACGCGAATGCGGCGGACGGCAAGGCAGGGCACAAGCGCAGGCACAGCTCGCCCAAGAGAACAGCCAAGGTGCCTCGGCTTTCCAGCTCGGCCTTGCTGACTCGGGAAGAGCAGACCGAGCTGGGGTCGCTGGAAGGTGACTTTGACTGGGAAGCCATTTTCAACACCAGCCTGGACGGAGACTTCTCTGCTTTGGGGGACCTGGACCTCATGCCTGCCATCAGCCCCGTAACACACAACCTGGACCTGGCGGCGCACGGGGACCACGTCGACTGTCCCCAGGGGCAGGAGCAGGTCCTCACTGAGTCCAACAAGAACATCCTGGACTTGGACGAAACCTTCATGGCCACTTCTTTCCTGCAGCACGCCTGGGATGAAGGGACAAATGATTACCTCTCCAACTGTGCCAACATGGAGCAGTTATTTGACCTCAACGATGCCGCTCTACTAGCAGATGAGCATGGGCCAGGCTGAGAACCGTCACGTTCAGTGCATGAAAGCACGCACTGGGGCTGGGCCGCTGCCTTCCCCCGGCGCGATGCTTTGCCATGGGATGCCACCACATGGCTGGGGATGGTGTCCCTGGGGCCGGGGCATGAGGGCCATGTCTCTGGGGGGGCTTTGGGGGTCGGCGTAGGTGTTTATATCTGTATTGACAATGCTTCTTTTTGGTTTTGCTGGCTTTCTCTTGGTTTTGTTATGTTGTCCTGTTTTGGGGACTCTATAGTGATGCTGTAGGATTGCAGAGATACGTGCTCAATTTCACCTTTTTCATGGAAAGTATTGTAAATATTAAAAAAAAAACCAACAAAACAAACCCTGAGGAAAACTCCTTTCTGCCTCCTTGTTTCCTTCCAGCAGCGCCTGGCTCCGTCTGACCCTCCCGACCTGGAGGTAGGGGACATCTCACCAGCCCGGCCCTGGCTGTACAGCCAGCCCCCGTACAGGGATGCTACCACTCCCCCTCTGCAGCGCCACAGCAATTCCCCATGGGGAAACCGAGGCACAAGCCAGCACCTGCGTGGCAGTGGTTACACACTGCCCGTGCGGCACAAGGGTGTCCGCGCTCAGTGTCCCAAGTCCTGGGAGCTGCTCCCAACCCCTGGAGCATCCTTCCCTGCCTCTGCAGGGAGCTGCTGGGGGTGACACGGTGGCGGTGGGAGCGCCCGGGACTACCCCTCTGCTTGTGCCATGTCCCCACCCGGCTCTGTAGATGCCCCTGGGAAGGAAACACAAGTGGCTTTGGAGCCTCCCGGGTACAGGGTGGCGAGAGGAGCTGCACAGAAGCCACAGGAATAGCTGAGCCCTCGCGAGGCCAGTTACGCCCAGGAGGAGCTGGGCTCTGCTCAAGCGGGGAAGAAGAGCAGCGCACACCCAGCTGCCAGCGCAGCCGGTGCAGACAGGGCAGCGGGTTTGGGTCTGGGGGCAGCGGGTTTGGGGAGCCCCATGGGGAGGGCAGGTTGGCTCAGGGCTGTGGGGCTGGGTGCGAGGGAGGCCGGGGCCAGGCTCTGTGCCCACAGCTGTGGGGCAGGGCTGTCACCCGGCATGCTGGGAGAAGGGGGCTGGAAGGGGACTCCGGAGAAGGGCGGTCTGGCCCCTGCACCGTGGCGGCTCATCCCCCCTGTCAGGCTGGAGCATCTCCAGGGACAGAGATCCCCCTCCGCGCCCTGCCTGGGGCTCATCCTTCAGACGGACCCACTCCGGGATGTCCCGTCCCTCTTGCCCTAGGGACACAGCCCTCCCCAGCAGATGCCCAGCACGTCAGGAGCACCCTGTCACCTCCCCAGGGATCTGCTGGATCCCATGGGCACCAGGCACTGCAGCAGTCAGCCCCAGGGCTGCCTGGTTGCTCTGCAGGGGTCACAGCTCTTCCCAGGCTGGCCAGTCTCAACACAAAATAAGGGCTGAGCTCACTGCAGAGCCTAGCCTCGGCTCGTGTGTGCTTCGTGCCGGGAGAGCAGGATGTGACCCTTGGGATGAGGTAGGGTTATCCCTTGGCGGTGGCAGCTTTCACGGGGCTCTGGCAGGAGCAGTGGCTGGAGTTTGGAGGCAGATCTGGGCTCTCCTCTTGGGGACGCTGGGGACCAGGAACCCCAAAAGGCACTAAGGAATTCCCGGTCCTGGCTTCTCCTCCTCTCAGCACCCTGGTGGTAGCACTGCGGGAGCTGCTCTGTGCTCCCCCCGGGTAACGGTGCCACTGGCAGGGCTGCAAAAAGCTGGCAGCCCCCTTGTCCCTCAGTCCACTTATTTGCGTTGTTTTGCCAGGCACAACCGCGCAGGTCCTGGTTTTACCCCGCCTGGAAAGGGACGAGCCCCCAGCACCCCAGCCCTGAGAGCGGAGTGCAGAGAACAACCTGGCCAGGAAAAAGTATTCCGGCCTGTCGGAGCCAGCTGAGGGGTTTAAAGCGGGAAAGGGTGAATATAAAGGAGGTAGCAGGCGAGGCCTGAAACAACCTCATTTTGTTCAGCTTCTGAAAGCAACAAAACCTACTTGGATGTGATTTTTTTTTTCTTTCAGTGAAATGGTTCGGGGGGGTAGGTACTATTTTTTAAGCAGCAGCCAGGAGGTGTATAACTGGGGGTTCCATGGGGTGGGGGCATGGCTTCCCGCAAGCGCAGAGGCAGGCAGGACACGACGCTGCTGCCCACACAAAGCCCGTGTGTGATTGGGGCAAAGCACAGTGCCAGGAGGGAGGTCAGGACCTGGCAGCACCCAGCTTGCCTGGGCTTGCCGGTTGGCAGCAGGCTTGCAGCCTGTGGCTGGGGCTGGTCCAGCCCTGCAGGCTGCCCCAGCTCACCCAGCACAGGGGCAGTGATGGGTTAGGGACCCCCAAGCTGGCAGTGTTCCCCTGCTCTATGCATAGGCAAAGCTTCCTGCAATGAAAACACACGTCACTACACCCATAGCTGGCTGCATTTTGGGGCATCCCACCAAAGTGGGTCTGGGAAGCATCCAGTTCCAAAAATTCCCTGCAACTCAGCCTTTGCAGCCCCAGACAGGTTCCTTCCCCAGCTGGTTATGAAGCACATGGCAATTATTCCTTTATTATTTATTTCTATTCCCCCAGCCGTTCCCTCATCCATCATCCCTCTCTGATGGGCAAACACTGACACCTCTAACCAATCTCCTGTTCACAGAGGGGGGGGGAAATATACACATAAGCCCTTCTTTTCTCTCCTTTTCTTGCCCTGTCTTTCTTTCCCCTCCATTGAGTGCGGGGCTGGCACAGATCCATTCTGGCAACAGCCGGCTTTCACTTGCTAATCATCCTAAATATTGAAAATCAACGCCTAGAATAAACAGCTCAAAGATTGGGGCCATCTCTGCTCTGTTTGGAAATGCTAATCTCAATGCCTTTTGTTTCCCTTGTGTGGATTTGGTGCTGTGCGTTTGGAGGAGGTCACAGCTCATGGGTTCTCCCTCCACCCCCAGATTTTTCTCTTTTTTTATTATTATGTTTTTTCTCTCTTCATCGTGAAAAATCCAGCCCATTTTAACATCCCAGGCTGGGATGGCTGGAGTGGTGAGGGGGGAGAAGGGGGAGACAGGATGGATGAGGGTAGGGAATGGACTTGCCTTGCATAGCAATGAAGGAACCTCCAAAGTTTGGGAAAAAACATGTTCCCAAACTGCACCCAGGAGTTCACATGGATGAGAAATCTCATGGGAACCACACAATGGCATTGGGGCAGCCTGCAATGAAGGGTAGAGTTTGGGGACAGCTCAGGGCCCCCCTGCTCCTGCAACACTGATTTTTAGAGGGTTTTATATCTGATGGGATGGAAGTGCCATAGCAAACCCCAGACAGGCTGAGATGGACCCCAGGGCTGGACCCCAATATCTCTGCCTGAAGGGACCAGGTTGAGTGCAAACACCTTTCTGCGAAGTCATAGGAGCTCTGGGAAAGGTGGCTTTGAGAACAGAGAGAGGCCAAAGCCCCTTTTCTGCTTTTTCAGCAGTGACCTTGCACTGCTAGCAGAGGTCAGTGGGACCTGCAGCAATGCATAGCTTGGATGGCTTACAGCATCCTGAAGGGGAAACCGAGGCAGGGCAAGGCGGTGGTTTGATGTGGACCAGAACCTGATTATCTGGGCAGCACTTCTGGAGCATGCCTGCACGCTCGTGTTTTTGGGGCGCACTTTGCTGGCACCAGGGATCCCATCCAGCAAAGCTCTCCTCCAGCACCTGCCTGCCTCTGTGCCCCAGGAAGCCCTGGGATGGGTCAGTGGGCTGTTGCCAGTGGCCGTTCCCGGCAGCGTGGCTGGCACAATGTGCCGGCAGGCCAGGGCTTGTCCTGTGGCGGGAGGAGTGCCGGTGGCTGCTCGCCCAAGCCACAATGGAACAGCCCCTGCGTAAATGCCGTCACAAGGAGGTGCTCGGCATGTTGCCCCCTCGTCCTCCTCCTCCTCACCATCCCCCTAAGATGCGCCTGAGTATGGGGCTGCAACCCCACAGGGCTTCTGCTCCTCCAGCCCAGCCCATGCCATGGGAAGTGGGCCCTGTGGGCAGGGGGGACACATCCAGCCCCTGCAGTGGAGGGGCTGAGCTAACAGAGCAGTGCCAGCATCACCTCCTTCTTTGAGAAACCACGTTACACCAAGGTCGAAACTTGGCTGGTTTGCAAACAAGCACTGGGGCTACAGGGATTTCTTTACAAAGGCTGTTTTTTCAGGTGATTTATTTCCAGGTTCGGAGCATTAGGGCCATCCCACATCCTGAGATATGTTTTTTTCTTTTTCACTGCCATCAAGATGGTGAGAAACACTTTAAACCCCCCCCCCAAAAAAAAAAAGTTGCAAGCAGCGGCAGGCTGCAGGTTCTGCACCCTGCAGATACAGCTCACCCATGGGTGCTGCTGTGGGCAGAGCTGGACACCAAAGGCAGCATGAGGGGGAGCAGGTGCATTTGGGGAATGACCCAATTTAGGGCAATGTGGGCATAAGACCTGAATATCTGGGGGTTACGGATGGGGCCAGCCTGGCTGAGCAGCATGGGGACATTGGGTGCTGATCCCCTGGGATGCTCCCATCCTGCCCATGGGGGCTGCTGGGCTGGAGGCTGGCACAGGCAGCGGGAGGGCTTGGGAGCATTACGAGAGGCGGGTGTTGACCTAGAAATCGCAAAGAATTTGGCCTGGCATCGAGCTGGCAGGCAGCGTGCCAGCCTGGCAGCCGAAGGAAGTGCAGCTACATTCCGAAACGGCGCTTCTTTTCCCCATGCCTGGCCGAGAGAGGTGACTGCTGTCTGCCCTGGGAGCTCCATGGGCATTTTGGGCTCACTGGTGTTGAGAGGTGGGGTGCTCACTGCTTCTAGAAGAGGCATTGCTGGCTGAGTGTGAGCTAAGGATTTGGTTTTGCTCCTTTGAGGAGCGCATGCTCCCACCCAGCACACGGTCAGTGCTGATTCCCAGCTGGGGAACAGGGGGGAGCAGACCTGCAGGTGCTGGGAGGACTAATGCTCCATCCTGACAGCTTCTGGTTACAAGACACATTAACAGGCAGCGATGTGCAAACATCCAAAGGTCAGAACTGGGCAGTGGCAAGGCAGCAGCAACGGCTCCAGACCCTGCAAGTGCAGCAGGAAAAGGCAGGACCCCCATACCTTACTGCGGGCAGAGAGGGATGACAGAGGAGGGTCCCCTCTGCACAGCGCTCATTGGACCTGCACCCCTTGGCAGGCCCTGGGGTCGCCAAGCGCATTCCTGCTGAGGGGATGGGGCCAGCTGCAGCCCTGCATGGCCTCTCTGTTCCCATCACGTGGGGGGATGCACGCCCAACACCAGCCCACATGGCAAACACCCCCCTTCCCCAGCAACGCAGCGTAGAGAGAAAATGAGCATTGTCCCCAGCCTGGCCCCCAGCTCACAAAACACGGTGCCGTGTAGTTCCTCTGTCCTGTCCCAAGGACTGACCCTACTGGTGCATGCACACACATCCCACCCGGCCCAAACCCAGCTGGGAACTTCAGCTCCTGCTCTAGGGAGGAGAGGAAGGGCTCAGCCACGTGCTGGGTGGCACCATGTTGGTTCCCAGTATGTGCCAGCTCCTTGGTGGCCTGAGAGGCTCGGCTGGAGGAGGGGGTCTCTTGCCTGTTCCCCCCACTCTGGCAGAGCACTAAGTAAACAGTGACAAGGAGAACCTCGTTAATCCTGGTCATTCATTTACAAAAAGACATTTAGAGCTGCCTATGAAGGCAGTTATCAGAGCACAGGGGAGGTTTTCCCAGCAGGACCTTAATTCCCTTCACAAATAAAGCTGGAGGGAGGGAAAGCACAGCTTGTGACTGCAATGGATGAGTCTGGGGGGGACTTTGGGGGCCATCCTTCAAGGGGCTGATCCGCATGAACCCCCTTCCTGCAAGGAGCAGAGGATCATGGAGGGATTCCCCATTAGGTGATTGCTTGGACACTGTTTCAGTGCAATTGCTGCCATGCTGCATCCCTTCCCTGGAGCAGTGAGGCTGGCATGCTCCTCAGTGCCACACGGGAAGGACTGGGAAGCTGCAGGAACCCAAACATCAACTCTTGTTCCACATGGACCCAGTTTTCCAGGAGCCCTGCGCATCTCTACAGCACATCACGATGCTCTGGACCCAGGTCAGGATCAAAGTGAAGCCGGTGGGGCTTGGAGATGTTACCAGGGAGGCAAAGTCCTTTGGTGGGTTTGGTTCCTGCCTCATCCCTTCAAGTTCATGGGCATGATAACAGCCTGGGCGCATCCCATGCCCTGTCTGTGCATGCTTGCTCCCTCTTTCAGGGGCTCTCCCCTTTTAATCCCACCTGGAAGGGAAAGTTGGGGACTTCTCAGCCAGTTCCGAGCTCCTGGTTTTTCTGGCTGAAGATTAATCTGGCTAAAGATTAATCGCCTTTTCTATCCAGCTGACCGAAGGGGAGACAGAATAGGCTGTGTCTGGGATGGAGGCGAGGGCAGTGCCACCGGCAACGGTGTTCCCACGCGTTCTTGCAGCCCAGGGCACCAGCGGGTCACACTGCGGGGGCACGCAGCCTGGGACAGCCCTTCAGCCCATAATGACAGTTTTGTAATTTTATGTTAATCCCGGCTCCTCCATACTCTGATCTCTCTCCTCTCCCACATCAAATGCAAAGCCCTTTTGGAGGCTCCTGACTGTATTAATCTTGTTTTGCTCTTGCCGCTGCATGCAGGCAGCTCCTGCAGCTCAGGGAGCACCACTGCCCCATTGCGTCCCCACTGTCCCCTCCGTGCAGGAGCAGGATTAACCCTGCCAGTGGGAGGCAAGGGCAGGCATAATTCATTTTTTGCAGTAAAATGGCTATTTTTTTAAGCAGGAACTGTTCCTGGGGTGAGCAGTACCAAGCTACAATGCAGGGGACAGAAAGTCGCTGCTTTGAGAGCTACTATTAATTGAATTTATCCGAATCTTGTCAAGATTACACCTTTTGTGCAAGGACGTTTGCCACCATAAAGGCAGTCAATAGAAATGCGAATTTGAGGGAAACCTGGGTCTTTCCGGTGACTTGGAGCCAAGCCCTGAGCAGGCAAAGCAAAGCCCCTCTCTGCCTCAGTTTCCCCACGTGCAAATCAGGTCAGTTCTCTTTTCTGCAGCGTTTTGGGTGACCAATGCCTGAACACCTTGTCCTCTCAGTGAAGCGACTGTCACGTCCCCACAAGCAGGAGCCGTTTCCTCATGCCTGTGGCAGCAAAACCTGCCGTTGCTGAACAATGGGGCCATGACATTGTTCAAGCCCTGCAGCTTCCACACCCCAAAGGTGTTGGGCTCGGATCTGATCCTGTGCCTTGGGTTTCAGAGCACTGGAACACGCTTTGCTCGGCAAATGTTGCAAAAGCCTTGTTAGCTCTCTCCTCGCTGCACTGAGGATGCAATCTTTATTCAGCTGTGTTGGCCGTTTTCCACCTTTTGTGCCCACGCTGACAGCGAGTGCAGTCACCTGGATGGAAGTCCTTTCCTTGGGGAAGAAAAAAAAAGGGGGGGGGGGTGGTGTTCTCCCTGTTGTCTCCTGGAAGGGGAAGCAAAGGGTGCCTCTGCATTCCTCCGCGTCCACTGCTGAGTCACCACGTTCCCCTTTCATCTGCCGCGGCAGTTGGAGCGCGGAAAGCGGTGGCTCCGGGCCCGCCGGGCCCCGCGGTGGCGGTCGGTGAGGCGGGAATTGCGGCGCTGCGGCGGGAAGGCAGCGGGACCTGCCGCCTGCGCTGTGCCAGCTGCCCTCGCTGCTGGAGCTGCGGCCGGCAAGGAGCCGGCCGTGGGTATTTACAGCCTAGAGATCCCAGGTGTGCTTCGTGCCCTTTCGCGCTGTATTTTAAGACACATTCCAGCTGCAGCGCTTCTGCCCTTTCTTTTTCATTTTACCAGAAATAAACCCCGGGTGCTTTGACTCTTTGCATTTGACCAGCAAGCCGGTTTTGGTTTGTTGGTTTGTTTTTTTGTTTTTTGTTTTTTTTTTTTTTTCCTTCAGCCTCCCCTTGGATGTGGTGTTGCACCTCTCGTTTGCCCAGCCTCCAGCATTTTTTACACGACTTATTGGCAGACTGACTTTCTGTACGTTTATTCATTCTTTGCCACCCCACCTGGGAGCTGGGACGCGAGCTGGGTGTCTCTGCCCCTGCTCCCCCTCTTTGCTCTGAAGTCTCCGCCAGCCCCTCAGGCGGTGAGGGAGCTTTTCGCTGGCTTTTCAGGAGATACTGAGCACTATTCCGGGGAAAACACACAATTGTTCCCCAGGCTCTGTAAGGGGAAATTTCCTTTCGGCTCTCGCTGCCCTTTGAGTGCTGGCAGAAAGAGCATGGATTGCTATAAAAAAAAAAAAAAAAAAAAAAAAGACAGCTCTGCTCTACAGGCAAAAAAATCTTCCCCATCACATCAGCCTGGGGGGAACAGCACAAGAGGTGCCAGGCACTGACCCTCGACTGAGATCTTCTCTCATACCCACAGGACAAGGTCCCCTCTAGCAGGTGTCCCCGTAAAACATGGGCAGGCAATCATGGCCGGGCAATGTCACACATAGAAAACACAGCGCCCTGGCTGTGCATTGCCTCTTGCAGCAGCCAGAGCCCGGGCACAGCTGTTTGCAGCATGATAAGGTGGGTTATGAAACGTGCTGAAGTCGTTGAACAAAAGAGGCCCTTTGGGCTATTTCAGCTCCTTTCCAGAGCCTGGGGTTGTTTGACAAGGGGAAGATGGATGGGAACGCACGGGTGCCTTCGTGTGGCAGGAGCCTTGCCTCCGAGTAACACAACACAGCAGGAAGCTGGGACTGGCTGTACTGATAAAGCCAGCTCCCTGCGCCAGGCTGGACATTATTTATGAGGATGCAGAGCGCCATAACTGCCCTGGTGCATGTCAGACCCAGCCATCCCCACCTATGCTGCAGGAGAGAAAAGATGGCAACTTCCCTGCTGTGGTAGCCTTTCTTTATGGAAAATAGATGCAGGACATGAGTAGAGTGACCTGTACTCCTACAAATGCCTGTTTCCATAATTTATATTCAAATTTCTGTCATTTCATTTCCCAGAGCCCTAACCCCTATAATCTTCCTCTACATCTTGTTTATCCCCCCACATGTGTGGCAGAGTGAGCCTGGGCTTCGCCGCCCCAGCAGCTCAGCAAGGGGGGTAAGCAAAGTCGCTTCGGACCTCCCTCAGGACCCCGTGTCCTGCGGGGAGTCGCTGCTATTGGGCTTGGAGGTGGTTCACCTCAGCCTGGCCGCAGCGGGGATAGCTGGCTTGGGATGCCAGGCCTCCCGGGATAAAACAAGCGTGCCACGCCGGCAGCCCACACCAACGCCTCCAAGATGGCAGCAGAGCCTTCCCGCCACTCCCACGCTAGCCATCGGGGCAGGCAGTGCGCATGCGCCGGCTCCCGCCTGCTGCGGCCGCGCCTCGGCCTGGGGGGCGGGGCCAGCCCGGCCGCTCCCGCGGTGGCGGCCCCTCCCGGGGCGGCGGCGGGCCGTGCCGCGCGTGCGCAGCGCGCCGTGCCGCTCTCAAGATGGCGCCGCGGCGGTGACGGGGCCGGCGGGCGGTGGCGTCTGCAGCGGGACCAAGCGGCGGAGCGTGGGCCCGGCGCCCCGCGGCAGGATGATCCCCGCCGAGGAGGTGTCGGCCCGCAGGAGGGAGATCGAGGACAAACTCAAGCAGGTGGGACTGGGGTCGGGCCCTGCTGCGGGCCCTGCTGGGGCCTGGGCTGGGAACTGGGCTGGGCTGGGCCCGCAGTCCCGGCGTGTTGCCTGGGAGATGGAGCTGGGAACTGGTCTGGAGGTCCCCACCGGGCCTGGGAGCGTTCTGCGACCCCCCCTAAGGGACTGGGCATCCCGCTCAGGACCTGGCAGCATCCCTGGGTTCCCTTCAGGGCCTAGGGCCCTGATTTTTCAGGGTCAAGGATCTGCCTTTCGCATCGGGCCTGCCCCCCCCCCCCCCCCCGACTTTAGGGCTTGGTAGCTTTTGGGGACTCGCCTTTCAGGTCCTCAGGTCCAGCCTGTTTGGCTAGACTTTGCAGGGTGCCGTGTCCCTTATCTCTGGGCTTCGGCGACTTGAAAACAGGCCTTGGTGGTTGCTTTGTGTTGGCCGCTTGCATTTGTGGCTGTGTATGGGATTTGGATGGTGTCAGTGCAACACTTGTGTTGTTCTGTGGCAGGGCAACATGTGTTCTGAGTCAGTGTGCCTCTGTGGTAGAAGTGTTCATTTTATATTGGGCTGTGATTTTAGTGTGCGAAGGCTCCTGGGGTCATGGTATCAAAGGGATGTGAATAATGCATAAAAACATCACTCTTAATTTTATATGTCTCTGATCATGGGTCAGCTGCCCTGATATCTGTTAAGGGGTAGCGTATTAAAATGTGGCCTCAGCATCAGACCAAACATGGTTTGCTGCAGTGTTTATTTACCAGGACTTGTAAAAACCTACACATAATGTTTAGTGACTTAAAAGCTTAGTGTTCAGGATTCAAGACTGTTTTTTCATCATATTGGCAGGAAGAAGAAACTCTGTCCTTTATCAAAGAAAGCCTTGAGAAGAGTGACCAGCTTACAAAGAACATGGTAAGAAGGTCCTTGAAGTTCAGCCCTAATGTTGGGCCTTGGTTTGCTCTTTCTTAGGAGAATCTTTTTCAGGGCTGTCATTGTGCCCATCGGAGGAATGCAGAGTAATGAACTACTTGCTCTGCATCTGTGTTTTTTACTTCAGTGGCTGGTCAAAGGGGAAAACTGATGAATGTTGCAGTCCTAAGCTTCTCTCCCAGTTTGATGAGGGCTCAAATGAGCTGTTGGCCTCATCTCTTTACAGTCTGTCCTCTCTCTTGGGAAGAGGTGTTAATAGACCCCAGACAATTTGTGTAACAACATCATGTTGTTGCTTCATAAAGTCAGGTCTTGTTTGGAGTTTTATTTGGGTAATGTTCTGTTTAAGAGGTAGAAAGCAATTACTGTGCTCTAATTGTTTGTGAGCCCTTGGATAGTATACTATCGCCAGTTTTGGGCTCAGTGCTTTGAGGAAGTTATAGAAGCGCTGCCAGAGAAGTGTGAAAAGCATAACATAGGAGTCAGTCTTGAAAGAATTATGTTTTTGTCTAAAAAAGATGACATTAAGGCACCCTTTATGAGCTTACTAAGATTTTCTGCCTTTCAGAAGCAATATCACAGTCCTTTTTTAAAAAAGAAAAGCGTATGATGGAAAAGAAGGTTCTCACTATGGTGGTCCTGTGCCTTCATGTGTGTGTTTCACGTTTGGGTCTTAGTGGTATGGTGCTGAGTGGCAGCTGGTTTATGCTTTTGTTGCTCTTTTTACCCCGGGTGCTTCCAGGCAGTTTCTGTGGATTTGTTTTCTGCTGTCAAATAACATTTTGCTCCTCCTTAGTACTGTTGGAATATTATGTTCATGCTTTACAAACATTTAATTCAAGGTTGGCCCATCCCTGTATGGCATGTGATCTGTTCTGTGATTGTTCATAGAAATTAGGGCATAGAGGGATTAAAGAGCCCACCTAAGGAACCAAGGAAAATTAGTAGCGGAGCCAAAAAAGAGAAGCCAAGACTGAAGGTCTCAGATTGCCCTGTTCTGACTACTACCCTACTGTATGGATCTGTGTGGAAGGATGTCCTTAGCTCTCTGTTCCTCTCTTGGCTTGTAGGTTTCTATCCTTTCCTCCTTTGAAAGTCGTTTGATGAAGCTGGAGAACTCCATCATCCCTGTCCATAAACAGACAGAGAACCTTCAGCGCTTGCAGGAGAATGTGGAGAAGACCCTGTCCTGCTTGGATCACGTCATCAGTTACTACCATGTGGCTAAGGACACAGAGAAGATCATAAAGGAAGGGTGAGTTGGGCAGCTAGATACTGCTGGGGAGCTTCATCCTATTGAACTTTTGGAACAGAGCTGACTCCACACACCTCATAACATCATATGTATAACCCTTCCCACACTCTTTGCCCACCACCAGTCTACAATAAAGCTGCTTGACTTGACCTTCAGTAATCCCCAGAGGGCAAAGTCTGCTCAGACTCTACACTGGTGTCTCTTCCAGGTTTTGCAGACATGCTGCCATGTGAATCCTGTGAGCCTTGGTGACTTCTCTTCTTAATCCACCCTTTTCCCAAAGGTTCTTCCTGTCCTGCTGATGTTGTCGGTGCATCCAGGATGAACTGGAACTGTTCTGGACCCTGCTTTCAGTCTCGGGGAGGGTGTTGTGATGGCCATTCTCTGGGGTAGAATGTGTAGCTTCCTCTACCTTCCCATCAGGGCCTGACTGGAAGAGGAGGGCAAGGCTGAGAGTTGTGTGCTGCTCAGTCATCAGTACTTCTGCACTTGCTGGTGGATTGGGTATTCTGCTGTGGCGCTCAGTGGAGGCAAAAGGGAATCCTATGATCTCCTAGTTGAAGAAAAGGGAATTGAAATTTTCCTTGTTACTTTTTGCTTTGATATCTTCTTTCTTAGCTTCTGGGGCACTGCATTTTATTTTTGTCTTTATTTTCAGCCCCACTGGGAGGCTGGAGGAATACTTGAATTGCATGGACAAAATCCAGAAGGCAGTGGAATACTTCCAGGACAACAATCCAGACAGCCCGGAGCTGAACCGTGTGGTAGGTTGTGGGTCTAGAACTCTAGAACCTCATATGGGTGAGAGAGGGACAGATGTAGCCCTGGTGCTTGCTCTCTTGCTGTGGGAGGCTGACGGGCTTGCCGCCTGGTGAAGGATGGACACAGCTGAAGAAGTGATTGTTTGGGCTTCCGTTTAAGTGCACTCAGCAGTATTTCTGCTTGTGGTGTCTTGTGCGCTCTATGCATTGTGCCAGTAGGACTTCTGAAAGCATATGTTGCATGTGTGATGGAGTTCATAGAACCTCTTCCAGAATAGCTCTTGTCAGTCCTTCAACTGCTTGAGCAGAATGAGAGATCTCTTTAAATCCCACTTGAAGACTGAGCAACTCCCAAGCATTTTTTTTGTTTAATTCACTTTAAAAGTCTCTTAGTTGTAAGTGTTGTTGGAGTTTGAAGGATGTGATACTTGACAGTGATTGGAAACGCTGCAGGAAGTACATTCTTATGCAGAAATAATCATGAATGACTGATCACAGAAGCCCTGTGCTGGTTCTGTCCTTCTGTTGTGTTGTGCCAGAAATCCCTCTTTGAGAGGGGCAAGGAGTCCCTGGAATCAGAGTTCCGCAGCTTGATGACACGACACACCAAGCCGGTCCCACCCATCCTCATCCTGGACCTGATCAGTGGGGATGAGGAAATGGAGACGCAGGAGGAGATGTCACTGGAGCACCTCCCGGAGAATGTCCTGCATGATATAATCCGCATTTCTGGCTGGCTGGTGGAAAACGGCAGGAATCAAGGTTGGTAGTGCTGTGTGTTGCTCCCTTGTAGTTCTGTATCGGGTGAGTGCTCTCCAGCTACTTCACACGTGTTTGGGACCAAAAGTAGGGTGTTGAGGGTTGTATGTAGCGCTGCACAGCTTGCCTTGTAGATCACACGCCTTCAGCCACGAAGCCTCTGCTCAGGTGCTGCTGTGGCTAACAGGCTGCGAGTCACACTGCTGCTGGTAGCCGGCAGCGCTAGCAGATCTAGTGACTGCTTTAGTGGCACCTTTTAGATGAGTAGTTCAGTCTCCTTTCAGTCACCTTAAAATGTTGCTTTTCTTACAGTGTTTGTAGTGAGGCTGAAGTGATGGTTTGTCAGTTGAACAGCGTGATCTCCTGGTGGATATGATGAAGAGAAGAGCTTTGTAAATAAAGCACAAATTATCTTAATGCATAGTCTGTCCTAAGCAGAAATCCATTTAACTTCCATCTGTAATGCCTTCTGATGGAGCTGCAACTATCTAGTGCTCAGGTGTTATAAATATGCAAGACAGTGGTCACTTACTCCTACTTGGGAACTATTTATGAACAGAACACTTTGCATTAAGTGTGATGAAGGGTTGGGGGAAGGCAGCACAGAATACTTTTAGTCTGCATGTGTCTTCTTTCCTGTTCGGCAGCATCAAAATCCTAGAATGATTTGAGTTTGAAGGGACCTTAAAGATCGTCTAGTTCCAGCCCCTCTGCCTTGGGCAGGGACACCTTCCAGTAGCCCAGTGTCTCACCACCCTCACAGTACAGAATTTTTTCCTTACACCTAATCTAAATTTACTCTCCTTTATTTAAAACCATTCCCCCTTTGTCCTATTGCTACACATCCTTGTAAAAAGCCCCTCTCCAGCTTTCTTGCCAGCCCCTTTAGTTACTGTAAGGTCTCCCTGGAGCTTTCTCTTCTCTAGGCTGAACAATGCCACTTTTTCAGCCTGTCTTCACAGGAGAGATGCTCCAGCCCTCCGATTGTCTTCATGGCCCTCCTCTGGACTCATTCCCACAGGTCCATGTGTTTTTTGTGTGCCTACAGCCTTATACTCCTTTAACTTTCTTGTTGGGAGTGAATGACTGTGGACTTGTTAGAGGAAACGTGCTTTCACAGACACATAGCTACTAGAGTCACCCTCCCCTCCACCTCAATGATTTACTTCTGAGTGGGAATTACTGTGCTGACCAAGCACGATGAACATCTTTAAAAGCTTCTTAAGAATTTTTTCATGATCAAAGATGACTTAAGCATATATAGTGTATTTTGTTAGTCAGTTTGTATTCTGCTTTCAAATGGTGAACACCTCGTTCCTGAGGTTCCCGAGTGCCCTGAATCCTGAGAAGTGTGTAAAGTCCCTCATGCTAGAAACTGAGCACTTAAATTGACAATGTCTTGCACAAATGTCTCCCATTAGTTTCACAGCTGATGTGCTCTTCCTAGCGGTGCACAGACTTAATGTTGTATGTGGTGGGAGGGCTGGAATGAATACTGCAGGGGAAGGAAGAAAAAGTTTTTGAAGAAAACAGGAGAGGCTCTGGGAGGGAAAAACACTTACCTGGGGTCCCATATCAAAGCTAGTAAGTGCTCTTAGGGGCACAGAGTGTTACAGGAAAGGTTTGTTTTGCTGTATAGTGTTCCCTGTTTGCGTATAACCTTGTTTCTATCTTGTCTCGTTAGATTTCATGACTGTTTACTTCCAAATTCGCTCTGTCCAGCTTGACCGCTCCATAAAGGGGCTGAAAGACCATTTTCGTAAGAACAGCTCCTCCACAGGGGTGCCTTATTCCCCTGCCATTCAGAACAAAAGGAAGGATACCCCCACCAAGAAGCCAATCAAGAGACCAGGTGAGTCCCTGAAGGGGGGATCACTGTACTGTGTATCATCTTGCCTGCATATTGAATACATATCTGCAGGCTTTGTCACTGCTGAGGTAGCCTCTGTGTCTAAAACGTGCTTTTAGGACAGGAACAGGGGTGAGATTTTGGAGATAAGCATCTCTTCTCTGCCCTGGATTCAGCACTGAGATTACAGATGCTATGTCTCTTGTTTGTCAAGTCATTAGGTTTGTTCTCTGGGAGGAGAGGGAGAGGAAAAGCTGTTGCCTTAACAAAGAAATGAATAAAAGAGACCCGAGAATGCTATAAAAGGATATGATCTGAGAACACCTGTCCTCAGCCTTGGCATATGGAATATAGACTGTGCCACAGCAAAACTGAAAACTCAGATGTCATAAGCCACATCACTTTAGTCATTAGTTATGAATAAATATTACTGTGCTAGGAAACTAAGAACTTGTCAGGAGTTAAGATAGGGACTAGGCAGGTGCCTACAGAAATGAGATTCAAAGCTGTCTGAATTTTGGAAGGGCTGTTAAAGCTTTTGCCTCAGCCTGTCTTTGGAAGAGCTATGAATGTGGCTGGTGGGTTATTTCACCTCTCCACATAATTGAGTTTTGCTGCATTTTCTGCAGCTGATGAGTCCAGTCACTCCAGTGTACCGGAGTGCAGACTGGAGTTCCCATTTCTGTAATGTGCCATCTAGTGGGAGCAGGGCCAGGAGGAGGGCCAGCAAGAGCTACCACTTACCTCCCACAGCAGTGCAATAATATTGTCCTTCTGTGTGTCATAGCACCCTGTTGTCTCATCTGTAATAGCGATGAAAGCCAGAAAAGCTTAGATTTCTGCGGGTTTACCTGGCTGATATGCTCCCACCCTAGTATTTTTCCCTGTGTTGTCCAATTACTCTTACTGGGTTCAGGAGAATAATAAGAAATGTGAGTAGGGGCTGGGAATGGGTGGGGTGGGGAAAGGGAAGAAAAGAAATACCCATTTTAATTGTGTTGTGTTTATTTTTATAATCCTGATGTGAATGCAGTCCTCATCCCAGGTAATGTGTGTCTATGTGTGCGTGTGCTGGCCCTGGTGCTCACTCTCTTCACTTCTCTTTGTGGAGAGGCTTTGCTGGGCCTCTTCTTGCTAAAGCAGAGGGTGTGCCTGGGATATTTGGAGAGGGAGGGCTGCCCGGGTCAGGCTCTGACATCTGGAGATCACCCCTCTGGTCTTTTAAAATCGGTCTGTGCCACTGCTGCTGTGCCCTGGAGCTGTTTCTGAAAGCTGATGTACAAGTTGCAGAACAGTATCCTTCTGCTAAGGAGAACTAGCTATGCTGCAGATGGCAGAAAAACAGTGTTTAAAATCGCTCCTAAGCATGCGGGCAGTCACTTGTGTTCAGCTCCTGAACAGCCCAGCAGCATGTTTACAATAGGTAAAAATAAATTGTGTGGTTCAGTGGCTCTCCACTGGAAAGATGCCAGCTGGGGATCTGTAGTTGAGCTGTAGGGAACTGGGGTTGTGGGTGCTTCAGATTTGTCCCACAGTTCTCATTTACTACCTGATATTGAAAAGATCTGTGGGTTGTGATTGCTGTGAAGTCAGCACCGTCAGCAGGCGTTTCTGAGCAGCCTGCCAAATGATAACATCTCCCCTATGCTCTAGGTAAATAGTCAGGGATCGAGATTTTTTTTTTTTCATGGGCAGATTAAAAATAATTAGGATTTTTTTTTAATGAGTCTCTTGGATGAGATCTTGGATGCTCCCATAGAGAGTATGGAAAGGAGCCCACACATTTGAGACCACAAGCAAACAGTGATCCTCCAAAATGGATGCGTACGGGCATACAAAATTACTTACCGTTAATGTCTTGGCTGTGGATTTTCCAGGAGATTTTCATGTCTTTTTGCCCAGTTTAATTGGAGTTTGTGAGATGGGCCGGGTAGAAGGCACAGAGCACAGTCTGAATGCGCTTATGGAGCTGACGGTGTATGAAGGAAAGAGCATTTCAGATGATCTATTGGGGTATTGTTGATCTCAAGAAAAAATGGTGGCTAATTTGTCTCCAGTCTTCCGTGAACAAGGACAGAGAATCAGACTGTAGCTCTTGAAGAACAGGGTGGTTAAACCTCATACACCAGCCATCTCTTATGGCTACTAAATTGTACTTAAATGAAATTAAAAATGGAGGGGAAAAAATAGTCTTTGTGCAGGTATTCACTGTTTTTTCTGCAATTCCATCAGCTTTCAAGGACAGCTCTTGAGGTGGAAGTCTTACACCTTCTTCACACTGGCACAGTGGCCCTCTTCATAGCAATACTCTTCTTGTGGTGTTTGATTCCCCTGGTTTTAACCTTTGTTCAATTATGGACAAAAAATATTTTTCTGTGCTGTTGCTTCAATAAGTCAAGTTCTGCCAATTTGGGTTTCAGTCAAGGGGGTTCTCACAACTCCCACAAGTGTGTTGATATCCTTAGTCCTTAAGGAAGAATATCCCAGTGCACACCCCAATGTACACTTTTAACCTGATGCAAGGGATAAATAACAAACTAAATCTGATGTACTAAACTTGTTTACCCACAAAGAAAAGTGGAAGAGAGGCTAAAGGGAAGGTGAGGTATTAGGGATAGGGTAACAAGGCAGAGATCTCCCCTCTCCCTTGGGTACTGTATTGGATTCTGGAGAACATGCTCCATACCCATATGTCATTTCAGAGGGTTTAAATTCATTTGTTTCATTTGTTGGTGTACCCTGTGCTGTCTCCTGTTAGAGCATGCAGTTGAAAATCTGACTGCTGGAGATGCTTAAAAAGGAGAGTTGTCTTCTCTTAAATGAAACTTGTCAAGTTGAACTGATGAAGCAAATCTGTGGTCTTTTTTGTTTTATGCAGTTTGCTGTTTGAAATGTCAGCAGTCTGTCTTAGAGGGCAAGCATGTTCAGATTCCCAAATCATTCTGCTGCAAATACAGGCACGTGAAATACCACTTGTTTGTGATGCCCATAGACCCAGTGCTCTTTTGTTGACGGGAGAGCAGCAGGTAGTTCAGAAGCTCTGCATTGCCAGGGAAGAACAGGGCCAGAAGATGTGGCACCCAGCCTGGCTGCCTACAAGCAAAAGCCAGCGAGCTTTAGCCAGTTTTACAGAAACTCCTGCAGCTCATACTTAAGACAAAAGGACGTGTTGCCCTTCTGCTTGGTTAAAAACTGCCTAATGGAAGAGAGAAACAGGAGAAAAATGTGTAATTGGAAAACTGCCACATGTATACCCAAAAGCTGCTTTATTTAACAATTGGGCAACAGGAGCAAAAGTTTCAGGTGTTTTTTGACATTTGGGGGTATTGGGGGTTCTCCTCAAGCTATAGGAGAGCCCTTTTCCAGTTTACTTAATGCTCCAGTTGACCTAGCTGTGAGGTGCTACCTGAAGGCAGGCTGTGGAGGCTTTGTGTGGCAGAATAAAGAGCCTGTTCCTGGTTCCTGTTTCCAGCTTCCCATATTGGTCACTGCCTAGCTTGAATGTGATGTTTTCATTAGCAGTTGAAACACAGTCCCATTTGGTTCGTGAGCTGCCTAATAGGGGAAAACAATCATGGAACAAAAGCATTTGGCTTCCACTAGAATCCGTTAAAGCCTAATTACAATGCTAAGTAAGAGGGATAGAGCAGCACTGAAGTGATGCCCATGAACACTGAATACTCGGTGTGTGTTACTGTAAACACAGGTAATTGTGCTTGTGCAAATAAAATACAGCAGAGGCATTTCAGCTCTCTGAGAAGAAGCTGTCAGGGTGGGCTGTGGAGACGTGCACTGCATACCTGTGAAGCAAGGTCCTACTGACAGCAGCAGCAGTTTACTGTCTGCTTGGATTTCACATCAATTTACAGGGTTTTTTTGTGGTTTTTTTGGTTGGGTTTTTTTGGGGTTTTTTTGTTCTCCCCATCCCCCCTCTCCGGGTGCTTGAAAGTGGGAAAGATGATAAGAACTGATAAGAACAGTACCTGGGCTGAGCTGCTCTACATCAGCTGGGCCACAGTAACAGCCAGAAGAGTTTAGTGTGTATCTCCAGAGCTTGCTACAGCCCTGTTTGCTCAGAGGAACTTGCTGCTGTGACCAAGCTCTTATGGTTTCTGAAAATAGCTAAGAATCAAGTGAAGTGTTGGGTGTGAAGAGTATTGGGAAACTTAGAAAAAGAGGCATAGTCCTCTCATTTGATCATGTGATGGAAGCTAGGAGCAAATGCATCAGCACAGCAAGGGTGTCTTAAGTCTTCCCACCTTCCCTGGTGTGGGTGTGTAGGGGAGAAGTTTCCCCCTAGAAGAATGTGGTTTATGGATATGATTTTTTTTTTTCTCCACTAAATGGTTGAGTACGCTCCAAACTGATAGAAGAAAAATGTTGCCAGTGAAACATTCTTTAGGAACCACATTCTGTTAAGCGCACAAGGTTAAGGCAGCTTGGTAATTCAGTGGGAACTTCTCTCTCTTGTTCTCCCCCATTAGAGATGCACAGTCTGGGAGGTGTGAAGTTTCCTCCCTCTGCTGCATATCCCTTCATGGGATGAAGCTGTCCTGCACCCTGGGATGCTGTTCTCCAGCAGTGTGTACTTAGGATTCCCCTCAGGACAGCGATCCTCAGCATATGGGCAGCCAATACTCATTTCCAGGCTGCAGTGTGGCTCACAGTTACTGGTTGAAGTAGGGATTTTGTGTGTGTCTGAAGTATTTGTTGCTTTAAAGCAGAAGAACAATTCTTAATTTTGCCAGCAGCATTTTTATTTCCTGGAATCTTCTTCAATTACTCAGCCCAGTTGTTTCATCTGAATCTCCTATAGAAACTCTTTCTACCTTCCCAAAACTTTGTTCCCTGTTGTGCAGGCAACAGCAAAGCTCTGCTGTGAGAGGGTGTCCATGTGCTTGTGATAATTGTAGCTTGTTGCATGACGACTAACCTTTTAACGTGGAAACATTGCTTAGTCTTCAGTTGTCACATTAATGCTTTGTTTTGTGCTTTCTAGCTCTATATCCAGCGTTGGCTTTTGTTCAGTTCTGTCTGTTTTTTGTGTGTGTTAAGTATAAATCTTTTAACCCAGTGTTATTTTTTTTTCCATGGTTTTAATTGATTTGCAGTTCCTTAGAAGAGAAGTGTCTTGGGGATTAGGGTGACTTAATGCAAGTTAGACATGGGTGGGCAGCATTCATTATCCTGTGATTGCTGTGATGGGAATTGCTGCTGCAGTTGCTTTCTCGAGCCCAGAGGTTGTCACCCTTTTATTGCTTCCAGAGATCGTTCCTTGTCTTGGCTATGGGGCTCCTGATGGGTCTGTATTGATTACGCTCTGAAAATACCCCTCAGAAAGGCACCTCTTTCTGCAGCTCTAACCAAGTGGCTGTGATTGTGGCTCTGGGGAGCAGGCAACGTACTGCTGGACAGGAATTGTCTGTACTGCAAAGCCCTGCTTCCGCAGCTGAGGAAGAGCAACAAACCTTGTGCGCTTGGATGCGGAGTACAGGTTTAAATAAATTCATTAGAGGGAAGGGTGCTTCACTGCTTCCCTTCTCTGATCACGTTTTCTCACCCAGCCATACCGTTTCATGAAACTGATTTGAGCGCTCCCTGATTCTGTAATGGTGGCTGGAATTCACGCCTTCACCCTCAAAGCAGGGAAACAGTCTGGAAATGCCATTGTATCTGCACACTTGGACATGAGTTTGGGGTTCACCTTCCTGTACTGAGCATGCCCGTTGGTGCCCAGCATCCTCTTGTTGGGCCCAGGTGACTTGCTGGTGGAGGGCTGGTGTTCTGGGTTTGTTTTCTTTCACTCATTTTCTAGGTCTTCTTGTCTCTTCTCTCTGGCTCTGGTGACAGGCACGATCCGTAAGGCTCAGAACCTTCTGAAACAGTACTCTCAGCATGGTCTAGATGGGAAAAAGGGGGCCTCTAACCTCATACCTATGGAAGGTAATCACAGCTCTGGCTACTTCACTCTTGACTTTCTCTGTGTATCAGCCTTGCTTTTCCAGGTGGGACTTCCATTAGCCTCATGCTTG
The DNA here is from genome assembly GCF_023634085.1 of Falco cherrug. Lineage (NCBI taxonomy): Eukaryota > Metazoa > Chordata > Aves > Falconiformes > Falconidae > Falco > Falco cherrug. The sequence continues at coordinate 119,445,963 of NC_073697.1, forward strand.
GTGGACAGCATTGGATAGGTACAGCTATTCTTGGGGAGCCAAATTGATGCTGGAGGGCCAAATTATTTTTCTGAATTTAGTGTCTGAATTTCAAAGTCTTTGTAAACATGAATACAGGTGGAAAGGATGTTACCTTAAAGCAGTTGACCCACCACAGCCCCCTGGCTAATGGAAGCTCTCCTGTGATGACATCTGCTTGTGGTGTTTCTGTTCCCTTTTCTTGACTTTGAGACATTCAGTTTCGTAGTGACCTTTCCAAACCTGATGCTGAAGTGTCAGACCACAACTAGCTTGGTGCATTGTGCCTGTGTGTCATCTTCGTGGAGACCTACCTAAGTGGTTGTCTTCCGTATTCTAATCTCCTCTGCTTATAGAGGTTGTACCAGATAAAGGAGAAGGGGTCACTTGCTTCAAAGCATCTGTAAGACCTTTTTGCCTCCTGCTACATATGTACCCAAAGTAGATCTCTTCAGCACCTATACTGTAGTCCACTAAATCCAAGGTGATCAACACAATTCATTTTTTTTGGGGGTGTGTGTGTGTAAATTCTTGTGCTGAGCAGGAGATGGGCTTTGATTTTTGGATTTGTAATGGTTGTGAGTAAAAATTGGATTTCTGTCCCGTTCAGAACTTATGGCAGGAGGTTCAAGGGACTCCTGTGGCCCAACAAATAACTCTCACTTCTCATCAGGTTTCAAAGGGTTGCTACTGCTACATAGCCCAACAAAGGGATTTGGTCAGGTAGCATTCCTGGGACTGTATAGGGAAAAAAAGTGTCCATCAGATCAAATAAGCCAAGCTTGAAGCAGCTTCCAGCCAGTGTGAGCATCCGTGCTGTAACCACCCTGGATAAATTGCGCCTTCTGTTTGTGCCGGCTGACATCTCACTAGGTCATGAGCATGATTTACGAGTTAAACACCTTTCCGATACCCTGAGCGACAAGCATGGGCCGGCTGCGGGTAAGTACCATGTTGTCACTTCATAACAAGCTGGCTAACATCCCTTCTTTTCAGCATGTTTCACAGTAGTTTTGTAGCCAGTGGCTGTTCGTCTGTGTGGGCAGTCCTGGAGCATGGGCCTTCTCTGACTAAGAAGCTCTGGCTCTTCTCAGTAGAATTCACTCCTACTAATCACACACACCCCAAGCCCTCAAACAGGGAACCCCAACTTTGTCCAACCAAAGACTGGTGGCCACCATGCTGAGGGGCACTTTCCTATAGGTCGCTACTGGCTTGTTTGATGCTGAAGTGAAGCAAACGGGAAAGGGACCACGTGCGACATGCAGTAATACAGTGGGCCACTCCCCACTGCAGGCGGCCTGTAAAACCACGTCAGATTTGTGTGTCCCTGCTGACCATAACCTTTTAAAAGATCAACCCAAGGGGCCTGTCAGTGCAGAGAAGAGTTGGTTCTTTCTCCATCAAAAGCTGCATATGCTGCTGGGAGGAGAGGAGCAGCAGTCTGTGGCTTAGAGAAAGCCTCTCTGTGTAATCTTACTGTCTTGCGGTGGTTACTACAGGGGTCTGAGTAATACAGGATGGTGTGTGTCTGCTTGTGTCTGTCCTGCTGACACATCCAGATGATTGTTGGCATGAGTTGGTGTGGGCCCTTGTATCGTACTGGCACTTCTCATGCCTGCCACTTAGGTTCTTTGAGGGATCTTTATTCGAATATTTGCATTTGTATGCAGCGTTGTGTGGCAGATTGCTCACCTAGCTGTGCTGATAGTCCTGCTTCATAGGATTTAAATGTCCATCTGCCTGTTTTTTATCTTCTGTTTTGGCCTGTGGGAAGAGGCTGCTTTCTAGGACAGCCTGGATTTCCCAGGAATGTTGATGCAAAATGGCAGTTCTTCATCTGCATGATGGATGGAGATAAAGAATTCTAAAAATACAAGCAGAGATGTTGAAGAATTTACCTCAGACCTTCCTGAGTTTAGTACTCTGTGTTCAAGCCCTTCATTAAATTTAGTATCCCAGAAGAGCTCCAGACTTGCCTTCTGTCATGAGGCTGGGAAGAGCTGGTGTCCTGATGTGTCTGTTTCTTGAACAGCAGATGATTTTGCATGCCTCTTGCAGGGTATGCGTAGCTTCCCATGCACAAACCCAGGGGCAGGTTTGGTGAGATGACTCTTGTTCTCACACAAGGATGGTTGCAAAGCCAGAACCTTTTCCAGAAGAACCTTGTGCTCCTTGTGTAAACCAAGGCCTTGGAGTGAGCAGAGCTACTGGAAGCTCAGTGTGAATTCTCTCTTAAAGCCATCTTGCCCTTACAGGGAGGGATGATGTCTTCGACATTGAGATTGATGCGTACATTCACTGCGTTAGTGCCTTTGTCAAACTGGCCCAGAGTGAATACCAGCTCCTGACAGAAATTGTCCCAGAGCACCACCAAAAGAAGACCTTTGACTCTCTCATCCAGGTCAGTTGAGCACCTCTGCTTGGCTTTTCTTGTGAAGAATATGCACAAAGTCTTTTTCCCCTCATTGTGAGGATGTAGATTCCACCACCTGCTGTGGGTGCCCAAGAGCACCACCTCTGCTAGAATTGTCCTTCAGGACCTGTTTAAGGAACTGGGGCCTGCACCAGGCCCTGGAGAACCTGTGCTCAGAGTTAGTCACTGGGTACTGCAAATGACCAATCAGCTAAATTGGCATCCTTAGTGGGTATCCTGCATCAAGCCCCTTGTGCTGCCTGGGCAAAAATCATGCTGCTTCCTTCTGACACTTTGGCTTTGTTGCAGGAATCATTAGATAACTTGATCATGGAGGGGGATAACATTGTCTCAGCTGCCCGGAAAGCCATCATCCGACATGACTATTCAGCTGTGCTCACAATCTTCCCCATCCTTAAGCACCTTAAGCAGATGAAGCCAGAATTTGACCAGGTCTTGCAGGTAAGCATGACGGGATTGGAGAGGGTCCTGTGGCTTGGGTTGTCTGGAGAACTTTTTGAAAGGGATTATCACAGTGGCTTTGAACAAAGCTGTGCTGCTTCTGTTCTCCAGCATGGACTGGAAGTGACACAAATGCAGCTTTCTCGTTTCTGTGATGGTCAGCCAGCAACTCAGCATCTCAGCAGCAGTTCTGTTCAGTTCAAGTCATGATCCAGTGATGGACAGTCTACATTATTCTGCTGCGTACATAGCCTCTGAGGTGTTTCATCTCTGATACTGTTGAGCTTAGCTTAGACTATGCTCGCTGATGCCTGGACAATGGGCTGCTCTGAAGGAAGCCTGCTTGGACTGTGCCACGAGGTTCTCCAGGTATCAGATATGGCATCCAGATTTAGCAAAGCTCCTTTCCATCTGCTTCCAGCTGGTGACTGTGGTGCACCATCCTCCTATATCAGGTACCGTGTAAGAAGAAACATGAGAGGTAGCAAGTCCTGGTCACCGTTAGGGTCACAACATCTTCCTTTTCTGGCTGGCAGAAGAATGCAGGATTTCATGTGTTGGTGGTAGCACTGTAAATATTCTCCTGACACACGGAGAACTGAGAATGAGATGCTGGGGTGGGGCATCAGGGAGGATGGGTGCTGGGTGAAAGTTCACATACTGTTTTCCTTCTCTGATCTGTTATGGAACCATTCCAGGGAACTGCAGCAGGCACTAAGAACAAACTGCCAGGATTGATCACTTCCATGGAGACCACTGGTGCGAAGGCACTGGAAGAGTTTGCAGACAACATTAAGGTAGGATTCTCCTCAATGTTCTCTCTGGCAAGACCAGCAGGCTTGGAAGGTGGGGGTTCTGAGCAGAAGCCCCAATTTAGCTTTCAGCTTTCCATGAGAACACATAGTTTCTGAATCTAGAGCAGGACCTTGTTGGATTGATCTGGATGGTCAGCTGCATGTATCAAATGCTTGGTACTGACTTCAGATACAGGAGGTGTCTGCCTAAGAGCCTTAACAGGCATACAACAAATGATTTGACATAAACTTCCAGCCCTCTGCAGATATCAAGTCGATCTCTGAATTTAATCCTATTCAAAAAGAAAGGAAAATTGCTGACTTAAAGTTTTGAAGGACTCTTGTTAAACTGTCCCTGTGTATCACTGGCTTGGCGAATGCACTGCCTGGTGGGTGGGCTGAATGTTTGATGGTCGCATGCTGAACAAACCCCTATGGTTCTGAGCTGCTGGTGCATAGGAGCTGTGGTTTCTGAGCACCAGGAGATGGCACTGCAAGAGCCAGGTCTGAGGATGTGGCTCACTTGCAGCAGCAGTTATATTGTAGGTGCCTTCAAATTCCGCATGTGCTTACCTTACATCTGACTCTTCCCTCTTAGAATGATCCAGACAAGGAGTATAACATGCCAAAAGACGGGACAGTTCATGAACTCACCAGCAACGTATGTGTTAAACCATTATTTGTGGAAAAACAGTTTCTGAAGAACCTTTATAAAGAACAGTGGGGAAATTTCTTAAGTTAAGCTGTCTTGGTATTGGAAGGGCAAGTAACCGGCTTCCGTGGAGAGTTTAGCTAGCTGTCCTTGCTAAGCCATGATGTGACTGTTTGGGTGAAACCCAGGAACTCAAAGGAATGTAGTGATTTGTTTCTTTAAGGCTTTTAAGTTTGGGGGGACAAGTGGTCCCTCATGATTCTTAATAGCAGACCATAGGAAACACAATGTCAGTTGCTTGTAACTTCCCTCCGTTGCTTCTAGGCTATCCTTTTCCTACAGCAGTTGTTGGATTTCCAGGAGACGGCGGGTGCCATGCTGGCATCACAAGGTACACACGTGCATGGGGCTTGTTTGGGCATGCAGTTCCTTCCCCAAATCGTCTGAACATCTTCCCTAAAAAGATCAAACCTTAATGTGCACTGTGAGCTTGTTTTCCTCCTGTCCTTCACCCTGTGGTTTGTCTTGTCCTCCAACCTGCCATGACCATGTAGTTGGTTATCTGGAGAACTCCAAGGGATACAGCTTCCCTGCTGGCCTTGCTCCTGTCAGGTACTTGGGATGATGTTTATTGTTGATCCGCTATGTGGTATCAAGAGAGGATACCTTAGTCATTTAGCTTTGGATCTGACACTGGGCTGGTCCTCTGTGACTCTACTGGAGTGAGGGCGGTTGATCCAGCTGAGTTACCTTTAGTTAGGCTGTGTGTTGACGAATTGTCGCAACAATTCCCTGCCACATCTTCTGGTCAGCATATAACAGCAGCAGCAAGAATATTCTCAGCATCTAGCCATGGTCAAGCTGGGACTCATGAGTTATTAGTGTGCCACATGCCCTAACAGAGAGACAAGTTTTAGTTCTGCTCTCCGGAACGCTAAAGAGACTGATTCCAGAAGGAAATACCTAGATCGGAAGCTGAGAGCTGCTGCCTCATGTAACAGGATGCTGCTGCGTACTGGCTAGAGTGTGGTTCTTTGTTCCGTAAGAGCAGCAGCTCCCAGCTCTGTAGTGAGCCCTCAGGCTTGGCAGAGCTCCTGCTTTCAAGTAGGTTGGAATAGAGCAGGCTGGAGAGGTGGAGAACTGGAGATTCAGGGGCCACAGGGACCTGAGGGGCCACAGGCCACTAGCTGGTGTTTGGTGAGGGTTAGGGAGCCTGTTAGGAGCAGGGGAAGAGGGAAGCTTACAGCTGCCTCCAGACTGTTATCTCCAGTTCCTGATTGGAAAATTCTGCCAGTTCTAAATTAACTCAAGCTGGGATGTCTCTGCTTCTTGCCACACCTCCTCTAGCCACTGTCTTGCGCCCTTTCCACTTGCAAGCTCAGTGCGCTCAGAGTCTGCCTCCCAGGCCTTGACTCCCTCTCCTTGGTCAAAGAGGTGGTCTCGTTTTTTTGGTGGAGAAACCAGTTGTTTCCCACGTGCTTCCCTGTGTGGTGGTGTCAGCGCTGTGGTTTCAAAGTGTTGATACATTGTCATGCTATAGAGGTCAGTTATAGGAGCTGATTCAAAAGGTAGCATATAGGCTTTTTTATTTTTTATATCGGTCATATAACAAAATGTAACCATATCCATGACACAAGCTGTTTTCTTTTTAATTGTGACTGGGTGTCCCATTGAGTATAGAGGGGTCCTGCTGTGTAAAGACAGCTTGAGAAAAATGCCTCTTTGCTGTCTGTTCAATTATTAAAGCTTGAAGTCAGTGTAATTGTAACAGATCTGGTAACTTGGGCTGACATGTAGTACTTCAGAACCATGCATGATTTGACCCACAACTCAAGTACTGTAAATTGTGTTCTCTCCATCTGCAGTTGGGCCGGAGGGACCATTTGCAGCCAGATGCTCCCTGCTTTCTGCCAATGTTGTTCTCGTGCAGAAGCAGCTCTGTCGCTTGCTCTGAGAGCTAGGCCTGACCCAACATAGGGCACCTGCTCAGGGCAGAGCTGTTCTCATTTTCAGTGACACTGGTTACTGAATGTTGGTAAAGTTGTGGTCCCTGTCTGGCACTGGACCTAACATCACTAAGCATCATCAGATGACAGGTGATTATGTCTGCAGAGTTTAAGAGGGGAGTTGCTTCTGCAAACAGAGGCATCTCTGGGATGCTGACTTGTGCCAAGGGTGACTATCTCTAATGATAGCTTCCAGTTACTGGCTCAGGTGTGGGTATCTGGAGTTGGGTTAGATAACTCTTGCAGTGATCCCAAGTGGTGGGAAATACATGGAGTTTTTTCTGTAATGGTTTTGCTACCACTGAAGGCAAGGAAAGTTGATCAGTTAAATGCAGTGATGCCAATCCCTTGCTGCCGTCCGCTGAATGGCTCTGTAGGGCCCTGTATAGCCATGGGGGGATGCTAAAGTGCAGAGTGAGGGTGGGATGGCTTCGTTGAGGTTCTTGGGAAGGTTATATATGGCTGTGCAGTTTATTTCAGGGACCAGTAAACTGCTGCTGGCATGAGGGGAAGCTTTCCCTCGAAAGTGAGTTTGAACTCATTTGGAATGAGGTGTCTTGCTAAATACAAAAAATGTCTCTAGCAGGGGAAGGAGGTTAGAATCTGCCTTTCCTCTGTGATCTGCACTCTGTTTGTGGCCTTGGAGGGACTCCTGCCTGCTCTCCTGTGTAGCTGTCTGTGGCTGCTCTGTATTAATATCTGCTTTGTTCTCAAAGGGATGGTGGTCTCTAACCTGTCTTTTTGCACTTTGCGTTTCTTTTTCTCTCTCCTCCCTCCCCTGTCTCTCTGCCTAATTGTAGTTCTTGGGGACACATACAATATTCCTTTAGATCCCAGAGGTAAGCAGACTTACCCACACATACCTGTTCATATTGCCTCGGACTCTGGTGATGTATGTTAATTCTTTATCCTCCAGGAGTGGTAAATAAATTAACACATAATTGAAAAGGGAGAAAGGGGAGGGTGAGTAACTCCTGCCAGCGGGCTGGAGAGAATAGGGAGGGCTTGTCATCAGCAGACAATGAGGGATGCCACATGAGCTGAAACAGGCTAAAGACACTCTCATGGCACTGAATCCGTTTGGCACAGGTAGCAAATTGGCCCAGCTGGTATCGTGCTTTATCCCATGTGTGCTTGGCTCCTTATTGTCCAACTCCCAGCAACAGGAGCCTGGAGGCCTTTCCCATGGGGTGCTTATGAACTTGGACCACCCGAGCTAGGCCTGGCTGCCAAACTGATGAGGGGAGGAGGAGATAGCTACCCGATGTGTCCTGTGGGACCCAAGCCCACAAGCCCTTGAGGGCAGAAAGCCATCCCTTATGCATAGACAGAGGGACATGTGCCAGCATGGAGTCGCTGCTTGTAAGGGCAGGCTCCCATGCTGGCACAGTCCCTCATAGAGAGCCAAGCAGGGCCTGTCAGCAACCATGGGGATGGCTGAAGCTTTCCAGAGCCCTTCTGCTTGTTTCAGTTACTGTTGCGTGCCTGCCGTTAACAGCTCCAGCTCGTTTGTTCTCTGATTGCCAGTTTCTAGTGCTTACAAACCCTTTTCAGGTGGTGGGGGAGGGATGGGGAAGATGTGTTTAATGACTCTATTTCTGATCAAGAGGATGTAGTCTGAGCACTAGGAAGGAAAGGAGAGATTTCTGCTGGGGTGCTCAGCACTGGATGCAGATAGAAGGATTGAGGGGTGCAGAGCTCTTGCACCCTCACCCTGGATAAGCCGCTGACAAGTAGCACTGAAGCAGGGAGCTAATTTCACTGTCAACGGAAGCTCTGCACTAACTCCATAGCAACGGGGATGAGGCTTGTTTGAATAGAGGCAGGCTGACCACACATACCCCCTTTCCCCATGCTGTGTTAACTGTCCTACAACTCTCTTCTTTTCAGAGACCAGCTCTTCAGCTAGTAGCTACAGTTTGGAGTTCAGTAGGCGTCTGCTGAGCACCTACATCTGTGAGTACTCTGCACACCTTCCCATTTCTGCCCCATTGGCTGTCTTTCCCTTGTTTTCTTCCTGGGTGAAGAGCACAGGCTGTGTCTCTTAGTCCATGTGATCTTTCCATGTTTGAGCTGGAGTCTGATGGGAGGGATGAAAAAAAAAAAAAGCATCAAACTGCAAGTTTCAGACTGTTACAGTTAGATAAGACAAAGCACAGTGCAGCAACTTGCTGTGCTGCAGAGCTTTTGTCACCAGTTTTGGTGACTAGCTGAGTAAAGATCAGTGTAATGCTCGTTACAGGTTTAAGTACACGTAATTATACCCTTGTCTGCACGTGCAGTTGGGGCTTGCTGTTCACTTTGCTGTGGGCCCACCGCAACATTACCGAGCTCTCAGTTTGAATTGTCAGGAATGAGAAGTTTCAGTGCAAAACTTTTTGTTCTTTGTTTTTCCCCTCTTTAAGGCAAAGTACTGGGCAACTTGCAGCTTAACCTTCTTAGTAAATCTAAGGTTTATGAAGACCCAGCTTTGAGTGCTATTTTTCTGCACAACAACTACAACTACATTCTGAAATCTCTGGAAAAGTAAGTGTGTATCTGGGCAAATCTCCCTGAAGTCCAGGCTAATTCTAAGCGTGGTTTTGGAGCAGAGTTCTGCATTGAGTGCACTTATTTGCTGGCCTGTCTCACCTCTGCTGTTTCTTCCATTCTTGAAACTGCCCTTTTGAAAGCTTTGCACTATTATAACCATTACATTGCACAAGAGCAGAAGATAAAAGCATCAGAGATGCCTTAGGCTGTAGAGCATCCTTTGATCTTGGGAGGACTGAGGATGTAGCTTTGGAAAGTAACTTAGAGTAGCTTCTCTGTCCCAGTTTGTGCATTTCAAGGTCCATTTTATTGTAAAGGGCAGTAAAGTATTTGTTATAAGGGCTTGAAATGTTTCCATCCTGCAAGCAGCTCTGAGAGCAGCTGGCTCAGGTGCTTCCTCAGGTTTTCTGTTCTTTCAGATCTGAGCTGATCCAGTTGGTAGCTGTGACACAGAAGACAGCTGAGAGGTCTTACCGGGAGCTTATTGAACAGCAGATCCAGACCTACCAGCGCAGGTCAGGTGACATCCTCTCCAGTTCCCTTAGTTTTGTTGGTTTGAGAGCTTGGGAGCCAATGCTGCTGGAGCAGTGGGAGAGATTAGCCTAAACCAGAAACTTGTCTAAACCCAAAGTATTTTGCTTTCCAAGTGATTAATCTGACTTGAAGGGGTTACTGTGGAAAGTTTTGGGGTGTGTATTGTCTGGGGTGGCCTTTGGGTCATGGGTGAAGACTGATGTTCCAGTGAGGCATGAGTAACTCCTCTTTGCCTCTTTCCTGTCTCATTTCACCTGCAGCTGGTTGAAGGTGACAGATTACATCCTGGAGAGAAATCTACCTGTCTTTCAACCAGGAGTGAAGGTGAGAGGATGGGCAAGGATGGTTTTCAGATAATAGAAATTGCCACAAACTTTTCCTTTGTCATATTAAAAAAAAAAAAAAAAAATAATCCCAGAAAACTCCTTTGTCTCATGCCAGTGTTGCTCTGCAGAATGACTACTGTGGCTGGAACAAGATGGAGCGCAGCGCTGCCTTGTAATCTTCCCTGCCCCAGATTCATACAAGTCTTTTAATCTCTGCCTCTAATCTTGTATTTTCACCTGAGCAGATGCTTCTATTTTGGATTTGCAGAATGTTCAGAACCTCCCCTTAGAAAGGGCTGGAAGCATAAAAGAGGTCTATTTTTATGTCTGTTTTGTCTGAAAATTACCCTTGTTAAACCTACTTCAGATAAAAGCCAATTGCTGAATGTAGGGTGTGCTGCTCGCTGCAGCTCTCTTCCCTTTAGGAGAGGGAATTCAGGCCAAGTAGGTAGGATATTACTTAGGTTGGATGGGGATTTGTGGGCAAACATTGATGTTGGAAATTTTATTTCTGGAGATTAAATAAAATCCTTTCCCTCCTTTTTGCAGCTCAAGGATAAGGAGAGGCAGATGATAAAGGAACGGTTTAAGGTAAGGAGGTGTTGGATGGCCTAAGAACATCCCCTGGTTGATTGGGACAGGCAGTCAGATGAAAGATCTGCTGAAGGAGATGACTGCCTGTTGGTGATCAGCAGTGGAGGGGAAGAACATCAGACCCAGTATAGAGACACGATTGCAGATAGCGCGCTCACTGAGTTTTACTTCGGACAGGGTTTTAACGACGGGCTGGAGGAGCTATGTAAGATTCAGAAGGCCTGGGCAATCCCAGACATGGAGCAACGGGACAAAATCCGCCGGGCACAGAAAACCATTGTGAAAGAGACCTATGGTGCCTTCTTGAACAGGTGAGAACCTCTTGCAGCGTTGTGCTCTCTTCTTTGGATTTACTGAGGTCTTTGGGGCCTAGAGTAGCCTGAGCTGGGGCACTTTTCTGTTGTCTTGTCTTGTTTTACCATGCAAGGTAGAGAAACTATCCCCAAGCTGAACTCCACTAGTTGCAGACATCTGCTGTCACCCTGGTTCCTTGGTCAAGGTGAGTGCAGATGTTCTAGCTAGCGCAAAGCTCTGAGCCACCCTGGGCTATTCATGTAGAACTCGGGAGACCAGCTGTAACTAGGTCACTTGCTCTCTACAAGATACCCTCTCAGGTTCAAGTGGGACGTGCTGGAGTGGAGCTGATCTGTGACAGAGGAGGGGTCAGTGGGTCTCTTTGTTGTGTTCCTGTTGTTCGTCACCTGTGGGTTGTCCTCTTTTGCAGATATGGCAACGTGCCCTTCACCAAGAACCCAGAGAAGTACATCAAATACCAGGTCGACCAGGTGGGGGAGATGATTGAGAAGCTGTTTGACACATCGGCATAAATCTCCAGCTGTTGTGTACTCTCCAGCTGCCAAGTACAAGTCAGAACTCTCTCAGCAACCTTTGGAACTCCCTTCCCTTCTCCCCTGCCCCATTGTGGTGGGCAGGGTGTTATACTTGTATTTATCAGATTTATAAACCTGTGGAAACACTACCTCCTGGCTGGTTTTGCCTCCTCCTTTGGATCTGGAGCAAAGGCTGCTGTGTGGGCTCTTAGGTTTGCAAATCTTCAGGCGCGGGTATAAATATTGATGCTTTGATGTGCGGCAGACAATGGTGAGTGTGGGGAAAAAACAACAAACAAACAAAACCCTGTTATGAGCACGGTTCTCCTGTTAAGGGCAGGAGGCTGTCAGTTCCAAATGGTGGTGCCTGCTTCCCTGATGGGTTTTGGGAATCTCAGTCCTGTAGGATCCCAAAGGATTGTCACACAGAGTTACTTGTAACTGTTCTTTAGTTCAATGATAGGGCGAGATGCAGGTTCTGTGATGTGTGGGTGCCTGGCAGATCTGCAGTCTAGTTGTGTACTGGGAATGTTTTACCCCAAAATTTCACCAGCTATCCTAGTAATAGTTCTCTGGCCTGCATGAGGCAACAGCAGACAGGGTGATGGCAAGCTGGAGTCATGACAAGAGCAGTGAGAATCGGGTGGCGTCCTCACTAGGTGCTGTTCCTCATTGACCTGGGGCAGAGCATGTGTAGAAGTGTTCCCATGCTGATTTCTGCAGAGCACCTTCTTCCTTCCCTGTTTTTCTTTGTCTCCTGTCTTGTCTTGCATCTCTTTCCTGCAAGCCAAGTCCATTCCCTTCACTTAACCCATGGGCATCGCATGAGAAACAAGTGCTGCTCTCCCGCATGCCTTGGGGTGATGCCGGCAGGCTTTGCAGGAGCGGGACTCTGCCATCTTCACAGCAACACCTTTCAGAGCTTTGGCGCTCGTATGTTGTTTCTGTGGTCTCTAGCAAGGCACCTCCTGCCCCCACCTCACTTAGTCCTGCTGCTTGCTCTGTTGTGGGATCTTCTGCATTATTTGCCCATGGTAGCACTTGAAATACAGGATTTAGAGCTAGGAGTGCTCGCAGTAGCTGCTACGTTGCAATCTGGAACAAATCCATTATTCACCTGAGCCTGTGTTTACAGGAGTGAATGTACGCTGGTGTCTGATTAGCCCAGCAGTGGAAGAGCTGTTGTGTGCACCTCTGCTGGGAGGTGCAGAGGGCCAGGCAGACCTTGGCACGAAAAGGAGGGTGAGAAGGAACGGCAGAAGGGTGGAGAGCTGTGTTCTAACCCTTCTGCTGTTGTGTGTCCACCGACCCTGCCTTGTCCTAGCAGGGGAGGCTGCTTTGTGCAGTGTCACAGCTGTGAGATGGGCTGTTTCCCTGGGGCAGTCAGGGTTGCACATCCAGGGGAAGGTCTGCCCCCGGCAGTTACAATGCCAGTGGATAAGAGAGACAGAGTAGCAAAGGGCAGAGAGGTGACAACCTGTCTTGCCCCATGTCACACGGGAGCTGGATGTTAGAGCCTGGATGCAAAAGCAGGTCCTGCTGTGGCAGACCCAGCCGCTTGCTTGGGCTGCTGTCTCCACAGACAGCTTTTTTTCAGGTAGCTCCTGGTTATTCTGAACCCCTGACCTTCCTCCTCAGCCTGGACCTGAGCATGCTCTGAAACACCACCTGCTCTCAGCGATGTGGCAAATGCCTGAAACGCAGCAGGTTGGACAGGCTTGTGGGTTCAAGTCTTGATCACACCTGCCTGGCTGTCTTTCATGTGTCTGGCCACGCAGGCTACAGCACTGACCGGAGAACTCTCCTGTAGGGACCTTCTCTCCTGCTTTCAAACCTCAAAGGCTTGAGGAAACCTGAGACATCAGTGTTGGCTGGCTGTCCCTCTGCCAGCTCCAAGAGTCTCTGAAGGCTGGCAGGCACTGGACGGAGTGTTTTTAAGCATAAGCAAAGCACTGCTGGCTTGCATTACATGCAGTGTCGAGCCTGGTGGATACGCGTGCAGACACTCACCAGAAGGAGATGGATTTTTTCACCGTTCTGGATCCGTTTCTGCCACCACAGCAGTCTGATCTAAATTCCTTTCTCCAGGACAGTGGGTGGAATTTGTTGGTGCACTCGGGCTGAGTCTGTAAAATATTTTTTTTATTGCAGCCACTCTGAGGATGAGGCCATTCACCTGGAACAGTTGCAGGCAAAGCCAGGGGAGGGAAGGGGGAGCTTTGTCTGCAGCGTTTCTGGAGCGTCTGAGCTTTAGTGTGCAGGAGCTGGTACCCTCCCTGTGCTGATGCTCTTGTGCTAACCGGAGCCCAAAGGAAATGAATGAGATTCTTCAGGGTCTGGGATGGGGTCATGTTCTCTTCTCCAAAGGCTCTGGGTGCCTCTGCATGGCCTATGCTGAAAGAGGCATTCCTGGGCTTTGCTGTCAGCCCGTTCCTCTGGGAAAGTGGTATCGGTCTGGGGATGGTGAAGAGCTGGTCCAGCTTGGCTCAGAGTTGGAGAGATGCAGTCAGAGATGGGGTGCAAAATACCCTGGTCTCTCCGTTACCAGCACCAGAAGTTGGCTGGGTTGTTTTCTACCCCGGGGATGCCCTGGCCACATCTGAAGGAGGGCAAGAGGCTGGTGTGGGCTGAGAGCCTAGCGTGGTGGCCACTGTGCAGCAAGGAGGAGCTGGAGTTGGTGAGCATGCAGGGCAGAGGTAGCTTCTGCTGCTCCCAGGTGTATGGCTTTTGGGTGGGAGTCCAAGACTCATTTCCCCTGAGCTAGAGGGAAAGCAAAGCCACCCAGTCCCAGTTTCCTAAATCCACCCTCCCACTTGCCCTGGCGCTAACCCTTCCCACACTGCCTCTCCCCTGTGCAGGGAATGACCATGGGGAGGTGGACAGCCTCTCAGCCTCACTGGGCACCTGCTGCAGCGGCCACAGCTGCTCCAGGAGCAGCAGCAGCTTTGGCCAGGGCCACCCTTCCTTGGGCTGGGAGTGGGGGGAGCTGCTCGTTCCCTCCGGGCTGACCTCAGTGTCTGAGCTGTGTCCGACACTAGTGCTGGGGAATGGCTCCGCATGCTCCTTGGCTTTTTATGGTAAGGAATGTCTTCGCAAGATGTTAATTAAGAGCGATCGTGGCAGCCAGCACCGTCCCCACACTCTCAGCACTTCACATCCCCCTCAAGAGCTGAGTATGGAGCCACGGGTGATGCTGAGACCTGGGAAGGGACCACAGACCCAACCTGGGGCTGCCACCCGGCGCCGGGGCTGCCCCCCTCTGCTTCTCCCAAGGTTCCTGTGGCGTTCAGCGTGCTCCCCTCGCCTCCCGTTCTGCTCTGCCACAGACGGGGACAGGCTGGGGGATGTGTGTCCGCTTCTCATTGCTTTGGGGCTAAAGCCCCATTTCTCCGTGGTGGGTTTTTTTTGGTTTTGTTTTGTGTTGGTTTTTTTTTTTGTGGGTGGGGTTTAGCTTTTTGCCTTTTTATTTTTCATTTTTTTTTACCCCTTGAGATGGCCTGGGCTGCAGGGAGGTGCCAGAGTCTGGGTGTGCTACTTGCTCTCATGGCTTCCTTGGCACTGACGGTTATTTTGGGGCAGCAAAAGGGTTTTTTGCCAAACCCTGCTGGCACAGGGACTGGCTCTGGGGTCCCTGCAGCCGCCCAGGGTCACTACTGGTGCGGTTTGCAGCTGGGAGCTGTGTCCAGCAGAGACAAGGGTGGGAGGCTCATAAGCTTCAGCCCCCACCCCCTTGGCTGCTGCCTCTTACTAGACTGCAAACTTGGCAGATTAAGCGTTTGAAAACAAAACAAAACCATGAATCAAAACAGCTTCTTCAACACCAGTGACGAATCCACGTGGTGGAAAGCTCGCACCAACCTGATGTTTCAGCCAAGCGCCCCTCGCCTCCCTGCCCACTGTTGGGTCTGATGGGAGCTGAGTTCAGCCTATTTATTTTCCACTTCCAGTTGAATCTGCTTGTAATAAATGAGCACCACTGCAACTCCCTAAGCTTAAGATAAAACCTCCCAAGCCAACAGACTGTGAGCCTGTCCCTGCTCAGCTGGGAGGGTGCTGAGTGGCAGCAGGTTGTGATGCTCTTGTGTTTTCCATCTGGGCCTGATATGGTTTTTTTGGGGTTTTTTGGGGGGTTTTTTGGTTTTGTTTTTTTTTTAGGGGAAAATCGCTTCCCACTGTGGTTTTGTGCTGGCAGCAAAGCCTCATGCTTGCCCTTGAAGGGTGCGTTGAGGCACGGGGTGGGTGGGCGGGTGATGGTTCCATCCCCAGACAAGCAGGGGTGATGGTAGGTGAGCTGGAGGGTGCTTTTTTCCCCCTCTATTTCTGTAGTATCCTGTAAATGGCGTAATGACCCAGCAGCTGGCCTAGGCTTCGTTTTTGTTGCCTGGAATGAGTAAGTAAGTACCAATTGATGGGTGAGGATCCATAAACGAGGAGGGCAGGTTGGATGTGTCACACCGTAGAGAGCTGGGAAAGCCTGGACCTTGCTGCTCCTGTATGAGGGTGAGAGCAGTCACGCGAGCCGTGGGCCATGCCAGAGGGGATTCAGGGGTGCTGGAGGCAGGAATAAGGTGCAGACCCCCCAGGCTAGGTGCTGTGCAGAGCCTGCCACCAGCTCACTGTCACCCTCTGGGCTCTTGCTGCTGAAGGGTGACTAGAAACGAGCTGGTGTCGGTGGTGCCCAGGGAGAGGGGGCACAGTGATGCTTTGGGCTGGGAGAGCTGCGTTAGGGGTGTCCCAGGACGCGTCTTCAAAGCGATCGTGGGGGTGGCTGGGCAGGTCTAGAGCCAGGTAGGGCAGGGCTCAGCCATGGGCTTGGGAGGCTGTCGGAGAGGCTGGGGACAGCTTTGTGCAGAGCAGAACTGTGCTTCCAAACTCCTTTCTTTGCATGTTGGTTTTGTACCATTCTCTGAAGCTGTCCCCATTCGGTGCCCAGACCCTGCTGAGCCCCAGCATGAGCAGCACCCTGGAAAATGTCTGTGGGTGGAGGGCAGCAGTGTCCTCCCAGGCTCTGTCTTGCAGACCCTCTCAGGGTGTCACTCCCCAGGGATCTGTTGTGTCTCTGGAGTGCTGCTCCCAACTCTGTTAGTGCCCACCCGGCACCCGGCAGTGAGAGGGAGACGGGTGGCAGAGTCAGTAAAGTCAATTTTTGCAGGGGTTGTACTAAGTATAATTAGTGGATGTGCTGCAAGCTTCTGCAAACCATTGTTATTGTTCACATAAAATTACTCCTTGTGATGCTTAAAAGAAAATTGCTTGTCCTTTCTTTGCCAGGCTTTTTTGCATGTCCACACACACGCTCCCATCGATTCTACATGTTCGACTGCAGCATCACAGCACTGCTTTTGTGTGTCTCCAACTGTCCAGAAAGACAGTTCTGAGCCTCTCCTTTGGGGGAGCAGCTCTGCCAAGCTTTGGCAAAGGCTTTACTTCATTATCACATTGCTGCCTTCTCATTTGGCCCTCTTGCCTTGCCCTTGCTTCCATGGCATACAGTGGTGGATGCATGGCTGGTGTACTTAGGAGAATGCCCAGGGCTGGGTGTCCCCTGGGGTGGTGCAGGACATGGCCCCTGTGTAATTTAGGGCAGGAGGCACCACAGGCAGGCTGTTGCATAGGTGTTAGTTTGTTCTTACACGCAGTTATTTGTCCTTGGCACTTTCTCCCAGCATCCAGGCTGCCGCTGTCGGATACGGGTGGCAGGGGCTGTGGGATGCTCCAGCCGTGTCGTACCTGCAGCAGTCAGCATCTTGTTTGCAAAGCTGCCCCGGTGCCCCACCGCCTGCACCCCTGACCCTGCAATTTGCAACACCCCCCACCCCTTTTCCCATTGTTTCTTTTTTATTATTTGCTTCTAAATCCATTTCTGCTAGGGCTGGATGCGAGCCTTGCAGTGGTGTGAGAGTGCCTGCATCCCACGGCACCTGCTGTGCTGGTGTTCTGGCAAGGTCAAGGCTCCTTGGAAAGACCCAAAGCTGCGAACTGAGCAGCGACCTGCGGCAAAGCCGAGCCGAGAGGGAGCAGCGGGGTTGCTGCAGTGGGTATGGTTTTGATGAGATGCTTTGAAGAGGTGACCTGTTCCCTTTTCTCATCTGGCTGATAGTCACAGCTCTAAGCTGCTGATGCTGTTTTGAGCCTCCTTTCCCATGCAATGCCAGCATACTTGGGAAACAAACCGAGTTTACAAAATCCACGGTAGTTTAGCACTTTTCTCCTGGTAAGTTGCTGTGAGCTTGCTTTCGCCAGGTGAGATTGCAGGATTCAGCCCAAGTGCCGTCACCCAGAGTCAGAGCTACCCGTCAGTCATCACCCTCTTCTTTGGCTGTTTCATGGTGGCCACGCTGCTGCCAAAGGCTCCAACATGGCTGTGAGAAGTGCGTCCCCAGAGACCCAGCTTTGCCGCTCAGTCATCCCCCAGCTGGGGGACAGCTTGGCACTGGGGGATTGAGAGGTCTGTGGCCCCAGCTTTTCCCACGGCCAGCTCGGGGGGGGGCACCAGGAGCCTCCCTGGGGCTGGGTGAGGAGCCTGGGGCACAGCCAGCCCCTCTCCGCCTGGCCTTGCTCCCTGTGTGTCCCCTGGGGCCAGGCACTGTGTGCTGGGTCACACTGTGGGCATCGGTAGCAAGAGCAGCAGCAGCCCCAGTACAGCCTTGGGGGGTTGCTTCTCCTCTTGGGTCCTTCGGTGAGATGAGATACATGGGTACCAGCCTAGTTCCTTCCCCCCCACCCTTCAGGGCTCAAAGCAAAGTCTCCCTCTTTCTGGGGGGTTTCAAGCCCCTTGCAGGGGCATGATGCATGGATTGAGATTTGCTGGCTGGTTTGGACATCTGTGAGCTAGTTATTTTTATTTTCTTGTGAATGCTATAAAAAGATGAACTTGGGAGCAACTCCTGTCCTTTCTGGGAATTCAGCCCTGTATGAAGGGAAAAACCTGGGCTTGAAAAATGAGCACCGACTCCGTGGGGCTTCCTGTGGTGCGGCCCCAGTGCTGGCGCTGTGATGCCCTGCAGCATCTCGGGCTGAGATACGTGGGTACAGGCAGGTGTGATGGGAAACCAGGTCTGGGGGGGACAAGAACAGGAGCAGGGTTGGTGGGTGTCTCCTCTTTGATGCACAAAGGGACAGGGGACATTGCGCCTCCAGCCATGGCAGCACAGGGACCCCCGTGCTTGGGCAGTGCAGAGGTGGTGGGACAACAGCTCCATCCCTAAGGCAAGGTGGTAACTGTGTCCGGGAGAGGGGGTTGAACCCCTTGGTGTGGGGGGACCCATCAGAGCCAGATCCTGCGGCCCTCCAAGCAGAGGGGGATGGGGGCAGGAGGAAGATAAGGTTTTGGCCATGTCTGCATGACTGATTCAATGTTCTCCCTGGCTGGGAAGGATTGAGCAGGGGAGATAAATACAGATGTAAGTAATGGAGCTGTTTATACACTCGCTCTTTGTGACTTATGGGTGAGCGCGCCTAGACTAAATATAATGGTTATTGATAGGAGGCAGTGGCTGATTTATGACCCTCTGTGTGGGGACAGGAAGACCTGGTTATAATAACACTCAGCAGGGGAAAACAAACGTTTTACAGCCAAAAGCTTCCTGGGAAGGAAGGCCAAGTGCTGGGGGTGGGTGGAGGGCAGCGCAGTGCGGAGGAGGGCTGTGTTGGGACCTGGGCCCCGGAGCAGACCCCTGGGAAGAGCCAGTGTCCTGGACAGAAATAGCCTCCTGGAACGCGTGGCGGTCCTGGGGAGCTCTGCCACGGGGATTCACAAGGAGGGAAATCTGTGCAGACAGACTTATACCCTTTGTAATGGTAATTTATAGAAATCTGATCTTCACAGGTGCTTGGTGCTGTCAGGGTACAGAGCTGGGAATTGCAGGGGTGCTCAGCACAGCCTGGCACAGCTCCCGTGCACTTTCACCAGCTCCTCTGGCTGTGCTTTGCCACAGGGTTTTCAAGAGAGTTAATTGATCCTATTCCAGTGATGCTCTTCTCGTACAGAAAATGACGGGTCTTTAAATAAAGCCCCGGACCGCTGGCGGCTGCAGGGCTCAGCTGCTTGTGGACCCTTTGCAGTGCTGAGTGGGGGTGCACAAGCCACGTCAGCCTCTCCTGTGCATGAAGGGGAGCGCAGTGCTGCTCCTCGCACCATCTTGATAACCCACCCCCTCCGCTGCCACGGCTTCCCTCACACCAGCGGGTCCCACCACCCCTCCAGCACCCACCTCTCTTCCGCTGCAGACTGTGGGGTGTTTCAAGGGAGCAGGACACGGGACACGGGATGGAGAAGGGCTTTATTGAGGCTTCCCCAGCTGCCTGGGGTCCCCCAGCACTCGCACAGCCCCGACTGTCCAGCCCCATGCTGCAGCTGCAGGAAAGCGGTGCCAGTGCTCCGCTTTGCTCTCCTCCACGGGCACCTCGCCGGGTCTGAGATGCTGAGCCATGCCCAAGCGGTCTGGAAGCATTTAAATCCTCCCCCAGCACTGACCTGCTGATGTCCCGCTCTGCTTCCCCTGGCAGCACACCCTCTCCGGTGAGGTCACGGCTGTGGTCCCCTGGCAAATAGTCTCCCTCCCCGCCAGGCCTTGGTGACATCTGGATGCTCTGCAAAGCCTCGCACGCACCAAAACGGCAGCACGAGCCACAGTCAGCAGCGCAGGATGGTGCCCCATGCCCTTGGCAGTCCCGTACTCGGGCCACAGCACTTGCCTCAGCTACGGATGCTGCTTCCAG
This sequence comes from Falco cherrug, assembly GCF_023634085.1. Classification (NCBI taxonomy): domain Eukaryota; kingdom Metazoa; phylum Chordata; class Aves; order Falconiformes; family Falconidae; genus Falco; species Falco cherrug. The sequence goes on from NC_073697.1 coordinate 119,465,848, forward strand.
CGGTGCTCCATCTTGGGGAAACCTCCCGCAAGCCACAAGCCCCAGGGAGACAGGAAAGCCCAGCCAGCACCAGCTGCACCAGGGAGGTTTGTCTCCTGATTTCTACGCTTTTCTCCTGCGTTTTCCTACCTGAGCTGAGCTTGCACCCCCATGGCTGTGGCCAGCACTGCCCTGGGACACAGCTCCTGAACGGAGACACAGAACAACCCAAGGCTTCCCAGATGTCCCTAAAAGTGCACCCAGCTAACTCCAGCCAGGTGCTGCGTTGGTTGGAGGGACCAGAGTTTTCCAATAGGCTCCAGACATAGATGCAACAGGGTGTAAGTCCATCCGTGACAGAGGAACAGGTGATGACGCATGAGAGATGATTTAGTGGCTTGATCTCTCTGCTCTCAGCCAGTGCTTGATGGAAGTAAGTCCTTCCTGCCCTTCGATCCTGGGTCAGTTGCTTGGTTGAGTCTGTAGCTCACGGCATTGCAGTTATGCTATCTGGGTGCATTTGAATGAAAAAGGGTACGATTTGAAGCATTTCAACCCAAAAGGTAGCCCGTCCCCAGGCCTGCGATGCTATGGGAGACTGCAAAGCCATGGGGTGGGAAGAAGCTCTGCTAGGTGATGTTGAAGGTGATGGAGCCACCATCTGCCTTCTGCTGATGTCCCACCAGCTCTGCCTCCCCCCAGGGTTGGGCTGGGACCTTGCAGCGCACGGAGGAGCAGCTGGGCAGGGCTGCGCTGGTGTGGGTCACCTCGCTGAGCTCCGCCTCCAGTGCGCTGACGGTGTTTGTCACTTGGACCATGTGCACTTTGTTGGCTGCCTTCTTGTGCAAGAGGCAGATGAAGATCTTCTTGAAGCCCTGGCGGAAATGTTTGGAGACCAGGGCATAGACGATGGGGTTCACACAGGAGTTGGCGTAGGAGAGGAGATGCGAGAGGATGCGGAGCACATATGTAGTGTGATTGAGGGGGAAGTACCCAAACCAGACACAGAGGATGACCAGGTGATGGGGCAGCCAACAGAGGCAGAACAGGACGGCTACAATGATGATCATCCTGGTGACCTTCCGCTTGGCCTTCTTGGACTCTGACATATCTTGGAGAGGGTCCACAGACCTCCACAGGTAGCGAATAGTCAGCATGTAAGTGAGGCTCAGGATCAGCACTGGGATGATGTAGCTGAAGACGAAGGTGCAGATGTCCATGACCTTGCGCTGGGAGATCTCCCAGATGGGATGGCAGACAGTCAGGTTGGCCAACTGGAACTCCTTATAGTAGCTGAGGTAAGGGCCCGAGAAGATGAAGGAAAGCCCCCAGATGAAGCAGATGGCCATGAGGGCATTCCTGGGCGTCCTCAGCTCCCTTGAGTGCAGGGGGTATCGTATGGCCAAATACCTGCATGGGAAAAGGAGAGGGATATGACTGCAGTCCTGAGGGCATGGAGAGCAGCTCCAGGGGCAGACTGGAGAAAGGGAAAAAGTGATGGATTTGAGCTTCCCAGGGCAATTAGTCACACAGCTGATTCCCTCATGCTTCTCGGGATCCCTGTGCAGCACAGTGGAGTGAAGAAGATCCTCTCCCCTGACCTGTCCCGTCACCCTCTCTGTTCCCAGCAGTGCTTGTAGGGAAGATGAGGATGGTCCCCTTCTGTCCCTCTCCCTAATCCAGCAAATCCTTACTTGATCATCAGTCTGGCTGGCACAAATGATAACAGCAGTGAGGATACGAAGGCAGGAGCAAGTCCCCAGGATTCCCAGCCACAGTGTTGCTCATGCTGGCACCCGTGAAAGCACATCACCCATTTTCAGTTCTGCAATTAGCTGGTTCCTTAATTATGCCCAGACCTGGGGGCTTGTGCAAGCCCCTATTTACTCAACACCGCTGTTCCTCCCAGCTGTGTGGGATGCAGGAGGGGAGGCAGCCCCCGGCTGTGTTTTAGCTCCCGGGGGGCTCGCAGCAGCCAGGGTGGTGTCGTGCCAGGGTGGCAGGACACGTCCAACCCTGCTCTGGGGCTGCCGTGGCCCTTCCCAGGGAACTTTCATGGGGACTTTCCACATCCCATCTCACAGGTTTTGGGCACTAAGCAAAGCAGTACTGGGAGCTCCCTGCCTCTCGCTGCAGGTTGGTAACTCACTAGCCCTTGCAGAGGCAGGGGCTGACCTAGCATGGGGTAAAGTCGAGGCAGGAGCAACCGGCTGCCTTTACAGAGCTTCCCAGCCAAAACCCACCCTGGGCCAGGCTGGGACGGGCGCTGGGACAAGGAACAGCACTGGGACATAAAGGGGCTTCTTGCTAATAAAAGGGGAGAGTAGGAAGAGCAGTGTCCCAGACCAAACGGATCCATGTCTTTTCCTCCTTGAGGTTTGCTGGCTTTGCTGTGGGCTGTTGGGGTAGGGGCTCTCTCCGTGCTTCCCAGGAAGATCTGGGACTGAGCTTCGTTTCTCTCTGGTTTTCTATCCCCCCTTCAGCTGCCAGAGCCTCTGGATAAATTGGCATGACTGGATAAACCCCAGTCCTACAGCTTCAGGGTCTGAAAGCTTCCTCCAGCTGGGCACTGGGGACAGGGGTCCCAACCCAACCCTCGCTGCTTGGACCCCATCCTCAGTGGCTGCATTTCCTTGAACACCTGAACTGGGAAATATTCCTGGATTCCCCTGGGAGGTTGCAGCAATCAGGGTTTGGCTCCAGGGGCTTCTGTCCTCTCTCCTGCCCGGGGTGTGATCCCGAGAAGGGGGAGCCTCAGGGTGCAGGGAGCCCCTCCCAACCATTTTCCTACCTGTCGAGGGAGACGGTGGCCAGGGTGAAGCTGCTGGCATACATGGTGAGGTAGATGAAGAAGTGGACAGCCTTGCACATGAAGGGCCCAAATACCCAGCCCTCCAGCGTGTAGATGGTGGCTTGGAAGGGGACGCAGAAGAGGATGAAGCAGAGGTCGGCCACCCCCAGGTTGAGGATGAAGAGGTTGGTGGTGTTCTTCACCTGCCCATTGCGCAGCAGCACGGCCAGGACCAGGCAGTTGCCCACCGTGCCCACGAGAAAGATGAGGAGGTACACCAGCGGGATGATCACCGACTCGGGCTGCCAGCCCTCCTCGGAGCCTGCCGCCGAGCCGTTCATGGCCGGGAGCGCACGGAGCACACAGCAGGGATGGACCGGGGAGTATGTGCTGGGGAGATGCACAGAGGGTGCACAGAAAGCGCGGCAGGGATGCCTGGGAAAGGGGGTGCATGGAGGGGTCAGTGGGGAGCACAGCAGGGCTGCCCGGGAAAGGGGGTGCACGGGGGGGGTCAGTGGGAGCGCGGCAGGGATGCCCGGGAAAGGGGGTGCACGGGGGGGTCAGTGGGAGAGCGGCAGGGATGCCCGGGAAAGGGGGTGCATGGAGAGGCCGGGAAAGGGGGTGCACGGGGGGGTCAGTGGGAGCACAGCAGGGCTGCCCGGGAAAGGGGGTGCACGGGGGGGGTCAGTGGGAGCGCGGCAGGGATGCCCGGGAAAGGGGGTGCATGGAGACGCCGCAAAGGGGGTGCACGGGGGGGGTCAGTGGGAGCGCGGCAGGGATGCAAAGGAAGAGGGAGGTCGGGGAAGGTACCGGGGCTGCACGGGAAAAGGGGTGCGCGGGAAAGGGGGTGCAGGGGCCCCGCCGGGGGGCACGGGGAGCCGGCCGGGGTGCGGGGACGCACGGCAGCCGGGCGCCCTTCGCCTCCTGCGGGGCGGCTCCGGCGCGGCGCGGCTGGGCGCTCCCCCTGCCGCCGCGGCGGGGGGGCTGGGGGCGGCGGCGCCGCGGGTCGATGCCGGCCCCCCCAGCGACCGCCGCAGGAGTCCCCCGGGCGGAGGGGCCGGGGCCGGTTTGCTCGGGGGTGGGGGGGATAAATCCGGCGGCGTGAAATGGTCTTCGGTGCCGTGACCCGCTGGGAAGGGGCTGGGGGAGCTGGGCTGGGCACCCGCAGGGAGCTGGGCACCCAAAGTGGGGTGTTCGGGTGGTTTTCTGATTGCTCCCCCTGCAGCAGCACCGGGAGAGGGCTCGTCTAATCCCAGGGGCTTCGGGGCTGTATTTTTTTAGGAATGGGGGTCCACTCGGACTGCGAATGTGGCCAAATTACCCAGCACACAGCTCAATCCTTGCACCCAAACACCCTGGAAGTGAGCTCAGCTTTGTAGGAGAATCTGTATTTTCCCCCAGGGGTGAGGGCATCAGGGTCATTCACTGCAGCAAGAACAAATCTTTTCCCCATCCGTCTTCTTTTCTTGCCTGCAAAATTGCCTGTTTTGTTCCTTCAGAGCCTTTGCAGATGGAAGTCTCGGGACTAGCCGGTGCAATCAGCTTTCCAAGGCCACTTCATCCAGCCCCCAGGCTGCCTCGCTTTGTTCCTGTGGAGAGAGAAATATTTAATGTATTGATTACTCCTATAACTAACCCACTGCACAGCTTCGCAATCGTCTTAATGGATGTTCAGATCTAAGCCTGCTGGCAGTGCTGGGAGGTCTGGGGACAGTCACAGCCCTGTCACATTGCTGCCACAGGATACAGAGCCCTTTTCCCCCTTGGCAGCCCACAGCACCCCCCACCAAACCGGCTCCTCTTCAGTTATGCAGCCGAGGTATGGGGGGAAGCAAGCACCCCACCTTGGTGTAAGGCAATTGGGAGCAGCCCAGGGGAAAGCCGGCTATCCTGCAGGGCACAAGGAGGTGCTGAGCCACAGCAGCACCGCTCTGCCTTCCTCTCCTGATCCCAGCCCAGCCACACACCATCAGGGACTCACTCCTGCCCTTGGCAAGGGGCATCATCCCCAGCCATGGCCACGGAGGTTGCAGAGCCAGCTTGTGGGGAAAGCCCAGCCCCAGGGAGCTTTCACCCTGCGGGAGCTGCCTCAGCTCCCTGTGCCCTCAGATACTCGCAGCGTGGCATTAGTGTTTGGGTTGATCCATGCTGGTGGTATCTTTGGTCTCCCTTGAGCTGCCATCAGCTCAGAGAGGACAGGTCTACCTTTACACTGCAGAGTTGAGGCTTTTAGTAAAGATGAGGGAAAACACCCAGTTTCTCTCCAAACACCAGTGCGACGTGCAACTCCCAGTGTCATACACAACGATCAGCAGCAGGACCCCCCTCATCCAGAAACCACAAAATAAATTTGCTGCCTGAGATGCAGATGGGTTATTTGGGCAGGGCTGCGGCAGGCTGGGGGTCTGGCATCCAAGGGTGGCTGAAAGCAAAAGGAAAAGGCACACTGGAAGGCTACCAACGGTCCCAAGCTGCAGGGGCTGGTGGCACAGGGACGGTCTGTATGGTGTGAGTCTCTGGAGCTGGTAACCCTCAGTGGATTTATTCCCCGCAGCTTTCCGTGTGACACCAAAGGCAACTCAGACCCACCGCCCTGCTGCAAGGCTCTGCTCGACGTGGTGCCACGAGTTTGTGCTGTCCTCCTCTCTCTCTGCCCTGGGAGAAGAGCAGAGCCAGCTCTGCAGCAGCAATCTGCACCGAGCCAGCAGCTGACAGTTTTATCCTCCCACTTACAAACTCCAGAGGAACAGCAAAGCTTCGTGCCAGCATGTGAGGAAGGTGGCACAGCAGCAACGTGCCTTCAGTGAAGCCTGACGGCTGTCCTGCTGTTGGAGCGGGTCCCTTAGTGTGTGCTGCCCACGTCTTTGCGCTGGGGCATCTGAACGTGGGTGCTGCAGTGCCAACCTAAATCAAGCCTGTCCGAACCACCACGGCCATGAGAGAGGAGCTGTTGTTTGTAAAACATGCTTCAGTTGAAATGTCTCTGCTGGGTTCAAGCATCGTTCTGGAACACGGTTTGGTTTAGATGGGATCCCTGGGAGATGCGGTGGAAACCCAGAGCAGGCAGAAACGGCTTAAAAGGTTTGCAGTGGAAAGCCATGGCTTGAGGTCTCGGGTTTTCTTTTTCGCCTTTGAGCTTTCAGGTCCGCGAGAGGGAAGGAGAGCTTTGAAATCAGAAATAAGAGGTCATAGCTGAGCCCTCTGAAGGGCAGAAGAGCAACAATTTAAGTATTTAGGATAGCAGGTATTAAAAAACCCCACAGTTTGGTGTTTGTCCCTAAAGAAGTATCTCAAAGCTTGGTTCAAATATTTAATATTTAAACGCTGGTCTTAACTGTTTTGCTCAGGTTTATACCTTTAAATAGCTGCAGGGAGGTGCTTTTAAATAACAACAGAGGGTCTCTTCTTTTACAGTCATACAGGGGTGAAGATGTTCCCTGCTGCCCTGCAGGTACTGTGGCTGAAGGTGGGAGATTTTGGCTAATGCTTGGCCTGTGGGCGTTTAACCCCTCTCTGAAAGGGCTGCCCGGACCAGCAGAGGTGCCCAGGGCAGCAGAGGCTCCCCCGGTGCCCTGGGAAGGTGCCCAGGGCAGCAGAGGCTCCCCCGGTGCCCTGGGAAGGTGCCCAGGGCAGCAGAGGCTCCCCCGGTGCCCTGGGAAGGTGCCCAGGGCAGCAGAGGCTCCCCTGGGACTGCTGCAGCAGTGCGGGTGGCTCAGCACCGGCCACGCACAGCATCCCTCCGCAGGGACCAGACCGAGTCCCTGCTCCCAGAAACAGGTGCCTGGGGTGGCTGGGGACCGGGGTGTGCATGTCCCCCCTTACCCCACAGCAGCCTGGTGGGACCCACCGTTTCTGGGTTTGCAGGGACCCCCAGCTGCCAGGGTTGATGCTGGTTGATGCTGAGCCCACAGCCACGGGCGCGTCCTCGGCCCTTTCCTGGGATGCTTGGCTAATGATGGTGCCGCCATTTGCTTGAGCCTCCTGCAGTGGCTCAGCCAGCTCAAGGGAGGTGAACGCCTCAGAGCCAGCCCTGCAGAGCAGCTTTCCTGAGGGCCTCCAAGCCCACACCCCAAAATACGCTTATTTTACTGGGAAAGACAGTTTCACCGAGTTTCAGCTGCCTGGCTGATGCTGAGCAGGGCAGAGCCGGCCCTTTCAGCCAGGGGTTCAGCAGGGATAAGGGGAAGCCTGGGGGGGTCAGCCCAGGGTGGGCAATGGGTTTGGGCTGGGGGCTCAGCACTGGGGCAGAGGAGGGGGCTGGGAGGTGGTTTCCTCAGGGTGGGTGAGGGTGTCAGGGTTGGGGGGGTGGTCATGGGGCCGGTGGTGACCCTGGGGGGGGTCAGCTCCGGGTGGGTGAGGGGGTCAGGGCTGGGGGGTTTATCCTGGTGACTCAGCCTTGAGGTAGAGGAGGGGGACAGGGCTGGGGACCCCAATCCTGGGGGGGGGGGGGGCGGGGGGGCAGCCCCGGAGCGCGTGAGGGGGGCAGGGGCAGGAGGGCTCGATCCCGAGGAATGTCACTAAACCCTGTGCGATCCCGAGGGGCGAGCACGCCCCCGGATCACCCCCCCCGGGAGCCATCCCCCCCCCGGCCATCCTCCCCTATCCCATCCGCCCCCGCGGCGGCCGCGCTCGTCATGGCCTCGGCGCGCGCCTCCCCTCCCCCGGCCCATGATGCAGCGCGGCGGCGGCGGCTCGCGCTCAAGATGGCGGCGGAGCGGCAGGGCGCCCGGCGGGGGTCGCGGCGGGGCGGGAGGTGGCGGCGGCGCCGGCAGCGGCGGCGCGGAGGAGAACAAGGAGAACGAGAGGCCGACCGGGCCGCAGGCCGGTAACTTCGGCGACAGCCTGGGCCTGGAGAGTATCCTGTGCCGCGGCGGCGGCGGAGGGGGGACGTGGCAGGCCCGGCCCCGTGGGCGGCGGGATGTGGCGGCCGCGGTGGGGAGCGCGGGGCTCAGGCCGCGGGCGGGCGGGCACGGCCCCCTCGGCTTCCCTGCGGGAGGGGGCGGTGGGGCTGCACTGCACTGCCCTGTGCCGGGGCGGCGGGTGGGCGCAGGCCGCGGGGCCTCAGGCGGAGCCGGGCTGTGAGCCCCGCGGTCCCGGCCGGCCCTGGCGGTGGGGGTTTGGTTTGGGTGAAACAGGGGAGTCCGCTGTCCATCTCCGAACTGTGGGTTTGTTCTTTACCTCTGCAGTTTCTTCCGAACCGTGTGGCAGCTGTCGTCAGCCTTCAAAGCAGAACTCTGTGCTAGGCTGCGGGCTTTAGATGAGAGTAGGCTGTCAGCAGTCTGCCGGTGGTAGTATTAATGGCTGAAGTGGGCAACAATGGGTAAAATAAATCTTAACAAATATGCTGAGATGGCAAACTGGCTCCTTCAGATTTAGCGCTTCTAGAATCTGATGCGGCACGTAAAAGCTAGTGGCATTTTTGCATGTGAAACTTTCATGTGAAACTAGTCCAGCTGCACAGCTGTGGTTGAGCTGAGTTTTATCTTCTGGGTAAGAGGAAAACCCAAATGAAATAAGGTTGCAGTTTTCCATTTAGTGTGTAGCAGGTGTTGTAAAGTTAGTAACTTGAGTGAGATGTGGACGTTTGCCCTGATAATGTTAGGAACACCTAGGTCAATGAAAAACTAAGTAATATAGGGGATATGAATTCAGCGAGTAGTTGCACAGGATAAAAAACAGTCTGAAAAAAACCCTTAGGTAGACAGCAAGAACAGGGATCGCTGTGTTGAGACATTGCAGTATGACTTCTCTTCTACAAGTGCAAACTAATTCAGTATGATAACTGTGAATGCAGTTTTTTAGTACTTAAACTAAAGAGACTTTCTTTTAGGTGTAATTCCAAGAAAACACTTTAATAGGCATCTGCTCTTCTAAACTTTAAGTCTGGTAGTTTCTTTTTCTCTAGGTATAGAAATAGTATTTCTTTTGGTGGGGTCATTGTATAGTCTGGTTCTGGTTTTGTGGGGTTTTCTTAAGGCTTCTTGGTAAAGCGTAAAGGGGAAATTCTCGGGTATAAAGCATACAGCACAGAGAGTTCTTGTTTATGATGGAGATTTTGTATTACAAAATAATCTGCCTTGTAAACTGAGTTAAAAACATCAGCTGACTTACTAGAATACAGCGTGATTTTATTTGGTAGCATAACTAAGTGAATAAAGTAAGTACAGGATGCTCGGAAATCAGCAAATATGCTAAAGACTGTAGAGACTGGATGAAAGTCATGCAGATACTGGATGGATAGGGATGCTACTGCAAGTCACAGGGCAGTGCATTCTGTCAGAGGGTACTTGTTACAGTAATACGCAGGAAGACTGGAAATGTGTTGAAAAATGGGGTAGAAAATAAGCCCCCTGAATACTTCCCATAAGCTTTTATGAGGTTTTCTGTCCGAAAGCAGTTTGTTTGTGGAAGCTGCGTCAGGAAGGCAGCAGTGTTTCTGTTCGGTGTACTTATTTTCCTGAGAGATGGGATGTTTAAGGGCTGGAAAGCTGTTCTCTCTTTCAATTTTGCCAACAAAACTGTGTCACAAGTGTGATTGCGGAGGCGGTATAGTGTAGCTAGGGTAGTCAGTTCTGTTAGCCTAGATGTGTCTGTTGGCATAGCTTATCTTGAAACGAGCTCTAGCAACAGCAAGATTCTAATGGTGGCTTGTAAGATGAAGTGCTTGTGGTATGTTTTAGTCCTGGCCTTGGCAGTCATAAAGCTCTGAAGTAAGCAGTGAAGGCATGAGGTCTTTTAGGACCATCAGTTCTCTCAACTTTTTGTTTTTATGATGTTTTTGGGTGCTGCTCTGTCCGAAGTACATTTGTTTAATGGAACCTATAGGGTTCCCTTCTTCATTCTACGCCAAAATAACAGAACTGGTTACAGTTCTGTCTATCTGCCTTAACACAAATTGCAGTCCTTCAGATTGTGAAGGAGTCTCAGCAGCAGCACGGTTTAAGACACGGAGACTTCCAGAGGTACAGGTTAGTAAACAGTGTGCGTGTCTTGGAGTCACTGGTGTGTCTTGGCTAACTTCATATAAAATGCAAATCCACTGTAGCAGGCAACAAAAATGATCTGCCAAGTAAATACCCCTTCATAGGGTGCGTTGTGTGAAGCAATGTATGCTTTTTTTCATTAGATGTGATGTGCTGTGACTGTTCCATTTAGGAGGGTACAGGCTGGCTCTTGTTTCTCTATTGCCTTTTAAGAGCTTGTTTGTTAACTCCTCACAGATAATCGCTATACTCTTCCAGAACTGAGCATTCAATAAACATACATAAAGCAATTAGATTTTTCCAGATTAAAAATTATTACATGTCTTATTATGTTTCTTGTATTCTGTTAGCTGCTGGCTTACAGTAAGAGGTAGTTCAGAAACTACCTGTATGTCATATATGGCATTCTTAGTTGTTAAAACATTGCCTGTCACAGCCTTTAGTCCTTTTTTTTTCTGGTGGGAGAAAGCAGCAAACAGAAGCAAAGTTGTTCTTTGGGCAAACTGACTGTGATCATCTTTTCTTTAGGGGTTATTGCTCCCGCAGGCTAAGGCGGCTCCGTAAAACTCTTAACTTCAAGATGGGAAACAGGCACAAGTTCACTGGGAAGAAAGTAACTGAGGAGATTCTCTCAGACAACAGGTACAGTCACTGGATGGAATCGAGCATTCAGTATATAAGTGAATAGTTTCTTTCATTTCGGTAATTGCGTGTGATGTGGTGGTGGAAAACTGTTCTGTAAAATATACTCAGAAATGTTTCTTTTAGAGATGTATGTTGTTGATACCAATAAAAGATGAAAGTTCAGGTTGCAGTGCAGGAGGAAGAGGCACTGTTCAGATCCTGCTTCATCATGTGAACAAGTAGGAGAAGAGGGAGCAGCAACAGCCAGTTCTGTCTCTTCCCTCATAGTTGCTAAAATGGGTTCTTCTCATAATCGGTAAACTACTTCGATATTAAGGAGGAAATGCTTATTCAGATCTGTTGCAAGGTAGCCTTGTAAATGGTGGTAATGTAGCCAGCAAGGTTGGAGACATTATTCCTTCCCTTTGAACAGAAATACTGGATTGCAGGTTTTACTTAGATTTTCAGAATTTGGCAGAATGCTTGTCTGACAGAATATGTAGAGAATAGCCAAGATCTTGGGCTCATTTCCTGTCTTCTAGAAACAATTGAAATGTCTGCTGTCGTCTCTTTTGTTGTGGGGAAAAGAAAACATGCTGTTGTCTTCACCTGTTTTGTTATGAAGCCAGATGCGTTATAGCATTAGCTGATGGGAAAGCAGACATGTTTACCCGTATTGAACCAGTGTTCCAATATGGGTAAACCAAGAGTGACCTGAAATCATAATTCCCTTGTCATTGCAACGTCTTGTGGCGCTACAGAGTGATACCGTATTCTCTTCCTCGGTTGGGTAATTACATTTCTGTAGTGAGAAATACAGTAGAAAACAGTTAGGAGTAATAGGAATTTGTGCACTTGGAAAGTTAAGAAATAAAACCATCTACCTCTTACTAACCAAGCTAAACTTTTGTTACCAAACTTTGCAGATCATATGGCAAAGAACTAGTGGTGATGTGGTAATACTTGTTTGAATGTCATTATTTTTCATTAATTTTCCTTTGCCCTTTAGGTATTTGCTGTTGATTCTGATGGATGCAGAGAGAGCCTGGAGTTACGCCATGCAGCTGAAACAGGAAGCAAACACAGAGCCTCGCAAACGATTTCACTTGCTGTCTCGCCTGCGCAAAGCTGTGAAACATGCTGAGGAGCTGGAACGACTGTGTGAAAGTAACCGGGTGGATGCCAAAACAAAGCTGGAAGCTCAGGTAACCACTGATACGTTGCTCTTGTTTTACAGCAAAAGCTGAACAAGAAACCTTTGGATTTTGGTTGAAGAGATTATTCTCATCTAGCAATAGATAATCAAAATTGACTAATTTTCGAACTGGATAATGTCTCCCTTTGAATGGCTTGGACTTACTGTTAATGCAGCTGCTGGAATTGCAGAAATAACCAGTGGCACCAGCCAAGATGAGGACTTGGTGTTTAGGAGTTTATTAAGTGTATCTAATTACTGTTCTTCAAAGCAAGGACAATCGTTTAATTAAAAAAAAAAAAAGAATTGAGGCTAAAGTGATGCAACACAGCATAAGAAACTGTGCTTATCTGTTCTTAAGTGCCCTAAAGTAGCCACCTAGAGCAATTGTAGCTTTGGTTCATGGAACATAGAAAGCAGCTGTGTTGTGATATTGGCCTCTGTGAACAAGGAGCTGCAATGGTATACTTGGTTAATTTAAACTGCTGTTTTGTAGCTTATTGCTGGGGGGGGGAAAAGCTTTGTGATGTCAGTGGGCCATGTTTGATTGCATAGCAAGCAAGAAACATCTTTCATTTTGTCTCCTTAGAAATGTAGCAATGTCGGTTAAAAGAAAAAAAAGGCAGGTAGCTCTTAACCCGTAATCCAAATCAGCTGTCTTCTGTGGAAAGACCAGATGAATAGGGCAAGGCTTAGGCACTTAACTGTAGGCATTGCAGCAGCCTTCATACTAAAGGTTGTGCAAACTGGACTGTCTGTCTTGGGGAAATAACTTGCCCTTGCACTGTCTGCAGGCGTACATGGCTTACCTCACAGGAATGCTTCGTTTTGAACACCAGGAGTGGAAGGCAGCAATGGAGGCTTTCAACAAATGCAAGTGAGTTCCCACACTTTACTGGCTTCATTTAGCAAATAATGCTGGATCAGTCTGGTAAGTTTATATATTGTACATACAGCAACTCTGAGTTGTTTAGTTAGTTATGCACTTAACTAGGAGGTACTGCTGAAGAAATAACCATCCGACAGAGTAGAGACACAAACTCTTCCCTTAAGATAACATCTCACAAATCAACACCTATTGCAGTGTTAATGTTTATTCTTTGCTGTAGGACCATATATGAAAAACTGGCTAATGCTTTCACAGAAGAACAAGCTGTGCTGTATAACCAGCGTGTGGAAGAGATCTCACCCAACATTCGCTACTGTGCCTATAATATTGGTAAGGAAAGGGAGGGAGTACCTTGTCACCAACAAAGAGCAAAGCTTGTTCACAGGAAAGGAATATTGACTTGATAATTAAATACTGGTCCAAGTGTCATGAGTCCATAATGTTTTGGGCAAATTCTGCACACATTCTGGGTCAGTTTAGCACTGGAGAAATACAGTCATTGTGCAACAGTGCATGTGGTTTTATGTATAAAGGCAAAATGCCATTTTGCATTAGTTTGCTTATGAAGTCAGAATGAAATTGCAAATTTATTCTATTTGTCCCAAGTTGCTAGTATAAAATCTATTGATTAGCTTTTCTGTATTAAAATAATTCGTGAACTGGGATGGAAATGTGATCTTGATTTGTTAATTCTTTCAGGTGACCAGTCTGCCATGAATGAGTTGATGCAGATGAGACTGAGGTCTGGTGGCACTGAAGGTCTTCTTGCAGAAAAACTGGAGGTAACTTAACTGCATGATTCAAGTTGAAACATTCATTATCACTCTGTTGAACACAAATATTGCTGCAGCACACCAGTCGAGAGCCAAAACGTGTCGGCAGTGAGCAAGCAAGCATGGGCTCTATGGGAAACCACACTTTCCTAAAAAGTCCTTTCATTTCAGAATAGTCAAGTCTATCGTGAATTTGAAAGGTTCAGTATTGGATACCTTAAAGTTCAAGCTCGTTAAGTTAAGTCTGTTTTCTGCAGGCTTTGATTACCCAAACTCGAGCAAAGCAGGCAGCCACGATGAGCGAGGTGGAGTGGAGAGGAAGAACTGTTCCAGTGAAGATAGACAAAGTGAGGATCTTCTTGCTGGGGCTGGCAGACAACGAAGCAGCGATTGTTCAGGTAACCCAGAAATGAAACCATCACCAGTGCCAGCGTTCTAACTCTCCTCTTTCCTTCAGTGTGCAAGATAATACATGATGCTTAGACTAAAGGCATTTTGTCAAACATGGGGCTGGAAGGCTAAAAGTAAAAGTGGGAATATTGACTAAAACCCAAAGCTGAAGTGTCAGCTGGGGATAGCTCCCACAATCTACTAACTGGTAGTCTGGGAGATCTGTTCTGAGTATTACTGCTCTTTTGAACATTCTGTGCTCCTTTCAGTGGCAGGATGATAACCGTTACTATTTGTAAGTCACTCAGAAATGAAAAGTACAATTTTAAGAGTAACTGGTTTTGAATTACTGTTCTGATTTCTTTTAAGTATCTTGCTTAAATGCTCTGACTTCAGAGCAACCAGAAGAAAAAAGACATATATCGATCAAGTTTTTCAGCAACAAAAAGCAATTTGCCAGGTGAAACAGGTGCTATGAGATTTATAGCAGTCTCTTCCTGACTTATGTAAATCCTCAGAAGCAGGAGGAGGGTTACTGAATGAATCAATTTCAAACGTAATAGTTCTGGAACACTTGTAATGGCACATGCTATGCATGTCTTTAGTATTGTAGCCAAGTTTTCCACATGGGACTTTTTCCTTGGAAACGGTGCCCAGATGGTGCATTCTGCTTCCCAGTGGCTGCATAGAGCACCGTTGCTGTTTGAAAAGGCAGCGAAAGGATCTTTAGTAACAATTGTCGCTACAAAAGATGGGATTTTTGCAGCATTAAAAATCATTTATCACCAGAATAATGATAAATAGAAATCTAAATCATAAAATGAAAACCCTACAAAGGTATAAGGCAAGTGGGCCACAGCAGGAGACAGTGCTAAGAAGATAGCGTGAGTAGGATAAACATGGTATGGCTGGGTAGAAAACATTAGGGTTAACCAGTTTTTGTTGTAACGTTACAAATTGTATGTTGCTGAATTTATATTTTTTTGTAGGTAATACATCGGTATGGCCAGGAGGTGGAAGTGCAGCTTAGAGTTCCATGTTCCCTTGTCTAATTTCCACCCTGCCAGGCTAGCAGTCGGCCCTCTTTGTTCCATAAAGCTCTGGCAGAACAGTGATGTGAATTTGTTTTCATCTTGCTTTGTGTTCTTTGGAAGCCCTCACTAAACAGAGGAGTTCTGTGCTACCAGGTCACAACTAGTAATGGTGAGAGCTGAGCACGCAGCAGCAGTATTTACATTCCCAGAGGGCTAAAAGTTGGCCTTTTGAAAGCAGTTCTGCAGTTGCTGTGTCAGCTGTGATGGGCAGTTCAGCTTCAGCTGGATGCATTGTGGTTTCTGGGATCTTTGGCACATTTCTGCTAGTCTTCCCTAAGTCGGAACACTAACAGAACAGCAGTGCTCTTCAGGGTTTGATTAGAAGCGAACGCAAATGTGAGTTTTGTGTAAAAATCAAGATTTTCAGTGCAATTATACAGTTGCTTTCAGTATCTTACTGGTAATGGGAGAAACAGAATAAGTAAGCCAAATTGACATAGAAATCCAAGCTTAAAATTACTTATTTCAGCCCTTTTGTAGACTTGGATGATTTTAAGGGGCCCCGTTGACTAACCAGGTAGAAGTGAGAAGGCTAAAGGGCAGAGCAACGGAAGCGTGCTCCTGTCTGGTATTGCCTCAAGGATTCTGTGGTCATCTCTGGTAACTAGGACTGTAACAGAAATGGGTGGTAATAACTTTCAGAGATGATACACAGTGTTTTGGAACAAAGAAGAAATTAGAAGTGAGCACCCCTAGACTTTCAGAAGTGGATTAAGTGGGATCAGTTCCCTTGATCCCTTTAAGGTGAACGTGTGCTGTTCTGTCGGGGCACTTGAATAACCAGCTGTTGCACTTGTATGCTGGTTTTATGATGTGATATCTCCCAAATCAGAACATATGTGTACTTATGCGTAGAATCAGCTTAACCTTAGGTGGTTTTGCTTAGAAAGGAAAGCCTTTGTTTCATTGCACAGCCCAACCCTTTCCCTGTTTGTGCTTGACTGATGATCCAGCTATGTCTGTTTTCATTTTTGTGCGTACAGTGAAATTGCTGTGCTCCTCTGGGTGAGGTTGAGAATGCTGTCAGACTCGTCTCTGGTTATTCTCAGTAGTCAGTCCCACCTTAAAAAATTCTTGCAGCAAATCTTTCTTAAAAAAAATAACAACCAAAAACCACCAAACCCAAAAAATGCCTTCATCTCAGGTCGAGATACCTGAGGCTTTGTGAGGGAGTAAAAATAACATTCCTTAACGGGTTTGCAAACCTGAGGAGAGGCAGAGACAGCAGAGCTCTCTACAGGAGGCAAATAAGTGAGCATGTTTTTAGGCAGTTTTTTTATTCATTTGAACGATTGCAAATTTGTTGCAGAAAAGTTCATCTTATGCTATTACATGACATGGAAGCGATGTAACACAGTGCTGATACGCTTTAAGCCCTCCTTTGATTACTGAGGTTGAGGTTTGTTTCTGGGTGTGTTTTTCCTTTTTTGTTTTTTTTTTGAGTTTTGTGATCCCCATCTGTTTACTGTTTCTGTCACCTGAATGGGAGTTTGGTTTTGGGTGCATTGTTTAATGAGGTACATGATATGCCAGTCCATTAGAGGTCAAGCTTCAACCTGTTTTTCAAAAGTTGGTCGTCGAATTTTGTTTCTGGGGCAGAAGGCTAAAAGCTGCTTCATTTTTTGACAAAATTTGTGGTGACAGCAGAAAAGCACTCGGTGACTCCTGCTACTAAAATACAGGGTTACTTTTAAAAATGCTTCAAACAAATTATTGCCACTATGAGCATTACTAGACTGGGAGTGCAGAGAAGATAATCATCTGCATGTTCTTACCACGTGAGAAAAATTAAGTCAGCATAACAAAAGCAGTCTACATTGGTAGTTTGCCAGTGCAGTAATGCTTAGCTCTTCTGTTACGGGGCCTTTCCCACAGTGCAGTCCAGCCTCAGCTGTTCTCGGAGCAATGTGGGTGCCATCCTGGAAGGGAAGGGAGTTGCTGGGGAGGTAGCTGTTGCAGGGAGGAGGTGCTCAGAGCTGTGTGCACTAGGCCTTCACTGCTGCTACAGTTTTTTGGACAGTTTGTCCCCTTGAACGTACTGCAGGCAGCTACAGATTGGAGTTCTAGCTATCCATGGATCTTAAAGCCATAATTTGGGTTTAAATTTGTGTAAATCTCCTCAGTTAATTCTTGCATCGTGGGACGCAAAAGACAAAAATTTATGATATCTGTCTTAACTTCCCTTTGCTCTTAGGCAGAAAATGAGGAGACAAAGGAACGTTTGTTTGAATCTTTACTCAGTGAGTGTAGAGATGCCATTCAGGCTGTTCGGGAAGATCTGAAACCAGACCAGGTAAGCAGCAAACATCAGCGTTTTACTTTCAACAACATAGCGTTTCTTTGGGACAGATCTGTTATTGTTAAAGGTGCTTAACAATAGCAGTGACTGTGATTTATTTAATAAAAAGCTGCAGAAGTGTCTATCATGTTTTATTTTATTCTCTTCAGAACAGGAGAGAGTGAATAGCAGTGCAGAAGACCTCATTCTTCTGTCTGGAAGTCTGTTATAACTTCCCGAATTTACCCAAACCTTGAGTTGTTTCTGATGTTTTCTTCCCTTGGCTGCCAGTTTTAAGTAAATCACATGGTATTTTGTTTAATTTCCGCAGAAACAGCGGGAACACTCTTTGGAAAATGATTCTGGGAAGGTGTCCAACATCCAGTACTTACACAGGTAATAGGCAAACATTGCTGCCTGCACTAGTGTGAAGAAGTCATGTTCTTATCTCAAGATTTTATTTTTGTTTGGTTTTGTTTTATGGGGTTTTGTTCTGGGCTTCTCAGATCTCAAAGGATGACTGTACAGATAAGGATCTGATTTATGCAGCTTTGAAAACATTTTACTTAAGACTCATGTTGACCCTTCAGATATTGCGCCCCCCCCCCCCCCCCCCCCCCCCCCGCTATTAGTAACAGCTTAGACTGGGGGGAGCGTTTTTTTCAGAACAAAGAGTAATGTCTGAGTAGTTCTGACAGTCTGCTAATGGTATTTTATCTGCTTAGTTATTTGACTTACATCAAGCTGTCAACAGCCATCAAGCGCAATGAGAGCATGGCAAAGTCTCTGCAGAAGGCACTGCTGCAGCAGCAGCGGTCCGAAGAGGATGGCAAGCGCACACCACGGCCTCAGGACCTGATCCGTCTTTATGATATCATTTTGCAGGTAATGGTGGGGAAACAAATCTAATTCTTCATACTAACTGGAGAATTTTGGTACAAAAAGTTATTGTAGAAAATATAGCCGTGCAAGTGAACTGCCTGTGAAGTCTGAAGAGCAACCTACCATCACCTTGTTGAAGATGTTTGACGTCTACGTGAAACACAGAACCCCCCTTCTAATTGTGAACAGAAAATGCTGCTAGAATGTGTCCCCTTGGTTGTACATGAATGCAGTTTTAAAAATAGTTTTTGAACTATTTCATGCAGCACCCTGATAGCTGCCTTAGCTTCTGCTGGCCAGAGAAAGTAGCAGTTAAAGGTACTTAAAATGTACTTGTTCTTCATAAAATTTATGTGAGAAACTGCTTCTATTAACTGTGGGAGCCTGTGGCTGAAGCAGTTGTGAATGGGAAAGGGAAATGCCTTATGAAAAAATTACTTCATGTGAAATCTGAGGAGTCTTTGTCCTAATTCCGGTTTTTGTCAGGAAATCTGTCCTGAGGGCAAATTTGCACAAGTTTAAATGAGCGTTCTTCACAAAGTTAGCATACTGATAATTAGAAAACTGGAAACTATTTCCATGGGAGTGTACTGTTGACTTGTTAAAAGGGGCAGCTTTCTCTTACTCTGGCAGATTCCATAGGAAAATGCCTGCATTTGTTGTTCTCTTTTGCACAGAACCTCGTGGAACTGACACAACTTCCTGGCCTAGAAGAGGACAAGAACTTCCAAAAAGAGATTGGATTGAAGACACTTGTGTACAAAGCTTACAGGTGACTGAGAAACAGCCAGGTTTTCTTGAGCAGGCATTACATCTTCAAAGGTTGAAAGCTCTGTGTTCTGTACAGGACTTTAATGCAGTTTCCACTACCCTTTTGTGAAGGGGAAACTGGCCGGTGCTGCTTAAGAGTATCTCCTGTTACATCAGTCATTTGAGTTGGCAGAAGGTATGGATAACAAACATGTCAGGGATCCCCTCTTGGCTGTTGCAGGTGTTTCTTCATTGCGCAGTCCTATGTCCTGGTAAAGAAATGGAGCGAAGCTCTTGTTTTATACGAAAGAGTGCAGAAATATGCCCGTGAAGTTCAGTCAGGAGCCGGACCTTATAGGAACAGCTTGAAGGTAAGAACCCAGTCCTGTGAGTAGAAGGGAGCTGAAGTTTATGAAGAAACTCTGTCCTGGGATTTATTGTCAATTAGGAGTCAGGCCATTACAATTCAAGACTGATCTTTAGGGAGAAGAGTAATGCGAGTGTGACTTCTTGACATATTATGGTAGAGACTTCCTGGTCATGTGGAAATGCTTCACTGGCCGCTTGCTTTGGAGGAGAGGCAGACTTGCTGTAACAGCTCCATAACAATTTACCACTTTTTCTCACATGTGCATTTTCTATTATACAACTTCTGTAGTGCCTGAAGGACTGTACTGTAGCTTTTCTCTTCTGTGAAGGCTTATCAGCACTAGGACTTAATTTCTTAGCTCTTTGTCAGGTTTGACCTTTGTCCTAACTCCTAAACTGGCACGTTTGAGGGTCTCAAATGATTTTCTTTTAATGATCTAGGAGCTGCCTGATGTTCAGGATCTGATCACTCAAGTCAATGCAGAGAAATACTCCTTGCAAGCAGCAGCTATATTAGGTGAGTTGCAGAATTATACTAGAGCTCTAATGTCTCTTGAATAATGGCTCTGCAGCTATTTAAATTCTGAAGTTCCAAGGGTTTTCCCACTGCACTCTGATCTATGTTGGCTCTGGAAAATGTCTGTAACCCTCCCCCCGCCCTTTCAGTTCTAGCTGTGTGTAGTGCAGCTAGGCAACCAGTGACCAGACATTTGGTATCTTGCTGCCTGCCCAGAGATGCAAAAACACTTCGTGAAGATGTGCATCTGTTTTGGTAACCTGCACAGAACACTGTGTTTAATGTTTGATTATTTTTACTGCAAACAAGTTGGCTTTATTCGTCCCAGTTTTGCCTAGCTGGGAGAAATGCTGAGAAAGGGGAGAGTGGTGATGCTCTGCTCTTTGTCAGTGTCAACCAGGTTAGCAGAACTTTGGGGGAATTGATGAACTGTGTGATTTCTTGGGCTGCTGCTTTTGCTGTGCCTGCTGCTGGAAACCCAAAATAAGTAGTGGATTGCCTTGTCTTCTATTGTCCTAGTACCGTTTAAACAGACCACGCTGTGGTTTTACCATCTGCTGCTTTGCGCTTAACTCAAAATCTGTGCTTCCTGTAGGAGCTTCTTATGACAATGCGAAGGAAAAACTCCATTACTGGAGAGCTGTTGGCTCTAGATGAGTATGTGTGATCCTCTTAGTCTAGAAAGCCAGTGGATTCTGCTGAAAGTATGGTCTTCTGTATCCCAGAAAGCAGGGTTCATAGCTAAGCTTACAGGACTGGGTTAGTCTTACTTTATGCCAAGATCTAGTCTGTTATTCTTAACACTTTTTCTTCAATTTTGCAGATGCAAATGATACTCATGAGACCGAGTCTCCATCTCAGGTCAAGGATGGCAAGGTAAGAGCTGAGAGCCTGGGCAAATTCTAGTAGTGTTCTTAACGAACATTACTTCTAACCTGTTACCTGAATGTGTCTCACAACTCAAGAAATGTTATGCTGACTGGAGTTTGGTCATGACTAGTGTATTTAAGAGATTTTATTAGGCTGGTTTTCATTCTGCAAGTCCTGAAGGTCGCTGACAGAGTTGGTTCCTTAGGTAGGAGCTAGGCAGCTGCTTGCAGCATCTAGTGTGGCATCATCTTTTTTTTTTTTTATTAGTTTTCTCCCTGCACATGGGAAGGTTTTCCAGAGATCCTGCAGTGATGCTTTGACGGGGTTCGAATAATTGTCAAGGGCCCAATATGTCACAGAAGAGAATTTCAGCTTCTGTTGTTCCAGTTGCTGTTTAATCGTCTTTGCTTGTTTCGCCATTGTCAGCTTTGATTTGATACGCGTTTAATTTGTGTTTCTGCATCGGTCTTTTTCAGCCACTCTCGGAACGGTTTGAGACTTTCTGTCTGGATCCTTCTCTTGTCAGCAAGCAAGTCAGCCTCGTGCACTTCCCTCCGGGCTTCCAGCCCATTCCATGCAAACCCTTGTTCTTTGACCTGGCCCTTAATCATGTTGCTTTCCCACCTCTGGAGGACAAGGTGGAGCAGAAGGCCAAGAGTGGCCTCACGGGTTATATAAAGGGCATCTTTGGATTCAAAAGTTAACCAGGACCCCCTGAGGATCAGAGGTTTTATTCTGTGTTGAAGGAAAAGCTCCAAGAGGTTCTAGGACACAAATATCTGCACCTGAAACCCACAGAGGGAAGTTCTACCATCTTCTTCCCTGTGTTCTGTGTATATGTCTGTGCACTTGCATTCTCTCCCAGTGTATTAAAGACAACCAACCTGTTCAGAAACATACATACACTGTAAATAGCTGAAAATAATCTGGAGCACAGAGAAATTCCATTCTGCTTGGAGAAGCTGGAGTTTGCTTTATGACCAGTGGCCTGTTCAGGGCTGGTACACATCTACGTACCATGGACCAGGGCATAGGTACAATTTGATTCCTCTCTCCACCCCATTATTTGACTCTATAATTTGGTATTTTGGTCTAGAAATCTGGATGTGATGGGGAAACAGAGGCAGAAATAGATGCAAAACTAAACCAGCAAGGTGAGGCTGCCTACACGAAGGCTACGAAACAGTAGCCAAGGGGGCTAACTTCTCTTTCCCTTCTGACTCCCAGAAGCCTCTGTGTTTTAAAAAAATGTAACATCCAGAAATGACAAAACGGAGCCTCTTTCCTTATGCGTAATGATAGCATATACCTTACCAAATGTTTAATGGTTACCCGGTTGTGGTGGAGTATAACCTGAATTTGTACTCTGGGCCAACAGGATCCTTCTTTATTGATACACTTTTTGTTAAATACCTAAATACAGTATAGAACCTATTCCTACAAGCCTTCTCCTGGGAAACTAGCTCCATGGGTGGCTTTAGAAATAGCTCCTTGCTCTTCATGGGAAGTTGGGTCTCTTGGTGTTAATTTTGTCTCTGATCTAAACCTTGCCTGAAAACAAGATGATCTTTTTCTGGAGTTCATCTGCTGCTTTTTTACTCATCCTCGGTCAGCATTCACATCTGAAATGAGGAATAAGCAACAGGAGACCAGTAAGTTCTTGAGTGACAGATCTCTGTCATGCCAGACAGCTTTTTTTATAAATTGCCCAGGTGCTGTGGTGATAGGCACTTCCAAAATGCGGGTAATTTCGTAACAGTGATCACTTAAATGGGAGGGAAAAAACCCCACAGCACGTGGGCAGAACCATTCTTAAATAAAGTATTTGGAAGTTTCCACCAGCAATGTTTGGGTTTTCACTCGGTCTGTGGCTGGAAAGTGAAACAATCTGTTCTAGCTGCCTTAATTCTTCTGCACTGGTTGTCCTGACTGCGTTGTTTCTCCATTTTTAGGCATTGGAGTTAATAGAGGTGGAAAGGGAACTGTTTTAAATGATTGGATTGTTGTTGTCATGGGAATTTTCCATGCAAGGTGCATGTCAGATGAATGGGGGGAATTAACAATTCCCATTATTTTAATATGAATGTTTGCTTCTTTGTTCCAAGTTGATCTGATTTGTGAGTTCTCAAAGTACAAAGCAGCTTTCAAGAGGACTGTGCTTGGAAAGAAGTAGGAGAAAGAGGAGGAACTTTTTGTGTTTAATTTTTGCAACATGGAAACACAATGGGAATTTCTGGTATTCTGGCTAATTCCATTTGTCTCTGTATGCCAAGGGCCAGGAGGATTTTACAAAAGGAAGGGAAAGTGTAGAGTTGAAGGAAACACAGAAGACTTACCTAATCATCAGATGACAATTTCTAGAAAACGTGGTCTTGAATGGCAGATTTCCTCATAAACCCTGATCCCTGGTTGTGCAGTAACCGGCGCAGGCATCAGCTGGTTCGTCTGCCCCATGGTACCTCTTTCTGTGTACGTTACCCTGAGCTTCTCTCTCCTTTTCAGCTTTTATATCAAATCACTTTGAGAACTGTTCTCCTGTTTGGTTTGCAAACCAAACTCCTTTCTGCTTTCCTGCCACAAATCTGTGTGATACCTGGATTGATTCCAGTGAAACTTGTACTGTGGCCACTTTTTAATTGGTTACTGTTACAAAAAGCTAACGGCAATTGGCCTCTTGATGTCAAACAACTTTTGACAGGTAACTGATCGGTTGAACGCAGATAAGAAATCTGAAAACAATAAAGTTTTATTCCTGACCTCTGAGGCGTGTAGTTGATGTTGAGCATTGAGAACACCAAGCACTCTGCCTCCAGAGCATTCAGAGGATCAAGGTGACACCATCGCCTGGGGCTGTGGAACCCCTGGAGAATGGCCACTTAGTTCTGGAGGAGGATCTTCTGCCCGAGGGCTCCGGTAACACCTTGCACCACTCCGAGAGGTAACTTGGCTTACTTGTTTTGGTGTCATGTTAATGGAAAGTGAGTGGAGTGGGGTTTGGAAGCAGTGTTGTGACTTAACGTGGAAGGCGCTAGGAAAAAATACAAAAATGTAAAAAAAGGAGGGGAAAAAAAAAATCCCTCAAATCACCTGTGTGTTGAAAACCAGACTCACAAAGTTTATTGAAGCTTTTAGCCCTGCCGTGGAGCTTGGAAGGGCAAAGTCGGGGCTTGGACCCCAGCAGTTAGGAGGGAACGGCGCTGGCAAGTGCAGTGCCCGATGCGACGTGCTGAACAGATTCCCCCGAATGCCAGGGGTGGGTTGTGCCTGAAACAGCCGGAGCAAGATGCAGAGCACGGGTTTGTGGTGCTTGGAAACCTGCTTCCTTGCTGCTCGGTTCTTTCATTAGGCTTGCTTTAAAGTGTTTGCTCTTTTTTCCATGAATGAATGGGCAAGTAGGCCACATGATTGCCCTCAGACAGGAAGCTCCAGCGGAATGGTCGAGATTGTTGCTTTCAATCAGCTTTTCCGATGGAGTATCTTTGGGTTAGCACTGGAATTTTAATTACAGGCTGAGCTTGCCATGCCTGGTACCACTGCATCAATTAAAATAGGAATGAGATGTACATCATGACCCTCAGCCCCACCATTGGTGATATGTCTGTGTCTTGGGCAATGTTCACTTCTAGTAGTGTGCTCCGAGGGGTCTGGTGACAACGGATGGGTCTCGAGGGACTGATGGGACATCAGAGAAACGGTGAGCATGAGACAAACGTGGCAGTTCAAAGAGAGAAATGAGAAGTGACACGCGGGATGGTTGTAGTCTGGCCTGGGAGCTCCTAAAGGTCTCTGCCTTTCTTAAAACGAGGAGTTGTCGGTATTTTAAGCCGAAGGGGTTGTGTTACTAGAGAAAGTCATCGCTGTAAGAGTGTCCCAGGGGAGCACGGGCAGCGAGTTCCCCATGAGTGGCTGCGTTGCCTTGAGCTGGCTGTGGGTCCGGCTGGCAGCCTGTGTCACACGCACCTGGCAGTGAAGGGCCACAGTTCCTGGAATTTAGGTGTGGGAAACCCAAGTAGTCCTTGGGAGAAGATGCATCTGCTGAGCGATGCCTGTGCCCCTGCGTCGCTCTTGTCAACGGCCCCATTGGAGCCAGAAGCACAAATAACCTGATGGTGCTCAGCTGGGGATGTAAACTGGGAGCTTGCTCTCTTAAAAGAGTGATTTAATGTATGATCTTGGTTGTATATAGCTGCTCCTCTTTTTCTTCAGGATGGGAAGGCTGTTTTTAAGCATAGGAGCAGCTGGAGGTCGGTTTGCCTGCCCGAGGAGCCCTTTCTGATCCCAGTGGGAGGAACGCGTGGTGGGTGCCTCCAGTGTGTGATAGGAAGCTCAGAGCTGAAGGCAGATGATGATCCTGAAAGCTGCTCGGTGGAGGTGAGCTAGCTCAGCCTGTGTGCTCCGAGCTTTCCTGGGGCTCAGGCAGGAGCAGCAGCAGCAGCAGCCCTCGGTGACTGCTTTGCCTTCTCCTCCCTGTCCTGCCGCGAATCGAGGAAGCGCCGGGCAGCTGTGGGCTGCAGCCACCTCCCCAGCCCAGCTCAGAAACGGGTCACCGCTCAGATCCCTCTTCTTCCCAGGACCTGCCCTGGCACTCAGAGGGTTTGGCGTGGAGCAACTCTGCTCCAGGAGCTGATCGGTTTGGAGGGACACACCTACAGCAAAGGTTTGTGCCGGGCTCTCGCTTCTCGGGCTCACCCAAACGGCGCCGAGGGTGAGCAGGTTGGTGACACGCAGCCGCTCCCTGACCCTCTCCCTGTGGGTGAGGTCCCCTTGGCCTGAGCGTGCTGCTGTGTGAGGAGGAGAGGCTCCGTCCTTCGTACCCTGCTGCAACGTCACCTGAACTGCCGGGCAGGTAACTGCTGCTGGAAAAAATTCCATCTCTTGTGGATCCTGGTGGGATTCAGGTGGGGACTGACCTGGGGAGGCCCTTGCTCCGGAGCATCCAGCCCAAATCCCCAGAGTGTCCTGCCTCTTTATTTTTGTTTGCATTGGGGATTTACTTTCCGCATCAGGGAGCGAATGATGAGCACCGAGCACCGGATTACAGTGTTTGGGTTTGAGCTAAGCCCCAGTGCAAATTCCAGCGTGCGAGGGTTCGTGTGGGAGGGAGGTGGCTGTGGCTGTGTCCCCCCCCCCCGCCACCGCATCCCCAGCCCTTCTCAGGGCTGCTGTGCGTAACCAGGGGTGAAAACCTTCCTACCTCTGGCCTAAAAAGCAGCAATGTCTCAGAGGGGGAGGTTTAAACCCACTTTCAAAGGGTAAAGTTTGCGTGTCTTGTGTCCACGTGGCCTCGAGCACAGCATTCATGCTCTCCAGCGCCATCGAATTCAAATTTGGACCCAGGTCCTAACGCGTACTGAGTGAGCATTTCTAGGCACTGCCGTACAGTGATCTCTGGCAAACTCCTCCATTGCTGGGCACTTGTAGTGTTGGGGTTACTAAAGTTAAAATTCTTGCTCTG
This sequence comes from Falco cherrug, assembly GCF_023634085.1. Taxonomy (NCBI): domain Eukaryota; kingdom Metazoa; phylum Chordata; class Aves; order Falconiformes; family Falconidae; genus Falco; species Falco cherrug. The sequence goes on from NC_073697.1 coordinate 119,491,687, forward strand.
GTAATAATCTCGTCCCTCCCTTGCTGGGCTGCGGGACGGTGGTGTCCGTGCGCAGAGCAGACACAGCAGTTTGCCCAAGGCTCACACGCTGTGCATGAGGATTAGTGACTCTCATCCCCAGCCCGTGGTCAGTCCAGGGTGCAATGCCGTGGCTGTGGTGCCCGAATGACTAAAGAGCAGCATCAAAGCCTCTGAATTGCCTTCCGTGCTTGCCTTTTTCCACAGAAGCAGGAGAACATCTAATTTTCTGGGAGCATCAAATTAAGCCTGGAAAGGCGAAGTCTGGCCGCATGGAATTAGTTGTGGCAGACAGATTCATCCTGCTCCGGTCCCAGAAACACTCACCACTGAATTGGGCAATAGCAGCTCACAAATGGAGCTTTGCAGGAGATTCGAGTCCGATTGAAAAGCAGTCGGGGCTTCTGGACTAGCAAGCTGGGGGGGTTGAGCCACCCCAGCTCAGCCACGCTCCTGGGTGCTGCACCCTCTGCCCTGAAGATGGGCTGGGAGCCCACCTGGGAGGTGGTTTGCAGGGGCTGTCACCACTCTTGGTCACCCGGGAGGGATTTGTCCCCTCTCCCACTAGCCCTGTGCTGCCAGCAGAGACCTTCGGGGTTTAAACAAAAAAGGGTTTAGTTCGGTTTGGAGGGTGTCTGACAACACGGTCCTTCCTAGCTAGGCTGTGCCAGCAATCTCCTTCCTAACGCCCTTCAGGTCTTGCCGGCTGGGGTGCTCCAGCCTGGACCCCTCTCCTGCACACCCTGTCCTTCAGCCAGCTCTTCGTATCGAGGCCAGGAGTTTCTCTCCCGAGCCCCGGTACACCTCTGAGCTGTTCCAGGCGTACGTGTTTCAGCCGGCCACCACTTACAATACAACATCCTGCAGGTATTTTTGCACGTTACAGGGGCTTTGCCTTCTTGGGCGTGTTGGAGGCGCAGAGGAGAGCAAACCTGCCCTTGCATTTAACTTCTGATCCGCCCGACACGGGCCGCTTGCCCGGTGCTTTAGCCCGGTGTTGGTAGGGGACGTCCCTTCTCCAGGGAGCTGCCGGCTGAGCCCCGCAGCTTTTGGGAGGTGCGGAAGAAACCTGCCCCAAAAGCTCTGATCTCCCACCCTGATTTCATGGATGCTTCTCCAGCTGTGCCGTGTGTGAGGGTTGCCTTTCCGGGCAGGTGTTTAATTACCTCTCATTGCCTGGTTGATGATCTAGGACACATCTTGTTTAGATCCGATCACCATGTTTGGGGAGCAGCTCCCTTCAGCGGTGTCACTGGATAATAAAGCCAAATTTGCTGGCTGCATCATGTAAGTTATAAACAAGTTTTCCAGACGAAGTGTCTTGAGAATCTGCCATTAGTGAATTTATTTAGTGCTATTACAGCCTTGCTAATCCTCTGGGGAGAGGAAAATTAGGCTAACGCATTAGCTGCTCTAGGGAATTGCCGTGATGTCCTGCTCGTTACCTCTAGGGCTTAAACTCAGAAGGAGCTGCGGGATGCTGTGAGGAGTCTGGAGAGGCGATGGGGTGGGAAGCAGGCAGGTCCTTTTGATGTCTGAAGGGTCTGGGGATGAGTAGTCCATAAAAGCCCTGGGACTGAGCTGTTAACGAGATGGCCTGGTGCAGATGTCCTCTGTATTTAGAGAGATGCAAAGGAGCAGGACCGGGACTTCCCATTTGTGTGAGGGAGCAGTGCTGGATTTGGCCTCCTCTGGTCTTCTGGGGGAAGGTCCCTTGGTGCTGAGCTAGCTCTGAAGCCGCAGGACACTTACCTCTGCTGACTGTGCCAGGGTGCTGAGCCCAGCCCCGTCCCTGGAAGCTTTTTAATGGCTCTTAATCAGACCTGCAGGGAGAAGTGCAGGGGCCTTTGCGCTTCCCCTCTGCTTATCAACCGGTAAAAATGAAGCAAAGCAAAACAAGGTTTGAGAACTGAGTAATTTTAGACTGAAAAAAATAGTCTCCTGTTTTCCCGGTGGGGCAGCAATTTTTTAAAATAGGCAGGCTGTTCGGAGGGTCTGGGGTTTCACTTTGGCTTGTGTGGAAACTGCTCCACAAGGAGGAAAAGGGCTGGGGTAAAAATTACACAAAATGATGCTGTCCCTGGTGTCCGTGGGGAAAACGGGCTGGTTCGTGTGTAGTGGGAACGGCTCCGATACCTCCCAACGTGGTGAGTGTCTGGAGGCCCGTGGTTCCTGACTTCTGTGGCTGCTCCTCATGCTCTGCTGTTCTCCATAGCTTTGGAGACTCTTAGGGGAGGGTTTCCCTCTCACTGAGGACAGCTGAAGCCTTGTAGCCTTGGTCTGTAGTTGCAAAGACCACGGATCCTTTGCAACAAGTCTTCAGCTGGGTGGGCTGTAGCTGCTGGTCCTGCTGCTGAAGCAGCAGCGTAGCAAAGCATCTGTCGGTGCTGACAAAGGCTCCTGCCCCTGTGCAGCCCTGTGCATCTCTCTGAAACAACTCGAAATAAAAATCAGATGCTGAGCACAGGCAGGAGCGGTTGTGACTTAGCCTTGCTTTTTTATGGGAGTGAAGATGAGGGGTGAGATGACAGAGCTGGGAACGTTTCTCCAGCTGCTGGGTGCTGCCTGTCCGACCATGTGGCCACAAAACTCTTCCTAACGTTGTCCTTGGGGATGTGGTGGTGGGTGCCGCTGCACAGGGCTGTTGGTGAGATGGTCCCTTGGTTCTGCTTGGTGTAAATGTGGGTGATCATTAACAGGGGCTTTACAGGAGCGAGGAGAAGCATTAACTGCTCTTCCATAGGTGGTGGTGTATGAACAAATCAAGGCTGTTTCCAGGTGTATTGAAGACTCAACGACAGTCACCCTCCTGCAACTGTGCTCACTGATGGTTCCTGTTTTTCTCCTCCCACCTCCCACCTGTTAATTTGTTGTAAAGGTCCTTCCATTACTCTGCTGTAGGCACCCACCACTTCTACAGGGTCACTGAAGACCTTAACGGTGGAGTTTTCCCGGCAGTGTGTGGCCAGGAGCAGCTCTTGGTGTGATGTGGGAGGCTTGTGCAGTGCAGGGCTCTGCTTGTTGCTTTGATTTCAGCACGTCACTTCCCAGGAGAATGATTTCAAGAATGAAGACATTCAGAAGCAAGGAAGCGAAGTGGAAAGGAAAGTCATTCAGAGGACTGGTGTGCAGAGGGTGGTCAGGAGAGGTGCAGAGGAAGCAAGTATGTTGTCATCCAGGAGGGCAAATGTCTTTAGTAGGTAATAGCCAATAATTTATGGGTCATATTAAGCTGTCATCTCCTCTGTAAAAACTTGACAGGGAGGCCTGCCTGATAATGAAGGCACGCCACACTCTAAACGCCTCCTCTGCAAATTTCTTGTGAAAGATTAGTCCAGGATTGTCCCTGAAATCTTCCTTCCCTGAAATGTTACCTTCTCACCAGGGTGTCCTCTACACAGCTGTGCCTGCTATCTGTCCCTGCAGGTTACCTACTCATCTGTGCGAGCAGCAAGAAGCATCTGGTTAAGTTGACTGCTCTGTAAAACCAGGCATCTGCATCCTGGCACGGCTCCAGGGATGAATCCCCAGATCCTGTTCGGGAAAGCAAATAAAATGATTAGGATGTGACTTCCCATACTATCTCCTGTTGTGTGTGGAGCCCTGCCAGAGCAGCCACCCTCAGGTCTATCTCCCCAGGAGGTATGTCTCTGCCCCCAAAGTGAGCCATAGCCTGGCTGGGGACCTGCCTGGGCAAGACACAACCTCCTCTTGGATTGGCTTAACGGGCTGTTATCAACATTTTTTATTATTATCAATTAACATGCTGGATCAACAGCAGCATTTCAAGGCTGGTCCACCCGGAATGAAACGAAGGCTGCCCACCCCTGGCCCATCTTGCTGGGCAAAGCAGCTCTGCCAGCTGCGGCAGCAGGGAGCTTAGTCCCGGTGGCAGTGCAGTGATCCCGCTGGAAATATAGTTGGGGTGGGGGGCAGCCTGCCTGGGGCGGTTGGGAGTTGGGGGACCCTTGGTGATGCTGGTTTAAATGGTCTTGGAGACCTGTGCTTAGGTTTCCAGTTGCAGAATAGCAAGTACGTCTTGGGGCAGTCCTGCCCAGGGTTTTGGGCTCTGATCCAGCTGTGCCAGGCACAGCTGTGGGGGTGGCTGTGGTGGAGAACTGGTTGAACTGGTCTCCTTGCCTGTTGCTTCTTGCAGGGCCTGGGTTAACCATCGTGCTCTGCCCTGGCCTGGCTGGGGCTGGTCTGAACAAAACCCACTGAGGATCTGGAAGTGACCTGGGCTGAAGCAAGCAGCCCCTGTCTTAGGTGTTCCCCTGAGGATTCTTGCAGCGACATCCCCCTTCACCTGTGTGGGTCGTGGGGGTTGTCACACCATGGAGGCAGCTGGGCTGGCAGCAGGCAGAGCATCCCTCGCTTGCAGCGGGTGTTTGGCTGCAGCAGAAACTTGTTCTGGGCTGGATGTGGTGGCAGGGGTGCTGGGCTGGTGAGACCTGTCACCCCAGAGCTGCCTGTGGCTCTACCTGCAGCTTCTCCCTGCCACTCATTTCCCGAGGCTGGGATGGTGACAGCAGAGCCCTTGGGGCTTAGCTGAGGGCTGGGGCACCCTGCCCCTCGGCAGGGGAGCAGGCAGCAAACTGCTGCCCCTGGCATGGGCTCTGTGTGGGATGAGCAGGCTGGCTCTGCCTCTGCCTCCCACCACGTCTGGCTGAGCGAGGAGGAGGTGGCAGGTCCCCTTGCCTCGGTGGGGCAGGCTGGATGTTCAGCTTTGCTTCTGGACCAGAATTCAAAGCCTGGCAGATCTGGCCTGGCTCTCCAGCTTGTGCCTTGCACCATCTGCTAGCAGACGGTTGCTCTCCTGCCAAGCACGCTGCCCCTGCTCGCAGCAGCCCTGCGTTTGTCTGTCCCGGCTGCCCGTGGCAGAGGCTGCCGCTGCCTGCCAGAGCGTGTGTCTGTGTGTGCACAGGGCTGGGATCAAAGAGCACGAGCTTCTAAAATGTTCCGTCTTTCCAAGGGATCCTTGCCAGCTGGGGAATTGGCCAGGGGAAGGATCGCACCTTTGTGGTGGTAAACAGAGGAAGGGAAGGTGCCCTGGTAAAGCTTCGCGGGTGAGGGGCTCCAGGCTGCGGGTGACGATGGTTTGGGATGCCTGGGGTGGGGGGACATGCCGGGTTTGCTTTTTGTGTTTATTCTTACAACTTCCCCCACGTGCGAGCACGCTACTTGTTCAGTTTAGTTCCCTTTGAGTTCCCGGGGGGTCGATCCCCTCCTGGCTCGTGCAGACAGCAGCCCTGCGGGGTGCGGGGGCGGGGGGTGTTGTCCTGCGCAGCCATGGGCTCCTGTTTCCCGTGCGTACAAACCGAGGTCTACTTGGCCTCAGATGCTCTCAACTCTCGTCCCTGGCAAGGCTTCAGCTTGCTTTAAGCCTTGGAAGGTAAACGCAGCAGGGGCTGGTCCTGTGGGCCACAGGTGATGTGCTGTGCTGGTTCCTCCTCCCTGGGGCCCTCCAGCAGCTCCAGTCAAAGAGCATCGTTGCTGTGCTCGGTCAACTGGATGTTAATGGCGATGGGGTGGTCTCTCAGCGACTGTTTTCCATCCTGTCTGGATGGAAATTAACTCCATTAACTCCAGCCCCCTTGGAGGACGACGGGTCATTCCTCCTCCTAAGGTCCACCCCAGCTGCCTCCCAGCGCTTTGGGCTGGGGGGACCTCCCATCCTCATGCTTCTGAGATCCTGGTGTGAGAAGCAGGTCCCGAGCTACTGTACCACCATGAAAAGGTAGGGCTCTGCAGCTTGTAGAAGAGCAAAACTGTACCAGAGAGCAAGTCCCTTGCAAAGGTGCCTTGTCCCATATGTATTTTCCCTCTCCAGACAAGCATGATTTGTTTTGTGCCAATTTAACGAGGGCAAAGAGGTCACCCAAGAAGTGACGATGGACCCTAGACCTTTGCCTCTGGCCCTTAGTTGTCCTTGGGTCATCCTTGGGTCACATGGAACTGTGAAGAACAGCCACAAACCTGTGTGGGCATCATGGGTGGTTGGTGCTTAAGTGGGGGCTGTGGTCCCCATCTGCTCCTGTCCCCTTCCTCTTCCATCCTCTGCCTTCCCTCCCTGGTCCTGCACTGGAGAAGGATCCCATGTTGCTGTGGGACCCATGCTGGGTCAGCCTGAACCACAGGGTTCTTGGTTTGTGGGGAACTTTGAACTTTGCTTTAACTGAAACCATCAGGATATAGACAGCAGCTGAGCTTTGCTGTGGCTTAGGAGAGACATGAGGCTGGGCAGCCCCACCACGTAGCACAGCCTGGATGGGCATCCCCAGGAGCCACAGAGGTACCAGGGGGGTGGTGGGTTGTACTGGGAACCAGCTGGGACTCTGAACTTTTTCTTCAAAGAGGAAAGAGCTGCCCAGAGACAAAGCCTGCTCGAAGGTCTTGCATGGACAGGGTGTCTAGGTAGAGCTTTAGACCAGGTCTTTGGGGCTTTGGTACCCGAGTTTGTCCCAGAACCTGAATCCTGCTGGCTGGAGCTGCTGACCTTCGTTCTGCCATGAGCCATCAGTGTTTTGCTGGGAACTGAGGCCACTTTGTGCTGAGCCTGGGCCAAGAGTTTACTGAACTGCAAAATAACATCATGTTCTGTGAATTGGTGGTTCCCAAACTGCTGCTGCCGCCGCCTTAGAAAACTCTTGGTTGGCATCGTCTGTAGGGCTTCTGCTGCTTCTCTACCATTTTAAACAGCTAATGCAAGAAGATGGTTAAAATGTGTCCCAGGAGTCACGTTGCACTGCTGCGAAGTCGTGTTTGCAGACTTTTCCTCCCTGCGAGGGCCGTGCTCTCTGCCCCTCCGCCGGGAAACTGCTGCATGGTTGTGGCTGTGTGTGCCAAAACGCTCTCCAAGCCAGGGTGAGGTCTCCTGTGCTCCCTCTGGGGCTCTGCTTTTTCCACCCCAAACTGGTTTTTCAAGTAATTTTTTCATATGTGCCTCCATCTCTGCTGCTGCTCACCTGTGCTCGGGGAGGAGCCTCCCAGAAACTGCTCTTTAGCGCGCCGCCGACCTGCCCTCACTGAGTCTTGTCATTCCATCCCGACAGACCGGAGCGGAGAGCCAGCACCCACGACGGCTTTGCAGACTCCGGGAGACCAGCTGGGGCTTCACCAACATGTTCAAGGGAGTGGGCAAAGGCTCCCCGAGCAGAAGTTCCCCCAACAGAGGTTCCCCTGTCAAGCCTAGCAAGTAAGTGTGATTCTCCTCTCTCTAAGCTGTCCTGCGGGCCCTGGGGGAAGGTGAGGGAGGAACGCCCCATGTCTCCTAAGCCACCCTAAGAACCATCCCTCTTTGCGGAGCAGCCAGAAAGTTGGGGCTTGCTGGGAGCTGATGCCGAAACATGCTGCCCCAGCGGTTGTCTTTGTCTTTGGTGGGCTTTGTGCTCCAGCCTAGAAGTATCCGTGCAGCCCCTGGGATGTGCCTGAAGATGTGCTCAGAGCTGTGTTGACCCAGCAGGGAGGTGGAAAGCCCCTTTTGGGCAGGTGGGAGACGGAAGAATAAACACAGCCTCTGTGCTTGGGTGGAACAAGGTCTGCGGGATGGTGAAGCAGATATTAGCCTGGATTTGAGATCCCAGGACTCGCTGGTTGTGTGAGGTTGGTGTGATGCTGCCCTGGGACCTGGGATCGCTGGAGAAGGATGCTCAGTTTGGTGCTGCTCAGGTGGTGAAGATGGGTGAGGATTAGGTTTGCTGGTGACTGCTCCTCTCCACCCTGGTGACAGGCTGGGTCTTTGCAGGTCACATAGCTGAGGTTGCCTCTTTCAGGCCTGAGGCAGCACCAAAAGGATCTGACACCGTGTCCCCTCTGAGGAGATCCCCTAAGCTCTGGGGGGTGACATGTGTGATGGGAGCAGGATGCTTCCCTAGGAGCAGGGTGTCCTCTGGGAGGGGGAGCTCCTGCAGAGACGCCTCATCCCTCCCTTCAGCTGCAGTTGCTAACGCAGGGTTGTTTTCCACCTTCCTCAGCAATTTTGCACTTCGTAGCGTTAGAAGATCAGTTCTGTGGGAATCCCTGTCCCCAGCCAGGGTTAGAGGGTGAGGAAATGCAAGGGGGGGTTGTTCTGAGGAGGGGGGGACCTGCAGGGAGAAGGGGGTGCTGGCCCCAGCTCTTGGGGCCACCAGCAGCAGCAGCCCATGACGGTGTGTGTGCAGATGCCTGGGTGGACACCACACGGTGCTGGCACCCAACTGCGCCATTTATGGGGCCAAACCCCAGGTTAGCAAACAGCCACAGAGGAGGGAGGTGGCCCGGTGGTGGCCCAGTGCTGCTGGGCAGGGCAGGGGTACGGGGGGAGAAGGTGACCCCCACAAAGGCTGAGGCTTCCCCGTGCGGGTGTCGGGAGCTGGACCCCTGCCATGGGAAGCTTCTGCCTCAGTGGAGCTGAGCACTCACAAACTCATCTCGCAGACGGACGGGGGGGCTCTCCGAACACCAAGCCGCTCTCGGGGCCTGGCTGCAGCGAGGCACCTCCCCAGCAGCCCCGGAGCCCCGTCAGCCTCTGGTTTGTAGCCTCGCTAATGCAATTTATCCACCTCCCCAGCTGGCTTCCCAACCCGGGCTGGGGGTTTCTCACGAGGCTTCCTGGGCCAGCTCGCTGCAGCCCCTGCTGGGGGGGGGTTGGGCCAGGTTCCCCCCCGGCCTGAGCCTCTCGGGATAACTGCGGTCGCATCCCGGTGAGACCTCACACCTCATCCCTGTGCAGGATGGAGGCCGGGGCCAGAAGCGCGGCAATGACCGAGCTGGTTGTGCTTGTTCGAGGAAGCACCAGCCATCAGACAAAGGCTAATTCCTCCGGCCATGGCCCGGGGCTTGGTCAGGCCCGTGGTAGCTGAGAAAATGAAGGTGAATGAGCTGGCTCAGGAGGAGCCGCCAGCACAAGCTCTGCAGATGGCCCCAAGAAAATGTTGGTGGCCCACAGCTGCTCTTGGTGGCCCCAAGGCCAGAACCTGGGCAGCAATTGATGTTCCGTGCCTCTGGGGGTTCACGATTAGTGGGTGCCGCTGCTGGCATGGACCCCTAGAGAGGTACCTCATCTTGGTCCTTGGGACCGTGGTGTTGAGCGTCCGGGCTTGTAGGGCCCTTTGCTGTCTCCACTTGGTGGATGCATCCCAGTGAGGCAGTAGCAGGCACAGGGTTGTCCCCGAGGAGCAGCCTCTTTGCCCTGCTCCGGGAGGAGACACGCTGCGGGGCTGAAAGGGAAAACTCAGGAGAATGTGGAATTGAATCAGATCTGGCTGGACTGGCTGCCCAGGTGCGATCTTGACAAAGGCCGTGGGTGGTTTTGGGGGTGGATGGCAAGTCATCTCCTGGTTTAATAGTCTTCTGGGATTTCTGCTCCTGCCACATCTTCACTCTGCTTCTCCCCGATCAGTCCAGAGCAGTGTGGTCCCTGGGGGACAGGCGTGGGCTCAGGGGGCTTGACCCAGCACTGGCAGCAGTTGGTGGTCTGCTAGGAGCAGCCTGGGCTGGAAGAAGTTCTGCCTGTCGGGGAGAAGAGACCCAGCTTTGGGGTCTTCCTTGGGGCCAGAAGGGAAGGTCTCCTGGAAGGGAGGGCTGGAGAGGATCGGGGACCGAAGGGGGTGGGTGCTGTGGTCCTGCCCAAGCGTGCTCTGGCAGGAGTGACCAGGAGCAGGGGACTGTCCTGCTCCTTCCGAGAGACACTGGCCCTCACGTGCAGTTGGACTGTCTAGGAGGCAGAAAGTGGTATGAGAAATGAACCAATTAATAACGATAATAATAGTGCTCTGCCTCTCCTAGGCGTGAGATAGCCATAGGGAGGAGGCCTGCCCTGGCTCTGGAGGAGGAGCAGGAGGACCTCTGCCCAGCCTTGCCCTCAGCCATCTCGGCCAGACCGTGCACAGTCGGACCGGAGCCCTGGGATGCTGAGGGATGCCCAGCGTGAGCACAGGCAAGCTCGGGGTGCCTCCACATATCCCACCTGATGCCAGGCTGCCTCTCTGCAGCCCAAGTGTCTGCACGCTCACCCTGAAACGTGGCGCCCAGCTGTGGTCCACTCTTGTTGAGTGAGGGCATCCCAGGGCAGCAGGGATGGGGCAGCCCCGAGGAAGGACAGTGATGCATCCATGTCACTGCAGGCTGTGCAGATGGCTGTTGGCATGGACAGGAGAAGCTCACGCTCCTCTTGGCACCGTCTGTGGTTGGGGTAGGAGGGCCTGTGGTGGTTTGAACACTTCTCTAAGTGTGCATGGACCAAGCAGGTTCCTCAGCATCGCTCCCACCTTGACTGAGGAGCACGGCAAGGGTGGGAGGCTCAGCCGAGGACAGATGGCTTCTCCACTCATGCATCAGCCCTTACTCTGGCCCCCAGGACAGCATGTAGACATCCCTCTCCTCCCAGGACGCCTCCTACCTGGCTTCAGTGTTCCTCAAGCATCCGGAATACTCTTTTGCAGACACTGAAGCAGTTTAGCTGCTTGCAGGGCTGGAGAGCCGCTTCCAGCCTGGCTGCTGGCAACAGGGTCTCAGTCTCCTCCTCCGCCAGGCTTCCTTCCTTGGCCAGTGTGGAGACCTCCTGGCTCTCCACTCCAACACACACAAGCGGAGACCCCCTCTGCTCCTGAGACGATGTTCTCCAGGAAGCATCACTTCTTCCCTGAAGATCAGGTTGGTTGCAACAGCATCCTGGTTTCTAACCTCGGGTGCCCCGTGCGGTGCAAGGGCAGCGCAGGCTGGGGACGGGCAAGGCTGAGCGCCCGTGACCAGGAGGTTGCTGGGGGCTTTTCAGTCCATAGTTTTGTTGTACTTTGGGTTAAACAAAAGCTGATCTGTGTGTCCAGGGTTGTGAACCAAGAGATGGGGTGTCTCAGTGTTTCCTTCAGCCAGGAAGGGGGTGCCACCAGGAATAAGCAGGATGTTGTTGGTGATCTACCCTTCCTGGGAAAGATGGATCCTCACTTCTCCCATCCTGGAGCTGAACAGAGGTATCCACAGTCACATCACAACGGGGTTCAAACTGGACGGTCTATAGATGTCATTCCCAGGTGGGAGCCGAATTCAGCCAGACCTCTGGGGTGGAGGGTGCTCTCCTCGGGGCACGGGGATGGCGTCCATCGCCTGGGATGGCGGCCAGCGCGTGACTCACTCTCTCCTCCCTGTGCAGAGAGCCTGGGCAGGAAATTTGGGTGGTGCTCAAGTATTTGCTCATGGGACACCACCTCATTCCAGGCGTGTCGGGGATGAGTGGGAGATTGTGTAACCTCCTGGGGAGTGGGGACCTCCTAGAGCTTGCAGCCTGCTGCACACTCAGGTTCACGGGGACTGAGTCCTGGCTCGGCGCTGCTCCCATCTCCCCTGTTGTGCTGGGACTTGGGGCCACCGCTCATCCCCCTGAGCACTTCAGCTTACCTCAGGAAAGGCATCCGTGGGGCACAGATGGGGGAGGAGGGATGTTTAACGGGATATAAAAGACAGGTTGTAGCAAACAGCGATGCTTTGATGATGATGAATGCCCTGCTTAGGCTTTCTGGCTTGGGATCCCTGGAATTAGACCCTGCAGAAGAGGGCACTTCCAGAGTGCAGCACTCCCCCATTTACTCTGCTGACATGCATTTTGCAAGGCAGGGAAGCTGAGGCATGGCGAGGAGACGCTGCCAACCCAAAGCTCCCAAAGGAGCTGAGAGCTGCTGCATCGCAGGCCCACGCCGCCCTCTTGGGAAATCCAAAACAAGGGAGGAGTCAGAGAAAGGGGACAGGAGGATGCTGTGAGCAGGAGTACTGGGACGGTGCCTCCTCCGGAGTAACGCGGGCTTGGCTGCGGTCGGCATGGGCTGAGCTGACTTGAAACACAAGCTCCGTCTGTGGCATCTGAGTGCTTGGCTTGGGGTGACCGTAACACTCACTGGCACTTTACAGTCACTTGGGGCTGTAATAAATGAACATCCCAGCATCTGCTCTAGCCTTTGGTATGAACCATGGAAGAGCTGGAGCCATGGTGAGGAGCTGGAGCAATGACATAACCCTTAGGGGAACAGTTTCCCCCTGTCTTTGCTGGATTCAGGGGCTAGGAAGGAAACCACATGGCTGGAGGGCAGGGGTGGGTTGCTCTCCTGCAGGACATCACCTTTCTCCTACCTGCTTCCTCCACCAGAGAGATACCAACCAGCCCTGAAGAAGTGTCCCCCCTTCAGCTGGCCCCTGTGTGATGTCCCATTGTTGCTCCACAAACTCTTTCCTTCTGGTCTCAGACCCCAGAGGTGGCACGTAACAGAGCTGAGCCTCTGCTGAACTTTGTCCCAGCAGCAGTTGTCCAAGGGCTTGAGTCCCTGGGTGATGCTATCAGTCCCCACGCTCCTGCCCCTGCTTGCCCACATCCTGGCAGCGCTGCACTCTCCTTGCCTGGAGGGTAGGGCCGGCGCCGTCCTCAAGGGCAGACGCTATTAGAAACGACAGGACACGAGGACAAAGGTGGCACCAAGGCTTGTGCTTCCTTGGCTGCAGGGAGCTTTGGGAAAACCATCCCGTGCTTTACTGTGGGCTCTGGATCGGGCTGTTTCGGCAGGGCTCTCAGCGCTCACTCGCAATAGCGGTGGTGGGGTAAGGGTTGTGATGGTTCCCATGGGTTGTGTGATGGCACCGAGGTGAGAGACAACAGGGAGTGGTCCGATGGGGACCTTCAGTGAATCTTCACAGGGTGAGGAGGGCTGGTAGTTGTGCTGTGGCCTTGGGAAACTTGTCCCCAAGCCCTGAAAGCAGCACAACTGCAGCAGCCTATGCAGTGCCCAGAGGGGCTTGTAGTCTGCGGAGCCAGTCGTCGTCCGCCGCAGCGCGGTCCTGGGGTGGCACTGGGCTCTCCAGTATCTCAACGGGCTGCACTGCCGAGCACTTTGCACGAAACAAGACCACAGGATGGCCGTTCTGGGTCCGGCTGAAGGGCCATCTCACCCACCCCTACCAGCAGCCAAGGGCAGACACCCCGGCAAGCGCCTCTTAAACAGGGCAAGCATGTTGTGCTGCCTCTGCAGGGTGCTCTCCTGCCCTCCAGCCGTCTGTGGCTTTGGGTCTTCCCAACCCAGACATGTTGGCGCATTTGGGAGTGCTACAGTGATATTTTTTTTCCTATTTTTTCCCCCCCTTTTTCCTCCCTCCGATGCTTTTTGAATCCACACAAACCTTTGAGCATCTGTGTGTCTTGTGGCAAGGAGTTGTGCGGGTGAGTTGCATGGTGTTCAAAAAGCAACCGCCTGCTCTCTCTGAACACGCCGCCTCTTACCTTCACTTGGCTGAACCCAACAGCCAGGCACTGACCACTTGTGCACCCGTGCCCTTGGACCCAGCTTAGACTCTTTCTTTGGAGACCAGGAGGATGTGGGGGAAAGGCCTGAAGAACCACCCTGTTTCAGGTCCTTGGCAGTGCTGAAGAGGGTGAGAACTACCTTCACCCACCCGTCTGCTTTGCTGCTCCCTCTCTCAGGTCCTCAACAAATGAGCTGGCCGTGCTCATCTCCCGCATGCAGACAAATGCCGACCAGGTGGAGAAGGACATCCTGGAGACACAATCCAGGCTCAAGCAGGTGAGTTGTGGTAGCAGGTGGTGGGGAGGTGAGAGGCTTTGCCTAGAAATGCGTGTCTAGGATAACAAGTCAGGTGTCTGCTCTGTGCATCAGCTTGCTGGTGCAGGTTTGGGGGCTGACTCGAGGCTGGGGAGGAACAGAGCACCCCACAGAGCCTCCCAGCCCCTGGGGCTGCATACCGGGGCCTCCCAAATTCTAGCCTCTGTGCTTTCTTCTTGGTGCCTCATGTTTCCCACAGCCAAGGCTGTCTCACCTACAGCAGCACAACCCTGTGCCTCCCAGCAACCCGAGGCAGGCAGCCAGCCTGACCCACGCTGGTCCCCTGGGTGGGAGAGATGCTGAAGCAGGCAGCTTGCTGGGCATCCGCTCCCCAGCTGCACCCTTGCACCAGTGGCCAGTGTGTTGAGCATCCAGAACCTCTGTGTTGGCCAAGGAAAATGTTGTGATGGCTGTGGGGTCCAGCCAGGCTTTTTCCTCTGCCTTCCCTGGTCTCCAGGATGCCAGCAATCACCAGAAGAACAAGGCTTTTGAGTTCCAGCCAGAGAATGCCAGGAATCTGAAGGAAGCGGAGACCCTGCTGAAGGACCTCTTTCTGGACGTGGACCGCGCCAAGCGGCTGAAACACCCTCAGGCTACTGAGATAGAGAAAGAGTAAGTGCAGCGGGGGGACTGGTGTGATGGGGGCACCAAGCCACTTGAGACCTGCCCCCCCCCAGGATCTAGACAGAGCTCCAGTTGTTTCCATGAGAGACAGAGCTTCACCCTTCTTCCCACAGACTTTAGCCTTAAAATCAGGGCTTCTGCCAATATATTGTAAAGACAGTGGTGTGCAGGGTGGCTGCCAGAGTGACCATCACCCAAGAGTCCCCACTTGTATCTGGGAGCTCTTGTAAAAGACTAAAATGAGGCCCCACTCCCAGTGCAAATCCCCTTTTGCTCTGCCTTCCCTAAAGTGAATGCCTTTCATTCAGGCAAGGACAGAGTCAGAGGTGGTGTTGGAATGGGAGAAGAGCTTTAGTTGGCCTCTGGTGCTTTGCTCCTCTCTGCTCTTCAGCCCTTCTGGATGGAAGTCAGGGGGGAAGAGTTGTTTCCTAGCTGGGAAGGGACAGCCCTGATCTCCCTGCAGCCTCCTCCTGGTCTGTAGTTTCTGAGACATCTCTGGAGATGGAGAGCACCAGGACAAGTGCCTCCTCTGCTGAAGGAGGCCAGTGTCACAAAGGGTCAACAAAATAGCCTGGGTCTTACGAGTGAAATCTGGGCTCCACAACCCCCACCTTGATTCTCCCCCATCCAAACTGACGCAGAGGCATGTACCTTTTCTCCTTTGCAGCATCCAGCAGCTCCATGACCGCGTGACACAGCTGTGTGCAGAGTACCGGGCCCTCTACGAGCAACTGAACATCCCTGATGTGGGGCCCAAGGTAGACTGGGCCAGGATCCTGGACCAAAAGATGGTAACAGCAGCTATTTTTTAATGCACCTCCCAACTCCTACGAGACCAGATAATTTGCTGTTGCCTTTAGGGCTTTGCCAGCCTTCGTGTGCTCAGCATCATGCAGGGACGCCGAGGCAGGTGGAAGTAACTCAATTCCTCTGGGTAGGAGAATTCTCCTTCCACCTCTTAAAACCTTCTGGAGCACCCTCTTGATTGAGCCCTTCAGATTAGAGCGACTGGAAGGGGATTGGGTAGAGGTGCTCTGCTGTGGGATGAAAGGATGGAGAAGGTGTTGTCTTCAAGGGCTTTACAGCCCTATATCCTAGGGGTTCACACTGCAAGGTCCTGGGTATGTGGTGTGCCTGGTTTGGAGTCAACTTGGATTCCCTTGAAAGCTGGATGGTAACTATGTTCCTCCAGCGCATGTAACCATGGGAAGGGTTCAACTTAGGTTCGTACACCAGGGTTATGTAGCCTGGTTACCTTTGCCCCTGTGTGTGGGGAAATGGCAACCAGCAGCAGTCATGGTAAACACCGACAGGATCCCTTCCCCTCCTCCTGGACTGCTGTCAGATACGAGATGATTTCATACCCTACCAGTGCTCACGGGGGTTTCTCCCAAAATAAAGTCTTCTGCTTTAGTCTCTGCCTCACTCCTTTCACACAGAAACAGGTCAATGGGGGACAGTACGGCCCCGGCATGTCAGAGCTGGAAAAGCAAATAGCTGAGCACAACATCCTCCAGAAGGAGATTGAAGCCTATGGCCTCCAGATCAAGAACCTCCGTTCTGGGGTAAGCCACCCTCCGTCCCCTCCTCATTCCTGTTGGCTTCCCTGGGGACCCCTCGGGCTCTGCTTGCTCTCTGGCCGCGTGTCCCATCTGCCCCTTTGCACAGTGAATATCCACCCTTGTTCTGCAGAGGGCATGGGGACACCTGAGCTTGGACAGATCAAGCCATGCAGGAGCCAGGGAAGTGGTTCCTGAATGGTTTCTGAAGCACCTTCCATAAATCATCAGCATCTACCACATGTTTTGGTAGCATCTTTTTTATCTTTTTCTTTCTTTTTTTTTTCCCCTTGGTCTTGGCCGTGTTGTAACCCAGGATGTGGCAGATCTAAAAAGCCAATACAAGGACTTGCTGGTAAGCTTCTCAGTGGTTTTCTGGACAGGTGGGTTCATACAGCAGGGTAACAGCATCCCTGATGGACAGTGAATTCCCAGCTCAGGACAGGAGCTACCTCTGGCCTTGCACAGTGAAGTTGTCCCCCTCATCTTCTGTTTCCTCCCCACCCTGGAATGGGTGTAAATTGAGCGTACGCTGGCTGCCCTCAGGGTAGTGCTGTGGGTGAGATCTGTGTGTCTCCTCTGTGTGGATCCTTGCTCTGGAGTTGCCCATGCGTCCGTGGGTGCAGGGTTAGGGACGTGGCAGCAGGAAACCCTGCCCCATCCTACACACTGTTCCAAATCAGGATTGCAAATGTTGAGGCTTGCGCTGGTCCCTGACAAGGGTTCCAGAGAGGAAATGAGCAGCCGAACCACAGAGGAGGTGGCCAGGCAGAAGGTCCTGGGTTTAGCCAGCTGGGCCTGTAGAGGTTGATGCTGAAGAATGGAGTTTGTGAGAAATACAAGAGAGCTGGGCCAGCCCTCGGGCTGCCCGAGGCACCAGCCCACACCTGAGATTCTGGTTAGACAAACATATCCTGTCTGTGAAGCAGGGAAAGGGAACGGCAGCCCCATCAGATAAGAGCAAGCAGGGGCAGATGTCTCACCAAGGTCTCTGGGAATCTCCTGGTGGATGTGCAACATGAGCGGGGTCCTGGGGAGGAGGAGGAGGAGCGGGGGGAAAGGGCTTCTCAGGCTGAGCACCAATGCTGTGTGTCTCCTGTGCGTGTGGGCAGAAAGCGTCCATCTGGCGAGGGCAGAGCCTGGGCAGCCTCTACCACCACCTCCAGGGCTGCACCAAGGAGCTGGGCTACCTGACAGACCAGCAGACCAGGATCCTGAAGCAAGACTGGAGTGACCAAATGATGGACGTCCAGAGCGTGCGTCGGGAGTACGAGGTGAGCTCTTGGGGGATGGCAGCATGTCCTGGCCGCCGGAGGCTGCCCAAGCCCAGCACGTGGGATTTGCAGGGTGGGTCCCAGCCTCCTGGACATCCACCACCAGCCCTAAGCCTGGTGCTTTCCTGGGGCATCCCGGTAGTGCTGGGCACAGAAACAGAAGTGGAAGAGACACTCTGCATCCGTGCTAGAGTTAAGGATGAGCCACTCTGGGTGTCCCCTCCTGTCCCCTGAGCTGGCGTGTGGGACTGTACACGAGAGAGCTGTCGGTGAGGCTGCCCATAGTCGGAGGGGAGGGAAAGGCTCGGCATCGTGTCAGCCTCGGCGTCCAAAGTACAACACCCAGTGACTGCTATATGCTGGGACCAGGAAGAAGAGAGGGATAATTACTTAGGAAAATGCTCTTTGAACGAATGCCGTGATGCTTTCTGAGGCCCAAGCGTGTCTAATTTGTTTTAGCTTTGCCTTGCCCCTTTCTGTTATTTTAAAAACAAACAAACAAGGATGGCTATACTTTGGGAACCTTTTCGCTGCTACGTGGGGTTTGGTGCCCCAGGAGGCTGCTCTGTGCTCCCTGCATGCTCCCATGGTCATCAATTTTTTCTTTCCCTTCAGGATTTCAAGTCTAACGAGCTACTCAGCCAGGAGGAGCTTGTGAACCATCTTCAGGACGATGGGGATAGGATGATAGAGCTAAAGCACCCAGCTGTCAAGCCTATCCAGGTAGGGAAAGGGGCTCTCTTCCAAAACCCCGTAAGAGAACAAGGTTGTCTTTGTGCACCACGAGCCAGGGGGTGGGTTGCTGGAGACCTCCTCACCTCTTCTGCAGAACTGTTACTCTTTCCTCTCACACTGCACTGTATTTGCCTGCTGCAGCCCCGGGGGGAAGCTGGGGGCAATGCAGGATCTTCACCCATTCCTGGCTCTCCAGGAGACAGTGGCTAGCATCTGTCTGCTGGGACCAGCTCCCGCTCTGGTGCTCGCACATGGGGCTGCTGCAGCCACATTGACGCTACTGTGAAGCTCCAGCTATGCCACAGCATGACCTCTCCCAAGCGAAACCAGCTCCCAGCCTCCGAGGTTGTGTTTCCAAGCCCACAGACACAGTGACAAGCTGAGGTGGGCTCTCGGCCACCAGCACTACTGGAGCTGAGACCCCTTGAGAAATGGTGCTGCTCTGTATGAGCCAGGTCCGTGTCGAGCGTGTCCTCGCTCAGGCTCAGCAGCAGGCAGTGCCTGGGCGTAGCTTTGCCTCTGCTCCACAGCAGTCTTTACTCTTCTTCTGATCGCTGGGACTTCTGGGGGCAGCAGAAGCCGTGGGGGGGGAGGGAGGACGAGCTGGAGCCCACTGAGCTGTGCTCTGTCCCTCCACAGGCTCACCAGGAAGCCTTGAAGAACGAGTGGCAGAATTTCCTGAACCTCTGCATTTGCCAGGAGAGTCAACTGAAAAGCGTGGAGAGCTATAAGAAGGTAAAAAGCGATGAGGAGAGCGGGGGCCGTGGGGCTGCGGGGTCGGGCCAGCGTGGGCAGGCTGGGAAGAGAGGCAGCAAAGGGATGAGGATGGGAGATCCTTTGCTTACACCTAGCCAGGGTATTTTGGGGAAACACTCCTCAAAACACAGACCTTTAGTGCTGCAGCGAAGGACTGGCTCCCAGCTCACCTTGTCGGCCCTGTTGCATGAGCATGTTGGCTTGGAGAAGACAGCTTGCCGTCAGTGCCTGGGGCCTGTCCGTTGATCTGGATTGTTCGCCTGTGGTTCGGGCGGTGCAGGGTCCTTGTCCCAGCGTGCAGCCAGAGGGTGGTCTGTAGGGTCTTGTGAGCCCCAGGTGGGTTGTGGAAGAGACGCTGAGAATGGGAGACCCCATGTACTTGGAGATAGTAATGTCCTCCCACCCCTGACTGTTTTCCTACCCCACACCTCCAGTTCCAGGATGATGCTGAGGCTGTGAGTCGCTCCCTGAAGAAGATGAATTCTGACCTGGACACCAAATACAGCAAGTTCAACAAAGATAGCCCTGGGGTGGTGTCAGATCTGCTGCTGCAGCTGGAGGTGAGGTCTTCAGGGCTGGTGGCACTAGTTGGACCTAAGGGGCAGACCAAACATTACAACCTCCCCGATATATAATAGTGGGGAAAGGGAAGAGGTGGATAAATAACCCTACCGGGACAGCTCAGGCCAGCTCTGGGCTAGGGAGGGAGAAGCTTACAGCAATACTGTGCTCTGGATGCCGAGCCCCTGTAGCCCCAGAAGGTCCGTGCTGCTCATGCTGTGGGGCAGTGACCCCTGGGGAGACACTGGTCCCCATCAGTGACAGGCAGCCAGGCCCCAGGTCACCATGAGAGTGAAGGGGAAGCACAGGGAGGAGCTGCACTTTGTCCTAAACATGAGACACTTGGATTAGAGGCCCCGTGGAGAGCGTGAGCTGCTGGCATCCAAGCAGCCCAGAAAGGTCGTCCCATCTCCTCAGCACTCTCAGGAGCTCGGGGCGAGGGAGGGAATAAATAAATCTGACCTCAGGGACAAGATGCAGGTAGGAAAGGAACGTTTGCCTGGGAGAGAGGGAGGGGACACTTTCAACATGATATCTTCCCATGCATGCAACACATTTCACTCCTGAGAGGTGCTGGTATCTTGGTACCTGCTGACACTGGAATGCAGCCACCTCTTGGCAGGTGTTCCATTTCTGAGAAGAAAAACTTCTCCAGGACATTTAATATGACAGTGTGGGATCACCTGAAGTTAATTCAGGCTGTGCCTTCAAGGGCAGATCTGCCATGAGTGAAGGAAACAGAGGAGAGCATTGATAATGAAAAGGGGAAGGGACATGGAGGGGTCAAGAATGGAGAAACTCCTGACTCCACCCCAGCAGTGACCACACAAGGACGGAGAGCTGGCCCCAGCATACCCACCGTAGTGTGACCCTCCCCTTCCTTCTCACCCAAGCCTGGTCACAACCACTGTTTACCCTGTTTTGTCTAGAACGAGGAGAAGGTGGTGAAGCAGGCAGAGAAGAGCATCAGTGACCTAAAAAGAAGGAGCAAAGAGATCAGTCCACTGAAACTGCGGAGGATGCATCCCCCTCAGACCCTCACCTTGGACACCCTCTGTGACTGGGATGCTGGGGAGGTGAGGGCTTGGCTAGCAATATCCTCAGAAGAGGCAGGCAACTGGATTCTTCTTTGGTTGCTCCAGACGGTGGCTCCCAGTGCCAGAAAGCCAAGCCTCTCACTGGGCTTTGTGTCTTTGTCCCAGGTGCAGCTGACCAGAGGGGACAAGTACACTCTGAAGGACAACAGCAACCCAGAGATGTGGGTGGTGCAGGGCAGCACTGGTGTGGTCCAGGAGGCACCTTCTGCTTGCTTCTCCATCCCTCCACCAGACCCTGAGTCCATTGACAAGGTCAATAGGTGAGCCTGCAGTGGAAAGCCTGACTCGGGGAGATGTTCAGACTCCCTCCTAGGTCGCAGCCGCTCTGACTGCCTCAGCTGCAGAGAAATAGCAGCTGGGAGCAGACCTCTTGACTGTCTAGGACAAAATCCCTCCTGGAGAGGGATTGTTCCCTGCACCCAAGTATCTCGTCCAGGTTCCTGCCGTTCCTCGACGGCACTGCGCGCTGCACAGACCTTGCTTTCTGGCAGTCAGGCTTGATTTCTTCACCCAAACATATGACTCGCACAGGTTTGACTAAATTCATTGCAGAATCAGTCTGGAGCTTGGGACTTGCCAAACAGGACAGAGTTATCTGTAGTATCTCCTCTCAGCCAGCTCCAGCTAGAAACTGAGAAACGTTCCTTGAACCCTTTGTAGCCTGCTGCCTGGCTGCTCAGCCAGCCTCTGTGGTTCCCACAGGATGGGGCGGTGGTGCAGGCAGCTTCAGCATTACCTTTTTAATCATATCCCCGGGTGCTTGGGTAAATCCGTGCTGCTCAAGTGCTCTGGAAAGGTCCACAGCCCGGATTCAGACTGACTCGGGCATGCCCGTGACGGGAGCTTGGGTCCCTAGTCACACGGGTGTCATTACTTCATTGTGTTGCTCTTCCTGGGTGCGTACCCCTCTTCACATGTCCCAGATTACTGAGTCCTTTGGATTTATGGCTTCCATCTGTGTTTTAAAACAGGAAAGAACACGTTTGCTGTGTCCTCTTGGATTAACAGCTCTGCAGGTGTTGCCTGGAAAACTCTCACCCTTTTCAGGCCACATCTGATGGCTTACTGCATCTCCCGGTGTTTGCTTCCCCTCCTACAAGCAAAATACTTGTCTTTATTTTATTTCCCAGCCTGTTCCACCATTCAGTCCCTCTGCATGGTGCTATGTCCTGGCCCTGCGGAGGGACAGCCCTCGTCTGGCAACAGCCAGGCAAGCTGGGACTTGCTGGTTTCAGCCCGATGTTCAGCTGGAGCAGTCTACAGCAGGAATGTCAGCTAGCCTGGTCCTGCGAAGGCCCCTCCTCCTGGTTCCATCAGTCTTTTCTCACCCAGAGATATTTTTTGTTGGTCCTTCCAGCTCCTGCTGATCCCAGCCCTAGTTTCGTTAGAGGGGAACCATCCTCAGAAATGAGACTTGGCATTTCTAGTGCAGCAGCCACAGGAGCAGCTACTTGTACTTGCTTCCTGCAAAGCTGCAAAGCGAAAATTTCCAGCTTTGATAGGTTCTGCTGAGAGTTGGAAACACTGGCTCCACGGGGAGAAATCAGCTGCTCTTGCTGCTCTCTTCTTTCCTAAGGGACATCTCTGAACTACAACAGGCTGCAGACTCCCAGCCTGCCCCTGCCTTTGGGAGCACCTTCCCTGGCAAAGCCATGAAGCTGCTGCTGAGCTGGGCTCTGTCAAGGCTTGCTCGGTGCAGCAGTTTCCCATCCTGCTGGCTGACGATGCTCCTTTTTGCTCACAGGCTGGAGGGGGAGCTTAACACGGTGAAGCAGAAGCGAGCGGCGGTTCAGAGCACCCTGAGACGCAGCCAGAAGGAGCAGGTTCAGCCCAGCCAGCCGGGTATGTTAGCCAAGCCCTCTCCAAAGCAAGCCCATGCACCTCCCTTGCAGAGCTCCTGAGCCTGGCTGGAAGCAGAGCGGTCACCCGGACAGGCAGGGGTACCTGTGGGTCAGTGTGAGGTTGGCTGCTGCTCTATGGAAAAGAGCAGCTGATGCGATAACTTGACCCCTAGTGCTGCCAAGGGCTCACCGTGTGATCTTGGGCAATTCACTTAAAATCTCTGTTGCCCTTCTCAAACCTCTGAGATTGACCTCCAGCTCCATCAACAGTTGCAGGGTATTTAGGGCTGCGGGCGGATGTGCCTATCCAGAAGCCTTAATTAAACATCCTTTGGAATCGGGGTCCCTTGTGGTTCTCTTCCCCAGCTGGGGGCTGTGGAATAAGCAGACAGCCATGGCTAAAGCCCTGACTAGCTGTGTTACTCCCACAGCTGTAGTTCAAAAGCTCCCAGAGCTTTTTTTTTCCCCCCAAGAAAAAAAGAAAGAGCTGAGCAGGGATGTGTCTGCATGGCAGCCCATGGCTGTCTTTGTTCCTTCTTTGGACCTGAGCTCTGGCTGGCCAGGGCAGAGCTACATAAATCCATTTTCCTAAGCCTTTTCCATGGGTAGGCACATGCATGTGCATGATGCTCTGCGGATCAGAAATGCTAACTGTATCATTTATGGTTGCACCAAACCCCCATGCTCAGGAGGAGCCTGTGTGCTTCAGAGCCGCAGAACACGAAGGACAGTTTTGCAGCAGGGCTGTCGTGAGAGGGAGCTGGAGCTTTTGGGACCACGTACGGGAGAGCTCAGGGAAAGGGCCATGCACCATGACTGGGATGGCAGGTGAGGAATGGGGATTAACCCAAGCTGTGTCTCACTATAGCTCTGTCCAGGACCCCCCCTGTAATCCAGGATGATCCCCAAGCTGACCAGCTTCTCAGTAGCCTGGATCGTGTTGGCAAGGACCTGGTTCAGGTAGAGAAGGAGGTCTTGAACCGAGTGAGGTCCCCAGTGCACTACAGTGACCCCACAGATGACCTTGCCAGGAGGATCAAACACCAGCAGGTGGGTGCTGCTGTGGGGGGCTTGGGGCAGGTGTTTTGCTGATTGACTCGATACCAAGCAAAAATGAATTCCAAATCAAATATAAGAATAAATGCAGCTTATTATATTGCAATATAATAAAGGAAAATAGCATGCCGTATGATAAAAAGGAACAGTACTAGTTACTATGCACAATATGATAACAAAGCAATAGGAGCGAAGCATCAAATCATTACCAGGAAGTGTTACAGAGGCTAAGAAAAGAATTCATCACCAGTTACCACCTTAACATCCAGGCCCCCACTTTGGCTGGGCAGCCCTGTTGCAGCCGGCACCAGGAGTCTCTCGGTAACTGGGAAGATTCCTACATGGTGCCTCCATCCATAGCTGAGGCTTCTGCCCAGTCCCAGAGCGTGCCCGCCTTTATACTCAGTGAAAAACAAAAATAGTTTACATACCTAGTGTATGTAAACTTTGAAGTTTAGGCTAAGTGCAGGCATGCACTGTCTCATCTTTCATAAGGTTCACACATGCCAGGGATGTTGGCCAGATGCCCGAGCATGGTGGAGTTACCGTCATGACGCAGCTGCACACAATATTATTGTCTGGATGGTCCTGCTCACATCTTGCTTGTTCAGGGGGCTCAGGACAAACCCCACCTGCTCATTACAGTTGTCCTTGAGCTCCCTGAGCTCCCTGTCCAAGTTAAATTCCTAACTAAAGGCAGAGACTTTTTCATATGCAGTAATCTATTTAATAAATTTTCACCATGGCAGGATGAGTTCGGTAGTGCTGTCTCCTTGGCCAACATCAGGTTGACGTAAGAATTATGCAGGAGATGACAACTGGTGCTTCAAAGGAGAAGACCATACTGCGGTTGGAAGGGTTTCAGGCTGGCTTGAGCCCTCGAAATGGGACAGATTAAACCAAACCCTCGGGAAACGCAGGCTTTTCCCTTGGCTCAGCTCTGCAGCAAGATGGTCCATTTGTTTCAGAGCTGTGGACCAGTCCTGGAAGGTCCTAAGCCTTGTTGTGGGGATGCTGTCACCCCTCACTTTCAAGTCTGTAGCATAAAAGACTACGGGGAGAGGGAATTAATCCAAAGACTAGGCTTACCTGGTGGGGAGTGCAGACTGGTAGGTGTGAGGGGGGGGGCAGGAAAAGAGGCAGCGCCCTGGAGCCCCCCTTCTTTGCTCTGGGATAAGGTCTGGGTCTGTACTAGTTCAGCTTGTTATATCTTCATCTGTGGGTATTTACCCAGCCCTGGCAGGAGCGTAGACCCAGGCAGGTAGGCTTCTTCCATCACTGCTGCCCATGCGGATCTCTTTCCCACACCCTGCCGCTGCCAGACAGCCGCAGCCTGGATGGGGCTGTGGCCCGAGGGCCAGCTCCTCATGAGAGGGCTACCGCACCCTTAGCCCCACAGCAAAATCCGCCCCTGGGGGAGACACCTTTTCGCAACAGCACTGTTATGACTGCGTTGGGTGACTCTGCTCCCATCTGATGTGCCAGGAAACAACAAAGAAACTTGAGAACCTGGGGGCAGCCAAGGATGCCTTGCAGAAGGAGTGTGAGACCTACCTTTCCAAGAAACCCACCAGCACCTCGGCGTCCCAGCTTCCCGTCACACTGAATGCCCTCAGGAGCAAATACAACGATGTCAATATGCTCTCCAGCCTGTACAACGAGAAGTGAGTGATGATGGCAAGGCCTGATGGGGATGAGGGACGGAAGTCTTTGCACAGAGGTGTCAACACAGAAGCATGAGAGAAAACTCTTTTGGTCTCTCTGGGTGTTGGTTGAGGTCCATCCAGCCTGGTGCAGGTTGGAAACCTCCCATCCATCATCAAAGACACCTCTCAAGGAGGTCCTGTATGTAACCTGTGATCCCCTCACTGTGGAAAATCCACCGCAATGGGGGTGTGTCCCAGCTCTGCTGTGTGGTGACATGCCACGTACCTGATTTCTGGGCAGCATGACAGGGTTATGTGGGGATATTGCTTGTTCTCTGCTATGCTGCAGAAGCTTCAATGGTAAATAAGCTTAAATGTGCAAAATCAGAGAGGAAAGGAGAAGAATGGGATCTTCTGTAGCTAACCTTGTCCTGTCATTTTTCTCTTACCCAGGGCTAAGGCTGCCCTGAACCTGGAGACTCAAATCGAGAACACAGACAAGATTGTCAGCACGTTTGAGGCCAAGCTGGCTCAGGATAGCATCATTCCTGCATCTCCCAATGCCCTGCAGGACCGGGCCAATGATCTGCAGGTAGGGGAACATCAGGCTTTTCATTAAGGAAGGGAGATCGCTGGTAGCCACAGTGGGGAGAGCTGGACTTTGCTTATTTGAGCACCTAGAGGCACCAGTGATGAAGCCTTTCTAAGGACTTGTTCCTTGAAGGCTTTATGTTAGTGTTGCAGGCTGACCTGCGCTCGCTGGCTAGCAAAAAGCTCTGTCCCTCTCGGGTTACTTTTGGGGTTCCTGAAATACAGGATGAACCCCTTAGCATCTAACCTCTGTTGCTCTGCCTCACATCCATCCCTATTCTTTCCTGCTCCTGATCTCCTTGCCCCATCCTTAGCGCTCAGTGACCCTTTTTTGCCTTCACATGCTCTAGGAGAACCTGCCTTAGCAGGGGAGTTGAACTAGTTGATCTCCAGAGGTCCCTTCCAACCCCGACCATCAACCCCCAAAACTTCTCCTTTCTGCTGCATGCACATCAACCCCCAAAACTTCTCCCTTCTGCTGCATGCGCCATCCAACCCACCTTGCTTCCTGCTTCTTTACTGAGTGAGTCTCACTGCTCCATCTCTTCCACATTGCATGTCTGTCTTGGAGAGCCTGACTAGCCCCCAGGTAGTGCACGGCTAGTAGCAGTGTTAAGGAGGTTATTTCTGGTTGGTGCATTGACTGATGCAAACCTGGAGATGTCTTTTTTTTTTTTTTTTTTTTTTTTCCCCTGCAGAAGATGAAGAGGGATGTGGTGGCCCAAGAGGACTGTGTGCTGAAGCTTAACCGGGCGCTCAAGGACGCTGAGCACAGCTGCAGCGCCGTGCAGAACAACTTCCAGGAGTACTGCCCTGACCTGCCCCGGCAGAAGCGGGAGGTGCAGCTCCTCAATGATCGCTACCATGCTGTTGCGGACCAACTGGATCAGCGGTGAGGAACTATGGCAGCATCTCTGCTCCTCTAACTAATGCTGGTCCACGCTACCTGAGTCCCAAGCGTACGTCCTTCATTGCAGGACCCTGATCCTGACCACTGTTCTGTAATACTGAGGACCAGGTCTGTCCTGCCATGTGGTTGCCACCTTCCTATCCACAGCACGGGCCTGAGCTTCCAGATAGCTGCGAGAAGGCGGTCTGGAGTAGCTGACTGCTGGCCTTTGCCTGACCCAGTGAGCCTACCCAGAGAGACCCCCCCGGTGCTTAACACTTCTCACAGGCATTGCTGCTGGTTGCCTGCCTTTTTCTTTCTCTCGTCTCCCAGTTTGTATTCATGCTGCAGTAGCAAACCTGATATACACCAAGTTGTGGTCCCCACTCAGGGACCAGTTGTCACGCCCTTGTTTTTGTTATCTTGGTGTCCGTTGTGGTGACATTCTCACCGTAGTGTCTTTTTAGTAACTTGCATGTGAATCTTTGCCCTTCCCCTTAATGTTCCTGTTCATCTTTGTGCTATGCAGAGAGAAAACCCTCAGAAATATCAGCCTTACCTACCAGCAGTTCCAAAATTCCAATGAAAACCTGATGTTCTGGATGAACAACCTACCCAAGCACCAAGTGAAGACCACCGATGGGCCAAGCCAGATCAATTACAAGCTGCAGGCACAGAAGGTGTGTTCCAGGGCAAGCATCATGACCTGTTAGGGGAATTTGCTTGTGAACAGTATGCAAAATTACACCAACCAGCTCCTAGCTGCGTGCTCCACCCATCACAGCGAATGAACTAGAACAAGGAGACAATAGATTGCAGCTCACATGATGTATCTTGCCCCACTGTGTTCATCTATGCTGCTGGTGTCCTGGTCTGAGCTAGTCACCCCCAGGCTGATATCCTCTGCACCGAGAGGACGCACCCAGATCCTGAAAGCTTGCACCTTGGGCTGAGATGTTGCATCTGGGTCATGCATCCTTCTCTCCTTGAGCAGATCGCAAGCTGACTATCTCAGATGATGAGATGTGGAGGTCTCTGTGTTGGCCAGTGTTTATCTCATTTGTGGTAAATCAGTGTGGCAGATCCTGGGTGAGAGTGCTGCTGAGAACCTCTAAAGCCCCAGAGACTGTTCTAAATGTCTTTGTGTTCCCACCATTCCCTCCAGTACTAGGCTGAGCTACTGCTCTTGGCTTCAAGAGTATTACTGGGTTGCTGTATTTCAACCAGTCCTTAACGTCGTGTGTGTCTCCTGCAGAGGCTGGTGGAGGAGATCAAAAGCAAGGAGCCTGAGAAGAACGCAGTGGTCAGACTATCCCGGAACGTGCAGTCCACACTCAATGTATGGCTGGGTTCTCCCATGTAGCACTCCCTTAGTGTCTGACCCAAGAGATCCCAGCTGATGCTTCTGTTTCTGCTTTGAACAGGACTATGAACTCCAAGCAGGCAAGTACAGCTCTTCTCTGGACCCTACCCTGACCGACTCTGCTGCAAAGAGGCTGCGTGTGACCCCCCTACAAGAAAGCATCCAGGCCCAGGTAAAACGTTAAGACGAAGGCATGGAAACTGTTGCCTAGCTCTTTACCCAAGTCCCGTGTCCTCTGCAAGGCCTTAATCCACTCTTACAGCCACAGCTGATCATGGTCCTAATCCCAAGGTCAAATGTCATCAGGGATCTCTTTGTCTATAGGGCAAAGCAGCACATGAGATCCAGAATTAGGGGGTGTCTGGTACCTTCGGTTCAGATTGCTGGTGATGCCTCCTTACCATATTGTGTGTGAAGATAAAACTTACAGGGTAGGTGTGCGGGGGCAGGACTGAGCCAGAGCTCCTGGGTGCTTCTTCCAGTTAAACCTCAGTTCTCCCGCAGCCCTTTGGGCTATTTGCCAACTGCTCTCCGTGGCCCAAGGTGCGTTTGGAAGTCTGGACCCTGTGTAAGCTAGCAGGCAATCTGCCAGGCATGCAGATAAAGGGGGCAGGATCTGCGTCTCTCTAGAAAGTCAGATGTGAAGACACTGATCCCTGGAATAGTACAGTTCACAAAGTGTGTCCAGGTCAAAGGAGGGGTGGGAGAGTGTGCCATCCAGCAGAGCTGTGTCAGGGTGAGGGGCAAGGCTCTCACTGCTGTTTCTTTTTCAGGAAAATGATGCAACCAAGCTCTACATGGAGCTGGCAGCAGAAAACAAACAGCAGCTCAGTCGGCTGGAGTTTGCCAAGAAGATTGTTGAGAAGGTACCAGTTAACAGCTCATAGCAAGATTTGGGGCACTCTAGATTGGCGGTTGAAATGATCTTTCCAAAGCTGTCAGCAATCTGCTCAGCCTGGGATCCCCCCACCCCTCCCCAGATTTCCCCGTCAGGTGTAAGGAAGGACAGGAATGGAAACCCCTGTGAGAAAAAGACCATGAGTAACCAGAGTTTCACTGACACTAACCTCAGGTCGTGACTTTCATCACCTCTGTGAGCCCTCACCCCTTTACCGAAGCTCTAGTTCATGCTAGGAAAAAAGATGAGGGCTCTTAAGTCCTGTTATCATCTGTATCTAATCAACATTCACAGACTGAGAATTTCAGATTCATGTCTGGATGTGGCTGGAATTTAGTGATCACAGCCTTCTGGAAACACTTCCAAGAAATAGGACTTCTGTGCCATTCTAGGGTTTGATTCACCTGTAGGAAAGGTCCCTGGTCTGGCTGACTTTCAGGGTGCTCAGGAAGGACAAGAGATGGAACTGGGATGCTCCATGATGCCACCATGAACCAGCTGCGCAGCCAGGACTGGCCACCTTACCCTCCCTCAGCTGCAGATACAACAAGGCAGCACAAAGCCCCTCTGTGGGCTGCTGTAGCATCTCCAAGACAAGGGGAAGACACACCAAATCACTTGCTTGAGATGGTGGGAATGTTTCCACTCTGGCCATTTACAAACAGCCCTATTTGGAGGCTCCCTGGGGATTCTGTACCAGTTCTGTCTCCTGCCATGCCTTGTCATGAAAAAGGCCTCTGCACCAGATTCAAAAAGTGACTTGGTTTCCCTGCATTTCTCTTTTTTTTTTTTTTTTCTTTGCCCTTGCAGAAGGAAGTGCATGAGGACATTGAAGCTGTACATGAGGGAACCCAGCAATCTGAAAACAAAGCCACAACAAGCAGGGAATCTGAGGGGCTGAAATCACAGCTGGAGGAGGAAAGGAGGAAAGTGGCCAAGATTGAAGAAGACCTGGAGGAGCACAGAAACAAGCTGCTAATGTTGAAGACTCAGAAACCCATTGAAAGAGTGGAAGAAAAGGAGGTGATAGAATATTACAGAGACCCACAGGTGGAGAGTAACCTGTCTAGGATGGCACAGCAGATTGAAGAGGAAGGTAAAAAGAAGGAGAGCCTGCAAGGAGACATTGAAGTGATAAGCCAGAAGCTTGCCCAGATGGAGAGTGAGAAGAAGGTCGTTCCTGCCCAGCTCCTCACCAAAGAGATCACAAAAATTGAGAAAGATCCAAGCCTGGATAGCCAAGCAGCCAGTCTTCGTCAGGAGATCAAACGTCTCCAGGAGGAAAGCTTGGCTGCTGCTTCTGAACTTGAGCAGCAGAAGAGAGAGCTGCACATGCTGGAGCAAAAGCAGCCCAATATCCGAGAGAAAGTGGTGGTGAAGGAGCTGATCAAACTAGAGAAAAACCCAGAAATGCTCAAGTCTGTTAGGACCCTGCAGCTACAAATTGATGAAGAATCCTTCAAGAGGAAGTCTGCTGAAGAAGCAATAGTGAAAGTGAAGAATAAGATTGAGGAGGTGGAAAGACTAATTGAAACGGCAGAACCCAAAATTATTGTTAAGGAGGTGAAGCAGGTAGAGCAGGACCCAGAGTTATTGAAAGAGTCTTCTAAGCTTAAAGCTCTGATTGAAGAAGAGAGGAGCAAAAACGTGATGCTTATGGGCGAGCTGGGAGAGCTGCAGAGCCAGTACAGTATTGCAGAGAAGCAAAAACCAAGGATAGAGGTTAAAGAGAGGGTCAATGAGATTTTCCTGGTGGATCCTGAAACGGAGCGGCAAATTACACAGCTGAAAAGGGAGCTGCAGGAAGTTACTCTGAAAAGGACAAAGATTGACAGTGAAGTGGAAGAGGCCTTAGCAGAGCTCAATGTCCTAAGGTCGCAGAAACCAGTGGTGGAGCTTAAGGAGGTTATAGAGGAGGTTGTGAAGCATGAGAAGAGTCCGGAGATTCTCAGGGAAATTGACAGGCTGAAACAACAGCTCAATGAGCTAGTGAACACCAACGGCAGGACCCAAGAGCAGCTCATTAGGCTGCAGGGTGAAAGGGATGAATGGAAGAGGGAGAGATCCAAGGTAGAAACCAAGCTGGTCAACAAGGAAGTCATCCGATATGAGAATGACCCACTCTTGGAAAAAGAAGCTGATCGCCTCCGTCAAGAGGTGCGTAACATGTCCCAAAAGAGGAGAGCTGCAGAGGATGCAATCTATGACTTGCAGAATAAGTACATGCTACTGGAGAGGCGAAAGCCAGAGGAAAAGGTAGTTATTCAAGAGGTGATACTGACTCAAAAGGATCCAAAGCTCCGAGATGAGCACAACAGGCTGAGCCGGAGCCTGGACGAGGAGGTGAGCAACAGGCGTCGCCTGGAACGTGACGTGCAGCAGGTTCGTGCACTGGTGGAAGAGCAAGAGAAGTTGCTCAACTTTCAGGAGGATCGAAGCAAGAGGCTTGCGCTGGAGAAGGAGATGAGACAAATTACATTGAGAATAAAGGAGCTGGAGGAGAGTCCAGCCCCAGTGCAAGAAAAGATCATTATGGAAGAAGTGGTCAAGTTGGAGAAGGACCCGGTCCTTGAACAGTCTGCCAGCAACCTGCGCTTGGAGCTGGACCGTGAGAAGATGGAGGTGCTGAACTTGCAGAGAGAATGCAAGAACCTGCAGATGCAAGTTGATGTCCTGCAGAAAACAAAATCCCAGGAGAAGACCATCTACAAGGAGGTGATTCGAGTGGAAAAGGACAGAGCACTGGAGAGTGAACGTGCACGCATCTGGGAGCTGCTGAACAGGGAGAGAGGAGCCAAGCAGAAGGCAGAAGAGGAAGTACGGCGGCTTAGGGAGAAGATCGAGAGAGCTGAAGGCATGAAGAGGACATGGGCTCGCGAAGAGACAGAGCTGCAGAAAGCCAGGAACCTGGCCATCCAGGAGAGAGCCAACCTGGAGAATGAACTGCGGGAACTGGAAAGGCAGAAACAGCAGAAAGTCCTCTTCCTTCGGGAGGAGTCCAAACTGCTCAACCAACGGACTGAGAATGACAGGCAGAAGAAGAAGCAGCTGGAACATGAGTTTTCTCTGCTGGAGGCAGATATCCTTAGGGAGAAGGACCAGATCTACAACAAGGAGAGGTTCATTCGAGATCTCCAGTCAAGGGTCAACCGGGAAGAAATCAATCATGAGACCCAGATGAGAGAGACAAACCTCTCCACCAAGATCTCCATCTTGGACCCTGAGACAGGGAAGGATATGTCCCCTTATGAGGCCTATAAGAGAGGTATCATAGACAGAGGCCAGTACATCCAGCTGCAAGAGCTGGAGTGTGACTGGGAGGAAGTCACCACCCTGGGCCCAAATGGGGAAGTCTCAGTTCTCCTTGACAAGAAAAGTGGGAAGCAGTACTCCATCGATGATGCGCTAAGGCTGAGGAGGATCACGAAGGAGGAGTACCAGCTGTACCGGGATGGCAAGATTCCCATCTCCGAATTTGCCTTGCTGGTGGCTGGGGAATCCAAGCCTCCCCCGACCCTCTCTATTGGCTCCATCATCTCCAAATCCCCACTTTCATCACCCACCACCCACCAAACCCAAAGCTTCTTCCCCTCAGCCTCACAGAAGGGCTTCTGTGAGGACACATCTCCCATTGCTGGGGTGTATGACACCACCACCGACACCAAGTACAACATCAAGACTGCTGTTGCGAAGAAGCTGCTTGATCCCATGACAGCTCAGAAGCTCCTGGAAGCCCAGGCTGCCACGGGGGGCATCATAGACCTCATTTCTCGAGACCGGTTGTCAGTCCATAAGGCCATCGAGAGGGGGCTGATTGACAGGACCTACATGCAGAGACTGCTTAATGCCCAGAAGGCTTTCACAGGGATTGAGGACCCGGTGACCAAGCGAAGGCTGTCTGTGGGGGAAGCAGTTCAGAAGGGATGGATGACCAATGACACCGCTTTCCCCTACCTGGAGGTCCAGCATCTAACTGGAGGGCTAATAGATCCCAAGAAAACAGGTCGCATCCCTGTGCTGGAAGCTGCCCAGACAGGGATGATAACAGGCAACCTGGCCAACAGGCTCCAGGATGAGTCCAGCTATGAGAAAGATCTCATTGACCCTGTCACTAAAGAGAAGATAAACTACAAGGAGGCCATGGCCCTCTGCCGGAAGGATTCGCTGAGCAGCCTCCTGCTGCTCCCAGCCACGTCGGAGGGGTATCAGAGGTACCACCAGCCGAGCCGTTCCCCCAGGCTCTCACGGTTCAGGCATTGAATGGATTCAGGCATGTACTGGATCTGGTTCCTTCAGGAGCTCATCTCTTCAAAACACCTCTCCCCACGGAGGCAGCAGTGATCAGAGGAACAGAGCATCTAGCATTTAGGGCTGCACACTCTTTATCTTAGCTATCTGCTTCCCAACGCAGCTTGGCCGAGCGCGGAAGAAAGCGTGAGCGTGTGAGCCCCGGCTGCTGCTGTGACAGCAAAGGGGGGCTGACTGCGAGAACTCCACTGGCAGTAGGTTAAATGGATTATGCCCAGAAAGGGGGAAGAGCCAGGGTGTTTTCCAGTTGGGTCATTCTTCTGCATGCAATAAACATAGAAAGTGTGTCCCTGTGGCTGTGTTGTCTCTGCAGGCTGACGCTGCAAAGTGGCTGAAGGCATGGCTAGGCTTCCTCCCATGCAATCCTGTGCCCTGCAGCCCAATCTACAAAGGGTTTGCAGACCCCTTCTGCCCCTGATCTCACAACAAACCCCCTAAATTTCTTTCTGCCTGTGAGTCTATAGTTTTAAAGATTTTGTTTTATTTGTCTTTAAAACTGAAAGCCAACAGGACTTTGCTCCCTGGGCATTTGGACACCTCTGAAAGAGGGACTTGGTTGCCAAAGGGTGCAGCTCCATGTTATGTTTGATCCAGTCTAATTGCAGGCAGCTACTGAATGGAACAGCCACCCTGCCCGCCCCCTACCCGTCTGCCTGTCCCTGATGCCCCTCTGGCTGCAAACCAGTGATGGTGTTGGCTGCACAATGCCTTGGGTCGTTTCACTGAGCTGCTGGCCGAGGAAGCCAAGCCGCAAGCAAAACCAAACCCTATTGAAGTAGGTGACTCTGGGGGCTTGTCCTGTACCAGGCAGATGTCTTGCAAGGGAAGGGATGACCTTCAGTAGCACTGATGATGCTTGCAGTCCACAGTGACGTTGCTTTCTACAGCTCTTGGCCTTGGCTGCAGGATCCACCCAGCAGTATGGGAAAATCTGCACTTGCTATTTCTTCAGGTGAGCTTTCACTCTTCTCCGTCACTTCCACTGCTCAGCCCTTGCTGAAAGGATCAACTCTCATCTCCCAGATGTTCTTCCCTAGTATCTACCCCACTGTGAAGCATCCCCTGGCTTTGTGGGATGAGAAAGATGACTTTCTATTGACATGAGTTGCTCTTTCCCCTCTCTCAGGGGTTGTTTTAGCTGGTGCTGTTTAGGAACAACAACAAACCCAAAATAACCCAGAAGGGTAGAGTTTTTTCTCTCCCTCCTTCCCCAATGAGAGCAGCAGCACAGCCTCTATTTCTGTACAGCCTTGCTGGGATTTCAAGTCTGGGCTCCAAGAAGAAACTGTTCCCATGCTGGCAAGCTCAGCACAATCACGGGTCCTGTTACCTTCCTGCTGGTAGGCAGTGTTCACCATTAACAATCCGAGTCCAGCTATGGAAACACAGAGTTTCTGGTCCAAGACCTGCCCAGGCTCTGTCCAGTGCTCTGCAGGGTCTGTGTTTATTGTCAGGCCTGTGGCTGGCATCCGTGGCCACCTCATGGGGCAATTTGTTGCTTTACAATGGGGAAAACTGTTGCACACACCCTAAAGCATCCATCCCTAGCCTGCTTCTTTTTGGTAGGGCACTACTGGGGCATTGCAACCCACTCCTGGCTGGTCTGGACCAGCAGCAAGGGATGGACCAGAGGACACATCAGGAGAGAAACTCTGACCTGGCCTCCTGCCAGGGCAAGCCCAACAGCCCTTGGAGCACAGGAACGTGGCCAGGTGAGGATAACATCCCAGTGCAATCAAGGAGCCCTGGACCAGTGAGAATCCCAGCGGGTCTTCAGGTCCCAGCTCTTCAAAGCTGCTGGGAGCAGCCTTGCTGTGCTTTGGCTCTGCTCCCCTTGGCTGGCTGAAAGCAGGCAGGATCCATCAGGAGCGGGGCTGTTGCCTCCTCTGCAGCTCAGCCCTGCCCAGCAGGTGAGTTTGCTGCCAGCCTTCCCCTTGCCCAGCCCCGTGGGGTTCTCCTCCCACCTGCTCCCCTTGCAAACGAGATAAACCCCTGCTTGTTTTTAAAGCAGCGCAGTGTTCGCATGGTGACTCTTTCCTGAAGTGCTGATTAAATGGTTTGGGGGAATGCTCTGTAACTAAGGGACTTGGAGTTCTGGTAATTAGGCAGTCAGTTAATAATTTTGAATAAAGTGCTCTCTAACTGCATGGTGGGAGGTATTTACCTAGGGCTGGGTGAAGGCGTTAGGAGGCGATGAGGCAGTCTAGCTGGCTGAGCAGTCTCCCTTTGAAGGCTGGCCTGCTTTTTGTTTCTGAAAAAAACCCAACCCCAAACCCAACAACAAAAAACCCACTAAAAATCCTTTTCTTTGCTGTCAAGTGGGTCCTTATCTGCAGAAAACAGCTCATATGGTGTCTTCCTGATGTGCTCTTAGGAAGCACCACACAGCCACGGGGCTTCCCCAGAGCCTGGCAGGGTTGTGAGTTGCTCAGGAGCCAGGTAGTGCTTTTCCTCCCTTCCCGGGCGCAGGGCGATGGCACTGCAGCTTGGCTTTCCCAGAGCAGTTATTTCGACATAGCTGTTGTTGGTTCCCTTTGCTGGCAGTGGGGTTGGGTCATAAATGTTTGAAATTCAGCCTGTTGCTTCATTTAGTTGGGCGAGATGAGCTGTAGTAATTTTATTCATGTTTCTGGACTGGATGAATGTCCTTGGTATTTATTTCTTAATGCAGATAGCTTAAAAAAAACCAAACCAAACAACAAGCAGCTCTTCTGCAAACGGCTTGTTTGGTACAACACAAGCATTTGTTTGCACAGAGCAAACAATGGAGCATTGTCTGTACAAAATGAATTTACTTTAAAACATGTATGCAAAGGCAGGGAAATGATTCCTATAGCAGAATTAATCCAGGTGTCACAAATGTGCCCCTGTGAGCTGGGTGTTATCACAGAGAGGCCATGAGATGCTGCAGGTGCACATCAGGGCTTCGGTTTTCCCATTGTACGGCTCTTGAAGCTGCCATGTGAGCCCAGCTGCTTGCTCTCCCCTGCTCAATCAGAAAACCATCCCTCCCAAACATGAGCAAGTCGGCTTTTTCCAGGCAGCCACTCCAGCATGATTCCCAAGAACAGCTTCACAAGCAAAGCAACCCGCATCCGCCCTGAAAAAACTAATTTGTGCAAATTGCAGAGGCAAGCGAGCTCCCCAGGTCCTGGTGGCTTCTAACCCTCCAGGGGAAGTACAGCCAGGCAGTGTGGCAGGGCCCAGAGGGAGGTGAGCAACAGGTCCCAGGGTTTCACTGTCGGGGATCTGTCAGGAGCTGCGGCTGCTACAATATGGATGACAAAGGTCTTTTTGATGTCATGAGCTAAGCAGAGCCACCTGCCGCCTTGTGTTGGGTAGGAGAAGGAACGAATGATGGAGGAAGCCAAAGAGCAACAGAGCTTGGCTTTAGACAGGCAGGGTTTGGGCTGAGAGGGGCTTTTTCGGGAGGCGTTCTAAAGATTTCTCTCCCCCGTGCAAATTCTCTGCTGTCTAGTAGGTGGGGAGGGAGGTTTACACTACAGCCGTGTGTACAGCCGCTGCTCTCTTCTACTGCATTGTTTATCTTTCATGGAACTGTAGGAATGCAGTAGATTTTGAAAGCTGTCACCTTGTGCTGATTTCAGTTCTTAGGATTGCAGTTATTAGGAGGGAACATGTGCACTTGCACGAAAAACAAGAGTGCAGAAGTTTGGCTTCCCTAAGTTAAAAATCTGTGTTTTGAGTATTTAAGTAAGTAGAACTGAACTGGTCTGTGGCAACCTCTGATGGAATGCAAGCCCATTTCCCCATACGGAGACAGCACTGGGCTGCAGAACCATCAGCATCTGCCAAGGATTTGGGCTGGAAAGGGTAAAAGAAAGAGTGCAGGAGATGAGGAAAGGAGAAATGCTCCGTGGAAAAAAAGGACCAGCCAGACTAGCCTGTGCCACTAGCCTGATGGGCCGTGCCAAACAACAAACACTGAAGTTTCTGAACAAATGAAAAGCCTTTATTTTTTTCTGTACTGAAAGAAAAAAAAATTATGTCAAAACCACGCCAAAAGTTAGTGACAATTCTCCAAACATTTGAACAGCAAAAACATTTCCAAGACAAGAAAGTGAAGGAAACAGCGTTACGTCTGGACCTATGACAGAAAGCCAGAGTTTCAGCTGTTAGCCACTTCCAGCCGCGTGCAGCAAGTGCTTTATGCTAATTGAACCTTTTGGCTTCTTGGTCCTAGTTAAAGCACAAATTAAGACACCTGACAGTGCTCTTCAGCTTGTGAAACAGCAGAACGTCAGCTCTGTAAAACAGCTCAGATTAAAGAACTCGTTTAGTGCTGACAAGCCCGGTCTTTGTTAACAGCAGCAAAGAGCTGAGCAGCGAAGTGCTACCATACCCAAAGTGGAGCTCCAGCACGCCCTGGCGTCAGAAACTGCCACCGACAGACCCGGGGATGCTCCGGTCTGTCAGACAGACGTCACTGTGTGTCACCTTATCTTACCGACTAACGCAAGAACAAACATCTGAAGGATGCTCTCATCTACATTTCAGTTTTATGCTGAAAACTGCCTCCCACCCTTTTGCACATAACCTCTTCAAAACAGCTCTACTGGCTGTAGCCCAGACAAACTTGCCCCCAGCAACAGGCCGAGTCTCTAAAC
The DNA here is from genome assembly GCF_023634085.1 of Falco cherrug. Taxonomy (NCBI): domain Eukaryota; kingdom Metazoa; phylum Chordata; class Aves; order Falconiformes; family Falconidae; genus Falco; species Falco cherrug. Next base: position 119,529,108 of record NC_073697.1, read on the forward strand.
ACAAGAATGTCCCCCTCCAGGCTCTGCAGAAGTGACCCTGGGTTCCAGCCAGCCCGCTGCTAAATGCCCCAAACCAGGTCTGCATTGCTACCCGGAGCTGCAAGTGCGTGGGGAGGCCTGTGTCTTCTCATCTGCGGTGTTTCTGCAGCGCACGTCGCTCTTCAGGACTCTGAGGGCTTCTCCAGGAGAAGTACTGGTGATTGAGGGCTGTCTTGGCCGAGATGCGCCTGCTGGGATCATACAGGAGCAATTGCTGTGAGAGGAAAACCACAGCAGATTTAGGATTTTAAAAACCAAATGATCGATTCCATCTGCACGTAGCTGGGCCCAGACGCTCGCGTTCATCCTGCTTTCAGCTCTCTGGGCTTTGGGAGTAACCCACGGTTGAAGTTACTGTGGGGATTATGGTAGAAGGCTTTCTTGACCCTTGATGCAGTGGTTTCCTAGAGGAACCCACAACGACAGCCCTGCTTCAGAGTCAGGACTGAGCCCTACTCAATGATTCGGTGTTTTTTACAGTTGCAGAGATTAACATCAGAGCCAGATTAGCTAACCCACTTCCAGGTAGGTCAGTCCCAAATATCCCTATTATTTGCCCCGTTTGAAATGGTCCTGTCTGTTCCCAGGTCTTGTTCTGAGTCCTCACTCACCATCAGCAAGTCTCTACCATCTCGATCTAAGTTGGGAATAATTTCCTTCAGCTCTTTCCTTGCCCATCGGGGAAAGTCCCCCTTGTAGTCAGGCAGCTGGGTCACTCCAGGCCAGGTCGCTTCAGTGGGAGTGCCCAGGGTGCGAAAGATCTGGAAGAGCTGATCAATCTCAGAGTCCCCTGGAAACAGGGCCTTCCTGGTCACCTGCGGGGGGGGGGGAAAAGTGCCAGTTCCCACCTTTCCATCAGCTGCGTGCCTCAGTTCCCACTGCAAGCAACCCCTTGCTCCGGCAGATGCAAGCAACTGCACAGACCTTACAATGCAGTGGTTCTGCCAGGCAGTGACTGGGAAAGTCACAGGTGTCTGACTGCTTGTCTCCAGCTCCTCTCCATGGATCCATGCTCCCCTGAGGCTGTCCCTCTTTCAGCCAGTCTCTTATCCCCCTTTGTCTCCAGTTTCCTAACAGCCACTCTTGCCAGCTAGTTCCCCCCCTGCCTACTTGCCCAAGCTCTGCTGATCTGCAGTTTGGGGGCTTTGGGAACTAGGCATAGCGCAGGGATAACAAGAGCTTTTCAAAGTCGAGTATGGACCCCTAGGAGATCCACTTTGCCATGTTGAGAGAGTCCTCATTCTCTACAGCCCACTATAAGACATCAGCAAGAGTCATCTCCTCCCGGGATCAAAATGCTGCAGCAACAAGACTGAAGTTTCCCCATCTGCAAGAAGAGGCATCACATTCCCATGCACCTGGAGCTGCAGCCAGACTACAGAGGCTTCTTTGCCTTCCACCAGGCCCCTGAGGGTGGCAGATTTCCTTCTGAGGCTGCAGCTTAGGATCAGCTAACCAGCACGGGGTGGGACCACAGTATCACAGATGTTCTGCGTCTTGTCCCTCCTTCCCCACTTCCCATTGCAGATCCATCCTCCCTGCTCATTAAAAAGATTGTTTAAACCCATTCTACCATTTCTGCAAAGATGCAGCCGATGCTCCAGATATCCACAGCGGTCGAGTAGTATTTGCATCCCAACAGTATTTCAGGGGCTCTGTACCACAGAGTCACCACCTGGTAAGGAACCAACAAACGAGATTTGTCATTTCCCTGGGTGAAACCAGAGGCATGGGATCCTCTCTTCTTAGCTGTAATGCAGTGACTGTACAAATCAAGAGTGTGTCAAGGCCATGCTGAATTAGCAGATGCCTTAGTAACAGCAAGATTGGGATTAACAGATCGTTCTTCAACAGAACACTCTGGAACAAATAAATATACCCTATGCAAAGAAGGTGGGAACCCAGCTTGCAGGCAGGCTAGGGTAAAAGCAGTCAGCACACTTTGTGGGGACATGAGGTAACTTGTTAGCTGGGGATTAGGTTAAGAGCACATGACTGGGCACAGCTGTGCCCAGTTATGAATGAGTAACTTGTCATGTTGCTGTTGTTCACCCACTATGGATTGTGTACCCCGCTCTCAGGTGGTAGGGAGCCTCAACAATACCTCATGAGTGTATGTCCGTAGGGGGACTCCAAAAGCTCTTGCCAGTCCAAAATCAGCCAGCTTAATTGCTCCTGCATTGTTAATGAGCAAGTTCTGCGGCTTCAAGTCCCTGTGGATGACTCTGTGCGAGTGGAGGAAGCTCACACCCTGCAGCAGCTGGAAAAGGTAGTTCTAAGGAGAGAAAAGATTTCAGACAAGACCATGATGAAACCACTCTGAAAGCTGAACCGTGTGAACCAACACACTTCACATCATTTATAGACCTGAATAGGAAAAAAGACCTTGCTATAATGCAACGCCAGGCTTGTGGGACACTAGAGATGCACAGTAACTTTCTCCCACCCTACATGGGGACAGAGAGACTCCAATCCAACCATTGGCAGTCCCTTCTACCCATCCATTACTCCATACAAAGGCAATTAGCAATAGATCCCTCAGTTGTCCTCTTCATAGCAATTTGTTCTGCAGTGAGATGGGCTGGAGAGCCTGGAAACAGCTGGGAAATAAACGCGCTGAGCAATAGTGCCACGAGGGTTTCCCAGCTGAAGTGTTTGAGAACTGAGGTTGAATGCCTCCAGCCAAGGATGAATCTCTTCCAGACATAGTCTGGGTAAGAGCAGCTCGGTGCTGGCACTGCCCAGCAGACGGCAGCAAGAACACATGCTCTCTGCCTTGTCTGTTAGCACTCCTTCCACACTGTACCTTGATCAAGCTTAAAGGAAGCTCTCCAGTTCGGGATGAGTCCATATATTTCTTCAGGTCCTGACTCAGATACTCAAACACCAGATAGAGCTTCTTCTGGCTGTGTATGACATCCAGGAGCCTGTAAAAGAAATGCAAATGCTCCCTTCAGTACCTTTCAGCACCTTCTCCAGACCTTTGCAAATACACAAACATCCCTCCTCCCACAGCTGCCTCTGCTCTTCAAGTCCTTTGGAGCAGAGGCAGGCAGATATAAATAAGTAGCAAATAGTATGGGGCAGCATCATCTTGGACCAGCTTGTGTTGCTGGAGTGAAGTGGCAGTGCTGTGAGTTATTGCTGTGAACCAGGGAAATGCAAGTGATTCCTGCATTTTTCTGTTTATTTTGCTTCTGTCTGTGCAGTCAGGGGAAGACAGGAAAACCTCTCTTGCTGCCTGTACTCAGAGCTCCCCATGCAGAAGCCCATCAATGAGCTTGTGTGGACGATTCGTCCAGGTCTTACCTGACTATGTTGGGGTGCTTCAGCTCCTTCAGCAGTGAGATTTCTCGGATCGTGGTGCTGGGGACGCCCTCCATCTCCCTGCAGCAGAGATGGGCTGTGTGGTACCCCATTCCCCAGTGGGATCCCACAGCCTATCGAGGCCCTGTGCCCCTTGTCTCTTCCATGGTACCCCATCACCTGAGGGAATCTCATACCAGGCACTCTGAGTCTGGGACGGAGCCGTGCGTGAGGCTGGGGTGGGGCAGAGGGAAATGGAGGCACAGGGAAGGAGAGGGAGTGACCTAGAAGTGCAAGCTCTTGGGCAGAGCTTGTTTGGGAGCACCTGAAGGTACATTTGAAGAAACAACAACGGTTTAAATGCCCAAGCCTTGCTTTTTGGATGTGTGGGGACATGAAAGCTCTTTGCCCCTCAGGCACCCACCTCCATCACCCCGAGGGGCCACCACCATGGGGTGCAGTCCCACCACCATGGCCCCTGGTCCACACCAGCAGTGCTCATCAACAAAAGAGCCCAGGGCCGACCCAGAGGATCAGTAACGAGCTTTCATCTCCTCAGTCCCCAGCCTGGAGGGGTTGAAGTCAACCCTGATGGGAGGCTGAGCCTCACCAGGCACCGGCACCACAGCCCTGGGGCACAGGCCACCTCCCAAAATGGTGGCCGCTTCCCCCTGCCCTGCGCCACCATGGAACCAGGGCCAGGTAGCACTGGGCCAGGCCCTAGCTGCTTGCAGGAGCTGGTAGAAATACTTTTTCCCCTCACATCAGGCTTTTTTGAGCCTCTAGCGCCGTTTTGGATGCTGGGCTGGGCTCAGGGCCCTCCTGCTCAGTCCCATGGCAGGCTGGGTGGGCACTGGGCTAGGCCAGGCCATGGTGGCCCCAGGGCCACGGCTCTGCCCTACTCACGAGTCCAAGCGGATCTTCTTGAGGGCCACCAGCTGCCCTGTGCGCTTGTTGCGAGCCTTGTACACCACGCCATAGGTGCCCTCCCCGATCTTGTCCACCTTCTGAAACACCTCCTGCAAGGTGTCCATGCCGCTGCCTCAGCCTGCCGATGGCAGCAAGGGTGGCTGGCACCGCTTTCTGAGGAGAAAAAATGAAGGGGGGGCGGGGAAGCCAAATGCACGGAAAGTGTTTGCTCTCCCCGTGTGTCCCCTGAGCTGCTTTTGGGGTCTGGGTCCCCCTTTGCTGCTCCCTCAGCTTAGGGACCTGCCTTGAACTGAGGCAGCTGGGGGTGTCTGGGGGCGGCTGGGGGTCTAAAGAGCCAAACACACCACGCACCAGCTGCCCAGGGCTGGTGGCTCTGGGGCCTGGGCTGTGTGATGTGCTGGCTGAGGCAAAAATTGAGCAAAATGGATGTAAAGAGGCACTTTGGGCCTGCAGGAAAGGCAGAGGGGCTGCACAGGGCCAAGGGAAGCTCTCTGGCTATTTCTGCAGTGCCTGGCATCAGGGGACATGGTGCATAATTAGGGCTCCCTGGGACACGCTCAGGTCAAACACACAGCAAAAATGTCTTTTTATTTTCCTTTTTTTTTTTTTAGGTTGGTTTTGGTTTGTTGGTTTTGGTTCGAGTCTTGTGCAATTGTGCCTTGAACCTCCTTTCTGTAGGCTGCACCGCTTGGTCAGCCTTTTGGAAGATGTCCTTGGAAGGGATTAATCATTGACTTGACAGCTGACAGCAGACAAGATTAAAATAATATTATGCACTGTGGTACCAGGAAAGGTAGAGCCACAGGGACTGTCTTCTGGAGGGCTTGGGGACTCCATGTTTCTGGGTGGGCACAGCAGGACATGGCAGCCCACTGACTATGTGGGTCCACGGTGCAGACCCCAACTTTTAAGTGACCTAAAAAGGAATGAGCTCATTGCTGAGCCAGTGGCTCAAAACCTTTTTAAAATTGATCCTGATTTTGCTGATTTGAAAGAACCAAAGAGTAGTTGCTCTGTGGCTGAAGAGGGATCCACACAGCCACGGCAGACTCCTGTGTGGGTTCTCCAGTGGCTTGTGAAGTTGAGTTTGCACTCACATCTCCATCTGGAGTCATTGCCAAATTTGCCCTCTTCTTCCTGGCTGGTTGGGTTTGTGGTTTTTTTTTCATAACACTTGTAGGAACCTGGTATTTTGGATATTCCTAGTCCTGGTATCTTGGATATTCCCAGTCCTGGCATCTTGGATATTCCCAACTCTCTGGCAAGCTTGGCCATTTGGATAAAATTGAAGCGTGGGAAGGAAGGTAGAACAGACAGCAGATGAGGTGTAAACATAAACACATTACGACAGACTCATCATTGCCTCTTACAAAACCAGGTTAAAATCTTGCCTCTTGAGATCATGTTTTTGGACTTGGGTTGAACAGAGAGTGTGCCAAGGCAGGGCTTTTGGATCTCTGTCACTGCGTGAAGAAAAACATAACTGCGATTAAAGATTATAGCAAGCACTGTAACTACTGAGCCATCTCAGCCCCTCGAATCAAGCCTCTTGGTAACAGGGGACTTTGCCAATACCTGTTGCATTTCGATCTGCTGCTGTGCATTGTATGGCTTCAGTCCTTATTTTCTGAACATTTCACCAGAAAATCTGAGCCAAAAGCAGAAAAGGCTGTAGACGGCTGAATTCTCCCGCAAACCACAGTCCCAGTTCATTCCACATCCAGGGATTCCTGCAGCACAGGAGCCTTCTCTCTCTTGCACTAACATTTTATTCTCACCTCACATTAGTGATTTTTTTGTCTTTTTGTTGATGGTTTAATTCTGCTAGGTGGGCCTGGCACCATGTTCTTAAACCAGAGTGGCTCTGATGTAACTTCATCTCCTCTTCTTGTAACTTTTTCAAAGCCTAACACTTCCTTACGCACTCCGTGCTTAGGAGAAGGTAGAAAATTGCATTTTGCTAAATTTTCTCACATCACCCATGGGTTTCTGCAGGGCCTAATGCATTTGCCTTAGCAAGAAAGAGGGTTTTAATCAATAAAAGACAGGCTGCCTTCTCTTTTAATCTTTATTTAGGAAAATAGCAATCAAAACCTTTAGATGCTTTTAAAAATAGCTATTTGAGGTCTCCTAAACTTAGTTGTGTCAAGGAAGAAAGTAAAGTGGTGGTTCTCAGGGCACTGCAAATATTTATTTTAGACCTAACGTCAATCCCCTCCCTTAAGACACCAGTTCCTGGAAACCCGAAGAGGCAGTTGCTACTGAAAATAGTGACTCCTCATTATTGTTGTTTCTTTGTTGGTCAGTTCAGGTATTTGTTTTGCCAGGAACATTCCTGTGTGGCAGCTGAGTCATGGTGACCAAACACATGCACTCATGCACCCACAGCCACGCAGGACCAACGAACTTTGCACTAATGCCCTTTACCTCCGACCTGCCAACAGCCTGGTAACCCACTGTGCTTTGGCAGTGCATGTGGGGTGTGAGCTGTTTAACTTGAGATTCAGAGACTTCTTCTGACATGTCCAAGCCTTGCACTGCAAAAGGACCATAACTCAAGTGCCCCCTTTTCCTTAAGCACCCTTTTAAACAAACATGAAACCTACTTCCCAAAGCTTATTTTCAGTAATGACCCCTGGCATGAACAGACAACCCACAGTCACATGCTGACTCACAGTCTTCAAGTGTTTCCCTGCTTGGTGACTTGACTTTGCTATTTGCCACAACAAAAAGCAGTACATTGCAAACCCACCTTCCAAATTTACTTTTAACACATTTGTTGCAAATGGCAGCGCAAGGACCAGTGTATGGCTGGTCTCAGAGCTGCTGTCAGGATGTCCTGTTTTCCGTCTGCTCCTGTCTCTCGTTGAAGTATTTCCTCTGCTCCTGTATGGCTTGTTCCAGCAAGGGTACATTCATCCCTTCCACGCAGGTCAATATTCGTGCCTTTACCACAGGACCCTCACCTGGGAATATAAACAGGAAGTTTCTGTAGAAAAACGAACCAGATGGAGCAGCTCGGAGGCAAAGAAAGAGGTTCCCTCAGGCAGCATGTGGCTTCAGCTGGCCAAATAACCATAGCCTGAGAACTTGCAGGAGACCGGACCAGCCGCGTGCCTCCACCGATGCAAGCAGCATGCCCAGGAGCAGGTTAATTCAGTGATGTGCTTTCCCTCTGCGCTGTTGGCTACAAAATGCTGGTGGCTGACACTGGGCTCTCCTTGCTCTGGGGTACGCTGAGCCCTGGACATGTTGGTGCCAGTGCCTGCCATGCAGCATCCGTCTGCTTCGCAGCTGGACAAAGTTTGGTTTTCACTGTCTAAAAAGCATCAGGGATGGGTCTAAGCTCAAGAAGAGGACAGAACAAAGCTGGGCTTAGAAGAGGCTCAACATTGACTATAACCAACAAGTCATCAGTGGCATTCAAATGGTAACATGCAGCTGTGCAAAAGGGGCCAAACCTTGGTGACACAGCCACCATCTCAGCCTGCTCCCCTTCTACCCCTACAAAATGGGGCCAACTCACTCCTAAGCGGTGACCAAAATAACATGCCTTTCTAAAGAAACGTTGCAGCAGTGGCTTAGCAGATCACTCATCACATGCCACGTGCAGTGTGAGTTTCCACATGCCACCAAGGATTTCAATGCCACGAATGCGACTGCTCGTTATCAGGTGTGGCCAAGAAAACATGTGGGATTTGCTTCACAAACTCACTGCCCGGCCCAGATCAACTCCCCACGCAAAGCACCGTGCAACCAGAGTAACGCTTAGGGCACCCCAGGAAAGGACAACAGGGTGCCCTACATGACAGAGCCTGCCTGCATTCCTCACGCCCCGTGTCTGAGGGCAAGGATATAATTAGAGCCTTTCAAGGATGGCAAAGACCAACCCAGCCAGCTCACAATGACGTATTACTGCAATCAGCCATGTTTGGAGCACAGATGATGTGGTGGCTGGCAGTGATGCCAGAGGGCATTAGCACAGGTTTCACAAGCTCAGTGATGCTGCTAAGGCACTGCCTATTTCTAATGAAATCTGTGCTAGAGTACCAGATTTTCACCAAGATATGGGGGGCTCTTCTCATGGTCATCAGGGAGAGACAGGCTGCTGAATCACGCACTCATGTGACCGGAGGCAGCTGCAGGAGATGAGCCTGCCTTGGCCAAAGCTGACCTCAAGTGACAGCATGTCTCACCATGCACCCAGGGAGCCAGGAAGGAGCGGACGGACCATGAACAGCAGCAAAGGGCACTGGTTCTCAGAGCATTTACCTTCCCTGTGTTCAGTCTCTCCTAGGACCATGTAGCAAGATCCTGGCTGGGCTTGGAATGGCTCCACAAACCTGGTGTCGACACAGACGTGGTAGTGAGCTGAGCTATGCTGAGCAGTGAGAATGGCTTCGGACCGGGCCAGGTCGTAGCAGTGTAACCTGGGAACGATCGATTTGGGAAGCTCAGCAGTGCAGAGGTACAACAATTACAGACAAAAGGAGGGGGATAAGCCAGTGAAGGAAAGTCCTGGCCTGCAGGGAGAGCAGGGTACCTTCTCACCTGCCAAATGTCCTCAGCGCCTCCCCCTCTGGGACTGAGCTGTTGATCTCCCATGGGAAGTAATAGACAGCAGCACTTGGCAGCATCTCACACAAACTGGGCCTGCAGTAAAGCAAAAGATCTAAGTTCATGTCACTCTAGTACCTGATATAGATACAAGGTGACACTGTCCCAAAACTCCTTCCCTGCCCAGAGCTCCCCATCCAGGGGGCTGCAGCAGCTTCACAGCTTCCTTGCTGCGTCCTGTTTGCAGCTCAGTGCACGTACCAAGCCCCAGGCATCATGGCATAAAGAGGGGCTACCTTCCCCCACAATTCAGCATGAACAGCAACAGGCAGCCCACCAAAACATCCAGGTCCTCCCCACAGGTCTCCCCCAGGCTATGGGTGGGTTGAGAAAGGTTAAGGAAGTGGGGGAAAATGGTGATTGAGAACTTCAGAAAGTGTGAGGGACCAAGATGCAGGAATAGACCCAGGTGCTGGCGTAATGGGGTACCATGCAGAAAGATTGAAGGCATGACCCTCAGTCTGTTCTCATTCTGCAGGACAGGAAATTCTGGCAGTGTGTGATCCTGAAGCTGGAGAACAATTACTTGGACACATGCCAGCCTGGTTTCATCAGTACTTTAGTAGGGTTTAGAAGATGAATGATGAGGAGTGTGATGAGTGAGAATGATCTGGCCCAAGATAAGACTCAAGTGGGATGTCCTGGAGCTACAGCAGTGGAGCAGGGCTGGCACAAGCAGGCCAGCCACAATGCAAAGCACACAGAAAAGCAGGAATGCAGAGCAGCTTTGGCAAGATTTTAATTCTGCCCAGCCAGTGCTGTAGCCAGGCTGTTGGATGTGCCCAGAAGTGGTTTCTTTTGGCATCATTTTCCTCTCCGATTTCCCTTGCAGGTTGCCTGTGTTTGGCATGTTTCCATGTTCCATTTACTGCTTTTCTCTCTGGTTTCTTGCCCTGCTGAGGGGGGACAGCAAGAGCTGCACAATGGCCCTGGCAGAGATCCCTGCAATACAGACTAGTGGGGCCACCCCAGCAGGTTTGAAGACCACCAATATTGATTATGCAGCAGTGGGGACATGCTGCGCTGCAACCCTGTGGCTTTAACACTTGGTGCCATTGCTCAGGGGGTTGCAACCTTGCAAAATGCCCCACCGCAGTCCCATGGAGGACTGTTGTGAGAGGCCACTGAAACCAGGGTGATCCTGGCTCACCCTGGGCTCTGCACATGCCCGAACTCTGGGTTTAGCTGCCCCATGTTCCCACACAAGGCTGTGCACACCCAGGGTGGGCTGTGAAACCCCTCTGGCAGGGTTCCTACCAGTAGCAACAGAGGTGGAAATCCAGCTCTGTGCACGCTGCCGCTCCCTGCATCTCTACCCCACCTAACCCAGATTTAAAAAACAGGTTCAATTCTGCACCTCCCGAACAGGGCAAAGGCCACCCTGCATCACTCGAGTTTTGCTCCTGAATCACACTGTGCAGCAGGATGGGATCAGCCAGGAATGCAAGGTGCTCAGTGTGTATTTATTGCATTTTTTAACGCGTGCCCAACCCCAACTGCAATACAGTATGTGCCCACTTAATGTGCTATTTAATGCATGTGCAACGTCAACTGCAGCATGTTACATATGCATTTAAGGCACACTTGGCGCCATGTGCCTCTTACATGCGGATTTAGCGCACTATCTAATGCAGCATGCTATAGGGATGTTTAATGAACTATTTAATGAACCATTAAATGCCTGGCTGCCGACACAGCATGTCATGTACACTCTCAATGCGCAACTTACCGCACAACTTAAGGCACGCCAGGGCCCAAACGCAGCCCGTTAACGGGCACTACTTAATGCGCGCCCCCTGCACCGCACCACACGCCTGCTCGGTAGTTTCACGCACCATCGAATGCAGCTCAGCCTCAACGGCCAAACGCTGCGCGCGCGCCCCCGTGCAGCCGGCACCCCCCTGCAGCGCGTTACGTGCATCCGGGTGCGGGGTTAAGGCAGGCGGAGGGGCAGCCCGGTGCCTGCCTGGAAGCACGGCACGGCCCCGAAGCCCCGGCACGGCCCGCTGCTCACCGCTCCGCTGCCGCTCCCCGCGGCGGTCACGTGGCCGGAGCGCGGCGGCGCGGTGCGTGACGTCACGCGGGGGCGTGGCGGGGCCGAGGCCGGGGCCGGGGCCGAGCGGAGCCGCAGCCGCCGCTACCGCCGCGATGATGGTGATGAACGCGGACCTGCGGAGGGAGCGCGCCGCCGCCACCTTCCAGCCCGAGCTGCTCACCCACATCCTGGACGGCGGCGCCGAACGTACCCGCCGCCGCAAGGAGATCGGTGAGGCAGGGCCCGGGCTGTGCCGCCGCCACTCCCGGCCCGGTGCCCCTCGCTGAGGGGAGCGGGGCCGGGCCGGGCTGGGGGCGCTGTGAGACGAGGCCCGAGGGGGAGTCTCCAGGGAGGGGCGGGAGGAGGTTTGGGGGGGGGGCGTGGGGAGGAGCCTTTGGGGAGAGGGGAGACTCCGGGGGGGGGGGGGGGGGGGCGGTGAGGGGAGGGTGTGCAGGAGAGGGGCCGCCTTGCGGAAGGGGGTTTGTCTGATGGGTCAGAGCAGGAGCAGGGTTGTGTCCCTGGACCCCCCGCCTCCCCATCCCAGAGAGGATTTGGGGTGGCCCTGGTAGAGCTGTGTCCTCTTCCTCCTCACGTCCACCTTCCTCCAGAGGGTAAGGGGCAGCTGCCCACGGGCATTTCTCTTTGGCCCCCTCCCCTCCTTTTTGCTTCCTACTACACTCCTGCCCAGCAGTACAAATGTGACCTGTTTCTCACCCACCTCTACCATGAAATGTCACATTAATGAAATACCTCCATCCTCTTCCTCTTCCTTTTCCGGGCCCACGCTGGCGTGGGACTGTCAGAGGCTGGTGTGTGTGCTGAAGAGGGGACGCGGGAAGTCTGCAGCCTCTGGGCACTTCGGTTTGTAGTTGGCGTAGTGGGAATGATCGCTGTGCCCTTCTGCAAGGACTTCTGCGGGCATCAGAGTCCACGAGGCGGTCTGATCCCGCACTGACGATGGCTGAGGCTTTGACATTGTTATTGAGAGGCCTGAAGGTCTTACAGCAGCGAATTGACCTCCAGAGTGCTCCAAACTTAAAATGTGGGTTATGTGTGGCAGGGGAGAGTGCTCTGTTGCTAGAGTCCCTCTTGACAAAAGCGTGAGACTCTTTTCTGACTTCATTAATTTTTAATTTTCTGTTCTTGTACCTTAAAGTACAGCAAGTGAAATGTTGAATCGTTTTGCACCCCACAGTCTGTTGAGGTCTGTGGAAACTGAGTTTGTTTTCCTCTTCTGTTCTGTGTCCCCAGAGGCCTTAGTTATTAATGACCCTGACTTCCAGCATGAGGATTTGAACTTCCTGTCCCGGAGCCAGCGCTATGAACAAGCCATCAGGAAGAGCTCTCTGATGGTGATGAAGTTAAGAGAATATGGAATTGCAGATCCAGAGGAGATCTACTGGTTTAAAAGGTACCGAGCTGGTAGTTTGCTTCTTGTATGTACTTTGATCGTCACCAAGGCCATTAGAGTTGTACTTTTCCCCTGTGCTTGCTGCCCAAAGGGAGCTCAAGACCTGGATGAAAGCCCACTGAAGTCTTGGCTTCAGTGAATTTCAGATGAAACCCTGATTTCCTGAATTTTGTTTTCCTAGATTTATTACTAGAAATGCACCATTAACAGTTGCACCCTTTTTATTATATATTGGTGCAGAAAGTAAAAAAATGAGCCCTTAGTCTGATTATTTTTTTCCCAAAAAGGAGCAAAAAATAGGCCCAAATATTTTGAATCTGGACAGATCTGGTGAGGTTGCAGCTTCTAATGAAATCTCTTAAAGCTGATTACTTCACTTTGCACTTAGACCTAATGAAGTTGCATTACAGACATACTTGAAAATGTTCCAAGATAGCTTATAAATTCTTGTTTACAACTATCTGTCTTGTCTCCCTCCTCCAAGCTCCTGGTACTGTAGTGGTTCCCTTTGACCTTAGAGGTTTTTTGTTGTTTTTGACCTTTTGTTTATCTGATAGTATTACCCTGGGACTGAGTTAATAAAAATGTTTTTACATCTGAGTTTCATTCCTTCCAGCTTGCAGGGAACTTAGTTCCTGACTGAATGTATTTTTCCCCTTAGTTTTACTAAACTCATTCTGATGTAATCAAACAGAAACTGCTTAACAAAGAGATTGCCCAGCTCTAGAAATCTGGACGTAGCACCATGGATATATCCTCTGGCATATTAAATGAACATTGCATGTTAAATAATGCACTGGTAGAATCACAAACCCCCCTCTTGACTGGATTTGTAGAAAAGCTGTCATTGCCCTCAGGGTATGAGTATTGGAACTTAGCTGAAATCATCTTGTCTGCTGTAGTTTTAATTTTAAAGAAATTGGTCTACCTTACTTCCACAAGAACTTTCATGACACAGGTTAATGTAAATGATCATCCAAATACTGGCATCAGTGGACAGGGATAACAAGAAAAAAGTTCAGTGTCTGGATGAGATGATTCAGATACTGCACGGTAGAAGTTAATAATTAATTTTTCCTGCACAAAGATTATTGGAGGTGACGGGGAAGTTTCTTCAGTTATTTTGATGGAGAAAATTCCGAGAAGCCTATCCACTGTACCAGCTGTCAAATTCAACAAAGTTTGCAACGTAAATGCTGTCTTTTGGTTGTATTACTGACAACATTTTATGAAAACAGGACTTTTCTGAAGCAGTCAAATGATAGAATCTAGTTTTGTTTTTCCAGAAGCTCATTTGGGAGTCAGCAATTCTTAACTTTAAATGGATGAAAGCTCAGTATTTCACGTAGATACCAAATAACACATTACATCTGATGTGATATGGGTAGTAGGTGACTAGTCAGAATTTATGATCCAGAATCAACTGAAACAATGAGGAAGGCTTACTTTTTTTCAGGAGTCAATTCTAATTGCAGACATTCAGGATTTCAGAAGATAATTGCAGTTGCTGTAAATTGACTGTATCTTCCAGTGTCTTCTGTAATAACATGTAGAATGAAAAGCAGTGCAGATACTTCTTACCTACAAGTGAAGCTTGTTTGCTGTAAGAACTATATGCTGTTAATATTCTAGATTTGGATTCTTAACTATAATACCTGGTGTTTGCAAGGGAGGATACTGGCTGACTGCTTCTTAATAAATGGCAGAAATGAAATTATTATTTTTTCATCCTTTGATTTAATTTATGTTTTAACGCCTGTCCCCACTTTCTCACCTGAGTGTCAAAATTTTTTTTAAGCTTAGTGAACTCCACCTGACTTGCAAAATTAAGTTTATTTCTGTCACGTATCCAAACATGCTAATTGGCGCTAACTAGAAGGGACTTCATTTGTGTAGAAGGTGACTTGGAGAAACTCCATTTGGGCCTATTTGTTTTTCCAAACTGGAAAACTGAATGGATGTGGTGTTGTGACGTGCCTTGAATGAAGTTTATGAAATAGATTGAAGTCCTTCGTTCAGATGTCAAGTTGTATTTATTGTGATTGACCATCGGATCTTTTATGTTTGGAAGCTCAAGGTATTTTGCCAATAATCCCTCATGCCTTGTGATTATCCCCAAACAATGGATATTATGTAATATCCATTACATATGGAATTTTTGATTTAGTTGTTTTCCTGTAGCTTTTGTATACTACCAGAAGTTCACTAAGTAGCTTTGTATCATGACTGATACATGACTTTATAGTTTAATTTATGAATGGATGAGGAGAAATGCTTCAGCTGCCCTGGAGATAGCTTAAACATTTGTTGCTGCTGTGACACGTCAAAAAATGTTCCTCCTTTCTGTTTCCACAAGGGCTTTGTGGAACTCCAAAGCATAAGAGGATCTGTTAAATATGTTTAGAAGCCATTTTAATTGCTTCTCATCTAGGCAGTTTTTTCTGTGTCTTAACATCTGTCAACACTGTGGCTGCTGCTGTGACTACAGCTTTTGAAGGCCCGCAGCCTTAAAGTGCCAGTATTTAAGATTTCTTTTACAGTCTTAACTGCAGCAAAATGTAAGTCAGCATGAAAATGGGAAATTGTTCTGATGTGTAATGCTACACAGCTCTTTGAAGAGAGCAATCCAGTCAGTTTTAATTCACCTTCAAGTTTAAGTAACCTTCGCTGAGGAAAATGGGATTAAATGAAGAAATGAAAAACAGTTGGGAGAAACTTGGTCATAGAAGAAGAGAAGATCCGAGAGCTGCAAGTCAACAGATGGTTCCTGTGTTCATAAGCATTGCATGAACGTGCACTTTACCTGTGAGAATTTGTCTTCTCATTTTTGACACTAAAGTTAGGACCTGCATTAGCTTTCAGCAAATCACACCAGGAAAACTGTTGTAGGGGTCCTACTAGCCACCGCTAAAACCATTAGGAGTGGATGACTCTAACTTGGTTTTTTTTATACAAATACTATGGTAGTAAACTTTTCTAACCGTTAGCTCTGAAGTCCAGTAAGCACAGGTCAGACACACCTCCTGCTCCTTCTCCACTGAGGTGACCCTTCATGCTCTTCCTTGAGAGAGTTACCTCAAGAACCACAAAAAAGTAGAAAAGCTTGCTTGCAGATTTTGCTTTAAAGTAAATGACCCTATTCTGTGACCCAGTTTTGCAAAGACATTCTCAGGCTGCAGTTGTTCATTTAGCTTCGGAGTCTTTCTGAAAACAGACTTTGCTCCTGCTGTGCACCGTTTGTTGATAGATATGCTATCAAACCCATCTGTCAAATGCAAGTGCCTTGTACTATGTGGGTAGCATTGGTTGCTGTGAAGCCTGGAAAGATCTGTATTGCCAAAGTAGCTTACCACTACACAACTACTATACAACCTTCTCCTGTAAGTGCATTTGGATCTGCAGCCCTCCTCTTGACTCGCTGATTACTGTAGCAAGCCTGACTTCAGACCAACAAGGCGGTCATTGGTCGTAGATCGAGCAACTAGTGCTGGCTGCAGCTAGGCACTTCCAGTTGTGATGGAGCAAAATACTTCAACAGTTACACAACGCAGCCTTTGGAGAACAAGCTGTATAGGTAGTGGGAAATGCCAAGCGGGAATGTAGAAATTGGGAGGGGAAGGAGTAAGAGTTTGGAGAAAGAAAACCTGTTGTTCCTCCCTTCACAGCTAGTACCTCTTCTGTTTGCCCTGTGTCATGAGGGAAACAGGATTCTCTCTCATTGTCATTCAAGTGGGGAAAAGGCATGTTGAGAAAGTCCCAATCATTCAGTGTGGAGTATGCAGAGCTGAAAAGTTTCTGCTGTAAATTAGCTGGGTTTCAGTTCTGCTTTCAACTTTGTTAATGCAAGAAGCTGTTAAAATGCTGCATGTTTAGTCAGTGAAATAGTATGCCCTTCTGACCCAGGGATGGATGTTAAAGTTTCTGCCTGCAAAATGTCTGTCTTCTTGCTCCTGTCAGAGAAGTGCTAGTTAAGCACAAAATATCTGGCAGTTACGATTAAACTTACTGATAGGCAGTGAAAGTTGCTGGTGTGACCTCTAAGAAGGTTATTTTTTTTTTTCTGGAGAATTACCTTCAAAGAAGCAGTATCTGACCTGATTTTTCTGACAGCAAAGCATGTGCCTGCACCTTTTTAACAAGTTCTTTCATTGGCTTCTCAAAATATGCAAAGAACTGTTCAAGCTCTTCGCAAGCTGCCCTGAAACAGTGTATTTCAAACTCGGCTCTCATTTTCTCCCTGTCAGTTTGTCCTTTTTTGGCCCAAGGAGTAGATGCACAGTAATTGTGTTGTAGGCAGTAAGCAAGTAAAGGGTGCTGCTGTTGCTATATGGGTCCTGGCCTGAAAGAATAACCCACATAGGAAACCTCAACAATGCTGAAAAACATTCCGTCTCACTGTCCTTGTAGCATTTTTAGGCCCTTGATCACCCTCGTAACTTCAGCTTTGAAAACGTGTGCTGCTGTAGGCAATAGAATATGCTCTGGTAAGAGAAATGTCTACCTCAACTCTAGAGAACTCTAGACACTGTACCTGCACTGACACCAGCTTAAAGTACAGTTAATAAATTAATCACCAGCATTAGATTACTTGATCACAATAGTTTTGGTTCTGGAAAAATCCATGGCTCAGTCAGTCTTGTCCATTTAAAAACTGTTCCATTTAAAGTAAGTGTCTTCAACGAGCAGTTCAGTGCTGCTGAAGAAGCTTTGCCCTGCTTTCTCTCACCCGAAGACTGAATTTCACAGTTTGTATAGGGAGATGGTTTTGAGTTACTAATTATTTACTCCCCGCTCCAAAGCACTCATTTCAGGCATGGTGTAAAATGCCAGTCACAAATACTGCTGGAATTTGACAAACTATATGCATAGCACGTGCTATGCTGCAGATCTGTGTTGGCAACACACTCTTAAATGTGCCCCCAGAGCAGGTATTAATACCTCGAGAGGGAAGGATGTATTTCCCTTGTAGGTATCTTGGGTAGGTGGGAGAGATCTTGTATGTAGGTATTTGTGCAGAGCGCTCCTTTTCTCCTCATCCATCTTCAGAGTTTGGATGGAGTAAGTGTTCATTTACAGTAGATTAAAGACGGAAAAACTGTTCAGACTGCAGTGTTGAAGGGAAGATGCTGTCATTTACTACATGGCTTTTACACAGTGAAACTTTCTAGCATGTTTGTGTTATGGAGCTTTTTTTAATTGGGAATGTGCTTTGCCTGCCATTGTGGCTACTAAATTTCGTAGAGCTCTCTCTTATGAAATAACTTCTGTTTGGATGAGGCACACCTAAAATGTCTGATTCTTCTTCCATTCCCTCCAGCACTAGCCTGTAACAGTAATTTTCATTGAGGGGTGAGGTCCTGATCTTGCAACTGATAGAAGCAGCTACAGGGAATACAGAGATCTTTGGAAAAGCACTTGGTTACCAAAGAAGCCATTTCCTTCTCAATACGCTGTGCTTCTAGCTAATAGTGGTCTAGTTCTAGGTTGCCAGCAGCAGTGGGATTTATTCCCACTGAGCCTGAGAGATGGAGAAGAAAATTGGTTTTCATGTCTTCAGTTTTATGTTCCCCACGAATCTTTGTATTTCCCCATTAGCATTGCTCCTGATGCCTCCATGTTTGGAGGTTGCCTGTAGGACAAAAAAAGGTTGAAAAAGCAAAGAGATTATTTGTCTTGTGCTACAGTTGGAGAAAAGCCTTTCAGGATCACAGTAACAGTAAGACTGAGATCCAGATCCCTCTATTTCTCTCCTGTAGAACATGCTTGGGCAATTTTCCTGAACCTTTCAGTCTCCACTTCAGCATGTTTCAAAAAACCTTAGAGATCCAAGCGACTGATGCTCAGAAGGAGAAATGGCTGCCCCTGGTCCATGGAGTCAAGATCATTGGCACCTACGCTCAAACCGAAGTGGGACATGGTTAGTTCCCTTCAGGGATCAACGGGTAACCTCTTTTCTGCAACTCCAGTTTGTAAATTGGTGATGCTCCCTAGGTAAATCTAAAAGGGGGAAGGTAAAATAGTTCCGTTAACCATTGATCTTTCGTGCCTTGTAGCCAGACAGCTGCTACATTTTGCATCTCAACGATCACAGAGTTAGTTTTGATCTTTTCCAGAATGCACCTCTTAGCTGATCACTGATTTTGTAGTTGCTTACCGTTGTTTTAGGGTGAGGAGGTTGTTCCAAGCCCTGGGAGTCTGAATTTCACTTGAATTGGTTGGAACACGTCAGTCAACAGTACTGTGGTTTTTATTTTTGCTTGAATTCGGGGCATGTGTATTTCAGAGTTCTTAGTGCATGACTGGCCTTTATAAATATACCTTTAGATGCAATGTAGCATGGTGAGGTTGTGCTTTTTTGTTCTTGAAAGTAAGGTATGCTTTGCCCCAAGCGCTTTTCTTCCAGATGCTACTCCACTGCGGCTATACAACTTTATGGAAAGATCTTGGTTTCAAAGAAGAAAAACATCTTATTCCTACTGCTGGCGAAAACTACTTTCTCTTCTTCAAATGGAAGAATATTTAATGTGTCAGAAAAGTCTTTTAGCCCAGAACTTGGAATCATGGCTGTTAAATACCAGCGAGAATAGTTTAACAAACCAAAGGCTTCGGTGCTTGTGCTGGCATCTGAACTCGGAAAACATGATATGTACAAGTCTGGACACTTGCAAAAGTTAGATGGTGATGCCAGTCGCCTAGCTGTTCAGTTGCAGCTACTCACGGTAGCTGAAATGCTTGTAGAAGATGCAATGGAGGACACCCTGTCATCTGTTCTGCTTGGGAGAGGCGGAGTGAGCAAACCTAGCTCGAGACACGACTGGATGGCAACAATAAATAAATGCCTACTGACCTCACTTGATTTTTCACACCAACTTCTTTAAATCAGACACACATCCACACCAACTTGGTATTTCACATTAGATCAGTGCACTTTCTTGCTTGGTGATGGCCTGGTTTGCTTATAGTTCTTGTGTCACTTGATGGTAAAATTAGTATTTTGACACTTAATAGAACAAATATGGTGGTAGTATGGTAAAATGAATGTACTTACCGTGCTGAATAGTTAAAATGCAACTGTTTGGCATTCCTGCTGTGAATACTGAGTGTCCAACTACTTCATCAGTAAAGCTTCTGCAGTAATTGTCACTGAGCTCTGCTTAATTTAATCCTGATGTTTAGAAACTGCTGATGGGGAAACAGACGTCTGGATTACTGAATTGAGTCCTAGCCGGAATGGGTAGTTACTCAGTTTTATCTTAGCGAGTACCTACTTGAGAGCCTGTGTTGATTTTAACCTATTTCATAGTGATTAAGTCTCTCAAAAAATATAAAAGAAAGAAAAAGCACAAATAGCACAGGGATGAAAAGGAAACAAAAAGGAGTAGTGGAAATACTGTACTGTTTCTACTTAGTTTGTAGCTACAGTTAGTAAATAAGGATTTTCTTTCAGTCTTTGACTGTCAGCTGTGTGCTTCCCACCAGGACTAACTCACTTAAAAGCTGGTGTTCCTGATAACCCATTAGCCCCCTGGTGAGCTTGGTCACTGTTCGGTCAAAAAGCTTAGAAAACATTGCTACTGGGTTTATTAGACGGTTGAATTTATTTGTAGGTGCCTGAGAATATCGGAGAAGAGAATTGCCGTTCTTAGGAAGCTCTAGGGATAGAGCTAGTTCATATGAGCGTGTTTAGAGGTAACACAAGAATGCACTCTTCTTCGATAGGAATGCCAGCTGAGTTTGAGCTAAGCTCAGATCAGTGTGCTTTCCATAATGTATATCTCATTTAAATATATATATTTCTGTTAAAGACCAATTACAGTATTTCATATATAAATGGGCCAGATGAACAACCTTTGTACAGAAGGTACTGATCTTCAGTCTATATTCCTGCTATATTAATGCTCCAAAGCTATCAATATTTAAAGATTTAATAAGCATTTAATTCTTTATATCAGAATCTAAGAGAGCACTTGGCTACTTAACCGTGATGTTTGGCAGCACTCAGAGGAGTGGTTCTAATAAAACAAGTTTAATTGGAGAGACTTTGTACTGTTGATTTACAAGCTGAAAATTTTTGGCTTTCTTGCCAAGTTTTTATGTTCACAGCTTTGACTTACACATGCAGAGCACTGTCCTTTTAAGAGAGCTTTTAAAAAATAACAGAAGTTGAGTTGGAATGTAATATATGCTAGTTGTGTCTGATCTTTAATTAAAGAAAAAATGTACTATATAGTACAGACAGTTTCAAAAAAATAAAGTTTGGTGAAAACCTAGCTCATTCAGTTGGGTAAACTGGGACTTCTGTCGGGTTCTGCCCTCAAACCATGAGGGGGAAAAAAAGAAGTGAACTTTGTATCTTTGGGTGAAGGCTCGCTTCTGCCAGCCAGATCACATCTTCAGCAAACTGACAGTCTGACTCAGCCCATTTAACTTAGGGATGCTCTGGTTTCCAAACCATAGTGAAGGTCTAGGCTGTATTTTGGTTTGGATTAATACATTTTTTATCAGTCATGGTGCATCAAAAATATGAGAATGTTGCAAATACGTTTTATGTATGATTAGAAAGAAATGTGTTGCAGCATGTTTATTTCAAAGTGTAATTTCTTATTATTCAGGCTTGAGAAAAGGACAGTGCTCTGGCTTTCTAAAATACACTTGCTGAATTCTGATTTACACGTGAATCATTTTTATTTTTTTTCTTTTTGTCTCTTCCTAAATCTCCACCATGAATCCTCATGCTTGCTTCCCTCCCATAATGTTCCCTTCACACTCCCATCCCATGACACTTCTTCACAGCTTTGTTCATCGTGGACGGCCTGAACCTCTGGACCTTCATCTGGGCATGTTCCTCCCCACACTTCTCACCCAGGCAACCCCAGAGCAGCAGGATCGCTTCTTCATGCCTGCCTGGAACCTGGAGATCATTGGCACTTATGCCCAGACTGAAATGGGCCATGGTACAGTACATTCACTAAATGCTATTGCTAAGAATGGCTTTGTGTACAAAGGATTCCCCTGCCTGGGAAAAATGGTGTGTGTTTACCCCACAGTCTCTACACGTGCAGCTGTGGCTCTAACGAGAAGTGGACTGTCTCTGAAATTTTTAATAGATCATTACGCCATGTGCTGCTTGCCCTTTTTTTTCTTTTCCTCCTATGGGAGAGTTTGATGCCTGTAGTTCTATATGTGAGCACACTGGGTGCTCCTCTTGTGCCATTCAAACCCGTATAGATTTTGCATATGGCTATGGTGATGTCAGTTTGATGACATCTGTTCATTTCTACACTTACCATTCTTTCCAGTGTGGTTTCTGCTTTGCTGTACTTAATGTTCGGTGTGAAGACAAAAGGACAGAGCTTTAAAGTACTGAAAGAAATGCCAAAAAAAGTAAGAGTTGCTTGTCACCTTGGGACTGACCTTGGATCAGAGAACACGTGGATGATGTGGTTCCAATGCTCGTGTTTTGTGGGAAGCTTTATTTTATTTCTTTATCCCTCCAGATTTTTAGTTCACTGCCGTATGTTCTTTGTAATTGGACCATGAAATGTGGGGTTTTTTTAATTCTTTGTCGCAAGTAGATTTTGTTGCTGTTCCTTTGCTTTCAAGCTTTGAAATGGATTTTGATAACTCTGGCAGTATTGTGATTGCAACACTTTTAATCCAAGTTTCAAAGGGAGGATATTATGCCTTGGAAAACTTTAATTTTGACATCTGAGAGTTGCAGATGAGAACTATTTTCAAAAAATGAGCAGGATTCACCTTTGTGCTGAAGTGAAATATAGAGACTGTATGAAGCATAAAGTAACTGCAAGTCTGTGGAGAATCTCTTGCAGCTAGTGAGGTTTGAAGATCCTCTGCCAGCAGTGTAAGTCTGTGTTAAGCTGCCTGTGGAAGTCTACCATTAACTCCATTCTTTGGAAATGCGGTTGCATCAAGGGGATATCGTTTTTCATGTTGAAGCTCTTGTGTAGAGTCACTGGCTCTGTTTTGTTCTGGCAGTCCACCCTACAGGATTGTTCACAGCTTGTCTCACTCAAGCAAGTAGGCCTGGTGATTTTTTTATTCTTTTTTTTTACCGCATGCAGGGACAATACCACTGTTCAGGCAGGCGTGTGAGAAGTAAAGAGTTGGGGGCAGAAGAGAGACTGTTGCTGGAATTGTTACCTTCATTTTTTTGCAGTTTCTTCATCTACCTGCATCAGTACCCTAGCATATGCATACCTTGCTGTCTTGGAGCTATGGATGATTTCATTTGGGAGAAACTGCTCCATCAAGGTGGAGAATGTAGGCCTGATGAGGGAATGAAGAGATGGTGGGCACTACTTATTTCATCTTGTGGCTGAAAAGTGTATGATTTTTATTTTGCAATTTAATCAGATTGCAATTTTAGTGAAATCCAGGTGAGCATGTTTTTGTGGACCTTTTAACTGAGAAAGGACTTTTAGTGTGTCATAGCAAAAAGGTGTCAGATCAGAGGTGCTTGGAAAACTGCTCTTAGACCACTGGGGAAAAAATGTAACATTTTCTGAGAATTGGCTTCAGGTCTCAGAACATGGTCTGACTCTCACTTGTTCTTCCTTAATTGGTTGATATTTAGTCCTTTATATAGCCTAAAAGCAAAGTTAAAATTTTCTACATTACTACTGTACAACTTTCCGTTGTCTAGTTCTGTGCTTGTCTCTGTTCTGTGACTGACTTTCTGCCAAAACAATGTGTTTGCTTGTTTTCAGGAACTCATCTTCGGGGTCTAGAAACTACAGCTACTTATGACCCTGCTACCCAGGAATTCATCCTCAACAGCCCCACTGTGACCTCCATTAAGTGGTGGCCAGGTGGACGTAAGTGCATCACCGTGTGTCTAAATCTGGAAGATGTGCAGAAAAACGGAGGGAGGTGATGTCATGTGGATTATATTTACAGAATGATGTCTGAAAGTTCATCCAAAGAGCTGGCTGAAAGGCAGTTACTCTTGCACAAGTGACAAATTTATCAGAGCCTACTAAAACTTTGGGTTATCTGTGCTCTGAGTTGTTTCTCAGAATCATTTGCGCTGTATGGATTTGGCATAATTCTTGTTGGGTTGTATCAAAATCCTTGTACTTCCTTTGGCTTCACCGGCAGGTTTGCCAAGGACTTGGTATCGTATAGGCAAGAGAATCATATTGTGCAGTTTCTGTTGACTCGAGCAACACAGTTTGTAGAATTCGGATGAACTCTCAGTGTTGTAAATCTGGTTTTCTAGCGCATGATGTGGTTAAGGTAATCTCAAATCCTGCTCTAAGGAAGGAGACTGTGTATATATGTTTGACTTTGATGGGTTTTTTTCCTTCTGACTCTCACTCCTTTTGCAGTTGGAAAGACGTCGAACCATGCCATTGTTCTGGCTCAGCTCTACACTCAGGGCCAGTGCAAAGGGCTGCATGCCTTCATTGTTCCCATACGGCAGCTGGGCACCCATGAACCTTTGCCAGGTAAAAATGAATGTTATAGGTTTAGCACTCATGAAATATGTTAGATCTGTTTCTCTGAAACTATATATAGAGCTGCATATGTCTTGTTAATGTACATGGCTTATTTCACTAGCTGATTTGAGTGAGTAGTTGCAGGTTACAGGGCTTAAAAGGAGTCTTTTCTTATGACTGAACTACCACTAAATGATCTTTAATGTCATACTTTCAATGTGAGGGTTAGTTTGAGATTTGATTTTGTCCCTAGTGTTCCCCAGCTATGCGTTCTATGAGGCAGCACGTCCTGCTTTCAGAAAAGGAGAGAATACCTTTCATCATCATCTGGCTAGAAGTGAGCTGGATGATCTTTAGAGACAACTTCCCCAGGGACTGGATAGTAGGACTGCTTGTAAATTAGGAAGATCCCCATGTTCTGATGTCCTCTTGTGGTGGTTTAACCTGGTAAGCAGCTAAACACCACACAGCCCTTTGCCCACTCCCCCCACGGTATAGGGGAGAGAATCAGAAAAACCATAAAACTCATGGGTTGAGATAAAGGCAGTTTAACAGGACAGAAAAGGAAGGAAAGATAACAGGAGAATACACAAAACAAGCAGGGCATGGTGCAGTTGCGCACCACCTGCTGACTGATGCCCAGCCGGTCCCCAAGTGGCAGGCTGCCATCTCCCAGCCAGTTCCCCCCAGTTTTATTGTTCAGCATGATGTCATATGGTATGGCATATCCCTTTGGCCAGTTTGGGTCAGCTGTCCCAGCTGTGTCCCCTCCCAGCTTCTTGTTACCCCTAGCCTCCTCGCTGGCAGGGCAGTACGAAAAGCTGAAAGGTCCTTAACTTGGACTTTAGTCCAAGTTAACTAACTTTAGTTGTGCTCGGCAACAACTAAAACATCAGTGTGTTATCACTATTATTCTCACCCTAAATCCAAAACGCAGCACTAAACCAGCTACTGGGAAGAAATTCTATCCCAGCCGAAACCAGGTTACCGCTTTTCTATCAAGGAGACTAAGGTCCTCGTTAGCTGTTACTCCTAACAGTGCCAGGACTTGCTAGAAAACTAATAATCTCCTTATTGGAGAAGGCCTGAATCTTGTGTGGTGTTTAGTTCCTATTTTTTAATGCAAGTGGCTTTATGTGTGGCAGGTATTACAGTGGGTGACATTGGGCCAAAATTTGGTTATGATGAAATGGATAATGGCTACCTGAAAATGGACAACTTCAGAATTCCTCGGGAAAACATGCTGATGAAATATGCCCAGGTAAAGCAGTGAATTTCAGCATATGCTATTAAAAATGGCCACTTCAAATCTCTTTTGTGGTTGAATAGTGTACCAGAAAGATTGTAGCTTGCTTGTAAGTGCTACCTGGTGAGTTTAGAACTTGATAAGTGAACATGTGACAGGGAGGAAACTTTAAAAATCAACAGGCTGTTATTTTTTTCTTTTTTTGGTAGGTTGAACCAGATGGCACCTATGTGAAACCACTGAGTGACAAGCTAACCTATGGGACCATGGTGTTCATCCGATCTCTCATTGTAGGCGATTCAGCTCGCTCCCTGTCCCGGGCTTGCACCATTGCCATCCGCTATAGTGCAGTGAGACACCAGTCTGAGCTAAAGGCAGGGTAAGCGCAGTGAAATAAAAGAGCAACCGTAAGTGCTGAGGGAAAATTCTCAAATACTGGAGGGAAGAAGGACTGTGATTGATGTTGTTTGCTTTGGCACTTGATAGTTTCGAAAGACTTTCATCCGGGGGGGTGAATAATCTTTTGGGTTTTTGACTGCCAAAATGTCTTCCCTCTGCCAGAGGCTTTTTCTGTGTGGTCTTAGATAGACGGGCTTGAGACGGATGCGGCTTGTACTATCCAAGTGGAGAACCTCCTTAAAGCAGAATAGGACTTGTGCAGCAGTTTGCCACCCACTGGCGTGCTAATTCATCTGTATTTTGCTTTAGGGAACCAGAACCCCAGATCCTGGATTATCAGACCCAACAATACAAACTCTTTCCCCTCCTGGCAACAGCATATGCTTTTCATTTTGTGGGAGCCTACATAAAAGACACCTATCATCGGATTAGTGGAGACATCAATGAAGGGGATCTGAGTGAGCTGCCAGAGGTACTGTGTCCTCTGGAAATCAGAGGGGTGTTTGTTGATTTTGTGTAAGGACTCATTATAGCATGAAGAAAAGGCATCAGGCCTGTTCGGCGTTCAGTCACGAGACATCTTTGTACTTTTTTAAGATGCAGAGATCCCAAGCCCGGTATGTGCTGGTGATTTTACTTTTTTATTTGCACTATTCATTTAGCAGCCCTTTGTGAAAAATAGTGAGAAAGCTACTGTGAATATATTTTTTAAAAAGGTGACTTTCCAGAAATGATGGCATATCACTTGGGACTGGAGTTAAAACTGGTCTTACGCTTGTGTTGTAGCTTCTTGATTGTTCTTCCAAGTGACTGGGGTAGAACTGGTTTGTTGATCAAAGGTGTCGGTACTATACTGAAGGGTTAGGTTTTTAAAGTGGTAGTTTTCAGTTCGAGATTCTGTCTGAGAACCTGATGTGACAATAGGCAATTGAAAAGAGTCTTGTACATATAACGCATAGAGACAGAAAGGATGGGGTACTACAAGCCTTTACACGTACAGAGGTTTTCATATAAATAGTTTGGTGCAGGGGAAGGTTCGTAGAAGAAAAACAAGGCCCTGTGGGATGGTGGAAGGATGATGTCGACTCTGCTTTGTTCTGGGAGCTGCAGTACTTAGCCTGTACGTGTGTGAGCTAAGAATGGGAAATAAAAAAAATCTAAACTGGCTTTGCTTTTCTCCATCAGCTCCATGCGCTGACAGCAGGGCTGAAGGCGTTCACTTCCTGGACTGCCAATGCTGGCATCGAGGAGTGTCGGATGGCGTGTGGTGGGCACGGCTACTCTCGCTGCAGCGGCATTCCTGACATCTATGTCACATTCACCCCGTCTTGCACCTACGAGGGAGAAAACACAGTGATGATGCTGCAGACAGCTAGGTATGGTAGCTTCTGTCCAGAGATATTCTTGCCTTGGCATTATGGTCTTTGTAGCTAAGCGATGAGCAGAAGAGTATCCCATATTAGCATGAAACTGGTGTCTCATGTTTGTCTCTTGCCCTGTTTTGGACAGAAAAGTATATGCCTACAACTGTTCTTCGCTAGTCCGACCCTAGGTGAGATGACTTCTCTCTGTTCAAGCGACTCATGCATTAGAGTTGCTATTTGTTGTCTCTGTTTTCAGATTCCTTGTCAAAAGCTACACCCAGGTTAGCTCTGGGCAGCGGGTTGCTGGCATGGTGTCCTACCTTAACGATCTCTCCAGGCAACGCATTCAGCCACAGCACGTGGCTGCTAGGGCTGTGACAGTACGGATCAACGATCCAGTCAGCTTGGTGGAGGCCTACAAAGCACGTGCTGCCCGGTGAGTTCACGCTTACCAGACTGAGTCAAGCAATGGTAACGTTATGTGTTTTGGGAGATGGTAGTGGCGTGCTGCCCTGTAACGTTAGATTCTTGGGGTGTGGTTTGCAAAGCTTTGCTCCATGTGTTGCTTCCGAGAAGTGACACACTTTACCAGATTGGGGTCAGTCCTAAGTGCTGTGAGGTTACAGGAGGCTACATAGAGCCTATGCATAGCCTAGTTAATCTACTGTCTGCTCCATTTTGAAATATCTTTTTCTAATTTACATGTAAAGTATATTAGAGCATACAAATACCAGTATTATTCAAACTGCTCAGACATCTGTCTGGAGAGAAACAATATTAAAACGTGTTGTGAAGGAAGTGTGAGAGCAGAACAGATGCCTACATGTAAGTATTCTAGCACCACATACCTGCTGCCAAGTGTTGTCTCACCCCTCTGTAGCTGTGTTCTAGCTGCAGCAGTGATGATAGGTGCTTCAGAGCCACAATTCTCACTCCAAGCGTGTATTCAGTCATGGCACATGACCTCTGAGTTCTTCTGATATGTTAAACTGAAATTCATATGAATTCAGTGTACGTAATCTAGTTACTGTAGCGTTACTGCATAATCTGGTTTTCTTACTTAAAAATAGGCTTGTAGAAGCTGCAGCAAAGAATTTGCAAGCTGAACTGAACCACAGGAAGAGCAAGGAGGATGCCTGGAACAGAACTTCTGTTGACCTTGTGCGAGCATCTGAGGTCAGTGATGTGCCCGATAAATGTGCTGTAAGACCTTCTCATCTCCTCATGAAACTGATTCACCTGCCTTTTGTTTCTCGTAGGCACACTGCCACTACGTGATAGTGAAGCTTTTCACAGCAAAGCTGGCTGAGATCAGTAATGCAGCTGTCCGTGCTGTCCTGACCGAGCTGTGTCTCCTGTATGCACTGTACGGGATCAGTAAGAACACAGGGGATTTCTTGCAGGTTGGTGTCCTACTCCAACACCGTAAATCTCTAGAGCCAGAGTCATTGTTTACAAAGATGCTTTAAATGCAAAGCAGCAGGAATGCTTCGGTGTAAGGTCTCAACTGTTGACTTCCAGAAGGCCGTTAGCAGGTCTGATGGAAGGCTCTTAGCAAGTTTCCCTTGTGATCTGCCAGAAGCAGAGTTGGATGATAAATGGTAACATGGCATCTGTCTAGGTTAGCTTCTGTGTTTTCCAGTTGGTGACTAGGTGTTGTATGTTAAAAAAAAAAAAAAGAGTTAATAAAGGAGATAACATATTAGGCATGCACCAAGAGCTGTATGCATTTTTAAGTTAGTGCACAAAAGGGAGATAAATGTTAACCCATATTTCAGTGAATGGGTTTAGATTGTCAGGTATTATTTTTCTTCTCTTCATTCTGTCAGTTTGAGAATGTATTTGTGCAGCAGTGTTTTATTTTGTCTTCAGGCAGACACGGTATGTTTTGTCTTCCCCCTTCCCTCTTTGCTGCATACCAAAAAGTTCCCTGAAACTAGAAGAATTTAATATACACGTGTCCATATTCTTCAAGAAAATTTGCCACTAAAGTTAGTATACAGGACCCTAAAGAATGAGTCTCCCTTCAAAGATTAAATAGCTGGGCAGTATGGTGGGCTATGCTGGGCATCTCCTTTTGCTTGTACACTTGTAGCAAATTGCTCATTTTGTTACTTAGTGCTTAGAAAAAAACCCCAACAACCAAGAAACTAGTGTTTTATGAACTGCTGCATTTTAGTGTGTGGGAAGGCTGATGACCTATGTTAAGCCGTAGGGGAAGGTTCCTGTGACTTGTGTATTCTTCTGATAATTTCTTCCCCCTCTCCCCAAGGCGGGTATCTTGACCGATACCCAAATTACTCAAGTGAACCAGCGTGTGAAAGAGCTCTTGGCTATAATCCGTCCCAATGCAGTAGCACTGGTAGACTCCTTTGACTTTCATGATGTTCATCTTGGATCTGTGCTTGGCCGGTATGATGGGAATGTCTACGAGAACATGTTTGAGTGGGCAAAGAAATCCCCACTTAACAAAACAGAGGTAAAGAAACCTTACTTCTGCTTAGGTCACATGTGTCCAGAGAAATAACTTAATTTAGGGTTGTTAATTTTGATCCAGTGATGTCAGCAGGTAATTGATGAAGGGGGGAGAAGAATCACTAGTGGTAATGGACCAGAACTAGCAACCTACTTCTGCTTCTCTGCTTTCAGCGTACTTTCTTTAGTTACTCTCCCATGTGTACCTCACATCCATCCCTGCGGGATACTTCTGAGTTTCTCAGTTGAGGGAGGAAATCATACACTCCCTAGAGAAACAACTGAATGATCTCATCGAGTTTAAAAGCAGTTTTCACTTGCTGTTAATTCCGCTTAGTGACAGTAGCTGTGAAAGCCTTACCTGTTTTCTGGTAAATCTGCCAGTGTGTTCAGGCAGTAGTAGTGACTGGAGAAGAAAATAAATTGCTCCCGTGTGGTACTTAAGTGTCAGGTGTTGCATATCTGTCCTAAGGCTGTAGCTGCAGCTGAGCTAATAAAGTAAACTGAACTGAGAAAAGTTGGTGTCCCTTTTCCATCAGCTGAAACAGAACTTTAAATCCTGTCTCAGTGGCCTTTACTGCCTTTATTTGACTGACACAGACTATCTCCTGCGATGGGCTGCCAGAGACTGCATCTGTAGTTAGATCCCACCAGAACTTACTCATTTTTTTTATACTTCCGAAGTCAGTGGGACTTAGGAGCTTCATTACAGTCCCCTTAGGAGACCTTGACCAGTTTTGTTTTAATTAAAATGCCAAATAATTGTCTGTATGGGTATAAGAAACCCTGCATTCTTTTCTTACAAGAAAGGTAGTGGAGAGGGGCTTATATTCTCATGCTTTGTGTCATATAGACATGCAAATACAGGAGTTAGCTGGCTGTTCTTAGATCTCCAAAGTGCCCCTGATTCACATTTCCGTGGTGTAAAAACAAACTGCAAGATGTGAAGAGCTAAACTGTTTTAAAGATCAGGCCTGACTGTCTTAACCACTGTCTTGTCCTCTTACAGGTTCATGAGTCTTTCCACAAACACCTGAAGCCGATGCAAGCCAAGCTGTGAAGCCTGCTGGTTTTTTTTAAAATGCACACTTTTCCTGACCTGAAAACTGGGTGGTTTTGTCCTTTCTTCAGGCACCTAAATCAAACCTTTCAAATCCTGGTAGCTGTAGGACAGTGGATAATTGTAGCCTTTCTTTCCACTTTTATAAATGGAGGAGGTATTTGGGGAGAGTGTATAGGAACTGATGCCTGTTTTTAAAGTGCAATTATAATGGTAAAATTAACCTTTTAATAATCTAAGAAAGCTTTATGGATTCATACAAGGATTGCTTTTGTGAAGCTGCTAACTAGAGAGAAGTTACTGTCAGCTGGAAAGGTAGCAGGATTTTACTACTAAGTAGTTAACAGCCCTCAGGCAATAGCTTCTAATAAGCAGTTATGTCCTCCCTCCAAAAAGCATCAATGTCTTGATTTATTTTAAGACTAGCACCGCCTCTCTCCTTGTTTGGCAAATATTTATGCGATCTAAAGCCTCCTGCACAGTTTTGTGCACGTGAGTCTGCATGTGGCACTACTTTCCTGATGTAACTGGGAAGTAAATATGCATCCTTCTCTGGAGCTCTGCTTCATTCATCTCTCCAGATGTGTTTTCTAATACATCCTCCTTTCACTGCCCTGCAGAAACTCCTGACTGTGTGCCGTCTCCAGCGCTGGCACCTTACTCTTTGTTGATAGGAACATAGTAATGCTGCTCTGAGGAAAAAAACAAGTAGTAATAATCAGCTGGGTGCTGGTAATAGATGTTCTGCCCTTCTTTTAACTATTAGTATTTTCGTAGCACTATCTCAAAGCACTTTACAAATGTTACTTTAGGGTGATTTGATGTGAAAAACCACGTGTAGTGGTAGAAACTGCAAATTTGACCTGGAATGACGAAGCCAGTATTTAGGG
Source organism: Falco cherrug (assembly GCF_023634085.1). NCBI lineage: Eukaryota > Metazoa > Chordata > Aves > Falconiformes > Falconidae > Falco > Falco cherrug. The sequence continues at coordinate 119,560,339 of NC_073697.1, forward strand.
GCAGAAATCAGTTCACCAAGGTCCTTGGGTCTTCAGATTATCCTGGGATGTTCCTCTGTTTTTTAAAGGCATTCTTCAAGAAAATGACAATCCCAAGTGAAATGTCCAGACTTTTTTTCCTACCCATGCATTTCCAAGGAGCTTTCTCTGATTCACTTAATTTTGGTTTTATATTGACTTGGGACTTGCACAGTGCTGCCTGGATTTAACAGGTGAAAGATTTAGCTTTTAACCTCCTGATGCCCAGTGAAATCTGCAGCTACAACTACAAATCATTGCTGGTGGTTTGTTGTTTGGTTTTTTTTTTTTTGCAACTTTGTCCAGTAACAATAAAACCTCTCTTAGCAACAGATAAGAGCAGCTTGAGCTTAAAATGGTAAAAAGCTTCAGCATGAATCCAAATCCTGCAGTTCTGAGGCAGTATCAGAGAAGCTGGTTTTCTGACAGCTTTTATTATTCAACTGTTAGTCTCTAATTTTTGGATCAGTTTTCATGGATGAGTTTTTCCTGGCACTAACAATGATCAGACACAATGTTTGTCTCCACGTGCAGTAGCTGAACAGAAAGAAATGTTTAATTTCAAATAAAATAATCAAACTTGCCTTTTGGCTACTGAGTTTTTCAGGTCAAGTGGAAGCACACCAAAGGAGGCAAAGGGCTAGGGCCTGGCCTTTCGTTTATTCAGTAGGGCAGACTGCTGACCTGGGCAGGGATGATGGAGGAGCAGGTTAAAAATATGTTAATGAGAACAGTACTAGCTAAATGTACAGATTTAATAAATTACAAAAAAATGTGTTTTCGGACAAAATGTCTCTCTTTCATGCGTTGCCTTCAGTGGATCTCATTTAAAGTCACGGGTGAAGTAGAATGTGCAGAAGACCTTAGTTGGATTTTATTTGTCTTATTTCCACTCCGACGTTTCTGGCTTTGCTCTGCAGTGGGCTGGGGCAGCCGGCCCAGTCCAACAGTTACCCTTGCCTCCGCTGCTGCTCACGACCAAGGCAGAAATTAAACTGGCAGAGAGCGGAGCGCTCTGTGGCATGTTGCTTGGTATTATTATGGCTCATAGGCAGGCAAAACCAGATCACTGCCGGCAGCGAAGATTTAAAAATGGTGTTTGGCAGCGGAAGCTTTAATTCATAGAAGGTCTTTCTTTAAGAAATGGTTTCCCCCTGTTTTTTTGGAGTTGGTAGTGATATAACAGCACGTGCTGTGCTTCCTTGCTGTTGGTGAGGGTATTGTACGCGTTTTGTCGTCTTACTGCTGTTGGGGGGTGAGGTGATACCTGAATGCCAGCGTCTGGTGTGACTTGCAGCGTCTGATGGTCAGCAGAGTTTTAAACGCTGTCAAATGGCCCCGCGTCCTCGCTGGGACTCATCGGTTTTGGACAAAATGTTGGTACCATTTCCACAAGTGTTGAGCCTCTTCTGCTCGAGTGTTGGTGATTTTGGTGTCGGGTCATGACGCGGTCTGTGACCACAGTTACCTGTCTTGATTTGAGCCATGGAGTCGTTTAAAAAAGTGCCACCTTTTGGCAGAGACTTTAGAAGGAGCCCGTGTTCATGGCTGGCAGCTTGCGTGGTTGGGGGGTCCGCAGGGTGTAATATCTCAAAGCCACGCGTTTCCCCAGGGATTTTCTGGAAGTGCCAACTCAAGTACAGGAGAAAGGCAGGAGCAGGGCTGGCTCTGTCCTGCAGCCAGCTTTGGGAAATGTGAATTTATTTTTTAAACCTGACCCCCACGCAACGCGCTGCTCCCAGCAGTGCCCCTTGCCGCAGGGGCTGCCGTGGGGAGGAGATGGTAAATCTCACCTCTTCGGAGAGATGGGTGCTAATAATAAATAAAAAAATGGGCTGCAGGGAAGAGCTCCAATCGGCCGTGTGGCTGGCAGGGTGTCACGGGGGGGCTGCCGGGGGGGGCTGCCGGGGTCTCCTGCACCCAGCCTGCTGTGCTCCACAGGGGGCTGGGGGCTGTAATCCCCCGGTGCCTGGCCTGGGGCTGGCTCCTTGTGCTCCCGCTGGTGCCCGGGGGTCTCGAAAGGAGGGCTGGCCCGGGGGTCTCGAAAGGAGGGCTGGCGTTGCTCCTTATTGGCGCCAATTAACAACAATTAAACACCAGGCCAGGGCGTTAAAGCCCCGATTTGTGCCAGGGCACGTCCTGGGGGTGGCCGGGGGCACCGCAGCCCCTCTCAGCCCCTCCTGCGGGGGGTGCAGCGCCTGGGGCACCCCCAGCTCCGGGGGCCCGGCGGGGACTACACATCCCATCGTCCCGCGGGGGGGAGGGGCCGGGCCGGGCCGCGCCGGGTGAGCCGCGGCCTTCCCGGGGCGGGTGCGCGGCGTGCTGCGGGTGCGGGCTCGGGGGGCTGGGGGGGTGCGGGCTCGGGGGCTGCGGGTTCGGGGGGCTGCGGGCTCGGCCCTGGGGGGCTGCGGGCTCGGGGTCTGGCGGGCGCTGGCGCGGGGCGCCGGGGTCAGGGGGCAGCGGGCGCCATGGCAACGGGATGCGCAGAGGCGGCGCCGGGGGGCGGTTGAGCGGTAGGTGGGGGGCTCCGCGCCTCCGGACCGCGCACCCCTCGCCTCCAGCAGCGCTTTGCTTGTCCCAGGTCCCCGCGGGTGCCCCGGACCCAAGGGGGGGGGGGGTGGGGGGGTTTCCCTCCCTCTGCCCCTGGCTGCTCCGCAGGCTCTGGGCTAAGCGGGACCCCCCCGGGCTGTGCTGGGGTCGGGGGCGGCCGGAACCTTCTCCCTCCGTGGTTCCCTGGGGGGGGGGTGATGTCCCCGCCGGGCTGCAGGAGCACGAAGCCGGTTTGGGGAGCGGGGGGGGTGTTTTTCAGACTCAAATGGAGCCTTGTTGAGAGGGGCTCGGGGGGTGGGGGCGGCGCGGAGCCAGCCTGGCAGGCTGCAGCCCCCCGAGCCGGAGAGGGACATCTCTGTGGGAGAGGTGCCTCCGGCCGTGGTGGCACATCGGGGAACCCTCCTCTCCCTTCAGGCAGGAGGTTGGTGTGGATGTGACCAGTGGTGCCGGGTCCCCCTGCAAGGTGGAAGAAGAATCCGTAAACGGACGCTGATGGTGAGTGTGGCCCTGTGGTACGGGGCTGAGGCAGGGCTGGGAAATCCGGATCTGATGCTCTGGCAGCTCTGCCTGGAGGCAGAAGTGATCCCAAGGGCTGGAGGGTCCTGCCCAGCTGGCAGTCAGGAGGGGCTGTGCTCACCCGTGTCTCTGAAGTTGGAAATATCTTTGTAGTTCTGCATTTCACTTGTCATTTCCCAAACAGCACGGGCAGGAGGAGGGCCTCGCTGCTGTTTATGGGATGCTCTGGAGAAACCTGCCTCTGGCTTTAGTGTGTTTTGAGAAAGTCCAGGACAGACTTGCCTCATTTTCTAATGAGGGAATTTTTCTTTCTCTCTAGGCTACAAAACCCAAGAAAAGTTTAAGAGGTACGTACATATGCTGCAGGCTTTCCTTTTGCTGTCCGTAGGTGCTTTGATCTGCTGGGAATGCCTGGGGCAGAGGGCGGGGGGACACTCTCAGGTGGCAGTCCTGGCTACTGAAGTGTTTCATGATCCTTGTCTGAAAGTTGCAGATGGTTGAGTGCATCATCATGTTGTTCCTGAACCAGAGATTTTCACCTGCCTCTCACATCAAGCGGATTTGTTTATTGAGGTCCCACATTCTTTTCTTGTGGGCTTTCCCAAATTCAGGGGAGAATTTAAGCATTTGTTTCAGTTCTTCCCATCACCTTATCCCTGTTTGGAGGGATACTGTTTGGAGGCCTCTTGCAGCCCCTGCTACTGAAGCAGTGCTTTTGGGGTTGCCCAGGGACTCGAGATCCTGCGGGGTGAGAGCTCACAGGTTAAGTGCTGCTTGTGGCCAGTGACTAACTGAATACAAAGCAGCTGGTTCATTTGATAAAGATACCCCATTTCTGGCTAAGTGAAGCTAAATTTTTTATCCACAAAATACTGATCAGGTCCTGGCAGTTCTCTCTAGACTGACAAGGAAGGCCTTATGCTGATGATGCTTAAGACCAAAACTTTATTCTAGCAGATTTCCAAAGAGCAAGCCATACTGAAACTGGGAGCTTTCCTATGCCTGCTTGGTGAGCTCACCTGCCTCTACAGCTTAATTTGTCTCATTTCAGGCTCCATCGATGATGTGCTTGGTGACCTCCTGGGCTATGATGGTAAAACGAACCTTCTTCTCAGCTGAAAGGGCAGCGTCCTTCTATTCTTACTCCCCTCCTGGGAGCAGGAGGTGCTGGTGCAACAGCCATTTGCAAGGGGGCTCCAGCTGTGAGGAGGGGATGGAGCAGGGAGCAGGGCTTCTCGGAGTCAGAGGCCATTGAATAGTCTGGACATCAGCTTTTGGGGAGGCAAAGTGAAGTTCACCTCTGATTAAAAGCCTCTGTGGCCCCGGGGTAGACAGCAGATCCCCCTTTGGAGTGCCTAGGTCAGGAATATGCCCGTGTCCATCATCCTCATCTCTCCCCGTCTTGTTTCCAGATGAAACCTCTCTTAAATCTGCCGAAGCTTCCCAGCCAGCTGTGGGCAGCAGTAGGAGAGCCCAGGACACTGGCTTGCAGGCCAGAAAGAAGTGAGTGCCTTTCAGACACAGCCTCTCCTGTGAGAGATCTCACTTGAAGATCTCTTTGTCCTCCCCAAATCCTTCTGATCTGCCCCATCCTTGGCTTTTCCACCTCCCTCCCTGCCCCAACAGTGATTGCCTGGGAAGGCGAGTTATCTTCTGCGATGCCTTTGGGAACTGGGAGCCCAGAGCCCGAAGCTTTCCAGCAAGAGTTGGGTGTCCCCCAGCCTTGTACATCTTCTGTAAATCTGCTTTGTAACAGTTGCTTAAATAGAGCAGTCCCAGCACTGCTGTCCTTTATCCCAGTGCTATTTTAGCCTCATTTTCTCCGTTGTACGATGCGGCTGGTGTGGCAGCCCCGTGTGGTCTCCTCTGCCTCCCGCTGCCTGGCCTGGCTTGGCTGTCCCTGGACACACTGGCCGAGCTCACGTGTGGTGCTGCTAACCCCCGGGCTTGTGTCATAGGTCCATTTTAGAAGATGATTTCTTCGACAGACTCCCTGCGAAGGACATAAATTCTGCAGAGGTGAGTCCAAGGTTCAGGAAAGAGCCTGGGAGTCCCGAGGGCTGGGGCTGAGCCGGGCCAAGGTTGCGGCGGTATCACCCCGGCCAGGTCAGCAGTGGGGTGTCAGCGATGAGCTGTGATGTCTGGCTGAAGAGGTAACCCCTCTCCAGCATCCCAGTGGGGTGGGGACAGGGCGGGGGTGGTGGTGGAAGAAGGGCTTCCTGGTGCCTTGGGTGAGATGGAGCAAAGCTGGGGGGCACGTGCTGCTGCAGCCCAGCCTTCCTGGGTGCACTTTGGGTAAAGTGTTGTAGGAAGGACCTTCACCCAGAGCAATGGCCTTGGGTTTTCCTGATGCTTCTCCTAGAGGCAGCAGGATCTCAGCAAAGGAATTGGGGCACAGGGGGTTTCCAGAGAGGAGGTCACCAGGAGGAGCTGGGCATGTATTCTTCCATCTCATAAAATGGATATCAAGGGATATGGGGTAAGGGGTGAGGAGTTTCCAAAAATCTCTTCCCCTCTGATGTCTCCCCTCCCTGGCATGCAGGGATCCAGTGTCTCCGACACAGACCCGCAAGCTGTGCTGCAGACCCTGAAGGCAAGTCCTTAAATCCCCTCCATCTCCATGCATCCCCTCCATCTCCATGCATCCCCTCCATCTCCATGCATCCCCTCCATCTCCATGCATCCCCTCCATCTCCATGCATCCCCTCCATCTCCATGCATCCCCTCCATCTCCATGCATCCCCTCCATCTCCATGCATCCCCTCCATCTCCGCCCCAGCGCGCTGCCATGGCCTCCAGCACCAGCCTCCGAAGGGAGAAGCAGCTCTCACCCTGCTCCCCATCCTTGTCCTCTTGCTTTCCAGGATATGGATGACATGGAAGCTGATCTCCTGGGAATCCCGAAACCCAGTTCTGGGCCAGGGAAGACAACTGTGAAAGGTCCTGGGAAATGTGACTCCTTGGGAGGAGGAGTAAAAAACACAGGGAAGCTGGTAGCTCCTGAGGAAGGTAAAAAGGAGATTCTGCTATTCTTTTCACACCCTGATTGTAAACGAGCAGGGATATTTTCCTGTCCTTATCTGGGATACGGAGCAAAAAGTGGATTTGTTCCCTAAAATGCTTTTCCTGGTTGCTTTTTGCGGGAGTGTTATTCTGGCCATGTGTTATCCCTTAGGAGATCCCTGGACGTCACTCACACCAGCAGCCGCTGCCACCTCCCACCAAACACCACTCGGCTGTTCCCTGGGGCGGTGCAAAGTGTTTCTGGTGGGGAGCCCCCTGCTCTGGGGGCAAGGAGAGCCAGAGGAGCTACATTTCAGATCTGCCAGTCCCTAAAGTGCCCTGGTCTTCCCCTGGCCCTTTTCTCCTCTGCTTGCAAGGAGACCCCTCCGGAGAGATGTGCACCTGGCAGGGCTGTGGGGGGGTCTGTCCATCACAGCGGGTGCTTTTAGGGGGCTGCCACCCAAAAAGCGACCCTTAGCTAGGGTGGGACAGGGGCATTTCTGCAGTACCTTGTCTCTGAGAGCCGTGGCCTCTCTTTCTAGGAGAGAAAGTGCCTGCGATGGAAAAGAAGGCGCTCTCGTCCCCTGCTGCTCCCCGACACAACAAGAAACTTAACTTTGAAGGTGGGATCTCACTTCACGCGGCTGCGGGGGGGCACTGGGGGCTCTGCCCGTGCTCTTTGCCTGTAGCTTGCCTCGTCTGTTAGCTGGAGGCTTGACTGGTTAATAAGATACGGAGTCCTTCACCCCTATGATGCTAGTGCAAATGTAATCCTTCAGAGGTGACCAAAGGGAAAAAAACCTCTGCATTTGAGGCCCTCCCCAGGACAGGGCTGGGGGGTGATTCCTGGGGGCATTTGCATTTTTATATGTGCTTTGGTTTTTAATGATTGTAACACTTGGGAGCCCCTGTGTCAGGGGGGATTCTGTCCAGCTTCTGAACAGGGGAGTGGTTTCCTGGCACAGCTGAAATCTGGTTCTCAAAGCCTGTGCTTTAACAAAGATCAGGATCTGTTAAAATCACTAATGGGCTTTAGGTGATTTAGGTGGCCTTTCTCCCCTTTTTCTTTGCCTAAGCTGTGTTCAGGCATTAAAGCACCCAAATTTTTGAGTTATTTTCTTCTGGGAGGATGAAAATGTGGAAAAACTGAACGGAAATCTAAGTCTTTGAGTGTTTGAAGTTCAGGGAGACTCAAGGGTATCCCAGGTCCCTGCAGGACCCACGCTCATGGCTTTGGGCAGATACACTCTGCTGTCCCCATGTGCACGTTGCGGGGAACAGTGGCTGGCGTAGTGCAGAACTCTTCTTCTAAATAACGTTGCGTTTGTTTGTTTGTTTTGTTATTCTCTTTTCCTGTACCTGCTGGGTAATTCCCAGATTTAGATGATCCTTTGGCAGGACTTTTATCTGATGAGGAGCAGGATGCTCCCAAGAAACCAGCTCCAACAGGCGCTAAAAACAGCTCTGAGGAAAAACCAGAACAGAGCAAAGAGAAAGGTAAGTGGGGTTGCTCAGTGCATCCTTTGTATTACATAAATCAGCAGCATGGATTAGTCTGTGTGAGATCCAAAATTATTACATTGAAAGCCACCTAGTCCTACCTCTTATTAACCAGTAACGTAATTTATAGAGCAGCTTGGTAACAGGGTTAATTGTGCCACAGCTCACCAAGTGCTTGATACTTGCAGTGCGCCACAGATTACGGAGCTGAGCTTTCCTTTCCAGGAATGGAGGCTCTGATCTTACCTTTGACCTCATCCAGCCCGTTCTGCACGCATTGCCAACTGAGAACAAATTTTCTGGGTCAGGATTTGGGTGTCTGAGAGCAGCACCGGTCCGTGCCACACCACAACTGGGGCACCTCTGGGTGGGATCCAGCTGTGGCTGTGTTACAGGCACTTGTCCCTCTTGTTCCTGCAGCAGGGATGCTAATGGGTCTGAGGGTCCCCTAAAATCACCTTTCACCCTGATAAATCTACTCTGGATGCAAGTAGCAGCTGGTGGGTTAGGGCAAGGACTAAGGTGTGTTGGTAGAGAGGGACTTTAGGCAAAAGGGGACAGGAATTATCTGACTGGAAACTTTCAAAGGTAAAGAAGCTCCTGGCGTTATCCAGAGCTGGAAACCCCAGTGTCAGTGGCACCCAGCAGTGTCCCATCAGTGGATGCATGGCTGCAGACCAGGCAGTAGTGCATTGCCGCTGTGTTACTTGCTGTGAGATCTGTTCGCTGATCTTAAAAATTACTTTTTTAAATGGTCCTGAGAGATAAGAGCAGGCAGGGATGCTTTGATCTCCTGTTTAAAAAAAAAAAAAAAAAGCCCTGATCAAACCTTTACCATGTGTGATCCCATCCACAGAGCCACCTCCACCCCAGACGCCCCTGCACACTGTGGCCCCAGTCCAGAGGAGGGCTGAGCTCACTTTTGAAGATACCGATGATGACCTGATGCATGCGCTGGGACTTGGCAGTGGCTCAAAAGGAGCTGAGAAGCAGGGAAAGAAGGCAGAAAAGTAAGGGCAATGAAGAGGCAGTGAGGGTAAAGCAGGGGATGGCTTGTGCGTTGGGATGGTGCCAGCATGCTGGGGGGGACGGGGATGCTGGAGCTTCTGCCTGTGGGTCCCAGAAAGGGGCAAGAGCAGCCTTGTTTCACAGAGAAGAGCCAGAGCACCCTGGCAAGGCTGTGTGACAAGAAACAGCCCTGCCTCCCAGGGAAACCTATCTGCCACTGTGTCACCAACAGAGAGGTGCTCCGGCCAGCCCGCTCCAAGCTGGATGAGTTGCTGGGACGAAATTCCGTGGCCAAAATCCTGGAACAGCCAGGCACAGGAGAGCGCAGAGAGTTCAAACTGGATAAGAAGTACCAAAAGCAGCCAGGTGAGCGTGGCCAGGGATGCTGGGAAGGTCTGCAGAGGTGATGGCGTTGGCTTGGGAGGGCGAGATTGATTTCTAATGTCCTTGAAGGGGAAATACCCTTTCTGTAGTGGTCAGCAGGGTGGCTAATGGGCTCCCAGTCAGCTCTGGGGCAAAGGTGACTGATGCAAAGGTGTTGCACCCTGCCTTCGAGGCAGCCTGGGGGCATTTGCACAGCAGCTGTAACTCACTTGCCTTTGGACATGGACTGATTCTCAGCAAAGCAACTTTTCCCAGCCACGTGGAGGAGACACGTTGCTCGCAGGTTTCCAGGGAAGATGTTTCCAGCTGTGTCTTCCCAGAGGCAGCAATCGCAGTGGGAATTGCAGGGGAGGAGGAGGAGGGCTGGTGTCTTTGCAAACAGCCGCTCCTCTAGGCGCTGACTCAAAGCTGCTTGTCTGAACAGAGAAGGAAGACGGCTGGGACAAGGAGGATTTTGTCTTTGGAGCGTACCAGCCGACGGTGGCCTCCATGCCCAAGGGCCAGCTGGCGAGGAGGCAGCCTGTGGGGTATTGTGCTCTGCGTGTGGAGCTCCAGCCAGCAGCCACGCTGGCCCCGCGGCAGAGCGGGCAGGGTCCCCGGGCAGGGTCCCCGGGGTCCTCTCACAGGCACGTATGTGACTGCTTCTCCTTGCAGCAGGTTTCCAGCCGAGAACAGCAGCGAACCAAAACCAGAACCCCGCTCCAAATCTCCTCCTTCAGCCAGCCACAGCCCTGTGCGGAGCAGCCGGACTAGAGGTGACTGGCTGGGCTTGAAAGATGAGGATTTTATGGATTTGAAGCCAACATCTGCAGCAAAAGCCAGTCCTGCAGTGAGCTACCCCAGCCCTGGCACAGCCCAGCAGCCCGGCCCCACCAGCCAGCTCCCGGCTGCAGAGGCAGTGCTGGCTAAACCTGACCCGCTGGAGGAAGACAACTGGCTGAGTGCTGCCTTGTCTCGCAAGAAAGCCCAAGCACAGGCGAAGGCTCAGGAGCAAAGTGCCAAGCCCTTGGAGTCCCCAGAAGGAGGGCTGGATCCCCACTCTCCTGTCAGGTAAAAGCACAGTTGGTGGCCACAGGGCTCCCATCATGCAGCTGCTCCAACAGGACGTCTCAGAAATCCTCTGCTCGGATTTAAGAAATCCATTTTAAGCGCTCTCTTCCCTCGGGTTGGGTTAATAACGCAGAGGTTTCTCCCACTGGTGCAGCCTGCAGGGCCATCGCACCTCTGGGCTCTCCTTCTAGTCATGGCTGAGATTGCACGTGCTGCCCCAGGTCCTGTGGGATTGTCCTGGATCAGCATACCCCCACGAGCTCCACGCATGCTCCTCATTCCTGCCTTCTTTCCCCTTCATTCCTCCTAGTTCCAGGAAAACCACCTCCTCCAGCTGAGTTGGCACAGACGGGTTCAGGCTTGTGCCATTGGGATGGGACTCAGAAGTGAATTGCAGAGAAGCAGCCGTGTGTGTCGTGGGCAGGGGCATGTTGCCCAGGGGAAGGGGGTGGATGCAGCAAGGAGGAACTGGTGTTCCTCCAGAGATGGAGGTTCTGAGGTGTCTTTGCTCCCTCTGAAGCCAACAGGTTGAATCCTGCCGCAGCTGAGTGGGATAGGTTTTCACCTGCAAGGCAGGAACTGGTGTTGAGGGAAAGGATCTTGTCTTTCCTTGCCTCCTGGGCTCTCCCCCATGGGATGTTTTTTGCTTCCAGCCAGCCAGCCAGCCCCGCAGGAGCACCGCAGCAGGCAGCTGTCCCGCAGGACCAGACAGCGAGTGCAGATGGCTCCAGGTGAGGCCTCCTTCACCTTTCAGACACCTCCACAAGGGAGAATTCCTGTGGGAAGCGGCTGCATGTGTAGGTGGGGGAGCGGGGAGGGCTGGTAGCCAGCCGTGACCACTTTGGTCTGGGACCTGTGTAACCGGGAAGGAAGGCAGCGCTGAAGGATCGTCGGGCTCTTGCCTGTTCGATCACAGTGTGACAGCCAAGCTTTAAACTTACAAAAATGCCAAGCGGGATAATGTCTGCGTGCCTCTCCCTGCGCTGTGACACTGCTGTGCGTCACTTGTGTCTCTGTGCCCACACAGGCAGCCGGTCCCCTGGCTCAGCACCGCGAAACAAGCCTTGGTTCAACCATCGGATCCTGCGAAGGGGCATCCCTCCAGAAATGCCGGTGCCTTGGGTGCGTTTCCTGTGGTTGTACCGTTTGGGCAGCAGAGATTTGTACAGTTTGGTATGCGGAGAAGGGCCTCCCTGCCCTGAAAAAAAACCAAAACCAACCCCCCAAAAAAGGCAGGAACCACAGCACTTCCCTTGGCCACATGAATGCTGCCCAGGCTTTGACCAGCCATTGTCGGAGCAGGTTGCTGAGCTGCAGGATCCCACCATCCCCATTTCAGCTGGTGTGCTGGGGCACACTGAGCTCCGCAGTGCTGCCTTTGGGGTTTCAGAAGGCTGTGAGGGACTCGCTTTGCCTGAGCAATGGGTGTGCATAAGTTCACGCTGCCCCATCTGTCTTCCCTTTGCTGCCCCCACACTTGTCCCACCAGTGCTATGTGCTGGAAAGACCCCCTTCTGCTCTGGGCTGTGGCTGTGCACCGGTTCAGAGGCCGCTGAAAGTGGCTTAGGGGACCCAGTCTCCTCCCTAGGTGAAGGAGATGGAGGAGGAGCTGTGCTTTGTCCCCTGATTTACTCTGCAGAGCAGAGTCCCACCGTTGTGTGTGGAGTGGGGATGCAGACACGGACAAGCCTGTCTGACCCTCTGCCCCCATTGCCAGCTCCCAGAGCGGAGCGCGACCCTCATCGCTGTGCCCAGGAGACCCAGGCCCTCATCCTGCTGGGAGGGAATGGTTCCCATTGCTATATTCAAATCATGGACTTGTCCAATTTTCAGCCTCTACAGGCTCATTCCCAGGAAAGCAGGAGGCGCCAGGCCCTGCCCTGCTCACTCAGGTAGGTGTGCTGGGTCCGTGCCCCGAGTGGTGCAGGATCAGGGCAGCGATCGCGAGCCCTCCGCTGCCGACTCGCCGCCATCCCACTCGGTCCGTGCTCCCTCGGCCTGAGGAAGGATGTGCCCCACTTTGCATCTCTGGGAAGCCGTGTTCATGGAGGCAAAGAGTTTGGAGCTCCCCGAGGTGCCACAAGTTGCGTTTATCAGGCCAAAGCACGGGTGCTATGGATGCTTTGTAAATCATGTGTGTTTATAGCCCTGCATGGCCTGAGCAGCATTTACACAGTTCCCCAGGCATATATATATATATTATATTAACTAGACAACAGAGGCTCCAGGTGATAAAGGACTTTTTCTTCAGTTGATTTTCCCCAGTATAGTGTTGAAGATGCTCTGAGATTATTTCTAGACAACTGAAGGAGAATTGAAGCCTTTCACAGAGAAGGCAGCTCTTGCTTGGTCTTTGAAGCCTCTCCTCATCCAGCTGGGCCTCCTCGCCCTGCCCTGGTGGTGGGACACATGTTGTCTCCCAGAGGGCTTGTGGTCTCAGCCTTGATTCTGCCCCCAGAGAAGGAAGAGCGCAGCATGCTTGTGTCTGGGGTGGGGGCTGCCGAGTGTCACCTGGGGAGAAGGGACCCACGCCAGCACTGGGATTGGGCTGGGGAGGGGGTGGGGGTGGTACTGCAGTAGGCTGGAGATGGATCGCCGTTTCCAGGCTAGGAGGAGATGTTCTCCCCAGGGCTTTACCTCCCTGAGAGCATCCCTGTGTCTCCGCAGGTTCCTGCACCCAGGGCACATGTCCAGGCTGCCCCGCAGCTGCAGGTAAGGCAGGTGCCTTCTTTTGGAGGCTGATGGCCGCACCACAAAGCCACTGATCCTGAAGGACCTCAATCTTCTCTCTCCATCCTTGTAGGCAGAGTTCTCGGCCCCGGGCTTGCAGCATGAGACGAGGCAGGGGGCTCCCGCAGCCCAGCTCCATGAGGATGCATCAGGCTGCCAGGCAGCACTGCTGAGCGCCCAGGCCCGTGTGGCAGAGCTGGAGAGCCAGGTGAGCCCCATTGCCTGCTGAATGGGGGACCACGGGTGACCCAGAGGGAGGAGAAGGAGCCATATCCTGTCCCAATAGCATCAGGGTGACAGGGGAGAGAGGTGAAACCTCCCTGTCCAGAGATGCCTATGGCCACCAAGTGCTGCTGTGGGAGTTCTGTCCCCAGGGCAGCAGAAGGACTTTCTCTCCGGGTGCCTGGCAGGTCCGAATGCTGGAGCTGGAGCGGACACAGCGCAAACTGTTGCTGGAAAATCTCCAGCAGCGGCACCAGGAGGAACTGAATCTCCTTGAGAGCACCCACAGGTACCAGCCTCTCACCTGTGCTTCCCTCCTTGCCTACAGCTCTGTCTCTCCTGGGGTGGGAGTGCTGGGATGCTTCCCAAATCCGCCCCTGGGGCAGGTGGGCGCAGAGCCATGTCGATGTGGACATGGTGGGGGCAGAGAGCAGCCCCACAGGTGAGCCAACATGGGAGTCCACTCTCACCACCACTGTCCCCTGGGTGACAAGGAGGAGGGGCTGGTCCCATTGCCAGCGCACCCCCAACCAGGCAGCACACTGGGCAGTAGCAGGAGGGTTCAGGGCTCAGGTCTGCGTGTTTCGCCATGCACACAGCAACACTGATCTGCTCCCAAACCCCTGTGTGCGCTCTGGGGGGGGGGAGTGCTGGGTATTGCTGTGGAAGCAACACTTCTTCCTGGCTGTGACCTCTCGGGGCAGGAACCAGGTGAAGGTGGTGGAGGACACCTACGGGCAGCGGGAGGAGAGGCTGCGGCTGGAGAAGGAGCAGCTGATGTCTCAGCTTCTGCTGCAGAGCCAGGATGCGGAGCGGGCACGGGCAGAGCTGCTGGCGCAGCACCAGCAGCGCCTGGCCACGCTGGAGCAGCAGAACAAGCTGGAGATGGAGCGTCTGCAAGAGCTGCAGAGGTGAGAGTGGCACGAGTGGCACACACGTGTGGCTGGTACCCACAGTCTCAGCGAAGGAACCAGGGAGTGGTTTGGGGACATGGTGAAAGGAGAAACCAGACTCCAGAAGCACTGGGTTGTGGGCAGCTTGGTGCCTTTTGGAACGGGGATTTGCTTTGTAGGTGGACACAGGGAGATCTGACTGGAGACATGGTTTCAGAGTGAATGCATTGTATTTTGAAAGACGCTGAACCCAATGTTTTATCTTCCCCCAAATCCCTTTTATTCAGGTCAGTGAGTCACTGATGTCCGCATAGTTTGGGTCAATGACAAATCAGTTTTTGGTAGAGGAGCTCATAACCCCAAAATTGGGCCCATCCCAAATGTGGATGCCTGTCGGTGGAATGCCCCAGGACAGACCCCCATGCCAGCTCAGCTCCTGGCACCTGATTCTCAGCCCCACAACCAAGCCTCTCCCACAGTGCCCATCATGGGGAGCACTGGTTTGTGCCAGCCTGTGGCAGGCTCCTTCCCCGTGTCCCGCAGGGTGTCTGTCCAGGAGATGCGCAAAGACCACGAAGAGCAGCTGCAGCGGCTGAAGCGGCTGAAAGACCAGGAGATCGATGCAGTGACCAGCGCCACATCGTACACCAGGTACTGACAGTTGTGTTCCCACATTGGTCCCTGGCCACAGCATTCCCTGTCCTACACGAACCAGGCTTGGACCATGGCAACAGGGGCCATCCCTGAGCTGTGTAATACCCGTCAGTGCCCCCCGTAAGCAGGAGCTGCATCTTCCTACTGCTCTGCTGTGACCCAGAGAGGTTCAGGGCAGGGCTGCCCAGCCTTTGGGCCACCAAATATCCCCCTCTCCATTGCGGTGAGATGAAGTGTGTCCCACAGGGGTGACCCTCCCCTCGCTTCTCTCTGCAGGTCTCTGAATGGCATCATCGAGCAGATGGAGAAGTTCTCCAGCAACTTGCATGACCTCTCGCGAAAGGTGGAGGCCACACACCACACCACCTCCCAGGAGCTGGCCATGGGGGTACGGCAGCGGGACGAGCAGCTCAAGGGTATGTCTGCCGTTCCTCTGTGCCGCAGCGGCTGCAGGGTCTCCACCGGAGCTGGGGGTACCCAGAAAACAAGGAGAAGTTGCTCTGAGTCAGCCAGAGGCTGGGAGCTGAGGCTGGCAAAGCCTTGCCTGCCTTGGTCACTGGACATCTCGGGGTCTTCCTTTTACAAAGCAGTGTCCTGGGGATGTGCCAAGGGTGATGAGCACAAACACACACAGTTTTTCTGTGAACATGGTGTGGATAGAAGGGAAGAACTTCCCGCCTCATGCTGCTCGTGCCTCTCCCCAAGTGCTCCAGGACAGGCTATCGCAGCAGCAGAGGGACATGGAGGAGGAGCGGAGCCGACTCCAGGAGGTGATCGCTAAAATGGAGGCCAGGCTGAGTGAGCAGACTCGGCTGCTGGAGCAGGTGAGCCCACACTGTGTCCTCTGCCCGGGTCGGCCCTCCTGTCTGGGTATGGGGTACGTGTCTCACCAACTGGAGGTTCCTGGCCTGGAGGTTGTGAATAGCATCTGTCTCCTCTGTGTCTGAACGCAGGAGCGATGGAGGGCAACGGCAGAGCAATCCAAAGTGGAATCACTGCAGCACTCACTGGAGGAGCAGCGGCGAGTCATGACCCAGCAGCTGTCCATGGAGCGAGCAGAGCTGGAGAGGGCAAAGGTGAGGTGGGGCAGACATCTCCAGGGCTGCACTGCATTGTGTGGTGGAGGCAAGAGCTGGGTGCTGGGCTGCAGCATCCTTCTGCAGCTCTCTGCCTCCTCAGCCTCACACAGGGTGAATCGCAGTCAGGCCAGCCCTCTGGCTCACGGATGCAGGAGGCCGCGGTGTGTGCGCATGGCACGTGCTGGTTCTTGAGGAACATGGGACCAGAGCTCTGCGTGCAGGGTTCACACCAGGCACCATGGGCTTGAACCAGCCCCTAGATGTTGCGCGGCAGAGATGGGTTAAAGGAGAAAAATCCTGTGGCGAATGGGACTTAGTGCTTCTTCTCTCCCTCTCTGGCAACGCTCCCCAGAGTGCTCTGCTGGAAGAGCAGAAGTCCGTGATGCAGAAGTGCTCGGAGGAGCGACGGAAGCTGGCAGCCGAGTGGGCTGAATTTCACACCCAGCAGCAGCTGAGGAAGGAGCAGATGGAGCGCAACATGGACCAAGCCCTGAAGATGGACTCACAGAGAGAGGGCACCATCATGAGCCTGGCCAAGGTACCACAGTAGAGCCCCTTTCCATGGCCTCCAGCACCACCTGGCAGCTCACGGATGGGTCCTGCCCACCGGGGAGATGTTCAGCCCTGCCTTCAGGTGTTTAAAACAAGTTTTAAGAGACACCACTGCGGTGGTGAGAATCGGGCTGTTCCAGGAGCAGCCTCCACCAGCCTGTTTTAGATGTTGACTGAAGCATCAGTCACCTCTGTCTCTCCCCTTTGCCTGTGAGGAGTTTGGGCAGCCAGACCAGGCACAGCCGCCTCCATTGTAAGTCTGGTGAGAGGAAACCCCCATGGTCGGTTAAACAGAACCTCCCCATGCCATGGGGACATGTTTGGAGCCAGTTCTCCCCCCTGGAGCTGTCCAGAGGAGATATGTGGCACAGACTGTGGCAGAGCTGCATTTCTGAGGGCTGCCAGGGTGGAAAATAACCATTCAGGCTGGGTATTTCCACTGCTGACAAACTGCCAAGCCTTGAGCATGTTTTAGAGTGTGTAGCATGGGTGAGGGGCTCCGTCCTTTCTGGGGAAGGAGTGTGTGTGTGTGTGCGCGCCTGTACAATCCCAGCTCTGCCAACCCTGCTGCCCAAGGGTGGGTGGATGAGAGCATTGGTTGGGTACCTGGTGGTGTTGCTCTGCACCCCAAACTGGCAAACACAAGAAGGAAAACAGGGGCAGATCTCTCCCATCACTTGGGGGGACATGAGATAGTGTCCAGGATAGGGCAGGTAGTGCATTGATTTTCCCCATGCCCATCCCAGGAGCAGGCAGAGCTGAAGATCTGGAGCCATGAGCTGAAAACCAAGGAGGAGCAGCTGGTGAGGGACAGGGAGCTGCTGGACAAGTCCTGGCAGGAGCTGAGGCTGGAGAAGGAGAAGGTGAACAGGGCCACACTGCGCATCCAGCAGCAGGAGGAGGAGATTAAAAGCACGACCAAGGTAAGTGGAGCACCTGCGCTGCAATTCACAGCTGGGGTTTCACATCCCTCCCTGAGTGGTGAATCCCAACGCTGTCCTGGGAGGGGAACAGGGGGTGCACAAAGGAGCCCTGCCCCAGGGCAGCGAGAGTCCCTGTCCCCAGCCTCCTCAGCTGCTCTGCCTTGCAGCTCTCATCCCAGAAGTACAAGGAAGGGGAGCAAGCCCTGCAAGAGGCGTGCAGGATAGAGTCGGAGCACCAGAGGAGGCTGCAGGTCATGGAGCAGCAGCTGGAGCAGCTGAAGCAGCAGGAACAGCGTCTTCACGAGGCAAATACTCCCTTGCCTTTCCTTCTTGGCCTGGGGCTGCTGTGCCAAGGGCCTGAACCTTTGCCAACAGTTTCTCTCTCTTTCTCCCGGGGATGGGGCAGGAGCGACTGAGCATGGCTCGCCAGAGGAGACAGCTCGAACAGATACGTGAGGAACTGCCCACCAACTCTGCGATGCTGCTGAACACAAACCAGGGCCTCAGTGCCCCTAGGAAAGGCCTCTCCAGCACACCGTGTAAGGCTTCCTGCACGCTGCTGGGGGAGGGGGGGGGGACATGCTGGGGGCCAGTTGCACTTGTATTCCACTTCTCAGGAGGCTTGGGATGTTCCTGGGGGCTCATCACACACTCAGATGTGAGTTGGCCTCCTCATCCTCTGAAGGAGCTCAGCAGAGACCTCTGAGCCAGGGCAGTGCCAGGAGGGGGTAGAGGGGGCAGGAAGGGAGAGGCAGGTGGATTAAAGGCCGTTTGCAGTGGGAGGTTGGGGAGGACCCTGCTGCAGGGACATGCAGGCAGCAAAAAAAGGGACACTTGTCCGTCTGCTGTTCCTCTAACAGCAGCGGTACCACACGGTTGGGCTCTTGTTCCAGGTTTTCCACTTCCCACCAGCGCGCTCCCTTGGCATAGCCCAGGGGGTAGCAGGGACACTGGGGCTGGCCCCACCGAGCTCTACGCCACATTGTTGCTGCTGAAGCACAGGGCCCAGCAGGTGAGGTGGTGGGAAACCAGGGCTGGAAAGGGCTTCAAACCAGCTGGGTGGGAGCAGGGCTGGGTGAAGCCTGGGTTGAGCCTGACAGCCACAGGGTGGGTGTGAGATCGTTGCTGAGCTGCTGGGCTGGGTGGGCTCGCAGAAGCCGTGGGCACCTAGAAGAGTGATACCAGCAGCAAGGGTTGGTGCGTCCTCACGGCTTGTTTCAGGCTGATTGATAACATCCTTGGCTTGATGGCATTGCCCCATCCCCGGGTGGCAGAAGCCAGCTCTGCTGGGCTCTGGCTTCATGATGTCCCCATCCTCAGCCCCCTGCTTCCCTGCTGGGTCCTTCCCCAGGCAGGGATGCTCTTTGAGGCTTCCTCTGTGGGTCTCACTCAGTGTGAGGTTATGGGCTCTGTGGGGAGCCCGTACACCCCGGGGGCTACCACAGATGGGTACCTGCCCGCTGCTCGCTGCATGGAGGAGGGTTTGGGATACTCCCATCACTCGTGAGCAGCACCCTGGCCTGTGACCCCATTTCTGTGGCACTCTGATATCCGTGCCATCTATCCCTCTCTTAGGACCATGATTTCTTAGAGAAGGAGCAGTTCTTCCTGGACACCCTGAAGAAAGCAACCTACAACACTTCATCTCTGTCAGGCTGAGGAGGTGGCATCCCCACGCACCCCAAGGGATGGCTGTGCCTGTCCACGCAGGAGGCTGCTGTGGAGGAAAACAAACAATAAATAATCCCAGTTCTCTGCTGAGGAAGTGTCCTCTTTAAAAGCAACCTCGGAGTGTTCAGAGCGTGAAATCCATCCCTGGGCTGTGAAGCCACAGTTTGTCTGGCCTCCATCCCTCAGGGCGAGTGTCCCTGGCCGCCTGGCAGGCACTGCTGGGAGGCAGTGGCCATCGTGGGGGTGGGTTTGGTTGCCACACCGCTGGCTCCTGGACAGGCAGCTGCCTGCCACTGGGCTGTGGCATCAGGGGCTCGTGGGGGTTTGGCCAAGCTGCAAGGCCAGGCAAGGCAGAGCTGTCACAGCGCAGCCCTGGCGTTGTGCTGATGTTCCCCAGCATCCAGAGTGTTTCACAGCTTACAGGCAACTCCAGCTTTTCCTTTTTGGGACTTTTTCTGAAGAAAGCTGGCTGTCGTGCTGGGCTCCACCTGTCCTCCCCGCTGCCCCAGGGTGACAGCGGGGCCAGGGTGACAGCAGGACCACGCTGCCCCCTTCAGCACGACCTGCCCTGGGGCCAGGGGAGCAAGGGCGAGACGGAGAGGGGTAGCCCAGGGCGAGGGAGGAACCATCCCTGGGGACGTGGGGCCGCTTCTAGTCAGGCGCTGCGCGGGACAGCCCCGTTGCCATGGCAGCGGGGGCCTGCCAGGCCGGGCCCGCGCGGCGCAGCCCCGTCGCTATGGTAACGGGGCCTTCCCCGGGCGGCGCGCGTCATGGCGGCGCGCATCATGGCGGCGCCCTTGCTGACCGCGGCGCTCTACGGAGTCCGTGGCGGGCGGGCTTTCGGCACGGCCGGTGAGCTCCGGGCCGGGGAGCCCCGGTTCCCCACGAGTGGGCGGCGGGGGTTTCCGGCAGGGGGGCGAGGGGGGAGCTCTCGGACGCCTGCGGGGGTGGGCAGCGGCCCGGGCCCACGCTCCGCCCGCCCCGGCTTCTCTCGGCCTCGTTTCTAGCTCTTGATGTAAACCGGGAATTCTCTGCGTTTCCAGCTGCGCTCTGCAAGCGGGCGGCGCCGCTGGGGCCGATGCCCAACGAGGATATTGATGTCAGCAACTTGGAAGCGCTGCCAAAATACCGCAGTTTCACTCGCTACTTCAGGCTGGCGGAGAAGGAGAGCAGGAAGCCCCGCTGGTGGAAAACGTACCGGCAGCACACCAGCCCCCCGGCAGGTACGCCAGGGAGGAGCTGCCCGACGCGGTTTGGCTGCTGGAGGGGAGGGAAGATGCTGTTGGGGCCACGGGTTGGCACCAAAACCCGCCCTGTGAAGAGCTGGTGAGGCGCTTTGGCACAGGGCTGGCCCTTTTCCCATGTGGAAGTTTGCAAGTGGCTTCAGGGGAAGTGGATGGTGGATTTCTGGGAGGAGGGAGGCAGGCCAGGACCTGCCAAAAGACGTGGAGCAGAGTAACGAAGTGATTCCTTGGGACCCCACTAGTATCGGAGAAGGCAGACTGGGGCCCAGAACTTTAGACCTGCAGCAAATAATATGGTTTGGCTGCTCTGCTGCGCAGCTCAGAGACCAGACCTGCTCACCAGCTGGCAAACCTGTGGGGCTGGGAGGGTGATGAGTTGGGGAGGGAGAAGGGAGCAGAAGTGTGGAGATGCAGAGGTGGTAGAATCAAGTCTCTGGTGTCTTGAAGTCTGCATCTCTTTCACACGCTCTCTTAACGTTTTGCAAAGGTTTTGTGTTTGGGCATTTTGGGCATTCACACTTTTCACGTAACGTGTTTTTTTTATTGATCAGAAGAGCCAAAGATTGATATCAGCCTACCACGTGGTAAGCGGCTGCAAGCAAAGGAAATCAAGGAAAGAAAAAAGATCCTGAAGGAAAACCGCCAGAATGCTGAGATGGAAAGAGCAGCGCGACTCCGGACTGGTCTGTGCCTTGCCACCTGCTCTCCCTGCCCCGGCCGCTCTGCGTGCCCAGCTGCCTCCTGCAGCGTTTCTCTCTCCTTGCAGTGCTGATTCCTCTTGATGAAGTCAGAGCTGAGTGGGAGAAGACCAGCGGCCCGTTCCACAAGCAGCGTGTGGCAGAGCACTGCGGGATATTTCGTGACTTGTTCAAGGGGGCCACGTTCACCCCCTGGGTTACCTTGAAGGTGGAGTACAGCCAAGAAGACGAGTACCTCGTGCCAGTCTACTATGGGAACATGGTGACTCCGTCAGAGGTGCGTGAGGGGAGCTGGGATCAACCTCAACCCCATGGGAAGCCTGTGTGTTTCTGTCAGATGCTTCTAATGGGCATTGGTTGTTCTGGGGGTTTTCTTTTACAAGGATATTTCCTTTATGATGAAGGAAATACGTTTCTTGGACACGATAAAGATAGAGCTTTGCAACAGGATCGTTGTCTGTCAGCAGGCTGATGTTTATTAATGCTCTGGGGGGCTCTCCAGGTGGGGCTTGGTGGCATGGCTGTGCCCAGTCTATGTTGCATCCTGGCCACACCAAGTCTGTGGGGTTTGTCACGGAAATTGTGATATGGTCTTGATCACAATTGATTTATCTTGATTGGAACTTGTTGTTTGAGTGATTTGCATTCTCTTCCTGTTGCTCTTTTAGGCTTCCAGTCCCCCTGCAGTGTCATACGAGGCAGATAAAGGCTCCCTCTGGACTTTGTTGCTCACAAATCCAGGTGAGTAGCAAGTTTTTTAAAAACATGTTTAAACTGGGTTGTGTCACTCCGCTGTTGGTTAGCTCCTGTTTCTTTTGGCTGCACAGCCAGACACGATGTGGTATCTGTGCAGCAGGGGTGTAGTATATATGCAGGGAAGGTTGTAGCCTTCCCAGATCTCTAGCACTTGAGAGATGGGACAGCAACACAACAGGACCTGTGTCACCGTGTAGAGGAAACAATTTCCCGGACTCCTATCTTTTGTTTACCTCCAGACTAACTGGGAGGTAGGTTAACTGATGCTGTTCGCTCTGAGAAACCAAGGCACAGTGGAGTGAATTGGCTGACCAAGAAGGCTTTTAAATCTTGGAATTACATCTGTAGAGTTCTCTGCTACTCATTTTAAGCTCAATCCTATAAGAATTACTTACTTTTCTGCTAGGAAAGGAATGCCAGGAGGTCTCAAGCTGCCCACTCAGTTCGGAGTGGGTCTGGGCATTCTCATTTTGGGGTTGATGCGAACACCAGGGTGTCCCTAATTCACCTTTTTCTCTTGTGTGCATTTGCAGATGGACATTTAAGAGAGACAGACTCGGAGTACCTCCACTGGCTGGTGTGAGTACGTCAGAGCAACATGCTCAGGGAAAGTCCAGGTGGAGCAGGCAGAGACATCTCCAACAGAGCTGGGGAATAAGCATTTGCTAAGGCAGTTCCATGGCTTTCTCTGGTGCTTCTGCTATTAGCTTCTGTATTCCTGTGTTCTGCATCCTCCTAAAGATGCAGTAGCTCCAGGTGTTGCTGCTGTTTGGCATTCAAATCACTGGGTGTGATTTTTCTTTCCACTATCTGTTCACTTGTCAAGCAGTGCATGTCATGTCAAAACATAGGACAGAGCGATTTGCAGTCCTGGGTGAATATGCTGGTCTTAATGGAGGGAAATGAATGAATATATAACAAAGTAAACTTCTTTGTGTTCAGGATGAACATCCCAGGCAACGACATCAAGTCGGGTAAGGAGATCTGCCATTACTTGCCCCCCTTCCCAGCCATGGGAACTGGCTACCATCGCTTCATCTTCCTCCTCTTCAAGCAAGACTGCCCCATAGATTTCAGCGAGGATGTTCGGCCGATGCCATGGTAATTCGGGCTTTCACTGGGCAGTTTCACACTTGCTTGGCTTGGCATGTGCTTGTTACTGCTGTGGGAGAGCAGCTCTTTTTAATCTGCGCAGTTGTTTGGGGCTGCTTTGAGTCTGTGTCTCACCTGAAACGAGAATCCCAGCCCTGCAAGCGCTGCAGAGTCCTGTGACTTTAAAACAGGCTGTTAAGAAAATGGTTTGTCCTGCCTGGGGCAGAAATGTGCACATTGCTGGAGAAGCTGGGAGATTTTCTTTGGGTGACTTCCTTTTCTAGCCCCGTTTTATAGTCTCTGGGACGATGTGGGAAAGTAGTTTCCTACCAGAGTGCTGCAGGAAAAGAGATTCACCTCAGCTCTTGTGCTTGTGTCTTATTTCCAGCTACAGCCTCAAAATGCGAACCTTCAGCACGTTCGACTTCTACAGAAAGCACGAGGACGTGATGACGCCAGCAGGGCTGGCCTTTTTCCAGTGTCAGTGGGACAGCTCTGTTACTAAGATCTTCCATCAGCTTCTCAGTAAGAAATGCAGCATGCAGGGATGCTGGAAGGGGCCTGTTGTGGGCTGGGATGTGGCCCTGTGGGCAGCACACAGTCGGTGAGCGAGCTGTTGGCTGTAGGCTCTTGTTTGGTCCTGTCACTGGTCTAGCCTGTTGCAGCACAGGCTGGGTACTTAATGAACCTTCCACCAAACTAACAGCAGCCTGAGCAAACAACCTCTAAAAGGCTGTTTCAAATGAGCATTTTAAAATAACAGCATGAGAACCTTCACTGGGACGTGCTTGACCAGCCCTGATCCTGTGTGTGCATGGGGGGGCCTTGCTGGTGAAGGGAAGGGCCTGGGGTTTGGACCTGAGCTGTCTTGCTAACATTCTGCATCTCCCGTTTACAGATATGAGAGAGCCTGTGTTTGAATTTGTGCGGCCGCCCGTTTACCATCCTCCACAGTTAAAATTCCCACGCCAGCAGCCTCTGAGGTACCTGGACAGATACCGAGACACTGAGGAGCCCACCTATGGCATTTACTAGGGACCCGGACTCCTCTGGAGGTGCTCTGGTGTACACTGGGATGCCAGCCAGGCAGGTGGGGCTGATGGCTCCCCTGCATTCACACAGCCGTGCAGCTGGGAGCCATCTGCACTTCTGGAGGGAAATGACAGTCTCAGCCCTTCGGCTCCTGGTTTCCCTGTGCTGGCAGCGCTGGGGGCAACAGGAGTTCGCAGTGCTGGCAGCTGTGTGGTCAAAAGGCTCCTTAACGAGGATGTTCATAGATGAAAGCAAATCCATGGCCAGGCTGAAATCTCGCTGCTGATCCTGTAGCAGAGCTGATGGGTAAGGGTGGCAGGGTAGAGGCTCCCCAGAGATGCTCTGCCTTATTTCTCTGCAAGGGTCAAAGTTCTTCTTTTGCCTGTTTGTGGAACAGAGCCAGGCCAGCCTGGATTTTCTGTTCTTACGTGCTATGGTTCAGGACTGTGTCAGCTTTCATTTGTGCAGTCCTCTTAAAGAGATGAGTCTAATTAAACACACTCTGAGCAATGCTGGCAGAGCTGTCTTTATTGGGAAAAGCGTGGTGTCCCAGCCAGCTGGCACAGAGCTGGGGAGCTCAGCAGGGTGCAGGGGAGAAGGGCAACCCTTCCCTTAGTTGGGGTCACTTTCCACTCTTGGATGGTGTAGCACGGGAAGAGTGCAGGTACACGGGTGGTAAACATGCACAAGGTCAGCATTTGTGGAGCTGGCTTCTCCCAACAGCTATCCAAGCGTGCGGACCTCTGCCTCCTTCCCCTCGCTCCCCAGACAGCAAGTACCCGGTGGGAGTAGGTGGGGTAAAAGCAGATCTGCAGGGGTTGGGGCAAATGCGCAGTGGTGGCCTGTCACTCTGCTGCTGCCAGTCCCGTACCCAAGTTGTGCAGAGACTCTGCTTTCTGCTGTGCTCTGCGGGGCTCTCTGCGTCCCGTTTAAACCCCCAAACGCCGACATGCTCTTGCTGTGCCGCTGCCTGTTCCCAGTAACATTTTCTGAGGTTCCCCCTTCCTCAGGAAATGAAGAGCCTCCAGCAAACAACTAAGATTGTGCTGAAATGCCCCCCGCTGCTGTTACCAGCTACACACCCGAGCTCCCTGAGCTCTCCTCCTGCCCTGAAGGGTTCTGGGGTCTGGTTTAAGCCAGGGTGAATTAGCTGGTGGGGTGATCATAGTGGGAGCGCAGGTGTCCCGCTGTGCCAGCAGACACACAGGTTGTGTTACACTCCTCTCTTAGCTTTGAATATTTGGTCAGAATTTGCAGATTCGGCTCAAAGAAATGTTTTGGGGGCTGAAGTTGTGCTGGGACATGCAGGG
This sequence comes from Falco cherrug, assembly GCF_023634085.1. Lineage (NCBI taxonomy): Eukaryota > Metazoa > Chordata > Aves > Falconiformes > Falconidae > Falco > Falco cherrug. The sequence continues at coordinate 119,585,224 of NC_073697.1, forward strand.
AGGTGTAACAGATCCCAAGTCACCTGAGTCCAGGGGTGGTCTAAGGGGTGACTCTGAGCCTGCCTGTGGTATGGAAACTGTGCTCCGACCTCCCAGCAGCCCACCAGTGAGCGCCACAGCTGCAGCACAGACCTCCCCGCTTGCCCTCGCCTGCGTGGGTGAAAGCAAAGCTGCGCCACACGTGTGGGGAGGCTGCAGAGCTGTTGTGAACAGGCCATCCTGCCAGCGTTCGGCTGCCTGGGAGCGTGCGCGCAAGCGATAGCACGCCTGAGAGGGTGAGGAGATAAGGTCTGGCCTGGAGACTTGGGAGCTCTTTCTCCAGAGACTGAACTGTATGAAGACAAGGTGAAGCTGTGCTGTGCACAGGCGCCACAACTGCCCCTGGGCAGAAGACTCCGCCTGACTGATTGTGCAGATGACATCTGTCTTGTGTTTCGGAGTGCTGATGCGCACGGGTGTTGCAAGGAACCTCGTAGGAAAAGGAGTGGTGGGTGAGCATGGGGGCATGTGCAGACAGCAGGAGCTGTAGTTTAATATGGAAAGATGCAAGGGTGGAATGTGGCCCTGGCTGGCTCCTGGCATGTGTCACAGCCCTTGTCACTGCAGGGGGAGGTGACATGCAGCTGCCGGCAGCAGTGGGTGCCCCTCCCTGCTGGTTCCCAGGCTGGCAGATGCCAGGAGAGCTGTACTAGGGTCTCTGTGCCAGGGAGGACTGCCACACTCTGCCTGGGGGCCCGGCCTGGCACAGGTGAGGGTGCCAGGAAGATCCCTGAAAGGGCAAAAAAGGAGTGAAATCAAATGATACATCGTATATGTAGCCGTGCAAACGTGTTCACAAAAATGTACATTGCTCTGAATGTTGTCAGCCTCTTGCATGTGTCTCCTTGTGCTTTGATGCAGCATTTCATTCTCTCCAGAGCCTCCTGCAGCACTTCACAGCTCTCCCTGTTCCCGGGGGAGCAGCTCCAACCCTCCCATTGCCTCCCCGGCGTGTGGCACAGCCAGCATGGCCAGGGGACACCCACTGGGTGTCTCTTTAAGAGCATGCCTGGCTCGGAGCCCTGACCCGCCTCTGGGCTCAGCGTCACTGTTCCTTCCTCCACTGCACAGCCGAGTTTCTATTTCCCCGGCTTCCTACACTGGCTTCTTTCCACCATCACCCCGCTCCCCAGCGCAGCTCCCCGGCACAGCTCCCCGGCACGGGTAGGATGGCATTGCCTGTCTCACAGAAACTGGAGGAGAAGCTGCTGTGCTCCATCTGCCTGGAGCTCTTCAGGGTGCCTGTCACCTTGCCCTGTGGGCACAACTTCTGCAAGTGCTGCATCAGCGACCACTGGCGCAAGCAAGAGCAGGCACCTGCCAGGGCCAGCGAGGGCTACACGTGCCCGGAGTGCCGCAGGGCCTTCGAGCAGTGCCCAGAGCTGGAGAAGAACGTCACCCTGTGCAAAGTGGTGGAGCTGGCGCGAGATGGTGAGGCGCGGGTCTCAGGCCCAGAGAGGTGTGAGGTGGCCCATGGCGAGCTGTGCCCGCAGCACGGGCGCCCGCTGGAGCTGTACTGTGAGGATGAGCGGCGGTGCATCTGCTCGGTCTGCACCGTCCAGCAGTGCCAGCAGCACCGGCGGGTGCTTTTCGAGGAGGAGCGTGCTAAAAAGCAGGTAGGACGATGGGTGGCAGGACTGGGGTGATGCGGGGGGTTGAGCAGGGGGAGTCACAGCAGCTCAGGTGTGGCATGACATCCGCAGCCACTGTGCTGTGCCCTGCTGTGGGGACATGATTTGGCTCCATGTGATGAGCTGTGCCTGGCCTCAGCTGAACAGGGTCTGGCGTGGGCTCTGGCCAGGGAAATGCCGCCAGTACCTGGATGCTCCCCGAGAAACCAGGGGCTGTCAGGAGCAGCGGAGAGCTGGGTAAATCCAGCAGTACCAGGTGAACAGTGCCATGTGTGACTGTGACCCCATCATCTACAGGAAAGAGCTGAAAAAGGGGTGAAAGACAGCACAGGGTTTCACTCCTCAGCGACCCTGGGCACAGCCTCTCCCCCTTCCAAGCTGCCTCCTTCCCTGCCTTGTCCTGCGGCCCTGGGAGGGCTCCCGGGGGCCAGGTGGGCAGCAGTGTCCTGCACTGTGGGATGTTGGTACTTCCCTTTGCAGGCCCTCTTGAGAGAGTCCCTGGAGAAAGCCCAGGAGGAATCGGAGAGGATTGAACAGGTGATGCAGAAGCTGGAGGAGCAAACACGCAACATCAAGGTAACGCTGCACTCGTCTGTGCTGGGCACATGGGTTGGGAACACGCTGTCACTCATGGCTTTTCCCTACCCAGAACTCCTCCGAGGGGCTCAAATCGGTGATTCTGAGCAAATTTGCTCTCCTGAGGAAAGCTCTGGAGGATTTCCAGTGGCAGACGGTGGCCAGGATAGAGCAAGAGAAGGCTGCAGCGCTGGGACGTGTGGGGGAGGACTGGAACCTCCTGAAGGACCACCTGGATGTCCTCAGCCAGCACAAGGAGAGGGCTCAGTGCCTGCTGGCCTGCCCTGACGACAGGACCTTCCTCCAGGTACTATCCCGGCTCCATGTCCGTCCCCCCCCCTTCCTGGGCACTGCTGGCCCCATGCCCTTTCAGTGAGAGCAGAGATGTGCTTGACCCCTTTCCCAGGTGGGACACATCTTCAGCCTGGATCCACAATGTGATGGGGCTGCAGGGAAGGGCTGCTTTTGGGGGGGGGTTCCCTGAAAAGTTGGGGGGGCAATGCTGGATTGGAGCAGGTGGTGCTGCCTGCAGGGCTATGGGGAGCACCTCCCACCCCAAAACTGCTCAGCAAGGCTCTTCCACTGCCAGCAAAACACAAAGTCCACAAAACACCAAGTGCCACAGCCTCTCTGCTCCCCTCAGCCTGACCTTTCTCTGCGAATGTCCCCTGACCCTGTGCGCCAGTCACACCTAACAGCAGATGTTTTGGGGATGTCCCTGTCACCCGCTGAGGAGATGCAGCGTGTGCAGGTAGGATTCAGAGCTGCCAATCCTCTCCAGGCCGGTGCATGGGCATCTGTTTGTCTGTCTGCAGGAGTTCCCCCTGATCCCAGCTCTGGAGAGCCCAGAGGCACTGCTCTCGGTGGAATTTGATGTGGCTGACGTGGTGAAGCCCTTTGCTGAGATCCTTACTGACATCTCCAGGCTCCTGCTGGAGGACCTGCCCTGCTCTGTGGCCCCCAAAGCCCCTGACCCCGTTGGCCAAGGTAACCCTTCTGCTCACAGGGCCACCCCAAAGGGCTTCAAGTCATCCCAAACCACAGCCTGGCCCATGTCACTGTGCTGGGGACACAGCTGCCAGGCACATGGGGTTGGGATGGGGGCACGCATCTACTGATCAGCAGATGGGTATTGATGGAGGGGGGATGAGCTGGGTGGCTTCCCTGTGACCTGTTCTCACTGGCAATGCCAAGCCATGGTTGCGTGTGCCCATTTCCGGGCTTGGATAAGATGGATTTCCTCCTCCTTCCATCAAAGCTAGAAAGGAACAAGTTTTTGGGTGTCATCACTCAAAATGCCTATTCCCATCCTCCACAGGCCCAGCACATCCCCTGGGGCCAGTGGTGAAGGTGGTGGCCCCTGTCCAAGAGTGCCAGCTCCAAACTCAGCTTCTGAAAGGTGAGGAGCACGTAGGGGTCTGGAGGGACAGCACCCTGCTGGGGTCCTCAGCAGGCAGAGATTTCACCAAGCTGGGCTCTTCACTGGGAGGAGGGTGGTTGTGGCTGCAGGGACAGGGGTTCCCTCCCTGGCTCTCCCAATCCCTCTCCCTAAATGCGGAGGAGGATGGTGCAGGGCTGGGGTGGATGGGCTGGGGGACACTGCATGTCTGGGAAAGGGCTCGATAGGGGGATTAGCAGCACTAGGAACAGTTTTCCGTGGAAACGGGCTGCCAGTGCCTGGCACCAGGTCAGTTGCTGCCCTGGATTTTGCCCCATTCTCCATCCTCTCCTTTTCACCCGCTTCGGGCATCTTGCCCAGCCAGGAGTGATGTGCCTGTTCCTGATGACCCATATTTAGACACATGCCTTGCTGCAGGCAGGCAGGCACTGTCAGCAGCTGGGAAGCGAGCACCCAGAGGGATGTGTTATGGGCTGCTGGGCACGGCACAGCACCAGTCCAGAGCCCTGCCTGCAGAGTCCTGCCTGCAGTCATTGCTCTCTATCCAGGGATATAGCTCTAGAGCTCCCAGCCATGGTTCTTCATGTCCCCATCCCACTCTAGTTCCTTAGGGATTTCCTCAACGCTCCTTTTCCCATCTCCTCCCGGTTGGGAAGAGGGCTGGATAATGTTTAGAGTGTGTTGGTCATGTCACTCTTGTTAGGCTTGATGCCTATGGGACCTTCAAGGATCCCTTCCCTCAGGCCCCACAAAATGTTTTCAGGGTTATTAATAGGACCAAAAAAAATTATTTATGGGCAGCAGGCATGAACCCAGCATAGCTGGGTTGTTTCAGGGGGAAGGTGAGGTGCTGCTGGCTGATAAGTGCCTGTGGCAGGTGGAGTTATCACAGCCCGTGCAGAGGAGAGTGACTCCCAGCAATACAATATTTGCTCACTTAACACCTGGTTTTCTCCCCCTCTCCACACTCACACTCATATTTTTTGCTCTTAAAACCAAGCACATCTCTCCCAAAATGACCGCGGAGCCACTGCTGCTTGCTGGCTGTGAGCTGGGTTGTGCAAGGACCACGTGAGGCATCGCGTCTCGGTGCCTCGCCAGCCTTTTCTGGGCTGGTTCCGTTCCTTCCAGCAGGCGGGTGGGCAGGTATCGCATCTCACCCCGCTCCCCCTCCCTTCCAAACGTGCTACACCTTGTTCCCTTCTATTTTGGGAGCCAGCCCTTCACAGTTTAAACCGCACCACCACTGGGGGGGTTCACACCAAGGGCGTAAAGGTCTGATGATGCATTTCAGCCCCATCCATGCCGTTGCTCTTCCCAGACCACCGCAACCTGACCTTTGATCCCAAGACAGCCAACAAGTACCTGGAGCTGTCAAAAGGTAACCGGAAAGCCAAGCATGGCCTCAGAGCCATCTGCGAGCAGCAGGAGCAGGGACCTCGCTTCAAGCCCTGGCAGGTGCTGTGCACGCAGGGCTACGGCCACGGCCACCACTACTGGGAGGTGCAGATCTCCAGCCACTCCATCATCCTGGGGGTGACCTACCATGGTCTCCCCTGGGAGCAGCAGCAGGGCCACAAGTTCAACATTGGGCTGGATGGGGGCTCATGGGGGCTGCAGGTGCTTGAGGATTGCTACCTGGCCTGGCACAAGGGCCGGGCAGAGAAAATCCGGGGGCAGCTGTATAAGAACCTGGGGGTCAGCCTGGATTACAGCAAGGGCGTCCTCTCCTTCTACGGCCTCGGGGAGAGGACGCAGCTCATCCACTCGTTCCACAATGTCTTCACTGAGCTCCTCTATCCTGTCTTTTGGCTGTGTGAGGGGCGAGCGGTGACGCTGAGTCGGAGGGACTGAGCCGGGGCCCCCACGCTGCTCCTTTAGCCAGGCCAGCAACCCCCAGGCTGTGCTGTGACCGAGCTGCAGCCGGAGGCTGTCATGTTGCAAGTGGGACCCCAATGCTGAGGCAGGAGTGAGGTGCAGAGTTTTAACAGAAGCTGATGAGAAGAGGCATGCAAATTAACCCATCTGATTTGCAAATGCAAATATCATGCTGATTACACAGGGCAGGGGAGAGCATGCAGAGCTAAAGGACCATGCCCTCGTGGTGGGGATGGAGTCCCCTGTCACTGTGCGTGGGGGCACGTGTGAGTGCCTGTCCCTGCAGATGGGGTGAGGGAGTGGGATAGGGAGGGTGAAAGAATTGGGTTTTTCCTCTTTTTTCTATCCCTAGCAAACCTCCCAAGCCTGGAGAAGATTTGGGGTGAGGGGGACTCCAGAGGGGGTGCTGCAGCCATGGGGTGCTGTGGAGCAATGCAGAGGGAGCCCTGTACTCCTCCAGCCCCACATGCAGGCAGGTCCTTCTCCCCCAGCCTCTTCCTGGTCCCCTCTTGCCACTCCCAGACATGGCAGAGCAATTTTTTAGGGTGTCACGCTGCAGTTGCTCTTTGTACAAAGCTGCTTTCCCCAATAAAGTTCTGTTTTCCTACTGGTTTCACCTTGGTGCTGGTGGGAGTCATGGGACCAAGCAGCACTGGGGGTAGGGGGGGATGTGGGTGCCCCTGCTCGTGCATCCATCCCTGCAGATCCCCATCCTGCCCCTCTGCACCCTCACGGGACCAGCAACAGGAACCAGCCCCAGGTAGTGAGAACTAGAAGGTGCTTTATTTACGATAGCACTGTGATAAGGAAACCTGGTTTCCTATGGCTCTGCCCCAGCGTTGGTTGGGCACAGAAGAAAATCCAAAGCTTTGATTGAAGCTTTTCCAAGGGTGAGACCGCAGGTCGGGCATCTCCTCTCACCCCCACAGGGATGCTGATGAGGACTAACGGGGCAAAACTGGGTGCTGGGTTCAAAAGTGCTGAGCAACGTGTGGGGAATGACTCACTTCCACTTGTATTCTTAGGGGGGAAAGGGCTTAAAAGGATCAATCCCCTTCTTCGAGGATGGATGCGATTTGCCTTGCTGTGCTTCCTCCTTCACTTCGCACCTACCCCCTCCTCTCAGCCCTGTCCTTGGGTGGGACCTTGGGCTGGCATGGACCCTGGAGCTTATCCAAGCCAAAAAATTGTCTCTGTACCCTGCACAGGAGGTGTCTGGAGATCCCATGTTTACCAGCCACGTCCTCATACCAGAAGCACTTTGGTATCTCCCCATCCCCATCCCTGCCAGGTGCCTGCCAGCTCCTGCTGGGTCCCAGAGGAAGAGGGGGACAGGGGCTGCAGCCCCTTTTGGCCATGGGAATGGCTGCCATGGGTCTGTGGGCACGAGGGCTGGCAGAAAAGCGCCTGCACCTATGCACTGGGAGGGCTCAGGACCCTCTATGGGGCCACAGGGCAGGGCACAGATCCTGGGGGGCAGTGGGGTTGCAACAGCTTGTAGCAGCAGTTCCCGGGGAGCAGGGGATGCTTGCTGGGGGGCATTGGAATGGACTGGCAACAGCTGCCCTGGATAGGAGATTTGTCGGGCGAGATGTGGCAGCTACTCCGGGCAGCAGAACCCCGGCGAGGGTCCAGATCCCAGTGGGCTGGATCCTTTGGGTGGTAGTAGACTGGGTAGGGAACCAGTACTTCCTCAGCAGGGTGGTCCCCCGAGGGGGGGAGTTCATCTCCCAGAAGGCAGCAGATGCCGGGGACGGGGTCCAGATACCCGGCGAGGGGAGGAGCGGATCCCGGAGGTGAGACCCTGCCCGGGGGGCGGGTGATTTGGGACCGGGGCTGGGGGGGCGGCAGACCCCCGGCAGCTGCGGGGAGCCGAGCGGGCAGCTCCGGGCGCGGGGAGGCGGAGCGGGCGGGCGGGGCGCGGTGGCCGCCCGCCTCCCGCCGGGGCCGGGGCCGGGGCCGGGGCTGGGGCCGGGGCGGGCGGTGGGGCCGGCTCGGTCGGGGCGCTCAGGGATGGAGACCGCGCCCGGGAGCGCCCCGACGTCCTCCGCCGCGGCGTTGCGGCTGGCGCTGGCGGCTCCGGGGCTGCCCGACGGTCCCTTCGGCTGCCCCATCTGCCTGGACCTGCTGAAGGACCCGGTAACGGTGCCGTGCGGGCACAACTTCTGCCAGGGCTGCCTGGGGGCGCTCCGCCAGCGGCCGGGCCCCCCCGACGGCAGCGGCGGGGCGGGCGGGGCTGCCCGCTGCCCGCTCTGCCAGGAGCCCGTCCCCGCAGCCTTGCGGCTCCGCAAGAACCGCGCCCTCTGCGAGGTGCTGCCGCTGCTGGCGGCCGCCGCCGCCGGTTCGTCCCCCCCGTCCCCTGCCGCCGTGTCCCCGATGGCGCCGGGAGCCGAGGAGGAGGATGCGGCGCGGGAGGAGGGAGCGGCGGTGCTGTGCGACGTGTGCCCGGCGGGGTCGCGGGTGGAGGCGGCACGATCGTGCCTGGTGTGCCTGGCCTCCTTCTGCGGAGCCCACCTGGAGCCCCACCGCCGGGCCCCCGCCTTCCGCGCCCACCGCCTGGTCGCCCCGCTGCGGCGGCTGGAGGAGGGTCTCTGCCCCCGCCACCTCCAGCCCCTCGACGGCTTCTGTCGCACCGAGCAAACCTGCGTCTGCGCCCGCTGCCGTGCCCACGAGCATCGCGCCCATGACGTGGTGCCCCTCGAGCGGGAGCGCGAGCACAAGGAGGTGCGTGGGGTAGCGGGGGGTGGGGGGGGGCGTGGGGGTCCCCACGCGGGGATTACCCCAGCTGTGCTGGTGAGACCCTGCTATGGGGGTGCCCGATGGGGTGCAGGGCCCATGGGGCATCCTGGGTGGGGAGAGCGCAGCACCCCTGGGGGGCTCATGCTGCACCCACATCCCCACGGGGAACCTAATCGCGGTCCCTACGTGGGGGGTGTGCAGGTGTAGCACGGGTGGGATGTCATCTGTGGGGTGGGTGCTGTAGCCCTCCCCCCTTGGGGTTCCCCACACCAGCATGGGGGGCTCATGAACAAGGTGCTATGCCGTCAGGGCACCCTGCAGGATGGGGACAGGCATGAGGGGCAGACCCACTGCCAGCCAGCCCATGGGGTTTTGTCCCACTTCAGGGCCGAACTCGCAGTCCCCGTGGGTGCAGGGCTGGGGGCGAGGGCGCCTGGGACACCCCACCGTGGCCACCCCCGCGGTCACGGGGCACCCGCCTTCTCCGTCTTGTTCCCACAGCTTCGTCAAGGCACTTTTTCTCAGCGCGCTGGCAGCCTGCCCGGCCGCTGCTCTTGCTCTTTCAGGCCTTTGTGTCCTGGTGTTTTGGCAGTGGGGTTTTTTCCGTCACTCCCATTCCCAGATGGGGCTGAGTCACCTCCTAGATTCGCAGCCACGAGCCTCCTCGGGAGCCGGGGCTCCAAGCCCAACGTGGTGCTGCCGTTCTGGGCAGTGCTGCCTCAAATACGGGAGAGGCCTCTGCAGGGCTGTAGGCAGGTGGGAGCCTGTGAGGCTCACGGCATGGTGGCAGCTCCACATTGGCATGGGGCATCTGGAGATCTTGGGGGGGTGAGAGGGTGTTGTTTTTTCCAGGGGAGAGGTTGGGGGCTGCAGACATGCTGGCAGGGAGCACAGCAGCAGCACTGAGCCAGCTCCCACATCCTCATGGGCTCTTGGGACAGCAGGAAAACCCTTTTTCTGGCATTATTAGTCATCAAGTTCCTCAAAATAGAAAGTGTGTGTGATCCCAGCCCCAAGAAGCTGTTGAGCCTCAGCACACTGCTTAACAGCACCTGCACTGCCTCTGTGACTGCTCTCTGCCACTGCCCTCGCGCTGCGGAGTGGGAAGGATGGATGGGGAAAGCACATGCTCCCCCTCACGGGGCACAAGCACCACAGGGGGCTGAGCACTGAGGGGGGAGCTGCCCCAGTTGGGGAGTGTAGTGCCCTCCTGGCTCCCAAGGGACCTGTCCTCGTGATGGGCAATAGCTGGCGCCAACAATAGCCTGTCAGGAAACTCCACGTTCGGACGGTGCTTCCTTTGCAGCCGCGCAGCACCCTGTGCTCCCGGGCTGGTTTGCTTTCCTCCTAACCAGAACCCTCCAGGGGACTCAGCGCTGCATTTCTGAGCGCTCCGGGTCTGCCTTTCCGCACCAGTCCCAGGTGGATTTTTTGCAGCCTTGGGTTACACACGGAGAGTGTGCGGCTTAGCTGCGCTTGCTGCGAGCACTGCCCAATGGTTTTGGTTTCAAATTCCTATTTTGTTTGGTTTCTGCTGGGACCAGGGTGGGGAGTGTGGAGCTGGCCATGACCCTTTGCAGCCTGGCTGCTCCTTTAGATTTCCAGCTGAGTGAGAAGGGGTGTTCACAGGTTGGTTGTTGCAGGGGAAAAAAAAGGGAAACAAGTTGTGATTCCCCTTGCACCCTCCACCCAAAGCCTGACAGCAAGGTCACGGTCAGAGGTGGGGCTGTGGGTTTTACTTAGGGATGAAGCTGGGTCCCCCATGCCTCCTGCTGCTGGGGTCAGGGGGCAGAGCTCAGCACTTGTCCTTCATGTCCGCAGGCCCAACAAGCCAAATTCCTCAGCGATGCGGAGAATGAGCTGGAGGAGCTGGCAGTCACCATTGCGCAGGCCAAGAAGATGGTGGAGCTCATTAAGGTGACTCTGCGATGGCTTCGGTCCCTTAGCATGGTTCTGCTGGGCCGGGGAGCAGATGCGAAGGGGCCGTTTTGGGGCACATGGGGGGTGGAGGTGGTGGTCACAGGGGAGTAAGTGCTCTGTAAAAAGATGGTGACCCTGGCAAGGAGCCATGAGGATTCTCGCTCCTCATTTCTGCTGACCCTCATGGTATCTCTCGTTGCTTTCATCTGCAGCCTGAAAGGAGAGACAGGGCAAGGACCGTGCCAGGGTGTCTTCCAGCTCTTGCACTTTCTTTCCCCAGGCTCACAGGGGTTTTGGTCCCCTTTGGCCCTTGTGCAAACGTGTCACTTCACAGAGCTGAGAGCTGGGTGCTGCGTGGGGGACAAGGGTGTCCCTCGCCTGCAGGAGGTGACTCTGGTCTCTCTCTCCCTGCACTCAGGGTGCCGCCACGAAGGAGAGGGAAAGAGTCGAGAAGCTCTTTGCAGAAGCCTCTGAGGCCCTGGCGACCTTCCAGAAGGAGGTGGCCAGTTTCATCGAGGATGGGGAGCGCTCCATGCTGGGGGAGGCCGAGGCCGATCTCCGCTGGAAGGAGGAGAGACGAGCCAAGCTGGCCCAGTGCAAGCAAAACCTGGAGAATGTCCCCAGCACCGACACCATATACTTCCTTCAGGTGCCTGGGTGGGATGGGGCAAGGAGAAGGAGCTGATGACATTGTCTTTCGGGGGTTTGGCCCATTTCATGTGGAGCTGGGTGCCCGAGCCCTGGGGTGTGAGGCCTGCAGAGTCTCACTCCTGTTGGCACAGTCCTCTCCTCTCCTTGCTCCCAGGGGGACTGGGTGGCCAAGACTTTTTCCTCCACCACCCCCACCTCCATCCTGGCTGTGACTCAGGAGAAGCTGATGTGCTGCCCAAGCTGAGTACCTAGGTGTGGGGGGCAGAGAGCGAGAGGTCGGGGTGCCCCTCTGCCACCCCCCCTTCCTGGCAGACTAGCAAGGGACCTTTTTGGGAGGAGATGCTGCTCCATGTGAGGTGGGCATGGTCTGGGTCCAGGTTTGAAAGAGAGCAAAGGCACCAGGAACGCGTGGGCAGGAAAGTGCTCTCCTCCCTTATGCAAGGTTGTCCTTGGGCCAAGTCCTGTGAGCTGCCAGTTCCCAAATCCTCTGGGGCAGGGTGGGGTTGTGGAACAAGAGACAACTTCGGCTTGTTTGAAACCTCCTGAAACTGTCTTTTTGGCTCAGGAATTTCAAGCCTTAAAAGTAGCCATGGAAGAAAACCTCTCCCCGGCTCTGAGCTTCCAGAATGAGCTGAACTTCACCAAATGTACCCAAGCCGTGGGTGCTGTGAAGGATGTGCTGTCCGCTGCCTGCAAAACCCAGTGGGACCACTTGCAGGGGAAAGGAATGGATGGGCTGAGTTACCAGGAGATGGAGGAAGGTTTGTGTTCACCCAGCCCCTCTGCCCGGAGCTCATCCTGTCACCCCTTGTCCTCCTGTGTACGTGGGAGATGCCTGCAGGCTCAGTGGCCCCTGCAAGCGCTGGCCCCTCTCCCTCCAGCCCTGCAAGCTGCCCGGCACGGTTGTGCTGCACGTTGCACAATCCCTGTCTGGGCTTACGGCTTGTCTTTGAGGTTTTATGAATTTTTCCACGGAGACTGGAGACTGGAGAGGCAACAAACAGCCTGGGAGTTAGGCAGGGCTCTGCGGGACGAGGCAGGTGGCCAAAGCGGCCTCTCGTGAAAGGGAACTCTTTCTTCCCAGGACAGACGATCTTCTTCAGGGGGCAGTCTGTGGTCTCCCAAACCTGCCAGGGTTAGAAAGCTGATGTGGCAGCTTTCTGCCATGTTCTCTCATTTAGCCTGAGCTCTCTCCTCTTGTTTTCTCAGATGCCCGTGGGAATTGCAGCAGGTTCCTTGCCCCACCTGCCCACCTCCCTGGGGTGGCAAAGGTGACGCCTGTCCTTTCCCGTGTCCAAGCTGGCAGGGTTGCGCAGGGGGAGCCAGGGGTGCTGGCTGGGGCTTGGGGGCCACAGCAGCAGGTAGCATTGGGGTGTCAGGCCAGGGGTGATGCTCCATTAACACCCTTGTTTGTGGCATCAGTTTCTTTGTTGATGGCAAACCCTCCCGTTCCTGTCTCTGCAGCATTGGCCGAGTCCCGATTTCCAGACAAGTCAAACAATCCCGCCTGCCTGGAGAGCCGCGATTACTTCCTGAAATGTAAGTGAAGGACTTTTGCTTTGACAGTTGTTGCTAAGGTCCATCTTCCCTTTCCTCTTTCTCAGTGGGCCAGCTCCTTCCCGCATGCCCTGCCTGTGCTGGTCCCAAGGTGACAGCTGGCAGGAGCACTGCCGCCACCAGAGGAAATATTGCTCAGCTAACAAGGAAGGCTCCTTGCTTTCCTGACAACAGTCATAATTTGTTTAGGTGATTTTTTTCCCCCTCCTTGTCTGTGGTTCTGCTGGACCAGCTGCCAGGGGGCTGCAGATGTACTGTGTCATTTCTGCTGCCTTGCAGCTCTTGACAAGTTGGATCCTCTGTTAAATTGAATCAGAGTTTGTGCGTGCATCTGCCTTGTTTACTGCAGAGCAGCGGCCTGATAAGGGTCAGCTTCAGCAGCAGCAAGCAGAGGGATAATTCAGTGGCCGAGCAGAGACAGTGGGGCAGAAGGGGCTGAGGCTGGAGGGTGCAGGGCTGGGCTTGGGGTCCAACACCCTGCATGACCCTCCACAGCCTTAGAGGAGTTATGGGGTCACCTACTGAGATGTCCCCAGTGGACAAGATCTGCCCCAGCAGCACCAGTGCACCCTGTGGGGAGGGCAGCAAAGGCTGGGCTCAAGCAGGGTGTGCTGTGCCGCTGCTCTAGGGTTTGGACATGCTGTGGGTTCAGACCTGCAACGCAGTCAGCAGCGATACATGTCCAGGGCTGTTCCCACTGGACATCCCCTCTGTTCGGGATCCAGTGGCGGTTCTCACTGGCCCCCCACGCTGGGGGTTGCCTCTGCTCCTGTGGGAGCCATAGGGCAGCGAGAGCCAACTACAAGGAGCAGTTGGTTTGTAGCCATCATGTGCCTGGCTGGTCTCCTGTATTCTTGGGGTCCCTCCCTGCCGTGGTTGGTTGTGGTTGCCTGAAACCTGCTTTTTTATGGAATGCTCCTACTACCACTGTCAGGTGGATCCTCTGATGTCTGGTATCATGGCTGAGCTCATGCAGCAGCCCCTGTACTCTGTCCTCTGCCAGGTTACCTGCATTCATCCTGCTTATGGGAAGTGTCAACTCTTTCAGCTCCTTATCCTCATCGGCTGAGATTGGCCTAGGGATTTAAAAGCAAGGAGACAGAGTGACGGTAGAATTCAGAACGGATTGTGCTAACCACTGAAGTCTGGAGCAGGGCATCAGAGCAGGGAGAGCTGGGGGGATGTCTACCTGTTTCCCTCCTCATCCTCATGTCTCCTTCTTGCCCTGCACAGTTGCCTTCATCATTGACCTGGACAGTGACACGGCTGACAAGTTCATCCAGCTGTTTGGCACCAAAGGGGCCAAGCGGGTGCTGTGCCCCATCCCCTACCCGGAGAGCCCGACTCGGTTCATCAACTGCGAGCAAGTGCTAGGTTTGAACCTCATGAACCGGGGCAACTACTATTGGGAGGTGGAGCTCATCGATGGCTGGGTCAGCATCGGTGTCATCGCCGAGGACTTTGACCCCCGAGAGTCCTACAACCGTGGCCGCCTGGGGCGGAACGAGAAGTCCTGCTGCCTGCAGTGGAATGGACAGAACTATGTGGCCTGGTTTGGTGGCTTTGAGTCTGTCATCCAGCAGCCATTTTTCCACACAATTGGGGTTTTCCTGGAGTACTCGGAGAAGGCCCTGACCTTCTATGGAGTCAAGGACTCCAAGATGACCTGCCTGCAGCAGCTCAAGGTCTCCCATTTTGCCAAGGGTCAGTTTGACCCGTTCCAGAACAAGATCAACCACCAATTTGCCTCGCTTTTCTTGTGCAAGCTGAAACCAGCCTTCTTCCTGGAGAGCGTTGATGCCCACCTGCAGATCGGGCCACTGAAGAAAGATTGTGTTTCGGTGCTAAAGCGTAGGTAACTGCCAGGCGAGCGGGAGCACGGGAAGACCCAGAAAAGTCTCTCCTGCAGTGTATTGCTGCTGTCATGGCTTCTTTTTGGTAGTGTTGTATTTCTTTGTGGCAGCCTTCCTTCCTTGCTCTGTGCTTTTTGTGACCCAGGGGTGGATGAAGCTGCCTGGTGGGCAGAGCCGTGGGCTGGGAGCCAGGAGGGAGCTGGATCCCAGTGCCGGCTCTGCTGCTGGGCTGCTGAGCAAACTTGGGCGAGTCTCTGTGCTGCTCCCTGCCCCTCAGTTTCCCTTTCTAGACGTCAGGGATCACGACACAGCCTTTCTTGGTAAAGTGTATTGCTCAGGAGCAGTGCCACATAGATTTGAAGCTGTATCTTGGCCAGCTGCCGGGCTGCCCTGTCCCTGTCCTTTATATCTGCTCATGCTGCCCTGGTGACTTGCACAGATGCTCTGCTTTGTGCCTTATCTCGGTCTCTGTGTCACGGGTGCTTTTTTTAAGCGCTGGCTCATCGACATCTTCCACATGCTCCTCATGAAGTGCCTTTGAAGTAGCAAGCCCAGCGTGGACCGGGTGAACCCCCAAAGCAGATGTGGTTGCTTCCCCCGTGCTTGCATCACTGTTGTGCCTTGGCGTGGGTGAGCTGGGTAGCAGGGTGCTCCGTGGCGGCTGGGATCCAGAGGAGCTCAGCTGGGCAATATGCTGCGGTGATGCAGTACCTCTCCTTGCAGGGCTGACCACCCATTAGTGCTGCAAACATGAAACGAGGATCTTTGCCCTTGCTCACAGTGCAGCTGGTGGGTATATTGAATGCTGGTCTGTGGGCAGGCTCATGTGGGAAAAGCCATGGTCCCATGCGTGTTGGAGCCCCACGGCCACGGGGCTGTTCCCAACACAGCCAAAAATCCCAGCTGGGAAAGGGGAGCAACTTCCTGCCGAGAAGCAGCAGCACCGTTCCTGCCTTGGGATGGTGAAGCGAGCAGCACAAAACAGTTTTGAGGGTGTGCTTTAAGTAAATTTGTTCCTTGGGAACTGCTTACCAAAGCTTCACAGCCAAACTTTCCCTCATGTTTTTGATGACCCTACTATTTTAGGGGATTTTAGTACGGTTAAACTCCCAACTCTTGATGTACCCTGGGCACAACTGAGCTGTAAATGTACCACTTAGCTTGGAGAGCATTTTAAGTGACAAAGAGGTGCTGTGAATATGTCCCAGGGCAAATGGTCTGTTTTAGGGACAGCTGTGAGCACATCAATAGAAGGTGCAGCATCAGTCAGTTATTAAATGACCCTTTAGGCTCTAGCAATAAGTAACAATTAACAAAAACCACTCTCAAGTAAGTGTCCCCTCTGGGAAAGGTGGAAACAAGGCTGAGAGCCAAAAATGCCCGTTCACGTGTCCTAAGGGAGCTTTTCCAGAAGAAAAATACAGAAATACTGCCTGTAAGGGCGGCACAGTGCAGCCCCTGTCTCAGTGCAGCAAGCCTTTCCACAAGTTTATTTTTTCTGGGATTAGTTTGCTACCTACCACCCAAAGCTTGCTTTACAGAATTGTAGTGCTGTGTAATATATACCTAGAGAGAAAATATATTGGGTCAGGTTCTTTGCTGGTGTGAGTCAGTGGTAACACATCAATGGTCAACAGGGATAGAAAATGGTCCATTTAGCTGAATATATGAAATGTATATATATTCCCCAAAGGATAAGCTGGAAATCATAGTGGTATATTCAAAGGGAGCCAAGGGAAAAAAAAATGAACATGAATAAAAAGGCAGCCACGAAGCCAAGGGGTCTGAAGTTAAAGCCATATTTACATAAACACTGAGGCTTAAAGAGCTCCTTTACTGTAACTCGTTTGCCAGCACTGCCAATTCCTGCTGGTGCGGGCAGAGGTGCCGGCTGGCCCCCAGCAAATGGCCACTGCTGCGGGCGCTCATTTGAGGGGCTGAAGGGTCCAAACTCAGCCGCCCCCTCCCCAGGGCAGGGCTGGTGAGTCGGTCTGGGAGGGTGACCGCTGGGATGTCTCTGCAAATCCCTTCTCATCCTCCTCCGCATGCGGCGACTCCAAAAACGCTGCAGGCAGTGAGAAAAGGAAAGGTAGGGCTTCCAGAGTGAAATCTTCGAATGAAATCTTGGCATTTCCCAGCCAGCAGGAATGCTGCCTGGACTTCTGTCCAAATAGGAATTCAATTCCTGTGTCCTGAGCTCCTACCTCAAAACGGCTTTGTTTGGCTCGCGCCAGTCGCTTTCATGCAAAACTCAGCCTTCGCACGAGATGTCAGTGGTGACACAGTGCAGGCATCGCTGCTGTTTTCCTAACGCAGGGGAGGACTTGGTATCAGAAATGCCTTACCAGACAAGAAAGGTAGAGACGTGCAACAGCCCGTGCGTGGTCATGTCCCGAGAGGAAGAGGAAGGTAACCTTGATCTCTGCTGCACGCCTGCAGGAAGAGCTCTCACATGTGGGCTCCCATCTCGGTTCTATCTGGGCCCTAAATCTCATTTATTCAGGCAAAACTCCCACCACTCGCAGCGAGGAGTTTTGCCAGAGTAAATACAGCAGATCTGGGCCTTTGCCCCATTTCATTTCACTGTAGGCGGATTGATTACTCCGTGGGGAAACCCATGCTCAAGTCATGCATCCCTCCCTTCTCCATGTTGCCCAACGCACAGACGCAAGTCTCTGAACTCCTTCAGGGTTTGGGATAGTTCGGAGAGATCCTACGTCTTTCCCTTTCCATCCTGTAACCACATGGGAGCAGCTCAGGAGGACACGTCTGCGCTTGGGCTTTGCTTCTCGTTGTGCCACTGTGTTTGCTTAATTCACCTCCGCCCCGAGAGCTGGGATGCCGGTTGTGCAGCTTTACGGAGGGTTTTGAGGGCTCCCAGCCCTCTCCTTCCTGCTGCTTGCTTTTATCCCGGTTGGAAGTGCTATAAATCCTCACGGTTTGGGGCATAAAGCGATTTCTGACTGATTTAAGACAGGAGCAATCCCCTCAGGGTGTTGGATCAGAGTTTGCTCTGTGTTGCCAAAAAATTGGGGTGTAAACTGGAATGATTAGGAAATGTGCCGTATGCCAGCTCTGGATCACTGATTCTGCTGCAAACGAAGGGCTGAATGTGTGATGAGTTTAGATGAATAGATAGCAGTTGGCAATTTAAACAGCCCTTTCTGTGTTCCCTTGGGTTATTTCTGCTGTCACAAGAGTGTTCTTTTTTTTAATTAGGATTTTTAAAATACAGTTAATGTAGAGTATTTTACATCGTGTGAAAAAACTGTAACAGAATAATATAATGATGTTAGAGACTATGACTTGCCATTAAATACTATACAGATATTGCTCTGGGTTGTCTTTTCTTTAAATACCAGACCATTAGAGTTGTCCCATTATCTCATGTTTATTTTTCTGTGTCCTGGACATCTGGCATGAAATAACACAGATTTTATTTTTTAAGTGTGTCTAAAGGATATTTTTTAAGTGTGTCTAAAGGAATTGTGCCAAATACACATTTTTATTGCTTGGCTGCAAAAGGAGCGGAAGAATCCTAAAATCCAGTAACAATATTGTCAGTGCAGGGTAATTCAAAACAATGTATTGTCTTAGTTCTCTCTTCTACCTCTGTCCTCAGCTTAGAAATAACAAAGATGAATAGATTAGGCACTTTTTCCTTAGCGTTTTCAGTTTTTAAAAGAGTAAATTTGCAAGGTTTTCTATGTGAGGAGGAGGTCTAGAGCTTTCCATGCACACTGGCACTTATACTGGCACCTTTTTTAAACGAAGGCTGCGTTTCTAAATACCAAATATCGGCTGGAGCTAGGAGAAAAACATTATTCGGTGAGTCCTGGTTTGCTCGAGGTGGCAATGCTTCAGCTGGGTGCTTTGGTGGAAGCCGAGTGGATGTCTGCTACTGACTTTAATAGGAGAGGAATCAGGGCTGTTTGTTATTACCATTTCTTAAAAGGGAAACTTACAGCTTATTGAAAAAGCGGATATGAAAAGCACAAACTTGCTCTTTTCTTGCCAAGAACTGGATAGATTATGTCACTGCATTTATTTAAACTTGGTTTCCATTATGTGGTTTTTCTGCTTTTCCCCCCACCCCCCTTTGGTTCTCAGGCATGCAGACAGGGCTGGGCTGCAAACCCCTCAGGGAACAGCTCAAATCCATATAAAAAGATATCATTTAGGGTAATAGAGGCTCTTAATATGTATTTGTATATTACTGATACACAGTTGTTAGTTATTGCTATGAGGCACCCTTCAGAACAGTTGATTAGTTTTGCAGGGCTCCTCTACTTAATGAACTTGTACAATTGTTAATTTTTTTAAGAGTTCCTTCTGCTCGTGCGCCTGGAGGCAGGAGATTAGACCCTTACGGTAGCTTTGCAAACGCTGCAGGTATTTTCCTGCTCCCAGATTCCCAACAGACAGACAGACACGATCCCAACTTGTTTATAGGGCGACTGGTTATTCCTTCCAGTTTAAAACTCTTCAATATAAAGGAGTAATTTTAGGACACGTTTGATTCCAGTATGGAGAGCAGCCAATATCAGGCTCAAAAATCCATTTGCAAGTCTGTGAAACATGAAACGAGCATCAGATGTGAATTGAAAAATTGTTGGAGCAAGCATCTCCGCTGTTCAGGGGGCTGAGCCTCATTTTATGTGCAGGACCACCAGGTACGTGGGGTGGATTTTTATTCTGCTCTACCAAACATCTGAATTCTGCCCTGCCCACCTCCTGGAAGTCCAATTTCATCTCCATTTCACTTAATTCTGGGCTTTTCCCTGGAAGATCCTGCCAAACAGCGTTAAAAATCACTTGTGGTTGCATGGGATGTGTGAACATCCCCTTCTTACATGCAAAACTGGACAGCCTCCTAGGGAAAATGTTTTATCGGCTAGTGAGAGGGCCAGGAAATGTCTTCAAGATAAAAAATGAGGTGCAAACCACAGCAAAATACAGTGTTTTAAAACAAAATGTCAATGCGGATGCTGCTGGGGGGCTCTGTGAGCTCCCACCCATGAAGCAGCGCTGTGCCAGCGTGCCCTTGCGAGCAGAAAAGCCAGAAAAAACACTGCCAAGTTCAGGCAAGCTCCAAATAATTTAAATCATTTTATTATATATGGTCAGCAGGACATGTAATCAGATGATTAATGCGTTTATAAACATGTTATGAGAGCTCTCCCAAAAAGGAGACTGACTCTTTGTATTACCCGTACTGTTATGAGTTAGAAAACTAAGGAAGCTTAATTGAAGCTGCATTAATTCATTAATTAATTGAAGTTCGAGGAGTTCAGTAAACTGATTATAAATCATGGTGGGAGAGGGACGCTGTGAGTCTCCTCAGGGGTGGCTGGGCTGGAGACTGCAGCGGGTGGGCCTTTGTGAGGGGACTATGCAGATAGCGAGGGAGATGTAGATAGTGAGGAAGGGTTGCGGACCCGGTCTCAAACCGGGTCAGCCGCCAGCCCACCCGCCGGGCGCCATGACACTGCCCTCCCCTCCTCAGCAGAGTGTCATGGCGCCCGGCGGGGGACCGCGGCCTACAACTCCCAGCATGCCCCGCGCGGCCAGTCCCGCCATGCCCCGCTCCCGCCGTGGCGCCCGGCGGCCTTTTCCCGCGCAGGCGCACAGGGCGCTCGGCGCTGTGAGGAGGAGGCGGCGGCGGCGGCGGCGGCCATGGCGCTGAACAGGAACCACTCGGAGGGCGGCGGCGTCATCGTTAACAACAGCGAGAAGTGAGGTGCTATCCTCTTCTCCCCTGATCCGGCCGCAGTCGCCGGGGGATAGCCGGGAGCTGCCTTCCTTCCCCTTCAGGGGGAGCGGTTGTGCGGGGGAAGAGGCCCTGGGGGGGAGAAGGAGGGGGTGGTTTAACCCTCTCGGTTCTGTCGTGGCTGTGCTTGTTTTCCTCCCTTTTCCTTACGTATCCCCCTGGGGCTTCTCGGGTTGAGCTCTGCTAAGCCTCAGTCGCGGCCACCCCCCAACCCCTCCCCCCCCCCCCCCCCCGCTCCTCTCTGCAGCCTGCCTGCCCCCCTGCCTGCTGCTGGCCCATGCAGCTGGCCCCAGCCCTTTCCCCGAGTGCTCAGGGAGGGCTGGCAGAGCTCAGCCCCCAGCCAGGTGATTCTGGCCTGCACCCAAGCCTCACCCCTTTCTCGCCGCTCAGTGCTGCGGGAGCGCTCGGGTGCTGCAGTGTGCCTCTGTTCAGCAGCTGCCCGCTTGGGAAGCGCTAGTGGTTTGGTTTGCTGGGATTTTTGCGCACACACCCCCTCTGTGTGTTTGGAAAGGAGCAGCAGAGTTGGGTAAAGGTGCTGGGATATAACCATGGAAACGGAAAGCCTCCACAGAGCTGCCTCTGCATGGCAATGGGCTGCTCTCGCTCTCTGTATCTGCCAGTGTTCTTCAGTTCTGACGTGGCAGTCACCTGCTTCTGGGACAAAGGAGTAGTTCACTCTTCAGGGCTTCCTTCCATGAGGCCAGTTAAACATTAGTATAGGAATTCTGCGCCTGACTTCCATTTGGGATGTGATCCTTCTTAGAAGAACTTAGTACGATCAACTCTGGAGCTGAAGTCTGCTTTCATTGAAAGGAACAGCCGTGGCAGCTTAATGTGTTACTGTTCGCAGTTGTCAGCCTGTCTTGAATCAGGGGTTGCCTCTGGGGCAGCAAGGGGTTGTTTCAGCTGATACGCTGTAGCCTGAACAGAGCTGCCAGCCCCTGTGCCCTTCCAGAGCTTTGGCTGGAGGGACAGGTACTTGCTGGCAGAAGGGAAGGGCAAGTGACTGAGGATAGTAACACGTAAGCTGCCAAAGATAAAGGTGGTGGAGGTTTCTCCAGCTTTAGGGATTAGAGTTAACACAAGTTACCTGCTGTATCTATGCAAGGGTGTTGCACTGGTTTTAATCAGGTCAGTTTCTAATTGAGAATCAAGGAGTCAGTGCAGACAACATGGGTTAATGAAGTCTAGCAGCAAGAGAGGAGAGTTCCTTTTGATAATATTTTTGTGACAGAGGTGCTTAAGCTGTGGTTAGACCTTCAACAGCTGTGTTGCATAAGCCAGCCTGAGCAGTTCCTGCTTCAGCAGTCCTTCCTCCGCTGCGTTACTTTTGGTGAACCAAATTAGGGAACTGATCCAGAAGAAATGCAACACAATGTAAGAAAAATAATAATAAATATATTGCAGTCTTGATCAGTTCAGCTGACTAGCTTCGCTGCCTGGCTACGCAGACAGTGGTAGCTGTGCCAGCACACTGAGCAGGGAACACAAGGTTGACAACAAGCAGCCAGTACTACTGAAGTTGTTACTACCAACAACAAAAAAAACAAGCAAGCCAGACTGATTTTGCCTGCCAAGCACTGGCCTGAAGTTAAAGGCAGTTTTGGTAGGTCAGTAAACTTACATGCATATGGTACTTCTGCCTTGAACTATAACACTGTAACACCGTGTCTCTTCTGTCATCTTCTTTGCAGTGTTTTGATGACCTATGATCACATAGAAATTACCTTCAGTGATATCGAACCTATGCCAGATGCCTTCAAAGGGACCAAGAAAGGGAGTGTTTTCTTGACTCCTTACCGAGTAAGTAGTAGAAGGCTTTATCTTGTGTAAGCAGATAAGGGTTCTTTGCGATTCTGTATTTAAATGTCCTCAATACACGAAAGTCAGGATAATCTACTACCCCTTGAAGTATGGCTCATCTTCTCCCTCTGGGGAGCATTATGAATTCATTGCTTATCCTATCTATTTGTCAAAAGATAATAAATCTGATTAGTTTTTATGCAGGCAGCTGTGTAGTCAGTCCATCAGGCATCTTCAAGATTGGAAATTAGCAATGGTCTGGAAATGCTCGATGTGACAGCACAGCTACTAAATCACAGCTGTGTGGAGCAGCGAGTTCTCTGGAAGCTGGGAGGAGTATTATCTGAGCAGGGGTAGTCTTTTCCTGGAAGGCTTTATTCCCTTGGGGCTTCAGTTTACCCTTGTGGCTGTTTGGTGTAGCTTTTGGCTTGCAGAACTGACTAGGACCTTCAGTCCATTGGAAAGTCTCTTCAGATAATAAATGGGGGCTGTGTTTCTTGTTTGTTTTGCATACCCTTCGTAATGTTGTTTTCTTTTCAGGTTATCTTTGTATCGAAGGGAAAGGATGCTATGCAATCTTTCATGATGCCCTTTTATTTGTTGAAAGATTGCGAGATTAAGCAGCCTGTCTTTGGAGCAAATTATATCAAGGGGACAGTGAAAGCAGAGGCAGGAGGTATGTATAGTACAGATGTATGTTCTGTATCTTGGTTCAACTGCACAATGTAACTGAAATTGAGAAACGGACCAAATGGGTTTTTACAGTACTGCTAAAATATGTTTCTTTCTTTGAAATGAGCAGTTAAAAATATTCCCCTTATCTGTTCCCTGGTGCAGTTACAATGAACAGATCTGCAACTGATCTCATTCCTGGCCTCTGCAAAACACTTAAGTTCAATCAGCCAAGTGATCTCACTGAGTAAACATGGGAGCAGAGTCAGCACGAGTGAGGATGTCATTTTGCTTTGGTCAGTTGGGGTTAACCGGTTAATTCTGCATCCAGGTTCTCTTGTGCCAAAGACTCATGATCCTTTCTGGATCAGTCTGAGTTTTCAGGTGCAGGTTTCGAGAGCGCTGTTCTCCATCATTGATTTCTTTTGCAATTCAAGGGAAGGAGTGCTGTTGCTGTGGTGCATCTTAGCAGTAAAAATGACAGTTGGAAAAGAAAATCTTCTAGGGGCAGTTTCATATTAACGTTAAATGAGAAGGTTGTGGTAGACATTTTCAAGAAGGATTTTTTTTAATCACTGTTCCATGCCTCTCCTTTTACCAGAGGCACAAAGTTCAGTGAACTCTTCCATTCCTGGCTGCATTTAGTCTGTTAGGTGTGGCACTGAAATCACGGTGCGGCGCTTAGGAGACTTCAGTCTATAAACCTGAAATTGGTATTGCAGCTTCTGTATAGGAGCAGAGCGGGACCATCCAGTGTGAGAGGAAGCCTGAGCAGTAACAACAAACTCTGTAAACTGAGTGAAAGGCAAATGGCTTTAGCTAAATCTTTGTGAATTTTCCCCAGAGGCCATCTCTTGTAATGAGAATGTTGCTTTAACAGCCATGAGAGTCTGGTTTAACTCAAGACTCTTCAATCTATGTGTCCCTCTTCCAGCACTGACACAGCTTCTGCTTTGATGCATTGTTGTGATTCTGGGCTGTGCATGTTTTTCTTTTTTTAGTCTGTAATATGAGATGTCACTAATTTTTTTTTTATTATTACTATTATCCTGACTTGAAATATCTTCCATGGACTCTAATGGATTTATGTGGACCATGTTTTTCATTAAGCTCTTTGCTTCATTGGGCATTCAAACTCCCAAACTAATTTATAACTGACAGTTAGGTGTAGTTGCAAAGGCTCTTTAGCAAACGGGATTAACAAAATCCCTGTCTTCTGCACTAATCTTGTACAAAGCTAGAGCAAATCCAGTGCTTCTGATAGCTTGGTCTGTTGGCAGCTGGTGTGGTAACAGGCACAATTTTAGAAAGCTTTTGAGGGTCTCCCTCATTGATGTTTCTTCTTCAGGTGTCCCTTGACCTGAAAATACTTTAATGGGAATTTTTCTAATAGGGTGATTCTGCCACTTTATCAGCACTTTTTTTCTTGAATCTTTGGGATAAGCTCTTTAAAGAATTATGTACAGGGCATCTGTAGATAAAGCATGGAAGCTAAATAGCATCAAACAGCTTCTCCTTGCTTCTGAATTCTGTCTTCTCTCCCTGCAGGTGGTTGGGAAGGATCTGCCACGTTCAAGATGACCTTTTCAGCTGGGGGTGCTATCGAGTTTGGGCAGCGTATGCTGCAGGTGGCATCACAAGGTATGGGAGTCTGGTAGCATCTGCCAGACAATTCTGTATTTCAGGAGGCCTTGCCTTCATCTTGCAGCAAGGGCAGTTTCAGGTTGCAATAAGTTGGAATCAAATCCATGCAAATTTCGGGCTGGATCTGGAACTTGCTTTAAAAAAATACTTTTTTCACATCCAGTGAACAGTAGATTTATTGGGATGGAGCTTGTTTGTTTTTTACGTAAGGATTCTTTAAGTTTGTATGTTTGGTGCAGGCTTGATGTCTTGATGAGGTCAACTTACCCTTAATTTTCCAGTTTCCAGAGGTGAAGTACCCAATGGAGCTTATGGCTATTCCTATATGCCAAATGGATCCTATGCATTCGCACCAGCTGCAGCTAACGGGGTCTATCCATACCCACCACCTCCTCCTGGTAAGTCTGGGAATTGAGGATGGGGATTATTCTAGTTAGCAGGAGTGAAAATAAGTACAAGGGGGAAGAAACACAAATTTTACTTAGTCTTTTAGATTGGATCTGATGCATTGTGCAGATTTTGTCTCTGAGCTTAATGGTATTTGCCTTTGGCTTGTTTTGGCTGGATGCTGTGACCCACCCAAAGGAGTTAAGTCTTTTCCTCTATTATTTCCTTTTCTGACAGAGTTTTATCCTGGCCCTCCTGTGGTGGATGGAGACATGGGTTACATGCAGCTTCCACCCCCGCCGTACCCAGGGCCCATGGAACCCCCTGTCAGCGGTCCAGACCTGCCTCCCACTTCTGCAGGTAAGGGGTGTGTTCGGGTGAATTAGCTCACAACAGTTCTGTTACTCATGAAACAGACATTGTTTCTTGTCTGTTACCTCTTGGAAAATTTAAGAGTCAACTTAGAAGCTCTGCTTAGAAGTATAAATTGTTTAGGAGAGGGACTGGGGAGCTCCCCTCATCTCCAGCCTTGTATGTCCAGCTCAGCTTGGAGGCCAGCTTGGTTCTATTTGGGTAGATACCATTAGCAGCTATTTTTGCAACTGGATTTATTCTTGTGACAGAAAAAATACAGTTTGTGATTCTCCTGTGGTGGTAATTTTGCTCTGCTGGATGAATAGAAAGAAATTCATGGTGAAGTGTTTCTGGTCCATTTTAGTTAGCAATTATGGCTTTGGTGAGCTTTGCTCCCCTTTCCCCTGTTTCACTCTAACCTGATTAATTTTGCTTAATAAGAAACAGCGGAATAGATGATGGAAAGGAGCTGGGGAAGTACAGTCTCATTTTCACTCATTTGGGATTTATCAAAATGATCTTGAACATGGTCTTAGAAAAAAAAAAATGAGCTTTTGTGGTTGGCCACAGATCTCTCACAGGTAAGGATATTTGTCTGGGTAAGGATTTAACTTCTCTCTTTGGTTTGAATAACCAACCAATCGTCTTTGAACTATTATTTGGAAAGTGGCACTGATCCAGATGGTTGTACAAGATTTTTGTTTTCTGCAGAAACAGAGGATCTGGATTATCTTCATAAATTGCCATCTTTAAAGCATGAATCCCCTAAGCTGCTATAAACTTGTGCTGATTTTTGTTTTGTCTTGTTTTCACTCCCAAGAAGGATGGTTTGTTGACTGTCTTTTTAAGGGGTATTGCCTGTATTCAGGCGAAACAGCTGCTATTGTTTATTTGTTGGCTAACAGGCAAGTCCCAGGTGACATCTCCAAACTAAATCTTGGTCTGTTTTACTTTGGACTTGACAGTCCTGTGGCAACTGGAAGAGGTAATGTTCAGTTGTCCTATTTGTTGCAGCTATTTTGCAACTTGCACGTTGATCAAATAGTGCTCTGTTAGTAACACTTGATGACCAGGAATACGTGGAGTTTTTGTTTGATTGTAAAAGTTCTCTGTGTGTCGTCAAATCTGTAACTTCTCTTTCTGTGACAGCTGAAGCGAAGGCTGCCGAAGCCGCTGCCAGTGCTTACTACAGCCCAGTCAACCCACATAACGTCTATACACCCACGGTGAGTTCCTGTATCATTCTGGGTTTGCAGTGTGAGCCCAAGTGTGTATTTAGCAGTTCTTTTTCTCAGTGACGCAACAAAGTTTGTCTGAATTGATTTTGGTTTTTTGGGGTTGGTTTTTTTTTTTTTTTTTTTTTAGCCATGGACTGATATTCTTTTATTGTTTTTATTTCAGGACCAGCCACCCCCTCCTCCTTACTTCCCACCAGAGGACAAGAAAAACCAATAAGCTAACACAGAACTTCTCCACAACTCATTGCTTTCTTACTTCCCATTTTGGCAGAATCTTGGGGCATGGTCCATAGCACGGAGGAGTAGAACCTTCCCCCAGGGCATGTAGTTTTCATGGACTCTAGTGGTAAATGTGCAGAGCAAGGGGAGAGATTTCAGCAGCCTGGGTTACCTCGCAGAGCTCTGAGGGTTTCCTGCCCTGCTGCAGTATTCCCTTCTTCCTGTGCACGGCATCACTTGAACTGGAGGTTCTCTTCATCTGTGATTGTTTCCTTTGTCTGTTTCTTTTGACACTTTAATTATACCTCTTTAGAGTAAGCAGCTGCTCCAAACTGATAATTAACATACTCATAACATGGGAACAAGGCTCTTGGAGGGGTGGGGGATGTCTTGTACTTAGTGTGCAGCCAAGAGCATCTCTGGACACAGGGATGTCTCTGGGTATTCCACTCAACCCAGACTATCACATCCAACTTGTCCCTCTCCTACCAAGAAAGGGCTTCAAAAGGGAAGCTGTGGGATCCCAAAGGAAATAGATACCGATTACATTTTTCAGATATCTATTAAACTTCCTTGGTTTTCTTAGCTTAAGTCATCCCTGACAATGGTAGCAAATAATCTGGTAGCCCTCCAAATTTTCGTGCTGTGATGATGCAGATAAGCTTCCCTTCTTAAGAAAACACACTACTACTCGTTACAGGGTTGATTAGTAGCATCTAACTAGTTATAGATCATATGGGAACACTAATTTTCTGTTGGTCTTTCTTTTTTTCCGGTTAGATATGTGGGCTTGAGATCACTAAGTCCTGAATATTCTCTTTATAGTCTACAATGCACTTTTTTTTTTATTTTCTTCGCTGTAACACAAATTACACTTTTTGGCCAGTGAAGCATCTTACTGCTGTGATTTAACTGGTGAATTAATAGCTAATAGGGAGAAAAGAGTTGCTTCTGCCCTGGAAGCACTTGAGAGAATATGCAAAACGTTGAAATAAGCTGTTAGGTACAACTGAGCTGCTCATTGGAATGTTGTTTAATGCTGTTAAGTGTTCCTGGATCCGCTGTGAATTTACTTCCCAGTAACTTGAATGTGGGTTCCTTGGACTGAGGATTCAAGCGTTTTCCTTCTGTAGCATTGATTCATTGATCTCATTAGCAATGACTCTAGTGTGCAGAACCTCTGCGGGACTGATCAGAATCCAGGTTGTAAAACTTAGTGCCGTGCAAACCTTTGCACAGATTGGACTTTGCTGATGTCTGACAGCTGTGAGAGTGAAAACCCTTCCCAGCAAGTGTGAAGAAAGGTCGTGTGCTAGGAAACTGCCGAGACTTGCTGCATGCAGCCTGCTTGGAGAGAAAAATGGTCCACCTCTTGTTTTCTTTTTTTTGTCTAGCTAATTAATCTAATTGCTACTGTCTGTGCACTGACTTTTCTAGAATTGCTACTGCAGTGATGTAAAGAAATGGTTATTTTAAAAAATATATTTATTTTGAAAATGTTTGATTAATATATTAATGTGAAATGACTTTTGAATGCAGATTTGTTTTGCCAAGACTGTGAAGTAAAAAAAAATCAGCTCAAAACTCAGGTGTTTGTGCATTTGTGTGCATGTGAGCAGGCAGACTTGATGGTGACTTGGTAGCTTTGGAAGGGGAGAGGGAGAATTAAACAGCAAA
The DNA here is from genome assembly GCF_023634085.1 of Falco cherrug. Lineage (NCBI taxonomy): Eukaryota > Metazoa > Chordata > Aves > Falconiformes > Falconidae > Falco > Falco cherrug. The sequence continues at coordinate 119,613,231 of NC_073697.1, forward strand.
ATCACTTGGATTTTGTTCGTGGCTATTCATTGGTGACACTAGTTGCTTGATTTCTCTTGACTGACTTCGTGAAACTAAAAGAGGATGTTAAAATCTAAAAAATGCCTGTTTTGCAATTCCTGTTGTAAACCAGTGAGGCAGCTGCTTAACACTTTACCCAGATGTGTTACCCAGATGGTTTTCCCAGACCGGTTATCCTTGTAAAAGTTGCGACCTGTTACTAGAAGTAGTAGTTGAGGGAATTAGCATAGTTGTTGCCTCTAAAATATAAAATTACAGATTGCCTCTAATTAGAGACATCTTTTTTAAAGTGTGCTGAGATGCTGGGGTTGCTCTGTTCAGTTAGGACTGAACTCTCCTAAGGTGGTGTGGGCCACCTGGTAGTGCTTCTCCCTGGAGAAGTGGGAGTTGTTACTCATGGGCGTGCTCCAGCAGCAGGGCCAGAGCTGTTACTCCTTAGGTGTGAGCAGAGTCAGGTGTGTTGGTGTCTCTGGGCAGGGCAGGGAGGCAGCGTTCCGCACCGGCTCTGGTTCTGTGGTTACCAAGAGCAAACGAGTCTCTGGTTTGCACTGACGTGTCAAACGGGAGTTACTCAGAAGCAGCTCTACAGGTAACATCCCAACCTTGCGTGGCTTCATTCCTCTCCCCAGCTGCCTTCATTCTCTTGCACTCCTGGATCAGCTGGGGCCGACAGCTTCCAGATCCTGCTGGCCTACGTCCCTTTTGACGCTCATGTCCTCCCGCGGGGCTGTTTTACTGCACTTTAAGGCTGGCTGAGGCACTTGGGTTTGTTTTCTGTAGCAAAAGGTGGGTGGAGAAGGAAAACGTTACGAGGTAAATGTTACAGCCCAGTAGGAACCTCATCGATCCTGGTTTGTGAACTAAATGACTTCTCGAGGTTTCCTGAATCCCATCAGTCCACTGTACGATGCTGCAGGATCTGCTGTACCAGATCTGTTCGGTTGTAAAATGGCCCCCAGTTACCCACTGCTCCCAGACAGATAATCCTAGAAACACAGATGGCATGAAGTTTCCAGGTCTCTTGCCGAGCACTGCTCACTGTGCAGCTCTCGTGCCAACAGTCGGTGCAAACTCATGATTTAAAATAAAAAAAAAAATCAGTCGGCGAAGTGTGCTTGAGGGAAGAAACATTTAGATATCTACTCTGATGAGAACCTGGCTCCAAGGTTCAGGCTGAGCGTCTTTTCCGCTAGTGTGGACAAGTAAGAGCTGCAGAGAGACCATGAGGTTTGCTGCCTGGAAAAAGGAAAATATGGTGAGAGGATGAGTCAGGCTGGAATAAATGAAGTATTCCTTTCCGCGACAGGGGTACTAGTGAGCTAAATCAGTGACTTCGGAGCTGTGAGCGTTTTACAATGTTTTTTTGGTGAATGTCCCTGTTCTTCTGGGCTAGAGCTTGGCGCGGTCTGTGGGGGGGTGAGAAGGAGAGAGCTAAAATAGAGAGATGGATCATGGTGTTCTCGGTGTGTTTGGAACATGCCGATGGGAAGTGAAGCACATTCTGGGAATGCTGAAGCTGTGGGGCCAAAAGGCCGGGCAAGTCACGCAGTCGGCAAGGCTGCTGCAGGTATTAGGCTGAGTGGAACAGCTCCGTTCAGGAGGCTGCGGGTTTTGGCCAGATAGATGCTGGTGAGAATCCCCACCTCGCTCATTAAAACCTGAAAACCCAGATTTGATTGAGATACTCTGCACTCGCTGCCGTCTCCCTGATGGGAACTGGGAGCTGCGCTCTACTTCGGAAAGGGTTTAGAGGGGGTGGAAGGGTCGGCTGCTGCTAAGGTAGAAGATTTAAAATATTAAAGCAGGAAAGTGCAATTGGAAGTCTGCTTCTGCTCTGGAAGAGGGTGGGAGTAGGGCAGGAGGAAATGTCATGCATTAGTATGTCTCCAGATCTGGTCCCTGGTTGCATAATTAATCAGCTGTGCAGCAGAAAGGCTGCCGTTGTGAAAGCAGACCGGTCCCATTACATTCCAATATTTGGATGGTGTTATACTACTGAAGAAAGAGTGGGGTACAGAGAGCAGTTAGTGTTGGATCCAGTTGATCTTTTGGCATAGACGGACTTTCTACCGCTGTGTACAATTCTGTCTCTTGGATTGACTTAGGCTCTTCATTTGAGAAATTGCTCACGGCACCTTGTGCCTGCTTCCCCGCTCTGAACACGTGGCTATTTCCCTCCTCCACGGGAGCGTGGTGTAACGAGTATTTCTACAGTGCTTTGAGATCTTGTGCAAAAAGCTGTTACTACAGGAACTGCAGGTACCGCTTACAGATTTCCTATCAGCCTGAAATCTTGCTGACAGCCCTGGGGGCTGGGGAAGGCCTTTACCCTGGAAGGACGAGGTATGTACGTGCTCGCCTCCAGCTGAAGGAAGAGACTGAGACCACCTCCTCCTCCTCACCATTCTGCCGGGTTTTACTTTGAGCATTGCTGCTTCATGCGACCTATTACCAAACAAAATTTAAACAAATCATTTTTTTGCATTCATTCCTTTACGGCTGGAGCGATGTGCTGGCAGTGGTTAAGCCAGCCTGGCCGGTGCTCGCCTGCCCCGTGTGCATGTGTGTCTCTTCCATCAGGGACCAACGAGGACTCCCCACCGCTCTCTGAGCAGTAGATACTCAAATTGCATCTCTGCCACGTGATGGACACCGAGACTTAGGAGCTGCGAGCTACGGCTTGAAGCACCGGCTGCCTTTGCGAGCACTGCTGGAGGTGGCAGGAGGCGTGGGGCAGAGTTTGGACGCAGCTGTTCCTGGATGAGCCACGAGCCGGGCCAGCCCTCACCAGTGAGCAGCTCGTGTTGGCCAACGTGGTGGCATCGCAGGCACCTCCAGCTGGGAGCAGCTGCCAGGTTGGTATTAGAAGATGGGTTTTGCTAAGACAGGCCACGATCAAGAAGTGGTTTCAGGTTTTAAAGCTGTACAAGTAAGCCCAAACGTGGGGGTTTTTGTGGTTTGGTATGAAATGCTGGGGGACACAGGGTGGAGATCTTCATTTTAGGCAAGGGTTTTCTTTGCAGCCGTACTGGGTATTACTCACCCGTCTGCTGCCCTGGGTGAGTCAGCTCAAGGAGCTGCCATCATGAGACTAAACTGGAAACTGGTATTTCAGCAGCCTCTTGTGCTGCTGAGAGGGGCCACAACGGGATGTGAAGAGACACGTGTAATGGTGAGCAGGAGCGGGGACTTGTGCCCGCGGGCAGGGACTGCTGGATCTCACACCCTGGGGTGCAAAGGGACCGGGATCAGTCTCTGCAGCATCCTCCCAGCCATCCGCCTGGCATTTCCTACACATTTCCTACGGTCTCCAGATCCTGGAACAAAAGCTGTTAGCTTGGACTCCATTTACAAGCTCAGTGCAGCAAATCCCCTCTTTCTAAACCTTTTCTTTCCCTTGCTCAAGTCCAGTCTCTCCTCCTGCTCCGTGTACTTTGCTCCATAAGGGCTGGGCTCTGGCTCGGACACTGTTGCTCTCCCCGCAGCACAGGTTGCCAGCAATAATTCCCTGGGGTTTGGTGTGTGTCTGGGATCCAGGGGCAGTGTGGGCGAGTTCAGCCCTGCAGCCTCCTCCTGTTGTCCAAGTGTGTGGCTCTGTGGGACTTGGTGGGCTCCTCAGGGGGCTTTGACATGTGTGTGGGGAGAGGTGACAGTGGAAAAGCCATGGGGGGACCGTTTTGGTGCTGAAGCTGGTCAATAATGAGGCACATGTGCTCCAGGACGGGCACAAATCTGCTTAATGCGCACCGTGGGGCATGCCTGGTACCCGGCTGTCAGCCCCAAGTTCTTCCACCTTCACAAGCATCTACCCCGGTGCCTCCTCAGCTCATGTACATGCTGTAGCTCCTGCTGCTCTGCACTCAGCACCCCAAACCAGGCAGATGAAATGGCCTTGAAATCTGTGTCCCCCCTTTCCTGTGCCTGCAGCGAGAGCAGCCGCTGCCCTGGCCCCACGGGGAGGGGATGATAAATCCAGTGGCTGACACTGAATTAATCTCACTGGGAGGGGGAGGGGGAAGAAATATTTGCTGCATACACGTAGCACATGGTAGTGATGGAGAAAGCATTTTAAAGCTGTCATGGGATGTTGCAAGCCAAATGAATGACATCCAGAGCTGTACGTGAAGTTTGTGACCTCCTGAAGGACAAGGCAGGCTGCTGCTGGGGGGGGCTGGGCTCTCCCCCTGCCGTGTGCTGCGGTGCAGGGAGCCAGACCTAGTGTTTGAGCTGGGATGGTGTCCGGGCAGGTCAGCCCTGTGCTCTGGATCCCTGGGGGGACCTCGGGGAAGTGGGATCAGGGTGGGCAGGACACACTGTGCTTTCCCCCTTGGATGCAGCCAGCCCCCTGGGGAGCTGGAGCACCTCCAAGCAGCAGCCAGCAAAGCCTGGCATCGCAGCGGCGTTTCCTCCGGAGGGGCTGGGACTGGCCAGTGAAGCCCCTCCAGGGTGACTGGGGTGCTGATGGCCTCGCGGGCAGCTTGGCCAGAGTCACCCTTGCCCACCCCAGCCGTGGAGCTGCAGGTCTCATGCCAAACCCGTGCTCCTGCCCGGGGCTGCTGTGGGGAACAGCTTTCCCAACTGCCCTGCCTCGCGTGGGTGGCTCAGGTCCCCTTTGCTCTTCCCAGAAGGACGGGGGATTGCCGTGATGTCCTTCTAAGATGATCCAAATGGGGTGGGGGTTCTGTGTGCTCCCCCACTTCTTCCCAGGTACCATCATTTTTTGTGAGGTGCACCCCAAGTGCTCGGGAGAGCCTGTGGGAGAAAAGATGTGGGGTCAAGGCAGAAATAACTGGAAGGCGCCCTAGCAGACAAGGAGGGGAAATGACTGACATCCCTCCTGGGTATGAAATGGCTGGTCCCAGAGCACACAGTACCCGGAGGTCCCCAAGGGGATGCCCCAGCCAGGTGGCCCCAAGGAGGGGGAGCAGGAACATCACCGTTCTCATTTTGAAACCACCTTCCTCTCCTCTGCCTTGTGCTTTTACTGTACGCCTTGCCAAACTCTGGCAGGGACAGCCTGGTTTTGCAGTGTCATTGGACCTCGTGTTTAAAAGGAGAAGTGAGGGAGGGACATGATGAAATCAATTTTTTTGATATTTGCCTGTTTCCAGCCAAGAGGTTGAGTTAAGGGTGAGGGCAGGCTGCGGCTCCAGGATTATCAAGCCAAGAGGTAGGGAAATAAACTGCTATTAATGCTTGCAGAGGGCCCTTTTGTACCAGGTTTGGCTTTAAAGGGAAGACGATACCCTTTAAAGAGGGCGATAATGCTTGTTCTTTGGAGATCTGTTTTCTCAGCAGCACCTATAGCTCCATGCAGGAGTGAACTGTGGACTTTATTTAGACTGGGGGCCGACTAACCTCACAAGAGTGTAGCTCTCTAGCCTGTAAGGAAAAGAGGTTTTCCTTTAGGATGAGTTGTTTTTAAAAGGAGTGGAAGGGTTCACTCTATATTGTGCATATATGTGATACACCCGCCCTGGCTAGTTGTTTGGGGAGGCAGACTGATGTTGTGGGGAGGGAGGGCTGTTTTGGGGAACGCTGTCCTGCTCCGTTTAGAAAACAAAATCCTATCACAGCTCCGGACTTGGGGTGTTTGGGATGTTTTGCTACTTATCTGCATCTTTGGGGCGTGGAGTTTGGATTGTCTCTGCTAAGCAGCCAACTGTGCTGCTTCTGGAGCTGCTTTTGGGGCTTTTCTTATTGTTTCCTGGACAAGGAGTAATTTGAGGTGCAAATACGATGGGATACGTGCGCTCAGTGATTTCTGTCACCAGTATTTTGTGGGGCAGGTGGCTGCTGGTAAAACCCGGGGGGAAAACAGGATATTTGCTGCTTTTGAAACGTGGTCACCAATAAACTCTCCCTTGGCACACACAGGGGCTCAGACCCACGCGAGCCCCGCACAGAGACCTGCTGTAAGAACCGTGCTTGCCTCTGACGGGAGACGTGTGCTGCCCACCCCGCCAGGCTGTGCCTGAGCGTTTCCAGCCGGCAATGCAGTGACCAGTTGGGGAACTGGTGGGGAAAGTCCTTTTTAACAGACCTTCCTCACTGAAGCTGAACTTTTCCTCTCTAAAACCTGCAAAAACCCAGCACAGCCACCAGCTCTTGGCTTGGAGAATGATTGCCTGATGTTTAGCAATATTTATGATTGCAGTGGGTTTTATTTCTTCAGCATTGCAAGGAGAAGGGAGATGAATCTGAGGATTAACTAAATTCTTATCAGTTGTTCTCTCTGTGCTGGTTGAGGTAAGAGACGTTGCTTTGACCCCTATTATTTTTTGTGGCAAGAAGCAGCAGAAGGTGTGAGCAGCTCGGGGATGCTGCGTCTGTGTCCTGCCTTTATCTCTGTGGTTGCTCTTTGCTAGGCCAGATTTTGCTTTTGCAATCAAAGCTAAAAGCAAAGATGACAGCAATCATTTTCAAATGCCATTGTGCACTTTACATCTCTACATCCCGCTGACAACGTTTTGCAGTGGAGCATAGTGCTGATGTCCCAGATCAATAAACAGCATTTGTGTGTGTCAGGGGAGCGGGATGCAGAATAGAAAACAGCTCCTCTGCCACGGCCCCTCCATCAGCGAGGGAGGAGATGCTTTTAAACTGTTTGCCCAAGGTGAAGCTGGTTAAAGTCAAGGCTGAGGCTGGCAGGGCTGCGCGAGCACCTCTGAGCATCTCTGCCAGCCAAGGGGATGGGCACCCTTGCCGGGCACAGGGCGAGGAGGCAGCTCCAGCATCAAACTGGGGAGCACCGAGGGAGTGATGCGGATCCCAGTTCCTTGGGCTTTCTGTGCCAGTGCCTGGGGCAGTTACAAAAGAGCCTCCTGGCATGGGGGAGAGCAGAAGTGTAACCAGCAGCTTTTTTCAGACCTCAGGGGATGAGGCTGAATGATCACTGTGAGAGCAGGGATGGATTTCAGCTTTTCAGCATCTCACTGTATCTCTGGATTTTTACTCCATAGATTAGCTTGGCATTCCCCTGCCCCTGGCAACTCACTGTGCATCTGCTGTGCAGTGCCTTGTGGTCCCGGTCCCGTGCTGGCAGACCTGGATAAGGAAAACCTGACCCCCATGTGGATCTGCTGCCAACACCCACAGCCTTTTTTCCATCTTGGAGTCCCCCAACTTCAGGGAACCACTTTTGCCAACGTAACCTGCTCTCACAGGGTTTCAGGGCAAAGGGAAGTTGTGTCTCTCCTAAAATAGCTAAAACAGTGCAACTTGCCTTAATTAAGGAACTAGATGATTGCAAGGATGGAAAGGACTGGCTGCCTGCCTCCCCCCTGTCCTCCCACAGGGATGCCGCTGCCAGCATCCTCCTGCAGCAATTTGCAGCCCTGGTTCCAGCCAGCGTGCTGCACGGTACCGCCGTGCTATTGGAGTTGTCTCCTCATAACGCCTCATACGGTAGGTAAGAGGACAAACTTTCCCATGCGTGTTCCATGGTCATGGTTTTCTGTTTGGATTAAGTGGAAATCCCTGACAGGCTGCACAGCACCGCTGCACGCGACGTGGAGCCTCTGGCCCCTGCATTGCATCTGAAGCATCTTGTTTATGGCTTCCAGGGGTGTCTGGGGGCCAGAAACAGGAAGGCTGGAAAGAAAAAAACTCCCCTCGAGGGAGAGTGCAGGGTCAGCCGTGGTCACAGCCCTGTTTCACAGAGCCTGTGGCTGCTCAGCACCCCCAGCAGTGACACGCAAGGTCCTGGACCCAGGCTGGGCTCCTTCCCCGGGCTGTGGCTCTGCCCACTGAGCAGCCAACGCTTGTGCAGCCCCACGGCCCCCGGAGCCCGAGGCTGCTCTGAGCTGTGCACCCACGTACGTTCGACGTCCAGGAGCAAACCGGCTCTTCCCTTGGCCGTCTCCTGCAGCTCTTCCTGATGCCCACCCACGCCTCCCCCCCCCACCGCTTGCCACCAGCGCAGGCGTTTCGATAGGGATCTTCAAGGGGTGGGTGCTGCTGCCAGCCTGTGATAGGCAACTGCCTTGCAAGTTGCAATCAGATTAAGTGTTTACAAGAATGAAAGCTGACAGTAAATCACAAGTTTTCAGCTCCATTTCCTGATGCTTTTTGCCTCAGTAACCATTCCTGCCTGGATAGCCCGTTCCGGGAAGGGGGCCCTGCGCCCCTTCCCAGTGCCATGTGCACTGACCGCCTCGGTTCTCAGCTCAGCTTTGTCCAACACGCCCAGGTGCCCCAGGAATTTCCCATCCTGCAGCTTTTGCACTGGGTTTCAAATCCCCTCCATCCCTGAGGCTGAGGGTGACTCTGCTTTCTGCAGGGTCCCCGTCTGTGCTCACAGTGCGTGGCAGATCCCAAATACGCGCTGCAGCCCAGATCCTCCATGTTGCCCCCACCCGTGCTCCCCACCATCCCCTTTCCCTGCTGGGCTTTGCCTTCTCGGAATGACTTCTGTCCACCTGCTCCCAATTCCTTGCTCATAAATAATAGCAGGGACTGGGTGGGACACCTTTCTTTTGCCCCCATCCCTTCTATACCACCAAGTCCCCGTTGCTGAGGGATTGCCCGCGTGGGATGGGGTGCTGGGAAGCAGGGCTGGGGTGCGGGCATCCCCGTGCTGCTCGGGAAGGAGGCCTGTGCGTGTTTCCGCTTCTTAAAATGGCCACGGTGAGATAAGGTCTGTGGTTTCCTTCGAGCATGCGAGTGAGGGGGAGAAGCGGCAGCAGCAGCCAGAGCTGCAGGCGCTCCCCTGCCCTGTGCTGAGCCTCCCCCTGAGATGGATGCTGCTGGTGAGACCCCCGTGGGGACCCTCCCCGGGGAGGAGAGCTCCAAGGTAGGTGGCCTCGGATGCGCAGGGGTTGGGGGCGATGTTTGGGGCTGGGGAGCGTGTTTGGGGTGTGATGGCCCCAGGAAGGAAGTTGGGGTGGCCGTGCCCGGGGGTCCCCGGGGTGCAGAGCCGGGTGCTGAGGCTGAGGAAGGGGACTGAGTAAAGGGAACGAGTCCATGTGCTGGCTGGGATGCTTGGCAAGGGTGAGCAAGGAGTGGGGATATGGGGGTACCGTACCCCTGCAAACATGCACCCAGTGGCTGCAGCTCTAGGCTGGCTCCCAGGGTCCCCCTCTTGGCTCGCCCACAGCTTCCCAGTGCCTCCCAGCCCCTCCGAGCTCCCTGCTGCCATCAGATCTGCCAAAGCCCTGTTCTCAGCCAGCCTAACCCAACCGACTTCCTCTGCGGTGGCTGGACAGACAGTGTCCCTGTGGGTGTCCCTTTGTCTGCCCCCGTGGAGATGGGACCTGCAGCTCTGCCCAGTGCTGCTGGGAGCAGACGGGCACGATCCCCTATGCTGGACCCCCGGGATGGTCTGTCTTGGTGGTGTCCCCCCCGAGAAGGTCTTGACCTCCTTCCTAAATGCCGCTGTCTCCGCAGCCAAGCTGGCACCCCGCACCAGTGACGCTGCCCCTGCTAATGGGGTGGGGGGGATGCTGGTGGCTCTATCCAGACCTGGATTCAAGCAGCGCCCCTGGATTTGAGCTGGGCTCTTGGCGTGGGGATTAACAGCAGTAAACACATCCTGGTGGCTCAGCTCGGCTTTGGCTTAACCAGTCCCGTGCACATATGGGCGAGCATAAAGCAGATCCCTCAGCAGCCGTCCTCGATGGCAGAAGGGAGCAACAGGGCACTGCCCAGATCAACAGCCATCCCTCCGGCTGCCCTCCCATGCTACTCCACTGCTGGCCGAGGAGCAGATGTTTGCGCCTTGCTGATAAGTAACGGCAGCAGGGAAGTAAAGTCCTTTTTCTCTCCCCTCCACGCTTGCAACCCTGCTATGGGGCAGCACTGCCCACAGGGATGCTGCAGGATTTGGACCGTGCCGTGCCCGCTGTGCGCTGATGCAGGCAGGATGGTGCTGGGAGCAGCAGAGGGTGGATGGCTCCTGCGCAGGGGCAGGCAGTGGCCCATCTGGCTACAACAGGTCGCCCTTTCACGGGGGTTGCTGACCCACCGCAGCCCCCGGCACCAGCCAGCGGTTAAAAGGAGGGATGTGGAGGCAGGTGGGGGAGAAGCAGCTCGAGGGTTAAACTCACCACGGGTGGAAGAGTTGAATGTAGTCCAGATGGCCGGGGGATTATGCCAGCCCTAGATTTGCATAAGCAAATGTTAATGTTCCAGCTTCAGGTTGGTGTTTTATTATTATTATTATTATTATTATTGTTATTATTAGGGGGATCCTAAGGTCATTTTGGGGCCTGGGCTGACCCACAGGTAGGATTTATCCATCCAGCCATCCCCGCCAGCCCTGGCTGAGTAGGGTGCTGGGGCCATGAAGGGTCAAACTCATTTCAAAAAATTTCCATTATATTTTTTGGCGTCGCCCCTTTGTACTCCCAGAGGCACCAGCACTGGGAGCCATAACGGATGGCACAGGGGCACTGGTCCCCCTCTCCTCTGGCTGCATCACAGCTCATGGCGGTGGCAAAGTCACTGTCACCTGGCCAGGCGCTGTGACAGGAATGAGTTGCTCAGCGTGGCAGTGGCTGAATCCAGCCCACGGTTAGAGAAGCGGAGGCATGAGGGGCTCAGCCTCGGCGTCAGGGTGACGATGGGCTGGGAGCAGGGGTTTGCCAGGGAAAAGGGTATTTTTGGCAGAGGTGGTTTGATCTCCTGGCCAGACCCATGTGTGGGAGGTGACATTTGAGGCGGGGGATGACGGGGGCTGTGTGGGCAGCAGGACCCCCAGCCAGCCCCGGGGCTGAGCGCAACTGGAGCCCAGCTGCACCTCATCGTGTGGCACTGTTTTTTGGAAAGTAAATGCTATTGCTGGTCATCCTTCAAGTGGGAAATGGACATTCAGCTCAACAGCAAGCAATGCACCATTGCAACAGTGCTCGTTTTTCTTCCTGGCAAGAGGACTCATGTCACAAATCCCAGTGGCTTTTTGTCATCTTCTTACCCATAGCTGCCTTGCCCAGCCTGCAGCTCCTCGCTGTGCTTTGGCCATCTGCCCTCTCCCTGTGCTGGTTTGCCCTCCAGCCTAGTCCTGCTGGGCCTGGCCAGGCCAGCGAGCAGCTCTGTGGGGCAAGAGGCAGGTGGGTGGCTTTTAAAGCCTCCTATGGGTCACCCCAAATTGCTGTTGCCATCCTCGCTGTCCCCTCCTCAATTAATGGGGCTTGGGGGTGAAGCACCCCATGCTGCCCCCCCGGTGGGTGATGGAGGAAGCGGTCCCTTGACCTCAGGGCATCTGCGGGGTGCCACAGCATCCTTTGGGATATTGCACCCCAATGCACGTCCCAGCTGCCTTGCCCTGCCTGGCCGTGTTTTCATCTTAAAAACCTCCTCTGCCAAGAGACCTGACAGGAAACCTCTCTCCTTCTTTCTCTAGATGGATCTGTCCCACCGGTTCTCCAAGAGAGAGGTAGGAGCATGGCCCTGCCACGGTGTCACTTGGTGGCACTGGTGGGGGTGGCAGCACTGCTGGGCTTTGGGGACGTGGCTCATCTCCTGAAGATGCTCCCCAGGGACACCCGGTGTGGCTGGGCAGGGGTGGATGCTGAGAGGGGGGCAGCAGGGACCGTCTGGGAGCCCCAGGAGCTGGAGGCAGGGGGGACACCCCGCTCATTCTGGGGGATGCGTGGAGCAAGTCCCCGCTGGCCTGGCCCCGTGCAAGGTGTCGGTGCTCCCCCCTGCAGCTGGCCCTGCTCTACGAGGAGGTCCTCTACACCATCCTGCACCGCCTGGGCAAGCCTGAGCACCACCATGTTGCAGATTCCCAGGAGCTCTACGCCTACGTGCAAAAGGTGGGTCCCCACTTCCCTGGTGAGGTCCCCCAAACCTGTCCCCTGACCTGTCCATCCCCCCAGCTGAAGAGTATGGTGGGGGGCACTTGGAGGGAGTTTTTAACAAGCACCTTCAAAAGATGCAGCAGCAGCAGCATCCAGCTGGAGGGCTGGGACAGCGTGAGGATGGGAAATAGTAGCTTTAGGGAGAAATACTTCATTTGGGCTCGGGATGGTGGGAAGAAGGCTCTCCCCCGAGAGCTTTCAGCTGGTCCCTAGCCTTTTCTGCTGGGCTCTTTGTTCTGCTCCCCTCCCCTCGAGCTGCAGCTGGCTCCCAGGGAATGAAGGGAAGCCCCTGGATGCTCTCCAGCCACACTAACAGGGCAGCATCCGTTACCGACCCCGGTATCTACGCAGGCTTTCGGCATGGACACCGAGGAGCACAGCGTCATCATGCAGCAGGTCAAGGAGCTGGAGGTGCGCAGTGAGACGGTGTCCCCCCGCTATGCTGAGGCTTAGGGGAAGCTTCCATATCGGGGTGGTGCTGGGGGGGCTGCATGTCCCCTGGCCCCATGTTTGGGCTGGGGGCTATGGGGTGCCCTGGGTTGTGTGTGGGGGGAGTTGCCCAGGAGCTATTTGCTGGCCTGAGCGGCAGCTGATGTGACCCTGCTCGAGCCCCATCTTCCCTCGCAGGGTTGGTGACCCCCTACATTAATCACTGTTATTTTCCTTCTTCTAGAGCCCGATTTTCTGCCTGAAAGCAACTGTGAAGGAAGCCAAGGGGATTTTGGGCAAAGACGTCAGCGGTAAGTGGAGGCGGGTGGGTGTCCCGTCAGAAGAGGGACAGCTGCTGCCCTCCATGGGGACTTGCACGCCTCCCCCCTCGCAGGGTTCAGCGACCCGTACTGCCTGCTGGGCATTGACACCAAGAGCCAGGAGCCGGCCCACCCCGAGCACAAGAGGCGGATGAAGGCTGTGGTCAAAGACCTCATCCCCGAAGACCAGATCCATCGCACCCAAGTCATAAGCCAGACCCTCAGCCCAGTGTGGGATGAGACGTTTATCCTGTAATTGCTGCCCCTTGCCTTTGCTCACCGGGGGGCTGGAGGGGGTGCCCAGGGCTCTTGGGGGTGGATGGGGGAGTTGACCACTTGTCCCAGCCGGGAGCTGGGGCTCTGCTGGGTCGGTGCCCACTGGGGTTTGCCAGGCTTCTGGTCTGACTCATGCAGCAGGTCCAGGGAGGGGAAAAACAAAACCCTTGGGGCTCTCCCACCGCTTCTGCAGGCTGTGCAGGGTGGTTTGGGGTCTCCCCCAGGGAGGAGCTGCCTGCCTGTAATCCCCAGCTGTTCCGCCTGCATGCTGCCGGTCCCTCGGATGCTACTCGAGTAATGGCATCCTGCTGGTGTCTTGCAGGGAGTTTGAAGACATAGAGACAGCCAGCTTCCACCTGGACATGTGGTGAGTGGCAGCACCCCATGGCCAGCAACCCCAACCCCCACCCTGAGTGGGGTCCTGCCTCCCTGGGGTGGTCCTTCAACCTGCACCCTTTAAAAACCCCCAGAAACCATGCGGCGACCCCTTTCCCCGTTACTTTCTGCCGGAGCAGTGCACAGTGCAGGATGTGACCAGCATACGCAAAGAGCGCCCAGGCTGCCTTTGCCCAGGCAGGGCTGATCCTGAGCCCTGATTTTATTTATGGAAAGAACCCACATGCTTGCAGATTTTGTCTCGTCAGCTGGTTTTGGGGGTGGTCTCATCCCAACACATTTCCCCCATCTCCAGCGACTTCCCTTCTCCACCATCATTGCAATTCCCTGAACTATTTTGCAATCACCTGAATTTCCTCCTCTGCCCTGGTGGGTTTTGGTGCCCACGCTCGCAGGGACTCGGACACGGTGGAGTCGGTGCGGCACAAGCTGGGAGAGCTGACGGACCTCCACGGGCTCAAAAGGTTGGTGCTGGCGTGGCCCTAATGTCTTCCTTATTTGCCTGCTGGATTTTAAAAATTGCCTTTGGAAGGAGGGAGGAAGGGTGGCAGGTCTGCATCACCTTTCACCCTGTCCACGGCTGGGTCATGGCTGCAGAAAACTTTTCACCCTCTCCCTCACCCGTGCCTTTCAGGATCTTTAAAGATGCTCGCAAAGACAAAGGGCAGGATGATTTCCTGGGGAACGTGGTCCTTCGCCTGAAGGTGAGCACCACGGTGCATCCTCTCCTCCAAGTGGCTCCCCAGGCACCAGTAAAACCCCACGGGATCAGGGCAGGATCCCAGCCCCATGCCAGCCCTGAACACCCAGGATCCCGGCTCAGAGCTCCAAGTTGGTGTCAGCTCCCTCAGTTCAGTGTCAGGTGCCCCAGCCACTCCAGCACACTTGATCAGTGATTATACAACTTTTATTTTTAATCCAGTACTAGAGTAGCCAGCATCTTCCTGCCCCATTAACGCAGTAGGACCTGGTCCCTGTGCAGGATCCTTCCCCGAGGAAGGCTGCCTGGGGCTTCACCCTCGTCTCTGCACATGCAGGACCTGCACTGCTGGGACGACCAGTGGTACCAGCTGGAACCACGGACAGAGACGTACCCCAACCGGGGACAGTGTCACCTGCAGTTCCTGCTGACTCACAAGAAGGTAGGAGGGGATGGGGAAGGGGAGCCCTTTCCATTGCCTTGGCAGGATGGGTCACAGATCCCTGCCCTAGGACCAGAGGTGCCAGCACCAGGGTTTGCACGTGCTGGAAAACAGCTTGACCCGCCCCCCCCCCCCAGCTCCGTGACAGCATGGGGGCCTTGCTCCTGGTGCATCTGCGTCCCTTGGCTCAGCTTCAGACGGGGCTCTCTGGCCCCATGCTCTTTGGGTTCCTGTGTCCCCACTCTCTGACTGTGTCCCTGCATGGCCAGGCAGGTTACGGTTGTTGCTCCTATGCCCTGTCTCTTTTCAGAGGGCCACCACAAGCAGCCGGACACAGCCGAGCTACACTGTCCATCGCCACCTCCTGCAGCAGCTGGTGTCCTATGAGATCCTTCAGCACCAGGTACCCCTCCGGCAGCTGGGCTGGGGTGAGGGCTTCCCTCGGAGCCCATCACGCCTGACGCGCTGCTGCAGTGTGATGGGGAGGAGGGTCATGATAGTGCCTGGCATCCTTATGGGATGCCCGTTCCTCCCGTGGTCCTGCAAACACACCCCATCCCAGTGCCCATTCCCCTCCTTGCTCAGCCCAGCTTGCTCCAGGACACCTCACCCTCCTTTTGCATCCTCACAGGCCGGCAGCATTGCCTGGGACGGGGAGCTGAGCAGGCACGCCAGCACCGTGCTGTACCTGCACGCCACGCAGAAGGATCTCTCCGACTTCCACCAGGTCATGGCGTGAGTACCCCCCACCCAGGGAGCCGTGATGCAGCACCGGGGGGGTCAAGGGCCCCGACAAGCTGGTCTCCCCCAGGAGCTCAGCGTGGCTGGTAGCGCTCCCTGCAGAGACCTGGGTCCTGCCTCTGCAAGCCCAGCAGCAGCCGTGGGTGAGGGAGCCCCATGCTGGCCCCTGGGTGCCCCCCAGCCCCTGGGGGCTCAGCCCAGCCTCTCCCTCCCCCCCCAGGCAGTGGCTGGCGTACAGCAAGCTCTACCAGAGCCTGGAGTTCAACAGCAACTGCCTGCTCCACCAGATCACCAGCATCGAGTACCAGTGGGCGCAGGAGCGCCTGAGGCCAGAGCAGGTGGGGGGGTCGGGCACCACATGGGGGGCATCAGGGATCAGGGAAACATGTCCCGTGCACCCAACCCCGAGCTTCTCCTCCCAGATCCTGGGGCCATTTCCCTCCCTGTGTTCCAGCAAAGGCAGGAATTTGTGGGGTACAGGGGTGCTGGGGCAGCTGGAGGGCATCTCTGGGGAGAACCAGCCACAGGGACCAGGGCAACCCTGGGTCAGGGGGACACTTTGCCCTGGTGGCTCGTTCCCCTTCTCCACAGAGAAGCCCTTGCCACTAACATCCCCCTGCTCCATTGCTGCCATGAAGTCAACCACAACCCCCTGCAAAGCCTGAATATGACCCAATTCCTACTTTTCCCTGCCTGTTTTCCCAGAGCATCCCAGCAGCCTGCTGAGACTGAATTTTTCATGCTTATCTGTGAGGTTTGAGCAGAAAGCTCAGTTCAGCCCCTCCAGGGAGAAGTTACCCAAGGCGTCAGGGGGGTTTCCCATCCCTGGAGCAGGCTGGAAAGGAATGGGAGCCACCCAGCTCCCTCCGCTGCGATGCTGTGGTCCTGCCAGCATCTCTGTTTGCCACTGAGGAGGACAGCATGTGTTTTCTACCTTCTCCCCAGAAAGCAGAGCTGGCCGAGTCCTTCCATTCCTTGCTGACTTATGGGGTCTCCCTTGTCCGGAGGTACCGCATCATTTTCCCCCTCTCTGTCCCAAGGTCCACCGAGAGGCTCCAGTCCCTGCTTCGGTGAGTCGAGCACCTGTGCCAGCTGTGCATGGGGTCATATGGCTTGGTCACCACGATGGACAAGCCTGTAAGCTTGAGCAAAAACCCACGGGAGCCCTTTCTTCCCCTTTCTCGGCTGCTGTGACACTTGTCCTGCCCTGTCCCTCATCCTGGGCTCCCCACGGGGGATGCCGTTGGGAGGGGAAGGTCTGTTTGGGCAGGGTCTCTGTGGGGAGAGGCAGTTGTTTCTGATGGGCTGGTGCTGGGTTTCACTTGAGGTTCTCGCTTTGCAGGGTCCTGGTCCAGATGTGCAAAATGAAAGCTTTCCACGAGCTGTGCACGCTCAGCCCTGACCTCCCTCAGATGGTTTCCGTGGCACTGAAGGTAGCGGGACCAGGGGTCTCACCCTCCCCAGCCCTTGGCAGGTGGGACCCTGCGGGTCCCATCCATCCCCTGCCCAATGCCCAGCAAAGGCCACCATGGCAGGGGAAATACCTGCCCCTTTTCAACTTGGTGGTCCCAGTCTGTGGTTCCCACCACATGGAGCTGGGTCCTGGCCACAGGGAGAGCAAAGCGGGTGACAGAGGTGGCTTTGCTCCTCCTGCTTCCCTGCCGTCCCACCAGGACCCTTCTCTTGCAGTCAGGCACGACGGAGTGGTTTCACATGAAGAAGCAGCACCTCAAGCCCATGGTGAAGGTCAGGTCCCATCTCTGTCTCTCTGACATAAGAAGCAATTTGCTGGACTTGGGGTGGGAGGCCTGAGGGAGTGGGAAGACAAGACTGAGATGGGGCTTCTCCAGTTTTCTGATACAGTCAAAGCATTTGGGCTTCCAGCTTAAAAATACCATGAGCCACGTTACCTGCAATGCCGAGGTGCATGGAAGCTTAAGGCCTTGGTGCGATGCTCAGGAGAGCAGGTGGTGGTTTCCAGCCCAGCCATGCAAACACAGGGTGACAGCAGACATTACTGACAACTTCTTGGTGCTCGTCATGTGGATCTGATGATAGATTGCTACCCCACGAGAATAAATCATAGAAATAAATCCAATCAGAATGGAGCCTAGGTCATCTCAAGGTCACCGAGCATGCAAAACAAGCTGTTCCTCCCTTTGCAGAGCATGGAGGAGAACGGCAAAGCTTTGTCCAGACTCCTCGTGGAGGTGGTAGCAGATCTCCAGCAGTGCCAGAAAATCTGGAATAAATTCTTCATCAAGTAGGTTTTGGAGCTTGATCCCCCTCATCCACCTTCCCTGGGGTCAAGAGCAACGGGGCACTTTGACGCCTCATTCCTTGGCTCTTGGGCTCCACGGACAGCGTCTGTGGTCCCGTCTCTGCCCCTTAGAGCTGCACTGTCCTTGTCCCCATGGCAAGGGCATGGCCTGGGAGCGTTAGCTGGGCTGGGTTTGCTGGACTGGGGCTGGCACGTTCCTGACTCTGTTTCTCTCTTGCAGCACCTTGAAGTTGAATCTCTTCTCCATCGCCTACCTAGAGCTGGAGAACCTGGTGAGCAACCTGGGCTACTCTGCACTTGTGGGACTAAGATCTAAAGCCAGGCTGAGGCTTTTGTCCACCCTTCAGGTGACAACTGGTTGTTGCAAGCTCGGAAAGAGCACAAGCCAGGGAAACTCTCCATCTTTCTTTGCGTGCCCATCATCTGCTTGCTTGACCCAGTGAATCTCCTGAAATACCACCCAAAAGGAAGAGTCCCTCGAGCTGACCCGCACGCCGTGGCCCCACAGAGCCCTTAGCAGAGCAAGCCCTCCTGGCCGGACCCTCGCTAACAGCTCTCCCCCCTTCCCTTCCTCACTGCCAGGTCGCGGAGCACGTCCAGGAGCAGCTGCATGAGGTCGACAGCAGCATGTCCAAGCCCACGGCTGAGAGCCTTTTCCAGCTCTACATGAACCTGCAGGAGCTCTATCGGATGAAGGACTTCCTCCCAAAGAGGTATCCAGCCCAGACAGAGGGGAGATGCCGAAGCGAGGGAACCAGTAGTTAGTTGAGATGCACTCCAAGTCCCTCCAATTCACTTACATCACTAATAACACACAAGGCAGACCAGGCTGTTGGTGTCTGGGGTCCATGCAAGCACCACCAGAAGGGTGTCAGGCTTGTCTCTGAGTGAGGTTGATGGAAACCTCAACTTCGAGACAAGTGGAGGCTTCTCCTTAGCACGTTGCTGTGTCGTGCCTCCACCTTGGGACAGTTTCTTTTACATAAGAGTGAGGGGTGATGGCCCCTGCTGTTGCTGTGCGGTTGGAGAAGCTGGTGCCTCCATCCACAGGGATGGACCTCTGGCTCTGAGCAACTTCCACCAGTGGTTCAAGGAAGCTGTGCCCCAGTGGCTGCAGAAGGCCTACACCATCGCGCTGGAGAGGGCACAGAGAGCCGTCCAGATGGACCAGGTAACCAGGGCAGGGGAACATCTCCCTCTGTCCTTTGGGGACGCTCCAGCTCCCTCCACACCTTGCTGCTGTGTCTGGCTCAGAGCACAGAGACCACCATGCAGATGCCTCTTGCAGCCCAGGAGCAGCTGGTTCCTCTCCCAAATGCGTAACAAAGGACACGATCTCCTGAACCAGCCCCACCCCAAGCCCCTGTTCCCCTTTCCCTTGCTGCCCTCTGGCAGCCCGAGCAAGCTGATGAGCCTGCACCTGGGCCACGCTGTGAGCATCCCTTCCGCTTCTGGCCTTCAGCAAGAGGGGAGGGAAGGCAGCCAAGGGGCCACGGGCTCCTCGCCCCGCTCCTCAGTGTGGTCCGATAGCGCTGGGTTGGGGTGTGGTGGAGGACAGCCCAAGGCAGCATGCTCAGGCTGCTCCATCCATCCTCATCTCCATTCTCCAAAGTGACTGGGTGATGACACTGGGACGTGATACTGGGACATGCTATTGGGACTGATGGTGGGCCAGAGAGTCCCAGACAAGCTAAGTTGCGTTTACTTTCCCTGCCCCCTCAGCTGACGCCCTTTGGGGAGCACAACAAGCACAGCACCTCCACCGTTGACCTGTCCACCTGCTACGCCCAGATCGTGAAGACCTGGCAGCAGCTCAGCTGGCCAGACCCCGAGGAAGCCTTCATGATCATGGTGAAGCTCGTGGAGGTTTGTACACCGGGCCCTGCCGGCAGATGCCACGCTCAGCAGCAGCTGGAATTTTCTCTCTTCTTGGAGCTGTGCCTCCATGAATGGGGCTGGTGTCCCACGGTGATGTGGCGGGGTCTCCTGGCCCCGTGGTGGTCCCTGTGCTGCCCAGCTCAGTCCCGTTGCCTTCTTCTCTATCCTGCAGGACATGTGCAAAATCGCCCTGATGTACTGCCGGCTCATCAAGGAGCGGGCTCTGTCGCTGAGCGAGCAGAACGAGGGTGAAGCAGCCAACAGGGTTGGTGTTGGGGCAGCATCTGCTGCTTAGGGAGGGGCAGGATTTGGCCACGGTTTCTGGGCAGAGAGGGAGACGAGCTGTGAGCTGCTCTGCTGGGTTTCACGGGCACCACTTGGCCCCCAGTAACCATAATGCTGGGAAATCAGGAGGGAAATGGTGTGAGCAGGGGGAGCGGGATGGGGTTGGGGTCTGGGATGAGGATAAGGATAGGAGTGAGGATGGGCATGGGGACGGGGATGGAGATGGGACTGTAGATGGAGCTGGCGGGGGATGCACCACGGGGTGTGGGACACCCTGAAGGAGACCCACCTCCTCCAGCTCTGCATCGTGGTGAACAACATCAAGCAGCTGCGACTGCTGATCCTGAAGCTGCCATTGCAGCTGGACTGGGCCCAGCTGGAGCAGCGCACGGGGGCCGTCATCGACCAGCAGCAGATCCAGCACACGTTGCACAACCAGCTTGACAGCACGGTCTCCTGCCTGGACCATGAGGTCCGCGACGTGGTGCAAGCCCTGGCCACCAAGGTGACCACCTGCCACTGAACTCCCTTAGCCCTCACCTGGCCCAAAGTGTGTGTGTGGGGGGTTCGCCCCAGGGGTCCTGGAGCCCATAGTGCTCCTGGGATGGAGACAAGGTGGACCTGGGCATGGGGAGGCTGCTGCAGAGGGCAAACCCCCAGCACCTGCGTGCATTTCCCCCCGGCAGCTGGAAAAGGGCATCGCCAGACACATCCAGGAGCTCTCGTCTTCCAGTGACAGCCGGGTACCTGAGGACGTAAGTACCTGGCCCTGCCTCTCCTGGGTCATCTTTTTGGGCGGCTGTGAACAGACCTTGCCTACTTGGAAGCCCCCATCACCCTTCCCCACCTTTCCCTGCCTCATGCCTGGGGCCCAGACCTCCGTGTGCTTTGTCTGACGCCTGTGTTGGCAGCAGGACCAAACCGGGCACCGCCTGCCCACCTACTCACTGTGGGAGGGAGACCCCTGGGCTCTCCCCTGCTCTGCTGGCTCCAGCCTGCCATGCTCTGCCCCTCTCCCTGCCTTACCCTGCTGGATACGGCCCCCCGTGCCCTCCCCAATGCCCCTCTCCTCTCGCTGCAGTCCATCATCCCGCTCATGAAGTTCCTGGAGTCGGAGCTGCAGTATCTCAACGAGCATCTGGTCCAGGAGAACTTCAAAAGGTGACCAGGGCACTGGGGATGCACCACGGCAGAGGCCGGCAGCGTTCGCACCCCTCGGCGGGAGTGTTCCCCCAGCCCCAGGGGGACATCCCACCTTGGGGCTGGCTGCTCAGCAAAGCCCCTCAGCTGAGGACCAACCCCCCGCACAGACCCTCACTCACAGCCTTCCTCCCTCACCCCTGCAGCCTCCTCACCCTCCTCTGGCATCACACCTTGGCCGTGCTCTCGGCAGCCGCGGGGCAGCCAGTCCCCTCGGCCCAGCGCTACAAGAAGCTGCACTGTGCCCTGAAGGTACGGGGCGGGGGCACCGGGGGTCCCGGCAGGATGGGTGTCTGGTTGCCAGCTGACAGCATCCTTCTCCCCAGAGCCTGGAGCTGTGCTTCCACGCCGAGGGCTGCGGGCTGCCGCTGGAGACCCTCCACACTCCAGCCTTCCTGGTATGGGGTGCTGGGGACAGGGGGGTCCCCAAGGGTTTCCTTTGGGTGCTCTCCAGGGAGGGCATCCCCTGGCTGCAGCTCCTGTCTGCGTGCTTGACCGTCACCTCTCATCCTCCCCGCAGTCACTGGAGACCCACCTGGCCCTCTGCTCCTCCACCAGCCGCAAACTCATCCAGAAATACTTCAGCAACAGGATCCAGCAGCAGGTAGAAATCAGGATGGTGCCCCCAGCCCCTTCCCACGTCCCACCCTTGCACACATGAGGCTGCCCAGCACAGCCTGCCTGTGGAAATGTAGGATTTCCCCACCACCCTCCCAGTCCTGGGGGTTTTGGGGTTGATTTTTCCCCAGCGGTGGGCAGGAGGGGGTTCAATTACATCCCAGAGGATGCCCATCACCCCCTGCCCTGTACCCCAAAATGCCCACTCAGCAATGGGACGTGGGCATCCCCTCCATGAGCGTGCTGAATGGCAGCACCCTCATTCCTGTGCCCCGCTGCTCAGCTGGACACCAGCTCGGAGAAGTACGGGGCCGTGACGATCAAAGCGCTGTACCGGCCTTCAGAGCAGAAACTCCGCGTGGAAGTGCTCAACGCTGTCAACCTCATCCCACTGGACTCCAACGGTGGGTGTGGGTGGGCTGGGGACCCCCAGCGCCCCAGGACCCCCTGTCCTCAGCCCCTGATATGCCCCTGGGTAGGAGAGATGCTGGCAGTGCTCGGGGTAACGGGACTTTGTCTTGATTTGCTTTTGAACACAAGGAGGTCGATTTGGGGGAGAAGGGGGGTTGTTGCACTGGTCTGGGGTGGTCCAATGGGATGTGGCAGGTGGGACGCTGTGCCCGCATCCCACTGCCTTCCCTGGGCGGCACAAGCCAGCAGCCAGGGCAGGCGGGGTTTTTTTCCATCGTGCAAACCATCTCTGGGACAAAAAAAATACAGCGGAATGGGAAGGGACAGCCTCGGGGGTTGGCTGTTGTTTGGGGAGGTCTCCAGGAGAGGTCACTCCTCCTGCAGCCACCCGTGGCCGATGGACTGTAGGCGGGGTTGGGGTGATTCCCGAGCCCTCGTGGGAGCGTGGGCTGGGGTGGGGGTGGGGTGGGGGTGCCCTGACCTCCCCAGCTGCCCTGGCTGGGCTCAGTTGGCCGTGCCAACTTTTAATTTTAAATGTGCTGATGTCTGCACCCCACCAGGCTCGAGTGACCCCTTCGTCCAGCTCACCCTGGAGCCCCGTCACGAGTTCCCTGAGGTGGTGGCCCGGACCACCCAGTGCAAGAGGAACGAGCTGCACCCCCTCTTCGATGAAGCCTTTGACTTGTACGTAAGGGCTGACACTCCCCTCCACCCCCCAAATTCCTGCAGCACCCCACACTTCAACCCCTGCTAGGGGGCTGCTGCTCCAGGAACTGGGTCCTGCCCTGCGATTTCACCCCCTGGACCCCACTGGGGGCAGGGGCTGGGGTGGGGGCACCCCAAACTGGGTCCTGCAGGCTGGTGTGGGGCTGTGCCAGGGCCTTGTGCTTTGATGGGGTTGGGGTCATTGCACAGAGCATCACCCCAGGGAAGCCTGTTTGGTCCCTGGAGGGAAGGTTGAATGTTGGGACCAAGGGAGTGGGATGTGATGGGCCCCTGCACCCCTCCCCCTGCAGCTTGATCCCCCCTGAGAAGTGCCGGCAGGAGGGGGCCTGCCTGCTGCTGACCGTCTTCGACTATGACACGCTGGGGACCAATGACCTGGAGGGCGAAGCCTTCTTCCCCCTGTGCCACCTGCCTGGTCTCGACACCGATGAGGACCAGGCTGATGCGGGCCGGGTGCCCCAGACCCGCCTCCCCCTGACCCACCCCAAACCCACCGGTACGTGGTGCCGCGGCCAGGCTGAGCCCTGCAGAGCCCCCGCCGGCCCTGCGGTGTGGGGAGGGGGCTGCGGTGAGCATCTCCCACCACCTCTCCCCTCCTCTCTGGCAGGAGATGAGATCCTCCAGCTGCTGGAGTCCAGGAAGGGGGACAAAGAGGCTCAAGCCTTCGTTAAGCTCCGCAAGCAACGAGCAAAGCAGTCCAAGGAGGTGGAGTGAGGGAGGCGGAGGAAGGGGGTCCTGAAACGAGGGGATCCGGCCAGTGGGACCCCAGGAGTTTTGCCAGTGCTGGAGATGGAGCCATCCACAGGAGATGGGGGGACAGAGGTGGCCCCTGTGTCCCCCACCACCTCCCAGCGCCCATCTCACCCCCACCTTCAGGTAGCAACGTCCCCGTGATGATGTGGAGGGTGGGCACACTGTGTTTCAGGGTTTTCTTTGCATGTCTGGACTAGCAACACTACATGGGGATGTGAAAGTGTGTGGCTGTCCCTGCCTGTCCCCCATTAGCTTGTCACTGCCGGTGCTGCGTCTCCTGGTCATGTCCCCAAGCCTCCTGTCCGCAACACTGCGTCAGGGCAATGCAAACACGTCGGCATTCAGTTGGGGTGGGCACAGCCCGTGGCCAAACCTGCCTTCCACCACCACCACCGCCCCTCCTTTTTTTTCCTCTTTCTCTTGTGGATAAACCTCTTATTTTAAATTAAAAGGAACAAAGCTGATGCGTGGGCTGAGTCTGCGCAGGGAGCGCTCGGGGGCCGATGGCCCTGCGCCGGGAGCAGCCGCAGCAGCAGCGTGGCAGGGTGGGACAAGGCGTTTGGGGTACGGGGGGGGCAGCCGGGAAGGGTCAGTGGGATGAGATGGCAAATGAGTGATTCGGTCCAAGTTTCCCTTTGGAAACAGGATAGAGCGCTGCGATGGTGCTGAGCCCTGCACTGCTGGCAAGGAGCTGTGCTGGCACTGGGAGGCAGCCAGGTGCCTTGCTCAGGGACCACCAGCACCGGGTGTCACTGGCACCGGCACTGGTTTGTCCCTCCCCTCCCAGCCTTGGCTGGTCCCTGCAGGAGCCCAGGTTTTGGCGAGGGCTTGGCCGTGCGGAATCGGCCGGGCTGTTTCCCTCTGCAGGGAATCGGGATGCGCTGGTTGGAGTTATGGGCAGTGCGAGGCATCACCTGCCCGCAGGTACCAACTGAAGCTGCCGCTGCCCAGCGGTGCTGGCGGCAGGGCTCAGCACGCAGCACGGCCGGTGCCCGTCGACCGGCTGATGGAGCTGGGGGCTGGCGTGTGAAAGAGCCTGACGAGACATACGTAAGGCCCAGGGCTGGCTCAGGCAGCACGTGGTGGTTCAGTGGTGAAAAAGGGGCCCAGGTAGATACGCGTGTCCTCCGGGCTGGGGAGAGGGGACGGGAGCAGAAGCCATCCCTGCCCAGCCTGGCACTGCGGGCTCCTGGCACCTCCCCATACAGCCAGTCAGGCTTTGTAGTTTGCCTTTTTGCATTGTTTTTTTGTTTCCTTTTTTTAAAACGTGCATAGCTCTTGGGTGTGTTTCTGTGTTTTACCGCCGATCAGGGTGCCGGCCGGGGCTGCGGGGGTTTGCTGGAGCCCAAGGAGCAATAAAGAGAGAGCATCACAGCCCCGTCAGCTCAACCACGGTGCTTTGGGCTGCCGAGAGCCCCCAGGCCCCCGGCGGTGCCCCCCAGCCCGTGCCAGGGACCTGGGTCCCTCTGGCAGGGGTGGGCAGCTCGCAGAGTCCATCGCATGTGGGGCGACCCAAGTGTAACAGCAAATGCCCAGGGGGGGCAGGTGGTTGCTAATTATCTGCTGGTTTTTTTCAGAGCTTGTTTTAGCTGTAATTATTATGAATTATAAATGTGGAGCTTTCTCTGCCCCCACCCTGCAGGGTCCAGTGGGTCCCTGGGAGCTGCCGCGTCCTGGGGAATTAAAAAGCATCACCCCCTGGGGTGCCAAGCACCAGCTGCTTTCTCGGTGGACAGAGCAACCGCTGGGTCATTTCAGGTCAAGCCCTCGATGCAGGGCTGGGAGGGGGGGGTGGGCAAAAGCTCCTTTGGTATCTGTGTGACACGGTTGGGCTCAATCGAACCCACAGCGGGAGGGATTAAGGCGCTGCTTGCTCACGGGGAAGCCATTTGCTGGCTTAAATCACTCCTTTCAGTCCCTCGCCTTGTAGCTCTGCAGAGAAGTGAGGGTCCGGAGAAGGGTCCCGGCTGGCGGCGGAGATGCTGTCCCAGAGCATCATTTTGGACAGAGAAACCTCCACGTCCGCGCTCTGCAGCTAATTCGGTGTCGGCACCTGCTAGCAACCTGCCTCACACTTTACTGCGGAGCTCAGCTCTATGGGGCTGCAGGTCGGAATGTGTTTTTTTAGCTTATTTTTAGCTGCGTTTAAAAATTGTTGTGCTCTGCCTTGCTCTGGGCTGACCACCCCCCCAGACTGTCCTCGCTACAGGAGCCAGCGTGTCCCGGGGAGCAGGCGGCACGGGCCGACCTCTGGTCTGAGATTGTTTGCACTTTATTATCCGAGGTGGTTGAGCTTAATTTTTGCTTGGCTCTGGGTGACTACGTGGGTTTTTCCCCACCCCAAAAGAAATCACACCCTTTACAGAGGACTAATAAACCTTAAACCATCAGAGCGCAGCTAACCCCATGGCCCAGGAGGAGAATAGCCTAAGCATTAAAAAATATGGCTTGAAGCACACAAAACCAGCTCCTAGCAAATGCAAGATTGAGGAGAAAGAAATCCCCATCATCATCATCATCATCCTGGTGAAGAACCCCAACACAGGCACATGGCTGCGACACAAGAGGGAAGGGGGCAGACACGTCTACCGATTTTATTGCATTACTAACGATCTGTAATATAAATCGGGTGATTCAGATTTTTGTTGTGATTGGACTGACGGCAAGTGGCTGATGCACCTTTGAAGCACTAATTAGACCAAAACTAGAGGCAATTCTCGGATCCATCTGTAAGGCATGTTTTTTTGGGTGCGAACACACAGAACTGTGTATGTAACAATTTAAACGTTCCCATCCCCTGCAGCTGCACAGGCACAGAGCTCTCCTCTGCCCAGCCCAGCTCTTGCAGGAGATAAATCCTTGCCCAGACTAAGAATCCGGGGGATAAAAAACCATGCTTTGCTCTGTGGGTTTTGCCATCTCTGGCAAAACCATAGATTTTTTGCATCTCTGCCCCCACTACCCACACCGCCTTGCCTCTCCCCCTCTTCCGCTGCACCTTGATTGTAGAGATGAAGGGCTGCCCCCTGAAAAAGTGGCTTGATCCAGAAGGGAGCTCAGAAAGAAATTATTTGTGGTTGTGTGAAAGGGAGAAGGCAAACCCGGCCACAGAGCTGTTGTTTTGAGGGCTCCACCGCACAGACTTCACACCCCCCCAGGCCCCAGAGCAGGGCACAGGGCTGCACATACACCCTGGGCACGCATGCGCGCACACACACGCACACACTGCTTTATTATAATTTTTTTTTTCTTAGCAAAAAAATAAAAATTTATTGTCCTCTAAAAAAAAATCCATCCTGCCCTTGGAAACTGTGACACAGATTGAGTTCTTTCCAGCCCCACATGCAAATTCACTCTGCCAAGAAAAGAGTCTAAACCAGGTTTCTGACAGCCAAAACACATATTTACAGAGTACGAGAGAACGACAGCTGAAATCACAGTTCTATACATGGAATCAACAACACGTTTTACACACCACCAATCACCATTCTGCCAACTTCTACACGGACTAGGGGCGCTTCTGCCCAGTGCCCTTCCTCCTGGGGAAACGAGGGAAGGGACTGGCCAGGAATTGCCACCAGAAATACTGCAGTGTGTATTATTATTATTTTTTTAAACGTATACTGTATTTGTTTTAACATTGGAAGCTACGGAGTGGGGAAGCCCCAGAAATCTCTCCGATGCAGTCACTAGTTTGCAGGAATACTTCACCTTTAAAATACTAGGTTTTACATCAGTAACATCTGTTTTGCTGTTGGACATCACTCCAAGGATTACTATAATTCTGGAGGAAAACACTGGTAATATTCTTCCTTCTCAGATGGGGGAAAAGGAGAAAGAGAGGAGGTTCGGAGGCTGGTGGAACAGCAATGGATTACTGAGTCCGTTCAGCTTTACAGGCTTCCTCACAGGTTAAGGACTTCTCTTCATTGTCTCAGCTGCACAAGCCCTGCAAGTGGCTCAGGTTCAGCTTCAGAGATGTACGGGAAGTATAAAACCCTTTGGCAGGGATCAGCTGCAGTGACCCCCTTGCGGGGGGTGTAGCTGCTTAAGGAAAAATGTTGTGCTCCAGCTCCGAGACTTTCCCCCGGTCCCTCCTGTGCCACCGTGTCTTTGCCACAGCTGGCATGCAGCTACATCATCTAAGGCCGGAGATGATCTAAAAGTGGTCCTGTTAGCCCAAAGCAATGCCAAAATTCTTCAGCTCCTGGCTATCGTCTACAGCTCTAGCCTTGCTTTTTGAGATCTACCTACCCAGGATAGTGTTGTCTTAAGCCATTTGCTTCTATGTTGTTTTTCCATAAAATGTAAAAAGTTTCTTGACGTTTAAGATACTGCGGTTTCACAACACAATTAAGACTCCCTTCCCCCAGCTCTTAACTCAGAAGTGTCTGACCGGCACAATTAGTCACTGAGGTCAATACTCCTGAAACTCCCAAAAATTTGGGGAGGGAAGTGTCGTTATCCAATAAGGAGTCTGTGTGAAGAGGCAGGACCCAGACGTGTGACGGCTGCTCAGCAGCAGCCAGCTGGGCTGCTCATCAAGAAGCCTTGTGGACCAAAACTGTTTTGGGGCTTGACTTGGCCCAAAAAGCCCCCTTAGATCAGATGCGTTACTGCGTGTCCTGTAAAAGGGAGTTCCTGCTTCAGAAGGAAGCTTGACAGTACATTACAGGGGCTGTACTTATTAGCACCAGGTTTATTTCAAAAAGACTCTTTTTACACCATACAGAAGCTGACCACAGACCCTTAAGCCTTAAATGCAGTGCTGTGATTACAGTTCACCTTCCTGCCTGGGGCAGGCAGTGACAGCTGCTGGAGCGGGTCAGAAACGCTGCCCTTTCCCCCTGCTCTCACTTCACTCAGTTATGAAATTGTCGTATAAGTGGCCCCCCCAAACATTCACAAAATACGCAAAGATTAAGTTCTCTTTTCCGTCTGATGCTTAAGAAAATAGTTCACATTTCAGACTATTCTTTTTTTTTCTCTTTTTTTTTTTTTTTTTTTTTTTAATAAAGCAGCAAATTCATAGAAACCTAAATTTAGGAAGTGTTTCTTAAAGAACCAGAGGAAAGTGAGAAACAGTCTATGTGCTTGTGCAAAGAGAGTGCTGAGATACACCGGGGTGGGGGCAAGGGAAGGGGCTAGTGCTAATTCCTTCAGGCTGTTCTGCCATGAGTGCAGTGTGGCAATAGAAAGTTAGAATTTAAGGGCCACAAATGAGCGAAGTTTTGAATTCTTTGGTCCTTCAGTATAAGTTTTAAACCAGAGAAACTGTTTTATGCAGAAGGGAAAAACATGCTTTCTCTGGCTTGGAATTTTCCTTGTACCCCCCTGCCTAAGCAATGTGCCCCCAGAGGAACTGGGGGCAAATATCTCTTCCCCCTAGATCCAATAGCCCTGCATCACACCGTGACTGGAAATCCCACTGAGACAGCCAGAGCTGCTACCAGTGGATGAGTTTCACTCAAAGAGAAGGGACGAGGTGAAGAGCCCCGGTGGGAATCAAGAGGCAGTCACGCAGCCAGGTGCCAGACCGTTCTGAAATCAGAGGGTTGGCCAAAGGCAGCGTCACCCTGAACAGTCCCACAGGGAGGCAGGAGAGCAGATAAACCACCATGCTAATAAAAAGTAAGTGTTACAAACCAATAGCCAAAACAGGCTGATCAACTCTGGTTCTTATAAATATTAAAGACCTGATTCAAGAGTTTATTTCCTATGATTTAAGGTAGTTACAAAAACTTTTTAGTAAATTTTTATCTTAATTGGGCTTTTTCCTCTTCCCCTCACTTTTTTCTTTTTATTTTTTATTATTTTCCTAAAAAAGAAATGTTCATGTATTTTAATAAAAGGTCTTTCCTTAAGATCAGACCAAGGCAGATGCGCTGCCCCATGGCACAGACATTCAAAGGCTATAACCAAACAACATAGCCACAATAGTCACTCAACAGTGTCTCTCCATTAAAAAAAATATTAAAAAAACTGATGCTAGTTACAATAAAATACACATGGAAAAAAAAAAAAAGCATTTTTTACCAAAAAACCCAAAAACAAGTTAATGGGAAAAACATAAAAAAGAACTACACAGAGCTGCACTTAAGAGATCATCTGGGAATGCATATTAACCCCTTCCATGTAAAGGAAAGGTGGAATTATGGAAGCAAACCTAATTATGTCTTTGCATTAAATATGAAGCTTTCTGAGCGGCTCCGGTAAAAATTCAGTTTTCCTACAACAGTGGGCTGCTGGAGGTTCCAGTGCTTTTCCAGGTCAGGGAGGGGTAGCACAGGCACCATTCCCATGCGAAATAAAAATGTTTAGACAACCGAGTGGCGTTTTGGTTGAGATCCCAGCAGGTTACTGCAATCCACCTGATGTAAAAATCCAATTAACACACTGGTAAAGAAAGTCACAGGAAAGCTCAGCTACTGGACAGGTCTAAGCTGGTGGCATTTCTTTGTCATGCTGGTCTTTCTCTGTCACCACAGGCATACATGATCTCTAGCATGACAGCTTCTGGACCCAGTAGTCCACAAACCATCCTTGAGTTGCTGACACAGGCAACATCGACTCTGCTCAACAAAAGTGTCCTCAGACTACCTGGAACTGTTTCATGCATTTCAGCAATGACTATGAATCAGGTCCTTGTGGCTAAAGCAAAATTAATCTGGTCTGCAACAGTAAAAAGCCTCTAGACAGCCACCAGACAAAGGGGCGCCTGGAGAAAAATAACCTCTGCAGCTATATTTCTTTCATAAAGGGCTTTAGCCGACACAAGGGCAATGCTTCTAAGGCTGCTCAGACCTGGAACACGTTAGCTGTATCAGCAGTGAACACTAGTCACTGAATTTTGGGGCTTGGCTTGCTCTAGGTCCAATACCTTTTTTTTTTTTTCCCTCTTTTCTTCTTTTCATAGAAATATACAAAGAGTGTAAAAAAAATTTAAAAAGCGAACTTTGCTGATTAAATGACAGACAAAGTTCCTGCACATTCAGAGATCGGCAACGTGAGGCCCACCAGGCAGGCACCCAGCAGAGCTTCCATCAGGGAGGACGGCTTTAACCAAGCTGGGTCAGTGAAAGAGCAGGGAGACCGAAGACATGAACAAGTCATTTCAATCTACCTCGATCCTCCCTGTGATCTCAACTCTTCCTCTGGAAAGCACATGGAAGCCCCTCTTGCCCACTCTAAATCCTTCTGGAAATAGTCAAAAATTTGTTATCACCTAAATAGAAAAGAGGAGAAACACAGACTCTTTGCAAATGGCCCTTTGATCTGTATTAAAAACAGCTCTCAAAGTTCCTCAAGAGTTAGAATTAGTGGGGCACAGGTGAGGGGCAGTTTAGATACGGGATGTAAAATATTAAAAAGTGCTCTGCAACTAATTTTTGTTTTATGTGTGTATGTGCATGTGTGTGCATATATATACATACACAAACATGCAGATACACACACACATATATACATATATATATACACATACATATATATGTATGTATGTATGTATAAAGTTAAAAAGTTCTATACGATATGATTAGAACAAGTGTCCTTGGAAGGTCACGACTGGAGAGAGTGGGGCCTGTTGGGATGGCAGATGGGGCACTCGCCCTCCTCGGCGCACGTTTCACACAGCACTGCGTGTTGGCACGGTAACACCACCCGGTTCTCCTCCTGACACTTAAGGCATTTCACTGACTGCATCTGAAATACCGCCTGCAAAAGAGGGGGACAGGGCAGAACATGAGCGTCAAAGTCACAAAGCAAAGGAGCTGCCATCCTGCACTAGGCAGTTCGGGGAACAGCAAGGAGGCAGCAGGGGAAGGACTTGCAGCCGTCTGCCCATTCATCTTCTGAAGCAAAAGCAAAGCAGCACAGCGTGATGTCTTTTAGGACCTTTAGGATCGAGAAAGCAGCTTTGATTGACTTAAACTCTGAACTTTAGGCAAAAAGAAGACGTAGGTATTTTCCTGTAAGCTGGCTAAAACTCACTTTGGCTACATCCACATGGAATTGCTTCGATAGGCTTCTGATTCCTGGCCGTGTTAAGAAAGGGAAAAAAGGTGCGACCTGTAGAAGCAGAGAGAGCAAAGCCTTGCCCTGCAAATCCCTGGCACTCACCTTATCGACTTTCTCCAGGTTTGCCCGCAGCTGTTTCTGAAGGGTGTAAAGCGAAGAGAGCGAGAGTGATTCCAGATCAGAGAAGGAGCGCAGAAACTGAGGGTCCTGGCCTGTGTGGATCCTCTCCAGCTCCTCCTGCAGTTTCTTCACTTGCAGCTCCAAGGCTTCCCTCTGCTCCCGGGCCAGTTCACATTCCATGTTAGCTGTGTTGGCGCGATCATTTGCTTCCTCTGCCTCCTTTTTCCAAGCATCACAAGCCTACAAGTTCCAAGAAAGAGGGTAAAAGAAGCAGTCTGAAAACTTTGTCAGCCTTCAAGAGAGAATTCCAGGCAAAAATATCCATTTGCACGCACTCCTCACCAGGAGCACGTTCTGTCCAACCCGCCCTCTTCCCAAATTCTGAAACATCCTTGAACTTTGCTTCAAAGTGCTGCTCATTCCAGATACCCCATCTGGTTGGGCTGTAGTTCTACATATTTGGCTCCCACCGTTACGGGGATGAACTTTGCATACCAGCAAATCGTCATGGATCTAAATCAACTGGCAGGTCTAAGAGACTGTTAAGCACTTCAGTGCATCTGTTATGACACCTGGCCTTGCACTTCCAGCATCTGAGCACATCAGGCACAGCGATCCAGTCCCTCTTTCCAAGAGAGAGGAAAGAAAAAGAATGCTTAAGAGAGTCTGTTTGTAAAACCGACAGCTCTTCCCATCACCTCAAAGTCTGGAAAGCTCCTTTGAAAGGCTGACACGCTCCTACTCCTTTACACTCCCTAATCCCTCTTCCCAGGAGTTGCCCAAGTACCTGTTTGGCTTGTTTCCAAGACTCTTCCCACTGCTTTATTGTGCCGTTGGCTTCATCCAGTTCCTGTCGTAGCCGTGCCAGCTCCGCAGCACCTGGACCTGACAGAAATGCAGGTGAGGTACTGGGCGAAAAACTCCCCGAAGCAAAGTGTTCCCATATGCTGCTGTTCATCCCATTTAAACCTGTTTCACAGGGAAATAGAGAGGGTTATGTCACAAGTGCTGGCAATTTCCCCATTTCCTCCCTACCCCTGTGAAATCCAGGATTCAAAAATGCGTACGTAGGAAAGAGAAGATCATCTTAAGAATTAATTTCACCCCCAGGACCCAGGAGTCCATCATAGAGGGACTTTCTAGGGGAAGTTTCACACCATTAAGCTTCATCTTTAATGATACAGGGAGGACCCAAGAAACTGAGTGGAGGCAACCTTCAAACCAGGCTGTTTTTAGAAGCATTGATTTTACAGCAGAGCTGCCTACCAGCTTGAATCCCCCTTCTCACAGGAGAACCTCGGAATGATTTCTGCCTTCCCACTTTTCCGTGTGGCACTGCCATCAGTGTCGGTGAACAGACTGGTCCACACAGCCAACCCAGGTGGTGTTTCCTCTCATGCTACACCCTAAGAAAACTGCTTTTGTCTCCTCAGCCTAGTATTAGAGGAGTCTCACTTCCCAAACAGCGAGACTAAAATGTGTCAACACTGTTACTGTTTGCATATGCAAGAAACAGAACTAACTGGAACCCCCTGTTTACGAACAAGTGCAGGCAGCAGTATATACACATCAGCTTCATCCCCAGCAGAGTTCTAGCACAGAGCTAGTGATTGGCACCAGAGAAGACTAACTAACCACCTTCCTGTTTTAGCTTGTTCAAATAATTTCTCTTTTCAGGAAGAAATTCAAGGCTTAGGAAACAAAGCAGTAGAAAACCAGTTGTAAACAAAACTGGCTATTTTTCACAGACTCCAAGGTTCATACTCATTTAATAACAAAAATATTTTTTACTTAAAATAAACATCTACACTTTGCACTCAGGGGAGAACTAGTAGGAAAAGCTAATATTGAGACAGGGCCACTGAGTGATGTGGACTCTTACGCACACAGACACGCACCGGTCTGATGCAGGAGTTGTTTTCATTTAGCAGTGCCCACCACTGGCTGTGGACATTCCTAAACCTAGTTGCATCTGGTAATTCTGATCTTACAGCAGCCAAACTGACTGTGTCTGCAAGCAAGCCCTGGAGCCAACGGCCTCTCACTGAGGGTTAACCCAGCACCACTTCCTTCCCACATAGTACCAGCCAAGACAGAAACAGTTACAAAAAAGTACAGCTGAAAAATAGTAAATTGTCTTCACTAAGGGCTTAGGCGCATTAACAGATCATTCAGGAGAGCAGCAAGGGATCTTTGCTGGCTCAAGCCACTTACCATAGATCCATTTCAGCTGCTCTGAAGTTGCTCAGCCATCAGCAAGAAGTTATAATGGAATCCCAACTCACATTTTGTTTTTAAAACTCCCGTTTTCTTGAATGGGGATCTAGCACTAAGCAGGATGCTGGCAAACCACAAATTCTGCCATAATGCTGACCAAGCTTATTTTAGTCCCTCTTTCTACCTGCTGTTCTCATTTCACATTTGAAGTAGCAGCCCCTTTGCTCCGGAATGCTTTCTCTGCATATTTTGCATCTAGCACAGTGGGAACTAGCCCAGGACTAGATATTTTTAACTCAATTGCAATACAAGTAATAACTACACACACTAACTTATGTGCATGCATTCAGCAAGTCACACGGAATAGATAAATTCCAGAGTCCCAGCTGCTAGCTTACTATATAAATATCT
The DNA here is from genome assembly GCF_023634085.1 of Falco cherrug. Lineage (NCBI taxonomy): Eukaryota > Metazoa > Chordata > Aves > Falconiformes > Falconidae > Falco > Falco cherrug. The sequence goes on from NC_073697.1 coordinate 119,647,273, forward strand.
TAGCAAAACCTCAGCAAAAATGGTTTAATCATGTTACAGGAAAATATCTAACTTTTTTCTTCAAAATATTTAAATGCATTTGTGAATTTCCTGCATTTCTTTGGCTTTTTATTTGTATAACTATATAGTCAAGACAAATGTAACTGCTTAACTTGTTTCTTCTGAAATTAAAAGCAGGCTGTATCAGCAAGTTTTCCTTTTCTTACTGAACGTGGCATAAACAGCCAGCCTCAACACTAACTAATAGCAGAGATGCCTTCTGATGTATCTTTTCTTATTACAGTAATTGTAAAAGCTGTTAAAGCCAAACAAATAACAATTGCAAGGCATGAAAGCATGGGTTTGGCCTATGCAAACAAGGGATGCAGTCACACAGATAAGTGCATGCAGAAATAGATTACAAAAGCACGTCATCATTTTATTAGGTTAAACTGAATATTAAAGATTAAGGCGTATCTCAAATTTGAAGCAGCATTTACATCTAGTATCAACAGAGTAACAGTAAATATTAGTCCTCTAACAGAAATGAGCAGAGCCAGTGCCACTGCAGCCTTGAGCTCAAACAGTTTTATTTCTCAAGGCAACCCTGCGTCTTGATAATAAAAGAGATTTGGCTCCTCAGTTCCCAGTTCTGCCTGATACAGCTGAAGCTCCAAAACAAATTGCCTTCCCTTCACAGCCCTTCACGCAGGAATCAGACCCTCAGGGGTGGGGTGCGGGGGGAAAGGAGCAAAGGGGGCAAAGCTAGAACATCGTAACTTTTTGCGAAGTCCATACTGCAAAACTGCGTGCACAGTGCCAAAGAGGAGACAAAAAAGTACAACGACCTATGCCTGCTCCAGAGCTCCCAGAAGCCAATCCGACCTACAAGCAGTCCCGAGGGCAAACTGCAGTCCTCACCGTAACTAAGCAAAGCTGAGGACCCAACTCCGAGTTTTACGTAAAGTGAAGTCTCCACACAGTATTGTCGGCAGGAAAAGGCAGAGCTCTTTTCCCTGAAAGGCATCATCAGAGCAAGTCACTTAACCTATCTGTCCCTTTTTCTCAGCCTAGAAACACGCGAAGTAGAGGGAGTTGCTCCCTTGTTCACAAGGTATTAGCTGATTTTGGTAAAGCAGCTTCTAGTACTGTTGCTGTTCTCATGGGAAGAAGAGACACAAATGGCAGCAGTGAAATAATACATTAAAATTAAAGCTAACTTAAAAGAAAATACTTACATGGCACAGACAGGCATGTACATGGGACACACACACTGTGCATTTACCTAATGATCCATGAGAAGCTGATGTCCCCAGGAAAGTGTTTTCTGATTGGCTTAAGTGTCCCTGGGGCTGATGAAGGAAATGCGATGAGAGGCTGACCGGTGGAGAAGGAGAGGCAGAGTGAAAGGAGGCAGAGCTTCCAAGGGACCCGGGGATATTTACAGGAGCAGAACTTTGCAGCAAACTCCCACCTGGACAAAGAACACACAGAGAGGATGGCTATGTATGACCATGAAGTATGGGCACAGCACAGGAGTTCAGGGCAGAAGGCATTAGGTTCCCTTCTCCTCCCTAAGCCCCTCGGGATTCCCTCTGCTTCTCACGTTTCATCCCCCTCTCAGCCTTTAAGAGGAGCACTGAAGCTGCCATCCCAGAACCACGTAGATTAAGACCCTCCTCCAGAGTTCAATGGACTACTTTTCCATTGGTCAAAGCAACAAAAGGTTTTCTGAGCAGAGTTCAGTCCCTATCAGTCTAGAGAAGATGAATTTGGTATCTGGTGCAATACTTGGTAATGAAAAATTCCCTTCTACAACGCGCACCTCTGCCTGTAATACTACCAACCAACCTGCAGTGAGAAGACTACCATGCTGGGTCAGGTTGTGATCTTAACCACTACAAATCAGTAACCAGCTTTAGTAATTTTAGACATGTTTGAGTGTCTGGACCTATCAGCAATAAAAAAAATCCCAAATAAACAAAAGCCCAACTTCCAAAGACACCTCCCTTATGCAAGAGGTCATTCTGCCTGCCACAGATGATATATTGAGAGAGATCTCAGCCCTGCTCCCCACTCCCTCCTGATCTCCCTTCTTAGAAGACCACCAGGTAACACCCAGACCTGACACGAACAGAGGGAAAAGCAGTGTGGATCATCTCTAAGCCACTGCAGAGATGCAGCCACTGCACGTATCAGCAGACACGTACAGTAAACTCTCCGACCAGGCTCTTATCTTTGGCAGGGAAGTGGAAGTGATATTCTTTAGGGTCCCTTCCACAGGTCCCTTCCTACCTCAGTACAGCTCCTGGCAGCATAGTTCCCTTGGAAACCCTCAGACAACCACAGTTAGCTCCCATTCAGAAACCTGTCTTACACAGCAAGGGTAGCCAGAAACTACAACCACTTCCAAAAAGTTAGGAGACATTTCATTTTTCCCTAGACACTCATTAGAGACAGGTAGAAGAGGCCTTAGCCTACCTCCACGTATTCAAATGAGACAGACATTACAGGAATCAAATCAGCAGACCATGATGACACTCTGTGACAGATGGATAGCATTACCAGGTCAGTGAGTTTCCTGTTACTGCTAGGGAGAGTTTTCTGCTTAAGATGCAAATCATTATACTTTGGCCTGTTTTTAAAGGTATTCGATGCCTTCTAGAGTTTACTTACACACTTTAAAAAAAAAAAAAAAAAAATCAAGCAAGTCCCATTCAGTCTCAAGAAACATCCCCAAGACACCTGGGCCCAATGGCAAGAACTCAGCTCTGCTAGTCAATAAGGGCAAGCTTTCACTTCAAAGATGCTCAGCTGTTGCCAGAGTTGGTTATAATTGCTGGTTTAACCAATGTTGTTTTGGGACTGGTTTTAGAGCTTTGTTGGGCTGGCTCCACTGAGGTGACTGGGCAACACTGCTTGGCAGAAGATAAAGAAAGCTCTGTTGCTTTCATGTACCTATCATGATGCCACTCGTGTGGGGCACTGTGCTGCTGTCAAATGTCTTCTCCAGGGCAGCCACTCCGAATTCATTCAGGTCCAGGTCATCCAAGGCAGACTCTGCCAGACACAGAGGTACCAATTATGTTATAAAGGACCAACAACTTCAAGAGATAGGATGGCCCAAAGAGCCTACATGCAGAGGAGCCTTTGCTCTCTATTTGTCAGTCTGCACGGCCCTACTCTCTGCCCTGTGCAACGCTGTTCTTAAATGGTTTGGCAGAAGTGTCACGGGCAGCTTTTCAGTTCAGGTTCTTTGGCCTGATCTGATTTCCTTTTGTCTCAAAGTATTCCCAAATGCTATATGAAAACAAAAATCTGATGAAATAACAGCAGTTCCCGTAAGTCTTCCCCAAACTGCTCTTTCAAGTCTGTCCATAATAGGCAGGAACACTGGCTTATGACATGTCTGGGTCTGGCTTGTGCTTTGTCCCTACTTTGCTGAAGAGCCACTCAGAAAAGAAATACCAGTAGAAGGGAACACTTGAAAAACATCTCTGAGGTTCAAAGATAGGGTAAAATAAAGAAAACTTATGAATGCCTGCAAACGTTGTATCTATTTGAACATGCCTCATCACTAATCATGATCGATATAATTCCATCCCACACATGCCTACTCATTTCTATTATTATTTTTAACAAATTAGTGAGATCACCTCAGAAACGTTAGATTTAATGAAAAAGAAAAAAAAAAGGAAAAAAGGAAAACGGGTGACAAAAAACCTGTACCTAAGAGAAGCGACTCCATTATCTGGACTCTCCTGTTTTCCTTTTTCTTACAGGTGCTGTCCTACACTCTGTGAAGGGTAAGCCCCTACAATCTACCTGGTGGTAGCCGTTGTTATAAAATTGTCATTTAGAATGTAAGGGGTTGTAACTGTGGAAAATGCCCCTGTGATTTCCTGCCTACTCCAAGACCTCTTTGTCACTCTGACAAACCTAACACTAAGGCCCTTTACACCATCTGACATTCTGAGTAAGTAGCTCAGAGGCCTTCTGTTGGTCCTGTGGGTGAATTTCATCCATAATGACCTGCAGAAAACATCAGATGTGTCACAGTCACAGAAAAAGCTTACAGCCTCAGGAATCTGCCAACACTGACAGAGACGAAAAAGTGATGCTCACTGGAACACCCATGCTACTCCAGTTCTCATACCTGGCGATCCACGTCTGAGGAAGCCCTGTGAGTATGCATGAGTAAAAAAGGCAAAGTTACCTATGACAGACTCAACGGTGTCACTGGTTGGGTAGAAAGGAAGGGCATTGGCATTCATGCCTGGTATGCTGCTGGTGCCGGCAGGGCTTGGTGGCGTTGCAGCCAGACTGGAGGTGATACTAGAGGAGATGCTGGATGTCAGTGGGCTCCCCACTGGGAGAATACCCAGTATGTCCTGAAACAAGAGTTTTAAAAGGGAAAGAGGTAGGAAATAAAACATCTTTATAGAAGAATCCCTTCAGAAACATGCAGGAATGAGCCAAAGATCAGCAGCAAACCTGTTCCTGCCTGCTTCCAACCTGACAGATGGCTGGTGCTACTACTGGGCTGGGGGTGGGGGAGAGATTAACAGCTTTTCTTTAATTTCTGCCGACTGTTCTCCATTCCGTCTGTTGTCCCCCCGGCCAGTATTACAGACATTTCTCAGGCTTCCCCAGAATTAACTCCTGTGACCCACAGGTTGCATGCAATCACAGGCATGAGTCGCACAATCACTCACTCAGACTTAGTTCAGCACACAACTCAGAACCTGATATTAAATTCTCTTTGCTGAATCCTTGAACTTAGATGACTCCAGAGATCCATTTCAGCTCAATTTTCTGTAATTTGGAGACTCTCTCCAGCACAGTCCAGGCCTATGAATCTATCCTGAATTCACACAGGTCTAGCTGCTCACAAATAACACCTCCAGCAAATCATCCCATCTTCATAAAGTAATCCCTCAAGCTGAGCGTCCCTAATGGTGTCTGGACTGTCATTTACTCCCTGCAGAGTTGTCTGGACTCACAGATTTCTCGTGTCCTTGTCTGCAGTGGTGTGAGCACTGAGCTAGGTTCAGAGCCCTGCTGGCAGTACCGTACCTGTTTGGGCTGTAACAAAGGTTGCTCCTGGCTCCTGTGTTCCAGCGAGTGAGACTTCATTTTTGCTTGCTGCAGTAAAGAAACAAAACAAAAAGATAAGCAGAGGGATTAGCAGCAAAATTAAAAATGGCTGACTGTTGGCTTTGGAGAGGCCATAGGAAACAGAGTCCTCTGCTCTCTTACAGCCTGCTCAGGGCACTAGAGAATTTGGAGAGCGGGAAAGCATAGCAAACTGAAAACACTCCAAGTGATTTGCTTTCTGTACACCAAGACATCACCCCTAGAGTTATGCAAAGACTTATCACAATTACATTTGACTTCAATGCTGCTCTAAGTCCTCTGCTAGCACAAAGCACATCTTAAGAACCAAGACCAAAAGTGAATTAATTTGCCTTGCTATAAATAACCCATCAGCTCTACTAGTATCTAAAAAAGGCCAGAAATGGTGGGAGGCATACTGTCATTTTAAAATTATGTAAACATTTTTCAGCTTTGGGAAAACAAAGAATGTAGATTATGTTTTCCCTCAAACTTCTCCAGCTCCCAGCTAGGACTGCAAAGTAAAATACAGTGATTAACTAACAGATTTTGAAAGCAACATCATCAAAACTGATTTTTTAAAAAGTCCTTCCCCATCCGTTAACATGGAGAACGCAAAGCTATAAAACGTGAGGTCAAGGCTGTCTGGAACCGCAAAACTGCCTGAACGACAACATACATTTAGAATTCCGCTACTCAGCCTAAAAGTTCAGCTTAAGGACCTTCCAGTGCTATATACCCCTAACAGATATCAACCTTCTTGCCTCACAACATCAGTTAATTCTGAGCTACAATAACCAGAGCTGGGAAGGAAGTGGCCTCATGAGCTTGTCTGTGTGTAACTGTCTGTTCTGCAGGCCTGGCTCTGCTCCTGCCACGCTGCTACACGCATAAGGCACAGGGAGATCAATCACACCCTCTGGGTACAGAGAGGGAGCAAAAAAAGGGCTGAGAGTCAGGGCTGCTTGTTTACTCGTTCTCCAACCCCCCCAGTCTGAATCAGAGACTTATTCCAGGCATAAAGTCCGCTTGATTGTTTTTATCACAAATGCAGGCAGTCACCATCTCTGCAGGGGAGAGTCAGGCATGATGTGCAACAGCAGCGCACGAGACGCCACACTGACCTGAAGTGATACGCCTTGACTTCTTGGCTTAAACAGTCTTACGAAAAAGATAAATGATTGCTGGAGAGGGATGACATAACCAGACAGGCGAAAGAACAGCAGAAGAATTCATCCCTTGGTTTTACTTAATTAAATCATTTTCTCTGCTCAGCTGTATGCCTATGGGCAGATGGGGAGGTCAAAACCTGGCACACAGGCAGTTGAGATATGGACACAAAGATCCTTCTGCAGTGGGTACCACTCTCTTGTGCTTCCCTGAAAAACGTGCAGTGAGTTTACATACAGAAAAAACTACCACTGAACTTATCACGGGCTTGTTTTCCTTTGTGTGCAATAGATGTGTTACATTGGTGCATCTGTGTGCGTCTGATAACATGCCTGCTCGATTATCCAACATATCCCTACCCTGTTTGACACTCATCTGAACACAAAATGTGCTATCAACAGACGTCAGCAGCTACAGTGAAGCCGCATACACAACCATGCCCCCCCTCCCCGAGAGGCTTCCTGCCAATGTAGCTAGCTGGCTCTGCTGCAGTTAAGTCTTACTGGAAGGTTGTTTTTTTTCCTTTAAGGAGGAGAAAAAGCGTACACATTTTCAAGCTAGTCCCAGTTCCCACTACCTTGAATTTACGTAACATGTGAGTGAAAAGTAGAGCAAACCAATCGTCGCCACTAAGCCAGTCTCGTTTAGCTCTGGATCACGTTAAAAAGGGGAGTACGTCAAGACAAATTCAAGGGGCAGGCTGAAATTCTCCAGCTCCCTCTGTTAAGTCAGGGAAGAAAACAGGGGACATAAATTACAAATGAAACTGAACGTTTTCTGACCAGCATGGAACAAACCCACTGTACTGTGTGTCAGGACTTCGGAACACCTCCTGCTCATGGCACTCAAGTTATTCCATTGCAGCCAGCATTTTTCCAGCTTGCTAAATCTTCTGGGACTCAGGAAAAGTATTTTTAGCTTTAACTGCTGGCTCAGCCTTACCACAAACTATGTGGAACTTATTAACACAGAAGGTGCATTTTTCATTCTAATAAGATAGAAACTATTTGTACTAATTCTACAGAGGAGAAATGACAAGCTCATTGCAGAGCTGAGCCAGAGTCTCTCTTTAAGTTTTCAAATATGAGTGAATAAAGTTAAATGCCTAATTATTGATCTAATTTACAGAGTATATGAGAATCTCTGGTGCCCACCGCAGCCAAAGGAAATGACAGAGGATTGTAAAAAGTCAGTAATTATAGATTAAAAGCAAATTAAATCAGGACACTTATGAGACACCTAATTTTGTCTTTAGAAGCCTAGTATAAGGCAACTGTGATTACTTCCATCTATATCTTAACAGCTATTTATTCCAGTCATTTAACACAGGTTTTTGCTTAATTAAAGCCACATAAGTGGGAAGCTACCTGAATACAGTATCTTTGTAGCACAGCCTGGACTTCAGACACAAATGCTCATCATCTGGTCCTCCTTTTAAAAGTCCTATTCATGCTCCATCCCCTTTCTCCTTGGCTTAGGCTTGCTGCCCATTTTCTCCAAAGCAGGGCCTCCCTGGCACCCTGCCTCTGCTGGCAGGAAACAGGGGTTCTCTCAGTCCTTCGGCTTTGGGTTCACTCCTCCTTTGCAGCAGAGGCAATAGAGAACGAGCACATGTTTCTTCTTTTGTTTCTAAACAACTGCTACAAGCTGCTGTGCCCACAAGAAGTGCCAGGATCACAGCATGGTCTGCTCTTTACCCCCAAAGACGTGTTGCATCAATTTGCAATTTCCTAAGCCACATCCACGTTAAGCAAGACAATGGAAGCATTTACAAGAAAGTGTACATGCATATAGCTTAATCTGTATTTGTCACTAGATCATTTTAATTAGACTAAACAGCATTCAAGGCTGGTCCTACTGCAAAGTTTGGTCATATTTTCCCTGAAGTTGTAAAAATAAATAAAACAAACCCCACAGAGTCTGCTTCTAAATCCAACTACTTCATGCACGATCTTGTCTGGATGGGATATTTCCACTGTTTTCTCACAGCAGTGCAATACTAACGCAGCAGTAGAAGCTTATTAAGACTAGCTTCTTTAATATTACAGATTACTTTAAACGTAGCCAAGCTGAAACCAGCACTTCTTGTCATCTCTGTTTTCAGGCAACACAGACCAGGCATTTTTATTCTTTTATTCATTTTTTTTAAAAGTATGTGAGAAATACTTTTTCAGGCATCTCTTTCATAAAAGTAGCTATTCCTTCCCCTAAAGCAGGATGTTGTTCTATTACAATTATAAATCCACTGAGGAATAAAAACTGAGACTCAAGCTCTGCATTGGACTCAGCTGACTTAGAAGGAATAGTGCAAAGAAACTATTAATTGTCACGTCAAGAAAAGAAATTCACAATAAGAAGTTGACTGTGGAAAAGCTCATGTGTGGCAGAAGAGATGGAAGAGCCTGTTCTAGGCTTAGGAAGCAGTCTGAATAAGGCACGACACCAAGACGACGACTGAGGAAGCAGCAAGGCAAGACTGGGATATCCAGAAGGGATAAGAGGGAATGTCATTAGAGATGTGGGTTGGGTAAGATTGCAGAGGGTTCTTCAAATGAGAATGAAGAATTTAAATTTAATACAGAAGCCACAGGAGAGAGCCAAGGATCAGAATGATACAGCCAGAGAAGCAAGAGACAACTAACATGACATTTTTAATACACTGGAGAAATATATGGCGAAAACAGAAGACAAACCAAGTCACGAAGATCAAGGTAAGAGTTCGGAGCGAGAACAGAGAAGGAAGGATGAGTTTCCATGACACAATACAGCAAAAGAAACAGCAACTCTTGGCAAGGACCTAAATAAGGGAAAAGAAAGAGCAAGAAGTGATATGTGGGAAGCTACCCAGGGTCAACACAGGACAGAAGTTGTGAGGGGTTAGGAAAACAAGCAGCAGCTCGACTTCTACAAACTGAGTGTGTGATGGCAGCTAGGCAGACAAGAACAGATGTAAGATGGAAGAGACTGGAAGGGAGGCTGAAAGCAACAGCAGATATCTTAGAACTGCGAGTGAGAACAGTGCTTTCTCAGTTTTGTTCCCTGGGGAAAAAAAAAAAACCACCAAAACACATACATTCAAGCTAGACTGGGCAATTTCTTATTCTTCCTCATCCCCCCAACTCTTCCAGCCAATATTCCCTACTAACCTGGCATTTGAAACTCTTCAAATACTCGGCCCCCACCTGATCTTCTCGCTCAAACCCCGGTGCTTTCTTGTAGCTGCCGGCTGCTGTTACTGAGTCTGGAGGAAAACCAATGGTCTCCAAGCTGTGCGGCTTTCCAATGGCACCAGGAGGAGACCCACATATATTAGATGGGCTTCCGAGACTGCTGTTCCTACAAAGAATCTAATAGAAGGAACAAGTGTCAGGAAAGTGCAGCCAGCATCAATGACTCGAAGAAAAGAGACATCCCATGGAAGAGCTCATTCACTTCACTGTTTGCGCATTGCTTATAGTGACAGTCAACACAAGCATATGGGCTTCCACGAAACAGTAATTAAAAACCAGGAAAAAGCTCCAGTAGCTACTGGATTTATACAGTCCCACAATTATGGTATTGTCATTACTTTGTACTGGAGTGCAGTCTTATAAAATCCAACCTACAGTTCTAGTGACATTTATTCTTTTGGAGGCCTCGGACATGACTAATCAAGTTTCCAAACCTGACCAAAACCTCTTTGCTTGCTTTAGGCTACAGTGGATCCTGTCTGCACTCTGAGTAGTAGCGTGAAACCTGGAAAGGTGCTATGGCAGTCAGAACAACTAAGCATATCTGACTTAGGTGTAATACTGTATCTTTTGCTTTCCAGTTGGAAATCTGAAAGTTTTAATGCAGGCAAAAGCCTAAGATCAACAGCTGCATTAAAAAAACCTAAGAATTTCCAACAGTTCCATTCTTTAGACTAATACCAGGGATCACAATCACATGCAACAAGGCTAGTTTTGCACTGTAGATGAAGCCACAGACAGCAGCAAGGGAGATCAAGATGGGTTTTAGAGAAAGCGCCTACCTGGATTAATGCAGATATCCCATTTCTCTGGGACAAGAAATTATCTGCCTGCACTGGCAAGTGTGGCTGTGCTTTAGATATCATTTAGACAGCTACTGCTACCACAGATTCAAATGTGGCACAGTCTGGGCTGGCATTAGAAAGAAGGAGCATCCTACAATGTTTTGATTTTATTTTTACACAGACATTCTGCTGTCCACGCTTCCCTACAGTTGCAAAGATACTACTCACTGTGGTGGAGGTGGGGCTAGTTGGCAGAGTTCCTGATTTATTCCACACCTACAGTACAAATACAAAACAGAACAGGCCACGTGAGGCTGGCTGCTAGAGGGACCTTTTTCTCTGATTAATTCATCATGTAAAATGATCACCAGCAAAGCCATATTTGTTTGCAAGCTACATGCAGATGCCCTGTGGAGTGATGAAGTCACAGAAAGACATGTGTTGCCGTTTGGCATATATCCAAGGATTAGGAAAGACTGTTTAAAAGACTAAGAGCTGGAGATAGAAAAGACCTAAATGGTCTATTAAGTGGAAGATATCTTCAATTTCACTGCAGTTTTCAGAGAATTTAGATGATACATAAGACGAAGGGGTATTGGTTTTTATTCCTTTCCACAGTGTTATTTAGTGAGAGAAAATATTTTGTCCAGACTTGTCAAGATCTGTTTGGAATTCTAGCTGCAATCAAATTCAGGAGAACTATGAACTGTTAGGTTGGCTTTGGCATTAATAAAATCAAACTATCGGCTTTTCTTTTCAAGGAAGGGGAATAAGATAAAACAGAGGTCCTACGTGAGCTCACCTCATTCTGACCAGTTTCAAATGAGTTAAACTCATGTCATTTTACCTTCTCAAAACCTCAACCAACCCTTTGAAAAGGTTACACACCTTATCAACAGTAGTGCAATCAGGAAAGACTTAATCAACAACAAAAAAAGAAATCTCAGCAAAAACGAAGTGGTCTAGCATTCCATGGGCGGCTTACCTGTCTGCATGTATCTGTTCAGCATTTAAAGAACTCCCTTCTTGTACGTACAACTAAAGGTTGGGGCATTACTTAAACATATGCCAGAGTTTAGCTATCTCCAGAAGTAGGAGAGGGAGGGAATCAAGGATATCCTATAATGCAACACAATATCCAAAGGCTAAGGCTCTGAGATTACATATGTAAACAAACTCAACTGTAGTTATGTACTTTAGACGTTATTGGCTCACAGCCTTTAATTAGAGTACTTGGAAGCTAAGCCCAATATGTACCTCCAGACAGGAAGGAGTTGGACTTCATGTGCGGATGTATTCCACTTTCCTGAAAGTACATCAACAAACTCTGCACAGAAAGGAAGGCTTAGAAATTTTATAGGTGAGAGGACAATACTAAAAGCCACTGAATTGTATATTCCAAACAAACAGATCCCTATAAAAAGCGCAGAACTGAGATCTAAAAAGAAAAATGCCATATCCCTTTGGGCTTTTGGATACTTCAGATTTCTCTTCCTGGGAGGAGAAGTACAGTGACTCAGAGAAACCCAGATATATAAGTTATGAACAAGGCTTCCCACAGTGCTACATACATTGCTAAGGTCTGGGGCATGTGGACTGGAAGGGCTGACCGGAACAGAATCACCAGCTGCCGATGGCATATACATCACAGGGCCTGTCTGTGTCGGGCTAGACACAGCTGAGGATTGCTGTAAATCTTCACTCAGAGCAGGCTCTGGAAGAAATAAAGTACACGTAACGTTACTCAAAGCTGTACAACTGCAGTGGAGTACAAGATGTTTAGGAACAAGAATATCTAGATAATTTTGAAAGAAGAAATATTCCACAAGCACCTACTATAAGTATAGAAGCAAGGAGAAACCTTATCTGGCAAATGGCTACTACTTATCTAATATTCCTTATGTTATTACTGTTATCACTTGTACACTGTGTTGTTCCTTAGCCCATTAATGCTGCTCCAAAATTATCTTCTCTGCATGAACTGTGTGTTATTCATTCAGCTGTCTTGAATTAAGCAGAGCTTCCTTCATTGCTAGGCACAAAGTTGATGGGTGCATTATAAGTAGCTGAGGGAGATAAGTTTCCATTTGTGCTCCAGTACAAACCATTACCAAAAAGAAGTAATGTACATAGAAAGGCATATACAAAAATAAAGCGTCATCGGCTTAGAAGGTAAAGTAAGAGATGCTGTAGACTTGTATTTACATCTAACACAACTCAGCATCTTTACAAAGACTATATAACTGACATGTACATGCTTGTATAGTAGTATCTTTAAAGTGCTGGTTGCAACACATTTCTTGCTAATAATCAGCAAAACTCATGCTAAGAGCAGATCTAATAAATGCACTCCTGTTATTTTAATTGAATTAGGCCCTCAGTGTTTACCTTGCTAAGAAAGGACTAAAAGATACAACTGTGTAAGACAGCACAAGCAATAACCAGGTTGGAATGACCTAAGTGCCACAGAATGGCTACTGTACCACTTCAAAGCGGTATAGCATCAAGTGCAGTAATCTTGTTAGGAATAAGGCATATCCTAAACAAAAATACTATGTTATACACACATGGGAGTTTGCTAAACACCGTTTCTTTATCAAGGCTTCATTCTCTCTTAAGCTTGCTGGATCATACTGTGCAGTTGCATTACTGTGTTTTGGGCCATTATAGCCCACAGCTCTAGCTATAATTACTGCCTGTCGACAAGGCTGCCTATAAAAGGAACTGCATAACCTGTAGGGAATTTACTCTCACCATTCCTTGACAAAGGCAGCAATTACTAATTCCACCATTTACAAAGGATAATCAAATAACAAAGATTTGCTCAAGGCCATGTAGTGAGTCAGTATCAGAGCCAATCTATTGACTTCTGAGTAACCTGCTCTAATTGCTGCAAATTCAACAGTGAAACTGGAGTGCAGAAATTGAGCAGGAGCCACAGGAACAGGAGCTAACTGTTTATCTGTGAATGTTAGTACCCACCTGAATACTGAGCTCCCACAACCAAAACAGCATCGCTACTTTACAGATGATGAAAGAGAGGATTGAAATAATGCCTTATAAATCAGGGAGCTATGGAGAAAAGAGGATTTGAGGAAAAGCGGACAAAAAAGCTGCCTATTTTCCTTCTCCAACCTGACTTAAAGACTTAAACTCTAAGCAAAACTTCATAAATAGTAAAACAGCATTTAATTTTTAAAGCAGATCAATACATTATCTATAATTAGCAATCTTATCTTCAGCTTTTTAAAATAAAACGCTTTGCAACTTAGCTAGGTACAGTTCATCCACGTACAGATGAAAAGCAGTTTTCTCCTCCTAAACTGATGTACAGAGAACTAAGCAAGTGAGAGGGAACAGAGGGAAATACTTCAAGAGACAGCGCAGTGAGAGCTGAGTCCTACAGACTACTTAACTGCCTTCAGCTCTGCCAACACCTCCCACACTAGCACAGTTTTACCGGAATTATCCAAGTTAATACTTTGTTTTTGAAAATCCTTCACAGAAGCTCTAGTTTAGCGGCCCAGTATTTTAAACTATCTATTTTGGCCAGAAGCTCTCCATAGTTTAAATATCCACAAAAGACAAGAGAAGCAGCCCACGTACGTTCTACATGTGCAAAGGCACAGAAGGGTCCTCGGGGACAGCTGCCAGACTGCTGCATATCATTGCATTTGGTGGATTTGTAGATCTAAGGATGGGAAAAAAAAAACAAAAAAAACCCAGACATGAACAGGAAAAAACAGTGACCAGCAGCCCAGGTACAAAAGTACTATGAAGAGACTCAACCGCAAGATAGGAACACAGATCAAAGGCACAAAGGCTAGCAGAATTCAGAGTGACCATTTCAGTGCTTTGCTTCAGAGGATGGAAAACCCACTAGTAGTTAAAACAACCAAAATACGCCCATCACAGCTAGTGCTCACCCAAAGATCAACCCGTCACACATCAGCTCACCCAAAGGTCACCATCTGCCATAGTCCCTCAGTCCCCCTGGAAGCTTCATGGATATTACAAATGATAAAAAGTAGGAAACAGTCGACAGATGCCAGCACAGAAAGTTACAGTCACGTGTTTGCAATGAAAATAACAAACCATCGACAAAGATTGTAGGAAATGGATTATTCCCCTTCCCTCCAGTTTGACAGGTGGTGACAATGGTTACTGTGCCCATACAGGCACATCAAAGCTTTTCAACACTGTAACATGAAGCAGACTAGGACAAGGTCTTAATTACACTTTCTGTAAGGATGTTGGAATGCTCTGGGCATGCTCACAACTAAGAGTTTGGTGTTTTTTAGCATTAATTCATGGCTATCTACGGTTTAGTGCGATCATCGTTAACCAAGAATTCTTCCTCAAGGAAACAGATGCTGTATGTTCACCTGCAAACCCACATCATGCTTTCAAAAGGCCCCCCATAAATGAGACCGCTTTTACATTTGAGTTTTCCCCTACTTTTCTTACCTCCTCCCATATGGTCTACCTAACAAGAGGGCACACCTGTAAAGCAGCTGAATTTCAGCTTGCTTCCACATGCAGTTTCTCTGTGTCCCAGGACCACACCACAAGCAGCCCACACACTCTCCCAGCTGGCACGCTAATCTACTTCATGAGACTGGAATGCTTTTGCTTTTCTAGTGAGCTACCAAATAGAGTGAGGAGGTTACCGTACCTCTGGATGGAATTGTTGTTCTGTGCGAGTGTGGCAATATTGGCATGAGTCTCCATTTTCACACTTACTGGGATCTCCCCACTCGTCTCCATGTTTCACACTGGGACATGGCGAAGATCTGTGTAAATAAGGCAGCAGGAGAATGCATCAAGACTCAAAAATGTGCTTTGAGCTTTGTTGCCTTTCAGCAGACTGCGAAAGGCGACTCTTCCCCTCTACTCTGCTCTCACGAGACCCCACCTGGACTACTGTGTTCAGCTCTGGGGGCCCCAAAATAAGGACATGGACCTGTTGGAGCAAGTCCAGAGGCAGCCACAAAAATGACCAGAGGGCCAGAGCAGCTCTCCTAAGACAACAGGCAGAAAGACTGGGTATGTTCATCCTTGAGAAGAGAAGGTTCCAGGGAGACCTTACAGCAGCCTTCCAGTACTTAAAGGGGCCGACAACAAAGCTGGAGAGGGGCTTTTTGCAAGGGTGTGTAGCAACAGGACAAGGGGGGATGGCTTTCAACTGAAAGAGGGTAGACTTAGTTTAGATATTAGGAATAAATTCTTCACTATGAGGGTGGTGAGACACTGACACAGGTTGCCCAGAGAAGTTGTGGATGCGCCATCCCTGGAAATGTTCAAGGTCAGGTTGGATGGTCTAGTGGAAGGTGTCCCTGCCCATGACAGTGGGGCTGGAACTAGATGATCTTTAAGGTCCCTTCCAACCCAAACCATTCTATGATTCTATGATTCTTCAACGGCGAGGCAGGTTTGGCTGCCCACCGTCAGCTGCACAATCTGTTTGGCTGGCTGCTGCTATCCCAGCCCCCACCCACCCTGCTGTTCTTGCATCTTCTTCCCCTTCTTCCAATTTCCCGATGAAAGAAACATGGCTTAACGCTCTAACTGAAACTGAACACAACTCGAACCAACATAATTTAACAGTATTAGCAGCTGATGTGATTAGTGTCAGAGATGCTGGGTCTGGTTTCTGTTTTGGAACTGTACATTCATAGAAAGCTAATAAGTTAATTGGCTAATCCTAAAACACATAATACCCTTACAGTGGTATGTTTCCAGGGTTATAGTATGGCCATGTAGAAAACAGGCTGAGTCAGGTCACTGGGGAAAAGGCAAGTCCATTTTCTTTCTCCCAGCCAGGAACAGTTCTTTTTCTCGGTTCTGAATTTTTCTGTGACCTACTTCCCCTGCTCTTTATGCTCTTAACCATTCCCTCAAACAACAGCAGAGGGAAGCAGATAGCAGCAGCAGCAAACGCCTGCATGAAAGGCAGCCACATCAGCCGGGGGTGGGGAAAGCTACACAGAAGTGAGTGGAGATCAGGAGGGGAAAAGCTTCCACCTTTTCCCTTCCCAAAGGGCCCAGGCAGGGGCAGAAAGCACATAGCTGCTGCCTGAAGACTGGCTTGGTGTTTCTTTTTCTCCTGAAAGCGTTGGGATTAACCTTCATTTGATTTTCATTTGTTTAATTTTTTTAAATACAGGATTTCAGTGCCAATTCACAAATTTCTGTGAATGCTGGGGGTGGGGAAGGGAAGTGAGAACACCCATGGTTTTTTCTCTCCTGGCTTTTGGGTCTGCTCTTATGTTTTTCGAAAAGGAACTAAGGAAAAGCCCCACTGAGACCACAACAAAAGCTCTGTTGTGTTGGAGGAAATGAGGGCCTACAACTTGGATAAAATGCGTTCAGGGAGACGCAGCATGCTGAAAAATTCAGCGACAGCTGAGTGACGAGGACTCCCTGGTGCCTCAAAAAGCACAGTCTTTAGCAGTTGGCTAGGAATGCATGTCCAGCTACAGTAACGGTCACACCGTGCCTCACGGTCCCCAACACCAGGCACACACAACAAGCAGCTTGATGATTCTGAATCCTTCACCATGAAACCACTGTTGTGTATGAGTTTTGTTTCTAGATGGGGATTAAACCTTTTTCCTGCACTGCTTTCTAAAGCAGGAGTTATGCAGTAAGGGGAAGCCAGACACAGGTTCTGTTTGCTACAAAATCAGAGTTGTAACACAATTTAGCAATGGTCACTTATTAGAGATACTGGTTCCTATACACCGGAAAACTTGTTTAGTTTGTTATGGTCCTCCTAGGCAGAAATAATAGCGCCTCGCATCAGTTAGTACAGGCCTTGGAAACACAAGAAAAATAAACTACCTCGTGGACAAAATCCTAGATCCTTCATTATAGATTTCTACTACACCTCACCATTCAGCTGGGAAATAAGACTGTGCAGGATGACAGTACCTGTATTTGTGTTTTCTTGGGCTTCTTCTTCTGTCTTTGCTATTGTGGTAGTAGGGACAGGCATAACCCTGGCGACAGAGACGGGGGGGTTTCTTACATTGCTCTGTCTTGTAATTTCCCAACACATACGTTGTTTCTGCAAAAGAAGCAGCTAGTTAGTGGGAAATGACCATGAGCTGTATTTACTATATCAAAGTTTTTGACAGGAGCGGGTGCTCCACAAACATAGACTTTCCTAACCCCACAGACCCTAAGTGACACTCACCTTGCCACCTTGGTTCCTCACTCAGTATTTTCTCTATCATAGC
This sequence comes from Falco cherrug, assembly GCF_023634085.1. Classification (NCBI taxonomy): domain Eukaryota; kingdom Metazoa; phylum Chordata; class Aves; order Falconiformes; family Falconidae; genus Falco; species Falco cherrug. The sequence continues at coordinate 119,664,793 of NC_073697.1, forward strand.
ATGGCTAGCAGCGACTGCAGACTGACCCTCTATGCCACCTTCAGATGTAGTCTGACCATTCTGCAAAGCCTCCATCGCCTGAAGCTCCCTTCGTGGACAGAGTTAAATGAACATACAGACTGAGCAGATGAAGAGACAGATAAATGTGTATAAAAACTGACATATTGGAGCATGGTAACAATTCCTAAGTGGGTGCACTTTGTTCCTGCATTTTTCATCAGAACACCTTTAGTTGAACAGCAACTGCAACACATGCTCTTCATTCATTGGCATTCCAGATGCATTATTTTTGACACACAGCCCCAAAAGACTCCAAGCACAACTAGTTTAAAGTGTCCTCCCTTCCCCATTTTGCATATCTTCCCTGGAGATTTTGTAGATTTACCTTGTTAGGAAGGGATATACCATCATGACTCCAACTCTTAAGCATTCCACGCTGAAGTAGTACTGTCCTTCAACCACCTGACTTCATTTCGGTACAGAAATTACCTTTTAAATATAGAGCCCCAACCTCTACTAACCTGATGTCATACACTGGAGAACGTAGGTCATGGGGCCCATGAGCAAATGCGCAGTGAACTCCGTTCTTTGTGCAGTTTCCCTTGGAGTCTGTCTCGTGAATGCAGATTCCAGTTTTGTAGTAGCGCAAGTGATACCTCCTCTCTGTGTCTCCAGTAGTTCTATGCAAGAAAGGACACCTGAGGTACAGAAGGAGGGGAAGAACAGACAAAGTTTAGTCACACAAGTGATGGACTCAACGCTACCAGATGACATATTGCCAATACAGGATGCTGCAGTTGACAACACCTTTGCTAACTCTGCCCCTTCTCTTATGCTGTGACTTCCAACGCTACACAGAAGCCCTAAACCTGTCACTACACAACAAGTAATAGTTCCCCTCCCCAGAAAAAAAAGACAGCTGGATTATTAAGCCAGCAGCAGCTTATTATTCTAGTCTAGTGACTGCCACAGGTCTGGAAGAGAGCAAAGGGACAGCCAAGGTGTTCTGATACGCTAGCCGTGATTGAAGGGACATCACATGGCACATACCATTTCCTCAGCAGCCCATCTAGACTTCGTGCTGTTACTGTTTCCTGCTGATGTACTCCTACAGGGCTGCAACAGTCTACTATAGCCAGATGCATCCTTTATGCAGAGCACGGGACAAGAAAGGAGAATTACAACACTACCATTTTAACTTATGCTTTGTTTCCCCTCTTAGGCAGGAAAAGAACAATCTACACTGGGGGGGGGGGGGCGCGGGCGGAAGAACAAGATGGAATAGGTAAAGTTTAGATATTGCAGTTTAGATATTAGCACGAGCTAAAAATACAAATCAGCAGTGAGTTCTGAAATGGCAGGTTTCCATTCACAGAGTCTGAACTAGATATGAACCACTAGAAGCCAAAGCCCCCAAATATCCTATTTCCGGTGCCTTTCAAAAGTCCTCTTCTAACAACTATGAAAGTATTGAAACTGAGGCTTCAGGCTGGGGGGATTATTCCATTCTGCTAAAGTCACAAGATCTTTACCTAACTGGGTAAAAAACCACATTGTTTTCCCAACAAATAGTATTTTTCTATGTGTTTATACTGGCATCGTGAAAGGGAATTGAAATTCCATCTCTCTGTAGCATCTCTATATAAAACACTCCCTATATTTGACCACAGTTTGGCTACACTATTTATTCTTCCATATCTGTCACGTGGTTGAAGTGATATTACTGGGTTAACCCTTTAATTGCTCGAGTCTGGCACATGCACAACAACAACACTTGCATGTCTGCTCCAGTTAAACTTACTGTAGTCCCAGGGAGAGAAGAACCACTCAAACAAACTCTTCCTCATGTTGCTTTATTCTGGGTACCTGTCACTTCCCTACTGGCTTCTTAAAAGTTTAGGAAGACAAAATAAACTGGCAAGTAATGGATATGATTTAAAAAGCTGAGGATAGGTAATTCGGGGGCAGACTAGAGGACAAACCTCCTCCTCTTTCTTCAGTCTGTGAAAAACTAAGCTACACTGCTAGCGAGCATGAGCTATTATTTGGCAGTCAGGGACTTAGGGGAACAGAGTCTTTCTGAGCCCATTTGTCAGCGAGCTGTTTTTCCTACCTCAGCTTCGTTGAAGATGCCAAGGCTCATGAGGACAGTGAATGATACAAGAGCTGAATTCCCATCTAAGTCACCCTCAGTACCACCTCTGCAGCAGGCCTGGAGCACATGGGCTGCTATTACAGTTTTTACATCTGTTCTCATGTTACGTATGTTACAAAGCTGCTTTACTGCTGACTTGCCTCCTCTCTACTGGAATCATCACCTGGACTGATCCCAAAAGCCTAATGCCTGAAAAGCAGGGTGCAGTCTTTACTTACTCATCTCCTTCTGGGCAGATTCCTGTGGTCTCATCATACTTGGTACAGTAAATGTCAGGGCTGTAGTTAAATGTACCATCCCGGCGGCGGATAGATCTGCGACGACGCTGATTGACAAAGTGCCAGTGGAAGCAAGTGTAGGGCCGGTGCTGAGTGCACTTGTGCTGCACAAAAAGAGGGCACTGCTCCGTGCGGAACTCCTTCAGGTAACTGCAGGCAGAAATCCAACAGCAGGAAATCAGGACCAGGATGCTGGTCAGAGGCAATATCCAATCACCCCACCGAGTCCAGGCCAAACCCAGCCACATCCATCACAGGGATGCCTGCTGGCTGTCCTTCCCACGCCCTCCTCCCCTGCTTTCGCTCCCAATAATGGAGGCTGGAAGCTGGTTCTGTAATGGGAAGACAGCAGTTACCAGGCCAGTTAGCACAAACACCAACGCTAATGATAGCTGAAATCACTTTCCATTGTGCCTTCAGGTATCACCTTGAAGAGGCTTTTCGTGACCTTAGAAAATAGAACTCTTAAGTACCTTTCTATCCATTTCCATCTCTAAACTTGAGACTTATCTGGACAAAAAACGGTTTCCTTCCTATACGTTCAGTTTTAAAAAAATAATAAATAAAATACACTTCCTTGTAGCCATGTTTAAAGCTTCGAGTTACTGAGAGGGGCTTTTAAAAGATCCTTTCATGCCTTGCCCTCCTAGTTTAACTTGGCTTCTTCAGCACGTGGTCGACCATGAAATTTAAATTAATCAATTTCTCTCTTGCAATCTTGTGAATTCAGGACTCAGTCTTGAAAAGTGGGATAACCACCCTCAAAAACTCCTGCATGTTTACGTTGCTTTAATGTTAGTATTTAATTCTCTGAAAGTACGTGTCTTCTTTTATCCTGAGAACTAAAGAAGTCACAAGCTTTTATTTGTGACACTAGTAACAGTCTTTAAACCCAGATTGTAGAGGATTACAAAATGGTTTAGATCAACATAATGATCTGACTGTGATCTGTGTGTAGAGGCTTAAAAAATCCACGCTGCCTGAAACTCACCAGTGCCCTGTATTTATAGTGAACATATGAACGGTTCAAGTAGCTCAGACCTGAATCCCGCCAGGTTTGGTCGCAGAGACACCCCCAAGAACAACACAGAAGGTCCAGAGCATTCTGATCTCTTATGTTTAGAAGTCAGTTTAAACAGCAAGTAACAAAATTTGTCGGTCAAAATAAAAGTGCTGGTATTCTGCTGGAAGCAACAGGATGATATAACAGCAGATATGGACTCATTTTAAACTGCACATGTACTCCAATGCAACACAAGAGATTATAGGAATTTGTCGAGTATTCATTCTCATATCAGACAATCTTGCTATCATGTTTTTAAATAAGTGGAAAGATGTCTGATGCCCAAAGATGTATTTACAGATAATATCATCGTGCCAGATCCATTCTGAAAGCAACTTCTGTAAATAAAGCCTCCTTTCCGCTTCACCCCCGGCTGAAGAGAGAGCCTCAGGAAAATGCAAATTCAACCAAAGTGGTTTTGCTTGCTGCAAAGAGAGAATATCACTGGCAAGAGCTTTCCTACATTGGATTTTGCAAGCATGAAAGGATAAAAGCTCTTCCTCCTCTTCAGCCTCCGAATACGAGACTTGCAGGTTCCACCGCTTCGGATCTGCAAACGCTCGGGGCTGGGGAGCCTCTGCAGCTGGCTGTAAGCCCTTTTCAATCCAAGCCCATCTGTCCCCTGCAGTCCAGCCTGGCTGGAACAGTATCTGCATCAGGACCCAAGGCTTAACATCAGAAAAACCAGAGCCAGCATGCAGGAACAGGTCTGTGTTGAGTAGGTGAGGGCTAACAACATCACTTTGTTCCTTTTCACTTTTAAAAAGCCAGCTCCGCTCAAATGCAGATCCCTACTCCAACCACAGCTGCAATTAAACTGAAAACTGAATGCCACAATAAAATTAATCCATTCCTGAAAAGCTTCCTAAGCTGTTGGACCAAGTACAGTTGTAAAAGGTGGAATTCCACAGATTATTTTATCTTATCAGCACACTAATAAGGCTTAGAACAAAAGTGACTGTAACAACGTTTAGGTTAGAAAGTGAATTAAGTAAACTTAAGCACCATGATACTTAGACTGCCATCCACAGACACTACACAGTCACCAACCAGCTCCTTCCACCCACACGTCTCCACGTACACCTTTAGAGACATGAGATTTATGTTACTCCCATTTTACATATGGACAAACTGCAAAACAGCTGGCTACGTGCCCCAACCAGCATCATACAGCAAGCAGAGTCGGTGACAGAAACGAAGAGCATTTGAACTCCATCTTCACTGAAGGGAGTCCCGGGCTTAATTCCTGAACCCCTTCCATGCTCTGGAAACTAAGGGGAGATACCAGCCCAGCACTCCAGACTCGTAGTGATAGGCACATATGAAAACACTGTTAAAACCCCTAGAATTTAGCAACTGCATGATCAACCAAGCTGAAACAGCTTCCCTTTAGCAGGAGAGTTTAAAAACATACGCAGTGAGAAGGGATTTCGGTCTCTGGAGTGTCAATTGTTGCTGAAGAGCATTTGAAAATTAATTGCATTTCATGATTGGCTAAACTCCCTGGAGAAACATTTATTATAATGTAAATGAGAGATAATTACATAAGTAAATGGTTCACCTGAAAAGTGTTTAACACCTAACTTGCTTCATCAGAAACTCATTCTTTAATGCTATTAAATAAATGATCTCTCACTCTTAATTTCAAAGCAAGTCCTGCAAACAGGTACCATTGAGCTGCGCACAACACATTAACTGTGCACGATCACCTCTGCAACAGACCCAACAGAGGAAAAGGAGAGTTGTCACATTAACTCAGTCATTGCGATTTCAATCACTGCTTTGGGCTTTTCTTTTTTTCAAGCCACTACAACATTTTAAATCACCCTCCTCCACAATAGCCTGAATGGTAAATTGCCTTATAGCCCTGTATTTTCTTGATCCATGAAGTGAGTTTTGGCTCCTCTGGGAGAACATGGACTACTCAACCAGCCACTTTGTATTAATATATATGAAAGGCATCTAAACCACATGTGTTTTAGGAACACTGAAAGGATACAGAGACCACACTACCGCGACGTGACGTCTCACAAAGCAGAAAGCTATTAATATTTCAGTAGCCTCTTTGCAAAGGCTCTAAAAAACGTGGAAAACACTGTCATGACAGATCCTTCTGGTGTCAATGGTCTCTATAATTTTTTTCCCTGAACAGCTGAGAAAAGGAATTTTTGAATAACCCTTGAAACTGAAAACATGTTGATAACTGGTATACATTTCACAGCGTGTCAGCCAAGCGCTGTGTCTGTACAGGAAGAGGAAATCCAGCAATGATAACTTGCGTTTCTCAACTCCGCTCTAAAGATCTCAGGAAACTCTACAGCCACCACATGAGAGGCAGAATTATTTACCCCTGTTTAATACAGGAGTTACTTCTATTAAAAAAAAAAAAAAAAAAAAAAAAAAGGTGCGACTAATCAGTTCCGTGTTGGTCTACTTTACCTGAACTTTTTTTGTATGTGTGTATATCTCACTTTCAAACACATACAATTTTTTAAAAAGTGGAAAGCACACAGCACGGTGGTCTTCTGACACTACATTAACATCAACAACCGAATTCCTGGAGGAAATGCTATCATTTATGAGTCCTCCTCAACAAAGACAAAAGCAATTCTAAACAAATAGGACAAGACTGGCCAGAACAATGCAGACCAAAGTCCCCAGGCTGAACTGAACTTGCTGCTGAACAGGATGGACACTACTGGAAAGGAAAGCTTCTTTCACTAGGAAGACAAGAGGAGAGGTTCTTAAGACTAGCTTTGAGAACTCCCAGAGACTGACAGCAGCGACAAAGCATTACGAAAAAACCCAAGGCTACTTTGCTGAAATTCCACTTCCTCTGGGGTGGGATGTGGGAAGGGGCAGCAATTACTCTCGGCAAGAATTTAAGGGGTGTCAGAATTGTTGTCTGAAACAGCCAGTAGCAGCTCGACTCTCCAGGGCAGGCAGCAAGTGTTTACATCTGCAGCTACCAACTGTAGCTAGTTCCCCCTCTGCCCTGGAGGAATTGAGTGGCAATCTGCTCTGGGAGCTGCAAGAAAAAAGAAAAAAACCCATCAAATGTACTTCCACACACCACCACAAACAAACAAAAAAACCCCAACACACAAAAAACAACACCCCCATCAAAAAATAACAGCCACAAACGCTGCGGGCGGGAAGAGAGAAACCAAGAAGAAACTCTAACCTAGAAGCTTCATTTTTAAACTCAACAATTGCAGCCTTGTCCTGGTCACATTCATTGCCTGCTGCTGCAGACACCGCTCGCTTTGCTGCAGCTTTGCTGGTTTGGCTCTGTTCGCACCCAGTGCACTCAAGCAGCTCAGTACGAGAGGATACCTGCATCCGAACTGCATTCCAGGGCTGCAAACTGCCTGCCAAACTTGACATAAGTCACGCATGCAGTGGCATGATCTCAATACAGGAAAATGTGCTGGTAATTCACAAAGACAGCTGAGCTCTAAATACCTTGCTGAAAGCCTTACCCAAAGCTCCCTGAAATCACTGGAAGATGCACACTGATGCCAAGAGAGAAGCCTCTGCTTTGTAACAGAGGTATCAGGAAGACCGGGGAGTGAAACAATACCGGGGAGTGAAACAATACCGAGGACCATGGAAACGAAAAGATTAAAGCCAACTCTTCCAAACGCAAAGCTGAGCCCTCCTTTGCTTTTGACACCCCCTGTGCTATTTAAAATCTTTATGGTGGCCCCCAAACGAGCTTCTTTCCTCTGCAATCCCTCTTTGCTCCTCCCAGTCAATCCCCTTTCTGCCAGATTCCTCTTGGGTCCAGAGTGTGTCATAAACAGGGTCTGAATCTTCGGCGGCAGCACACCACCAGAGCGGGTATCTGTTTGGCTACCCCAGACTAGCACACTGGCTGTAAATGTAGGACAATAGTGAGCTCTACCACCACTGTCATCGAGATTTCACCTACACGTGGGTGTGTGTTTACACCCATGAAACTATGCTACAGCACCTAGTAAAGGCTCACGTTAAGTGACTGGTACCAGTGCTGTTTATATGGTGTTAGGCCAGTGTAAAACTACGGGTATCTTTTACAGTAGCCAGCAGGTCCACGCTCAAATCACTGGCCACTGTCAGCGGGGCTCCATCCCTGCTGCTGCTCCTTGGTCACAAGAAACTAACCTGGAGAAGGCAGCCCAGGCTCTGGCTGTTTCTGTAAAGTCCAGCCTGGTGTGGACAATTTACTTTATTACTAACACCAATATTAGAAATTTCTAGTTCAGGGCTGTATAAAGCTTCTTTGTACTAGCCCTTGTCCAAAAGGGCTCACAGAGGCAAATTAACCAAGAAATCTACAAATAAAGTGGTTAGTTGTCTTTTATTGTTGGGGGTTTTTTGTTTGTTTGTTGTGGTGTTCTTTTTTTAAAAACAAGGTTTAAGTTCCCGATAAGAATTCAGATACCAGGAAGAAAATACTCTTCTGCCATTACCATTTCAGTCCTGTCTGCCTTCTCTCAGCAGAGGTTCACACTGGCAAAGATGTAATTTTATTGACACAAAAGTACATGGAAATGGTGGGGACTTTTGCTGGCACCTTTGTATCAGTCACGTCCTGCTGTTTCAAACAGGACTGCATGAGGCCACAGACCTCTGCATAAAGTTTCAGGTGGTCCCAAGTCACCTCAGTCGTAGACAGACATCCTTCTTGAAAAATGCAATCTGAATGACAGAGGTCACTGCTCTCAAATGCTCATCCGCTCTCCTTCACTGGAAGCTCCTACTGGCACCTATCTGTCCAGATAGCACAATGGACAAATTTCTCCTAATTCAGTTTAGGAAAAGAAGAGGGGGAGGAAAAAAACAAAAATCACCAGCTTAGCTTTAGAGTTTAAATTAGTGGTTTGAGCTAACATAGATAAAAAAATATTTGAAGTAAACCAGGGTGTGTTTACCCAACAGACTGCCTACAAAGTAGGCGGCATCGCAAAACCCAGGAGAAAACATCTAACCGTAGATATAGATGTTTCTAATTCAATAATGCTTATCTATTGAAAGTATTTTCAAAACTCCTATTTTCTTTGTAAGCTCAAAGAGCCACCCCAACACAAGAGGAAAAGAGCTGTCCATATTTAATCAGCTCTCTAAATTCATTTCACCCTCATAAAATTTTATTGCAAAAGATGATATCAGACACACTTTAAGTAAGAAACCCATGACTCAATTATTTTATTTTACTGAACTGTGGTATTCCAATTGAAATGAGTCAGTGGTGCATGACAGAATCTACTTATTCCAACAGGATACTCAATAAAAATCCTACTAATGCACCTTTCGTTTAACATATCATTACTGATAGAGAAAACCCATGATATGCAGTTCTGACATTGCTCAGGAGTTTTTGCTCTTAGGGCAAAGAAGATATTCCAGAATAAGAGGGGGAAAAAAACAAACCCCAAAAAACCAGGGATTTAAAGAACAGTGCTGTTCCAGAATAACTCTTGAGAAATGGTTTGATACCAGCATTCCCACATCATCTCATAAAATGCTGGTGTTTCAATGTAAAACAAGCTTCCTGACAGGAAACACAGACTGTGATTCTCAAGATTTCTTGTGATTTGGGAGAAGCTGGGAGAAAAAAAAAAAAAAAAAAAAAAAAAAAAAAGGTGAAAGAAACAATCTAACTTCATAGGAGTTGTAGTTCCTTGCTCCCAGGGGTGGGCACCAGGCAACCAAATCCCTCAACCACAGCTGCAGTCTACCAGCAGCCTATTTTACAGCCTGCCTAAACCTCTCTGCATAGAAATGTTTAGCATCCTTCTAATAAGAGCAGTAGTTAAGCTAAGTCTGTTTCAATAAACTATTTTTTTACTTACTGGCAGCTGTAATCTAATATTGAAACAGAGCCTTACACAAATCACTGCTGAGGAGCAAACAATAACACACACTTTTAGCAGCAATCTTTTAAGGTTTTCATCATGATTTCAAGAGAAGATCTGACCAGGTTTTACCAGTAATCTTTATCAGTTACTGCGGCTCACCTCAACTGGATATTTCCCTTTTTTTCCATATTGAATGGTATTTTCTAAATAACCTCACAGACCTGACCAAATCCTCATGCTTCACACCAAGGCTTTTGCATATGCCATGCATCACTTGACACAAAATGCAAACAGCTTTCTTTCCGTACACCTCAACAACTATCAGTCTAGCTGCCTTTCCATACCCTCAACAGCCAGGTGCAGTTTTGTAAACCTTGAAAAGATTAGAAAGCATTTAAATCTCAAAGAAAAATATATGGATCACTTTATAAAAACAAAAGGCTGACTGTGAATGTGGGGAAGGAGAAAAGGATGAGGAAAAAGTTTCAGTAAGCTCACATCTGTCAAGAAGATAGACTTCACATGCCTCAGTGTTTTCTTTATCACCTAAATAAATTGAACCATCAACTGGAAAAAGGTCACACAGCAGACAGCACTGTGTGATTTTAAAGCTGTTAGATTTCCCCTTCTCCATTAGAGCTTGACAATAATGTCAGTCTAAGGGCAAATAAAGAAAGTGAGAGTTGGAGAGACTTATTACAGATGCATGGAGTTGGGCTTGTTTGGTTGTTGAGGGTTTTTTTTGTTTTAAGAGTTCATATAACTCATTGTGTACCTTAGTGATCAAAAAGACAACTACTCACATCCATAGCCCATGGCTCCCCCTTTTTGCTACAGAAATAGGTAGGCAGCACTCACAAGTTTTCCTTTTTCTAGGCATCTGATCGATTTAGAAAGTAAAGGTGAGCTGGGTGCTTCCAAATAGATGCTAAAGGATAGCGTGTACTGCAGAAGCTAAAACATAAACTGCTGGATTACAGAAAGCTACGGATAACACACCAACAATAGTCATATTCAACAGTAACACGATCACTGCTGTAACTCTATTTCTGGATTTCAAAGGAGATCATGGGGTAGACAATAAAGCAACTGATTCAATTCAGCCACAAGGAAAGACCTATATACTACCAATACTTTAAAGATAAGAACTTTAACTGACCACAAAAGTTCATGCTAAAAATAACATGTGTTGGCAACTATCAGAAACAATCGGGACATTCTTCAATTAAAAGAAAAACTCCAGAGACAAACAGTTGTGTCTTGTCTACACTGACAAACTAAGGAAACACAAACAGACACACTACAGCATGGTGCCTGCCCATCATGGGAAACTTGTTTCCACAGTTATAGCAAAAATGGCTTTGTTTTGAGAGAAATACCACGTTGTAGCACAGTAGCTCACCAATGCTCTGTCTTGATAAGGAAGGAAAAATCAAGGCTTTCACCTCGGAGTTAACTCAATAAAATGCACATTTATCACATTTGTGAACAGCCAAGCCACAAGCTCCACTGACTCACAGTTGTGTTACAGGCAGTGGGTGCCAGGGAAAAGAGGTGCTTGCTCAGACTTCCCTCGAGCTGCGCAACCCTTAGGCTTGGCATGCATCGAGTGGTGTCATTCAAACCCAACAAATAAAACAATTTGAGTAATTTTTTTGGCGGTGCGTGCTTCTCTCTTTAAAAAGCATAAACTTGATGCATCAGCGGCAGGAAATGTATATGACCAAGCCATAGCAATAAAATCCATTTTAAACACAAGTGTTTGTTTACACAGAGCTTTCACCTTTTTAATTAAAACAATCCAAGCATGGGCGTATGCAAACATTTAACTACACTACGTGTTTCCTTAAAAGCCATTCAGCAAGATCCAGAACTCTGCATAAAGCCTTGAGTTTACATTTCCATTTCCTTGAGTTCGATCTTTTTTTTTTTCCCCAAAATTAGCTGTCCATGAATATGTATTACTTGACATGACCTCAAAATTAACTAAGCATTTAGATGGCTTTTTTTTTTAAAACACATAGCCAATTCTTTCCAAGTTTAAATAACTATTTTCAATTTGACACTGCTAGTTTATGTAAACAACACAGCTGTGCCTAAAGTACACCTTGTTTTCAAACAGGGATCGCCCCCAATCGAGACAACCCTCATCACTCTGTGGGCTGGTTTCTGCTCTACAAACTACTCAGCTGCCACTAATCCTTCCCTACAGCACCTGTGTAAGTGCTGAGTCTATGAAAACAGGATCATACTGAAGTAATTATTTTTCAATAACATGTGGGTTGAGCCTAACTGTTTCAGTGAAAATACTGGAGCCTACTGCATCCAGACAGCTGCACACTGTTGAAGGTTTATACCTGGTTTAATTGTCAGCACAATACAGGAACATGTGCTTAAATATGAGCAGTTAAATATTTTACTAGTAATTACTTTGCAAAAACCTTCATCCACAGACCTGTCCGTTATGGCCATTTATACAGCTTCTATCCAGATAAATTTTCTATTTTATATTAACTGGATCAGTTAGATGATGCTTCTTTATCCTGGCATTAGTGTTTGTAGCCTCAGACACATGGAGAACGCCCGCAAAAAGGCAGAGTTCAAACGGAGTTAAGAGGCATCAGGTTTGCCGCACTAGGCTACAATGAATTAAGGTCTGAATAATACACTGATGTCCTGCGCCGTAAAAATTAAAGTTCCAGCTTCCCGTAATGTTTTCCACACTACTCCTCTCACCATCAATGCAACCACTAACAAAGCCTACCCAGGGCTAGCAACTACAGAAACACTTAGTGAAGGCTGGGAACAGGGCTGGGCTGTTCTAAAACTTGCGTTACTCACTCTGCTAGTTCCCCAAAACAAAACATCCCACATGCAAGAATTCGTAAAGGCTAATTCAGAAAAATATTACTTCCATACAAGCCATTACATAGCTCAGGGTTTCAGTTACAGATTTTTATGAGCATTTTTAAGCGGCTAACCTCCAACAGCTTGTCTCACGTGGTACTTCAGAAACACAGCACAGTAGCCTTCCTTCTCCTGACCATTCCCAAGAACCCTCATGATTTAACAGTCAGCTCGTAGATCAACCACAGCCCCGTACAACAGTTATAAGACAGCACACGAACTGTTTGAAGGCCTATGCTTATACTGGACCAAAAATAGAAACCCAAAACTCCTCAAGAAACAACAGATCTATAAAGCCCTCATCCAGACCAATCTACATTTGAAAATGAAACAGCATCTGCTTCTTCTCAGGTTAAATGCCAACCAGATTTGCAGCAGCCTCTTTGGAAAGGCTCACATTTGTGAACAGCCATTTTGTTGCGAGTTTGAAACAAAACACGGTGATTATCTAACAAGCATGAACCTGCATCCCATAACACGTATGCCAGCACAAAGATAAAAGCCAGCCCTTACTGGCTGATTTTGAAGAATCAATGTTAGCCATTCAATCAATTTTCTTTTCCGTCCAGCACTCAAATCAGACTTCATCAGTGTCTGCTACAGCCCAGCGGACTCTTTTGACGCTCCGTAAGGCAATGCACACCTCAGAATAAACATCCTGCACACACAGATGGACTGGTCCAAAGAAGCACCATTATACAACCCCCCACCAGACTGCACTTCAAATAGGTATGCTGGCATCAAGACATAGTATACCAGCTCTCCACCAAGGGGAAAGTAATCAAATCCCAGGCTACATCACAGCTTCTCATCTTCCATTCCAACTGATCAATATATGAATAAATCTGGTGGCACTCTCGAAATGTTTTCAACATGCAAACAATTTTGTTGTTGTTGTTGCTGTAAAGCTGCACAGTTGTCCTGAGGCATCTGCTGGTTTTATTTCTGCTACGATGGTAATATTCAAGTGCTATTAATGAAAGTTCACAGTCTATTGAAAATTAGAGAAGAAAAACCACCTCTGAGCATATTGGGTATGGACCGACAGTTTCTTTTTGAACTATGGTGACATGCTGAAGATGAAGGCCAACAATTAGAACAATAGGGAAGCTTCTATTAAATTCAGATTTTTGCAGATATTCATCACATATAGTTTCAAGAAACTATTTCCCTTGCCATATGAGCATGAGTGTTTATTAATCTAAAGAAATTATAGGCATACAATGATAGAAAGCAACCCAACCTTAATTTCTTAACTGTAATTAACTGCGTTATCATTCCTAATAAGCCAGTATGCTCTACTGAAATTTATTTGCAGTGTCTGACCAGCAGAGAGCTGGGGATTGGCCTAGGATTTTTCTTGTCTGAAAACAAACTTGGTATAGGTTTCTCTTCTGCCAGTGTTCTGATAACTACATTCAATTAAACGGCTCTGACTCTTATTAAGAGATATCAGGCCAGTATCAAGCATTTCAGTGAGCTAGCACCTTTATTGCCATCATTGCACTTTAGCACTTAAAATTGAAATATTTCCTTCAAGGAAAACCTAGAACTTTTCTTGTTGTGACAATAACCTTCTAAACCTGAATGAACACTGTACGGCAGGGTGAGGGTATATGAATCAGAAGACAGCCTGCAACAAAGGTAAAAAGAGAAGAAATTGTTGGTATTCATTTTAAGGGCACGTTCATTACAACCAGTATTTCAGATGATCAAAATACACAAGACAGAGATTGCTGAGAAAATTATCACAAGCATCTAAATTGGCTGTCATTACTAGGTGGAGTTTGAGAAAGGACAAGCCTTTAACATCTCCCTATGTACCCTTCTAGTGAGGCTTTGTATTTTTGATTGCCCTGATACAAAAGACAAACTATCTCTCAATAAAGTGGAGAAAAAAGGTCGCTAAGAAATTGCACTTGCTCTACAGCCTGTCAGCACGTGACCTTCCATTAATTTAGGACACCAGGGGAATTGCTGGCCAGCTCTGTGCACGCACAGGGCATAGCTTTCAGTAACAACTTCAATTTGCAAATGTTGTGCTGAATGTTACAAAAAGTTTAGACACTCTATAAAGTCTTTGTAAGATCAAAACCTCTGTGATTGTCTCCCTCTTGTAGTCCACAGTTTCACCAAAATCTAGTTTATGGTGTTTTTCAGGAGGAAACTAACACAATATTAAAAAAGCAACAACAACTCAACCAAAAAATTCTTAGAAAAGGTTTAGATGTAGGTGATTCCATTAGGCAAAGCGACGGACCAGGTGACTTCTCATCACCTCTTTCAGCCCCGTCTCCTGTGCTTTCAAAAAGATCTATGACGTTTTTAACAGGCAAAGAAAAAGTTAAGAGAACGAACAAAACACTATCTTGGCATCCTCTGAAAAGGAACATAGCTCTTCGGGTCCTGACAAGGAGGTTCTCATGAGCCTCAACACAGCAGTTTAAGATGTTACTGCTCCAGCTCTTTATTTTGCTCCTCTCTCAGAAATTACAGCTCCTTATAACAGGGTTAACAGAAGGGAACGCGTGCCTGCTCTCCAGCTGCCCCAGTTCACAGCCTGGTATATTAATACAGTCTACCAGTGACAGTTAGCTCATGCTAATATGCTACACAATAAGCGTGATTAACTGATGTACTGACACATTCCCTCCTGCCACGCTGTTACAGGGGCAGCAACATCCAGCAAACAGCCAGGCAGATACGCTGTAATGCACTGCAGGGAGATTTTCCAGAGGACACTGGTCAAATCCTTTGTAACAAGAAGGCTGCACATTTCAGCTCCTCATAGGAATTAGGAAAACCTTATTCTGGTGGAAAGAATAGATCTAAAGAAAATAAAATACTGAATTCCAACAGAATTTTTCCTTAAAGCCACACAATATAAAAAAAAAAATTAGACAATATATAAACCTACAAAATGAGAAGAAGTGATATAATAGGAAGCTCTAAACTCTGAGGTTCTCTAAAAGAATTATTAATTTTAATATTGTCTCCCATGCCAGAAAAAAATTATCCTACATGCTAACATAAGGAGCGTATAAGCATTAACATAATACTTTTTTTAATTAAAAAAATTGAAAGAACCATTTTCCAAGTTGGAACAATTCTGCATGACTGAATCCCTCTCCTCTTTCACAGAGTTTCGGATTTTTGACATACCAAGCCTTGCCAGACCAAAACTAATTCTGAAAATGTCAAAGCAGTACATTAAGCTTTTCACTCTACAAAACATTTATATGCCACCTATAAAGCAGTTATCTCTGTGAATTCCCTGATATCCCAAGGTACTCACTCATTTAGTGTGAACGTAGCAAGGAAACCACAGCTCCAGTCCCACTTCAACGCAAGGGAGAAATCCCTTATTGCCTCAACACGTGCATCAACCAGGACAGCACAGTCCTGCACAGCACCTGCACCGATGGGGCCCGAACGGCCCATGCCACCCACCAGTCCATCTCTCGAGCTGCAGGCTTTCAACACTCATCCTCCGAGGAACCATAAAATCCAGAGCGTTATTTTTCAGGGTATGTATCTGGTGGTAAGCATATACTGCAAAGGCAGCCCTTCCTGTTCACACTCCAGTACTTTGTATTTCCAACTTCCTCTAACTATTCACGCTTCCTAATAACAGTTTGCGGTAGAGTTGTATTCAGTAAAGTTCACACAGACTTACAAAACAGCAATAATAACCAGCTTATACTTCCTTGATAAGCCGACATTTACAGGTAATGAAGTAGTGGACCGCTGCTAAGTCCCTGGTTTAGAAGTATTGACTCATTCTGTGCTTTCCTAATTACCTCCATGGGCATTACCAAATCTGAAACGTAAAAACGCACGAGGTTTACTTGTTGGTGGGGGTTTTGTGGGGGTTTTTGTTTGTTTGGGTTTTTTGTTTAAATAACAGGCCCGCTTTCTATTTTTGTCTAAGTCCATACCAGCTTATTGATCTAAGGGTTGTCACCAGTAAAACCAAAGCAGAATTAGGGCAACAAGTTTGTTATTTTAAGAGTTCTGATGGTTTAAAAAGGACACAAAGGGTTTCTAAAAACAATTCAAAAGCCTAAAGGGTATTTGCTAGATTGTGAAGACCACCCAAGTCAAGCACATCAAAAGCAGTCTAACAGTCTACGCAGACAAATGCTAAGGGTCCTAGAAGAGCAAGCCACCTACAAAAAAAGCAACAATTCTGAAAATGTGTTAGCTACACATCTGGTTTTTAGTTTTCTTTCCACAGACAGTCAGTCGGCACATTTGAGATCAGTCATGCTGCGTTCACCCTGCCAGTGATAAGACACTGTCCACTGATAAGAAGGATTACGCTCTGCTACTACAAATACTTCGAGGTGCGTTTTTGTGTGCCATTAGTTTTGAGTACGAATGTAAATGTAAGATTTTGAGATAAATAAGACCGTGCGTGCAAGCTCACCATTGAAATCCGAGTCCACCTATGATCTTGTTCTTATTTCTTCTTCACCCCTTATTTTCATCGCTGTCCTAATCAGAGTTCCTAGTTAAGGCTGAGAAACCACCAGACAAGGCACTGCTCAAAGCCATGCAGCTACAAAAACATCTTTGATTTGAGCTATAACTAAAGCATTGCACCAACCTGATTTTCAACCCCACTTAAAATGTCCTTCACTCAAGTGCACTAGTCCTTCTACCTCTGAATCGGCTGGCATGGAAATGGTTGCGAGATAAAGCCTGGGTAAGTGCAAGCCTGTGGTCGCTAACATGACAGCACAACCAACCGTGTGGATGCAGTTCCAGTGCTACTTACAGGGTACTAATCCTTCAGGAATTTCCCACAATTCCTCCCCTCGTGCAAAAGGAAAGACAAGTTTTTTTGTCTTTTATGCTGCAACGGCATAATCACAAAGCTTATCTTGCCGTAGTACAAAGGAAGACAGGATGCGCTCCCAGGCATCTTGGTCCAGAACTCAAGCGAGGGAGGGTACAGCCTGTGGGGACACGGAAACCTGAAGTTTATGTACAGGATGGCTGCTCATACTTAAGACCAGCACGCTCAAGAGAATTATCTTAAGTAGTGATGATCTGGGTTATGCCCAACAAATCTGTGTCCCAAAGAGTTTATCACCTAAATCAGAATATTTTCAACACTGCTTTTGAGCGTGTGTGTTTTGAATAGCTAGAACGCAGGCACTCTTTGGTTTTTTAATTAAATGGGTTAATTTATCTTCACCCAAATGTTTGCTTCCCTGCAGAGTTATTAAACTGTCTGACTTCCAGGTGAATGCACAGTGAACAAAGGACCGCTCCACTTTCACTTATCTAAATTCTGCCAGATCAATAAACACCCAAGCAGTGGATACAATCTTTACAATTCACAATTAAAGAGTCCAGTCTGACTGAAAACACGGGAAGATGGCAACGGCCAAATGGATAGCCTGTACCAGAACAAAACTACACCACAGTACCCGGTATCTACAACTCCAAGTGACTGATCTCTTGCTTTCAGTTTCTTTGAACTTGGCCTCTATCCACATTTGTAGATAATACATTAAAGACAGAGATAAACGCATACAGAAATAACCATGCCAGCTAGAGCTAAGACACAGTGCAAAGTCAATACTTGGTTGAGGTTTGACAGCGCATACCCAAACCAAATCCACTTCCCACTACAAGCGATCAACTAACCCCAGCACAGCACATCGCCCAAAGCAGATCAAAGCCACGCCAGCCCGCCGGTACCCCACAAACCAGCCCATCTCACCCCTTTGTTCTGAGGAATACACTGACCTCACCCTGCTACGGGAGCTGCGGGATTGCAAGAGCCAGCCACGCGCAGCAACGTCTAACCCAGCAACCCAGAGAGAACACAACAGCAGTTGTTGAGTATTTCATTACTCACTTGAATTCTACAAACGGAATACCAGATCCCCAGATGAAAAAAACAACATTCATAATTAAATAGCAAAGTTTGGCATATACCAAAATGACTTGGTCTCCAGGAGCATCCAACTGCACGCTAACAACTGCTACCAAGGACGCAATCAAAGGGGGTTTTTTAGGTTCTTCTTCCACTAGCAAACAGTACCAAAGGTATGAGATAATAGAATTAGTGATTTTTTTTTTCCCCCACCAGATTTTCTTTTGCTGTACATCTAGAACAAATAGAAAGGCTTCCTGACGGGATCTACAACTGCAGTTCAAAGTACCAAAAAATCTCAGGCAAATAATACCAAGAGTTTAGAGATTGACACTAGTATGGAAATCGAGACATCTCCTGACAAACACAACCAAAACTTTCCAAGACAAGAGATTCCCCAGCACCAGATTGCCTGTCCCCAGGGAACAGAAAAGTATGCAGATAATTAAGCTCACTTCAGCTTACAATTTGTAACCTTCATGTCATTTTATGGAAACAAACTGTATTTAAGGGAAAAAAAAGGAAGAAAATATTTACATTTTGACAACATACAACTTGCTTACATGAGCAACCCCCAGATAAGTTCCCATATGTTATTGGAAGGAGGTTTACAGTATGATGTGACCTAGCGTACAAATCCAAGACTTTCAAAGTATGGCTTGCATCCTGCTGTCAGCACTGTGCAGCCCCCAAACCCATCCTTCGCTTATCGTTATTCAGCTTCTCTGCACCTGTTTTCACTGAAGTATTTTTAGCATCCATCTGAAAATACATGTTTTACCCTCTGGAAAGAAGCTAATTGCACCACCACCTTTGCTCCTCACTGTCCCATTTTTCCTCCTCTGTCCTTTTCAGCTACCAGGTCTCGATCTTCCTTCTCCCCCTCCCATTTCTTGAACTTTTTCTTCCACATTTTCTTTCCTAGTCTTTAACATCCTTGGTTCTGTGGCCATGCTTAGCCAGGTTATCAGCTTTGTCTTCCTCTACCTAATGCACTTAACCTCTCTACCTCACCTACTTGCCACCCGGGCTTTTCCTTCTCTTGTTTTTGACCAACTGCTGCTCTGTCGTTGGTGCCACTCCACCTCTAAGGGCAGGTCCTGTACCTTCTTTTACCACTACAACAACAGTCCTAGCAGACTCCTTCATGCCAGTTTGTCGGATAAAGCTGTCAAACTTTAAGTGCAGACACTAGAAGTAAAGCAACTTACGAGGCTGTGTTTTGCCAGCTTCCTGAAGATCACAACAGGATCTTCAAAAAGCCAAAAGCCCTCAGCCATAGACTCGGTATTCCAAACAGATCGAAGGAAGGGGATGTCAAGTGGCCTGTGATCCCTGCAGCAGGCATACAGGTCGTACAGATCCGTGCCTCTGCATTTCTTGCAGCTCTTGTTATTCCACGTATCACAGTGTGAACACAGGGAAGACGTCCATCACCAACGTTATGAAAACACAAACTAAAGGAATACAGACCACACTATGAACCTGCCCTTCTCATTTTGGGTGGGGGCATCAACACAAGTGAGAGATATGGGTAATTCGTACAACATTTTTTTCTGTATGCAGACAACACCCTAAAGTGATAAGGGTAGACAGTTCAGCACACATATTTTGTTCACCAGGATCAGTCCCAAACTTTTTTCTTTTAAGGAGGACAGGGAACGCCTGATATTTTTATCCATTACATCTTCACCGCTAGCCCATCCTCACGAAGACAACGCTCACTCTTAAACCACCCCATTATCTCTACCGCAAATGGGGACCTGAATGCCATTGCCACAATTCCCAACCCAGAAACCTCATCACAGGCCAAGTTCACGCAGCTCCAGGGGGTCCTACATCCTCGGAACAATGCAGCAAAACGGTGGGTTTTTTGCTTAGGGAAGGCATATTCCAGCAACAAGACTTCACTGAGGTGCTGTCTCCAATGACGGAGGCAACACGCACCATGAGGTGACACGCACGACTGTTCCTCCTTCATGGAGGAATCGCACCCCAGCGGCGTGAGGGAAGGTGGGCACAGGACAAGCACTTCTTGTGGTTTTTGTGTAACATTTCCTATGGGGGGCATTTCTCACACACACGTGTAAGACACTCCCATTGCTCGCCTGTGGGCAACTTTGCAGAGTTGCCCACCCCGGCGAGGGACACCCACCCCGGCGAGAGACCCCTCACAGGCAGCAGCGAGGTGCCCACCAGCAGGGCTTTGGTCCTCTGGGATGGCCACTCAGCACGGCACCCGCCTCCGCACGCCACCTCCCGCCCGAGGAGCCCCCAGGCCCCCTCAGGGGGCGCAGGCCGGGGGTGACAGGCCACAAGGGGCCCAACGCCCCGAAGTGCCACCACCGTCTGAGGTGACAAAACGCGGGCACGGGGGCCGGGCCCCCACCACGGGCCGCCCGCCCAGGGGCCGGGGCGCAGCGCTGACAGCGGCCCCGCCGCCCCCGCCAAGGGGGCCGGAGCTGCGATGGCGGCCAACCCGCCGCAGGGGCCGGGCCCGCCGGTGGAGGCCGCGGCCACCGGTGCCCCGCCGCCTCGGTGCATCACGGTCGCCTCGACCCGCGGCGGGGGAGGGGGGGGAAGGGAGGGGGGGGGGGGGAAGGGGGAGAATGGGGGAGGGGAGCCGCTCATCCCCCGCCCCCCCCCCGCTCCCTCCCCCGCAGGCGGGACCCGCCGGCCCGCGCCGGTTGGGGCCGGTTCCAGCCGGTGCGGCGCGGGCGGGCGGCGGGTCTCCGTGCGCGCGTGCCGCACGCTGCCCGCTGACGTCAGGCGCGTGTTGGCGCGCGGGCGGCGGCGGCGGCGGGGAGCTGCTCGCTACGTACGTGTAGTGCTGCGGCTTCTCGGGCTGCGCCTGCAGCGCGCTGGCGGCGCTCGCCGGCCCGGCCGCGGCGGGGCCGCTCGCCACCGGGCCCTTGGACATGCCTCCTGCCTTCCGCTCCCGCCGCCGCCGCTACCGCCGAGGAGACCTTTATTATTCACTCTGCGCGGTCCGCACGGAGGGCGCCGCGCGCAGGCGCCGCCGCCGCCATTGCCGCCCCGGTGCGCGGGGCGGGCCGGGACTTGTAGTCCCGCCGCTGGCGCACGCTCCGCCAACCCGGGACGCGGCGGGCGGCGGCTTCCGGGCGGCGGGACCACAGCTCCCAGGGGCGCCCCGCGGCCGCGCGGCCCGCGCTTCCGGCCACGCGGGGGGCGGCGGGGCTTGTAGTCCGAGGGGAGGGGCTGCGCGCCGGGGCGCCCCCCGGCGGCGGGGCGGGATCCCACCCGCTGCCAGGCCCGGCCCTCCGCGGGCCGGCCCCCAGGCCGGGCACCGAGCCCCCGCCGCGGGCGGGGAACCGGGCGGCACCGAGCCCCGGCGGGCTGCACGCTGGGCCCAGCCCCCGCAGGCCGGGCAGGGTGCGGGGGGAGGCCGGGGAGGGGATGGGGAGCTATTTGTGGCAGGCGGCCTCGCTTCCTTCCTCCCCCCCCTCCCTCCGCCCCAGGGACCGAACGTGGACGCGGGAGCGCGGTGTCCTGGCCAAAGGGTTATTTTAGTGTTGGCATCTCTCATTGCTCCGCAGCCTTCCCCACCCACGGGACAACGTCGTCCAGGAAGTGCCCGGGAATAGCACTGCAGTCCCGAGGAGAAGGACGAGGAGGAGGAGGAAGGCCCAGCGAGCCGAGTGGAGAACTTACCTCCCAGTAGGCGTTACACCAAAGGCCCCCGGATGCTGGGTCACCAGGAGATGCCATGGGCTCCCTGTCCTCCCCCAGGAGAACCCCAAAACCCCCACCTCCCCCCCCCAAAAAAGAGCCGTGTCCAAGGAAACGGCTGAATTCCCATGGGAAGAGTTTCCTCCGTAAATTAACTTCTCTCCTGGGGGAGGAAATGATACGAGTTTCTTTTAATAGGACTTTGATCCCTTGGGCTCCACACAGAACCGCTGGCCTGGCTGGGATCTTCCAGCTGTGTGGCAAAGGGCAGCCAGGGTTTAGAAGGCAAACACCTTTCCCCAACGCTGCCAGTGCACGCGGGGTGAAAGATGTTCATAATAAACTCTCGGGCCTGGCCTGCGTGCAGCCCGTGCTGCCGCTGTTTCGGGGAGGGAAACAACTTTTAAAATTTTTATTTATACCGATTCAGCGTCTACTGTGGGCAGGCTTTTACCAGGGTAATTTAATAGCTTATTGCCCTGCATTTGCAGGAATAAGTCATAGGATATCAATACCTTCTTATTCCTCTCACAACCCTCCACGGGAGGCTGGAGTACTGTAATTATACAGCTCTTGGTCAAGCAGGACGGCTTTTCCTACGTCAATACGTGTGGAGGGATTTCAGTTAATATTTACACATACACGCCTATATGCCCAACACAAAATCACTGTCAGCAATGAACCTGTGGAAAAAAACCCCCACCCTTAAATTATCAACACAGCACACTGAGAAAGGAACCGTCAACGTGCACTTTGTACACAGGGGTTTGGAAACCGCGGGCTCAAGTCCTTCTACGCTGATGTTTGCTCTCTGGTCTGGTACTGACACCGTTTCCTCTTCCAGTTCACTTTTGTTTCACAGTCAGGACAACTCGATGCACGCTCTGCCAAGGAACAGCACGATTTAGGAACAAACACAGGTTTAAGACCTGCCAGGTACGTGCACCCAGGGTGTGTTTACTTCCATCTCCACACAGGTCCTTGTTAACGTGTGCTCCTTCGCTCTCTCCACCTTTGGTGTGTATGCCTTTCCCTCAGCCTCTTTCATCCAAGGGGATGCACGACTTTTCTCCAGTCTCAAAGAGAACAAAAAATCAAAAGTGTCTCCAAAAGTAGAAGCGTAAGCAGCCATTGCTATGAAAACACGGGATAAAGGAAATATCTAAGGAGCATCTCAACTGCTAGTGAGAAACATTACACACTCATGGCACTGGTGACGGTGGACTAGGCTCCTAAAAGTAACAAATTTTAAGTAGCCATTTTTATCACCAGAACAGGATTCTACATTTCTTTTTCCTAAGCAAGAACGACTGGGATGAAAGGGGAATTCTTCACTTCTGATTTTCCAAAACAGATAGAATGCAAACAATTGTTTACCTACTCACACCTCCCAAGTCATTCCGTTGATATGCAGCTTTCTGGCTCTGGCAATTAACGTTTTCCTTTACAAGAGAGAAAATTACCCTGAAAATGAGGCCCAGAGGCCGGGGAGACATGCAGGAGATCCGGTCCCCAGGCAGCCCTGGCCCAGGCACATGTGACAATCCTGTCACACCATATTGGCACCCATTTGCTTGACTTACCCAAGCAGGCGGAGAAGCGGGAGAGACGCTCCCTACGTGCCGAGCTCCGGTGCCACGGCAATCCTCGCTCTGCCTGTCGTGCCGGGTGTTGGCCCGAGAGACTCAGGTGCTCAGGGAGGATGCAAAACCTCATGCCAAGCCTGCACGATGACAGCCATGCGGAGGTTTGTGGAGCTCACTGACACCTTTAGGAGCAGCAGTTGGGCCGTTTGTGCTCGCCATACGTTCTGCGCGGCACAACCGTGGGGCATTCAGGACCTGTTCTTCCTGATCGCGGTTCCCTTCCCATGGGGACAGGGACCTGCCTCTGCAGTTGCTACTAATACAATTTAATAGTAATATATAGCGAGGTATAACTTAAAGCAGCAACTTCCCGCCAAAGTCAGGCTTTTTATTTAATTGTTGTTTATCTTGCTAGATGTTACTGACAGGGAACATAAATTCTGGCTTTCTACTTGCAATGAAACTTTGCAATGGCCTTCGGCGCTGAGGGTGACCCACAGAGTCGGTGGGCTTTGGGGAATGGAGGCACCCGGGGGGACACAGCCCCAGCCCCTGCGTGTTGCGGGTCCCTCCCTGGGGCCGGCTTCCCCATACTTTTTTTTTGGGTGGGGGGGTCACAGAGCAACAGTGCTGCCCGGTGCGACCCCCAGCCCATGCGGAGTGCTGCCGGGCTCCTGCAGGGACAGAACCGGGCACGCAATGCCGGAGGCGCGGACCCTGCCCCCCCCGGGGGGCTCCGCTCGGCCCCCCCGACACTTGCGAGCGCCCGGGTAGGGGACGCGGACCCCCAGCGAACCGCCGCGCACCGGAGGCTCCCGCGCCTTGTCCGCCGCTCCCCGCCGCCTGCGCGCTGCGGCTCCGGGGGAGGCGAGGGCGAGGGGGACGGACAGACGGCCGAGGGGACCCGCCGTCCCCCCCGGACGGCCCCGCGGCCTGGCCCGGCCCTCGCGGCTCGCAGACCCCCCGCCGGGCGCCTCCGCACCACACGGCGGGGAAGGCGCTCTGGGGCGGGCCGCGACGCGGCGGCGGCCGCCGGGGCCGGCCGGGGGGTGCCCGGGGGAGCCCACCGCCCCGCCGCGCCCCGCCGCCGCTCGCCCCGCTCCTATTGACTTCCCATTGTGGAGCTTTGCAACAAAGGGTAGGATCCAAACCGTGCCCCATTTCGTCCAATCAGCGCGCAGAGCACCCGCCCGCCGTCGATTGGCCCCTTCTCGCCCCACAATACCCAATCGGACGCCTACTTTAACAACCAATCAGCGGCCGGGTACGCGTCCAATCAGCGCCGAGGAACCGGAGCACGGCCTTTGTGTGTTGTGACGCCACGGCGCCGGCGGAGGTCCCGGCCAATGGTGCGGCGCGCTGCTTCCAGGCATTGTGAGGTCACCGCGCCGTGTGCCGCCCCCGCTATAAAAGGCGAGTCCCGGCGGCGGGGAGGGCGCAGTGAGGGGGTGGTTGGTTGCCGAGCGGGTCGTGGCAGGAGCAGCGCAGGCTTCGGTGCGCAGCGCTACCGGCACTGGTGCTCCCTTCTTCTCCCAGCGGTAAGCGGCGGGCGGCGGGCGCGTTCTATGGCGGGAGGCGGCGCTGCGCGGCCGCTGGCGGCCTTCGTTCCTCTTCGAGCCTGGCGGGCAGGCCGGGCCTATGCCTACGTGCCCTGAGTCACGCCGGTTCCCATCCCCCCCCTTCCCCGGGGCGGCCTGGGAGGAAGAAGGAGGCGGCGTGACTCAGTCGGCTTCCCCTGAGGAGGGGAGCGGCCGGGCCACGACGCGAAGCGGGGGCGGAGGGGGAACCGTGACTCCTCCTCCCCCTCCCGGGGGAGGCCGCTGGCCGCCTGCCCGCCTCAGTGGCGGGGGAGGGGGGGCAGCTCGCCGACATCTGCCGCTTCTGGATCTTGAGGCGACTGGCTGCGGGGGGGCGAGGGGGGAAGGGGGAAGGGAGGGAGCGGGGACTCGCCGTGTGGCCGGGCGTGGGGGGTCGCTGGGCCCCGTGTCACGTGCGCCTGTCCCCGTAGGTAAGTGAGGAAAAATGGCCCGTACAAAGCAGACCGCCCGCAAGTCCACCGGGGGGAAGGCTCCGCGCAAGCAGCTGGCCACGAAGGCGGCCCGAAAAAGCGCCCCCTCTACCGGCGGCGTCAAGAAGCCTCACCGCTACAGGTAAGGCCGCCGGCACGGCCCGGCGCTGCCGCAGCCGCTGCCCCGGCTCACCCGCTCCTTCCTCCCACCAGGCCGGGCACCGTCGCCCTCCGTGAGATCCGCCGCTACCAGAAGTCGACGGAGCTGCTGATCCGCAAACTGCCCTTCCAGCGGCTGGTCAGGGAAATCGCCCAAGACTTCAAAACAGACTTGAGGTTCCAGAGTGCAGCCATCGGTGCGCTGCAGGTATTGCTATGGCCTCCTGGGCCTCGGCGCTCGCGGCGCTGAGCGTGCTTCGCTGAGGGTTTCTAACGACATTTCTTCTTCTGCTCTTGAAACAGGAGGCCAGCGAAGCATATCTGGTGGGTCTGTTTGAAGATACAAACCTGTGTGCCATCCATGCCAAGAGAGTCACCATCATGCCCAAAGATATCCAGTTGGCTCGCAGGATACGGGGGGAGAGGGCTTAAGTGAAGGCTGTTTTTATGGTGTTTTGTAGTAAATTCTGTAAAATACTTTGGTTTTAATTTGTGACTTTTTTGTAAGAAATTGTTTATAATATGTTGCATTTGTACTTAAGTCATTCCATCTTTCACTCAGGATGAATGCTAAAAGTGACTGTTCACATAAACCTCAGTGATGTGAGCCTTGTTGCTCAGGAGTGACAAGTTGCTAATATGCAGAAGGGATGGGTGATCTTTCTTGCTTCTCATGCATGTTTCTGTATGTTAATGACTTGTTGGGTAGCTAAACTTGTAAGGTACTAGAATTGATATAAATGTGTACAGGGTCCTTTTGCAATAAAACTGGTTATGACTTGATCCAAGTGTTTAACAATTGGGGCTGTTAGTCTGACCATACATCACTGTGATCAAATGTGGACTTTTTCAGAGGGTGAAACTACAAGTCTTAACCACAGTGTAACTTACAGTTTCCTAAAAACGTAAACCTGGCAGCTATAGAATACACTATGTGCATTTATAATAGCTATTTTATATATTGTAGTGTCAACATTTTTAAATTAAATGTTTTACATTCACATGTGAGGAGTCTTTGTCATTTGGTTTGTATGGGCTTGAAGAAGCTTCCTCCTCCTGGCTCCAGTAGGTGCTTGTCATCATGGACTGCTGCTGTGGCAACTTAATCTTGTCTGTCAGCAGAATGGAGAGCTTGCCCTGGCCACCCTCAGTGGTTTTTAGAGGTTTGCTGTAGCTTGAGTCATTGCTGTTGGCCTGTGAGACAGAGCCCTGCTGCTGTGGGGGGCTCTTGGCTGCTGCTTTTTTTTTTTTTTTTTAATAAAGCCTAACTGCTTGCCCCTGTCAGCTGTTCAGGCACAACTCTCAAACTAAATTGTTGAGGTGGTGTTTTTTTTTTTTCTTGCTCCTCCTTTCTGGTAGATGCAGGGGAAAGTATGCTTTGGTTGTGTGACTGGTCTGCCTGAAGGAAAACACCAGCTTGTTCTCCCAGATTCACCAGTGTCTTGGTGCAGGGTGTGTGTGGCTGCGTGACTAAGTCCCGGTTAATAACAGCAGCCAGCATGAGTGGTGCAGGACAGCGGGCAAGTGGGAAAGCTAATTACACAACCTGAGAGCATATGGGCTGCTAAGCAAACTGGAACCGGTGTTCAATAAGATTCTCATTTCCCATCTAAGCTTTCTTGATGAAACGGGATTATACTCCAGCCTTCGCTTCAGAACAGCTCTTCAGGCTCTCTGCTAAGGCAGATCTGCTTTCCTCAGCGGTGCCTCTGGGAACAGCCGTATATACCTGTTAGGTCATGGTGGAGGAAAGCTGCTCAGACTACGTGTGAAACACAGGTAATTAACAATTTAAATGGAATTGTGAGGCCAGCTCTTGGCTCTTAAAAGAACAGGCTGCACTAGTAGGGCTGGCACAGAAAAGTAGCACAGGGAAGTAGCTGAACTAGCTCATCTCAATTTATTTCCATGAAATTAAAAGTGCTATGGCAGAAGCAGCATTCCAGGAGGAATAAACAGCAATAGTTACACCTGAGAGCAGCACTGGCCACCTGCACCATCATTCGCTGACTGGATGCGTTTGCAGTGCTTCCTTCCATGGCCACGGCGTGAAACCGTCCCGGCTCCTGCTCCCGGGAGTGGGGGGCTGGAGCCAGGGCTCTCCCTTCTCAGACAAACCACTCCGTGTGCTTGAATCCTGCAGCTGGAGGAAGAGGTACTCAGCACCCGCTCCTACACAGCTTCCCCAGCACCCTTTCCTACGCCGCTCCGCATGCGTGCATAGCAAAGGCGGCCCCATAACACCATTACGTCTGCCACGGGGCTGCTAAAAACGTGTTATAAAATGATCCAGGATCAGGACTGAAACAAGTATTTCCCTCACTGCTAAACCTATAGTGAAGAAAAGATTTCCTTGCATCTAAATCGTAAGCTTCATTGCTTTCAAGGCCTGGATCCAAGTTAAGCACCATCTCAAACTTGGTTGATGCTGAGTGATCCCAGCTAGACTGCCCAGGCAGGGCTGTCCCGGGGGGTACAGCCCGTCGAGGGGACATATGGCAGAGATGTCCCCACGAGAAACCCGAGTGTTGTCAGTGGCCCAGGAGCCATGCAATTAGGGAAGTGCCACCCAGCTTGCATTTAGGCAGGTTAAAAATCAGAATGGGCTTTATGAATGCTTGGTTTGGTGCTAAACTGCAGTAGCAGGCTGGGCTCCTGCAGGAAAACTATGCTTTAAAATAACATCCCTCGAAAACACTGTTTCCTCCCAAGTTCTTAGTGGAAACAATGAAACGTCTGGGTACGCCTAGGAGCCGTTTCTTAAAATAAAACCATTGTCTAGCAATTCTGAAAAAAAGAAAACAAACCCCAAACCAACCACTATGCAAACCCCAAACCCACCAGAAAACTCTATCAAAGTATCTATTCATCTTAGTAACCTCAACAAAAAAAGAAATTAAGTTACATCTTCCATGTGGTGGATCAGAACAGCAATTCTTGGTATTCCCACAATCTCCCTGTGATGATATCTGAAGACATAAACAGCTCCCTTACCGATTCTCCTGATGATTTCCTCGCATTCTTGCTCCGAACTCGATGCAAACACCAGGCAGTCGAACGTGCTCCTGTCAGGGCTCTCCGGGGAAGCACTAAAAATGGAAACACGTACATTAGCCGGCAGAGAGAGCAGCTCTGAAAGCCCAGCCCTGGCTTGTAACCACACCAGAGACCCTGCGGCTGGTCTGGATGCTGCTTGTTTATTTTCTCAGACCCACATTCCTCTCCATCCCCCCTCCCAGGGCCCACGGGCAACACTTACGCCACGCAGAAGGCGAATACATTGCTGCTGTCCATGCAGCGTCCCACGCAGGAGATGGTGGGGTAGGGGTAGCGGCACAGGAGCTGTGCAGGGGACAAGAGGGAGGTGGCACTGGGGACCGTCCCTGTCATCCCTGTTCCTGGTTTAAACTGGCCCCATGGCCCCCCCAGCCAGGCTCCCCGCGCCATGGGATAGGCAGCCTGGGGAGTCACTTGCTTACCTTGGAAGAAGGTTTCTCCCGTATGAGCACTTCTGCTTCCTTCACATCAAATAAAACCTCCTGAATGGGGGATGGAGGAGGAAGAAGCCCCCATCACCACAGCAGCTGAGCTCTGCTTCCGTAAGACACTCACAAGAGCGAGATTATTCGGAAGTGGAGGTGATGAAGCACAGTCACGCACAGCTTCTTCAAGGAGTTTTCCCTGCGCTGCCCTTTTTTCTACCACCCAGTGCTCCTGCACCTGAATCTTTTCACAAACCACCCCCCCAAAAAAAGGTTAAAACAAGTGACCTGAGCCTTAAGGCACGCCAGAACCAGGCTTAGCCTCCCCACAGCTTTCCAAGTGCTTTCCTGCAGAGTGGTTCTATTTTTTTTCCTTAATGCACTTTCCTTTCCTGGCTGCAGATACACTTCTAACCAGGAGAAAAAACCAACCAGGAAAAAAAACCCCAAAACAACCCCACAATCAAAACAAACCCAAAGGGGTGGGGGTGTCAAATACTCAGCCTGTGCAAGTAAACCTGGAGCTGGCAGGAAAAAATATCCCCGGGCAGAGGACACCTCTCCCTGCAGTTTTCTCCCCCAGCCCTTCCCGGGATGCCCTCAGCCCCATCGCTCACCCGCGCTGCCGCGTGCCTCTCCAGCACGGCGGAGATGGCCCGGTCCAGCACCTCTTTGCCACCACACTGAAACGGAGCGGGAAGGGGGGGGATAACCCATGGACAAGTGAAAAGAAACTCAGCAGAGACGTTTTACCCCTGGGCACATCTCTGCCCCATCGCCTCACCTTCCCAACGCTGGTCTGGCCCAGGTAGCGCAGGTTGTAAAGCAGCCTGGGGAGAAAAGGGCTGGGGGGCACCAGAGCAAGGACCCCCTGCTCATCCTCCTCCTGCTCTTCACAGGGAAGATGCTCACAGGCCCCCACCGCCCCCAGGCAATGGGGGCAGCTTCAGCCCCACAGCCTTGAGCTGGGGATAGTGTGGGCAGGGGGCTGCCCTGATGTCAGGACCCCCAGCCCCTCCCGGGGGGTCTCTGTGGGACCAGACCTACCTGCCCCCATGCAGCCCCCATGGCTCCCCCTCGCTCCTGTGCCGGGGACCGCGTTGGAGCTGGAATTGGGGCTCCTTCTCCTTCAGGACCTTCAGGTAGGGCAGCAGCGGCTCGTAGACCTCCCCGTCGTGCCACCGCCATCGCAGCAGGCGGAAGCTGAGCGGCTGTCCCTTCAGCTTCTGCAGCATGGCCCCGGCCTAGAGGGGGGGGAAGCAGAGGGGAGGACAGGGGGCAGGAGAGGGGGAGATATGCCAGTCCCCCATGCCCACCCACCTGCCCGTTGTAGGCATTTCTCAGAGAGCAGCCATTGATCTCGTCGAGGATGTCACCGGCGAGCACCACCTCATCCACCTCTGCCTGGCTTTCAGGGAGCACCTCGGTGACAAAGACGCGGCCATCCACGTACCTGGGCATGTGGCCGAGCCCCAGCTCAGCACCGGGGACCCAGCCCCACTCCCCCAGCCCTTCTGTACCATCAGTGATGTGCCACCGATACACGGAGGCAAGGAAAAGCCACCCCACAGGCAGCAGATACCATGAGCCGATGGTGAAAAAAGCACCCGAGAGCACCCTGATGCTGTCAATGGGGTATTTATCTCCCCTCCTTTTTTTGGGGGGGTGGGCGGGTGATGGCAGGGGGGAAAGGAGCATTGAGTCCAGATCCTGCTGGAGATTGGAGAGGAGGATCAAGGGCTCCTACCTTAGCACCATTCCCAGTGCTAGGCACGGGACCGTCTCATAAGTGATGCACACCTGGAAGAGAGTGCCCAGTGCCAGTGGCCCTGGCAATGGCCACAGAATGCCCAAGGAGCATGACCAGGACAACAGGGAGGATGGGGACCCCTTGCCCTGGATCATTTCTGGCATCAATGCCAAGCCAGGGCTTTGGGAGGCCAGTCCCCAGTGCCCTGGGCTGAGCTGGGACCATCAGTGGCTGCTCATCCCTGTCCTCTCCTGGGATTCAGCTGTGGCCAGACCCTGGAGGGACAAACCTGCTAGATGGATGGGATGGCAAAGCAGCAAGGTGAACCCTGAACTGTGCGATGAGCCCTCCTGCCTTGCCCCACGCAGCCAGGGCAGCACTGCTGCCCCTTCCTGAAGCTCTTCGTGGTGGCATTTATTGTCACATTGCATTAAGCAGGGACCCGAAATGTGGCCAGCTTGGCCAGGAGCAGCAGCTGTTAGAAATGCCCAAAAGCCAACGGGATCCCAGCCTCCGCCGCAGTGCCATGGCTCAGCGCACACCACAACCAGCTCCAGAGCCACCTAGAGCTTTTTTATTGGGATTCTTTTGGGTTAAAAAGGCAGCGGAGGGTTGCTCTTCATTTTTAAAAGCCATCAAGGCGTCCCTGCTGTTCTCCATAAATGCACTATTTCATGGAGCAAAACCAAGAGCAAACCCAACTGAAGTCTGTGTCAGCTCAGGGAAACGGGGATTTTTTTTGGCAAGAAAGCAGGGAAGGGAGCATAGGAAAACTTTGTTTATGTCAGCAGTTTATAGGCCTGGGTACTACTCTTGCTTGGGTTTACTCCCAGAAATGCTGGAATCTGCTCCCGGTGACAGCACAGGCACCCAGCAGGATCCCACCTCGGTGGCAGAGATGGCTCCGCTCGTGCTGGTGGCCCTGAGCCAGTTCACCCCTGGCTGTGGCTGGGTAGGGCTGTGTGGCAATCCCTCCCCACCACATCATTCCTTATCTTCCTCATTGGACTTTTCAGCGAGGACCAGGTGGTGAAAGGATGACTCTGGGGAGAGGGGAGCTCTTACCGGCAGCAGCCAGCTTTCATCCAAGAAGCTGCAGTTCTGCAAACAAAGGAGTGTCAGTGCCATCGGTCCCGGCGAGGAAGGGGCCAGGGCCAAACACCAGTAGCCATGGGCTGGCCACCACCCCACTGATTTGTCACCGTACCTGCAGGTCCAGAGAGAAATCCATCTCTGTCATCACCAGCAGCAGCGAGAGGAAGGGCTCTGCAGAGGGACAGGGAGAGAGTGTCACCGCTGGGTTCATGGCAGCCACAGCCTGGCAGGGACATGGCAGGGGTCCGAATAAAGCCATTCTCAGCATAACTGATGAGCCCTGGGGAGTGAGGCCCTGAGAGCATCCAGCACCACGGCACCCTGGCTGCTGCTGCAGGCTCGTCCCGGGCTCCTGCTGCCGGCACGGGGAGAGAAGTGCTGCAGCTTGCCACCTGATGTCCCCAAATTCAGACCAAGGCTCACAGCAAACGCTGCTGACGAGCAACTTGCTCTCCATTTCTCCCCCTACATGCAAAGCCAAGCTGCCCAGGCTCTCCTGCACCGAGCCTTGCAATTACACTGACGGAGATCTGCAATCTGCTCATGAACCAGCAGTGTGGGTGATTTATAAGCCATCAAGGTACAGGTTTAACACGGGGTTATTTATCATAATCAAAAGATTAAAGGCTTTCACCCGGCCCCCCCCAAGGAGCATGGCTGCGGGTGGGGTGGTACAGCCTGCCAAGGCAACGCAGCCAGTTACCGCACCAACCCCCCCTGTGACCCCCCCACGGGACCGCAGCCTAGACCCAGCTGCCAAGGGCTCCCCGAGAAGCCAGGCTGCTTAACCAGCACCCTTGGTGCAAAGAGGTAACACAGGAGACACATCAGAAGCAGTTTTCCTATCCCATGACACTAAAACCAACCTTAGATGGATTGAAACCATGGTTAAATGTTTACGCCTCGTTCTCCACCTCTGCAGCAGCAGATTCCGATTTCACCACTAAGTTTGGCTTAGAAAAATCCCAATGGACTGTTCCCACATCCCCCGCTGCAGCATCAGGGTGCCATAATGCCTGTGACAGCCACCCCGGGGGCAGGTTGCACCCCACCTTGGAGGAGCCACCCGTCTTACCCAGAAGGTCTTCATTGCCCAGGATGGAGCTCACCGGATCGTAAAACTGAAACGCAGAGGAACGGCACCATCACCCCGCCGTGCCGCTGCCCACCGCCCCCCACCCATGGGTCACAGCCCCCCACTGTGTCCTGCACCTCCAGGAGCCGGGGGGTCTGCGCCAGCTGCTGTACGGCCGCCGCCAGCACCTTCCTCTGCAGGGCCAAGCGCAGAAAGTGCCGCCCGCGACCCTGTGCCGTCCGCACGCCCTGGCAGCTGCCCACTTGCTGGATGCTGGCGGAGAGAGGGGTCGGCCTGCTGGGGAGAGCGGAAGCAGTGCGCGGGGGAGATTTTGGCAGAATGTGGGAGCACCCCCCTGCACCCGGGGTCTTTTGGGGGGAGCACGTCGCGATGGACACCACCACGGCTTGGGGCTGCTCACCCGCCGCTGGTTCCTGTGGGAAGCTGCTCCAGCCAGTGCCAGTAATCCCGTCTCCTGAAGCCCCAGGCTGGCTCTGCGGGAGAAAGGGAGCGCGAGGCCCCTCGCCGTGGGCACCAGGATGCTGACACCCCCCACCCAGGTGCACAGGACCACTCAGGTGGGCATGGGGATGCTGTCACCCCCCCACCCAGGTGCACAGGACCACTCACGTGGGCCCTGAGATGCCGCCACCCCCCCTGCCCGGGCACACAGGACCACTCACGTGGGCCCTGGGATGCCGCCACCCCCCCTGCCCGGGCACACAGGACCACTCACGTTGGAGCCCCTTGCGCAGGATGCTCTCCAGCAGCTGGCAGAGGGAGGCGAGGTGCGGCGAGGTGTCGGTGCAGGGCCCCCCGCCCTCCCGCAGCCGCAGCACCCCGCCTGTGGTGAGGGGAGCATCAGCACCCACGGGCGGCACCCCAGCCGGCGGGGCGGGGGGGGCACTCATTCAAGCCCCCCCAGCGTGGGTTGCCGGTGCTGTGGGACGGGCCTGACACCCCGGCAGGATGCGGCCCGCCCTGGGGGGCCATGCTTACCTTTAAGGGCGCTCAGCAGCGGCTCCTTCCTGGCCATGGGCTCGTCCTGCCCCCGCCCGGGAGGTCCTGCGAGCGGCTCCGGGCGGGAACCGGGAACCGGAACGGCCCCGCCCCGGGAGCGGAGTAGCCCGGCCCCGCGGGGGGGACCCCGGCTCACACCCCCCACCCCTGCGGGGCCGGCCAGGCACGGACCGACCGACACCCCGACACAGCGACACCCCTACCCCGCACACTTACAGCACACCGGCACACACACAACTATACATACAAACCTCTACGTGTATCAAAAGCATTGACAGCCGCTGATGTATATAGGTGTGACAGACACGCACAGATACACGTACACAAAATATATGTCTTGGCATATATATGGCCTATGTAAGAGTCGGCGGTGCACGTGTGTGCGCGTGTGTCGACACTTACCCCAGCACAGGGGGGGCGGGGGGGCAGGTACGTGTGTTGGAAAGCCCCCGGTGCCGGCACCGCCATAGGTACACACGGGCGTGTGTAGGTGCGGCTGTCGCCCTGCCTATAGGGGTGCACGCGCACGAGCAGCGTTTCCCAGGCCGCGGGAGGGGGCTGCCCGCACCGGGAGGGGGCTGCCCGCACCGGGAGGGCCCCCCCAGCTCGGTCCCAAAGTGCCGAAAGTTCCAGTCCGGCCGCCGGCGGGGTGATGCGGAGCCCGAGGGCCGTGCGGAATCCCGGGGGCGGGTGCAGTACCCAGGGGGCGGTGCGGGACCAGGGGGCGGTGCGGGACCCAGGGGGCGGAGCCCGCGGGCGGTGCGGGACCCAGGGGGCGGTGCGGGACCCAGGGGGCGGAGCCCGTGGGCGGTGCGGGACCAGGGGGCGGTGCGGGACCCAGGGGGCGGAGCCCGCAGGCGGTGCGGGACCCAGGGGGCGGTGCGGGACCCAGGGGGCGGAGCCCGTGGGCGGTGCGGGACCAGGGGGCGGTGCGGGGTGGCGGCGCGGTGCTGGCGGCCATGGCGCAGGCGGTGGCGGAGCCCGGGTGGGCCCCGTTGGTGGCGGCCGCCCGGCGGGAGCACGGGGCGGCGCTCGGGGCGCGGGCGGTGCTGGCGGCCTGGGCCCCCGGCCGGGTCAACCTCATCGGCGAGCACACCGACTACAACGGCGGCTTCGTGCT
Organism: Falco cherrug; assembly: GCF_023634085.1. NCBI lineage: Eukaryota > Metazoa > Chordata > Aves > Falconiformes > Falconidae > Falco > Falco cherrug. The sequence goes on from NC_073697.1 coordinate 119,699,914, forward strand.
GCCCATGGTAAGGCCGCGCTCCGCCGCCCCGGCCCCGCCAGCCCTCCTGTCACCCTTCCGGGTCCCTCCGGCAGCCTCCCGGGGGTCCCCGGCTGCCGTTTCCCCCCTCCCCGCCCCACTATGACCCCCCAGGGATCCCCCGCCCAGGACCCTGCGGGATCCCCGAACCGGAGCTCGGAGCGGGACCCGCAGCATCGCGGGCAGCATCCCGCACTCCGGCTCCTAACGCACCGCAGAGGGGATGCGGTTCCCCCTCCCCGACCGCCTTTCTGAGGGGCTGAAACCTCTTTTCTGCAACCCCGTCAAACAAATTCCCTCTCCTGGAGGGCGATGGTTTGGTGGCAGAGATGGTTGGAAGCAGCTGGGGCTTCCTGCCCTCCTCCGGCTTGGCAGGGAAGCCCCTGCTCAGTCCTAAATCAAACCTACAGCTAATTATTTTGGGGGCAAGGAAAGTGGGAGCAGGCCAGCCGAATTCCCTTGAAGTTATGAAAACTTCCTGAAGCCTCTCATGTCCTTTTTGAGGGTTTCCACTCCCCCAGAGCCCAGCAGCAGCACCCCGGTGCTAAGCTGAGGGGGTCGGTCACAGCGTTTCAGTGCTAAGACTGACCCTGTGTGACATTAAATAGCCAGAAATAAATTAAATACCCTGAAATAAATTAAATAGCCTGTGATGAGCTGGAGTGTGTGCTGGGGGCTGGCAGTTCTGCGCAGAGTTAATGGTAACAGTGTTGGGTGCTGCCAGCTGTGGGTCACAGCTGTCCCCCCACCACCAGTGTGGATGCTCCAAGGGATGCCGCAGGGTCTGAGCGCACCTTCCCCCCCCCCCACCCCTCAGGCCCTGCCGCTGGGGACGGTGCTGGTGGGATCCCCCACGCAGGACGGGACCATCTCCATCCTCACCACCTCGGCGGAGGCAGATGAGCCCCACAGGGTGCAGTTCCCGACCCCACGCTCAGGCAGCCCTCTGAGCCCGGGGCAGCCTCGCTGGGCCAACTACATCAAGGGTGTCATCCAGCACTACCGGGGTAAGGCTCAGGCTGCTGGGTGGGTTAGAGCCCCCCTCACGCGGGGCTAGTGCTCTGTTCCTGGCTTTTGGCGTGCTCCAAGGGCTTTTCCAGTGCCGGTGCAATCCTGCAGCTGCTGCTGGGCCCAGGCTCCAGCAGAGATGCTTTCCACTCCAGAGACCTCCGTGTTAGGGGGTGGGGCATTCGTGGGTCACACTCTGTGTTTTAAAGTGGGATATCAGACAGGGACTCCTCACTGAGTTCCCCACGAGCTGTGGGCTAGGGCAACCCCCAGCTTCACAGGGGCTCACAGCCCCCCTCCTCCCTTCTCTTCCCGCAGGTGGTCCTGTGCCAGGCTTCAGCGCCGTGGTAGCCAGTAACATCCCCCTGGGCGGGGGCCTCTCCAGCTCGGCCGCTCTGGAGGTGGCTACTTACACCTTCCTCCAGCAGCTCTGTCCTGGTAAGGCAGCAGCCGGTCCTGGCCCCAGCACCTCCATTCCCAGGTGGGAGCCAGGATGAGGGGGGTGCCCTTAGGAAGATCCCACAGCCCTTGGGGAAATGCCAATGTGGGATGGGTCACAACCCCCTGCCCTCCCTGTAGCCAGAGCTGGCACCACTGTGGCTGTGGGGCTTCTCTGGCTCATGCAGCCTGACCTGTCCATGCTCTAAAGCACATGGACAAGCCCAGCTTGCGGAGATGGGAGGATGTTCCCTTAGGAGCATCTCCCCACCCTCATGTCCCCAAAAATTGAGAGATCCGAGACATCAGTGTCAAATTGTTGCATCCAGCTGGCTCCAGGGACCCATGCTGGCACTGATGCCATGCACTGGTGCAGAAGCAAGCACCTGCAGCTGATGCCTTAGCAAAACCCCATTCTGTGGGAAAGCCACCCTTTACCTTTTCATTTGTTCCCCCTGCTCCAGAGCAAGGGGCAAAGGTCCCAGAGCTGCTAACCTGCATCCTTCTGCTCTGGCACAGATGATGGTGATTTGGTAGCCAAGGCACTGGCATGCCAGAAAGCGGAACACACGTTCGCTGGCATGCCCTGCGGGATCATGGACCAGTTCATATCTGTGATGGGCAAGGAAGGCCACGCGCTGCTCATTGACTGCAGGTCAGGGCCGGGAGCTGAGGTCACTGTGCTGTGCCCACCTCGGCCGGGTGGGGACGAGCTGGTTCTGTGGCTACAAAATAAATGCAGGAGTGCAGAGAGGGGTTAACCCCTGAACACAGCCCAGGATCTCATCACAGGGCTGGGGCTCCCTGCATTTTAATTCCCTTGTCTTGTTTCTTCCTCCTGCATCCTTTCTGCTGCTTGCCTGGGCTGTCCTTCCTGCGAAGTCATTAGGGTCTATTATGGGACTAATAATTGGGAGCGAGTTAAATGCTCTAGCAAAATCCTAAACCACTTGGACTTTGCCTCTGCTGAGGCAGGAGCTGCCTGCCACATGGCCTCACCTGGATGGCCAAGGGCTGGAGCGGGCAGAGGGGACGGGCACGTGGCCTGTGCTGAGCTCTCCCTGCAGGTCCCTGGAGACCACCCTTGTGCCACTGACCGATGCCAGCCTGGCCGTCCTCATCACCAACTCCAACGTGCGGCACACGCTGACGGGCAGTGAGTACCCCACGCGCCGGCGGCAGTGCGAGGAGGCAGCAGTGGCGCTCGGCAAAGCCAGCCTTCGAGATGCTACCATGGCCGAGCTGGAAGGTGGGGACAGTCCCTTTCTGGGTTCTGGCTGTGCCTCAGGGAAGTGGGAGCTCGGTGCCCCATGGCACGGGCTGAGACTGTGGGGCAGCACCCATGACAGGTGGGGGGTGCACATACCGGGGCGGGAGCATGCTGCAAGCAGAGAAGCTCTGGCACAGGATGGTTGCAGGATGAGGCCGCGCTCAGCCCCAGCAGCATCCTGCAGACCTGAGCGGCTTTGCTGCAGTGGCATGCATGTTTCTGCAGCGGCCAGGAGCCGGCTGGGCGAGGAGGTGTACCGGCGGGCCAGGCATGTCATTGGCGAGATAGCACGGACGGTCCAGGCAGCACAAGCGCTGCAGGACAGGGACTACAGGATGTTTGGGAGACTGATGGTGGAGAGTCACAACTCGCTCAGGTGAGAATTTACCAATTTACCTACGTGGGGCAGGGCAAGCTGTGTTGGGGGGGCATCAGCATCAAGTCCTGGTGGGGTTCCCTTGCCTGTGGATGCAGCACTGAGGGCAGCCTGCCCAGCATCTCTCGTGGTTCAGCCTCCCAGGGAGTTTTAAGAAAAGCCCTGCAGGCTTCTGTGCCAGGGGGATGAGGCAGCCGGTCACGTATGTTATAGATGTGCTGCTTACAGCAGTGCCCAGCGGGTCCCCAGTGCTCATGGCCTTGCTCACATCTGCGTGCACTTACAGACAAAGATCTGGACTAGGATCTGCAGCATCCTGCCTCGCTGCAGTTTGCTACGGCCATGGATGCACCAAGATGCATGTTTTAGCTGTTTGGGGTGCAGGGGCTGTTGCTGGGGTGTGGGACGGGGCTGACCACCGGTCTCCTCTCTCCAGGGACGACTACGAAGTGAGCTGCCCGGAGCTGGACGAGCTGGTAGTGGCAGCCCTGGAGGTCGATGGGGTTTATGGCAGCAGGATGACCGGGGGAGGCTTTGGAGGCTGCACGGTGACGCTGCTGGAGGCTGGGGCTGCAGAGAGAGCCCAACACCACATCCAGGTACGTGGCAGAAAACCGCCAGGAGATTGACTTAAAGATCCCAAGGAAAGACGCAGGGGCATGGCCCGGGGACGCCGCTGAAGGTGCATTCCTGAGGCGCTTGGGGTTGGGGTAGCCCATCCAGTGCTGCGCAGGGGTGACCCCAAGTTTGCTGATGCTGCTCAGGGTGTTCAGTGTTGGTTCACTGTTGGTTCAGTGTTCAGGGTGCTCAGGGTGTCTTGCAGGCTGTTCAGTGCTGTGCTAGTCGCAGAGTGCTGCCCAGGGACCTTGCTGCATGGAGAAAGTCAGTGAAAAGGTGCCGGCTGAGCTTCAGGAAGGCTAAATCCGTCTAGGGGAAAGTAATCCAAGCTGAGCTTAGGCAATGCTGAGCTTAACGCTGGTAGTTATGGCCCAGGAAGGATCTCAGTGCCGTCATCGATGTTCTCTAAAGCAGGAGCTCAGCGTGCACTGGTGGCTGAAAACGCCAGCAAAATGGGGGTGTCAGGAAAGGGGGGCTGTGAACTAGACAGAGCCTCATTTTGCTGCTATAGGAGATCGTGGTGCGCCCTGTGAATAGTAGGGGGGATAAAGAAGGGGCAGAGGAAGCTGTCTGAAATGAGGAGAGACCGAAGGGGCTGTGCCTCTGCCATCTGATGGGAAGCTGGGAGAGAGGGAACATGACCAGGAGTTACAGAACAGTGAGGGGGTTACATAGGGTGAGGGTGGAACTGGCCCTCAAATCCTCTGAAATAAGGACCGGCAACCACTCAATGAGAGGAGAAAAAGAGAGTCGAGGAAGCACTGCACAGAACTGGCGGTGAGTTTTCTGCTGTTGCCAGAGGCCATGGAGGTTGGCAGCATCAGCAGGGTCAAAAAGGGCTTGGAAAAATCATGGACAACAGTCCATACGGGGCTGCTGAAGGGTCAGCTTGGGGATGTGTTGATAGATTCCCTGCCTCATGCTGTGGATGGACCAAGGAACCCCAGGCAGTGGCCAGCGCAGCATGCTGTCCCCAAAAAGCATCTCACACGGCCACTGTTGGAGCGGTGGCTGGACCAGACACACAGCTGGGATGACTGGCAGGGCCTTTGTCCCCCCAGCTCTGGCATCCCCAGGCCTGTGGTGTGGTACAGCCCCAGAGCACCAGCACTCACTCTTTCTCTTGTCTCCTAGGAGAGATTCAGCGGTACAGCCACCTTCTACCTCACCAAACCCTCCGGAGGGGCAAAGGTGCTGCCCCTGTAGAGGTGCAACCACCTTGCCTAGGCTGGGATCGCCTCCCCCTGAGAGGCAGCCACTTGCCTCGATTTGCAAGGGAATCGTTTGCCTGTTTGCATGATTTGCCTAATAAATGCAAAACATTTGCACAGCTGTTCTGCGCCTGCCTGAGCCAAGCTCTGACACCAGAGTCACTGGAGACCTTTCCTCACAGGAGACTGGTTTAACTCCAGTTTGTCATGGGGTCCAGTAGTGCCTCTGAAGCTGCAGTGGCGGGAGAGGATGGTGGTGGAGGAGGCACGTACTGACATTTGGTAGAAGCCCCTGCTTGGGTACCTGCATCTAGCACGTGTCCTTCACCTGCTGCTGCAGATAGAAGGTAGTGGGGTGTGTGTGATATTTTTTTTAATTACAGTATTTTTTGAAAGAAAAGGGAAGAGACAGACTGTAGAGAACACATTTATTGAGTGCAATAGGAAGCCATCTGATCAAAGGGCGGGCTGTTGGATCCACCTCGGAAAGGCTGAACCACCACCAGCCCTCATGACCAGATGAAAATTAAAAAGTGACGCTGTTCTAGTACGAGGCGTTGGTTAGGTGCAGAGCTGCCTTGCGCATGGGGATGGTGTGATGCGCTGGAGAGCAGCAGCTGAGGGGCTGTGCTCTTCTCTTGGGTAACAGGATACTCTTTGGCTAAAATGCTCAGAAATGGGGCTCCCTTTTTAAGCATTTTCGGCATTTTACCCTGGATCACAAAGCAGAAGGGAAGTGTCACAGAGTCCTTGTGCAGGAGGACGCACATCAGCCAAAGAAGATGCCCCAGCCACGAAGGTGAGATGGGAGCTGGGAGGCAGACAGGCTAATGCCACTGATAGTTGCTCTGGGAAAATAAGTGCTTCTTCAAGGCACAGTAAAACCACAGGGTTGGTGAAGTGCCTGTTGACCCAAGTCCAAAACTGACCCAGCTTCAGCTGCAGTCCTGGAGACTGCTGGGGACTTTACTTACCCACGTGCATCTTTGGCTCAACCATGTACAACCCCTCCCACCCAAATGAACATCCTGGAGAGGAGAGGGAGCTCTCGGTGGTGTCAGTGCTGGAAAGTCATCTTCTGAGTTAAAAAGAAAAAGAAGAAAAGCAATGAAAAAAAAGAACGAAAGCACTGAGGTCCAGTGTCAGCTCAAATCAGGCAGGGATGCTGCCAGGGAGACCAGGCAGCTGCTGTTTTGGTTGGAAGCTCTAATTCAGAGCAGCGGCAGCTGCTGCTTGCGGCAGGGTCCTTGCTCTCGGCAGGCTCCTCGCCTGCTCCTGTGCGGCTGAAGCACGCCAGGGAAGCATGCTGTTCAATGAGACACAGAGCCCGATTGTTCCCGTTGGCACAGGGCAGTGAGACGCCAGGCATCGTGCCCAGAGCCAGGAAAGTCCAGCAAGGTCTCAGCTCAGCCCTGCGCCCCGCACCGTGCAGGGGCAGCTGAAGCCAAGGGCTGAGGGCAGCACAGCCTTGCCCGGGATGGTGAGGGCACCCGCTGTTCCCAGGCTTGCTCTTCCCCTGCATTTAATGAGGGGTCGCAGGTCTCTTCATGGACGTTGCTGTTGGGCAAAAGGGCTTTTGAAAGATAACCAACATCTCCTGCTCCAAAATCTCACACTGTCCTCACCAGCCACGTAAGGAACGCCAGGTGCTGTTCCCAACTGCAGGCATGGGAGCTGCCTGGGCCATCCCCATCCCTCGCCTCCAGGCAGCTCCCAGCCCTTCTGCAGACACGTGCTGTGGCTGGAGCACACCTAGCTCACAGATGCTCTGCAGCCTTTTGCTGGAGTCTCTGCTGCTGGAGGATATAAAGCCCAAGGCAGAGCCCACCAGGTCATCAACAGGCTTTCCACAGGGTTTAGTGGCCTTTGGATCAAGCCCTGAACTAATTTCTTCCAGTTATTCATGTTTCTCAGCAGCTCCAGTCCCAGTGTAGCCTCCACATTCAGCATAGATCTCATCTACCTCCATTTTTTTTATAAAACAATAAAATACATTTATATATATTTATATATATACTATGAAAACTGTACAATGTTGTATGAAAAAAAAATGCAGCAGAGGCCATCATCAGTAACGCTATACAAACGAAAGGCTATACTTTGCTATCGTGGTACCCAATGTTAGCAGCGAAGGACAGACACAAATAGGTGCAGTAAGAAAGCATAGGTTACCCCAAACCCCTACCTTGCAGCTCTCATGAAAAACCCAAACAGAACAAAATAACCATCTCCAGTGGACAGGCAAGTTGCCAGAGAGCCTGGAGCAAAGACGGAAAGAGTGACCTTCTATAAATCAGGGTGTTGCCAGCTGGGATCCTCTCAAAACTGAGGACCTGAGAATAAATCTTTCTGTTCCATTTATCTGGGGAGGCTGGAGCCATCGAGACACCCGAATTTTGGCAGGTGTATTGGGATGGATGGGCATTGAAGAATGGTATTGGGGTGAGCGGTGGTTGTTCGTGGAAGGCATCCCTGTGGACTGTGCAGAACTGAGTCTCTGCAGAGCAGGACAGGGTGGAGAAACCCTGAAGGATGATGAAGCCCACACATCTGATGACCCAACCATGCCAGAGCTTTGAGCTCACTGGACTCCAAAGGAGAGGTCCAGAGCTTGTAGTGCCGTGGAGGGTCCTTGCCTACAGGAGGAGCTGCCCAGGCACTGCAGCAGGGTCTGGATGAAGCACCCTTGTATTGTTCTACAAAGTCCTGCCACCTGAACACAAATGTCCCTCTGGCGGGCAGCCTGCCCTGGCTCAGGCCTCGTAGAACTGCCTCTCCATCTGTTTGGTGAGGGTCCCACTGGACATCACGGTCCGGCTCACAAACTCTTTGGTGATCTGTTTGGTGAGGGTGCTGCTGGCGCTCTCTACTCGCTGGGTCGTCATGAGCATGCCATCTGCAACGAGATGCTCAGTGGTCAGGATCACAGGGTCACAGGGAGTAAGATCTGCTCTACCTGATGGTTCCTGGCAGAGCTTTCGCCTTAAATACCACTTTCACTGATGGAAAACCTCTCCAGGTCAAGTGATTCAGTACTTTGCTATGTCAGTCAGTCGGATGGATCTCCTAACAGCTCCCAGACTCTTCCCTGTTGCAGCATGAACCCGTGAGTCCATGAACTGAAGTGGAACAACATGAGACAACCACACTGATTTAATTTAAGATGGTCGTCACACTTCTCTGTTTTTTCCTGCTCTAAAGAGAGCTAACCTTGGAAGAAGAGCTATGATTTGGCCCCAAGTGATAGTCCTGGGGAACTCTGAAGACTCAGCATTCCCTCTGTGACTGGGCAGCACAAGGGGCAACAACTGCAGCTGCCTCTGGGGCAGAGCAGGGACATGGTGTAGGAAAGGGTCTGGTCCTCTTCATCAATCTCACCTGACGGAGCCTCCCTCCCTGCATTTGATGCTTGAGGTAAAAGCATCCTCAGACCTTTGCACAAGCAGAGTTATCCTTTGCTTTTTAAGGGTTTCAAAGCACACAGCGAGTCCCTACCTGTGAAGTGGGGATCCAGAGAGGAATGGCTGATGCTGGTTTTGGTGGTGTATTCGGTGGGGAAGTTGTACACTTCTTCTCTCATGTACTGCTGTCCTCCAAACTGAGAGAAAGTGCCTGGGGAGAAGGGAAAGGGACAAGTCAGCCAGGAAACAATGAGGAGCTTCCAAGCCCTCAGCCTTGCACAGTGAGCATCAATAGTCAGATCAGGAGGTTCCTCTTTCGGACATCAGAGCCAGGTTTAAGAGAAACTGGGAGGACTGGGAAGGTCTTACACCTGTGCAGCGTAAGAAGCTGCCTCCAGGTATGTGTACAACCAGGCATAAGAAAAAAGTTTCATAATAAATTAAACATTGGCAGGTTTTCATGATCCTTCCTCATTCAGTACATCAGGATTGGGACAGTGCTCACTAGGCACAGCATTGTCTTCATGGAAGACGATGTCTCCATGTCTTTCATGGAAAATGGGTCCCCACCAGAGCTGGAAAGGGACTCCAGGAGCTGTGTTCCCTGCTCTGAGAGGTTTCTTATCTTTGCACCTCCACAAAAACATGATACTGTACCTCCATCCTGAGATTCAATGGTGATGATGCCTTCTCTCTCTGGCCCAAAGCCTTGGGTGGTCTTGGCTTGCACTTTGAACTTGTATGGGACATTCTCACTCAGGTGGGGCACAGTCAGGGTAGTTTCTGGATTGTCTCCTTCGACATAGATATTCCTGGGCTCCCCTAATCCACACAGACATACCAGCGGTGAAGACAAACAGGAGCAGCGGTCCCTCCAAACACACTCCCCCCAACTCTGGCTGCTGTCTTGGCTTTCTCTAAGCTTTATGCCACTCACAGACTGTATGATTGCACCTAGTTCTACTAAGGGTTAAAATAACGCTATTATAGTACAGTGGTGACCCTCAACAAACAACCTCCACTGGGGCTGGGCTGTAATAAGCTACAGGTCCTTCCTCTTCCCATCACGTTTGTTACACCAGACCACGCAACGACACAAAGCGTCAGGGTCCAGCAGCTCCCAGGCCTGGAATCAGCCTCATGTCCCCACTTTGTCTGCACTGATGTAAGCAGACAACTTTGTTGCTGGTCCCAGCAAAAATGCAGCAAGTCGCTGCCTTTGCTGGAGGCATCGAATCATAAAATGGTTTGGGTTGGAAGCGACCTTAAAGATCACCTAGTTTCAATTACCCTGCCCTGGGCAGGGACACCTTCCACTAGCCCAGGGTGCTCAAAGCCCCATCCAGCCTTGCATACTTCCAGGGCTGGGGCATTTTGTGCTCTACACAGGGAACCAAGCTTCTATAGCCTGACACCGTACCTCCTCCATGCAGCATCTCACAGGTGACCATGTAGCCCAAGATGGACCCATTGGGCTTGCGGGGTCTCTCCCAGCTGAGCTGCAGGGAGTCAGGGCTGAGGGCAGTGAAAACGAGCGGTCCAGGAGCACTGGGTGTGCTCAGCGTGAAGGGTGAACCTGCAGGGGCACGAGAGAGGTCAGCACCAGGAGGTGGCAAGGAAGAGCCTGGGAGGGATCTGCACACAGCGTTAGGAAAGGTCTCAGCTCTCTAGGCAGCTAGTGGAAGGTGAGTGCCTGGGGAAGAAGGTCCTATTTCTAAAACAAAGGAAGGAAAGGAGAGCTCAGGAAGTGGTAAAGGGAGAAGCAGCAGCAGCAGCAGTGACATCAATGCCACCCTTTTCTCATCATCCATCCACCTCACCTGGTACGGGGCTGAGCGGGCTCTGCGGGTCCACCTGGGACTCTATGGTGATGACTCCTTCCCTCTCGGGACCCCAGCCTTCCTCACTCTGCGCCTTCACCTTGAAGATGTAAGAGTGGTTGGGCAGCAGGTCCTCTACCACCACCGAGTTCTGGCTGGGGTTGGGGATGGTGAGTCGGTGCACCTCTCCTGGGACGCACAGGGAAGGGGGACATCAGCACCACGTTGCAGGCACAAAGACAGAGCTATGGCTTTCACCTAAACCCTATCTCCAATGAACTGCCTGGAAAAGACATTCAGGGCCCCTCCCCAGCCTTCATCACACCATGCCACCACCAACTGGTAGTGCAACATGAGATGTGGTTCCAAAAAAGGCTTGGGGCAAACAGCTTCTTGAAAACTCAAGGATTTTCAGCCAGAGAGAATTACATTTTCACTAACACTGCCCCAAGTTTCATGTAAAAATCATTCCTCCAAGTCCAATGTGATGAAAAAACCTTCAGCTAATCTTAGGGGGCTGGTAGAGAATGATTCCAAGAGTTTTTGGAAGAGGGGTGACTCCACAAGCAACCCCAGGAACTGTCCCCTCAGCAGAAATGGGGAATGAGAGCGGTGGGGTAGCCGAGACATTTCCTCAAGGCTACACAAAAAGCTGAGTTGGGATGAGTGCTTGAATCCCAGAATGGCTGAGGTTGGAAGGGACAGAGGTTCCTTCCTCCAGCTTCCTCCAACAGGAGTTGGAGGTCATCTGGTCCAACTCCTCCTGCTCAAGCAGGGTCACCCAGAGCCAGTTGCCCCAGAGAAGATGCAGACCACCAGACTCTCCCCCACCAGAAGTTCCCACCCACCAACCACCTGGTGAGCACCGTGACCAGGACAAGCACTGGTGAGCCTGTTCACTGACCTCCGTTGAGGAGCTGGTACTGCACGCTGTAGCCCTGCACCTCCTTCTCGCAGTGCGGCTCCTGCCAGCTCACCTTCAGGGAGGTGGGTCCCAGGGCAGAGAACACCAGGCGTGTGGGGGTGTCAGGGACGCCCAGTGGCAGCCTGGAGTCTGAGGCAAAAAGAGAACATCAAGATAGAGATTTGGGGGCTGCAGCTAAGGGGGCTGGGAGAAAGGAGGGAGACACGCGCAAGCGTGGGATGGTCCCGATGGTCCAGGGAGAACGTGGCAAGATGCCATCTCTGCAAGCTGGCCTGTCACGAGGAGGGACTGGCTGGTTCTGCACACCTACAGTGATGTCCCATAGCCTTTTGGTGCCAGCCTTGGGTGGGACAAGTCAAAGTGGTCTTCATGCCCCTGTGGTAGAAAGACCAGAGCAGGGGCTGGGTGCTGTGTGTGGCCCTCCTCACTCACCCTGGAGCACCCTGGCCAGTCAGCTAGAAGCTCCACAGATGTCTTCAGGTGTAGATCAGTTAAGACTGGCTCTAGTCTATAGCTAAAGCAGCCCAACGCCTCCAGGGATTGTTCAAGGGGACAGGGGTGGCTGGGACCACAGCTGGGTGCTCTGGCTCCTTTCCAGCTCAGCCCATGGGGACACAAGGCTCATGGCGAGCACAGCAGCCTCCCAGGTGACACTCAGGGACTGAAACCCATCATTGACATGGGCTTTGGCCAAGGAGCTTGCAGAGGGACATCTCATACAGAGCACACGTTCTCCCCAAGAGTTCTCCAAAGGCCTGTGGGGTGAGACTTGAGAACAAGAAGCTTGTTAGGAATGAAGAGTACGGCGACAATGAGCTGATCAGCTCGTTAGAGCACGGTGGCAGTGGTGGTGAGTGTTAATCAGCCCAGGTGGGTTGAAACACAGCTGAAGTCACCTGCCAATGGAAAAGGTGGTGTGATGGAAGCACAGGCTGCGTCAGGAGGAAGATCAGTGTGGCACACAGCAAGCCATGGGGAGAGGGTTTGGGGCGAGCAGTGGATGGCAACAGCTCATGGAGGGCCGGTGGCTTGGCTGTTATGGGATGGGTGACTGGGAGGAGACGCTGGACAAAGCTGTACCTATGTACTTGCAAATCCCCGCGGACCCATCAGTCATGATTATAGAGTCCCGAAAGCCAGTGCTGGGGTAGTAACCCTTCACCTTTGCCCTGCTCCTGAAACCCACATCCCGGGGCCGTGGGACTGTCCTCCTAGCATCTTCATGGATGGGAGGGAGGAGTCTCCCCGGGTAATCTACAGAAGTGGTGCAAGAGAAAGAGAAAAAAAACCACCATTGGAGACCTCCGAGCAGGTTCAGCCCCGGTGTTGGCTCCTGCAGAGATGACTTTTTAAGGTTTGGATTTGAAGAGCCTTTTAGCAACCTTCTGTCAGTGCTGGCTGATGTACATGTGTGGAGCTGAAAGGCAACCATGCTGCTAGATAGAGCAAGAAGAGACACATGCTCTTCCCAGAGTGCTTCCCAGTGTGAGGATAAGGACGTAGCTCTCTTTCCCAAGCACTCTGCACTTGAGGGATGGGAACACTTTGCAAACTGGTCTGGGAGCAGGGTGGCCTTAGCAAAGCACCTACACCTCAGCGGTGAGGACACCTCGGCAGTGAGAACATGACCTTCCAGATCTCTGGTTCATAGGCTCCGTTTTCTGTGAACACAGTCCTCACCCCAACAGGACTTGCAGGGCAGGTGTCCCAAGACAGCCATGGGGGTGGAAAGGAAGGACAGGTCCCATCACCACAGTACTCACCGTGCCCCATCAGCATTGTGGAGTAGTCTCTCGTCAGCGAGGAGCTCCCCATCACCCTGTGCTCCTGCTGCATGTGTGAGCTCAGCTGGTGGTAGCCGGTGTTTGTTGTCCTGGTCAGGGTGCTGCTGCTGCTGCCAGGGATGGAGAAGTCCACCCGGCCGTTCAGCAAGTGCTCTGTGGAAGAGGGCACACCATGAGGAACATGGCAATGTGGGCAGGTCTGCTGCTCCAGTTTCCATGGGGAGGAAGCAGAAGGCATCATGGTGCACCCTGCCTTGGCTGCATCCCGGCTTCAGCCACTCTGGAAGGTTGTTCTGGAGCACTACATCTAGAACAAGCCACAACCACCCAACACGATGATGTGGAAACAGGTAAACGGAGACTTTGCCCTACACCCAGCACCAGAGACACCCATGGTGCCCAAGGTAACTCCAGACCTCGGCCTCACTGGGGCACTGCCTTGTGGTTCTCGCCATGTTCTCTCACATCTCTCCTTAAATGCAAGCACAGGTTTATAATTCCAGATTCTAAAAGAAGGCGGAAGAAGGAAAACAGCCCTTTATGGAGGCAGTTTCTCCAGATCTCACTCTGGATCCCATCTCAGCTGGATCTGAAAAGCAAACTCTGCTCCATTGTTCTGGTCCTTGACAAACCCCCATCCCTTCCCAGCAGGCCAGGAGAGATCAGCTACCCACAAGAGAGTAATTTCTGTTTATCAGTCCAGTGGATCTGCCCCAGAAGCTCGGAGCACTTAATTAAGGTGAGGAGCTGCCCTTGGAGGTGGCACTTAGCAGGTATCATCTGAGTTTGCTCCTGCCTTGAAGGTCCAGCCTTTTGTAGAAGCAACTTGCTAGCAGGCTCCCAAGTCCGTGCCGAGATGGGGGTTACCTTGACACTCTTGTGAGCAGACACACCAGGACAAGGTTTTGAAGCAGACTACAGCACGTGAACAGTGCATCACGCCAACACGAGGATGGGCACACAAGGGAAGGAAGGGGACATGTACTGGGGCAGAGCCCAGCCGCCGGTCCCTCGGCTCAGAGCAGGACGAGACAGGACACTCAGTGCCGTAACGAAGCTGTCCTTCACCTGCTTGGGGCCGGGGTGTCCCACTCCTCCTCAGGCTGCCAGTAGCCACGTCGCTGTCCTCCTCGTGGAGGAGACCCTCGGTGTCTGAGGAGAAGCGGCTGCTGCCAGAGAGGCGGGGAATGGTTTCAGGTGGAAGCCTCCAGGTGATGCGGCGAAGATCCAAGTCTTCTCCCAGCAACTGCACATATTTCCACCTGGAGCCTTTTGGGACAATGCAAGCACTGGTGTTGGCATGATCTGCAGGGAACAGAGTGGGCTACCCACCACCTTCGTGCAGCTTGCCAGGGAGGGGAAGGGGCAGGCGCCAGTGGGGACGACACCCGTTCATAGCCCGTCTAACCAAACGTTGGCTGATGAGGTCAGGCGGTGCAACCATCGTGTGACTGGTAGATGGAGGATGGTGGGAGCATGACACGCATGGGGTTCCTCAACCCCAGGGCTGTTTTCCAGCCCTATGTCCATTGCGACAAAAGGCGAGAGTCAAAGTCCCACCACACACCTGTCCCTGCCATGAAGAGTCTGCGACAATTGTCCTCTGCTCAGGAAAGGTTTCCTTACTTCTTGATGTGCATTCAGGATGGTTGAATTCTTGGTGTTCCCATTACCTTGCTCTCTGAAAGGACCAGGGACTCGCTCCTGGATCCCAGGCCCTGGAGAACCCTCCCAGGGAAGACCCTCCAGATCCTATTGACAAGCCTCATCTTTCACTCATGGCCCATCTTCCCCTCGTTGTCCCAGTACAAGACAAGGGAGCCAGTCTCGTTCAGAGAGCGAAGTGATGGAGAAGAGGCGCCAGTGCCTTCCCAGCACTTGGTGAGTTCCCTCCTGTTGGCTTGGCCAAGACCCTGAGCGTTCAAGGGACTCAGAGGTCTGTGCCTCGCCAGTGCTTGTTTGCTGACAGTAACTCTCGTAGTCCAGCCAAATGGCAACAAGAAGGGAAGATGAGCAGAGAAGGCCATGAAAAGCTCCTCTCCCACCCTACGCTGAGATTTGTCTGTGCCTCACGGCTAAGGTAAGGAGGCACTGGTCTTATTTACACTGTGACTAGCCAAGTGTTCCCATGGATGCAGCTACTGTGCTTTGGAAAGGCTGATCTCCACCATCTCCGTGACTTGGATCTCTCCATCTCCATGAGGGGTAAAGGAGCAGTGATGCTCATTGCTGAAAGCTGCTGTTAAGGAAAATGAACGTCACAAATGACCTTTGCAAAACTCAGAGCAACGTACCCGAATCGTCAGAGACACTGGGACGCTTGCTGCCAGCTGGAGAGCGAAGCACGTCTGCGCTGTACATCAGGTAGCTGTCGTAGTCCTCACCCCCCTCTGCATCAATGATGGGGACATCAGGGATGATGGGGACTGAAGGAGAGGTGGAAAGTGCCATTAGACAAGCAGCTCATAACCACACAGGCCTCCCATGCTCAAGCTGGCCCTCAGCATTCACTGGGTGGCCAGTGCAGCAGAGCAGACAGGACATGGAGAAGCAGCTGGGGAGCATTCCCTAGCACTGCTCCTGTCCCCCCTGCTCCCCACTCAGGCAGGGCAGTAACTCACTGGACATCGGCCGCTTGGGCTGCGTAGCAAGGTTGATGGTGGCTTCTCTCTCAGGTCCCCAGCCAGCGCCATTTCTGG
The DNA here is from genome assembly GCF_023634085.1 of Falco cherrug. Classification (NCBI taxonomy): domain Eukaryota; kingdom Metazoa; phylum Chordata; class Aves; order Falconiformes; family Falconidae; genus Falco; species Falco cherrug. Next base: position 119,715,482 of record NC_073697.1, read on the forward strand.
CCTTCACCATGTAGCGATAGGGCTGGGACTCCCGCAGGTTTTCTATCAGCACCATGCGTTTCTTTGGGTCTTCAACCAGTACCTTCTTCATGGGGCCAATGGGTACTGCGGATACGGGTACGCCTATCACCCACGAGGTCACAAGACACAGAAGACCCCACAGCACCCCACCCTTGGCCAACAGGCTCGCTGAAGTTTGGTGTCTGGCTCTAGGACAAGGTGCAGCAGCTATCTGGGCTGCTCACAACAGACATCGTCTCGGGGAAATTCCCAAGCTGAATGCTGAAGTCAACCTACAGCAGAGGTCTCCTGTGCCAGGTGTGTCACCAAATAGCATCTTCCTGGCACCCTAGCCCTGGGTCTAGACCTGTGAACTGAGTTTTTAAGATGAGAAACAACACAAAACACTATGGAAGTGAATGGGAACTGAGAGTGCTCTAGGCTTTGCAGGATTAAATCCCGAGTGGTGATTTTTCTGTACTCCTTCCACCAAGGAGTGACTCCTCCAGATCTCAGTTTTCACAAGAAACCTACTTGTAGCCATTCCAGTTCTGCTGCTGCTTGGGGCTGTGGAAAGTGTACTCCAGCCCCTCGGTCTGGCTGGACTGCCCCAGTCAGAAAATGAGCTCTTACCGTTTTCCTCGTTGACAAGTCCGTAACTGACTTCGTAAGCCGTGATCTCCCCGTTGGTTTCTGCAGGCTCAGCCCAGCTCAGCTGTGTCACAGTGGAAGACACGACGTTGAAAGCCAAGCGGCCGGGCTCGCTGGGGACTGGAAGGGCAAGAGCAAGAGGTCCAGATTAGCACAAGGTGGGAGCCAGCACACACAGATGCCCAGAGTTCCATGGGTCATGGCTGGGTCGCAGTGGGAGCCGCTCAGTGCTTGTCCCCAAGACCATCAGAAGCTCAGAGCTGGAGCCCTGACCCCATGCTGAGTGCACAGCCACCAATTTGCTCCCACATGGTGGGAAGCAGAGTAGTTGCTCACCGTCCTCAAGCGTGCGGCAGTGGATGATGTCAGAGTAAGCCCCTTCACCCATGGCATTGTAGGCACAGACTTGCATCTCATAGTCACAGAAGGGGTAGAGGTTACTCAGCTCTGCTGATGGTGCTTTGACATCAATGAGACGGGCTTCTGACTCGGGGTCCCCTTGGGTCCAGTATTTCACCTGGCAAAGCAAAAGCAAGCCATGATTCCTTCAGATCCTTGCTGTAATGGGTGAGGAATTCCCCATCTCTTACTAGATCTGCTCTGGGAAAGCCAGGGCGTTGTGCCGTTCCTCTGAAATGCGAGGCCAGGACAATCTGGGCATTTTGTGGTCAGCGGTGGAAAGGGAGAGGAAATCACCAAGGATCTTTCCTGCAAATCCCACATCCACCCAGTGATAGTTCCCCAGGGATGGAGGGGGCCAGAAGGGGTGAGCTTGCTCCCTCCTTTGGGGATCTTCTTCCCATCCCTTCGGCACAAATGACGGTGTGTGACATGCCTGCAGGATGGGACCCACACCCTCTCCTGGGATCCACTCACCCCTTACCTTGTACCCCAGAGGTTTTCCCGGTGGAGGAAACCAGCTGAAGCGGATTTCCCTGGAGCTGATGGCATGGGCGTTGGGATTAAGTGGTGCACTCAGGCGGCCTTTGGGGGACTGGGAGACCTGGCTCAGGCCAGCCATCGAGGGGACACCATCCACCACCTCTGCAGACATGAGGAAGAAATGTCACATCAGTGCTAGTCCCCCGCATGGAAGGAAAAGAAGGAAGCGTGCCCCTTTCCAGCACTGCCCTGCTACCCTGAGGAGCCTCTCCAAGAATTTCTAAGGGGTAGATTCCCCATGATAAGGGAGGGAAACTGAGGCACTTGGTGATGACATCCCCCAAAGCCACACAGCAAGCCGGCATGAGAGCTGGGTTCAGATCCCCCATCACCAAGTCCTGCTCTTCCTGCTGCTTCTCACAGGCTGCCCAGGTAGGAGGACATGAAGAGACCACCTTCTTGCCTCTGAAAAGTCTTCAGCTCTGTCTGAATGTGTTGAATAATGCTTCAACATCTCGGCCTTGTGCAGCCATGAGAGAAGACAGAGATGGGCAGAGCCTTCAAGTCACCCAGCTGCTTCTACTGAAAACCCACCAGCTCCAGGTGAGAGCTCTCCAGAGCCTCTCCAGCCCCAGTGCCTGCTTCTGAAGTGATTCTGGGTGGTCCGGTGACAAGGGACTTTCCTGAACCCCCAATATTCATGACCAGTACTATGATAAATACACTTAGGTTACTGACCCGCTTGATGACAACCTTTACAATTTTGCTTGTCCAGCCACAGGACCCACCAAGCACAGCTCATGACAAGTCCTCCCTCTCCCCTATAGCTTTTTATAGCTTTTTATTCCAATCCTCAAGGAAAAGGCATGAAGAACCCGGCACTCCTTCCTTTTGCCAGGTAGAGCATCCTTCTTCTTCGCACCCACTGTCTATACCCACCAGTGCCTCTAGGGGGAGGCCCAAATCTACCGGTTGGAGCTGGAGGAACCTCCTCAGTTGCTTTTTGGGTGAGAAGCAGGGCTGGAGCTCTGTACCTCACCTCGGGGTGGGCTGGGCTGGTGCGGGGGTCCCACACTCCCTGCTGCCATTGCCCACCACCTGGCTGCCAGCCCCTACCTGGGTCGGCGATGGTCACCGTGGTCTGGGGGTACCGGCCGATCTTGGCGCCGTGCTTGGGATGGAGGAGGTCGATGGCGAACTGCTTGAGCTGGGAGTGGTGTAGGAGGGTGTCTATCTCAGTCAGCTCCAGCAAGGGGACATGCACCTCCTTTCGGGTCTCCCCAGGCTGGAAGACCAGGTCACCTTCTGTGAAGATGTAGTCCTGCCAGAGAAGGAAAAAACGCCTCATTATAGCCCACAGCACCCATGAGAAGGCTCCCAGAGAGCTTCCCCTCCTCTCCCAGTGAATCCCCACTTGCTTCCCAGTGCCCACAGCTCAGGGGGCAGCTGGTACCCACTGCCTCAGGTACAGGCAGCCTCTCAGGTCCCTGTGGCACGGGGAGCAAAGGATGGAGGGGAATGTCAAGCCTTGGGTCTCCCCTCTCCCAGCCACGTCCCCTTTGAGCCTGGTCAGCTGCTCTTCTGCAGCCCTGGGGCCGGTTCCTTCCCAGCCCTCTGTGCCCGCTCGTTCCTGCCTGCCAAGGCCAGGAGCATCACCCTTACCCTGCCATTCTTGGCGGTGAGATCCCGGGTCCTGTAGGTGACTTGGGATTTCCCATTGTCTATGATCTCCCGGAAGACAGGGATCTTGGCCAGCTTATCAAAGCGGCTGTGGGAATAAGCTGGCTGCAAGAAGGTGATGAGGCTGCTGGCTGGAAGGGGTGGGAAACAAGGAATGTGTAGAGTAAATACATGAAGAATCACATTACAGACATGCAGGTGTCCTCCCTGAACAGAGTTCATATCACCCATGGGCGTGAACTGTGTATGAAATATTACTGCATGGCCTGGAGACTTCACCGCTCCTGACTCATGCTCCCTGCTCGAAACAGCCAGACGGGAAGCAGAGGCAAACTGCTGGGGACATTCACCTGCCCCAAGCACAGCAGAACAGCAAAGGAGGTTTTACTTTACTCCAGTAAGCTATGAAGTGGAGCAGCAGAGGGATAAGGTCAGCCCTGGATCTGCTGTGTAATTGGTAACGTCTAAACTTGTGATGGCCAAATGTTTGGGTCTCTGTCATCAGGAATAACAACGCTCCTTTGGATGCTTTAAAAGATGCTCTAGTTTAGGCCCAGGTGACTTAAGATAGAGGTCACCGAGCAAGTCTCCAGCCTGTGATCAGGGGGAGCTCAGATACGCAGATTGCACCTTCCTTAGAAACCACACGAATCCATCTGGACATGGGACATTCAAACCCAAATGCCCTTAATCCTGTGCCACGGTCGCAGCCCTGCACCTTGTTCTTTGATGATGGTGATGTTGACAAGCCTGCGTCCAATCTCTGCAATGCCAGTGGGGACATCAATGGCCTCCACCTGCAGCTGCTTCTCATCATCGTCATCCTCCCTGATGAAGAGTGGGACACGGACATCCACCAGCTCCACAGCCTCTTGGAACTCCACCATCCCGTGAGCATCTGGGGGAAGGGGCAAGGGTAAGAAGAGGTGGGAAATGCCTCCCTGTGGCCCAGCCAGGAGGCAGCACTGGGTTCTGCTCCCTACCTTGGTCAGAGGTCACAGTGTAATAACCCGGTGAAACCTTCAGGTCATTGAAAGCCTCGTGGGAAACGTGCTTTTCCATCACTTTGATGATCTCTGGCTTGGCTGAGCGAGGGGCAGTGAGCACTGTGTCCACAATGGTGTGGTCCTGCCTGTGACCAGCGGGAAGAGAAGGCCGAGTATGAGCTGGGGCCAGGGTTGCTTATCTCACATAGCAGCTGGAGGCACTAGGGAGTGTGGGGGGGCATTCAGTCACCCCACACGTGCGTGTACAAAGGGGAAGAAGCAGCACAAGGGAAGGTTGCGAGTTCCTCTTACCTTTTCCCAGAATTGGGCTGTAACCTAGGGGGGGGGGGGGGGCAAAAAACCAAATCAGAGTGACTAACACACTTGGGGAGACAACATTCTGCGTGAATCACAGCCCTGTGCAGGTCTGAGCTGTGGCAGCTGCCCTGCGGGTACCAACCCGTCCTGCAGAGCCTGTGGCCCCATCACATGTTCCCTCCTGCCTGGCTGCTCCCTCCAGCCCTGGGTTTCCCAATGCAAGGAGGAACATGCCCACGGGGGACATCACAACTCGTCAGAGATGCGGGGAGGGGATAACACTCCCTGCTGAGCACCAGCATCCCCACACCCCTCCGTCCCACACCAAGCATTTGCAACTTTGCACAGGGCTGATATTTTTGAAGTCAATGGGAGTTTTCCCATTGAGCACCATGAACCAGGATTTGTCCCTGTCTGCAGGAGTCTTGGATCCAAAGTCAGATGTAGCTGAGATCACCCAGACAGCTGGTTGGGTTCTGCTCTACAGCCCTGGGTGGATGAAGCACCACACCTGGTTTGTGCCAGGGATGTCTCACAGACCACACTCCCTCTCAGCATCCCAGATTTCACGCCCCAGGTCTCTGGTCCACTCCCTCCTCAGCAGGGCCCTGGGGAACCCTGCCCAAAGGGGGTCGCTCCCCCAGTGACTCACCTGAACTTGGTCTGCTGGAGCTTGTGGCAGCCAGGGATGTGCTTGAAAACGTCGTTCAGCTGCAAGGAGAAGAGGGAGTTTCCAAGATATTCCTTGCTGAACAGGGATGTGTTCAGCGAGCAGAGAGTGCTGCCAGCAAACACGAGAGCCCTCTGGCCACCCCCGGGTTCTCCCACCTCACCCTGCCACGCCAGGCAGAGACCACCACGTGGGTTCTCCCCAGGCTGCAAACTGAAGCCAACCCGGAGCTTCAGACCACATGCCCCGAAGCAAACCTCAAATCTCATCAACGTGATGCTTTGATAATTCTCACAGGTGTGATCTTACAATTTTGTGCTTTCTGTCAGAAAGAGGAAATCTTGCTTCTGCCTTTCAAGAACCACCTGGCTTCACAGGGAAAGGGCACTCCCCCTTCCCCAGCATCGCAGATAGCCCCTCAGCGTGGCTGCCCCCCAGTCCCACCCCAAGCCCCCACTCGTGCCCAGGCTCGTACATTCTCCTCCACTTCCTTGCGCAGCTGCTCGCACTCCCGGGTGTCCGGCTTCACCAGGTTCTGCGTGAAAAGCCGGGTCAGCCTCAGAGACAGCCCATAGGGAACTGGGAAGAGAAATTCCCAAGTCAAACAGTTGGAGGGGGACTTCTTACAAGGGTCTGTGGCGATGGACAAGGGGGGATGGCTTTAAACTGAAAGAGGGTAAATTTAGATCAGATGTTAGGAAGAAATCCTTCCCTGTGAGGGTGCTGAGGCGCTGGCACGGGCTGCCCGGAGCAGCTGTGGGTGCCCCATCCCTGGCAGGGCTCAAGGCCAGGCTGGACGGGGCTGGGGGCACCCTGGGCTGGTGGCAGAGGGCCCTGCCCGGGGCAGGGGGGTGGAACTAGGTGACCTTCAAGGTCCCTTCCAACCAAATCATTCTACGATTCTATGAAACTCCTTCCTTCTTGGTCAGAGAAATAACCCATCCAAAAGCTGGATGCATGGGGACACACATGACGGTCAGCATCCAGACCCTGTATCGCTAGCACCCAAACCCCACAGCACCAGCAGAGAAAACCCTCTGAGAACTGGAGGGCTAACTGGGAAGCTCTCTGCCAGATCCAGCAAAGGCAAGTGTCCAGTGGTGGCTCTGGACTGGTGAGGCAGGGAAACCAAGACTGGGTCACTGAGCTAACGAGACTGAGACACACGTAGGGTGCATCTACCATGTGGCCGGGCTGTCAGGTCTCCAAGGCTACTGCTTGTCCTGCTACAGGGCTGGACACAGGAATGTGCTGCTCAGCTTCCCCCAGGATGGAAGCAGATAAAGGAACAACTCCCCTTGCAACTGGGCTTGGAGGTAACGCCATAGCTGCTGGAGCTAGGGGTCACCACCAAGGGTTCATGTCCTTTACAACACCCGTAGCATCTCCTCTACACCCTGTTCCTCAGATGCGGCACTTACTGAGATCTTTGGGGTTGGCGGCAGCGAGGGAGGCAAAACCCTGCTTGTGAACATTGTTGTTGATCTTCCAGCGGACTGTATCCCGACCCTTGAGGGACCCGCTGCGGACCATGGGGGTGTCCAGGTGGTCGGAGGACATGAGGCTGTGGCGAAGCATGTAGTGGTCCTCCTTGAAGCCGACAGTGCGACCTGCGGGCCAGGGACAGGGTCAGAGTCTGGGCAGATGGGGACGCCACCAGTCATCAACTTCCCAATGCTGGAAACTTTGTTCTGGGGAATCCTTAGGGTTTCCACCGTGCTAAGGGTGTTGGGATGTCAGGAGCAGAGTGGAAAAGGCAAGGGGCGTCCATGAGGGGGGAGAACACATCACAGCAGCTAGGCATTACAAGGGGCACTGGCCAAGGGAGAGCCAGCAGTGATTCCCAGTAGGGCACACCAGGGTGTGGGGCAGGGACAAGCACTGGAGCAGCAACTCAAGCACTTCCTTGGCTCAGGCTTTTTGCTAGGAGCTTGTCCCCTGATCCACCTCCCCAGCTCAGAGAGGAGGAGGGATGCTTACCTCAGCATGTCCCCCCAACCCAGGAAGGCAGTGAACCCCACAGATCCCCCTCCCCCCCAGTTCAAAGGGCTGGTACCTCGTGCGCAGCAGGGAAGCAGGGCCAGGCAAGCCTAGAAAACAAATGGCCAAAGACACAATCACTTTGCGCCCAAGGGCGACCCCCCGCCCCGTGTCTCCAGCTGGGAGGACTGACAGCAGGGCTGGGTGGGCAGCGGGGGGATGGTGCTATGGAAGGTAACCAGCTTGATGTCCCTTCAGTGAGGGAAATCCCACAGCAACTCATGTCGGCAACAGAGGAGGTGCTGGATACCACCGGGACCCAGCCCCTGCCAATCTGGCCATGCTGGAGGCTGGATGGATTCTGGAAATTTGTCATGTTTTTGGCCTTTATCTGATCCTCTCCCTGGGCTGGGGCTGCCAGCCGAGGCACTCACCTTGCAGCAGGCACAGAACTTCCAGCAGAGCAGCAGCAGCAGTCCCAGGAGCAGGATGAGGAAGATGAGCAGCGGGATGAGCCAGAGGAAGCTCCCCGGCGGGCACTCTGCAAGCCACAGCAATGTCAGTCCTGGGCATTAGCCCCTGCGTGGGGTGTGCAGGGAGGGAGTGGGGAGGCAAGGACGGAGGGGGAAGGCTGGACCACGGCTCTTTGAGGGATGGAGCAGCCCAGTTACACTTGGGAACTTCTGTCTTGGTGCTCACAATGAAAAGTGCTGTTCAGGGAGAACTCTCCCACCTCTCTGCTCACATCCAGCCATCCCAAGGGACTATTCAGCACCTCACATTGATCCCTGCCCTTGCCAGCAGTGAAAAGGCAGTGATCTCTAAAGGTGCTGGCCTCTGAGGATGTCTGCTCCATGTAACAGTCAATGTCACCCACCCGGGTCACACAGGAAGGTGGGGAGGGAGGTGCTGCCTGCAGCTGACCCTGCCCAGGAGCACAGCAAAGGGGCAAAGCAGGGACTGGAGGTGCTGTGGAATAGGTGACTGCTGACCCACACGCCAGACCGGGCACCCCCTCCTGCCGGGTCCCTGCTCACCTTTTTTCTTCTGCACGTGGACAGTGGTGTTGGGCAGGACGCTGGGGTCTCCCTCCAGGGTGTAGTGGTACGTGCAATCGTCCTCCTCATCCTGGAAGGAGCAGTACTCGCTGGCCCCCTCTGTGGAGAGAGGGGACATGGGTCAAAGCCATCAGCACCAGGAAAAGCTTGGGGAACAGCCCCATGTGCACGCAAACACAGAGAGCAGGGCCCACGGGAGACACCCCACGTGTCTGCACCCAGTTCTGCTTCTCCAGGTACCTTTCTTCAGTTCTTCCACCATCTGGATCTGGAGGTGGCACCTGCTGCAGTTCCCTTTCATGTTGCCTGTTCCCCAGGCCTGGCAGCGAACGCAGTCCCGGATGCTCTCGCACACAGCCTGGAAGCCCTGAGCAGACAGGCAAGGTGTGGGGGGGGTCAGGATGCAGCCCACGGGGAGCTGGGGAGGGCATCGCTTCCGAAAGGCAGATCTGGAGAGGAAACGCTGCATCCTCACCCCAGCACCGGAGCAAGGTCAGAAAGAGGAATCCCAGAGAACCAGCAGCTAACGAAGGATTTACGAGCCCAGGAGCCCAGTACAGCCGGCTGCAAAATCTCTTACATCAACAGCCTGCACATGGGCAGCCATTAGATCTTCTCCAAGGGCTTTAGGTGGCCTTTCCAAAATCGAACCAAGCCAGCTTTCTCCACTCCCACTGTGAGATCAACTCATGTTTGTCAGTGGGGAAGCTGAAGCACCAGACCATGAAATATTTTTTTCCAATTTTGAACCAAATCAGAACAAGCCAGGAGCTGAGCCTCAAGCCTCTGCCCCCCACCAGTGTGCAGGTAAACACAGACATTCACCAGCTGTGGCTGGTGAACTGGTGGGCAAAAAAAGCTGGTGGCTACAAAGCAGGTCCCATACCAGACCCTTCCTGGCTACCAAAGGCAGGACAGGCAAGACAACCCCTGCTCAGGATTTTGCTCCTGACCAAGATGCGCTTTCCTCTCTGCTTTGTTTTCCTTCCCTGGAGGCTCTGCGTGGGAAGGAGCAGTGACAAACCCAGAGGGTCCCCAGGTTGAGCCTTACCAGCGAGTAGCTGATTTCGCAGGTGGAGCTGGTGTACAGCGAAGCCTTGTCACAGATGCATCTGCCGCATTTGCACCTCCCGTGGTTATTGCAAATGCCCTGGGAGGGAAGAGGTGACAGCTGGTGTCCGAGAGCCATCGTAGACACGCAGTGGCACTGGGAGTCAGCAAGGTGCCAGCTCCCAGCAGCCCTGCGCTTCGGGCACCGGGACAGCGTGCTGGAGCCCTGCCTGGCCCGGTCACCCTCGCACAGGCAGGGCTGGACCTACCCCTCGGCTGTCGATGCAGGTGTCATTGCTGGTGGGACATTCGCAGCCTGGACCCTCCCAGCCGCTCTCGCACACGCATGCGCCCTTGGAGCAGCGCCCGCGATCTGCAGCGCAGGAGGAGTAATTACCCAGGGCACGGTGCTGCGCTGCTCCCTGGCCCCGTCTGCAGCTCCCCCCTTTTCTTTGGGGTGCAAAAGGGCTGCAGACACCCTCCCTGCATGTTCGCAAGTGCAGAGTCCCCACAGCCCAGCGCTGGTCAGCCAACCCCTTGTGCCGGTGCCACCAGAACAGAGCAGGGCACAGCACATCCCACAGCTGGGGGCGGTGGGGCGATGGGGATCCTCTCACCATTGCAGAGGAAGCCGGAGGTGCGCGGGCACTGCAGGACGTCGTACTGGCAGAACGCCCCGTCGAAGCGCTGCATCAGGTCCTCAGAGTAGCACTGGCACTTCCCACACAGGCACTCGCCCCGGCCCGAGCACGGCTCCACATCCCCCGGGCGGATACAGGCTTCGTTGTTGGGGGATGATGCTGGAGAGCAGTCGCACATGTCCCCTCGCCTGGTGGGGAGAAGTTGGTGCTGAGAGAGGCAGGAGCAGAACGCAGGACAGCAGGGTCCTGAGCAGGATGCCCGGGGCATGAACACGTGTCACTGTGGGTCCCCGGACCCAGCAGGAACACTGGGAGGGCTGTGGAGCTGGACTTACCAGCCCGGGTGGCAGATGCACTGTCCGCAGGCAAAGTCTCCATGGAAGCTGCACTTGGGCGAGTTAAACTCTTGTTGCTGTAAAAGAAGAGAGAAGAGACATTGCTGGATGAGCTCAGCTGCCCCAGGACCATTTCGGGAATCAGAAAAGCAGACCTAGGGGTAAAGTTTTGCCCACAAGACCAAGCTCTGCCATAGGACAGCATGCCCAGCTTGGTACAGGCAATGAGGGAGGTCTCCTTGGCCAGGCTGAGCCTTCACTGAGCGGTGGTGAGGGCTTGAGCGAGACCCACACGTGCCAGCCAACATGTTCCCACCCCAGGCTGGCCAGGAGGGGAACATCTCTCTGCACCACGCACCCCCGTGTACCTGTTCGCAGGGACACACGTCACAGATGACAGAGGCTGTGATTTTGAGGCTGTCGCTCAGGGACGTGGGTTTCACGTGGATAACTCCCTGCCGGTCTTTCTCAGGGAGGCTGCAGACGTGCTGCCCACCAACATACTCAAGCGCCTTCATGCGCACGTTGAACTTGCCCTGAAGGACGGGACATGCCGCAGGGGTGAGCCAGCTCTGCCAGACCGACCCCAGGTGAAGAAGGAAGGAGGGACGCAGCGGTGGGCTCAGCCCCGCGCGCACCCTGCAGGTGTGTCTAGGTGACCCTCCCTCCAGGGCCACCCAAGGACTTACCACTTCCCCACGGGTGATGTGGAAGGAGCCAGATTCTGTCTTTTTATACATCGAGGAGGTGAACTCCGTCTTCATGGCTTTGGGAACAAAGTCAGCCCGAATGTCCATCTTGGAGCGGATGCGCTGGGTGGCAGAAGGTAACCACAACATTGATTTTCAGCGGTACACCTGCAACCACCCCATGGTCTGCCCCAGAGGGGCCACATCCTGCCTCCTGCCCTGGGTAGGAGGTGCCCAGCCTCTGCCTTCCCTGGGAGTGAGAGCAAAGCTCCAGGGAACACCATTACCTCAAAGGCTGTGCGGAGCAGCTCCACGATGTTGGAAGAATCCTCCTGGAGCACCCCGATCTCAGAGATGGGGAAATACTTGTGCAGTTTCTGCAGAGAGACAGGAACCCCCTGAGCCAAGGCCTTGAGAAACCTCTTCTGGCACTGCAGCGGGCTCTGCTTTGAGCAGGGCTCGGACTGGAGGCCTCCAAAGGCTCCTTCCACCCTAAATTACTCTCCACCTCTGCGTCCCCGCTGCTTTAAAAGAAACAAACACCAACAAGGGGACACCTCTAGAAGCCCAGGTTCCTGCACCCAAGATTATACCCTGAGACCTCCCACAACCCAAAGCAGCCCCCCAGCACACTTTGGCACCCTTCCAAAGCATCATGGTGGTGGTTTAGTACTAGGGGACAAGAGGTGGGAGAAGATTTTCTTCTCACAGCTGCGCTCCAGGCAGAGGAGCGATGGTCCTGGTGGAAAGGTAAGCCCTCACGGCACCACTGCCATGGTCTCCTCACCTCATAGTAGCTGTAGGAGTGGTTGGTGACAGCAAAGATGGGGATGATGTTGTGTTGGCCCAACAGGCGCACCAGGGTGGGCACTGAAGGATAGTCCTGCTTAATGTCATACACATAGGTGCCATTGGTGTCTAGGTGACACTGCTCATCATTTCTTGCCAGGATCCCCGCCAGGACGTTGGTACCATCAGCTTCATAGTGGAAGGCAGACTCGGTGGAGAATACGAGCAGGTGAGTGCTGTCCTTCCTCCAGCCGATCTTATCCTACAGCCAGGGAGGGGGAGAAGGAACCTTTATCTCTGCGCTCCCCAAACCACTGCACTTGCAGCCGTTGGCAGGCCGGCACTGGCAGGAGCTGGAAAACCCAAGGGGCAAGGAACCGCCTCTTGGCAGCGAACACACCAGCTACGTAGCCCCGGGAATCCAAGCCAGCAGGTCTCCACTTCCCCCATCTGCACCCCCAATGCATGGGATATCTCCCAGCAGCTCGGTGCCAGGCACATATATGCACAGGGGGCAAGCCCACGCATTTCTGGACATGTTTGGAGCTGTGCTTATCCCTCAGCCAAGTGGCCAAGCCCGAACGGGCTCGTTTCCAGGGAGCAGAGTTTCACCACCGCAGGCACAAAGGGCGACAGAGCAAAGAGCACAGGCAGGGTGCCCAGCAAGCAGCTCCTGTGCTGGGGATCAGGCACCAGGGATACACACACAGATGGTCTAAAAACTAAGAAGCATTGGGAACGCAAAACAACTCGGCACCGGGAGCGTGCGGCTGGGAGGGCAAGAACTGGCTGTAGCTGAATGTCTGCCCTGGGCTCCCTGGCTGTCTCGTCAGCTGCCCAGCATGCTGCCCTTTTGCTCATCACCCAGTGTCAAGGAGATCAACTCATTAGAGACAGAGCCCTGCCCACATGGCTCCTGCATCCCTGGCCACCCTCACCTCGCAAACGGCTGTCTGCAGGATGGCATCAAAGCCACCCTCAGGGGCATCCAGGTTGCCAGAGATGCGCTCTTTCCTGAGCTCCTGGCTGAAGGAGCTGATGTTGCTGGTCAGGCGGATGACGTTCTTGAAGGAGAAAGGGGAGTCAGCGTTGTTCCAGGGCTCACGCAGCCTAGGACAGAAGGGGAGAGCAGGGGGTTTTGTGGGGGGCAGGAGCAAGGGGTTGCCTGGGTGCCAGGAGAGGAAGTGTGGGGAGGGCACCAGAGGCTGGGGCATCCCTCAAGGGAGGAGATGAAGTTGATCTGGCAAGTCATGAGCAGAGAGAGGTAGAATGGATGAGGGCAGAGGTGGAGAAGAAGACAAGACATGCAACCTGTCGTGGCAGAGCAGGGAAGGTGTGAAAGCAGAGGATGACACTGCTGGCATTGGCACAGTGCTACAGCAAGCCCTGAGCACAGGGTGGGGAGGCCAGGGGAGGCATTCACCACAAAGGGAGAGAGATGGACAGAGGCTCTCCCACCACAGGCGGTGAAGGTCAGGAAAGCCACAGAGAAACAGGAGGTGCCTGCCCTCCCCTCCGCCCTCATCTTGGGGACCCACTGGCCTCACTCACTTCTCAGGTCTCATGTCTGTCTGAGGGGATGAGACTTTGTCCACAAACTTGCCAAATCCAATGGTGTAATTGGAGGTCAGGGCTTGCAGAAACTCCGCTGGGAGGAGAGGAAGAGAGGGAAGAAGACACACATGAATAAAGAGATATCTGTGAGGGTGTTGCTTCAGGGAAAGAAGTCCTTTCCTGGGCATCATCTGTGCTGGCCACGTCTTAGATTAAGACTCCCAGACTGTCAGCTTTTAAGCAGTTTGGGCTTGTGGCTCGTCTTTCTTTTTGGGGTAGAAACCTATACTCCCTTTGGTAGCCCCTTTCCAAGACTGGAGCTTCTGCAGTAGCACACGCCACACCTATAGGTCTGGGATGCCAAAGCCACTGCACAGATGGACTCTGCAGGGCACCAGCCCCCACGCTGGGCTGAAAGGAGAGAGAACATGATCCCTGCAGGGCCAGGAGACAATCCCCCCCAAAGCTGCACAAAGCAGCGATAATAAGGAACTCTGGATAAAACAGACACCCATCTCTTTCTCTGGTGGTGGCAGAGAACTTGCAGCTGCAGGCAGGAGTGAGCTGCCGGGCTTCATCAGCACAGGAGCAGACTCCCCTCTTCTCTCAGCTCTGGTCTCACCTAGGTTTTGGCCCATGCTTTTGAGGTTGTCCAGATCGTCAGACATAGAGTAGGAGAAGTCCATGAGGATGTAGAGATCCACAGGGCTCTCCAAAGGCTGGAAGACATCCATGTTGAAGCTCTTCTCCTCCCCAGCTTGCAGCCGCACGAGCATGCCCTGGGGGGACACCTGGGTCCTCTGCAGGGATGTATTGATGCTGAAATTCTGTGAAGAAAGAGTGACGTGAAGGGGGTGGGGTCCGTCTCCTGGGATAGACCCCATCCCCTGTGCAGATGCAGTGAGGAGGAGGCAAGGAGCAGGGAGACACACGGGAAGGGGAAAGACAAGGGTGATCATGCTCCCTTCCCTCACGTACAGCTGAGGCAGCATCCCCTGTGTCCACACGTGCCCAGCTGGGCACCTCCTCCAGACCTTGGCATTTTGCTTACATCTATTTTGCCTGAAAAGCCACCCCAGCCCTGAGCAGTCACGGCTGGCTGCCAACAGGTTCATCAGCTAGAAGAGGCAGAGCACTGTTTTTGAGTAAAGCCTACGTAAACAGAGGCCTGGACTTTGTATTTTTCCTGCTGAAGACTCTAGAGAAGGATGAAGGACACTGGGAATGGTGGGACCCCCTCAGGAGAGGGCTGTCTCCCCAGCACCCACCTGCTGGGTCTGCATCTCGCCCCTGGTGTACACGATGCTGGCCTCCCCGCAGCCGTACCGCAGCAAGTTCTCCCGCAAGTTGCAACGCGGCTCTTCAAAGCTCTGCCCAGGGGGTGAGAACAACGTTTCAGCCACAGAAAGCAGCAAATCCTCCACGCAGGGGAGAAGGGCACTTATCAGGAGGCAGGGTCCTCTGCTGAGACCGTTAGCGAGCCTCTGGGAGCAGAGGCAGGGCAGAGAAACGGGGAAGAGTCTCGCACAGAAGAACCAATGTCCCCCAACAAGAGGGAAATATGACCACCGGTGGGTTACTGGGTTGCCTGGGATAAGGCCCTCCCTCCAGCCTTTGCACACAGTTTCAGATCTGGCACACTGGCGTTTTCTGATAAACCTCTGCATTTCTGCAAGTTTGCCCTGGATTCCCCTCCCCCACCATTTGTCCGCACCAAAGAAAACCCACGTTTTGGCGCTTCCCACCCAGACCAGCTCTTTGCAGAGAGAAGCCGGAGCCAGAAGCTGACCCTGCTCTGGGGTCCCTGTCCCAGCAGAGTGATGTCCTCTGCCAGAGGGTGGGAAGCAGAGCCCCGGCCCCCCTGCAAGGTCTCACCTCGTCGGTGCAGAAGGAACAATCCTTATCCACTCGGATGCACTCGGTGCAGCTCTTCGCCCGGGACAGCACGCAGCGGTTGTCTACCAGGAAAGATCAGGGTATCAGGAATGGGAAAAACCTGGGTGAGCCATGGGAGGGCATGAAGAAGGCTGATCCCATTCCTGGGGGAGCTGGTGGGGGTTTTGCATGGGTGGTTAATGGAAGTTGGCTACAAAACAGCAGTTGGGTAACCAGAGAGGGGCCCCAAGTGCTAGGGACGTGGAAAACAGGAGGAAAGGCACACAACAGGCCTTAGGCACATGAGGACCAACATTTCTGGAGCCCAGGAAGGGTGCACAGCATCCCCGTGAGGCAGCACCAAGGGGACACCACAGACAGATCTACCACAGCCGCACTCACTTTTGCTCCTTTGGCAGAGGCCGGTGGTGCAGAGCAGGGACAGGAGGAGCAGCCCGGCACATGCCCGTGGCAGCACATCCATCCTCTTCCTCCTGAAACACATGGATTGCTATGCTGTGGAGAGCTGAGATGGACACGATCCTGGAGGTGATGGGGGCAGCTCCCGCAGAGCCCCTGCCCGGCCCCGCCGGCGTGGGACAGCCCTGCCCACCCAGAGAAGGTGATGCCTGGAAGCAGTCTCTGATGGCAGCGGAGCAGGGCACAAAAGCAAAACCAAGAGCAGCTTGTCCTCTGCTTGGGCATCTGCGAAAGTCTCAAAGTCCCCGGCCATGCCAGGGCTGGCAGCTGCCATGCCACCGCACCCCTGCGTCCCAGAGCTGGGGTGTCCAGCTCGATGGGTCACCAGAGCAGCGGGAGCCCAGGCTGCTCCTGGCTGGAGCCCAGCACCATCCACACATCCGAGCATCGACCAGGTCAAGACCTTGCTTTTCCTGGCAGGTTAAGGAAAAAAAAAAAATAGCAGAGGAAAACAAAGTGGCTGTCTCTCCCCAAAAACAAAATGACCCCTCCCTTCAGCTATTTCCTATTGCACTAAGAGTTTCCAGGATAGTCAAACCAACAATAAATAGAAGCTGAGGCCTTGGGAAATGCCAGACTTGGAGCTTTGGAGTTGCTGAATGAATCTGTGGTCTTCAGAGTTTGGCAGCTCCCCTCTGCCCTGTCCCAGTAGGACCCCTCGTGTGGATCCAGAGGCCAAATCCCAAACAGAGTTAACCATTCTCCCCACACCCACACGTGACTGAGAAGACTCGGTGCCATCCAGAAGTCAGCATTTGAACATGGTAAACAAAAGGGACAAAGCTGGAACTAGAGCTCTGCAGCTGCCGTGCTGCAGCGCGGCTCTGATTCTAGCACCCCAGCAGAGCAAGTGAGAGCAGTCAAGGCAAAAAAAATCCAGTGGAAAGACATCTTTAAAGCATCTCCTTTCTGGAAGATGCAAATGTGAAATATAAAATGCAAATTAACATTCTTATAGCTCCTTGCTGTGCAAGCACTGACTCTAAAATAAATGAAGATAATGTGAAAACCACCTAAAAACAGAGAAGGAAAACAGGAATAGTTGTTGTGTGCAGTGAAGAAGTTTGAGTTCCCAGCAGGACAAACCAGTACTCAGACCAGTCACTTGGTTACTTTGCTAATAACAGCCTGACCTGGGGCCCAGGGAAATCCCTGGAAAGACCCTCTCTAGTCTCAACAGCACTGGATCACACTTGGCCTCTGGATCCTGCATCGGCCACTGAAGCTTATAGAAATACACCGAACACGTGAAGCTGAGCACTTGCAGAAATCACTGTGGCACAGGGCTCTAACCAACACAGCATCGACACCGGGGGACATCTCCCCTTGTGGTTGCGCTTTCTTCCCCATGACAGTCACTGGATACACAGGTAGCAAATGACAAGGCATTGCTATCTCATTTATCTTGTCTGCTGTGCCCAGGGGGATTTATCACAGTAATTAATGCCCCATAGCTGAAATGTGAGAAATAGGGAAACCTCAGGGCAGCATCTCTGCAGGGAAACCCAGGGAAGTTTTACTGTTGGTCATGATCTGGTAGAAAAAACGCTGTTTTTCTTACGGGTAAAAAATACCAGTTGACCAAGGAAATCCCTCTGCTTCCCTGCGGTGGCCCCTGAGCGGAGCTCCCTGGAACGCTGCCTGTGCCCAGCTCAGCCTCTGCGCAGGTCTGGCCTCAGGCGGTCCCCCCAGCCAAACCCCAGCGCTGGCTCTGAGGCCGGCAGTTATCCTCATCCCTGGACATGTCCGTGACCTCTCTCAGCAGCAGTCCTCACGCCACCGCTCGCTGGCAAACATCATGTCCCTTGCCACCAATATGGGCAGGTTTTGAAGCCAGGAAAATCCCCTTTTCCCTCGCTCCACCCCAGCGAGCCATGCCAGCCGCAGCGACTGGTGCTGCGGAGACGTGGGGAGATGCCAGCTAGAGGTGAGATGAAAGGGTAGGGAAGTCCTTTGAGCCCATCAAGGGAAAACACAGTGAAAACTTCCCTTGAGCACTCGGCAAATCCCATCTCCCATCATGGCAAAGGCCGTAAGGAAAGGATTGCTTGGCTCACACGCCTGTCTACAAGTCCAAGTACACATCTAATTCATCTTCCTTCAATTGCAAGTCAAGAGAGAGTCACCAATGGGTTGACAGACACACCCTGGGCCTTGGGCACAAACTGCTCTCAGGTCTTTTCAAGTGCTGAGATAAACGGCCATAAAACTCAGCTCGATATTAACGCCCTGTTGCTCTGTGAGCCGCTGGCCTCCAGGGATTCAGCTGGCCGGTTGCCAGCGGGCAGGGAGCTGGTGGCACAGAGCATCGCCACTGCCGCTTGGCACCGCCAGCTGCAGGAGCACAGCCCATAATATTTGTGCAAAAACATGCGAGCAGCCATCCGTCCGTTTCAAAAGTGAACTCTGGAAGGGAAAAGGCCACTTTCACTTTGGAAAAACTGCAGGGGTTTGGTCCGGTTTTCACGATGACAACAACAATAAAAGCTGTTCAGTTGTGCAAAACCAAGGAACGAAGCGGAGCAGCTCCTGGCTGCTCACAGACATCCTACCCCATCCCAGGCCACTGCGCCCACATCTCCTCCTGGGTCCCTCCTGCTCCTCCAGCCTTTGCCTGCACCTCAGCACAGCTGACAACCTACTCCAGAAAGATCCAGGAATCCCAGAGCTTCTGGACATCTGGGCTGACTACCTCATCCCCCAAAACCAGGGGATGCTCCAAAGAAACCACTGGAGCAGCGAGAGGACAGGGCTGGAGCGGCAGAGCTCCATCATCCTGTCCCATCCTGTCCCAACCTCATCCCCACCCCAGCAGCTCCGTGCTGGGAAGGGACAAGGCTGAAGTCAGGTATCACCCCTGCGGGGGGTGGGGGAGAGGGACCAAGGAGCAGGTTATGATGAGCCACACGCCCAAGGTGGGAGCCTGGTTCCAGCTGCCGTGCAGGGGACACCCGGCAGGTTGGGGACACCAGAGTGGGAAAGCGAGGAAGATGCTCAAGCTCTTGGCACAGCCTTCCCTCCCTCCGGTGGGCACTCCCTTTTTCATGGCTGTAGCCCCCCCCGTCCTGCTGAGGGGTGCATTGGGACTGTGTAGGGGACTGATGCCCTGGCAGCATCTAGAGGAGCATCTGCTTGACCACATGTGCTGAGGACTGCAGCACGCTGGGGCAGGCAGGCAGTGCTGGTCACTGCGGCCACCCTCAGCACGGGGCTGGGGGTCCCATGGGAAAGTTAATAGTGGTGGAGGCAAAGCAGAAAGGCAGCTGGGTGCCTCCCCCAGGGACCATGTCCTGCTCCCCCGGGTGCCACACAGTGACAGCCACAGCGGCTCATGCAGGCTCAGCTCTCCTCCAGGTCTGGGCTGCGGGCACACGGATCAGGGCCACATCTCATGCTCTCTCCCTCCCCAGAATACGCGGCAGCACAAAGCTGCCAGGGGCCACGCTCCAGAACTTGGAAATTATCAAGCCAAGCCCCCCAGAAAACTCAAAAACTTGACCCACAAATCACTTAAACATGAAATCCTATTTATCTTTGCTTCTGTTTTTCTGCCCTGGGCATGTCTATGCCACCAGGGAGCTCCATGCGAGTGGCACCAGTTCCTGCTTCCAGCAAGAAGGGGGATCTCAGCTCCCAGGCTGAGCTCCAGCCCCGGACGCAGCCCCTGGCATCTTCCAGCAAAGGACAAAACACAGCGGGACCCAGCCCGGGGACCCAGCCCGGGGACCCAGCCGGTGCTGCTGGCAGCTGGGGAGCGGCCAATACCACCCTGTGCTGGTGGCTGCGGTGCCATCTGTCCCTCTGTCCCCCCGGGTTTGGGCAGGGGGAGCCCCGAGGGTCAGGTAGGAAGCTCAGGACCCTGCCGGCGGGGCTGCCCAAATGCCAGCACAGCCCCGGGACCCTCCCGTCCCCCCCGCGCCTCCCCACGTGCTGCTCCCAGCGCGTTCACTGTTCCCTTGGCCCCACGAGACACTTTTCCTCACCAGCCCCTCCACGGGTGCTCCTCATCCGATTTTTCCCCCTCCTAACGCCCACCTGCCAGCTCCCTCGCACCAATCCTTCCGTCCATTTCTCTATTTCCCATCCATTTCAGACCCACCAGCTCCCGAACACCCCGATACCTGCGGTTCAGCAAAACTGACCCTGAGTCCCCACTCCCTCGTGGCCTTTTCCTGCAGGGACACCCCCTGCCCTTGCCTCCCCCCCCCCCCCCCCCCCCCTCGCAGGGGGTCGCCAGCAGCTGCCTCTTCTGCAGAACCACCTCCGTGGGTTCAGTGGGTTGGAGCCACCCACAGCCCGGCCGACCTTGTGCCGTTTCACCTGGGAAAACTTTCCCTGGGTGCCAGCTCAGAGGCATGACCGCTTTCTCCCCCGGGAGCGGGGCGGACGGAGAGGGCAACCTTTGAAACCTGCAACAGAGGGTCCCAAGGGCTCTGCTCTGCCTTGCCACGCCGCGGTACCCCCTCCTCCGCTCCACGGCCGCTCACCCAAATACCTTCAGAGACAAAAACCGCACCGTGCAGCTCTGCAAAGCCCTGCTCGGTCACGAGTGTTGCCCTTCCCAGCCGGGCGAGAGGCATGAGGCAGCGTCCGACAGCCAAAACCAGCGGGAAAAGGGGGAACAAGCCGGCAGGGAGCTGAGCCCCCTCCCCACACCTCCTGCCTACCTGCCTTTGCAAGGAGCCCCGCGCCTTATTTCACCCCCTGGTTAATCAACACAGTGAAATTAAAGCAAGCTGAACGCTAAAGAGCACAGATGAATTAATTCCACAAACCTCATTAGCGCTGGGTCTGACTCAGTGTCCAAATCCTCAGCTGCAGCCCGAATAACAGGCACCCACACACCAAGCCAAGAAATTCTTCCGAAGGCAGGGGGAGAACGTGCTGCTTCGCTGCTGCGACTTGATTTCCAGCCTTGGCCTTTTCTTCTTTTTTTTTTTTTTTTTTTCTTTCCCTCCCTCCTCTCTATTTTCTGTCCCTTTTCTCTTTCCGGTTAAACGTCAACTTCCAGTGCAGCAGGGAGGGCCGGCAGCCCGTGATCCCACATACCACCCCGCTGGCTCCTGTACCCTCCAGTCAAGTCTCGACTTTGCTCTCGCTCCCCTCGCTTCTCCCTCCCAGGGGGCTGGCGGGGAGGAAAGGTGGGAGCCGGGATAAATGAGATCGGATCCCAGGTGAGGACGAGCTTTATCCCAGCTGGGCAGGGAGGAGGGGGTGCCCGTGACTCAGGGTTGGCATCGCTCCCTCGCACACCTGGACAGGAGGCACAGCCCGCGCAGCCGCCCCGAGCCCTCCCTCCGCACAAGCGCCATCCCACAGGAAAAGGGCCGAGTGGGTGGTGGGAAGGTGCCGGGGGTGCGGGGAGGGGGCCGTGGGACATGGGCAGCGGCAGCTGCTTGGCTTCGCCTGTTTGCTCTGGGCAGAGCCGAGGGCGCTCCCCGGTCCCCCTTGCCGGGGGTTTCTCCTCTAAAGGTCCCACTGGGGCGTGTCATTCCCAGTGCCCAGGTAGCTCCCAGCTGAAAGAGCAGGAAATTCCTGCTGCGACAACAAGCCCGATGCCAAGCCCAGCCTCGCACCTTGCTCACAGAGGACAGATCCGGACAGACCCACATCCCGCTTTATCCAGGGCACGAGCAGGACAGCCCACCCCTCACGGCACTAGATCCAGCTCGTGGGTCAGTGCGACCCCTTGTAGCAACGTGAACGAGAACCACTCCCACCTGCTCCCAACGCATCCCACCAGGCTCCAAGAGCGCAAGGAGCAGCTATCCCCCCACTGCATCCAGCCCTGCTGCTGGGCTGGATCCAAAACCCCTTCCCGCCCCCAAGGAACAGCAGAGGAGGGTTTGAAGTTTGGTTATTTTTTTGTTTTAATCAAACTTTTTGAAGTTTGATTTTTATTTTTTTTTTTTTTTTTTCCCCCATAGCACCCTTTTGCTTTTAGGGTCTGGGGTTCGTCACAGCTCAGAGCCAGTTGCACCTCCCGTGGCACCGAGCGTGCACATACCAGAGCAGATGCGATGGCAGAGGCTGCTGTGTTGTAGCTCCTCGATAAATCCTCACAAGGAAAACTGCATCCCCTCAGCTTCAGCACAAACAATAGCCAAAGCCAGACGAAAAAGTCACATATTTCCTGCCTGCCTGGGAGACGAAAAACACAAGCAGGACAATTTTGGCCTCTCTGTTATCATTATAGCATCGCGGAGGCTGCTATCAACTCCCAAATGATGGTGATTGAGCATTGATTCAAATGGAAGCGAGGAGCACGATTACTTTCACTGCAAGAAAGAGGAAGCTCAAATATAGATGTGTAACTGATTAAGCCCCAGGAAAAAGGAGGATGTGCTCATGCCATAAAAAACTGCAGCAAATGGGATGCAGCAGGGGTGAAGCTGAAGATGGTCCCAGCGGTTTAACTCTGGTATTTCCTAGTTTCTGGACACTTGAGCTGGCAACCTCTGCATTACCCCGGCTCATTTGGAGATGGGATTTCCTATATTTCAACAAAAAATTCTGAAAATGAAGGGGTTTTGTTGTTGGGGTTTTTAACTGTTGGGGGGCTGAAGGCAGAGGGTCCCGCTCAGCCTCGAGGAGCCACAGAAGCGGCAGATGATGTAGAACGTTGCAGATGGAGAGAAGCTGGGCTTCGGTTCCTGAGACCAGAGAGGAGCGTGTGCTGGTGTGTGCAGGTGTGTCTGCCTACCTCCCCTGGTCCTCCCTCTGGTCCCAGCCACCAGCAGCACCCAGCTCCCATCAGTCGAGCCCACCTCCCACTGCTGCAGTTCTCCTCCGTTACCATTGGGGTAAGCAATGCTGCCAGGCACTGGAGTTAAAAAAAAAAAAGCCAATTTAGGCTACAAGAAACATATTACTAAAAAAAATAAAACCCCACCAAAAAAAAAAAAAAAGTAGTTTAGTGATGGTTCCCCAAGAGGGACCGTGGAGCCAACTGGAAAAGCTTAGGAGCTGCAAGCTTCCACCGTGATAGTTTGTGTCCTTGGTTTCTGGATGCTCTCCTTTCTCCACTTGAGCTGGAGGATGTCTGTGCTGCCTCCTGTAAGGTATCTCTGGTCTCGTCTACAGGCACCCTGACAGTCCCAGGGCTGCCTGACACCGTCTCCCTCCCCTTCATCCCAGCAGCCTGGAGCAGCAAGGCAGGACCAGCTCTGCTCAGCATCTCCAGCTGTGCGAAGGAGCCCAGTTCCTCACCGTGGGAGCTGCCAGAAATGCTCAAGATAATAATTTTGCACCTTTCTCCAAGACATGTCCCTAACAGATCTCTGAGCATACGGAGCACGATTTTTCCCTGGAGACTTGTAACTGAGCAGCATTTAAGTAGATATTTGCAGGGCTGGTAAAAAGCACTTTTCTAGTATCAGGACAAGTCCTTCAACAAAACTTAAGGCAACAAAGCAAAGAGGAATTAGAAATTCTCAGTAACTGGTCATAAGATCTTAATGGGTTTTCACTCAATCTTGTCTTTTTTTTTTAAAAAAAAAATGTATTTTTTATGGGTTGTCTTCCAGGCAGCTTCTCCAAAATACTTCCCCAGGGAAGAATACATAGTGAGCTCAAGTTTTTCCCTTGGTTCAACACTTTGCACTTGCTGCCTGCTGGATCAGGCTTTTGCCACATGATTTTGCTGTTTTAAACAACAGCAGTGAACAGGGACTTTGGAGAAGAGGATCAGCAGGTTTCACTGCCGATCGCTCCATGGAAGCCCCCAGCTGCTTATGTGGTGGCCCTCACATTTATAAATCATTGATTTTCTGCTGTGGCAACGTGGCATGGCAAAAAAATTTTTGCCCTAGGAGCGAAACCAAGTCATTCTATAGCTCACACTAAATTTTTGTGCTCTCTGCTGAGACTACCAGTCCGAGTGCCAACTACCGAAAATTACAAGTGATTTTAGAGTTAATTCTTTTCTTCTTTTTTTTAATGTCATGCCAGCTTGTACTGAACCTTTCTTCTTTCTGTCCTGCCACCACAGTGTGCCCAGAGACGGCTCTGGGGCTTTTTCTAGGTCTCTGTTGAGTGGTTACAGCCAAGAGCACATTCATCCCCCTTCTGAATTCTATAACAACACACACTGCTAAAAGGAAAATAAATACTTGATCCCATAGCTGCACTGTACGCTGTAGTAGCAATATCCTGCTATGGGGTGTAAATTTAAGGAATGCTTAATAAAGTATTATTAATGTACATTAATGCGCACATAATTTATTGCACTAAATTATGCTTAATATAATTACCTAGGTAATTAAAAGTGCAAGATTAAATCCTCCCATATTCTCTTCCTCAGCCTTTCCCCTAAGACAGCAATGACTACGCACATCTGTTGTTTTGCGACAGAGGTTCCTTGTCTTGAACACATACCTAAGGGAAAATATTTTTTGCTGAATGTCACTGATGCCCAAGTGCCTCCGGGACGGACCAGCAGTAAGAGGTACGTGGGCCACCAAAACAACACACCAGGAAAACGTTAGTAAAAGATCCAGGATAAAACTTCAGCCTACAACAATCCTACCCTCCCATCCAGGGAAAACAGGACCTTCCAGGGTTACATTAGCATCTTACCCAGCTGCCGAAGGGCTGAAAGCACACTGATGTTGTTAGAAAGATTCGGTGAGATAGCCCACCTTTCCTCCCAGTTTGTGTTGGCTGGCCCCACACGAGGCATGCAGCAGTGTGGGCGAGGCTTTCGTGAGGAGCCAGCCAACAAAAACTGGGAGAGAAGATGGACCATCACCTTTTGCCACGCTCTCCGAG
This sequence comes from Falco cherrug, assembly GCF_023634085.1. Classification (NCBI taxonomy): domain Eukaryota; kingdom Metazoa; phylum Chordata; class Aves; order Falconiformes; family Falconidae; genus Falco; species Falco cherrug. Next base: position 119,739,889 of record NC_073697.1, read on the forward strand.
CCCCACAAGAGGCTACACAAAGAAGAGAGAGGTTAAAAGTACCAGTAACTTCGATTTCCCACCCTGCGCTGAAAGGCAGACTTATTTTCTTCCTGACACTGGTTCATACAGACGTGGTGGAGGACAGACAGACAGACGCCTTCTACGTGAAAAGGCAAAATCTTTTCTTGTTGAAATCCTGGTGCTTTGGTGTTTACTGGCAACCAAAAGCACAAGCCCAGCCCCAGCCAAAGACAAGTTTCAAATAAACAACGACTAAATATTGGAAGTCATCGGTGTCCACAGTTCTCGCTTGGAACAAAAGGAAGGAAGTGGAATACAAACAGTTGGAGAAACAGCAGCGCACGGCAGGGCTCGGAAAGGGAACACAGCCCTGTAAGAGCAATGCACGAATGCGCTGGTGTTAACCTTCTCCAAAAGGAAGAGCAGACTTTGGTGGAACCTCACTGCCCCTTCATGGGTCTTGCACCTCACCAGCAATAATTAAACGATAATTATATATTTTTTTTTACCATTAGGCAGTCTCAGAGAGCCCTGCTGAAAAGTATCTCTCTCTGCAGGTAACAGCTCTGGGTTTTCCTGGGGTCACACGATTTAACGGGAGCAGCCCATACCCTCTGATAATTTTTCGGGCACATTGCAAAGACCGTCTGTTTGAGGGGCTTCGCAGCTACAATTCCTTTTCCCTTGCAACGGCGAAGAGCTGGAAAGATGCTCCTGCAGGTGTCAGGGGGCCGGACGCCGGCTGAAGCCATCACCTCCTTGCTGCTAAAGCTGACTGTGTCGCCAGCAACGCCTTCGCACAGCCCAAAGCCTTGGCAAGGCGGACTTTTTTTTGTCTCAGTAAATAACTCTCATAAAACAGACAGCACAGCAGCAATCCAACTAAAACATAGCTTCGGGTGCTCACATTTTACGGTTTGAGGTGGGGCTGGCAAGGTCTGCCCCTCCCCACCTGCTCTTTCAGCCAGGCAGCACCCAGCCAGACATAAAATAAAAGCAAGTCCTGAACACACAAAATCCCTTCCCACAACAGCATCAAAGGAGGGCAGATCTCTTCAATCACAACAAGCAAATAGGAAAGAAAAATCAACACCTCAGGGCACAGAGGTGGGAGAAAAGACTTCAGAAGGGAGAGCAAGAGCAGAACCAACTCTGCCAAGGATGACTTCATTACGGCAGCTCTCCTCCCTCCGCTGAGCAACCCCCTCCGCAGAGACACACGCTTGAACACAGAGCTTCAGCTAAGGCAGACCTACTCCAGCTTACAAAGGCGGTGAGCAGAAAGAAGCCCCATGGCTTTCAAGGAGCCTGAGCCTGGAATTCTCAGACTGAGGAATAATGAAAATGGGACCAGTTTTCCTCTGCTGGGTACAATTAGTCTCCCCGTGGGAGGAGAGGTAAGAATGAGTCTCTAGAGCTTTTAGGAGTCAGAAGTGCAGCCTGAGCAACCACCAGCACAGCGGCAGCATAAAGAATCTTTTAGCTGGGCGAGACGTGAGTTTGCATTAGTGCAGCTCAGACCCAGCTTGCCGCTCCTGGGGACCATTTAAAACACCGGCACTTGCACACTCAGTGGGTCCCCCCCAGCACCCAGCAGCTGCCACACACCCTGGTATGCCCACAGCCATCCAGATCTCTAACAAGCAAACCAGTCAAACCTCCCAGTTGAGGGCTGTGGCTTCACAGCCAGGAAAGGATCCTTTTCCCTCAGGACATTGCTCTTGCACACCTGAAGCTCCCTCCACCTTCCTCCAGCGTGCTGCCTGACCACAGCCAAGCACAAGCCACCAGCCTGTACGATCACGTTCTCAGAGGTGGGAGAGCAGCTTTTTCCTAGAGCTGTAGTTTCTAACCTGCGTGTCTGCCTATTACTGCCGAAAGAAACACACAAGATAAACAAGAGCAGTGAGCTATTGTACTGGCTGCAAGTTTGTTATACAATGATTGGCGTCTCCACTCCAGCTTTTTGGAAAGGAGAGGGAAAAAACAACCAACCAACAAATCATGCACGTTTTCAAGTTGCTTTCTCTGCTGTGGATAGCGAACGCTTAGAAGAGCTCAGGAGTTCGCTGCCAGAGCGCAGCCCAGCCAGGTCTCCTGCAGAAGCCTGTTACTGCAGAAGTTTGAAAACTGGGCCACCTCTGCCCAGCACGCTGCAGCAGAGCTCCTTTTGGGAAGTGTTCTCCTTATCCCTCTACATAGCATCGTCAAGCCCTGCTGATTAGCATCTTCCTATTGCACCGGAGTTGCGGGACACCGTCACACCCTGCCTGCCACAGCAACGCAGGAGCTGACCGAGCAGTGGTTCTTAGCTCTGGTTGTAAAATCTGCCCAGAAATCCAGAGGTTTGGAGTGACTATGGGTACTGCAGAGCAAGAAGGAAAAGGGCACACGGAGGAGGAAGGGGTGGGGTTCCAAGATGTGTGATATGAAGAAGGTACTTACATTTAAATTACGTTCAGTAGCTTCTGTAGTTGAAGGATTCATCCCCAAGAACTTCAGCAGTTTTCCTGTGTCAGGTACTTAACTGGTGAAGGGAATGTAGTCTCACCACTCTCCCAGTTTGTGCTTACTACCAGTTGCAGTTACAGACAGGACAGAGGAAGGGGATGCACAAGACTGGGACCTCCGGCACCGAGCTGCATTTCCATGTACTGGCCCACAGCTCCATGAGGTATTTCATCTCACTCAGCTTCAGACTTGCTCACAGCACACATATTAAGGACACTCACTAGAATTAACATCAGTTGTTCTAGAAGCCCAGACACACCTCCCACCCCTATTCCCAGGAGCAGACAATTGCAATGATCCTTCTGGTGCCCAAAGTTCCCCACCAACCTATAGCCTGAGAGAAACTGCAGCAGACTGTGCCCACCTTGCTGCAGTTTTATGGTTGTACCTTCATCCATACGTTGTTCAGCACGATTTTAAAATAGATATTTATACCATGCCAGTTTTTAACTAGGATGGAATCTTACAAGACATTCCAGACAGGACAATTACCTTACGGAGCTGCAAAGCTCCCTCGTGGCTTCTATTTCCCACCACAAGTAGATCCTGGACCTTTAAAGGAACACCCTGAAAACTGTTCCTCAAAGCAGGGCAATAATCACCTTGAAGTGAGATGTGTCATCCTCTGCAGGGACATTATAAACCCAGAAGAGAAGGCTGGGTGCTGTTACCATCTTCCACAGGATGAGGATGGGATTAAGGCATCTGTCACAAGCTTGCAGGAATCAAGTCAACAGCCCAACGCAGTCATCTAACAGAGATGTTTCTACCTTGCTATTTTCATGCCTTTCATTATCTTACTGCTTTTAAAAAGAGCAATTCCACCGTCTCCCCAACTTCCCACGCTACAGTCTCATCAGTCCCCTGGTTTCTCCCCCATGAGCATTCCTGGATACACAGGTCTTTTTTAAAAGCTGAAATGACTGCCAGGACAAAGTGTTTAACACATTTTAAAATTACTTAAAAGCAGGAAACCAACCTCTTATTCCTTCCTTAAGTCTCCATAAATTCAAAGTCTGGGTTAGGAGTGACATAAGGTAGATTAAAAAACTGAAAAAGCAACACTAAATTCTAAGAAACTTACACTTTTGTTGATCTGGAAACTCTCTCTATCACTGCTTATGGGGAAACAGAAAAATTAGTGAATCTGAAAGATCACGATCTAAGAACTAAAGACCATTTAAATAATCTGGAGTGACCACTGCAAAGCAGAAAACAGTCCAGGTTAGCAGCTGTTTCTCTACACAAACAAAAGTTCAAATTATTTATCCCACCTACCTCAAAACTACAAACAAACCTCTTCATTGCTGTTGAACTCTTTTTTAGGAGACTGGCCTCTATAGAATAATGTTTTATGAACAATCCAGGTGCCAGTCCTAACTTTTGAAGAAATTTAAGATGCAGAAACAGGTATGAAAAAAATAGCATAAAGGAGAGCTGAATTTCCAACTATTTCACAGCATCCTCTGTAACAAAAGTATTTGAATCAAGATCAGTTTATTACTCCTGCCCACCCTTTCCGAGTCTGAGATTTAAAAAAATCGGTAACGTGAAAAATCCACTCTCATGGAATTACTACATACTCACCCAACGGTATCCGTAACCCAAAGTGCAACAAATGGATACTGATTCTCCCTCGGCAAGATGAGAAATGCAGACACATCAATGACACCAGGGTGGGGTTTTTTTGAAAGACTCTCGAATTTTTATAATAATTTTTTGCTACACAGGTAAGAAGATTTATACAATAAAATTTTCAACTGAAAATACCTTTTCACAACAGTGGAGCAAGCAGTAACTGCCATGTGTGCATTTCACAGTACATCACTACCTAGTACAAAGATGGACAATACCACAATTAAGATCAGACACACCCCTCTGCTTATCTGCCGTCCAATCTCATTCCATGGCAATGGAAGAGTTTTCCGCACAGGTCTTTGCAAATGAGTTAACAAATCGAGCCTCTACAGCTTACGGGTCCTGCATAGAAATCTCCACCCCTGCAAGACGGTAACAAGACTATTCCAGCACAGTTGCCTCAATAGTTCAACTATTTAACACGTAGTCACGAAGATCTACACAGATACGCACACAGGTACAGGTGTCAGAGCTATAACAAAGAGCGAGTCTACATTCACAGATGTAGATCCCTTCAGGTCACGTCTGAAGATGGACACTGACCAGCTGTCCCTGCTTTAATTCCCTTGGAACCGAGCTGGCGCAGGTGAGGGAGGCTCAGTACACACCACAAGCTGCGAGCAGCCTTCGAGCGTGACCTGGAATACACCGGGTACCGCTGGTATTCCTCCACGACTCGGTGTCCCACCCCCCCAACCCCCTCCCCACACCCAAACCAGACTTGCAAGTCGGGTACGACCCTAACGCAGTAATTTTCTAAGCTAACTTTTACAAGCTGACTCCAGATACCACCTTCCACCAGCACAACACACGCAGACTGGTTCTTCCCGCAGCAAGAAAAGGCAGAGTCATTTTCGGCAGAGGTCCGTTCCTGTGGGCACACAGCTGGCATGCCTGCTCCTGCCCCCGTTCTTTCAAAGAATCTTGTCATCTTTTACCAAAGGTGAAAGCTACCCCTCCCTTCCGAGAACAATGGCTTCAATGACAATTAAGTCCAAAAATCAGGCCCAGCACACCAGTCACTGCTTTGCCTTTTTCACAATGGTGCCAACAGCTGATATGACTGTAGTTTTGGATCCACTTGCGCTGGTTGTCACTGTGACAACACCTGGCAGCGTTGCGGTAGTGGTGAGGATGGTGGGCTGAGCTATTGTTGTTACAGGGATGGCCGAGTCCCACTTGCTCTTCCTCTTCTGGGCATCTGTGAATTTGATTAGATCAAGCAAATGAGGATCAGCGTTACAGTAAAGGTCACCAATCCCTTCTCAACACCCTGTCTTGTCAACACTTAATGTACCACTACTTGACTAGACAACTTTCTCTCACATTAATTTCAGCACAGGCTGGCAGTAAATGTCAAGGAGGAAAGACAAATTTGTACCTTAAGAGCCAAAGTAAAACTCTACACACCTGTACTCCAGCCAAACGGAAGACTGGTTCACTCACTGCCCCAAAGCATATTTAACAGAGCACACGTATCTCAGTTGCTCAGGTACAGGCACAGGACACACAAAGCAGCCCCCAGTGTTTTTCTCTCTTCCTCCCAGTTTAAAAGGCAGGCTGTAGGCAGAATGATTTTCAGTCTTTCCAAATCTCTTGGGATGTATCAGCTCCAAGAATACTCTAGAACCACAGACATCAGCAGTTTCTTGACCCACTAATAAACCTCTTCACTATCCCACCTGTCCCTAGTCTTTCATTCCAGAAGGGCAGCTATGGGATGTAGGGACTAGAGAAAATCTTGTCTATCAACCTTTAGAGGAAACGCTTTCTTGCATGTTACACACAGTCAGTAAGGAGCCTTCCGGGTTTCCAGGAAGCACTAATCCCAGCATTACTGCAGCTTAATAGGTACAGTGACAACTGTTCTTTACCTCCCACAGTGGTACTGGCTGTTGTGGTTGTCGTAGAAGCAGCGCTTGTTGTTGTACCCTTTTTAGTGCCTGTCACAAATTCAATCTGGGAAAGGAGACACACGTAGAAGAAAGGGGAGAGGATTGAAAAAAAAAAAAATAATGAAGTGTTAAGATATACAGTCTTTTTTTTAACCCACATTGCCTGTGATTTTTACAAACAGCTTTAATGTCATGCAGGAAAAAAGATGCAGACCTCAAGCCAAAGCATACTGAAGTCACGATTGTTAAGGATTGCTGCAGCCCAGCTCCCAGGTCAGATAACAAACACATTTTTATTGTAACTGGTATAAGCATAGAAATTTGCTATAGCTCAGAAAGGATAGAACCTGGTTATTAAAGAATGTAAAAATTTAGTTAGAAGTTCCTGTTCTTCTTCCTTTAAGTAAAATGCAAGACAAGTCCCTACCTGCACAATTTACTGCGACTGCATCACAGCAGGAAACTTAGCAACAGAGCTGCAACAGCATGCAGTCTCATATTTTCAAAAATGCAGATACGGGCAAGGACGTAATCAGATAGCTGGGCTACTGTGCAAAAACCAAAACAAGTAGCAAGACACAACACGCACTGCAAGAAAAAAAATACCTCCATGTAGTGAATATGAAAGGAGCCTTCTGCAAGGTTAGATGGCAATCTCTGACATTGGACAGTTTTCTAATGCCAGCTACTAGCTTAAAGGCAACACCACTGAAGGACAGGAATAAAATCTTCCTAAGCCCATCTGTGTTCTTTTTGGAAAATGTAAGAACGTGCATTTTGCAACAAGCCCAGTTAAAGTTTAAATAGGCCCGACATTTACGGAAATTAGATGTAAGGTGGCAATATCAAGGAGAACAGAAGGCAGATACTGTCTCACAATGAGATATGGCGAGGTGAGGATTTTAAGCTATAACTAGGCTATGCCACCAGGCAAAATGTCATAGACGAAGAAAAAAGCTGTCCCTTATGCATTATCTTGCCTGTACCTGGCTTACTGAATACCATTTTAAGAGCTCTGGTTTAAAAATACTGACAAACAGAAGGAAATCCAGTGGAATAAACAACCGAGAGAAATGGACCTATAAGGGCAAACAGCTTGATCTACGCAGCTTGGAAGAAGACAGGCAGGAAGAAAGGACAGAACCAGGGAAAACCAAACAGTTTTAGTACAAAGCACAGTTTGTAAGGAACAGCAAAGCCACAAAATGAATTCACCAGGGAAACAAACAACAACCCTGCACCTGCATCTCTTTTGGTTTTGAATACCTTTGTGCGTTCCTTCTTGGCCTTCTCCAATTTGTCCATTTCAATCTTCTGAGCTTTAGCTGAGAAAGATCAGAAGTTACAAGAAGTACTAGGAACAGTAAAAATCCATAGTTCTCTTGCACTTACACATTTTCATCATAAACAATCAAAACCTTCAAATTGTGTATAGAAAATTAAACTGCCATGAAACCAACCACTGCTTTTTAATGAAAGCACTACTGTGCTAAATTCATGACTTAAGAGATGAAAATGTTGAACAATCAATTTAAATTAAAAGGCTTTCCAGACTGACAAAGCACCAATAACATTCAGGCACATCCAACCAGCATGCAGTAATGAAAGAGCAGAATGTGATGACTTCTCATTTATAAAGGAAGCGAAGACTCCAATGCAGTTAGTAAACTACAAAACATAAAAGGCTGCTACAACAACAAAAAAACCCCAAGAAAAACCCACAAGACTTCCTGGAATTACCTAGAGCCTCGTAATATGAATCTTCTGACCAGCCATGAGGATCAAACATGTCCTGAAGGAAAAAAAAAACGAAGTCAGATTAGGGCTATTTCCACATATACCTAAAATACTTTTGAACTGGGTTTTTGTGTATATCTGTTCACTGATGATATTCATTAATAATTTCTTCTTGTATCCCAGTGACACAAAGATCACATTAGACCTTCTTTTATAGAACCATGTGCTGTCATGAATGAAGAAACAACTTTGAAGCCAAAAGGATGTTGGAATGAAGTCATGCGTTTTTCTGCTGCTTGGCTTCTTCTTCCCCCCCCGCCACCCCCCCCCCAGCAGGTTTTGTTCAGAATCAGATAGCAAAGTTGGAGGCACTGAGGCTCAGTACCATGCATAAATGTTCACTTCAATGCAGAGAATCAGACTAAAGTTCCCTTAAAGGACAAGCAGGCTCAAGAAAGCCTGAGGTAAGACCTTACAGCCCTGTATTATCTTTTACCCACTCCCTTGCCAGTTAAAAAGTATTACACCTCACCTTTGGATAATTTGTACCAAGTTCATCAATTGAACAAAACTGGATCAGCTTTTCATAGATGCTGCAAGGAAAAGACAAGAGGTCAGAGCAGAGCTATTGAGCTAGAAGTAAATGGAGGGGTTTCAGATTTGTTAGTGGAAAGATACTGTCACCTCTTCACACTGCAAGAGTAAAATCAGAACCTGGGAAGCTATGCTTGCTATGATTAACGTGGCATGCCATTAACCACATTATTTCCCACTTCCATCAAATTAATCTCCCAGTTCTCAGAACAGACACATCTTGTAAAATACTTCATCCAAAGCCTGCATATGTACAAATCTAACAGCCACACCAACCCTAGCTGTTGTCCCACAGAACACAAAGTTTTCCTGTTTCAGTTACAGTCAAATTATGTCTGTCCTTCTCATTTTTGAAAACAGTAATACTTCTTGCTCAGGATCCTGTTCCTGCTACAACTCCGACAAAGATCAAAATTCTTGGAATTTGCTCTGTGGTGGTTTGGTCACAGCGGAACAGATGGTGGCTCACCTAGGGTTACGGAACTCCTTTTTCCTCTGAATGATGTAGTTCATATCCATACCCTCTTTTATTTTCCTCTCATATAGTTTTTGAATTTTATCCTAAGGGAGAAAGAATACAGGGTGAGCCAGTACAGAAAGGAGGAGCACACCAGCTGACTACCAAACACATACACGTGGAAACAAGCCAACTGAACCAGTGACCTGCTTGCATGGAACAAGGATTCCACCTCTCCCCTAAGGCCAAGCAGGCAGATTAGTACAGACACTCCCTCCTCTAAGGTCTGAAAGTATCTTCATGAACTGTCTGGATGGGTAAGGGAGTTGATCTTTGCACTTTCTGAAGGCTTCAATGATTAAAGATTTGCATTTGAGGCAGTAGTGCACACTCCTTCTTCCCAGTCTGTCGTTTCTGCTTACGGCTGTGACCGTAGAGAAGCAGAAGCCAGCTCTGAGCGGGACAGGTGAAACCCACAAAGGTTCTCCCAAAATTGACAGTGACCACAGCACCCACCTTCAGACTCAGGTGCGCACCTAAAAAACAGCTGCTGGGCTACACTGCACAGGAGGCAAGGCTCACGGCTGTGCCTGGGGAACAGAGGAGCAGAGCCAAGTTCTGCTGGAGAACTGAACCCAGTGGATCATCAGGTACAGCTGGTGGTGTCTGCTGGCAGCCAAACACTCTTAGGAGCAATGATCTTGTAACTCCTGCTTTGGCACAAGTGCCCAGTTAGATGGAGTCAGCTTCTCTTTGCAGATCACTCACGTAAGGTATGAGGTCTATCGGTATCTTACTGAAGCCGTAAGCCCCTGCACAAGGCAACTTGACTCAGGTTGGAAATGTCAAGCGGTCTACCCTCCAAAAAGACTGAAAGATTTTAAAATAAACATGATTTTTTTGCTTCCTCAGCAATGCAGCAAAAGATCTTAAAAGTATTTTTACTCTGGTGATACTGAAGGGACGACAAAAGCAGAAAATTTCAGATGGAATATAAACTTAAGTGGTACTACTAGGAGAACAGTCTCAGTAATTTTCTTCTTTTCTTTTTGACACAAATTTCTCACGCACAGGAGGTATATAAAATAAGACCAGAGGCTAGGCCTTCAGTCTTTCAGGATGGGAGAGTTGAGTCAGTCTTCTTTTGTTGCTTCTGGATAAGTCACGTCATGACTCCCTCTGTGTGGACTTTGAATACTGAACTGACTATTCTCTAGGCATTTGCTGATGACTGAGTAAGACAGGATTGTTAAAAGCTGGTATGAAACTTCTATTTCATCAACCTTAAGAAAAACTTCATAAGATAAAATTTCATCAGGTCCTCACAAAATTAACAAGAAGAAATGACACAATCTCCATACCCAGCACAGCCATCGTGAGGTTTGAAGAAACAACGGCAAAAAAGTGAATTTGGGGGAGTAGAAATGATTGAGTAGATGTTCCCTTCTGTCCCCTCCCCGTGGAGGCAGCAATATGATTCACAAAGTCCACAGAAAGGGAACTACTCAGTCAACTTTCTAGTAAGAAATACTCCCTTTGGCGGAGTTCACGATGCAGTTTATTAGAGGAAGAATCTGACAGAAGGAAAGAGCAAATCAACAGTGAAAAGCCTAGAACATTTTGCATCTCTAAAGAACAATCCCACCTCCTTGCTCAAAGCGCTCTAAGATGTGGTTTGACCTGCTAACAGAGGACAAGCTCTCCTTTGATTTAACATAGTAAACTGCTGTCAAAGGGGAAGAAAATCTGCTTTATTCTGTCTACTCTCTCAAGCTCTGTGCATTCCTCAGATCTAACGCACTCTAACTCATTGATGTCAGAACAGTAAAATCCTCCTACAGCACAAGAGGAGTTACGGGTGTGCCCAGGTACACTGTGCAGAGAAAAAAGCGTGATCTGAATGGTTAGTCATTCCGAATCACCACTGCACATCGGTACCTTACTTTATAGAGGATTCCAGAAGTGATTCTTTACTTATATTTCTACCGGGCAGGTAACTGCAGTTAAAACTCAAATGGGCGGTAGGAAACAGCAGCCCCTGCTCTTTCATTTGCCCTCCATCGAGAGGAGGAGGACAGAGCAGAAGTTGGTTACTGCAATTATTTGGGTGTGCACCAGAGAAAACACGCATTTGTTTTCTTTTGCTGCCTCTAAGTTACTAGCCTTCCCTCTAAATGTTTATAATTTAGAGATATGTAGGTGGAAAAGGAATCCAGTCAATGCTGCCTCAACTATTCCAGTTAGGGGATTCTCAGACCCGTATAGAAAAACAATGACTTGTTCTTTCCTACAGAGCTGAATTTGCTGAGGTAAGAGGATAGCAGCCTTCACAGTAAACATTGCTTCTGTGTCACTAGTGGGATCAAGAGCCATTTTTAAGCTTAAGTGACCCACAGAGACTGGAAAACAGCTTTAAGCTACTTTGAAATTCCTAAACTAGAATCACTGTGAAGTCTAAAGCATTAACACAGTGCATTCATAAACTCAGTGTGGTAAAACCCCAGCTTCAATGCTGGATTTTTGACTTGTGGAAAAGACTGAGCAGAGCTCCCAAATATCCCCCCTCCCTACTGAATTGCAAGCTTTTTTTAAAAAAACTAAATAGGAATTATACCAACCTGCAAGTGGTTAGAACATCTGCCAGGAGGCTCAGGAGGGATTTTGATCTCATCTGGAGACATGTTCCGCACTCTCTCTGAAAAAGAAGCTATAGAGAGCAAACTGGGCATGAGTTCTAGCAATATTGAAGGGAATTTAAGCCATGCAAATCATTAAACTTGTTTTACGTCCTTGCTAGTGCTACTTTATCATGAGAACCGACGGGTAAAGGTAACAGGGGAATGCTGTCAACTGGTACTCGTGGCATTTTCAAAGTGCTGACCAAGAAGCAGCTAACCTGAAGATTAGGTCATTAGAAGAGGGATGTGGTGCTTGCTTTATTGTTATCTACCCTACACCACAGCTCTGTGCGACAGCCACGCTTAAAGCTTTATTTTCAGGGGTCTCTTCACCCCAGAATGGAAGTGTAAAAAGCTAAGCTACTTCCCACTCCAGCTGCAATTGTCGGTAAGATCCAAAGGCAAAGGATCTTCAGAGGAACAAAGGTTGGTTCAAGGAATGCCTCTCTAAAACCCTGCGCTGTGCACCACGTACCGAGCCCTCCACTACTCCGGGTTTTCTGTACGCACTTTGAAGTCCTGCTCTGAACAGCACAGATAACCTGGAGCCTCTGACAAAACTTGTGCCAGGATACTTAAATAGAAAAATCAGACTGTGTATGTGGAGGATCACGAGATCAATCCAAAGCAGCCTGACTCATTGCCATTTTGGGGGAGGGGGGTAATCACTTTGGGTCTTATTTATTTCAAGACCTACCTACATCAACCAAAATGGTTCAAGGAGGGAACAACCCTCCCCAAGGCTGTCAGGAGTCAGGAGTTAACCACAAGAAACTACATCTCATTCTTAAATTAATGTTTCCTTAACAGGCACTTTGATCTTTTCTTACAGTCAGACTATGGCCAGAAAGAACAGCTCGTTCTGCAGGACCAAGAACAGACCAGTTTTAGGGACTGCCAGATGTTTATAGCTGTTTGTGTTGGGATATGCTATTAGAGTACCTGATTGCCCTGTAAAGATTAGGTTACAGTTATCAGCAAAAGAAACTGCCAGGTTTCCCCCTGTTGCTTGCTACTTTCTCACTATTATGAGAAAAACCCAGTCAGTTCTCTAGCCAACTCTTGGAGCAGAGATTTGTGCCACATTTAAGCAGCTGGGATTGTTTTCAACCATAATTTGTACAGGAACACATCTCAGAGCCATAGTCTGTAATGGATAAAAAACATAAAAGGAACCTGACACCAGCACACAAGTTGTATCAACCAAGCCATTCACATTTGCAGCTCCTTGATTATACTATACTATACCTTGATTACACATTCCTCGGTAAAAGCCGCCTGAACTGCAGTTCCAGCACGCCCAACTTGAGCTCCTTTGACTGAAGCCCAGAAGGGCCCAAAGGACAGACCCTGGCGTTTGAACATCGTGCTCTCCTGCCTTCCAGCACAGAGCGTTGGATAGCTGAGGTTACAGATAACCAACGCTACACACATTCAGTGCTACTACAGTTTCCATTTCTTTTGTCAAAATGTAAAGCGCTAAGGACAATATCCTTCGAAGACGCAAAGCTGGCAGGCGACCGCTCATTCTGTTTGATCAAGATGTTGCTGAGGGTTAAATTCTTCAGCAGTTGCTAGCAATGAACAAAAAGCGTGCTTTGGCAATTACTAAGAGGGTGCCTCTATGGAAGAAGGAAAGCTTGCCAGAGCCCCTACAGAAAGGCAGGCAAACTGGAGCTCCCTGACAACAAGGCAGACATTTGTTATAGGTTACAGCTTGCGGTGGGATGGGGAAGCCTCTAGTTTAATTAGAGTTTCAGGAACCCAGAAAGACGGTAGCAAATAGACAGAAGTGTGCATAATAGACAGCACACCAGGCTTTCCGGAAAAGGTGAAAGCTGATTAATGGCTTAAGAGGTTCACAGCATCAACACAAAAATTAAAAAGGTCACCAAATCCAGACTTCATAAGGCAAAGAAAGGACCTTGGGGGGAAAAAAAAAAAAGGCTATCTCCAGACTAGACATCACATAGGCTCCTTACCTTTGCAGATGACCGGAAGAGCCACAGAGAAACAAAACATTTATGAGAAGAGGACCTGTTAAGAACTCCTGTCTAGCCAGCAAAGAAGTCACAAAGTCCTAAGAATATGTTCAGCAATCAATTCCAAACTCCCTTGAAACAGAAATAATACTGGAGGCAGAACAAGAGCTCCCAATGAGACAGTATATTTTGATGCATCTGGTTTTGGTGCTCATTTGCTCTTTTGTTTGAGCTATGTGAAAACAACCATTTATAAATGTTATATTGATGGGGAAGGCACCTCTCAACGGCTTACAAAGAACTGGAACTAAGACATCTTTGTCTACTGCAATCCTGCCATAGCTGCGTGCAGCTGAAGACTGAGTCAGCAGCGAACCTACGTGCACCTCGCAATCTGAGCACAAACATTCATCATTACTTAGTTCATCACACTGCAGCCAGACTGAGAAGCCACATCATTAAGAAGAAAAAAGGATGAGTTTAACCCCTTCAGGCTTATTTACAGCAAGGAAGTACAAATTATCCATGCCCTCGAGCAGTCCTCAAACTTCCTCCCCAAGCAGACAGCAGAATGGCCGATTCCACCAGCTTTTTCCCTAGAGGAAGAAGCAGCTGGGATTATCATTCAAAATAATGCTGGAACTCGCATACATGGCCACAGGCTCTTATATAAAAGATTTTGTGTTTTCAAAATCTCAGGAACAGCTTTCCACTGTCTATACAGCAGTGAATGCAGATGGACAGCTAACAACAAGGTGTGTCCTCACAGGATACATCCAACCGCTTTGTGCATCCTGTTATTTCTGCCAAGATCAAAGTTTTACTTTCATATGAGTCATAGGTAGTGACACTGGCTGCAGTCTCTAATTGTGCCTGTGATTTGCTGGCTCACAGTCTAGAGGATCTCCATGCAGGAACCTCAGGAAGTTGGCTACTGGCAGGGTTAATCACTACGGGCACACCCAGATTCTGGCTCAAAGTAAGTAAATATCTTCCCTTAATCAGATTCACAGCCCAGATAAAGAACTAAAGCCATAAAGCAGATCCCATGACTCAGATGGGGGTCCAAGAAAAAGTACAAGCCAGTCCACCGCCAGGTCTGCAACTCAACGCATCCTGCTGCTGGAGGACGCTGCCACTGGTGCTTAAGTCTGTGCATTCTCCTTCCACACGCTGACCTAAAAGTTAAAAATTTCATCAGCACAAGCAACAGGTGCTTGTAGGTTTTTATGCAGCCAGCATGCACGCAATGGCAAGGCAGGGATGTTCAGCTGTGCCTGGGCTCTGCACAGCAGGCCAAAGCACAGCCAACTATCAGGGTATACCTAGCAAAGATTCAGCATCTCAGTAGTCAAAGGAGAGTATTTGCTCACCAGATCTTGGCAAGGCAGACAGTTAAATGGAAATGCTGCATTTAATGGGCTCCAGTTTAAGACAGATGGGTTATTTTGACTAGTATACCCAACAGTACAAAGACAGGCTGCAGAGCAGCACGGAAAATGCCACAGCGCAAACCGTGCCCTCAGTTCCAGAAGGAAACAACTGCTCACAGTCCAAAGGCTACGCTGGAGACATGGATGGGGGCACACAGGAGCTTTGTTTCCTACAGATGGGTAGGCACTTTTTCTTAGTGCAGAGAAAACCAAAAGAATGGAGAGCTCAGGAATGGAGAGCTGGCTGTACACAAGCAGACCAGGGTGCTGATCATCTGAGGTCTGGTAAAGCATATCTTGGGTCAGTGCCCTCGGTGAATAACCCTGATCCCCAGGAAGGATTAAGAACTCCTGTCCCTTTCAAGGTTCACTTGTATGCAACGTCTTAAGCGGCCACAAGGGATTACAGGCAGCATCAGGTACCAGTTTGTCCATAAAGGTCACACAATGCAAAAACCCAAGCAAAGACCTGGAAGGGGTGATCAGAGGGGCATAGCTTTCCCCTGGAAACATGCAAACCAGTGGTGCCTGGTCTCTAAAACTGCATTCTTTGGCACTCTAATCAAGTCTGCTTGGCATAAACCAGGGTGTGTGGGTTTCTGATTTCCTGGCACCAGAACAACCAAATCAGAAGGAAGAACTGAAGGCAACAACATGCCAGTGACTCACCCAACCATGGAAGGACACTAGTTCCCTTTCTGCTCTGTGGGCTGAGAAATGCAGAAAGTGACCTGCAACTCAGCCATACTTTCTGCTCTTATGAACACTGACTTTGTGCTCAGATAGCCTAAGGGCTGCAGAAAACATTTCTTACAGTCCAAAAGGTAAACAACCATGCTGCAACAAACTTCAGGGCAAACCCCCACATCCTAGAAGTATTATTTTGCAAGGCCACAGGAAAAAGCAAATGCAATGTCCTGCCAGCACCACGTACTCTTCAGAGTGGTACAAAAACCCCCAAATGGACAACAGTGATGCAGAAATCTGTCAGAGTTAAGCTTCATATACACTTCTTCCTCAACCACAGGGAAGTCCCCTCCCATTCTTTTGGGCTTTGATTACGTGATCACTACTTCAGCCTAAGTCAGGACAACCATGCCTTTCCCAGCTGCTCATCCCTACTGCTTTCTTTGTGCCAACTCTAGTTCTCACCTACCATGCACTAAGCAGATCAAGGAATGGATCCAGCTGGAAGCCTCACAGGGTTGGGGAGGAAGAGAAAGGGAAGGAGCAGTGCAGGTGGATCTCAGCTGGCTCTAACTCCCAGACCAGCTCAAGGCACAGAAACCTTAGCATGCATCCGGGGGAGGTAAAACAGAAACATTACTTTTGGCAGGAGCCTACATTTGTGCTGTACTTGAGCAACTGCATAGCCACGGACGTTATTAAAGGTGACGCTGAATAACGTAAGGTTATCTTTTGAGAAGGGCAGGCCCACAAGCTTTTAATGCAAAAAGCAGTGGTGGAAAACTGTCTAAGGAAGATTTCAACTTCCACATACTGATATTACAAAACTCTAGATGTCCAGACTGGAGATGCTATTGCTTTGTGTCAGAAAAAATCCTGCACCTTTTTCCATTCAAGAATTATAACTAAAAGTCAAAGTTCCCAGGAAGGGAGTGGTTCTCACATCAAGTAACTTGCTCTTGCAACAGTTCCTTCTCAACTAGATAAGATATGGTCTAATGCAGATCTACAGAATTCAGCATGCTATGCCTGCCGACCTCTAATAACCTGGTTCTGCACAAAGCTAGCCTATACGCTGCTCTGTGTGTGCTGCTGGGAAAGGATTAAAGATATATTGCAAACCTTAATCCGGGTCTCGGACTCACCAACACTGTCCACTCACAAGCACGTGACACTGTAGTTAAGTGCTCTCTGTGCAGCTTTTAAGACTGCATGAAAGTCTGGGCTATCAGGAAACAAATGAGATTCAATCTTCTCATCTCCTGTGGATGGAACAGTCACTGGGGAAAAGGAGACTAACAAAATTGTAACTTGAGCCTTACACCTTAACTAAGTCTTCCCACGACGTTGTTTTATAAGTGTAGAGCTTCACCCGTATGTAGAGAGTAGAAGGGCAGTTGGCTTTCAGATTTCCTCTTTACTTTTTAGCTTAAATGCTGTTGTCTCATCTGTATTTCTAGTGTGCATTTTGAGGCAGAGCAGTAGTTCGGAGAAAGATTTCTGTTGCATTCTATGCTGGTTAAAGCAGTTTTACCCTCTAAAGGCTGAAAATTCAATACAACAGTTGGGTTGGTACAAAACCTGGGCAGGCCAATTGAAAAGGACTTAAGTCCAAAACGTAAGGAGGGATGGCTGTTTTAAGAGTCACAGCTTAGCATCCTAGTATTTATTGTATTATTTTACATTTATCACACATTATGGCTGAAATATCACACCTTGACAAGCTGACTTGAAAGATAACTAAGCAATTTCTAAACTCGTGGCTTTTAAAGTTATATTATTACATGCTACCACACAGCTGTACTGGTGACCTCAGAAACAAAGGGTTAGTTCAAGATACTCAAGAGCTTCAACATAAAATACACTTTCTGCACAGCTCCACAGAGACCGAGCAAAGGATACTATTTCAAGCTGGTGACCCTGGGCTTTCCAAATTTAAAAACAGTGCAATGAATAAGTGAGATGTCACAAAAATCAAGGAAGTTTTAGTAACCATTAGAAAACATATGATATGCTGTGTCAACACAGCGGCTATAAATCAATATGTGGATCACATTTAAATAGTCTATTTTAGGTAAGTTTTTGAAGGCACAGAACAAAGTATCTGTCATCATTCCCGGTTATACTGGCTCACATAGAGGTGTCTGGACAAAGCTACCGCTTTACTGGTATTAAGCTCATCTAGAAAAAAATACCAACACTGCCCTTTTCATATATTACATGTCTAAGATATATGTAAGTATTTTCATATTTTTAGTCATGGTACCTTTCTCCCAAAAGAAGACTTCACTGAAAATATTCCACCGACATAAAGCATTTCAGGTAATAATACAAACTACAGCATTGTCAGGACAGAGTAAAGATGCTTTTTACAAAAAGAGGGAGCCTAGGTGGTCTACTTTGAAAAAAACACGTGAATAAATACTTCTGAGCAAACTTACCAACTAACTCCTGAGGATCTCTTTTCTCCAGTTCTGAGAATTCCTGGGAGGAAGGGGGAAGAAACAGATATTAGTCAAGGTATGTTTCCAGCCTAAAAAGCTACCCTGTCCATTTGTTTAGAAATTTACACATTACTTCTGAGAAAAAAAGAATAAAAATTCAAAATGAAATACAAGTTATTAGATAGTTGGGCAATGTTTGTGCCATGGAAAGTCAAAGCCTAACAGCATGCTGTTTCTTTTCAAAGCCAGCGTCTAAATTTAATGAATGAATTAAGGCTTTGTTTCAATGAGTCCTGGACACTCTGCTCCTTTTGAATTCCACAAAAACTGCTGTACTTGAAGCCTTTCCTCAAAACAGCTCAAACCATAGATTCTTCATTTTTGGTGACTGACCCTTGGCACCAGCCAAGAGTCAATGTTTTAGAGCGTAGCTAACTAAATACAAACTGGATCAAGCCTACAGAAAACTACTTAAGCCCTGGGAATGCCTGCCACAGGCCTGTGCAGCTCACAGTCCCCTAAGCGTGGCCAGCAGGGTGCATTCCCCAGAGTAACATAAAAACCACTTAAATGGTCCCAGAGCCAGCAGCAGAGCACAAATTCAGAGCAGCATCTGATCAGCCTCTCTGCAGACACCCAGGGCTCCGCAGGGTCCCAGGCTGCAGAGGTTCACCAGTTGTGCTTGGTGCCAGAATTCACTTTTGTAATTGTGCCATTCAAGGCTTTGGCTGATAAATCCTCTACAAATCAAAATGCCAGGGAGCATGGTGGTGGTGCAGATCCTGTATTCTGATTTTAGAAGAATGCTCCCACTGCCAATTCTCTCTTGGCTGCTACTTTCCAGGAGTGATACAGCCAATCTGCTCTACCAGACACTCTCAAGGGCAACTTCCACGGGCTTGTAATATGCTGTTTGGAGATCTTCTCAACACGGCTAATCCCTCCTTAGTTATATAAATTAAGGCTGCTTCAGATGCAAGAGCACAGCAGATGTTTCCACCACAGTCTGCTGAGCTCCAGGAGCTGTTATATAGGATAAGACACTCTTAAATATGCTTTCACTGTATTGAGACCATTGTTCAAATATTCTGGTGCTTCCGAGAGACCCCAGGAGAGTCACAAGTGAGAACAAGTTCAGCACAAAAAAGTTTCTGAAACAGTATCAGCTGTATCCCAACACTGCCCTCTCCCCCCTGCCTCCCTCCTAAAGACCTTTTGTGACTCACTGGACTGTGTGTCCAAAATTCCTCAGTGGCTCCACACACTGAAGCTATTCATTCAACCTGACGCAGACAGAATGCTGCCTCCTTGCTGCTTAGTAACCGCTCTCTAAATCCCCTCCTTCACCCATTTCCAACCAGGTGAGAGATGCATAAGGTGAGGAGAAAGCAACAAGGTCACCAAGTCAGATCTGGGAATAGCCTGTGCCAAATTCACTGTGAAACCCCACTCATTTCCAGAGAAAGCCCCCTGGAAGCAGAAAAACAAATTCTTTGTGTGGCACTAACTGCTACAGGGCACTTGTTATAGCTATTCATGGAGGGAAGGGGGGGGGGGGGGGGGAAAGCACTGTTTCTCCGCAAGTACACTTGGATCACTAAAATATAAGACTAAAGCTATTCTAGAAAATAAAAGAAAAAACCCAGCAGTACACTGAGGAGCACACATCTTCTTGCTGGTCAGCTGGCAAGGCCCCAGGCCCTTTTCTGAGCTGGACTGTAGTGTAACAGCTCCAGCGCCTCTAAGCTAATGCACTTGGTGCAGCGTATTAACACCTCTTCTCCCAGAGTCTTCAGAAAGAACAGCACAGGCAGATAAAAATTTAAGCAGAAGCATGACATTTCAAAGCAGAAAACTTACGCCAAAAGAAGGAGCACTCTTTGGCTCCAGCCAGGAATCCAGGGAATCTAGGCTGTGTTCTCCACAAACCTACGCAGGCACGGCATTAACGTGGTGAGCTTCAACCACATCGACGCAGCGTTAACGCCGTGAGCCTTAGTTTGCCACCAGAGAAGTGGGGGCAATTCTGTGGTAACTAACAGGTTGTAAGGACAAATTCAGATTACCATGCAGGCTGGAGAAGTTTATAGAGCTACAGACAGAAGGCAAACATGTGTCCAGGCAGCACACAGTGACTCATTAGGCAGTAAAAAGATGCGGTCAGAAGGATGCTTTATGCCCTTCAGGGGGAAAACTTGCTAGATGCGTAATTAACAGTATTTCTTGCTTTGGTTTGAGACAGCCATCAAATGTTTGTTGAGGTGAAAGGAGGGAACTGCTTTTGTTCCAACATTGGCTGAATTACATCCTGCACTCTTATCTCTTCAAAGTTTTAAGTGGACTGAGAGGGAAGAGGAAGAGATGGGCTACATCCCTGAGCACCTCTTGATCCTTCCTCTTACCCAGCTCTATATTTATTATTCCATTATCCTTCCCATCTTCATCTGCCCACTTGTCCTTTCACTATCCGAGAACACAAAGGCAAGAGAAAAAAAATCCCCCAAATGACCAATACTGCCAAGCAGACACTTAAAAACCCAGTGGCACAGTCACATGCAGGTGCTTCAGACATGTGCTAAACACCCTCAAGAAGGATGCCCTCATATTTGGCCAGTTATCGGGGTATTTGCTCTATTTCTGAAGTTGTCAGAAGCCCATTTTCAAGTCTCCTGTAGCTGCCTGGAACCAGCACCAAGCGTAAGCACACAGTTCTCAGGAAACATGAACTACTACTCTGAGATATATTTGAGGGTCAAAACCTCTCCTGTCTTACATCAGACAGATCTCTCTAAAATGTCAGGTGCGTTAAACAGTATGTTTTATGAATTTCCAAGATCATCAGTAAGTTTGCCTTCACCAGAATTAAGTTGGTCCATTAATTTGTACCCTTTCATCCTAGAGCTACAGCACAAGTCTGCCCCATTTGTAACAGGCTAAATAAAGCCAGTCCCAGCGGGCTGCCGCCGTGTATTTCCCTGGCCTCATCACCCACACCCATTTCACCACAGCTGCTCTAGCAAGCCTCATCTTCACATCCCCAGGCCACAGCCAAGACATCAGAAACCCCAGAGCTACACCAAGCAAAAGAAAACAAGTTCACTAACATATTACAGCCACACCTCACTGCCCAGAGGATATAAATTTTGCTTACTGATGAATTACTGTGTACCTACACCCACCGCTCCATCATTAACAAGCTGAAGACATCAACACAGCTTTTCATTAAGTCAGACTACTTTCAAGTCTCTTAAATGCCTTCAGAAAACAAAGGGATGACCAACTCTTCCTACAGTGCTTGTTCGTATTTGCTCAGTTTACTGGCAAATGCTACGGTGAGGAAAGTATCAAAAACTTGACCAAAGACAGAGTTTGGCAGACGTGAGATTTAAGAAGTCTTATTCAAACCTCCAAGTATCTATTGAAGATCCAGAACTTAAGGACAGTCTAAAAACCTTCAGTGGAGTAATCACTCAACAAGAACTGTCCTACAGTCCCTTTTAGACTAATTTAAGTCTAGGACACATGGTGAATACGATGAACTGATCGGAAAAGACAGCATTTAAAACCAAAATTCTGCAGATCTAATCTAATATAAAGTTGAATGAAACAGAGTATCACCAGGTGGAGAAACAAGGTACAATAAACATTGCACAGCTGCTATCTTTTGGTTGGGAAAGGGAATAAATACTTACACACAGATGAGGGATTTCTAAAGGAACTTCGAGGCATTTAAACAATGGAAAGTAACTGGATTTTAAGTATGGAGGTTACCTAAATCCATTCAGGGAAAGGTGATCTTTTTGTAGATTACTACATCATCAATATCCAGTATGCTATGAATCACCTCACATGACTAGCACAACATCAAGCAGGGGAGTGGTTCCAAGTGGAGGGGATTTTATGTCAAATCTCTCTATCAGAGCAAACGTATGAAAGCTATTAAAGCCTTTAGAGTTTTCAAGTATCTCAGAGCCACAAGCATCATTTAATGGGTTCATTTCCATTTGGATCCCGATCACTTTCAAAAAAACTAACACAGTGAAGACTTCACTAGTGACACCTTCCAACACTGCACAATTCTCACAAGCCTCACCTCTGAAAGTCCATACAGGAACATCTCTGAATTTGCTTTTGCAGCCAGTCTCTCTCTACTTGCACAAAGTCAGCCTGGACACAGTAGTTATGCTGAAAATTCTCTCTACTATCACGGAAACACAAAACTCAGAGGAAAAAAAAATAGATGTTCCATGTTCATTCTTATCCTCTAGTTATTTTATCCCATCTAGTGTTACATGATGACGTCTAAGAATAGCTAGTTTGAGTTAAAAAAAAAGCGCAGCAGTACTGTACTTTATTTCTCTTATGCACTCAGCAAGCTGATTTTCTGGCTGTTACCTACTTTGCAGCCTAGATTTCACAAGATCAACTGTTTAAGGGCCTAAAGCCAGACAGCCTTGCTCCAGCAGACCTACTGAAAGGAGTCAAGGGATGCCGTGATGGTTCAGAGCCAAGCTGGAAGAAGACTGAAAGACAGCAAGACAAGCAGGAGTCAACCCCCTTTTCCCTGATCCTGAGACTAATGAAGGGCGCAAACTGCTACAGGCAAAGACAAAGTATTAAAAAAAACAACAAGAAAACACCCCTACTTTATAACATCTAACTGGGCTGCTAACGTAAAGTCACAATTTCTGTGCTTCCAAGAGCAATTCTGCACAGCAGCATACAGTAATTCCTGCGTGTGTTCAGGAAAAGGTTTTCCATTTTTTCTACTTCCAAGACAAATGCTTTCTCCAAGCCCTGGGCAAGGCAACGCTGCCTGCAAGAGCCCGACTGATATGAAGCCAGCTTGATGGTTCGGTTTTCACGTATCACAATCAGTTAAAAAAGAGCAGCAAGCTGAAGGGGCATGGGGGTGTGTGTACACGCGTTAAGAGAGCGCTGCATTTTGGCTTGAGATTTTGCCTTGCTGAGGTGAAATACCAACCATCTTTTCAGTTGTAGAGTGTTTCCACTCAGTTACATTAAAAAAAAAAACAACCAACAGTCTCTGCTCAGGTTCCATGGAAAATAAAAACAACCAAACAATGCTCACAGTGTGGAACAGAGATTAAAGGAAGGAAGCAAAATATGAATTTGAGACCAATGAATTCAAATTTGGAAAGGCTTGCCCAGAACAGCTTTATTTAATGGAAAGAATGGACTGACTGACAACAATGCTTGCTAAATCCTTCCTGAAACAAGATCCATAAAGCCAGTACAAAGCTCACATCGAAAATGTTAGCATTAACTGTCACCAAGAGGTACAAATTCAACCATCAATTTCTCATATAAGCAGTTGCATACGTTAGTACAGGTGCACTTCAAACTACAAGAAGAAATGATTGAACAGGGTGGCAGGAAAGATACAGACCCAGAAACTGATTGCTTTAAATAAAATGCAAATTGAAAGAGGTGGAGAAATTGATGCCAGACTTGCCACCACTCAGTAGTGTTCCTGGACTTGCAGACAGCTTAGCCCTGCAGCTTCATTTTTCTGGTGACTTCCAGTTATTGTTAAAAAGAAGTAGCTAGGAAGCTTCCACAGTACCCCTCAATAATTTTTTTTTTTCTAGAAAGAATGTTCTTGCATGGCAGAATTTCTTCTCTTCCTCAACTATTCCACCTGATTGCTTGCACATAAATAAATTTAACACCAACTTAAACTGACAGCCACAAAACATATAGACCAGTCACACTGTTGTCATGCTAGTGGATTAGTTTGAAGATATTAATGCAGAGAATTTTTCAGTGCACTCCTTCCACTAGTAGCCAGTGGACAGACCTACTGCTGTAATAGTTGTTACAGTGGATTTCTCTCATCTGAGCAAGCACCAGCAATGAGTTTTTGTAATTTCTCCTCCTCCCCACAGTTCAGACTATCTGCTGCAGTCCCAACATATTAACAGCCTCATTTGTTGAGTATGATGGAAAGACACTCTGTAACAGCATAAATTATTAGAAGAGTTATCTAAGCTGATAGTGGCTTTGCCAGAGCAAGCAGGTAAAAAGTTTATATGCAGCCAGCAAGAGAAAGACCTCTCCAAACCCTGGCTTATATCCTTTTTTTTTTTCCCCCCTCTTTTTCTTCTTTTCCTTTTTAAAGGAACATGCTAGCAACTATGTTCTTCCTTTTCTACAAACATCAGATGTGCTTCCGGGAAGAGAACACTGGAAACTTCTTATTTAATATTAAAAGTGCATGACAAGAACCGTTTCATTTCTTGCTCGGCAGATCTACCTGCTGTCGGTGTGCTACCAGGTTGAGGGCAGCAAACAGAGTCCATGTCAAGTGTATTCACAGTCCGTGGAACAGAAAGCAAGGAAACAGAAGTACAGTGCTTTTATTCCTCCTGCCCCCCTTTTTCTTGTATTGTGAGAGAGGAGAATCCCAAGAGAAAGCTCAAAACAAGCACATTTCCTACAGCCATATCCTGTTTGCCAGCTCCGATACACGGTTCCAGGCAAAATGCCCAGTACAGGGTAAGAAATTTAACTAAGAAAAAAAAAAACACTGTAGAAACTATGATCTACATACTAAGAGAAGCACAGCAGCTCAGAAATAAGCCACCTATAGGAAAAACAACCCCATATATCCAACCTTGAGTGACACATGTACAGTCTTTACAAACCCACCTATTTTGAGATACTATTGTCACAGACAAAAAGGGAAGGAAGACCAAACCAGGAAAGAGTCAACTCCTGAGACATTCCTTAAGCACCTCATCAAAACAAAGAATGTGTAGCTGAACATTGCCTTTTACTTTTCAAGCTACATTAAGTCTAAGGCTCCACCTTGATTTCATTTCAATTTCCTTGAAAAAACACCAAAAAACCCCAACCAAGACCTGGCAAAATATTTCAGTGAGAAAATGCTTTAGAAGGGAAGCATTCATAGCATAAAACACCTTCAAATAGCTTCTTTGAAACTCGATTCCATTCACCTGACATACGCTATCTCAATATTTGACAAAGATTATTTGTTAGAAGTAATTTCCAGTCAAGGAACTGCGTGCCAGAACTCTCACTTTCCAAATGGAGGTCCAGTTAATAACAGCTGCTTTTCGACAGCACCTTGGTCCCAAAGCTACTTGCATCTGTTGGGTGCTTCCTCTCTCTTCCTCTCTGATGCCAGGGGCCCTTCAAGTTTAACACTTGCAGATCACCCTGTGCACAAGCTTTACCAGACCACAGCATACAGCCTCTCCACAGCACGGACACCAGCCAGGCTGCAGTGGTGTAAGTGTGTACAACCGTCTGCACGGAAGATGGCACAGCCCCTGGGAGCACACCAGCAGTGAGCGCAGCCAGCAGCACAGCTCCCAGTGC
Organism: Falco cherrug; assembly: GCF_023634085.1. Lineage (NCBI taxonomy): Eukaryota > Metazoa > Chordata > Aves > Falconiformes > Falconidae > Falco > Falco cherrug. The sequence goes on from NC_073697.1 coordinate 119,765,313, forward strand.
TCGCCACCCAAAGCTACCATGGTCTGCAGAGACCTGCCTTGCTCTGCAGAGCCCCCAAATCCTGCTTTGAAGTCACTTTTGCTTCCTACACTCAAACAGGAATTCAGAGGTTAAATAGCAACACTGCATGACAGAGCTTGAGGTGTCAAGCTACACTGATTTTTAACGGACTGTTGCAGTGCAGAATCAAGTAGAAAGTGAATCTGGGCTGTGAGAAATCTTAAGCCTCACAGCAGCAAAAGAAAAGGCTCAGGAGAGCTGACAAAATTAACTTCTTGCATAAGCTTTCTTCCCTAATACTAAAAATTCTTCTTCCTGGTTTGGAGCAGAGGCAAGGTGTAAAAGCAAGTATCCTCACTGGGATATGCGCTCGTCCATGAATGGATCCCACAGTTTTTGCAGATTTTGGTCCTTCGGCACCCAGAATAGGGAAGCTGGAAGAAGCTATTTTCAGGTATTTTTTGGTATTTGAGGCAATCCTCCATCTGTGCTGACTGTTCAAACTCTCACTCTGACACGCACCAACATGAAATTCAGAACAGACTATTTCAGTACAGCAGACAGAAATAATTGCAACAACAGAACTGGACTTGAAGAACTTAGACCTTTATCAGGTGAAATATGCAAGGGGAAGCAGCTCCAGAAAGGACTTTTCTTCAAGTTTAAAGACAAACAGAAAAAGCCTGGCTCTTCCTTCGGAGAAAAGCAAGCCACACCTGTGTCAATAATCTGTGGTATTTAGTACTGGAGGGAGTGAAGAGTCTGCCGCAGCATGTATGCCTGGCGGGGAGGAAGGAACAAGCATGCCCATGGACATGTCTCATCTTCCAAACAGCTCAAGAGCTGGATTGAAGCCAGAAGCTCTAAAGTAGGTAAGCCAGCTTCAGAGACCAACAATACTGTGATTTATCTCCCTGGCAGACGGAGCTGGAGACACAGAAATATACTGGGTGATGCCACATGCGAAACTTTTTTTGTTTCCTGCATGCCAAATTGTTTCACCACTTTCTGTGACTTTCTGGCAATAACTAAGGTCAGCCACCTAGTTAAAAAAATGGGAAGCAGGTTATCAAGTATTTTAATGCTGAGCACTCACTGTAAGAGGGCAGCCTTAGAAGCAGAGTTAACCATTACTCCCTCTAAAGGCCCTCTGCATGTAACGCTGCTACACTGCCAGACTTTCCGGTTCCCTCAGTGCTGGCAAACAGTGTGCCAAACCTAAAACAAGGGGAAAATAACGTAGAGTTGGAAGTGCAAACAGCATTTTACACAATTATAAAGAAGCTGGAATACAGAAAAGATGAATCTAAGACTGCAGTGCTTATCACTGGCACCTTTAAGGCTATGCTCACGGGCAAAGGAAGGAGTGCGAAACAAGCTGGAGATCTATCTTAAACCTAGCTCTGGAAACACAGTTCACACTCTGAAAGTGTTTACAAAGAGGTGTGCAGCACAGCCACACATAACGCAAAGCCATTTTTAAAACACAGCTGCTCTTTTGCCAGTTATGCCCATCAGAGGCCAATATTCACCCAGACAGCATCAAAAAGCCAAGAGGGGCAGGTAAAAAATAAAGAACATACATTTTTTTTGTTTCTGATGAGACACTAGAAGTGCCTTTCTACAACACACATATAAATAAGTTATATCCTACCAGATCCGGCCACCGCAAGACTAGCAATATCCACAGAGCCACTCGAACCATCACAGAGTGCACGGCTTTCGCATGGCACAGCAGTTTTAAAACATGTTCTTCAGTTATATGACCTTTAACATATTCTAAGTAGAATTTTTAAAACTACCTCTCAATGCCTGATATTTCCTAAGCAACTTAGGAAATCAAGCTGGCATAATTTACCACCACTGAAGTATAAGATTTAAATTATTTTCTAAAGCTTACTAAGCCAGCTCCTTTTATACAGCTTGCCAAATGGAACAGCAGTGCTTTAACAATACAACTTTTCCCAAACACAATTTTTCCCTTTCTTTGGAGCAAAACAGTTATACTTGAGGTGAAAGTTGCTGCCTAGGTTCAGGCACCTTTTGAGAATCTGGCTTGATGAATGCATCTTGAATTCAGAAAAATTAATATGCCTTATCAAAATAAGCTAATTACAGGGATTACATTACTGCACACACCCCCATTTACTGGTTCTCAGCACTTACCATTTTTACTTTAAATCAAGATAATTTTGGTATTCAAACAAACAGGTTAATGGGCAGGCAAGATAAAAAAAGGCATTGCAATCAAAAGCCTCTATCTAAGTATTAGTACACACCTACGCATCATAATACAGTGAAATTACAGGTATGCCGGATCAGTAAAAGCTAAACGTAATAAAGAGTTGATGATTATCAAGAGGTGGAAACATAGTATTCCTCTGAAGATTTGAGACCCTTCTGCTAGATCCCAGTTTGGCTGCCTCACCATACAATGCCTCAATGATGCAGAGGGGACCCTTAAAACAAAACCAGAAAAGGAAAATGTCAAGGTAGCCACCTGTTTTGAAAAACTGTTACCATGTGTGAGGCATGCACTTGCCAAGGGAGTGGCAATATTTATTAGCTTTCCTGCACTAGCTAGTCCTGATACCACAATCAAGGCTCAAGAGTTAATGATTTCCCCCTGTGAAAACTCCAGTAAGCCAAGCTGCAGGGCTGGTCTCTGTCCTTGATCAACACTTGCAACCTGTTATGCATCCAGCCCTACAATATGACATGCAGAATCCCCCAGGTGAGACTTGGAGCACAAGGTCAGTATTTCATTTAAGTTTTGTTTTCCTTCTTGCTGCAGGGCTGGTCCCTTTAGCAAGCTCTGAAGGCTTGCATCGTATTACTTCCTCAAGGCTGTAACCATAACCAGCCGCTGGCAAGAGCCCAAGCAGCCTGCACTCACTGCACGGGCCACTAACCCTCAGCATCCCAAACCGCCACTGCCAGCATAACACCAACCTTCGGACCTATTTCCAGTGTCCTTTCTTTTGTAACCACAGCTCCATCACCTGAGGAAAGGACACAAAGAACCCATCCAAGCTGTGGGATTCCATCTTTTCAACGCCACGCCTTTGCCAAGAGCTTCTGTTGACCATTTATTTTCCCTTCTGAGCAGAAGGCTCTGTTTCTGAAGTGCTTTTAAGACAGATGCTTGTTTACGATTGGTGACCACTCACTTAAGAGCTGGGACCCCAAAGTGATTTTGGGCACCAATATGTCCTGTTCCAGAGACTGTGCACATCCATCCGTGAAATTTGGAAAAGCAATTAGTTTTATTTAGATTGAAACCTCCAGTTCCATGAGTGCCTGAAGCACTTCAAAATGCAGGTACAGGATGTGACATATCTAACCAGACTTGACTACTTAAAGACGAGGATTCTGCTTTTTGCTGTGAGCACACAGTGTTTGGGACTGACTCACAGGTGCTCAGCGACAGTGAATCCTACAGGCCAGAAATCTGCTCTGGAAAAACACTTTCAGACACTGATGAAGCTTAATTATTCTTCTACTCCCAAAGAGGTGTATAGAGAAGTCTCTGCCTATCTCTCTGAGAGTAGACCGAAGACAGCAGTTTGACACCACAGTGTTTGAACTTGAAAAGCTTATTGTGACTTGCTACTCAGCAAAATTAAAAAAAAAACACAACACAGGAAAGCTGCAGTCCCATCTAGCCCTTTGACTAGATGGGACTTCACCTCTTGTGAGGAACAAGGGCTGTACAGACAGACAGATGCACCTTCATCAAGATCAACAAGGGCATACTCTCTGGAATCAAGATGAAAACCTGAGATAAATACAAACACCGTAAGTGGGGTAGAAAAATATGTCCCCAGTGGGGCCATCTGAGGCAGGCTCCAAATTCCACTCTCCCATCATCACTTTACCAGACAGTTTTTACATCATCCCCCATTTTTGGTCTCCTCAGTCTATACCCACAACTCACACTAACCAAACCTTCTGGAGGTTTTACATCTGGTACTATCCAAGTGCAGAATGAGGCCAAATCACAGGATGTACTAGCAACAAGGGAACTCCTCCACACAATCTGGCTCAAGCGTCCTGGTCAATGATTCAAGACATAATTACAAAGTAGTTCATTCACCATATGTACAGAGAGGCAAAACAGGAGAGAAAATGCTGAATGTGTATTGAAGGCTTGAAATTACTATAATTAGCTGATAAATTGCAATGGTTTTATCTCATTCATGCATTTTAAAGGATTTACCATCTGTGTACAGTCAGATTCAGACCCTGGAAAAGCCCTTGCCATACGTAAAGGGTCTGTGGTATCTATTTAAACATGTTTCCAGGTTTGTGATGTCTTACAATGAAACTGATAGAGCAAAACCAACTACAGCAGTCAGCTGGGACAAAACCAAATAAAAGTTACCTGAAAGTGTTAGCAAGCTACAATCAAGTGTCTCACTGTAAACCCAAAGTGCGGTAAAAAGTAGCTACAACTCTTACTAGCTGTCGTACGAAGAACGAGGAGAACACTGCCACTTGGTGGAAAAGGAGGATAGGAAACATTTGTAACTGCTCCAGGTAAAACTACTTTTAAAACGATGTTCCATCTCCCCCCGTCCCGAGTGAATTTCTTAACAGCATGGCTAGTACAACTCCATCAGTGCCCCACAGAATGCCACATAGCAACCTGCCTGCTCCATTACCAGCCCAGCACTGGGCTGCCCAGCGGTACACTGCATAGCGAAGGTGTGCTTTTATCTCTCCCCCAAATGCCAGCTGGCTATTTTAGCTAGAATGAAAAAAAACCCCAAGAGGCCAGAGGAGGCTATTCCCTTCTTTCACTAATGTATGAAGACATCTATTAAGGATGACATGAAAGTCTGAAACTGCTATAGTTCAGCTCTGCCTCCCTCCTGTTCTCAAATCCTCACCTTTCATGGCATGCTAGGATGGCAGGAATTGAATTTTACTTTTTTTTTTTAATTTATTTTTAACTCTAATTTACATTTTCAGTTCTTGCAGAGTATATGCAAGATACAAAATGCTTTTAATGCATTGCTTCCCCACTGAAGCTGAAACACTGCTCCGTGGCCATTTGCAGATCTTCTTCAAAAAGTCAAAATGCACCCAGACAGTGGCGCACAGAACTCGCTGAAATGAAGATGCATTTTAAACAAGCCAACACGAAACATCAGCAACATATTAAAGCAGTAGCCACAGAATTCAGTGGTAAGATTTCCGTAATGCATTACACAGACAAGAGCTACTATAGTCCGATTTCATTCTTTCTCTCTTTGCCAGATCTTTTCTCCATTGCCCTGCAGTCCCAGAGCCCTTTTAGAGGAGACAGAAATGCATACAACTGCAACAGGGCCCGACTACAGAGGCTGTGGTGATGTACGCCAAATTTCTCTTTCAAAGAAATCTCATCTATTCTTCTTTCACAGTACACATTTGAATCCAGCAGTTTTTACAGAAACATCTTGCTAGCATGCTTACCAGCCACAACAGCAAAAATGCAGAAGTAGAAAAATCATTAAAGTGAGAGATTACCTTTTTGTCTCTTCCAATTTATTTTTCTTGCAACAAGGAAAGGAGACAATACATTCCATTGCCAAAGTGCCTCCTACCTGTATGCCAAAGGCATTAATGTAAGACTTCACCAGCTGCAATACAGCTGCCAAGATTTTCGCCTGCGTATCACCACAAACCCATAAAAATATTGTGGAAACTGGAAGAAGGAGCCGCTATAAAACTAATTTAAGCAGAATAGCTAGACACATTAATTTCCCTTCATCCTGTCCTATCAAAGCCCTAAGCCAATTCAAATGCTCTACGTAATTTCAGTTTGCAGCACAGTCCTCTGATTTCCTTAGCTGAGCTTAGAGACTGTTGGCATCCTTGAGGAAGCTACTGGATAAAACAAAGGCTCTTGCAATTGCCATTCACTTGGTATCCCACAAGGCTGCTTATATTGCACGAGGAACTGAACCAGCATAAAAATTTGAGCCCAGTTCTCTACAAAGTTTCAAATGGATTTGGTCTTTTGTCTGTCTTCCAGCTTTTAGCCTGATGCATGTGTCTATGTGCTGTTAAACACCTGCTGTTCAACAGAAACAAGATGTAATCCCAATATAAACATCACTTCAACTATTTATAACAGCTGTCATCTGGGGGTGTTATTTCACTTTCTTAATTTTCAATCAACCTTTAAAGAACTGCTTCATTCAGAAGGACAGAAAGAGAGTTGGAGACAACTGAATTGATTTTGACACATTTCATAACACCCAGGAGCATATGAACATTTATTCATTAAGTTATTCTAAACAAAGAAAGTATTGCAACTAACACAGGTCCTAAGAGAATTCTGTACTGAATACTACATCTCCCAGATCACTGCAAAACAGGTGAGATGCTGTCAGAAAACCTCCCTCAGATCTAATGCACAAGATGACCGAGTTCATGAATGCAGATCTCGATCGTGACTCAGCCCATAGCCTAACTGGTTGACTACTTTTGGCAGAAGCCAGAACTAAAGTTAAAAAAAAAAAACAAAACACGTTACAACTACAAAAAGGAAAGTATGAAACTAGCTACGGAAGATCACAAACGAACACCAAGCCATGCTGTTAAGACTTACTCCTCTTGTACTAAACTTCCCCCCCCACCACCATACCACACTTTCAAATACCTTTAGGTCACCAGCCTCAGGTTTTTCAGTCTCTGAATCGTCATCTTCCTACAAGACAAGAATTTACAGGATTAAGCTTAAAGAGCAGGCTTGGCAAGTAACTGCACTTACAGCAAAGGGCTCGCATTCAGCAGCCCAGCAGTAGTCCGAGACCCTTTCCACAGGAGGTAGTTTCACCCCACCCACTCATGACCAGAAACCAAGTCCTACATCAGGGAAAGGGGTTTGTTTGGTTTTGGTGTTTTTGGTTTTTTTTTTTCTTTAGGCAAAAGCATTACTCAGTAGCAGAAGTCCCCTGTAAAACTCATGCAGCTCCTGAATGCTCAGAACTAGACAACATGAAGCAACAGATCTGGGGTAAAAAAAGCATTTGTCGTTTGATAATTGTCTCTTCCAGCTGGCAACGGGCTTTTTGCACTTACTCCCATTTAGCAGTACTCACAGAAAAAGCAGCATTTGCAAGACCTATTACACTCCCAAGCATACATCAGCAGCACACACAGGACAGACAGCTGGCCTGCCATCCAACCAAACATGCAGGCTTGGTGAGGGTCTGGCCTAGCACCAAGTTCCAAGGATCCGGTGATGCCAGCAGACACCGCATCTTTCTTATTTGTGTAGCGCTCTCGTAGCCTCGTTGGTAGATGATGTGAACTTGCACAGAAGGGAACCACTGACAAACGTCACTGTTTTAAGTAATAGACTCCATTCATGTTTTACGCAGAAATGTGGTTTTGACCCAGAAAGAAACCAAAGCACTGGGCAAATTTTAAGCCCTGTGAGAGCTTAAAACACTCAACTCAGCCTTTGGCAAAATTTGTCATTACGTGAGAAGTAAGCCCCAGCTTTGGTCCCAACTGGTAGGTAAGCCTACTGTTCCACTGCCCTAAGAGCTACTTCACCGGGGGTCTCACAGTTACCTATGTTTCTAGACATAGACACATACTCTGGGTTCAAAACAAGTTTGAGGAGCAGAAAATGTTTTTCATGCTCACACAACTCAGCAGAATGTTTTTTTCCTCCAAACTTTGCCACAAATTTCAACTTTGGCCCCAAAACAAGAACTTGGTGTTTCAGCTTCAAAAGGGAAAACAAAAAAGTGAGATGATTACATGCAACTGAAAGGAAGAGTTTACAACAAAATGCCCACCTCAGAGTATTAGCACAGGAGCAAAATCTGGCAAGGCAAGCTAGAGATTGACCACACAATAATGTCAGTAAGTTTAAGTTGCCTGAATTAATATGCCTATCCTGCAGAAGTGAGACATCAGATTCCTTCACTTCAGCTACTCTCCAGCTTACCTTTCTGAAAGGTGTACATATGCCAATAATTCAGTCTTTACTGTCAAAGTTTAGTAACAGTAAGTTTTTAACTAGCAAAGAACCATAGTACCAAGTAACTTGGCATTTATCACAAATGAGGTTCCTCTCCCCTCCAAGTCCCACCTACATTATAAAGATAATTAATTTTCAACAAAGCAACAATGGGTCGAATCATCCATGTTATAGACAGGTAACTGAAACAGCTCCCCAGACCTTCTAAACTAGCAGGGGATATCATTGAAACATCATCAACAAACAAAGAAGCATTATTGAGAACCACCTTTGGAAAAAAACAAAACAAAACACCACAACCAGAGACTTTTCAGTCACTGTTAAGGTAGATAATATAAGCACAGAGTTGTTTAGATAAAAACCCAGCACAAGTCGAGTCCAACTCACACTGCATTCTAAAAACAACTCATAACCAGTATAAGCTACTAGCACAAGCAGTATCAAGGAAGCTCTCGATTCTGATCAAAGAATACTTAATGCAAAAAAACTCAAGCATTGCTCTCCTTCAACAAGACTGGAGAGAAGGTACCCTGTGTACATCCATTCTATAACCACAAATATATGCAGGATCTGCTGGCTGACATCAGAGTGACTCGATTGCCATTACTTGAACAGCAACCTGTACCTCCCAGATGACGAACAGCTGCAACCTGCACTGAAAATTGTGCACACAATAAAGATTACTCCATTTACTTGCCCATTTGCCAATGCTAACTAAACACAGCTGATCTTGACAAGCACCTGTATCACACCTACCACTTCCTTTGAACTAAAGAGATCTCACTGAAGGAGGGTCTAGAAGTTTTGGATATAAAAAGAAGAATCAGTAAAGCTGTAAAGAAGCTTCACTACTTTGCTAAGCAAGATGCCAGGGGCAGACCCTGAATGCTACTGCTTGCACCTTTTCCAGTATAGCAACGGGACAAAACCAAAAGCAAGAACAAGAGCGACCAATCTCTTGTCTGCTACTTGGGAAAACAGATGGCAGACACAGCGAGTGTCTCATAAGAGACTGATCTCACGCATACAAAGTAGATTTCAGTGAGGAAAGGTTATAGTAACACAGCCCTGTTTTTCTGGCTACGTGGTAGAGGAAAAGACTGGAACACGGACAAGGTAAGACATTCTTAATATGGTGGTAAGCAAAAAGTTGAGGAGGTAAAAAGGAGACACCCCACCCCACCCCAGATTATTGTTTGGCTCCTACAGACACATGACAGGATTATACGCCCTTTTGTGTGTTACAGCTGCACCCACAGGTAGTGAGCTACATGCCCTGTCTCACAAAGCATCAGTTATCTCAGTATCTAGGTGGTTATGCACAGGCCATGCACCTATGACAAGCAAAAGCCACTCACGTCTAGACAGGACACTGTTACATCAAGATAACCTGATGTTGCGGGTGGGTTGAGTTATACACAAAAGAATAATTTAAGACATCGCAGAACTTTATTCTTTTTAATCCTTCAGCTGACCATGCGACAGTGTGTTCCTCTTACAAGGTTCTCATATCTCATGTCAGCTATGCTTAAAGAATAATTTTCATTTGGTGTGGTGTTGACTTGCGATGGCCTTTTTCCCCGTAAAAGGTGTCAAATGGCATCAACACAGTTAGCAACAAGCAACACGAGCTGTGCCAGGCTGCTGACGGGTTTCAAGGCAAACGCTTTTGAATCAAAAACAAAGTGCACAGAAGCATTTAGAAAGTGCTGAAACCCACACCAGGAGTCAGATACTCTGGGTTCCACCATGGGTTGCCACTTGGGAGCATTCTTTGGAGGGAGAAAACCCTCTGCGACACGTGGAAGGGCTCAGGGCAAGCTCCTGGAGCAGAAAGGTACTTACTGACTGCCTGCTGTTCTCATCGTCCTCCTCTTCATAGCCCTCCTCGTCCCCATCCAGGCGGGTGAAGTCGTCATCTCCGTACCCAACCGAGACCAGGCCTCCTTTCTCTCCTAAGGAGGAAGGGAAAAGGAAAACCATGAGGAAAGGGGAGATGGCAATGAGCCGGGCCTACCCCTGGCGGAGGAGAGGGCGGCGGGCCGGGCCGGGGGCTCCCCTGCGCCGCCCGCTACCACCCCCGCCCTCACCCGCGGCCGCTCCCCCATCGCTTCCCGCCGTCCCAGCTTCGCTGTCCGACTCCGGGTCTGAATCCTCAGCGTAAACTGCCAGCGAGGAGAGAACGCTACGCTTCGCCGCCGCCATCTTCCGCCTCCGCCACAGCGGCTTCCGGCGCGCGGAGATGGCGCGCCCCGCGCAGTCGCCATGGCAACGGCGCCCCTCTTCCGCCTTGGGCGGCTCGCGCTGCGGCGGGAGGGCTCCGGCGGCCGCTCGCGGCGCGAAGGGAGAGACCGCTCAGCGAGGCGGAGCGGGATTCCTATGGAGGAGGGATAAAAGGCGCCCGGACCGCTGAGAGCGGCGGCTGCCCCTTTAAGATTGCTTACGACGTCATCGCGCGGCGCCGCGACAGCACCTGCCGGGCCCTGACCAAGTGCGAGAGGGTGGGGGCCGCGGGCGGAGGGGTACGGCTGTGGCGCACTGCTGTGGCGCGACGGCGCTGAGGGGCGGAAGGATACAACTCCCCCAGCCGCGGCGGCTGGGCCGGTCGGGGCGCAGCGTGGCCCCAGCCCAGAGGCCGCGCCCGTGCCCCATGGGGACGCCTTAGGGCGGGGGGGTTGTCCCAGAATAAATAATATTGGCCCCCCTTCCCGTGAGGGGCCTGGGGGGCGCCCCTGGGGGAGGCCCCAAGGAAGGGGGCGCGTGGCAGGGCAGCCGTGGGCGAGGTTGCGAAGGCAGCGACCAGGCGGGGAGGCCGCGGCCGGAGGCGGGTGGCGGCGTTCGGGTTTAGCGGTGGTTCCTGTCACCTTCCGTAGCTTCTCTACGATGAGCGGCGAGGGTCCCCCGGGCCTGGAGGGCAGGGTCCGGAAAGCACTGCGAAAGGTCTTCGGGTTTGAGTCCTTCAAGACTTCCCTGCAGGAAAGCGCGACCATGACTGTGGCGAGAGGTGAGACTCAGCATCGGACAGATGGGAAGCACATCTGGTTTTCCATCTTCCTGCAGGGGTGATGCTGCAGGAGTTGGTATCGCGCCTTTTTTGAGGAGTTGTATCACCTGGACTAGGCAGGACTGCGTGGCGCTGCTCTTGAGATCGGTTCAGTGGCACAGGAGCACGAGCACGTGCTGCACACAAGCTCTCTGAGCACGGCTTTGCCCTGCCTGTGCCTTGCACTGGTTCTGTAATGCTGCTATTGCATCGACCAGGAAATAAGAAATGCTAAAGTGCAGTGTTGCCGTTATCTCCTTTGGAGGTGTCTGCAGGCACGTTTATGGTCAGATGAGGGCAAAACTGGTTACATTTATACGTTTTCAGAGTAAACCTGTCCTTGTGTTAAAGATGATGCTGGTAGAAGGCTTCATTTCCTAGGGTAGTTTGTGTCTGTTCTCCAAATCATGCGACCATTATCAGAAACAAGATTTTGCTGGTGTTATATCCACCACCATACCGCTGTTGGTCGCACAGGCAGCTCACACCTACAAGCTCCCAATTGTCACTGCCCTGGCAGGTCTCACAATGTGAATCAGAACAGTGTCAAACTCGGCACTCGCGATATAATTAATTTTCATATATCGCCAGCAGCTATTAACGATGGACCGGCCAAAAGCAGTGCTCTGTCAGCAGGGTGTCTCCACCTGTTAGCATTGCGTGCACTGGCATCTCCCTGACTTGAAGTGGATACCATCTAGTGCAGTGACAGTTACTAACTGCATGATAATATCTATGTGGTTTTGATTTCCAGCCCTTATTTCTTATGAGGTACCTTTCTGGGATAAGCTTTAAAAGGATGTGGTAAAGATCTGTCATGGGGCTGGTAATTTGGTAACTGGGTGTCTGTAAAATGAGTGGAAGCAGCTCATCTGGACAAAAATTAGTGTGAATAACTTTGCTTTATCTTGGTTTCTGTGTATCTTCTGGTACTTTTGTAAGGCTGTTTCTCAATGTTTACAAAGCAATCAGAGACACTTTGAAGGAATCCATTGCAGGTATGCTTTCAGAAGCTAAAAATGAAGTTTCTTTGGTATGCCACACAGTGCACACACATACACGCTGTTTCTCACAAATTACAAGCCTTTCTGCCCACCCCTCCAGTCAGAGCCCTGGGAACTCACCACCATTCAGTAGCTTTGAGCTTTCTTCTGTTGTCTTTGCAGGGGAGAAGGATGTCTTTGTATGCATGCCCACAGGGGCAGGGAAATCCCTGTGCTACCAGCTTCCTGCAGTTCTGGCAGTGGGCATCACCATTGTCATTTCACCTCTGATTGCACTGATTCAGGTAACTGTCTCCTGTTGGCTGTGGAAAAGCAGTCAGTGAAGGGGGTTGGGAGACTCTGGAGACACAGCTGCCTCTTGTTTTTCTGTCCACGAGTCTCTGCTGTTGGCCTGCCTCTGGATTCTCTTGATGTCTCCATGTGTTTTTCCTACCCTGGTGATAGGTGAAGAGACTGCAGTTAGCTGCAGAGCAGAGTAAGTCTGGTAGGATGCTATGCAGTTCTCTAAAAGGATGTTTTCCTTCTTTAACAATTAACCTTGCGGTTTTTATAACTGAGCCTTTCTCCAGGTACTGCAGTTGTCTCTTACCTCCAGCGTGCTATACAGAGGCAACAAAGCAGAGTACCTTAAACAGAACATACTGGATCTTTCCCCAGAATAAACCTGCCATTTTACCTATAGAGTAATAACTGCCGGAGTGATGAAGTTGCCTTCAAAGGCATAATTTGTGCTGCATCAGAATGTCTTTTTGTTGCAGTCAGTCTTTCTGTCATGGGAAGAAGCTGGTTTAGCAGACCTGCTCCCTGAGCTTTCATCTGTGAGACTTTTTTTTCTGTACTTTGCCTTTTCTAATGTTTCATCACCTGTTGGGAGAAACACTTCCCTGTAAGAGCAGCTGTAGCATTGCTTAGACTTCTGTAAAGCATTTGATTAGCACTGCATGGTATCTGGTGTTGTAGACTGCTGTTTCGGGTTTTGGGTTTTGTGGATTTTTAACTCCTTTACAGTCTCAATGTAATATGTGTTAACAGTTAAGAGCAGGCATGGTAATACATCTCAGGAAGGTGTTCTAAATAGTGATTATTTTCCAAGTGTGAGGATTTCTGATTAAGCTCCAGCACAGACAATGTTTTATCAGTGAAATGGAAGTTACAAAGAATTACCATCAGTAAGATTTGGAGGTGAAGCAGAATGTGTCAGAGTTACAAATAGGTTGAGAATGGGCTCAGTGAGTCCTAGGAAACAGAGCTGGAGTGAACCTTCAGAGGTCTTCTCATCAAGCCCTGAGACGGGGTGGCTATGCCTGGAATGATCGTGGTGTATTTCATTGTAGCTGAACTTGAAGAACTTGGTCTGTGTAGTTTATTGTAGGGAAGGTTGAGAGTTGACTTCGTGAATTAAAACAGTGGGTATTAAATCAATCATTGAAACCAGATATTGAGTGAAATAATTACATCTGTTTCTCAGAACTATTCATATCTTCCGAAAAGTTATATGCTAGTCAAGTGCAAGTGAACAGCTGTGTGTAGGCATAGGGAGGTGAATTGGTTCGTTCAGTGTTCATCTGGATATGATGCTGTGTTTTCTTCTTGGTTTTCATGGCATCATTCTCATCCAGACTTGGTTCTTTTGCGGTGGTGATTTGCATGACCCTTGTATTTCATCCTATCTCAGCTGTGTTTATAACATCCTTTAATTATTTTGGAATGAAATGCACTTTGCTGCTGTTGGGTGGTAGTATTCATTTTCCATCTGTGACAACTTGATAGCATAAATACTGAGATGCATTGGTGGGTTGTTTCAGCTCACTGTGGCTACAAAAAGTTATTTTGCACAGATCCCTGCTGGTGTTCCCTAGCAGCAAAAAGACTGTCCTAAAGTGAATGGATGCACAAAAATGAAGTTGGGTGCAAGAGCTGGACAGATATGCTCACAGTCGAAAATAACAACATCTAGAGTTGAAGATGTAAATACCCAGACTGTAGGTATATGTTGTGCTGAGACGCAGTCCTGGAGGTGCAAGTTGGGGCCTCACCTGGATCTCCCTAGTAGCCTTTCTTGGTGGTGGTGACTTTCTTTTATTTCCTTTCCTTTTCATTTAATTTTGTGTTTGCTCTAGGATCAAGTGGATCACTTGCTGGCTCTGAAAATCAAAGCCTGCTCTCTGAACTCCAAGCTTTCTGCCCAGGAAAAGAAGACCATCCTGGCTGACTTAGCAAGTGAGAAGCCCCAAGTAAAGCTCCTGTACATCACCCCAGAGATGGCAGCCGCCTCTTCCTTCCAACCTACGCTGAACTCTCTGCTGTCCCGAAACCTCTTGTCCTACCTGATAATCGATGAAGCGCACTGTGTTTCCCAGTGGGGACACGATTTCCGACCTGACTACCTACGGCTGGGCACCTTGCGCACTCACATACCCAATACGCCCTGCGTTGCTTTGACTGCCACTGCCACCAAGGAGGTCCAGGAGGACATTGTGGCAGCGCTCAAGCTAAAGCAGCCGCTTTCTACATTTAAGACTCCTTGCTTCAGATCTAACTTGTTCTATGATGTGCAGTTCAAAGAGCTCTTGACTGATCCATACACCAACTTGAAGGATTTCTGTCTGAAGGCGCTTGAAGTGAAGGATACCACTGGGGTAGGTTTTACATTTAAGGAAGAAAGCTAAACGGAACAAAGGCTACCTTAATGGTCACTGACCTCCCAGTGGTTGGTATGGCCCTGACCAGTCTGTGGCAGGGAAGGAGGAAGTCTCTGGAAGGAAAGCTTGTATATTTTCTAGTTCCTCTAAAAGTGCTCACATATGTTTTTTAGTTCCTTTAAAACGGGTAGAATGTGAAGGCTGCATTCCTTTCAGAGGTGCCCTCAGGAAGGGGTTGGTCTAAAAGAAAATTGATTAGGAGGAACATGTGACTAGCACTTCTGTCTTGGTTTGTCATGTGCCAGGTTATCATTGGATGGATTGTGTTCTGTTCGTCTAGCATGGTGAGGATGAACAGAAGCATTTGGAAGTGTTGTGTTGACTTTCCTGCTCTAACACTAATTCCCAACATAACTCTCAGGAACTCAGTTACAGCCTGTGCACCTGAGTTTATTTGTATGGCAGAGGGAGACTGCGTCTTGCCTTGTGTTCACTGGGAGAGGACTGGGGGACTGTAGTTGGTGGATGTTGGGCCTTGTAGGACGTATCTTTCAATTGTCGGGGAACTGGCTTGTAGAAGACATGATCTTTAGGCATCCCTCCTGTCCCCACCATGCTAATGACTGCAGCTTTGTTGTCTGGCTTCAGACAGCATCATGGACTTTCTCTCCTGTCTGCCCAGGTGTACTCTGGCTGTGGCATTGTGTACTGCAGGATGAGGGATGTGTGTGACCAGCTGGCTATTGAATTGAGCTACCGAGGAGTGAAAGCCAAGGCATATCACGCAGGTACTGGAAGCTCCATCTGCATCTCTCAGTAGCTGGTAGAACTGAACTGTACCACCTTTAAGGCCTGGGTTGGGGCTACCTAGAAAACAGCTTTGTAGGCATGGTCTGCAGTGTCTCTGATGCTCACATGTCAGGTCTGTGAGGTAAGCGCAGAGCCTTCAATGGAATGGTATTCCCTTTGCTCCAGAACTGTTGGTTTTGTTGGATCTTGTACGGCCTAAATATAACTGCTTTTATCCCAGGAGGGAACTGAATTTTTCTCTTTGGAATAGAAACAGCAGCTGCTGACTTCTGCTTGATCGCAAGCCAGTTTAAACATGGGCAAAGAGGAGTGTGTACACCAGTCACTTTTAGTGAGGGGGTTGGCTCAAAGTGGGGGAATGGAGGAGGAAGAAAATCCTCTTGTTACTTTTTTTCTTTTCTTTTTCCTTTTTAATTTTTTTCTTGTTGTTTCCTTCTTTTTCCCTTCCCAGGACTCAAGGCAGCTGACAGGACTTCAGTCCAGAATGAATGGATGGAGGAGAAGATTCCTGTTATTGTTGCAACCATCAGTTTTGGAATGGGAGTAGACAAAGCAAATGTCAGGTGTGTGTGAGTGTTTTGCGCCACCGGAGACTGAAACCTGAGCAGTGGGAAGGGAAAGCCTCAGTCTCGCTGTCACCTGATACATCTGATTCAGATGCCTGATGAACACTTGGTAAAACCCACAAAAACAGAGCTGGAGGGTTTTTAGCTTAGAAGCAGCAAAAACAAACCTGGAAGGGTTTTGTAAAGAAATTAAAAATGAGGCACCAGAGCTCCTCTTTGCCAGTCATCTTCAAAACCAAGAAAATGGGAGGAATGCTTGGGTTTTGCCACACCCTCTAGGGTTTCAAAAAGAGCCATCTCAATGCAATCACAGCTGTCCCTTTCACTTCTCTTAGTGTAATAGTTGCTGTTAAAAAGCGGTGGGAAGAAAATCTGCACCTAAAATTATTCATATACCCTTGACTAAAATAGTCAGAGCCAGCTTTTTTTAGAGATCTCCTTTTGCAATGCAATGGGGGAAAAAAACAGCAGTTCACGAATGGCAATAACCGTATAAAAAAAATACAGCTATAGTCCAAGGACTGAAACTTTCCAGATGGTTTCAGTTGCTGTTCCTCTGGGACTTCTGTCACCGTAATTGCTCTGTGTTGTTAGAATTCTTGCATAGCAGTATAGCTGTGCTGAGTTAGTATTGTGAACTGTGATCACTTAGTAGAGGGGTAACTCGGGTACAGCTCACACAGCACCCCACACAGACCTGATCTTCACTCTAAAATCTGCATAAAGCAATTGCTGTGAACACTGTGGGAGGGGGGCAGGGCATCACTGAGACAACCATGAGTTCACAGCTGTGCCATGCTTCTGTCTGTGTCACTGTGCTGCCACATAACAGGACCTCATAGCAGAGACAGCCTATTTTACTGCTTGATGCATGCTACCCAACAGAGAACTGAGGAGTCTGCTAGGATAGTAGCATGCATTAATTAATTAAGCCACTCTGCCCTGTGCAGTACAGTGGTCATTCAAAAACGCAAAGATTAACTCAAATGCAGTGGGCTGACTGAAAGTGAAATATAGCTGAAACATGCTTGTAATCTGGTTAGTTTCCAGTGGAGTTAAAATTCCTCTTTACAGTATGTTTTTAAATAGTTTAAAAGGACATTATATCCAAGCCAAGGCAACAAGGTACTGCTGCTTAGCCTTTGCTTTATGCAGCAGAATTCCAAGTATTTATGCATATGTTATCAAGTAAGATCAGGCATGACAACTTCTAGAGGTGACTTTTCTGGATAGGAGGAAAAACAGAGGCGTTGTCTCTCTTTCTGATGGAATCTGCTCCTCTCCACTGTTAATTCGGTTTTGCTTGAGAATATTTATCAATTCATTCAGTAGACTTCCTGGTGGTGATTAAATGTGTAGATGCTTCCTGCCTGGCCTGTTCTTGGAGTGTTTGTGTGTGAAGAAAAATGGTTGCCTGCTTTTGTTATTTAATCTTTTTCCACACCCATATGCATCATATGCCTCTCAGACATGCTGGTTTTGAGGCAGACTGGTATGTAAAATATTGGCAGTGTTACTGTACTGTAAAATCCTCTCAACACAGCTATCAGCTGAACTGCTGAATAGTCAGGTACAAGCAGGTTTAAAGTGGTCTGGCATTGGAGTGTTGAAAACCTTCCTTCAGAGATTACATAAAGCTTAATAATGATTCTATAGTCATATTTGCTGGCTCGGAAGGGTGTCCTCATCTACAAGCGAGCTTGGTGAGACAGAATTTCCCACGCAGACTTTGTTGGCAAAGAAGTGTCTTTTTAAAATAGTGTCTTTCATAATGTGTGCTGTAATGTTCAAATTGTGTTCCACAAAATAAATAGGACTTTTTTTTATTAATGCTGTATTTTATAGTAAAATCTTCCAAACTCCTTGAATGAATGTCCTTATTCTCAGTCTTCATAGCTGCACAGCTGTATGCACATTTAGGATATTCATGTGCCCATTTTTTTCCATCCATTCAGAGTGATATACTCCTCACATGTTGTTCAGGTGCATTTATTTTCTTACCACTCTGCTGCTTTCCTTGCATCTCGTGTCTTAAAAGGACTTAAATCTCTGTGCAAAATTCTTTGCTCTGCTAAATCCTCTGTCTTTTATGCTTTTGCTGCCCTATTTTTTACTGTTGTTGGTGTTCACAGACAACACAATTGTGTATGCAGCGATCTGAGAAACCTGGAGCTCTATGTTTCCTGTTGTCTTACCCCATGCAGATTTGTTGCCCATTGGAATATTGCTAAGTCAATGGCTGGGTATTACCAAGAGTCCGGCAGAGCTGGGAGAGATGGGAAGCCATCCCGCTGCCGCCTCTATTACTCCAGGAATGACCGGGATCAAGTCAGCTTCCTGATTAAGAAGGAGCTCTCTAACATCCAGGTAAGATCTGCAGAATAGTATCCACATACCTAGATGTGCTGCCTTTGCTCTGATCTGATTTACCTGCAGTAACCTCTGAATATGCGAAGATGACATGAGTTTTTCTGGGTCTAGAGCTGTCCATAGCCCTGTTTCAAGGCACAGCAGAAGAGGATGAAGCAGGAAGGGAAAGGGCTGCCAGCTCCAGCTCTGTTAGAGAGTCATGGGTGAGCTGAAGTCTGGAGCAGAGACAGGGTGCTGTCTGTGCCTGTTTGCCATATTGATCAGAAGGGTTGGATTTGGTCATTGCTAGAGTTACTCTATCTGCTTATATTTAAATTGAAGACTATAATTCTTGTCCCTGTCTACTTTCAGGAAAAAAAAGGCACCTTAAAAGAATCTGACAAATCTGTGATGACAGCTTTTGACGCCATTGTGAACTTCTGTGAGGAGCTGGGGTGAGTGCATTTCTTTCAAACACTGTTTAATGTTGGGGAAACCATGCCCTGTCCAAGACACTGTTATGGCTGAGATCTTGGATGTTCAGGAAAAAGAAAATACTGAATGAGTTGCATGATACTTTGATGTCTGGACTGAGGAAGGTGTCCCAAAGACATCTCTCACTCACTCCTACCTCTGAGTTAACTGAGATGTTGGTCTTGGAACCTGACCGAGTGACACAGTGATTTTAAACTACAACTCCTGTGGCTATGAGTTTTACTATGTTCTGTCTTTGATGATGGGTTGCTTTAGTTGCATTTGCTTTTGTTTTGCCTCCTGCCTCTTCACTACGTAATCCCTCTTCTAAGGAGACAGCCTAATCAGCATGGGATGGGAGCATTTAGTTTCAATGTTTCTCTAAATCTCAGGGGCTCCACTCTACAAAGTACTAGATATTGATGATTCTTGCTGACCTTAGAAGGACCTGATGGTGCTTAGAATGTTTCAGACACAGGCCCAAATTATGGATGTGTCCAATCTAAATGCAGACTAGCAACCACAATGTGCATTGTTCAGGTTTAGTTCATGACTTGTACAATTACAGCTTACTAATTGCTATTCTATGCTGGATAAGACATCAAAGCCATAATTTTGCGCCAGTAAGAGAGTAGTACATGTTCACTAACTGAAAATGGTCAACATGTGTCTTGCTTTCAAGTCTGCATCTTGTTTCATTTTTCACACCTGCGTCTAGGACAACCTTTTCAGTGCAAATGTAATGTGCTTCTTTTCTGAAGCCCTTGGTGAGCATGTTCTCTCTTGTAGTCATGTTTGGTAAACAAATCCTGGTTTTATGGGGTTGCTCTGGGAAAGTCTTGCTTGTACTGAAGTATGGCACAACACTGAGTGCTGGAGCACTTTTTTTGCCCAAAGTCAAGGTGATTCTGGGAAGTAGCTACTAGGAGGCTTCTTACTACAACAGTTTGATGCACTTGACTAAGGAGCTCTGCTTCTTCTGGTACATTACCAGCTTACAGCAAGAGTGGCCAGATGGCTGTTTGTGTCTGGGTTTTGTACAATCTGAGAGGCAGCTGTATCTATCTGGTTAGATGCTAACCTCAGAAAACCTTATCTTGGTATTTATTTCTTCTTGATTCTTAAGGTGATTATCAGTAGAGTTAGTCATGACAGTAATTTCTTGGAATTTTCACTAATGCCATACAAACTGGACTGGGATCACTGAACTAACCTTGCACAAGCCAGAAGCAGTCACAGGACATTCCAGGCTGGTGTCCCAGTGAGGGCATGAGTTAGGCTCCACGTTAGCCATCTTGCTGTAAAGAGCCTGACTGCTCTCTGAAGTGAGGACCTTCTCCAGACTTGCAGTGCAACACTGAGGCAATAACTAAGCAAAGACAGAGAGAAAAACATTCTCCTTTGCTCATATGAATACTAATAGAAATAAGATTTCACTGGATGTATAAAAGAGAGATTTCTGTAAAGGAATATCACTGACCTAATTAGTAATCACATATCCCATGCTTCTTTTTCCCTGCCCCAGCTTGGTTCATCCTTCCTACTGCATAACATGCCACATGCATCCCCAGAGTCACATATTGCAGCACTGCTGCCTGGCTTCCCTGCTCATAACTGCAGGGGACTAAGATGCTAGGTAAAGGAACACCATGTTCTGGTTTGTTTTTTTTACATTTTGAATTAATACAGTTCTATTCACTATCCAAACAGTGAAAGCAAACCTGAAACTCTGACCTTGCAAGGTTCTAAATAAGAACAAATAAAGACAGACTTGTATACTGGCAGGCAAGTTTTTGCATAGTATATTTAGGCTATTGTCCAAGTATGACAGGAGAACAATGGTATAAACTGCTTTTAGAGAGTGGGCTTAGATAGAAGTTTAGCGGGTCAGAGTTTCCTGTTGCCCATTTGCAAGATGGAAAAAACCCATGTAACTGTAGCAGCAGAAGACATCTTTATCAGCTTTAGGTGGTGGTTGACCATTTGCCACCTCTAACTGGTGGTTTTGCTTGAAGGATGAAAATCAGGTGGAGGTGAGTTAACTGGTATTTGGCTAGTTACGCAGTTCCTGAATACAGATAGCCTTACGTATTGGGTTTGCTGTGGGCTTGCAGAACAACTTGCTGGCATTGGTGCTTTGCTCTTGATGCAGGGAAGTTGCATGGGGAGAAATAACCACTCGGGGAGAGAAGATGAGAAAGCTTTCTATGAACAACACAATCAGGTTGTAGCTGGGCTGATCCTTGCTTAGCTGTAAGGCTCCAATTACTGCATCTCATCTTTGCTGTTTATGCACTGCTCTGTGCCCTGGAGATGAGCAGCAACCAAAGATGGCAGCAAACAGGAGGAGAGCAACAAAAACGAGACAGAAAGTGGCAATCACCACTAGCCCTCCAAGAGCCCAGTCACTTATTACAATCAGTCTCTTTAGGTCTTCCATAACTGAGGATGCCTCTCGCACTGATGACATGCTGGCTTCCGCCCTGCTGGAGGCAGACAAGAACAATATTAGATGTTGGTGTATCCCCTCTGTGCTCTGAGCCACAATCCCAAAACCAGCATAGGCACACAAGCTGTCTGTGCCTGCATGCATCCCCCTTCCAAAAGGGAGAGTCACCCTTCACAGAAGTGGGAGCATAAATCAGAAGAAAAAAAGACAGCTGAGGCCAGTTTCACAATGAGATTTACAGAGTTATAAAGAGGAAAGCTTCTGGCTTTACCAGACTTTGGCAGTTGAAATTTATTTTAATCATAGTTTATAAATATTTTTAATAATGTAATATAGCATCTCTCCCAGCATGTTCAGTATGAACCCTTCATCTGTCAACTGTACAGCCAGTACATGAAAGACAAGTGTTGATTGGGAGAATTTGCTTGATACCATTGGAAAGATCTCTAAAAGGGAGTTGGGGACTTCAACTCTGAGAACATGCTGGAGGTTAAATGAACACCTAAAAACAAACAACCCCACCAATAATAAGCAAAGATCTTCATGTACATCTTGTTGCTCCTGTAGGGCTTAGAATAGTCTAGTTATGTAAAAGAGGTTTGCCATTAATGGAGTTTGCTTTAGTAACGCTTTCTGTTACTCTGCAATAGAAGCATAAGTTTTTCTCCCATGAAGCATTTAAGTCCAGCAATAACTTAAACTGGGATTTCAGTGGGTTCTATGCACTTGCTTTTTTACTGATACTTTGCATAATGACTTGGCTATCAGCTTTCTAAAGAACATCCAGCATCTCTTGGCAAGCATCTTGTGGTTTTAGTAAAGCTTCCTTGCTTCTCAAGGGAAGGGATGGATTATTTCTCATACGCTCACAAATATGACTGTGTGGACATAATACAATAAAATATCTTTGTTATTTTTGAAAATTTGTTTGACTTGCTGCCCCTTATGTCCATGCCCTTAATACTGTAAGGAAGGGGATTAGTCATGTAAAATGTGTTTCATCCTCAGCAAGTCACGTTTGCCTAGAAGCACAAGCTCACACTTAGTTTGCTGAAGTTTTTGGTTTTTTCTCAGCAGCCAAATATATTCACTTCATGCTTTGTTTTCTGGAATGATGGCAGACCACCATGCCCAGTTGCTAACCAGCAGGCATACAATACATGAAAGCTGTTCTGGATAGCTGCCTTTGCCTTTAAAAAGGAGGCACCCTAGACAGTAATTCTGCAGACCCAAAGACTGTACACCCTAGAAAGTCCCTGTCTCTTCTGCTAAACACAGTTAATCTCCTGAATTAGGACCGCTGTATGCAGTTTTATAAATACCTGAAGCTGTTGTGTTTGTAGTAGGTATTCCTTCTGGTGCCCCCTCTGCACCTTCTCCAAGAGATCTTGACCTGTGGTGAGGGACCCCCTTACTGCACCTGGAGACTTGTAAAGCTAGCATGGAGGTTGCCTATTTGTACTGCAGTAAATGATTAACAAATTTACTGCAAAGGTGTGGCTAATCTAATCAAACACCTTGAGCTCAGTTAAAAAGACCTAGTTCAGCTGTCACTTGGACATTTTTTCTTTTCTATGGCTTTATGCACTCACACACCTGTTCCAGTGCTTGTAAAGGTCCAGTTTGTCCTCTGACTGGGGAAGGCTTCAGATTGTGATGGAGGGAAGAGGGCTTTGTTTCCTGGATTGTGACTGGATCTGTATTGTATGCTCCATTAGGTGACTGCCATATCTAAAATGAGACTGTGAACAAGACTGCCATCCAGTCCAAAATTTATCATGACAATTTAGTTGGATAAACTCATTACAGAGCCTTGCACTGCTGTTAGTTGCAATAAAACTGACTCCCTATTGCTTTTCTGACAGAAGACCAGAGGGATTGTGCTGGCGGGAGGGAAGGAAGAGAAGAGTGTGGTATATAAGACTGCATCTGTGTAAAAAGGAAACTTGTTTTTCACAAGCCAAGCAAATCACTTTGAAACCAGAGGGATGATGTTACAGAATAGAAGCTATTCCATTAAGTCATCAGTAGAACTTCAACCACTTCTGCTGGAGAGGCTGGCCTCACTGTCTCTTTTAGGTTCCTCAGGGAAAGAAACTATTTTAACACTTGATCATCAGGACTGACGTAATTATTCCCTTGCAATTCTTTCTAGGCTCACTCAGGCTTTCACAACATGTACAGAAGTTGCTGTGTTTGAAGCAGTCTCGCCTTAGTCTGTGCTCTTCTGAATCTCCCTCTGCTTTTTGAAACAGGGAGGATCCATCCTCACTAGTGCTTAGGGCATTCCAGGTCCCTTTATGCAGGTAATGATTGAAGCCTAAAACACAAAAGGTTTTGTGTGAGTCGTGAGCAGGGACCCAGAGACTGGAATGTTTCTAGTCAACAGAAACTGAAGGGCTGCAGTAAGCTTGGGATTTGCTGGGCATCTTTCAGGTCAACCTGATCTCTTGCATGCAAGAAGGCAGCAGACCCCACCAGCCCAGGCAAGCAGTTGGCATATCTAAATACCACGTAGAGGAACAGTCCAGCTGAGTGCAATGGTACAAAACATTACAAAGCAGAACATCAGGCCTGCGAGGCCCAGGCAAGTATGTAGAAATTGGTCCAGGGGCCTCTCCTCTACATGGTGGCTCCTCTGGAAAACCACCTGAATTCTCTAGAGAATTGCTTGGTTTTCTCTCCTTCTCTTTTTATTCTTTGTTTCTAATTCAGGAACTTAAAGTGACAGAGATAAGACGAGCCATTTCTCTTGTCCCCCTAGCTGGTATCTGTCAGTGGTTTAACTTCTAACACCACTGGGAAACGTGTATTTGTAGCGTTTTCTGTTGAGATAAGGGCTGGCAGCTTGTTCCTAGTGACATCAACCTGTCAGTCGTTGGTATGTTTCCAGCCTGCTGAGCTTCCTCCTGACCATTAGCGCAGACTGGTTCCATGCTGCTGAAGCATTTTTCAATGGGATTCTGTTAATTCCTGTAGCTGGCACTGTCTAGCACAAGCTAGGAAAAGAAAGTAAGCTCTGTTCTTCCACAGGTCTCGTGACTTAATTTAGATACAGAAACATTTGCTGAGTCTGTCTCCTGCAAAAGAGGTTCTGAGACTTCCTATGTGTCACCTTGATTGCCACTTGTTGATGTGTAACCGAAATGAGCAAAGACATATCTGACAGAAGGGTTAGCGTGCTGCATCTCTGAATGTTGGTTAGAGTAAATTGATGCCACGCTTGAACTTAACCTACACTAACATACCGGTCGGGAGTGAAAGCTTTGGGACCGTATCATGAAGGGCAGTGCTTTGTTAGTCTTAGCCTAACCGTGCATGCAGTAGCTTCTGTTGACAGTTCTCTCAAATATTTGAGGCAGGGGCTCAAATATTTGCTTTCTAAGGAGCATCCTCTTCTGCTGCTGGAAAGTTTTTCTTTTTATGATTTTATAAGTAACATTGGTAGTTTGAGGAACTTATTTTAAAATTATTTTTAGACTATTCTCTATGTCACTGGCTGCAGATACATTCCAAAGTACAGCAGTACAAAAATGCAAAAAACCTAGATCTAGTGTCTTTGAAAAATTGAAAGTGTATTAAATACTTGAGAAGCTACTGATGCAATGTGCTTTTTTAGGAATGTGGGTGCAGGCATCAGAGAAAAGAGGCTTCTTTAAAAAGTTTTCCTTTTTTTTTTGCCCCTTCTGAAGTGTGAAGAATATTTAAAAGCCCACTGTTAAGACTTGATGATTCTTTTCTCTCTAGCTAGATGTTGGCTCTGGTATATACGTGTGTAACCCCTTTGACTCTACACTTAGAAACTGGAATACAAAGGTAGAAGATGACTTAGCTATATGCATGTAATTCTTTATACATTCTCATAAAGGTGGCTGTTTTCACATTTGAGGCTTACAGAGTTAAGCGCAGTACGATGGTCTTCTATTTAGCTGTCCCAGTTATGAAAGTCATGGCCTGTGCCATAGCCTTTTACTTACATAAATCCCCTTCTGAAGTTCACTGAAGTGTAAACCAAACATACACAGCGACTGCAGCATGAAAAGGGGATTTATTTGCACTTGTTAACTTCAGCCATACAGCCCGTTCTTGGCTCTGCTTTGCCACAATGCCCGTTGTCAGCTGCTGCATGTATACCCTGAAGTGGCAGTTACCATACTCTGTGTCACTCCTCTGAAATGCCTTTGTGTATGCTATTAAACATACCTTAGGCATAATGTTTATGTCCACTAAAATAAACTGCACACAGTGCAGGGAGTCAGGCACACAGGTCCCTCAAGTAAGGACAGGGATTTGTCCATCTCCCATAACTTCCCATGCTCTGTAAGAACGATTCACCTACAACGAGCAGAACCATGCAGGAGGCGGGGAGGGAGCACGTTTAGCAGCACAATGATAAATCAAGCTGTAATATTAGTGAGTTTTTCCCTTTCGCCTTCATCTTTCTGTTTACAAAGGGTGGTATTGCACACGATGTGATTTTTCTCTTTGACAATTTCACGTCATTGTAACACTGCTGAAATAAAGCAGGGAGCATTTGTTGCAAGCTGTACGTGGAGCCTCAGCTGGCATGTCTGGATCAGAAGGTCCGTGACTTGTTGCTTTCAGCAGACATCTCAGCTAAACGTGTCTGTTGCAGGTGGCTTTTGAGAGAGCAGGTTTGGGCTTGAACCAAGGTGTACTGAGCATGTGGACCCCCTGGTGACGTCAGTGGCTTTTGCTAGCGCCCAGCACCATCCATCTGGATTAGCACTGGGAAGAGAGTGCCTAGCATGTGGCAGTGTATGCGTTCTCTGCTGTGGTGCATGGCTCCTGGCTCCGTGCTCACAAAGGGAGTCCTTGGCTGGCCCAGCTGCAGGGCTGTCATTGGGAAAGCGTGTCTGTTTTCTCAGCAGCACGTGTCTGTGCACCCCACCCCACCCCAGAAGAGGAAGACAGTGATGGTAAAGTAGCATTACCTTTCTGGTCACACCATGGAGCCCAGTAGTGGCTGTCACAGAAATAAGGAATTCCATACTGTGATTTCTGGTCCTCTGAGTCATATTAATTAATATTGTTATTGCCATTTTCAGGGAGCTAGTGTAGAAAGTCATTCCCATAGGACTGAATCATGATGTCCATGCACATCCTTGATAGCAGGTTGTTCACCTCTTGTTGCGTTTCATGAATGGGCAACTGGACGGACTTGGATCTTCCTTCGTCTGTGGTCAGGACGTCCGTCGCAGCTACAACAGCTGTAGCAGCAGCAGCTGCAAGCAATGATCATGAGCACCAGAACAGTAACTGGAAAGAGAAGCAAAGGGTATTGCTTCATGATATAGGAGCAATCACTGCAGAGTAACCCTTTGTCTCCTCCAAACTGTTTGGTGAGCAGCAGAATGAACAAAGCCTGGTTTCCTGCTAATTTTAATTCCCACCCACCCACCCATATCCCCACCTCCCTCCTCCTAAGTTCCTGCTCCCTTGTATTAGTTATCCATTTAATCTAGACAATCAGTACTGGATATTTAATGATCTTAAGAGCTATGTACCAAACCATGTGGGGGTATATCTTTACCTGTCTAATGAGCTGTTACTTGGAGATGACATGCAGTAACTAAGTAGAGCTATGTGCCTGGAAAAGATGAAGATCCAACTCTACCCATAGTTGTGTCAGAAGTAACTTGAGAGGATTTGCCAAGTCAAACTGGCAGTTATGTTTCTGAAGAGTGTGTGCAGTGTACTCTTTAATGAGGACAGATATTTGTGACTGGGTTGGCTTTACTCATTCTTCTGTATTTAGCTTGAAAAAATAGATACTTCAGATGGAGGGGTTTTGCACATAGATACCGCAAAGCAGTGGGCTGACTTACTGTTATTCTATGTTAGACATAATGGTTGGTGTTGGGAGGGATATTTTACTTTATCTGGAATAGAAACAGATGACATGTTTAATCCTGCAAAACACCTAAGAGTGTGTGAACATGCATGTCTCTGTTCCTGTGTTCCTTAAAAGCCTGGAGCTGGGCTGCCCGATTACCCGACCTGTGGGGAAGCAGCTATGGGTATGAAAACTATAAAGCAGCAGGTGTGTCTTTCTGAATTCCAGCCCAGGGAGGAGTGTCCAGGCTGGATACACACCCTTCCGTTTTGCTGCCAGCAAAGTGTACCTCTTTGTGGGGGGGAGGGCTGGCCTGCCTTCCTGCTTGTTTTCCCATTTTCTAAACAAGCCTCATCCCCCTTGATCAAGCAGCTTTTTCTTATTCCTTCCATGTTATCCCCACACGGAGCAGCAGGAAGGATCTTGCTGTTAACAGAGGAGAGTAAATAGGCTCACCTGAAGCATACTGGCTTCCACTCAACTAAGCACAGGAATGACACTCAGTGTCTCAGCTCTTCGGTGTCTTCTGTGGCAGTGAGACACCCTAATACCATTTGTCATAAACCATCTCCTATGCATCAAAACATTGCAACACCTCTGGGTTGGTTAAAATACTGCTGTTTAAACTAAAGCTTACATATGAGAGCTCTGGGGAAAGCTATACTGTTGCCTATCATGCTCTGCATGCATTGGAGATCCACACCGTGTATTAAAAAATTATATAGGAATTAAAGCCTCAGACCACAGCCTTCCACAGTTTTCCACAACTGCCACCACCACCAACCCACCAACAAAGACTGTGGAACATGCTGCCCCGGTAGAAGAAAAGAGACATTCTGACACCCTTTGCCTCCACTGATAAACTCACCAATAAACAGAAGAACCACACAAAAGGACACAATCTCCACCGGGTCAGCCTTGGGCAGTCTCTGGAGCTTAAGGAGAAACTTCTCACCAATGGTTTGCATTTCCTTCAGAAAGCCTTCAGAAGACATTCTGGCTCAACCTCTCCAGGCTTTACGCTGTAGAACCAAACAGAGAATAAACGTTTTCACTGACTAATGCTAGGAAGCTGCCAGCCTTCTTATAGAGCTGGTGATCACAAGGAAAACAAGTTTATCTGGTCTCAGTCCTTGTTCCCAGTAGCTAAGGTGGAGGACTGTTAATTGTCTACGTGTTCTGTGTTTTAATTTCAAAATCTGGGTTTAAGGGTGCTTTTGTCAGCTGCGCTGTTGAGTAAAGGCAAAATGGTACTTCTTCTAAAAGGACACTTACTACAGCAGGCACAGAGTTAGAACTGGACTGTGCCTGCCCTTGGCTTTCACCCAGTGAAAGCTGGTAGGTTTTTTACCCAGTTGTGCTAACTTGTCCTTCCAGAAGGAAATGCAGTTCTGACTTGACTTGAATTCCAAATGCTAAACTCCAGTGGTACATAGTTTTCAGGGTTTTTTTACTAGGATAGAGTAGGCACCCCTGAAGACTTCTTGCACTTTTAGCTACAGAAAGCCCCTTCAAAAACTGAAGGTGCTTACTTCAAAACCTCACTACAATACCATTAATAATGTTTTATCAACCAGTTTTATTGAATGGTGATATTAAGACCTAAAGTCTGTGTTCACTGGGGACAGCTGGATGCTTTTCAGGTTCTTGCAGATGAATGCAAAGTTTATAAGGTAAGCTAAATGTAGCTTTTTATTCTTTTAAGACACAGTCTGTTTGAATGGAGCAATACATGAATTGAACAGTGGATGTCCTCCTGTCACTGCTGGTGATGAGCAAAGCAAAAGCCCCTGGATCTGTCAGGGAGATAGATACATCGCTTGTGGAGCTGATCCCTCCTGCCCTGCTCGGTCATCTTACACCTCCTTTATTCTCTGAAAGTGATCACCAGGAACTGTTGTTACTGAAAATATTAGTCTAGTCAAAGTTAGGCGCTTCAGTTTTGCCACCAGTTTTTGCTGTTCTTTTGCCCCATGAGCAAGATTTTGGAAGGCACTACAATAATCAAGCTTGCATGAGAGCTCTGGAAGTTCAAATTTTGCTTCAGTAACTGGTATAGGATATTGTTGAGAAATACCCAGTTTCACCTAAAACAAGTGTTGGGACAGGTCAACACTTGGATGGATTATAACTCTTAGGTCTTTATTATATCAGAATGTATTAGCTTGTGTGTGTTGTCATAGTCAACACTTTTATGGGACTTGAGCACTGCAATTTAATATCCTAGTCTTGGTGATAACGCAAAGCCAAGTAACCAAGACACTACTTGCAGAATAAACCAGCTAGTTCATTACTGCACAACTGGTTTGGTTACTCAGACAAATGGATGCTTGGGGTTCCGTTTTTCTAAACACACAGGACAGAAAGACCTTGGCTGTTTCTTTGCATGCTGGGCTTAAATACTACAGTGCCAAGTTAAATTACATTTTCTATGTTTATGCAATTCAAAAAGGGTTTTCTTTGTTCTTTTAAATCCAAGCTAAGGAATAAAAATCGGAACCAGCTGGTTTCCTAGGGATGGGTGTAGATAGAAAATCTACATCTACAGAACGATCGCAGTGCAGTTTTGCAGGGAGGCATAGCTGTGGCCTTTTAGGCTGAAAAGGTCACTTTTGAGACTAAGGGTTAAATAGTTCTTTCCAGATGATTGCCCACACCCCAAGTGAGCTGCTCCAGAAATGCTTGCTTTATCCTTTGCACAGTGCTGTGGGATTCTGTGTCAGCAGGTTTCCAGTTTTGTTTCTATTCCAAAAGATGGCGGTGCAGGCAGAGGTGATTTGTGTTTTCTGTTCTTGGCTCTAGAAGAAAACCTTTTTTTAAAAAAAATAAATCTTTCTGGCTCTAACATTCTGAAAAAGTTTGTTCCCTTTGGAGGTGTTTCTGCCTGCCCAGCAGCTCTTCTAGTAAGGAATCTGCTGTAACCTGGGCTGCACCAGAAGCAGCAAGTATAAGAGCCAGGCTCCTGAAGTGTGGGGATACAGTGTAAATTACTGATCAGGATTGTAGAATTCCATGTAGATTAGCAAGTGCCTAATCTAAAATGATAAAAGCTTGTCTCGGTAACGGACATTCCTGTGCTCGTGGTACCTGATCTGCAGCTAAGTGAAGGAGTTTTTATTCTGAAGTTTGCAAGGAATGTTGCTTGTTTACCTTGGTTTGAACTTCTTCAGGGGCAAGGTTTGATGTTGGTGGTGCAGTCTCCAACCTTCCCGTGAGGAAGCAAATGTTTTTGCGCTTGACTGCACTTCTGGCTGCACACTGGTTCCAAGGGCTCTCGCTGCTTTGGGATTCCTGCTTTCCTGCTTGTGGAGCACAGCAAAAGAGTGAAGAATAAATCACTTCTTGAAGAAAAAAAACCCACAAAAACCAAGTAGAACTCTCCCAAGAAATCTAGTTATGTTCATGGACTTGTATCTTCCATTCTACTTGTGATGTAAAGTCTGGCCAGGACTAGTTTTGACTGTGGTCTTTTTCCAACTGATTTCAGCAGAACCAAGATCTTATCCTAGAGATAAGCATAAGGGTAAGGTTAGTGCTGTGTGACTTAAATAAGTTGTCCTATGCATCTGCCTTATCTTCCTTATGTTCAACACAACAGTGATGACATTACCTAGAAATTTCAGAGTGGAGCTCTAAGGATTAATTCCCTTTTTTTTTTTTAATTATACTGTGTTCAGGTAAGCTCCCAGTCACCAATAGTAGTAAAGGCCATGTGGTGCAGGATATCTGGTTGAGGCAGTAACTGTAATGATTATTATTAAAATGGGCAAGTCTTGAGAGATTTGAAACTTGAGGTTGTAGGTCTTAACTGGCAGCTTACCTTCTAAGAGCGGAGTGCTGTTCGAGAACCTAGAACAGCCACCCAGGTTAGTACCTCACAGATTCTGTGGGGTTTGGAGCAAACGTAATTGTCTACCAGTGTTTTTTTCAATTTGGCATTTCTCCTTGCTCGCTGTCCTTCCTCAAAACTGTATCCATTGAGAATGGGAACCCTTCAGAGCAAAGGAGACATGGCTGTTAGGGCAGCAAAGCTGATGGAACTTGTTACAGAAGAAATGCTGAATGACCACAGTGCAACATAGTCTTCATAACACATCAGACTGATGTCATGAACTTTTGTTCCATAGCTGTAGCTAGAGGTCATATGATGTGAAAATAGGGTGAAAAGAGGCAAGATGAGAAACCTGTGTAGAGAAGAAAATTAACACAATGCCAATGTCTTGTGACAGGCAGTTGGAAGTTCCTGCTGGGGTGGGGTGGCAGCCTGAGACTTGTGGTTTCAACTCTTTCCTCTTCTGGCTGTTCTTTAAAAAATAACTCATCTAGCCAGTGTTGCCAGTGGGGCTAGATCATCAAATCTTCCTGCCCTCCTCTACACTACAAGGCTTGACAGGGTAGGGAATAAAAAAAAAATATCTTAATTTGGCTTTATTTGTTTCTGAGAGAAGGAGACTGAATCTGCCATGTGCCATAAGTTGTTAGCCTTGGTTGAAAAGAGAGAGCACAGTAATAGTGCAGGGGAGCACTTAACATCTGCCGGGGTGCTGCTCTGCTGCAGGGATTAGATGATCCTTTAAAACCAAAGAAGCATGGCCTACATTTAGGGCTTCTGTAGATTTAGATTCCCAGAAAGTGCTAGTATTTGTTTTTAATGAAGATTCATCTTGCCGTGCCCACTGAAGTAAAACTGTGAGAATTGCTGTAATAGCACTGAAATTATCTCTCTGAACTGTTTTAATGGACTTATGTCATACTGAAGCACTCAAAGAAGTTGGCCGCTCAACTGTTTTAAGAACAAAGCCATTAAAAGGCCTCAATCTAGATATTCAAGAGAAAAGCCTTGGTCAGGGTTTCTTATGTGAACTGGCTGTGTGTCGTAGCTTCCAGGCTTCAAGCAAGAAAAAGCTTTGGGATGACGATGCAAGGTGGGGTCCCACATCCCTCTGTCTGCTGTAAGGTAGTCCAGTTGCTTTAATTTTGAAATCGATGTAAATTGATAGGGGTTTTTTGGCCTGTCTTTGGTTTGGAAAGCTGTATCCTATCTGTGTGTCTACGCAGGTGCATCGAAAGCTGAACTGTAGGGAGTGGGTGAGCTTGAACTTACTGCTGAGGAATGAGACACTTGTTTAGTCGTAGCCCTGGTGGCATTTGAGCAGCCTATTTTGGTGCAAAGAACATGAATTTGAGCTTGTGGTTTAGCCCCAGGACTGGAAGTTAGTAAATGCAGGCAGTCTTCCTGGCCTGCCCGTGATGCTTACTGGCTGTGTGACTTCGGATAAGTCATCCCATCCCTCTGTTGGGTGACTTCATCTCTGGAAAGCAGCAGAACATGTTACCATTGTCAGAGGTTTGCTTCCTAATTGTTGTGTGTCCAAGTCTCTAACATGCTCTGAAATCTTTAGATAGAAAGACAGTGAGTCCCTGGTTTTGTTGCAGTTACAAACTGAAATGGCCTTTGCTTGCTGTCTGCTTGTTCCACTTAGTCACTGAGCCCATTTAGGCTGAAAGTAGATGAAAGCATGAGTTCTGCTCTTGGTTGCTTCTTACCCAGCCATGCTCCACAGGGCTTTATTTCTCTTGACATCATCCCGATCCATTGGTTTTACAGTGCTTCCTCCATGAATTTTTGCTTGTGCAGGTTTGTTGCTATAGTAATCTAAAAATGGAGACGAAGCTTTGGAGGGAGGAATTTGTTGTTGGTGCCCTGAAGCTGCCAGTGCCTCTAGTCCTAATGCAGCAAGTCCCAGAAAAGAGAAGTTCAATATCCTCCACTGCGCCCATTACCCTTACAAAGTAGGACCTCCCTGACGTGCCCAAGCAAGATGAATGCCAGGGCAATGTTCTCATTGCAATGTTCATCTTTTTTCTCAAGACTGCGGCTGTGGAGAAGCAAATACTTTGTGTTGTTCTTAATCAGACAAGTCAAACAGGTTGATTGTAGCTGGAACTGTACAGGGATGGGAAGCCTGTAGGGATTATGGTAGCTTATTTGGTAGGAAATTTTAGCAGGCAATCCCAAGCCTTGTGGAAGGGGAGTGCTGAGCAGCTGAAGGGGAGAGGATGCTTTTCATTCTGGTCTAAAACTTTAAAATAGACTCTGACTGTATTTGGCCACTTTCTTAAGACACATGAAGGCTTGGCCAGTTTCTAAGCCTACCAGCTTTGTTCTTGGTTCCTGAAATGTGCTTCTGATTTTGTATGGATAAGGTCTAGCAACGTTTCCTGTCCTAAAACAGTGCTGGGCTGCTAGGTGTCATTACAGTTTCGATGCATTTTGGCAGAACATGTAATAATTCCTGTCCCATTGTTTATTGTTCAAAGGTTGCAATGTACTTCTGAGATGAAAAGGGCTATAGAAATATAGTTATATTATTAGTGCATGGGTTTCCCTCATCATTGTTAATGCAGTGTTTGCTGCCATGACTGTAGTTGATCAGCCACGTGAATTTTAACTGTAGTTCACAGACAAGCCCTTTTTTCCTAAAACAGGAGCAAACGGAGCCAGACAGACCTATAATTCATTCCCAAGCAGATGAAAATAGTTTCCAGTATCAAGAGAATTCAGCTTTTAACAGCACACACCCAAACTAGTAAATTGCAGCTCAATGTCATAGGAGAAAAGCTTTGACTTTGTCAGCTGGTCTGGAAAAGAAGGCCACACATTCTTTCAGATTATAAAGCTGCCCTGACTGGGTAGCCATTTGGCTGGAATACCCTGTCATCTCCACCACCCACTATTTGGAGACTGGTTTTGAGGCAGCAACGTAAACGTACCTTCCCTCCCCTACAACCTAATATTAGATTAATGTAAAAAGGCACTGAATTCCCTGCAATAGCAGGGGTACCTGTGGGGCACTGAGCTGAGAGTCTCCACACCTCTACAGAACACCCTGGTTCTCTCCAGTCCATCCCACAAATAAGTCCCCAAAACCCCATGAGGTAATTCCTCGCTACTCATCCCAATTTTAAGTGGGGAAACCAAAGCACAGGGCTATCCAGTGAAAAGAAAAGGTCAATTTTAAAAATAAACCTGTAGCTGTTCTACAAGAGGACTTTTTTTAGGGTTGCTGATGCTTGAAGCTAGCCTGAAAGTCTACTCTAATATTAGCAAAATAACTGTTTCCCAGGAGGCTGACGGGAGAGGTAGCTGTGTGCCTGTGAAATCCTTGTAAAGAGTTACTTCACAAACATGCTGGGATCTATCAGTACTTTGGTGTTTGAGGTAAGGCAGCCGGAGCGCCCTGAGAGTGCTGGAAACGCCTCCATCTTCTTTCAGCCAGCTCTGTGCCCTGTCCTTGACTCGTCTCAGACCTACAGGTCTCAGAAACGGTATGCATTTTTGAGTTTTTTGAAATATGCTGGTCTAATCCTAGTAGAGATGCCACTTGGGTGTAGGAACTCAAAACTAAAGGCTACAACAGCTGCTTCCTCAGAAGAAGCTGTTTGGCACAGTATCAGCTGTGGTTGTGCAGGGCAGTGGTGAGAGCCTGCACGGAGGCGAGCGGTGGGTGCTGCTCTGCTCACCCAGCTCTGTACAGCCTCCTCCAGTCCCTGCCCCGCTGCAGGCTCCGCGGGTCAGGGCGTTGTGTTCCAGGAGGGATCTGCTCTATCAAACTTGGTTTATTTTGTACCTCCACTCCCATAACTGCTTTTGCATTGCAGCCAGGCTAAGAGGCTTGTCCACCGTGACAGCTGTAACGCAAGCCATGTTCTGTTTCTTTTATCCAGACATGTGTTTCATATTGCTTATTACCACCCCCCCACCCCCCGCATATGTACAACACTGCTGCGGCTGGACAAACCCCCAGCCAAACCCGTTAAGATTTTCTTTTGGCGAGGAAAACTTGGCATGTTTCTCTACTTCCCTCCCTCCCCTGCCCTTCTCCCCTCGCTCCTCCCTCCTTCCTTCCTTTCCCCCCGCCCCCTAAACTTTGTTTTTCCTATACTTTATTTGAGAAACCATCTTAAATGCAACAATCAACCTACAGAGACCCTCCATTAGCAGGGTGGAAACTTCCCTCCATCCCTTTTGAACCTAGAGCTAGTCTGGAGGCACCTGGGTCTTAACTACTACATCTCACACAGGCAGTTCCAATTTGGTGTTTGTGCAACAGGTAGGTCAGAAGGACCTGCCCTCCCTTCCGCATTAATGGGAATGGAGAGAAGTGGAAATACCTGATCCTTAACATTCCTCCCTACAGGCATGTGTAGGATCAGGAAGACATCTTTCTGTGAGAATTGGCTTTTTCCCTCTCTCCCTACCTGTTTGTAAACAGCTGAGTGCCCCCGCGCCTCCTGCAAGAGGCAAGAGGCCCCAGCTCAGCAGTAGGAGCTGCAAGAGTTCCGGAGTAATTGGCTTTAGTTGGCAGAAAATGGGGGGTTATATGGTCAGTCTCCTTGCAAGCCCCCCTTCCCCACACAGCAGCAAAACAGAGATGGGAGCACAGGCTGGGGGACACCTCTCCGTGTAAAACCAAGGCTTGGACTCAATGATCTTAAAGGTCTTTTCCAATCTAAATGATTCTCTGATTCTGTTAATTTCAAGTATTTGGGGGATCCTTTTCCTCTTCCTTCCCTTCTCACTGCATTCAGACCTGACAGCCTTGTTGCTGTAACCCATTGACCATGTATGTGTGTGTTCTCTCAGAGCTGTGGTTTCTCATGCTGTTTTCAATAGTAAACCAGCATCTGTGCCTGATACACTAGCTGATTTTTTTTTTTTTTTCTGAATGCTCTTGTTAGAAGCTGTGTAAAATCTTTCCATTTATTTCTATTGGACACAGATGGTTAACTTGCACGGTATGCTAGTTCCCCGACCAGAGTTTGTTTTCTAAACTCTGTTTGCTTCGGGATTTGGGGGCTAAAACTTAGCTCGGGCTGGGAGGAGCTCTGGAGAAACGCTGTGGCTGGCACCCTCTCGGTCTCACACGCGCTTGCCTGTGCTGGCAGCTACTCGCAAATGGCACACACAGAGGAGCAGCCCCGCTCTCTTGTCCGTGCCAAGTGTTAACGTATCGAGCCATGGCGGTGCAGAATGCCCTGTGCTAGACCTGCTTATCAGCTGCCGTCACATTCCGAAACGGCACCAGAAAACCGAGCAGCCAGCCTTTCTAATCGGCAAAGAAGTTGCTTACTCCTGCCCGAACTGTGAAGCAAGGCGAGATTTCAGGCTGGCTCCTTTTGTTAGCACGGCTGCGGCGCAGCTTCCCGCAGCCCTGTTAGAAGCTTTTCTTTTGCCACCTTCGCTCCTTAGTGTCCCTTGCAAACAAATTCAGGCTAGCAAAGCTCTGCTCAGTGGCTGACCCTGCCGTTCGCCCTACAGAGAGCTACAAAAGCCCCGGCTCCTTGCTGACTAGCGGAATGACCCAACAGCAGCAACAGCTCAGCCTTACCCCCGCCGCGCCACCAACTCCTCGGCTCCGCTGGGGCTTCTGAAACTTTCACGTCATCTCTCCCCTCATCCTGGCGTGCGGCTGGCTCCTCGCTCGGCTCCTCTCTGCTGGGCTGCTGACAGCCAGCTGTTGTCTCTGCCTTTTTATTTTTTTTTGTTATTGGTTGTCCTGGCGATGGGAAGTTTCGTGTTACACGTGTGCCAGAGCGGAGGCGGCGGCGAGAGGAGCCACCGCAGCCGCTGGGCGAACTCCCCGCAGCGCCCAACTTGTTACTCGCTTCCTCTGGGCATCTCCTCCTACCAAGGTCTTGGCTTTTTTTTTTTCCTTTTAATGACAGATTTTTTCTGGAGGGAGACTTGAATCAATTCCCTCTTTGCGATAGTTTAGGGGGTTGTTAAAACGATTCACTTTTCTTTATGCTGTCCAGTTTTCTTCCGACTCCCGGGGAAGGAGCTTTTCTCTTGTGTTCTTTGAAGGGGCAGAGCAAGAAATGGCAAGGACAGTGCAGCACGGTCTGCCACTGCCAGGGGAGCAGGGGGGATGCGGGGGCAGTGGATTTGCTCCATGCCCTTGGCCAAGGCATTTACTCTCTTGATGCCGTGCTTTTTGCTTCTCGTGTTCTGGGGACAACTGACACTCGGTGTCTTGTCTCAAAGTGTTGCTGAAGTTCAGATGATATTACAAAGGATACAGTCCTTCAGACAGGTGCAAAACGGTAATTTCTCATCAGCCTCATAATTTGCTGTTCTATTTGACAAAGCTCATTAAATGGCTTTTGTTCGGCAACTGGCATCTATGTAATTAATTTGTCCTCACATTATTTTTCCCTTTTTTTTTAATGCTTTCATTTCTTGGCTTTATTCCAAGACTTGCTTGGGGATTTTTTGTATCAGGGAGCTTTTCTGGTGAGGCTGTGTACCTGTTACGGATATTGGGAGTAAACTTTTTAACACCTATGTAGCATTAAGAAGCCGGCATTCTCTTTATTTACAGCGCTGGATGCACAGCAGATTGCTCTGCCCGGCGTGCACACCAAGTTACTCGAGGGTACATATTATACAGCAGAGTGCTTGCACATTCGTAGTGCATTACATATTCATTCACGCGCAGGGTTGGTTCCAAGTTTCTTGCTTCTAATGCAAACTAGTACGCGTCCTCAGATAGCACTACTGAAGTGTTTTACTAACGCCGCATGCTCCCCAAGTGGGGCTTTGCCCTCTTTTGGGGGGGCTGTTTGAATCATAGGTCACAATCTCCCATTACCACAATTACTTTTGTCCTACTTCCACCTAATTTTCTGTGGATTGCCACACTTTATCAGCTTGTCTCCTGCGGCCAGGACTTCCTCACTTGGAGGCTTCTTTCTGCATAGCTTAGATAACGGTGTTCTTTTCACCATCCGTTCTGTTTCCCGTCCCTCACAAAGCAGACTCTCTTGATTAGGAGACCCTTCATTTGTCACTTCTAAAAAAATTTAGAGAGTCACTTGGCTTAAACTTTGTGCACAGATTTAACATCTAAGTAGACACTAAATCAGAGTTTGGTAATTTGGGAGTTCAGGCAGCATACCCTTCTTTGGCTCGTATGAGGGAATGCTTTTTCCTGGTGTATTTTGGGAAAGTGTCTTTTAGGTTATGTGACTTTGCTTCTCTGACTGCATCTGTTTCTCCTAATTGCAGGAATAGGGCTCCTGTTTTAGCTGGTGTGCAAAAGCAAGGAGTACCAACAGGAGGCATGGTGCAGGCATGGTCAGTTTAGCACTTTTCTGAAATGCATTGCCACAGGCAAAAACAAGTTAATAAACTTGATTGTTATTTGCTCTTCGTCCTATCCCATGATGTCATATCAGGGCAGGATGTCTCAAATGAAATAATGATGTTGTTTAGACGTTTTAAAGACCAGTGGTCAGCTCATACCAACTCCTGTTGAAGGGTGGGGGAAGCAAATAATACAGGTGCATATTCAAAAGATGAAGTAATTTTAGGACATGTATAATAATACAGACTACCATTAATTTATGTAAATCCCCATCTGATGGGCTTTAGTCAGGTGCTCGTATGACTCGGGAAGTTTTCCCACCACATTTTAATGCATAACCAACTATGTTTCAGGATCTCTTGTGTTCATTATCATTAATCCAGTGGTTACCCCCAGCATCCCTACTGGTAACCTGGTTTTGACCTTCTGACTTTAATTACAGGACTGTAATCTTGGTTCTGCAACTGAATTTCCGTTATGACCCAACTCACGAGCGCCACTGGCTGAAGTGGGGCTGTGGCCCTGGTTTTGGGTAACTCTTCAGGGTATAGGCAGTTACAGGGGCTGGAAGGAGAGGGCTTGGCTTTGCAAGTCTGGTTGGTTAGAAACTAGAACGAAATTCCAGTGACTACAGAGGTGATCTCTGCTTCCATCAAAGCCCTCCCTTGGGGCATCTCTCTGGTTTGCATGAGGGGACAGAGGTGTGTGTGGATGTCCCTCCCCAGCACAAGCCTGGTGAGCAGGCTGTAGGAGTGAGGAGAGGGCTTGGCCATTACTGTACGCCTCGATGAACTCTAATACAAATCAGTGCGTGCGAGAGAAAGAGACGTGGACTAATGAGAATGCCTGCCTGTTTTCTTTTGGGGAAACAAAAAGCTGACTTGCAGCTTGCTGACATTTCTATAGTCACGTTGCATTGGCAGGACAGGCAGCACCAGTAGTTCTTTTGGAAAGGCAGGACAAGGGGATCGAATGTGTTGTCCCCATCCCGGTCCCCCCACCCTTCCCCACCATGTGAAAGGAGCTCTTTGAGTGCAAGATGAGAGCGAGTCAGTGTGGCTCTGCAGGGGGATATAAAGCCAGCTTTGTAGCAGCCCTCTCTAGGCTTTCAGTGCCCTAGACCGTGCAGCGCAACCTCCGGCTGCTGCAGCCCTCCTTACCTGAGCAGCGCCAGGTCCTTCGCGCTTCGGCACACACATTTCATTGCTGTAGCGACAGTAGTCTGTAACCTGCTGCTTTGCTGCTTCACTCGCTGTTCTGCTTTAGTAAATTACCCTCGCAGGCCGTGGGAATGAGTGAGCCCGCTGCTGCTGTAGACCCTTGCAGGGTTTGTTTGTGATGCTTTGGTAGACATACAGTTGTGTTCCCCCCAGACACACGCACACATGCGCAAGTTAAGAAGCAAACTGCATTTGTCAGATCTCTGGCAAGTTCAGACATGCCTTAAAGTGTGTATAATAAGAATAAATGAAGTGCTCACTCTCTTACTTTTCCCCTCTGTGACCCACTTTTTGCAGACAAAGTTGGTAAGCCAGCTAGGGCACTCCTTGGTAAAGGAGAAAAATCTCCACTTGTTCTTCCTTGCAGTAAAATAATTCTCTTAAAATAACTCTTGCTGCTGCTCGGCTGCAGGATTTGATCTCTTAAATGCATGACGAAGTAAGTGTTTCTGTGTTATCTAGTATTTCAGTTAAAAAGACAACTTGCCACCTCTGCTGTGAAATCAGTTTTAAAAAGTGCCTCTAAATTCTGCCTGCTTTCTTAAAGAAAAAACAGTAACCACCTGGTTCTTCTTTATCTAGCAAAATCAGCGTCTTCACTAGTTTGTCAGGGAGTATTCTAGAAGAGAAATTACTTCCTGCCTGTATTGCTAACAAGCATATCTCTGTCACCAAACTCTTTTACGTACCCAAAAGCACTGATGTCTGCCAGAAATCTTTTGAAGATTCCTGGAAGAATCTAATCATCTTCACATGGCTAGTTTGCTAGGACTGGTAGAACTGGTTGTACAGTGCTGTGGGAGCAAATGGACTGGTTCTCAGGGATGTAGGACTCTGCTGGAACTTTGGCTGCTGATCTGAAGCATGTGTTAGCAGATGGAGACCCAGGCTGTATTATCTGAAGAGTGCTCCCTTGTGACCTCGGTCTGTTTCTGTGACTTAATATACATTTCTGTTTCTTCAAATGTGGATTTCTTCACCTTCAAATACAATAAAATTAGAAGCTCTCCAGTATGAAATACACAGACATACTCTGAGGTGTAGCGATCAACAGGACCTCTTTATGTGTTTCTCCTAGAGCCATTCTGTTTGGACGTGGAATGTATTTGGCCAACAACGCATATTTCATCCGCTGTGCCTTTTGCAGAGCTCAAAGATCAGAAGGCATTTAGCAGAAGAGATTGACACCACTCTGTTTTACATGTGGGGAAGTGGAGGCAGAGAGACCTTGTGCAAGGTGCCAGGAACAGACCCCAGTTCTGCTCCAGGGCTTAATCCCTGTGAATCCTGCTGGAATAGGCATTCTCTGCAAAAAAAGACTCAAGTCTTTATCAAAGGACACCTTGTGTTTGGGGTGTGGAGTTCTTGTCTATAAACATATTTACCGGATCATTTCCCCTTTTGTTTCCTAGATGTCGCCATGCTGCCATAGCGAGGTACTTTGGTGATGGCACTCCACCTTGTAACAAATGCTGCGATTACTGCAAGAACCCGGGGGCAGTGAAGAGGCAACTGGAGTCACTGGAGCGCTGCAGCAACAGCTGGGGCAAAACCTGCATTGGGCCCACAGGTTCCTCCTGGGATAGCTATGACCCAGAGCTGTATGAAGGCGGGAGAAGAGGTTGCAGAGGTTTTAGCAGGTCTGTATTAGTAGCTTGAATTCAGCCCATAGAAGCTACCAGAGAGAAGAGAGCATCTCCCTGCTGCAGGCCCAGCCACTCTATCTTCAGCACGTGTGGTGGTATTTTCCTGTAACTTCTGGCAGCAGGAGCTGGAATTTCATTTTCCACACATTTTGGCAGCCTTGATCACATTCATGTCTCAAAGAGCCAAAAGCTGTTTCGACTGACCTAAGAATTGCCCTGCAGAATGTAGCTGGTTCAATAAACTAGCCTGAAGTTTTTTGGAAGCAGTAAGCGGGGCTCAGCCTGTTCACAGTCACAAGGGTCAAAAATGTTTAAATTGAGACCAAGTGACAGCACAGTATGACATTGTCCACAGATCATTCCTGCGTTAGCGTGGCTGTCTGTGGGCCAACAGGCTGGGGGGCCACTGACAGGACTTAGTCATCACAGAGGATGTAATGGAGTGCCAGTGTCAGCTGCTGCTGCAGATTGCTAAAGTTTAGTGTTTCCCTATCGGGCTGACAGCAAAAGGAAGATGTGCAGTGGGAAACATGATTAATTCTGTACGACGCCTAGCAGTGTGGAGATGGCAACTTCTCTTCTTCCTTGTCCTCTGGCTGAGCTGTAGCAACCGTGCAGCTCTGTCTGGGCGCAGGTTTCGCGCTCTGCCCTGCCCGTGAAGCTGTCAGGATGCACAGAGCTGTCGGCTGGCCTAGCCCTCTGCTTTACCTTAAACAGCTTGAGACTGGAAGCTTTGCTCTGCAGGCAAGTCCAGCCGAGTCAGGAAACTGGCGTCCTTGTGACCTCAGCCCGTGTTTGATCTCAGGACCTGAAAAGACGCGGCCAATGCTGATGTACAGCACACTGCCACTTGATTTATTGAACCTGACTGGATTGTAGCTTTGGCTTGGACATTGTCACGGTCAACAGCCTTAAAGCTCTGATTTGTAATACCTGTCAGTTTGGGCTGTGGCAGCTGTGGAAGGCACTAAGCTCTTGGGCTACATCTGGCAAGAATCAGCTGCTGCCTGTCAGCGTGTTAGTGATGAGGCTTTCATTTAATACAACAGTGTCTGAGGAACGGACGCTTTGTCCTTTCTGCCGTCTCTGCTCCAGTAGTACCCAGCAGCAGTGACTGACAGATGGGGTACCTGATGTAAGGCAGTGAGTCCTCAGTCTCATGGGAGAATCAGGCAGAGCTCCTGAAATGGAGCCCTCTGTTCTCTGAGCACTACTTATGTGCTACTAGTTCGTGCTGCTGTTTAGTAGTTCATGGGATTAACAAATCCCGTGAATTTTTGGACGACACCCACTACTGTTCCGGTTGAGGGATGGTAGTGAAACTAAAAGCTGAGAATTGTTCAGAAAGGATGTGAAATACATCATCTTTGTAAATACTGGGAGAACCTGGGCTCTCCAAAGCTTGTCCCCCAGTTAATGGTGCAGCTACAGAATTGTTTGTTCTTCTTGTTTTCCCGCCTTCTCCAGGTAT
Organism: Falco cherrug; assembly: GCF_023634085.1. Lineage (NCBI taxonomy): Eukaryota > Metazoa > Chordata > Aves > Falconiformes > Falconidae > Falco > Falco cherrug. The sequence goes on from NC_073697.1 coordinate 119,807,981, forward strand.
GATGAAGAAAGCAGTGGGAATGGGGATGAAGCAGATGAAGAGAATCGGAAACGGGAATGGAACAACTTCTACAGAAAGCAGATGAGTCTGCGCAAGGTGAGTTGGTGTCCCTTTGCGAGACATTCACAGATTGCTGTGTGCTTGCCTTACAGACATAAAGGCTTCCTGGCATTAGTGGAAGTAAATTATTGCATCTTGCTGTTGCTCGTTCTGTTTCTTACTTCTTGCACCTCTGCTTTTGCTGTTTTCTCCATATTCTGGGCCAGTCCTATAATATGAAGAAACGCTAATCAAGAGGATTCTGTTGTCTTTAATACCTCTGATATTAATAAAACCAGATTTCCCCATTCAGCTTCTCTTGCATATCCCTATAGCAAAGTGAACTTTGGACTTTGATTCTCATTCTTTGTCTCGTTACCTGTATTTTGGTGCCTTTTCAGTACCTTTGTAACTTCAGCATTAATTTTCCTTGGAGCAGGGGTATAAAATGTGTCTTTTATGCTTCTAGACCAGCATGTGTGTTGCAGGAATGGAAATGTCTGACTGATCTTTGTTTTATTCCAGGGCAAAGAACCAGAAAAGGAAGATTTTGTTCCTCCAAGTAAATATCTCCTTTGATTTATAGTGGGTTTTCTTTGGGAGAAAAAAGTCTTGCATTTTGCAGCTGCATGTAATTTATGTAGCATCAACACTGGAGGTGTCAGTCCCTAGGCACAGAGGTTAGACTTTTGGCTGTGAAGGCTTCGCTGGAGGAGATGGATCAGAGCTTAGCTTTGGTTGGGGTGAAGATATGGAATGCACCTTTCTGAACAGCTTGTCCAAATAAGCAAAAGAGAAGGAAAACTCTGTCTAACCTGACTTTGTAAGCTGCTTCTGCGGTGCTTAGGCAGCAGTATTCAATTGGGCCGTAAGGAAACTGCTGAAAAACTTTGCCATTTGTAACTGTACTAACTGGGGCCCTGTCTAGCAACATAGTTCTTACGCTGTTGTAAAAGAACACCTGGTAGGTCATGTTACTCTGTTCAGCCTCTTCTCTTTTTTTGGTTGGTATTGTGGGGAGGGGAAAAGAGTTGAGTTTTCAAAGAGCCGGGATTCCTTGAAAAAAGGTTTCCTGAGGTGGGGAGGTTTTGGAAAGCTGTTAGCCATGAAGTGGCAAAGTAGATGTTCTCATCCAGAAAGAAAAATCTCACTGTGGCTTCTGCCTACTCTTTTGGAGTTTAATTTCTCCGGGTTAAAGGGTGACTGCAGTGGTGCTGGGGGTTGACTGTGCAGGGAGGAGCATGCCGAGCAGTACTGGACTGGCAACCCTGCCAGTGACAGTTGGGATGTTTCCAGGAGCCCCAGCCCTGCTATGACGCCTTTTCCAAATAAATGCCTCTTTTGTGGTAGGTGCAGACTGTCCCTTGAAGGATGCCTTCAGCAGGAGAATCTCTAAGCTCACCGTGAAGGTAGGAGAGGCTGGTTAACCATCAATCTTGTTGACTTGCAAAGAACAACAAAGATTCTGCCTGCCCTGTTCTTACTCCTTCAGGGATGGAAGTCCAAGGGGCACTGTGACCTCTGTAGAGCATTCTGTATCCCATGTTTCCTAGGGACGGGAACACTGCTTGAAGATGCTGGAAGAAGCTTTGAGCACCAATCAAAAGGTTCCAGCAGGAGGAGGAAAAGGGTATGAGATGAGAGAAAAGGGGTAACATACCGAGTCCCTTAACACAGGGCCTAAGCTTCCCTGAGCAGCGTTACCACTCTCATTACCTTTTTAAGTTATCTGGCCCGAGGATGTGGTTTTGCTTAACCGCATCCTTCTCGTAGTGATGTTCAGGATCAGATAATGAGGATTCCTGTCTCGATTCTGCTAAATCAGCTGGATGGTAGGAGTCGCAATTCTTCCCTGTCCCACGAGATGGGGATAGTGTACTTCTCAAGCTGGGCAAGCGGACACTGAGACTTCGTTTTAAAACTTTGTTTCCACCACCCTTTCCATTCACCAGCAATTCCTTGCTGCATCCCTTGGGACTTCCTTGGAAGTTATCACTTCTTCTCGCACCGGAGGGAGGGAATTTTGTACTTTGTGAGAGATGCTTAAGCATTAGTGTTCCCTTTGCAGATCTAGAAGTGTGTCTTGCCAGAAATCACCCCAGCCTGTGTTACAGGTCAGACCCTCACGCCTGTGCTGTGGAACTGGAGTATGAAGCTTTCCGAACCAGTAAAATGGCCAACTCCTACAAGGCAACTGTGCTAAAGAAGGTAGGGCCATGCGTCTGCTGCTGTTCCCCTGAACGCGGTGTGGCCTCAGCTTAAGGGCAAACAGGGTAAAGTTTGTGTGGGAAAGATGAAGGAGAAGCTCTGCTTTGCCTTGGATGTCTTCCAAATCTTTCGTCTTGATTTTGTTTCCTGGAGGGCTCAGAATCACGTTGGTTTCACATCTTTGTTGGCTTTACAGGCTCCGGAAACCTACATAGCAGTGCAAGCTTATCCAGTTATCTTCTAGTCTAGCAATGAAGGGAATTGGGAGTTCCTCAGACTGTTGCTGACAATGGAGAAGCCTTGGTTTAGGTTAGCTGATTGCCATAAGTCTCTCTGAAGATGTTTCTGTTCTTGAGATAGGTGTCTCTCCAGGGGAGGCATTTATTTTGCCTCTATGGCTTTTAGTACGTACAAAGGCAGGAATGCATCAAGATCTCTGGCCACTAGAGACTCTTTCTGTTCTCTTTTCAGGTAGCAGAAATCAACAAAGCCTCAAAACAAGGAGAGTTGTTCTCATTCTTTGGGTCTGGAACTGGTGGCAATAGCAGCTTGGAAACAAAATCTGGGCCTCCAGCAGAAGAGGATTTCCTCCCTGCGTCCCAGGTTTACTCGGTGAGTAGGTACAGATGGGATAGACAAGGAGGGAATGGTGTGCTTTGTCTGTCTGCTTTTTTATAATTTTATTTTAGGTTCCTTCTGTGGCCATAGCTGTATATTTCTATTGTAGTCGCTTTTCCTGTCTGTTGTTTGTTTCTGGAGTGAGATCAACTAGTCATGCTGGTTCCTGTTAGTGATTATAATTTGTGTGCAGGCCATAAGTTAAGTAAGTTTTTCTCATTTTGCTCTAACCAGGGATGCTGTCTGTTTCCTTACTGCAGGCCTATGACTTTAACCTAATCCATTTCTCTGATGTCTCGGTTAATGATTATGATGATAAGTCACATTTAGAACCTTCCCCAGCTTATGGCTGTACACACTGGTGTATTGTGTACAGAAACTGAGCTCCTTTCAGGGTTCTGCACACAGGGTTTCCTTAATGCTTTTACATCCAAAGTTTCTTCTTCCTTTCTCCCTAGTTCAAACCAAAGCGTGTGGGAGCAGGATTTCCAAAGAAATCCAGCTTGTTCCAGACAGCTTCAGAACTGCTGAAGGTCCAGGAGGGGACTGATGCAAACCCTGTCAAAAAAGGAGATTGTGCAAGTCGGCAAGACAACAGCAACTGGAGTCTGGAACTGGACACCAGAAATGCTGTTCTCCAGAAGAAAGAAATAGCAACCAAAGCAATGTGTGAGAGTGCTGGGGCAGAAGTGCTCCTTCCTGAAAAGAAAGGACAGCAACCCAGTCCGGACACAGACACAAAAGCTGCCCTTGGGGAGGGCCCTGCAAAGAAGTCCAAACCTAGCAAGAAGCAGCAAATGCTCGCAGAAGCAGCTAAAAAAGAATCACAGGATATTTCCAAATTCTTCTCCCTCCCCAAAGGTGGGTCTAAAGCCAAAAGTTGCAGCTCAGCAAAGGAAGATGGTTGTTCTGCAAGCACACTACCTCAGGTTTCTTCTCAAAGCGTGTGTCAAGAGAAACCAACACCTCAGGAAAACAAAGATGTCTTTGGAGGAGATGTGATTGGACAGTCCCAGGGAGAGAATGAAGAACTGGGAGAGACAGAAGTAACACTGACTGAGAGAGAGGAGGATTTTGAGACCCAGCGGGCTGCTGAATCTGAACTCCTTCAAGAGGAAATTGATGTAAAATCCAGGTAAAATCTCTATCTCTCTGCTCCCTGTGTTACCCTGTTAATGAGCTGCAGAGTCGCACCAGCCTTGTCCGGGAATCCGTATTAGATTTCTAGGCTGGTGAGGCAGACTCGGGCTTTACCACATTGAGTCTCATGGCCACTGACAGTATCTTCGCTGTAGAACGATTAAGAGTGGCCTTCTCTCTGCTCTTCCCACTAGTTTTGCCGAAAATGTCACAGAAACTGAGCTAACTGTTGCTGGGGAAGGCGAGTGTGGGAAGCGACCAGGACCAGATGAGGTAAGACTTCAGTGGATGCTAATTTCCTCTATTCTGCTCGTCTTGTGCCGCGTTTCTCTCTGGTCTGAACTACACCCTGACGGTGTTATTTATCTGGGGAGGGCCCAGCTGCCGTTGCGGCAGAGAGGAGAACCGCAGGTGCATTGCACTGCTGGTGTCCGCCTGCCGCCCACTGGGCCAGCGCCAGCAGCTCCGGCTGCAGCGGAAAGCTTCCCCTCCGCGCTGCTTTGTTTCCTCTTCTCTGCAACACGTGTGACCGTACCCTTGCTGATGACCTGCCTGGAATGAGTCTCTCCACCCCCTGCAGATCTGTAACTACCTATAATTAGCAAGTTGCTTTCTCAGGCCAAGGGAGCAACCCCAGCCCAGTGACACACAGGAGCACTCAGAAAGAGCCGTGCTCACAGCCTTCCTTGCCATTCGGTCTCTGTTTCTGCATTTGGCATCTGAGACTGCTGGTAACTGCCTCTACTGAACAGTGTAGTCTCCTTGTTCTCTCAAATTGCACAAGAGTGTGGCACTCCTCAAGTGGTTGGTTCTTCCCAAGGGGCGTATTCTCAGCAGATATCCTGGGAAATCTTTTCCTGTCAGCTTTTCCTGTATAGGACGGGGTCTAGCAATTAGCTGCCCCAGTAAGAGCACGGGGTAATTCTCAGTGGGGTAGTCTTAAAGGGTTTTCCTCAAAGTGCCTTTGTGTGAGAAATAGTGTATTATATCTGCACAGTAAAACGGGTTACGTGGATTCCTGCAAGGTATTCGCTCCAGGGAGAGCCTGCAGGATGCTGCGAAGATTCATGTTCTCAGAAGGGGGTGGCTGCTTGGAAGTGTCACGCTGCCACAGGAATTGGTGGGTTTGGTTTTCTTCTGTCCCATCTCCAGGATATGGAAAGTCCCGCAGCAAAGCGGCTACGGACAGTGGCAAAATCTTCCATTCTGTCTCAGCCAGACAGCAAAAGTGTTGGTCCAACAAAGAAGAAGGTGACTTTTGATCCGAACTTATCGGAGTGCAATAAGGAAGGAACCAGCAAGACTGTGCAGCCAGTGACCAAAGGCGTGTCCCTCAAAGAGACAGCAGACATCGTTGTCAAATATTTGACCCCATTCTACAAGGGTGGCAAATTTGCTTCCAAGGTAGGGCACAGCTCAAGACCCTCTTTAGCAGAAGGAGACTGCGTCTCCCTGGTGATCCGGGGATGGGAGAAGGGGAAGATCATCTGGATACATTTAATTTCCAAGTCACGGCTTGGTACGTGCTGTTTCAGTGACCCTCGGTGCAGGGACTCGCCTCTCCCCAGAAAGGGTTTGTGTGTGGTGGAGAGTGGTACCGTGTTGGTTCCTTGCTTGTTTGTGATTGTTCGTTTTTTCACCATAAACTCCAGCATGTTTTTAAGAACTCCCACCTGTGGAGTGGCAACAGATCAGGTTCAGTTCTGGTGTAGCCGATGTGTTCCGCAAGGCAGCGTGTGTGTGCGTGTGCTTCTCCAGCACTGCCGGGTCAGGTGTATTTGCAGGTTTGCAACACTCCTGTAGTCTAAATCTATGGTGTGTGGTACAGCCAGCCTGCGCTAGGGGCAAGACAAACGTGGAAACAGCCTGGTGAGGTAACCGATGTCTGCGTTCTGCTCTTTGTCTTCCCCAACCCTGCAGGATCTGTTTAAGGGCTTTGCTCGGCACCTGTCTCACTTACTGACCGAAGAGCAGAACCCTGCCCGCAAGACTGGTGAGTTGGCAGCTGGGGAGAGCGCCAGGGATCTTGGGTCCTGTCGCTGCTGAATGGATCGATGGCTTTAAAGGGGGCAGGTGTCTTAAGCGTCATCTCAAAGGTGGTGCTTCCTCTCTTGCAGTGAAGGAGGAAGCACAGAGACTCATCAAAGAGTTTTTCAAAACAAGGGTCAGGTGTGAGAGTGAGAGAGACTGGCAGGAGCGGCAGAGCTCAGAGAGCTGATCCCGGCGTCGTGTTGGCCGTCTTCCTTCCTCCAGCAGTGAGACCAAGGGATCCTGAAGAACTCAGCCAGGGAGAGGTTTGTGGAACTGCAGAAGCGAGCTCTCTTTTCCCACTGCAGTTTTGCTCACTTCTGTCATTAGTGGCGCATACTTCCAGGACACCAGTTTCTGTGAACTTACGGAGTTTCTCCCATAACTGGCGCACCGAAGCCCTCTGGTACCTCTTGCCAAGAGGTGTGACGGCTGCATCTGCTGCGTGGGTTAGGGGCTGCTGCTTCAGGCGATCTGCAGCACCTCCAGCCTCTGCTCCCGGCAGCAGTCGGGGAGGGGCTCAGACTTCCCCACTGGGACTCTGCTTTGGGACGGCACCTTGCTTCCTAGATGGCTCCTCCCCTTGCTCCCCCGTCTCTTAGTTTTTATTTCAGTGTTACCAATAGAAGCCTTATGCTACAAGTTCACATGCTTTGCTCAGGGCTGCCAATGACAAACTTGATGGTTGAGTTCCTGGATGGAATGTTTTCCCTTGAAGGGCAGGAGGGGAGCGTTTTGGTTTTACCATGCGGGCAGTGCCTACTTTCTGAAGGTGGAGAAACTCAGACGCTTTTTCTTTTAATGTGAACTTTTTTTTTTAACTTTGTCTAGTTCTGCCTGCCCTTTAACTTAGGCGGTGATGCTTTTTCAGTATTAATCTCTCCAATAGTGGCACCGAGGTTGCCAACACTTTTCCAGCATTTGCTTGTAACCCCTAAAGCCATATCTGCTTCCTGTGCCTCGCCCACAGTCTGCAATAGGAGGGCAACGCTGCTGTTACAGCTGGTTAAGGTACTGCTGTGGCCCTCAGATTGCCGCTGTGGTGCCTCTGCTGCTATATTTATGTAAGGACCTGAACCCTGGGGTATCAGCGGGCTTGAAATAACCCAGCTCCCTGGAAGGAGTCCTTTGTGGTGGGTTTCTGTTGGGTTCTGCCTTTGTTCCATGCCATGGAGGCTGGTGGCCTCAGGCACTGCCGCTGCTAGAGGAATCTGCAGCCTGAGAGGCCATCAAACAGGCTTTTGGATCACTGTACTCAACAGATGTATTTTTTTTTTTTTAAATGTACTGAAGAGTATGTGCGGAACTGACAATAAAACGATGTTGTAGCTGCTATGGCCTCTTCCTGGAAGCTTTTTCTTACCACTCAGTCATGCAAACTGGCCTTAGACACATTAAGACTCTGTCACTGGGAACACAGACATAAAAGCTCTTTTCTTATCTGAACAGACAGCTAAGAAATGGAACCCTGGGATGGGGTGGAGGGGAAGCATGGGCCAGCAGATGCCTCCGGCCCTTTAAGCTGCAGGCCTTCTCCAGGTGGAACCAGAAGGAGAACCTGGAAACACTTAACTCCAAAGTGACTTAGATCTTCAGCTTGCTCTGCTCACCGAAGGACAAAGGGCCCTACCAGAAGCCTTTTACGCAATAGAAGTCTTTTTCAGCTGTTGCTGGCTGGCTTCTGTTTTCCCTTCCCATTAAAACTCCTGTTCCATCAGCCTCTTCAGTGGGGTCACTGTCTGTCCAGAGCTCAGTGCTTCTGGAGTTCAGCTGCTGCCTGGGTGAACTCAGAAACACTTTGTTTACCTTGTAACTCAGGGGGCTCCCAAAAGGCTGGTGAGGGCACGGGGTTGTGTTTCCTCACACTGTGGGGCATGTCTAACCAGGTGAGTTCTGCATCTATGTAAGGCAGCAAAAGCTCAGCAAAAGAGAAGGGGAAGAAGGGTAAGTTAACCTCCAGCTATCATCATTATTCTTGTAAGAAAACTTCATGAAAGAAAGTCTGTCACGGTGCTGTGGTGCCTTACATAGCCTTGCAGTAGCACTGCTGAAGGGAGGAGGGGGTGGAACGTGTTTCTAGACTCCACAGGCTGCAGCAAACAGTACGTGAAGGGAAGTTCCTGACAGGGCAGATGCTGCAGTTACTGCTGGCATCAGCCGACCGGCAGGAAGCTGGCTGGGCATCACGGCTCGCACTGAGCACCCGCCGATCTGTCCCCTTCCCCGCCAGCAGTGACAACCTGTTCCGCAAGCTCTGCCAGCTGCCTGCGGGTCAGTCTTCTCGCGTTAGATGTAAACCAGTACCTGTCATGTCAGAGCTTCAAGCCATCTCTGCAGGATTATTTTATTGCAGTCTCCTAAAATGCAGATACTTTTCAGTTCGGTGGGTAGCTGTAGCACTAAAAATAAATTAGCATTTTTGTACAAGCCAGGATACTCTCCCCTGCTGTAATACAAGTTCCATTTAAATACGCTTCCTCCATGGGCATGGAGCCATCGTTTGTGTGACAGCTGCACGGACATGATTGACTTCTTTATAGTACAGGGAAACACATGCATATAATTATGTCAGTAAGAAATAAAAAATCAAGTTAACAGTGCACTTTCTTACCATTGCAGCTCAATCTGTACCCCAGCATGTGTTAACTATATTAACACTGATCTGCTTTGCAATTAAGATGCTTTCTACAAGCTCCTGCTTCATCGATCCTGCTATAGGGCCTCTTGCATAGCAATACAGAGAAGCAGCTCACCACGGAACACAGCAGCAGCCAGTGCAGTCATTTCGTAGCCTCAGCTGTGCACTGTCATACACGCATCCCCAGCAAGCATCAGTCTCCGCTTGTGTTAATCAAAAAAAGCAGAGAGGAGTCCCACACTGCATAGCCTAAAGCAGTCACTTGCACCTGTTCAGCTGCTCCGTGTTGGAACAGGCTGGGGAAAAAGCCACGGTGTGGAAAGCGTGTCTGGTGGCGTTAGCCACGGCATGCGTTGGGTCATGGAATAGCACTGGGGGACTGAGGGGCAGGTCATGCAGGGGAGCGATCACGGGCCAGGCCAGCAGCACACACTGCGGTGGCAGTCTTACAGCAACTGCCTGACGTCAGGGGTGTCTTTCGGGAGAGTCCTCTCCAGAAGACGGGGCAGGGAGCACTGAACAAGCCCAAGGAAGGGAGGACAGCGCCATTTCACTTGGTCTTTCTCCTCCTCCCAGGCTCTAGTGCTGCAACTCTCTTCTATCCAGGATGACAACAATCGTGTGGTACATTTCTTTAGCCTGTCAAAACACAAATCCACATCAGTCATTCTCTGCCCCAGAAATGGCTGCTTCTCATCATTAAATATTCCCATAAATCGCTTTCCATAATTATTGGGTGCATGCTGGGACGAATCTGCACTTTGGGGCCCAGGAAATGCAGTGCTCTGGGACGAGAGAGCAGTAGCACTGTCTGTTAGCAGAGGCTCAGCTGGGTGGTTGAGGGCAATTTCTGAACTGCTGGGGGAACCTGTGGGTCCACGCTGGTCTCACCTGTGACAGTTCAAGCCACATGGCCTTGGGGCTGGCAGCCGAGCCGTAGTTCAGTTCTATGCCGGGAAGCCCACCGTCAGAGACAGGCTGCAGCGTTCGCATCTTCTGCAGCTCCTTCAACGGAATGACGCAGGAGACTGCCTGTATAAGGAGAAAAGCCACAAAACGCTTTCTGGTGCGGTCCTTGCAGATAAAGCCATCTGATTCTCACCAAGGAGGATTCACCTCAAGAGCCTGTTGAAAGTCGAGACAAGGCCTGGGACGCACGGCCGTGTGTACAGAACACGGGGCAGGCTCCTGCTGACAGCATGTCCCTAGAACTCCAGCAAGACTGGGCAAACGGGAATGCGACCTGCACTTCGCTTTACTGCTCACCATGATCACTGGACTGAGAAAAGAGCACACAGCAGTACTAACTGTTGTACTGCTCGTGTCACTTGCTTTGGGCTAGGGCTGTTGTTTGAGTGGCTGTGACGCAGGTAAATGCAGTCTCTTCCTGCACAAGTTCTAAAAGTCAAAGTTAATATCTGACAGACATCAGGGCTCCAGACTCTAGGGAGGAATTGTCTGGCATACCTGGGTGGTGCCATCCACCACAATGATCTCTTCTTTATTCACGCCAAAGAAACAGGGCACAGGGATTGTGTCATCGCTGACTCTCTTTACAAAGTAGATGTTGTAGCCAAAGAAAGGCAATTTCATCACATGCTCTGTAAGGAAGCAAAAGGTGGCTTTTCAGGCAGCAGCTTCCAGCCAGCGATCCACTGCACCAACCTAAGGTGGTCAAAAGCTGCAAGAGTTCCCAAGCTTTTCTACACGAAACAGTAAGATTGACAAGTTCTCCCTCCCCCGCCCCCGGCTCAATTCTCAGCAGTCTGAGCAGCCTGAATAGACGCCCTGGTTTTTTTTCTGACCAGCAAACAGACATGCAGCCAGAATATCAACTAAAACACAACTCGCACAGAGCTCTGAAAATCTACTGCAGATTTCTACAAAAGAGGTGGAACTTCTCCCATGACCACCACGCTGGAGAACAAGTGCCAATCTAGGGAATGCTATGTCATGGCCTACTCCAGGCTCCAAGGATCCTTGCCAAAATCATGAAGTGTCCCAAAAGCGCATTCGGAGCAGCTGCTGTCATGCTCAGGATAGATGAGGCAAGCAGATCTGGATGTCTCCTCACCTATGAACTGAATTTTTGCATCCAGTGGCTGGAGGGGCTGCTTGGTTCTCAGCAGCATGCCAACGTGGTCCTGCAGAGACTGGGGATTGATGGAGGACTGCAGGGTCTTTGGCGTGTACTCCTTCAGCTCCTCCCTGTGCCAACAAGCAGATACTAAGCCACCCCCTGCCCAGCTAAAATCAAAAAATCAGCCCAGGGGAATTAGGAGGAAGGAGAGGATGTGGCAACAGTTTTCAAGTACATGGCTGGGGGCAAGGGTGGAGGGAGAGAGGAAGGGCACAACAGGTCGTTTCTGAACTGGGTAATGTGGAAGGAAACACCAGACAGTGAGACCACCATTTTCCACAGAGAAGGTGGCTGTGCACCACTGACTAGTGCACTGGGAGAAATCCCACCTTTCTGGAGACAACTCTTCAAGCGAGGAGTGTAGCCTGGAAGTAAAGCCACAAGGCGTTTCTTTCGCAGGCAGCCTCAGCTGAACACCACCTTACTCTAACCCTGTCTTGCTCCTGTGTGACCGAAGCGCTACACAGAGCTCCCCATTCCCAGCAGGGTTGTGCCGTCACCCCCTGCTGCTGGTGCTGGAAGAGGAGCTGGTGGAGACATTACCTTGACTCTGAGTCAAAAGTCTGTAAGGCTACAGGAAGGAAGGAGCATGAAAATACAGCTCAGGGCTGCAGCACAGAACCTTTCCGGCACCAGGGACATTTTCATTCCCACTAGGCATCTCACTACAAATTTCAGGTGCTCAGGGTTGAAAACTCTGGGACTTGTGAGAAAGAACAAAGGAGCATTCGTCCCAGCTATAAACTCATGTGCTCCCTTGGGATTACAGACACATGGATGGCAGTCAAAAGAAATGCCCACGGCACCCTCATGACCCTCAGCTTAGGAGGAGTCAGAAAAGGAAATGTGGATCAGAGACAGTCAACATTAAGAATGTGAACAGGAGGTAAATTTTCTTGATTATGGGCAGAAGTCAGTCACTAAGTGATGTTAATTAGTAGCTTATGTTCTCTAGAACTGTCCATTCCTCAGTCATCCAGAGACGAATTCAGGCACCTACCCCTAACCCCTGTGGCACTGGCCGTCAGAGATAGAGGCCCACCTGGAGACATACCTGGAGGGAACAGAGTTCTGCTGCTCTGTTTTGGCCCAGTGCTGGAGCACTGCCAAAACGCCCACCTCGATCTCCATTTCCTTACTGCGGCTCAGCAGTATCCTGCCGTTCAGGTAATCCCACTGCACCTGAGGGACAGCACAGCAAAGAGGCCTGTCTTACACCTGCCGGAGGGTGCAGGCAGGTCTGGGCAGTGCCAGGCTGCAGAGACCCACATCCCACCTTGCCGATAACACATCCGGCTCAGGCGGGTAACACAAAAGCAAAGGTTTTCTGGGCTTGGGAAGAGCATGCGGAACTGCAGAAACCACGTCTGGAACAGAACAGCTCATAGGCTAGGGCTCCAGGCGCACTGCCTTCCTTGCATTCCATAAATTCAGTTATTAGTCATTCCCAGAAACGGCATACAAAGCTGATTAGCCAAAGCCCTCCCGCTTCTTCAGCTCCCTTGGGACATGCCCTTTGCCCTTACACTTAACTCCACCCCTGCTAGGGAGCCCTTGCTAGGGAGGTTCCTGGTGGCACACACTGGCCTTGTTGCTTACCTGTCCATAATGGACATCAGTATAAATTTTATTCTCAAAGTGCAGAGGTGTCCTCCAGATGAGCCTGCGTAAAGTCACAGTGACCAACTTGTCCTCCAGCAGGTAATCATGAAGATACTCCTCCGATCTTATCGGCCTCACAGTTTTATCTACATGTTTATGCAGAGAGAGGGTGGTCACTCGGTGCCAAGACAGTGGGCTGAGCTCCATGGCCTGGGACAGGAGCCTTCCTGCACACCTCTGTGCCACCCTGCCCTGCCAACTCCAGGCATAAGCCATTCTACAGGACACGGACCCACACAGACAGACACATCTCTTTCAGAAACAAGCAACACAGCCCCCGAGAAGGCACAGTCCTTAACCCTAGTACAGAGGGAAACTGCTGAAGAGGAACATTCCCAGAGCCAGCAAGGGTGCGGGAACTACTTGGAACAGTAGCTGTGGTACTCCCTGTTGGAAAAACCACTTTAAGAACAAAGCTAGATGCTAGTCTCTACTTGCCGAGATTATGGCTGTTGCTCCTGCTGGCAAAAAGAACAAATTCCCAGATCTCTTCCTGTTCACCTGCCCCCATCTGCTCACAGATCTCCTGCAAGAGCTCCTTGGCCACCTGAAGCAAGGAAAGAAGCAAATAAATACCATGGCCAGGCAAGCCCGAAAGCATCCCAGAGCAGTTAGACATGCTGGGCCTGCTGGAGGGCAGCAGTATGGCTCTGGCCATCGCACAAAGCAGCAACCAAAAAGGATTTTATGATTCCATGATTCTGAGCTGGTGAGGCATCCCAGCATTGTGCAAGCCCTGCAGAGACACGCTGCTACAGGGATTCCTGGGAAGCGAGTGGGAAACTGTCACAGCGCTGTGGGAAGCACTGGCCAAGCCCAAAGTTTTGGCAGATGAGAGAGTTCCCTGGTGAGGCTCAGAGTCCAGATCAACAACAAAATTCAAAGCAGAAAACTCACCGTGAATGTCTTGATTCTAGTGAGGTATTCCATGCCTCCAGGCATCAGTATCACTAGCCGGCGAGCACTGTGCCCTTTCTGCAAAACAGTCTTTAGGCAGCAAGACATGCGAGATCCCATCAGCCCCACAATTTTCACTCCCTCTTCATCCCCATTCTCTGCCTTCCACTGCTTGCCCATCGTACCTGCCTCCTCCCTGCCCATATCCCTGCCTACTCCATGGCATGGCACCTCCCAATCCCCTTGCAGACACACGCTTCATTTCCTTTCTTGGAACACTAACCGCCCCTGTAAAACACTGCACGTAGCACCTCCCGGCAAGCCCCTGCCCTCCCTCTCTTCCCAGTATCCCCACTTCTCTGCCCCTCAATACCAGCAATGCCTCTATCTCCACCGGGAAAGGAAGGTGGCGACGGCCCCCATACATGAAATTTTTCCGCAGGTTGCTCTGACAGATCTTGGCTATATCTGCCGGAGAAAGAAAAAGCTTCGTGTGCCGAGCCAAACAGAGGAATAAGCATTGTGTCCTGTGGTGCTGGGTCATCCTGGCTGTGTTGAATTTAACCCAAGGCTGCTGCTAGGAGAGCAAAAAGACTTGACCTCATCTCCCACTCTGCCAGGACACATCCAGATCATGAGAGGCCAGCCCCAGACAGCAGGAGTACAGGGGCATGACAGGGTGGGAGAACTAGAACCCTCTTCGCTGACAGGATTCCAACCCAAATACCTCAGAGCTGATGACCCTGGAAGATCACAGACTGCCTTTCCCCCAGGGTCTAGCTGTCAAACTGGGCCCAAGCCACAGGGCTAAGCTAAGCTTCTGAGACACAATTCCACCTTGCCTGGGCAAAGATGCAATGGGAAATAACCTCTGCAAAGAGAAAGACTAGAGACACAAAGCTGACCGCTGACTCTTGCCTGCAGGCTCAGCTCCCTTGGTACCCCGCTCATTTCTCCTGCCTAACAGCATAAGAGAGATTTTCCCACTGGACCCATGTCCCCACCTGGATCCTGTCTTCTTTCCTTGACTACTGGGCCTTAGTAACAAGGGGGCAGATGTTTATTTTACAGGACACAGAAACAGTCATACCCTGGTGGGTGCTAGATGGATCGCTGCTGGCTAGCTGCAGAAATTTGGTGGCATAGGGCATCAGGATGTTAGAAGGGAGGAAGTACCCAGTTAGCAGGTTTAGGAGCAACCAACCACGCAGCACGCTGTCCCTGTAGAACAGAAAGAACTGTGGGCACTTGCAATAAGATAATTCCTACACCAGGCAGCTCAAAGCGAGCCTTTGTCCTTTTGAACATCTATGGCAGGTGGCAGAAAATGAGGTGGCAGCACTTGGTCATAGGTTTCTTATGCTGAGGAAGGGATTGATTCAGTTATTCTAACAGCAAACAAAGAAAGGGAACAGTCAAAGCTACTCTGATGCCACTGCTGCTGTATCGCAGGGCAGCGTGGGGTCAAGCCAGTCCCTAACTGTTGTGTCAGTTCCCTTGGGCTGTGATGAGGAAATTGGGGCTCTGACCAGCACCACTACCAGGAGCTACCAGGAATGTTTACCACGGCCCAGATGTATCAGCAGCCAGAAATACAAAGACAAACGTCCATTGAAGTGAAAATGCCAAACCCAGTGACTGGCTTGATTTCCTGAGTGCTCAGCAACTGGTGTCCATGCAGTGAGGCAGAGGGTTCCCCCCAGGCTGTGCACGCACAGGATCGGAAGGTGCTGGTACTCACTGGCTCGGGTTGTGGGTGACCTGTTTGATGACCTGGCAGTAGACCTCATCATGGAAGCTCTCCTTCTCCTTGCACAGCTGCATTTGGAGAGAAGACAGCATCAGAGATGGGAAGAGAGCATCAGAGAGGCCTGAGGTCATCTCTGTGCCCTCTCTCTCCCAGCTCCAGAGCTCTGTCAATTTGGCTTAAAGTTTGGGTGTTGCAGCCCCTGGTCTCCAGTGTTATCTAGCCCAAAGAAGGAGAGGCTGGTTGTGCTCTCATCCAGGCAGTGATCCATTTACATGCAACCCCTCCCTGCCATGTTTTTTAATCAGCCTTTCCATTTCTGCTCCCTTTCTCTCGTAGGAGGTTGCATTATGACTCTCCCTGCCCTCGCCCTTCCCAGCGAGGTCTTGGCCCTTCATTCCCATCAGTGCTTCAGCACCTTGCCCAGGGGAAGGTCACAAACCTGAAGGATTTCATAGATGCATTCAACCTCATTCTGGTTCTTGAGTTTCGGTTGATCTCCCATGAACCGCATCAGAGCTGCAAAGCAAAAGCTAGTGTTCGGGTCTAAGCAGAGGTGATCCTGCCACACGGCAGGCAGTAGACTAGAAAATGTCCTAAAAGCTTTTCTGCCTCTCACAGGCTATTACAAGACTTGCATTGGACACATGTGGTCAGTGGGACATCAGCCCAGGCAGGGTGTGTTCTTGGACACTTTTTACTCAAGGCAAAGTGCATTTTGTTGGACACTTTCAGTATGGACACAGGTGGTTATTAGCTGCAGAAATGCCTTAGAAGGAGCTCTCCTTTCACAGTCTTCATTCCCTGCCCTGGGGCCCGTGTGCCCATGTGTGGCCACCAAGGCCATCCCACTCACCCCCGCTCCAGCCTCTGTGGTATCGTGTCCTAGGGAGGTACTTACTCTTGAAGTTCTTTGTAGCAAGCTCGTTCAGCTCACTGTCAGAGTACCGGAGCAAAGATGCCTGGATTGGGACCTACAGGGCCAGAATACAAGGGTAAACTGGGGAGGCAGATTGCACAGAGCTGTGCTGCAGCCTTCACAAGAAGACACAAGCTCCCAGTATCTTGCAGGTAGCACTGAAGACTAAGGGGCACCTACACTTCTCCAGAGACTGCAGCCAAGGGTCTGCTCTCTGCATTGTCGCTATGTGGGGACAAAGCCAGAGACAATACTGGAGCTGGGATTCTGGCTGTAGCCATGGGGAGAGACTGGGCTCACCTTAGTGTGCTGGACCAGGTCAGCTACACTCTTCTTTTCAGCAGATGTCCCCTTCAATCCCTGCCTAGACAGAGGAGAGGGAACATACAATCCAAGAAATATCCCTAGATACGGCTTGGTGTGTGTCAGGCCATATGTATGCCTGTTCAGAAAGGACCACAGCCTACTCACGTGGACTGAGCATCTCGGAAGTAGGCTATAGCGAAGTCCATCATGGTATAATGATCACCAGCAGGGACTAGCATGATGCTGTTGGGTTCTGATGTCAGGCTGGGAACAGAGCTCTGCAGGGACAGCCCCCAAACCCACCCTAAAAAGTCAGCTGAGGAACTGCAGCGCATATTCTCACCTGCCAGACCTCATCTGTGTGTGGTGCCTCCCCTTCCCACTATGACAGTATTTGAGGTCTCCATCTGCAAGGCTTAAGCAGTCATCTTCCCTCTAGCCTAGGAGGTCAGATGCTACCCGGGCCATGGACCCACCCTGGCAGCTTCCAGAGAGCTCAGCCATATGCCCCTAGAACTTCCCCAAGGATAACTCACCGTCACCTCCCTGCTAGTGTTCCTGCTCTCTGGGGAAGCTTGCACGCTCTTCTGCCACCCTCCACATCTCCCCATGCTGGTGCTGAGGTAATCAGGGGCTGCGGCCAATTGCACCAAGCTGGTGGGGAAAATACCACAGCGGCCACCAGTGGAGCCGAACTGCCAGCCTACAGAAACAAGGGAGAAAAAGCCTGGAACCATGGCAGTTACCAAGAGAAACGAGCAGTCAAGCATTCTAGCAGCAAAGGAGAGCATCAGACTGACTAGGTTTTCCCGCCTCCTATGATAACATCCCCTATAACTGTGGCAGCTGGAACAAGGTGGGCTGCCGTCAGAGAGTGGCAGAGCTAAATGCTGGCTGTGCCAGCCCTTCACAGCCTGCTTTCCTCTGGTTTACTCAACAGCAGCATGTAGAGCATCTGGGCACCATGGGTCCAGCAGGCCCTTGGACGCAGTCCCCACCTTTCCTGCAAATCTCAACAAATTCCCTCACCTGGCTCCATGCCCTGCATGGGCAGTAACTCAATGAGGTCACCCTTCTTGAAGCTAAGAAGGCTCTTGTCATCCACGATGTAGCTGCGCAGAGCAACAACGTAGTTGGCATCCTGGGGAAAAAGCGACAGGGGGGGGGTCAAATCTCATCCCTAGGATGTGAAGGACTCAGACCATTTCATCCCATGGACACTCTCAGGTCCAGGTGGGAAACCACCATTCCCTACTGCACTGCAGCCACTCCCTCACCTGCCTCAGCTCCTGGAGGAAGAGTTCCACCATGGCCTTGATGCACAGAGCCTTTGGAGAACGCAGGAAGAGCTGCTCTGTCTTCAGGGAGAACTCCAGGGCATTGTTGCCCTTCAGTTCCACTGACAGCACATCTGCAAAGCTGAGAACACGGCCTTCATCCTCAGGCTCCTTCTGCCAGAGCTAAGGACGCAGCTCATGGGGGTGGGAGCTCATTCCAAGGACTGAAAACGGAGACAGGCCTCAGCATGCTCCAGAGGGTGGCCTTTCACCAGCACTGTGTTACAACAGTAACAGCACCATAGGCTGCTCATGGCTTTCACCACACCACTCTGAGGACCTGTCTTGTGATGACGTGTGTGGAGCTGACTCTCACCTAGCACTCACATAGCGTAAGCAAAGCACAAGATAGAAGGAAAGGGAATGGCCAAACTCATTAGAAGGAGGGTCAGTGAGTCACAACTAGCTTAGGACAATCCTAGATAGCACAGCACAACCAGGGAATATTCAGCTCACTCAGTTTGCCTCCTAACACTCTGAAAGCATCCTGCAAGTGACAAATTATCCTGCAGCAACTAGTGTCCTTTTGCTCACCTGTAGCTGTGAAGAATCTTCAGGTGTTCAGGATTATAGCCAGCTGCTTTCACCACCTTCAGCAGCCGCAAGCCCCGGTGAGAAACACCCAGGATCTGGACATCGCTTCCCCCTTCCCCCTGTAAGAGAAGTGCAGCAGAGAGCATCAAAGCATCTGGACAGGATGCAGCAGGGGAAGAAGATGCTACCACATGACCATGAAGGAGGACCTGGGCTGACAGAGGTGTCAAACCCAGAGAAGTACATAAGGCACAGAAGAATGACTGATGTGTGGCCAGGCAGGGAGACAGAAAGAGATCCCAGGTGAACTAAAGCCACACAGCTAAAGCAAGCCCAAGGTCTTGAGAAAATTAAGACTCACATGAACTGGGAAGAGGCGAGAGAAATAGTTAGCCCAGTTATCCCGAGCAGCCAGTACAATTCTCTTCTTTATCGCATCCTCCTGAATGGACTGGACATTGTTGCCAACCCGGAACTCCACTACCAGGGTTACAAAACAGATACTTTCTTAGTAAGACAGAGATGGCCAAGTCTCCCTCTGGCCAGGGACTCATTCACACCAGTCCCCCTCAGTGATTACAGTGCAGCAAACAACATGCAGAGGCGAAAGGATACCAAATTATTTTGCACACACCAGTCTACTACTATTTTCTCTCCCCCTCTCCATGGAGCTCTTGTCAAATACGACAGCTGGATTTTAAGGCAACTCAAAATTCCATCCTTGGGCTTCAGTTTCCTCTTCCCACAATAAACATACCAGAACTAAGTTTTTCTGGCCCAGAGAAATTTCAGGGCAATTTTCTGGCCATTTAGAGTAAACAAACATTCCTACACTGCACTACACAGCACACACAAATGTGCTTGCTTGCTGCAGTGACAAACATTCCTCCTCTGCCCTAAGTCCTGCCTGAAAGGGCTTGGAGGATGGTTTCTCATTTCAAATCAAAATCTGGGATGGGCACAGGGAGGAAGGGATGATGGGGCTGTTAATTACTTAGCAGGTCTTTCATCTTGCGCTTCTCTTCCCTGGAGATCCGAAAGCAGGAATCAGAGAAAGTGTCACGCATGATCTGCAAAGGAAGGAAACGGAGAGGCTTCCACTGAAAAGACCACATCTGATTATGCTGGAGTATCCAAAGCTATTAAACAGACTGAGTTTCAGAGAGGAGTGAACAGGGGCTTCACTGAACGGACCTGGAGGAGAGGCCATCACTGCTAGGGATATGCAGAAGCAAAGGCAATTTGTGCAATGTAATTACGGAGTGTTTTGTCCCCAGAGAGACGACAGGCCTTGAGTCATACACCAGTACATACCTGTTCACACAGCAAGTTCAGACAATAAGGGTGACTGAAATTTTCTTTGGGGTAAAACACCTGTGAGAGGAGGATAAAAACAACAATGATGTTACAGATGTTTCCAGATGTTTCAGAAATAGCTCCACTGCCAGAAAGAAGTTAATTCATCCCCAAGGACAGGCAAGGAAAAGACACCGTGAATGTGAACAGAAAGACCAGGAGTGAAGGACCAAAAGTAAAGTGGTGAGACCATGGGATGAACCCTGGTGAGTTCAGTGCACTCTCCAACACTTGATTTTAAACACATTTGTATTATTTTAATAGGAAAGCACCAGGTAACAACAAATTTACTTTATTTGTAGATTTCTCAGTGCTTTATAGAGAAAGGAAAGGACAAGCAAGGAAACTGAAACACAAGAGCCAGTAAGGCAGAGTAGGACCCGGATCCCCTTTGAGATGCTTCCCTGTCTCTGACTCCTGTCTCATGTGACCTCCTCCCACAACTATCTTTGTGCTTTTATATCAGACTGGCTGCCTATGACAAAAAATTATTTTAACCAAATGTGGGACCAGTTCCCTCCCACCATAGCCAGCCCTCAGCTAATGATCTGTACCTCTTTGCGCAGAAAGATTTTCCAGGCAGGGTTGACATAGGAAAAGCTGACACTGGTAGTGAGCTTGAACAGCTGGGTCTTGATACCATCATCTTCTACTGTTACAGCAGAGTCTGTGTGAGGAGAAAGAGCAGTTAAATTGGGTTTTGCTGAATCACCTTCCCACCTGCCAAAGACCTACCAAGAGGAAGGGGACAGTACCACATGCCTGACTGAAGATTACTGTCAGGAGCCCTCTTGAAGGTCAGTGATCAGCTAATGTGAATGCATGCACAGAACAGTCGGCGTCTAAGTACCAGCATTTCTGATAGCGTTTATACTTGCTGTAGTAGCCACAAAGTTCAACGCTCATAATAGAGACACTCCAGAGATAGGGACCACAGTGTCCCAGGCAAAATACTACCACTGTGCTTCAGGTTGAAGACACAAGTTTCACTTCATTATAAAAAGGCTGTTAAGGGTTTCATAAAGACATAAAAATTCTCCTGTGAGCTTGCAGGCTAAAAAGTTCTGGTACAAGGCAACCAGTACTTGCACTGGATTTTCTCTCTGCAGGAGCATGACAGGCTCAGTTTGAAGGCAGCCATTCAAAGGCATTGCTTTATGAGGTAGGAATGTCTTCATTTAAGCACTCCCAACTTTCAAATCTTCAGAATTCATAGACAAGAAACATGGTAGATCCCATGGTTCAGCTGTTTCTATATCCCTATTCAAAAGCACATAGGGATTTTTTAGGCTAATTCAGTTAGTTTGATTTACTTTCACAGGACTTTCACAGAGAGGGGGGGTGAAACAGGGAAATTCTTTTATACCAGGGAAGCTGCTGCATGATGGAGTCCTTCAGTAATGTGTTTGGCTGACTGTGCCTTGCATGTTAAAAAATGTGATGCTGATGAGAGTTTTAAACAGCTTGAAATACATTGGTAAATGTATCCAAAATAGCAGGGAAGTACAAAATGAATTATGGCTCCAAGCTCCCACTGAAATTCAGAGGCAAAACCTAAGACTGAGTAACACTTCTAAACTACTGCTGAGAAGCAATAGCTATGCCATTTTTTCAGGTGGGCAGCATCTTTATGTGAGTCTTTATGTGGCCAATGTACAAGGTGTCCCAGGCTCTCATTCTCCCTCTGGGACACATTCCCTCATTCCTCAGCCTGTCTCCAAGGTCCCTCCAGGCAATCTGGATAGTAAACTACCTGGCTTCCCATTCCTCCCTGGTCTAAAGTCCATCTGTTGAATCACACCTTTGACAAAGTAACTATGCTTCAGGTAGGCAATAAAATGTATTGTGAACTGGACCTTGATAAAGCTGTAGCCCAAAGGTCCTTTCTGCTTTTAGCTATGTTTTTCAGACAAACCCAGCCCCTCCATCATCTGTGCCTGACAGTCTGCACTGCACTGCACTGGGAGGAAAGGGAAGAGTTAGAGCTGGGAAATGCCATGCTGATTACTGGGCCAGACTAGAACTATGACAGTCTCTCTGATTTCACACAGCCCACGCAAGTCTTTGGCCAGGTGGCCGATGACAGAACATGTGCTGTGACTCTCCCAAGCCACTGGGCTGATCCCAACCACATCCCCTCCCTGCCCCCCACTCACCAAATCCCACTCGGGTAAAGTCAATACTCACCCTTCCCTGTGGATTCCTGCCAGCCTTGGTTCCCAGGCAGGAGAGTCAAAGGCAGTGGTGGGGGAGAAGGGGGAGAAGATGGTGCCTGGGAACCTGGTGGGGTGCTCTCCTGGCTGAAGACGGACAGGAGAGGCAACTGTTTCTCCTTGATAGATGTGGAAGCTGAGCCTGGCTTGGGCTTGAGTGGTGGAGGTGTTTTCTTCTCCTGTGGCAGGGAGGGTGGCTGCAAGATAACAAAATCATTTGACCCAGTCATCCTCTGCGTTACTGTGCTCTGTCCTGACACTGCTGTTATAAGCCATCCCTAGGGCAGCAGTCCAATCCTGGAAGCAAGCTCTAGGTGAACAGGGATACCAGGACCTTGAAATCAACACACTACAACCAAACTCAGGTGCAGAGAATCAAGTATTTGAGATTGAAGCCTCCAGTTGAGAAGGGGAAAAAGACATTAATGGGCCAAGACCTTGGTGCCAAAGGAGAGGAACATGAGCTGCTTGCTTCCAGATCAGCCCTAAACATACCACAAAAGGACTTGCTGCTCCAAAGCCTTTTCTTCAGGACCTCAAGTGACTTTGTAGATTGAAACCCAGTCTAGGATGGGCAGCACCATGGTGTGAGCTCATAGCTAGCTAGTAACCCAACAAGAAATCACCTGGCTGCTACTGCACTACCAGGTAGCTCCCAACCTGTTGGAGACTGGATATAGAGGCTCTTTCTGCTGAGCTCTTAAGGTGACCGGAGAGCACAGAACTCACAGATTTGGATGATGGGAGGTTCATCATTCCCAGCTTGGCCAGAGCTTCATTTTTAGGGTCATTCTTCTTTATAAATGGCTTGGACACTCTCCTGCAAGGAAATGGGGAACACAGTTACAGGGGGTGCAGAGGGGTTGTGGCCATGTGGCAGTGCTGGGATGCTGTCCCACTCATCTCATTCCTGCCCACCCAGGTGGATCCCGCTCTCTCACCTGACGGGCTCAATGGGCTGCGGCTCAGGAGCTGGCCTGCTCTGGTACATTTTGATGATGTTGCCGATCTCCCGGCTGGGTGCACGCCGTGACTCAGGGCCTGAAGGCTTCACTACCGGTGGCTCCTTCTTCACTTTTGGTGTCTGCTTTATTGTGTTTGGCTCAGAAGGTGGCAAAGGGGGAGCAGGAGCTATTGGGGATGACAGCTTTAACCAAGAGACCAGCAAAGACACAGGAAAAGTCCTTTATTTCATTTGAAGATCCCTCTCTTTCACACCTAGGCTGACTGGCCATAGCCTTCCACTGCCTTGCTTTGGGATCCCACTTCCCAAAGCTCAGGCCTTTCTCTGTCTCCTCTCCCATCAAGATGCAGATTCCCAGAAAAGCCAGATCCTTTCCTCCTCTGGCTGTATCCTGGCCTGATTGTCCTGGAAAGTTCCTGCTGATAAGCCTGCCTGGGTCACCACTGCACAGCATCTTACCTGCCTCTGTTTTAGGGCTAGGCTTCTCTTCTTTCCTCTTCTCCTGCTCCTCTTCCTTCTCCTCCTCCTGCTTTGGCTGGGGATTTGCTGGAGGGGTCCAGATTTTGGAAGGAGGCCTGACTTTCTTCACTCGGATATGTTGCTCTCCTGCATAGAAAGAGGGATCTGAGCTAGTTGAAACCACACCCAAAACCTAGCATTAACGGCATAGTTCCACCCTTTCATCAGTCAGCAGAAGCCAATGCTTTCTAGAGGCAAAAGAGTGTGTGACAGTCACAAGCCCAGAGATTTCTACAAAACTGGCAACATAACACTTCACAATCTGAACTGCAGTCAGGCACCAAAACCTCCTGCTGCACACAGCACTACCAGCTCCTGCAGGGATTAGTTGGGTTCCAGACAGGGAGACAAGAATGCCTTGTTACGCCAAGGAGGCTGCAGAACAAGGTATTATGATGAGTGAAATTCCCAAAGTGGTAAACACTCACCCATTTTCTGAAAATATGCTCTCTTCTGCTGGAAGGTTTCCCGAGGAGAATCATCATCTTCACTGCTGGAGAACTGGTCTACCGTGTAGTCGTAAACCTGTGAGAAATTCACAACACAGTTAGTTAGCACTAGCCAGCAGATACCTCCATAGTGCTCTTAAGTTCAGAGGTGATCTTCCCTCGCCAAGTTCTGATCTAGAACTTCTCCCCATCTGGCAGTGTCCTAAGAGATCAGTCTATCACCCAAGGAATCATCAACCAAGTGCAGAGAAGGAGCAGTATGTTAGAGGTCCAAGACAGCTTGCTGGAAAATAAAGAACTGAGAGATTAATTTTCCTGTGGAAAAATTTAGATCAGCTGGGAATTAATGGGCCAACACTGCAGCCAAACCTCCACAGAGCTAATGTCACTAAGGTTTGATCCTGTGTCTTAATTCAGCAAGCAGAGTTTGAAATGCCACAGTATCCTAGGTAAGCTTAGCTCTGTTCTCCACTCTGCCAAACCACTGCCACACTGGAAGGGAAGCAGAGCAAATACAAACCATGAAATTCAAACCAAATTCACCACCCCTTTTTGTTTCTCATACCAGTTCTTCTGCTGGCAATTCTGGAGCTTTTGGTGGTGGTGCAGCATTCTGGCTGCTCGGAGGCTTCTTGGGTTTTGGAGAAGTGGCTGGTGCTGGGGCTCGGGTTTGTGGTGGACTTGGGTCTCTTGGCCTTGAGTTCTCAAGAGGCTGTTTCCACCGCTGCTGTTGCTGCTGCTGCTGCTGTTGCTGGGAAATGCTTATAGCTTGGAGGGTCATCTGCTGGGCCTGAAGAAAGGAATTGCAATGTCCATGAGCTCTAGGCTACATAAAAACACCAGTCAGGCTGTCCCATTCTTTCACTGGTAATCACAGAACATCTACATAGTCCACTGCAGATTTTCCAGTGTTATGGACAAGGCATGCCCAGGGAGTCTGCTCCCACCTATCCAAGTAGGCAGAGCTCCTAACAACAGCCCAAATATTCAGCTACCAGTGAGATAGCCTAGGACCTCCATGCACTCAAAAGGCTTTGTACAGAAAGCAGAACACCACAAATCCGCACCTGTAGCAAATCCAATCTTAAAAACACATGGGAATTACAGCTGAGGCTTCTCAGGGCCTGCTCTCATCCCTGCTACTTGCTCACCTATTGTGCATCAGTGTCCCCAAGGGGGAAAAAGGGGGTTCACAGTTTTGCAGTCTTAAATAATCCCAACTTTATACAGCTAACCCCCAGCACAAGCACAGATTGTTACAGAGCAGGCCTAAGGCAGGAGGGGAGCATGGCTAACCTCTTCACAGCACATACACCAGTGTATTTTTCTTCCCCAGTTCCTGGTCCCCTCCCAGCCAATCCCTTTCACTCACCATGAGCATGGCTTGCTGGTTGATAAAGGTTTGCTGTTGTGCTGCTAATTGATTGGGATCTACAGCTGGAACCACAGGCTGTGGCATAATCATGGCTGTGAAAGACATACGCATCTGCAAAAGCCCACAGGCATTCCCCCCAGTGCCCGAGCATCAGCCCAGAGCTGAGTGTTCACTGTGCACCCCACCTGACATTCAAATGCACAGGCTCCATTGCAACACCCACCTTCCCATCCTATTCCCCTGTATGGTTACGGAAACGCTGTGTTAATACCTGGCATAGGTGTAATCCCACCAGCTGCTGGCATCATAGGCGTGGCTGCTGGCATCCCCATCATCGAAGGCATGGGCTGGTAGACTGGTGCTTGAGTCATTCCAGAAAAGCCTAGAGGTAAAAGACCATATGCACAGTGTTTCTGGGGGGACTGCAGATGAGAAAGTCCTGATCAACCCCACAGAACGCATTGCATAGGCTGGGTACCTCTGGTTGTCTCCACATGTACCAGCCACAGGGACATGTGAATGGTTTATCTGTTCACACACAGAAAGACACAGCAAACTCAAGTGGAAAAAGGAAACGAAAGAGAAATGCATGGCCTGCCAGACTTTACAATAGGAGTATCCAGACCCTGCTTCTGCAGCCTAGCTTAGGACACCGCCATCCTTCATGACTAAGCATATAAATAACTCCTGTCTGTGTATGATTACAGAGCAGGGTTTCTTCTGAGGGATGGGCAAAGATGTCTGGGAGTGTCACATCCCTATCTGTCTCTTTGCAGCAGGTATCAAGGGTGAGTGAACAATGAGACCTGGCCTGAGTGGCTTTGTGTATCATGTGAAGGAGCTATGGGGAGAAAGGAATTCCTCTGCTTTAAGCAGTCAAGTCACATTTGAGGCCACAAAACAGAAATCCCACTGAGGGCAAAGCCAGCAAAGCAAGGGGCATCGACATCAGTCTCAGCTAGGAGCGAGTCAGCACACAACACTGGTCTACTGAGTCATGATGTCAGTGAAAGTGGTCCAGGGGTGCCGTGGAGAGACGTTCACATTCCTCGCTGATCTAAGTTGCCACATAAGTGAGAAACTGGCCTCAGGCCAATGATCTGTAATAGGGCTTGCATGCCCCAGAGACTCTACAATAGCCAAAAATAGTCCCAGTCTCAGTAATGATCTGAACAGGACATTCCCCACATTTCTGAAGCCACTGGGTATGTTCCTACACATGCAGATTTCTCAGTGCCATTAATATATTGGTGTTTGACTCCACCCTACCGAAAATACCCGAGTCTTAGCTCCACAGAAATGAGGAAAAGTAAAGAAACCAAGCACACGAAAACCTCTTCAAGGTTCAGGCTTACTAACCCAAGGAATAGCTAGAGATGATGGGAAAGTCTGTAAGGAAGCAATAAGAAATATTAAAACCCTCCCCTGAGAAAGACAGCAACTGTTTTATGAAAGCACAAGGTGAACAGAAGCTGAATACATGACTTAGGGGTAGTACTGGCCTAGGGAACAAGTGGCCTAGGTCAGAAGCAAGACACCTGTTGCCTTGACCCCAAGACTAACTCGAGAGAAATGAAAAGCAGTACAAAGGCAATACCCTTACCTAGCACCTTACCCAAAGCATCTGTCTCCCAGCACTTGGGAGTGAAAAGTGCAACTTCTGATGACCTACACTAAAGAGCAAAGTCAGCTGAACCCATGTAATAATTAGCTCTTAAGGGACTACCTGACTTGTACTCACTGAAGCTTATGTAGCCCCACAGGTGTTCTCAGCTGTCCCCATCCCCTTACAGACCTGTAGAAGGGAAGATTCCTCTCTGGGTGGGTCCAATCTTTCCACCTCCTTTCATGCGTCCAGTCAGAATCTCCTTGTTCTCCATATCCTGCATCAAGAAAAAAAAAAACAGTTATCTGAGCTCAGAGAGATGGACTTCACAGAGGGACAGCCACCCAGAGGCATTTTCTGAGCTGAGCAGGGGCAGACTGAACAGGCAGAGGCATGCTTGGGAGAGGCACAGGAACAGGATTGCTGCAGAGAGGAAGTAGGAGTGAACATCAGGGGACTTACTGGTACTCTGGAGCCTTGATGCAGCACAGTGCTGAAGAGATCATCCACATAGTGATCCAAGCCTACAGGGGTCCTCAGGTCATCTCTGAATCTTGGATCTAAGAGCAGAGAGAAGGCTGGTGACAAGGCAGACTAGGAACATTCCCCTGCCTCCAGTGCCTATTAGACAGTCATGTTTTGGAGTGGAGCCCTTCCTTGCTCTACATCACAAAGAATCACCCGTCTCCCCCTCTGCTCCGATTCCCTGGATAAGACCCATCTAGGTAAGGTCTACCTTACCTGGGTGGAGACTGTTGAATTCTGGGGGCAGGCTAGGTGGTGGGAAGGTAGGCGCCTGGATGCCCGGAGCAGGAGGGATCCTGTTGAAGAGGAAAATGAGGTGAGGACAGTGCAGAGTGCTGAGACAAAGACCAGCCACTGGGTGAAAGGGCCACAAGTGGTGGGGCAGGAGGATTAGGTGACTTACAAATCCAGGTCAGAGTGCTGGAGGAAGCTTCTCTCCCTTTCAGGAGTGATGGGGTACTCAGCCAAGGACTGAGAGGGGCTGCTGAGGTTGCTGGCATTCTCCATCTCTCCAATGAGGTCCAGCACAAAGTCACAGCCCAGCAGGTCCTGCCATGTGTTGCCAGTAAACATGGAGATAGACCACCCTCGAGACTTTTTATCACAGCCCCTGGTAATAGGAAAAGAAAGGAGAGAAAAGGTGTCCAGGTAGGCAGGGGGAAAGGAGAGAAAGGAAAACTGCATTTGGTTCCTTCTTGTCTTATCTATCCTGGCTTAAGTCCTTAAGGTTTAGGTTTAGGTTGTGAATTGACTAGTGCCCAGCGTCAGGAAAAAACTAGAATCACTCAAGATTTGTCTTTTTTTTTTTTTTTTTTCATCTTTTCTCTGAAGCTGCTCTGACAGATCACGCCAGTTCCTGAAGAGGCCTACAGTTTATGCATGCAGATGGAAGGGTGAAGGAGACAGCACAAGCCTAAGTGGGTAGGGTGTGGCTATTCCACATCTGACCATAAAAATTCTAGCCTGCTGTCCTGACCAGTCTTAACCTTAAAACTAGTGACAGATTATTTCACACACCCAGATCTTCCCCCATTCTCTGGCAGTACCTTGCACTCAGGATCCAGTCTGCATACTGCTCCCCAGTCATCCAGGACTCCACCTCAGCTGAGATGATCTCCTCTAGCACAGAAAAGAAATTCAGTACAGACAGCCACCCCAACAGGACCCAAAGCAACACCTAAGCTCCACAGGACACAGGCAGGGCCGGGCTGCAGAGTCTTACACACTCCAGGGCGGGGGCCACAGGAGGACTGAAAGCATGTAGAGGGCTCCACATGAACATATTCATAGCCAAAATAACTGTTTGATGGCACAGGTTGGCATTTCCAGCCTAACAGCTGGAAATCCTCACAGTGTCCTGGTTCGCTTGGGCCACCACTCCAGTCACCAAGAAGCCAAAGTAGGGATGTTCTGCATTCAATTCACCAAGCTTCTGATTGCTCAAGAGGCAGCATAAGCCAATATTTGAGCAGGATGAAAGGCAGGAAGTCCCTATAGCAAAGGCAGCAGCTGATGCCGCTTGGGCTATGCAGTAATGGACAACAGGACCCTAGACCCATATTGATACCCAACCAGAACAGCCCTATATTGAGATGGGCCCAAATCCAGAAGAATCTCATCCCTCAGCCTGAGTAGTAGATGTCATCAGGCCCAGATTTTGGGAGTTTTGGATCTAGATTCAGATGCTTGTATCCCCCATGGCTGTACCAGCCAGAAGCAATGGGTGTTCTGATCCCTCTTTACTAAGCTGAGTATTTTCTGAATGCTGATTTCTGCACTGGAAAAATCCTTAGGGACTAGAAGATAGCAGAAGGGCAGAAACACGAGTTACCATTGAAGGTATGAACATCCAGTACCATCTTCCCTCTTCTCTGGTTTGCAGTCCACTCCAGCTGAGTGGGAGGGTAGGCCCGAGACAATGCAGAGTCTATCTCTGTGTGCTGTGCTGCTGTCAAGATCTTGCGCTGGCAAACAGCGTTGTAGCCCTCCATGCCATGATCTGACACTAATCTAGAAAAAGGCAACTGCATTTAGCACATTGTTCATTTCTCTTAACCTTAATGAAAGTGTAGCTAGGTCTTTTCTCCTCCTTACTTCAGCAACGGCTTCTCCAGTGCTGGTGAAGGGGCAAAGCAGCTCAGCAAAGTCGCCATCAGGACCCAAGCTCGCTGGCTGTGCTCCATGTCTGGGTTTTTCCATGTCTGGACAACCACCTGACTGAAGATTTCATTGCGCAGAGCCACATTATTCAAACCTCTCCCAGCAATGTAGTTGCCCAGAAGTACCTCCTGCCAGCCATCGAGACTCTTGTCACCAATGAACCGCAAAATCTAGAAGCATCCGGGGGGGGGGGAAGAAAAAAAGAGAACTCTCTAGCTGCAACCCTCTGTCCCAAACTGTTGTTGTAAGGTGACAACCTGGTTTGTAGACAACAGTGTATTTGTGAGCCTAAGAGTAGCCAATACTCCAAGTGGGATCTATTCTCAGGTTTTGTGCACCACCTAAATTCTGGAGAATTTGGGAGACAGTGTTTGGAGGGACTGGACCCTGCCTAAAAGTCAAGACTACTTCAGTCTCTTCTTAGTTATGCCTCTGACTCAGAATTTTTCATGGGCAAAATACTTCCCCTTCTTTGGGCAGAGGTCAGATACATGAGCCAGTTACTGTAGGCAATTTGTTACTGTGTCTGAGTCCACAGGTTGCCTAGGTATAAAAATATGTATAAGAAATTGATGCTTAGCTGATCTTTGTGAAAAGCTCAGAGTACCAGACATGAAGAAACACTGTCTAACAACTGAATGCTAAAAAGACTTTGGTGTAGTTAATATTATACCAAGTAGTATGAGATGTATCTCAACAAACTCATTAAGCAAGGATTCAGCTTCTTGGCTATGCATACCAACATCCTGATGCTTTTGTAATTTGTATTTCTCACCTTAGGTACAGAATAATTTCTTTCAGTCTCTACACTTTAATATGTCACTAGATCAAAATTTTTCTAAAATGCACCATGGACAGCTTTGGAAAGAACTTTTATCAGTGATGGCTCATTTTTTTCTCAGAGAACAACACTTTTTAAAATGGTTAATGGTAGTAAGTGTGTCGAAGACTCACTGAGAGAAAACAGGAGATGGTGGCTGGTTAGTTCTCATGGAATTCTCTGTTGTAAACGCTTACGTGTTACAGCCTTTGCCAAAGAAATAGCTGTATTTTTTTGATCAGCAATGGAGAAAAATCATCTTTGATCTTCAGGAAAATAATAGTAGCCTACTTAAATACAATCCTATTCACAAGATTTTTATTGAAGCTTATGGTCTTCTATAATTAGGATCATGAGGACAAAACAAGAGATTGGGTTTAGGTATTATCTTTCCTAATGGGCTTATTTTAATTACGCGTAATTCTCAAAAAGATTACCAGATTTACTTAGAAATTATCTGAAGTTTCATTCTCTTTTCAGGGAGTGAAAACTACCATTTTTAAAGAAGAAATGTATGCTTTGCATCCACAGAGATGAAATAATACCATCCCCCTCATGCAAATACTACAGAATTAGGGTGTGGTTCCAGGTGTAGTTTTCTTTATGATAAAGTCCCTGCCTTTTTCCAGCCTTTACACAACAGTTCACTGTCCCCTGTTGCGTACTGACGCAACTGTATGCCTGAGATACAATCCATACATTTACTATAAAACACATAATGGAAAAGGTCTGAGTTAAACTACATTTTTTATGACTGACAGATAAGAGTAAGTGCTTGAAAAGACAGATCTCCTTTATACTTGTCAGTGCTACTGAATCTGGAATATTGGAAAATGAAGGCTTAGCAGTCTGATTCCTGTACATCCTGTCAAATTCTGAGGCTACATCACCAGGAAATTCACTTCAATCCCATCGGTCTGTGGCTGCCGTATGCCTCACCAAGAACACAGCCACCCTGAGGGGTTGCATGTGATCTCTGCCAGACTGCTCCAGTGCCTAGAAGGAGCAATTTATTCTGCTTTCCTAACACACCATGTACTGTAAGAACAGTAGCCACCACCAGCATCTTGTTGTATAAAGGCATCAGAACATTCTTATGCCCACCTGTTCAACATGTCAAGAGAAACATCTCTTACCAATTTGTTGATCTCCAGTGCGCTCTCGTGGTATTCAGCATCCAGATGGGTTAAGGGGTGCTGCAGAGGGTGACCAGGGGCAGGAAAATCTGTCTTCTACAAAGAAACAAAAGGACAGAAACATGGAGCTTGTTCCTGGTGCTGCTAGAACTAGTGTGTCTCCCCAGTGGGGAAGCAATGAAGAGATTTTTTATTTTTTTTAAATCTGAGTTCCCACCTGGAAGTGTGACTTAACAAAGGAGGAGAAAGGATAGCTGTTGATCGTGTGTGGGAGGGAAAGGTCATCTTTGACCTTGACTTCTGGAGGCAATGCCTCTGTTATCTGGTTGGCCTGTGCTCGGTATTGGCCTGCAAGAGAAAGAGGTCTTGTGTTGTAGCAGTTGGAAAGGCAGTCAGAACACATCCCACTCACAACGCAACACATGGGTAACACACATCTAACCTGGCCCGAACACCCGTACCAGCCTTCTGGCTCCAGAGACACCCAGTCCACCCCTGCTGCCTCAGACCCCCAAGCAGGCACATCCTCACTTCCTTGAGACCACGTCGGGAGACAGCTTCTACAGCTCTGATCTTTCAGCCTCTTATCCCTGGGTAACACCCAGAGGGCAGTCAGAACCTGGAATTTCAATTCTGTTATGGAGTTTTCAAGGCAGGGAAACACTGAGCCTATGCAGAGATACTGCTGGCGACTGTTCAGTCAATAACAGGTCATGATAAGGCACCGGATGAGGGATTTCTCATGAATAATAGAGCAGCAAACTTCTTCCTAAATGAAGAGATTTCTCAATGCAGCACAGCTTCTGTGCATTCCTCTATCTCCAAACTGTGTCCCCTAATGCTCTCCTCCTCCCCCTCACTGTTAACATCCCATCAGCTTTCATTTTCAGCAGTTCCAGTGTGGTCTGTCCCCTAAGCTCCTCCAGGTGACATTGCTCACTAGACCAGCTGGTAGTCCCTAAAGCAGTATGACTTGAAGTGTGAGTTATCTGGGAATCCAGCACAGTCTGCTGCAATTCACAAGATCCTTCTGCCTGATTGCATCTTTTACAGTACAATACAGAAGGCAAAAAATACAGCTCTCATTTTGTTACATGCTATACCAGCATGAAGAGGTAAATCCTGCCTCAACCTATTTGCAACTTAAATATATACATTGTCCAAAGAGCTACAGAGGAAACAAAACTACAAATAACACTCAAGATTAGGTCAACAACTTGGGAAATTATTTCAGTTAGTGGTATTTTGGTGATTTCAAAACAAAACAAAACTTTCCCTCCCAAGCAAAACATTTCCTTTAATTGTTACATTGTTACATCCTTAAGTTGTTACATTGTTTCTAACTACTTCTATTTTAAAAGCAGTAACTACTTCGAAGAATTAATTTTTAACGAAAACCAAAAAATATTTCTTTGAACTGGCCAAAATTATAGTTTTGATTTCTTCACCTCGAATTTCCTTAAAGATTTTTAACAGAAAAAGATAGGTTTAAGTTTCTCACACCCCAGATATCCAGCTCTGCAAGAGACCTGCATTCATTAAACAGGTTAGTCACACAGCTTTGACCAAAAAGTTTTGCACCATTGCAGTCGTCAGTTCTATCAGCACAGTTCAGAAGAAGAGCTGAAAAGGTAACAAAGATACTGGATTTTAATCTGGTGTTCTGCCCACTGGCCCGAATTGCTTTTCCACCCTGTTGTGTTGAGAAATAACATACACAACACCATTGCCTTTATCATATTTACACTGCAATGATGATAAATCAAATCAACCCACGTGACGGCTGGTAGAGCAAGCATGAACTGAAACTGCTAGAAACCAAGGAAATAAACAGTAAAGAAAAGCAGCACGGGAAAGGGAGGATTTCTCACCTTCAGCTGACTGCAGGAGGGCAGCAAGCTCTGCAGGGATCTCCAGCAGTCCCACATCCTGTGACAAGAGCAAGAAAGTCAGTCATTGGGGTACCAGCAGTGACACAACATACAAACCCTGAGCTGTTCTGTTGAGCCTGGGTAAAGCTGCCTTTGAAAAGCTGACGAGAGCAAGGACCGAGCATCTGAGCAAACCCAGTAATAATGGAACACTCAGGAACATTACAAATAAGGAAGTATCACATTAACACAGGTATATGAGGCGTCAGCAAAGGAGGGACAGGTGAGTAATTTCTTAATTTCTGAAAAAGTCAACTGCCACAAGGGGAAGTGACAGGGAAGTTGACTTTCTTTGACTCATCTCTCATTACTAATACATCTTGTGTATTGCACAGAAGAGATTGTAGTTGAAGGGTAAGGGCCATTTCCTCCTGCTTCTTTTTCTGCCATTTTTATTTTTCAATATCCAAGAGTGCTTGGATTTTATGTATATTTTATTTATGCTGATAAATAGAGACCTGATTCTGACCTTTGATGCACGCCACTTAATTATGTGCCTACATAATTAAGATGAGAATCTGGCCTATGAGCCTTGATTTTTCACTGTTTGGCACCTTCCATGATGCATGCATTTGTGCAAGACAGGAAGTAAATGGGCCAATGGAACACAGTATGTTGGCATCAGTGTCCGCATATAGTGTCAGTTCAGGGCATTTCAGACAGGACTACTCAGATTAAGACACTATGAGATGAAGCCAAAGACAAAAACCTGAGCTTTTGAGGTTTGTTTTTTTGGGGGTTGGATTTTTTAAGACTTGCCTAGTAAAGCCTCTACCCATCAGCATACTATTCTGACATCTCTCTCCACATAAACTCTCAGCAATGCTTAAAGATAAGATTTTCAGATTTTTAATTCAGTTTGATTTTGCTTATAAGAAGATACTTTAAGTCTAGCTTTTCAGTGGTTTATTCAGGAAGTGGGCTGTGAGATTCTACAGTTTTGGATCCACACTTGAGAAAGCATGTGATACTGCAAGAGCACCCAGTGCTAAGTGTTCCCATTGTTGATACTGACAAATCTGTTCAAAACCGTGGATTTTGTCAATTCAGATTTCCTTAACTACACACATCATAGCAAATGTATGCCCAGTCTAAACATATAAATAATGACATTAGTTAGCACTGTTACTTACAGTAGTTGATGCAGGTTAAACTTGTTATGAAGCCTCCCTTCCTCTACAATATCTTCCATAACTATATTTGTGCAGAACTGTCTCATTGCCACCCTTCACAACAGAGCATAATTATCAAAAATAATCTTCCTCCCAGCTCGAAAGAACAGGTTGAGGTAGAGTGCTGTGAACAAATACAGTACTCTGCCTCTGGACCGCTTTATGATGCCCGACTACACTCAGAGACTGGGAAACATTGAATTAATGGAACAGTTATGTATTAGAAGGCTCTTTATACCAGGGTAAACTACCTTCTTGCTACTAGGTTTCCAGCACATATGTGGGCTCTGTGCATTCTCCAGACATTTTGCTGTTCCCCAGCAAATCTGGACTGAGGAGTCAGAAGGGAGAGAGAACTGCCTGAGAGCCTGGCATGTTTTATCTCAGACTTTCCCAGACTGTTTGGCAACTTACCATTCCTTGGTTGGGACTGTCCTCCGTGTCACCACTAGCCAGGGACCTCCTCCTTTGTTTCTTTTCCTCTAACTCCTGCTGTCAGGACATGAAAGGGGGATGAAGGGTGGGAAGAGATGCATGTAAGGTCATTTCCAGCTACTTCTGGGGACAGACTCTGCGGAGGGGCAAGAGCTGGTGTCCTGCTCCAGAAGGTAAAATGGCAGAACAGCTGCAGGGTCTTCCTGGGACTCAACACAGTGTATTGAAAAGGGGATGCCCAGGCAAAGCCCTTAGCCTTGCTGAACCACCACCTGCCCTGTGCCACACGATTCAACAGCAAGAGCCTTCACCACCTGCCCAGCATTCCTGCCACACTTTTCCTCCTTTGTCTAGCATTTGATGTATCTCAGGACAAAAGCACACAGGAGCTGTCAGAAACATTTACCTGCCTCCTCCGGCATCAAAAAATACAGTAACACAGCCTGAACATGGACAGATGAACTTGTCCATGGAGAGGGACCCCTTTAAAGGGGGTGGGAGGGATACCAGAAGCCAAACTCCCTTGCAGCTCTGCCCTTTCCCATCCATTCTATTGTTCCCCAGCCTTACCACTCACCTGATTCCTACTCCAAGATGGAAAAGGAGGGTGTCTGTCTCTCCCTTTCTTTCTCCTGCCTGCCTAAGTTGCAAAATGGTGTGACTAGATGGGAGGTTATGAGGGTTGGGCTGAGAAAGACAGCAGGCATGCTGAAGTCCAAAGGGCAGGGCTATGGTTGGGGGGAAAGGAGGAACTTTGCAACAGGTGAACTTTGAGACCTTTATTGTTGCTACTGCATGTACAGAGACCTCAGCAAGCAAACACTAGAGGAACAGAAACAGATTCAAAAGAGCTGTGCTGTTGTGGTTACCTGGGAGAAAGAAAAGCTGGATCCTGTCCAAGTAGGAAGGAGCAGGAAAAGGAACACACTGCTCTGGGCATGGCATGGCAGAAGGAACCTCTGCAGTCTTCCAGCAATAACACTGACCTTAATCCTCTTCCCCATCCTTTGTCATGCCAGCAGCTGTACTGGGTCCCTCCCTCGTGAAGCTGACAGCTATGGGGATATTATTTGCTGCTCTAAGGATGAGTAGTCCGATTTTCCTGTTTTCAATTTTCTTTTTAATAACTTGTGCAAAATATATTCAACCCATTTGACAGAACCATGGCTCTCTCCTGCAAATTATTTTCTATCTTTGCAAACCACTGCCATCTTGTTCTCACTCCAGCTATGGGCCCAGCTAATTTCTAAAAGGCCAAGGACTTCAGTAGACTGAGGTAGCTGTAAGGGGTCAGGGAAGGATCACTGTGGACTGAAAAAATCTTGCATTTCAGTCACCATCTGGGAAAACACCAGAAACTGAACTGGACAACCTAAAGCAGGATGAACAACCCATAGCTTGAGCAGAACAGCAGCCCTGGAGGCCACAAATGGAATAAGCTCATGTCTTGTGTGGGCAACCTAGAGAAGCTCACATACACAGACAAGAATCAGCTGCATTTGTACCACTTTTGCCAATTCTGAACTTCATCTAAGGAGAGGAGGCTCCAGTCTTTGTGGTTCCTTCATTTGACTACATTTATGTCAGCCAGAGTGAAGGACACCTCGCTGGATCATTTCCAAGAAACTTTCTAAAGTCATCTCTGCCTTGGCCTCACGCAGTCACCATCTCGCTCTACTTAGAGCAGAAATAGCTCCTGCAGTACACCTGATCCTGAGAAGACTGTTGTTACCTGACAATGCTTCCTCCTTTGAGTCAAAGATCTGGAGATTAAAATCATGGTATTAAATTGTACCAAAGTCTTCTTCAGCTTCCTGTAACGCTTCCTAGAGGGATGTGAAAAGAGAACAACGCCAATGAGGGAAATATCAACAAAATTTAGGTAGACTGTGGACTCAATACAAGGGCATGGGCCAAACATAACGTTAATACAATCAGCCAGTCCACAGGCTTACTGTGTTAAGCCTGGTCCTCTCTTAGATGTTTTCCCTACATCCTTTACTCTAGCTATCACAGTATCAGCCTTAGCACAGGCAAGTTACTGTAACAGTTTTGACAGCAGCTGTATTTCCCCTGGAACCTCTGCTCAGTGTTGGGTACCAGGCTGGGAAGTCCCTCCTCCACCATTCCAGTAACAGGATATCCCCCCACAGAGCAGGCCAGGGAGCCAACATGAGGCCAGGCACATCCCCATCTTGCTGTCCTAGGCAAGGACAAAAGGCTGTACCTTGCCCTAGCCTTTGATTCCTGACCTTGCCTGATAACCTCGGAAGTGAGCCTGAATGATCGTGACTTTCTCCTGGAGGACACGGAGGCGTCTGCGGCGAAGGAGGCATCGGAATTTCCTTTGCAGAGTAACAATGGCCCAACTCTGCCTCTGGCTCCATCGTCTCTCCAGAAGCTGCCTGGCTTTCTCTTTCAGAAAGACCTGAGCAAAAGCAACAGCTGCTGACCCACAAGGAAAGCAGCCAGCTTCTCTAAGGAGTTGATCAATAATAAAAGCTGCTGGTTTATCTCTCTGTAGCCTTTAAGGCTTCCTGCTAATGAAACTGCACTACCTCAGCTGGGGAGGGCAGGAGGCACAGGTGCAGGTGACAGAGGTGGATGCATTTGGGGAGGACAGGGAATCAGGGAGCAATGAAGGTTCACAGGCAGGAAAGGCAGAAGCCCAGATTCCATCAAGGAAGGTTGGGTAGACAAAGGAGCTGGCCATGCTACAAGAACAGCCTGGAGCCGGTCTCCTGTTTCTTTATCTGAAATGCTAAAAATCCCTCCTTCATACTTGAGACAAGAGGCAAAGCAAAAGGGAGGTGAAGGCAGAGTGTTCTCCCTCTTTGGGCAGAGAGCTGAACTGCTCTCTGTCCATTTACAGCCAGTGAACAGATGGTTGGATGGTTGGGCCTGTGCGAGTAAAAAGGGATTTTCTATAGGCATCACCTTTGTTAGTCCAATCTGATAGAGATCTGAAGGGTTCCCCACCACATGAGACAGCACTGCCACACAGCCTTCCCTCTCCTCCAGGCAGCTGTGCCTTTGTCCAGCCAGGAAGCCATACCTGGAAGATAAGATGTTGGTATGATGGAAGCCAGGGCTGTAACTGGAGACCTCAGAGAACAGCAGGTCACAGTGTGCCAGTCAGTACATTCAGGCTTTGAGTGTCTGGGGAATCCCAAGCCAGGACACCACTGTACCTGGCTAGGAAGTTCTGGAATGGAAGACGGACTGGGTATCCCTCCTTTCTAATGTGGATAGCCTCCAGTATCCCAGAATGTCGCAGCTGACAAGTGACATACTCCACATCAAAGATATTTGACAGCTGTGAATATAAGGCAGAAAAAAATTGTGAAACGAGAAATAAAGAAACAAAAAGGGAGACAGAAGGGAGAGTTTAGAAAAGGGTCTCCTTCTATCATCCTGTCCTTGGGTTAGATCTTGTGATGGTCTATGGGTGATGGAACACAAAACCCAACACATCCTTTGGTGTTCAGCTGGCACTGGCTTCTTATCCTCCAGCATGTGGTCAGCTCACATGGCCACAGGGAAGGGTGAGAGACAGAGAAAGGGGAAGAAAAGTTTCAAGCTGTCAAATAAGGCAAAGAAGTCCAAACACCAACTGTGAAAGAAGAGCTGCTGGAGAAGACTTCAAGGAACTGGGGGACTCCATAAGGAGACAGGGTGCCGCCCTACCTTTTTGGGATTAGGGGTGATGCACCGAATGAAGAAGACATGGCTCCTGCAAAACAGAAGGAAGAACATTTGATCACGCTCCTCTCTGTGCTGACCTGGAAAGACTTCACGTACTTCTGGGTGCAGCAATCAGCCCAGTGCAGGGATGGCATCATAACAGTCTCTCACCTTTTCAGCTTGGCTGTGAGGTCCTGCAAAGACTGCTGGAATTTGGCCACCAGTGTGGAGGCCTGAGGCTTGGGCCCTTTGCTTCTGGCACCCAGCTCCCTTTGCTGACTATAGGAAGCTTTAGCCTTCTGGAAAATGTGAGACACCACCTAAAAAAAAAAAAAAAGAAAAAAAAAGTAGTGACCAAAGATCCCTGAACTAGGTGGAAAGAACAATCTCTTCTACCTGAAACTGGGGGACCATTCTCCCTTGCCCCTAGCAGTGCCAGGAACCCAGCTGCATCTTCAAGCAGTCTGTGCATTTTGTACATGAAATGCATCAATTGCTGGCAAAGATGACTTGCTCAACTCCCAGGTGTCCTTCAGTAGAACAAAACTTTCTCCGGATTCTTCTGACACCTGACCAGGATCTTTCTGCTTCTCACACAAAAGCAATGAGTGTCTCATCAGGTGTCTTTAATAGAGATCTTCATCCTGAACCACTACAGTACCTTGAGGTGGCTCTGAGAGAAGATATCCAGCACTTCTGGATGAAGCTGGTCACGGTTTTTATTAAGAAACTTGTGGACCTGCAGAAGCAAAGTCTGGTTTAATGCACCATTCAGACCACCAACCGGACAGACAAATACCCCTCTTAAGCACACCTTGACTTGGGGCAGACAGCTGGAGAGGTGGAACAAGGCGAAAGTCCTAGAGAGTGAAGTTTGTTGTTCCTGCTGCCACAAGGAGTGGAAGGAACAACGACTTCTGCTTTTAGGATTGCTCCTTTTCCCCTTCATTGCCCGGCCCACTTTGACCTCCACAGTTTTTACAGCAGCAACAGCTTTCCTGGTTCCAGGGCTCTGAGACAGGCAATGTAGGCTGTTGTGTAGCTGAGGCCATGATCTATTTTCCTTCTGCCCAGAAGCAGTTTAGTTGCCCCTCTTAATAAGAATCTCCTCATTTCTGATAAACTGATGCTAAAGGGATGTGCAGTTGCAGAGAGAGAGCTTTGTTCACATCACTCAGAGCTGGTCCCTCAGGACATCCACAGCATGCTTCCAAGCTGGCCTATTGCTTCAACTGCTTGGAGCGCCCTGCCAGCTCACCTGATAGGTGACAGGCCCTGCATAGTGCTTCACAGTGAAGACTGGCAAAGGCAACTTGGGCTTGGTGTACCAAGGGCTGTTTCCATGATGGTAATGACACTTCTGGAGGAAGGTGTGGTCAGTGGCCTGAAAAGATGACAAACATGTTTCCTACTGCTGCAACACATTCAGTTGGCTGAAAAGCCGCTGTTAAACTGAAGATAAAGACACCTAATACTTGTGCAAACACAGTCCCTGTTTAATCTGTGTAACTGCCTCACCATAACCACCCTGTGAAAGAGATCACATGAGAGGATAACAGCTTCTCACCTGAGTCAGTGAAGTCTGGTCGTCCAGGATACGGAAGATACCATGGGGTTTTGCAGCAATGAAATCTAGGCATGACTCACTATACATCTTGGAAATAGGAATCCAAGCTAACTGCTCTTGGCTATATTCCTCCTGCATGTTAAAGACCAACCAGTTAAATCCAGCCATGCAAACAAGAACAAATGGAGGGAGTTAACAGAAGGATTTGGTTTATTCATCAGGAAGTTAGTGTTTGACTGCTGTTAGGAACTTGGCTAGAATTATCATTTTTGTCTCATGAAGCTTCTTCTAAAGAGACTAATGATTTTCCTAATCTAAGAGAGGAAGGCTGCTAAGCAGAGTGTCAAAAGGCAACAAGTCTGATAAATTCATTTTCATCTCCAGAGCCTGAGTGATACGTAAAATACTACAATGAATCTACCAAACAGGCTTCAAAAGTACCAGCCGGGGTCTTGGGTCCTTGATTCTGCCCAACTCACTTATAAAATCTGTAAAAGGGAGCAAGGCACTACCAAACTCCCCCTTCCCTTAATTTACTACAGAATTAGTAAAAGACATTAAATAGCCAGCTCTTTGGACTAGGATTCTATAGCTACTGCTTAAGAGGGCCAGGCTTATTCAGCTTCCTGCTTCCCTGCTAAAGAATACTCTCCAGCTGACGCTGCCTCAGCTCATTCCATATATGCTGCCTTTCACCTGGTGGCATGGGTTCCATTTACCTCTTCTTGGGCAATGACAGTCTGGCTGAAAAAACGCTGGAGATGCTCATTGGCAAAGTTGATGCAGAGTTGCTCTAAGCTGTTCACACCTAGATCCTGCAAAGACAAAAAGGCATCATCACTTCCAACCCGCAGCCCTCCCAGGAGATTGTGTCTTCCCACGAATAATGCACAGCACCAGATGGTGCTGATCTGAACTGCTGGTTCAGGCAGCTTGTTCTGATCAATAAGTGTGAATGAACCTGAGAAATTCAAATCATCTTATGTCTGGTTTGCAAGCTCTCAGCCTGGTTTATTGACTAGGCTGAACAGCAAGAGGCAAGACAAGCTGTGAAGGAGCACAGAGAAGAAATTTACTCTTGGATGCACACCCCCACCTTTATATGCTCCAGTTTTCAGCATTCGTCAGAATACAAAGAATTTAACGGGAATCCTAAGTACAAAACTCACAGGCCTTTATGAGCACATATCATACCAAGTCCCTGCTCTGCCTGGTTTTTATTTATTGCAAGTCTGGGAAGCCCCCAGAAGCTCACTGGGGCAGAGGCATGGGTGTACACCTGCCACAAGGGTAAAGATCCCCAACCCAGAAGTCTAGGTGCTACCCTAACCTCAGTTTCAAAAACCAACACCTTTCAGGGCCTTGGCTTACAAAATTTCTGCACTTCTCCTATCTCTGTCCTGATCCAAAGCCTAGTGGATCAGGGAGAATCTCTTCAGAAACTACAGTGGATTCTGGACTTATTCCTGTTCAGGCTGGGAATAACAGAAAAACAGGATATGCTGAAGCACGTGAAAAGAAATAAATAATAAAAGATAGTGTTAACATATTTCCAGCTTTACCCAAGTCTTCAGGAACAAATGGGAACAGTTAGATTACAACTACATAATTTTTTTCTCTTACTTCTGTTAATAGCACCATGAATAATTAAAATGTGATTCATTAAGAATTAGCTCATTCACCTCACCTCAACAGCATGCAAATTTATACTAGATATTTTTCTGGGTTTGGTCCATCAAAACAGGCTGATGAGTGATCTGGCTCCCCAAGCCACTGCTGAGCAGCAGAGCACAGGGAAAGGACTCTGAGCTGCTTTTTACAGGAATTTGTGTAGAAGTGAAAGTTCTAAGAAACTTCTAGGGGTTTTGTCAAACCTGCTTTAGGTGAGAATCGAACTGTGGAGTTAAAATCCCCATGTTCCCTTTCAACATCACACATAACTTGGTTTCTAAACTCCAGTGGACTTGCTGAAAAGACAGTTTTGATCTGTGTTTAATACCGCCTATGAGCTAATTCAATGGACCAAGTTGGTGAAACTGCTGGTTTTGTTCTGATTTAAAAGCAAATAATTTTCATCTTCCTTAGAATGACAGAACCAAAGCTAGCTATGTGCACTATCTATGCAGCACCATACTGACCAGTTCACGCAAAGGTATCAAACATGCAAGGCTGACATGGTAGGAGCACCAGAAACCACTCCAGCTGAGACTAGGTTGTTAGGCGCTTACAATTGTTAGGACTCCACTTACACACCGATACTACTCCAATCCACCCAGTTCTATGTACCTTAAGATTCTACCTATGCCACGCAGTTATGGAAGACTATGGGCTCCTCCAGATAGCAATCATAACAAGAGTCCATAGTAAAAGTGCTAAATCATACCCTGAAGGAGCACTTCTCTACTGCCTCTGAAAAAAGGAAGTATCCCCTGAACACAGACATTTAGATTACATGGTGCAATTACTGTCTCCTTTCTGGAAAAAAGGAAAAACAAAAAACCAACACCAAACAGAAAACCCACCCATCAGATAGCCTCCCCATTTCTGGCAGTGGCTGAGGAGAATCAGCACGTGCACTTCCAGCCCAGACAATATCAAAAGAACAGGAAAAGCAACCTCAAAACCATGTATGTCCACAATGCCCAGAGCACAGTCAGATTCCCAGGGAGCCAACCACTCATTGATTCTCAGCAGCAGCCACTCAAAAAGCAGGTAATACAGAGTCTTGGCAATGGAGTCCCTGAGTAGGAGAGGGGAGTAAAACCAGTTACTGCAAAGACAGCACCATTGGGTGCATCTGACCAACCCAGAGAGTAACAGCAGAAGTCACCTGGCATCAATGGCTCCTTCTACAGACAGAGGAGTGAAGATCCGATCATAAGATGTCACCTGGATACATAAAGAGCCAGAATTTACTGTTATTATCCCATAAATACATCAATTTTTTAAATCCACAAGGAAGTCAGCCCAGTTAATAAATGGATTTTTTTCTATTTGGCCTGGGAATTTACCCAGATATCAAAGGAAAAAGTAAAACCAGAATTTTGCTGCCACATTTCAGGCTGGGAGTCAGCTGGCCAACCTGTTAAGCCTGAAGCCACTCACGTCAGAAAAAAGCCCTCCTTGACATGAGTTCTGCCAACTTTACAGAGCTGCCTTTAGGGGTTCAGCTCGCCCCCATTACTGATCCAGCACCACAACCATTTTACTCCTGCTGTTACCTCCCAGGTTTTAGACCTTCTAAGGTGGTGGCCCTTCTGCTGACAGCACTGGGCTAGGGCATTCCATGTGTCAGGATGAATGAGAAATCACCAAAAAGGTACTCACAGTGACACGGTGAGTGACAGCACTTTGCAAGAAATCTGCTGAGACACACAACAAATTGGCCACAATCTGAATCTCAGTGTCACCGGCAATGGCTGCATGTTCATAGGATTCTTTCTAAATAATGGAGAACAATAGTCAGCTATGGATGGGATACCAGGTTCCATTAGTATTAATATTCTCAACACCACCTCAGCTGCACAGACCTGGTCACAGCCTGGGCAAAACACTAGCA
Source organism: Falco cherrug (assembly GCF_023634085.1). NCBI lineage: Eukaryota > Metazoa > Chordata > Aves > Falconiformes > Falconidae > Falco > Falco cherrug. The sequence continues at coordinate 119,851,665 of NC_073697.1, forward strand.
TCTAGGTTCATTTTGGCTCTAATAACCTTTGGTTGCCTTCCATCTTCTGTCCCTGCCTAGGTCAGTCTAGAGCCTAATATCAAAATAACATAATAGTCTTCAAAGAATATAATCTCCAGTCAAGAATAATGTCACCGGTCCCACCACATGGGATAACAGCACGATGTTCAGCACAAATAGCCAGGCTGCCAAGGGTTAGTGTACCTCGTAGGAGGTAAAGCAGATATTCCCCAGCTGCAGAATGGCAGCCAGGACAGCCCAGGTGGAGGTCAGCTGATCTTCCGAGAGGTTGATTCCCTTCAGAGCTTGCACCAAGACCAGAAAGTCCTGACCGTCCTCCTTCCCCAGGATGTCACATGCTCTGCCCTGAGAGAATAGGAACAGATAATCATGGTCAGCCCTTTTGCCCAGGTTGGAGCTGAGCTACCAGCAACGATCTTCAGAGAAGTAGTTCAACGTTTTAAGGACTGGAGGAATCGGAAATAAAAAGGCCGAAGACACCACTAGTGGGAGCACAGCATTCATGACAGAACAGTCTTTTCTCTCTGGAGTTTTTGAAAGGAAGATCTCTCTTGCCCACACATGCTGTTTTTATTATGGTTCTAATATAGGCACCCCAGCTGCCCCTTGACCACTGCTGGAGTGCAGCTTGAGAGAAGGGATGCCAGAATCTACTCCCAAGTATGTCATGTCATACTATATATATATGTATGTATGTATGTATATATGTATGTATGTATGTCATGTTGCTACCCCAAATGGTACCAGAACCCAATGTATCAAAGCAAATGGGTTTCTTTGTACCTAGAGAGCCAGATTATAATCTCACTCATCTCTGCCACAGAGCTTCACTACAACATGGGCATACTGCTCTTACTCTTCTTGTGGTTTTCTTTACAAGGGGACACTCCTGACAGCTGCCTGTGACTCTAAAGGTCACAGAAATCCTGGGTCAAGGTGGGTGTCTGTAGAACCTGCTTGCCTACAAAGGCATTCTTTGACAAAAGCTTCCATCTGATTGTCAGATTCAAGCAAGATCCAAGAGAGATTTTATCAGTCTCTGTTAACTTCTTTACACATGATCTGATCTTTTTCTCTTCTCTGCAGCAGGCTGAGACACTCCTGTTAACTAGCACCTTGAGGAGTTTAGTTTACAATACAGATCCTTTGCCAACTAGGTACATCACCCTGTTAGGGAATGGGCCCTTAATTGCCCTCCATCCTTGAGTCATTAATGATACTCACCCATTCCTTGCCTGAAAGGAAGATGACAGTAATAGTTTGTCAAGTATTCCTCACATGACAACAGCAGCTGTAAATAGTTTGCCCACCTGGGAATGCTGACCCACACAGCTGAAAGAGGAGATATCTTGCTATTGCTGTGAACTCCTTGAGCATGGAAAATGTCATTAAACAAAAGAAACCATGCTCCAAGGTGATAGCTTGCCATAAATCTGGCAACCAATTTTCCAATTCAAATATATTGTAATCAGCAGTATAATTCAGTGGTTTCAAATTTCCACCCATTAAGTCAGTCAATGAAGCAAGTGTTTTGCTGAAGGTGGAAAGAAATCTCTCTTGCTCTTTTCATTTCCACAGCAAATTGCAAGTGCAAGGGAAGGCAAAGAGAAAAGGATTTCTTCACCACGGGGTGGAGCCATGGGCCTACATGATGACTCCTTTTTTAAAAGGTTTTTCTTTGGGAGCAGAAGGGACCTGAAAGGTAATAAAAAGATCACATAAGAGAAAAAGGTATTCCTTCTTAGGTCAGGTGTGAGATGGAGCAGAGCGGATTTTAGCATAGTCCTGTGAGGGACACATTAGAAGGGAAGCAAAGTTGTTAGGTGCCTAACCAAACAGAAGTGATGTCTTGGTCATTTCACTCTTTATCAGCTGCTGTAGAGCATGCTCACCTCACTCACCTGATTCAGGTAAAAGTAAGACTCTGCCTCTTGCAAGTACATCTCCTCTTTCTGCTGCATAGGCAGCCCAGCCAGCAGCTCATAAAACACATGGTAGTTCCTCTCACCATGGGCCTGATAGGGGACACAGTTCATAGAGTTGACATAGCCAGTTTCAAAACTCTACAGAATACACTCAAAGAGCAGGACACTGCAATGCTGAGGTCAGCAAGATGAGGCCAGAAGCCACCCAAGAATTATTTAATTTGAAAAGTTTCCAGGGTTTCTCAGTGACACTGTAAAAGCATTACATCTGAGAGCAGGCCTTTTCACACAGCTCCTTTCCACACTCCAGACACTAATAAAAAATAATTGAGGAAAGATTTAACTTCCAGTAATCCCTAATAAATGACTTGATTCAACCTGTTTGAGACAGAGAGGTCCCCTATTTTATTCAAACAAAATAAGCGCTCACCCTCTGCTACAGGAAGGGGACATATTTCTTGCCAACAGTTGAAATCCCTGTTGTTTAACAGTAAATTTAAAGTTAAATATGAGTAAGGGAGAGCAGGACCCCTCTAGGAGGGAGAGTCTCATTGGTCCTTACCTGAAATACCACACGAGACTTCTCCAGCAGGTACTGGGAGATGGATGTTCCCACCACAATGCCACTGAGCACAAGACAACAACAAATCCTGTCAGAAGCCAGTTACAGGTTTTTTGTAGAACCATTTCTCTGAGGGTTTAGGAGAGGGAGTTGTTGCCAAGAAACAAGGGTACGACCTGACCAACTTGCTTAGAATTTTGAAGCATTCCAGCACTGGTGTTTTGTATCAGATTATTACAAACTATTACAGAGAAACACAGATTCAAGTTTGAATTCTGAACAGCCTCCAGAGTACAAAGGAGCTTGGACTTGAATGATCCTTACAGGATGTGTCTTGAAAATAGTGGAGGGAACATGCCGCACCCTTCCCTTCAGCTGTATCTGATTGCTGTTGCATTTCCACTGACCCTACCCACCCATTTCATATGATAGCCTGTGGGGACAGAGACCACCTTTTTGTTTTATAATTTAATTGCATCTTGCACAAAGTGATCCTAGTCCAAAAGCAGAGTTTCCAGATACTACAGCAATAGTGGGCCACACAGGCAGCAGTCTGTAGTTAAGCTGCGTGCAAGGATCTATAGGCCTTTAAGCCTGTCATGTGTCCCATGCAGATCAGGCACATGTGTAACCAAGGGCTGAATTAGTGGGCACCTGAATATATACCATTGATTTCAGAAGAGTCACTATGGCTTCTGTAAAAGGAGATCCTACCTCACAGAGCTGCTGGAGTCATTTGAAGGGGGTGACAAATCTGTAGAGAAGAATGATCTAAGGGGTACACTCTACATGAATTTCCAAAAGGTTTTGACAAAGTTGTAGGGCTTCCAGGGAATCGAAGCAACCATGGCATAAGGGAAGGTCCCTGACGTGGGTAGGAGTCAATGGTGATCCTCTTAACAGTGGGAGGCAACCACTAGAGTTCCACAAAGTGTGTCTGTGCTCTGACCTGTAGATGTAACTCAAGGTTTGATAAGTGACCTAAAAAAGAAGCCAAACAGCAATGTGACAAAGCTTCCTGATTGTATGAAATTATTCAAGGCAGTGAGGATGAAGGCCAACTGTGAATAAATGCAGACAGACCTTACAGTACGGAGTGAGTGAGCAAGAAAATGGCACATGACATTCACTGCAGATGAATGTAAAGTGATACATACAGGCTAAAGTAGTCCCAGCTTCACGTGTAGACTGACAGGCTCCAACTTAACCATTGCTGCCTAGGCCTGAGACCTTGGGGCTGATAAGACAGTTCCATGAGAATATCAGCTCAGTGCCTGGCAACAATCAAACAAACCCCAAACCAAAACCCCCAAAAACAGAAGTTGGAAAGGAGGCAGGTTCAAAGCAAAAAAGGTGTTTTTCACAGAACTGGTTTGACCTGTAGAGCACTTGCCAAAGACTGTTGCAGAGGCATGACTTTATACGAGTCCAAGAGGAAACTGGAAAACCACAAGAGTCTCAGAAAAACTCCTGAGCTGCTGCAAATGGTTAAGAGCTAACAGAGTGTTAAAGAAAATCATTAGATGTATTTGGCCTGTTCTTACTGTTGCCTCAGTGAATGCTTGTGGCCAGGGTTGGAGACATAATTTTGTATTAGATGGCTCCTTGGTATAAACCAGTTCAGCCATTCTTACGTTCTTAATTTATCACCCATTTTGAGAGGTGAAGATCTGTTCTTTCGTGGAGGAAACCTAAAAGAATAGGCATATAAACTCACCCTCTTCCTATCCTGATGATAGCAAGAGTGTAGGGGAGGGAGAGCTATTTCACAAGCTCTAAGCACTGCTAGACCTTTTCTCACCCAAGCACCCCTTGACAGCTGGGAAGGACAGTATCCCAAAATGTTCCTTTAACTCACTGTCGCAGGTGGATATTCAGAAGCTTTCCAAACCGGCTTGAATTGTCATTGAGGATGGTTCTGGCATTCCCAAAACTCTCCAGGATGGGTAGGACATTGCAGGGCTTGAAGAAACGATGGAGAGAACATTTCAGTAGCAATCACAGGTTTTTAAACCCAAAAGAGACTTTAGTAACTGTTAGTTCAAAAATCCAAGAAAAATGGGATTTCACTGAAATAATTCTTGCCTGAATAAAGAGCCTCTTTTTAAATTTATCTTGGTATCATTATCTCTAGCCATTGGTGAGTTGCTCTGTGAGCTCTTCACCTTCACTGCTATGATCTTTCATTTTACTTTTGCTCTGTGTTTGTTCAGATTCACCTCCCAGACACAGCTACAAGGTCTCTAAGGCAAGGTATCATCTCTCTTTTCGAACAGATTTAGCACTTTATACAGCATCAGGGCTCCCAGATACTAAAATACAGAACAACAAATACATCAGCTGTCCTCATGCCTTTACGGGAGCTTCACCTTGAACCACAAACCATCCAAAATCCGCCTCAGTTAAACAGGAACAAAGAAATAACATAAGCAGTATGGCCTCTTTACCCTGTCTTGGGCTCCTACTCCTTGCCTAACCATCACAGCATAAAGCCAATCTCAGTCGCCCCTTACCTGTCTGATCCTGTGGCCATCTGTTCTCTGATACAGCATGGTCAGGTATTGCACAATTGCTTTGGCAGCTTCTGTTTTACCTGATCCACTGTGTCCACTGGAGGAACAAGAGGTAAGGAAGCTGGCATCAAAACAGAATTACCTAATTTAGACATGTCAGAGGACCTGTTACAGTGTATCAGTGGAGTCATACTGATTTACAACAAATTAAGATCCATCACATATTGTCTGAAACACTGAGACATATCTTGATATAATAGGCCCAAATAAGATTCCACTGCAGAATGCCAAACGTCTTCCACTCCTGCAAACTGATGTGAAGCTAAATTCAACCTGTATTTGTACAGAGTGGAATAAAAGTCCATCTTATTCCTGTTCTCTACTGACAGCCTTCACCAAGAGCCAGAATAACAAATTTATGGACAGTGAAATGCAAAGATGAAAGTCTTACATAAAGAAATTAACAAGCCTTTGAGAAAGTACCCTTATTTCTTACCTGATGATGACACACTGCTCTTGCTCTGATGACTGAGATAGCGTGTAGGCCATTTCTGCTATGGCAAAGATGTGTCTAGGTGTACACAAAGAAAAGCCCAGTTAACTGACCTCACATATCTACCTCACAAATACAGCACCAAAAGGTTACTTATCAGTGATCTACACTAGAGATGGGCCAGTATCTTGCTCGGAGAAGTGTGAGGAACCAGGGAAACCAAAGGTTTTTTCTTTGCTGACATCAGGTTAATACCACTGTTACAAGCTATTGCAAAGTTCAGGTTCCTCTAGGACCTCTTCACCCTAACTTGAGTAATGCTTTGTGCCATGGTGTTTAATATAAGGCACACCAGCAGTATTATCTGCACTAGAGGAACATGCATACGTTGCTAGCTCTGGCAGGGCTGTACCAGTATCAGCAGTGGGGAGTGCATACTGCCAGAATTCCTCCAGTACAGTCCCAGCAGGCATTGAATTCAGGACCTTTAACCAATGCTGAAGAAACTTGACCTAATGAGTTTAGCTCAGTAGCATTACAGGTCTGAGCAACTACAGCTTTGCCAAATGGATTGCTCACTTCCTGTGCATTCATCCTGCTCTATCAGACAACTGGAAGAAAATAAGCTACTTTCTGAAGCACAAATGTAACGGAGTTTATTTGAGAAAGAGAAACATACGGAGCATTTTTTGAGAGAGTCCCTTGGTGGTACTGGCTAGCCACATCTTCAGAGTAGATACCGAGGTCTTTGAAAGGATTCACAGAAACCAAGATTTGTCCAATGTAAGTCTAGGACAAAAATAAGAAAAGGGGAAAAAAAAGCTGGTGGCTTCTCAGAATTTTCTTACTGAGGAATGCAACTGAACACATCTATTAATACAATTATTCAAATGACCCTTAAAGGAATGCTGTCTATCCCAACTATACTGCCAGATTTTTCAGGGTATGACACAATTTTTCAGTGGTCATTTTCAAAGATCTGTCATTAATATTTCAGGATAAGTGGCACTCATTGGTCCATGGTCATCTTCGCTGGTCACTGTCTATTCTCCAAGCTTCACACGAAATTACAATCACAGTAAATGAAAGAGAATGACTAGCCATCCAGAACTAGCTCTGGACTGCAACATTGTGTGTTTGCAGAAACTCTAAAGTTTCTTCTTGAGATCCACAACTCTTACTCAGAACTGCTTTGCTAAAACAGAAGAGTTCCACTAGGAGCAGCTGAGTTTAAAATACAACCCAAGTATAGTCATGGGTTGACAATAAATACCAAAATTAAAGAGAAACTCTGGGACTTTCAGGTTTTACCACAAATATTTCATGCTACCCATTTACTGAGTAAAAGCAGTGTGAGTATCCTTCTTATCACTGTTCCCAGTGATGAGTGAGCTCTTGAGCTACTTGGTGCATTATTAAAGCTTGATGGAATGATAGAAATTATTTTCTCTTAAAGCTCATTGTTCAGAGTGAATAAGCACTGAAGAAAAACAAAACAAAACACCACTACCCATACATAAATAAGATTGCGATGGAACCTCCTCTTCAGACACAGCAGAACTGAGCTTTCACAGACTTCCCTAGAAACAGAGGAAAGGACTTGTCAGCCATAAGCTTCACTTGCATATGTCAGTATTGACCTTTCTGCCCTCCCACGGATGAGGCTGCGATCTGAAACTATTCACTGCCTTCATGTGATTCCAACATGTCCAGGATTAACACATCAGAGAACAGAGCAGCCAAAGCTCAGAACATCTAGCCTGTCCATCTCCATGTGACCACACCTCCTTGCACACAGCCTTTAGAGTTGTTTATCTCAGCTGGATGGCAAGGGTAGAGGGTGTGAGAATCAGTGTTAGGCCTTTCTCTTTCAACAACAGCAGTGAACACATGATTTAAAAGCCGTTGAAGATGTAAGGCCTGAGTTTGCCATAGCTGAAGGCAATGGGAGTCACTAAAGCCACAGATGCCCATGTCAGGAGGCAAACAGAAATATGCCTCTCATCCTGCAAGTCTCCTGACTTACCACCCACTTCATGCAACAAGAATGGTATGTCAAATTCCCAGTTTTGTCATTCTGCAATACTACAAAAGTCACATCAGCCTCTAAACCTCATTTCCCCTACCCATAAAGTCTATTTGGTATTTTAGAACCCATTTCAGGACTGGGAACCATTTAACAGGAGAAGCAGAGTTCCCTGGGTGCATCTGTAAGAAAAGTCTACTAGCTAGGATGAGCTGCTCTCTCTGGTGTGTGACTGCAGAGATTCAATGTGCCCTCTCTGTGCAACAGAGTTTAGGGCCACACTATACTCAACAGTCAGGAGTTCCCTCTGCAGCTGTGCTCCTTCCCATGTGGTTCAGCGCAGGTCCATAACTTCAGTAGGGCAGTTCTGTCTTTCACTTAGTTTTACTGTGGAGCATCAGTTACTCAGGTATGATATGTATCAAATTCTTTTTTCTCACATGGTAGCCAAGGATCTATAATGTGCTTTCTGTTGTTGAGCCAACAGTAGCTTTGAAGGATAACAAGCAAGCCCCTGTGACCTTGAATTAGCTGCAGAATACCACTGACAACACATACTGCAGTCTGGTTAGATCTTCAGTGTCCTCAGCTTCTACACAGTGGTCTTCACACATGTACACCTGAAACACACAGATACATTACTGAAAATCAGGAGAAGTTCAGTGCATTTTAATACCAGAGACAACACCTCTACCTGTTTGTGCATGAATTCCATCTCTAACATATTGTCAGCGATGTCTTCTGCCTCCCACTGATCCTTGCAGACCTTCATCACGTGGCTGTTGGCCAGATGTGGGTCCTTGTAGGTGGCCCATTTGCTTAGGTTCTCAATGGTTAGTCGTGGCAGCAGCAATTCAGAGCTCAGCCACGCTGCAGGATCACATCCCTGAGCCTGCTGCTGAGACCAGTGAACACCAGGTGTGACTATGTACCCTGCAGTCTGGAGGATACCTGAATCCTCTTTGACATCTATGTCACTGGAATAATCTGGTGTAGATACTAGATTCTCTTCCTGATGTGGAAGGAAGCCCTGTTCGCTGTTCCTCTGAGGGCTTTCATCCATCAAAGATCTAGGAGGGTCACATTTGAATCGGCAACCCCGTTGCACAGTCATCACAGTTTTACTGCCTGATAGAGATCTCAGTTTCTCTAGAGAACAACCACTCCCAGAGCCTCTGGATAAAGAGCTCTTTGTCTTTGTCTTAACCATGCTGTGGACTCTGGGGAATACTACAGCAAACTTGGCATCAGTAGCATTGTTGTTCTTCTCATCCAAGCTAAGTAAGTATGGAAAGGAACTGGTTCCATGAAGAAGGGAATCACCAGAAGGCAAATCAATATGTTCTACTTCCTTATCCATTTTAGGACCACTATTTCCCTCCGCTAATGGAGAAGATTCTTTGTCACTCAAGTCAGCCTTCCCCAGCTGTCTAGCTGCACCAGGGAAGGCTTTGCCAGACCGACCAACCCAGCCAGCGGTGCTTACAACCTGGATTGCCACTCTGGTTTTAAATCCAAAAGGTTTGTTACTCCTCTTCCTCTTCCCAGATTTCTTCAAGAGCCATTTTGAAATACCAATTGCATGTGCCACGCTCAGAAGACGAGCTTTCAGGCTTACTTTCTTGGCAGGTTTTTGTCCAAGCCAGCTGGTGACTTTTCTAAAAGCAGAACGGGTGTGCGAGTGCTTGGATCCTTTCCCATCATGCACATTTTCTTTTTCAGAAAGTGCCTCTGCAACCACTTCTGCTTTCTCTTTTTTTGCCTCTAAAGCCTGGCCTGAACTCAGTTTAACTTTTCCAATAACTTTTCCAACTTTCTTTTTCTTGCCAAGGAGCTGCTTATCAGATGATTTTTTGGTAATAGTGGAGCAGCTTGAAACATTTGAAAGGTTTAATCTTTTCTCTCTAAAACTCTGAGCTATGTTGGGTTCCTTCTGTGTAATGAGGGTTTCTAGAGTCATGGGTTTTGAACAGATGCTTTCAACATTTTTCAGGTCAGAGTTGGTTTCTAAAGCCATCTGGACAGGATTTGGTTTACAGCTTGTTAATAGTTTGGTCTCAGCATTTTTATGTTTGTTTTTCAGACTGAGGAGGATTTGGGATTGAGAAGAGTGTTTCTTTGTAAGTATCATCGCTGCTAACTTCTGCTTGCTGCAATGTGATGAACTGTCTCTCTGTGTATGTCCCACCACTTTACCTTGTTCTGCCATCTCACACCTCCCAGATTTCTCTTTCAATATCATCTGCTGCTTGGAGAGCAAAGGGCTACCTTCCAGTGCACTGCCTTCACTGTTCACCTTCTCTTCCTGTTCAGTTCCCTGAAGTACTTTGCTAAGGCGAACAAGGAGTTTTGCTTTCACAGCACTACGCAGTGGTTGGTTTGTTGCATTTTCTTTGCCTTTGTAAATGCTCTCTTCAGTGCTGTTCTCCCCATTGCTGTCAGAATTATCATGTGTATCTTTTGATGCATCTTGAACTTTGTAATTTTCTAATATATTTTCCTTGCCTACTTCATTATTGCCATCTTCTCTATTTTTAAGACTTTTGAGTTGGAATCCTGAAATGTTTACATCATCATCTTCCTCACTGCTCTCAGCTAGAATAGATTTCAGTTGTCTTGGCATGTCATCTTGCTTCTTCATTTTCTCCTCTGCCTCCAATCCTGCAAAGTTAGTGCCTTCATCCTCAGATTCATTCCTTCCATCTGTGGTCACCTGCTCCCTTTCAGTTTCCACAGATGCTTCATTGCTTCCATCAAGCAGTTCCTTGTAGCCTTTTCCTTCAGCCACAGAAGGATCTTCCAGCATGGCTTCTTCCTCACTGATGCCATCTTCCTCTGAAGAACTACTTGTTTCTTCACTACTTGCAGTGCTTTCAGCTACAGTCTCTTTTGTACTTTTTTTGTGGGTCCAATGGCCTTCACTGCTGGAGTTAGAGCAGGAGTCACCTGAGGTTTCCAGGATATTTTCTTCTGCACTTTCAGTGACAATAATCCTGGTATGTTTTCCAGCTTCCCTTTTCCCAGTTCTCACACCTTTCCCCTGTGCCACACTGCCTTGGGATTGAGAACCTGACTTCTGCTCAGAAGCTTCCTCAAAGCCATGATTCCCATTGTGCTTCTCCCTAGACCTGGCATTGTGTGCCTTCTGTGGTGAGTCATGTTTCTGAAAAGAGCCTTCAACACTTTGCACTGCGATTGACTTCACAGACCCTGACTCTGTGACTTTTTCACTAACAGCAAGACGCTTTCCACACTTCTTTTTAAAACTGTGTTTCTTGCTGTTTGTGGTGCCTTTTTCCTCCTTATCACTACTGTCCTCACTTCCTTGTCCTGGTGTCATTTCCTGCTGCTTGCAGGCCTTTCCTTTTTTCCCCTGCAGCTTGGACACTAACTGTTCTCCATGTTTTCTCCCCAAACCAGATTCTCTTTTATCATTTCTCTTGTAGGCTCTTTTTCCCTGAAATAAATTTTTGTGGCCATTTTCCTTGCTTCCCTGAAGCATCACCAGTCTCTGGCTTTTTAAGGGGTCTTTTTCAGGTGTGTCATCTTGTTCAGGCAATGACTCTTTACCCTTCTTCAGCTGGCCTCTCTTACCTTCCCGCCGTCTCCCACAGTAGATCTTTGAATCCCCTGGGGAGTTTTCCTTTTTGTCACAACACAGCACTTTCTCTTCTCCAGACTTTTTGTGCCGAGTCTTGGATCGGGAAGGAGGCATTTCTCCAGTGTTCAGGAGTATGTGAGGGTTTACCTCAAATCACCTATGAAAGGAAACATTGTGTATTTTGCTGTGAAATAAGCTACAAAGAGAGGCCAGATCCTCCTAAGTGGTAATATACCTCATTTCTATAAAGCCAAAGAAATGTTTGCAGAACCATACCTGCACAGCTGAGGGGTGCCAAACTGACTGTCCTGTTCCAGGTTAATCTCTGTTTTATTTTGCCATTATCCTTATTTTCTTCTTCTATTAGGACTCTTGCCAGAGGCCAGTCATGTACAGGCAACTGAATGAATGAATGTCTGTGATTTTCCGCAGTTGACAAAGGTTTGGCCACGCTGTAGTTTAAGAAAAAGTTAGTATTTCACTTTTTGCTTCTCCAATAGCCACCTTAGTGCTGAAGAGAGGAACATAACTAATGATCTATGTCAAATAAATAAACAGTAAATATTTAACTCCGTTTCCTAGGTATGCAGAATCACAGTTGGACCTATATGAACAACACTGGCTTGTAAGCTGAAAATACACAATACTGAGTAGATGCTGTATCACTGAGTAGAACGGAAAAGACCACAACTGATTGTTAAAAAAAAATTAACTCAGACTGTACAAGCTGAACTGATACTACAGCACTAGAATCTGTGCAAGCTGAGCTGATACGTAATTAGTAGAAAGGATGTAAAAATATAAGCCCTATTTTTTGTGTTTATTATTTTTCACTTGTCTCTTACCAAGTAAGTACTTGGTAAATTTAAATATAATTTTAATTACCACTAAGTAGTATCTAATTTTCCAGGGGATAATCTTCTAATTTTTCTGCAGTGCAAGAGAAGGACATTAATGAACAGATCATATTCAAGATTTGACCTGTCATTAAAACAATTTAGACCAAACAGCAAAACCTATGAGGAAGACAGCTCTCATAGCAGACAATGTCTGTCCCTGAACAGCTCTCCTGAAACCTTACCAGAAAGAAGGCTAAATAAATAGGAAATTAATGAGGAATGGGGAAAAGAGAGATGAAATAAAGTGGTAGAAAAAGAAATGCAATAGACAACAACACTAACAATCCAATCATGTAAACTGATAATCTCTGCAGGAAAATGCAGTTGAGACTAGGTTAACTTTATAGCATAAGTCTACATTTCAGAATTGCTTCTGAAGACATAAAATACTGACAGAATATTGGTTTGTTTGTTTGGGGTTTTTTTAAGACAGTGTATGTTGCCCACAGCAAAAGGATTTTCAAATCATTCTGATTCTACATCAGGATTTTTCTTGATATGTAACTGTACTGCAAAAACACACTGCATAAATCCTAGCAACTCCTTATACCCCAAATACAGGCCTGGTGCCTGTCCGTGAAATTGCTTGACTCCATCTGTTCTTTTAGCATGTTGGGGCTAGTTTTGAATGGTCTGTTCCATGAACAAGTGTTCAATGCCTTCCAGGATCTGCCTAACTGAGCAAGAAGTAAAAAGCAAGTATTACTCCACTATGTAGCAACATCTTCACACAACTCCTCCCGAGTGCGCTGTTAGCTGACAGGCTAGAAAATGTTCAGTATTCTAAGTGGTAATCAGCATTGCTTATCTCTCTCTCTTTCCTCTAAAAATAGACAGGAAATAAAGGATGTAAAAGTGCCCAAAGGATTAGTCCTGACCTTTCAGCCTGTTGGAAAATATCACTTCTATCCTTTCCAGTTTTAAAGATCCTTTATTTTATGAGTCAACCTCTTGCTGCTTCAGACAGACTAAAATACCACTTGGGCTCCAGACTCCACTTCTAGCCATTTGTCTGAATGACGTGCTAATGGCTGAGCCTGGTTTTTATTCCCCAGTCACTAAACACTTCAAGGCAAAGGTCCAAACCAGAAAACAGTAAAGGCATAACTGAAAGGAAATGATGGACCAAAGAAAGGAAAACTTGGAGGTGAACGAAAGAGGAGAGTGGGACTAAGGAAAAATCTTATAGCAAGGAAACCCAACTGTCTGCAACATCTTTCCAAAGAAAAAAAGGGTTGAAAGCCTCCTGTTAGGGGCATTTGTAAACCTTAGAAATTACATTAGCCAATGATGGGCAAGGAACAAACCAGTACACAGTAATGGGGACTGCAAAGACACACATGGGCCAGTGAGGAATTCTTGAGAGGTGGGATTGGGGTGGGACAATTAGCTATACTATATGGTACAACTGTTTTCTTCCCCATAATGAAAAGTAAACCCTTGCTGGTTATTATAGACATGCTACAAGCCCAAAAGAGTTCTGGCCAAGGTTTCTTGAAATTTGCTTCCATCACAGGCCTCTCCTTGCCCTAGGGTAGAGGGTTGAGGGGAAGAGTACACAGTCAAGATTGCAGCTCAGCATAAAGCTTTAAACCCTTTGCAGCTAGTATAAAGTCAAGGAATGAGAATTTTTAACATTTAGTACATCAAGAAGGCAGCCTACTCTGCTGTGTGGAAATCCATCCACTCTCCAGAATACCTTATGATTTGCTTGCAGACTAACACTTGTCGAAGTACTCTTACAAGTTATTTAAAAAAAAAAAAAAAAAAAAAAAAAAAAAGGGCATAGATAGCCATTGAAAAATTTTGTTCCAGTGTTCTTTACCAGTTTGTTCCCAGAACAACTCAGTGAATCAAAGTTTGCCTCACCTCAATCACTCCAAGGAGGGCAGCAAAGGCACATTTGAGATTTAAAGAGTCCAGGGAAGGCTGATGCTCTAAAAAAAGCACACTAGGAATATGTAAACCACATGGTTTTCTTTAAAAAAATGTATTTTTTTTTCATACTACCCATTTTGTACTCTTCTGCATAGCAGAACAATCTTCCAGAACTGCAAAAAACAGTTTCTCCCTTTTTCCCAGTTGCAACTCTGATGCTGAGCAAAAAGCTGCTGCACTGAAAGCACTGTTACGTACAGTTAAGGGCTCCTCAGCAATAAATGTCTTTTGTGTTCCCTCTAAACTTGCTTTTTTGCTCTGGTCTAGAGTTGACATTATTCAAAACACCTTAGACACATATGTTGCATAGTACAGAGTTCATCTCTTGACATCAAATCCTCTTCTTTTATCCCTCTCTTTAAACAGCACTCACTATAATATGTAGGTGTCTGGTCACCTTATTTCAGCCCCCCCTCCCTGCTTAATACACCAATACTAGTGGCCTAGATCTCTAAATCCTGCAACAAGACTTTTGTTACTGAGATTAATGGTAGCTGAATTAGACCCTAAATCCTCAGTACAGAATAGTTGTTAATATTCTATCCTCCTGGGGACTTAAAGTTGATACAGCCTCTCTGCAATGCCAAATGCAGTAGAAAATAGAAAAAAAAGTAAAAGTCTGCTTTTATGCACTACTGCTATATAGTCATGTGCCTAGAAAGCTAAAGCCATCTGTAAAGTAAAAATTCTGCAATACTTGGTTGATAAGGAAGATCAGGACAATGCACAAATTTGTAGGGAGCTTAGACACATAGGACTTCAGTTTGACTCATGGTAAACATAGGACCCCAGGGTCTGAATCTAGGTTAGAATGTGAAAACCAAGAGTTCACAGTTCTTCTGAGACAGGGTTTTAGAGCAGATTGTTTTGTAACACCACTGTTATTACCGGGAACAGTAAGATGAATCACTGGTTATATAAACAATTCCTTTGACATCAGACCTGCTTTGATTAACTGCTCTGGACCATCTGCCTGCTGGACACACTGAAGCAGGTGAAAGATCCTGCTCATCAGTTTTTTAACTCCTGTCACTAAACCAGCTTCATCTAAACCACTATAGGAAAAAGAACAATTCAATTTTGTTGTTCCTTTTCAGAAGAAATAAGAATACTTTACATCAGAGAAAGGAGAACCTCAATGTTATTAAGAAACACAGCATGAACCTAGAGACAAAAATAAGAGCAGATAGCTCATTCTGTTATTTTAAGACCAGTAGAGAAGTGAGGCTCAACTTCCCTGAACATAGTGGTTTCTCCCAGCTCATACAGAGGAAAAAGTACAATCATTAATCTTAAAGGGAAATGCTTGGAATTTATTCTTAACATTTTCTATTTTCAATCACCTGTACAAATTGCTCAAGCTTCTTCTTTATCACTCTGCACAGTAGCTTTTTTCAACATACCTACACTGGCCGTCCTGATTCCAGCGAGTTTCTCAGTACCGTGTATCATAGGTCATATTCATGTATACGGGAACATATTCACTCTCCTGTGCCTTGTCTCCATGCAGCCTAGAGTCTGTTCCAGCATCCTTACAAACCTGCCCAGCTGTGGGGTCTAACATCAATTCTGGCTGGGCTGTCCCCAAACAGCAGATGATGACAGGCATATGGAAGGAAAGTGGCATTAATAATTCAAGCTTTCTCATGGTACCTTTGAACTTTTCAACCAGCAATATCACCAGCTGGTTGGCAGAGTTTTGGATAAAAGAAGAGGTGGGATTTCACCTAGGCAAGAGTCAGGCTCAGACTTAGTATGACAAGGTACATATCCAAAGAAAGACTGAAAAGGAAAGGTCAATTCCAATACCAAAACATGTCTGCTATAATGCAAGAGGCTACCAGACAAGGCACAGTGAATATTATCTAAATAAGAGCTTAGGCTAGTGAAAAGAATTAAGTCATAGGCCTCTTTCTTCTGCATCCCTGGAGTTTTATTTCAGGGAGCTAAGCAGGGATAGCTTAGCCTCTATTTTCTCCTTGCCAATACGAAGCACTTTGCTGACAACAGGAAAGTAGTTTCCAGCTCAGCACTGAAAAGACTACAAAACTGGCACCATTTTTGTCCTGTTAACGCCTAAATCTCACCTCAAATCAAGCAGAATGACTAAACCTCCTTTCAACTTAAATTTCAAAATAAAGCCATACTCCCCTTCAAACAAAGCTTTTGCAGACAGGTTAAGGTGATTCTGCCCACGCAACATTGCTGTCTAATTCAATGATGGTTTTCCCCTTCCTAGGTTTTTCTCAAGAAAGCATGTAACAGGGCAAATACAAATGCACAGAGTCTAGTCTGTACACACAGCCTGCACATGCAGTCTCTCTCTGCACTCATGAGGTTGCAAAGTGGCGGTGTGGTTAGTGTACGATTTAACTACTCTGAGAATGATCCTGGTTCTTTTCTGGTGAAGTCCCCTTCTACCCACTCACCCCTCCCAGAAAGGCTTTCCCAGAGGAGCTGGAGACTAAGCAAATTAAACTCAGGTGTGGCCAACCAGAACAAGTGACCCTAACATAAAATGTGATGAGTGCTGTTAAGATATCAGATGCTTAGCAGCATTAGTTTGGGTGGGGTCTGTTTTCCTATCTCCTTCCAAGAACACCTTCACTGTTTTGTAGTGTACTTCGAGGGCTCCTCCACTAAGAAACAAAGATAAAAACTAGGTGCTGAGCTGAAGAACTTAAGAAATATGCTTTACCTAAGCTTTCTGTCATTGGATGGTCCTCTTCTCTTAGCTCATAAGAATGAGCCTGTAGAGCAACAGCTTAGTTAACTATTTTGTCACATTCTTTCATTCATTATTTATCAACAACTCTCTATCCCTCTCTGCAGAGAAGAAAGATCTCTTTTGTAAAGCCCAGAATGTCAGCTGAATCATTAACTCCTTATCCAAGCTGGAAAAAAAGCCCCGGAGCTCCTAGCTCTAAACTTCTAATATGTGCATGGCAGGGAAGAGAAACTGCTCTGGAAAGTCTAACTCTTCACAGCTCCTGAGGAGGAAGTAGCTCTAAGAAACTTTATACCATTATTAGCTGGAGCATCTTCAAGGCTTTGTATACCCCAGGCAGAACTGGAGCCCTCTGCTTCTTTGATTTCTCTAATTTGACATGAGTCTCAGACAGCATGATTGGGTCTTGCCTGAGGTTGATGGCCAAGATGAAGGTACTGAACTTGTTCACTTTCTTATGAGAGTACTGCCTGCTTTGAGCTACACTGAAGATGAGAAAGGTTAAATTGATTCTGTGAAAATATTCCCTCTCCACCTCAGACTCAATTCTGTCTGCCTCAGCACCTCTAACCTGAATTCTCTGCCCTGCCTAAACACTGCAGTTGTTTGTCTTTTAAAGTGCTTCTAGCAAGATGCTGGCGGTTTGTTCATATATTTTTAAGGGATGGGGAGGTAAGCACTAGGAAAGATGAAACATTTCCATGTTTCAGCTCCAGATCCCTAAGCAGACTGGACAGTGGAATTTGTGGCCCAGGACTGGGGTTCAATGCCTGCCTCAACCACTGATTTACCATGTAGTTTTGCCCAAGTCATCACTTCAGTAACAAGACAGATTCACTTCAGACAAGAGTATGAACACTGACACAACTTGCCCTCATGCACAGCACCCTCAATACTTGGTACACGTAATGACAATTAAGTCATCTTTGGAATTAAAATCTTGTTTACAGTTTCCCAGTTTTACTGCCCTTCTCTGCCCCTTTCTGTCTGGACACACAGGGTTGAGAAGGCAATACTGGGTGCCGTAAGGAGCTGGGAGTACACAGTCTTTGCCAGTTACGTGCTACCCAGGGATGCCAGTACCAAGGGGAATTTCCAGCTGGCCGGCTCCTCTGACTTAAAAGCCCTTTTACCTTCAAGTAACTGCTTTGACCAGGGAATCCAGCAGCAGATGGAAGGAACAGAAGGCTACATTCCTTGAGGAAGTATAAGGCTCCCCAGTTTCCTAAAAATTCCTTCATTTATGCAACATATCGGGTCCTTTCAGCCGCTATTATTTTAAAACGTTATTAAGAGTGATAATACATCAGATCCATCTTTTTACTGCAAATTCTTCTTAAGTCAACTACATAAAAAAAGGAATTGGTGCTATTGCAGAAAAGAGAGATAAGAAGTTAACTAAATTAAAAAAAAAAAAAGCCTAAATCACATGAATAAGAGAGTAGAAACTGGTCCTGATCTATCAGAGAAATGATACTGCATAAATTCACAACCACCTTGTTTGTTTGGTAGTAGTTCAGGTAAGGGAGCTGGTCAATGCTGTTCCTAACTACTTTTAAAATGAAACTTGATAAATTTATAAATAAGGTCTATTCTTGGTTTTATTCTACAGCAAGTAGAATTGACAATCCAGTCAAGACCCTGAAACTTATAAGGCTGTTATTAAAATATCTTTCTCTTTTTAGTGTTTTTTTCCCCCCACCTAGGTCTTATTGCATTAATATAAAATTCTGATCCTTCCATATCACATGCTGTGTCATATAGACAGAAAACATTCTCCCTTGAGCCCGTACCCCAGGCTATTGAGAGAGAATTCCTGGCCTTTCACTACTTCAGACTGGTAATGCCTCTGCTCTTTTCTTCCAGCTATTCTAAGATGAGATAAAAGGTTTCCAAGGTCCTCTTCCCTAAGCAATAACCTGAGGAAGCTAAATAAAGTATTCATGATTGCAAGAAGAAACCAAAACAATTAAGTTACATAGGTTTGAAAACAGCCTCCTTGAATATTTCAGGAGCACTTTGTTGCCCAGTTGTCTGCCTTTCAATGAGGCTGGAAGATCCTGTTACGCTGGAAGCCAGCATCCCATGGCCCCTAACCAGAGGTCAGCCAGAATGGCAGCCCAACACACTGTACAGATGGTATTACACCCTACTGGAGTGACAGACTTTATTTGCGTCTGAGCTGAAAGACTCAGCACTATGCTAAGATACAGATCAGGCTTCTTCCTTTTAATCCCCTGACCTACCTCTGTAGTTAGTGTCTAAAAAGAGCAAACAGAAAATGCAAGGCCAGGCAAGCCTGTACTAACTTTAATCTTGCTGGTTTGGTAATCATAGCAGGTAACAGTGAATAACTGGTAGAGTAATGACAACAGCAGGAACTGTGGCATGATTAGAAACCAGCAAACAGGCCTACATGTCATTCTACTTGCATTGTCACTGCTGCTGTGTCCTGTGGTAGCTAGAGTGTAACTAAAGAGGATGTGATCTTGTGCTTCCATCATACTTCCTTTTCACTGAGCACACTGAGGTGCCTCGGTGGCCTCAAATATGGAGCAGTCCTTGTTCCCATTCCCCTTTTCTGCATAGCTGGGAACCATGGGTTTGATACAGAACTCATTTGAGTCAGTGAAATCCCCTGGATCTGAACTGTTTTTCAAACCAATTATACGTGAATTCAAGAGACTTTCCAACTGTGTGGCCTACAGCCCTGGTGTGTGGCTGCCCATGGGGCCTGTTCTCCCATGAGAAATGACTTCTCTGCAGAAAGCATCATAGCCCCTGAAGTATAAATCAAGGGATCAAAGTTGAAAGTTAGATTGTCCATACTGAAATGATTACAACCAGGTATTTGAAAATTCCCAGCAGATGCTAATGAGCTTTTAGAGATAAAGGTAGAAGGAATCATGCAGCTAGGGTGAGGTTTCCTGTTACAGCTAAACTGACTTTATGACTGCCATGTGAAATGGGCCTTTTCTTCCTTCCAGTGTCTTCCATATTTCTCAGTCATTTCCTTTGCACCACTTCTGGTGGTCATCTCGGTGTCATTTGACCCTACAGGTCAGCTGACCTAATGGTAAGCTTCCTCTTAAATGAATGGGCCCACTTGTTTGCAGTTGCTCTTGCTGGTTATTCCTTTACTCCGGACCACAAGGTAAGATCATAAGGTATTGGTTCAGTTGACTGATTCAGCGAAATTTTAACATAGTTAAAAATAAAACTGAAAAGCACACATATTACTAGGAGAAAAAAGGGAGCAGGAACAAATGACACAGGAGGGCAGAACAGCTCTTAGCAGTGACATCACAGATGTGAAACTCTTTTAGGGCTCCTAAGATCCAAGAAGGAATCAAAACAAGAACACAAGGAGATTAGAGTACCTAGAAGAAGGTTTACATTTGAAACTTTGACAGATGCTCTGTCAAAAACAGATTACTCTATAGTGCAACAACAGAAACTGTAGTGTGATATTGGGCCACTCATCCTTTTTGTGCTCTGTTATATTGTCTTTACAGTTTTGCAAGCACAGGTACTCTTATTATGCTTTGCTACCAAAGATCTGGGACAAACTGGGAGCTGTTTGCCTAGCTAGGCATTAGAAGACACACTCAAAGACGCTTCTCCAAGGGCATTGCCTCCAAAACTTTCCATTTATTTTATAGAATGATGAACATATTCTTCCATTTAATATTAACAAGCCTGTTGGTATCTTGTGCTCCGTTCCACTGCAGATATTTAATTTCCTTAATCTTCTGTAGCTAGATCCCTATTCATTTTACGAGAGGTTTCATGTCTCCCTATGCACAGGAGATATCCTCATAAGTAATAAATACCTCTCAACAGATATCACTTTAACAAGGAAATGGTTTATAGAATTTGAGTCACTTTCATGCAGTGTACATTCTAATGGAAAGTTCCCTTTCTGTGCATAAGCAGTCCTAAGACAAGCACATCAGTGAGCAAGTCAACCTGCTGAACCAAGTCTGTTCAGTCTTACAAAACAAAGATCACAGCTACTACCTGCTGCTTCCCATCAAAGAAAATCTATCAGTGTTAATGGTACCTGCCTCCCATCTTATTAACTAATCGGGCACATGGAGCTCTGATACATTCATTTATGGCTGGGATGAGAGCTTACTGAGAAATCAGCAATTTTTCTTGTGCACTGAAAAAAAAATTGCTAGATGAAGATCTTGCCCTCAAGGTTTTCTAATGGTTTAACAAACATCTAAGTAACAGTTGAATGGGCACAGAGAACAGCAGGGAGGAATCTCTCTGCCTATGTGATGACATTAAACAGACTAGGAGTGGCTTCCATCCAGCTCAAGGTTACAGTCTTTGAAATGGCAATGCACTTCAAAGAGGTGACATGATATCATTTCACTTTGAAGTTCTTGTGTCCCACTAATCATAGTCAAAACCAGACTTTTTAAGGATGGACCCTGAATGCTGCACAGCAAAAGTCACAGTGCCTGAACTCTCAGACTGCTTTTAGTAAAGCCTTCTTTCTGTGATTTTGGAGCCGTTAGGACTGAGGCATTGCTAACTGCTGTAGAATCTTCAGCAAGTTAACTAGGTATCAAATTAAACCAGTTTTTTTAAGGGTTAATTCTATAGTAGAAAGTATGCCTCGTGGGCTTGACAGAACAGAATTTCCTTGACGTGGATTTTTTTTTAAACCTCATTACTGTTTATTGGCATTCAGAATTTCTTCCTATAATCAAAGTACAGGCAAATATCATCAGGTCAGAACTGTGAGCAAATTGTCACAGTGATGTCTAGCTATGCATTCAATTCCCATTATATTATTGTTGTCAACATGACACGGTTCATTTCTAGTGAAGTTAAGTAATCATATATCTGTAACTTTATATTAGTGACTGTGACCTTGAAGAAGAACTACCAGCTTGATAAGGGGAACATCCTACCCCAGAAGGTGCCAACAGCCAGTTAATTGCAAAAAAGACAAGTCATCAGGATGAGACTGTAACTAAGGGAAAGGTAAATGCAGCAGGGGGAGATCACAACTCAATTCAGTACTAAAATACTCACTCCCCGCCTCCCTCACACTTGCGTGGTAAATTAAAAATACACTGTAACTTGAAATTGACGCTGTATACAGATGTATAGACCAACAGAAACCCACTATGCAGAACTAAATACCTATAGTATCTTTTAGGGAGAGTTTGGAAAATACATAGGTATAACTAGACTGTATAAATATTATTCTTGTTCTTTGGAGTTTTGGATTTGCTTTGTGAACTACCACCTAACCCCCAGCTTTGTGTTGTAATTAAGAAACACCTCAATTCTGTGTCAATTGGCTCTTCCACACTGGGTGAACAAATCCAATTTTTTTTTTAGACAACCGCAGTGACAGCATCACAGGCCATCAAACCAATTAAGAGCTACCATACCTCCTTTGGTCACAAGCCTACATTTCATCTCTGGTCTTATCTGTGTCAGAATAAAGATAGGAGGATGTATTTGTCTGTAGAATGATCACACCCTTTAAGAATACCTCTCCCAAATTCCAATCCTGTGGTTAGCATGACAGACATTCTTCCAAATCCAATAATCTTCAGACTTTGCCATTTGGAATAAAGATCCCTCAGCAACAGCTTAAACCACTTTCAAATCAATTATACTGCCTAAGCTAGTGGGTTCTCCTAAAATAACACCAAGTCTTTACTTGAACCTGCCATATTCTCTGCTTCCTTGGAATCTTACCTCCAGCAGGAATTGAGCTGTAACATCTGACTTTGGGGTTGTGTTCAGCAGCTCAGTGATGTCCTTGTGTAGCAGATTTCTTGTTTTGATTTTTTCTTGTTTGTTTGTTTGTTTTTAAGAGCTCAGCCTAGCAATCCGATAAAGCAAAGTTCCCTTTAAGGATGGAAAGCGTGAGCAGAATTCAAGCTTCATTTCTTGAAGTCCCTGCCCCAAGTAAAAGCAAAGAACAGAACATTGACTTTAAACAAATGAACAACATTCAGAGTCTCTTTAGGAATAAGCACATAATGTACAGACTCATTTGCCACAGGAGCATACAGGAAGACGAGATCCGTATCTTCTGAAGGGGAAGAGTCAGTGACAGGCTGGGCTCTGCCCATGGAGGTACAGGTCCTTCCTAGCCAGGGTGACTCCCTGACTGCTATCAGCAAGTGTTCAGGACCACACATCTTAACGAGAGGCCCCTCACCAAAAGCCGTTTTAAAATATAACCTAGCTCTAGACAAAAAAGCCATGCCACAAAGAGGTAGAAAGCAGCAGTCTCTACATATTTAGCTGGGGAAGAGGTGTGCAGTGGTAACAGCCACGCATCCAAGTATCTTTTTAGCTACTTTCCCCTCTACTGAAACAGGCCACAAGCGCAAGGAGCCTTTTAGCTCACCTGTCCCTGCTGTGCTCCCAGCAACCCTCCTCCTGCCATCCCCGCAGTTCAGTCGACATTCATAAAAAGCGCATCTTCAGGAGATGTGAAAGGAAAACAAGGAGTTTGTTTACACAGTGACTGCCAACACCAGGGCAATCTCCTTTTCTGCTGGTGGTTTAAGACTTACTTGTCTTGCCCATCTCCCACCTTTATCGCTTTGGAGCTTTCACAGCCCTGTTCTAGGCAGCAAAAGCAGAAGCTACTGCAAAGGCAGTATAAGGAACAGCACTGCTGATCCTCTGCTGCCCAGCTTGAGGGTAAAGTATCAGGAAGGTGAAGTATTTTACACATCTATACCGTGCTCAGAAGGTATTCAAATGGTGGCAGCTGTGCTGGACTCACCCAGACGCTTTAGCATGTTTTTTGGGGAACAAAGGTGCCTCCTGGGACTGCCCTGGAGCCCTCGTTCCACCATTACCACAGGAGTTTTTAGTGGCGTACCCTCGAGAGAGGCGGCAGTGCCAGCCTGCACGCACGGGGAAGCTGCCCTGAGGGGACGGCCGGCCCGGCGCGCGCTCCCTGACAGGAGCGGCCACGGCGGGCGGCGCCCCCTGCCGCCTCCGCCCGGCGGGAAAAAGGGCGGGAAAAGCCGCCGCGCGCCGCACCCCGCTCTGAGGAGACGGCAGAGCCGCGGGGAGGGGGGGCAGCACTCGAGGCGTAGCGCGTTACCCGAGCGCCTCAGGGCTGTCAAGGCTCTGAGGCGAAGCAGCAGGAGAGGGCTGCGAACCTGCTGTGCGCAGGCAGGTTCAGCCCTCCCACTCTGGAAACACAGAGGCCATAGTTACAGGAAGGATAAAAAGCAGCAAAGACTCGCCTCTCTCAGGAGGCTGTGGAGCACCCAGAGAAGAAGGGAAGAAACTTGCACTTCTCTGCTGACACACAGCTGTGGCCTCAGCCCTCTTTCCCGACAGGTAAGCCTACGCAGTCTCACTGCTACAGACAGCCAGTCAGTGCAAAACGACCACTTGCACTGAGAAAAGCATTCACTTCACTTCCCATGTCATGGGGAAGACGAACTAAAGGGTAAACTAGTTAAGTGGAGAAAATAATCCCCTTTCCCAGCAATCATTTACTATTATCACTGTAGATCTTGCACCTGCCACCAGAGAAACCCAGGTCACCTCAGTCTACCCATCTCCACAGGCACAGTACGTATAAAAGGCCCTTCCTCAAACATAAACAATTACCCCAATGTGTTTGGTAAGGGGCTCTGCTCAAGAGGGACCATTTCTACCCAAGCAATAGATGGAACAAATTAATCAACAGTAGGATGAACTTGAGGGCTATCCCTGCTACTACAGCAGCCTTTTCACATAGGGTTTTGCTGGTCCTCTTAAGTTGTGCCTAATCTGGAAAAGTCATCAAACACCCCATCATCATAATGTTGGAGGAAGAGGTCGATGTGCTGCATGGAAATAGTCCAAGCACTTGGGGCTTGTGGCTGCTAGTAAAGGCATCAACTTTTCTGTGACAGGTATTGAAGGAATCTGTCCTCTCCCCCTGGCTTACCTCAGGGAATCAGCTAGGGTTGCAACACAGCCTTAGCCTTTGCTTGAGAGAGATCACCAAGTCAAATAATGTGACTTAGCAAGGACTGTTGGGTGTTAGAAGAAAACTTCTACTAAAGTCTGTCTCATTCTTCAGCTGTGCCAATTTAACACCAGATCCCAGTCCTGCTCTCATTAAAGACATCCCAGTTCATGAGGCTACATAGGCAGCAACGTGCTTTGCAGGCTTAGGACTACAGTCCAGGCATGCATTTATTCTAGCTGCAATAGATACAAACCATATTCTAAGAACCAGACCAATTAAGCTGTAAAAAAATTTCATTCTCTCGCTTAACAGACATGCCTCAGGCCTTATGACTAAGATGAAAAATACTTTTCCTTCCAACTATGTTCTTCTAATAGAATTGTTAGACAAATTCAGCAAATAGTCAGTTGCTAAACATCTGAGGAAAGCTTGCATTACTCTTAAAAAGTTTTTTTTTTAAAAAAAAAAAAGAGCCCCAGGCAGAGCTTTTCTAGGACTAGAGAATTTTGGCACCAAATATGCAACCCTATAAAAGAGCTCACATTACAAGAAAGCATTTGACCTAAAACTCGGGCCACTATAGAACAGTGTCCCCATATTAGGTGCCTAAAATGTGTATTTAGATGTGGAAAATTCAGGCTGTTCTTTAGTTGTGATCCAAGACTCTCCCCTCTGCAGAGAAACAGGTCTGCAAGGGTTAGGGCACATGCTGCCAGCATGGCTATAAGAAAGGATTTTTTCAAGCACTGGCAGCCAGCATTAACAGCAGCTCAGCTCCTGCAGCAAAGGGGCACTTTACAGTGCCAGATCCCAATGAGACTGCATAAAGAAGAAGAAGGGGAGAGCACTGCCAAAGCCTTACTAGCAAGAGTGTTAATAAGGGCCAATGAACCCTCACAGTGCTTGCAAGCATTAAGCATTAGCTCTTGGAGAGGAGACAGCAAGCTTCTATCGGATCCCAGACAAGTTCAAGTGAAAAGCAGAGGTAGGCACAAAACTCAAGGAGACTGGCAGCAGCTGAATCCTCTGATCAGAAACAGGCCATTATTATTACTGTCAGCTGATGGGCAGACTAAGGGTAATGGCAAGGCTCAGAATGCAATCCCTGAAAGGGAGAGATGCAGAGGGATTTTTTTCCTATTACACTCAAAAGCTGCTTACAGACATTCACTGAAGGCTCCATCCTTCATGAACATCTCATCACTGATTTTACTTGTTAGTGGTTTTCTGACAGCACAAAAAATACACCCTAGTTCTGAAAATCACAAGCCTTTCCACCCTCTCGTGCTCATCTCAATATAATCCCGGAGTTCCACAACACTCAAGTTCCAGTCTTGCCCTGCTTTTCCCCGTTGCTATATTTCCTGTATTTTAGGCACGGCAGCTCTAAAAGGATTCTTAATGCCTCTACTCACAACAATAAGCCAAGCAGCTTACTTCAGTGAATCCTTCATCTGTATATTTCAAAGCACTGCTAGGAAAAAAATTGCCACGTATCAGCAGCACACATCCTAAACTACTCAATCCCATTAACACTCTGGCTTGTGTTTCAGGAAAAATAACAAGAAGCCTGGATAAAGTTAGGGTTGTTTTTTTTAAATCTAAATTCACTTTAAGAATTATGATAGCATAACTCTCTCAGAGGACCGATTTGATTTTTCAAGTTGTGGGTAAAAATGGGGAGAAGTTACAAATTGCTTCTGCCCTTTCCGAGCATGACTGCCTTGTCACTTACCCCAAGCCTGCCAGCAAATGAAATGCTCAGGAAAGGCATTAGAATCAGTCCATCTGTGAGGAGCAGAAAGAAGCAGCTGGGTGCACCAGGATGATGCACATGCACATGATAACAACAGCTCAGAAGCTGCTGATTAAACCGTAACTTCCTGTAAATTTGCAGCATCAGTGTCTGGCACAAGTAGTGGAAAACAGCAGGCCACCTTTCTGTTAGCCTCAATCCTGCAGCAATGGAAACAAGGAAATAATGAAACTAGTAGAAATATGGAAATGGAAACTAATTTGTCAGACCACGCTGAGTAGGAGAAAAGGCTTCCTAAAACCACATTAGCAATAAATTGGGTCTCAAAGGAGATGCTAATTCTTCTAGAAGGAAGGGGCCCGAAACACCACCTGAGCAACAGCAACTCTGCAACCATATTCTCCTGCAGAATAGGAAGTGCCGCCCTAGTACCCCAGGAAAGAAAGGATCCCTCCACGTTGCTCAGGAAGATAAAGACAGAGCCTGAAACAAGAGATCTTTCAAGGGGAGGGTTCCAAAGCAGGCCAAGGATGACAGCTCAGCACCCAGTCTGGGAGGATTTAGCTCTTTTCTCACTGACTCTCATAGTGCAACAAGCAAGTTACAGGAAAGAAACTGGAGAATACCCTATTCTTTTTCTTCATTGGAAAAGAAGAAAGCAGTGTTATATCAGAGACAAATGAATCAACATTTTAAAGAGTAATGAACTGCTCCACACAGAGCTTCACCAGTTTCAATTCAACATCTGTTGGCTGACTAGTACAGCAGTATTGCCAGATCAACTGTTTCTCCCTTCAGTGTGTTATCACCCAAGTTATTTCAGGACAAGCCAGCAGATGACCTTCTGGGGACTATAATCTAAACCAGTGCCCTTTCCTGGCAACACAACATATGGATTGCAGGTGAGTGATATAATCAGTTTGCTTGCCACATGCATCTTTTCCAAACCACCACCTTGCTTGCTTAACAAGGCCACTAAATCTCCAGGAGTGCTCTTTGCCTCTACAGCTCAGAGAGGGACAGCTCCACCTTCATCAAGGGGTCAGTGGGCATGAGTCTGTTGCCAATGTGAAAGAAGCTGCTGATGGAAAGAATAGACAGAAGAGCAGACAAGGATCACAAAAGGGAAATCAGAGTTTTATTTGCAAAAAAGAACAATGCAGTGTTGAAACAAAAATCAAGTTCAATTAGTTTTCCTCTGATTTGAATGGCTACAAAAATAGATTCTACCCAAATCCATAGAGCCAGTTAACAGTACCATAAACAAACAAAACCCAAAATTATTCATTCAGATACCACATACAGCAGTCACAGGAATCTAGCATATATTATTTAATATTTTCTTTTAAAAAGTAAATTTCTAAAATGTTTCCGTTAAAACTGAAATACCCATAAGATTTTTAAAAAATTGTACAAAAAATAATTTTAAACCAGTTGGAGGTAACAGTGTGCGTTTATTAAAATCCTGCACCAAGGCAGCAACATTTATAATTTAAAACCCAGCCCAGTAGAAAAGAGAAATGTGCAAACATTTAAAAGTTAGATGTACTCAGAGGCTTGTGGTGCATCAGACCTGGCAATCCACTTCTGTCCTAATGCAAGGCGGGCTCCAAGAGGAGATGTCTCTAATGAGGCACTAAAAGGGGAGGCAGAGGCAGGCACACATATGCATGCAAGTTGCAGCTCACTAGCCTGCCGAAACAGCGGTGCCTTCTCCCCAGGGACGGTCTGCCCAATCAGTAGTGTTATGGCACTCAATCCAAAGCCAGAAACTCCTTGATGAATTCTGGTCAATCTGCTTTTGGATAAAAGAATGCAAAAGCCATTTTAGAAAACAGAAGTTGAAAGCTAATGAGAGTTAACGAGTCTATATACTCAACAGATTATTGCTATGAGCTCTGGCTACCTGTTCAGCCTGCTTTATGGTAAGATTGAGAGTTAGACAGAAGCCTGCAAAGGATTTTTAGCTCTTCCTTTAAAACTGATGCAGCATATTCACTCATGGGGCACATAAGGTGCTGCACAGTGCCAGTACACCACTCAGCCAACAGATTCCCATCCTGAATCCATTCAGATCAGAATTCTGCACTATCACAAGCCATTTAAATAAGCTGAATTTTATACAGAAACTTCACTCTACTTCCTGCTTCCTTTGGCTCCTTCACTAGGCCTGAAATATCTTTAGCCTTACCTACCTCCTCCATTACTTAGTCCGTGTCCTAATGGACTTCTTGCCGAATTTCTTTCTGCATAGCTCCTGCAATGACACAAGAAAAGATTCATTATTGCAATGCAGTATCTTCCCATCCACTCCCAGCTGCTGACAGAAGACCAGGATTAGGTAGTGTCCAGAAGAAGTGCGCAGAGCAGAGCATGTCAGACAGTCACTTATCCTTACACACCAGCAGTTACCAATCCCACCAAGCTTCCTGCATCCGTTGCAAACAGTAGTCCTTTGTCTACACTTCCGTAGCCCCTGTCACCTGAACATCAGTATTCTAGGGAGACAAGATAAAGCCCCGCACCCATGGTGGTAGCTTAGCTTTAATGTATAGCCAGAATGGGAGCAGAGATGCTGAACATGTCCAAGTGACGGTGTCAAGCCAGGATTACAACTCCAGAGTCCCATCCTCGACCAACTAAGCCCATGTGGCCTGCCCTTAGATCAGTATGGGTTGACACAAATAGAAACCTGTATGCGAATACTCAGAGTCTTGTTCCTTTGGGATGTGGGAATGTGATCTCTCCTGCTTTTCGGAGAGAAAAAGACAAAACATTATTCATAAAAAATGTCAAGGGACAACATGTGAAAGAGAACTTGCCTCTCTCTTACTATTGCCCTTTGGAAGTTTGTGGGGGACACACATGACCAGATTCCAGCACAAGGATCCCTGCCATCATGTTGGGCATCCCCCTGCTTTCAACTAGAAATGCCCTCCCTTGCCACCCCACCCATTAGGAACAGAAGTTGGTTGATACTCACCCTCTGCCTCCCTCCAGAGTACTCTGGATCTCCTTCAGGACTTCTGGAAAGCAGAGGGTTAAAGTAGTGAGCCAAACCAGTGGAGATCTGCTTGCAGGCAGCAGCCTAGCCACATTCCACCTCCCTGCTGAACAGCTTTTAAATTTGCCTCCCACAACACAGAGGTCAGACTTAAGAATATCATTGCCTCTTCAACAGTACCAGGCTTTTACTGAACAGGCTGGCATAAAGGACTGAAGCAGTCATTTGCCAGAGGAAATGTTGCCAGTCCCAGTGTACTAGAGCCCCAAAGGAACAGTCTGTTCCAGCTGTCATTTTACACAGGTCCCATTGGAAAGTAAAGATCCTTCTCTTATCACAGCAGTGAATGGAGCTATGTGGAACAACCCCTGCCTGAGGGCCTGACTATCTGTCCAACCCCTCACTTCTACTGATTCATGAAAGCCCAGTATTTCTACCAGTCTTGTGTAATTGCTGATCCCTTGGAACCGAGTACTGGAATCCACAAAATGCCCAGCAGCTTTCTTCTTTTCCCACCCAGAAAGGCACCTGCCCTGTCAGTAGGAAGACTTCATCTCACTCACTTTCGTCATTGAGTAAGGCATGTTCCATCAGCCTCCCAGACTTCCTTTCTAAAAAAAAAAACAAAAAACAAAACAAAACAAAAAAACCACAGCAGGAAAAAAGCTTTTACCTAACAATATTTTCCCCTTTTCATGAAATATGTGCAGTTTTGGAAACTCACAGAAGGACTGGATTTATCCCCTCACCGCCACCCCCCATTAAGTACCTTTTGACTTTACCGAATGCTTCACAGCTAATCCTTAAAGCCTCTCATATACTGAACTGTATTTTCCAACAATATTAGTCTGGCTAACAGAAGATCTCATCTGTAATTTCAGACCTTCTCTTCCCACAGCCTCTTCCTTCCATCAGAAACTGTGTTGTATCCTTTCAAGGCAATCTTGCCACATGCAACTTACTTTAGAGCTAGCAACTACTGTGTCCAAGCAGGTCACAACATTTCCCTCACGTCCCTCCTTACTTTCCCCTTTCTTAGGCAGAAAATACCAACTGTAGCAATAGGAAAGATGGTTCAGGTTTCCACATCACCACGCTACATTTAGCACAATTACTTTTTGCTTACCATCTTCTCCATAGTCACCCAAACTCCTTTCTGGTCCCCTAAAAAAGGAAAGGGGGCAGAAAACAATCACTGACTCTGAGGTACAGGGGTGCAGAGAATTCACCTATACTCTTGACAGCTAAAAGAAGCTCCAGTGCACACTAGCTAAAAGCTTGAGCAAGAATGCAGGAAGGGCTTCATCACATGTTGGTGATGCAGAAGTCTACAGGCACCAGAGGACATTTCTAAACTTTTGGAATAAAATTCCTATAGGATGTCCATGAGAGTCAGATTTACTGTTATTTGGTGATGTTCTAAGAGGAGAGGAAGAACACTGGATTTCCCTTCACAGAGCAACAGTTCAGCGTCGTCAGTTAACACATGGCCCCTGAAGCATGCAAGAGTCAAGTGTCAGTCAGACACATCATTAAGGAACAAGTAAAGCAAGCTAGAGCTTACAGTTTATGACTCTAGCTTAGGGATACCAATTCCAATGCTTCACTATTTTGTCCCACCAGCTGTACTGCAAGTAGGAAAACCAGGGAGAAGGTTACATTTCTTGATGCCAGTCCATCTAGGAATGTCGGTAAGAGTTTGAAGTCTTTTCTTTTTTATCACTACTTAACACACAGTCAATGTGCAAGAGTTTTACACTTTACCTGGATTTTCTTGTTGCATTCTCCATGCCAGATTTCTTGTGCACATGGTTGTTGCTTGTAACTTCCGGCATGTCCACAATGCACCGGGGCTCCACTAACCATTTGGTAGAAAGCGAAAACCTCTCAAACTCCGATGGAGAGATCAGATAGAAACCTACAGATAATTGGGAATTTACAAGCAATTCCCTCAAGTCCAAGAATACAGTTCCAGAACTAGAGGTGATCCAAAAAAGAACAGATCTAAGCATCCTCTATGTTTAGCAGAAAGGGTTTGCATTTCCTCCTATCTAAATGAGGAGGAATCACTGAGGAAGATATTAGCCCAGTTTCCCAAGGATTGGTTAGCCTAGAGACTGGACAATTTAGGATTATGCTGAAAGATAATTGTATTGTCCTGCGCTGACACTTACGAAAAGCAACACAGAAAGACGTAAAAACTGAACTGCAAACCAGCCGTCCACCTTCAACAACCACAGGATGTTGAATCCCAGTTTTGCAGTTTGATTGTTGAGCACAGGCATGTATAGGAGGCACAATGCAGCCATTTTTCCTCAGTGCCTGCTGCTTAGAGAGCCATTCTGTTGACTCCAGACAAGAGGAGGGTGGCCAGATAGAAGCCACCTATGGGGCACATCCAACCTGTTAGCTGAAAACCACTGTATTCTATTAGTAACGATAGAATAAACTAGAATAAACTTACTTCTGCTAATTCACATGTCAGTACCTGTTGGCAACAGCTACTGGCCAGAAACCTATAATGGACATATTTACGTAATATTCACATGTATACACAGCCAGTTTTAACACTAAGCCCTATAATCCCTTTTCTATTGTCTCAAACACAGAGGTAGACGATTTGGGAGAAGCACACCTTACTTACCTTGGCCATATTTAGTGAAGACGCAGGATGCAATGCCGCTCACATCCTCTTTGCGGATGCAAGGGTAGCGGATCTGTAACTTGAGGAAGGGCAGTGAGATGATCTGAATGTCTCCTAGATTAGTTAGGACAGCCAGGTCATTTTCACTGTAATCGTCAGTCTTGCAGCTGCCAAAGTTTGCAACCGTCACCTTTCGTACCCTACAGCCTTCCAGGGCCGTCAGCTTGAGCTTCAGTTTGGAGCTAACTTTGGGTAATGTGAACACCTGTCAATAGAAACAAGACACTGACGTCTCTTTCCTGCACAATGGGAGCAGCTGCACCCCTGGACATCTGCTGCTCCCTCCTTTAACAATGTTTTCATTCACAGTGTGTACACACAGGTGTAATCTGAGTCAGCCTGGCTCCCTGCTCATGGACAAGTAATCAGCCACACAGTCAGTGTTAGAATCTGTTTCTGTTCTGACATCAAACAGTTTTACCCTTCAGGCTGCAAACTGCATTTCTCCCCTAGTTCTTTCAAAACCCCTCCACATTTGGCTACAAATTATTACAGAAAGAGAACAGGGTTTACACTAACTGTATGCTCTTCCACATTAAAAAGCCAGGGCCAACCTACAGCAAGCTACTTCAAGTCTTCTCTTTTATGCTGACTAGTTAGTGTGCAAAACATGAAGCTTCTTAGCTGCTTCATCGAAATGCCAACCAATTCCTGCTTCTGTACTAACCACAGCAAAAGCAGAAGCAATCTTGTCTAAAGAGTGTAATGTAATAGAGGAATAAAATTTCTATGTTCAGCATGTGCACTACTATGCTGAATACCCAATTTGTCAGCACACACCTCATTTATGGACTGTACCAGACAGAAATACCGTCCCATAGGTGTCATTCAGATACAGGAGAATAAGCACTCCCAAGAGTTATCTTTCCACTGAGCACTTGCTTTAGCAGATTTTATGCAGTTCATATGCACCTCCTGGGTGATACTTACCTTAAATTGCTCTTCAGACACTACCAACAGTTGATGGCTGCCTTGCATATCAGGACTCTTAGAAAGGTCATGTGCTACTTCTAGAGGTTCTGGGAGGGGAATGCTGCGTCCGTCCAAGACAAGTATACCCACAACAGGAGCCCTGTGCATCAGCTGAATCTCTTTGGCTAGACAAGCAAGATAAGGAGGAAAATAAACAAAGAGAAAAACCAGACAGGAGTCTAGTCAGAGACACTGTGTTAGAACCTGACCCAAATCCTCCCAGAGCTGGAGACCTATACAATGCAGTTACAGAAACCCTGCCTAAAAAGATTTTTAATAGTTAAAGGGTATTTGGACTGAACTGGTTCCTGTTAAGCAGTAACTATTATTACATAAAGACAGCAGGTCCAGCTGTCAGAATAAAGTACATGTGCACTGAGGCTTGATGGTAAACTTCAATGACAGCTGATGCAAATTTATATTTCTGAAGTCAACAGGAAATGAGGCTAAAGCATGTCGAGCAGTCTGGAGCTCGCTCACTCTTCAGTTCAGTTGCTGCAGTAAGCATTGCTTAGCTCACACATGGCTGCATTTAGCTCCGCTTTCACTGATAAACAGCAGCAGTTGAGCTACCTTGTTTTTATGTGTGTAACCCTTGGTTATATGAGTGATAGCTCAGATCCCTTAGGACCTTGCTTTCACAAGGCATACTTACCCTGCTCTGCCCTGACAGGTTCATCCATCCTCCTCTCTGCTGGAGGAACACGTAAACAGAAGGCGTAGACTGTACCTCCATTGGTGCCTGCCCACAAGGATGGGCAGTGGCGGGAGCCTGAAGCAACAAGAAGGCTCATGAGTGAGGCACCATCTGTGACATCCTTGGATAACTGCTTCCCACTAGCTGTACAAATCCTCCCTCTGTTTACACCCTAAATATATTAGGGCAGATTTGCCAGGGAAACTGCAGGTTCTTAGCACTTTTCCCAATGTGTCCATCAACAGCCCTAATAAAGGACAGAGCACGTAAAGGGAAGAGACGGCTGTTTCCATCAAACACCACAATTGCTGCATCCAGTTTTCACATACTTATATTGCATATGAGCAAAGCAAACTCCTTCATGATATCAGTATGGGCTCTGATGCACAGCCGCCACCATCCTCACCAAAATTAAAACGCCCTGCTGAGGGCAGGGGTAAATTTTAAAGTGATGAGATACAGAACAGCTTATACTAAAAAGTCAGATGTCATTCCAGCACATTGAAAAATGATACATAAAGGCTGCATCCAAAGATGAACTACTACTGGCCTTTGAATAGCCAGCAGCCAGAATGGCTAAATAACAATTCTGCATGGCAACATATGCTCTTGTTCTATATTAGTTTTTCAGCATAGCACAAAGTAGGACACAGGAGGTGCCGAATTTTCCTGGCAGTAAATCCTAATACATTCCTTGGCAGAAGGAGGAAGGACCCGTTCAGAAGAACAGAGAGATGCTTTTTCTACTCACTGTCTCTCAAGAAGGTATCAGCAAAATATAAGGTTCGCACAAAGCCAGTGAAGGAGTCTTCTGCAGACCGGGCTTCAATCTTCCGCTGGACTGGAGCCAGTTCCATTTCCTGCAATGTGTCTTGGTCAAATTTGGCGTTTGCTTCTTGCACCTTCAAAGATAAGAAGACATTTTGTCAGTCAGGCAAAAGCCTGGGGGAGAGAGAGAGACAGTAAGAATGGCAGCAATATAGACAGGGAAAGCACCATCATACCAGTGAACAGATACATTTTACGTTCAACTACAGACAGTAGATCTCTAAAAATGTGACTATTTTTATCTAACAGCAGCATCAGAAACTGCCATTTTTGCCCTTATTCCAGTAACTACTGATACCACAGCAGGACTGCAGACCACCTCCTGCTCTAGGCAGTCTAATCAGGACTCTGCTAATTACTAAGTAATGTTGGACTAATCCTCCAACCTGTAAACAGAAAGGACCCCAAAAAGGTGGATGACTCACGTCTGAGGCATTTCCACTCCCTCCTCGTCGCTTCCTACTAGATACCCGGCTTCTTCTAATCCGTCTGAACGATTGACGGAGGGACTTCTTCAAGGATTTCACCCGAGACAGTGGGCCTTCTAAGGCCAATTGATCACTAGGATGCAGCGTACACCTGGAAGAGGGAGACAGCAGGCACATGGTCACTTTCTAATGGGTAGCAATCACTCCCAAGAGTCCAACAGGACACACACCAATGTTGGAACATGCTTATATATACACTTGAAGATCTTCAAGGATCGAGTCCGATAAGGCAGAGCTTCTTGCCACACTGACTGCGTTTGAGAAATCATTTACTTCTACTTGCTTTGTTAGCAATCCTAGGCCACCTTTAACAGAGGATTACCACAGATCTCCTGGAAAGAAGATACCTACTTGACAAAGACCAGTCGTTTCTGCTGGTGGTCAAAAAGCCCAAAACCATGACTGGTACCAAAGGCCACAAGTTTCCATTCAGAGTGAAGGGCCAATGAGGTGACTACAGCTGGTGGTTGACATTGGACAAGGACAAATGGTTGAAAACCAGCTTCAAATCGAACAGGTCCATCTCGAGTTTTTAATTTCTCATGACCTTTCCATCGATAGCCCTCTTGGTCCTGCAGGAGATCTGCTTCAGCATGGTCCACAACATGTTCTGCATCTTCGTCATTCAGTTCCATCACTAGTATCTGAAAGGAAAAGGACAGACTTTGCTATAGCTTTTACCATGCAAGTGGTCCTTCAAGCTGCAGGCCTTCTCAGCAGCTACAAGAACTACGGCATCTCTCAGGGCATACAAATAGCATTAGATAAAGTCTAAAATACAGATTAGAGAAAGCTGAGAACCGTGAAATAACATTTCCAGTGACTAGACTGATTTACCACTAGAGAAATGAGTATTTCAAATTTTATTGCATCTTCAAGTTGCACTGTGACAACCTGCACTAAAGCAAGGTTTATGACAATTCTTTATATTTCAATACCTGTCCTGCTGTACCAGCTACAGCCAAGTATCCACTGTATTTACACAGGTAGATCTTCTGGATCCCAAGTCTAGGATCATCACTGTAAGGGTCGAAGGTACCAACCTAGGCAAGAGGATACACAGTGGCTAGTCTTTGCAGATACGTTAACTAGGACAAGAATCAGAACTCCTCAGGTTTTCAGAAAGCTACAAGCAATAGCCATCTTACTTTGCGAAGTGGAGGCCATTCATCCTCACCCAGGGTGTTCATATTGTCATTGGGATCGGCATCTGTGAGAAATACTCTCACTGTGCTTAGCTTATAGAGAAGATGTAAGCAGACACCAGATGCATCCCAAAACCGCACAGTACCATCTTCATGCCTGTATGGGGGAGAGTTACAGAAGCACACATCATACAGGAGAAAAGCACATGACCCAGATGAAGATGATAAAACAGAGGGGGAAAAAACACAACCAAAGATTAAACTACACTATTTACAAAGCCCTCAGCTGTGGCAACTTAGTGCTTCAAGAGAAGATGGGGGGTGGGGGGGTGCGGAGTGTTTGTGAGGGGTTTTTTGTGGCTTTTTTTGTTTTGGTTGGGGTTTTTAATCCATTTTTTAATCCATTTTTAATCGATCTGACAGCAACATACAGTTTAAGATTACTTCAAAAAGCACCAAAAAGGAAGAAAAGCTTAGCATATAGAAGGAACAACGCATCCTGACAAAAATACTATTACTGGGAGAAAAGGAAAGAAACCAAGTTTTAATCTTAGTGCTCCAGGTGAAAATTGGCAACATTTTCTTCCACGGAATATTGTTCCACGGAACAATACGGTCTTCCACCGTAAGGGTAAGGACTTCTAACAACCTGCTGCATCAAGAATGAAGACTGAAGAACAGCTCACTGAAATGCCTAAAAGTGCTTTGAAAAGAAAATGCTACATTGTCATGCAATGAGACAATCTCTTGCTAGCTACTTCCACCACTTAGCTAGATCTATTCATGCTGATCAAAGCAGGCAGGAGTCCAAGCTAACCTCTTCTTTGACACTGAGAACTTGGGGGTGTATGGATTTTCAAAACATCCAAGATTAAGCTCTGCTTTTACATTGCTCCCTTCAAACCAGTCTGGATTACTGCCTGCACTTCTACACTGATGTTTGTGGGGGAAAATGGATAACACATCATAACTCAAATAAGCCAAGTTTACAAGTCATCTGTGGACATCACGGCCTGTTCATTCAGAAGCAGTAGAATCAGTTAGCTTTACAAAGCTAGCAGCCCAGCTTTGAGAAGTTGTAACGTTGCAGCCTTCTCCCTACAAGATGAGCAGGCTTTAATCTCACAGGAAAGCCTCAGTTAGTTCAAAAAGAAGAACAGAACTGGAAAGGGCTCCTTAATTGTTATCAGTTAAGTACATACCCTGTTAGAAGCAAGTCCCTCTGTGGAGGATCTGGAGCTATGTTGGTGCCACCATCAATCGGCCATGGCTACAAATACATTAAAGGAAGACTGTGACTTCTTAGGCAGTAACAGTGTTAAGAGAATACGCAGTCAGCAAGACAGCATGAACTTCAGTGCAAGCAGCAGTGAAACAGTCCATGCAGTTAGCTTTTGTTTGGATTAGATGTTCCTGTTCTGACACCAGCTGTGCTTTTTAGAAGATACTCTACACATTTCCTCAAGAAGCTGTGCCGAAAGCTACATGCTTCTAATGAGAACTTTGTTACCACTGACAGCTGGGAACACTCAGACTTTCCTTCTGGCTTGTCAAAGCCTGAAAAATACCACATTTTAATCCCCCAGTGTGAGTAACTGTATTGGTGGTGCTCTGGGAAAAAGCCTTTCTTGACCCTATTAAGAAGCAGGACAACGTCTGTTGAGACTCATCCCTCCACATGCAGAGACCACCCACGTTCTGAGCAGTCATGCTGTTCTTAAATGCATGGGAACACATGTACATTTAAAGCTGCCATACCATATTTGAGTAGTGAATGTTCTGCTTGCTCCCAGCACTGATAATCCTCTCCCACAGTTTCAGAGGGATGTTGGAGACATGGTGTGAGCAGGTGATGGCTGAGCAATGGAGAGAAGCCAGGTATGGAGGATGGACTGCTGGCCAGCCTGCAGTTTTCAAATCTATAACTACCAGCTCTTCTTCTGCCAGCACCACCATAGCAGAAGGGTCATCAAACTCTGCAGAAACATGATTCATTGAGGCTGACAAAAATGACCATCCAAGGTAAACAGAAACAAGTTTCTTATAAGCCTTATTTGAAAACTGTTATCACGGATCTCTACACAAACATTTTTGTTGGCAAAACCTTTAAATGCTTCTGTGTTAACTGGGTCTATTGAGGCACTAATATTAATAGATTTCAAGATACTAACAGATTTACAGCAAATTCATCATTCTTTTTATAAAGTCACTCTGGTGGTCACAGGAGTGGTGTAGATTCCACTGCAGAATAAAAAATTTGTTAACAACATACATGGCTAAATAACACAAGTTCATATTTACCATTGTAACAGCTAGAACTCAAAGGACTTTACCTACAGCTAATTAACAGCATGGGGTGGACAGACATGCATACACCCCAGCAGTGACCCATTTAGTACCGTGTTAGGACCACAGTCCATCTAGGCTAAGCTGCTTAAACACAGCAATGCCTTGAGTTCTGCAGAATGCTTCTGTGCTTGGACTGACAAGTATTTGCAATTCAGCTCTCTTACTTTTCATTTTCCCTGCTTCTCATATGTTTTGACAGATCCTCTGGAGTTTCTTTTTTAAAGAGTGTGTACATCATCTAATATATATTCATACAAATATTAGACAAGATTACAAAAAATCTGTTAATGTAATTTTAGAGGTGATACCTGACACTCAAGAATTCCAGATTTTTCATTGTAACTAGAATTAAAGTGAAAAAATTTAATCTAATGAGGACATTATTGCAGTAAAGTTCGTAAGACAGACACAATAGCAACTGGTGGGAAAAACCAAAACCACAAATCAGTTCACACCAACAACTATTAACATAGCTACAGAAATCTAAGTGAACATACAGCTGTAGTACGTCACACTGGGGGCGGAGCAGGGGGTGATAAACAGTGAGCCACAAGCAAATTAGCAGCTTTTCACTGACCTTCCCTGTTAACCCATACTTTTACTTCCCTTTAGTTGTTTGATTACCTGGAATATACTTGCAGGAAAGCACATCTATAAGCAAGCACGTACCAATTCTGTTCACTCAGCAAAATTAACTTCAAGTAGTTAGTACCTGGCATCACTCTAGTTAGACATTCCAGGTTTCACCTCTGACTAGCCAGTCATAATATATCACTAATCAGTTCAGCTTCTTCATGGATAAAAGGTTTCATATCCAGTTTTGTTTTGCTTTCTTGCCCACTGTCACTTGCAGTGGTCTATAGGATTTCTGCATAGAACAATATCATACTTATATTACATTATGCATGATCAGCCCTGCACTCTGACTGCTGCCACCAACATCAACCAAATATACTCTGTGTTAACGGTATTTTTTTTCCTGCAAAGGCACACACATGAGCTCTTTGCTTATGGCAAGAATCTATTTTAAGTTGCTGAAGTAGCAAGCATACTAGAATTTGTCATGACTGCCATGCACTCATTCACCTGCTAAAAAAAAAAAAAAAAAAAAAAAGGAAAACAGGAAGGGCTAGCCTTTTAAAAATTGTTTCCACAGTGTATTCAGGGTAGTGGAAAGTCACCAGCTACTACCACGCTGTAGTGCATAAGCTTTGTGCTTATTAAATTAAGTGGCTTTGGTATACAATTAATACCTTCGTATTGCCATTGCAGGGAAGATTGCTTAAGGGCAAACAAGGCAAACTACGTGGATCCACTAAGCTTAGGTAATCAGCCACAATGAAGCTTGTCAACCACAGAAACCTCATTTTACGGTAAAAAAAACTTCCTCATCTAAGCGCAACAGTTTCAGCTTCCTGTAGCAGCTCCTGTCTGTACCCACCAGAGTTTATGTTAACTAGATAATTCAGTTCTTGGGAAGTATAAATATAAAGCTTGTTAAGTTCAGTTACTTCATCCTAAAGACTAATCATATCCAGGAACTGAACTTTAAGTAGTCAATCTTCTACCTAAAAAACTCAAGATTTCTTTCAT
Source organism: Falco cherrug (assembly GCF_023634085.1). NCBI lineage: Eukaryota > Metazoa > Chordata > Aves > Falconiformes > Falconidae > Falco > Falco cherrug. The sequence continues at coordinate 119,891,873 of NC_073697.1, forward strand.
CTTTAAGACTTGTTGCATCATCTAGAATCTCAGCTCTGACAACTTGATAGAAAGTAAAAGGGTCTAGTTTCTTTAATGATAAAAGCTAAACAGTACCTCAAGTTTAAAGGTATTGTTAAGCTTAAAGGTTTAGACCTACAGGCTCTGCACATTTGGAAGTTGCTTATTAAAAGGCAGTTGTGTAGGGAAAATTATAATAACAAACATATAAAGGCACTTCATCTCGGTTATGTTCCACCAGTTTCTTCACTGTTTTTTCAGTGACTTGAGAAGGGCCTGTTAAGGACTGGGGAGAGAGGTGGTGGGGAATCCAAAAGCTGTTTCTTCATGCCTACTTTCTCTGTGGTCCGCTTTGTACAACAGGCCAGGGGGAGCTAACCTGCATCTACATATTTGAAAGCCCACGCTTGCACAGTGTGTGGCCGGGAGCTGTCACCACCACCACTGGCAGTACACAAGACAAATACGTTTGGAAACTAGCCTACTAGGCAAACCAGAAACTAGAAAGCCTAAGAAGATTCAGTAATAGAAGATTTGCCCAGAAGATCCCAAAAAAGTATCTAGACTTCTGTGATTTGGTCTGACAACTTCCAGTACATTTCTGAAGCTTGAAATTTTATACTGTTACTCCAACTTAACCAGAAGCAAGAACTACACCAGCACTAAACAAACAGTTCTTGGGGAAAATCCTTTACAATTCCACCAAAAGAAAGAATATTAAGGTTACTGTGGAAGTAAGGGTAATAAAGCTCTTCAACAGAAGCAAGAATCTGACAAGCTCTAAGCAAGCTGTGGAATGAGTGCTATTCAGTTTTAGAACTGTTTACATTCATGTTCAACAGCAGTAAGTAAATTAAGTTCTCTATATACTGACCCTTGGTTCTATGTCACCTTTTGCTGATTTATTACCCAGGGCCCTAGACATAAACCCAGGTAGTAATTAAAAGAAACAATGTCTCGGTGGGAGTAAATTCTGGGTTTAATTACTGCCTCTTTTGAAGTACTATTTCAAAACAGCGATATTTAGATCCTCATTTCACAACCTGGTTATGTCCAGCGTCCAGCTTACACAGACATGAGCCTAGGAGATTTTCTCATTAATGGAGTAGCTTAATTTTCTGAGGAATGTAAGGCATTTGTAACCAGCCCACTCTTTATACCAGTATTTTACACTTCACTTTTAAACAGCAAATCACTTTTATGGTCAGAGTCAATCTTTAGGTTAGAAAAGACCCTTAATGATTCTATGATTCTTCGTTAAAGTCTCAGAAAAACCCCAGACAACTGACCTCCTTATAACATTTCGTATGCTATTTATACCAGGCAGATTTCCACAAGCGTACACAGCTATCCTAATTCCTCAATAATACCCTTTCATCACATACCTGCAGTAGGCTCTGAACTGAAGATTATAAAGAAGTCTATCACCCGTGATGTGAAATCAAAGGCTGTTTGCTGACTGCCATGGACAACAGAAATACTGTGCCGGTCACCATAGCTAGCTCGGGGCATCCCTCCTTGGAATATAATGTAAGGAATCCTTAAGAGAAAGACAGAGTTAGAGCAGTGTATGCTGAAGTGAGGAGCAAGTAAAATTTCAAAGATATGAGGCAAGTCAAACTGACAAAAAATTCGTAACATTGTTACTCTAAATGGCTCTTACCGTATCGCACACTGCACCCTTTAAATGCCTTTAAACAGGTGAGAGTGAAGGGACACACCACGAACTTACCCATTTTTTGTTGTCTGCCAGTAGATCTTGGAGATGGCCTTGCAAGGAAATGGACCTAAGAGAACAGAGTTATTTACCACAATTCAAGAACTGCATCTTTACATAGGAAGTTCCTTATTCTGCTTCACCGCTGTCACCTCAGCCTCCAAGCCAAAGAGAGCCACCTGAATTAGCAGGCACTACCACCACCTTGCCAGACCACGCCACATCAGACAAGTCTTATGGGACACACTAACCACAATACGCCTCAGCAAAACAACGCTTAGACTCAGGAGAAGTTTTGAACTATGTTCCTAATGGCTAACAGGGAGTGGAAGTGCTGTTATAGAAGCTGATTAACTAGAAAGGATTGTTAAAAACACAGGCATTCCTGAAACTAATGTAAAAGTGATAGAGCTTTAGAAGCTTCTATATGCTTGAGAGATGAGGTCATCCCAATTTGATGGGTTTCAGCAAATCAGAGGCTTCGTTTCATCACTGCTCAGGTCAACAAAAAGTATACTTAGCTCACTATTAATTACAGAAGATCCAAGCAACTCCTGCTCAACAGGACACGAACTAAAACAAAGAGCTGAATCACCAACAGCCTTCTTCATAAGGGGCACTAATTACTGCAACACATTTGCTCTTCATGTTCAGGACAGACCTCAACAATGTAAAGGAGTTTAAAATACAAGAAAAAAAAAAAAGCGGACTAAAATCCCTTAGTCTAGGCTCATGACCATTCAAAAGGCAGCTCTGCATTTTGTCATTAGGATTAAACACTAGGGAGAGTGTGACATGAATATCCTACTTAAGCTCAAAATGAGTTTGAGTTTAGACAAATATGCAACAATTAAACCTCACTTACTGACCATAAGGCACAATGTTTTCCAGAGGCTCATGCTGCCTGTTGTCACTGGATAGTGGCCACTGGGTGTAACTTCCATCATAGTGACAACTAATGAATTTACTGCCATCCCTTTGCCAGTAGAGGTTCTCCAGTTGCTGAATAGAAAGACATACAATGACTACTCTCCAGAAAGCTATTAATCCCCCCAAACCCAATGCATTCTTACTGAAAAAGCAGCTTTGTCAGGCTCTCCCTGCACCTACTCATCTCCAGAGTGCCCCCAGAGAAGAGAGCCCTTCTTCCCCTGCTGAACTGACTTTGGACTGAATACCTGGCTGCCCAGGAAATGGTGTGTCACTTTGTTACTCTGCAGGTCCCAGAGGACAATCAAGCCCCTGCTGTATCCAATCAGGATCTGGTCAGGGTTCTTGGGATGTTCCCGAAGGGCTTCCACCAATTCACATGATCGTCTGTTACAGTAATCTTCCGGTACTCTACAGAAGCAGAAGAAAAAACCCAAGAAAACCTTATTCCAGGTACAACCTAATATGACTAATAACAGCTAAGGTATAAGAATGAGAAATTAAGCAACAAAAAGTTCAAATAAATGAGAATAAGTATGATCTTTCCACAAATCCTTCAAGCAGCAAAAAAATTTTACATAAGACATCACATCAGGCCTGCCACACAAACATTCATCCAGACTCATTTTCTTCAGGGAAAACCCAAGGTTTACAATTCATTCCAGAACTGGATCCCAGGAGAGTAAAAATGATCTAAATCACCGGCCCTATTCTCTTGTGACCCTTATAGAATAAAAAGTAATATGGAAACGTCAGCAGGAAAAAACAGCGACATGAAGTAGGACAGTTTTCAGCAGCACTTGAATCTCCAGAGTGACAAAACTCATTTGGATAAAGCAGATTCAGAAGTTCTGCCAATGTTCAAAAAAAAAAAAAAGGTAATTACAGCTAAGCATAACATTTTTTGCAAAAGTAAACATGAGGGACGGCACAAGAGTTGCAGATTTACTCCAAGTGTCTCCTGTACAGTTCTGCCTATATGCTGCACGTCCACAGTGACAGTACTGGGTTGACCAGGACAGAAACCGTTACTGAACACATACCAGGACCAAAAGTTACTTTCACAGGAGTCATGCAGATTTGGACAATGCTTAACATAACAGTGAGGCCCCAATACATAATCCAGCACGACATTTTAACAAAGGATATGTCTGCTAATGGGATTCCACCTCTACAGAGCAGTGCCTGTTTGCTCGCTCACCGCTGCAGCACAGCCTCAGAGGTTATGGTCCTGTCCTCTAGCACTCTGAAGGGTGGAAGCTCCACTACAAAGATGTTGCCACTCTCCGTGCCAAGATACAGGACTTCCCGTGAGGAATGGGGAAGGACAGCTGTTATCTGCGTGGCACTTGGTGGAGACCTGGGGATGCAAAGAGACTCTCATGAACTGCATACAAAAAGACTATTATTACTGAACTTGAGAGAACTAAGAACTCAACAGGGATATTTACAAGTGTCATTTGTTTTATAGGCAGAGATTTTAGCCAGGCATGATTCTTCTGAAGGATGAAAACACTAGCTTTAAGACAAATCATGTCAAAAGACTTGACAAGTGCATGGACGAAGTTCCAGACACCTTTTTACAGAAGCGTCTCTTATTAAGTGTCCCTAAAGGAGCTAAAAAACAGCTCACCCAAAACTAGTGAGATCAAGTGTAACTAAAACCATAGCAATATTTAAACTCTGACTTAAGGGATGCTTATATTTAAGTCTTAAGATTTATAGCTCCTGTACACACAGGAGTGGATGCATAATATTAAAAAAAGGTGTCACCCTTTACATTGGTATAACACAGTTAAAAAGCGGTCTCCCAGGCCCCAGCTAGCCCCTGTTTGGTTTCCATGGATGCCCCTTTAACGGATTCACAGCAGCGAGAGTCTGTAAGAACAGAACAAGTTCTAGCTAGAACAATATCAGAATTTTCTTACTTGCTTAGTTATCCCCAAACTAGCTCAAAAACACTCTTGCAGATTACCCAGGTGGCCCTTTCAACGTGAAGCGGTGCTCCTCCCGCAGCTCAGATACTCCACTGTGCTGCTTCAGGCTCCAAAGGTGCAAACTGTTATCATCTAGCAATGTCACCAGCTGGCACTAAAAAACCACACAATATGCTTTTTTCAGAATCACAACATTAAACATAACACAGTAACTCCAGCAAGAAAGTTGCTGCAGTTCAGAATTCTCTGCTAAAACAGGACTGGGGAGCCAGCCACTGCTCTTTCTAGCAGTGGATATATCCTGCAGCAATGCTGTTAGCTAATAGCAAGGGATTTGGGGGTTGGCAGGAGACAAAAAGTAGCCTAAAGGCTAAAAACCCTCTTATATAGGACAAAGGCACAGGTTATCACAGAGGGGAATGACAAGGACTTAGGCTCTTGAAAAAGATCAGCAAGGCAGCTGCAGGCTCTTAGCTCACCACCTTCTCCCTCAGCATGGTTTGCTGCAACACACCCCGGCTTTGGGTGGGGCTGATACAGTCTACTACACCACACTCCTTGCATTCTTCATGTCCAACCTCATTCTGGAGGGTTGTGTCAGAGTCCTTTTATGAGCCCAGCCCTGCTGGCTCTATGTTCAAACTGAAGCATTTTACCTGTTGAAGCCACACCTGGTGCAACACTCCCCATGGGAGTTTCAGCTTATACCATTTTAGTTAAGCAAACAGACACCCAAAACCACCTCAAGAATTAAATCCCTCTTGCAAAGAGGCCACTCGTGCTATACTGGGTGCATCAGGCAACAAAGTATGTGGCCAAGACACCAATCTGTCAGCCAAGGGAATGGAAAGTGGTTAGACAGCCACCAAACATTTGGAAAATTCTGCCTTCCTATTTTTAGTTTGTGGCAATAACTGTGCAGCAATCCCCAGGAGCAAGATTCAATATCCCAAAACACAAAGGCAACAAGCTTAGCAGCAGGCGAGGTTAGCAGTACCTTTTTGAACTCCTGAAAATAATTATATCAGTTCAGCAGCAGCTACTCTTCTATCTGTTGTTCTGCAGAAGAAAGACCACCCAGACCTACTGAAATAATAGGGTCTGGAAAAGGAAACTGAAGTTCTTGCTTCTGCAGCAGATTGCCTGAACTATTCTGGCCTTATTACCATTCCCAATACGTTGCTTGAGAGAAATGACTAACAGTTACGAACAACAAAGCTACTCTAAGTTTTACTGAGCATCTCCACAGCAACAAGTGCTGCCAAGAGCACAAAACACACTGGGATAAGCATTCCCAACCAAGCAGCATTTGAATATAATTGGTAATAGGAGTCCAGCTGCCTGGAACAAACCCAACACCTGCATAAGAAACATCTACGTAAGTTGCAGAGGTACTGAAAAGACACTTACCTGATCAGGTATAAAGTGAATCTGCATTACAGTATTGTTTTCTTCATGTAAACCCATGAACTCCACCCCAGGAGCACCATATCTGAAGAGTTTGTTGAGGATCTACAGTATTTAAGATGACCCACAGCTACAATTAATTGATAAGAAGCTTGCTAGCAAGCAAAATGAGATTAGCTTGAAACCATGTTTTACCGTTAGTGATCTGGACTGAAAAGAACCAATGCAAATCTACTTTGATTTTATATGCTTGTGGCAGGTTATGCACAGTACGGGAGAACATGGAAGTTTACTTGATCCTTTGAGCATATGCAGAAGAAGTGCCTGGACTCTGTTTCTTCTCAGAGATGTTTAGTGGTTTCCCAGACACTACAATCCTGCTTAACTAATTTGTAACCTAGAGACAGATGGCTACCTCCTGCATGTGGAGTCGAGCCTCTGAACACAAACAACACCAGGAATGAATGATTAAGCAGGCAGAGAGCGCACCAACTTCTCCTTTATGGGCTGAGCGACAGCCCTGTTTTACAGCTTGCCTAGCTGGTACTGTGCCATGGGAATCACCTCAGTGCCTCACATATACACAAAACTTGGACCAGACATCATTAAATGCAAAAATGTAAGAAAGTGTCACCACCTTCAGTGTTTGGGTCTTTAATGCCTGCATGGTCAAAAACTTGGGAAGCTGAAAGCATTTCTGACTTCAGTTTTAACCTCTGAAATAGAACTGCTTTAAAAAAAAAAAAAAGGAACCCTGTCCCACATATTTAAACAACCCTGGAATTTATAACATTAAGGATTGCTAAACTTCGGTGAGATCTAGTCTGATCATCTGCATAGCAAGAGCAAAGAGTCTTGTCTAATATCTGCATCAGCTCAGCTTCTGTTTGAGCTATCATTCAGCTCTTGGCAAAATAATCCCAAACTGATCAGACAGAGATCACTTCAAACCTAGGCAAACTGTTCCAATGTTCCAGTAACCCTTGCTTGCAAATTTATAGTTAGTCTAACTTTTTACAGTGTCTTCAAAGTTGCACATTCTGGTGTAGCCAGCGAAATCTTGCTGAAGTTGTTCAAAAGAATACAGTTTAATGGCTCCTGATCGCGTTCCAATGGCCATAAGGTGGAGAAATGGGCTATAGCCCAGTGCACTGGGTTGATGGGGAAATCCATGTTCAACAGTCTGGTAGAGAGAAAGAAAACTCATGATCAACAGCATATTTCATGGGCATTGCTGTATAAAGAACAGAAGTTTAATCTGGCACGGCAGTCTGAAATACAGTACTTAATGGCAGCTTCTGTTGAGAAGTGTTCAAACACAGGTTAGATTTGCTGAACAATAGCCTAAGGATGAATCTATTCCAAGAACCCCTGGCTCTACAGCCAGGATTTACAGAAGTGTAACAGAAAAGGAAGAGAAATATTCTGAAAACAGTAACCCAAGCAGATCTTTATGTTAAGATTATAAATAACTCTGCATAAGCACAGCTTACTCTCTCACTGCAATACGCTCCGTCGCTCCAAAACAACTTTACTTCCATAAACCAACTGCTCAGCACAATTTCAAAGTCTGACACAAATACTGTGTGTTGTAAGGTCAGCTTTATCTGCCAAATTCCACACAGGTCAGCCTTTCACGACCTCCTCTTGTTAACTGACATCAAGAAATGGTGCAAAGCTATTAAGAACTACTGAGTGAACATCAAGGCTCATCCAGAAAACTAAACAGATTTCCTACAGGGCAATGTAACTACTAATGTAACTGAATCCATTTTCCAGAAGGAGCACAAGGAGCACTGGAACTTAATGACAGCAGGAGCCTGCTAGGCCACCTCAGACTAATTCAAAGCCATTGGTAATAAAAAAATGTCAGTCACTATCGTGGGCAGCAGTATGTTTCTTGGCCTTAGTGGCTTCCCTGAAGTACAATTTACACTGCACCAAGAGGAAGATTTGGAGCATGTCATACACACCACACTTAGCATGCCTGATGCATTTATATACTACAGAGTAATATTCTGCCGTACTTACAGGATGCAACCAAGCTGCTTGTAAAATAGCTCAGTCAAGGTTTTAGAACTGCTAATGTACAGATATTATCATCGATGAGACAAAACAAGTATGCATGAGTGTTTGACAACATATAGCTATGTAAAGAGGGATTTGTGTGCCTGAAGATTAATAGGGCTACTTCCTGGAAAACATTGTTGCCCTTACAGTTTCAGCATCTGGGAAATACGTTCTCCTAAGGCAAGCTGGTCAGCTACAGAATAGGAATTTGTTATAAAACAGCCGGAGGACCACTTGCACACACACACCAAAAAAAAAGTGCAGAACCCTCCATCTACAGAAGTAAGCACTTGCACCTCGTTCCCATCATGTCTTTGAGACAGAGCTACCACATCACTTGGCTTTATGGTTTAGGTTTATTCAACCTAAAAGTAACACCTGGTATTTCCTGCACAGTGATTTCCCAACTTAATCCCTTGCACCAGAATCAAATAAAGTCAGTTTCATTTCTGTGGTCATGCCATTAGCCTGAGGTGCTCCCAGCTGCTACAAAATAGTTTAATGCCCTTTTACTGTTTCTGCTCAAAGCCACAGGCATAGGAAGATAGTCTGCCAGATTGGTTCAGTTTTAGCCATTTGATCACAATTCATGAATTGTAAAAATAGACCTTTCTCTAAATATCAATTACCCCAACCTGAGGTCCTGTTAGGAAGTGCTCCAATATTTTCAATTTTGTATCTTTGAAAATGTCTCATCTTCCCCTAATTTTCTGCTTGCCAACTCCTAAGACTGGGCAAAGAAGTCATTACTAATTTTTAACCTTTTATACATGGTAAATTAAGATTAGTACTACTGGCTCCAAGACCACCGAGTTTATTTCCCTTTATGATAACCTAATCTCCAGCCTTATTTATATTCCTAGAAGGTAATTTAATTTTGCATTATTAAAAACAAATTTTGAGAAGCCAGTCTTTTTAACATCACCCTTGATGTTGTTGTTAACCGACCTTTGCCTAGCCACACATATAAAACTTCCCAGAGAAGACTGTATGAAGTAGGAACTTATCTATGGACTCAGAATTGAAACAGGGCAGTTTTCTAATCCAGCACAGGCAAAGCAGAATTTCTCTGTACCATGATGCATGTCTCTGTACCGAGACAACACAGAGCAGCTTCCTAGTTGTCAAAATTGTAGGAGTGTGAAGCTATATTCTGAGAATAATTTTCAAGGTAATGTGTTATCTTAACAAATCATGAGACATTTAATTGAATCAGGTGTAGCACGGGCAACAGATGCCATTCCACTCTCCCCAAAAGAGAGCAAGGAACAGGAGACACCAGTGTAATTCCACTGTTAGTTTTAGTTTCAACTTGTCCACAGTCACTGCACTGTCATGTCATCTGCACAACCAGGTGCCCTTTTCAATGAAACATCAATTAGAAACTGTCTTTATACTGAGATTTCTTCCAGCCCAGAAGACAAGGCTTTAGCCATAATTCTCACAATAGAAAACCATGACTTACACAGTACTGTACTGCCTGTTAGGAAGCTGTCAATACTAGCCTTCATACTGGCTAATTATATCTTGGGTTTGACATGTTAATTTGTAAACACATTAGACAAGCCAATAAAAGCTTTAATTTTCAAGTACAAGACCTATGAACAGCATAACCGAGTGTGTACCATTCGGTAATAATAATAGGAGGGTAAATTTTTCTCCAGGTTGAAGTACCCCCCCATCCTATAGCCAAATTTGCAAAAGGTACATTAACAACTACATCCAGGAGTAATTACTGTTAGTAATAGAAGGCCACTGCAGAAAATAGTACCACATGCAGAAGCACGAGAAGAATCAGTAACAATCACTTATTGTTACACAACTGCTTATGCAGTAAACGTACTAATGGTTTCTGACAGCTTTGAAACTTCAGCCAAGATGCACATAAGACATAACGAAGATAACTCCCTCCCTATGTCATTCATTTGTTTCTGTAGCCAGGCAAGAAAGGCATCAGGGTGACTTTTTGGCTGTATTTGACACCACCAGGACCAGGCATTCACATTCACTGTACTGATTACCTAGATCTTTTTCTTGTACTTATTTACACTCAGTTGTTAAATCACATCATCAGCTTTTCCGCTGGCCTCCCTTTCCTCCCTTCTCTTCAGCAGCCAATCCTTTCACCTGCTCAGCAGGTAAACCCAGCAAGGGGAAGCGAGGGGGGCAGAAGGCAGGAAAGGTTACAATGGAGCCTTTCAGGACAGCTGAAATAAGAAACTGGAGTGCCCACAATGTGCCCTCCTTCTCTAAAGGGCCTTTGTCTCTTTGAGGAAAGGTGGAAGCTTTCGTTTTCATTTTCCTCAGACCACAGATCCGTCAGACTCAGTAAAAGCAAGCCTGATGTCAGCAGTATTAACCAACAGAACTGCTATATGTCAGTCATATTTACTGCAGGAAAAATGCGGCCAAACTTAACATTTGTTCCCAGCCCACACTAAAGCTGTGCAGCTGAAATTCAGTGCTGCCTTCCTTCTTTCATTTCGCTCCGCTTCTCCTCTCAGATTGTTTTATGACAAAGCACAGACAAACCCAACCACAGGCAATACAAACGCTGTACCTTTCCTAATATGTCTTTTGAAGGAACAATGAAGCCTGTATGTGTTAAATCTACTTTGCATAGACACTAATTCAGATTTAAGGCAAGCTATCCATCACACTCATCAGCAAAGGGTTAGGAAGACTGAAAAGAGGGGAAAAAACACAAAGCCATAAATTAAATGCAACGTTCCCAGTTTGGTAACATTCAGCTGTAAGACAGGCTGGTTCACCTGTGTGTTACCCATCATCTAGTCTGACAATGCCAGCCTGAACATGTCTGTTCTGCAGGGCTTGGACTGAGCCAAAGGCATCCAAATACTACTTCCAAAAGCAGGATAAACTTAAAGAAGTAGACTGCCAAGTCCACATACCTTATCCTTCATTCTATCCACTGAGCTAAAAACAGATTCTTGCAACAGGTACACACAAGTATGGGAAGTTCTTACTCATACAGAGAAACAGATATGCAAAGCTAAGTGACTAGCAGAATTTAGGAAGGTGTGTTCTGAATCAAACATGAGTTTGAGGACAGTTTGAAGAGTTAGTCCAGTGGTCAATCAGTCCTTTAAAATTATCTGTATCACCTCTTACCTGGAACAGAAATGCAAGAGGGAAACAGTAAAAAGATTACAATCTATTTATACTTGAGGGAGTAAACAAACCAACAAAATCTATCACCACCAAATAAAAAGACTTTTAATTGATGTCCACTACTAGGCCAGCATGGCCAAATACATTCCACTACATTAACACTAAACTTTGTGGCATCATGCATTCATATTCAACTTCAAGGTAAACAATAAAATGAGGGCAAGAATCCCTAGCACTTTCAAGGTACAGACTTTCCATTTAGTCACTACCAGCATCACACACTGAAGAGGTGCAAATATGCCATTCAATTTCTCTGATCAGCAACTTTACAGTCCCACAAATTATTTCCCAAACAGGTTCTTAACCAGAAGTGTTTCAAAGACCTCAAATAAGTGTTTAAAAACTTGCTTACCAGCACTAATATGCTTGCTTTACTTCACATATTAGACAAGGACAGTCTTGGCACAAAAAGTACTATGTTTCTTGGCTCCTTGAAGCCACAGCCTTCAACAGGTCAAAATTAAGGCCTGACTATTCCAGATCTCAGTCTACCTAGCTGCGAGTAGATGTTTATTCTATCTGTCAAAGGGCAGAAGCTTTCAAATGATCCACTCTGTCTGGAAATAAGACACACAAGTCTCAGGGGAAAAAAACCCCAAACTTTATGCAATAGAAAAGTATAATGTAAAGATTCTGGTATAATGTTCATCCCCTTTCTGATTCTTGTTAGAAAAGAACAAGTTACTGTAGCTTAAAAGTGCAAATGCATTTTGCAAGGCCTTTAATTACCAAGACGTTAATGAAAGTAAACCATTAGGAAGTGTCCAAAGTAGTCGCCTCCCTAGAAACAAGATGCAATTATTTACCTTCAGGACTGAATCAAATGGGAGTCACAAATCCTGATGCCAACTTCTAATACATTTGGAAGTTTCCCTCTGCTGCAAAAGCTAGTTCTTTCAACCCTGTTTTGCATCACCCAAATTAGTCTGTCTCTGGCAAGTAAAGTTCAGCCAAACATTCTTATGAGAGAAAGACATATTCAAGAAAGAGACACCCCTGAAATAGCAAAGGTTTTTCCAAGGTATATACAATTTTATACACTTACAAGTAATTCTGACCCATCCTTGGGATGTCTTTTCTGAGCTGACATTGCATTCAGCTAAATGCTAGCAACTCAATCCTGGTCTTCATTTACTGTACTTTTTACGGCATCTGCAGTAGCATTTTCTTATGGTAGCAAACAGAAAATAAGTCTGAAGCACTCGAGCTCCTTTTGTCTCCCCAGTGGGAGGGAGGTACGCATGGAAATGGTGTGGTTTAGTAGTAAATTACATTAAATCATTCATCTCAAATATCCAAAGTTCCACTTAAGTATACATCTACACCAGAATTTTCATGAATCAAGCAATTTATTTCTTAGGCTGACTTCATTTATCCATTATACATTTCAGCAAAATTCCATTTAAACCTTGGAAATACAAAACCTACAAATACATTTGTGATACCCAATGAAGGTGGAAGTAGCCATTAGCCTAGCAATGAATTACTACTAGGCATTTGCAAAGATGAAAGCACTACGATCCTGGCCACAGCTCAAAAGAAAAATGCCCAGAGTGTTGGATAGATAGCACAGCCATTGCCATTTCCTCCACAGAGGGAAGGAAAAAATAGATACAGACTAAGATAATAGCAAACTCATTATTAATGGCCATTGTGCTGCCTAGGTACTACCACATTTCTACCACAGACCTTTAAATCAACATTTAAAAACAGAGGTATACTTATAAACCCAAAGGATAATCACAAAGAACTCTGGCTTCAGCTGCATCACAAACTGTGGCTTACACGTATCTTTAGAAAAATGTTTACTTTTACAGTAGCACTGCAAAGACTACCTATAACATAAGTAGTCACAGCACATAGCAGGACAAGCTACAGAACACTCAGAGTATATAAAAGCTGCTGTGAAGATCTCTTCTTTCAGCAAGTGCCACTCAGCAGCATGACAATATCCTTTTTCTTAAAAATGAAAGCCAGAATTGAAAACATGCTCGTGAGCTTAAAGAAAACTAGTCAGGCACCATCAGGGAAAAAACGACAGAATTAAAAAAAAAAAAAAAAGAAAAAAAGAACAAACCACATCTCCTAAATTTAACTTTTCCACCCACACTCATGTAGTTTTTCCATCCCTTTACACTGTGCAGTGGGTCAGGATAGATTTGCCTTGCACACATATGCCTTGGGAGTTTGAGGAAAGCACTGTACCTTGTTAAACTGGAAAAGGTCACGTTTAAGCCTCTCTCTCACTGGATCATGTCCGGGTCTTAAGAACCTTCTCATCTTCCTTGCCGTAGTTATCTTGGCAACAAAAATCCTAATAATAAAAAAGAAAAAGCCATATAAATGAAAGCAGCCTGAGAAGCAAGCATAGGTTATTTATTTTGGTTTAGCAGGTAACACAAAGCAGCCAGAGCAGAATGAGACAATGTCACTATCGAATAACCAAAACCTGATACCACCACAAAGCACCATCTCTGGTGCTGGACTTACACAATACCATTTTCACATTGCTAAAGCAAAGCAGTACAGATAAGCCAAGATGATTTTAGAAGAGTTTTTATACTTGGCCATTTTGTGATCACTGCAGTTGACCTTATCCAATGAAAAGGCAAGCAAAACAGCAGTGCTTGCACAAACATTTAGGCAAACCCAATCTAAAGGCTAACTCCCAGCCTCACAGACATTATTGACTAGTATCAGTTTTCACCCCAGGTAACCCTCCAGCTACTGAACTAAAAAAAGAGAAAAGAATCACATTTTCAGCTTGCTCCATGGGTACGACAGAAAGGGCGCTGTGCTGCCTGCAGGGTAGCTGCATTAATTATTAACTTGCCTTTGTAAAATATCAAGCTTAACTCCCCGCTCAAGGTGGGGGTAGGGGAAAGAAATCTTGCACCTGCAGTTCAACATGCAGCTAGAAGCGCAACACTTCCAGTATCTCTCACTGCCGTGTCTCTCACAGCACCAGGAAGATTCAAGCAGGACAAATTAGACCTGACTTGCAACCTAGAAATCACACTGGGGATACCAGGCTACAGCCTTGTATTCTGTACAGCTCAAGAGATTCTTTGTCACATCCCCCCTCTGCAGAGGTGCTAAGTGACTGCCAGCTCAAGACCATAGGTTTGAACTGCATCCTGACAACCTATCTTGGCATAAGTGCTCCTGCCTGCCCTGGCCATCTTTCACAAGTGGCAGTTTCCATGTACATACAGCTCAGCAGTTCATGAAGCAGCTACTGGACGCTGCAGTCAGTATTTAATTTTAATTCGTTGGACAGGAAATTATAGCAATTTACCAGCTCCTCTGTACACAACACACATGCACGGTGGGGGCCAGAACTTGAGGTGCAATGAGGAACCAGTATAGATATTTTATAGTAAGCCATCATCAGATGAGGTCCATACACACATACAACAAGGTGGGGAGCAGGGGGAGAGAAGGCTAGTGTTGCAAGGGGAACAGAGGGACCAGAAATGCCAAAGGGATTGTCAAGTGAATGGAGGGCTTTGGGCCTCTGTTCAAACTGTGGGGCTGGAGGGCAACAGAAGAGAGCTTTCACAACCTGTCTGTATAGATGGGAGTAGCAGAGCTGGCAAACAAGGTGGCTATCTGTGTGCTCCTGCCAATAACGATGGTCTTTGGTTAATGACTTAAATCAGCCAGCCGTTCCTGAAGAACTTGGATTGTTTTTCAAATGGTTTCCAGCAAGACCTTAGCAGCTGTGAAGGATCAAAAAAAAAGAAATGGTATCATAAACAGGATGCTCCGCAGTCATATTTTGAGAAGTCCCTTTAAAAACTCCCTAAGCTTGAACTTGTATGTCTTTGTTGCATTACTCCTCTTTTACCTTTTCTGCTCACATTCCGCAGCCACCTACGTATACAATACCGTCTGGAGCTCACTAAGAGGACTGCAATGCAGTCCTGGTTCAGGGGACCAGGAGATCACATCAGCACCAAGAGTCTGAGCCAATCTCCATCTAGAATCATCAGAACCTCCACTCACCATGGAGAAAACTGACTCTGAGCCGGCAGCTACCAGCACCTGTGTTCATCAACCATGCCATCAGCACATGCAGGCATGAAGAATAAGCACAGAAACACATACAGCAGGATACCCCCCCCAAAAAAAAAAAAAAAGAGAGGAAGAATGTTAAGTGTAGCTTACTTGGAAAATGTATCCTTCTACAATGATTTAGGTACCTCAGCTGAAATTTCAAAAATTTTATCATCATAAGTCTTTCACCAGACATTCCTGAGAGGAAGAGCAACATATTTACACACAACTATATTTACTCTGTTAGAAAAAGTTACAGAACAGTGACAAGCTGCTGTGCTATGCAGGGAGAGCACATCACACCCATGTATAACACACATTTTGCCATTTTGCCCTTAGCCAGACAAGGAAAGGAAAGTGCCAAACAGACGCACCCTTTCCCACTGTCAATCAATATCCTAGACCTGTTAAACTAGGCAAACCCACAGAGAAACTCTACTCATTATCCTCCCCTAGAAAAAGAGACATCCTCAGCTGTGACAGCAAACTCTCGAGCAAAGTAAGGAGAATAGTGGGCTTGATTTGAGAGAGACACAACTTTATATTTAACACCGTTTGAACGTTTTATCCTGAAATATTAATTGCATCTAGAAACATGCTGTTTTAACCTGCTTATGCAAGAGATCTAGCATTCACACTCCAGCCCACAACAACTTGCTCAACTGGCTAAGGAGCATAGTAGTTCAGAATCAAGCAGTAACTCACTTGAAGAAACATCACCTTGGCAAGCTGATGTGTCCATTACAATCAGAGAAGACATTCTACATCATTGATGTGTACAAGGGTTTCATGCCTGACCAAAGAATTCCTGAGTGTCACAGTAGAATCATAGAATCTTTTAGGTTGGAAAAGACCTTTGAGATCATCAAGTCTCACCGTTAACTCCGGCCTGCCAAGGCCGCCACTAAACCATGTCCCCATATCCATAAGCACCACATCTACACATTTTTTAAATACTTCCAGGGATGGTGATCCCACCACCTCCCTTGACAGCCTGTTCCAATGCTTGGCCACCCTTTCCATGAAGAAATTTTTGCTCATAACCAATGTCAACCTCCCCTGGCATAACTTGAGGTCATTTCCTCTTATCCTGTTATATGGGAGTAGACTGACCTCCACCTGCCTACAGCCTCTTTTCAGGTAGTTGTAAAGAGCAGTAAGATCCCCCTGAGTCTCCTCTTCTCCAGACCATACAATCTCAGTTCCCTCAGCCACTCCTCCTAAGACTTGCACTCCAGACCCTTCACCAGCTTTGCTGCTCGTCTCTGGACATGCCCCAGCCCCTCTCCATCCCTCTTGAAGTGAGCAGCCCAGAACTGAACACAGGATTTGAGGTGCAGCCTCACCATTGCCGAGTACAGGGGAACAATCACTTCCCTTGTCCTGCTGGCTGCACTGTCTCGGATACAAGCCAGGATGCTATTGGCCTTCTTGACCACCTGGGCACTGGCCACTGCTGGCTTATGTTCAGCTGGTTGTCAACCAGCACCTCCAAGTCCTTTTCCACCAGTCAGCTTTCCAGCCACTCTTCCCCAAGCCTACAACGTTGCACGGGGTTACTGTGAGCCAGATGCAGGACCCGGCACTTCTCCTTGTTGAACCTCATACAACTGGCCTTGGCCCATCAGTTCACCCTGTCCAGACCTCTCTGTAGAGCCTTCCTACCCTCAAGCAGATCAACACTCCCCTCCAACTTGGTGTCATCCGCAAACTTACTGAGGGTGCACTCAATCCCCTTGTCCAGATTGTCAATAAAGATACTAAACAGGGCTGGCCCCAATACCGAGCCCTGGAGAACACCACTTGTGACTGGCTGCCAGCTGGATTTAACTCCATTTACTACTACTCTTTAGGGTCGGCCATCCAGTCAGCAAAATTTTAACCCAGCATAGAAAACACTCATCCAAGCTGTGTGCAGCCATTTTCTCCAGAAGAATGCTGTGGGGAAAGGAAAATGCTGTATGGGAGGAGATGAGAGGAAACGCAGTTTTGAGCAAAGGCAAAGAAGAAACAGCAAAGAGAATGACATCCATTGTAGCACAGGTTGCCCAAGCGGTATTATTGTTACAAGTTTACCAAGCTCTTGTCAATAAGAAGAATTTTCTTTTTAGTACAATAAGCAAGTGCCTTTTCCAATTCTAGAAAAAACAAACATTCCACAATCTGTATAATCTTATCTTCCAGATGCACATTTACATACTAGCAGACCAGTTTCTCTCCCACACACCTTCAGTGTCTTACATAAAACTCCAGTCCTGTGTGCTCTGCAGTTATCTGCCAGTCAGCATTTACAACCATATGGTAACAGTTGTGGCTACCAGTAGCCAGTGAGGAATTCTTCAATAGCCTCTGAAGCCATGCCAGGTCTGCATGTATCTAATGTTCTTATTTTCCAGGGAAACAATTCTTCAGGGTTTCAAAGATGAGCCTTTTACCAGAAACTATGTGCAAATTTTCTTCTTCCAAGATGCACTGAGGTCAGCTGTTTATAGGCAACAGCAGCCCAAGGCAGTCAACCCCAATTTTGCTCATATTCAGTACACAGACACCTGACAGCAAAGCTCAGAGTGCTCTGTACATTGAGCTCCAGCCACTTCATTAGCTGAATGCTTAGCTAAATATGATGAGGTACCCTTTCCCACCTCATTTCATTAGATCCAGCCACAAAACAAAAGCTCTTCACTATTCATATAGGAAGGCAATGAAAGCATGAGTTGCAAGATGATCCTGTTTCCAGTCAGAGACTAAGGAGCAGTTAACATCGAAACCAGATTTCATTCCGGCTGCTCAGCTCCGTTCATTTTAGATGTTGAGATTTATGGCAAGTATACATGCCATGCTCATGACAGACCCATATTCAATAGAGGATCAAATGCGTCTTCCTAGGAGGAGCATTATTTGTTCTTCACTGCTGTGTGTTAGCAATCCCATCAGAGATCTGCGTTTTGCTTTGTCTTCATTGGTTTTGCATGCGGCACTGTGTCTTTGATGCCCATGCACAGCTTGCTGAGACACTGAATTTTCACTTATGCCCTCCCATGATAATGGAATTTCCAGCCAGAAGTATAAGAGAACCAATGTCGTGAGTCCCAATCACACAAGTTAATCCAGTCTTACAAGATGAGGAAGCCCAGGTCAGAATTTTTTTACTATGTAGACAGTATTAAGTGTGGATATGGTCCCAAGTTAACCCCACAACAAAAACATAGCCATAATGAGTTTATTTCACTCATATAGGAGAATTGCAAGTACGGTACCATCTGTGTGCTTCTTAGCCAAACTTTACTCAACTTGAACAGGTTTTCAATGGGGTAAGGTGCAACAGCTTTCTTTTCAAAATGCCATCAAGTATCTCAAGAATCTTAAATCTTACCTTGTTTTAGGTCTCCTTTTCATTCCTTCCTCATCACCTGTTCCTGCTTGCAGGTCCTTAAAGAGAGAACTTCTACCTATGCATCTGATAATACTTTATCAACTCTGCTAAAATAAAAGAGGCCTTATCAACAAGCTTTGTTTGAACTACAAGCTGTTAGTGCTCCTATAACAAACAGTTACCACCATGGCCTTCTCTGAACTAGGTTTCCTCCCGCACCCAGAAGTTTGCCTGGTTCCTGTTACCAACAAAGTCAGCAGCAACAGAACAGAGGCCAGACCAATTGCACAGGAAAAAGCCATTTCTTAGCACTAACAATCTCACAACAACAAACACATTCAAAGCATCACTTAAATACTAGCCTTACCAAGTTAATCGATTATAGGACCCATCAGACTCTGACACGACTCACTGTGAAATTACAAGTTTAAGAACCCCTTTATCTTGAAATCGATGAAACAACCCCTAGCTATTCTTCAACTGGGCTGTCACTGTAAAGTTCATCTCCACAATCATGCTTGGCTATAACACACTATCAAGACAGATACTCAAGAAAGTACAAGCCAAGCAGAAGAGCTAGAGTAAGGGAAGGAATAGTTGCAGTATGTGGAAAGCTTGGAAGTATAAGATACCATCTTTTCCTGGGATAAGGCTTCACTGGGAAGATGTTCTAACAACATTAATCTCATAGTTTAATGAGACCATGCAGACGCCTCCCTTAAACAACTGCTGTAACAGGAGAGTGTTCAGATGCACCTTGCATACAGTAGTCAGGCGCTAGCAGAGAGGTAAACCAAAAGATCCTCCTGTAAAAAAAATTCATTTTGGTGAACCTGGAGAGACAGACTGAAAAGACTGTGTCAATACTACGTGCAGGTGATCACCCTCCCAAAACACAGAAAATATTAAATAAAAGACCAGAGGTAGATTCCCCAAGAACTCATGGACACTAACTGAGAACCAATCATATAAATCAGACAAGTTCATGTACTTTCACAGCTTTGTACTTGGAGTTACCAGGAATCGCCCACTTGCAATGAATTTACTGCTTGTGCAAACCTTGTGTGTCATTATGACTCCTATTGTGTTCTCCTTGTCATGGGAGCATGACAACATGAAGTTTCAAAACGCTCCAGCAGAACAAAGTCTCTGCACTGAACAACATTATTGCACATGATGCAAAACTTTGTGTGCTTCTGCTAAGCAGTATGATTCAAGTGGAAGAGTGGCTCGTAACTTTGGAACAGCATTTTACACCAAACATAGTGTGTCAATGGAGTAAACCATGAAAGCATTTGTTTCTTAAAGCAACAAAGCGGTCTAATTATAAGAAGTTTTTGGATGAGAATTGGAGTTTCCATCGAATTTCTGCACAGAAATCAAACTTTCAGCTACCACCGCTCCCCTCTGATAAACTATTTTAAAGAAAGATCAGGCTGCAAGCAGTTATTACATACTATTATTGCCATGGATTAACTGCATTACATTATATATGCTTAATACCTCTTAGTCTTTGACATCTCTCAACCCTGTATGGCAGCCAAGAAAAAAACCACACCTCTTATAAGCAATTCACAGTGATAATCACACCTTTGTACCAAAAAGCCACCAGAAGATACAGGACTCTCTACTAGTTTAACTCCTCTAATAATTTTCTTCAGTCAGTAGTTATAGCAGACGTAATTTGTTCAAAAGCAAAGTCAAGACATTCCTCAGCACCATCCTATAAAATGTTTGAGAATTCTTCTCCCTTTTCAATACCATAAACTAAATGGAGCCCCTCCAGTGGCTACAAGCAGCACTGAGCAGGCCTAGGGACAACCTGGTACTTGCACAGATCGTCCTTGTCCCCTCCGTGGGCCAGGTTGTCTTTACAAGAACGTGCCAGGATGCACGGAGCAGCCTTGGGATGTACCACCACTTTGCATTCCGCTTGCTAGAAGCACCAGCTTCCCTGAATCAAAGCTAAAATCACCTGGCAGCTGCTTTGGGCATACAGCTTCACCTGGGACTTGGCAAAGCAAGATATTCCAGTTGACTGAAGTGCTCTCAGCTGACTACAAAGAGCAGCGTTCCCCACCAAGTAACACGTTACAACGGACAACTTTTATTACCTCAGCGAGGCTGTCCTCCTGTCTTGTCATTATCCACACATGACTGCAAAGCTTTGTGCCACCACACTGCTGAAATGCAGACCCAGAAGTCTACTTCAACCGCTCTATGCACAAAATTTTCTCCAACGCCAAGGTTAAGCATCACCTCCAGCAGAGAAGTCAGTAACTAGCTCGTTCCCCTGCCCCTACTGCCGGCAACTCGAGACAAAGGCTAAACAACTTGTTTCACCTTCTCGTTTCACCTGCCCACTGTCTGTTAGAAATAACACATTCCCCCAACCACCAAGCTCTTACAACTCTCGTGAGGAAAAATCCGACAGTAACACGATATATTTGATATGGGCAGGGATTTGAAGGGGAAGAAGAAAAAAAAAATGCGAACAGAGCGTCCCAAAGGAGATATTGCAATACTTACTAATCGCATCTGCTTGGAGCCAGTCGCAGCAGATGGAGACCTGCAAGGCTCGGCGGCAGGCAGGCACATCTGCCCCGGCAGGACGAGCCAGCAGCAGGGCGAGGGGCCGCGACTGCGGACACGGGCCGCTCCTCGCAGCCCCCACGGGGCCCCGCGCCCCGGCCCCGCTCGCGCCCAGGGCTCAACCAGGAAGTTACGGAGCAAACGGCCACAGCCGCGACCTCTGCAAAATCCCAGGATGTAAAGCTGCCGTGCGCGACCCCTCAGCTACGCGCTCCGGCCACAGCAAACACAGCGCATCAAACTTGATAAGCAAAAAACCCCGAAGAAAAGCACCCACCCCAAAAATACCCCCGAACAAACGCCCCCCTCAACGCCACTGCCCAAAGTTTTGTGGACGAGCCACAGCCAGGGTGCGCGGGGGCACGGGGGCTCCAGGTGCCGGCAGCCGGGCTCGCCGGAGCAAGGCGGCGCGGAGGGCCCGGGCACCCGGCGAAGCGGACCCCCGGGGCAGGGGCAGCGCCGAGCACCTGCCAGCCCCGCCGGAGGGACCCCGGGAGCAAGCCCACGGGGCGCCGCGAAGCCCAGGAGGGGCGGGGGCCGCCCTAGCCCGCCGTGGCGAGCCCTACCGGGGCCGCGCTGGCCGGACCCCCTGCGAGGACCCCCCTCCGCGGAGCCCGTCCCGCCAGGCCGGCCCCGGTCCCGCACCCCGGGCCGATTCCCAGCGAGCCGCGCTCACCTGCGGGGCCTGGAGCCGGGCCGCCCCGGCCTCGCTCCGCTCCGCGCCCGCTCCCCTCTCGCCTGCGCGGCGGCGGCCTCCCTCCCTGGGCACCTCCGGGAGGGGTGCGGCGGGGCGGGGCCTCCGTACAACCCGCCCCCAGCGGGGCAGGGCCCAGCGGATGTAACCGCCCTCCTGAGGCGGGCCCTCGCGGGCAAGTGCAGGGGAACCGCGGCCGCCCCGCCCTTTCAGCCGCCGCCTCATAAATAATTCAGCAGCCCGCTCGCTCGCAGCCAATCAGAGAGCGGCCACCGCCATGCGGGCGGCCGTGCTCGGGGAGACCCGAGCACCGGCGGAGGGGGTCCGGGCAAGCAGGCTCCCAGCCCGTGCCAGGCCCCCGGCTCTGTTCCTCCGCCAGCCCCGGGGAACCAGCGCCAAGCCGAGGGAAGATGCCAACCTGTCGTCGCAACAAATAAAGAGACAGAAAGACTTCACAGAAAGTTGAAGCCTTAGTTAGAAAGTCACGCAACTGCTGCTCTCTCACTACACAGCTTGGCTACAAGACAGCGGCAACAGCACCTGGGCAAGGAATCTGTAGTTACGTAGAGTGCAATGGCAGTCCAACATCTGCCAACCTCTCTGCATCCGTGCAAAAGCTTGAAATTAACTCTGACAAGGGGCCAGTAACAGCAAACATTTCAGCCAAGCTTCCAAAAAGTGATGTTTTTCAATTAAAACATTCATTTCTGTCATCTTCTTGCAACATCCAGCTGCTCCCCATTGTGGGCCAAGATGAAGCAGTGGTATCAGTCTGCATCACTATCCCATCCTGGTAAAGGCACCATCAAATGTTGTGGTGCTGAGCAAGGCAGCCACAGTTTCTCAATCCTCCCTGCAGTGGTTATTAAATTGTAATTGTTTTGTGCTGAATCAGGGAGTCTCTACCCCAGCGAAACTCACTGGGTGGCTCTTGTGGCTTACTGTTCATCGATACAATTCCACCTTGGCATAAGCAGATGAGACTGATTGAAATCAACAGGAGTTTGACCTAATTCCAGGACAAACATGAGCCCTGTGGGTCAGACTGGAGCTCTTCTGGCTGTGCCTGTTCTTAGAAACTCTTCCCGCTGCCTTTAATCTGTAGAAGTCTGGGAGAACATTGAGGTCACAGACTGGCACTGCCAACCCCAGCATTTGAAGAGGACTATCAGAGCAAAGGCACTACTTGAAGGAGGGAGGAAAGGGAGGCCACTGGGGAGGAACTGTCAGACCCTCACCTCAGGATAGCCCTGCTGGCTTCCAGCATTTGATAACAGGGGTGTGTGCAAGAAACAGGACCAGGCCCAGAGCTTGCAGCAGATCCCTGCTACCTTGGGCTATGGTACCTCTGATCACACAGGAGGAAGATGGCAAGGTGTCATGTGCCAACTGGAACTGCATGCAGACATAGGAACTTCCTCCAGGCTCCAAGTCACACTGCCCTCCCAGGGAATGTGGCAGTGTGGATCCCAACACAGACAGGCGTAGGAGCAGGGTTATGCAGCCACAGGTTGTATGGCCATGGGCAGACATTCCCCAGCTGGTGCTACTGGCGTCCTAGTAGGCTCCCCAGAGTGTCTCCCTCTGCATAACTTACTAACGTTTCTGGGGGAATTAAGAACCACGCTGAGGAGTTTGCATTGCCGGAAAAGACTTTTTTATTGCTTAGCCTTCTCCACACCTCCAAAAGGAATTAAAAAATTATCAAATAAACTGCACCTAAACAGTTGCTATTACAGTTCTGAAAACTTCAATAATGAACACTGCCATGCTCAGCACGCTTCTATCCACTGTGCAGACTTTCTGACACCTGGCACTTTTGCATAGAGGCTAAAGCAAATTTGGTACCTGGATATCCTGGTGGAAAGCTCCCACAGTAGGGCCTGGAAAGCAGTGATGTCCTCAGTTTGGAGCACAACAGCTACAAGACTGGAAGGCTCATGAGGAATTTGTAGGTTCTTTCTTTACTCAGGGATTTATCACTTGCAAAAGAAAATACAAGGATCCACTGCCAGGAAAAAGGATGTCAGGCTGAAACAGAAGGGGCTGCAGTACAGCCCAGGTGAGACTATCTGATACAGCCCGCTGATATTGGTGGCCAAACTTTAATATGTCATAATGCTGCGTGGCCAAAACACATCTCAGCAGAGCCGCTACAGCCTGAGGCTGGGGTGCCATCTGCAATGCTCTGGGGCTTTCTGTGACCTCTGGCTGATGAAATTATGTTCAAGGCACATTTCCTACTTTCAAGTTCCTGGAAACTTTATTCCTGGTGGCCAAGTTTTATCACTGTGACTTTTTCAGATCAGAATATGATCTGACAGTTGTTGGCACAGCTGAATGACAGAGACTCAGGACACCACTGCTGATCTGATCAGCTTATTCTGACTCTGGTTGACCTCAATGACTCTCCAACCCATTCGACTGCTGTAGCACTGTGGTTCTTACATGTGACAAGAGGATCACCAGCAAAGTGTTTTCTAATGGTCCACCGGTCAGCAAAAGATGACACAGAAAAGGTAAACTACTGGTCCGCGAGATGAGAAAGCTGAAGAACCAGTGGCTTCAAGAACAAAGCAGTGTATTCCGGTCCAGAAATGCCCCGCTAAGCCATACATACTTGTTTGCTGTAAATTTTGCTATTATGCCTGAGCCATCTGGGTAGGTGAAGTCTGTAACAGCAAATAAAGTGGTCACCTATCCAAGGTTCCAGTTATCGCAGGCTCTATTTCCTGTAATATTTCATTAATCAAGAAAACAAATCCTGAGTAAAGCTCTTCCCATACCATTTCTGCAAGGGACAGCAACTTCAGTGATTAACATCCACTGGCAGCTTGAACTCCTTTAGTGAATAAAAGGCAATTTCTCCATGATCCACCAGTGCAAAGACCACTGGGACGTCCCCACTCTGATACGTAACCTGCTTCAAAGCCCGAAGGGATGGAATCTGCTCATCGAAACTGCAGAGAAAAAAACATATTCCGTTTTCTTAAAGCAAGAGGTGTACAGAGACAAAGCTGTCCTGGCCAGCAAGCACAACAGTCCCTTTGGTCTTAGAAGTTGTTAGTGATCCTCCCCACTCTTTTCAGTCAAAGGAGGAGGCTGCCAGCCCTGAGAGAGTAAACCACATGCCGGGAACCGGGAGCTGTCAAATCCTTTGCCAAAAACAAGGGCAACTGCACAGTGCTCCACGCTGTGCCTTGTAGATGTGGCTCACAGAGCTACTGGCAAATTGCCAATCCAATGCAATCCTAATACCTTTGTGCTAGGAAGATCTTTAGGTTGCTGGGATCAACATCTGACCTGCTTTTCCCTCCTTTTAATTCTCCAGTCTGTTTGCTCATAAATGAAAATATCTACGCAGCAAGGATCATCCTACTCGCTCATGACAGACCTTTGTGAAACTGTATTACCACCTTCCTTGCTCTATTACGGCTGCAGAGCAGAGGAGGGAGTTTTAGTATATCAAAATGATTAAAGGCAGAGACTGGATTTTGCACCTGCCTTAAGTATCAGATTCTCAATCCAGCAAGAAAGGGGACACCTATCCTCTGTTCACGCTAATCTTAAAGTTACATTTGACAAAGATCAAAATACTAAACCCATGGCCCTGAGCCTGTAGCAAGCTCTAGGGAGGTACATCTGCAGAAATTCATACGGACCTGCACTGCCTGCAGATTCAGGTACCATACAGCTCCCTGAAAAACTTGAGCTCTACCCAAGTTTCACAAGCATTGCATAAATACAGCTGTGGCTTCTTATTCCTGACTCCAGTGATACTCAGACATGAGCAGCAACCAGATGACCAAATAGCGTGGGCTGAGTGCAAGGGCTGGGGGAATTGTCAGCCACAGCCTCCAACAAAGGAGGAATTGAAAGAAAATGAAATTCTGGGCAGGACCACCCTAAAGAGAGGCACTCTGATGATCTGTAAAGCTCACAAGATGCTGGGTCATTTACAGATCATTAGGACTTAATTTCCACAACAGCAACTGATGTTTCACAACACTGCATAAGACCCATGGATACCTCCGAACACACATCCTGACATATGGCTTTCCAGGGTTTGTCTTCTTAAACTTGGCCACAGCATCTGCTTGATACACGTTGAAGTCTATCTTCATGCCCTCTGGATCTTCCTGCAGCCTACAGAAGAGAGAACACATCTACATACATATGGTACTGAAACATCTTAGGGTATAGATCGAGCAGAAGAAGGAGGGAGCAAAAGCTCTTGAAGCCTGGCTAGTGTGGGCCCTTAGAAAGGCTTCACTCCTCAAAGGACTGACCCTGCAACTGTTCTAATTACTTTCCAGACCTTTCCTGTTGTCAGACCAGAAAAAGCTCCTGCTCCGTACCTGCCACACTCCATTCTCTGCGGAACCCCCTTGGCAAGGAACACCTCTAACAGTTACTGAAGCAGAGCAATGTTCTGCCCTACAGGGACTGCACACAAACACAACACAGACTCTTTGAGACAGGAGCAAACCAGAAGTCACAAAGCCAAGGTTTCATAATCACTGCAGCAGGAATGGCAGCACATTCCAGGGATGAAGCAAGGTGAAACCCAACCAAACTTCTGGGGGAGATCACCTGGCTGGGGTGCAGAGAGGGAACTGCAGGGAAAGAGAGCAACCCTGAAGTTTTAACTGGCCTGGAACGAGCTAGCTCTGTCGCTGCAGGACCTGGTACTTCATGGAAACGTCATCCCCTCACTACAGATGCAATGGGGCCATGGAACAGAGCGCTGGATTCTCTTGGCATTCTGGATGCCAGGCAGCTCCCAAACTGCTGCTGTGAGCATCTCACAGACCTCACAAGCAGGGACAGTCACAAGACAGCCCCACTCCCTAACAGTTACGAGCTGGCTGACTGGATACTAACCGGGAGGCTCCATCCAGGATGTGGGAGGGCTGCAGCACGCTGATCTGCTGGAGGAGCGCAGCTGGAGGGAGAAGGAACAGGAAAGGATCAGACCAGCTGTTTCTCTCTCAGGGCACTCCAAGCACTCCACCACCACCCAAAAGCCTTCCTCCTCCGACAATGGCTGGCAGCACCACAGTCACCACTGGCTACTTCAAAGACCTCAACTTCCTCATCTCCTAGCGCACAGCCCTCAACACCCTGCAATTGCACTGCATCTTGCTGGCCCTGGTTTCACATGCCTAACAGCCTAGCAGGAAGGACTGCAACACAGTAGGACATGGGGAATGGATTAGAAGACCTCCCAAGGCCCTGTTTATCCTGGCACATGAGTGGGCTATAGAAAGAGATAGAAAGGCAAAAGAAAAATTTTCTTCTCTCTCCCCATGCCCATGGCTGGGCTCCTCTGTGCCTGCTTTGCCTAGACCTGCCTAGTCTTCTAATGAGACTCTCCTTCCCAAGGTATCATCCCCCAAAACTCATGTTCAGCTTCTCCATGTCATCTCTTTTGCTGTAGCATACCAGGCAATGTTTCACAGAGCTGGCGGGGAGAAGGGGATCCCTGTTAAGTTCCCAGAGCCACTACCTGATGAAGTAGCTTCATCAGGCCGCAGAAGCGGTGTGACAGCTTGGTCCCAGAGATGCGGCGGTCGTTTCCAAACCCTCTGCTGGCTCCTCTGCTCCCGAAGGGCTTTGTACTCTTGCCAGTTGGAGCAGCGCCTCACCTCCCGGTCAGCATTGACACTGCTCTTGTACCTGCTCTCCCCCTCTTGCTGCTCCCTTTCCTTCCGTGACAGCTTCTCCTGTTTCTGATTGATGCGTGCGCACCAGCAAGCTGCATCAACCTCCCTCCCCAACACGTTCTCCGGCAAGAGCCCGTTGTCAGGTGAGGGCAGATGTGTGCACGGCTGGTCTGGGGCCACGTTTGGCAAGATGATGGTGGTAAAATCCCAGCGGGGTGCATGGGTGCCAATGCTGCTTTCCTTGTGGTCTCCAACCCAGCTCCTGGAGGAGCTGCTCAGGGAGTCCTTTTGTCCTGTATCAAGAGGAACTGGGTTTGACTCCCCGTCTCCACAGCCAGCATCCGATTCCTTTGGCTGCTCTGACAAAGCCTTTTCATCCATGGGAAGGCAGCTAGAATCTCCACGGTCATCTCCATCTTTTTTGGAGGTCCCTTCAGCTTCTGGAAGGTCCTCGGATCCTTTATATTTCTTCTCATGTGACCTAAAGACAGAAGCAGCAGTATAAAAGACAGGGAGAGTGTGCGGCGGCACTTTATTCCCTTTAAATCCTGCCTCCTCCCTGCTAACAGGAAGGATGCAGTCTGCCAAACCTGGAAGAAGGACGGCAAAGGTGGCAGGAACCCCCAGACAGAGGGGGGTTGCAAACATCTTGGCTGGAAGGAGAGTGTTTGCTTGTGTGACAAAGCGAGAAGGGAAAAAAGCAGGCCAAAATCAAGCAGTGAATGCCAAAGGCAGAATAAACTCAGCAGCCCTGCATGAGGTTTACTTCAACGCCCAGGAGAATCCCAGCCTTGATTTGCACATACACATTCCCAATCAGCCTCCATACACCCCATATACTGACCCAAACACCTCCACACAAACGTAGAATCATAGAATCGTTTATGCTGGAAAAGATCGTTAAGATTGTTGAGTCCAAACGTTAACCTAGCACTGCCCTCCCTCACGATGGACTTCAGCCAAATTAGCAGAGGCCAGGCAGAAACCTTCTTACCAGCACCTTTAACTGGTATGAGATTCAGTCCCTGGTTCCAGAGAAGATAAGGCAATTCCTAAACCAGCAGTTTTATCTCCCAGTTCCTAAAATTCCGTAACTCCTTAAGCGCTGATGTACTTGTTAATAGGAAAGGACTTGCAGACCAGACTCATCCTCCCTGTTTCTTAAAGGATGACGCCACCTATTGGAAGCTGTCATAATTACTAGCAAAATTACCAATTGTGTCACCTGTTTGCACTTTGGCAACGCCTAGAGGCCGTGTGCAAGGACCAGGACCCAACTGCTCTCTGCTGTACGGTCCTAGCATAAGCTGCATTGAGGGGGTGGATAAGTGCAAGATGTGCACTGTGGTGTCTGCGCCCCCTCTGAAAAAAGAGGAGGAGGAGGAGATGTCTGCCACGTGCTTCTTCTGCACTGACTTTACCCTTCTATTTTTGGCACCTCACCACTGCAGCTGGGAGGCTCAAGGGCAGTTCACCCCTCTTGAACACACCCTGCACAAAGTACAGCTGTGACAAAAGGGAACACTGCACGAGTTCAGAAAAAGCTCTGCACTGCTTGAGGACAGCCAAGAATGGCTGTCAGACAGGTCACCCACAGCATAAGTGTCCTCAGACACTTAGTAGCTGTTCCTGAGCCAGTTGGGGCCTGGGAGAAGATGGAAGAAGGCTTTGGGCCATATCCTTACCGGGGACTGGAACTCCTCCTCCTTTTGCGATGGTGTTTTCCAAAGCTCTTGCAATGACTTTCCAAGTTCAGTTGCCTCTCATAGGGAGACAGGACAGTGCTGGAATGAGACACCAACACAGAGGCTGAGAGCAGGGTGATGCAGTATAACTACCCTTCTGCTCAGCCCCCAGAATACAGCTGCAGAAACCTTTTATTCCAGGCACAGAAAATCCACAAGCATGACCTGAATGGTCCTCAGTTCATGCCCCACTTCATATTCCCAACCACCTCCTCAAGAGGGAGGAGCAAGGAAGGGCAGAATGCCACTTTTAGCCTTTAATTCTCCCAAGAGATGGAATGCAGGTTCAAAGTCCTCTTCTCTGCCATCCCAATGGAGCCATACAATACTCAGAGGGGCATACAAAGCTGCTCAGAGTCTTCAGAAAAGAGAAAGCAGCGTGGAAAGGAAAGGTTGATTACCTGGCGTCGAATCTCAGTACAACATAACCGAGTTGCTTCAAGTGGCTGAACACCTTAGAGCAAAGGAAATCAAGAGGGTTAAATGACTACCCTACAACCAAACAATTTACTCCAGCTCCACTATGACTAAGTGAACACAGTGTGGCACTGGCAGAGGAGAAAACGCCAGGGCTAGGACCCAAAGCAAAGGCAGGGAAATGGGAACTGATCACCTGGAAGAAGGTGAAAGGGAGAAACTGAGAATTACTCCCCTTCCCTCCCTAACTGTGCTGTTCTGCTCTCAGCCACTGGAGAGGCTGTGTGGCAGAGGCTGGGCTGTCTGCCTTCATCCTCCCTGCAACAGCTGGAGGTCCCAACACACCTGGTAATGTGGCAAGCTCACTGCCTCCTGGGACAGCAGGATCTCATAGGCTTCCTGGATTGACAAGGGCAGATCCCTGTAAAAGAGCTGAACAGAGCCCTGCAGGGCAAAAGCTTGGTGTTGAAAGAATCACAGGGAAGACATCTATGCAAGCTCACACCAGTCTCTTCCCACGGGTCCTGACATGATCCCAGCACCCTCCTTGACATGATATCCATGTGCCACCTGGATTACTTACAGTCCCTCTCCCAAGCCCAGTTCCCCCATGCCCTGATCCTAGCAGCCAGGTAAGAAGTTCCCACTCACAGCTGTCAGCTCCTGATCCAGTGCTGCATCTGTTTAGAGGATGTAGCTGGGAGCACAACGCTTAACTGTTAAGATAATTGTTGCTTTGGGAGATGATTTTCTTTAACTTTGATGATCTCAGTGATTCAGGGCACAGCACAACTACAAAAACATTTAGGACCAATATAACAGAGAGCTGGAGCAGAGCAATCAACAGCATCCTCAGATGGCACTTACTCCAGCCTCAGTGATCCCATAGGTAGATTCCCCAGGACACAGCAACTAACCCCCAAGAAGCAGTTCTAGGCTATGCTTCTTTCTCCTCCTTTTTGTTTTTTTTTTTTTGTTTTTTTTTTTACGGTGTGTTTACTCACAAACAAAGAAAACAAAACACAAGGAACCACACCTCTCCCATGGGATGGGCTGAAGGCATCTAACTGGTCTTTTCTGCTTTTGGGGAGATTTGGTACTCGGCAACTGACTAAATTTATTTTCATCAGTTTGTTCACAATCTATTTAATCAAAATGCCAGAGGTAAAAAAACCCTACCTTTAAGGGATGGCATCAGATGCCCATAATCAATTGATTAGGTTTTGCTTAGGGAAAAAAGCTCCCCTTTAGATCAGTGCACTTTTTCTACTGACAACAGGCTTTGGTGGAGAGACCAAAAAACCCCCTTTGTACAGCAAAGAAATCCAACTGAGCCCTAACCAGCATTTCTGCCAGCAGAGAAGCACTGAAAGCAACCTGGTCTCACACCTCTGTCTGCCACATTTAAATTTCTTTCTGCCATATATACTGGGAAGAGTTGCCAAGTACAACCCCACAGATCTCTGTGTAAGGGTAGAGCACATACAGCACTGGCTGCTCTATAAATGCTTCTCATGCCAACACTCTTCACACAGAAAGGTCTGATTTAGTGCCTAAATGTGGCCCTACCAAGCTGGATAGAGTTTCACTAACTCCCATCAGCCTCTTAGAGAAGCACAGAAAAACTGCTAATGCACTTATGAACCCTGCCATTGCAAAATATCCAAGATACACTGGGGATAAGGGGGGAAGTCAACTTATGACAGAAAGTTGATAGACACTGACCAGTCTCAGATGGCCTAATTAACTGTATACCAGTTCTGAGGAAAAGGATTTCTCAGTGTCAAACCTTTTGTTCCAACTAATTTCTGCAAGGAACAGGAGACAATGGCTTGATCTCATTTCCAGAAATTTCCAGAACAGTGAGTTTTCCTGGACTGTCGAAGTTCTCTTTATTATCATATTTGACATAAGAATGGGTTAAACACAATACCAGCTGAATAAGCTGGCCACTGACCCAACTAGCACACTGCTGATGACACAGTGGCTATGAACCCATGGCCTGGAGACAAACGATTCCATCAGCAACAGCCTAAAAGAGACAATTCCTCAAGAACCAGGTGTTCATCAGCTGCTCAAATTGCAGCAGTGACCAACAAGGACAAGTGATTTCTGACTTCAGTCTAAAGCTGCTGCAGCTCCTCCAACCATTCAGGCAGGACGCAATGCCCCCAGCCATGCACAGGTATCCCCTACTTACACACTCCAGCAGGTACAGAGCTTCCTCAGGTAGCAGGCACTGTTTGCCGCGCTCTGTGAACCCCATGGTGTGCCAGAACTTCCCCTGAAACAAAAGCACAAATCCCTGATGGGCTCTGGCTGTTCCCTGCTGACAACCAAGCTCTCTCCCATTTCAAGAAGCAAATTAAGGGATCTGCAAAGGCCAGCAGGAGATGATGACACTGAGTACACTCTGTAGCAGACTCACCGCAGGGGACTGCAGCTCCACGATGCCCTGTCCTGGCTTCCACTCAGCTTTCACCAGACTCCTCCTGAGAAGGTTAAAGATTAGTTTGTTATTACTAGCTGTGTGCCACGATCAACTCCTACTGTAGCAACACAATGAGCTTAGGAAGGTGTCAAAAGGCAGCAAAATTCCAGGTGGCATTTTTAGAGGATAAGGCCTTAGAAAGTCACCATTCTCTGGATCTAGCAGTACGAGCTGAAGTTTTTATCACCACTAGTTAAAAGTGTCTTCAGCCAGCGCACCACAGTCATCTGTCTATAGGCTACTGGAGATGCATGGCCTAAGCCATATTGTACAACTGTTCAGATGCTGCCAAGAAACTCTCAAATCGCTGTACCCCACCCACAGGGACTCATAAGAAAAAAGTAATAGCTCAGAAGCAGAGGGTGACTTTGCAAAAATGCAAACATGCATTTTTAGCAGCTGGCTTAAGAAAATAGAAGGTAAGACCTGTAGAGTTCACCATGGACTTGCTCCACATCTGTAGTCAGTACCGCAGTTTCCCCGTCTGGAAGGAAACCTAAACCTGCCCAGTCGCCCTCCCACCCTGAGAGACTCCATTGCTGCCCTAGACGTGCATTTACAGATGTACTTGAACAAAGCCCACCGTGACACCAGGAGAAGGCAACGGTCCACCCCACCTGACCTGCCCCTCTGCTGGAGGTCGCCATTCTCTCTCTAAAGTCCCCAGTGGTGTGATTTTATGCGAATAGTTTCTGCTGCTACTGATCAGTGCAGAGAAACAGCAGGCCAAACAGAGAAAGCATGTACTGAGAGGCAGTGTCTGAAGGTCCCCCGAGAAATTATAAGCTCCAGAGACTGACAGTGCTCTTGAAACCACCAAAACTGACAGAGAGGGACACCGAGCGCCTGCCAAATCTGCACAAGGCCACAGGAGTGTCAGCTCAGACAAGGCCCAAGGAGACAGTGGCTGCTGTCTGCAAAGGCTGCAGGATTACGGACGCACCTGAGAAAACGGGGGGCCCTTCGAGGGATCTGAACACCCACCCTGAAGCCACTGGTGTGCCAGTACGACCCCCCTGCTCGAGGGGACAGCCGGGGTGCGCCCCCCGGCTGTTGCTGCAGCCAGGGAGGTGTAGAGGAACCGAGGGGATGGGCGAGGGAATCCCCTGTGCCCGCACCGCCGGCTCGGTTCTGCCGGGCCAGCAGCCGCGCTCCGGCCGCCCCACGGGATCCCTCCCCGGGAACAAGCAGCTCGCAGCCCGGTGGCCCTACACGGCCCCGGGGACTTACCGCCGCCCCACGCGTTCCTCGGAGAGGAGCTGCCACTGCTCCTCCCGGCACCGGCGCAGCTTCTCCGCCTGCTCGGCCGAGCCGTCGGGGAGGAAATCCTTCGGGCCGGAAGCGCGCTGCGGGGCCCCGCGGCCCGCCAGCAGCTCCGCCGCGCTGCGGGGCGAGAGGTGGCACAGTGAGGGGAGAGAGCGCCCCCACACCCGCCCTGCAGCCGCCCGGCCCGGCCACCAACCCCGCCCCGGTGCCGCGGGCAGCCCCCCGCCCCGGCCCTACCTCGGGCGGCGGGAGCTGCCGGGCTCCATGGGCGCCGCGCACGAAGCCGCTTCCTTCCGCCGCTGGGCCCTAGCGCCGGCAGAGCGGCGAGCGCGCCCCCTAGGGGCTCGGAGGGCTGCGGGCACCGGGCAGGCCCTGCAGTGTGCTGCGGGGCTGGAGGCCGCGGCACCCGGCTGGCGCGCCCCGGGCTGTGCAGGGAGCCGCACGTTGGGCTGCGTGCCACGCCGTGCGCGGAAACCAGGCACCGATGCAGTGCGCTGAGCTGTGCACCCAGCTCTGCCCCACGGCAGCTAGCTCCTGTGAGCTAACCCGCAGCAACAGGAGACGGGCTTGAGGTGAAACTTGAACTTTTGGTGCATTTCCTTGTCAGGTTCCTTGACGCCTCCCCAAGCAGCAAATCCAGCCACATCAGCAGAGATGCAAAGCCGCAGCGCAGGGTGGTTTCTCCTTTTCCAGCCTGGCCAGACCACTGCGTGCTCTGCACGGCCCAGCAGCACCACACTGGCCGCTGCTGAAGCCCCAGCCATCAGAAATAGTGGCAGCTGCTAAAGGGAGAAACCTCTGGGTTGTTGCCAGTTGCCCAGCCAGGTGCTGTCATCCCTTCATCAACAGGACTGGAAACTGAGATAGAGGGAGATCACTCACCAATTACCATCACGGTAAAGCAGACAGGTGTTGGGAAAAACTAATTTACTGCTAATTAATATTAGCGCCATGTATGGGTATCTGCTTTGGCAGAGACTCCTCTAGCATCTTGACCACTTCATCTTCTCCTCCTTCTTCCCCAACCACACTTCTCACAGGGCCATCTCTCACTTTTTTTCCCCCTCTCCCCTCACTGCCACAGTGCATTTTGCCCTTTCTTAAATACATTTCCCCAGAGGCATCACCAGCATGGGCTCAGCTACACCCTGTGATGGGGCCACTGAAGCTATATGGAACCAGCCAGAACCATCTGGAAGCAGCTGCATCCAGCATGGGGCAGCCCCATCCTGTCCTCACAGACTGCCCCCACAGCCGGTGCTGTAGCCCGTGATGCAGCGCCCAGAGCAGAAGCAGCAGTGCTGGGGAGGGAGGTTTCTCCCTTTAGCAGCTGCCACTATTTCTGATGGCTGGGGCTTCAGCAGCGGCCAGTGTGGTGCTGCTGGGCCGTGCAGAGCACGCAGTGGTCTGGCCAGGCTGGAAAAGGAGAAACCACCCTGCGCTGTGGCTTTGCATCTCTGCTGATGTGGCTGGATTTGCTGCTTGGGGAGGCGTCAAGGAACCTGACAAGGAAATGCACCAAAAGTTCAAGTTTCACCTCAAGCCCGTCTCCTGTTGCTGCGGGTTAGCTCACAGGAGTCACTGAGCCTCAAGCAGGAAAAACACAGCTTTCCCTCACCAGAGTCCCTGGTTCCCCCTGCGGTTTCCCAGTAATAGTCCTTTGACAAGAGGCCAGCATAGACAAATGAATGCAAAAACCATTCCCTTCCATTTTCCACTGAATGGTTTAATTTTTGCTTCCTGCCTGATTATTTCCTCCTCCTGAACTGAGCCTTCGTTCTGCAAGGGGGTCAAGTGATTTTGGTCCACGGTGAGTCTCCGCTGCATGCAGGGGGACGAGGACTTGTGGACAGCATGAGGGGCAGTCGGCTGTGCAGTGGCAGCACTTTTTCCCACCGATGTTCAAAGCAAATACAGTTTAGAGGCTACTCGGACTACCTGATTATAACATAGTCTCAGGACACTGTGCCCTGCAGCTTTCAACTTATAGACTGTCACCCTTCTGTTTAACTCA
Organism: Falco cherrug; assembly: GCF_023634085.1. Taxonomy (NCBI): domain Eukaryota; kingdom Metazoa; phylum Chordata; class Aves; order Falconiformes; family Falconidae; genus Falco; species Falco cherrug. The sequence goes on from NC_073697.1 coordinate 119,927,443, forward strand.
AGACTTACTTCAAAATAGACATGTTTAAGTCAGTCAGGGAAAGGCTCTGATGTAGAATTTGCTTTTGTCACCCACTGTCATTACAAGACCCAGAAACATGAAGTTTAATCTCAGTTCATGTTTCAGTACTGGGATTTTAACTGTCTTGGGGTGGGGGGACATCCTGTTCCTCACAGGAGCACCAGGAGACCTTGTCTATGATGGGACTCATGTTTTCTGCAGCTGAAACCTCTTATCAGCCCTAATTGACTGAGTGTCATCAGCTGGGTGTGTGTGGCCCTGAGGGGCTGCTCTTTCTTTTCCTCACTTACTACATAGAAGGTGAGGTGGGTTTGGTTTTGCTCTTTAGATATTTTTCTAGGTTTAAGTTAGGATTTTTAACATTGAATTTCAGTGCAGATGCCTTGAAACCACAACTGTGGTGCTCATGGTGGATTTTGGGTTGGTCTTTGGGTGTGGGTTTTTTTTTTTTTAATTTAGGGTCTTTTCCCCTTTGTTCTTGATGGGACTCTGGTGCGTCTCCAGTGGAGCAGCTGTGTACGGCAGGAAACCTAAAAAGAAGCTGATGGGAGCCGGCTCTCTGCAGTGACTTTTCGTGAAAAGTGGACAACTGTTCTTGGAACAGTTCTTCTTGGAGCTAAAGTAATGGTCGTTGAGCTGAGAGGTGACAAAACTTGCCTTTGAGAGTGAATGAGCTGCTCAGGGGGTCCTGTGAACTGAAATGAGGGTGGAGGTGGGACTGTGAGCCTGGAGGCTGCCAGGGAGGAAAAGCATGATTGCATGGCACCACGCAGCAGAGCAGGATCCAGCCCTTGTCATCTGGATGGCATGTGCAGCTGTGGATGAAGTTGATGGTGGAGGCTAAGGCTGTTCCTCGCTTGCCTGTGGGATGCTGTCCTCACCCCAAGACAGAACAGGCTTGATTTGGCTGGAGAGACCCAACACTGAACGCACCAGCCCTGTGCACCAGGACCGTGGGCTCTCAGCAGGCAAGTGTGGTGTTTTGCCTACTTCGCTTTTTCCCTTTTTTTTCTCTTTTTTTTTTTTTTTTTTCTCTTGGGGGTGGAATAATGTTGATAAAGTGTAAAAAGACTCTCTGGATTGAAAATGTGGGCTGGCTGCCTCTTATGAATGGGGCAGCCTGCTCCTGGCTCTCCCTCCTGCTGCTAACCCTGGTGCTCTGGGGGGGAGCAGAGCAGAGCTGCAATGCGAGGAATGGGTCTGAGCCCTTTCAGTCCTTTCTTGTTGTGTTCATGCAGTCCCTGTAATCGCAAGTTCCTTGTGGTTAACTCATGGATGAACTTGGTGTAAATAGACTCAGTATTTTTTGACAAAATAGGAGAAAGTGTGGCCTTGGGGTTGTTTTTCTAGTTTTGTGCAGCATATGAGGCACAGCCAGGTGGGAATCGTGTGCTCTTGTGCTAGAGCTAAGCAGCTTTGCCAGGTACAGCTACCTGCTTTAATCTATGTGTGAACAACTCCTGCAGTTCCTGGCATGGTGTTTGGAAATATTTTAGTAACTCTGCAGAAACCAGCTGTGCCTCAGCTGTTTGCGGCTCGGGCTTTATCTATTTGCCAGCAAATGGTAACACTTGGAAAACAGTGTCTGAGACAAATAACATGGGCCATCCACTTTGACTTCCTTCCAACCCATGGAGCATGTCCTGATGATACTAGGAGATTTTCTCCGTAGATCCCCTCCTTGACTTAGGACAGAAGAGGATGTTACAAACTCCCTAAAACTGGCAAATGTTTTGGTGCCTGTATGTGTTGCAATCCATGTGATGTTACCACAATTGCTTAGCTCTGAGCTACGCTCATATTGTTGCTGTTGAACAAACCTGTTATCACAAGTTAGCTGTAGTTCCGCATACATTTGTCTAGTATTATACTTAATTATGTTCTAGCAGAAAATATTTCAACTCTGAGCTTCTAGAGCATCACATAGACAACTTCTTGCAGTAGAACATAAGAAAGAAAGGTTTGGCAATTAATTTCAACAGGATTTGGCAGATCTTAAATATGTATGAAAGAACTTGGTTTTGGATGAAAAGCAGATAACAGTGTCAGGTGTTTCAGCTTGTCTGGGAGGTGTAGGATCAATCTGTTTTCTAGCCTCACCTAGGATTTTTTGGCAAATTCCTTGCTGCTTTAGGATGTTTGTGATGCCTGTGATCATTCCTACAGATGGGAGTTTGGGCAGGGCAATGAAGAGAGACTTTTGCCCAGAAAGATTACCGAGGAAGGTTTCTGGGCTAAACTTCTGTTGTTCCTGGTCAGGGCTGGATTTCAGAGGTGTAAGGAGAAGGGTTTTTTTAAGAAAAGAACCCTGTCTTTGAGTACGGGACTTTGGGGGTTAAGCGGTTAATACTTAACTACATAACTAGCTGTGTGCTGTGGTTCACTGGCATCTGCTGCTGGGTTCTGATGGCTGAGAAATGGAGGAGCTTAAATTTCACTTTCTCTTTTCTGATAAGTTTATGGTAGAAATTGCCTTCACGTAGCTGTCCATAGACTACAGCACAATTCTTGGGGCTCTGCTCTGCAGCAGGAAAACGGATCTAGTATTGTCATGCAGGCTTGTGGTATACAGTGAGCTAGCTAAGGCCCCAAGTAATTATCTGAATCTAGGTTTTCAAACACCACTATATGAATTTGTAGAGCTGCTGTCTGTTAGTTGTCTAACGATTTATTTGAAATCATTTACTGGAACCTGCACATTGTTAATTACGTGTGAAAAGCCACGTAACCACAGACCGAATCCAGCAAGACTGATTGAAATAGTCGTGAGTCTTTCTTACTTCAGTAGTGCTGACGTACGGAATTAGACTCTATAACTCGAAAGGTATAAAGTAGGTATGTTTATTACGCGCAGATGCACAGGGGATCGCTCCTCCACAAGTGTGCATGCCCGAAGTGACGAACCATCTCACATTCATACAATAAACCAAATGAATATTCAATTAACGCCTATACATATTTGTTACCTAAACCCCGCTTCGTATGTTAATTAGCTTATCAGTCCTTTGCCTAGAATGTGGTGGTCTTGCAGGTTTGTAGGTGATTCATGTTCTTGTGACCATCCGGATCTTCTCCAGAAAGGAGACTTAGCACTCCCTCCCTCTAGATAGCATTGGAATATCTCTCATCCTTTTCTCATTCTTTTTTAAATAGCCCCTTTGTTAGAGGAAGAAGGGCAGGCATCTCCTCAAAACTGTAGTTGTCTCCTCAAAGCTGTGTGCCTATGTGACCAGACACCGTACCCATGACCAGTCACTATACCCCCATTCCTTGAGCAGACATATACAATCACAATTGATGTCCATTGTCCCTATTTCACACTATTTCTCCATATCAGTGCACCAGACTAGGATAGATGCTAAGTTATTTCCATCTGGAGAGACCACCTGAAGCTTTTCTCATTTCCCCAATTTGCCTTGGCATCCTGCTCATGGTTCCCCCGAACAGATTGAAGATCTACACCAGAATGTCTGCCTTGGGGTGAAGAAGCCTCACTGTTTAGCACTCAAGGCTATAGATTATGCTCCTTGCTGAAGTTTCATAACTTCTCCTGCAATGTGTTTGCATTCACCAGGTACATTGAAATGTCTTCCTTGAGCTTTGGTCTGGGGAAGCACTCAAAACCATGCTTTTTGTTGCTGGGTTTTCTGTGGAAAGAGTTGCCTGGTAGGGACTTGCCTTTGGGTCAGAGGCAAGCAACTGAGTCAGGGCTCCCAGGGTGGGTGTCTTTGGCTTGTGCTGGGGTCTGAGAAGGAGGAAATACTGCTTAAGGCAAGGAACTGGGAGATCAAAGATCTACTCTGCAGTGTCTCATTTGGTTGTGAAACTCCAGAGTGTTCTTTAACTGTTCTGTGTGCCCCAGGCTTTAAACAAAATGGGATAAACAATTTGTGCTGTGCTGCTGGTAAGGCTGATCCCGTAACCATGGGCTGGAGGAGTGGGTGATTAACATGCTAAGGGTGAAGAGCTGCTCAGTGTCTCCATCAGCAGCTCCAGAGACCACTAAGCTTTCTTCTCTGTTGCTGCCTGTGTTTCAAAGGTCTTTGCATTGATTAGTTGGAGCACTGATGTGTGCTCCTCTGGGCTCTTAAGTTTAATTAAAATGTTACAGCAAGAGGTTAGAAGAATGAAGATATCTTAACAGCTCCAACAAACAAATCAGCCTTGTGAACACTAAGTCCCATCTACAGCACTGTGATGCTGACAGATCAAGACAACTTCAATTACTGCACCACAGTATGTTGATTTGTTCTCTGTATGCAAGGCTAAAAAGGATGTTCCTTGCTTTCTTCTTTGCTTGTGGGAAGCAAATTGCCAACATGGTTACTGGATGGGGTGGGAAAGGATGAGTCTCCAGCCAGCAGCTTGTACAAAGCAGACACTGAGGAGTGGGAAGTAAAGTTGGTTGTGATTATGTTTTGGGCTATTTGAAAATGGGCTGCTGCTTGAAAACTGCCCCATGGCAGCTGGCAAAAAGCTTGTCGGGTGGGTTGGAGAGGCTGGTGTGCTGTGCTCTGAGGAGGAAGGTGCTAGGAGGCTTCATGTTACCATCTTTAAGCAAATAGCATCTCCTTTGCATCACTGACTACTTTGTCTGGTGCTTCTCTTTCTGCCAGTCCCTGTGTTTCTGCATTGCTGTTTGCTGCTGGGTACCCAGCTCTCACTCCCAAGCATCTCTTGAATGCTGGGAGGAGGTCTGCAACAGTAGGACACTTGCAACCTCCTTTACTGTCCCGTTTGGGCTCCCTCCATCCTGGATGTGTGGCTTCAGGAACCAAGCTGAGAACCTGACAGGTTGGTGGGATGCCTGGAGAGTCTTTGATCCCAAATGTCCCACTATTTGTGGAATCCTGCAAGATGAGCCCTGTCCCTTGGGTACCTTAAATAGATGTTAACGGCTCTGACTGACTCCTTGCCACCATTGAACAGGACTGACCTTGACTTAAGGCCATTTCCCAACCAAGTGGTGGTTCTTGCATTCAAAGTTGTACACAACTTTTAGAGCCTACATCAAGATCATTTTGTGGCTGTAACTTCCTTTTCTTTCAAAATTATAAGCTGAGAACTTTCTCTCAAATGTGTATGTGGTATTTTATATGATTGGATTCCATTTGGACTAAAAAGGCAGGTTTGTGCAAGTGGTATGTTTCTGCACTGAAAGGGCTGTGTAAGTGGGAAAACACTTGGTGCCTAAGGGCTGTTACTTTTCTGCCAGTCACAATGGGTCTGGGTCCAGCTTCTAAAGCCAGTGACCTGTGTTTTCCTCTTCAACAAGGCTTCATGATGAAGGATCGAGTAATATTCACCTTACCTAGCAAAGGTGAGTTTTAGTCGCCTAAAAACATGTTGGCAGCAGATGTTAGATGGATCACCCAAGGGGAGATGTGGAGTCCACCTATGCGTGTGCAGTAGCCTTGGGGCATCTAGATGAGTATTGGATGCCTCTGCTCCTGCCACACCACACGTGCAGGGATTGTCTCATAAATCTTTTCCAAATAACAAAGCTGCTTTCTTCCCATAATGTTGTTGCTAAAAATTGAAATAAATTGATAGACTGCTTCCTTGCTGGGCCCTGCTGGCTCTGCTTGCCTGGGAGCAGAGGGCAGCTGAGGAAGCTTCTGCCTGCTTTGCAGGAGTAGTTTATGTCCTGAGAGCTGCTGCTTTTAGTCATCATGGGGGCACTGAGCTTCACAATAGCAGCTGGCAGGTGCCTCTGATTTAGAGCTGCAAAAGCAGCACTTGTTTCCCCCGTGGTTATTTCAGCCCACCAAACCTCTTGTAAGAAAGAGGTGGCTCAGCTTCCCTCAAACACCAGAACTGACGCTTCAGCATGAAAGGTGTAACTGTAAGATGTCTTACAGGAGGAAAATTTACCTGTATATTTGTCTTTAATCAGAGCGAAGAGTTCAGCGTATATCTGCAATGGGGAATAGAGGACATGATGGAAATGAGCCCTCTGCAGTTTCGTTTGATCCTGGAGTGGCTTCTTGGCTCCTGTGCCAGCTGTTCCCCTTGCTTGTGTGCTACTGTGTGTCAGGAATCACAACCCAGTGCAAGGCCTGCACCCCTTGATGCAAGCCTCCAGACACCTGGGTTGCGATCTGCCTCAGATGTGGCTTCAGAGTAGTTAGTGTGCAGCTAAATTAATGCATTCCTTCATGGAATGCATTTAGAGTACTGAGGACTGGCATTATGAATCTTTCTCAGTCCATCTATGTAGCTTTAAAAGTTAAAAGGTTGGGCTGAACTTGGGTAACAAGCTGAGATGTAATCTTTGTACGTAACACTCTGAACAAGATACTTGGAAAAGTGAGGGTGGTGCCACCGAAGCGAACAGAAATGTTTCTTTCTCCCAAAAGCCTCATTTTCCTTCTTTCAGGAGTTTCAGCTGTTGCTGAGGGCTGTCGGTAGCTGTAGAGGTGGGTAGATTTGAGCAAGAAGCTCTTCCAGCGGAAATGGTTGTACAATGTCAACTTGAGCCAGGTGTAACTTTATCCTAATGCATCTAGAAAGACTACTTTTTTTTTCCTTGGGGTGCCTCTAAAATGAGGTTGAATTTATGCTTCTTCCTGGGCTGACTCTGAAATACCTGCTAGCAAGCTGCCCTGTGTACAGGGAACAGCATTAGGAAGGAGGGAGTTCAGTTTAAAACAATCTGCAATGTGGGTTAGTAATAATCCTGCCAGCCTAGCAGGATCTGGGGTGGGAACAGGTAAGGTTAAGCCTTTTGATTGTACTTACACATCCAAAGGTAACCCCGGATACAGAAACCCTTCTGTTATCAGTGTGCAATGCTGTAACAGGATACCTGCAGCAGGCTGATGTTACCAGTGTGCAGCACTGCTACTGAATGGGTGAAATATAGGAGCCTCTGAGGGGTTGGAGGATGGGGAAAGTTGTCTCCCTGCCTTTTGCTGCTGAGTGGGATGGAGGTATGGTCGCAGGATGGGGAGTGAGTCGAAGGAGGTGATCTCTTCCCACCTTGGTCAGTGGCAAGGCCAGAGATGCTAAAACAGTTCAACTTTGGTATCAGGTTTTTAAAAGCATATTGAAAGCCTGGAAGGCATGTAAAAGGAAATGCTGTACAGGGAGGGAATGCAAAATCTGCTTAGTCCTTATCAAATGAAGGACTGGGTGACTTAATTGCACTGTAAGTACTTTCCCGGATAACAAAGAGTACTTTAATCTAGCAAAAGAAGGCACAATGAAAGCTAGCTTCAATTGGTCTGATTTTATCCTTCAGACACAAGAAATACTGTGCTGTCTGCTAATGACTTCTACCCCGAGGGGGAAATGTAGTCTTCCGATGGGATGGCATGAATTGGCCAGACTTGCCTTGCCTCTTGACTAAACCAAACACCTCATTTGGCTGACAAGATGATAGAGCGGCCAGATGGGAAGTGGAGGTGTTTCCCACCCCAGGATGGAGGGGGTGGACTCCCTTGTCAGCACTATGAGGCTGCAGGGTCCAAGTTATGAAGCTCCCGGTCACCTGTGGACACTTGGTCAGCCTCTTCATACTAGCTGTGACAAGGCAGCCATGCAGTTAAGTGAGCTCATGGTCCTGCCTTGGCCTCAACGTCTACAAACCCTGGTGTCCAGGAGTGTGTTGATGAGCCAGCAGCAGATGTGGTCTTCCCTAGCGCTGAGCTCGCCAGAGGCAGCGCGTGGAAAGCAGGCTGTGCTCATACGTGAGCAGAAAAATTACTTCTTCTGGCTCCATTCTTGCACTTTTATCGCTGCTGTTGGCATTAAAAGGGCATTGTATCCAGATTATTCATGCTCTGCTAATAACTCTTGGAGTGCTGTATGCTAGATCTTGCTTTCAGTTGCACCCAGTGCTTCAGTTGTGCTGAAGCCAAGGGAACTGTACTGACAGATCTGAGGAAAGTCAGAATTTGATATTAAATAAGTTTGCATCCATTTCCAAAGTGTGGCTACAGAACAGGAACAGCATGATCCCTGCTACTGGCATAATTCCATTTAAATGACACATCTGCAGATGGAAAAGCCGTCAGTGGGTCTGTCTGGTGGTGTAAAGAGAAATGGAGCACTGGGCTTAGAACACCTGATAAAGTAAGCTTTTGTCTTATCTTTTATGACTTGGAGGTGAAAGGTGTGTGGGTCAAGCAGATCTCCTGTTGCAAGCTGCAAGGAGACAGTGGATCTTCAAAGGAGGCTACAGAAGCATGGACATGTCCACCTAAAATGCTCCTCCCTCTGTAGTTGCCCTAATGCTGCAGGGGGCACCAGGTTTGCGCTCTGTCCCTGTATACCTGGGTGCAAATGGGATGGTGCAGCGTTGGGCTATGGCAACACTCAGGGACAGAAACCTTCAGGGAAGCATTGCTCTTGATGAGCTCTATTTGCAAGAAAATGGAGTGGCTTTCTCTGGCATTGGAAATGTGACTTGCTAATACAGCCCTAGGGGCTGTAGGCAGCTCGGTCCTTCTCTCAGCTCTCCCATGGCTCCAGAAATCTGATGGTGCCTTTGAGGAAAAATACTTGTTTAATTAAGTTGTATATGTTGGGAGGTGACTTTGAGTGATTTCCTTTGTTAGGTGCTGTCTTGCTTGGGGAATGGCTTGCATTGTTCTTAATGAAACCTCTTTTCTGCTGTGGATGGAAAACTGTCTGGAGACTAATGAAGACCCAGACCCTTGCTTCTTAGGAACACTTGCATTTTCTTTTTGTGGGGAACTAGCTATCTAGCAGCAAGATAACCAGCTCCCAGGCAAGCATAATAAACTGGATGTGTCAGCCCAAAGGGTGAATGCTTCCTGGGGGTGAATGGAGACAGCCCCTAGAGGTCTTGGGGGCCTGGTGGGGGAGGGATTGCATGACTGGGACCTCATCATGTGTTCAGCATTGAACATTTCTGGGTACTAGTGTAGCAGAGCTGCACCTCTGCTGTTGCACAGAATGAGATGTGTGACCAATTGTTTCAATTCTACATGTCAAAACTTGGATACAACTGAGAACCAAAACATACTTATCCACTGCATGTCGTGTTAAACAACCAGGCAGCTCAGACAGTGTCACAGGTGGAAGAGGCAAAGGCTCCACTGTTGCAAGATGAGGCTGAAACTGCCCACAGCAGAATCGAGAGCTGGGCTTGAGCCCTGGCAGTCACTGTGATTCCCAGGGTGATGGGCCTGTAGCTCCAGCTGTACAACCAGATGTCAATAAGGACTAAGTGCTATGGACACTTGCATTGACATTGGGTGTAGAGCATGGAAAACTCCTTCTCTCTTTTATCGCTAATAATTCTCCAACCTAATTTCCTCCTTAATTCAAATCAACATGTTTCCCAGCAGCTGTCTACTAAATCCCAGGCAGGTTTTGTAATTGGCCCCATTTCCCTGGGAGCTCTGCAACAGCAAAGCAGCTTTTTGTCAACTTTTCATTCCACGTGAAAACTTCTTTCCTGGTGAAGAATGAATTTTTTTCCTGTGACCTTCAGTCCTTCCAGACATGGCTCATAGGCCTGTCCAGGGCCTGGAGGAACAATTTATCTTGGCTGCCCCCAAACAGCATTCCTAATTTCGGGATAATGCAGACAATCGGGAGTCATAAATATTAACTTGGGCTTTCTAGATTTCCCTTTTGGTTTGGGTTTTTGTGTATGTGTGTGTTGGGAAGCAGATAGGGCTGCAGCTGGGGCTCTTGCTGGTTTGCTGGGCAAGTGCCCTTTGGGTTAAGAAGCTGAGATCCCTGGATGCTATTGGATTCTGCCATGGGGCTTTGGAAAAATCCTGATGCTCTGGTGGAGGGGCCACACAGAGCAAAAACTGTTCCAGGAGCGTCTTGTGGATCAGGGTGCCCGCTGCTGGTAAAAAGCTGCATTTGGGAGTTAAAGGGAAGGAGCATGATGGAAATCCTGCAGTTGTGGGCTGTAACAGCTGCAGGACTTCAGTGATGACCTGTCTTAATCCTAGAGAAGGATCCTGCTGTGTTTCTGTGCCTCTGAACACGCTGCCGGAGGCAGGTGCAGGTCCATGCTTCCTCTGCTTGCCTGCAAGGTCTGCCTCGTGTCAGGAGCTTATTGGGAGACAGCAGAGGGCATCGGTGTCAGATGGATCTAACCCTATTGCAACCTTGTTTGGACAACTGGTGCTGGGATCCCATTTGCTGGAGTGAGATGTGTTAAGGCGGGGAGGGTGTGCGGGGCATGTAAGTAGCTGTGCCATGCAAATGTGCTGCTTTTTGCTTGGTGCATCCAACACAGGCAGGGTTATAGCCCTGCAAGCAATGTCCTCCCTACCCTGGGGTTGCTGGAGGCTCCTGGTTTTCCCTGGCAGTTCAACATGGCTGAGTGCAAATGCAATTTGCACACAGTGTCAGGTTAAAGCACCTCCTCTTGGGAGCCCAAGGGTTCACAATGTATAGATTGGCAGTATCAGCCCTTGTGTTGCTGAGCAACCCTGTGGGCAGCCTGTGGTGAAGGAGGCAGCTGTGAATTAGAGAAGGATCCACATCTTCTGCTGGCTTTAATCAAGGTCCTGGCCCTGGATGCATATTGCAGCCTGGTTCAGCTGCTTCTCTTAACCTGAGCCCTGGATGAGTGTTTATAATGTAACATTCACAGCTTCCATCCAGCAGTGTTTGCATTTGTTCCTAGTGCTTTGCTCATTGTTATAAATCCCAGCTTCTCTGGTAAATTGCTTCTCACCTAGGAGGCTATGAGTGGTGTCCGTGTTGATGGGCTGAGGTGCTCTGCTATCTCCTGGCTTCCTCCAGATCTGCAGGACGGTGCCATGTTTCCTCAGCAATGCCACTTGCCCATTTTGGGATCACCTCCTGCAAGGCGAGAAGTTTTTCCTCTGCCTTTTGGACTTTCTGGCCAGCAGCATTGGTGCAGCATGTTGTAGGGTGAGAGTGCTGGTGCTGTGGAGGGGGAAACATCACCCACATGTCCTGCAAGTGGGTCCTGAGGGTGACAAACTGCTCTTTAAGGCTTAAGCTCTGCTACAGAGAAAAAATAAACTTGCCTTGTTTCCAGTTCATCCTGGCTTAGAAAAGATAACATGCTTAGGGCTGTTACTCTAAAGCTGTTTCTAGTCCTGGGTGCCCCATGGCCTTGGGCTAGCACTCTTTAAAAATGAAGCTGAAAATCTTGTTCCTCGAAAAGGGAGTTCCAAACGGAACCAGAGCCTGGCACCACTGAGCAGTGATGCTGCAGCCAGCCAAAAGCAGGCAAGGAGAAATTTCTGCATGGGTTTGTGTGAGTCACACTGTGGACAGTTACTGCTCTGGTTCTGCTATCAGAAAGGTGCCACCTGGGGAAGCCACCCTGGTGGAAATGGGATGGTTCAGACCTTCCCTGGTGAGGGTGGGAGGTGCATTGGGTGTTAGCATTCATGAGAAAAACCAGCTGTGCCCTGGCCAGGGGTGGGACTCAGCTGGGAAATCTCTTGTGTGTGCTCAGAGGTCCCAGGAGCATGTATTCTGCCCCAAGGCATAAGATGAACAGGTCAATGAGATCTCCTACATCCAAAGGATGTTGTAAGGGAATAGCTTCACAGGACTGGCCTATTAACGGTGAGATGTGATACTTCTGAAATCCAGGCTTGGGGCACCCAGAAAGCTGTCTTCTGTTGCAGCCTACTGACAGCTGAAGGTTAACCCCCTTGAGATCTGTCCATGTTGCTTCTTGCTAAGCTACTGAGGCTGGGGCTGTCCTGACCAGTGGCTCATCTCTCAAATGTGCTGTTCCAGTGCTGCCTGTGAGATATTCCAGCAGCTTCCATTGTAATTTGCTGGCCCCTGAAAATCCTGCATTGGTTTTTCATGTTGCTCCTGAAGGCTGATGTGAATGGTCCTAAACATTTTGATCTCTGATCCTGTTTGCCACCTACTCCCCTGACCTGCTTTGCACTGTGACTTTCTTCTGCTGGCTGTAGCCTGCAGTTCCTCAACATCAGTCTTCATTAGGTGACGCTTCTTTACCAACATTTACATGCTCAGTGTACTATCAGGTAATTGCTGTGCAATTTCACACCCAGGTGATTTATTGCAAGCTCATCCAGTCAGAGACTATAATAATTAATCTGCAAATTAAGCTTGCTTTTAAATTAAGCCATGCATTATAGTAGCATGATGGGTAACTGCTAACTCTTTAGATTTAGAAGACTCTGTCACTTGCTTCTCTCACCTAAACAAACCATGATGGCTTTAAATGCAGCTTTCGTGTGTCCTATCATTCCCAAGTACTGGGGAGCCAAAGCAAAGTTCAGTTTTGGGGCATCAAGAGCAAAGGGTGCATCACTGCAGTTTATTGGAAGCCATCAGTACCAGAAACTGACAGCCACATGAATCAGACCAGCTCACTCACTAGGCTGAAAACCAATCCTAATACCCAATTTTGCCTCTAATCCCCTGATGTTGAACTTGACTTAAAATAGCTTGAGAATAAGGGAAAAAGATAATTTAATTTTTGCTTGTTTTGCAGCTTCCACAAAGCTACATCTCCTTGATCCAGCCAGGAGAGTCAATAGGTCTTAAATGAGCAATGCTTTGTATAAATACCTTGATAAATATGAAATACCTTTTTGGTTTTCTGCAGTTTTTAAGACTTTGGGAGGAAACCAGCATCACATGGATCTCTCAAGGAGGACAAAAGCTGCTGGGAGCTGGGTGGTGTCAGCAGTTAGAAGTTCAGCATTTCTGCAGAACCAGGCCTTTCTATACAATACGTGGTTGGCCTAAACTTTAAACCCTTCCTACCTTTCTCTTTGCTTGGTTTCCCCTTAAGTGAATCTTTTCAGATGATTGTTAATTCATGTCCATTTGAACCGGGGTCCCAGGGAGCCCTTGGTGTCTATGATGCTAAACACTAGCCATAGGTTCTCTCTCTCTGGCAGTCTCTCCCATTGTGGCTGGCTTCCCCCCCTTCCTCCTGCAGCTGGGAGCCCAGGTCCCACTCATTCATTCATTAATCCCTTTCATTCCATGCTCATTTGTTCATATCCTCTACAGCACGGGGAGAAAATTGCTATTCTGAGAATAAATAGGAATTCATCTTCTCTTTGGAAATAAAAGCCGGTCCATTTAAATCGTTTGCTCTCTTTGAGATTTGCCTGTGTGCAGACGAGACAGAGGTCTCCTGTAATGGAGTTGAAGCCTTGGTGTTGAGCAGGGACGACAGGAGGGAACTCATCCCCCTTCCTTTTGTATTGCACTCTCTCTCTGTGCCTTCCCGCTGAAGGGGATCAGATGAATTTTCCAGGGCAGATGGATCAGTTTTAATGGTATACCTCTATGTTCCTCTGGCCTCCAGTAAACATGATTAAAGCAAAGAGATTTGCTGATTTGTTTTGGGGCCTTTTTTTAAAGGCTGCAAGGTTACTGTGTGGCTCCTGCTGTGCAGCACAGCCAGTGCTGCACTGTTTCTTTCAGCCCATGCTCAGGGAGGGTGCTGGGCTGTGGGTCCAAATTTGCCTGCCAGGACATTGACCCTTTTCCTGGCTGTGTGTGCACAGAGAGCCCTGGAAGCTCAGCAGGGGACAGAACCCAAACCCAAGAGCCTGCTTTCCTCCCAGAGGCATGGGAAAGTGTGGGGCTGTAGGCATCTTGGAGCTCTGGGAGGAGATGGCAGTGGCACCTCTTCCAGTCTTCTGCCTTGTTCCACCTGATCCCTTCTCTTAAGCTTGTCTTATGTTTGGAGATCATAAGTTCTGCCTGTAATTTTGCTGGATGAGCAGTTTTAATTCCAGACAAAAAAAATGCAAAACCACTAAAGCTCACCCTGTCCAGCTTCCCACCACAGCTGGGTGGGCAGAAGGTGTGTCTGTGAGGAACAGGCTGTCCTCAGCCAGGCGAGCTGCTGTGACCAGTGCAGGGTGAATGCTCCTGGTCTGTGGCAGGGATACTGCTACCTGGGGGCAAGGGACCTCCTGCAGAGCCTGAGCCAGGATGCTGGCACGGGTCATGGAACAGGGTTTGGGGAACTTGCTTTGTTGTCTGTGGGTGAGCAGAGGCTGATGTTTTTTTCCCTGCAAAAGTGGAATGGAATAAGTCCTCCCAGGATAGATGTGAACAAGCTATTTATCTACTGCAGCCTGCTAAGTGATCCTTAAAATGTGAGCTTCCCAATTTGCAGAGATGTTGAGCTGCTCAAGTGTTTGAGGTGCTCTGGAAGTGGCTGCTGCCTTCTGAAGTGTCCCTGTTTAAATCTGAGAAGATCCTTGCATGTCTTGTCCCTGTCTTACAAGGGACTTTTTTTCAATCTTGAACAGTCACCAGCTACATTTATTGTCAGAAAAACTTGTAAGAGTAATGAACTCTGGCAACTGCTTATCTGTGTTTTGAAATAAAAATGTTTTTGTCCTCTAAACCAAATGGTATCTTGCACTTAGCATAAAGAACTAAAACATGCTCCATCTCAAATGTCATCTGCTCACAAAACTGCTCTTGAACAACCTACAAAGCAGAATTGTTTTCTGTGTGACCGGCAGGGTTTAGTTAATATTACTTTCTGGAGGGCAATGTAGTGAATTCTTGCAAAGTGAGTTTTTTTGCAAAGGAGTCTTTGCTTTGGTTTTGCTTTGGATGAGCCTTCTCCCCCCATCCCATCAAAGTGAAGTAGTGCTGTTTGCTTCTCCTGTTAGATGTAGGATTACCTAATAGGATAAAGGATGCTGTTACCCAGTGCTTGGCAGTCCTTCACTGCCTCTCTGCCATTGTCTTCATCCCCCAACATGCTTGGAAAATGGGTAATTTTGCCCACCGGTTTGAGAAAGATTTGTCTACCGTGGTGCTGGAGAGAGACCACCTCCAGAAACATGTCCTGCACCACTGTTGATGTGCTGATGCTGGAGACTCACCACTGCCACGGCAGAGCCACTGTGATCCCCGAAAAGAGGCATCTGCAGCATGTTCAGCTGTTGTCTGCCTGCACATCTGTTCAGAAAAGCACTGCTGATTTTTCCTTGTCTGAAACCTCTTGAGTTTGTTTTTTACCACTTTAATTCTCCATAGGCAAAAGTGAGACTCTCCAGCTTGATCCCAATGAGTGAACTGAGCTACAGTGAGCAGCTGTTGCTCACCTCACAGCCGAGCGGGGTCTTTTCTGGAGGAGACAGCACACCGGCATGGGCTGGTCTGAAGTTGTGCATCACTCCGACCACTTGAAGGCTAAAACTCCCCCAAGCCTCGATGCTCTGTGTGATTCATCTATTCGGGCTTTGTCTCTCAGTGCTCCTGCTCCTCGCTTCTGGTCAGAGGTGGCACTGCAACCACACAGCCCCATCCCTTGCAACCACTGCTGGTAAATCAGCCAGAAAAGCTCCATTTCCATTACTTGTTTAAAAATGCTGGCAGCACTAAAAATACTTCTGCCCCCGTAACCCAGACGGTGAACAGAGGAATAGTCGGGGGCACAGGGAGCCCAACAGGCTGCTTAGCATGACAATTCATCTCTCTAATTGTTCATATATGAGGGCTGGTGCCGGCTGGAGGAGATGAAGAGGCTGGCTGGTGATTCACAGCTGAGCTGAGTCATGGCTCCTTTGGCTGGAGGAAAGTGTTGCCCCCCAGCTGGAGCACAGCAGGAGGACTGAACTGAGCTCTGAACTTTAAACCGTGTGAGGTCAAGGGTGTCCTTCCACAAAGGTTTTAGCAGGTGCTTGCTGCTGAAAGATGTCCAGCTTCCTTCTCCTGTGGCTGCTCAGCAAACTAGGGACTGGCCTGGGTTGGGTTCAGTGTGTGCTAATTAATCCTTAGCTGTTAACTGCAGCATGAATGTGGCTCTGTTGCCCCATCTTTAGTGTAGGATGACCTGGCCCTGCTCAGATGTGAAGGATTTTCTGGTCTTGCAGTTCTTCAAGGATAAAGAACATGAAAGGTTGAACTTTAATTGTGGCTTTAAATGAATTTAAACCTCTTGAAAAAGCTGCAGGTTGAAGTAGAGATTTGAGAGGAGAAAAAGTGCCTTGCTGCAGGGGCAGCTGGTTTAGCAGGCTGGAGTCCAGGGTTTGGGGTGTCTGTGGAGAGGCTGGAGCTTGGCTGCCTTCTTGCAGGATTAAAATTGGGTGAGGAGCTGCAGCTGCTGCTGGGAAGGGTCTTTATTTCAGCTGGAAAACTGAAATGGCTGCTGAGGCCATCTTCCTCCTCTGCTGGTCTGCAACAGTGCTGCCTGGTTGCTTCTCCTCCACCACTTTAACTCATAAGAGAAATTAGTTTTTGGAGCTGTTGCTTGGTGTTTCTTTTGAGGAGAAGTAAGTGGGGAAAAGCTGCGGGAAAATACAACACTTTCCCCTCACTAGTCCTCTTAGTTTTGAGTTAAAATGCATTCACGGTCCTGGGATGAAGAGGAGTGCCTCCAATGTGGTAGTTTCAGTCTTGGTTTTTAATTTAATGTGATTTCATGGCCTGTCTTGAAAGGCATTATTAACAAGGTAGGGTGTGAATTCAATGTGAAGGCACTAGGAGCAACTCTGCCAACAGCAGCAATGTGCATTGTGATGATGTGGTCATAGTCCTGGCCTAGCTGTCTGGTTTGATTATTTTTTTTTTTAAACTGCTGCTGCTTTTTCCTTCAGAGGCAGCTTACCTCTTGAGGTGGAGGAAATTATATGTGGTCCCAGAGAGGGATTTGTCACACTCAGCATACGCTCCACTGACACTGCCTCTGTTATGGCAGAGTTGAAATGCCGGAAGGTAAAAGTCCTGTCACACCAAGCACCGATAGTCAAGAACAAGAACCTAAAATGACTCATGGTTATAGGGTGGTAAGTGAGTGGGAGAGACCTCACAAACACATCTCGAGCACCCTTCAGGTATTTGGAGAGCTGAGAACTTGCTGACGTCTACCCTTGTGGACCTTGAAAGGCTGGTTTCCTGTGCTGTGGGGGAGAGCTTTGGAGGAGAAAGGATGAGCTCCATGTTGTTGGGTTACAGATGGTCAAGTCTGTCTGATGTTCCTGAATTCTTGGGGACTGCAGCACTGCAAGCGTTAACTGGAGCAAGTCAGGTATTTATATTGCAATCATGCCCAAAAGGCCAGAACTGGCTATCCAGGATGGGAGTTGCTGTGTCAGACACATAGTAAGACATAATGACCCTCTGGGCTTCCAGCCTCTACTGCTTGGGGAAAGGGGGAGGAAAAAAGAAACCCCAGGTGTCCGTATTCAAACCAACAAATGTGCAGAAGCTGCTGTGTGCTGGTGGGCAAGGCAGGAGGCACTCAGCACCACGAGGTGAGCTTGTGCTGCTGAACCCTGCTGGCACAGCCCTCCTCTACCAGCTGAGCTACCTCCTGGAGCTGGTGAAGATGAGATGCATAGGGGGTGTCACTGGCAGGGGCTGCAAAGCCAGACTGGGGAGCACCTCAGCTGTGGGCTGGAGGCCCTGTGAGAAGCAGGGTGGCCAAACCTCAGCATCTCACAGCTGTATTTGTTAAACCTGATGGAAATGGCCTTTTTCTGCCCAGCCTTTGTGTGAAGCCCTAGTTTCTGGGGAGAGCTAAAACTTGGTTATGGCATCCAACAGGAGCTCTACTCTCTCCTCTAATGACTCACTGATATGGCTATCAGCTCATTACTGTGTGCTACTCTGCCTGAACAGAGAGTTAATTTGCTCATAGCAGGCACTACTAGTTTGCATCCCTTATCCACTTTGTTATCGATGTAACTGCACCCAGCTGCAAATTAATTGGCTGCTGCTTCATTGGCCCAGAGCAAATTGCTTGCAGATGCATCATAAATTCATAGATGGTAGACTAGATTGGTGGGGTGCTGGGTGTCCTCTACATCTCTCTGTATCAAACTGATTCACTTCTAGCACTCGGAGGGAGGGAGGTGTGCTCCAGAGCAAAGTCATCACAGCCCTGGGTGCCTACAGCCTTGGTCAGGGAGCTTGAGGAGAGGTGAAAATAGGAAGAGCATGGTTCTGGGTAACCTTTGAAGTTAACAGCTCTTTGTGGAAGTAGGTTAGTGTCATTTGTCACCTCTTCCCTGCTGCAAGCAGTTGGGGTCTGTGACACAGAGAGATGCTGTGGGTTGGAGTGAGCCCTGCAGGCAGGGCAGAGCTGGGAGCGAGCTGTGGTCAGTCAGTCTGTTGCAGCAAGGGTCTCAGTGTGGCTGGGCTTGAAGTACTTTAGCCTGCAGATGCAGGCTGGTTCTTCAACTGTTTTTTTTCACCCAGCACAAGCACAGCATAAGTATTCCTTCTTTTCACGGCATTGAAGAAAGTCTAACATCAATGATCTTAAATTTATGATACGTTGAAAGCTCAAGGCTAAGGGAGCAGGAATTAATATCCTTGAGACCTGTCTAGTTCTGCCTCTTCTGACACCTCCTAATTTTCCATGTAAATTGGCTTATGGATCTTTGGCTCAAAGGCTGTGTTGTGTGCTGCGGGAATCTGGCGTGTCTGCTAGGAAATTATCCAGCGTAATGGCAGGGTTGTAATTGTGCTGTAGCTATTCAGATCTGCCTCCCTTGTGTGGACGCCCTATCTGTGACTATGAATAATCACTGCATTTATAGCAGTTTAGCGTGCATTTCTGGTTTGTTAAATACCGTACACCAGTATGTGACAGGCCCGTGTGTGCACAGTTGTGCTCGTAATAAAACATTATGTTTAATTCTTGCATTATATTGATTCAACTGTGCATGAGCAGCAGGGATAGTTCTTATGCACACACCTAAAAGAATAAACTCAGGCTTCAGCTCATTCACGTAAATTCACCCAGAATTTTGCAGGAAGTAAATAAAGATGTGAGCACAGCTGCAAGGAAATCAGTTCAAAAGGTATTGATTAACTAGATTCGGGATCTGTTACTGTACAGCAGTACAGACTGAAGTCTGTTTCTGACTTCACAGAAAATCAAATGTGGGGGTTGCCTTTTAAAACTAATTGTATAATAGTGAAAAAAGCTGTGCAATTCATTCAATCAGCTGAAATTCATTCAGCTTTTAAATTAAAAAAGGTCTGTTGACTAACCGTGCTTTAAGTGCTGCCAATTTGAGGGCTGTGTAGCACAATGAGAACTTGTCTGTCCACACAAATACAATAAATAAAAACAAGGTACGAAAAGAGCCAGCATCCCTTTGCACTATGAGTTTGAAACTAGAAAATTCCCTCCATTTGCACACAGCAATGCTCCTTACCTTTAAGGCCTGAGCTGAAGGTAGGAACCATAGTAACATCCATAATAAAACCCCAGAAGAAAGAGAAGTTTTGCTGAAAAAGTGTTCCTGTTTTTACCTTCAAGGTGGTTATGGAAGCAAACTTATGTAAACCTGGAGGCAGAGCCAGGTCTGTGCCAGCCCTGGTGGCTGTGCCTCTGACAGATACTCGGGGGTCACTGCTGCCCCTTTCTCAGATGCCAGTCTGCTCAGCAGGCTGCTGGGGTGGGCTCAGGCTCAGCCCAACAAAGCCTAGCAGTTGCTTTCAGGTAGATGTGTATGAAGGCAGGGACCTTTCCTAAGTCCAGAACTGAAAATTAAGTCTTTACTCATTCCAATCACCCAATATCCCAGCAGAGATGCTCTGAGCTCCAGGTTCTTCCTGACCAGTTAAAATATTTTTTGTCTGTCAGGGAGGAAGATGGAAACATGCAGACCAGAAGCTTTTGCAGGCTTAGGAAGGACCTTTCATTGTTGTGTTAGATAGTTATGCTGCCAGCGTCCCCTTGCTGATGCTGAATGCCGCTTTGCACTTTACTGTTTTATTTTGCTTCCTGTACAGGGTGTTTTGGCAACAGCGTGGCTGGGACATGGCCAGGGAGGGGAGCCTGAACAGGTGCTGAAGGGATATTTTTAACTCCCTATGCCAGCTAAACAGCAGTATGATAAGCAGTAGCCTTACAAGGACCCAAAATTAACTGTCCTGACAGAGTTACTAACAAGGCAAATAAGACTGCAATAGATTTTGGTAAAACTCACCTCTGGTTTTAATTAGCTCAACAATGTTATTTTCAAAGTCTGCTTGAAAGACTTGAAATTGACATTTTCCTCCATGGGAGAAAGTAGGAGGAACTAACTTTTGGATGTGGTCTATTTAAAAAGAGCAAACCCCAAAGAAATTCTTTCTTTCTTTCATAAAGATTGTTTCCCTTTGGCTACCCTTCCCTCAGTTCATGCTGGAATTGTCAGCCTGAGTGTCCAGTGCCCATTGCTCTTTCTGGAGCTTAAAACGAGTCCCCTGGGGTGCTGCTGGTTTCTTTTGAGTATTTCCTCTCCCAAAGTGGCACAGATGGTGCCAACTGGCCTCTTTGCCAATTCCTTAGAGCTTCTTGCATCTCTGTCCCTTCCCAGTACCTGTATCATCACCCTTGGTCATGGATCTTTTTGATTGAAGATATCTGGCTTCTAGTTATTTGTCCAGTTGACACACTCGTCGTTGTGGTGTCCTGACGTTGGAGGCTGGTGAAAACCTTTCCTGGGAGCCTAAAAGGAAACTTCTAAGTAGAAGCCCAGGGGGATAAAGTCAGGTCAGGAGTGAAAAGGAGGAAAGAAATTTATGCCAAACTACTGAGATGGTTTTATCTTTTGTTATCATCCAGGGCGAAGCCTCTGAAGTGCCATCAGATTAAAAAGCCAGAGTGTGTGTGTGCATCTGTAGTTTTCCTTTGTGGACAAACACTGCTAGACAGCCTGCTGGAGGGGTTGCTGCTTCATTTTGCAGTCTGTGGAGCAAATGTGTAAATACTCCAGGGTGAACAAATCACAGGGGAACAGTCAGGATCTGATGGGTCTTGCTGGAATATATCGCCACCATCATGAGCACCAGTTGCTTCAACTGTAGAAATGGGGATAAATTCATTTTTGTCCCCTCTGCAAGTTATGGGCATGGAGTTATTAATGTTCATAACATGGGCCAGTGTCACAGAAGCATCACTGAAGACAATTTTCCAAGATTCAATATAGTATAGCATCTCCTAATCAATACTCATTCCCACTCCCTCTTCTCCCAACCAGCTGCAACTCAAGTAAGGCTCTTTTCCCCCCCCCCCCCCCCCCCGAGGTGTCTGCTGTTCACACTAACGCATCCTGAAATACAGCCATTGACACAAAGTCAAATGTGATGTGAAGCAGCAGGATGGGGTAATGTAAGCTACTTGCAGAGCCACCACTGCCAGCTGTGTCCTTGTTATGTGTGACACTGTCCGAGTGCACACAGATGTCTTGCAGGTCACTGAGTGACTCCCACTTTCAGACAGCAGTTTTTCTTTTGGGAGTTAATAAAAGCATCAAGTTATAAAAGTTCCTATTTGGATTTTGTGAGGACCAAATCTGGTTTAGCCTTTCTTTTTTTCTGTTTCTTCATCCTTTCATTTGGTTAAAAGGAACATATATTTCAAAAATTTTTTTTAGTCTTCCTATTGTCCTTTTTGCTCCATATTTCTCAAAGCTTCATTTACCCTGAGATGTATCGGCTTTGCCCTTTCACGATTCAGGCTGGTTTGATTGAAAGGCTAACAGCAAGCTGAGTTTTATTTCCTGGTGCCCTGTTCTGCAGGAGCCAGGTCTTGGCCTCGCATCACCACCAGTGCCATCCCCAGATTCCTCCTCTGTGCAGTGCTTTCCAAGCCAAACCCAGTTTAGATAGTACTGCCCTTTTCCAGGTCATCATCAAGGTGAGGAAGCAGAGTAAAGGAACTGCAGAATTTGCTTAAAACTTGGTTGATGTCCTCCGCAGTTATCCCATTCTTGTTGATGGGGGGGTGAGATAGGGAAGTTTTCTCCAGCTGTGGTGTGTCTTTTCCAAAATGAGACACATCTTCGAAGCTTCCTTTGTAAATGAGTTGACAAGCACCACCCAAGAGCGTCTTGCAAGGGGAGAAATGGGATGTGGATTTTCTGTTTGTGACTCTGAACCCTGGTGGGGTATCCCAATACAATTGAACCCACTGCTCTTTCGAAGGGAGCTGCAAGAAGAGTGTCTATCGATAAATCCCATTTCTCCAGAGCCTGTAGTAGCTGGACTGTGCCCTGCTGCTTTCTGTCCTGAGATAGCTGTGTTCTGGGGAATGTGTGTGCAGATAAATTAGATTCTGTTGAGGTCTTTTTACAGAAAATATGTTCTAAACTGTGAACTGCTGCTTAAATAGGAACTTTGTGAACTGCCTGTGTTGTCTTTGAGGATTTCCACTGCACTTAGAATATCGTTGTGGTTTAACCCCAGCTGGCAACAAAGTACCACACAGCTGCTCCCTCCCTTGATGGGGTAGGGAGGAGAACTGGGGAAAAAGGTAAAACTTGTGGATTGAGATAAGAAACAATTTAATAATTGAAATAAAATGATGTATAATAATAATAACAACAATTACGATGAAAAGGAGAGAGAGAGAGGGAAAGAGAAATAAAATCCAAAAGGAAAAAAGAAAAACAAGTGATGTACAAGTTGCTAACTGCATGCTGATGGATGCCCAGCCAGTCCTCAAACAGCAACTAGCAGGTCCTGGCCAACTACCTCAGTTTATATATTCAGCATGACGTTCTGTGGTGTGGAATATCCCTTTGGTTGGTTCAGGTCAGCTGTCCTGGCTGTGTCCCCTCCCAATTCCTTGTGCCCCTCCAGCTTTCTTGTTGGCAAGGCCTAAGAAACTGAAGTCCTTTACTTCATACAAACACTACCTGGCAACAACTAAAACCATCTGTGTGTTATCAACATTATTCTCATACCAAATCCAAAGCACAGCATTGTACCAGCTAGTGAAAAGAAAACAGCTCTATCTCAGCCAAACACCTAACGCAGCAGCAAAAGGGGTGAAGAATTCCTACAAGGACCTGGTACTCCTGTGGCATTTTTTGAGTCCCTTCACTGCACAAACAGTCAGATACAGAATTTAAAATTTGGGCTTCTGCACTGAGCTGTCACAATCTCAATTTGTTAGTGTTGATGGTTCCTCTTTTAAAGAAGAGATTAAACACTCCTGACAGATCTAATGTATTGCAGCTTGTTACTGGTTGCAGAAGTTTGTTTTCTGCTAGTAATTCTGTAAGTCGGCTGCATGTCACTTAGCCAGTCTCACACTTGCCTGAAGCAACAGTCTCACTGCTGGGCCATCTCTCCCAGCCCATGGGATGTATCTGATATCTTTGCAGCTATTGGAATAAGCACATTTTAAAGAATTAGTACAATGAGGTGATTTGGGGAGATTAAAGAAATAGAGGTTATGTCCTGTTTCTAATACATCAAGGCTCAGCTGATCTGCCTGGTCCCTGATGCTGGCAGGCTCATCAGGGCTGCGGCTTTTATTCGTCACTTGTAATGCTGCAGACAAATGTTTCTGGTAACTTTGTCTTTTGTTGAATCACCCACTCCTCTTTTCTGGTTCCCTTTCCTGTACTAAAGGACAGAGTCAAGATAAGCGGTTGCTTTTCCTAGCAGCCCTGTAGATCTTATCTGAGATGACAGCCAAAACTTTCCAAGAATAAAATGGTCATCATTATTCTCCTGTCTCTAGCCATCATCTGAGTTTTGGGTTGTTATACTTGTAAACTATTTGGAATTATTAGACTCAAGGAACTCGAGAACAGCAACATGTCAGCTTTCCTTCCTGGCAGCTCGTTTTGGTGGTGAAATTAGAGCCCTGACATGTCAAGCTCCACTCTTGGGCAGCCACAGAAGAAGCTTTTGGCATGACTCAGGCTTTGTTTTGCTTGGCTTTTCTCTAATCCCATGTCGCTAATTTCAGTGAGGCAGTGGTGTGAGCGAAAGCAGACTCTGGATTTCCTCCTGAGGCCAAGCAGTGAAGGGGGTCTGAGGCTGCATCTGCAACTGGCCTGCTTCCTTCTGTGATCATGGACTGTTCAGCACCTGCAGTTACCTGATGAGTATTAACCTCTTGGATGCATGTGTACAACATGTAGGGTGCTGTCCCATTTTGGAAGGGATTAAATACCTGTGTGAACGTGGGTGCTGAGGCTGGGTGGTACTCGCATCCTTTGGAGGGCCAGTTTCATCCCAGAGCATGTTTAGCTGTTCGAGGCAGTTTCCGGGTTAACAGTTGTTCTAGGAGTGAGTTAGACTATGGGTGTGCAGAGGGGAGAGATGACATGGACACACAGCAGAGCACTTAGTGTCTGGTCCGCAGCTGCCCCATGTCTGCTCCACAGTGATGTACATCACAGCTTCTGCATCTAGATCCTACTTTATTCTTTCAAGTCTTTGCTCTCCAAGCACAGATGGTAACTCATAAAGTTTCATGATTGTCTAAGTTGGGAATTATTGCTGCTAAAGAAACTTCTAGAGGCTTAAGGAAACTAAAGCAGCCAGAAGGAAAAGGGCAGACAGCCACGGAACAAGGGACTGAGTCTACCTGCCAGGCCTGTCTGGAAATTGTTGTAAAGAAATAAACAGATGGTGACGTAAACTGGGCCAAGTCTCAATGCAGCCAGCTCAGTGCAGCCTTGATTTGAGACTACAGTGGTGTTCTCCCGCATCTGCATCTGCATCTGCATACCAGCACTTCTGCTATGTGCTTTAGCCAAACCTGGAGATGACAAAATAGCAGGGTATCAACAGGGGAGCTCTGATCCATTCCTAGCAAGCCTGACCTTGGACATGATGCCACATGGACAGGAAAGATGATAAATTAGGCCACTGGTGTGGAGATATGGACTGTGAGTGGCTCGCATGTTAGCTAGTGGCTGGGATATGGATGCTCCCAGAGCACTTTTTTGGGTGATGGAATCCCCACTGGAGCTCTATAGACCTGACAGCAGAGGGGCTTGGTAGGGTCTGCTAGCCTGAATGTGAACGCACACCCTGAGGGAGTATGGCTGTACCCATGGGATCTAGTGTAGGAAGGCAAGGGAGGTGGAGAAATGCCCATCCAGCTTCCAGCAGCCTTGGGAAAGGCTCCCATTTGTGCTCCTCACCATGACAGCGTGTGATGCTTTCTGACCCCGAAGGACTGCCTGTTGTCCCTGCAAAGGGGGTCTTGGTTTTCTGTGTGCACATTTCTTTGCTTGAAATTTGGTTGGCACTGGGGTCACAGGGAAGAGGAGCTGGGCTTCGACTCCAAAGGAGTTTGAAGATAAATAAAGGTGCCTTCACGGGCACGTAGGTCCTTATGCTGCTTCTTCTAAGAACCAACTACCCAGACCAGTCTCTTCTCCCATCCTATAGCCTTCAGCATACCAGGAGATCTAGTAGGACCAGAGGTAGAGCCAAAACCTGACTGTACTCAGCATAGCCCTTTTCCTAACTGCATACAAAAGCTGGTCTGCTCCCCTTCCCTTGAAAACCAGGAGTAATTAGCTATGCTGCCACAATACGATGAACAGCAGGCTGGGTTTGCTGGGTAGAGCCTCCCTGAGCACACAGGAGACATCCTAATTACCCTGATTGGGCCATTATGATGCAGGGCTGGTGGGGAGATGCTGGAATGTCGTTTTGCTTTTTTTTTTTACCCTGTGTCTGAGAGTGTCTGGAAAAGAGGGGGGAGATCTCATTAAAATCCCCCCAAGAAAGACACATAATTTATTTCACACTGAACAATTGATGTTTCCCATGCTGCAGAAGGACTGAATATTAATTCCAGTAAATGGGTCTCTTCTCATTGAGCTGCCAGTGTTTGTGTTCTTAAACCTAGAGATTGTGTCAGTACTGGCTGGGGGCTGCAGTTTGGCACAAGGTGTCTCAGCCCAGTAGCAAATGTTTATGTGCTTTCTTCAGTGGCAGCAGTTGGCTGGGGAAAAGTATCTGGACTTGAATAAAAGCAAAAGACAGGCAACTTATTCTTACTCTGAGAGGTGACATTTTCCTCTCTCTGTTTTTTTTTTTTTTTTTCTTCTGAAGCAGTTTCCATGTTGATAACATGATGATTTTACCTTGCCAGAGCACTTGGAGGCCAAAGTTGGGGATTATGATCTAGAAGGTTGCAGTAGCTTGACCTTTAAAAAGAAAAAAGGAGGAGGGGGAATTAAATCCCCAAAATACTTTGGGCAAGTTGAAATCCAAAGTCTTCATTTAGAAGCAGACAGGAAGGAGGACAGAGGGAACCCTGATATGAACAGTCTGCTCCCTTCAAAACCTGTTTCCATTTCTCAGTGGGGGCTGCTGGAGAAGGTGCACCTCCAAGAACCATCCTCCTCATGAAATAAGTCAATAAAACCTTTAAGAAGTGATAAGTTCACCTGCCATTTCCATCACCACACTTGTCCCTATGGAGTGCTCTATGCCAAAATGTTAGTGTTTGGCTTGCTGTGGTCAAGCCCGTGGGAGAAAGAGGACCATGTCCCCGAGCCTGCAGTGGGATGTGGGTGTGAGAAGCATTGCTCCTGGATGAGGCAGGAGTCATCTTGCTGTGGCTGCCTAAGGAGAACTCTGCTTTCTCCTGTGAAGTGTCTGGTGGAGCAGGGCATGGCAGCCTGGTATTGCCAAGCTGTTGTGCTTCCAGGAACATGTGTAGGAAGATAATCATAAGAGCTCCTTCAGACTTAGCAAAGGCTACTTAATAATAACCACACACTAGAATAATTAAAATTATTATAAAATGTCACTGACTTTCAGCCTCCCTACCCTGCAAGTGGAAACCTGCAGGGGACAGAAGAGCACGGGTTGGAGGGAAGGGCTGACTCATCTGCTGACTTAATTTTAAGTGGAAGAAATAAGGTTTAAGGCCTAAACTAAAACCTGTGTGTGTCATTGTTTGACTGACGCTCAGAAAAGTCACTGCCCCAGAGGTGTTTCTGTGGAGCCAGACCCTGCAGATCTCCTTTTCTCATGTGGTGCCAGACGATGACGCAGTCAGTACCTGGGGTAAAGCCTGCTCCCCGTTGTGCTAAAACCCCACTGACCGCTGTGGTAATAAACTCAAACTCACCCTGGTGTGATGGATGGAACTTGGCTCTCACTTGCAGGGGACTAACCCTGTGTGGACCTGCAGGATGGGGCCTTGAGCCTTCAGTGGTGCTTGAGCTGTTCAGCTGCTGTGCCTGGGGAGGGCAATGCTGGCATAGTCTGACCTGGCTTTGGAGGAGGAATCCTTCATACAGAGGCTTGACCCTAGGGAGCACAGAAATTACTCCAGCAGCATTTAGAGATGGTGAAAGGTACTGAGCTGACAACCCTGGAGGCTTTTCTAACATGCTTGCCCTCAGCACGCACAGAACTGCTTATGAAAGCACCGCTCTGTGCACCATCACATCTCATACTGACGTATGCCACTTCTCAAGTGTGACTTTGCAGTTGTTGAAGCGCAGCTCTAGCCTTCAGAAGCCAGTGCCGCGGCTCTCCCATGAGTTAGACTGGGAGATCAGGAGGGATGATTTCCATAGCAAACACAACTGTACTGGTGGAAAGATGCTGTGAGGTGAACTACTGTTGGGTCCTGTGCAATCATAGCAGCTGTTTTCCAAATGGCGTGTGGGTAGGGCATGAAGGCTCTAAAAGCAGCTGTTCTCTCTCGTGCCCTCTCGCAATTGGGGTCTACATCTCTTAGCAAAGGTTTTCCCTCCAGTGGTGCAGTGAGTTCCCTGTTTGAATGCTGCTCTGTAAATACAGCTCCAAAATACATTTTCCGTTGCCTGGAGGCACTGAAGGGCCCTGGTCTGCCAGAGGAGCATTCCAGTGGGAGATGGGGCTGTAGATGAGGCATCCCTCCCCTTTTACTTCTCTACTGTTGATGAGACTTTCCTGTGTGCTGCCCCCTCCCCAGCCCCACAGCAGGGATGGAGCAAGTGGAAAGGCTTCAGGGGAGTATGAGAGTTTGGTGATGTTGCTTCACTAATGGGAGGTGAGTAAGAAAGGGCATTGCTGTGTGGTCCCTGCATCTGGCAGGAGTAATGCAAAGCAAGTGCGCTGGGAACATATCTGTACCTGCCACATGGCTCCTCTCCCACCAGTGAGTCTGTTGAATGAAATGTGTCCAATTAGCAGCCCAGGAGGACTGATGAAACACTATTAGTCAGGTTCTGGCTGTGTCCCAGGGGCCAGTGAGTCACCCTATTTCCCCCCACCCCACAGCCTGCTCTGCTCGCTCTCCATCACAGCTGTGGTTTGCTCCTGAGCAGGTTTACCTGTGCAGAGATTTCAGGTGGAGAAGGATGTCCCCAGCCCACTGCCTAGCAGGGCTTTGGGGACCTCAGCTCCAGCTTGTCATTAGGGCTGGCTTGGCAGAGCTGTGGCTGTGGGGAAGGCAGGGGTATATTTTACTGCCTAGTGTGGACACAGGGATGCGGATAGTGGAAAAGAGGTCACTGAGAAGGGTGAGCCAAGGACTGAATCCTGCAGCAACCAGTCAAGGAGGGCTCTCTCACTAGCTGGGAAAGTAGGAGTAAAAGTAACTGGACCATCTGCCCCTTGTGTGAGTTTATCAAGAGCAGAGCTGTGACATGTGGCTTCAGTCGCACCTCTAAGGACAAGAAGTGGAAGAGGAGGAGGGGGTGGAAAGTGAACCCATCTGTCTTCCTGCTGTCTGACAAGGCAGCTTGCGAATGCACAGAAAAAGTGTTGGCAAAAAGAGTCAAGGAAATTTGTCTCATCCAGGGTAGCAGGCTGTTGATCTGAACAACTAGATTTAATAATTTTTTTCTATCACCCTTTGGTTTTGAGAGTATTTTTTTCCCCTGGTTATTTAGCTGGATTTCCCTTAGTTCCTCTCAAGCAAGAGAGACAATGGGCTGCGTATGGGGGGCAGGACTGCAGGGAAACACGCTGCATTATCTCCGTGCCCTTCTCACCACACCTTTCAGACAGACCTCGCAGCACTTCAGGCTGCCTGTCTCTGTGCAAGTAGCTGTGTCCTTTTCTACTTAGCAATGCCTTTTATTCAGGCTCTGCCATTAGTAATGGAGGCACTGAGATGCGGGGATCACATAATAAATGCAAAGAGCAGAAGAAACAAAGAGGTAGAGCTGAACACAGACCAGAATGTCAACAGACTCTCCGACTTAACAAAGTTGGCTCTGAAAAATAGGGAGAAGGGGTAGGGTGCTTGGAGTAGATCACATCAAGGTGCACAGAGACTGTTTAACTACTAGAAGGCCTTGCCTTACCCACTAGGTAAGGGGACACCTCTGAAGGCCTTTGAGCAAAAGGTTTGTCTTTAAAGGAGAGGCTTTTTTTCATCTTGCCTTGTGCTTTGGGCTGATTAGGAGAAGGTGGAAAAAAGCTGTGTGCTATCTGTGTTCTTTGCTAGTTTGCTTGCTGACTGTACCTCTCTTCTCAGCCTCCCAGCTTATCCACAAGTATCCACATCCTTGTCTTCCCAAGGTGTGTTTGCCACAACTTTTACGGATGTACATGGGAAGGGAGGGACCCTACAGCTGGTATTTCGACATCTGGACTAGGAAATCCTTTGAGGACAGGCAGGAGGAACATGAGAGAACCATGAGCCTTTGCAGGGTGGTGGGAAAGGACAGATGCTGCTGGGATACTGACTAAATGGGAAGCCTTGTCTTACATGACTTTCCACCTTACATAGATGCCATCTAAAAGGACTTTGGCTTGGGAAGGTGCCCATGTAAATACATGTGACTTCAGTGTGATGAGAACTGGAAAGGGTCTACCTATAAAGACCCTTTTGAGTGTTGCTCAGCTGGTGTTGGCATCTCTTTTTGGTGAGACCATGGTTTTTAGCACATGGCTTGGCCACACTGGGTCAGGCAAACTCACTTCAGGTAGGAAGAGGCTAGTTCAGCCATAAACACCTTTACTGTGTAAGTAAGATAATCTCTTCAATGTGCTGCTCTCTGAGAGCCCTGACAATGTAATCTGTTTTAATTTCGCTTATGCTTTCCTCCTTGCTGGCATTAAAGGAGGGGGAAAAACCCCACCCAACCATTCCCACCGCTTTTCACCAAGAAGCATGCCAGTCCTCTCCTTAACTTCCTTATGGGAGAAAGGTAACACAATAGCTTCCCTTGTCCTGAGAGCAAATCTGCCTTGGCACAGCACACATCTTCCTCAACCTTTGCTCCTGAGCCCTTTGGGGAGAGTACTGACCAAAGAGCAAAGCAGCTCCATGAATAACAGCAGGTGAAAATTCCTGGCAGTTAAAATGGGGCTAAGATTTTAAAGTCATAAAGCTTGAAAGCTGCGTATGTGTCTGGCTTTATTGACCAGGGAAACAGGGACAAAAAACTGACAAGATATCCTACAGTCCCAGTGTGGATGTGCTACTGTGGTGGGTGTCGGTTGACAGAGCCTGGGATGAAATACAGAGAAACCCTGTTATGAAGTTTGTTCAATGACACGAAAAGCAACGAATGGCGTCTGATGGTGTCAGGACACCCGCCTGCTTTAGTTGCCAGAGGTGAGTGAATTGTGTGTTCTCTACAGGGTGTAGACTGAAGCATCGGTTGTACTTAAATACCTCTGAGTGTCGTGTTGTGTGCATTAGGTGCACCTGTAAGTGTGCATGTGGCTTAGAAAGTCCTGTGCAGGTGACACAGTTTTGCTGTGTAAGGGTGAATTTCTGTTCTGGGTATATTGTGGGTAGCTGGTGGCATGAAACCATAAGTACGGTAACAAATTCTTTTGTGCTGTTTGATGTTTTTAATTCTTTTTTATGTTAAATTCATCTACAGTAACCAGTTTCTCCATGTTTGACAAAGTGTTGAACAATGCCTGCGCGTTCCCTTGGGAGCCCTGCACAGGCTATCAGTATAATCCCCCGCGTTTAGCTGATCTGTGCTGTCTTTTCTCTAGTCTTCGTAATGAGCAAAGTTATTCCCTAGCCTCTGACTGTTAAAGCTGCATATACAAAACACAGACATTTAATTTTCCCTTTTAACTTTGAAAACATTTGTTATTTTTGAGGGAGCTGCATGAGCAACTCTGCTTCCTCTGAGCTGCCTTTTCACAGCTGCTCACTCCACAGACCTCTGCACATTGTGGTTTTTAGTAATGTTTTAAACCCTCCACCTGGGATTCCCCAATAGCCATGCAGAATGTGAGGCACAAGAGCAGCGTGAGGAACCAGCAGCATGAAAATCTGCTCATTGGCATGAAAAGCCACAAACCCGGTGTTAGCACTGGCAGTTCTGAGAATTGTTTGCAATCCCTTAAAGCAGTGCAATTGCTATCTGCCTGCTTTTGCTTGAAATATTTAGGATTAGCATCAAAATTAGCCAGTTCTTGAAAACTTCTTGGTTGCCAAACAATACAGCCCACTGAAGGAAGATGGGTCTGCACCAAAAGACCAAGCAACAGACCTAGGTGAGAATTCTGGCCCCAAGATCTCTGCTGTTTGCTTCTAGGATATAGGCCCAGCCGTCAAAGTTTGCAGGTCAGTTTTTTAATCAAAACTAAATATATGACATCGTGTTTCAAAAGTTCAAGTTTTGAATGAAGAAGGTCAATATTGATATGCTGCTTAAAAGCCGTGGTCAGACCAAGATGCCAGGAATCATTGGGCAGTGTTGCTGATAAAGGTTTTACGCTTTCAGGGTGAACATTCCCCCATGAAATCCTCTTTCTGTCCTTTCTCTCTTTTCCATTCATCTTCTTTGGGGGCCCAGTGTCTTATGTGATAGAGTCCTCCCATGCAGGAGTGGAAAGAAGCAGCAGCACGCAGCATGTCACAGGCCAAGGGTGGTGCAGGAGCAGAGCCCTACAATGAAAAAGGGAGGCACCTGGACTCTTGGAGGTGGAAACTTGTCGTTCATATGCTTCACCAAGAATTGCCTGAAGCTGCTGCTTTTCCATTGACTTACAGATCTGAAGGCTTTCTGCTATGGACACTTCAGAGTGCCCTAGTGAACAGCCACAGTTATGGGCAGTGAACGTGGGGAGAAGTCCTCCAGAAACTGAGTCTGATGGGTGGATTCTGGTGCCAGTTTCAGACACACGCTGGCTTCTGTCATGCTGTTGTTGTTGATGGAGCTGCTGTTGTGACATGGCTCTCTTGCAGGGCGGATGGCCACTAAGAACTGGCGCTTGAAGGTCTCACTGAGGGCAATGTAGAGGAAGGGATTGAGGCAACTGTTGGCATAGCCCAAGCTAATGGCAAAATTGTAGGCATAAAAGAAGGCCATGGATGGTGTGTCGATGCCAAGGTGAACCAGCTGGAGGATGTAGAAGGGAGCCCAGCAAATGAAAAAGGCGGAGCAGATAGCAACGGCCATGCGGGTGACTTTCTTCGTACGTACCCGGAGGCTCCTTTGGGGCAACGGGACCACAGTGGTGGCCATGTGCTGGAGGATCTTAAAATAGACCACACAGATCACAATCAATGGCACAGCAAATGCCAGCATGAACTGATAGAGGGTGAACCAGTAGATATCAGTCTCTGGGTTGGGAAGCAAGAGAGCACAGCGGACAGTCCCATCCTCCAGAGGCATAAGACCTGCATACATCCACACAGGAATGATGGTCAGGAAGGAGAGGAGCCACACCAAGCAGATAACTAGAGCTGCAACACATGGGGTCCGGACATAGGTAGATTTTAGAGGGTAGACAGTTGCCAGGTAACGATCCAGTGTCATCACTGTAAGGATGTTGGTGCTGGTGATCTGGCTGTTTGTGTCCAGGGCGGTGATGATGGTGCATAGGGGAGCTCCAAAGTACCACGAGCCATTTCCTAGGAGCTGGTGGATAAGGAAGGGCATGCCCAAGAGGAAAAGGAGGTCCACAATGGAGAGGTTGAAGATGAAAATGTCAGGCACAGTCTGTTTGCATCTCAGCTTCTTCTTCTTGATGATAGTGTAGATGACAATGAGGTTCCCAACAATGCCCAGGAAACAGATGATGCTGAAGAGACTTGGCATGATCACGTTGGTGTATGGTGCTGGCTTCTCTGCTACTGCCAAAACAAACCAAAACAGTGAGCGCAACCTGGAGGCAACCTCTTTACACCTCTGTGTGTTTGTCCTGCCATGCAGCTGGATCCCCCTCAAAGATGTAGCTTGGAAGGATGTTTAAGATCCTCTGCAATACTTGCAGAAGCTTAGCTGGGGATTGACACTTCCTTCTCTGCCATTCAGTATCTGCAGCACACCACCCAAATCTGGCTGTGTTTAGGCATCTTTCCTCAGCTCTCCTGGTATACTTCTGTCCTGCTTTTAAACTCCCCAGCTCTTTTTTGGGGGACTAAAATCAGGCTGGTGTGCCTCTGCACTCACCTGTGCCTGACTGAGTTGATAGTAACTTTTCTTCCAGGGACTGCTGGGTGTCCAGCCATTTTTGAGGCAAGTCTGTGAGGTACCCAGTGCTTTGCACATCCAAGGAGTAAAGCCTCCACATGGGTGCCAAAATCTGGATGTAGTCAATGCCCAAGCTGTTGTCAAAAAGCTTCAGCCTGTTTGTTGGGTGGTTTATCTATTGTACCGTATGAGACATAGAGTTCATTGACCATGCAGGCAGATAACTAATGCTTATCTATATTGTGAGATCTGGGACTGTACCCTGGCTGGGCCCCAGCTCTCTTGTCAGGGTTAAGCCAGAGCATGCACTCCTTTCCATCTTCCTTCTCTGCCCCACTCCCTTTCTCTAGGGTTTTGGGGTTTTTTTTCCTAGAAAGAAATCCAGGTGTATGGCCAGACAGGGATTTGGGAGTATGTTTCAGAGTGGCCCTTCAACAAGGAATGCCCTAGTTCTACAAGGAGAAAAACATGGCTTAAAGCTGCTGTGTCTGAGTTCTGGATGTAGGTGGATTTCCAAGGCAGAATTCTTGCCTGATAACGCTTAGTTTATCAGCACTGATGCTTGACTGCTGCTTTTCGGGGTGTGAGGCCCAAACATAAGCAAATTCATGTTTGCCTTGTCCCTAACATGGGTTTAAAATCACATTTTGAAGCCACAAGCTCTCAGCACCAACCAACAGGGATTTCCGCTCTTGAACACAGAAGGTGGTGTCTAAGGCACTGATCGCAGTGCTCTCTGTTCTGCAAGACTGACACGTGCAGTGTGTGATGGAGTTTGAAATAGCCCTTCTCAGCTGAGGCAAATCTCATTTCATCTCATTACTTCTCTCCTATGGGACCTGGTGGTTTTGTTGGGTTTTGTTGGTTTTTGTTTTTTTTTTTCTAGGGGAAGGTTTTGTGC
Source organism: Falco cherrug (assembly GCF_023634085.1). Taxonomy (NCBI): domain Eukaryota; kingdom Metazoa; phylum Chordata; class Aves; order Falconiformes; family Falconidae; genus Falco; species Falco cherrug. Next base: position 119,961,409 of record NC_073697.1, read on the forward strand.
GAGTTATTTGTGTGGCTGTTACACATGAGCCAAGACTGCATGTGTCTTTCATTGAACTGCAGATGATTCAATGTGCTGTTAATTGGAAATGCTTTCAGTCACTGTACTGTTCCTTCTCCTTAGAAGCCTATACCTGTAGGAGAAGCCTCCTCCAACAGAACCTAGGGAAATCTTGAAAATGAAATGAAGTGAAATGACAGATGCTTAAAGGTGTTGTTTCTGCCAAAGTGGTGCCTATATGCTGAGGTGGTATTTGCTGACTTTGACCCCTAAAATTCTTGAGTACAAACTTCTCAAAACCAAAGATTTACTCTGGTGTGAAAGAGAAGCTTGACTGAATTGGCAAGATAGCTGGGGCTACATTGCTGGCCTGGTCTGTGACTAGAAAAATGTGTGCCATATCAACTGTATGTAATATTTCAGTGCTCTTAGAAGTGGGACATGGTGAGCTGCCACTGCCTCAGTCCTTCTGGCATTAGGAAGCAGTCAGCTAGGGCATAAGCAAGGCCAAGGTCAGAATCTATGAAGTGGTTGCTGCGCCATTTTATTGGAAAGCCTCTGTGCAGATGACAGAAAGCAGCCCATGAGGCACAGGAGAACTGGCAGGAGCCTGAAGGCAAAAGCCAGGCTTGGTTGATAGGAAAAAAAAGCCTGATCCAGGCCATTCATGGGGGCTTAAATGGTCCCTATTCCTCCTGGCTGCTCACTAATCCAAGGAAATGCCCCATGTTACATAGCTTTGGTAAGTAAGATATTGTCATCAGCACCCTATTCTTCAGCATCCAACCTGTGCATCCTCTGAACATTGAAACAGATCTCACACCTCCTTAATGCTTGGAGATGGCAGACTTGAAATTGGAAGGGAACGACTGTGGTTCTGCTGTTCTGCATGTAGCTGTTATGATTTCTGCTCTCCTCTCTTTTAGCCCCAAATTTTGTTACGAATGTAGCGGGAATTGATTGTACAAGTGAAATGTAAATGCCACTTGGTTAGCTGGAAATTGGGACAAAATGTCCTTTTCCTGTACTATAATCAATGCAGTGTTCATGGTGATCCTGTAACATTTGGAATGAGCTGAGCTGGCCTTAAAGCAGAATGTGTGCAAGCCCAAAGGCTTTGTGTGAAATGTAATCTGTGTAGTGTTGTAGCATCTTTCCTGCTGTTGGTATTTGTACAAGTGGGACTTTCAAGCGTTATTAGCTGGAAGCTAGTGTGATGCTATAGTTTTTGTGTGTATTATAGGCTGGAGTCAGAAGTGCATGAGTGTCAAAGTTATCCAAAGTTCTCTTATCTCAAGCTGAAAGAGGCTTTAGAAATCATTGAATCTGGATTTTCAGTGCTGATTCTGTGCGCTTTCAAGTGGCTGTATTTTGTTTACTGAAACAGGTACTTCAGGCATTGATTTGTTCTTGCTTGTAGATCTGTGGCTGCCCTCTAACTCCTTTTGAAAGTCCCAAAGGGGACTGCACTATGTGAACTGAATGAGGTCTGGCCTAATTTATTCTTTTTTTTCCCCTCTAAGGTGAATGCTGTCCTCAGCCATGCCCAGATACAAAAGAAACTACATCTTTACTGCATTTCAGGAGGAAGCAGAGTTATAAAGGACATACTGGTGCAGAGGGGGACAAAGACCACATATAAAACACCTTCTGTTGAAGAGTTTCACCCACTTGTACCGTGGAGAGTTAGCCTGCCTGACCCCAAACTATTGCTTTGGGAACAGCGGCAGCATGGAGAAAACAGGAGGGTGACGAGGGTCACCGCTTCCCTCCCCAGCGATGTCTCCTGTTCCCTGCGCCTTGCTCCCCTCCCTGTCTAGCTGGGCTGGGTCATCTCTGCAGCTAAGACCAGCGGGCTGCTGGAGTTAGCGCTGTCTCACAGCCAGACGGCAGCGGGTCGCTCCGAGCTGCTGGTGGCGGCGGTGGCGCGGCGGTGGCGGGCGGGGCGCGGGGCCTGTCCCGCCGCCCGGGGCGCGGAGCTGTCCGCCCTCGGGTGCTGAATGCGGCCCGGTGCGGGAGGGGGTGCCGGGGGGGCGGCGTCCCCGCGCTCAGCCTCCACGGGGTACCCGCAACCCTGCTGTCAGCAGGAGGGCACAAGGGGCTTGTGCCGTCGGATCCCCCCCCGCAAAGCTCTCCGCGCCCCCCGCCCAGCCCCGCGGCCCCGCCGGGGAGGTGCGCCCCCGCCCCCGCAGCCCCCCTCACCTGAGCCGTTCCGAGCCTCCGGCGCGGAGAAGTTGCGGGAGGAATTGGCGACGGCCATGGCAGCGAGTCCCGGTGGCAGGGACGGAGAAAGTTGGGCAAGTTCCCTCGGTGGATCAGCGGCGGCGATCAAGCGGCCCCCCCTCTCCGCCTTTCCCCGGCGGGGCGGCCGGGCAGAGCGTGCGGGAGGCAGGAGCCCCTTTGCAGCGGCGAGCAGAGGCTGCGGCTAGGCTATGCTCCGCTCGCCCACCCCCGCCCCGCCGAGCCCCGAGCACCTGCTGACATCAAAGAGCAGCTGACTCCGCCAGCCTCGTCGGCTGAGAGCATCCCCCCACCGCCGTCGGGTGGGAGGGAATGCCGGTGCTGAGTGGGACCGGGGCGGCTGCCCTCCCTTAGCCGGGCAGGGAGGAGGGTGGGAGGGGGCCGGGGGCTGGGTAGGGCTGCGGCGAGCGCCCCTTCACATCACTTCCCCTTGCCGCCCCCGAAGGGATGGCTAGGATCTGCGCCCTCCTAATCACAGCTAGCCTGCTCTCGCTATCGTCACTAGGAGAGGAGTATCAGTAGCTCTGATTTGCCTTCAGTTTGCCTTTCAAGTAGCTCTGCTCTCCTGCCTTTAGTGTGTGGTCTCCTCCCTTGCAGAGTCACATGCACTTTTCATCTCCAGTCCCCCACTAGTAAGGCTGGGGAATGTCAAGGCACCAAATTACTCACTGAAAACTGTTGCTTTGACTCTCTGATCCCTCTAATTCCAACCTGAGACAGTTCACTTGTAATTAATTCTCTGCTGTTTTCTGCTGTTTCACATCTTGCCACAGCTCATTTGCTTCCTAGCTCCAGAAATTAACTCTATTGCTAACTTGAATTTATTTGTGGTTTTTCCCCCCCGCCCTTAAAATACTAGGCAAGAACCAACCCACCTAGGTTTTGAGAAGCTGCTTTGCTTTTTGTCTTGCCAAAGCAGTAGCCTGTTCTTTTCTGTGGCTTTGAGCTGCTGATGTTGTTCTTCCTGCTTATTGTTTACATGAGTTGGGTCCCTCCATTATGGTTTAATAAATCACATGTTACCAGGGCAAAAGGATCATTCTGTACCTCTGAGCATTTCCTGGGCTGAAAAAGCATGATATCGCGTCAGAAGTCTGTGAGAAAACCAGCAGCAACAGGCAGCTTTTTCTCTGTGGTATGGTGCAGCGTAGAGGATTGGGTTTGCTTTATAAAAATTACGTCTGGCTGTCTGCAAATCTCCCTTGCTTCTGTCTCTTTCTCTGTAGTAACAAAGGCTGGCATCCACTGTAGGTGCCATTTTTTGGAGCTTTATAGGTCTGTATCAATCAGGACTAGAAGTAATCTGTACCGTTAAAAATGAGGCCTAGCACATGTACCAGCAACAGTCCCAGCATGAGCTGTAAACCAGATTTGGCAGCAGCATTTTCGGTATGGGCCTTCTACTGTGTAAGCCAAAAGAGTTCATCATCATTAGGTTGTCCTCTAGTGGACCAGCAGCAGACAGAAATCTGGAGCGTGCTTTGCCCAGGTGTTGTAGCTCTTAGGAACAGGAGACAGGCTGGGACCAATTTGCCTGCTATACTATGAACTTTCCACTGAGTCTCTGGAGTTGCCTCAGTCAGTGATTTGCCCGAGAGGCTTTTCCCTGGCAGATACCCATCGTGTAAAGACAGTTTTGAACCTGAGCTGCTTGTGAAGAAGTGGTGTTTCTCAGTCACTTAATATTTTCTTAAAAGACCCTTTCCCCACCCAACCCCCTCCCATCTTGGGCAAATACTAGTGTTCTTCTCAAGGGTTACTACTGCAAAGCAAGTGTGCTGTTTGGGCAGGGATAGAGTTAGTTTTCTTCAGGATAGCTGGTATGGGGCTATGTTTTGGATTTCTGCTGAAAAGTGTTGGTAATACAGGGATGTTTTTGTTATTGTTAAGCACACAGTCAAGGCCCTTTCTGCTTCTCACACCACCCTGCTAATGCATAGGCTGGAGGTGCACAAGAAGCTGGGAGGGGACACAGCCAGGACAGCTGACCCCCAACGGACCAAAGGGATACCCCATACCATATGATGTCATGCTCAGCATGTAAAGCTGGGGGAAGAAGGCGGTGGTGAGGTAGCTTTCAGACTGATGGCATTTGTCTTCCCAAGTAACTGCTACACATGAGGGAGCCCTGCTTTCCTGGAGATGGCTGAACCCCTGCCTACCGATGGGAAGTGGTGAATGAATTCCTTGCTTTGCTTTGCTTGCCTGCACAGCTTTTGCTTTACCTATTAAACTGTCTTTACCTCAACCCACAAATTTTCCCACTTTTACTTTTCTGATTCTCTCCCCCATCCCACTGAGGGGAGAGTGAGTGACTGCGTGGGGCTGAGTTGCTGGCTGGGGTGAAACCATGACAACAATCTATGGTTTGTGTACTGGGATGGTGGAGCTAAGGCAGGAGAGCTATTGTGAACAGGGTGCTGTCCTCTGCAAAGAGTACCTTCAGGTAATTTTTTTTTTTAATGCAGCCTTAAGTACAGAGTATGAGTGATTGCATGGGAAACTGGTGGGCAGTTGGTATTCCAAACATTTTCCCTGCATAGACAGGCTCCTAATCTCTTTCCCTGCAGAGGAACAAGCTATCTTACAGCTTTCAAAGAAAGAAACTGGCATTTCAATTTAGCAGTTTCCAAAGCACGACATTATTTTTTTCATTTGCAATCTCAAATATTGCTCTTCACTGAAAAAAAGACCTAGCATTTGAGGAAGCTGTAATTCCTTCTTCTCAGCTGCAGGGGCATAATAAACCGCAGCCACTCTCTCGCTGCTGCACATGTGTCACAGCTGCGATACCAAAGCCGTGCTCAGTACTTGAGACTCTCTTCACCAGCATGGCTATGTGGCTGTTTTATTTTTGAACTTTTACATTCAGACTTTGACAAGGTCTGCTTCTCTCTTTATGCTACGTCAATAATCTATGGAAGTTCTTGCCCCAAAGAGGGGCTGGTCTCTGCAAAACCAGCCCCGCCAGGCTGAAAGGATGGAGAAGAGGAGAGGAATATTAACTGCAGCAACTGGCGATGCACAGCCTGTCTGTGCATAGATCTTGCCATCGCCGGGAGGAGCAGGCACAGTAATCGGCTCATTATCTGGCTGAACACTTGAAGGCAGCAGCTCTCTGAAGGACTAGTTCTGTGAGTGCTCATCTACTGGAAGCTGCAGCAGGGATGAGCTCTCAACGAACCTTGGGATATAGCCAAGGAGTTGTACTAACCACTCCATTTAATTACAAGGAAGACTGAGGCACTAACCCCTTGAAAACACACCTTAAAAGAGATATATAGTAATTAACATTTAAGGAGGGAACTGTCATCTCAACAGCCTAATGATGTAGATAAAGGTGTGGAAATGGAATTCAGCCCTTGAACATAAAAGAAAAAAAAATTACTTTTTCCTACAAACTTGGCATAGTCACTACACTTAGACCATCCTGTCTGCAACACCGCTGTTGTGAAGAAAGATAGTAATCTTCTAAAGCTGCTGCTAGGCAAATTCTGTGACTAGGGAATGAATCTGGCTGGTCTAACAGTGGCTTAACCCTGAAAGTTCTTGCATTTCAGTAATTAGTTATATTCCCTGCATCTGTCCCAGCTGGGGATCCTGTCTTATACAATGCAAGTAGAACCACAGCATCCCATGAGGCAAAATGCAGCACTGGCTTCTGTTACCACACTACTGAAACCATTTCCCCAGCTCATTTCACCAAATATTTCCTCATTAAATGGGGACTTTCTCATTTGCTAAATATTTATTTAGCACCTAGCTACTACTCTGATTGGCACTTTGGAGAGAGGAACCTTCACTAAGAGCCAAGCTGCAAATCCTCCCTTCTAACTCACTGGTCTCCTTATTTACAATTCCAGACTTAACAGAATGGGCTTCTGGATTTTTATTGTTTAGCTCTTTGTTCATATTGATCAAGTGGCCTAACGGGTGAAGTTTTGCCCTTGCAGTATCCTTCGTGGTAGGGATGATTTCATTCAGGATGTGTTAGACATGGTACAGCAACCCTTCATACTGTCTGAGTACTTGAATGTTGTTGCCTCTGTCTGATAGCTGCACATCAGTCTCACCCATTTTCAGACAAGATTGGTGAGGTAGTTTCCAACTACTGATATGTTTTGCCTCCCTAGATTCTAGAAAGTGAGTCTTTGCTATCACTTCTCATCTACAGGGAAGGAAAATGTCATGTGGCGAAATGAAATAATTTTCCTAAAGCCACATACTGAGCTTGAGGTCAAAAACTGACAGTAATTCCCTTTACAACAGTGTTGGCTTAGGCAGCATCTTATCCGCCCTCCTGCAATGATTATCCCAGCACAACTGTCTGTATCCCCACAGAGGGATGTGTGCTGAATGTAATATTTGGTTTTGAAAAAACAACAACCAAAAAACCACCACAGAGAACCCAAAGATTTGAAGGAGTAACTTCATCAAGGCAACTTGATGGTGACTCAGGCATTGCTGTCATCGATCCAGAGGTGCACTGCATATATGGTCTGGCTGATTGGAAAGTTGCTGTCATGTCTTGATGCCTGACTCAGTTCAGATCAGTGTTACCGCATGACCTGGGACTGCTCTGAGCTGGTATTATCGAGTATGGAGCTGCAGCCTGAGACTGAGCCATGAGCAAACCCCTGATCTCCCACTCCCAGACTCTGCTTTCTCTTATATGTGTGTGTCTAATGAATGCAGCAGGGTGAATTCCCTTTCTCAGCCACTTGATAGTTACACAGGGCTTTACAGGAATACTTAGCTAAACAATCATCTAAACCTTCCTGTTATCCACGCTGGATTTCTAATTAATTAGCACAAAGCAGGCACCTATCTGAAAGCAGATGACCACCTCTTCTCTCCCTGCAGGCTTCCTGCCCTTGAAATGATGGGTCTGAGCTGCCTGGTCAGCGCTGGCTCACTCCAGTCCCACGCTGCTAATTTGAGGTTTTAGCCTTCAGCCTCTGTCCGTCCCGGTTACTTGCTGCGAGCCAAAGGCCAGGGCAGCAGCCTTCTACGGTTTTGTTTTCATTGCTAAAGGTTAGAGGATCCCAGAGACAAAAGCACGGCCAAAAATAACAAGAAGGGGCCAAGCAGGGCTTGCCCTGTGACGGGGAAGCCGGGAGGCTGGCGGGCTCTGCGGCTGTCTGCAGCCGATGCGCTGAGGTCAGGGATGCGGATGCGTGCTTGGTGAAACGGGCAGATCCCACAGTCAGAGATAAGAAGCTGCCGGCAGCTCTTGGTGTTGGCCAGAAACAGCCAGGAGCCCCCAGGGAGCAGATCCTGCTGCATGGTATACGTGTTAGTCACTGTGCTTCCCTTCCACAAGAACAGGAGGCGTCAGCACATGGAGGAGGCAGCTGCAACCTGAAGTCTGAACGGGGAAAAACTTTTGGCTCAGATCTGTAGCTTGCAGGTAACTGCGCACGGGGGGTCAAGAGGAGGCAGGGCAGGAGGATTGATACAGCAGGGGTTGATGACCAAGAACGGATATCTGTCCAACCCAAGCTGAGTGCTGTGCCACCCTTTTCAATAAGAGTGATGATTTTGAACCGAAATGGAAATTGCAGATCTGAGATGAAGCAAAACTAAAAAACCCGGAGAGGTTCAAGTCAGGGAGACAAGATAAACTCTAGTCGGTGCCTGGAAAGAGCTGTCATATGAAATTGCAAATCCAAGTGTGAGGATTTATGACAGAGCTAATAAAAAAAAAAACCAAACCACGTTGTGTTTTATAACCAGAGACTGCAATCCTGCTGTGCCTGATTTTGAGCATGGGCAGGAGGGAGGGAAGCAGTAACAGCTGATTTTTGAGCTGCAGTGCACGGAGTCTACCTCAAGTCCAGTAAAGTATTTGACACAGTATTTCTCAGGAAATTCTTAGGTTGCAGAAGATGTGGAGAAGAACAAAAGCTGTAAAATGAATAAGGACTTAAATCACAAGGGAGACCAAAGTCTTGTATAGAGAAGGGGGGCTGTTAACGGTGGTAACATGGGATGGGGAACCCTCCTGACATGGACCTGCAGGCCCTAGGAAAAGCTCTGCTCACTTTGGCAGTCGGGTTGCTGGAGCAGCCAGATGTTTCTTTCCTTTCTGCTCCCCCCCGGCAAATCAGCCATATGTGCCCTGTGCTGCCGCTGGGCACAGAGACATCTGCTAGGGTTGGAGGCAGTTGCTGAGGGCACTGGAAGAGGTGGGAACCTGTTAAAATGGTAATGAAAAAGTAAAACGATGCTCACTTATGAAAACAATAATTGGTAAATGCTTAGCCCCTTGGGCTGTTAAATGCTAAGAGCAGACACAGACGTTTCAGCAACAGCAATCAGCATTCGTTATCGGCTGGGTGTTCATTAGTTGGAAAGATGGGAAAGCAGCAAGACGTGGGTTTGGTATGAGTTCCCTGTTTACCATGGCTCAAAAAAAGGCAAATGTGATTCTTGGAGGGACCAGGTGAGATTTTCCCTGGCAGGAGTTACTGTTGTTGTGTGAGGTGGGGGTGAGGCTTCCCCTGGAAATCTGCATGGATTTTTGGTCTTTCGTGTCCAGGTCTACATAGAAAGCTGAGCTGCAGAAAGATTAAGTGGGTCAGGGCAGAGTCGGGGTGCAGGGAGGTGACTGGGGTGGTGCTGCGGGCAGGCAGACCCAGTACCATGTCCAGTTTTGCAGGTCAGGCTCACAGAACAAGGTGTTTTCTGAGATGGTGCTTTCTTTCAGGCTTGATGCAGGTTTCAGGAGAAGGATTAAACAAACTAGAAGTTGGCCATTTTGCTTGTTGCCTTAAAATATTTGGAGGGAGTTCATCTGGGTGAAAATCGGCCCCAAATGTTATTTTTGATTGACTCAGTTCCTGGAGGGTTTTGTGGCAGTAGAGGATGCTGATACATTAGTGCGATGCTTTCTAAATTTTTGCCCAGTTTGCCACCAGGCCTTTTTCTCTCCTATCCCTCTGATTTTTTCCTGCTGTGTGAGAAGGGCTGTTGATTTAGAAGACAATGGAGATATTTCTACTGCCTCCTGCCCTGGGTTATTCCTCTATGCAAAAGCTCCTTCCCACATCTTGAGCTACCATAGCCCTGTGGTTCAGTGTGCTCAGATTCTCTTCCTGCTGGCGCCATCCACAGTAGCCTTGCTCGTGCCTGTTTTTTTAACTCTATGACTTATTTTCCAGGCTGGGGTCAGTCAGTGCCTTTGTAAAGCAAACTGAAATGTATTGTGGTAAGTTTTGTATAAAAGCGTGTGCGTGTGTATGAATCTGAGCTGCTGAGGTTGCAGCCAGGGTTGTCAGTGGACCCAAGAAACCAGTCCTATCTCTAGGTCCAGGTTTCTTTCCTGTCAGAAAAACATAGTTAATTAAAGCCTTCTCCTGAAAGGCATTTCTTAGCCACACCAGAGGGATAACAAAGCAAAAGCCATGTCCTTAATCCTGCCCTTTCATCTCCTGGAAATTCCTTCTTCTCCTGTCTCTTTCTCTGTGTCCTGATTGTTAAAAGAAATGAGAAATAATTTCCACTTGGAAAAAACCCAAGACAACAAAACTCCAGCCCAGCTGATCGCAGCAGAAGCCAAGGCGATGGGAGCTGAAAGGAGGGAGCTGTTAATGAAGCATCAGCAGCAAGCCAGGGGCAGGAGCTGGAGCCCGTCCAGATGGCACCACTAATTCCCTGCATCCACTTTACACGCATGTCCTCTCGGGGAAGAGCCGAGAAGAGCAGCTGCCCTCTACAGTGTTGGTCAGCTGCAGCCACACTGGCAGCCCCGTGAGGGGATTTTCCCAGGTTACTCTAAATTGGCTCATCCAAATCCCCTCTGTGAATGGGGAGTGACATCTTCCCCACTGACCACTGAGGGGAAACGGAGCCCAGACTTTGGTTTCTGGCATTGCATTCCTGCAGGGATGTATTGCTGCTCTCCCCCTGGCCATCTCCGCAAGTTTGGCAGGGAATGGCTGGGTGGAAGGAGCGGAGGATGCAGAAAGGCAGGGAGCAAGGGGAATGGAGGGAGCAATGGGAAGGGGGAGCAGAGCTGGCAGTGTGGCGAGCAGGGCTGTGTCGGCATGCCCCGATGGCAGCACATGCCAGGGCCAGCAGCGCCCGCCTGCAGCCCAAGAACCCGCAGGTCCCCTTCATCCCCAGTCGACCCGGATATTCGTGTTTCCTGGCCTGACAGATAAGGCGGCCTCACCATTAATCAGGAGGCCTGGAGAATGGGATCAACACAAGGCAGGCGTGCTGCGGAGTTAATCTCTTTTACTCCCTGATGATGGATGGAGCTCATGGCAGACATTAATCAAGTCTGTGTGCGTGTACCAGGCAAAATGGATTAGACACTGTGCTGTTGGCAGAGGCGCGTCCCAAGTCCCTGGGCAATCCTGGAGGATGCCTGACATGGTGGTGGTGCCTGTCGGGGCTGCGACACAGCGGTGTGCTGTGTGTGACAGAAGTATTATGGCTGCCAGATCCCAGGGAGAGCTTAGGTGTGTCCCCTCTTCTGCTCTGCAGGCACCGGCTGTGCCTTTCCCTAGGGACAGGTCCGGGAGGTGGGTCCTGGCCGTGGCTGGACTATTCTCGTCCATGGAGCTGCTCTTCCAAATAACCTGCAGAATGTCCTGGGATGGTTCCAAGTGTATCTGAACTTCTCCAGTTCTGCAGCCCCCAGATCTGCCCGTTACCCAGAGTCTCAACTGCCTGTGCAGTGAAGCTCAGGTGGTAACAGAGCTGGAACAACAGACAGCAGAAAACACCAGGAACCACTCCAGGAAAGGGCTGTCCTGCATGAGCAGGAATAGGACCCACTGTCAGGTCCCAGCCCTGGTCATGGCTCTGCAGAACCCCTTAAAAGGCTCTTTTCTGGTGTGAGATCATGTCCCAGTTCCAAACCATGCTGCAGGCTGTTTTGGACATTGTCAACTCAAGGAGCAGTGTCTCTGAGGCAAAGCAAGACTTTTGCAGACAACATGAGAAAAATGCTTTTCGTCTGCTTTGGTCTGGGGTTGGAGGTACCAACCAGTGAAAACAACCCTGAGCCCTTGTTCTCCAAAGGGAGAAGCTGCGGCACAAGGAAGCAGAGGGAAATACCCGATTCATGGCCTGTGCTGTAGGACAAGCACCACACCGCAGAGGACAGGGTATGGATTGCCATTTTAGCCATCCTGCAGCACCTGCTTCTCCCTCAGAAATGAGCAGCTTGGGGTATTCCCGGCGGGGAGCCCTGAGCCCCAGTCTCTATTGAAGCGATGCTGGTGGCCTGCACTCTCCCTGCTGTGCAGCAGCTGGAGGTTGCAATATTCACTGACAGCCAACGAGTTGTGGTTTTCTGATGATTAATGATACCTCCCTCCTCATGGGAGCCATTCAGCCTCCACACTGCTGGATGATAATGGAGTCAGGGTTGAAAACTGGGCATTTCCAGAGAATAATGTCCAGCACAGGGACTGCAGTGCTGGGGTTGTGGGTCGGTCTATTCCCCCCAGGTTCATCCTGGAAAAGGACCCAGTTTCTGCCAGTAAATTGCCTGACCTTCATTTCCAGAATGGGTGCAAGTGGATGGGGCAGAACCCAGGAGGTTTGTTAACAGACATTTTCTTCCCCCTCCCCGCCTTAAGTGCAAAGCCCAACTGACATCAAAGCAACAGAAAGTCTAATCCCGTTTCGAATCAGTGCAAGCACACGCAGCGAATGTTAAACAGGGAATCTGGCAGCAAAAAAAGGGAGGATTATCTTTAATTTCCTGAGTGAGGAACTAAGCAAGGGAGATCGAGAGAAAAGAAAGGCACAGGACCAGAAAGAAGTGACTGTCAGCATGGGGAGGCTTGTGGAAGAGGAGGAAAGCGGGCGGACGGGAGGATAGCGTGAGCAGCGGCACACGAGTGCCTGGAGAGGTGAGTCCGGTGGGAGCTGAGTGCTGGCACGTGGGAAGGCTGCTCCTGCCGGGAGCCCCGTGCCAGTGGCTGCCCAAGTTCCCACATGGATGCAGGGGAAGGGATTGTGTGTAGGGTTTGCTGTGCCAGAGCAGAGGCTGGTGCAGGCTTTAACTCCCAGTTCGTACGTGTTTGACCTGAGGCTTTGGCATTGCTTTTCGAGGGAGCTTGAAGCTGGACTACAGTGGAATGATGGAACTGAAGGCTGGTTGCTTGAGGTCGCATGGGTGCAGGGGATTTATTTTTTGCTGTAAAAGGCTGTAGCTGAGAAGAGCTTCCTAAATCACCTCCAAAGACCTGTTACCTGCTGTGAAGTGCTGACTCTGGGTGCAGTTTATGTTGCTGTCTGCCACCAGCAGGTACCACCAGCTCTGCTAAGGGCAGTCACTGCTGCTTTTCATCCTACAGCTGATGTCCAGCTTCGCAGGCCACACATGCACAGAGCTGTGTCCAGGTTCTGGCCTGGGGCTGGGATGTGTCTTGGCACTGAAGCCCTCCTGGCAGCGATGGCCAGCCAGAGGCTGCAGTGGCTCTGCTGTATGTGGTGTGGGAGCAGGAGGTTTCTGAGGCCAAAGTGGCCCAAACCCTTCCCTGCCAGAGCCTGGTCCCAGGGAATACAACAGCATCCTCTTCCTTGTGGGCAGTGCATCTCCCTCTTAATCAAACCCACCAGTTTTTCTCCTTGGACTGCTCCCAGCAGCAGTTATTACCAGGAGGATTTATAAAAGGTGATGGAGTAGAATACATACATAAGCACTTTGTGTGTCCAGATCTCCTGTCCATCCCTAGCTTTGCCCTTGACACTGTGGCCAGCAAGGTGGAGTGCTGAGCCAGGTGGGAAATGCCTGTCGGATATAACATGGGAGGGAGCAGATGCCTGCACAGGAAAGGCTCCCTGGGGATGGGATGTGACTGCTGAGCACTGGGAATGACCGAGACTTGCCAGGCTGCTAACAGACAGGACGGAAGCCCAGCAGTGGGACACCCATTGCAAGCCAGGTGCTGTGGGAATGAATGTCAGGAGCTGCAGGAAGGGTTCCTGGGGGTGGCTTTCAATCTGAGCAATAACCTGCTTTCTGCTGTGGCCTGATTCCGTGCAGGAGAGTCTCTTTCTCACCCTGCTTTGTCTTCACCCTGCACCTTCCTTCCTGCAGGACAGATAGCATGGTACCAATGTTGGGGACCACAGCCTCTGCTGTGGTGTTGCCCTTTGGGGGTGTGCAGGTACCAGTTCCAGCCCCGCTCTGGGCAGCAGTCCAGGGAAAGCAACGTTGTCTGCTATGGGGATCCCTCTCTGCCGGCATGGGTGCCTTCACTCCTATTTTAGTCTGAGCCTCCCCCCGCCTGGGTGCGAGAGGTGGCCTTGGGGTTGCAGCAGCAAGTCTTTGCATTGAGCTGGGCATGTTCTCTGTGGTTTTAAACAGCAGCAAAAGGAGGAGCCTGAGCCATAGCTAAGAGAGGAGACATATATCTCCACCCAGCTGATTCATAACATACTTAAAAACGTTCTGGATGTCTGGTATGGGCCTTTGCAGACCTCCCACCCACTCGGTGGGGGTGAGATGGCCGTGACTTTCCAAGTTCGGCTTTCATGGGTGAGACCTGGGAGTGGGAGTCTTGCACGCTCAGCTGTGTCTGTTGGCCTCACCTGGAAGCGAGCTCTGGCAGCAGAGCTGCTGTGGATGCTGCTGTGTGCATTGCTCCTGCAGTGGGGCTGCTTCCCTCCCTGGCAGAAAATGCATCACTTTGCGTTTTTTACCCCACCCTCAGAATAATCTCAGAGTTTGCACAGCTGGGGCTGTGAGATGAGCCAGGGTGAGCTGGGGCTATCAATCAGCCATCCAAGACATGGGCTGGGGAGAGCTGGCAAAGCATTGCGTAGTGACATTTTGTGTCAAAACCACATCACCTGCAGGAGCAACTACTCTTCTCCTCCCCCTCAGCCCCTAACCCAAACCAGCTGCTTTGAAATATTGCACTGAATTAAAAAAAAACCAAAACAAAACAAAACTCCTTCCCAACACTTTGCAAGGAGACGATCGTTGTAGCCGGGGCCTCTAGATGGCAACATCGACCTGAAGAGCTGGAAGCGGGAGCGAGGTGGGGGGCCGGACACGAGCAGCCCGGCCGGGTGGGAGCCCCCAGGCACCCAAAGAGGGGAACAGGAATGGGTGCTGCCTCAGGCACCTTTCTGCAGGGGCTGAGGACAGGGCCGGCCACCCAAGGGTGCCTGTACCCTGAACCCGCCCTAGTCTGCAAACATCTCACCGCGGTGCAGAAAGGCAGCAAAATGTGGAAGGGTTTTCTCTACAGTGGAAACTCAATCGATGCTCTCGGCACCTGCTCTGCGGACACAGGGGAATAATTGTCACAGTGGATCTGTTTGCTCTGCGAGGTGGCCACGGCTGGAGCCGCTGGCAGGTCTTTGTGCTGGGATCACCCAGCAGCCGTTCAGCCCCTGAGAGCTGATGGAAAGCGGTGAGATACGTGCTAGGAAATGGGGGCCGCTGCCTGCAAAGGCATCAGGCTTCAGTGTGGAGTCAGGAGCACCAATACATGGTTTAATGGTCAAAGGCTGTGCTAGAAATTGTGGATTTCTAGTAAATCAAGGTAAACTCTCCTTGGAGTCTGTGGCACCCCCTGTTCCAAAGGCTTGTAGGACACCAGCGATTAAAGCTTCAATTACTCAGCTTTAACCACACGAGTGTAACTGAAGTGGCATCACCTTTGAGTGGGAATATTGGTGTGGCATGCCCTCTCTGTGGGGTACAGTGTGCTGCCAGAGGTCACTGGGGTGGAAAAGTCCTACCCCTGCCTGAAATAGGACGCATATTTTGTACAAAGCAGGGCCTGGACTCCTCTTTTGCAAAGGAGGTTTGGTCTGTGCTCAGGGAGCTGCAAAGCTTAATTAAGATCCTTAAAAGGACAAAAGGTGCTACATAAATTCAGGGGATTATTATAAATGTCACTGCGATTTACAGGCTCTGGCAAAACTCACAGGAGGAATAACAAGACCTTTCACTTCACAGTGCTTCCTAGCAGGGCTACTTACAGCTTCATGCTTCAACGTAGCAGCCACAAAATGTTGACATTTCTAATTAGATGTGCATAATAATCTCTTTATTCCCGAACTGAAAAGGCAGGGTGTGTCTTGAAACGTCAGTTCCTCCTCCCTGATGAGGATCCTTCTTATTGGGATTGCTCACGAAACCATCATTTGGCGAAATGTCTCGGGACCTGGTTCGAAGAGGTACCAGATCTTTGCAACTCCCCCAGGCAGCTGTGGGCCGGGCACTTAGTGAATAAAATCAAAGCCTCCGTGTGTTTTTAATCTGATTAGTTGATGATAATCCAGTGGTATCATGCAGCAAAAGCTGTCCAGCTTTATTAGGCAGTCTCTTGTTTTAGGGGAACTGTGCTTGGGGGAGGGCTCAGCTCCTGCGTTTCTGTTGAGGACTGGCAGAAATAGGTGATTTTTGGTGGTTTTAGTGCTTTGTGAGAGTAGGATTAATCGGGGGCTTGGCAGCTGGGGATCGGTGGGGTTTTGTCCTGTGGGTGCTATTAGCAACTCTGTGCAGCCCCTCTGCCAGGGGGGGCTGGTGGTGGCAAAGGGCTGACTGGGTCACCCAGGGCTTGGAGGTGGCAGATCGCTGCACGGGGCTGGTCCCAGAGCACCGGGTCGATCCCGGGCCAAGGCTGGGGGATCGCCCACCGGGGCCGGTCCTGAAGCACCGGGTTGGTCCCGGGCCGAGGCTCGGGGATCGCCCACCGGGGCTGGTCCTGAAGCGCTGGGTCGGTCCCGGTCCCGGTCCCGGGGAGAGGCTGGAGGACCTCCCACCAGGACCGGTCCTGGAGCACTGGATCGGTTCCTGGGCCGAGGCCTGGGGGATCGCTCACCGGGTCGGTCCCGGAGCACCGGGGCCAGTGCCGGGCCGAGGCTTGGGGGACCTCCCACCGGTGCCGGTCCGAGGCTAGGGGGTCGCCCGTCGGGGCCGGTCCCGGAGCCCGTCGGTCCCGCCCCCTGGAGCCGGTACCGGACCGCGTTCCGAGCGAGCCGCTGGGCCGGGAGCCGCGGGGCACCCCCGGTGCGGGGCGGGGCGGAGCGGTGCCGGTACGGCGGGCTGCCGCGGCCCTGCCCCTGCCCAAATCTGCCGGCGCATCACGGTGAGTGACAGCAGCCCCGGCCCTGCCCAGCCCGCACAACCCGCCGGGCTTTTCCAATCAGGCCGGGCCGGGGAGGGATTTCCTGCCGGGACGGGGCCAGCCCGAGCGGGACTTTGCCGAGCGCCGCGCCGCCCTGCGAGCCGGGCAGCCGGGACCGCGCCGCTCGCTCGGGCCGGCACCGGGACCGGCACCGGGACCGCTCCGCACGGCTCGGCGGGTTGCGGCTTGGCTCGGCGCGGTACTTCGCGGCGCGGCTGGGTCCGGCGCGGTGCGGCTGGGCTCGCCCCGGTGCGGTGCGGCTGGGAGCGCCGCCAGGTGAGTGGGGCCGCCGGCTTGCGGAGCCCGCCCGCCCCGGCTGGAGCAGCCGAGCGAATCGTCTCCGTTGGGCTTCGCCCCCCTCCCGCGAACCCTCCCCGAAGGAGGGAACGGCCCAGCCCGGTGCCGGGGGTCGCAGGGCAGGGGGGGGATGGAGGTGCGACCGGTGCCCCCACCGCCGGCTGCCCGGGGGCTCCCGGGGGGGGGGCGAGCGTCCCCCGCCCGCCCCTCGGGACCCAGCCGGGTGCCTGCTGCTCCCTCACATCTTTCCTTCTCAACTTACGTAATTGGTTTGTTTTTGTTTTTGTTTTGGTTTGGTTTGTTTTTTCCCTCCTCTCCCTCCTTTTTCCCGGCGCCGCTGTTGGCTGCGGGAATGTTTGGGATACTTTGGTTCTCCAGGTGGATTCCTGGGCTGGAGGCTCAGCTCTGCTCGGGTGGGAGGGATGTTTGCTGTTGCTTTTCCAGCTTTGTGCTTTCTTGAATTTTACCTTCGCTGCTGCTCCTCTCTCGAGGGGTAGAAGAGGTGGAGATCGGTATTTGGAGCTCTCCCTACTCCTGAGTTACTCGCTGAGCCTGGCGTGCTCCGGGAGAGGCAGCAGCACGGGGCTGTGTGCTGAGCGAGGCCGCGCAGATTTTTTTTTTACTACACGAGTAAATAGGCTCCGTGCCCACGCACTCGCTTTTTGCCAGCGCTTTTGAAGAGCAGCGCAAAGTTGGATGCAGTGCGCAGGGTTGAGCGAAATAGGTTGGAAGACGGTGCAACAGGAGGTTTCTGGAGGGGTTTTGTTTGTGGTGAGAGCTTAGGCTGAGTCAAGTGGCTGAAACTTGTTTGTAACGTAGATAAGCTGGTGCAGGTGCCCCAGGAGCAGGGAGGTGACAGCTGAGTTCGGTGGGTGTTGGTCTCAGTGCCTGGTACTGAGCCCCCCTCCCCCCTATCCCCAGTGGTGAGGAGCTCGTCTGCTGCAGGAATTGTGGGCTCCGGAGCAGTGATGGGGGAAGGACTCCCCCGTCTGGGGTGGGAATCTCAGCATCCCCTTGTCCCAGAATCTGAGCCAGCGCTGCACCATTGCCTCTCCGGCTGCCCCGAATCCTGCAGTGCCCTGGCGAGGGCTGGAGCACAGGGAGCCCATGGGGGGTCCGTGCTGGTGGACAGCTGCAGTTTCCAGCTTTACTGTGGGTGGGCTGAGCGCTGCTGTGCCGTGGGCCGCCCCTTCTGGGTTTGTGTGTGTGTTTCCCCCCCGCCCCCAGCCGACAGGACCTCTTACTGCTGTTGCCTTCTCTCCCCTGTGGTTTTCATCCTCGAAACAGTGACCTCGATCACTCGGAGGAAGCGACACCCGCTATTATATAAACGGCTGAGGGAGAGCGCTCTGGCAAGGGAGACAGCGTGGCTGGGGGAGATTCTGGTCTGGCCTGGATTGGCACAGGGGGAGAATTGTGGGGTGATGTGGTGACGGCCTTGCAGCTGGTATGGCGCGTGCTCCCTACCCTCCTGCACACGCTCCTCCCCAGGCGTTGGAGCAGCCTGCCAGATGCGTGGCCCTGAACCAGGAGGGATTTTCTCACCACCCAGTTTGGGCCGCCCGGGTGCAGCAGGAGACCACAGGCTGGGAGGTGTGAGCTGCTTGCCATGGGACCCTGTGCCCTCTCTGGGGTACCCTAGCTGGTCAGGTCATGGGCTTGATGCCGTTCTCCTGAGCATGGTTGTGCTGCTCAATTACACCCAGCTCCTCACTTAGGGCAGAGAGAGCTCATGTACTGGTTAAGGAGTGTCTTGGGCCCCACGGCACTGAGCTTCAACGGGTAATTCGGAGGGCAAGGGTTTATCTCTGTGTGGGAGGGTGCTGGGCAGGCTGACCCACTCCCACCGGCTGCAGAGGACTTTGGCTAAACCTCCCCAGCTCCATCCCTTCGGTTCCACTGGGAAAGGAGAGGGGGAGATGCCCTGGTGCCCCAAGCCCCATGTGCTGCCTATGCAAGGGGGTGGTGTGTGTATTAGCCCCAGGGGGATGGGAAAGGAGCTGTGCCCTCATCCCCCTCCTCGTCGTCCCCCCCCCCCCCCCCGACAGCACCCTCAGGAGGTCTCAACAGGTTCTTCCCTCTCAGTTTAACACAAGGATGAGCCAAGTCCCACCAGGACTAAATATAGGCAAAGTATTTGTTCTTCGGCACAGATACAAAAGCTGTCACGATGGAGCTGGGAGGTAAATGGCCTTTGAGGGCTGACTCTGCTCTTCTCCTCTGCAGGTCCTGGGCTGCCGTGCTGGGGCTTGGCCGTGCGGAGGGCTCCCCAGCGTGGCTGCTGCGCTGTCGCCAAGAGGACTGCTGAAACGAAGGGGCTAATGAGCACCAGAGAGGGAGGATCTATAACTTCCAGATGGCAACGAGCCTGTAATCCCTTTGGGAAGAATTAGGGACTCATCGGCGCAGCAGAGCCTGGCGAGGGGAGCGAAGCATAACACCTCCAGCTCCAGGAGAGCTGCAAGAGGCTGAGGGCATCCTCATGTTGACTGCAATGGCCACCCTGGCCTGAGCTGCCTGGATGTCTCTTGCGAAGCCCTGGGGCTGCTGGGAGCCTGTCCCTGAGCACTGAACTATTTCTCATTTTAACTGATCGCATGTTCTCCAACCAAACCCCATCCGGGTCCTGCTTCTTCCAACACAGAAAAAGACTTTTGCCCTTAACAGAAAGGCTTCTTCCTTCTGGTTTTTATGTCCCTGGGATTCTAAAGCATCGTTCTTGCTGGATTTCATCTCCCATCAAAGTGTGTTTTGAGGAATTACGGGCTTATTCCCATGGCTTTATAAACCGCTGGGATCTGAGGGTCTCTGCCTTCCACGCCACTGCTGCTCCTACCTGTCTGCGATGGGGCGAGAGCAGGAGCTGATCCAGGCCGTGAAGAACGGGGACGTACCTGGTGTGCAGAAACTGGTGGCCAAGATCAAGGCATCCAAGAGCAGTGAGTACCCAGGTGCAGAGCTGTGGGCTCCCTCTCCCCAGCAGGGCGCTACTGCTTGTCCCGGGGTGTGAGTCCTGGCAGCAGGCTCAGTGCTGTCCAAGCCGGGGTGCAAGTGCTGACTCTGAACCCTGGCGCGTGAGTTACGCCAGGGCTGGAGGTGGGAGCACAAGCACAGCCCGTGCAGATGAATGACCGGGCTGTAAGTGATCCTCCTGGCAGGGCTGGGGTTCCCCTTGGGCTCTGGGCCAGAGGCCCTGAAGTGTGGGCTACTGAGCGGGGATGGGCAGAGGGAAGCAAAGCCACTTAGTGGGGGATGCTGCTACAAAAGGTCTTTAGCAATTGCCGCTTACTCCCGGCCGTATTTATCTTGTGAAAAATTATCATCCCAGCCAGTCGACTGGAACCAATCGTCAGACCCTGAATTTCAGTCTGGTAATGTTTAACCCTTCAGCAGGGCTGTTTTCTTGCATGTGCTCTTGGAAGGGTCAGCAGCAAGCATGGCTTAGAGCGAATGTCAGGCTTGTGGCAGTCCCCAAGGGCACCGGGGTCCCGCAGGTACTGCATGGCGTCTGGAGGAGATGGGGAGGGCATAAAGGTGGAGGAGAAGATCGTGACCAGTGCCACGTGCCCTTTTAGAGAGCTGAGCTCCTGGGTGCTTCTTGAGACCTGCGGAGGGAAGGAAACTGTGAAAAGTAAATAAAAGGGCTTTCAGTATGGTGCGTGACCAGGGGAAGGTGCCCCTGCCCAGGCTACAGGAGCTGCTCTGGGCTGGGGGTGTGGGACCGCCTGCCAGGGTGGCTCATCATGGGGGGGTCTCGTGGGTGTGTGCAGGAAAGCTGGAAGGGCAAAAAACTGTCCTGGAGAGAGGGAGGAGAAGCAGCTTTAAGGCTTCTTAGGAGTGGCTCAGGACAGAGAGGCTGGTGCTGAGAAACGTGAGTTAGGCTGAGGATTGCAAACGTGAGAAGGGGATCAGCTCCCCTGGGTCAGCTACTGGAAGGCTTTGATTGGGACCAAGACTTCACAAATCCCAACTGCTGGGCCTGTAGGAGTGCTGCCTCCTCCCCAGAACAGGGGGTCCCTGGTGCCCCCTCCTTGGGCGAAGGGACTGAGTGTCACTGCTTCTGGTTGCAGTTCAGGGACGGCGCCTGTATGGGGTCCCTGAGCTGGAGCGAGGGAGGTTTGCCTGCGCAGGTGGGTTGAAGGACACCTCCAAGGCAATAAGTAATGTCAGGATGTGAGCATCCTGCATCTTGCTGGTGACGCAGCCCTGTTCCCCCAAGCTGGTGCCCCATGGCTGTGCGGTGTGGGCAGGCTGGGGTGCCTGTGGCTCTATTCCTCCTGTGTACCCGGAGGGGGGGAAGTTACACTTGTTTCCTCCAGTAACTCTCTCCCAGTTAAACCCTGTCTGTGTTTTCTCTCTGGCGTCTTCCCCTCCCTCCAGCTGTGGGGCACCCACGTGAACGTGTGTGTTTAACTCCCCTGCTGCGGCGGAGTCAGCAGCTCCCTCTGCTTATTTTAATTTTATTTTTTCGTAAAGTCAGAGGGGAAAACGCCTGGACCCCTGCAAGCCACCACTGCAAGCCCTCGGTGGAGCTCCCGTGCTGGCCATGCTGTGGGGGCTTGCTTGGTCCCAGGGGCTCATTCCTGGCACGGAGGGCATCGCCGCTCCCTGTCCCTTATGATTCCCTCTCCCTCCTTTCACCGATGCCATATGAGCTAAGTATTTGCTGCATTTGCCGCTCATTAAAGCTCCTTTTCCATATGATAGGCTGAGATGCTGAATTTTTTCTTTTTTTTGTTTAAATCCCTCTAAGAGTCCTTCTGCTGTCTCAGTGGATTGGGAGCTCGGTTGTTGTGATCAGCCCTCTGGGGCTTCCTGTGCCTAAAAAAGTCACCACACGTAAGCAAAAATCAAGCGCCAGTCCCAGCAGCAGGAACTTCAGGGACATGTTGTTTAATATTCACCATGTGCAGCCCTCCTCCCTGCGCGAGCGCTGCCTTACAAGTGGGTCACAGCACCTATTATTATAAGGCGATGGGACGGGCAGAGAGAAAGTTTTGGGGCAGGAGCAGGAGGGGAAGGGCAGGTGAGGGCGGGTGTCCTGCCTGCAGGAAGGGGACATAGGGACAATGCTGTGGTCACTTCTGCAGCCAGGGAGGGGGTCTCCTCTGGGACAACCAGGCTGCTCCTGCTGAGGCGGCTGTGCTTTGCTGAGGTTCCCCGGCGCAGCAATAGAAACGTCCTGCTTTTTTAATTTCCTTCTCCCTCTCTCCTCCCCTCTGCGTCGGAGCGCTGCAGAGTTTAATTGAAATTGTTAAACGACCCGTCACGGCTTTGGCCTTTCTCCCTGGCGATCAATCACGTCTCCGGGCTGGCCGCGCTCACCAACAATGCGCCAGTTGGCCGGGCCAGGGCGGCTGCTGCAGCACCGAGGGGCTGGGGCTCCCAGGGGAGGTGAGAGGCAGAGCCCCCTCAGGGCTCTCTTCCCTGGGAAGTGGTGATGGCTCCTGGAACTGGCCAGTGCCTGGCAAGGTTTGGGTGTCCCCATCCCTGGACGTGCAGGGCTAAGGGGATGGGGGGATGCTGGGGTGTTGCTGGGGGTGTGTGGTGCCCTCGCGATAGTCAGGGACTGGAGGAGCAGTGGAAGGTGATGGGAGCTGGACTTACTGTTTGCCTTCCTCAAGGGAGTGGTGGAGGTTTTTGTTTAAACGTGCATGAAGTGCAAAGAAAGGGCAGCAGCTGAGCAAACTGGTGTTAAACTCTCAAGGACAGCAAGTAAAGCCCTACCAGGGTTCAGCCGCTGCCTCAGGGAGGTTCGGCCAGCTTCAGCCAGCCACTTGCCCCATTTCACCAGCGACTTACCTCATTTCACCAGCTATGCTGGGGCTTTCCAGACCTTGGATACATCAAGGACAGGAGCAGGCGCCTGAGACACGGCTGTGTCTGGGCTGTGACCTAGCAAGTTGTTAAACGCTAGTGAAGCTTGCAGGGGGTCTTGGCTTTACCCCCATGCCTGGGTTGGTGCCCTTCGTTGCTGTGTCCCAGCAGCACAAAGCACAGCAAGGTTTTCCCAAAAGTAGTGCCGGCCCTCAGATGCTGCTGTCACCCGTCCAGCTGGGCAGGAGAGGGACGATGCTGTTCCACGTGCTGCGAGACTGCAGCAGGCAGATGTGGGATAATTCGCTCCCTCCCTCTCGCTTAAATTTCCTCCTAATCCCTAGTAGCTATATCAGCTTAAGCCCCGAAGCGTGAGGTTTAATATCTCTCCTGCGATTTGATAGCCTTTGCCACTAGTGCTCTGTGTTGCTGTCCTCTGCAGAAACATTTGCCCTCCCTTCATGTCCTGCCATGCTTTTCTTTCTCTCAGCAGCAGTGGGTCTGTAGTTGTTTGAGGAAGAAGTTGCTCCTTTCTGCAGTTTGGTGGTTGTTTTGCAATGACGTTGGATGTGCCTTTGTGCCAGCTGGCAAGCTCAGCGTGCTGTCCCCTGTCACCGAGGAGGACCATCCTCCTCTTCACTGCTGCTCCTGAGGGAGATTTGTCCCAAGCCTTGTGTGCTCTGGCTGCTCTGTGCGGTCTGGCTGCAGGGAAAAGCAAGGACTACCCTCGAGCAGGTTCCCTATCATTTCAGGCTCTGTTACACCTGATGGCTTTCCCTGCTGGCAGTGGTGCAGAGATGTCTGGGCACCCTGCCCACTCCGGTCCTGCCCTGGGTGGTGCAGGCAGCTGGACCCAGCTCTGCCACCAAGCTCAAGTGTGGCCATGTCCCTTGAAGCCCAAGTTTCGAGGACAAGTTCCCAAGCATCCTCGGCCGTGTCCTTCCCTCCTCTCCCCGCGTGCTGTAGGTCTGACGGGCTGGACCGGCTCCGCAGGCGCATGCTGGCTTGGAAATGCTGTGGGCACACCTGCGGAGAGACGCTGAGAAACTCTGCCGAAACGGGCAAAACTCCCTCTTCCGCCGAGGCTGAGCCAGGAGCAGGGCGAGGCGCTGTGCCCAGGGGAGCCCGGCTGGCGGCGGCTCTGTGCCGGGGACCCCACCACCCTGTAGCCTGCCAAAACCTGCTTTTGAACCAGGCCACGGTGGGTGGGTGGGTGGGTGGGAGGGAGGGGGGGGGGAGAAAAGAGGCTTCAAAGGCTCCAGCAAGTGTGGCGGCTGTGGGGATGGATGGTGGTGGGGCTGCAGCTGCACAGCATGAGTAGGGGGGTCTGTCCTTCCTTGCTTCCTTCCTTCTCCCGAGCCTCCCTAGGATGGGGGTCTCCTCCATTAGCCTTGTGTTTGCTTGGTGGGTTTTCCCAGCCACTTCCCGATTGTCCCAGCTGATGACGGGGTTTAGCCCCTCTTTTTCCACCTCTCTTCCTGGGAAGGAAAACCCCCACGTGGGCAGCGGTGGCGAAAGGAGTGAGTGGGCGGTTGCTTTTCAAAGCTGGCCTTGAACGGGTGTTGTGTTTGGAAAGGGGCCCGGCTGCTGCTGGTGCGCCTGGAGCTGGAGAGAGTGTCACCGCGCTGAGCGCAGGAGATAAGGCACAAGCAAACAGCATCACGCAGGGGGACAGAGGAGGCTGTGCTGTGTATTGCCTGGCACAGCAGGCACAGCCTCCTTGGGGCACCCAGCCCTGCAGCCCTCTGCACCCCAGCTCCTGTCCCCATCTCCCTTTGTCCCAGGTCTGTATTTCTGTCCCCAGCCTTTGAAAACCCATTGGCAGGGCAGCCTGTGGCAGCAGAAGCTGCCTTTTCCCTGCCTGGGTAAAAGAGAAGGGGGGGAAAAGGGCTAATTCTGGGAAAGGGGACAAGTGTGGGGTCTGTTGGGGTTTCTCTGGGCTGTGCTGACTTCCCCTGGGGACAGCCAGGCAGGGCTGGGGTCTCTCCGGGACTTTTTGCTCTCTCGGGGATGTACAGAAGTTCCTCATGGCTGGCAGCTGCCCCTGGTGTCGCAGGTGGGAGGCTGAGGTTTGGGGTAGGAGGCAGCTTTCCATCCTTCAGACACTTCCCGGGGACTCAGCTCCCCGTTCCCCAGGGCTGCAGAGGCCGTTTTGGCTGTCTGACCCAGAAACACAGGATGATTTGGATGACGACAGCTCTAAGGCAGACAGAGAGGGCAGCCCCGAGCCGTGGGACAGCGTGTGCCCGGCTGCCGGTGGCACACAGGTGCTGTAAGGGGGACGGTGCTCCCCAGGGCTGTGCCCAGGCACGGGAGGAGGGGATGCGGCAAGGACACCACTGGCACAGGCGTCCTCTCCTCGGGCTGGGGATGTGCTAGGGGCACGGGGCTGGTTGCAGGAGGGAGCTGGTGGATACCAGTGATGCCACCTTCTGGGTGGCAGCGACCTGTTGCAAAAGGGCAGTCGGCCCTGCAGGTTTGGGGATGCAGTGTGAATGCTGCTGGCACTCCCTGGCTTTGTCACGTGGGAGAGGAGCCGCTTTTAAGTGAAAACATAATTGTGCTCTTCCTCCTCCTCCTCCTCGTTCCCCCACAGGGCTGCTGGGTCTGAAGGTCTTGGCTGCAACCTAGAAAGAAATTGTAGCATTGTCCCTGTTTAGGACAAGCAGGTCCCCATGGACCACAACAGCGTCAGCAGCATCACTCCTGCCACCTCTCCATCACTATCCCAGTGGTGCAAGAAGGTTTCCCTGGAAAGGGGGGAGTGAATTATTGGATCCCAGTGGTGATCGACAGCATCCCCTGCAGAAGATGGTTTCCAGCAGTTGGGAGCACGCAGTAGCGCGCTCCCAGCTGGCTGGAAACCATCTTCTCCACAGCATCACCCCAGCAAGAGTTAAAAGAGGGGCTGGATGCTGTGCGTGTGTGTGTGCATGCACGCGCCTTGCTTTGTTTTTAAAAGCGCCTCGGCTGGCCTGGCCCCCCGCCAGACCCGGGGCCGCCGCTGGCAAAAACTCCGGCAAAGGAGTATGAAAGGGGCAGAAACTAAATAACAATAAACCACCTTTTTCTGGCTGCTCTAGCGAGTGAGGGAGTGGGGAGGAGCTGCAAGCACTCCAGCTCCCCCAAATCCCCCAGAGCACTCCAGCTTCCCCCAGAATTGTGCCTGGGATGGAGAGGGAGGGACCTGCTTGAATCTTGGAGCTGCAACATCACCTGGGCCTTGCCAAGGTGTCCTGCTGAGTCACAGACCTGTCTGGAGATGCCCGATCTGCTTGGAAATGGCTCTGCTGGGGTGATCTTCACACTCCTGGGGAAGGGCTGGACACCCTCGCCCATCCCTTGCTCCTGCGGGATGCCCAGGGCTGTGACATTCTGTGCCTGGGGTTAGGTGCGCAGGCACCTTGAGCAGTTTGCAGCCCCAGGGAGAAAGGCCAGAGCTGCAACTGAGCAGTTTTGATGGCGAGATAAGGGAGTAGGGAAAACCTTCGTGCACGGCAGGTATGCGGCTCCCGCAGCATCCTAGACCTGGTGCAACATGTCCAGCTGCTCTTCCGCCAAGCCCTGCCAGCGCTGGTGCCGCTCCCCCACCGGGACCCAGCCAAGGCTGCGCAGAGAGCACATGGCCCCAGCGCTGGTGCTATGCCTGACCCCCCACCCCCACCCTCCCCCAGGTGCCATCCTAGGAGCCAGCGCCCATATCATCTGAGCCCGGTGGGTGACTGTGCTGTGAGGGGTGAAAACTCCCGAGGTTTCGTAACACCGTCCTTGGCCACGGGCACGGCCGGTTGTGTAAGGCACCCTGTCTGCCTGTGCAGGGAGTCGGCGAGCATGGCACAGGCGTTGGGTGCCCAGCACGGAGGTGCCCCCAGCAGCGGGGCTGGTTCAGATGCTCCCACTCGCTTTGCAGGTGCCTCTTGCCCCCTTGGAGCATTGGTCCCCAGGGTCTGGCTGGCTCTCAGCCCTCACTACCCCCCTCAAGCAGCCCATCTTGAGGCATCGTCTTGTTTCTTTGCCAGGATGGGTGTGGGTAAGCCTGAAGGGGGGGTTCCAGCTGGAGCCGACTTGGGTGCAAACAGCAATAGGGAGACTGTGGATTGGGAACCCTATGGACCTTCTCCTGTGGGTCACCCCTCTCCCTGGGCAGGACACCCAGCTCACAGCCTCTGTGGCCCCTCAGGGACCTCCTCGAATGCGTCCGTGGCAAGGCTACGTGAGCACCACTTGCCTCAGTGGCCTCCAAAAGGGGCCAGAGTCCTCGCCGGTGGCTAATTGCTGCTGGCACAGGGGATGCGGGTACATGGCAAGCCTAGCCGGCGGTGTGGGGCCAGCACAGCCGCGGCAGTGGGGATTGCTTTGGGCTGCAGCCTGGGTTGCTCTGGTTGGCCTGAAGCACTTCTGGTTAGGTTTTGCTGGGCTGACGCAGGTGGGAAGGGCTGCATGAGCCCTCCTGGCTTCCCTGAATAAGCACCCACTAATCCTGCTGGGTTAAAAAGAAGGGAGACACTCCTCCTTGCAGGGGAAGAGGCTGCTGCACAGGCGGAGGAGCTGGCTCTGACCGTGCTCTGTCTCCAAACCCCAAGGGCTGCTCGAGCCTTGGAGGAGTCCTCAGCTTCCTCAACAGTGCTGGGGCACAAGCAGCTCCCTGTCTCAGAGCATCTGTCCCACTGGTTATATTTAGCAGCACGTACTGGGCTGCACACGGATGTCCTGGAGCTGTTTCTCCATTCCCTCCACCCCAAAGCTGGTGAGGACATGGTGAGGGTCCTGCTCTGAGCCCCCAGACTCATGGTTCTGCTTTGCCCCACTGCAGCCTGCTCTGAATGCCTGTGGCTCCACGGGGCTGAATTCACACCAGGTACTGGTGTTACCCATGAGTGTGGTCCTGGATAAAGGTCTCCTCCCAGGAGCAGTGCAGGTGGGTTCCTCTGCTCAGCCCCAGGTGGGGACAACCGGGGCAGTAGGACAGGGATGTGGCCATCAGCTCCCTGAGCCCACACGTGTGGCTGGCCATGTGCTTGCAAAGCTGGTACCTCATCGGCCAGGAAGGGACATGCAACTTCCAGGGCTGGGTCCCTTTCCCAGCAGGGTTGGCACAGCTTGGAAAACCATTTGCTGGCAGGGCCTGGGGATGAGGCAACCCGCCGTGATTCCCTGGTCAGGGTGGGGGGCACAAGGTGCCACAGGAGCAGTGGCACAGTGCAAGAAGGGATGTCTTTTCTTACGAAAAGGAGCTGAGGGAGGTGGGGAGACTCTTTTTGCCCCTGTATATCACATCTTTCTCCCCACCACCCCCCTGAGATGCTGCGAGGCAGCAAGCAGGGGTTTCTGCGCTCAGCTCCCACGTCCTGCCTCCGCCGCCAACTCGGGCTTGCCGGGGCCGTTCCTGACACGCACCCGCCGTGCTGGAAAGGCATAAACAGATCGGGTTGCCGGCAGGGGTCCAGGGAGCGGGCAGGCCTTGGCTTGTGTCCCACCACCGCTCGCTCGGGCTGGGGTGTGGGGGAGCAGCAAGGCAGGGGGATGAGATGGAGGGGCTGACCTGGTGGCAGGGTCCCTGTGGGGACCTGGGCACGGCCTTGATTTAACAAGGGACTGGGGTCTTCACCTCAGTTTACCTCTGGTGCTAAGGTGGGCCTGTTATTTAGGGGTTCAGAGGTGTTGACGTGCTGCACCCCAACCTCTTTCCCCATCCCTGCGTGGGAAGTTGGTGGCTGGAGCTCAGCCTGTGGATCCTCAGATCGAGCCTCCCCTTATCCATCGCAGTTGTATTCTGATGCTTTTGACCTTGCTGTAAATCAGCCCTTGTCCCTCCGCAGTACGTGGGGGGACAGGGCTGTGCTGTGTCGCCCTTGTCCCCAGCTGGTCCCTGAGCAGCTGCTGGCTGGCTCTGGTGTCTGGGCTGGGTGCTGGGAGGAACCCACTGCCCTCCTTGCCGGCCCCAGAGCAGCTGGGACAAGGGCAGGGGGGCAGGAACACAGTGCCTGGAATAACTCAGCAGCCACCAAGGCCCCACAGGGATGGCAAGATGGGTGTGGGGTCCTGGTGTGGTTCCTGCTTCCGCTACGGGGACAGGGAGATGCTTCTCCTGGGAGATACAGCGTCACTGGCTGCTAAGTGTATTTATTGGTGATCTCTGCTTCCACTTGGGGACGTGCAGGGTGATGCAGGGCATCGTGATGATAGAGCTGTTGCGTCCTTCTCCTGTCCCCTGCAGATGGGGTCCCACCACAGACCGGGGTCCTGGGGGAATTCTTTGCTGCCGCAGCTGGGTGAAAACATCCTGCTCCAGCCAAGGCCTAAGAAAAGTGCTACTGGCCAGCTGCTCAGCAAGATTTTGGTGATGGCTTCTCCTGCTTTGCGCCATTGCCCAGCCAGGCGGAAACCTGGGCGAGCAGCTGGAGAGTCTGACCTGGCTGGCAAAGAGCCCTCGCACTGGGCACAGGCAAAGCCGTGCTGCCCTCCCCAGCCTTGGCAGGGAAAGGAGAGAACAGCGGCGGGTTCATTTCTCTCAGCCTGCTTGTCCCAGGCTGGAGGGAGCTTGGCCTGTGCCCGCTGGGGACAGACTCGTCCCTCTCTGCTTCCAGCGCGGAGCAGCCGGGCAGTTCCCGCTTGCTTCGGGAAGTGACATTGCACAGGGGATGGGAACAGCGAGGAGAGACGGGTGCCTTCTGTGTCCTTGGGGAGGGGATTTGGAGAGGGATTCCTCCCATCGCTCATGGCTTGGGAGTGCCGAGCAGCTGCTACTGGGTGGATCCTCTTGCTCTTTCCCAATGCAGATGCCACAAATGGCTGCAGTGCCATGGCATCTGTGGGAGCAGTTGCCCATCCAGCAGCCCTTGGGACCAGCAGGAGCTGGAGGCCACGTTTTGGCTCTGTCCAGGAGGGAAGGAAACGATTTGCTCAAGCTGCTCGGATCTGGGCTGCAGTTCAGATGGAGCTGGATAGCCCGTGCATCGTTTGCTGGAAGGCAGCTGTAGGAAGCAGAGAGCCTCTCTTTTCAGTTTGGCAATAGGAGGTAAAGGCAGCAGGCCCCCAGGAGTGGAAATCTTTGATTCATAGTGAGAAAAATCCAGTCCCCAAGCAGCGTCTGCCCCATCCCTGCACAGGTTGGGCTGTGCATCCTGGGGGACCCCACCGGCACATCCCTGAGCAGGGCTGGCGGCAGCACCGGCTCGCAGGGTCAGAGTTGAGGAAAGGCATCCGCAAGGTATTTTTAACTGCATGTGACTCCAAACTCCGGCTGCACAGCCGCCAGCAGCAGTCTGAGGTTAGTCCTCGGCTGCTGACAGTTCATTGCCCATAGGCTGGGGGGGGCTTTGGGGAAAATTCAGTTCCCATCCACCAAGGCCTCGGGAAGGAGTGACGGCACTTGAACCATTGACCTTTTGGGTGACCTCGAGCAAACAGCTTCACCTCCCGGTGCCTCCCCTCCCATCCTGTGTGTGCCTTGCCTAAATTAGAGCAGCCAGGGTGGGGACAGCCACTCCGTCTGCCCCAGCATCGCCTTCTCTAGGTGCATGGCAGCTTCCCCAGGGCCAAAAGGGGAGGGAGGATGTTGCAGGATTTCCAGCTGCCGCACCACTGTGTGCTTTGAGTACTGGCTCTACCGGCTGGAGCGCCTCTCGGGTGCCGGGCGCTAGGCTGGCACTGATGGGGACCGAGTGCCGTGGCAGCCTGGTCCTCAAACCTCAGCCTTGCCCCACTGCCCCAGGAGCTGCATGATTTGCTGCAACCATCCAAGTGACAGCGGAGGGCTGGATCCTTGTTGCACTCGCTTGAGCTCACAGAGTTTTGCTGGCTGCTCTTGACTGCTCTAATTTTTATCTGTGGCTCATTGTTAGAACCATAAAATAAATAGCTACGTGCTCCTCTTGAGCGTCAAAACCCTCCAGGTGTAGGAGGGTTGCTGCGTCCCTGCTCGCCCTCTGTAATTAACTGTTGCTCAGCAAATCCACACTTACTGACCTGCCCTAATCTTACCATGCAAGGCAAGCCCTTTGGCTGCTGGCTCCTGCCACTTGCCTCTCGTGCTCCCCATGAGCCCATATCATGTTCACAGCCCTGGGCATGCAATGGGAGATGGTACCCTGGGAAGCAGCATCCCCCCACAGAGCTGCCGAGGTTGTTTTCCTCGCTGGCAGCTTCCTCTGTGCCCACGTTTCATGCTGCTCTCACCGTCCCCCCTCATCCTGCTTCCCCTCTTTCTTCCTCCCATTGACTGCCGGTTGGATTATTTTTCCCCAGATGCTGCAGTCTGCAATTTTCCCAGGTTGAATCTGCCTGGGTTTGTTCTTCTAATCTCTCTTAAGTCCCTTTTGTGTTATTTCTGCCCTCGTCGATCTGTTGCGCATCCTCCACAGATTACATTAATGCACTGTTTGCTTGGTATTGCATTAGTGAGAACACTGAGCATGCCTGTAGGTGCAGCCCCTTTGCCTGGGTGCCTGGGGTCACCAGAGCCCTGCAGTCCCTTCCCCAGCTCCCAGGGGAACCAGTTGGAACCAGTATGGAACTGGTTGAACGGGAGCTAAGGTGCGTTGTTAATGCTGGGCCAGATGCTCTGCTGGTCCTTGTGTCCTGCAGCCTTTGGGTGGCTCTTGGCCCTGTGGCGTGCCCAGGGATGCACCGCGGGCACAGGCAGAGCTCGTGCTTGGCCGCCAGCCCTTGCTGCTATCGCCCCATCTCTTCCCGCTCGGGAGGCGTCCTGTCCTTTCGGAAGGATGGGGGAAATGGAAAAGGCTCCACCTCTTCCCTGGGCAAATACAGCTCCTCTGAGTTCATATCCTGGAGAATGGAATAGTCAGGTCCCAGCAGGGACGGTGACTTCACCTCCCGGTAACGCGTTTCCCTGGCCAGCTGGGAAAGGAGCCCTTGTATCTCTGAAGGAGCCGCCCGGCTTCCCCCACCCGAAGCCTTTCCCAGCTGTTTCCATCCTGGCTGGGGCTGGGGGATGCAATTTCAGCTCCATGAGGAAGGGCTGTTACTGCTCCCCCTTGCCAGGGGAGCCGGGCTGGGTCACGTCACTTTGGGGTAGGCAGCTGATGCGAACCCACAAATTATTGTGGGGAAGGGGAGCGAGTGCTGTTCATCCCCCCATACAGCTCAGATCTTTCTGGGGGCCTGAAACTCAAAGCAGGAGCATGTGTTTGGCTTTTGCAAGGGGTGAGTCCAGCCCCAAAGGACTCCTGTGATGCTGTTTCCCCGCCTTGGCATTTGCCCCTTCCATCCTTGCTGCAGCCATCAAACCTCAGGGGTGAGGGACAAGAGCAGCACCTTCTTCCCAGCTGCGTGGATGGGGATGGGATTTCCGACTCTGCTTTTCCTTTCATTGTTCTGGGAGCCTTCACTTTGAACAAGCTGCCTGTTTTTTCCTGCTTTGTTGCGGGGGGGAAGCAGTAGGGGGAAACTGGGGGTCTGGCCAGGGGTCCTGGGGCAGCTGGGCTGGGGCTGAGCGACTGATGTCTGTGCTGCGCAGGGATGCTGCCCCTGCACCCTCCCACTGCTAGCCTCTAAAAAACGTAATTGTTGGATTTCCCTGTGAAAAAGGTTCCCAGCCTTTCCAAAGAAGGAAAAAAGCTCCCAGTTGACTCCATGGTCCTGCTACCGTGTCCCCTAACCCTCCCCTTCACCTATTGTGGGTCCCCAGCCCAGCCCAGGGAGGAATGCTGCTTCCTTGGATCTCTCAAAGTCCTCTGCCTTCGCCATCACCTGCCTTTACCATCATCCACCATCATATCTAAGCACAGGACAGGACAAGAGAGCTTAGAGAAGGAGAAAGCAGAGATGAGGAGGGAGGCAGAACTGCCAGAGGACACTCAGACATGCCGCCAGCAGAGACAGCTTGGCGGCAGGAACAACTTGGGCTCTGTGTGGCTGTAAGATTTGGGGCTCAAGCCAGGGGTAAATGGTGGAGGCTGTCGAGATTGGAGACAAGCAGCCAAGTTGGTGTGGAGATGCTCCAAGTGCGGGGATGCTCCCAGCAGGTTGTTGCATCTGCTGGGGTTATTCCAGCTGGACCCAAGCTGCCCAAACCAGGATCAGGGCTTGGGTGCGACAGCCATTGCGCAGCCTGAGCAGCATCGAAGCGGGCAGGGCCCTGGCCAGGTCCAATGTGTCTCACGCCTGGCTTTGGTAGGTTTCTCAAGGGATGAAGACACCAGTTATTCTCAAGGAGTTGCCAGATGCTGTTGTAGGGAAAGATACGGGGCTCCCTGCCGTGTCATGCTCTCCCATCGCTGCTGTTTGCCTTGTGTTGATGGGAATCTGCCTCCCTGATTGCAGCCTACCCATCCCTGCCAGTTAACCCAGTGGCTGTGCCCCAGTTGGACCCACCCCACAGCGCCTGGCTTGGTGGAGGACCTGTTTGTCAGCCTTGGTGGGAAGCCCATTCACAGGGATGCTGCGAGGCCTCAAACCCTGGTGCGGGCCATTAGTGGGGAGGAAAGCACCCGTGGCGTCTGGGCCCCGGTGGCGTTTGGGCATAGGGACGAGTGCTCAGCCGGGTTTCCCAGATGGCAGCATCCTGGCAGCCAAATTCACCCACCATAACAACAAGGGAAAGAGGGAGGCCCTGCCTGCCCAGGGAGCTGGGCTCGGCGTCTGGGGGGCGAGCTGGTGGCTATGGCAGGCAGCTGGGGTCAGGAGACCTTGGCTCTCGCCCAGCCTCTGTCCCAAGCTTGCTGGGCAACTTTGGTTGAGTTTCTTAACGTCTCGGTGGCCGAGCTCCTTCCCTATCAAAGTGGGAGAATCTCTTCTGAACCTATTGAGAACCTGAAGCAGCCGGTTTGCCGGGAGGAGCCGGGTGTGGGTGGCCGCAGCGGACGTGCCTGTGGATGGAGGGATGACAGGGAAGGAAGATTCCTGCAGAAGGCGGATGGACGTCACCTCTTTGGGTCTTGAGTTTGGGCGAGACATCAAGTCTCTCCTGAGCTCTGGCATAACCCCACTGTGTGCCAAGGCAGGGCCATCCCAGGCCGTCGGTGTGGGTCGAGGCCAGGCAGGGCAGGTCGGGTGAAGCTGCCACCTCCACCTGCAGCCCCAGGAGGCTGCCACTACCATTGGAGATGGCTGGTGCTTTGGGAGATCACAGCTGATTAGCTCCTCCAGCTGGTTTATTGGCTTAGTGATGACATTCCCCAGGTGGATTTTATTTTCCCAGGTGCATATGTACATATATTTGGTGTGTCCAGAGCACAAAGTCCTTCTCCCACCACCTGCAGCAGCAGGATGGTGTTCCTGCAGTGCCAGGCAGAGCATCCCTGCATGTGGGGTACTCGTGGCCGGCAGTGCAGGGACGCTTGTGGCTGGATGTTCAGGGATGTGTGTGGTGCAGGGATGCTCATGATAGAGCGATGCTGAGACGTGCAGTGCAGGGAGGCTCATGGCATGGGGATACTTGCAGCCAGCAGTGTGGGGATGTGATTTCCTAGGGCAAGGGGAAGGTATGAGGGTCTGTGACACCGGACCAGCAGAAAAATGTATTTTTTTAAGGTGTCTCTGGCAAGGATGTGGGTCTGCAGTTATAGATCTGTCTGTCCTGCACAGAGATGAAGGCTGGCGGTGGAGGAGCTTTAGTGTGGCTGTGCTGGGTGGACAAAACTGGGGGGTCACAGCAAAAGCACTGCTTTCTGGAGCCTGACTTCCCATGTGAGAGCCAGGGCAGGAGTCTCCAAGGGGCACTTTGGGGGGAACATGGGATATTTGGACATTTCCTTCCCCAGCAAACCCAGGCAAGCATGTGCCACTCCTTCCCAGCCAGCAGTGAGCGGTTCAGCACTTTGGAGGGATCGTGTCCATCTCCAAGACGTCAAGGCAAAGCCTCAGGGTGTCCCCTCAGGGACAAGGTCTCCGGTGAAGGGCACGCAGGGTGCCCGGGGTGCTGGCACAGGGGGTGCTGGCTGTGCCGGGCAAGGGCACGCCTGGCTCCACGTAGCCGGCACAGCCGGCGCCAGGCAAGCGCCCTGGGGGGGTAAATACAGATTTGTGCTGGGCTGGCTGCCAGTGGTGCGGGTGAGGCACCCGCCCTGGCCATCTGCTCCCCAGGTGCCCCCCACACCCCACGGGGAGCTCAGCCCAGCCTGGCATCCCTGCCATCGGGGTGCATCCCAGCCCTGCGGGGAAACTGAGGCACAGGGTGCAGCATGACAGAGGGGGCTGATGCATCGGGGGAGCTGGTTGGAAACACCACGCTGGGCTGTGCCATCCTGGCCCCCCGCCAGCAAGGATCCGAAAGGCTGAGGGCCCGTGCTTTCCCCTTGGCTGGGGCCGGAGCCAGAGCGTGCTGCGGACAAGGGTCTCAGCCCCATGTGACGAGCGAGCGGCCGAGCGGCCGAGCTGCCTTTGCCATGGCCGGTGTCCGGCGGAGCAAGCAGGCCCTACATTTGTAAGCAATTTGCCGGAGCGTTCCAGAGGTGCTTCCTGCCTGCCGCTTGGCAGCCAGG
The DNA here is from genome assembly GCF_023634085.1 of Falco cherrug. Lineage (NCBI taxonomy): Eukaryota > Metazoa > Chordata > Aves > Falconiformes > Falconidae > Falco > Falco cherrug. The sequence continues at coordinate 119,996,321 of NC_073697.1, forward strand.
CGCTGCACAGAAGCTCTCTGGCTCCCTCGAGGCCTCGCTCAGCCCCAGCCCCGCTGCCGAGCCTCATCCTGCCCGGGCAGGCGCAGGCAAATGCGCTGGAGAGGGGGGACGGGGCAAGGTTGGGTCCGGGTGGACCCCTTGGAGGGGTTGTGTTGGGGAGTGGGGCTGAGCAGGGGGAACCCGCAGCTGGAGTTAACCCTTGGAGTGCACCAAGCTGGGTTTTCCCCTGGAAATATCTCCTTCAGGGCTTATGTTTCGGTGCTGGGTCCATATTTTTCTGGGTTCATCTTCCCAGGATGTGAGTGTGCTCCTGGCAGGGAGCAGGGGGTGTGGATCAGGCCCACGGGTGGTCCCATGCAAACCCAAAGGAGGTGATGATGTGGCTGAGAAGGGTCTGGCCACCCCAGCCCAGTGTTGCGGCTGGATTAGCCCTGATCCCACAGCCCTCTCCCAGGCCAGCTCTGCAGTCTCCTGACCAGAGCCACATCTCCAAACCAGCCGGTCTGGGAGGGCTGTGGGATTGGAAATGGCTTGGCCTGGCCCCTGCAAAGCCCCAGAACATCTGGGTGGGAAAGACAGGGGAGCCTGAAGTTGCTAGGGCACTGACGGAGAGAAGGAGCTGAAGAAATGGGGAGGAAAGCAGGGGAATCAGTCAAAAGGAGCATATGGATGGAACGAGGAAGAGGGATGCAGGGAAGCATCCCATCATCTGCCTTCCTGTCACTGCATCCTCAGGACCATGACAGGGGTTGGTGGCACCCCCTTGGCAGCCCTTGTGCTGCTCCACTGTTTCACCCCATCCCAGTGCTGGCTCCCCACTGAGGCAGGGCTGCCTTTGGGGTTGCTTTTCTGGCCTCGAGTGCTGTACGGTGCAGGTGTGCAGCAGGATGGTGCTGGCAAAGGGGTCCCAGCTGCCTGGGTGTGCTCTGTTTTCCACTCCTCTTGGCTCATGCCTTTGTGCTCGCCACGCCAGGATGCCCGGCCCCTTTTCTAGCCACGCTTCACCTTCCAGCCTGGCTGCAAACTCTCCAGCTCTCTCGGCAGTGATTTACCCGGCTACAAACCAGGGATGAACTCTTTCCCTTCCTGCCTAAACTTTCGGGAAGATCCCCAAAGGGGATACTGCTCCTGGCTCCGCTTTTTGGGACCTGCTGTTTTCCCAGCCACCCACACCATGTCCGTGTGGTCCTGCCCCATCTCCTGACCTTGTTGGGCTGCCAGAGCAGGGAACTAATTTGAGGAATGTTGCTCAGGGAGAGGAGCAAAGGCATGGGCATTTTGCTGTGCAGATGCTGACAGCTGCCTCCTGGGGCCAGGGAGCGGGCAGGGACACCTGCTGTATCCCAGACCTGCTTACTGGATCCCACTGGCCAGCCCTGTCCCCTTGTAGGAGGGAGTCAGGGGTGGGATTCTGGGGTGAGCTCTCCCTGTCCAAATAGTGGGCATTGCTCAACTCCCAAGACCAGCCCCTGGGGACTGTGGGATGTATCTGCCTATTTTGGATGAGATGCTCAGTGGACATCTCCGTCCAGCCTGTCTCTTCCCAGCATCACCTTCCTGGCTGACACGGTTCAGGCTCTGGTCCTCCTACTGTGGTAAGGACCCTTCCTCCTCCTTCCTACCTTTTCTCAGCAGCAAACACCTGCGGCAATTTTCAGCTGCAGCCGATGGGAGCAAACCCACACTGGCCTTCGGTTCCCACCACAAAGAGCATCCTTTAAAAATACCTATTTATAAACCGTAATTAAAAGGCAGGGGGCTGGGGGATCAGGGAGCAAGAGGTGATGGCTTCATGGGCATTGCCTACGACTTAGTGGAACCCTTTGTTTACTTTTAATTTTATCTTGATTGTGTCTTTTGGAAATCCCCCAGCAGTGAACGCTTCCCAGCCCTTCCTGCTCCCTGCTTGCAGGACCCATCCCAAGACTTTTCGGGGGGCAGGATGAGGCCTTTGCCCACCATAGCTGACCCTGTTCCTGGCTCTGCCATACGCCCAAGTGCGATCCTGAGAGTGGCACCGCAGGGCTCAGTGGTTATGGTCACTCTGTGACTCGGATCAGAAGCGGCCAGTTTACAAGTGAAATGTTTGGGGTTTTTTTTCTGGCTGCTGTGGCAGAGTGAAGTGGTTTGTCCTTGATGGAGACTCTGGATCCTGGGTTCTCAGGCAATATGGGGCTGGGGGGGGGGGGAAAGTGGGAGCTCTGAGGGATGGCTTTGGGAGCCAGTTCCTTCAGGAAGGGCTTCTGGGTTGGCAGAGCTGCTTGGTACTGCTCTGAGGAGGAGCAGCTCCTGGAAGAGGTAATTAGGGCGATCCCCTCAGCTGCAGCAAGGAGTCACGAGTCCTTCACCAGCAGCCACTCCAAGCCCATTTTGTGTTAATTACGCTGTTTACAAAACACTGTAAATTGCAGTAGTGAACACACCATTCCTTGGTTTCCTTTAATTATCCATTTGCATGATGAATGAGCCGCCCCCCTCTTCAGCTCTCGGGCAGAGGGACCATGCAGCAGAGCATGGCTTTGGGTGGGATCTGCCGTGTGAGGTGGGCAGGGACCCTGAGAGAGGAGGAAGAGAGGGGTATGAAGGAGGAGAGGGAGCTGCGGCCCCGGAGATCTGCCTGGCTGTGAGGGTGGGGGCTTCTTCCCCAGGACCCCCCTGCCATGTTTCAGTGGGGTTTGAGCAGCTCTTTCACCCTGGACTGGAAGCCTGGCTCTTGGACTTTGATTTTTCCATAGGAAACAGCACAGAAACCTTTCAAAGCATTTAATCCTCCCCGGCTCGATGATGGGACTGCCTGGAAAGGCAGAGGAGGAGTGGTGGCATTTCTTGCCCCCTACATACCTTCCCCTTTCTTTCTCTTTTGACTTGGCAGATGAATTCCAGAGATGTTAATCCGTTCTCAACCCCTCAGTGAAGAATAAAATGTCCTCTCTGTGTGGGAGGAAGGAATTCATTCGAATTAATTGCGGGAAGGAGTGGGGAGCTGGGGGCGTGCGTGAGGCTGTGCCGAGGGTGGGGTGAGCATCCTCCGCTGCTCAGTGGTCCCTGAAGGGGAGGGAGGGAGGGATGGGGATGTCTGAGGTGGCACAATCCTTGCATTCACAGCTCATTCAGCCTCTGCCCCAGCCGTACAAATGCCAACCATGTGGTCTGTGGGCCAGGCCTCAGCAGCAGCGATGGGCACAAGGAGCGAGTGGGGGGCAAAATGGCCCCACTCAGCAGTTTTGGGGTGTCACTGCCTATAAAGGGGAGGGAAGCGCTGCCCCACCAAGCCAGGGTGACAGGAGCTGCAGGATCCGACACATCCCAGGGGCATACAGAGATGGGGCAGGAGAGACGGAGGAAGGAAAGGGTCTGAGCTTGAGCTGGGTCAGCCTGTTGAGGGATTGTGGAGGTGAACGTGGAGTGAGGGAGAGGAGAGGACGCCGAGATGGGTCAGGCGCTGTTCTGTGCGCTGGGAGGTCTGTCTGGCTGCGGGACGGGGCTCCTGCAGGGTCCTGGGGGCCGTGCGGGGCTCTGCCTCCTGCTCTGACCGTCGCCTCTTCTCTCTGCAGAGCTCCTGGGATCTGCCAAGCGCCTGAATGTGAACTACCAAGATGCCGATGGGTGAGTGCTCCTCTGGCAGGGTGCTAGGTGCTGCTGCCGCCGGCATGGGTGGGCTTGCTCTCCCCGATAGCCAGTTGGTTCTGCAGTTTTGGGTATCGTAAAGCTTTTGAGGGTGGCTGCTGAGCCCCACAGAACACAACAGCATCCCGAAGCCAGGGCAAGCCCTGCAGAGGCAGACCCGGTGCCTGCCTGGATCTGAGCTGAGGGCTGTGCTCAGTCCGTCCTGCAAAACCCTTCGTAAAGCTCTTCTGCGTCCCGCTCTTCAGGGCTGGGCGTGAAAAGGGATCACGGTGTGTCCAGCCAATGTCCCGTGCCCTGAGTGCTGGTTGAAGCACGGAGAAGCACCCAGCCAGCCCTGGCGCCTGCACGTGCTTGTGCCTGTGTTTAATATCCCAAGAGCAAAATCCCATTGTTTGGGGGGGTTAGAGAAAGAAAAGATGAGGTTGCCAAGTGACCACAGCATATTTGTGTAGCTCATCTCTTCCAAAATTCAAGCATTTAATAAGCTGGGTACTGAGAGTTAAAGAAACCACAAAAGCCCATAAAATAAATAAGCATGTTATTCGTATTGAATTAGCTCTGACCTGTGAGTTATTAGCGTTGTTTTATGTACTGTTGTTGTACCTAATTTCTACATGTTTTCTTTTCGGGGACTCTGTAGGAGGAGGTGTCCATGATGAGTCTTAACAGGCCAGTGGGGGGTTGAAAATGAGCAGAATGGCTCTGTCTTAAAATAATACTGTGCAGATGGAGCTTAATAGAAAAAAAATGTAATAATAGAAGCAATGATCTGATTCTGATAAGGCACAGGGCTTGTGCTGGGGCAGCTCCAGGAGGGCTGCTGATGGGAACAAGGGTAAAGGGTCCGTTCCCCATCAGAGGGCTGCACACGGGGTATTGACAGCGCAGGCAGCGCGTTGGGTTTCACGGGGTGTGGGAAGGGGATGGCAGGAAGGTGAGACCCATGCATGGGGACAGCAGCTTGCGCCCTCCTGGGAGAGTGGTGCCGCTGGCAGTGACCTCGGCATCGCCTTGCTCGCAGCTTGGAGATGACGGGGTGGGTGTGGGTGGGTTTGTGCAGCTGCCTCCAGGCAGAGCCGGCCCTGCAGGAATCCCGGCAGAGTTGGCTTCGGGGGGATTTTGTACCTTCTGCAACACCCGGAGACTCTGCACAGGGATTTGGGGGTACTCTGGGACTGTGCGTCGGGAGGAGAGCCATGCTGGCTGAGCTGCGTCCCTGGCACAGAGCTGGGATGCTGCCAAGCCCATTGGAGCCCCGGCCTGCGCTGTCTGGAGCCCCCCACGCCCCCTGGAGCAGCACACGGGCTAATCCCCAGTGGCATGGGGACCCCTCGCTCGGCCATGGCCCTTCACGTGACAGCACCGGGCAGACAGGCCCCTTTCACAGCCCCGAGACACAGAGCTCTTTCATTACCGGCAGCCTCCCACGCTGTGCCGTGGGCTCCCGGCATCCCTGCTGGCATAGGGAGGGGGCAGCTGGTGGAGAGGCCAGGAGTAGCCACTGGGCCAGTGTGTTTGCTGGATGCTCTGAGCAGCGCAGCTTTGGGCTGCCTGGCTGCACCACAGAGAGGGGAGATGCATCCCTCCAACCCGCCTGCTTGCCCCCTGCACAGGGCAGGGGGATGAGGGACCTCACCTGGGGAGGGGGGGCACAGGGTCCCTGCATCCCTCACTGAGCTGTGGGGCACAGACAGCGGGGAGGGATTTATTTGTGCTTTGCTACGGGGAAACTGAGGCACTGGGAGCAGGGTATCAGGAGGGATGTAGCCACGAACAGCGGGGGATGATCCCAGCCCTTGGCTCGTGTCCCTGTGCAGGCGGGGGCTGTAGGGACAGCGTGGCAGGGACTGGGACTGCGCTGAGCCCTGCCTTGTGTCACAGGTTCTCAGCACTGCACCACGCAGCCCTGGGCGGCAGCCTGGACCTCATCTCGCTGCTGCTGGAGGCACAGGCCACCGTTGACATCAAGGACAGCAATGGTAAGGGGTGATCCCCCGGCACAGCCCCGTGCCTTCGGCAGTCAGCTCAGCCCTCTGAGAGAGGCTGGGGGCCGCATCCAGACCTGCTGAGCCCTGTTCCCCTGCAGGGATGCGGCCCCTGCACTATGCAGCCTGGCAGGGGCGTGTGGAGCCGGTGCGGGTGCTGCTGCGTGCTGCCGCCTCCGTCAACATGGCCTCGCTGGACGGGCAGATCCCGCTGCACCTCTCGGCACAGTATGGCCACTATGAGGTGGTAAGTGACAGCCCAGCCACACACCCCCCCACCCTGGGTCTCTCTGGGGGTACACAGAGCGGGGCAACCCCATCGTGCTGGGCAGGAGGGAGGCAGGAGTACGAAATGATGCTGAGCCTCTGCACCACATTGTTCCCCCGCAGTCAGAGATGCTGCTCCAGCACCAGTCCAACCCCTGCCTCATCAACAAGGCAAAGAAAACCCCCCTGGACCTGGCCTGCGAGTTCGGGCGGCTGAAGGTGAGTGCTGCGGGGCTCTCCCCGGCACCGGGCACTTCACCGGGGGCGGCTCTGGAGCCAGCTGGCTCCTCCTGGAGCGCAGTGCTGGGTCTGGCCATGCCCAGTCTCCCTCTGCCATGAGCCTCGGAGCCCAGCAGGCAGCATCTGCCTCCTCCTGTGGCCGGGCAAGGCCAAATCCTGAACCTGGGAGCTGCAAGTTTTGCTCCTGACCTTGCGGCAGGGCAGTGTCGGGCTGGGAGAGAAGACAGGAGCCCTCACTCCCGGTTCCCTGCAGCCTCCCCCGGCCCACCCCAGCTTTGCTCCCGTTTAAGCACAGATAGGCTGAGCTGGCTAATCCCTGCAAGCCCTGAGCACCCAGCCCGCTCAGCTGCTCGAGTCCCCGGCACGGCTTATGGGGACAGGGCTGCTCCACGCTCTGGGAGACCCCAGCCCAGCCAGCACCACGCCACCGAGCTGGGCTGGAGTGTGGCCAGCCAGACTGTCCCATGCCCCGCCGGGGAGGGGACCAGGGGGCTACTTCCATTTTTGGAGTATCTATAATGTCTGCAGCTATAAACAGGGCAGTAAAAATAACTCCTCTGTGCCTCTGGGCTGCCCTGAGACGCTGAGAGTCGCTTTGGGCTTGGAGAGACTGCAGCTTTTTAGGGCTTGGTCTGAAAAGCCTGATTATGGGAAGACTATTTCTGGCTGTTGTGACCTTTTATGGCCCCTTGTGACAGTGTGGCCCTGCCAAGCACCAGCCAGCTCCAGCTGAGCCCTGGGGCTGCGGATGGATGGGAGCAGCAGGATGGGGAGCAGAGGGCCAGCCCTATGCTGGGAGGGTGCAGACGAGGGTACCTGCACTCTGCTGCCCACCCCTGTGCCCCATGCAGGTGGCCCAGCTGCTGCTGAACAGCCATCTGTGCGTTGCCCTCCTGGAGGGACAGTCCAAGGATGCCACCGACCCCAATTACACCACCCCGCTGCACCTGGCAGCCAAGAACGGGCACAAGGAGATCATCAGGTAACCCCTGCCGGCCTGTGGCACTGCCCTATCCCAGAAAAACCCATCATGGCTTCAGTCCCCCTTCCCCCCAGACCCACCTCCCTGCTGCAGGCTTCAGTCCCTCATCCCCAAAGCCTCAGCGGTGCAAGGGGTTGTCCCCTTCCCATTGCAAAGTAGCCGATCGCCCGGCCCGGACATCTGTGTCCTGCCATTCATGCCTCTCCTTCCTTCCTACCAGGCAGCTGCTGAAGGCCGGGATCGAGATCAACAAGCAGACAAAGACGGGCACGGCCCTGCACGAGGCTGCGCTCTATGGCAAAACGGAGGTGGTGCGGTTGCTGCTGGAGGTGGGTGCAGTGGGGACAGGGCTGCATGGGGGGACAAGCCCCCGGGGGTCAGCCACCGCCCCCTTCCCCTCGGTCCCTCTGTCTCCCATGGGTCCAGTGGCAGGTGTGGGGCCTGGCCCTGACCACGTCCCCTCCTGCGCAGGGCGGTGTCGACGTGAACATCAGGAACACCTACAACCAGACGGCACTGGATATCGTGAACCAGTTCACCACCTCACACGCCAGCAAGGATATCAAGCAGCTGCTGAGAGGTGAGGTGGGGTCGGCACACGGCCAGGCCCTGTGAGGGGCTTCTTCCCCCTGGGACCTGCCTGAGGCTCCCAATGCTCCTGCCGAGCAGCCTAAACCAGCCTGGCTGTGAGCATCAGCATCCCAGTCCTGTGTCATATGTGCCCCCATCCTCCATGTGGGCAATGCCCAGGGATTGCATCCTTCCTGCAGTATTAATGTCTTCTTTCCCCTCTCCTCACTCTTGTTTTCTCTCTCTACCTTCCCTGAACCACTCTTTTTTCCTCCCTGCACTCTGGTACCTTCTTTCTTCCCTCTGTCCCTTGTCTTCAGAGGCATCAGGAATCCTGAAGGTCCGAGCTTTGAAGGATTTTTGGAACCTCCACGACCCGACTGCTCTCAATGTCCGGGCAGGAGACGTCATCACGGTGAGGCTGCTCCCTGCTCCCTGTCCCCCTGCCCTGCCATGGCCCCAGGTACCAACCCTGTCCCTCTCGCCCCACGGCAGGTCCTGGAGCAGCATCCGGACGGGCGGTGGAAGGGGCACATCCATGATGCTCAGAAAGGCACCGATCGCGTTGGGTACTTTCCCCCCTCCATCGCCGAAGTCATCAGCAAGCGAACAGGTCAGTGGCTGCCCTGGGCAAGCTGGGGACTGTCCCCTGTGTGAAACCACCCTGACCTTCCCAGCACCTCCCGTAGGACAGGTCCCTGGAGCCCGGCTAGCTAGGGGGGAGAAGGACTCGGGTGGGCACAGGGGTTGTGCCGTTGGTGGGGTGGTAACTTGGGGGTTGAGGCTCAGCTGTCCCCTCTGCCCTCCTACACAAGCTCTGACCACGCGTGTTTTGTCTTTGAATACAGGCACGGTTGTCCCCCGCCTGGCACCCACACACCAGCGCCAGGGTCCCCCCGGGGCCCTCCCGGCCCCCCCCGGCGGGCTGCAGCACCTCCCCGACGAGTGTCCTCACCAGGCAGCCCCAAGCGTCCCAGCGGCCTATGGCCACCTCACCCCAACCCGGACGGGCCCTGACAGCTCAGGTCAGGGGTGCAGCTGGGGAGGGAGAGGGGCTGGGGGCCTTCCCCTGTGCCCAGCCCTGCCCGCGCAGGGGGATGCAGGGGGAGACTCTCCCTCCACCTCCCACTGGGGAAACAGCCAGGCAAGAAGGAGCAGGCGCAGGAAAAGGGAGTTTAGGGGAGCCCGTAGAGCAGCCCCTTCCCTCCCTGTGTCCTCAGTCAGGCCGTGTCCCCTTCGCGTGTCCCTTGCCAGCCCAGTGTGTGCGCCGGGAGGCGGGAGGGACCGGTGCGTCATCTGTGGCCAGAGGGATCTCGCGGGAGGCTGTTTGTCACTGGCATCACTGTGTTGGCACATGGGTCCCTGCCGGGGACCTTTGTGTCCTGTGTCAGCCCTGATCCTGGGGCGCTACTGACAGCCCTCCCCCACCTGCCCCAAGCAGCAGGAGACAGGAACAGCGTGGGCAGCGAGGGCAGCATCGGCAGCATCCGCAGTGCTGGCAGCGGCCAGAGCACCGAGGGCACCAACGGGCAGAGCACCAGCATCCTCATCGAGAACGCCAGGGTAGGCACCAGCCCCTGCTCCCCCCGGGATGCTCCCCCCGGGATGCTCCCCCCGGGATGCTCCCCCTGGGATGCTGCCCCAGGCTGGCTCAGGCTGCAGATGGAGCACCAGCATCTTCCCTGTCCCCCTCTGCACCTCCCAGCAAAGGAGGGGCTGCAGGAGCTGAGCATCCTCCATCAAGCACCTATTTGCTGCCAGGACTCAGCAGGAAAATGTTCCTGGGGGGTCCCCAGCTGCCCTGCAGCACAACTGGCCTTTTTGGGTAGAGCTGGAGCGGTGGTGGAGTTTGTGTGGTTTGGTACCGCACCAGCATCTCCACCACATCCTGTGTCATCTGAGAGGAGAAAAAGGGCCAAATCCTGCCCAGGTCTCTTGCCAGGGGCCAGCCCTTCACTGGGTGAAGCTGTGCCCGGCAGCCCAATGTGGGACCCCCCTGCTCTGCTCCTGGGGTGCAACAGGGCGTGTCTCCGGAGCGGGGTCCTTCCCCCACCCACTCCTCTTCTCCCCCAGCCGCTGGCCTCCACTGGTGACGACCTCCAGCAACACCTTCTGGGATCGGAGCCGCGCAATGGGCAGTTGACCTCCACAGCAGGTGAGGGATGTCCCAGCTCCATGGGGCCCTGGGGACAGCTGTCCCCCCAGCCATGGGGGCTGCTCACTGCTCAGTGACATCACCCCGTGACGGCTGTTGTCTCTCCTCTCTGCCAGGGCCACAGAGCCAGCAGACCCCAGGCAGCTGCCCCCCTGGAGACAGGGTCTTCTCCCACCAGTTCCTGCGGCCTGAGCAGCTCCTTGAGGGGAAGGTAACTGGGCCAACTGGGAACCGGGTGTGCCAGGTGAGAGGGCCACATCTGGGGCTCTCGGCCCAGCTCTCACTGCACTGGGGATACAGGGGACTGGGTCTTGAGGACACTGGGGACAGAGGGTTCTTGCCTAAGAAGATCCCGTCGCTTGCCTGGAGCAGCCAGGTCCTGCAGCCATCGTCACAGGCTGCTCTTTGCCCCGTCCTCTCCCCAGGACGCAGAAGCCATTTACAACTGGCTCAGTGAGTTCCAGCTGGAGTCGTACACGGCCAATTTCCTCAACGCTGGCTACGACGTCCCCACCATCAGCCGCATGACCCCAGAGGTAAGGCAGGTCCTCCCCCACCTCGGCCAGCACGCCCTGAGCTGCTGGCAGCCGGTTCCCCCTGCCCCACACTGCCCACCACTGCTGACCACAGCCCCGCTCTGCTCACGTTAGGATCTGACAGCCATCGGTGTGACCAAGCCGGGCCACAGGAAGAAGATCTCCACCGAGATCGGGCAGCTCAGCATCGCTGAGTGGCTGCCCAACTACATCCCGGTGAGTGTGGCTCTGGCCCGGCGCCCTCTTTTCCTCAGGTCTTTTCTCAGAGCTGTCTTAGCCCAGGAGAGGGCAGGAGTGGGGTCTGTAAATAAACACACACTGCAACAGCCTGCGTTAGTGCAGAGAGACCCTAAACATGGCAGTGTCCTGACGGGGGGCAGCGAGGGGATGGATGAAGGTGCTGCCCGTGCCTCGATGCTCATGACAGCATCTGCATGCTCTTTGCAGGCTGACCTGATGGACTGGCTCAGCGCCATCGGGTTGCCTCAGTACCACAAAAAACTGGTGAACAACGGCTATGACTCCATCACCATCGTGACAGACCTGACGTGGGAGGATCTGCAAGAGATCGGCATCAACAAGCTGGGTGAGTCCCTGCCGCCGTGCTGGGGTGGCCCAGGGCAGCCAAGTTTCCCACCCAGGTCCCCACGCTGGTTCTCCCTCAGGCGGGGAGGGGCAGGCATGTCCCGAGCACCTGGAAAGGGCAGTTCATGACTGTCCCTAAGGAATCCCCTTGGCAGGCTGGATCTAGGCCGAGCCAGGTGGACGCTGGCCGTAGTTTGTCTCCTCGCATAGGCAGGGTTTGGATAATCTGGAGGCCTTTGCCCCAGCGCCCCGGGTGGTGACGTAACTGTGACTCTTCTTGGCCAGGAAACAAAGGCCTTGGGGGCTGGAGCTGACCTAACGCCCCTTTCCTGTTGCAACCTTCCCGCAGGCCACCAGAAGAAGATCATGTTGGCTGTCAAGAAGCTCAGAGACCTCCGCAAAAGCCTCAACCAAGCAGAAGCAACTCTGGCAAGACGCAAAGTCCCAGGTGCCCTGGACATCGTCACCATCGAGTCACTGGAGAACGGGGAGTGCCAGTCCCCACACACCCCCAAAATGACGACCTTCCAGGACAGTGAGCTCAGCTATGAGCTGCAGACAGCCATGTCCAACAGCTGCCACGAGACGCTCGGCATCAAGAGCAGCCAGGGGATGTCACGGAGCCAGGAGAGCATCGGGGTGCGATCCCGGGGCTCAGGGCACTCGCAGGATAACGTGCTGTCCCGGCACCTCTCCAGCCCCTCGCAGGAGAGCCTGGGCAGCGGGGAGAGCAGCAGCAGCAGCGGGCAGTCCTGCGCACCGCCCCGCAGCAAGGAGAGCACGGCCGGCCTGCCGGGACGGCCCAGTCCCGAGCCCTACGGGAAGCTCGTCTCCCCCGAGGGGCTGAATGGCTATGCCAACGGCAGCGGGGGCAGCCCTCTCAAGGAGAGGAACCTGCCTGAAGGCACAGATCAGTACACCTGGCCGGTGGCTCAGAAAGGTGCTGGGACACCAGCAGTCACCCCCTGTACCCCTCCCCAGACCCCCAGCAAGGCGACGGCCCCATACGTCTTTATGTACCCACACGTCTCCTTGAAATCCCCGACGGTCCCTTCCCTCCTGGGAGCGGAGCAGCCCAAGACCCTGGCACACGCGTACCCCTCTGTCTCCTCCGGACAGAAGAGCAGCCTGCAGACATCGGCTCAAAAAGCCTTCTCCTACCTGCACAGCCAGTGCGGCCCCGCAGAGCCGCCTGCTGTGCCACCCGCGGCTGGGGCAGCCCCGGGCACCTGGCAGCCTGGGGAGCAGCATGGTGGGGGCGAAGGCTTCAAGTACAAGAAGCGTTCGCACAGCCTGAACCGCTACGCACTGTCAGATGGGGAGCACGAGGAGGAGGAGGGGGCGCCCACCAGCACCCTGGGCTCCTACGCCACCCTGACGCGGCGGCCGGGCCGGAGCCAGATGCCGCGAGCCGCTCTGCAGACGGACACCAAGGTGACCCGCAGCCAGTCCTTCGCCATCCGGGCCAAGCGCAAGGGGCCTCCGCCGCCACCTCCCAAGCGCCTCAGCTCCGTCTCCAGCACCCTGGCTGCCGAGGCAGACAACGAGCAGCCCCCTGACCCCGAGCGGCAGCCTGCAGCCCCCCAGGATGTGACTGATGCGGCTGCCAGCCCGGGTGACGCTGGCCACAGCAGGACAGTGAAGGGCCTGGCAGCTGCGCTGGAGGGGACACCGGGGCCGAGTCCACCCAAGCCCCTTCTGGCCCCAAAACCGCTGCACGTGGCTCAGGACTGTCTCCCCAGGGCAGATGTGAACAATGAGTCCTACAATGGCAGTGACAGCAGCAGCGCCACACTTCCCGACACCGGCAGGGACCCCTTTGAGAGCAGCAAGCCACGGAGACGGACGTTGAGTGAGCCCAGCGCTCCCATGACAGAGGGGGCTGCGCAGGGTGGGCGGGAGGATGCCTGCTCGGACACAGAGGAGGAGGCTAAGCCAGGGGTCTCCTCCTCATCCTCCCAGAACAGCTCCAGCGAGTGCATCCCCTTTGCAGAAGAAGGCAACTTAACCATCAAACAGCGACCAAAGCCCACCGGGCACCCCAAGGCTGACGCAGCTGCGCCAGAAACAGAGCCCGGTTCCCAGGTGGTGGAATCCCCCTGTCCTGCCGGGAAGGAGCCGGTGCCGCCCGCTGCCACCAAGGAGCCGCCTGTGCTGGAGTTCAACCTCACCGAGTCGGACACGGTGAAGCGCCGGCCCCGCTTCAGGGAGCGGGAGCCGCTGCAGGCGGTGCTGAAGGCGTTCAGCATGGCGGGGCAGGCGGAGGCGGGGGCCAGCCCTGCGCCCCAGTATGCCCAGGCCCAAGCAGTGAGCATCGCGGGCCCCGCTGTGCCAGCACCGGCATCACAGGCTGGGCTGGCCGGCGATGCCTTCGACGACGACAGCGTAGAGTTCAGGATTGCCGAGATAGAGAAAAGCATCTTATCACTGGAGAAGGGGATCAAGAAGGCACCGAGCCCCACCAAGGCCCCCGGCCCCGTGGAGCTGCTCGGCACTGCCGTAGTGAGGACGCCCGCTCCAGGTAAGTGAGCTCGTGGGGGTGTCCCTGAGGCGGTGGTGGGGCCTGAGGCTCCCTCCCAGGTTAGCGTGGGAGGTGTGAGGACGATGTGTGCCACCGTGTGCCACAAGTCCCCCTCCTTTGCAGACGTCCCCACCAAGCACACTTCCGTGGCGTCCACCAAGCTAGTCTTCTCCGGGCCCAAGACCATCTACCAGCAGGTCCTGCAGCCCTCCCGCCACACTGTTGCTCCCTGGGCGGCCACCGAGGCAGTGCCAGATGTGGTGGGGTCCCTGGCCGCTCCTGGCTCGCTGGCGCTGGAGGCAGGCAGCAAGGTGTCCCCGAAGCCTTTGGCCGCTGCCCCGGGGGCCGCGCTGGCCCAGCAGCGGCTGGAGCAGACCAACTGCACCCTGGCTGCCGCGCTGCAGGCGGCCGAGAAGAAGATCATCACAGCGGAGGAGGCGGAGAGGTGAGGCAGCGCTGGGGGCGAGGGGAGCGCTGGGGCTGGGCCCCTCGGGTGGGATTGGGAAGCTCCCAGCGAGGGCGGGTGAAGGGCTGTGCACAGGCACACGCGGGTGCCGCACCAGGGCACACGTGCTCCAGCTCAGCTGCGTGCTGAGCTCCGGCTGCTGCCGGGAGGTCGGGTCCAGCCTGGCCAGCCCACCCCCCCCAGCGCCTGAAGCCCTCGGGTGGCGTTTTGACTCTTCCCTTTCCTCCCCAGCCACCCCGGGGCCGCGCACTCGGCCAAGAACATCCTGGAAGACATCAGCAACATGTTCGATGACCTGGCTGACCAGCTGGACGCGATGCTGGACTGAGGCTTGCTCCCTCCTTCCCCTCCCCGCCTCCGGCTGCTCCACCAGTGCCCCCCGTGACAGGGGGCGAGTGGGTCCAGCACCGCCCGGTGCCTCCGGGTCTCACCAGCCACCTCCATCCCCACACTTTGCACTGCGGCTGGGAACGCAGCCACCCCTCCTGGCTCGCCCCGGCTCCAGATCACACGTGCCAGCACGGCCACGGGCTGGTTTCCGAGGGGGTCAGGCGTTTCCCACCAGACTGGCAGCAGGAGAGCCCAGAGGGGCTGCACGGGCGGTCCTGGAGGCCAGGGAGAAGCCCTCGCTCCCTTGCACAGAGCTGAGGAGCCTCCACAAGGGACCTTTCTCTTTCCCCGCTGCATTGCTGAGTCCTGCCTCTATTATTTATCCCCTGCCAACAATGTGTCAAAGGAGAGACCTCCCCGGGCAGCCGCCACCGAGCTGGCTATTTACTGAGCCCCAGCAAGGCCTGACAGCAGCTAAAAGAAGACAGGGCTTGTCGCAATTTGGCAGCTTGCAGAGCGAGAAGGAACCTTTCTGCTTTATTGGTTGCTTTTCCAAACGCATCAGTGTCAGGCAGCGTGTAATCCGAGTGGATTGAAATCCCTGCGGTGGGACCCCCCGGACCCCTCGAGACGGGGCTGGCAGGATGCGAAGCAGCGGATGCTCTGCCATGGCACTGCCGGCCGTGGAGCTCTCCCTGCCCCTTCCAGAGCGAGGAGGAGGGTGATGGCAGCGCCAGGCTGGCTGCACCGTGCTGCTAAACACCGGCTGCCCTCTGCCGACACCGTGCCTCCGCAAACCGCCACCCTGGTGCCTCCAGGGTTGAAGGAGCAGCGTGGTTAGTGCATATTTTTTCTTTGATTTTCCTCCCCTCTCCCTCTTTGGGGGAGATGAGAGTCCCTTTTCCCCCTGCTGCTCCCTGCGGGGAGCTGCTGGCACAAACCCCGCTGCGAGCGTTGAACAGTGGCAGCCTGCGGGACTCTGCGAGATGCTTCTTGCAGCGCTGGGAGGCAGCGGGAGAGGTGACCCCGCGTGCACTGGGTGAATTCTGCGCCGCAGCAGCTCCCGTGCGTTGGGGCTGGATGCGGTCACAGCCCCGTGGCTGCAGTAGGGGAACAGCAGCGACAGCTCATCGCATCCAAGCGGTAGGAACGGCTGCATAGCTTGAAGACAGATTTCTCTAGCAGGATCTGTTTAGTAGTGCATGTCTAAATATGTCCAAGAGCCCCAAACTTGGCTTGCGCTTGGCATGCCAAGCAAATGAAAGCATCGGAGCACCAGAAGGGAACCGAAGATTGTACTTAAGTGCCATTTGCTACAAAAATTCCAGACAGAGGTAAAACAATCCACATATCTTCCCCCCCCCCCCCCTTCAAAAAATTATCAATGCAAAACCAAACTGGCAAGGGAGAAGGTGGCTGAAGAGGCAGCTGCTTCCCAATCCTGGGGGTTTGCGACTGACTGGGACTGTTCGGAGCCCCTCGTCCCCTTGCACGCAGCGGGAGCAGCCCCTGTGAGCAGAGCCCGCCTGCGCGGTCCGGGGTCTCCGCTCACGAGCAGCAGTTGTGCCATGGGCCGGCCGGGCGGGAGGTGCCAGCCTGGCTCCTAGGCTGAAAAGCAAAGATAAAAAGCCCTAAAAAAAAAATAAAAAAAATTGTATCGTTGGCTGGGACTTGAGGCTAGTGTGAGGTGGTTGACACCTCTCTCCTGGCTTGTTGGTTGCTCTGATTTATCTATCACATCGCGTGTATTTAAATGACCATGTCTGACAGGCAAGTGCTACGTCATGGACCCGATTGTTTTTAAATAGCTACAACCAGTGGCACTTTATCAAAAGGTTTGCAGAAACCTTTTAAAACCGATTTTTACTCTCACGAGTCAACCTGGGACAAGCCCAGTTGTGGGGTTTTTTCCTAATGTTGACAAACTGTAAATGTTTTTTTGGTTTTTGTTTTTGTTTTTTTTTTTTTTTTTAAAGGCCAATGTATATATTTTAAATGTGATTTATTATATATATTTACTAACCAGAACTGCAAGTCTTGTACTCTAGGGTCAGGGATAAGAGGACACTGGGGTGGAGCTGTCGCTGTCTGAGCCACCTGAGGGCAGCACCATGCTGCTCTCGTTGTCAATAAGGGAATTAAACATTTGATTTTGCAGAAGAATGCCTATTTTTTAAGCTCTAGATCTCTATTTTGAAGCTACTGTATGGTGTGTAAGTTATGTACAATGCAACTGGGACTAACTGACCCCAGCTGCACCTGCTCCGTGCAGCAAGACAGTGAGGGGAAAAAATAGCCCATGTAATCACCAGACTGACAACAGATTTTAAACCATCTGCTCTGTTTGTGTTAATCATGTGTTTCGTTTTCCACTAACATCCATTAAGACTAAATTCTATTAAACAGTGGGGCATATTTTACCCTTTTGATAGTTTTGCCTGGTTGTGTCCTTCGTGTCAAACCGCACAAGCTTGTCTCCTACTCTGAAGTTCATCGAGGATCAGCTTTATCCTACCCCTCGAGTGCGTAACATCTGGGTTTCCTCAGATGATCTCCCCCGGTAAGAGTCCTGCTGCGGCCTCCAGCGAGGCTGCTGTTCAGTATGAGTCTCACCACCGTGGCAGTGATGTGGGGAGAGCCTTCCAGTGCCTTCCAGAGCCTTCCAGTGCCCCACTGCCCAGCTTTGGGCATGTCCGAAGCCTCAGCTACCCCTGCCCGCCAGGCAAAGCACCCCGTGGCCTCCCCGGTGACAGGTGCGGCCGCAGTGACGCCGGGTCCTGCTTTGCTCACAAGAAGCCAGGCCTCCTCGTCTCGCCACGCTGCTTTTTCCAGCACTTGCGGCGCCTGCTCCAGCTCGCCCCTGACCTTCCATCCAGAGGGCTTCAAACCAGCCACAGCCGCGGCCGAGGCGGCACCGGGAACACCCGTGCGTGCCGTGCCTGGCATCCGGGAGATTCCAAGGTAAGCGGACGGCTGCTCTGTGGGAAAAGGCATTCAGAGCTGGGCAGGTCTGCCCAAAGCTGAGCACAAAGTGGGAAAAAGTGCCAGGATCGGGTGCCAGGAGCAGCTGTGTCCCTACGAGAGGGGAGCCAGGGAGCTCTGACCCTGGGACCCGAGCAGCCACACACAGTTTTGCCTCCTTGCATTGCTGGGTGCAAACTCCCTCGCACTCTCACTGGGTGTGTCATCCAAGACAATCATTTATTGCCGTTCATACACTGGATGCATGTGGGTCTGGGTTGGTTTCTTTTTTTTTTTTTAATACAATTTACAACTTTTAATACAAATCAAATATTTTTTACATACATCCCAAAAAATTTAATATAAAATATACACCATTTAAAAACATCTTGATGTAGGAAATTTCTTTGTGAAGCTGTGCACCCTGACCCTCGGATACCTCGGTGGCTGAGGGGAGGGTGGCATTGGCAAGACCCTCCAAAAGGCTCCATTCATATGCCTTGGCTCCCTCCAAGTCTAGCAGGTGAAGGAGGGTGCAGGAAAATAAACACGGATGATCACCCAGAGGAGAAACCTTGGGAGGTGCCTCCTCTAGGGGAAGGTGTGGCCAGCAGGAAGCCCTGGTTATCTGCTGCCTTTTGTCACCTGCAACAGTTAGTGGCACAGGGCAAGAGCTAAGGGCTGGGGGGGAAGGTTGCTCTGCAGGAACAGCAGTGAGCAGCACGTGCAGCCTCCGACTCCAGCTCCGCTGGGCCGCGGAGCAGACCCTATCCCACCGGCTTGCTGACCCTGGCACCAGGAAGAAAAGCCGATTCCTCAAGTGCCAGGGGTAAGAGAGCTGGAGCTGGCATTTTGCGAATTCAGTGAGACTGGGAAGGATGCAGCTCGTTCCCGCTGAGCCAGGCAGCCCTGCAGGCCCGAGAGGCACGACGCAGAGGTCAGCCCAGCCGGCCAAGCGAGCGGACACGCTCTGCCAGCCGGAGTGGCCGGGTCCTGCCGCACCGCAGGAGCAGCCCTGCGCTCCCCCAGTGAGCTGCTGGCTCCCCGATCCCGTGCAACCCTAAACACCCGCTCTCCAGCTGTGGGAACAGGGTGAGGCCTCTGAGCACCCCCAGCCGCCCCCTCCAGCAGCCTCCCTCTGTCCCCAGAGCTCGGACGCCGGCTGTACCCCCGCTTTGCTCTCCTACCAGCCCCGCAGCAGGGAGAAGTGTATTGCTTAGAGACACGCAGCACTGCGTGCGCTCTCTGGTTATGCTGAAATGTAAGGAAGACACGGTGGAGCAGCAGGGCAGAGCCTGGAGGTTCCCAGCCAGCTCCCTGCCTGCCAGGGAAGGACCAGCAGCCGTTCGTGAGTCTCGGGTACCAAAGCGGTACAGCCGTGTACTGAATTAGTGTTAATATTGGGAGCAAAACCAGTGCCAGAATTTACCAGCTTTAGCCAGTTTTCAGAACTAGGAAGGGAGTCAACATCTCCGTGAGCTGCAAATATTTCAGTAGCCAAGCCTCTGTGCTCCTGTGTGGCCCCTGACTGCCAGCCCACAACAGCACCAGTGTTCCCAGTACAGCTGGGGTCTGTTCAGAGCCCAAAAGCATGTGTGCCACATTGCAGCAAACCGTGGTTTGCAGCAGCCCTCGGGGGAAGGCCTCCCCCAGTCAAATGAAGGAGAGACCTCCAGAAAAAAAAAAAGGGAACAGACATGAGGGCAGCAGGACGGGGGAGAGACTTCCAAACACTGTCACAGAAAGACACGACGAAGGGAGATCTCCCTGTGCCTTGGAGAGCAAGTGCTTGTTGCAACACAGTCCTGGGACTGGGAAAGGAACCATCCACCAGCTCTCTGGCAGTCACAGCTGCAAGTGCAGATACCCTGCCTGGGACGACAGACAGGCTGGTCTCAGGTTTTATCGCTAGCTCTGGCCCTCTGAAGCAGGCATTTTACTGAAGCAGAACGGCAATTTTGAATCACAACGAGGAGGACAGTTGCAAACCTCTCTGGGGGTTGTTAAGAGCAGGTAGGAGCTGGTTCAACAGAGCTGGAGGAAGCTGAGCCATGCTGGCTCCCTGCAGACAGGCAGAGCTGCCCTCCTGACAACTTCTGCACCACAGCACTAGGGTCAAGTGCAGACAGCTTTTCTTAAAGCCCCGTCTCACCCCTCTTCTCTTGAAGCACTCAACAGCCGCCACAGGGCCACAGCAACAACGCTAGAGGGCAGGCCGGGCCGGCGCCCTGCCAGAGCCCTCCCGGTGTCCCCCCGGAGGGGGAGCTCCGCTCCTCACCTGGCACCCAGCACTCCAGGAGCTGCACGAGAGATGGCTCCTTTGCCCCAGGACACGGGGACAGGGAGGGAGGCGGGGGCATGCACAGGCACGCACACACATCATCCAGGAGAGCAGGCAGAGATGGAAAAACAAAACGGATTTCAACAGAGATCTCTTGCTTCAGCAGCCCTGCGTCTCCCTTGCTGGCCCCGGATACTCCTGCCAGGTCCAGGAAACCCATCTGCTCACACAGAGGGAAGGAGTCACTTAATTTCAGCATCACTATGATAATAACAAAAACCTCTAGTAATAAATAAATAAAAGAGCAGCCTGAACAGCCACGAGAGCTTGCAGGCCCCCTTGAGAGTACCCTGGCAGGCTGGGGAGGGGCTGCATACCTGCGGGGGCATCCTGCTAGCAGCGCCTTGCCTGGGGCCCCCTGGAAGGTGCTGATGTAGTTTTGCAAGGAGGCTGTTTGGTTTGCACGTGTGAGGGAAAACTCCCCGAGCCTTTGGTGCAGCCACTCTCCCAGTGCAGGATGTGACTGTGTGACCCTGGCTCCAGGGAACTTGAGCTGGGAGCGTTTAAAATGGCGAATTCATTCCCAGCTTCGTTTCAAACTGCAACTTCTGCCTCTTTTGGTAACGGACCCGGACCCTGCAGAAGGCAGAAGAAAGAAGAGAGTCAGCAGGGGGAGGGATGAAAGGCAAGCAAGGCTGCCCCGCTGCAATTCCTGAGCTGCACAGCCCCAAGAAACAGGAAAGCCCCCGGCCTGGACCCTGTGGTACCCTGGGAGGGGAACTGAATCCAGAGAGCAGCCCACATCCCCAAGTCCTGCCCCATCCAGCCAACTCCCATCTCCAAGGCCACCAGACACAGCAGAGAAAGGTCCAGAAGTTCTTCCCAGGAACAGAGACAGCAGCTCTGTCCCCATCAGGGTTCCCTGTAATCCCTGCTGCTTTCCTCACCAACCCATTTCCTGAATCAATGCTCATTAGTGTTAACTCCCAGCTCCGGCTGCTCCCTGCGCTAGGAAGAACAGCCAGTCGCTTTGCGCTACTAATTCTTGGCTTCAGCCACTTCCCGTGAAAATGAGTCCCACAGTCCAGGCACTGTGTGAAGACGTATTTCCTCTGCTGTGACTCAATGCCTCTCTGTCCTCATGGGATGAGATGGAGAGACCAGCCCTCTCCAATTCCATACTGGTATTTCATAGACTTTGGCTGTCTCCCTCTCATTGGTTTGAGATAAAGAAATATTGGTCTCCCTTCCTGCTCCCAATCACTGCCACTGCCCTTCCCTGACCCTCCTCCCTCCCCTGCACTTCCTCCCTGAGAGGTGGAACACGAGCTTGCACACAATAGCCAGGTGATTTACACAATGCAATCATCTTTTCCTTTTTATTCCCCACCCTGTTCCCTGTGCATCATTTTTCTGCCGCTCAAGCCAGGCTGGAGTGAGGCTCCCGCCCTTTCTCCCCACCTTCCCTATCACCCCCATACCTGATTTCATGCAGCTTGACAATCTCATTGATGATAACCACAAGGACCAAGGAGAGAAAACCCAGGAGCCACGAGACCGGGGAGATGGAAACGTCACTAAAGGTCAATGCAGAATTGAGGTTTTCCCAGAGCTTCAGGTCCAGCACAGTCTGTGCCACTTGCCCCAGCAATCTAAGATCATAAACAGACACAGCAAATCTCAGTGGAGCCAACAAGCTTCCCAGGCTCTGCAGAGCAGGGTTCGGGCCCAGATGTAACACTCCTGTGTTCACAACAGAGACCCTTCACCGATTCAGCAGCAGAGAACTTTTGCCACCCCCTATCGTTTTCCTCAGCACCAGAAAACTGGTGCTGGAGCAGGTCTAGAGCCTCCCCTCCAGCCTGGAGGGCCTCCTCGCAGCTCGGGGATACTCACACAACAGCCACAGTGAGCGTCCACCACCGGTTGGAGAGGGGGCTCTTCTTCCACAAGGGCTTGGTGCGATGGACATGGGTGATGGATATGAACACTACGGGGACAGATGGCAGAGGGGGTTATTTAGCGTCACACACATCCAGCACTTTACGATACACAACAACAGCTATCCGAAGGGATATGGGGTTTATGTCCCTGAAACCAACCTCTCATTCAGGGTCCTTTCAGACCAGACTCCCCACAGCAATTATTCTGAGTCCCCAGATATGCAGGGTGGGTGAGAGCAGCAGTAGTACTGCACACGATTACTCACTGTGGGGACGCCAAAGGTTGTCTCACAGCTAAAACAGATCAGGCATTAGGACCAGAATCAGGAAGCGGGGTGGAGGGTGCCCCTGTCTCTGGGTCACTGCAGGCCTGCACCGGTGGAAAACTCCAGCCAGAGAAACATACGCAGCCAGAGACCCAGAGCTGCCTGCACAGGACAGAGCATTTGCCTGGCTTTTGCTTGGGCTCTTCAAAACAGCATTTCCCACCTGCCAGGCAAAAAGCATCCCTGCCTAGCTTCAGTGGTCTGAAGGACGTAAAACAGTACGGCACACTGCCTCTCTCTGAAGTAGGGCTGCCTCTCAGATCAGGAAGCATTTCTGTTGGCCTGGACACCCTGCACGTCTCAAAACACAATGCTCTGCCTGGCACCAGGAAATCAAACCAAAAAAGGCACAGCACCCCAAACACAGGGGAAAGGGAGCAGAGACCCTTTAAGGCTGTCAGAGAGCAGCTGGGCCTACTCTGCCAGGCAATCATGTGCAGGCGATGAAGGACGGCCAGGAGCGGGCTCCCCACCCCTCCAGAGGGTTTAAAATGACTTCCAGCTCCAGGGTAGTCACAGCTGCACCAGTGTTGTCTGGGGGAAGGAAATGGGGTGCTTTACAAAACGGTAGCAGGTATACAAGGACTTTGGAAGCAGGAAATATTTTTGGAGAGCTGCAAGATGCTGCTAGGTGATTTGCAAGAAGGCAAAGAGGGATGCTGCTCTTCAGGTAAGAATGGAAGGGAATCAGCCCTTCATCAGGCTGGTAGGAAACAGAATCAGCCCTGAAGGCAGCTGTCTGTAAGGGCAACGTTTACCAAGACAAGGGGCTCTGTGCCTGTGCTGAGAGGCTACTGCAGCATCTGCTTCTACCAGGGGGTTTGTGCCCTGGAACAGGGAGCAAAGAAAGGCAAAGAATGCAAGTTTTCCCCCCTGAGTGGGGAACAGGGGCTTACCTGTGTGTAAAACAATCAGGCCAGCTGTAAGCTTCTGAGCTACAAGAAGAGCATTGGAAAATGTCCCAAACCAGTCAGGAGCACCATCAGCATTGCTAGTGAACAAGAGGACAGAGGAAAGAAGTCAGCAGTGGGGGCTGACTGCCTGACCTGTTCCCACCAGGGCCCTGTCCTCCCCTGATAGCTGACAGAGCTGAGTGTGAGCTTGGAGCTGGGCTGTCCTAGTGCCAGGAGGCAGCAGTGAGCAAAGATGCAATTGCTGAGGCTATAGGGAGAGCATCCAGCCCTCTGTCCAGCTGTTACAGCTGGATCGTGGCAAGACTCCGAAGCTTGTTAGAGGGGAATCACCCCTACCTGGGAAGGGCGAGAGCAACAGGCCCTGCAGGGTGAGGGGGAGCGTGTGCCAGGTTCGGTTCCTCACCTGTGCAGCATGATGGAGGAGCAGGCTGTGAGATTGAGCCTGGTGGCGTTCACCTCTTTGCAGGACTCGTGCAGTGTGAACCCGAAGCAGATGAGGCAGGAGCAGATGGTCAGGCTGAACTTCAGCAGGAAGCAGAACAGGAAGTAGTGCTGAGTCTGTGAGTAAGGGAGAGGCAGGAGGATGAAACGGGCATGTCACCGGCCCAACCTCCCCTGCATGAACCATCAGGGAACCAGTGGCTGCAAAAGACAAGCTTTTGTACAGATGAGATTCTGCACGGCAGATAAACCCTGTGGGCGTGCTGGCACTAAGGGATTCCCTTCCCGTCCGTGTCAGGATTTTGGATAGCATGGCTCATGCCATGGATCAGTTTACCAAGTGAGCTGGGAAGGCACAGGGCCTCAGCAATGCATCAATGCTGGGACAAAGTAGAAGAGAAAAATGTGTGAATCATTTTAATCTGATGGGGTCACCCACCTTCTTAGGAATGGAAGTCAAGTTTTTTCCTGTTGCCATGGTCATAATGGAGCTGTGGGGAGGCTTGCCCAGGAGTGAGATGCTGGAAAAGGTAAGTTTGTCTCTCAGTAACAAGTTCAGGTACTGTAACTATTGCTTTGTCATCTGTTTCTAACATATAAACCCAAATAACCTCCTCAGACTGCCTGGAGCATTGGCACTTAACATGGCCACTGCCTTAAGCATATGCTGTAAAAGGTGCAGACTGGGAGAGAGATGACCCCAAATGTGTGATGGGGGAAAAACCCACCCGTGGTGCCCTGGCCTCTGCCTCACACCCTAGGCTCTCCATCACACTCCAGCCAGTGCAACAGTATCAGAAGATGATTTTCAGCTGGAGGTTCAAGCCACAAGATAATAGCAGCTCTCAGACAGCAGGCAGGGCTACACAGCAGTACACAAATGCTCCTATCTGTGTTTCTAAGCACCTCATCCAAGCAGGTGCTTGGAATAACTCTTGCAGCCTTTTTAGCATGCTGTGGGTGGTCAGCTTTCTTTTAATGTGGACACAGTGAGGCTGGGGGACCGGTCTGTGGATCCTGTGGGTGGGAGGCAGGAGATGCACCCTGTCACAGACTCACCTGAGCAGTGGGTAGCAGAAACAGGAGAGCCACACGATGTCTGTAGTACTGAGGATGGGGGGCAGCTGCACCAGGCAGGAGAGGAACTGGACAGGAACAATGCAAAGTGAAGAGCGTGAGCAGTGCTAGGACAGTCTTATTGCCAGCTCATCCCAGTGTTTTGGGGGAGGACAGTGGCATTTTGGGTAACCAGGCTGCCACTGCAGAGCCCCTCCACATGTTCCAGGTTTCTGGGGCAGGTGCTGCAGGGGATGCTTTTCTCCAGGGGAAAAAACGGTTTGAAAAGAAACCTCCATAGGAGGGTCTGGCTGAAGGGGCAATGCTGGCTGAGATCACGTAGTCTCTAGCTGTAACTTCCCCAAACATGCCGTGTAAACTTGGCTGAAGGTTATTTTCCCCTCTCGTGTGGCTGTCCCACTGCAGCCACCCATATCCCCACTAGTACTCCTGTTATCTGAGCTAAATGCTGTCCCCAGCCAGGCCAGGACTCACCTGAATGACAACCAAGGTCAACTGGCACTGCAGCAGGAAGAGGAAACACTTGCGGATCCCATACGTTGCATGCCTGGCCTGGAAGGAAGCGCAAGCCGTCAGAGCCTTTGCTGTGATGGGAGCAGTTGTCAGCCAAGAGCAATTATTGGCAGGCAGGGGCAGAAAATGTGGGCTGCAGGGGAAGTGGGAGGGGAGAGGATCTGGACACACTGTAAGCAAAAGGGGAAGGTCTCTTCTCTAGATGTAGAGGACAGGCAGATTTTAGGCAAGGAGTAAGTTTGTTTAAAACTCCTAGCTTTTTTGGGGGGGGGTAACACTGCATGGTTGTCTGGCTAGGGATCTCTGCAAGTTTATACTTTTAGTTGAACAATATTAATGTTCTGTTGCTGCAAGGCACAATTCCCAAACCGTACCCTACACCTTGGACCAGTAAGATCAGGCAGGAAGAGTATCTCTGTGCTTCCTGAATAAAGGACAGGAGACGCAAGCAAAACTGACGCTGACAGTTTACTGTGGGCAACACAACAAAAATGCTTACATGAGCTTTGCTCTCTGTGAGCTGCAGGCAGAGGGGTGAGTACTACAGAGGGGACGTGCCTGGCTTACCTGCTCTATAAGCCTTATGATGCTGGTACTCTCTTCTTGGCGGAAGGACATGGAGCAAGGCAGGCTGTTGAGTTGCCCTGAGAGCTGCAGTGGTGTGAGCTCATCAGAGACATGAGTCATGGTGGTGCTGGTGGCATAGCCAAAAGTCTCCCAGGAGCAGCGAGATGGGTAGAGAGGGTCCAGTGCTATACTACAAGGACAACACAGGAGCGTTAGTGAAAGTTCTCATCCCAGAGGAGAAACTATGTTTCACTGCAGAGCAGCTTGTAAAATTGGGCTGTGCTGTGCCATGCAACCTCGGTCTACCTCACTGGTAGAGAAGTCCTGAGCTGTGACATGAATTTAGGATCAGCCTCCCTAGGCTTTCAGTTATTATCAGAGAAATAATGAGCGTATTTGGGTTTGTAGCTTAAGGTCAACAAACTGGCTGATGCAGAGGGGCATTTCCACTCTTTCACCCAATGAGAAGCATCTGTAACACCAGTTGGTGCACAACACCTCAGCATGCAAGAGTAACATCTTCCTTTCAAAGACAGGGCTAAATATCTCTGTGTAGAGAGATCTAGGTCATCATCCCATCCAATACCTCCCTTACGGAGACAAATGCCGCTAATAATGGACAGAGCAATTGTGAGCGTCTCCCTGCACAAGCCACAGGTCTGGTCTGACTCATGGCTGGGCACTTGTTAAGCTCAAGGCAAAGGCAGCTGGAGGAGCCTGGATCCTGCCCCACCTGATGTCACTTTGCAGGAAGAGGCAGCTGTTCCGCAGGTTGGCAGAGCTTCCCAGACAGCAAGTCACCTCCCCGTACTCCTGCATGATCTTGATCATCTCGCACATGGCTGCAAAGGGACAGAAGGAGAGACATAGTGCGGTGTCTAATTATGCACACAACGATGCAGTGTTTCACACACCCTTTTCCAGTCTAGATAACAAGCAGCCAGATCTTTTAAAACTGCCCCAAATGATATTCAGCAGTCATGTACAGTGAGATCCAAAGTCAGAGTACACAATTAGATAGCTAATTAATTGCGGTCCAAGTGCCCTGTATACCTGCCCTTGGCAGGAACTCAGCTGTGATTCCCAGAACTGTGACCCAGATTTGCATCTCTAGCACATCTTTCAGACCAGAGCCGTAGGTATAGCCTGGGTATACAATATAGACTGCTTCAGCATCAAAACAGCAGAAGTTAAATAAACCTAAATAATTCAAACCTACGACAAGTACACAATTTTAAGTTCCATTCAGCAGCACATCACTACTGTTCCAAGTCTAAAGGAACAGAGCGAGTGTAACGAACCACTCTGAAAGCAGTGCCGTGTTTAGCCATACTCCGAGCCAGCCCCTGTTCCTGCGCTCCCACCAACACCTCTAGCCTTCATCAATCTTTTTACCAACACCCTCCCAGGGCCTCTAAATCAAAGCTGCTGTTTGATCCAATTTTTCTTCTGTAGTTCTGTGCACAGTGCTCTGTGTAGATATGAATTTTCTAGAATGCTCCAGGCAAAAAAAAAAAAAACAAAACCCACCCCCCCCCCTCTGCAGATTCCTGTGTAAACAACTTAGTCGCTAAATGACCGGTGCAGCCAAATCTGCAGCACAGGGGTTAGATGAAGTGGGGAACCGCCACTTTGTCAAAAAGAGAGAGGAAATCTATTGGACACTGACTGCTCAGGCAGACTGGGCTGCAACTGGTTCTCACTGGCATTCTGTAAACTGTGCCCAGAGGTACATCAAATGTCAAATTGTAATGATGCCTAGCATTTTACTGTGGACTGGACAGGTATTAGTCAGCTAAGCACTCAGCCCCTTTCTTAGAAAAAACAGTATCTCTCAGAGAGATAAAAAATTTTTGTCCTTTCTGATCTCTGCAATCAAAAACTCTGCAAAGCCGCAGAAGGTGTTAACAGCAACTGCCAGAGGAAAATTCTTCTGGGAAGCGATTTCCAAGTTATATAAGGCAGTGAGGGTTGTGAGCAGAGATCAAAGTCTACTAGCACACTGATAATGCTTATTTAATAAAAGGCAGTAGCATTTTGGATGTTTGCTTTTGTGTCTCTTATGCATGCAAATTGGAAGGAGTGGTTCTTAGTCCCATTCTGTAGCTAGGGAACAGCCGCATTGAAATGAAGTTAACACCTGGCTTCCCACAGATAGTGACAGAGGGTCATTAACATCAAGATCTCCTAGATTTCTGGACCGTAACCCCTTCCCTTCACCCATGCCCACACTCA
Organism: Falco cherrug; assembly: GCF_023634085.1. Classification (NCBI taxonomy): domain Eukaryota; kingdom Metazoa; phylum Chordata; class Aves; order Falconiformes; family Falconidae; genus Falco; species Falco cherrug. Next base: position 120,023,843 of record NC_073697.1, read on the forward strand.
GACGAGCCAGAGCAGATGGATGGGGAAGGTACTCATGGGCAGCAGTAGGACAGGCCCAGGCCCTGTGCCACTTACTCTCCGGGGTGCAGTCTGTGAAGAGGGGCACCAGCAAAGGCACGTTGTCTATGTTCTGCAGGTGAGGTCTCACCTGGTGGATCCCCCTTGGGAGTTTGGCCTGAAAAAGAGAAGAGACTAAGCAGGGGAGTATGGGTGCGAGGGACAGGCATTTCAGAGGGAACTGCTGAAATGAGAATGATGATTCCCAGAGTTCTGCAACTTCAAAATCGGATACAAACTGATGTTCCTGCAGACAGAAGCTGGTTTTCCCAAGCCACTGTGAAAAGTTTTCTGCTAAAGTTCTACACTGACATACTAAGTTATCTGTGCTTGCCCTCAGGGTTTGTAAGATCAGCATGATAAACCTGTGCTCAAGGATTTCCAAGGACTTTTTTACCTGTGTGGAGAATGCAGTCAGAGACTATGTGCTGTCTCCCAGCAGCTAGATCCATTTCAATTGCAGCCATACCAACACACAGCAAGGCTGTCTGCTTTCTAAAACCAGGCCTAATGGATTTTATTTTTTAAAAAATCTGCATCCCTGATACTTCTGTAGCTTCTGCTGAGCGTGTCTGAGTTCTTTATAAGGCAGGAGGAGCTTGTCCCACACTCTTGACTACTGGGCAGCACCAGACCCGGCTAACAGCTGGAGGACAGACAAAGTTTCTTCTGTCTGCACGGAATGTGGGGACGTTCCCACTCCCCACCCAGCACATGGGAAGGGGACCCAGGCGGACTGAGATGCAGCTCTCAAGGCCACCCCATGTGTGGTCATCTCCGTTCCTAAATTCCAAAGAAAAGACCTGTTCAGCAGAAGTGATTGAGAGAATCCCAAACTTCCCGGGCTCTAGATACCAAGCTGGAAGAGGGCTGGGGAAATCAGGAGTACCAATGCAAACCAGTCAGTCAATCTGGTTTGAAGAGGCATTCCCTCTGGGAGTAATGAGGTGATGCTGCTAGCCATGACAACAGTACAAGATGTGTAGGGAAAGGGGGCCTCACCCTGTTACAGTCCTCCAGGAAGCTGGGGATATCGCTGTCTGTTGGCTGAAAGCTGATGAGATCCGAGTGCCCTTCCTCTTCCATCAGCAGAAGCCCCTCCACATCATCTCGAGAAACTGGAGCAGAGAGAAGCAGCATAAACAATAAGCACAAATGTGCCTCTGCCACCCCTGTGCCACCCACATGGTATATTCACATGGTGCTGCAGAAGCCAGGAAACGTGAGGCCTGATTTTCTAGGTTAGCAACACTTAGATCCTACTCAGTCATCTAAAATGCAGTACTTTTAGATGACTAATCTGTTCAGAGGTAGATATGCGAGCCTAGACTCTCCTCTTTTGAGACAAGATAGTTTATTCTGCTTGCTTTATTCTTCTAGGGGAAGAAGAAAGCAAAACCTCACCTGAAGTAAGAAAAAAAAAAAAGAGCAATGCACAGGCGAGAGACCCTCGGTGCCTTGACCAGGGCCCCAGCAGGAACCAAAACCAGTAATAAGCAGCTGTAAAATCACGGCAGCTGGTGCACAGAAGGATGTCTGTTTCCAACAACTGCGGTACTGACTGGGTAGAAAGGCTATAAATATAAGGCGCTCTTGCTCACACGCACACGCACACCTCAGGCCCATCCAGTTTTGTGCTCAAAGCTCTGAAGGATCAGGTACCTGGTGAGGACACAGGAACCTATGAATGGGTTTAAAAGAACCATCCAGGAAACACGTGGCATTCAAAGTGGCTTAGGCGCGGTTCTCTCACCCTGATGTAGGTCATCATGCAGAGAGCCAGCGTGGCTGGGGCTAGAGGGAGGGATCTCTGAGCCAGGCACATCACCGTTAGGCGTTAAAGATATGTGGCAATTCCAGCCAGTCTCAAGACCCATCTTCTCAGCAAACACCTGTAGGTGAGCAGACAAAAGATTTGAGCATTGCTATCCAGGCCAGAGTATTGCAGACCAATGCCATATTGGAGCGTAGGTGCCTTCTGGACCTATGACCTAGCTGAACCAGATTAACCTTAGATTGCACTGGAGCTAAACTCTCCAGTCAGACATCCAGGGGACATGCAAGTTCAGGGGGTTCAGCAAAGACAGCTTACCTTGCTTTTGAGCTCATCTTCCAGGGAGAAGTAGACAAAACGAATGCAGGCATTGACCAATCCATCAATGAGGCGGACAATGTCAAGACGGGCCTGATACTGAGATGAGACCATTCCCATGAAGATCTGTCCGCTCAGAGCCTGGATACAGTCTTCCTTCTCCATCACTTCCCCAATCCCTTCTTCAGGCATGCAAACAACACGCAATCACATTGAGACACAAGGGCATCACACAAAATACACGTGGTGGGAGAGGCCACCAAGGTAACACCCAAGGGGACAGTACCCAGACACACAGCAACATGCAGATACACACATACACACGTACAGGAGGAAAGAGGAAGAGAGATCCATTTGTCCCAGCATACCCAATCACAGATGTGGTTTCAGGACATCCCCACATACACGACCAAGAATACACAAGCGTGAAACAGCAAGCATGGAAAGGAAAAAGACAAACAGAACACGGGGATCAGTCACAGTCTTTCTAACTGGGGCAGAAAGGTAAAGGATGTGTGCTGCATAACGTTCACATGTGCATTTTTAAACACATCATACTGTGTTTAAATAACACGGCAAGTCTAGCTGGGGCAGAGTGGCATCAGAGTACGAGGGGCTGATGCAAAGGAACCGGACCGTGGTCCTTCCAGTGACATTGCAGACACTCCCAAAGAGCCTGCAAAGGTTCTTTGACAGGATTCCTTCACCATCACCAGATCAGCCTGGGGTGAATGGGAGCTGGATGCAGCATAAGGAACAAAATAATAAAATACTTCACGCTGTTGGAAAGTGTGCCACAGGTGGGACTGAAAAGTGTTTTGAAAACACTGTCACAACTGCCTCCCGGCTGTTGGAAACCCCATTATTCACATTTTACAGAGTAGGAGACCAAGGCAGAAAGAAAATTAAGACTGGTTTGCTGGAAGAGCCTCCAGGACTTATGTAATGGTTGGTATATGCTTATTTCTCACTTTTCATTGCTGTTCTGGAGAAGTACAATTAATCTAGTGGGAATCAGTTCTTTCAGCACGGCAACAAACTCTATCAAGGGAGAACAGCCATATACCACCCTACATTTAATTCCTTTGAAAAACCTAGTATATGTGATAAAATTAGAAAAAAGCAAACCAAGTATCGAAATACCCAGAAGCCTTGACTTTCAGTTGTCTGCTTTAAGCAACAGACTTCCCACAAGTAGAATTTCTCTGCAAGCTTCAATAACTTAACTAGAAACATACCTACCAGCTGCTACATCGTTACTTCCTCTGGAAGCGCATCTATTTCAGAAACCCTTAGTTCTCAATTTCCATCTGCTACTCAGAATAACAATGTTCTTACAGCTCTAGAACGATCAGAAAGCAAGCACCTGGCCCAGCAGCAGACCTTATTATAGACAGCACAGAAGACACATACCATCTGAGCTCCAGCTATTCCTCCGACTGCTCTGTTTGATGGGTGTCGTCCCCGGGAGATCGCAGCATGTGAAGATAGCACTCTGCCCAGGGACCTGCACCAGTTCTACGCACTTGCCATTGAGCTGAGAGGACAAGGCACAATGCATTGGCTTGTATGCAAAGGCAGAGCAGTATCCTGAGAGGCAGGCTCGCTGGTAGAAATCTAACACCTTCTTCCTACGTGGAAGAGAAAAAAAACGGACAAAGTTAGCAGAAATGTGCCACGTTTCTGACAACGTACACTGTAGTTCAATGTAGAAATCACTAGCTGGGTATTTGGAAAAATGTGTTCCATAAGGAGTGGTCAGAGACTCTGAAAAAGACTTTCCTTACTGTTTCTGCATTCTCTGAGCTTTGGGCACTACAGGGCAACAAAAATACATATTCCAACAGGGGCAGTGGTGAATGCTTCTGTTTGCTCGTCAGACAGACTGATAAGCATGAACACAGCACTCTTTGAATACACTTATTAATATAATATGCTCTATATGGCTGCCAGATGACACCGAGGAAGTTCACTGCATGACATGAGAAGCTTAATTCATCAGAGATAATTTTTCTTTAGGGAGATAAACACCAAGGAAGGATCTGCCAACCCTGACAACAGTATCTATGGCAGAGATGGTTACAGTAACAGACTTTTTCTTCTATCCCCTTTCCGAGTGTGGGTCCCAGGAGCTGTATGTGAAGTCTCCATTTAGTTACTATTCGGTCACTGGAACAGTGTAAAGTTCCTTCTCTTATGTTGAACCCACAAAGGTAACAAATTAGACCATACATGGGATTTTTAGTTTTCTTACACCTGAGGATGGGCAGACTTAGAAGAACAATCTGCTGCTAGTCAATGAAACTAAACGTTACCGGTCTGCCCTGCTAGCAGAAGCAGAAATTTAGCCTATAGATGAAAACGCAACAGACACTGTCAGATACTGCAGCAGGACTAAAAGGGTGTGATGTATTGTGGCAGACTGGTTTGAAGCTGTCAGCAGCAGGTAGAATTGATCGCCTTGCATTTCGTGTTAAGACAAAGCATTTGTCTTGAACAACAAAAAAGATTCTCTGCCACCAGCATATGACCTGATTATAATTCATGGTCCTACTACATGGTACAGTCAGAGCTCTCTTAGAGGCTAATATGTTACCAGATACAGTAAGAAGTGGCTTAGTCTTACAGTCCAACAGAGTGCTTGTTGCTATCTAATCTCTTACACTGCTGTAATTATAACTATTAATTATAAGCAGAGACAGCTCATGTTCATAACCTACTTGAAGCTTCTATTAAATAGCTTAACAGGCATCAGTAAAGGGAATTTTAATAAAGGGTGAGCAGGTTCCCTCTGCAATTTATTTGCAGCTCCTGAATGCACCAAATGACAAAGCCACCCACCTGTCAGAGCCAGAGAGGGGGTAGATATCGGTACCGTCCCAAAAGTCTGTGCAGGCCTCAAGGATGATGTCAGCTGTCCCATGAGAAAACATCTGCTCAGTGCCTGCAGTGTAGGAGAACAATGAGTCAGCATCACACATACAGGCTCCCAGGAAAGGGATATCATACCGACTGCTCCCTTATTTGTTAAAGGCCACTGTTCCCACAAACTACCTTGATGCACTCCAGATATCCCCTTTGTTGAAAGTTTTCAGTCTCCATTAAAAAATTATTCAAGACTGGATGATATGTATTCAGCTGCTATTTGTCTAACTGTGAGTTCAAACAAGGCTGTGATAAAATGTGAGCCACGTAGTCAGCTCCTATTCTCCCCTTACGCTGTGTAACAGTCCTGCTCCTACAAAAAGTGGGACAATATCTTGCTCCTGTATCCAACAGAGCAAAAGAAAAAATACTCCTGTGTGCCTCTTGTGTGAGTACAAGCACCAGTGATGAGCCTATGGGGATCAAAGTCTCTACACTGGAAAGTACATTCAATTTTAGGCCAGGTGTGGATCTAAAGGGTAAGAGCTATTCTTGAATACCTTCCATTCAAGCAGCAGAAGATAACAGCATGACCCATTAGATAGCAGCCTGCTTCACAATGGGTCCTGAAAATGTGTTAAATCAGGATGGGTCAAAAGTTCAACATAACAGACTCTAGAAAAGTAATTCATGTTGTGATCAGGGAAGAACTGAAGATCGATGGACGTCACAGCTTGTCCTGTTTTTTTCTTCTACTACTTTACTCTTCAATACAGACTTAAAATCTTTAGTTCCCTCTTGTAGACAGAGGTGTTAAAGTGTTTCTCAAAGGTGTGTGATACCACTTGTCTGAGGCAGGTCCCAGACACAGGACACAAGTTAAAGGATGCAGGGCTGCCTCCCCCTCCACGCTTCCTGCTCCCTTTCATTTGCACTGATACATTAACATTGCATGCACGTAGACTTCTCTGTCTAGGTTCCCTCCTCCAGCTGCTCTGTGACTTTGCCCCCAACAGCTTCAAAGCTGATCTAATGAAAAAAACATCACTGCCAAGAAAAATGAGCCCAAAGGCTTCTTGCAGGCATTAGTTGCTGACTGCAAATGCTCACACTAGCTGGTGAAATCAAGAGCCAAGAATATCCACTCGCACAAACCAGGCAGGGACCTTCAGGAACACTGGAGGATTTTCCAAAACATAGCAGCTCTCTGCTTTCTGCTATAAATAGTCATCACATGCCAAGTTTATCAGCATAACAAACCTCCAAGACGAATAGGAGCTGTGTGTGAAAGAAGGAGCCTGTCTCAGGGACATAAAGGAGTACTTGTGCAGAGCTCTGGTTAATTTTATTGTATAAACACCTAATCCTTCCCACCTTGCTCCTGCGGTCAGATAGTCCTTGCTTGGAAAGAGGGAACAAGAGATGTTTATTGATTCATGCAAAACCTATGCCCTGGACACAGAGCAAGGGCTTGCAGATGACCACACACACAGACATACCTACATTCGTGCCTGACAGCAACTGCAATCCATTTCCCATTGAGTACCACCAGCATCTCACACAACAATCCCTCTAACGGATAAATGACAGTGACAGTACGTGCTGTAAACTGGAAAGAGTTCATACAGCTGTCATTACCAGCAAAGTGAGCCCAGCCTCTTCCCTTCCTAAATCATGAACTTGAAGGCCAGTATTTCTCTGGCACAAGGGAGAAAACTAATGAATAGGACAGAGTATGACTAGCCATTCATGGCTGCTGGGACTCGTTAGGAAGCACCGAGCTGCTACAGTGAGCCAGTGAAACAGAGCAAAAGGAATCAAAGAGTGCAGCTATTGCAAAGGAAGACAGAGATGGTATCGAGCCATTTTAGTCCACTGAAGATGCTGGTGAGCCCCTTATTTCCATGTGGTTACTATGGATTTGAGATGAACACTGCCAGATAGCGAGACACATATTTCAATGGAATAGCAAGAGAATACAGAGATAAGCTACCTCCTATTCCTGCTACAGCTGCAGAATTTATTATGTATCTCCCTTTGACTTCAGCACATCATGGGAGTGGGTGGATTCAAAGATTTATTCACAAGTAGCGTATCAAGAGCGGTTAGTTACGATCACCTGGTCTGACTTTTCTGCATAAACAGAGCCATTTGATTTCATCCAGTATTATCTGCAAAATCCATTCTTTCCAGTTGTACACACTTTAGAAAGTTTCAAGGGACAAGACTATCACATGAGAGGTGTTCCAACGGTTAACTAACTCCCCTGGCAAAATTCCTCTTAGAATTTACTCTAGACAGCATAATCCAGGTCACACACGTATTCGTCTGAGCTCCAACTTCTAAACTAAACCGTTTAAAAATGAGGATAAGGAGTTGAAATGAGGCAACATTAAAGGTCTTTCCCTACAATAAGAATCTCTGCATCAGAAAAAATCTTTCTCACAAAGGGAAGACAGCAGCAATCAGGACAAATGAAAAAGCTCCTCCCCAGATTAAGATACAAATTAGAGAAGAACTGCACAAGAGAAGACAGTTTACCTGGTAAATCCTGGCCAGCATAATAATCATGTTTCAGATTCAATACTGAACATATGTCAACTCCAGAGAGCCAAGTCCAGGCAATTTAAGGTATTAAGAAGAGACTAAGAGCTCTGACAAGCAAGCTGTTAAATCTTGCTGAGGTGCTTTAAGACCTCACGGTGCCCAGCTGTACATCCTTTCCATCCTAGCCCATGCCTATTAGAATAGGAAGGAACAGAAGGAGTGGGGAATTCAGCATGAATTCAGCATGGCTCCAGGTGTTGTGTTCACGGTCACCATCAGTTTGCATGGGATTGCTGTGATTCCTTATTAGTATGTAATATAGAGTATGCAATATAACACACCACACAACTCACAAAGATAATGATTTATGATTTGGATTATCAGAAGGATGAGCATCGCTAGCCAAAACCCTGAGTAATATTCAGCCCTGTGCAGTAGCAGTTTCACTGCCATAACGAAGTCTATTCAAAACCCAATAAAACCCCCACCTTATACTGCAGTGCCATTTGGTCTTAGAAAATAGGTCTACTAGGTGCTATCTAAGATAATTTTTAAAAATTACCTATGATCCTGGAGTGAGCCAGAGCTGGGAAGAATTCTCCCCCTCTGTATGCCATAGCACTGATCACTAACATTTGCTGAGTGTACCTGTACTGGCCATGGGCAGAGCAAAGCTATCAACCCACAGGGATTCCAGACTATTCCAGTCTGACGTTTTCTAGGCTGCCTGCAGAAAAGATCCTCCCGTACCAAGTGGGTGCCCAAAGAAAGGGGTGGCCTTACTGGTAGTGGTGTCCTTCACAAAAAGGTTAATCATGTGGCTCAGGGGTGGTCTCCTCTTGGTGATCGATGAAAGCTTCCCCAGGATTGTTTCCTTAACCATCTCATCACTTGGCAAGCGGTACAAGGCCAAATAGTTCTCCTGCTTGAAAAGATCTTTAGCACCTGGTGTGAAACCTCAAATGTGAACACAAGGAAGAGAAAAATTAGGCTCTAACCAAAGCAAAAGACAGGTCCTCTCTCCTGCTTCTATGCCACCCACTTTGCCTGAGTTCATTCTGACATCTCGCCAGCAATAGGTAGGTCAGCTGGGCTCACTGTGCATCTACACGAGGATGGCTCAAGGTCAGTGATGAATAACATTCAGAAGGACTAGATGTTATTAGTAATTACAGCTTTCATGCTCTGGTTCATTGAAGAGAGGAACTGTGACACTGAAGGACAGGCACAGAAGTGAGTTCAAGAGCTTCCAGATTTTAATCCTAGTGTTACCTCTAACCTCTTATTTCCCCTAGGCCTCGGTTTTCCCATCTATAAAACAAGCTGAAGTACCTCACATTGTTTATACCCAAACTCCTGGTAAAGCATTACTGTAAAGACAGGGCAGCTATCTGTCCATTAGCAGGTATTCTTTGTCTCCTGATGAGATTGGCAGACTCTAGCCAGAAGAATACCAAGCCTAGCCAGGGCTGGCTGGAAATATCCTTGATGACATTTGTTCCTTTGATAGTGTCTACAATGTCAGAACTTGCCAAAAGCAATCGCTTTAATAGACTCTTTTTGGCAACGGAACAATAAGAGTCAGCTCAGTAATTCCACCTTCTCAGCAGCAAGGACCAGAGAAATATTTTTCTTGTGCTCTCTAAGGATTAAGTGTCTATTGACAGCTCTGATTTCTCTGTGTCTGCTCATCCAATTTCTCCTTACCTATTAGTCTGGCAAGCTCACAGAGGCCCCAGGGCACGTGGACAGGCAGCACGGCATTGTGTGTTTCCTGGAGGGCAATGTTGCAGAGGTGGTCAGAGAAGCGGCACAGACGCTCTGTCACACTGGCGTTGCAGAGATTGAGTAGCACATTCAGGCCCAGAGGCTTGAGGGAATTCAAGTGCATATGCCAGTTGGAGTCATCAAACTGGATGCAGGAGGGGTTCTGCTGGTCTTGGGACAGGCTAAGCATCTCAAGGTGGTAGTCACACACAAAGTCTTCAGCCTCACAAGCCACCACCTCACTGTCACCCACAACCTGGTCCAGCAGACAGGAAAATTCTAGTTGGTTACAAGGAATACAGCTTCAGCCTAGAATCCCACAGGGAATTCCCAATTAAATTCCCCAGCAGGGAGACTCTATGGGTTTAAGTCTGTCCGCAAAGGACAGACAAAAAAAAAAGCTCCATAAAAGACTACTTGTGTGCCCCTTCAGTATGTCTTACCTGAGTATGTTCCTCCTCTCCACCCTCTGTGTCCTTGCTAAAACTCACGTTGGACCCAGAGGGATGCTTGCTTCTGCTGTTTGGCTTTCGGTGGGCATGGGCATCGGAAGCCTTTGGAGGGTCACTAGACCAGTTGTTCCTCTCTTGCTCACTGGTCATGTGGACTGTGTCTGCCAGGGGGCCAGAGAGCAAAGCATCTCTTTCATGGGGCTGCAAGATACCAACAAAATTAACAGTTGTGTTTCAGGGACTGAACATAAGGCACTACTGATCCACCTGCTGCTTTAGGACTTCTGCAGAAGAGGTTCTCATCCTCGCTGCTTCTTTATCTTTTAAGCACAAAATTGTGGCACAGACTTCTCTATAAGCAAAGGGCCCCCTCTATAAGACTACGTTGTGCATGTCAGTCAAACTATGATTATAGTCAACATACTACATTACGGAGTACATATCACTCACCTCATCTTCCATATCAGGATGGCAGAAAGACCGTGTAGAAAGCTCATCAGTCAGGTCTTCATGGCTATCATGAGGTGGTTCCACCCTTCCACTGAAGAACAGAACAGTCTCTGGGCTGGGGTTTGGCCAGGAAAGAATCCCCTGCTTGTCTACACAGCAGAGCACCTAGAACATCCCACAACACCCCCAAGAAAGTAAAATCTCAGTGAAAACATGTCTCAGTGTTCATGTGTAATTGTAAATGTTGCAACTTTAATAAGCACATGGGAAGATAGACAAGTCTCTCCTTTGCCAACCTTCTGTCTTAAAGAAACTGCACTTAACTCTCCAAGAAATCCATGAATTCTTTGCTCTATCGGGATTGATGGGTTGTTTAACACAAATTTTACCTCAGGATACTGCAAAACTAGGCATGAAGACCAAGTGAAGGAAGCAACTACTCAACCTGTTTCAGCTAGTACCTTATCAGGACCCAAACCAGCTGGTTCTTGAATAGGAGTCAAGAGGGTTACAGGACCAGAACCAGGGCTGGAAAATACAGACATTCTGTTAGATGCCACAGGGTATCTCTAACCATTGTTTTAGCCGTAAATGTGCTACCTGGACAAGACAAGGCAGTTACAAACTCTTCTACAAAGACAGGTGCCTGAAGGGTTTCTAATTCCAGCCCAATGAACTGATGGCTAACAGTCTACGCTCAGGGAAGGTTGATGTGAACAGTGCAAATGAAGCATCCACATAGGGCTCTTCCTTCTGACAACCCGGCAATACTCACAGTGACAGATCCCAGACTATGGAGCAAGCTGGAAGTGAAGCTCAGAGTTGGGGATTTGCCTTTTAAAACACAGAGGAAATGGCTCCAGATACAGCGTATCATTTCCTGCCAAGGGAAGCAGAGGACATCAGCCAATTAAAGAGTCATTCAGTGAAAGATAAGGGGAGAGAAGGAAAAAAGGGATTATGACATTACCTGCTTTCAGGTTCAACAGTGATACACTGTAAAATAAACATCAGTCTCCGTGGGAACCTGTTAACTGATACAGTGCTGATGTTCTCAAGGGAAAGGCATTTCTCCCCCCTTCCAGAGGACGCTAACACAGTCTGATTGTTGAACTGAGAATTCACTGAAACTACCTCTGTCCATCCAAAAACACAGGAAAGAATTCTGAAGTGATTACATTTGGGGTGAATCAGTTGTTACCTCTCAGTATTTTTTCCCTAAAATAACTTTCATCCCATTGGATTACAGAATTTGAGGCCTTAAGCTTACAATCACCATGCTGCAAATTGGGTAAATGGAGTCACTGTGGTGAGGTGACTTACCCAAGGTTACTTACTGAAGCAGTGACAATGTTGGAAATAAAGCCAACGTGCCCTGACAACTCCATCATTAAAAATGAATTGTAATCAACATGGTAATAAACTGAAAGAAGGGGATATTTTGCAAAATTAAAATGTCAACTTGGCACCCTTCATCTTTCACACAGAAATGTTTCTGAGGGAGCCTGGATGACAGCAATCAATCCAAGCACCAGAGGGGTATGTTTTTCTCTGTGCACTCCTAAAGCCAGCAAAACCAGGTTTGCATTACAGTATTACTTTACTGCTTTTTAACTATTGTTCTAGAATGCTGTCACTGCAGAGCACTTCCCCCAAAGCTCCTTGGATCAAGTTCCTTAGATCCTAAGGGTTAGTACAGGCATGAGCTCAAATGCAAAACAATTATGAGCTATCACCAGGAAGAAAAAAAGGCTCTTACTTAAACCAATTTCTCATAAGCAAAAATGTTACAGAGGTACAAATGGAAAGGAGCAGATCTTTTCAAGGAGGAAGGTCAGCTCAAGTCATTCCCATTTAACACCTGAAAAACATCTCAGCTAAATGATGAACTGGCACAGAAGACAACAAAATATTCAGCAAAGGAAGCATGTGTGTGTGCATCCATGGGCATTCCTCTGTGTGGCTGGGAGCAAGGAGATATGAGTTGATTCTTATAATATCTAGGGATTTGTAATCAATCCTAGAGTCCATCTGCGTCCTGATGGAAAGGGGAATCTTAATGCCAGATTAGACGGAAAAGTGTCTTTCCTCTACCCACCTGTTTAATCTGGATGACGGAATTTATAGAGTGGCCAGATGCAGTTCCTCCCCCAGAAAACGGTCTTCTGAATGTTTATTTGCCCCAGCTTGGAAGCACTAGTAATGTGCTTAAGCTTATTAAGGAGCCTATGAAACAGGATCAGACTTTTAAAAAGTCTGAACACCCCATGATCCCCTCTTCACATTTGGTCTTGCTGCTGACCACCATCCCCTCTGTTCTTTAGTTTTGGCTTGAAGAAGGAGGCCTTTCTGGTACAAGCAAAGTATTTCCCTTCTTTCTGACACACACCATTAAAAGTTTATTTTACTGCTGGAACAGGAGGACTTGAAAGAGGTACTTTCTCCAGGACAGAGAAAGTTGATTTCAAACCATATTCAGAAAAGCACAGCTGGACTCGGTATCGAAGTCATCTCAATCTCTGGTCAGCGGAGCAGCATTTACATGGGGAGGTGCAGGGAAAAGACATGCAACCTGCATGCATAGCAAACTAAAGCAGCAAATGGGTGACAATGGACAACTGGCACAAGTAAAAAGGGTCTAGGAACAAGCAGGAGATCAGAGAGGGAGGAAAAGGATATAATGAAGTTCTGCAGTGCAGATGGAAGAAAACAATTCATAATAATAGTACCTGAGAAGATACCATCTCTGTGTAGCTGCTGAGAGTGTCCTCTGAAAACTTAGCAAGCTGCAGCAAGAGAAGAGACCAGTTACTATAATTGTGCTCAGAAATGTGTCATGAGGAACATCCTTCCCTAAATACTGTGCCTTCAGGGAAAAGAAAGCAGGAGTCCTGCTCTGTGGGAATCGCTATACCAAGGCAGACCAATAATTCATCAAAGCAATTAAGTCTTTAATGGACTGTCTCCAGCTACAGTGAAGCACAGTCAAGGTGCTTGGTGCTATACATCACAAAAGAACACACAGTCATTATGTAAAAGTCTACAGAGAAAATAGCAGCAATTAGACCCAGAGAAGGCTCTTTCTGGATGGTTATTTTTAGACAGGAAGAGCCAGGGTTGACTGATCTGTTTTTAAGCTATACGGGTCAGTTCAAAGAAGGGAGCTAGAAGAGCGGTTGTAAAAGCAGGTGCCTGGAACACAATGGACACAAAGGAATGAGGTGATATGAAAGGGATGTTGACAGAAAATGAAAAGAAATTATACCAGGGCACCATCATGGGGCCCTTGGAATTACATCGAAAAATCTACTAACTCAAAATTTGTGCATCCAGCACAAAGGAATTCCACAGTAGATGTAATTTTGAAAAACAGTTTAAATTTAAGTATATTAATAAGCATAAGTGAATATGGCAATTACATTTGCAAGTAAATAAAATGACACCCCAAATAATCACACATATATCTGGCACTTCAAAAAGGATCAGTTTAACAAAGCTGAAAAAAGCCAAGACAAATTTGTCAGAAATAATTTAAACTGAGAACTATGAAGAATAATCAGGCAATGTTTAACAATATTTTATTAAGAATTTTAAAAACAACAATCCCATAGGAAGAATAAATAAGTCCAGTTTTGAGTGGAAGTGAAAATAGAAGTAAAAATCAATGAAAGAATAAGAAGAAGCATACCAGTAAGTAATTAAAACCAGTCCACTGCTTGTTGAAGACAGGGAAATTGCAAATGATATTGCAGGCAAGGCAGATGTGTTAAATAAATATTGCTATTCCTTATTCAGTGATATAATCATGCCATATGATAACTATGAAATATTTTCCATTCTAACACTAGCTACTGAAAGTAAATATGATTAAATTAGCAGGTCTGGACAACTTTCTAACTGTTACTGCTGATTTTGCACAAAGCTTGATGCATGGATTAAGTCCCAGTGCAACGGAAGAAAGCTTAATGTGGTGCCAATGCCTAAAAAGGGTAAGGAGAACAAGCCAAGTTACCACAGGACCCCAGACAGACTTTGATTTCAGACAAGAATAATAGAGCAGCTAATATGAGACTCAATTAAAAAAATAGAAGTTGAATAATACAACCAGTGCCAAACACCACAAGTATATGAGTAATAAATCTCATCAAACTACTGTGATATATTTTTTGACAAAATTACAAATTTGACTGATAAAAGTAATGCTTTTGACACAGACCACTTGGTATTTTGACTTGATGCAAAAAGCTTTACTGGTTTTCTAACAAAAACTAGAGTAATACCAGAGAAATAGGGTCCATATTAAATATATTAGAAATAGACTATCTCCAAAAGGAGCAGAAACTGAGGAATTCTTTGCAATAGGACGTGTCACTAGCTCAATCAGGGACAAATCTGTTTATTTTGTTAATATCCTGAAAGAAGCTTAAAAGACCATTACAGAGACTGTAAACTATATGAAGTTTGGGGCAGGGTCCAATAATAAAAAGAACAGACCACTGTTACAATATAGGTTGCTCGGTAAATAAGCAAAAACATGCATAACAGAGCAATAATTTAAAAACAGGCACAAAAGTAAGGTGGCATACCTAGGAGGAAAAATGAAAGTTGGACTTAGAGGATGAGGACTCTATCTTAGAAAGAAGTAACTGTAGATTATCAGCTGAACAAAACCCAGCCATTTAAAGCAGTGGCTAAAAGACCTAATACAATCCTTTGTTGCACTAATAAGGGAACATAAGAGCAGAAAGTCCAAATTATTCTGAAATTTAGCACAAGCACAACTGTTGCTGGAATATTTATCAGGCTTCAAAGATTCATAATTCTACAGTGATCCTGAAGCACTGGAGAAAACGAAGAGGAAAGCCAAGAGAAAGATTAGAGGGTTGGAAAATATTCTTATAGTCATTCAAGGTGCTTAAACTGTTTACTTAACCAGAGACACAAAAAGGGAATGTGAGTAGCTACAAGAGACCAGAAATTTGATTGATGTGCTCTTAAATCTAGGAGGCAAAAGTTGTAAATGTTCCAAGGGCTGGAAATTGGATACTATAAAAATTACCACTAACATAGAATGCCCATTTTTAGCAGTGAAGGTAAATAATTACTGAAACAACCTATCAAAGGCAGAACAAATGTTTTCAAACCAACATCAAATTCCTTTCTAAGGTGATGCTGCTGTAGTCCAACTGTAGTAATGCAACTTGTGGCAGGGGCTTGTTTGTGTCCTGCAGGATGTCTAACCAGTCACATGGGTCACCTATGGCCTTGAAAAACTGGGAATCAAACAGCTTGAACATGATGGGAGGGGGCAGAAGGTGGACAAGAGTGTCACACAGGCCAAGTGATTGGAGAGGAACAGGGTCTTACCTGCTACATTTTGAACAGAGTAGAGAGAAGGAAGGAGTGAAATAGAGAGGCCATGAGAAGACTGCCCTACTCAAGGGGGAGAATGACCAAGGCACATCACAGGAGTTGTTCTGCAGCAGCAAGGATGGAGGGTCATGTTTGAGATGTCACAGAAAGAGCAGGCTGGACAGAGTGAGTTGCCTGGACAAGGAAAAGGAAAAGACAGGAAAGAACACAAGGAAGGTGCACATATGAGTGACACGGCAAATGGGTATGTTGAGAATGATGAAGCAGGGAAGCCAAGGGGCTCTGGCTTTTCACAACGAAACAACAAAGTGTGAAGGGAAAGAGGAAGTTCCAAAGACAGAAACCAAGTAATGCTGAAAATGGGCGGGAAAGGTAAAGTGGCGAAAACACTGAAAAGAGATGGTAAAGGTGCAAATGCCACTGAGGGAGGTAACCTGTCCTCCCTCCCAGAACACAGGCAGCTTTAGTCATGTACAACCTATAAGAAAATGCAGACCCAGGGACACAGAGGTTAAAGGGCAAAAAGGAGAGAGAGAAACTCTGTCCAAGTACAGGCACAACAGAAGTCAGCACAGAAGACAAACATAGCACAGCGCATCTCACCAACACTGCCACCAAGAGAGAACAAGAGACACCCATCAGCTCATCCACTTCAGGACCACACACCCATCAGACTACCAAACTCCACTCCCCAAATCAGCACAACCACCAGCAGTTCCTCTTACCCCCTGACCTACTGCAAAGGCCATGCCGGCACACAAAGCCCCAGAGCCTCAGGAAAGGGCTGTTCAGCCCACACATTAAAACGGGATTGCAGAGGATCTCATGTATCCCATTCCTTCTCAGTGGCTAAATGTTCCCTAGTTATAGCCACCACAGGGCATTTATCTCCATGTTGACCCCTCTGACATTGTATTTAGCTGACAGAAAGCACATGCCTGAAAGAGTTATGGAATCGCTGGAGCTTCCTATCACCTTGAGATAGCTGTAGACAGGTCCAAAAAACTGAAACATCTGTTCAAGAAGAAGTCACACTGTGTTCCAGGTAGAAGGCATAGCTGGGACAAGCAAAGATCCAGCAAACTTTTGCAATTATGTAGACACATCTGCTGTATTCACTGTGCTCACTTCACAGAGCCTTTCCCATCTCCTGCCCTTTTCTCTGTAATGGTTTGATGTGGAGAGATACCTACCAGTGAAGTGGATGAGGCCTTGCTCATCTGGGCCAAGACTCTGGCTTCTCCAAAGGCTGTAGCAAGAATCCACAGGACAGGAAAGAGCAATGGAAGGATGGGTAGGACACCATTCACCTGCAAAAAATTGTAATCATCAGCAAGCACAGAAACAAGAAGCCTGACCTCTCACATGACATCTTTTCACCACAGTGAGAGGATGGGTAAAAGGCAAGGCAGGCAGGGAGGAGACTGCTCCACTGGAAGCAGTGCAACATGGAGAGAAGCACAAGAGAGGAGACACACCCCCCCTTAGGGGTTTGTAACAAAGGAGGCCATGAATAAATTACACCAACTTGTAGCTGGTTTTTCTGCTGAATTTGGCATAAACTCTTACAAGTTTAAAGGCAAAAGATACCATATATATATATATATATACACACACACATACATGGCAAGTAAGAGAGAGCAAACAACATAAAGGGCAGTCTAGGAGGAAAGGCCAGGGTAGGGCTGTTGTCCTGCTCCACTGAGAGCTCCTGGATCCAGCATGCACAAGGGCATGCATAGGATGCTGTCACAGGATGAAGCAAGTTGCTGAAGGAGAGAGTCAGTCTCAGTGGTGGTCTGGGGAGGAGGTGTAGTGGAGTTCAAAGCTCTCCTTTACCTGTAGCTGAAGAAGAGTGTACTGCCAAGAAGCAATTCCAGGAGCTTTGAAAATGAAGCGCACAGCATTGGTGATCAGGAAGCCAGCCTGCAATTCAGAGATGACACTGTCAGCTAACTACTAGTACTTGCAGGGAAGGAGTTTTCACTGCCTGGTAACATTCTCAGTCCTGGGAAAGTCTGGAAGTTATACTTGGTCTGCTGCTGCACTTCCTTCTTCCACTCTCATGGCTCAGCATCTTTGCTTCGCTGAACTACCCAAGGTACACACAGAGCCAGCTGCATGAGTTAGAGCATAGCCACAGTTTCCTGTTGATGGCTGCAAATTCTCCACCTTTATTGACAAAACATGGCTATATTCAACAACAAAGCCTTGAAATGAGACCTACCAGTACTATAGGGACAGCGTATTTCAGCATCACAGACTGTACAGTGAATCTCTCATTATCCAGGGCTGTCACAGGACGTGACAAAGCCATTTCCAGACACCACCTAAAAAATGGAAAAGAGTTTGAGATTCAGCAACCAAGACCCAACCCTGCACTTTCCTCAGATATAAACCTCTCAGCAGACCTGACTGGAAACTCAGTATTGCTGGTTACATCAAATGCATGAAATCTGTGACCTCCCTGCATTGTTCAAATTTAGTTGGATAGTAATGAGCTGAACAGTAACACTTAGCATGTATGTAGTTTTATCCATTAGCCTAATCTACCAGTTAAGGAGGACAACTGAAGACAGACACTAACAGACTTACAGCATTCCCAGGTAATAAAGAAAACACAGTACAGCATATTTGAAAACTCCTGTCCTGGACTGGTAGGTCTCATTCTTTGCCTATACAAGGCAGCAACAAGGACATAGACAAGTCGTGCAGACATCGTGCACTGTATTTAACCCACCTGACATTATCTATTGTTGGTGTCTTCAAGACACGGAAGAGACGATACAGCTGAGGGTTCTGAGGTCCCTTTTTCACTTCTCCCCTTGGGGAGGGTGGAGGTGAGAAAGGTGGAAACAGATCTCCTGGCTCCAGAACTATGTGCTCATCATCCTAGAAAAAAGGTCAGAAAGCTCAAAGGCTGCAGTCAGGGCCTCGGTGGAATCCTGCTGCAAGGGACTGGAGGTTTAGTCCAGCAGGATCCCTCCCTGTGACATATTTGTCACAGTTCCCTCTCTCAGCTTTCAAAGCAAAATGAAATATTTGTGTTCAAGCACATCAGGCTATTTCATGAAAATTGGCATTTGGAATGAAAGTTACGATAAAAACCAACAAAGGTAAACTTCAAGCTTTAAACTTCTTCCAATCTTCTTCAAGCAACAAATTGTTTGCATAAATCTTGTAATTGATTTGTTAATTTAATTCTAACCCAGGTATTTTATATTATCTTCTTTTATAATGAATCAGTAGTAAGGAGAAGATCAAAGCAGGCAAACTATTTATCCACATAAAAAACCAGGATGAAGTAGGGGGGTTGTATGTCATATCCTCCTACTAGATAGATTCATTCCACTTATATTTAGTAGCACATTACAATTTCTCCTCGACCTGGAAGAGATTGAAATATGGTGCTTTGGTATCACATTAGTGTCTCATGTCCATTGGGTCTGAGAGTTCATAGAGAAGATGCAGTCTGTCTAACAAAGCACCGTCCTTGACTAAACTGGAATTTGAAGCTACTTTCAAGGTCAGAAGAAATCAAACACTCCAATACCCTGTACACTGGGAATTAGAGTATTAGCAAGAAAATCCTGGGAAATATATTGTTACAGGCCAGGGAAACAAGACAAACAAGTTACCTTAATCCCTCTCAGAGAAGCAAATGACTCCTGGCCTGGCCTCAAAGCAACGACATCTCCTTCTACTAACAGGCTCACAGGCAGGTTGACAAGATGACCATCCCTGTAGGCCCAATGAAGGGACCAGGATGGGGCGTAAGGCATGTGAAGGTCAGGGTACATGGAGTCTGGCCAGTTCACCTCTTTGCCAAGTGTATCTGAAAGCACAAATTGTGAAAAAATTAAATGATAACAAATCATACATCAATTTACATCCTGTAACGGCTATAGGTCCTCCAGTCCATTTCCATGCTCTTTTACCATGCCTCTCGTTCTCCTTGATGCTTTTCCCCTCTCTCTCCACCCAGTATTAACAATAAAACATAGTAATTTTGTAACCTTAGATAGATACTTGTACAATGGAAAAGCTAAAGGCTGTCCTTAAAACTGCCACACTGAAATGAACTGCCTCCTCAGGTTCAAAAGCCCCCATTGAGACAATGTTCATGCACAGCGTGATTTATTTCCTCCTGTTCCATGTTGTGGTACAACCCTATGTATTCCTCTCTCATCATCTGCTGCAAGGCAGATATTTTTGTAAGATACTGAGGATTCTAATTACTCCATAGCACAGACATAACAGACGCCTACCTGATAACACACAGCTTGGAAGCACATGGCCACAAGACAGCTCAAAATAACTGTTCTACAGGACAGGCATGAGTGGGACACAATTCTCACCACCTGTTTCTGTGCTACATAGGGGAAGGTAGCAAGCTCAATTAGTAGCATATGTGATCAGGTTTGGAGAAAAATCTAATGGGAGGAAAACACAAATGCAAGTGAGAGACAGATGAATGGGACCTCACCATTTATCTTATCAATGATTGTCTGAAGTCTCCTCTCCACCTCTCTGCACTTCAGCCTCTCCTGACGCCCAATCATGAAGAGATCCAAAAGGAGAAGGAGGAAGAGTGCCAGTGCATTAACTATCTCAGCACCTTGGCTTTGCATAGCAAAACAGAAGAAAAAGCAGATGAGGTTTGAGTAAATGAGTAGAATACACTGCCAGCCACCCACAGAGATAAATGCACACCTGCTAAGTTGTTTATTCCTACATCCCACAGACTTATGGCTAAATAAGAAAAGCATGCTTTAGAATAATGCCACCAGAGAGGTCTGAAGGACCCATCTCAACTGAAAAATACCCCTACAAACAGGGTCAAGACATGCTATGGCACATGTGACAGCACAGTAACTTCTCCTATGAGCCACTAACTTCTCCAGTTTCAACATCCTTCCTAATTATGATAATGCTTTAGTATTTGTCAAGATCTAGGAATGCTGTAGGAAAAAAATAATCTCAATCTGTCCATAGGATTGTCTCTATGGGTCTATCAGAAGTAGAATTATGTTGGCTGAAGTTTTGTGAAACAGGCTGATAGGGACAGAATTACCAGTGTGAGTACACTAATGTCTAGATGTCTAGACAGAATGAGGGATAACACTGTTATGTCAGCCACTCACAGTGTCGCGATGATATAAAACTACCAACTCGCTTCAGTTAACCAGCATAGGATGTTTTGCTTACCTCCCCTGTGGCTGGCTCCCATAGCAGCACAGCAGCAACAGCACTGCCAGAAGCATCAGAGATGCACCAGGCCAGTGGAAACAGGAGCAACGGTTACCATGGTACAGAAAACTGCTCCTCCACGCCTCCTACAAAAGGAGAGCAGCTGACAGTCAGCATTCATGAAATACAGAGCCAGATATTTGAAAAAGCAGAGTGAGAAAGGGAAGGCAGCAGGTGACACCCCAGGGTGAACACAACTTTGTAAAACCCCTGAACATGACACAGAGCCCCACGGGTCAGTTATGCGAATGCTGCAGCACTAGCAGTTGCTCAGCTGGTGAGTTTGGGTGAACACTCTCTGCTTTACTCTTGCTTGGAAGAATGAAAAGGCTTCTGTGCCAGGCTGCCCCATTGTCACTAACCAAGCGAGGAGCACTTTTAACATTTCAGTACTGTGCACAAACACTAGCGCTTTGTATTCAACACACATGCCAGACAAACATGGTGGACAAGGGGAGACTGTTGAGCTTCAGAGCTTTTTCTCTCCACTTGATATGGACCCCCTCGGCACACTGCCATCAGTGACTCTTGACATCCTTAGATCCTTCCCAGGTGAAGCTAAGCTCCTGTAGGGCTACAGTACCCAGGAAAGAAGTGCTGAGAGAAACATACCCTTAAATAGATTTCGTGCTTTGTTCCCAAGGACTTTAGCAGTTCTACACCGAGACACTCTGCAGCAGCAGTCTGGGAGGGAATGCAGCCAACTTTTGTTTAATCTTCAGCTTTACTTTGAGAAGGAGAGACTGAGTGCCCAACTTTGCGCTGTTTGGTGACTCACCTTCCACGAAGTCACTTTTTTCCGTTCCTTCTGATGCCCCTCCAACAGTGTGGACAACTGGTCTCTCAGGATCGTGAGGGCTTTCTTCGTGGTAAGGCCCAAACTTGAAGTCATGTCATCCTGCGATGCCAGAGAAACAAACTGTTTAGGGCTTGCCTATTTTCTTTTTAGGCTTTTTCATGGTGGCTGACTGAGCACCCTACTGAGAACGCCCTGCACTCATCATCACCAGTCTGATCCTGCCGCACTCATCATCACCAGTCTGATTCTCCATTTTTCTGAAATCATCTTCCCTTCTGTGAACTTTAGACTGCTGGCTGGAATTAGAGCACTTAGATAATATCAGGTAAACAAACCGGTCCTGACTGTGCTGGATAAATACTTTATCAAAGCACAATACAAAGTCAGTTCTGCAAAACAAGATTCTAATCAGCAGAGACTGAGGACAATACAATGGAAGGCTGCTCAGCTCCAAGGTTATGGAGGCTTGAACCGGTATCAGCTTGTAGAGACAAAACAACACAGCTGTTATGGTATATGGCAGAATTTTAATGATACAGGATAGATTTTGCTAACAGTAATAACATGCAAGTAGTAGAATATTTGCAATTCTAAATAAGAGTGGTTCAATTTCCACAACTACTGGTTACGAATGTTTGGTTAGGAATCCTGTCTCTGTGGCTACTTTGACGCAGAAGCCCCCAGATTTAAGTGCTAGGCCATGGATCAGTTCAGGAGGAGACACGACTCCAGCATCAACTCCTCCTTTTACAGGAGAAATCACTAGTTTTAAAGCGCTGAACTATACAAACA
This sequence comes from Falco cherrug, assembly GCF_023634085.1. Taxonomy (NCBI): domain Eukaryota; kingdom Metazoa; phylum Chordata; class Aves; order Falconiformes; family Falconidae; genus Falco; species Falco cherrug. Next base: position 120,046,287 of record NC_073697.1, read on the forward strand.
TATGAGGGAGGCATTTAGACTTGAAGGAAGCCCACGCTGTCCAGAGCACTGATCCCTCACTAGTCAGCAAAGAGGTGGCAGCCTGAAAAGATGCAATCCAAGAGCATACCATGTGGAAAACACTGCTATAAGATGCTGATAACAAGGAAGGGGGGTAAGTGCTTGCATTTCTGGGGCAAGAACACAAGCACTTTCTTTCAAATCACAGAGGCTGCTGCGAGGTACTGTGGGTACCAGATCACCAAAAGCAAATCAACAAGGAAGAGCTGGCATGTGTCCGTGAGTGGGCTACTGCAGGTATCAGGGAGCTGGTCTATAAAAGTTCTCATTTGCACTTCATGTTTTAATACAAACACCTTGAGCGTGTACAGCATATAGGATATCCTGCACATCAGAAATGTTCAGGTGTATCATACTGTTTACAGAGTGCAGAACTACTGAACACAAAGCAGGCAGGAAGCTTCCCCCTCCCATCCCCACCAGCATGACACAGCCCAGCAAACACAGCTTAGGCAGGAGCTGCAGCTCTTCCTGCTATTGCGGTCACCAGCTCTTCCCAGCCTCGCCAAACCCACCGTGCTCTCACACTGCAGCAGCTCTGCTCTTCAGGAGCTGCGTGCATGCACCCAGCTCTGCAAGTGCAGCTCAGCTGGGATCTGCACTTTTCTTGTTCCTTAACTGAGTGGTTTCGTGATGAACATTTACTGGAAACCAATCTCAGACTTTAGACTCATTTGCATTGATGGTCCAATCCAAAAGTGTAACGTAAGCATCAAGGAACAGCAGATAGATGCTCTTTAAACTACCATCTACCACACACACATGCTCCCCACCTATCAGTGACAACCTGAAACAGCAAATTCTGGCCAGGCAGAGTCTAGCAATACTGCTTTAGCTGTACTTTTACGGAACTAAAAATAATCCTGCTGTAGTTTTCATTCTCTGTGTCAGTTTTAGGAATAGAGGAAGCAGTTCTGTGTTGTTCTTGGAAGCAGCCCAGGTAACATCAGCAGAGGACTAAACATAGGAGTCTCAAAGACTCCCAGAGGAGAAGATGGCAGGCAGCGTAGCTGGCAACAGACATGCTGCTGCACCACAGGAGTGCTGTAAACAGGAGTGCCTGAGAGCAGCACGGAACAAACGACAATAAGGTTCCTCTCCACTGACTACTGGCTGTTTGGGGCATAGCAAAGCACCCACAAAAACACTCATCCCTACCAACACAGGGAAAGCTGACAGATAAATAAAAGATGCAGAATGAAAGGCAGCAATAGTAATACTTTAACTGAAAAGCAAAGTCTGCTTAGACACCAAGCTGGTTCCAGCAGATACATCAAGAGCTACAGAAGAAATGAGAGGGAATTTGCACTTAATGCAGATACATAATACAACATCTAGTACAGTCACGCACTGCCTGAAAAAAGAAAGCGCCACATCACAGCAGGCAGCAAGCAGAAAAAGGCAGCAAATCCAGAGGTTAATCAAAAAGGTTCCTGAAATACCTGTACACCTGCTCCACTCTTTACACAGGAGTTACTGGTTTGCTGTAGTACCAACCAAGGTAAGGGCAGCCACAAAGAAAGGTGGCTGTAGCAGGTGAGACAGGACAAGTGCAGAGTGCGGCAGGGTTGGGGAAGAACAGCAGGAAGGGCAGGGATTGTTAGACACCCATTCTGACACTTAAAACACGGAGTAATCGGCAAAGCAGGCAGAGCCAGCCTGGTAAACAAACACTGTAATAATGTGAGAGGCTGCCTGTGGTGACTCAGATAACCTACTGCTGGTGAGCATCAAGGGAAAGCGCTTGGAACACAGGAACGAAAGGGACAGGCAAGAAGAGCCACTCTAAGCTCCTAGCAAGGGGCAGCTCTAGGTTTTCTCAACAAGAGCTGCCCTGCTAAGTCATCAACTGCTAATGAGGCATTTTTCAAATGCCTTAAAGTAAACCTTTGTATATGGCAAACCTAGGTGCTTTTAAGCTGTCCCAGAGGGATCTTTCCAGCCTTTCATCAGCTGCAAGTGCTCTTCCTGACAAAAAACAGGAGGTGAGCACCCCAGGGTGATGAAGCCATCCACAGGAGGTGTCAGTTCATTAATAAACCCCTCAACATTCACATCTCTGCTTCAAAAAGTTGCGTTCAAAGAGTAATCTGCTAATTTTCAGGTCAAAACTAAACCAGCACGCTGCCTTAGCACAGGGTTTCCTCTGAAGAAAAAAAATAAAAGAAAAAAGAAAAAACGGACAGTAAATTCCAGGTTACTGTGAAAGCAAACCCTCATGGTATCAGGAGGCATTTTAAAAGGCTATATTTTCCTTTTGCCCATGCCTAAAGGGAAGAAGTCCTGAGGAGAAAATGAACAGTTGCTTCCTCCTTCGCCCCGAGAGGCTGCAGAGCATGCGAACCTCTAAGTGCACTTACGGCTCCTCTGGAGTTGACCCCTGCCCTGGCTATCAGAGCCTTAGTCCGAGAGGCATGACTGAAGCCAGGTAAACATGGGATGATTGCAACCCTCTGCCTTGGATGATGCCGCGGCTCTCCAGAGTTGTTACCTGCAGGATGGCTGTTAAGGAAAATCACCCAGCAAGGGAGATGTTTTTTGTGAATGTCATTTTATTTTCTAGAGGGAATGAATGTGCTGAGGTGTGGATTTGATGGGAAGATGAAAAGATGTGTGAATTTCTCCACTTTCAATAAATATTCTACATGTTAAATCACTGCTTAGTTTGCCTGCAAACATTAGGGAAAAGGAACATGAGCTAGTAATGTTAGTTCTGAGACTAATGCTAGTTCTGAGACCTAGTAAATGCCCAGATTTAGGAGCTGGTTTGGCTCTTCAGGAAGGAGACAAGGAGTAGCTCAAAGCCAGGAGACAAGGAGCCACAGAATTTGTAGACTTTTCTTTGCCTTATCCTCTCAGGTCACCTTCCATAATTTGGCAGGTGGAAATCAGTTTGCCAATACCCAATGATCCTGGAGTTTGTTTAAATCTGTAGCCTTGCCTAGCTCACAGCAAAAAGGTTTCCTTTGCCTTCCTCATGGGTTGCAAGAGTGTTTTAAGACTGAAAGGTAGGAAGAAGAGTGGTTATTGTCTGATTTTTCCTCTCACAATGTGGAGTTCTTCCCAAGTATCACCACGTATTCATGTTTGCTTCCTGCAGCCCACCTTCATCCTCACACAAAATTACCACTTGCTCCTGATCCCTCCTCCTAAAATGCCCATCCTGTTATTTTACACATAGAATCGTTCAAAAATATCTTAAGCAGTTTATCAACTATTCTCATACTCTCTGCTATCCAATCAAAAACAGATGTCTTGCTCCTTCCTTCAAGACGAACAAACAAGCAGATGTCAGAATGTATACAGGTGAGAAATGGACACAAAGTATTAGTATAATTAAGTCCTCTTATATTTTCATACAGCCATTACACACCCATAGTAGCATATTTATTTGTTGTACCAGTAAATGTTGATCTAATATGTGGTGTTGCATCACATGTGCCAAACAGTTTTTTAAATAATACTGAAGCACAAATACATTGTTTGCTTTACAGAGCAAAGTGAGTTGAATCATCCTCTGTCCTCTGTGGATTCATCCTCTTGCAGAATACAGGCTTCTCACCAAGACTGCCGTACGCTTGAATGTAACTGCCTTTACAAAGATTGTTTAAACAAATAAGGAGATAGAAAACAGGAAATTTGCTAGAAGCTTCAGTTTTCATAGACCGCAGATCCACCCCGCAGATTCAGAGTGGTATGGAAAACCCCTACAAGGCAGCTGTCAGATTGTTTCCCTCTTTCCAAGCCGTACATACTAGGCCCCTTTTTTAACACTTCTGCTCAATTGCTTTTCAGATTTAAACTGTCGGAGGTGGGAAACCGGGCAGCAGAATGCTCTTCCTTTTTCTGAGAGCTATTTTGCATTCCTTAGCAGAAAAAGAAGGCAGTTTTTAATTTAACAATGACATTTTGCAGGCTATTAATCTACTTCAGGGATTACACCTCCTGAAACATAAGCATTATTCAGTTTCAAAAACACATGAGAAGGAGTAACTCCACGAGATATATTTGCATTTAGTACAGTAAGTCAGATTCTTGCTTAGGATAAGGCATATGACACACGGTGAGGTTTTTTGAGTCTTATCAGAGAGGATGGCAGACATGCACACAACAGCACGCAGTTTCTTGGGGCAACATCTCCTACAGCAGGCTAGGGCTAGAGAGGGATTTATTCTTGTTCTAAAGCAAATCGTACGTCAGTACGGTACAGCTCTGTCCAACTGCACCTGCTGAGTGAGTGCCCAGACTACCTGAAATGGCACATCCGTGCTACAGAATGATACAGGTGTAGCCAGCAAAGACAATGCACAGGCCACTCTGGGCAAAATCATCCCTTTACTACCTACATCCTTGGGTGCAATCATACTTTTTGTCTTTCTAAGTGCTCAAGTGGTTACTTTTCAAAAGAGGTCTGGTCCCTGACTCCTAGCAAGAGTGCTTTTCTAGTTATCCAGGCTACATGAAGCCTCCACCCTGAGATTTCTGCTCCACAGGATGATCTTTTGATGAAGACTCTGGACTAACTGTCAGGACAGCTGGATTCTGCTCTTCCTTCTGCCACAGTTTTCTGCATGACAGTGTGAAAATTGGATGCTCCTCTGCACCTTAGTTTCTCATCTCTATAATGGGACCACCAGCTGTAGTTATTGTGAAGATTATAATGTTCACCAACCCACCTGAACACTAGTGGAAAGCACAGAAAACAGAAATACACATTGATACCAACACGATTCAGGCCACCCCATCAAGCAGCTCATGGCTCTGTGGGGACCACTGCCTTTAAAACTGGACATGCTGGGAAAGGTACCAGAAAACACGACAAACACAGCTATTAAACTTGGTTTAAATGCCACCTGACATGAGCTTGGCAGTCACAGCTTAGCTGCTGGTGGTCTCAAATCAAATGAAACAAGCAAAGTCTTCAGCACAGCAGTGCCCAAATTAATGGACAGAGCAATAGTCAACAACTGCCTCCTTCCTCCACCTGCAGCAACAGTATGAAAGGCAGGCCAGAACTCTCTGTGTCCCCAGTTTGGTAACTGGTTGCCTGTGAGGGCTCCAGTGTGAACGCTGGCTTTGAGGCTCCTCACAGCCCATTGCTAACAGGGCCTGCAGACTTACACTGCAAAGAGACACAGCTGCAGGAACAGAGATCTCTGAGATATCTGCCCAATGCAATGCTAATCAGCCATCTGAATCACCACTGCATTTTGGTGTAAACAGAGTCCATTTTAATCCAGACAATGACATTTACATTTTATGCCCTCCATAAAGCACACAGTAAGATGCCAACAGGCACGATCAACCTTTCTACATAGGTAATACAAAGCCCAGTGCTCTGCTTCTCCCTCAGCTAGTAGCAGCTCAACAGCAGAGAGGCAACCACTCCCCAGGTAACAGCCCAGTTTTGAATTGTACATTCCTCGGTCTGTCTCTTTGGTCCTGTTTAGAGCAGCAAATCCCCAACCATAGTTATCTGCCCCACTAGGCTGCTGGCAGGATGAGGTAGTGTTTATGCAGTGCTTTGAAGCTCACCTGCTCTACGCAGTTATCAAGCTTTAATCAGTGTAATTTATTCGGTTACATTATTCCTCCAAGTTCACAGAGCAGTTAGGGGTCCGTATTTATTCTGGCTTCAACACACAGCACCCTGCTTTATGCCAATGCAGAGCTTACTCCAGGGGTTGCTAATCCCCTCCCAGAGGCCAGCAATGCTCAGAAATCCCCAGAACTTTACCACACCTTTCATCCCCCCATTAGCTTCCTTCCTATCGTCTGAGCTGAACACTTTAGGGACTAAAACTATGATACAACCTAGCAGGTGGACTGCGAGACATATTCCAAAGGGGTAAGGAGGTTCAACAGCCACAGCTCAAAGCCCATAGAAGAAACAGACAAATTTAAGTCATGAGGCAGAGGGGCAGCAAAGCAGGAGTCATCAGCTAAAATCACGTTTGGCCCCTCCTGTTGGTTCCAGGGTTAAACCTGCAGTTTAAAATAGAGCTTCTTTCCCCATCACCTCCAACATTAAGCCATTCCCTAGCTAAAATCATCATTCACTGCTTCATGTCCTGCCATAACCTCTTTCCCCAAAACCTCAAAGCTCTTCACAAGCCACCACATCAGGCAGGATGCAGGCTGGGGACAGAGACAGGAAAGCCATTTTGAATTTAAATGTTAAGGGAGAGAAACTTACTTTGCGGCATTTGCCTTGGTGGGGGATCCAGAGATCAGACTGCTTGAAGAGCATCTGGGCTAAATTCCTGCACCACTTCCCCAGCAACTTGCACTGCTGCTGCCCTCCAAAAATGAGAGAGCAAAGAGGGAGAGAGAGCAAGACTGTGCAGAGCCCAGCGCTGCAGAGAATGAGACAGAAGCAGCAGAGTGAAGCACCAGTCTGCTGATTAATTCAGCCTGTTTCCAGTCACGCTGCAGATCCAGCAAGGAGGCGGTGGATGGGGGTGGGGGATGAGGTTGAGAAAGGGCGGAAAAAAGGCCAAGAGAGAAGAAAGTTTGCCCAGGATAGCACCAGATGTCTGTAAGAATGGTTCAATTCATCAGATGGAGCCGACAGAGCCAGAATCCCTAGGTTCCCTGACTGTAGAGATGCATATGCATGCACAGTAAGGGTTTATGCTGACAGAGAGAGGTCTTTGGGAAAGCAGATGGCAAATCAGACAGGACAAAGTATTATAAAACATACTACAGGGGAAGGAACACCTGAGCAGGCAATGAAAAAGACTAGACTGAGACAGCGAGACCCAGGAATACTGACTCCCCTACATAAATCTAGGAGAGTCTTCCAGAGAACTCCACAGCTTTGGATTCAAGCTCAATTTAAAAATACAAGCATTTGCTATTTAAACAAGTTGAGATGGTTATAGGTCCAGTCTGAAGTGTTCCCTCCCTCTTCTCTTGTTGATAGAGAAAGCAGCAAAAGCCCCTCTCAGCTTCCAATATTCATACTTACTGAGCCACACAACCTAAACCAAATGGTGCACATAAATTCTTCATAGCCATGCACCATGCCTGGGGCTCCCCATTTACCGATGATGCCTAGGCAGTGGCACAGAGCAAGCAAAGGATTAGTGTAGACAGGGAAGGGCTGGGTAGAACAAGTAATGGGATAAAAAGGCCTTTGGAGGTGAAGAAGGAATGAGCCTTCTCTCTCATTCTCATCCTTTACAAGAACACTTCCTTCTCATTGTTGGAGGGAAGCACCTTCCTAAGTGGGTTTTTATATAGCTTCTACTTCAGTGCTGTCCTAATTCTATCTGGGGCTTCCCAATTCTGCAGAGCAATCACTAAACCAATTACTTCCATTCCATGTAGAGAGGGGTAAAGAACTGGCCCAGCCAAGAACCATGTCAATAGCTTGCCAAGGATTACAGCTGCTGGTGCAGAATGGAACAGACAGGCACTGCAAAGGCTTCCAGTCTCAGCGTATTATGTAGCTTTGAAAACCATGTACAGGTGTGAGGACTTGCTTACCCTCCCTGCCCAAGCTTTTCACTTCTTCTCCTTCCCCGACATTCAAATGCCTGAATAGGCACAGCCCATGTTCTGTGTTTAAAGCCAGAAGTGCAGAGATTAAGAGGTCTTGATATTTACAATAAACCCAACACAGGGTCTGGTTATTACCTCTGTGTTGGTGCTGAGTTATACATCGGTATGTAATCTCACTAAGTTCTCACAGCCAAAGCTGAATGGAAGCAGACATTGCATTTAATGTAACTTCAGGAAAAAGCAAGGGGAGAAAGAGGCAAGACATCCTTCATCCTTCTGTAGGGCATTTTGTTTCCTAGACAACAATTTTAAAGCACAGAGAGGAACAAAATGTCCTAACAGCACAATTTTTCCTTCCTTCCTCTTTTCCTGCTAAGAAACTACTCACCTACTCACTTCAACACAACGAAAAAAGTAAGGAGAAAAAAAGAAAGGATCAACAACAACAACATGGGCTAAGAATGGACAAACCCTCCTCACACAACATACATGTAACACCCGCAACTTATCATAGTGCTTGCTGATCCGTTTCCCACGGCTCTGAACCTTCTGGAGACTCAAATGAATGTGAATAAAACAACTTGCTTGTGACAGTGCAATACCAGAAATAACCCTTGTGCTTCATGCAGTTAAGAGGTCCCAACACAACTTTCTTCCAGCTCAAAACCTCCAGCTTTAGTCGTGAACACAAACAGAAATGGATCAAATTGCCTCTTGTTTACCCCACTGTTGAGAGACCTTGCTCTGAAGTGTTTTGTGTAGGGCAGTGATTTGTACTATGTACCTTCCTTCTGATACGAGCTGGTATCATAAACTGCATCTGGACGCACATTTGTGCATTAAGTAACAGGATGAAAGAGCAGAAGCTGTAAATTTGAGATCTGAAGATAAAACTGTGGCTTGAAATAAAAGGCTGAGTATGAAGGCAGGGACTAAGACCCATAAAAAAGCTGCAGCATAGATGAGAGATGCCTGTGAAAAAAGGATCAGTTTGCAAAAGAGCCCTTGGAAGAAGAGTGAGGTTTTAGAAAACAGCAGGGAATAAAAACAGAGATACAGTTACTGGCAAGATGAGAAGAGGCAAAGGACTTGGGCTACTTTTCAGTCCAAAGGTAGGACTGTAGCTCTTGTCAGGCTTCCTGGAACAAAATAGCTCAGGATCAACAGTGCTATAGCCGGAGTACAAGCACAGGCTCCCTGAATACATTTCCGGGCTCTGGCCAGGAGGCATGGTGCTGTGTCCAGGCTGCAGCAATTACACTGGGATAATACAGCTCAGTTGTTATTGGTAACTGTGGAATGGATGATGTCAATAATTTTTAATAGTTGTGTTGCTGCAAATACAGCCTACATCTAAAGTAATTCCAACTCATGAGCCTCACTCACACTGTCCTGTGGCAATCAATGCTCCTGTCTTTCTTGGTATATGCTGAGTGGGTTTTAGAGTGGAGATTCTGGCACCTTTCACAAGTATTAAATTCACTTCAGAAATACACAGAAAATTAAAAAGTCAGGAGAACAGGGGAAAGAACAAGATACCAGCACACTTAATTTAAGAAGGTTTTGGCACTGCTCCTAAAATACTCTCTGCCTTTCTCTGCAATGTCTGGCTTCTGGCAAAAAATTGGAAGGTGGCCTACATTACACCTGACAAACTGTGATCCTCAGCCATCTCTGACAACGGAACTGTATTAGCTGACTGGAGCCAAAGGACAAGTCTCTCATCATCTGAGTGACAGATGTCTGTGCTGCAGCAGCTCTCTGAGCATGTCTTCTGTTCCAGGAGTGCTAACTCTTCATCACACATATATATTAGAGCAAAGAGATTGCTTTCAACTAGGTTTGGGACTGTTGTATTCACTTGGGTTCATTTTATTTTTAGCATTTTAAACTAAACCTAGCACATCAAATATAGTACTGAAGTTATATAGCAGGTTAATTTGTTCCCTTATCAGCATATATGTGTCCAAGGTCTTCACTTTGGAAAGGAAGATGGATTCCACCTTAAAGGGGATGAAACAAGATTCTGCAGTATTAAAAAATAGGAGAAAACTCCTCAACACCAAATAATACACTGCTAACAAGAATAAAACCATGTTCTTTCCTCAGAATCCAGACAAAGTAAGTTGTAAAATGCAGCTGTATGTATCAATGTCTTTTTTTTAATTCCTATTGAAAAGTGTGATGAAATCTTGCTTTTACTTTTAATCCCCATTCAGAAAGGAGGGAGAAAAAACGTCAGTAAGCCAGGAGAGGAGACTAGGACTTCAGACATCATGATTCCCCACCATAATCTCCTTGTGCAGGACACTTTACTAATATGCCTTTTAAAGGTCTATTACATTACTGTCCCTGCTGCTGCCTGTCCAGCAATTTGATACGCTCTTCCTGCATTGTACAATGAAGAATGTCATATGAGAAAGAAAGGGATGAACCAAAGATCATGACCACAGTGAAAGTGTCCCCACTGTGCTCTGCCGTGGCTGCAGCAATGCCAGTGTTGTCGCTTTCAGATCCTACACAGCACACACCCCTGTAAAGAATAGCAATTGCATTGTCTCCTAAAATGATCAATACCAGATTAGCCCATGATGTCATTAACAAGACAATAAATAGATAATTATCCTCATTGGAATGTTACCTCCATAGTAATACAGCAACTCGATATAAAACAACATAGTTCAAACACATCCTCCAAGCATACCAGCACCAAAAGCTTCACTCACCAAGATGAGTACCATCTAAGTCACTTACACTGTTGTGGTAATCTTTTAGAGCAGATCTGGGCCTAGCTGATTATCTAACAGGTACTTTTGCACTAACGAACAAAACCACTTCTTGATGCTGGAAGCACTGCAAACAAAACAGCAAGAAAGGGATGCACGCAGAAAAAAAGAGCCAGCAAACATGATCTGGCAGATAAAGCTTACAGTGTGGTGCAGAGAGGGACACCAAAAAGGAAGGCCAAGAATGTTCTCTTACCAGTGCCAGCTGAGAGCTTGATGGGTATAATGTTCTCCACCAGTCTCGAACTATCTGCCCCATTTCTGACTGGGATCCAAAATAAGGACCAGTTCACTTTTTTGAGTGAGAAATACATTTAATACTGAGGTGGCTGCTGAAACATGGCTAAAACATAAGTGACCAGCAGACTACTCACTCAAGTGATCAAAATAATTTTACTTTTGGGAAGTAGTAACATGTGCCAAGTTTACTCTCCTGTCAGCCACAGCAGATATGTCTTTTTAGCTTCTATAGCAGCTGTTCGTGAAGATCTCTCTTTTTTCTCCTTTGAAGCTCATAAGCATGGCAAGATAGCAAGAGACAGATTGCCCCTCCATACAATATCTAGACACATCTGGCACTTTGTAAACCAGATACAGAAATACTATCTTGCAGCACTCCCTAGGAAGACATGCAATTGCCCAAGAAATACATACATTTATCATCAGAAAAACTGGACTCAGATGATTTCATTACCTTAGTTTATTAAAAAAATCTTCTCAGAGAATTCAGCTTCTCAAATAAAGCCAAGCTAAGTGTCCAGGGGGCTGAAGCCGTACTTTAAACCTCAAGAAAGACACAGCACATGCAACAGCATATACTTCACCTATGCTGTTCCACCATGGTGCCTCAGTCCCAGCCTGCAAAGGACTTACCTACTGATACAAGCACACACATCCCTAGGAATGTGAAGGTGACAGAACTCTCAACTTTGATACTAACCATGGATTACACCACCACACAGTAACACCAAATGGTGAGTCTTGATGCAAAATAATGAAAGGCAATTAAAAGAACTCAACATTTAAGTTGGGCATGACCCTTAGGGAACCTACCTGACACTTCTCCTTGAGGTCCATGGCTATGCAGTTCCATAAGCATGTCCAGCAAAAGGGGACTGATTGCTCCTCAGGGGAGAGTGTCTCCTAGGTAGAGATGAGCTTGGCTACACTTATCACATCACCATCTGTGGAAAGAGGAAGCAGTCAGTCTCCCCATATTTCTCCCTTTAGGGCAAGGAAGTGATGAAATTCACAAAATTCGAATTACAGGACTGGTCTTTAAAAGAAGAACTGGGGAGATGAAAGTTCTTCTAATAGTACATCAGTCCTCCCCTTACTCAGAACTGGTCCCATTAGCTTAAGTCCCCCCCAAAACTGACAGCAGTATATGAATTAAGTTCCCTGCAGCTCAAAGTAAGAGTATTAGTGCAGCCCTGACACACTTTTGGACAAGCCTCCAAAAACATCTGACAAAGTGCTGGATTCTACCAGGTGTCGGAGCATGCTGTCACTCACAGCTATTTGTCTTGCTATGCTTATCTACCAGGAGCTTTGTCCAGCTAATCTCTAATGGAGCCTGCAGTAATGATTCTTCCATTTGCTGAACAACACATCCAACCTCTGACAAGGCTGTGCTACTGCGGGGTGCATGTATCTGACCATCATTAAGTAAGCCAGAAGTCATAAAAACAATTCCAGATTACTAGGGAACTAGGCCTTTTTTCTTTTCTTTTTTTTTCTTCTTTTTAGCAAAACTGAGACTCCAACATAACTGAGATACGAAGCAGCTCTGGAACTCACAACCTTCTTCTAGCCCATGTCCCCCTTGATCTCCCACAGCACAAATTTGTTCTCTTTCCATGTATGCAAAATGTCTTTTCTGGTCAAAACAAAGGATGTGTGTACTTTGCTCCAGAGGATTCTCTTATATATGAACACAATGAGATATTACAAGATTATGGTCAAGGGAAAGTCGTCTTGTTGGCTAGTAACTCTTGGTTCTACTTTTTAATATCACACACAAACTCAGGGCTTGGACACACACTTCTCATAAATCCAAACAAACAAAGCAGCAGCTCAATCTGCAAATCAATCCAAACCACCTACGTATTTCCTAGATACACTGGGATTTACTACCTTGGTCTATACCATACTGCCTTCTTCAAAGGATTCTGGAGTTCCCATCCTTGCCGCAGTCACCTACAGCACTACGCTCCATGACACTACATCATTTCAGGGAAAACAAATGTCATCCAAAGCTTACTCAGAAAGCCACTGCTGCCCCACACTGAAGAGTTAGATGTCAGTGTTTCCTCTCATGCAGGCGAGTCCTGTACCTGCACTCCAGGAAGCAGCAAGCATTCAACATTCAGACTGCTGGTTTCCAAAGAACTGTTTGCAGTACAGCAACCAGCACCTGCAAGAGCGATTTTTTGGCTGCCGGCTGGCTGGCATGAGCCGCAAGTCTGGACTCTGCCCTACTTTTCTGTTCTGTGACCCTTGTCAATGTGCACACACCAAGGGAATGAAGCTATTTTCAGTCACTTTGTATCCCTGCCAGGCCAATTAGCAATTGCAAAGAGAGGATCAGACAAAGTTACTGGAGCGAAGCTGACAGAGGGCTGGGAGTGGGAAATAGGAAAACGTACTTTGTAGGCTTGCACACAGCAGCTTAGAGCCTCAGTATCTTGCCTTGAACTCCAGAGTGACTTCAATACAGACGAAGGCAAGAGATGATTTTAAGGAGAAAAATGCTCACTAACAATAAAAGGGCTAAGAAATAAATCCATGACTCTTCTTTTTACTCCCCTCTGACAGAAGATTTATTAGTAGATCTACTGAAGGATTTATGCACCATGCTCTCCCTCATTCAAACAAAGCTAAGTGCTTGAATTTCTCTCTGGATTTGGACTTCAAAAGCATAATTATCCATGACACAACTGGGTAACTGGGAAGCCAAAGTCACAAAAGCAGAACAAGAAAAAACATCCTGGGCTGTTTGTGCTAATCCCATGGAGCCCATATCATTAGCAGCGGTGGGTGGCTCTGGCTGGAGGGCAGGGGGCCATGCAGGGAGGCATGGTGACATTCTGTGTTAGTGACATTCTAGTTTAGGCAGCAAACTGAAATGTGATCCTGAACGCCAAACATGCCATCCCTTAAAGTTCAAGGCACATCATCTGCATGCTTAGGAATACCGCCCTGAAGTCCTTCAGTGGTAGGAAGCAGGATACACAGCAAAGGTGTTAAAGAGAAGGTTGGAAGTGAATATCCCCTACCCAGAGAAATTCAAAGCTGTTATAATGATCAATATAACAAGAGCTTGCAAAAGTAATCAGTGGTGCATGCAGCACTGCTTCATCATCACACATGCTCACGGCTCCTCCAAAATTTGAACAAACTGACCTGAAACCCAGAAGTAGTTCAGTTTCTCTCACATCTCCAATTTAAGGTGCCAAAAAAGGTTAGATTGTAGACATTTCACACAGAGAAAGCAAGAAGCCAAGTCTTCCCGGTGCCAATCTGGATACACAAAACAAGCAGAATGTTTCATTTTTCAAAGTTTAAAACAGGTTTTCATTTAGAAGCAAGAGTTCCAAACACAGCTAATCCTACATAGGTTGGGATATCTTAGTATTAGGGTAACTGAAGCCAAAAGCAAAGATAGGCTGCAATGATAAACAATCCTCCCTCGATTTCTGCACCAGGATTGGCACTGGAGCCATACAAAATGTGATTTGCATGCTTTCTTCCAAATGCATAATTTATCAAAATAAAGTCTACAAGAATATTGCAAGAATTGTGTTATACCAACCAAAAACCTCATATGCATTACAGAGGTCTTGCAAACACTCAGAAAACAGCTTCACACAATGAGGTGAAGCAGTTCATTAATTCTGTAGGCAAAGATCTGCAGATCTGTGCATCCATCAGCTCCATCCCACACAAGGTCCTTGAGTGCTGTCCTCCCAGACTCTTCTGTTTCAGGGACCCTTAATTCTCACCACCAGATGCATCTCACCACCACCCTGACCCAACAGCAGGGACTCGCCACACTCTGGACCCAGGAGTTTTGTGCACTGCTATTTCTTCCATACTAGGAGTATCTGCCCTCCTCTGTCCCCCCTGTTCTTCTCTCTTCTGTTTGCCCAGGCAATTAGTCACTCATGCCTTTGTTTGACATGTTGAACTCTGCCAGACAGCAGGAGAGAATTGAAGCGGGACTGCTTTACTGGAACATGTTAGTGGGCGTCAAGTATTCAGCCGCAGACAATCAGAGATGCCTGAAGCTGTGGTTGCTCTAATCAGACACCACAGGCTTCAAGTGCAGCCAGTTGACTCCCTCCACTTTCCCAGCACACTCCATCCTCCTCAGGATTCGCCTGCCTAGAGCAGTCTGTGAAATCTGGAAATGGCTGGATGTGGTGTTCAAGTGTCATCATGCTGCATTCAGCCTGAGAAATACTTCCAAACCGTTAGGTAGAGTAAAACGCAACATAGCATCTACCAAATAACTTAACCCAATGCATGTATCACTAATAGCAAGCTAACTTTCTGGAAATCCTGTATGCTGAACTCGGCCAATAGTTAGCCCATAGCTATGTGGAGAGGCCTGCAATGCACGTTAGAATATCTTTATTTTATATTTACAAGAATGAGTTAGTTCAGTGCTTGTGTTGCCATGTGTGTCTGACACCCAGACCTTTTCAAATCTGAAGAATAGATCCCCATCACCCCAAACTCATTTCAGTCTGGAAGCACCCTGAGCAAAGGTAAGTCTTGTAGCTTGATCCGAGTATCAGGAAGTGTTTGAAACACCCATCTGAAGGGCAGAAGCAGAGCTTTACAAAGGTCCATTCAAACTTTTGTTTGCCCAATCATATTTTGAATAACACTATTTTATGCAGTTAGTGTATTTATATAGGTTATAAACACTGGCTTTCAGATCCTCCTTTGAAATTCAAGGATTTCAAAGCACAACAACTTAACCAAACCTCACATCAATATGAGCTATCAGTGTTGAAATTTAATAAGAAACTATACGGCATGATACAGTACATACAGAACTTATAAACCAACTAGCAAACAGAAAGATCAGATAACTCCACATACAACCTACAAACACTTGGAAAGAAAAATGTGTTTCAGAAGCTGCAAGTCTTTAGGCAGAAAAATAAATCAACCTAATGAAACTGTTTTCCCTAAAGTGCTCAATCAGTGCTATTTTCATGTTATTTACTGAAAACTCCCAACATAGATTAGCCTATGAAAAACGACGGGGATCTGAACATTCCTTGCTGCCAAAAGTGAATTCCTCAAGAACAGAAGCCTGATCTGTCACCCAGAATAGAAACATGGGGGAATAGATAATAACCAAAAAAGCAGCTGCCTTGGAGAAAATGGCATAGATTAGAGCTGATTGTTTTGATATCAGCAGAACCATACGGTCTTCCTACTCATGAGCAGTTGATGTCTGCCTGATAATTTGCAACATGGGTACATTTGCTGATATATGGGCTTACCAAAGGTGCATCAAGTGATACTGTCAGTTGCTTGGAGACCCACCGAGGGCACGGAATAATTACAGCTACAGAGCTGTCTGCCACACTTCTTGGTTTCAGTATCTGCTTGTGAAAAAACTTGTAAAATTTTAGGCCAGGTAAACATTCCCTGCCTCAGTAACCCTTGATTGTAGATAGAGATATGCATATCTGCTTCAGCAAGAGAGGCTGTGAAGTAAATTTAGTAGTATCTGTAAAGTAAGTGAGATCTTATGAATTAGGGTTGTATATGTGCTAAGTATTATCAACTCGGTAGTGGTCAAGTATCTCATTTGTGCATGGCTGTGCAGAATCAGGAGTTGATTTCACACAGGCTCTGCTTCCCTTGCTAAATGACAGGAATTAGAGAGAGATCTATTCTACCTTGAATCAGCAATAGGATAAACTTGAAATTAACTTAATTTCTCTTCCAACTGATAAGTGTGACTTTTGGAGGTGAAATTATTTTTGTTTCAACCTTACTTGCTGAGAGTTTTCCAATAAAAAATACCTCTGACATCTTTTCTTCAGCACAGGACTTGCACATTAGACTTGTTTGAAAGGACAGCAGTGGCTTAAAATGAAAGCTGAGCAACAAGGAGGGATAAAGGGAATAGGAAATAGCTTTGGCATACTTGTAAAAGTCAGACCATTGGTTTACTTGCAAGATTAAGATTGGTAAACCAAGATGCTACACAATCGAAAGAACATATTTATTTTTGTTTTGATTTTGTTCTGGTGAGTTGAGAAGCAATTGACCGATATGATCAAAAGAACAATCAAACTAATTTAGTCTACTTACTGTTCCACAGCGGCTGATACTGCTTCACATGTAAATCTGAAAGATATTTGCCGTGTTCATTTTTCCTTACTTGGTTAAAAAAAAAGTAGACTGTTTGGGAATTAAAGGATTGCTTTATCTTTTCTGCTTCAGGTACTCAAAGCCTACCTGCCGCAGAAAGACACAGCATGTATACAGTCCAGATCAAAGCGGAAAATGTAACAAAAGGCACAATTCTGAAAGTTGTAAGGGCTGCTGCAGCTTCTGCAGAGCGATGAGACATCACCTGCTTTGTGGCATGATGCCTTGAATGACAACTAAAACATTTTACAGCAAATGTATGGAAGAATTCACTGCAAAAGCAGCAACTGTCATTCATCATCATGATATTGGTTATTATGGTAACCAGGATCGTATAACTACCTCCATTTAAAAAAAATAATAACCCTGAAATGTTAGAAAACCACAAAAAGGCAGCAGCCCAAAATAAAATAAAAAAGCTAGTGCTGTATTTATAGGACCTTCTAGCAAATCAACTTTTGCTGACGTACATTGTGACTCACAGCTAAAAGTGCAGCTTTTTCTCCTAAATCCAGTTTATAAATAAGGGTGTTATATGCACAGTTTATAGTAATTCTAGGCAAAAAACATTCTTACACCAATGTTTGCCATTTGGAGATACTTAACAAATATCACGCTGATGAGAAGGTATTTTCTGGGGAGTTCCCCAAAGCAGGCCCAGCACCTGAAGGCCATTAACAAGATCAAGGTCATACATTTATTCAAAACAAAGCTGAACCCTTATGTAGAAAAGACACTGCTCAGTTCAGTAGGCTGTGTATTTTGCTAGTCTCACAACAAGCTCCATGAAAGCTTTATGCTGAACATTCATATGATGAATTGTGTCTAGAAATAGGGCCGTGAGCTGACTCCACTGTAAAAGGAAAACAGAGGAGGTCTCTGCAGCTCAGTAAGAACTTCTCTCCACTATTCACTCAAGAGTATCCCAGACAGAGATCTGAAGTGCCCTATTTAGCGTACAAATGCTCCCATATGTTATCATATCACAGAGGTTAATCCAACCAACCCAAAGCAAATCCTGCTCCCTGCAGGCCTGGGTACAGGGCAGTGCTGCCCAAGCCCTAGCAGGACTCTCTTCTTGGCCAACCCTACAGAAGGACTTGTCTTCTGGCCAATTCCTTGCTCCTGGCCAGTCCCACACAGCCACAGGGGTATATAAGCCCTCACAACCCATCCCTTCTTCAGGGCTGTCTTTCTGCCTGGAGCAGCTTGGTCTCTGGAGTGCCTGCTGTGGCTTCTAGCACCTAGTTTAGGTAGGACTCCAACAGAAGCAAGGGTGGCCTTAAAGATACAAAGACTTAAACAGAGCTGTGATATGAAGATTAGAGGAAGGAGGTTTGTTTTCTTGGTTCCACTTGCAGTAGCAATATTGATTTGTTTTGTGACCTAGACTAAAAGCACTAATATCTTAATCCTCTCACCAGACAAAAAATGTTGGCAATGTTTTTATTTAAAAGCTCATGGTTAAGAAGAATATTATGTGAAGTGTTTTGATGTGCTTGAGTAAAAGACAACAAAGAAATATAAAGCACTACTCTAAATAACAAAAGACATTTTGTGTAAAACCAGCATATTGTAGCTATTTATATGCGTGCCTGTATCAAGCTGGCTTCTTAGAAAGTAAGTCAAGTTTGCTTGGTATGTTATTCAAACGTTGCTATATTTGATCAAGCTCTGTAGTTTAACGTAGTACAGCAGCTGTTAAGTTTGTTTATATAGAAACTTGCATATCTAAGGAACCTACAGTGTCTCACAAAGATCATGCACTACTATACCATTGTATCTCACCACGTATGAGCTGCCTGTTCCACAAGGAACTTTATAATTGCTGGGGGAAATAATGGGATTTTAGACAAGCATGCCATAGCAGCTTCCTTTTTCTCAGAAAATGTAAAAATATGTACTACTTGGTTAGCCGCCTTGGGAAGATGGATGGGTACTTATGTTCACCTGCTGCTATCTTGGTAACTTTTAAGACTGATCAGACTAACTTAAAGAAACTTCTGTGGCACAGGCTGTCCTGTGACAGCTCGGTGAATCTTAAATGCGTAACTAGAACACTATCTGCTCCTGTCTCTAGGTCTTCCCTTCTTCTCTAGCTATCTCTTGAGTAGATAATATCGTCTCAGACAAACTTCTTTGTGCTTTATGTAATGAGGTTTTTAACTGGGATTTTTAGGCCTCCTCTTATCACTAATGGCCTGTGTTATCCCGGTAGGAGAAAGCTCCTGGACAGCAGACAAGCAGCAGCAATGTAATCGAAGAACTACGTGGATCGCAGCTTTTGGAAATCAAGCAGGCGGACGCCTGAGGTGAAGCGTGCCGTGAGCTCCTCCTGAGGAAAGGACGGCGGTGAAGCGCCATGAAGCACCTGGCCGAGCGGGGGCCGCTCTCCGAGCTCGTAAGGGGCCGAGGCAACCTCCTGCAGGCGTTTCAGTCAGAATTGGGACCCCCAGAAGCCCCTTGGCAGAGCAGAGCGGCCGCAGCGGGCCCGGGCCCCCGCCCCCCGGGGCTGAGGAGCCGCTGCCCGGCGGGGCGCGCTGCGCGGCGCGGCGAGGCGGAGTCTGTCCCTCAGCCGCGGGAGAAGTCCCGCCGACCCGCCAGCACGTGTGGCAGCGCCTTTTCTGGGTGCTTGTGGTTTAGTTTTTGGGGTTTGTTTGTGGGTTGTTTTTTTTTTAATTTCCTCTCCCTCCTAAGCCGCTAGGTAACGCGCCGGCGAGATGCCAGGGCAGGCTGCGTAAGGGGAATGGCACTGCGCGGAAGAAGGCAGCTCGGCCGCCCCGCCGCCGGCTCTGCCGCGGGCCTCCCCGCCATGGCGGGCAGCCTCCAGCCGAGCGGGGACCCCCGCTGAGCGAACGGCGGGCCTTCTCGGTCCTGCTCCCCGACGGGATGGAGCCCGGCCGCGCCCCGCCTCCGCTCGGCCTATACTCACCAGCCGCACCGGGCAGTCTCGGCGGGGAAGCCGCTCGCCCGCCGGGCCTCCCCGCGCGCCGCCGGGGCCGCCATCAGGGTCACTGGCAAGCGGGACGCCACGGCGCTGGGGACCCGCGGTGGCGCTTCGGGGCGGCCTCAACAAGCCGGTGTCTGGTTGGTGAGATCCCGCGCGGCCACCCGTACGCCGCGCGTTGATTGGCTTGGCCAGGGTGGCGCGCGAAGCCGGGCATCCGCCCTGGCGGCAGGTCGGGGCTAGCCCTGAGGGGAGCCCGAGTGCCCTGAGGAGCGGCTGCTCGGCCCCGGCGGCAGCGCTGGGGGGCCGGGCAGCAGAGCGGCCACCCCCCTGGCCCCGCGGCTGCCGAGGTGCCGTCGGAGGGACGGTGCTGAGGGGCAGTGAAGTGACTCGGGGTGAAGGGAATGCCCGAGGGGACAGAGAGAGCCCGGGAGAGGCCCTGTGGCCTAAGGCTCCAGCCCTCTGGCAAAGGCTGGCCGCGGGGGGTGCCCCAGTCAAGGGGTGAGTGAGGGAGAAGGGTTGTCCCTCTGCCAGGGCTGTGCCTCTGCAAGGGGAGGGTGACACCTGCAGATCTCCCTCTGAAAAGCCGCTTTTGCCGTAGAGTAACCAACGGACTGGAAGTCTCGAAGGAGCCGTGAGGTGAACGCACGCGCTGGGTGCCAGATGCCCGGGAGGCCGTGGTGGGAACCAGAACACAAACATATCGAGCTGGTAATCTAATGAGAAATGTAAGCTGCTGCCGAGTCTGGAAGGGAAATCAGAGGTGTGAGGCAGAGATGGTCTGCTTCTGTGTACAGAGATTTGGGGTTTGTTTTCTGAATTCATAGTGGACTGGCTAAATCGAAAAGATGCATGCCCCTTAGTTTTAATTTTTTTCTTGTTCCTGTAGTTCAGTGTAGAGCTTGTATCATCCCAGGTTGTGATGCGACAGTTCCCCTGTGAGACTTTTTTTTACAAAACTGATGTTCATTAGTGTGCTGAACTACAGATGCTAAAGCCTGGCACAGTTGTTTGCAATTTTACGGCAATAAATTGTACAATGAAGTTGTGCTCTGCACTGTTTTCGCTGCAGATGCAGTTTTGGACAAGAACGTAATGTTTTGGGAGTATACTCAATACTCCTTTGAGACAGTCTACTTTCACAGTGTGTGGATCCAGAGTGCAGGAGTTCTCCAAGTGCGATTTCAGCTCTTTTAAATGCCATGTCAATTTTAGTGAGAATAATGAGGGCCACAGAACTCCTTGTTTTCCTGAGCTTCTTGTTACTCGGAACAATTCTTTGGAATCAGTTAACCAAAAAAAACCCCCACAACTCTAATACGCTTGAGTGACACTGTAAGTGGTTTTGGTGTCTTAGAAAGAAATATTAAAATGGCAGGTGTGGGGGAATTTTATGGTGTAATTTAGAGACAGTATAAGGAAGGGGAAGAGGATAAATGTGTTACTGGAATTCTAATAACATAAGATCATGAATTGTGCTTAGTGCTGCACGAGCATCTTGTTAGTTCCTCTTTAGATTGTTCCACTCCCAATAAAATCTACTTAATTAGTAGAAGGTTTTAAGTAAAAGGTCAGAGTAAAGATACATCTTGAGCAGAGATCCGGAGTCTGGATTGTTTTGCCTCTGACACTGATTCCCTGTGGGTCTTGAACAAGCTACTAATAAAATCTGTTTTCACTCACAAGTATGCTGTGTATAGAACTTCTGGCAATGAGACGTGTGGTTATGGGGGCTGACAGACTGGACCTTTAACGTATTTGTACCTTTATTTCCTCCTTGGTAAATCTGATCTAACTGTTTACTTCAGAGTGATTTAGGGACCTAGTTGAGATTATGTGAAAAACATTATCAAAATGCATTATTACCAGGATGGTTGGAAGAGCAAAAATACCCTTGAATTGGACAATATTGCTATAGATTCAGAAATAGGGCAGGTATCCAGAGAGCACTTTCCTGTGTATTCTAGTAGTAGATGACAAAGGGAAACTCAAAAGGCAAATGCTGTGAAGTACTCATGAGGCACTAAACTGGTATGATTTTTGGGTCTGAGAACTTTGGTGTAAAGATCTGTTCTACAATAAAGTGCTCTGTCTTATGTTAAGTCCTCATCCTCTCTATTTTTTTAGTATTACAGAATTGTGAACAAATGATGTAATGGCAAACAAGATAATATTACTTCTGAATCTTTATAGTAATGTAATATTATGGCATGGAAAGCTCAGATCAGTCAATTTTGGCTGCAGATTAGGATTACTTCCCATACTTGCTTCAATATAGCTATAAAAAGCACCTTGGGTGCTTTTTCTTCACACCCTTCTACTCCTTGCAATTGTTTCACTGTCTAATGCCTCCTATATCATTTTGGTGGGAAGTGAGTTTACAGAAATGAAACAGCTACTGCAAACCTATGCATATAGTCTGAAAATGCTTAATTTCATGCTCACCATGTCTTCAGCGCAAGGATATACAGTCTCCTCTTGGGACCACAACATATGGGCAGAGACATGGCTCAGTTTGCAGTAAGCTTCCGCCTCTGAATGGCTTGCAGTGCCCGACAGATCCAAGGGAACTATTTGACCTCCCTGCATGTGCCTTTCAGTCAGTCCTCATCAGTGTGCTGCTGCGGGTAGAGCAGACATGAAAATTTGAGTAGGACTACTGTAAAGCAGGTATTGTATACAAAAAAAAAATTTATTTGCCTTTTTTGTGTGTGTGTGTAATTAAGCTCTCTGGTGAGATGTTGAAGTTGCATTTTAATCAATATTTGATGAGTAGCATTTTTGAACAATAGTGCAAAATCATTTAAAAAATTAAATTGGTGAGAAAATTCTGTATTGTTTAGAAAAAGCAATTGCTGCATGTCTGATTCCCCCATCCCTCTGCACATTTCATGACATGCTAGGAATCTACCATATTTCTAATGTGTGTAGTAGTAAGAGGAATTAAAAGGGGAAGATTGATACAAAAGCTGTTTGAGTCTTAAAAATTAAAAGCAGTAGTTGAGTTGACCAACACCTCTACCAAAGCTGAAGGGAAGATAGCATTTCATTTTAGCTGAATAGTAGTACTTCCCAGGTCCTGTGTATTGTTTAATAAATTAGATGCACCTAATTCAATGTTTAATTGTAAAAAATGAGATGTTATATTCCTCAAAAGAGAGATTCTGCCTTTTAGTAATAAACAGCATCTGCTTTGTTTTTCTCCAGACGGAAAGGTAATTGAACTGACAATTCCAAGCTGTCCTGAAAATGACAGATGACTGTATTGGGAGTAGGAAGAAAGCTGAATCCCTTTTGTACTCAAGAAAGGGGAGATGGCACACTATAGTTGGATCTGATTCCCTTTTACAGATTTCTTTTGGAGCTTAAGCTGCTCTGGGTGACCCCAGCCAACTCATTTTATTGTTTCATTTCTTAATGTCAGGAATGGCTATTACAGTTCCCAGGTAGAGCAGCATTTCCTACATAGTAATTCTTATAACAATCTTGTCCTTTCTTCTCTTTGTGACCATGCAAACACAATGTGGCATGGAAGAGAATTTGCTTTTATTACATTCTTCCTAGCTCACTCAGTTTTACTGTAAGACTCATGGGTGGTTTTGTTTTGCACTTTTTTTTGCTAGTTTTGAGGCTAAGCTAACTTTTCTTGTCTCCTGGTCTATAAAAGTCAGAACGGTCCCCGTTTATCTCACATGGTGATTAAGCTGCCTCACAAGTGCTCTTGAGATCTTTAATGAGTAAAATTGTGAAGCTGTTTTGGCAGATCAGCTGTTCTGTCTGGGTCACAAGCACCAACACTTATTTACTGCACTTGGACGGATTCTCAGAAACACAGTTGTGATAACATTTCAATGTGTATGTGAGAAGGCCAGGGCAGAGCATTGGGAGGGTTTCTGAACAGGGAGAACTGGCTGATGGTTACAGCAAGGCTCAGAAGTCAACAACTATGAATTCTGTTCCCAATGCTGTTGGACATTGTGGCATTAGTTTATCGTATGAGTTTGGACAAGTCCTCCATGCCTTTGTTTCCCCATTTGCAGAATATGGATATTTATATTGTGTATATGTGGATACATCTATTATATCCCTTTGATATTGTTGCCTTTATGTTGCGACGGAGGGAAGACACAGTCACTCAATATGAGTGATCAGCAGACTTCGTTTATTGTACCTTACAGTCACCTTTTATGCCTTGTTATAATTAGCTCATACATATTACAAAAGTTAAGCTCATTATTGGTTAGTTGCCTAAATACCAAGTCCGCCCCTAGTTTCTCTTCTGTAGTTATCTGTTCCCACCTGTAACGTTCTTTTCCCACCGCGATCTTCCTGTTATTGTGTAACAAGAACAGCCAAGGATAGTGTATTTTTGCTTTACTTCAGATAAGCTGAGAGCGATGTGCATTTTTGTCCAGCCAGCTGGACTACGTCTATGTGACCCTTTTCAGCTAGCCAGTTATCCACACCTTTATCACTAACACAAAGCTGCAAAATAAAATGGAACCAAGCAGTCAATATACAGCAAAGTAGTTGCCCAATCCATTCATTATCCCATTCTATAAAGAATAGACACAGGGAACACATTTGGGCAGGGTTTTTTTTCCTTGGCTTTGGTGTCTGATTCTCTAATTAGTACTGTCAGACAATGTTTCAGATACAGGAATGTGGGGAAATCCTATGTCTAGACCAGAAACCTAGATCTTGAATTAAGGTTTTATAGAAACTCGAGTAAGACCAGTTAAGTCTTGTAGACTCCAATGGGCCAAGCTTGTTTGGTGACCATTTTAATACTTCATGATCAATGAAGGCAATTTTTTGCCTTTTCTATCTGTAAAGTAGTGTCTGTAGGTCTGTGGCCTGACTTTTAAGGTTAGCACCTAGATTCTAGGTTTTCTCAGGGTGTTTAGCATCTTCCTAGAGCAGGTCATGTTCATTGCTCTTTTGTTGCATCAGGCTTGTTTGGTGAAGCAACTTCTGCTCCAAGATAGGCTAAAATATTTAGCAAATGGAATAGTTTGGGATTTTATGGTTAACGTATGTGGCTTGATGATTACACTGAGGCCAGCGTGGGTTGATGTGAGAAGAAAAAGGCAAGGGTGATGTTCATGCAACAAAAATCAACAGCCCCATTCCCAGCATTTGCTCCTTGCTGTGCCTACATTCCTGGCATTCCCCTATTTGCCGCACCCACTTTATTCCTGTGCATTTCAGACAGAGGTATATAGCAAGTCAGTTCCCCTACAGCTGTCAGAACAGTCTTATGGCATTACATTTTCAGCTTGCAAGAAAATTGATCAGGGCTATCTTGAGTTACCTTCGTCTATTCCACATTCCCCATAGCAGATTGTCTGAGTTGTTTTTTGTGGGAGGAAGCATTCTGTCTTGGTTCATACATCAGGCTGCTTAAATACAACTCAGATAACACACATAGTGTTATGCTGTGTGAACTGCAGCAATATATTGCAGAATCACAATGTGAAATTTTGAGCATCTTCAGATGTGTTGAGCCAGTCAGGGTTTTGCTTTAAAAAAAAAAAAAATATTGCTACAATTCTTTGAAATCAGGAAACACGTCAGAGGAAGAAAGGTGCATATTAGCAGCGTATTTTGTTACAATTATTGTGCCAGATGTCCTTTAAAAAAATAAAAATCATTGCAATGGACACAAAGTTCCTTAAATTGGCAGTTATGTATTGTAGTTTATGATCACGGATTCTCATGTCTGAGGAGAATGGGCTTAGGAACAAATGTGAAGGCTACAGAAAAGATGAAGTGAGACATCTTGGAGAGCTCTAGCAGGAAAGCTTCCTCTGCCTGCGGTTCAGCAGACTCTGAAGCTGAAGTACATGGAATGTAGGGTTAAACCACATCTTTGTAAAGAAATGGCTTACATTTCAGGTCAAGAAGGTGATCTCCCTGTGAAAAACCAGTGCTGATGAAGCAAGGACTTACTCAAGGCCAGAGGTTTCTTCTGTTAGAGCTGGGATATGATGTCAGATTCCAGCAACCACTAAGAATATTCCCACTTGTGCTCAAGGGAATTACACCCCACACCGCCCACCCCCCGTTTTATCGTTGATACTGACAGTATGTAAAGTACTCAGATGTTAGATTTTTCCTCTTGATTGATTAGAACCCTTAAGGATTTTGGCCTCATGCAACTTTGCATCAAGTTAACATCTACAAATTAAGGATCACATTTGTTCTCCACTTAACCTTGGGTTTTTCTTGTTGCAGCCTCTGTTCCACCTGAGAGAGATGATCGCTTTCTGGGCTCTTTCTGTGTCTTGCACTATCACCAGAAAGATTCTGCTATAGTTAAATTTGTTCACAATGCATGCAGAACATAGAGACCACACTAGCTCATACTGTCGTTACTGTGTCAGTTCATAAGCTTTTAACTTGTGTTTGCCGAGAGAGAACAGATATGAATCAAAGCTAGAGCAAATATTTTCTGATTATGAATCCTCTCTAAGTTCAATAGCTCTCTCAATAGTTCCTAGTTGCTCTTTTGTTTGAGGCAGAGGCCCCTGGGCTCCAATTTAGGCTCTGAGCCTGGTTTTCAAAACCACCTTTGAAGCTGCGTGTGTTGATGCTCTCAGCAAGTGGGAGTGAGAGGTCACTTCTTTATTCCTTTGAATGAAAAGAAACAGTCTAGAATATCTTCCTGGTTAGCATTTAGTTTCTTGCATCAGCCCTACAAGGAAGTACGTTTACTGCATACAGTAGCACTAAGATGGTGGCAAAAATTAGGAACATGTACACAGTATCGCTTAATACATGCCAGCTGCTCATCTGGAGAAGCAGTATGTTATGACAACACATGCTAAGGTCATGCATTTGCTGTGACAACACTAGAAAAAGTTCATCTTTAGATGACATACAGTGGGAGTTCTGAGTGCTAATAATGTAAAAGTTTCCACAATAATTAAATTCCATTGCAAGGGAACAGATATTAATGGATCATAGTTTAAAGACTGTGTCAAGATAAGGCACATACATTCACTAACTTCCATTATTAATGTTACACTTCATGTCAGTGACAGGGTATTAATACAAACATTCCAAGCAGCAATTTTTAAACTTGAGTGGCTGCTTACACAAAAATACGGTTCTTAACAAATATTTCTCTGATCTATTGATAGCAAACCCCATACATTTATTTCCCCAGACTGCTCTAAAAAGTTTAAAAAGACATCCAAAAGAAATGTCAGACACCAAGATTTTTCTTACCCTTAGTAGTACTTAAAATACTCAGAGCTAATCTTAGATTGTATTTTATCACCCCAAACTGTCATAGAAAATTCAAGCTATTCCTAGACTACAAAAAACATTTGAAATTGATCCTCTAGCAAAACAATGTCTCTGTTGCCTTTTTGACCCTTGCTTACAGCTATGCCAGGTTTTCAACTTTTGCTGTAGTGAAGCTGCCCTGTATTTGCACATTTAGTTGTGTGTTTTTCTAAAGCATTAACTTGTTTGCAAGCTGGAGGAACATGCTACATTAATTGGTTTGCAAGCAAGTATATGTCAGCAACTCCTTTATCAGGCATATCTTTCTATAAGGCTTTGATCTCTGCTATTTCTAAAATTTGATGCTTGTTTAATTTTCTAGGACTGCCCTTTTAAAGTCGGGCAGCTGCAGCCTCTTAAAGTAGCTATCATTCAACTGGCAGCTGTTATCCATATCTGGCTTTTCAAGTCCAGCTAAAAGTAGCTGCTACAACTTGTCTGAGATGATGTTATTTAACTTATAGGAGGCTTACAAAGAACTTCTAAATCCTCGTTTTGAGGTCGTACATGAAACCAGAGATTCTGTAAGCCTGTTCTAGGAACAGTACTTACTGGGGACTTGAGCCATCTTGGAATCTAGCTCAGATTTCATCAATCTTTGTGTCATCCTAGATGAATCACTTTTGCATCCTCAGAAAGAACATCTGAAACATTTGTAACATCCTCAAGTCCTATAGCTCCTTTCCTCCACCCTTTCCAATTTTTGAATTAAGTACTGGGAGAATTCACACCTTCCCCCAACACCCAGATCTGGGAAATAAGTTAAAACTCCTTAAACACAATGCTATTAGGATAAGAAAATGATCTTGCTAAGGTTTTAAACCACATATTTCATCCAAAAATAACCTCTCAGGAATCTTTATCAAGCTGCTTAAGCATTTAGAATGAGAATGTTAGTAGGCAATGTTTGCAGAACATGGTTTGTAAGCCAAATTGTATGAGGTAGCAGTATTTATTCTGATGGTATTCTGATCTTGGTATGGGTGAAACCGTGAGAGCCGCCTGCAGAGTACAGCCAGGGACATCAACTGGTGTGGTGGTTCATTTAAAAAAGAAAGTGGGTTTAATTGGAGGCTGCAAATGTGCATCTTTGTCATAAAACAAAATATCCATTATCTTTGCCTAAATTAGATACAGTCTTGGTGCAGAATAATCCTGCATTTATGTGAGCCCAGATGGGAACTCTGCAGTTTATGTCTTGATACTGTGGCACATGCTGTGCTTAGATTCCCCCTTTACAGTCTCAGCATCTTTTTGTGCATGGGGGAGTGGGGAATAACCTGTCTGGGGGCAAAAACAAAGGAACCCTGTAGCTGGCTCATCCTTTCATGGGAACCGGAGTACAGCTGTGGAAAGCCTCTGGTTCAGAAACTAGCTTTCCTCTATAGAGCTAGAAGCATTTTTTGTTCAGTGGCTTTGAGGAACTGAGGCCTGATGCTTACCTGAACAACTGTTTTACTGTATGTTGTAATTAAAGAGTATTTTCAAGCTAAAAGAATGCCAGAAGGGTCACACAGTTAAACACCTGTGC
Source organism: Falco cherrug (assembly GCF_023634085.1). NCBI lineage: Eukaryota > Metazoa > Chordata > Aves > Falconiformes > Falconidae > Falco > Falco cherrug. The sequence goes on from NC_073697.1 coordinate 120,074,812, forward strand.
CGTCTGAATGTGGTCCTCCATGCATATTTTAATTGCTATGTGTGGTCACACTGCTGGTTTGTTTTTTTTTTTTCCTACAGCATGAGTGCCTTAAGCTCGGAAGGGACAATAGTTGCCAAGTAATGACTCTACCAGGTGTATTCTTTGCTCTCAAGAGTCTGGCGAGCAGTTCTGCACCCCTCGGTGCCTGCTCACATGCTGTGTGGGCAAGCCTGGTGTGACCTGGCGTGGAGTTTTCCATGCTAGCCACAGGTTGCTTCTGATCTGACCTGTCCCTGCCAGCTCCGTGGGGCTGCCCTGTCTTACGTCCGAGCAGAGCACGGATAAATGAGGCAAACGCTTTGCACGAACCCCGAGTGTGCTCATGGCCGCCTCCCCCGGGGGTTAGTAGTCTGAATGCGGCACAGCCCCTACGATGCTCGGGAGGGCTCGGTACCTCGGCCGCTGCCTCTCCCCCCTCGCCTCTGCACAAATCCCGCGGCGAGGCGGTGCCCGGTGTCAGCCCCGGGAAACCGGCAACCCGGCCAGTCCCGGCCCGGCCCCCGCTGCTCCCTGCCGTGCGCATGCGCGGGGCGGGCCCGCCCTCCGCCCGGGGAAGGGAGCGCGCAGGAGCTTCTCCCGGGTGGGCGGGGCGCGGCCGCGAAGGGCGGCTGACAGGGCGGCTCTCGCGAGAGTTGCTGCGGGAACGGCGGCGGCGGAGCAGGCGGCGGAGCAGGCGGCGGGCGGGGGGGGGCCCGCGGGACGGGGCCGTAGCGGCAGCCGAGGCGGCGCTGGAGGGGCGGCCGGGCCGCGTGGGGCCGGGCAGGCGGCGAGGACCCTCGGGCGGGGCGGCGCCCCCCAGCGCTGCGCGGTGAGTCCGGGGGGTGTGTATGGAGGGCGGGCGGCGCGCCGCCGATTCCCCCCCCCCAGCCCCCGCCCCGGTGCGGCGCGGGGAAGGCCCTGCCCGCCGCGGGCCTTGCCGGGGTGGGGGGCGCACGCTGAGCCCCGGCGGCTGGCGTCCCCCGGCGGCGCGGCCTGGGCCCCTGGGGTGTTCCGCTTCTCCCCGCCGTGCTCCGCAGGGCTCGCCTCAGCGCGTCCGGGGCTACGGGCCTGGGCCCGGCCCCTTCTCGGGGGTGCGGGCGCGGCGGGGCCGGGCCGGGCCGCCCGCGGGCGGGGGTCGGAGCGCGGGCCCGGGCCGCACGGGCGTTATCGGCGAGGTGGGGCGGCCCAGCTCGCTGCACTCGGGTCCCCCAGGCGGGTGTTAGCTCGGGTGGCTTCCCTCTGCCCTGCGTCTGTGGTGTGGGCTGGCGCTGGTTCGCGGGGCTCGTTTTTGATATTCCCCGGAAGAGTTCCTTAACTCCAGGCCGCTTCCAGAGGTTAAAAGGTTGTGAATGCCCAGCAGGCAGGTTAACATCCATTTCTCCAGAGGCCTTTTGGGGTCCTGCTTCAAATGTGAGTTTCTCTGAGGGGGAAGGACCTCTTTCTCCTAGTGTCTTCTTTCTCCTCTGAACTTCCTCTTGAGAGATTCAGCGTTGGTTTTGTGGGTTAAGGTTTAGCTTGGCAATATAGTTTCAAATAATCTATAGGAGACGAGGATGCAGTCTTGTTAACTCCCACAACATCTGCCTGGTACATCTCTTTTATAACCTAAAGAGAAAAATACTCTGTAGCACAGTTAATAGCTGGGAGAGCAATTAATTGATAAATATAGTGTTTAGGGAAGGTAATTCCTTGTTTTAAATATTACTAAATGCCTGTTGTTAACAGCTGAAATTTGAAGGGTCACAGGTTGTTAATCTTCTTCAAACACAATGTTGTTTGTAGTCCATTTCTGTGCAAACTTTGAATATTGAGAACTTGTGCCAAAAAAACCCTTTCAATTATCATCTCTTAGGACGATTAAGTCATGTAGTGTTTTAAGTATTTCATAATACCAGGCAAGCTTGTAACATTTAAAGCTACTTTACACAGTTTAATAAGAAAAAAAAAGTGGCAATAATGACATTTTGGCAGAGGTGAAGTTTTCTGTTAACTGATAAAATCTGATAAGTGTTATCTGTGCTTTGTGCTGTAGCTTAGTTTTGTAAGTGATATCTTGAGTTGTCCTTTGGCAAGACATGCTTAAGGAAGTTGAAATCTATTAAGCTAGTAGATCATGAGTATTATTTATGATCCCGAATGTTCTGGTTTGTATATGTTGATGATTTAATTTATATATTACCGCATTTGTTTATTATGTTATACTTCCTTATTTGGCTAATTTGAATTAGTGCTCTGCCCTTACAATTTTTTTTCCTATTCTTTTGTCTAGAGCCCTGACACTTAACATTTCTGCATGTCTTCCAGATGATGTATCCACTCATTTTTCTTTCCACCACCCTCAGTAATGTTTTGTCCTGTAACAGCTGATGAAGCTTAGGATCCGATTTTTTGCAAAATCTTCCACTGAACATACCTTCTTTCTTCCCTTGCTTTGGCTTTTCTAAACTCTCTGTTCTTCTGTTCCTGCCCATAACACTTCCCAGAAGAACAGTGAAACAGTGGAAAGAGAGCAATGAGGAAGGTCTCGCTTGCTAGAAAAAGTGCTGTTTTTAAAAGCAGTATAAAAAGCCTACCTTTGCCTCTGTGTTTTTTTAAATATCTGTTGAAAAGAATATGAGGGTTGTTTCCTGTTGGCTACAACAGGGAGGTTTGTATTTATAATTATTTATATTGCATTCTGAGCTGCAGCACTGTAGTGCTTAATAAGAATTTACTGTTATCTGCATCTGCTGCCTTTTCTTCCTCTTCCCCCCCCCCCCTTTTTTTTAAGAGCAAGAGAAGTATCTTGTCACAGTAAGGCAAGAGGTGAAAAACATATTTTGAGAAATCTTAGTCATTTCTCTAGTAAGATCCTGTGAAAATTCTTGTAATGTGTCTTCATTGTATTTGTATTTTGGCTGTTATTCATTTATACCTATCTTATTCCATTTGACATCTGTGGAGCTGGGGTATTTGTATTATTTCTTGTATTATGGAGCTACAGTATTTGCAACGTCCTGTTTCACTGCCTGGCTAAAGCAGATGCCTACAGCTGTGCTCTCAGTAGGCAGAGACCTAGCACAAGCTCCTTCCCCCGTAAGCCTTTTTTCCCCCCCTTGTTCTGCAGTTGGTTTGTTTGTATTTTAATAATTGTGTGACTGACTGTCTATGCGAACTTATTAAATAGATTAGTGAACAGCAAATGCTTTTTAAGTGATGGTAAGGGAATTGGTGTTCTAAGTTTACCTTTTCTGATATTTGCTGTGTAAGTATCTTGGTTTAATATTTTCAAAGCCTTTCCCTAAATTACATGTAACTTCGGTGCCTGAACTTTAGCTACACTTTTGCCTAAAGTCATGATGGTTCTATGCTGCAGTTGTTGTTAGTATTGTTACCTAGAAACATCACTCCTTCATATGCTGACAATATATACGATGGTGGTAGTAATATGAATGTATGTTTAAAGAAAATTGTGTGATGAGTCTCTTTCATCTTGAATTGTGCTGGAAAATTTCCCAGTGTTGCACTATTGCTAAGCTTGGGGAATGCCGGTATGGTTCTTGGAAATGCTGCATCAGTTTCTCAAAGAAAGTAGTGTATTAACTCCTTCAGGTAGGAAAAAATATATAATTCTCAGATACTAATGCGGTACTGGGTAGCAATACTTGTGTGCTGCAAAGACAGGAACATTTACCAATTGGCAGTAATTTCTTTCTTTAAATGTGTCTTAAGCCTATAACATATTAAGTTGTGCAACTTTTACATTCTTAGGTTTGGAACTTAGGGTTTTCAAGCAGTGTTCCCTTAGTTGATGGTGTTTACATGCCCATATAATTATATGCATTTTCTAATGTAGCATTGTGCTGTTTGAAACACCAAAATGTTACTGCCAGTAATATTTATTTTTAAGAAGGAATGGAAACAGGTGATGTTTACCATTAAAGGTATAGGACATGTAGACAGTATGCTTGAACAAATTTTCCATTGCTTCATATGGAATCATTCACGTGGCTCTTGAATATTGCTATAATAGCAGAAAAATTTATAAATACCATCAGTTAAAAAAAACAGAGGCCGGGTTAGAAAGATGAGGAGATGGTGAACTGAACACAATAGAGGCGGCACAGGGAAAACGTTCAACGTTCCTGGCAAAGGAAGGTTATTGTTGTTGTTTGCATGTGTGGAAGACTGACATCAGAAAGCCAGATGCTTTTTCATCAGCATTGACACTAAAATTAAGTGTTCTAAAATCACCAATGTGTAGCTAAGATGACATGCTTTTTGGTTTTAGTGATATGTGTTGGTCAGAGCTTGTATCCAGTGTATTTATTGCCAGTGGTTGTGGTAGCACAGATTGTTCAGTTGTGATCTTCGTAGCTGTTGACAGCTTTGTCAGTCTTACTGACGTTTCAGTCAGTAATGCTGTGTAGGAGTACCAAAGAAAACCCCGAGCCCTGTCCACGTGGGGACTTCACTAAGCTGGTCTTCTTTTGATCAAGGTAAATCCTGTAAATAGCTCTTCTCATTCGGCCAGTTTCCTGTGATGGAATCTCCATTCTGGTGTTTGCCTCGAGCGTCATTATTCTTTACGGGGAGCCGAAGGTTGGGCAAACACGGAGCTCATGGAATATAAGCATGTTAATTGCTGAACTGCATTTATGTAAGGCAAGTTTTTCTCCAAAATGAGAAAATACTATTTGCCATCTGTTGCCTTTGCATGTGGCAGGGCTCTTTCTGGGCCATAACCGCAGAGACTGAATTAGCAGGTGCGTGGGTTCGCTGCTGTATGTCAGATCTCTTCTCTCTTGAATTGTTATTGACAAGTACCAGCTTTCCGCTGGTTCCGCAGGGGGGTGTTGGTTTTTAACTGATAGACTGTCTTGACTTTTTTCTGATCCCTTACCTTCTCCGCTATCAAGTTGGATTAAATCCTTCCTATTCTAACCCAAGATCCAGATTTAAGCCTTTTCAGCGGTTTTGGTGTGTCTATGTATGCCTTGCCAGGTCTGATGTCGTTTCTTCTCTGGGCCCATAAAGATACGCAAACTTGCTGATTTTCATGCTGTGCTTAGGAAGATGTATTTTTTTGTGTGTTCTGCTGCTGGAGATGCTGGAATTTCAGGATGGTTGCTTTTATGTTAGCGTGAGCTCAAACTTTCGTCTCAGTGTAATGCTATTTTCGGACGCTTTGTGCTCAGCATTCCAAGAAAGTTCTGTTACAGAGGACCCGCAGAAGCGTCCTCTGCCTCGTCTGGCTTAACCGTGGATGGGAGCTGCGGGAGCGGAGAGCCCCGAGCGCCGGGGCGGGCTGCGCCCCCTTCCCCGCGCCGCCTGTGGCCGGGAGGGCCGGTGCTGCCGGCGCTTCGCCCCGCGGCCCGGCCCCGCTGCCGTCCGCCCGTACCCGCCCGGTGCGGTGCCCGGGGTCCGCCCGGCTGGATCGGCTTCCCGCAGGGGCGGGAGCGGGAGGCCGTGCCCTCCCGGGCTGCGGCGCCGCGGGGCCTCCGCCCGGCTCCGCCGCGGGCAGCGGGGCGCGGGGCCGGCGGGCTGCGGCGGGGCGGGCGGCTCCTCCCGCCCCCGGGGCCGGCGGGGCGCCCATTGGCCGCGGGCCGTGTCACTCGGGCGGGACGGGCCTGGGCGAGCGGCGGCGGGAGGAAGCGGCGGCCGCGCCGCGCCGGGCGGAGGGAGCGGCCCTGGGCGCGGCCCCGGCCATCGATCCGTGCCACTTCCCCTAATGGCCCGTCTCTTCCTCCTCCTCCCCCTCCCCTAGGGCGGATCGTCCCCCGGCCTCCCTGTATGTGAGAGACGGGGCCGGCGCCTCGGACGGAGCCGGGCCGCGGCAGGGCTGAGCCGGGCCGCCGCGGGACGAGCCTCCGGAGGCTTCGGGAGCGCTTCCTTCCCAGCGCCCGACCGCCGAGCGGCAGCCCCAGCATGGAAGCCATCGCCAAGTACGACTTCAAAGCCACCGCGGATGACGAGCTGAGCTTCAAACGGGGGGATATCCTTAAGGTAAGCGGGCTCGGCAGTTCCCTCTCTCGCCCCGGGCTCTTCAGCTTCTCTCTGAGCCTCTTCCTGGCCGTCGGACCCGACCCTCTTTGAGTCCCCAGAGAACGCCATCTCCTTTTAACAGGGTACCTCATGACCTCCTCGATTCCAGCCTGACCTTTTTAAGAGCAGGAGAGGCTGTTTTGCTTCTGTGTTAAGCATGCGTCCCAAAGTCCATCGTTCGTCTCTTGTGAGATTGGAATATTTGAAAACTTTGCTGTAAACATGCTAACAAATAAGCAGAAGTATAAGATAATCTCTACACTGAATTCCCTTCTATGAGAGGAAACCCCGAAAGTAATCAAGATCAATTTGGTATTCCTTTCCTTTGCCTCCTGCCAAGGATTCCAATATCAAAGAACAATGATTAGATTATTTCTCAGTAGATAATCTTTTAGCATCAGGCTGTCAAATATTGGTGCTGAGTTTTATCTTCAGTTGTGATGAACTCGAGTGATAAACTTGTGGCTGAATATTTAATGGATCTGTGCAGATCTAAGTGTATGTTGGAGTGCATTACAGGAATTTAGTTTGAGGGTTCTTTCAAATATATCAAAGGCTTTTTAGGCTTCATCTTGGCTGTAGTAAAGGAATCTGAAAAATATTTGCATTTCTAAAACTTCACTTAAAAAAACTGGATGCACAGAACAAGACAAAAATTTTATTTCAAGAGGGCAGTAAAATATAAAAATCCATAGTGATTTGGCCATAGTGAAGCTCTGAGCTTTGTTGTTTCCAAGTAATAAGAGCTGTATTGTAGAATGTCTTATTGGAGTTTCACTCAGTGTTTCTCCATAAATGTGTAAGATGTGCTTTACCTTCCTAGTGTGATGTATTTAATACTAAAGTATTTTAAGCTGCTGCTTTCTAAAATGCTTCGAGTAGAAACTGTTTTGAGAGGTGCCTGTCCTGCAGATGTAAGGCTGTAACTTTGTGTATGCTGACAAATAAAATCCTGCAGACCTCAATGGGATTACTCATCTGCTCAAAATTTTTGCTAGGCAAGGGCTTGATTTTAACTACTATTTTAAGATAAGTTGGAAAAAACAACCTCTATGTGTAAACTTAGTATGTGGGTTTCTATAGCTGATACTTCAGTAACATAACTGTGACTTTGTTAAAAGTGCAGTAATGCTGTGTGGCCATCAACAGATAAAGGTTGCAACAATGTATCCTGCTCTGAGATTGTTAACTTTATAATCGCATCTGTATATACCCTACACATCCCTGGCCCGTAACTGGCCTAAAAATGCGTTAGACACGTACACCTCAATTCCAGTGTTTATGTAAATTACCAGAATATTTCCTTTTGCTGTCTTTAAACATTAGAGACTGTCAGAATCTTAGAAGTCTTCTGTGGTAACCTGGCATTTATTTTTCTTGACCTGAGCTGTATTCTTCAATTTTGGGCTACCTGCTAGCCACCCTCAGCTTTTATAGTATATTTGAAGTAGAGCACAGCTGAAGTCAGCTTGTAGAAAATGCTGAACAGGAAGGAAAAATTAAGTATAATTAAATATAGTTTATTTTAAAGTGTATTCTTAATTATTTTCATCTAATTTGGTATAGAAGTTTGCTGAAGTACATGAAAAAATGTCTTGTAAAATTTGCATTTGTTTAAAAGTATTTTCTTCTCTAAGAATTAAAGGAAAAATAACTGGGTTTAGACTCTTGAAAGTTTAGTCTGTGTTAAAACTCTTACAACTGCACACAGTGGCTGATAGTAAGATGTTCTTGAGTCCTAGCCGCTTAATGTCATCCTATATATACACATTTTGTATGAATACAAGAATAGAAACTTGGTGGTATGTATGCCATTACACTACGTTAATAACTGTATTTTTCCGGGAATACAGGGAGGAATTTTCATACTGTACACAAAACCTAGGCTGACACTTCCTCAAAGCGTTGATTAACAGTTCTTCAAACCGTCTTTCATTTCAGCTCATATTCTGAAAATGCGTACAAATTTTACATACTTGCCTCATAGATGAGTAAACTGAGTCATGGAAATGGTAGATTGCTCAAGTTTATCACTAAGGCTAGGGAAACTCCAAGAGTTTCAGGAATCCTTCTGCATGTAATTGAGATGAGTTCAGTGCAGCATAAGGTTCACTATCTAAAAGTGGCAACTTTCAGACAAATAAGCCAAAACCAATTAGAATTGTTACACTTCACTTTACTCAAACTGACAAACTTCTGTGGTGCTTTGTCATTTTGAAAGCCTGGTTCACTTCAAATGTGTTTCAGGTTGTGGAAATTTATTTCCACCAGAAGTGCCAGATCTGTTTTGTTAGTACTTTGCTCATGACTGAGAAATCTCGGGATATCCCATTCATGGGCCTCACGTGATCAGTCTTATTAATCAGGTCAATCCCGCTGCCCTTGAATGAATCTGGAAGAAAAAATAAACTTGTAACATGTTGAATGCATCTGCATGCTTCACTCCTTCAGTATCCCACGCTGAGGTGTACATGTAACTTGACATGTAGTGAAGACTTTAAACAGAGCTACCAGACACCTGTCTTGATGGACCTCCAAGTTAAGTCAAGTTAGTTTGATGGCATGTATGATGCCAGTAAAGGATTGTTTTGTAGCAAAACATTATGCCTTGGCCACACTAAGGAGAGAACAAAATCTCTAATGCTTTAATTCCCACTCCTTGGAAATTTGTGTTTCTCTTTGTGGCGAGAGAAGGCAAAGATGCACACTATCTGACTGCCTCTGATTTCAGCAGATAACTTGCCTATGATGTCAGTGCCATTACTGCTGCATACCCACGTATTCGGGACTCGACTGAATAGGATTTGAACTGTAGCCATTAAGCTGGTTGTTAGTAATCTTATGGCTGGTTTCCAAAAATGAGTGAAGATAGCTGACCTTTGGCTTGCAATTGTAAAACAGCTGAGTGAAGAGGAAAAGTGTTCTTGGCCTTCTCTTTTTGTGGGCACTATATGGTAAAAGCTGCTTCTATGATTTTCATAATGCTGGCAGTACGCTGGATCCCCTTTCATGTCGTGATTCTATAGCAGTTTGTGGTATTGCCCATTCATGAGCTGCAAAGTGACAACTTGCTTTAAACTTTTAAAATACACTTAATACTTCTTGCCAAGCCTTTTCCAGAGAAAGGAAAGGTTGCTGTGTCCTTCTGTGTCTTCCGGTTACAGTACAGTGCTGCAGCTCTCAACTGGTGCTTGCTTCACAAAAATTTGTTGTGACTGGGCATACTGTTAGGGGTATGAGGATAGCCTGTCCTGTTACTTGAAAAAGTAAAAAAAAAAAAAAAAAAAGAAAAACACCAAAAAACCCAACAAAAAAACCAAGCGATTCCTCCTTGAAATTTTGATTTACTGTTTTTCACTTTGAGTAGTTGATGGTTGCCATGATGATTTTTCAGTCTTTTTTTCCCCTTTCACTTGCTGTATTTATTGAAGTTGGGAGTAGTTGACTCCAGTCTCTGTATTTGTTAGTCAGGTTTTATGTCCCCAAAAACTATTGTATTTCTAGCAGCTTCTGGTTTTGTTGGCCTTTTGCTATCTGGCAAGTATCCAGACCTAAAGTGTGCTAATACTTGCTGGTGGTTTGGCAGGAGCTGGGGGTGAAGGAGAGAGGAGAGACAAAAAAATCGTTCTTTCTCTCATCTCATCATTATTTCTTTTCTCTATTCCTCCTACACCTAATCTGAAGTGTACAGTTAATACTGTGGTGCTCTAATAACCCTTTCTGCATGGTTAATACAGAAGCACTAAACATATTCATGAATATCTTGAATGTTAGAATTGTGGGTTTTTTGAAAACTACAGACCACTGCTCCATTTCCTCTTTTTCCTTCTTCTGTTGCAGGGTTGGGGCATATCTGGAAAGTGATCTTCTGAAGAGCTGAATAAGTTCCTAATTCCAGTAGTTGACAGCATAATTAATTCAGGGGCACCTACAGATAGTTTTTGAGTAAAATTATTCAGATGGTGTTTTAAATAGAGGGCTGTTGTTTTTAATTTGAAGGTTTTCGCTTGTGTGTTTCACAGAAACCAGCTTCCTTGTATGCTAGAGGAAGGATTTCCTTGATAGGATTTTGATCACCTGACATTTTCGTTCAGCAAAATCAAGATTTTTCTTCCTACTATGATCGTACACTTGACAGTCATGGCAGGTTCTGTTCACGTGATTGTTTGCTACCAGACTTATTTTCTTTCTGTCAGCCTTTAAGAGGATTGAGTGTTTGCAAACAGTTGATGCTGAGATGGCATTTTCAGTTCCTGCATGAAAACCATTTTTCTGTGTCTGGATACAGTGAAACAGTTTTGCATAGAGGGAGGAGTATGATAAAAATTGGGAGCATGGTCTCCCTTCTCTTCTTCCTCCTCCCTTGTCTTTGAATTCATCTGCATTGGCTTCTGCGTCGTGGTGTCTGTACTAGAGAACAGAAATTCACAGCTCGCAAAGACTTTTCCTCTGTGAAATCATCTTCACTCATCCTTTTTCTCCCTTCCTTACACACCACCTTCATCTTCCCTCATATTTTTTTAAGGAGGTGGACTCAGTGAGGTCTTGATGATCTTAGTGTGTGAGAAACATTTTTCTGAATTAATGATTCGGACACATGGCAAGCGCTGCATGCTTTATAGTGAAATAGGCCAAGTATTAAAACGGGTTCCCCAGAGAAGCTGTGGAATCCCCATCCTTGGAGATACGCAGACAAGTCCCCAAGCATTCTGATCTAATTAGACTTGTTTGCAGCAGGAGGATGGGTTGAGTGACTTCCAGAGGCCCTTTCAACCTATGTTATTCCATGACTTAGCTGTGAGTGGCAACTCTGTTCTATGGGAGGGTTGATTTGTAAAGGTGCACTTACGTCATTTTCCAGCCTTGAATGAAGATATTTGTCATCAATATGTGATCGATATTGCAGTCTAAGAAAACATCAGAAAATTACAGAGACTCATAAACTCTTATGGCAAGTACAGTTATTTTAAAGGTAATTGATTTGGCATCCTGGCAGTGGAGATCAGTGTTACAAGGAGTTGCTGCTGTAAGAGGTTGCATTCTTCTAATCTACCCAACTATTCAGTGCCTGTGTTTTTGGTATGAACTTCACAAATACTGTTCCTCTTAAGTATGATACTAATCTGAAGATGGGATGTGTTTTATTAGCTGACTTCTCTAGGCATGGCGGGGGGAAGTGTTGTGGGAAGGAACTACCTAACCTCTGCAAGGTGTGTGTGCCCCAAAAAGAGAACACTCGTGTTCTGTTTTTGTTAAAGAGCTTGGACCTCCTTGGAGCAAGATTGCATTGCTGAAGGTGTCTCTGTGCAGAAGACCTAAATATGGAATATTCCAGACTGAAGGTGTAAAGTAGTCTTCACAAGCAAGAGTAAACACATTCCTCCTTGAAAATGCCGTCTTTGTTTTTATTTAGTAGCTGTTTGTGATGATTATTTAAACTTGTCACTGAGAGCAAAGAAAAATTAGCTCGTGAGCGGTGTGCTACCTGAAGCCTGCTGGAGTTATGAATATCAAACAAGACACTGATTAAAGCTAGTGGTGTGGTCAGCTCAGCTAATTTTATTATATTGACTTAACATGTGTTCCATTCTGTTATAACGAGGGGAGATTATGCTAATTTGAAGCTCCAGCTGCCTTTTGCCAATTTAGTGGAAATGCTATTGTTACAGCTTCTCTGCGAGGTCCAGCTTTTGATAGGACTGGTGTGACAGACTTCTGAAAAGCATTAGCAAAGACACATCAGCAAATCAAATTTTGGCTTGTTAAATTACTTATCTGCTTTGTTCAACATGCGTGTCAAACTGCAACCAATATGATGTGCTTTTGTTTTTATTTACTGCCAACACAAAAATTTCATGTTTCCTCTTTGGTTCAGTGACATTTCTGTCATGATAACTACATGATGAGGGAATGTCTGAGAATTTCAGTTCAGTAAAATCTGTTATTTTGAGGGACATCTCAGGTGTTAAACAGACTAACTTTGATTTAGTTGGGTTTTTTAAAGTGAAAATGGTAGAAGTTTGATCACGGTTGGGGGAAGAAAGAGAGATTATGATTTATAGTAGCATGTATGAAAGATTGAGTGTCATAAATATAGTATTCATAGTTTTCCAGTCTCTGTGCAGAGCCCTGCTAACTGGGGGAGGAGAAAGAATCCTGTTTGTAGTGAAATTCAGACTTTTCTGATTTCTCACTATAATCAATAAAGATCCAACTAAGCGAGGGGAGATAAAGAATCCAATTTGTCTGTGTACAGCTCAGCCTAACCTAAGCGGTGAACTGTATGACCCCTTGGTAAAATCCCTTGTGATTTAAAGTTGCCAGTGGCTATATACCAGAAATCAATAACTAAAGCCTAAACCTCAGGAAAAAATGCGCTGGGCAGAACTAATTCTATTTCTTTGAAAACGAAAGAAAATTAAACATCAGTCCCCTAACAACACTGGAACCAAAAATGTCATAAACTCACATTGAGCAAAAAGGAAATGTAATTTACAAAACCTGATGAATTTTACAATATTAGTCTAAACCGGAAGAACTACGAAAGATAACATTAGGACATGTTCACAATTGCTCTGAGACTCAACTGTTGTGTTAATTTAAGGCTCTTATACCGATGATGCCAGGTTTCTATACTTAACTTGCTTGGTTACCTCTAAATCAAAACTTTTGCTGAATTTTTAATAATGTTATTTATTTATATCTTGAAAGGTTTGAAAAATCAAAGCTAGTTCTAGAACCATAACAACAAACAACTTTAAAACATCCAAACACACACCCCTATCCACACCCCCCCACCCCCCCCAAAAAGGAAAAAAAAAAAAAAAAAAGGCACATTTAAAGCCAGTCATGTAATGGGAATCAGCGAAGGATATCTATAAAAAAACATACATGAACTAGTTGAGATTAGTTTTGTTTGTGTTTTTCCTGTGTGACTGTGTATGTAGTATCACATTTCTTCTGGGCTGTGGTGTTGAGTTGCAAAATGTCCTTTCCAGGTGTGACAGCAGAGTGTCGTTAAAGCAGTAAGCAGAACTGCTGCACCTCTCTGCGCAGAGGTTTATGGGTATGTCTGCACTATGTAGTCAAGAGATGGGACTGTATCTTCTGTAGCTATATGCAAGCTAACTTTCAGGTAGTTGAAGTAACGATAACCACATTATGGGATTCAACATGATTCACAAAACTTAGACAGGACTCTGAATGAATACCTACCCCGTGCTTAGTGCTTAGTTCAGGGTGCCCGAGCTAGGTACTCTGGAGGTCTTAATTAGCAAGATGCTGGCAACAGATAAGCCTATTTCCCTTCTTCCCTGCTGCCCTCACTCCCTTCTTTCAGTGCTGGTGGGATAGGTGCCAGCTGGAGAGATGAAGCTGTGACTTGTGAATGTAACGTTCAAGTAGAAAAATGACCAGGGAAATGCATTTACTCTTCCTCTGATTGACTTAGAAACAGAGCTTTTGTGTAGTAATCCATTTCACTGGGTCACTAGTGAAAAAGAGGTGGTAGGTCTCAATGTTTTGTTACTTTACTTGCTTTATTTAGCATTTTGTTAGGAAAGCTGCCTTTGATTTCTGTAATTTCCAGTTTTCTCTGAAAATTCTGTTACATTCAAAATGCAAATGAGTAGGTGACTTGTATGCCCTCTGCATTTCTATGCTGATCGGCAAACTGATACTGCAGTAGTTTAATACACGAGTTCTTATCTGCAGCTTGATCCCACTGCTGTTCTTGCTCCGTCATTTCCTTTGCTCAGCCCTGCAGTGGCAGTTCTTGTTATCTCCCAAGCTGGGCAAACATCAGTGACTAGAACGTACACAAGGAAGTAAAAATGTGGGGTTTAGATGCTTTGGGTCTTGGGAGAGAAAACAGGGTAGGAGAATACTGTCTGTGATTTGGGGGGGTGAGGGAGGCGCCACGTTAGCTGCAGCATGGGGAAGGCTGTATTTCCTTCAAAGATCTGTATCTTTCTCAGATGGAACGGCAGCATTGTCCATGTCAATCTGTCAAGCTTCAGGCTGCACTTTGTTTGTCACATTCTAGGCTCATGCCCTGTTGCAAAGTATTTAAAGCGCTGTTCATGAGTGGCACATGCCTTCAACTTTGAAGTCAATCTTGTAACACCTCATAAGAGTAGGTGTTCAAATGGAGTGGAAGAACGGTTGTGAAGCAGACTGTCTGCGGTGAACTGAACTTGTTCCCATGTCTGATATGCATGATTGGTGCCACCATCTGACAACTCAAGTGAGAATTGGTTTAACAAACTTAAGAGTGTGTTTTTTCATGGTGACATGTGCTGAACACATGGGGTTGTACAGCTGAGCTCTAATAGAGCAAAAAGTGAACTGGCAGTCTCCAAAACTGCTCATGATAATTATTTTTAGGCTATTTATTATATTCCTGAAACCCAGATGCTACTCTACAATACTTCCTGATTAGTTACTAGATGCATCTGAAATTTGCATTTTAAATGGTTGTGTTCATAATTTTCTTCAGCCTGTATTTCTCTCTTTAGTAAAAGAATAGCGTTTTTCTATGGATACTAAATAAAAGCCCGTGTAAAAAAATGTCTTAAATGTCTTGAAGAGCCTAAAAGGCTTTTTTCCCCCTCAAGGAATGTTTGCTCACTTGAGTTTCTGTACCTGATCTTGAATCCTATTGTCTCCAATTGTTTGAGGTTGTGAAAACAAGTAGACGGTCCTGTTATTGAAGATTCATCAAATCAGGGTTTTTTTGATCCCATGGGGACAGGTCAGCATGGTGACTGGAATAAGGCGAAAGTTAGGACAGCTATTTTTGTCTAGGAAGTAGATTGTCAGCCTCTGTAGAGTAATTTATAATTGTGATGTTCAAACATTACTGACCTTTATAAATAAAATATAGAAAGGGAAAACAGAGTAAATTTATTCTGTTTGTACCTGCTGAATTTAGCTTCTTTGCATGCATTCATGTCAGTATGCACGCTTTGTCGTGAGCTGTGTGTTGGCTCCACTGCAGCTGGACCTCATGCAGAGAGCAGAAAGCCTTTTTTTCAGTTCAGCTGAACTGTAATTATACTGTGTAGTCTCTAAAACCTCTTATTTAAATAATTTGTCTCTGGAATTCATGCTTTCTGCATTGAGCCAGTGTACTTCTTGCTCTAACTTGTACTAAAACTCTACAGGTTTACATGTGGAGGAAAAAATAAAAGTGCTGCTGTTATGCAAAATTGTTTCCCTTGGGAGGAAGGGGGGGAATTCTTCATGAGTTATGTATGAGCCAGCAGGTTCCACTAATCATAGCAGCTCTGCTAGTGCAGAAGACTTGTGGTCTAAGCTAGTCAGCCTTCTGGTTTGTGAGAAATTGGCACAAAATTTTAAACTCTTGCAACTCTTGCTGAGCTTGAGTAAGTTTTTCCATTATAAATCCTTATGTGCAGTCAAATTTTGAGTATTCTTTTGTTACCTACACTTCTTTAGCATAAATATGAAAATGATATTTTAAACATTTGATCTGGCTTTTACTTTCTGCTGTTAACAGTAGGTTATGGTCTGCTTGGAAAGAGCTATGCTTAGATTCCCGTTTTAAGTATTTCTTTCAGAATACTAGGAAGGATTTTAAGCTGCAGAAGTCTGCATCTTTGCTAGTTCCTCTAGAAAATCTAACACTTAAGAGGTGATTTCCCTGAGCTACTGTGTAATTTGGGTCTTGTTCTCTAGTCTTTACTGCTACTGGGGACGTAACTCATCAGGGAAAACTCCCAAATTCTTTGTAGGGGTTGAGGGGAAGCAAACAAGTGCTCAAAGTGTGTCCTGCAGTTGCAGAGGAAGGAAAGAAACAAATACAAGAAGGAAAATGAGGAGGAAGTGGCAGCCATAATGAAGACAAGTGTAATGAAAACTTCTAAAGGTGAAATTTAGCATTTGAAATGTTTTTCCCTACCTTCCCTTCAAACAGTGCTTTGAATTTTGGTGAAATAAACATCAGCTTGACAAACGTGCTTTGCTCAGGCAATATCAGGAAAACCTGTTGTGCATATATTCCACAGGTAAATTTTATGTTTCTGTAATGTTTGGAGTCTCCTTGAAGAATACTGTGTTAAGATGTATCCTTAGTGCTGGAAGTGATAAAGCATGGGCTGGCAATTCAGGCTTTCTTCTGACCTCTGGAAAGGAGGAAGCAGAATTGCTTCTGCTTCCTCCTTGCCTTCGCTTCTGTCCTTATTTCTTAGAATATATTTTGCACCAACGCATCTGCCCTACCTCTAATGAAACTACAGTTTGTCAAAAATGGATGTGTGGATTTGTCTGACCGTTTGTACCAGGGTGCTTAAACTTTCTTCCAGCATCAAGCTGTCTTGATGTTTCCTTAGTCCTTAGCAGGAAGTGATACTTTCCTCAGTTTTTTTCCTGAAAATTGCCTTTTGGGTTAAAAGTGTAACTTGCTCTCTGCCAGGATGGATAGGTGAAGACTGTTGTGGCTCTACCCAGACCGAAGCTAACAACTCTCTTTACAGGGTCGCGTAAAACAGAGATAACCAAAGTGATTACAAGTTGACCCGGCTTTCCTGGCTTCCACCCCTTCCTTTACAGCTTGTTATGTCTGGAAATCTTGCAAGCTGTTACCTTCACTAAGTTTATTTAGGTAGTGTAAAAAGGAAGAGCATAGGTAAAAAGAGGCTTCTGATGTTTCTGTAAGCTATCTTGAGCTTTCTTTTCCTTGAAAAGCTTGTGTTTAATTCCACCTGTCTCTCAATTACAAACATGTGCATGGTGCTACAGTAAGATTAGAGACACTGTTGATGCTCTTTGCATTGTAAGTTTCCCATAAAACTTTTTTGCCGAGAAGAATCATTATTTCTAACTTTCAAAAAAGCTGGTTATAAACATAAGGCAATGGGCTGACAAAAGAGCGACTCTACAGTCTGGTCAGCTACTGAAATCTACCCATGGGTGACTTATGTGACTTGCAGATCAGCATTCTGTGGCAGTGTCTGAACTACCCCACGAGGGTGTAGTTGTAGAACTTTTCAGGGTCCCTCGTTTAAAGTCCTCACAAAGCAAGTAAGATTATACCATTTTCTTATTTTGCTTTGAGTCTAACAGGATTTAGCTGTGTTTGCTCAGAATTGCAGTCCAAAATGAGAAGTCTAGCAATACCTAATCAAACTCATAAAACCACCTGTTTTCCCTCAGTTGTGGTCCCCAAAACTGATTTGGGAGGGGGGCATCATCCAGATGAGTGGAGCTAGCTCTCATGTCCTAATGCAGGGAACAAGTAACGTCACTGGCATGTGCTTAAGGCTTTCCTAGCGCTATCACAGACAGATTGGAGCTGACCTTTTACGTGGCCCCTGTACAGTGTGGCCAACTCCCGGTATTAGTCAGCTTTCTCCTACTCACTGTTCATCACCACAGATAACGTTATTATACCTTTATAATGGATTATGCTTCAGGCTTTTTCCTACGGAAGGAACTTCTACCTTCCATAATGTTAAAATACTGTCCCGTATCATTCTGGGAGCAGTTCCCACCTGAAGTTAATTACATACAATCTTAATGAGTAAAAGTAATAGAAAACTTTACACATATAATGTTCCTCTGTTCTTCTCTGAATATCTTTACTATTTCCCGTTAAAGACTGGGCTATAGTTGGACCTCTTGAGTGCTGGCTATATTGGGTGAGACATTTAGCACTGGCCATCACCTTCCTCCTTGTAGAAGGTTTTGGCTTCCTTTAGTCGCTTACGTTTTAGTGACTTTCTCAGCTGCAGGCTGTGCCTGGACTATTGTATTGGTGATGGCCACACCTATGCATCTTTCTAAACCCATTTTGAGTCAATCTGTACATTATAGCATTAAATTCTCATAATGTAAACATGCACTGTGTGGAAAAAAGTTACTCCTTTATTGGTTTGAGACTTGCTCCCTGGGAATTTTATTGACCTTCCCCGTGCGCGCCACCCCCACCCCCCCCCGAATAATTTGCAAATGTCCTCTTGTCTTTGCCACTGTTCTACCTGTTTTACTCAGAAGGAAGGTGGAAGTCTGATCTATAGTGTAAAAAACATTCCATACTTTGATTTATCCTTGTTCCATTCTCAAATTCTAGTTCATTTTAACATTTCTTGAGATGGGTTGAATGTAGGTATTCAAAGTATTCAGGGACTGACACAGAACAGATTTACAGGTCAAAATACTTGTTTTGGTTCTTTCTTAATAGATTATAGGTAATGTTTTTCTAATTTGTTTTCAGATTACCACCTCCATGATTCCAGAATGTTTGCTGAGGAGGAATAATATGTTTAGAACCTACAGCTTCATATGGTTATAGTACTTTGGGGTTTTCAGTTGTGTTTTTCCTCATGTGTGTTATTTTGTGTATTGTATTTAATCTGACATTTATCACTTGGTCTTTTAGTATTAAAAGTTACTTGTGCAACTCATGAATTTTAAAGTTTGAATACACTTAGTGTCTTGGCAAACTTTGCCGCTTCACCCCTCTGTCGCCTTCTCGGATCGGTCATAACAGCGCAGCCCCTGCTGGGGTCCCACAGCCTCCCTCTATGGACACTGACCCCTGGGTTTCCGTGTTAACCTTCTGTTAAGCCGCTGGGAAGGGGGGTGTCCTCTGTTGTTGAGTACGTTTGTGGAGATAAGTAGCCAAAAGCAGGAGTTGTTTTTTTTAAATGAAGCAACCCACGTAAAACCTAGAAAAGCCTGAGTCTTGGCCTTGCAGATATTCTAGTTTATCTCAATTAGTGATTCATCTGTCTTCTATATGGAGTTACATTTTTTTTGTTCTCTCTTGCCACTGATTAAATGAAGGTCTGAGGTGAAGACTGCTTTTTGCTTTTATAGCTTTGCCAGAAGAGCCCAGCTTCCAAACAGCTGCTTGAAAGTCAACTTAATTGGATAGCTGTATTTCAAGGGAGGTTTTATGTCTGCGTACTAGCAATATTGCTGCAAACCAGCTGGGACCAACTGGCATCTGTCATGGTACAAGTTATGTATGTAATATCTTTAGATAAGGCCTGATCCTGGTTTGTGAGTACATTTGTGAGAAGGCTTCCACATACTGAGATCTTTCCAGAGCTCCACTTTTGCGAAAGCTTTTGAATGCGTTCATGCTAACGCATGGTCTAAAAATCCTTTTTTTTTTTTTTTTTTTTTTTTTTTTTTTGTAGGAATGATTGACCCTTTGTCAGGGCCCTGGGGGGAGTTTTTTGTGGCCAAGGCATTGATCTCCTGATTGGAATCTCTGGGTAAGGGAGAGTTTTAGTGCCTTAGCTTTTACTGAGACTTACAATGGAGATATTGTGCTACTATAATGTACTTGGGAGCTTAAAATTAGTCTGTGGTCAAATAATATACCCTAGGGTGTCGGTGACCTGCATTATGATATCCCTTCCAGGTTATTACAATGGAGCCATAACGAGTTCTATTCTTGTTTTAATTTGTTCTTGACCTGGAACATTTCTTCTAATTTGAGACACTAATTAGGAGATGGTTTTAGTTATCTCTGATCTTTTCTGTAAAGAATTTGGTGCCTCAGCTGTCTTGACTTTAGGATTCTGGAGCAAGTTGCTGCTTTTGGCATTCACTATCTGCATTTCTGCATTATTCATGTAAGGAGATTCTTTGATTTTTTTCGGTTTTGCCTGTAAGCCAAGAAAGCAGCAATAGACTTTCTTGTAGAGATTGCTGGTGTTTCTAATAATATGTTGCGTTGGGAAAAAAAAAAAGGGGGGGAAAAAAAGGAAAGGAAAAAAGCATGTATCAGTATTTATCAGTTTTATATTTCTCTGTTCCTCTGAGATATTGTAGGTAGCACATCTTTTTAAATTTAAAAAATTATTCCTGTATTAGTATACTGTTTTTCTTCCTAATCCTGAGTAACTTTGAACAGGTGTTTCTTTTCCCAATCCATGTGATAGTGGGCTACAATGACTGTTGTAGGCTCAGTCTCTTGAATATGCAAAGTTCTCCCACTCGAACTTGGTGTGAGCAAGTTCTATTTAAATGTTTTCATTTCCTTTTATGGAGGGAATTGACCATGAACTAATGCGATTGTGTTAGCTCTGAAGTAAAAGAGGAACTTCATAATGTAAGGGGAATTTCTTTAAAGCATCACTTTGACATACAGACACTGCCTCCCCCCCCCCTTTTTTTTTTTTTACATGCTACTCGCTTTCCCCTCTCCCCTCCCCTACAGTGTGTAATTCAGAAGTTTACTTTCAGTAATCCCCCACAACAGTGGTTTTGGGCGTTTTCTGATGTAGAATGCAAATCAAACTTGGTTTGGAGTTCTCGGGCCTTGCACTTTTCCAGTTTGTCAGACTAGGAACATTGTTTTTACACTGGAATGAGTATATGTTAACAGACCATCAGGCAGCTCTCTGGCATGCATGTAGTCCTTACTGTATGGTGGTCATCTTTCCTTCTTCTTTTTCAAAAGAGGAGGTTATTGTTATCTTTCTGCTTTTTGCCATTCATAATGGCATTCCCTATGGGGTTCTTTTTGGGGTTAATGTTGGCCATTTAGTTCTAATAGCTTTCCTTGTTTTAAAGGAATGATCCTTATTCTTCAACATCTAATTCCTTGTTTATAGTTCAGACATCCTTCTCTCCAACTCTTCACTCTGTCATTAGTTATCAAAGCATGTTCTTTTTTCAGTCTACCTAGGAGTGCATATTTTTACAGGCTCTGGCAGGGTGTGTGTTTTTGTTTTCTTTTTGAAAGGCTAATCTTTCCTATTTTGCCATAAATTGTTGGCTTGTTATGGTTAAATTGAGGCCATTGTAATTCTGAATTTTGTTGTTCCAACCTTGTGAGTACAGAATTCTGTGTGTTTCATTCTGGTTCTTCAGAAATTGAGCCATAATGTGATGATGAGTCTGGATGAAGAAAGAAAAAAGGATTAGTGTTGGAATGAATCAACACTTTTAACTAAGGCCTGTTGTGACCCAAAAATAGGCTAAACTTAAATGTCATTAGAAGATTTCTGGGATATAATAGTTCATTATTCCATAGTAGACTGAAAACAATTGTACATTTCTTCTTAAAATTATCATGAATTCAAGATCAACATGAAACATTAGTACACCAACCCTGCTTTCTGTTTTTATAGTTTGGTGCGTTTTCCCTATTGAGGTTTACATATGTTAAAGG
The DNA here is from genome assembly GCF_023634085.1 of Falco cherrug. NCBI lineage: Eukaryota > Metazoa > Chordata > Aves > Falconiformes > Falconidae > Falco > Falco cherrug. Next base: position 120,096,008 of record NC_073697.1, read on the forward strand.
CATGAGTTGCTGTGAAGGCACTGAAAAAGCTTTGTGCAGAAAAGGCTGGTGTATTTGGCAGTTGTGTAAGAGCTGGGACTGATTGTGGAGAAGTGTATTGCCCAAGTCTTCCTAATAAAATGACTGAAGATACACTGTTAAGAATATTGACATACAAGTTGTATCCCCTCATCGTCAAAGAGCCAAGGAAACATGGAAAAGAAATGAAGGGTTTGTATCTGAAACAAGTTGTTTTGGGCACTTTGTGGATTTAGAAAGATAACTGAGCATAACCAGTTGGTGCAATTTGTTTTTACTGGCTTTTAAAATTGTTAGAAACATTTCTCAAAACAACCTGTGAAGCAGAGTTGTGATTGAATGTGTTTTCACAGAGGTTATTTAGCTGCAAAATCCACTGAAATCCATTTTTTTTCTGGGTACTTTTTTAAAATCTAACATCTTTGCCTTGTTGACTGTATTTTTTGGAACTTAACTTTGCTTCCTGCAAGCCTACAAGTTTGAATTTGGAGTGCACCTGATGTCTTTGGCTCACAAGGGGCTTTCAGTACATCTGTTACTTGAAATCTTTTTCTCTTTGCAGAATCTGACCAGGTGGAAATGACCAAAGTTGCTGGGTGAAAGCTCTGTTGTATCTCGTAACAACCTCCAGTGGTGGCTTGAACTGTCTGTAAGAAGGGACTGTTTGAACAGTCTTTGAACTTCAGGTTGTTAGTGCAACACCAGCATAATTCTGGTTACTTGGTGGTGGTGGTGTTATTTTGTTTTGTGTTGGTGTTTTTTTTAAACCACCCAGGCTGGGTGTTTTTTGTTTGATGTTTTTTGAAGTGTGGCTGATGACCTGCTGGGAACTGTGCCTGTCTGTTGAAACGTGGGTGCCAGAAAATGACAATGTGCCATCACATGCTTCTAAAAGCAAGTCCTCTAAAAATCTTTTTCCATTAAAGGGCCTCTTTATTATCCTTTCTTTCTCCCTCATTCAGTCTTATGTGGGCAGGAAAATCACTGGTGCTAATTTAATGTTGTATAGTAAAGCTGCATCTCATATCTTCTTGTTTGGTTCTGGTTCATGCAATTGGAGACATTCTGTGACATGTTTTTAAGTGGGTATAATGTTCTAGAGCTGATTGTGCAAACTGCCTTCAGTTTGCATAGTTTGATACATACATTTGTGCTCTCATAAAGGTTTGCAGGGTCTCTCAGTGTGCTTTGCATTATGCAAATGTGACAGGAATGAGTCAGACCATATTCAGCGTTCTGATCAGACACCATTTGCAAGTGTCTTCCTCTTGTGTGTGCACGTCCCGCTAGAGAGGAAGTCTGAGGAGCATTGCAGCTACTGGGAAACAAGAGTTCCTGTCTCTCTTAAATATTCTCACTCTCTGAAGATCAGCCAGACCAAGTACCTGTATGTTTCCTCTCCGGTTCAAGATGTTGCTAGACATAAGTCAGTAAAACCAGATTATATAAACTATATCAATCAAAACCACGCTACCAAAACCTGTCACTTCGCGGCTGACAAATCTCTGATGAAAACAGCTGCAGATCCTTAGTGGTAAATCGGTATTTTAGGTGCCTTAAATGGTGTTTTTTATAATGTGGAAAACTGAGCTCTTAGGTCATGTGAAGCCAAAATGTTAGTTGGTGTGCACTGAAATTGCCTTGATTTGTACAGGGAAAGATAAGCTTCACTAATTTATCTTTATTTTAGTCAATGCCGATGTACAACTGAATTTATGTTCATCTAGTTATGAAGGTGTCTTGTTTTAAGCAAGGGTTTGTTCACATGCAGTTGGATTAAGATTCTGATAACGAAAAATCATACCTGCCAGGAGGCTAAAGTTATTCTAGCATTGGTTTTGCCGTTTCTTTCATGGGGACAAGATTGTCTGACCAGCCCTGCAGAACCGATGTGATCAGATCTCCTCTTCCAGTTTTCCTCAGGAACCATCCCAAAATGAAATGGGTGATAAGTACTTTTTGCAGATCTGTGTGTCTTCCCCACAAAGGAGAGTTAAACTTAATATTTTGAATGCACAGGTAAGAGGTGAGGCAGCAAGTTATGCATATGTACAAGCAGGGTTAAGGCAATAGAAAGAGCTTTGTCTGTATACCAACCAAATTCTTAATTGTGGCTACATCTATATACTGTGTTACAAAATCGTTAGGGCTGTGAGAGTGTGAACAGGATTTTTGTGGGCTAAATTAAGACGTGTTGTAAAATTATTGGCTAAGAGGAGATGTGTGCAAACTGCTAATGTGCTCTAGGAGTTACAGGAGTAATTAGTTGGAACTGACAGGTGAACCTCCTTGGTATAAGATTGGATCTTGTGGTGTGCGGGGTGTTTTTTGCTTGTTTGGTTTTGGTTTGGTTTTTTTTTTTTTGCCTTTTTCAGGTTTTTGCAAAGCTAGCTTACAATACTGCTAAATGTCACATCAAACCTCAAAGGTCTCATGTTGCAGACTTTGATTTAGAGAGCCTGAGGCTTTTGCTGACCTACAGGGTAGGGCTTTTTTCTTGAAAAAGTTAGGAGCTGTTAGCGGCTTGAAAAATAATTTTCCATTTATCTTGCAGTCTGCTTTTAATGCCTTAGATGATTTCTTGTTTGCCTGTTCCCCTTAACAGTGTTATTTAATCTCAAGGAATCTTCCTGATCCCATTTAGTGCTAAATGACAGCACGCTTTTCTTTCTTTTCTTTAAGTTTCCCTATTGCTGTTTCTTGGCCCGGTTCCACTGAGGTAGGATAGTGGCCACCATAATCACTCTCAGCTATCTTATATATCTGAGGCTATTTCATGCTTCCCCTCTCCCCCTGCCAATATTCATATCCTGCAGAATAGAAGAGTTACGGGGTCATTCCATGCTGCATCTCTTTTATATGCTGTTTTAAACCAAGATTAAAACTGTCCCTTCCTGCAGCTGCTTTGTGTCAAACTGGCTGCAGATGCAAATTGCTATCTTAACAGTGTTTATCCACCTTATAGTAAAAATCAATAAGCAGTCTCTAGTCATGAGCGGTTTTGAGATCTTTGTTTTTCACATAATTGGTTGTTACTCACTGTCTTTCCAGTTTAAAGCATCTGGGAATGGTATTGGCTCCATAAATTAGTCTCTTAGTCTTTTAATATTCTGCAACATATTAAAATTACATTGATGTATTACTTTTTCTTACTGTTTATGGTATGGATTTGGAGATGCCTGGTTCTTCCTTCCCATCTGTTATGTTCAAATTGGTTAAATAGGTACAAATCTAGAAAAATATTGACTTACAGCTATGGTGAACCTTGAAAAACTGCCTATTCTAGGAAATTGGCCTCCTGTTATCTCTGATTTCATGCTTTTGCCATCTGTCTCAAAATGAAGAGATTAGGGCTGATCCTAGCTATGTGTGTGAGGCAGATTATGGTAATCTTATTATTCTGATCTCATTACACTTAGTGTCTAGATTTGAAAATGTCCTGGTTTTAACCCTTTCTTCAACAGCTACAAAAAATCTAGTGAAAAGGTAGTTGAGGCGTGTTCAGCAAACTTCAGATTAAATGTTTATATCATCCTGAAATAACCAAGCTCTTAAAGACTTTTCTACTTGAAGTAATACACTTTGTTGGGGTTTTTGAGTGGTGGTTGGGTGGGGTCTTTTCATCTAAGCAGATTTTCTAAAATGATGAGTAAAACTCATTTGAGTTACAAAGCATGAAATTCCCCCTATATATATGACAGCAAATAAGTAATGGTTATTAAGAATTCCATTTTCAGTTTAATGCTTTGTGGTATCTAAAATAAGAGCCCCTTCTGGAGATCTTTAGTTCATGATAGGTCAGAATATTTTTTTTCTAGTTTTTCTGAAAAGAAATGGGATTTTCCAGAGTTTTGTCCCAGTGTTTGACACGCAAAAATATAAAAGTTAATGGAGTGTCTCCTGATCTCATTACAAGTACACAGCAGTGAATGCAAGACGCTGGAAAATACGTAGCTGTGTATTTTAAATGAAGAAGGGACAGCTGAACTGGAGCACAGAATTCCCTAGTATTTCAGTATCTACAGCACAACTTTCCTATTGTTACTGGGAGGTCAACTTTAATTGATTTAAGGGGTTACCTTTCTAGTCAGTGATGGAGAAAGGAACTCTTTTTCTGTACTGGGCTAATACATTTTACTAAGAACATTAACACAGACATTGTCTTGTGGACTTTGAGGATTACAAGAGGTCTTTGTCTTAAACTTGTGGAGGAAGCACGATCCTTTCTGCAGTTTCAGGTACCAATTACGAAACAAGTGTTACTGCTTCTTCAGGCCTGTAAATGAAAAGAAAGCAAAATGACAGCTGCTGATTGTGGGAGTTAAAAAGCAACTACGATTCTCTCTTAAGAGATTTATATTATATTGTAATTCCTGCTCAAACGGATTCATAGGGTATTTGAGATTTTATTGCACTACACTGATGGATGGTCATCTTTGAACATCAAACATGTTTTCCAGTTTCTATCCTAAAGTTGAATTTGGAGGACAAGGAAGAAGATTGGAAAGGAAGGAAAAAAATTTCTTAGTACATCAGAGCTGGGATAGAAGGAAGCAAGTTCATTCTGCTTATGTATGTGTTCTGTTGTTTTTATAGGTCATCTAAATTGGACCTTTGTAGAATGGTGTATATTATTACACCTGGTTTTGTGTAGAGAAAGCCATGAGATGCAGGAATGTCACTTAAGTTGCTGCCCCAACTGCAGCATTGTAGTACATTGAGCACGTAACTCTTAATTAAGGCTTCATTGTCTTGTAGTACAGGGACCACTTGAGCTTTTCCTCTAGTTGCTAATTCCAGTGCTCTGTTGATATAAAAGTCACTTAAAATGGAGCCCCTGCAAATCATGGGGTTTTTTTCTTCAGCCTGTTGAGTCTTGACTAACTTCTCAAACACTTGGGCTGGGAATGGGGAGTGCAGAGGTGGGCATGAATGGCTGGAGGGGACAAAGTACTGCAAGAAGCTTAACTTAGATCTGTCACAAACTTCACTTGTGGAATCACTGCCTTGGGGACATGTCTTAGTTTTACAAACAGGATATGCTGTTTTGTGTGTCACTCTTACTTGTGGTAGTGCAGACATTAATAAGAGTTGCACTGTGAACTGGTCCTGGAGCAGAGAGGGGTTTGTTGTTGTTTTTTGGTTTGTTTGTTTGTTTGGGGTGGGTTTTTTTTAGTTAAGTTTGGTTTTGATTTGGTTTAAAGTAGTTGTGCTGGCTGCACTGGGGGGAGCCCAACTTTGGCCTGGGAGCTGGATCGGCATACCCTAAGGTGACTGGCATTACTGCTGAAAGCTTTCACTGCAGTCAGACTGCAGTCTTCGTTCCTGCCCTCAGGCTATACATTTGGCTGAGTCTCATGATAGCAAAGCAGCATTCTCTTGGTGATTATAGAGCAGCCCTTTATTTTTGTAACTTGAATTATTTTTCTTACTGTTCTCAAGAACTCCTTAAAAATTTGCCGTACCAGAAATGCTGCTTCTATTGTGCATTCACGCTGGGTGGTGATGGTTGTTTTGCTTTGAGCACTGAGTTGCTGGCAAAGTTTTAATATATTTTTAGATAACAGTGATGTATTTGTTTTTCAAATGAGAGGTAGGAAATTGCAAAGAATAAAGAATTACATGAGCTGGCTTAGTGATAGCATACCAGTTCCATTTGGGGTAGTGGAGGAGGAAGGGGGAATAGATGGTGATGTAAGGGCTGTTGCTGTGACACTCCCCCAGTAATAACTTCTGTGAGGAGCTGTAAAGGGTTGAAGGAAAAATAAAGATGTTGAGGGTTCGTTGACTTTGACATTTGATATGAGTCATATCTCTTCTATTGTAAGAGGAGGATAATTCAAATGAGCACAAAGAACCCTTACTGTAGCAAATGCAAAACTTTTTCTTTTTCCTACCCTGAACTTCATTCCTGACAAAGCAGAGGATAGATTGCCGTCAGTCTGAGTAGAAGGTTGTCTCTTTTTGTCTCATGTCTTCTCATGACAAGAACATGAGTCTCCTGCATAAAATTCTAGCAGAGTTGTGGAAGCTTTGCATTGATGAGGCAAGCCTTTAATTTGTGGTATCTGTTGGTTTAAGGCAACGGCAGTAAGCCTTGCATCTGAAAGATTCACATAGCCTTGAGATTGGAGGCTGATTTTTCATAACATAGTAGAAAAGTGGAGGGGCTTTCTGCAGTGTTTTAAGTTCTGTTTTCTGGTCTAATTACCACTGGTTAGTCTTGTCCATTTTGCTAGTCTGTGAAGTCTGCTTAATCTATGTCTTCTGTCCCACAAGCATTTATATAATTTTGTTCTCCATCAGTATGCCTGGTACGTTTTATGGCTAGAGCTTTCCTAAAAATGCAGATGCAATTGCTGTTGCCCATCCTAACAATGATAGGAAATACGGCTTCTTTGCGTGGACTGACAGTTGTTCATGGAGGGAATCTCAGATCCTGTCCACAGCACTGGTTGCTCATAAAATCCTATGTGGACCTTATAAAAGTAATTTTCATTTTTAATCTCAAAATGAGATTTCAACACAGTTTACTTCACTTTTTCAGTAGGATAGGGATTGAAATGCCTGGTTGGGAAGTTAATGATGCAGTTTGAAGTTGGGGAAAATGCAGTTCAAACAGATGGTGATAATACTATTCTTAGATCACTGAGGCTATGAAACCTTGCTGGTGCTGACGGGAAATAGCAGGCTGCAGCTTCATTAGCCAAAGTGATCAGCCTTTGCAGCTGGGGTCTGAACCGAACAGTGATGACATTTGGGGCAGCTGTCTCAAAGCAGTGGAACATGGGCTTTTCCTTCTTCTGTACTTTCAAATGCAAATTGCAGAGTATGCTCTAGGGACTGACAGAAAAGTACACGTTTGTCTTAGGTATGCAAGAAATGAGTAAATATTGATCATAATAAATACTGATTCTTTGGTTGCTGCAGAAAGGATATTGCAGTTAACACTTGCTTGACATCCTGTGTCTAAAAGGTTTTGAGTTTTGTGCCTTGGTATTAACACGTAATTTTTAAACATCTGGTCAAAAGCCTTGCTCTTTCTTGTGTGCAGTTTCACAAAGTGTAGTTGGATGGAAAGGATGACTTCTGCTCTGCATGTCACTGATGTAACCCGTAAAGAATTAAACTTGTCAGAAGGACCAACAGCTGTCATTGTTGAAAGTATGGAGCAGAATAAGAGTATTGATCAGGCCACCAGTATTTCTTGTAAGCATCCCTGAACTTGATAGCTGTTTCATGCATAAAGTCTGTGGGTTTTCTGCCTGTGCTGCAGAAATCTTTAGATGTCTCTTGCCAAGATCAGTATGAGGCTGAGCTTAATCAAGCTGGTTGAGCTGAAGTTAACTTTTCTTTCCGTCTTGTCCATTAAAGCTCCCGGCTTCGGTTTGTCTACAGCTTGGGGGGGGGGGGGGGGGGAAGCTGTCTTAACACTTGCCCAAATAAGCCTGTCATCAGAAGACACAAATACCTCTGTAAGCCTCAGCGGAGTCCCTCGTTCCTGCTTCCCCATTTCCCTTCCTCCCCCTCGCAGTCAAGTCTTGGTTTTTTGCTGCCCCATTGCGGGACTACTCACGTGCTCTTTCTTGAACCCTTGTCCCCCTCTTCCCATGGTCTGCTTTGTTTAACCCTGCCTAGATAAAACTGTAAATAAGTGGAACTATTAATTCTTGCGTATGTAAGTTTTGGGGTTGGTTGTCTGCAAGAATTGTAGAGCAGGCATTTTTTGTGTCTTTTGAAATGGGAACGAAGGGTGTTTCCTTCATGGCAGTGCCTCTTGGAGCAGTCCTGCCCTGGTCCTTTCCTTCCTGGCTCCTCAGTCGCTTGCTTCGGTTCAAGTTGTACCCTGCACTTGCTGGTATAATCTGTGTAAGCCAACCAGCGAACTGAGACAGGTGAAGAATACACCACCTCTCTAAACTGTTTTGCAGATTAGTTCCCCAATTTGTTGGGCCCCACAAGAGCTTGTTACCACTGCGGGGAGTGTGTGTGGGAGGGTGCAGCCACACAGCAGTGACTGCGTAAACCAACTCAAATGTACTGCTGGGCACTACAAACTGATAACAAACTGAGCTTGTACCTGGGTAGAAATTCATGCTCAGAAGTACGAATTAATGAGTAAGATTGTTAATTCTGAGGCCAAGGTGTGTACAATATCCGTATTAACAATTTCATTGATGGCTGTTTGGAGAGATACCTGCAGACATCCTTGTTCTGGGATGCAGGCTTAAGTCATCTGGATTTTGGCTTACAGCTCTGTGTTTAGCTGAGGAAGTGTTCCACCTCTCAAGGTACAACTTAACAACTGTGTTTTTTGAGGACCATTGCTAAGAGACTTTAAAAGTACAAAAAATTCAGTAATACCAGGATAACTAAAGTGTTGCGTAGCTTTTCAAATATATGCCTTTTTTTAATATGGTGTATCAGGTGTAATTAACGTGGGGAACTTAGTTCTATAGATACTTAGTTGCCAGTGTTATTCCTGATATTTTCTCTAAGAGCTGAGTAAGACTGTTTCACATTCTGTAAAATTTACAATGATATTAAATATTAAGCAAATTATTTTAAATGCAAGAATCTATGCTAGCAGAATCCTGAAGTCTTTAAATTTTAAAACCATATTAAGCAAAGTTAAGGTTTTTCATTGCTTTATTAACTGGTCCGCGCTGTAAAATGAATGCATACTAAATACTGTAATATAACAGTTTAAACAAAGCCACATGCTTAAAGCAAAAAATAATTTTAAGATTATGTATTTTGTAAATAGATGCCAATTGTACCGAAAGCCTCTCCCCCCACCGCCCTCCATGTAATGTTGCTAATACTCAGCTGGAATCTGCCACTTGTCTTGATCTTTAGAAGCGTGTTGGACCTTTTGCTGGTGTAGTTGCAATAGCTTTTTCGCTGGAAAAATGAGATAGAGCCGCTGCAGACCAAGTTAATTTACTTCCTTTAAAAGCAAAAAATGAAAGTCTGTCTTTTGAACACTTTTGAAAGTTTTCTTTAAGGCCTTTACAGATTGTATCTTTTCCTAGTGTGCTTTAAATTGTAGCAGATAGTGTTTCTAATTGTATCTACCACTGAAATGTAGTGGAGTTTGGTAGTGGTTTTGGGCAACCTTTTTTTCCTTCTGGCTTGCTTTCTAACAGGCAGTTAACATTAGTATCTGTCTTGCTTCTCGCCAGGTAGTCTGGTTGTCAGTGCAAGGCATGTGCATTTTTTCTGTAAGCTTTTTCCAGGTTTTCAAAGTGCATGAAGACCGCAGTTTTCATAATGTCTTTAGACATGTTGTTAAGTCACTTAAACTTGCCAGTGCATCCTGGGGTGTCAAGCCTAGTAGTCCACTAACATGGGCAGCCTGTTTTATAAGCAACCAGGAAGAACTCATCTATGTGAAACCTACTGTAGGAGGGATTGTGAAGATAGTTGGAAAGCCATAATCGAAGCTTAGGTAGCAGTGGTTTGCTGTTGCATTTGAAGGCTCTTGGGTGTCTTCCACAATATAATCTCAGGTGTGATAATATTGTATTAATGAACTGAGTGATGAAACTGAGCATGCTTATAATATTTGTGGTGATTATTAGTTGAGTTTTGAATTGTCTTCAGCATATATAAACCCATCTTGATGTTTTGAAGAAACATATTCTAAAACAAGGATTAATGTACTGTCATATGCTGAGGCAGAAATAATCAACTACAGCAAGCATGGGGAATAAGTAGCTAGGTATCAGTTCCTCTGAAAATACCCCAAACGTTACAGTGGAAAACCAGCTGGTACCGATGTGGTGTCACAGTCTTGAAGGCAAGCAAAACTCGTAATGAGATGTATAGATAGGGCTGTAATACCTGTACAACATGCAAAGAAACTCTTCCACGCAGTGCACGCAGGGCCTTGGCTGTGGAGCTCTGTAGTTTGAAGTCTACAAGACTATTATAAAGCTGCCCTTTGGTCACACACTCTAAATTTCTGATCAAAGTTTAAGTCCAGGATGTTCCACTAGTAATTATGTTTCTTCCTGCCCAGCTTTTCTAGCAGGGGGGTAGAGTTTACCTTATGTGGTGCAGTATTTTTGCAGAATGCCAAGTGAACTGAACAATGTTCAGCTTCAGTGGCTACAGTCATCTTCTTTGAAGGTTTGCATTGCACAGCTGTTCATAAGCAGTTTGTCATCTATAACACGTTCTTTTAGACTTTAACCTGCTGTTACTTATGTACAACATAGCAATTCGGTTGTGTACAAGCATTAAAATGGCTGTAATAGCTCTTGCTCCATGTGATGGTTCTTACATGGAGCAGTTACTCAATGTCACTCCACAAATAACTGTTCTTATCTGGTTAAAAGTGATAGGTAAATTACTCGAGTTTGTGTGCTAGGAAAACCAGTAATTAAGAATGAAAATACAGGAGTGGAGTGTTGGACATGGTGGTTTCTTGGGCAATGAAGTACAGCAGAGAGAATGGCACACATCCTCCATTTGGAGGAATAGAAAGCACAACTGTCTTAAATTTGGAATTTCTTATATTTCATTCTTGATTGAGGAGTTCTGGAGATCTTATATGTGTAGAGGTTTGGGGTAGCAAGCATGAGATGGTTAGAGCTGGTTGTAACAGTTGTAATATCCTGTTCTTCAATGAAGTGCAAGCCTTTCTTTGTCCTCTAGTGAATGTTTTAGTAGTTGGCTGCTGTAGTGTCTTTAAAGGCAACGTGTGGGATGACTAGCAAAGGTCTTGGTCTTTTGGAGCCAGTAGCTGTGTTGTATAGTCACAGAGGACTTGTCCCTGTCTCTGTGAGGCAGGTGTGTCTGCTTCCTCAGAGATGGTGAGAAATACAATCTCTGGCAGCACATTTTAGTAAGAGACGTGAGGACAAAATAGGACATATGCAAATAGAAATAGGAACTATAGGGTATTCAAGCACAATGGTTCCACAAAGCAGATTAAGAATGGATTTCACAAGCTATCAATCTAGCCTGATTTATGGACTGTCATGCATGTGTATTTCCCCTGGGTATTTTTCACTTTCACTGTATGTGACCAGCTTCATTTGTATTATAAAGCTCTGAAAGGGCAACCACAGCTGGAATGACAAGCACATGTTATGATTGCTTGTTCTTCATTACCTTTTTCAGTTTTTCTGTTTGGTATGCACCATCAAGTCATGGTTTACACCAGAGGCAGCATGATGAGAGAAGTTGAGTGAGAAATGTGTGATTTTGATACGCTTGCAAACTGCCACAAGACCACTGCTGGTGTTTCTGCAGGGTTTCTCTGTTAAGCTTGAAAGCAACTCTGAAACACTCTCATTGGAATGCTTGATTTTTATTTTTTTTATTATTATTATTTTCTGGTGGAGTGACTTTCAACCTTCATCCCTCAGAGCTTGTGCCAAGAACTCTTACAAAAGCCTAACAATTTTATTAAGGGCCTGAAAAGCTGTAGTTGGTTGTACTTGGATAAACAGTCTAGAGCATATGATAACAGATGTGTTTTATGCTTGCTATCCATGTTGCTAATCTTGAAGGGGTAGCCACAAAGAGCCCCTCTTTTAAGATGGCCTGGAATATATAGCATTTGTGTTAGCAGCAGATGCAGGAATAGAAACCAGGAGACCTTAATCTGACCACTAGGTAAAAGTAGTTCTTTCAAAATTTTTCTTCTCAAAATCGAGGGTTTATTTAGATGCTTAAGGCAATGTATACCTTGTTCTTTACGTACAGATGTGCATATATGCATTTGGGTTATTCTGGGATGTGGTTTTGGATTGTGAACCTTTCCCAAATAGAGCAGGTTTATACTCTGAATTCAAGGCTGTTTTCTTTCCTCAATAAAAAAAGAGGGGAGGATAGCATAGAGCTCTCTAGGCTTCAGAACTTCCTTGACCTGTTCTGTTTGTGTGTTTCACTTATGGTTCTTTTGGGATCCTGCTTAAACCTAAAAAAACCAGTGCTACTCTGTTTACTTTTAAAATAAAAACTCAGTGAGGAAAGACACTCATTTGCAAGCAGGTGACCGTCCCACTAGTACCTGAGTAAACTAATCCACACTGCACAACAGAAAACTGACAAAACGCTGTGCTCTTCAATGCTTCCAAATTCGATGTGGATTGGGTTTGAGATTAGGGAAGGATGTTTTGTCTTCTGTTTCCGTGATAACATCCTGAGCACTACAGCTAGTTACAAAACGCGGCTGGTCCTGGTCTTTAGTCACTGTAAACTAACCCTTGGCCTGTTAGGGAAAAACAACACTCCCCTTCCTCTTTTTAAGAAACACTTCTTGTGAATCCCATAGCATTCTCTCTCTACATGTGGAGCTTATGCTGTGATAACAATCTTTTTACTTTTTTTGCATTCCGTTTTGATCAAGCCCTGAAATGAGGCAGTGCATTCATTGCAGCATCCAAATGTTGAACAGTCATCCTTATGTTATGAAGTTCATCAGAATTAGCCTACAGTTAAGCACCATAAAAGTTGCTGAACATAAAATGAATCTCACTTCTGAGAGTCACTGCTGTTACTGAAACACTTGGGAGTCTCTTAGATGAGGGGAAGCCTAATTAGAACACTAGCTGTAGCTACTTCTAGCTCTGTAAAGCTATTTTTGTTTGGGTTGTAAAATCACCAATGCTGATTTTTACTGCAGGCTACTTTCTATAATGGAGATTTTGCAGCATTCTTCTTGAAAATACACTTTGTGGTCATCTATAGCTTAACCTTTCTACAGGTGGTAATAGTGGGCAGGCTGATTTCAAGAGAATTCTGTAGTTGCTGAGGCTGTCGTCTCGCTATCCTTCACAAGCAATGTAGGCAGAACTGGTGAATTTGTTATCATTTTACCTCTGTGGTTTGTGCTTGTGTAAACTTCCTACAGAGAAGGATGCTTCGTTGAAGACAAGACCTGTGGCAAAGTTCCTTGCGCTTTATTGACTGCTTCCAGGGTCTCCATCAGACATTTTCGAGATTGTTGCAATATACTTTAGAATACTGGTTTTTTTTCCTCCCATCTCTTTGTGCCACATAAACCAAAAAAGTTGAGGCATAGGGAAAGAGAATTGTTGTCTAGATTGTTCTGTCTTTACTTCTTTCTCTTTCTCCTATTATCTTAAATAAGTCTTCATAATTGAAGGCTTTTGCCAGAGGGGAAGTAGTAGTACAAAACTTGCAAGGCCTGAGAGGCAGGGTAAGTTAGTCTGTGCTGAGTTCTGGCCTTGTGGCTAGGCTTGACTGTACCTCAGCTAACTTCAAGTTGCCTCAAGTATCCTTGTGTTACATACATTTTAAAAAAAAAATAAATGGTTTTGAAGTGAAAGCTTGAATGCTAATTCCTAGCTACGTTCCTTTCTTTGGACTTGAGTTTATGTCATACTTTACTTGCCAGCCAGTGCTACTGTGGATTTCTTGACCCACTGTATCCCTTTCTATCTGGAGTTTTGCATGGTGAAATATTGCATGGAATTGTAATAGCAACTTGCCTTTATCTCATGTAGTTAAAAGTAACATTGTTCCCTGTAATCTTACCCAACTAATTCTCCGCATCAACCCTTTCTGAAGGTTGGGGAATACTAGATTTACCTATAAACATTTATATGGAATGAATCTCCAGTAATGAGTAGATTTGTGCAATAGATTTGGAGCACAATATTATTTACAGTTTGGAAGAGCTTAGATCCTAAAGCAGCTGTGGTCTGTGACTTTCATTGTCATTTTTGGTTTGTTGCCTCTCAGCTTTGTCTTATATTCGAACTAGTGTCCAAGTTCCGTCAAGATGAATGGAAATAACTTAGTTTCTTTAAGAGGAACATATGTCTAAAGGCGGTACTATGTGATCCAGGTACTAGCTTTTTGATTTGGAAAGCTTCAAAATGTATTCTCCTTGATTCCTACTTTCAGCTGCTTGGCCTGGTGGGGTAAACACTGTCAATGTGAAAAGTCAGTGTGTGCACAGTGTTGAAGTAGCAGTCATCACTTCAGATAAGGCTTCTGACAAAAGCATCACTTGAGGAGTGGGGAAGAAGGGTCCTTGCACTTCATATTTGTGCTCTTTTTGTGCCTTTAAAAGGATAAGGGTGGAAGAAGTGTTTCTACAGTGATAATGAGGATTGGGGTGAGGGTGAGAATGAAAACCTGTATCCACAACACATTATTGCATTCTATTAAAATCTACATGCATTATTTAAATATTGTAATACTAGGGAGTTGAGTGCAGTTTAAGAAATAATCTTTCTGTGGCTATTTCCACTAACGCTTGCTCAGTGGTTGTTAAACAGTTTTTGTATTTACCTAGAGAGCAAGTATTCACAATCTTAAAGCATGTCCAGACACGGTGCTTTAGGTTTTGATCTGAAAAATAAAGTATTTTAGCAGTTGTGTTCTTGACCTAGTAATCTTAATCATCTAATGTATCTTTTTGTATTGAATGTATAGTTAAAATGAACTGTACTGTGTGTCATGACAAGTAAACCACTAACAGAAAAAGTCTCATTTGACTTGACCTGAATTACAGTGCCATTTGATGTGCAGATGACCCTAGGTTTCCACAAGATGCCATTTCCACTGCAGAGCCACCTTGTTGATGGTGTTAGGCAGCCAGCTTGAGGAAGATTCATTTGTTTAAGGGATTTTGTGCAACATGAGGATGAGGCAGGGAGCTGCAGGTTACCAGGCCATGTCTTGGGTTGTCTTCTGCAAAACCCTGAAGAGGTGACTTTGAATAGCCTGTGGTGCCATTTGCAGCAAGTTTGTGGTGAGGAAAAATGCCATATAATGGACTGTGGTGAGCTTGCTTTGTTGAATCCAGGTGTAGCTTCCCTTGAAGCAGTGGGTGCTTGCTGGTTTTGTAGCAAGTTTGTACCTCTCTTCTTGAAGCAGAAAAGGAGCCATTTTTCTCTGAAATAAAAAGCTGTGTTAAAGCACCTCTAGGGAAAGTGAGAATTGGCCTCCCAACCACCATTCCACCCTGGGACAAGTAATTTCCAGGCTTAAAAATCCAGTTGCGGAATTGCTGCTTTTCAGTCATTTGTTCACTTTTAAAAATTTTAAATCCTTCCCAAGTTGGAGTGTTGTGAGCACTTTCCTTGTATTCCTGAGACTTTGGGAATGTTTCCTTGTTTTCTTTGTGGCAGTGTTACTGCAACTTTGTCAAGGAGAAAAACTGTATCAGCAGCTAACAGGTTGTACTTGAGCAGCTGTGTTACCCAGCTCAGCAAAAATCCCGAAAACTTACAGTTCAGGGAAAGGAAGAGGTTCAGCCAAAACTCAGCCCTCCCTGAACAAGTTTTTTGGGTTTTGTCTTTCCAAAACTCAAGTATTCTGATGAATTTGGCTAACTTTGCAAGCACGTAAGTATGTTCGAGGCCTTATGTTTAGTTCCATGTTTGCATAAGGGAGTCAGCTTGAGAGTTGAGATGCCAGTCCTGCTTGTTGTGTTCCAGTTTAATGCCTGCGTGTTCCTGAAAGTTGTTTTGAGAGGATCAAGACTGGTGCAGCAATTCACAGGGGCGGAAAAGCTGTGCTTAGAAATACTCACTAGGTATGGAATTGAAAATTGGTGGGGACGCCTGTGTGAACTGTTCTAGCTAAAACTTGGGAACTGCTTTGTGCAGTTCTTCAGCAGTGCCCCTTCTCCATTTCCATGGGAACAGATGGGCTTTTGTTGATAAGAGGTCTATTATCAAACTAAGAAACTGAGGGGCAGCAGTTGAGCCACTACTACTGTGAAACAGGGCTGACTGCAGACCGAGGACATCACATGGCAGTATGTGTTCAAATGTAGTGGCTAAAAATATCCTTCCTTCTTCCTCCTCTCAGGCACAGATGCCCCAGTGTGAAAGGAAGGGTCCCTCTGGCATAGACTTGATTAGATCTATAGCAGCCAAGGGGATTGGCTGCAGAGGAACGCTTTACGTTTTGACTTATACAAAAAAAATGGGTTTTAACAGTTGTAGAGATAAAATAAGTGTGTGTTCCTTTTACGGTTTTTTTTGCAGACTCCAAAGCTGTTTCAGTTTGGAGCAGTGAATCTTTAAGTTTTGTTTTGTTGCTGAATTTATCTGTATCTATTTCTACTTGGGGAAAATTTTAAAGTAAAATCCAGTGATACGTGCAGTACTTGGACTAAATTTTATAGTTTTGGTAAGTCTGGGAAAATATCACTGTAGTTCAGTCAAGAGTCTTTATTTTTCTCAGAGGCATAACTTTTTGAAGTATCCAGATGATAAATTTTAATCTTAATTATTTTCTGGAAATCACTTGAAGGCCAGTTGGAGGTATGGGACAGATGGATTTACTGGATGCTTTTCTTAAAATATTTTGCAGGAAAATGGTTTAATTACTTGAAGTCAGTTCTTTCATTTCAGTGGCTTTACAATTTAAGAGAGAGCAGTGTCAGCTGTAAATGTCTAAGCTGGATACACCAGTGCAGAGTTCTTAGGCATGCTCCCAACTTACTTTTTAGTTGTATTTCACTAATGGATGTTAGTGGCATAAGTTGTTTTGGAAAGCTGAAATTTGACATGACTCTTCCATAGTTGTCATAATAGCTACAGAACTTCATAGCAGCCAGCAGAATTCCAGCCTTGTGCACATGACTGCAAAGTTGTCCTGAATTTAAGGTACTTCAGTACAAGTCACTTTTGCTTTACTAAGCATTGGGAGCTGCTCCAGCAGTGTCTTGAAGAGGCTGTCAGAAAAAATGATTTTGCAGATAGCTGTGTTATGGAGGTGACTTCTCTTGAAATACGTGGTCGTGGAACTTTGTAAACAAAACAGTACATGCCATGTCTCTGGACGAGTGCACACTGAAAGACCCAGAAAGGGGAAAACAAGGGTGTTTACAGGGTGACTGTGTGTGTATAAGCTCCCTGGTATATAATATAGGCCATGGATAGTTTGGCCGTTTGCCAGGGTGTGAATGGAGCTGTGACAGCTAGTTTGAACGGTCCTAGAAAGGACAACTGGCTATGGAGATATGTCAGTCAGTCGGGGTGTGAAGCAGGAAAAAGTCCTTGGAGCAAACAAAGCCACTGAAGGGGGGAGCTGTGGAGGATTCATTATTACAGCAGAAGTCCCCTGAACAGGTTGCACATGCATATGTGTAGGCAGTTCACCTAACTCGGCCTTTTATCGAGCTGTTGGTTTTTTGGGGTTTTTTTTTTGGTTTGGGTTTTTTTTTCCCAGGCAGAAAGCTTAATGCATGCCTCAGCAATGCTCCCTCGATGGCATTTGGCTTCAGGCCAAGCATTAATGAGTACCCCAAGCCCTATGTGATTTGGCTCCTCCAAATCCATTAGCATATCTTCAGAGCAAGATAAAACTCATTAAAATAATTTACATTTGGGCATTAGAATTTCTGATAATTTTTAATACTTACTGCCAAAAGCACAAATATGTGGTAGTGTTCTTCATATGAAGCTACAATTTACCAGGTGGGTTTTTTGATTGGAAAAAGAACAAACTGCTATATCGCTTAACTGCTACTGGTAATGAAATGAGTTTGTGGTACACAATCTTGTCAAAGGTTTGATCTGTGCTATCTTTGATAAAGGAATGCATGTTATTACATAAGATTTGGCTTATTAGAAATCACATCAAAATGTGTCATATTTGTTTCTCTTGCATTGTAAACGAGTCTAGTGATGGTGGCCGAGGTATACAACAGCCAAACTTCCTGGTCATTGAAGCCAATGTGCCAAAATCTTTGTGTGACTGAGTTGCAGATCTGAGCTTCAACCTGTGCCCTCTGTCTCCCTAGTCTATGCAATTTGCTTTTTTACACACCTGTTTTTAATCTCCATATTCCTTGCTCAGTATCCCAGAGCTGCCTGCTGGTGTTACCTACCTGTATTTTGTATTCTGGAGTCGAATCAGTTTCTGCACAGAAGTCTGTCTCTCAGCACAGTGGTTGTGAAAGATGTGCACCATTTTCTTGCTTAGAGGCAGTTCAGCAGACGTCAGCTGATGTGCATCAACTCTCCATGTGCAAGCTTTTACCTCAGAGCCTGTAACAGAGCCACACTTGAACTGCTCATGACCTGTGGTCAAATCATTCTTGCTAAATGGCTGAACTGTAATGCATGCTAAAACAATGCTTGTAAATAAATAAATTGGAGCCCAGAGTAGTAACTGCAGAAAAGATAGTTTCAATATTTTTATCCATATAAAAGTACTTAGGATCTTTTAAGTATATAAAGTCTCTTCCACTGAAAATATCCTGAATTGGGCCATAAAGGTACATATCTTTGCTCACCCCAAGTTTTGTAGATGTGTCCCTGCTACTATGAGAGTTCCCCAGTGGAAGTGCTGCTGCCCGCGGGATGTCCATCCTACCATCAGCCTCTTCACTTGGGAGTTAAGGAGCAGCCGGGTAACATTACGCACTGTAATTCACTGAGGAAATTCAGATTCTGTTCTCTTTTTAGCTTTACTGGATTTCATTTTGGTAGGTGTTGAGGTTCTTCTCTTTTAGACGTAGTGGGCAACAGTGGGGCAGATCAAAGTGTTGATATGTCATGTATTTTTGAAAGGCAGCAAACTTATGATGTTTAGAGTTTGAAGCACTTCCATCAGCTGTAAGAATTTTAAGGCCTGCACCTGTAAATTCTTGTCTGCTTTTCCTTTTGAGGTTTTTTGTTTGTTTGTTTCCTCTCATCACCTTTCCAAAAAAGAAACTTAGTGAGATTGGGGGGGGAGGGGGAATCAGAAACTGCTATAATTGCTTACGAAGATTTTGGGGTTTTGGTGGATACCTTCACCATAACTGTGTGTATGTAGTATGTGATCTCTGGATCTGCCTTCATGTTTTCTTTCTCTTTGCATTTCCTCATCTTCCCACATTCAGTCAATGCTAATGATGTGCTACTTTTGTGACTTGAGACTTTAAGTATATATATATTTTTTAAAAAAACAAAACCAGATTCAGCTTTTGTTGGCCATTATCGCCAATTTGAAGAACCTCAGGAAGCTGAGAAGGAATGAAAGTGTCCAGGGAAAAGCAGTGGTGTGGTGCTTAATTCTAAAGGGGAGGCAGGTTCTGTACTATGTCTCCAAATAATATCTTTTTGAGGAGGTAGTTTCAAACTATAGCATGGCTTTATTTACGGAACATAATACCACTTTATTTGGGAGACTACTTTCAGTTAGCGGACCAGGCTTGCCTGTTGCACTGTACCAGTTGGCAGAATTTCAATGAAAAATAAAACAACAAAGTTTATAGAGCGAGTATGCTTTGAAATAGCAATTTGTGCTTTTAAAGCTACTTGTTCTTGTGGTTTCTCTGTTGTGACTGCTGATCTTTCATTCGTTTTAGAATAAAGTTATAGTAAGAAAAGTATCCCTTTAAAGGGAGGGGGACGGACATCTTTGTTTATCTACTTTTGTTGTTTGTATGTATTTAACTTTATTAACATAAAAAATGCTCAACAGGCAGGTCACTGTTTATGCTGTCTGATTTAACCTGGTTTTAACTTGTATCAGCAAAACCAGCTGAAGCTGTCAGTTGGATCTGCAGCTGAGCCTGTACTAACATCATGAGGGAGTTTTCTTGTAAAACGGTTTATAATGTAGATGTTGCCTAGAATCTTTAACATATTCAGTGTGCAACCAGTGCAAATGCAGAAAAGCTGGATAAAATCACATTTCTGCTGAGAGCATCAGGTTTGTCAGCTGAATTCAGGAAAAAGCGATTGTTAGAAGTGATAAAGATATGGAATTTCTTGGCTTGCAGATTTTGGGCAGAGTTTTTGGTGATGACAGACAACTTAATCTTTGGCACGGATCTCAGTCTAGTTACCCTGTTAAAAGTACCTGTGGACTTACAGTGACTTTCTCACTAAAGCATGGGGTTTTGGCACTAAAATCCTTTGGCTATTTTAAATTACTCATTCAGCTTTTTGTTCACAACAGTTCCAAACATTCATGAGATGCAGTGGAGTAGCATGACTAGCACAGGTTTTTTTTTTAATAGGCTCATCTTACAAGAGCAGTCTCTGAAACAAGAATGGGAAAAATAAGCTAGTACCTTCATTGGTTTTTTGCTGTGTCTTGAAATGTGTAAAGCTTATTTTTTGTTTGCTTCCTTCAGGTTTTGAATGAAGAATGCGATCAGAATTGGTACAAGGCAGAACTCAATGGAAAAGATGGCTTCATTCCCAAGAACTACATAGAAATGAAACCACACCCGTAAGTAGAGCTTTGGTGATAGGCTCCCTTGATTTTACTTTTGCACATCCTCTCCACAGAAGGAAGGTTTTCTGCTGAATACTTTGCAAAGCATACCTTGCCATTTCTACCAAAATGTATGGCTATAGAGTGTTATCTCTGGTGGTATTGTTTACTGTAACTCATTTCACAGCTAGCTATACAGCAGGGTATTTTTGGAAACTTTTCTGGTGTTTTGCTGTAGGGTCAGATGGACTATCTTGGCAATGGCAGGCATAAACCAGCAGAACACTGGGGTAGAGAGTTGTCACCACCACTGCCCCTGGAAAAAGAGCGACTGTGTTCTTGTGTTGATTCTCTATTTTACTTAGCATAGCAGATAAGAGTAAAAATTGTGGATTCACAGCTCACCAGAAAAATGTTTAAGGATATTTGGAGCTGAATTCTTAGTATGTCTACATCAAATCCTGAGTATAGAATCTCAGAACTGTTTAGGTCAGACAGGACCTCTAACAGTCATCTGGTCCAAAACCTTCCTCACAAAACAGACTGACCTCAGAGAGTGTGTACTGTTATACAAGTACACTGGCATTGTTTTGCAACTCTAGAGAACTGTATTTGAGTAACTAATTTGAACATTTCCTCTTAGTGTAAAGAATCTAGCATATGAAAATAGTAGCACTTCATGAATGGGTATGTGCCTTTCGTTAGTTCATATATTTCTGCTGTCTTCTATTAAATTCTGGTTCTGCCAAGCTTTGAGATCCTTGCACATCTGAACAAGAAAACAGCAAGCTCTGGGTAACAGATTCAAAAGCGAGAAAAGGTTTAGGAAGGAACAGCAAAACCTGTAATTAGGGTTTTTACGAGAAGCTGTAGTGTTTGTTGCCTACAAAAAACTGATGATTGATTTGTTAATTGTTGACTGTGATTATATCATGAAGATACTGCAGTTAAATCCAAAAAAGAATTATTTTTCTAAGGGGCCTTTTGAAATGGGAGAAGGGAGCTTCTGTGGGACGGTGCCCCAAGAAGAGGAGGTATACTGCTTTAGTGCAGCCAAGTGGGAAGTGAAGCAAGAACACACAAAATTCTGAAATTGTTTAAAGCCTTGTCTGCTGCAGTAACGTGTCTAGTTTACCCTGATCATGCTAGTCTGCTGGGGATCTCTCTCTCATTGCCATTTCTCCCTCTTTGGTTTGAATCATCATACGTCATCTTATAGCAGTTTTGCAGGTATTTTGTTTGAGAGAGATACAGCTGTCAGTTTTTTCAGTTTTGATATCAAAAGGGAATGAACAATATCTGAGCCTGCAAGTGGGTGAATTTGCTAGTGGTTTTTAAGCATAGTTAATTTGACCTTTTCTGAAGATGTTTAAACTGCTGACGGCAGCTGGATGAGTTAGCTCTGTGTGTCAGCAGTGCTGGGAGTCTTAACTAGTACATTAACAACCCTGGGAAATTATGCAAAAGTTTTTATAGTATAATGTTTGCTTAGCTGTAATGCAGAGCTCTCCAGTCAGACAGGTCATACAAAAAGCAAATTGCAGGCAGCTGACTAGGAGTGAGAAAGAGAATGTTCCTTTTCTCAGTTGTGGGAAGGTGGCGTGAGGGCTTTTCAAGGAAGTTTGGAAAGAAAGCAACTGAAAATGGCTTTGAATCCTGTCCTAGGATATGAGACTAAATCCTCCAGCCCCACAGCTAGTCTTAAATGCAGTGTTTCTTGCTTCTATTTTGCAAATCTTAGCTTCCTTTGTAACTAATCACAAATGAAGCTGAAAGGAACATGTGGCACGCCTTGGTCACCAGCTGAGTTACCTGGGTTCTGAAGCGTTAACCTGAATTGCCACGTCAGTTAACGAAGCCAAGATGTAAGTAGACAGAGGCATGACACTCAGAGAAGAGCTGCAGGAAACTCTGGGCAGGGAGGCTTCCTGTGAAGGCACAACGGGGCGGTTTGGTGGCAGGACTACTTTTCTCTCTTGGAGGGGGCAGGGGAGGAATTTGCCGTTTAGGAAGCAGCCTGGATCAGACTCACGGTGTGAGTGCTCAGGGTGTTTGTAATCTGTTTTTCTTGAAGATAACTGCTGCAGTCTCACTTTGCAATATCGTAACTTAATGTGGAGGAAATCAGACAAGCTACGTGATTGTGCTAAGGAAAGGCAGAAGAATTGCCAAACTGCCTATTGAAGCGAGTCTGAAAGCAATGTGAACTTTGTGTTGTACCAATCAATGCATCTCCCTCTAGCTGTGCAGCATCAGCAGTAATGCCTGGATTTGGTTTTGCGGTGCTGACTGGATGAGTTTCACTTACATTACAAAGCTAGCTGGAGACAAGTGTTATCAAGCTCAGCCCTTCAGCAGGGAAGCTGTGGCAGTGTTGTGGACAGTTTCTTTGGCCTAATTCTCCATGTGTGATTTTTATTATTTTTTTCAGTCATTCTGCAGCAAAGATTCATATGTACACAATACTTGATGCTGTAGAAGTGCGTTCTTAAGTAGAGAGTAGTCCTGCAAAATAACTTTCCTTTGTTTCTTTCATCTGTGGGGTTTTCATCTTTTTTTTTATTTAGAATTCAAGCTCCTTTTATTTTGGCTAAGCGGTAACAAGGTCATAAAACTTCAAGAGAGTTCAAGAATTGTGAACAATTTTTAGTCTTTCTGTTTACAGTGCCTTAGAAACAGCTGGCAGAATAAGAACTTGATATTGCTGCTTTGGAAATGTTACTTCCTTCAGTCGAATTATACACTTCTAGTTTGTAGTGATTCAGTAAAATTTAGGGGGAAAATAGGGTATACTTCAGGAAGTATGATAGACATTCTGTTGAGCTCTTTCAGGCTTGCTTTCTGTTTTACAGAAATGGGTGAGGTGTTTTGGGTTTTGGGTTTTTTAAGATGAGGCTTTCATTTCCAAGTCATATGTAAATAATGGAGATTATTTGAGAACTAAACAGAATGAAAACACTTTGTAAACAAGGACTATGGCAAGATATCTAAAAACATAACACAAAGCTTGCTGCATGTAACATTTGGTAGAGGCAAAAATCAAGACTTCCTTATCTTTATGACAATTGTGCCCAAAGCCCAGGAAACAAAATACTACCTTGGAATTCTGAAGGTGTGTCACATAAACATTTCTCTTGGTTGAGTTTGAAGGCAGCAGAGTGCAGTGAGAGACAGGTAGGCACTCCCTCCCTGCCACCTTGGGTGCTGAGAAGTGGCGCAGATGCTAAACCACCAAGAAAGTACTGAATGCCCTGTTGTTCTTCACTGGAAATAGGATCGTTGTGAAAGAAAACTTTTCTTTTCCATTCCAGGGGATAAAAAGTACACAGCAAGCATTGCAAGTAGAACACATATAGGTGATCACGGAAACCAAGTTTGAACACAAGATGTATCATTTTCAGTGCCAAAATGCTTTTCATAATGGAGCTGCATAGCTAAATAGAGTGAATACCCCTTTTACAAGGGGGATGTTCTAGAGCTGTTTTATTGAGTATGTTGCATATAGTAGAAATACATCATCAACCTTGATATAATACAGGAATGTGCTTTTGTGTAGCCTCCTGTGGTGAGCAGATATTGAAGGCAGTTAGTGAGAGCTACCAGGAGCTGGCAAGTCTGGTAATCGAATAATTGGGCCTCCTTCATCTCTAGAGATAGCTTACTCTTAGAGAGGAAGATGTGACTTTGTGACATCTTTTAAGAACAACTGTTTCAGGGAGGGTTCTGCAACTTCTGTCTTACTGCTGCACCAAAACCTTCGCTGTAGAAAGTAAACTTTATGAGTGGAGCTTGTTAGTAAATGCTCTCCTCTAAGGTCAATCATCTGCATGCTTACAGGCTGTGGTAAGTGCTTCTATCCTGTGTGATCTGTTACTCAGAACTGAAAGCTGTACTTTTTGGTTGTGAAGATGGTTCTGCTTTTCCCACACCATGTGACCTACCACTCACTCAGCCCTTGTTTGCCTTTAATCTTGGATTAGTTTGGAAATGCAGATGTAAATGTGGGTAAGAATCCCGTGACTGGGGGGTGGGTGGGGGGGGCTGTTTGGTCAGTGCTGACTATCTGGTTGCCTGAAGTGTGTGTGGAGGTGGTCAGCCTGTGGCTTTGATTTCTGTGCTGCTCTCACGAACTTCAGATGTGGCTTCTATGGTGCAGCTATTTCATGTGACTGCTAGATGGTCCTAACTGTAGGAGAAAGCAAGAAAATAGGCTACTGAAAAAATATTACCAGCATCTTTCCTAGAACCAAATGGCATGCCCAGCTCTGCACTCCTCTGCAGTGAAGCAGAGAGAGACTTTGAGGGAACTTTGCTCACTTGGTCTGCGTGTAACTCCGCTCCTGCGTGCCTTAGCTTTCTGACACGATACCGTCTTTGACTGCAGTGCTGTGGTAGGGGTCAGAAGGATTGGACTCTGGGCTGCAGGAACAGCCAGTTGCTGAATAAAGCTACTCCTTCTCTCTGCTGAAGCAGTCATGTTTTAAAAACCACCTGATCTAAAATAGACCAACAGTTGCTTTTGTTAAAATGCACATTCCACTTGTGCGGGATGGGTCAATCTATAGACAGGATCTTCCTTCTACGTTTCCCTTGCATTTTGCAAATACTACTGTTTTTTTAAAACATTTCTACCTGCTAAAATATTGATGGTTTTGTGCTTAATTCTTAATAACTTAAGTTTTCTATATTTTCTGCTCTGTAAATCATGGCTTCGGCATGGGTGACTTATCCTTAGAAGGCCTAAGTAATAAAGGAGACTGTGTAATTACCCCTCACTGATTATCTTTGGGTACTAATAGTGAAATAAATGGTGCTTTTATCATAGGGAAGTTCAATAGTGACCAGCCAGTAGTGCAGGGCTACTTCATTGTCTCAGAGTTGATGGCATCATACAGTTTGAACAATTAAAACTTCACATGTAGAGACGTGAGACTTCATTTCTTAGTGACAGAGGAAGGGACTCAAGTTTCTTGCTTGAGCTAGGCATTTAATCTTTAGGTTGAGGTTATGAGGTCTAATTACTAAGATAACAGTGCGGACCACAGTAGACCTTTTAATTTTGTCCAAGGTTGTAGCAAGTTCCCAGGGTAGTCATCTTAGTCTCACAAAGCAGGACTTTGCTGTGAAGCAATTGTGTACATTAGGTTCTCATTGTGTTGTTTTATATGCTAAACTGTAGATATACTGGAGTGCGAAACAATGTGAATAATGCATTAAATTCTGAGTGAGTTTTTTTTTCCACCTCTGAAAATAAATCCTGTAATTTGAGGATTTCACTCTTACCACATTGCAAAATTGGATGAAATAGGGCTATTGCAAGCACCTACTTAACGAGTCATGGTTGCTTCCTTGCTGGGACGAAACATTGTGAAAAGCTGCATGGGTTCAGTAGCCTGTGTTGCAGTTTCAGCGAGGTGCAGTGTAGTTATTTCTGTTAGCAGTCGTTTCATCTTTGTGTGAATATCTATGTCTGGTTCCTCCATGAAAGGATTGACATTCTTAACTTTCCCTATTGTTTTCTTTTCCTCGCTACGCAGGTGGTTTTTTGGAAAGATTCCCCGAGCAAAGGCTGAAGAGATGTTAGGCAAACAAAGACACGACGGTGCCTTCCTTATCAGGGAGAGTGAGAGCGCTCCTGGGGACTTCTCCCTCTCAGTCAAGTAAGTAATGCCCAGAAGCAATCGTGTGGGGTAATCAGGCCATCTACTGCTCGTTTGGACTAGTCAGTAAAGGGCGGGTGATTGGCAATGCTGAAAAGCAGGAATAATCTTCCAGATGCTCTGTCATGTTTCTGTCCTTCCAGTGATACTCCTCCTCTAACAGAACAAATATATACGTTCTGGTTTGTGATGAGCCCACAGGGCTGACGTGGTGGCACGTTGCTCTCCGGCTCATGTAGTCCCAAGCACTCTCTCTTGGTTTATTTGTGCATCCTATTTCTCCTCCTTACAGCTACAGAGTGCCCAGTGTGGATGTATTTTCTCCCATCCTCCTTCATTCCTCTTCTGCAGTACAAGTTATTACTCTTCTCTCTGTATGGTACACTTCCAAATATGTTTATCATGTCTGCTTGGCATGTGCTTTGGGGATATTAATGTTGTCTAGCACTGGGACATGTAGCTGTGAAAACAGAGGCCTCTTCGATCTCTCACAAGTGGGGTCCACGTTGGTAGAGAAACTCAGTCTAATAACAGTGAAGTGAGAAGGAGCAGTTCTCATCCTTGAGTAACCATACTAGAAGTACTGGCTGTTAACCAGCAGGAGCCTGCTAGTTAGCCATGACCCACATAATACCTCTCTTGCCCGTCTGAAGTCACTGTAAGATAGAGGTATTAGAAACATGAAGGAGGATGTGATGTAATTTAATGTGGCTTGGGGGTAGGTGGGATTCTATCCTCAGCAGTTGATTTTGCTGGGCTTTTTTACTTTCTGTAATCTTCCTCTTTCCTATCAGAAATGAACAAGATTTTCTTTAGAACCTAACAATAATTTTTGATCATCCATGCATAATTCGTAGTTTGCTCTATTTTCTGTGGCTATCGGTGATCTGTCTCAACATGTTTAGGGTGTTGATTTTTTTTTTTTTTTTTTCTGGTCATCTTTGGTCTGTAACCAAATTTTTGCCGTCCTGTACAGTAGCACTGAGTCATACCAACAGACTGGATTAAAGCTGTTGATGTTAGAGATGTTTATATTTCTGGCTTGGATATAATCAGCTGAGCTGGAATACCAGATATGAATGGAAGCTTCATTCCAGAAAGTGCATTCCTTTAAGAAACATGAAGTTATGATAGCATAGCTCTGCTTGCCTGTCAGCTTAGTGTTGCCATCTGGTGGTAATTTCTCAGTTGATTTTTTTTTTTTTCCCCCTGTTTGTTTAATTTAGAAGTCTTTTTCCTAAACAGCGATCTGCAGGATTTGAAATGGTGCGAAGCTCTCAGGCTGAGGAAGGAAAAGCAGAGGGCAGTATTCATGAGTCCTTTAGTGTTAGCTTTGTAGCCAAGATAGTGCCTACTTTTTCAGCCAATGTATAGAAGCTATGCATGCCAAGTTGTCTTCTGTTTCCAGTGTTTTAGACTGAAGTAAAAATACCGAAGTGCCATTCATCTGGAAAATCCCAATGGACCTCTTTGGATTTCCTCTTTATTCAGAATAAAGTTGTTGGAAAAGTAGCTTCAGCTGAATGCCATTATTTGTCAGAAAGAGTTGTTAACACAGAGTTGCAGTTGCTGCATTACATGTGCAGCATAACCTTCTGAGCATTTGGGGGGGTTTGGGGGTTTTTGTTTTCTTTTTGTTTTTTAAAGACTAGAGAGAGACTTTTGTTTTGCAAGACAGTCTTTTGCATAAGACCAGACTTCCTGCTAAAAGAGACAATCCTACCCCCTCCCTGTGGCAGTGTTTTCCCAGTAACTTACCTATAATGGGACTGGTGCTTATGTATTGAATTACCACTCACAGAGTGGTGCTGTGAGAAGTACAGGCCAAGAGCAGCACAAACCTAAACTGCTGTGAAATTGCTGTGGGTGAAGAGCTAAAGCAAAGTGCTTGTACTGTTTGACTTCAAAATTTTCTATTTGGGAGCGTGAAGCAGAAGGCACCATGGTGCAGCTACTGTAAATGTGACCTGGTATTTGTACTGCAAAGCCCACGGCATGTGTCCTTGGTGTTCTGTGTGCTGTCTTCAGTGACTCGGGTGACTGCATGCACACATGAAGTAGTACATGTACCGGATGCCAGCTATGTGGCAACGTAGTGTAAAATAGCTGAAATATTGCATGTCATCCAAGATAAAGTGTTGTGACACCAGAAATCCTTTACAAACAGACCTCAAACTTCTGCAGATTCAGAGTGGTTTGAAAAGCTGGTTTTAAACTGAAGTCCTATTGTAAGAAAAGTACACGTGAATCTTGCGGGGTTTTTTTTCAAAATAAATTCAGTATTTGGATTCCATTTTTCTCATCACTGATTTCTGTAAAATGCAATTGACAAGTGGACATCTTTTTTACAGCAGCCAATCGGTATCTATATTATCAGTGTCATTGACAGTTTGCACTGGTCCCTGAAGGACATTTTTGTTCCAAACTCTGTGCCAACAATCCCAAAAGAGGAGTACTCGGTGACTAATAATATGTTTTTTTTGCGTTCTTCATTCTTTCCGCACAGGTTTGGAAATGATGTGCAGCACTTCAAGGTGCTTAGAGATGGGGCTGGCAAATATTTCCTCTGGGTGGTGAAGTTCAATTCTTTGAACGAGCTGGTAGATTATCACAGATCCACATCTGTCTCCAGGAACCAGCAAATATTTCTCCGGGACATTGAACAGGTGCCACAGGTAAGAGAAGTGTCTTCATAGAATGCACTTCATGAACTATTGCAACCACAGTCTGAAGTGGGATTGCATCTTAAATAAATAGGGGTGGAAGGAAGCTGACTGACGTTTTTCTTGTGTGTGAAAGTGTGTCTTTAGATCCTGCAGCCAGTATTATACTGGTGGATAAGCTGGATGTTTGTGCAGAGCCCACCTGCTAACTCCTCAGTCTCCCCCCCAGTCCTGGCAAAGTGTTACTGTTGTGTGAACTAGTGGCTTGTCTTAATGTTTATGGATACTGTTGCAGGAAGGTCATCTGATTCCTGTGCATTAAAAA
Organism: Falco cherrug; assembly: GCF_023634085.1. Classification (NCBI taxonomy): domain Eukaryota; kingdom Metazoa; phylum Chordata; class Aves; order Falconiformes; family Falconidae; genus Falco; species Falco cherrug. Next base: position 120,124,831 of record NC_073697.1, read on the forward strand.
GAGGTTTACTCCTTGTTTAGGACATAGTAAGAAAGGATAGTTCTATTTATACTGGTTTATAGCCAGAACTGTACACCTCAGTAGCCGGTGAAGCTTTGGCACTGGTTTTTCCTGAAGAAGTGGTTGCAGGTAGTAACATATGGATCTGGTTTGGATCTAGCCAGTGTTAAGAGAAACAAAAACCTACTGCTACGTGCCAGCGGAGCAGCTTGTGTATGCATCTCTAGCTCTTTGTTTTGTCCCATTTCCCAGAGCAATCAGAATGTTACGTTGCATGTAACTGGATCTTTTGTCATTTTTGGATAAATCCTTTTGCTTCCTTGTGCAGCATTCTAGTTCTAGCTTGAAGACAGGGGGTGTGGAATTCGTACTGCTCTCCAGGTGCTGTGGGCACCGGTTTGTCCGAACTAACATCTGGCTCTGCACTGTTGGGTCAGTGAAACAGAGGGTGAGAGAAGAGCTGACTGAAAATGACAAGCATGAAGATACCTTCCTGATTTTAGGAATGCAAGTCTATTTTAAGTAGACTGTTAGCTTTTCCGTAAGGATGGAAGTATTTGCTGACCAGGCAAAATGCTCTGTGACAGAATTTCTCTATACTTGAGAGTTTTAAGGAAGATGTGTAAAATGCCAACATCCAGGTTTTGTGTATCAACAGCTTTGTGTTAGGTAGATCAGTTATATTCATAATGTCTGTTGGTGAAAACACAATGAATTAGCAAAGAGACTACTGTATTGCAATAGCCTACAGATTTACAGTAGGTCATGAAGACTGGAAAATACTAGGAAAACATTTGAGTCGTGTGCTATCTTTATTTCGGCTCTTTCACAGAAACCTGACTTTTCTGTAAGGTCTTCTCTAGACTGTACTTTCCTATTTTAACGTCTTGTTACAGATATTGGAAGCTGGCTTGTAGGGAAATGAAACAACCCAAATGTTTGTTGTTAAACTCCAGTGTAAGTTAAGGTCCTGCCTGAGGGAGCAGATGTCTAGAGCGCTGTGGATGATTCTCACTTCGTGTATCTTTTTCTTTCCCCTTTCAGCAACCAACATACGTTCAGGCCCTGTTTGACTTTGATCCCCAGGAGGAAGGAGAGCTGGGCTTCCGTCGCGGAGACTTTATCCAAGTCCTTGACAATTCTGACCCCAACTGGTGGAAGGGAGCCTGCCACGGACAGACGGGCATGTTTCCACGCAACTACGTGACCCCGGTGAACCGGAACATCTAGAGATAAATATTAGAGATTATTTAAAGAAACCAGAGAAACAGTAAATACACATACAGAGCCTAACTGCAGCCAGTGACCTAAAATCACACGGCGATAAAACCTGAGTCATCTTTCACCGTGAGGTGATCCTCCTTCACTCAGTACGGAACTTGTGGTGGGGGGTGGGGGGGCAGGGGCAGGTGGCAGGGTTGGGGGGGGAGGCAGGGAAGAGTTCAACTTACACACCAAAACTTATCTTTAAAAAAAAAAAAAAAAAAAAAAAAAAGAAAAAGAGAAAGAGAAAAAATGAAAATAACAAATTTCCTCAGCTGCTCCTGGGTTACCCCCTTTTGTTCACTCTTCTTGTTTCCCCTTCCTCCTCTGTCCATCAGTGCATGAAGTTTTAATGCCATATAAAGTCCTACCCATGCAGTTAAAGGAAAAGGGAGAAACTCTGCTGGTATTTTCTCTCTCTGCAAATGGTCTTCATTTGACATGAAGGGACATGAGAGAAGAACCAAATCCACAGTCCTGCCTTTAAAAAAAAACAAAAATCATCAGTCTCTGCTTTTGCCTTCAACATTCAGCTCTTCTTGCCTGGGAAAGATGAGTTATTAATCGAATTTTTATTGTCTCTTCTCCTCTGGCACTTTCTTCTCAAGCTCAGCAGCTTGCAAGCAGAGGAAGGGAGAAGAGTTCTGTGGCTTTTTGTTCTGTGTTGGGTTGTTTTTTTTTTTTTTGAGTCACAGACCTGCTTTTGAGAAGCTCCAATGTACAACTGAAGTCTGTTAATGCTGCGCTGACAGCTTTTTTGTTTTTTCTTAAAGGTGTACGGTTGAGCACATTCTGTAATTTTTTCCATAGTGCCTTTCCCTTATTTTCTTTTTTATTATTTCTTACGTTAAAAGGACAGTCCAGAGCTTTTCAGAGGGGTTTTTTTTTCTGCCTATGTGTAAATAAATACTTTTGGGGGAAGGGTGTAAAAGAGGGTTGATTTTATCAATGGACATTTGAGAAAAATCTACAAACAGAGATGGAGCTTTAATCTTAAGATTTGTCTTACTGTTCAATTTCCCTTGTTCCAAGGGAAATAAAATCACGGCATTCAAGTGGCAGCTTAGGCTGCTGTGAGAGGTGGGGAGCTGCAACCAGGAGCCTCAAAAGAAGTAAGAGAAAGGGGGAAGTTATGACCAGGGATAATGAGGAAGAATATTTTGGGGAGGGAGGGTTAAGGGGGAAATTTGAGAAATAATAGCCCTGAGATGTCCTATTAAATGTACATTCCTTTGATGGAAAACTTTATAATGCAGAGAAACCTCAAGAAAAATAGTGCTTGAAAAAACTTTATGCTATTAGTGAATGTTTCTACATGATGCATGTAATCAGCCTGTCTCTTTGGCCTGGATAAGGAATATTTGCAGTCGTGTCGCTCTTGAAAAGTGGGGTTGCCATCACTGTTCTCCAGTTTCTCCTCCCTCCTCAGGTCAGTGTTACTGTTGAAGTAGATTCCCCCCACCCCGCTCCCCATTCACAGCAGGCTGTGTGATGACTGTAATCCCCACCCCGCACCATAATGGCATTTATTGTGGCCATTTGCTCCTCCACCAGAGCAGTGTGACATTAAATTGGACGGAAAGGAAAGCAATCAGCTCGCACCGCTCTCTGTGCCAATCTTCAGTTGCATTATTTTTCCTTTCAATGGCCATTTGGCTGGATCACCCCACCAACGAATCCAAAAACTACAGCGGAGATCTCCTCCCGCCCTGGCTAAGCACGGGCAATCTTTTGTTGGAGGGTGCCTTTTTTTGTACTAAGTGTTACAAATGTTTTATTCCTGAGATGGACTCTGCCTTACACTTTAATTTTCCAGCAGATGAAAGAGAGAGCTATCCTGTAGAGTATTACTTTCTCCCCCTCTCCTTGCTAGCTGTTACTCACTTTCTTCCTTCTTTGTAAAGTGATTGGAAAAGGAATCTATGGCATTCTACACCTGGACCATTTGATTGTTTCCTTATTTTGGAATTGGTGTATATCATGCAGCCTTGCAGACATATGTCTTGTGTGTGTATATATATTAAAAAAAAAAAATCAGTGTTTAAATAAAAAAGGCCTATGTACTTAATCCTTTAACTCTGCAGCAGCATTTGGTAGATAGTAATTAACTGTGAATAATAAATATACATTGAATTCTTCACTTGAGCATCTGTCTGTTATTTCAGTTAACTGACCAAAATATGACAGAGCGAGCTAATTTATAGGATATTAAATTGCTATGGGAGAGAAAAGCTGTAAAAGGTGCGCTTTGGTCCGAAGTGCTCAGGCTGGCATTATAGTTCAACCTCAGCATGCTTGGCATAGAACTCATTCTTCTTCCAAGCCAACAGAGCGCCGTGTCACTTGGCATGTGTGCCATGGTGAACAGCAAGGAGGTGGAGAAGGCATGATGGTGGCGCCTCCAGGATTGAAGGGCGTGGATCTACCAGGTGAAGAGGAGGGTGGCACTTCACTATTTCTTCTCTTGCTTTTTTCTAAGCTTTTTATTGAGCTGCCCAAGTGCCTCTGTGGAACAGACTGTTAGGTTGTAAGGAGCCAGTGATGGAGAGCAATATATTTTTGGAGCAGGGTGCTGAAGGAGAGAGGAGATGGGTGTGTGGGTGGTGCCAGCACAGCAGCCGTGGCTCAGGTGGTCGCAGGATCTTGTGCTCTGCTTGGTCAGTACCTCGCAGGTCGCTGTCACTTGTGTCACCTGAAGAAGGAGAGGTGCTGAGCCGTGCCAGGGAGGGGTGCGGGCACACCTGCAGGGTGCCTGGCTGGAGCCCTTGGCTCTGCAGCTCCCCAGCTCCGCTTCTGTCAGGGAAATGCCTGTGGATGTTGTCGCCTGGTTTAATACCCGAGAGGCAAAGGCCCACGGGAGGGTTTGGGTTGTTGATTAACAGTTGCTCTTAGTCATTATCCTCAAACACAGATGTAGGCAAGGGCTTTGTGGTTGCTCAGAAGCGCCTGGATATTCCTGTGGTTGGTGATTTTTCATTTGTGCCAGCGAGGGCGCCGGGCTTGTTTGTGAGGCGGTGAGGGAGCCGCTCGCCCAGGGTGGCTGGGTGCCCGCGCAGGGCTGGGGGCTCCTCCCTGGCGCTCCGCAGAGGGATGGCAGCCGCTGGGTGCTGCGGCCAAGGCCCGGGGGCCGAGCAACCTGTAGCCTTACGGGCGCTGCCTGGCTCAGCACAGCCGCCCCAAAGCCGAACCCCCGCCCGCGTTAGCGCCGCCCGCCCGGCCCGGCCCGGCCCAGCGGCGAGCCGTGCCCGTGCCCGCCATGCCGGAAGGCGCAGGGCGGGGCGGCGGGACTACAACTCCCGGCGTGCCCCGCGGCGCGCAGGCGCAGTGCGGGAGCCGGCGGGAGGCTGAGGCGGCCCTGAGGCGGGGAGCTCCCCGCGCCGCGCCGCGCCGCACCGCTCCGCTGCCCTGGGCCGCGGGCAGCCGGCGGCTCCGCCCGGCCTTGGGCTCCGTATTCTCCCTCGGTGCCCGCCGTGGGGCCCGCGGGGAGAGGGGAGGCTGCTGCGGGGGGCGGCGTGTGAGGGGGCTCGGGATGGCGGGGCAGGCTGTGAGGTGAGGGGGTGGGAAGGCGCCTCCTGGCCGAGCGGGCCTCGCTGTCCCCAGGCGGCGGGGACACCGGGCAGGCATGGTCGGCTATGACCCTGAGGCCAGGTGCGTCTCCACGGTGGAAGCAGCTGTGGCAGGATCAGCATCGGGCTTGGTCACTCGGGTCCTCATCAGTCCTTTGGATGTCATCAAGATCCGCTTCCAGGTATCGGCCTTCCTGATGGCGCGTTGGGGATGGGGTGATGGCGTGTTAGGGCTGAGCTTGCCCTGGGTGCGTCGGTCACCTGTGCAGCCAGAGCACTCAATCCGCTCTCACCTGCACCACATGCAGGGCAGCACATGCCTGGTGCCTCGATTTGTGTAACCTCACACGTGCTAGAACGGCATCTGGTGGTTTTCAGTTTGTCTTTCTGAACATTCTCCACTCTCTGAGCAGAAATAACTGAATTTCACCATCATCCCTACTGACTTCCTTTGTGTTGCACGTCTGGTTTTATTTTAAAGCCCTGCATAAATAACATCCCAGTCGGTTCTATATGCGATCCTATGGGAAGGCAGAACGTCCTATCTTAGCAGGGGTGGGCTGGCAGGGTTGTGAAGTCCTCAGCTGGATACTTGAACCTTATTGAAATGTGATGAATTGAAAATATTTTCTCTGTTTTCCTCCAGCTTCAGATCGAGCAGTTGTCCCCAAGAAACCCCCAGGCAAAGTATCATGGCATCTTGCAAGCTATACAGCGCATCTTCCAGGAGGAGGGGTTGGTAGCCTTCTGGAAGGGCCATATTCCTGCTCAGCTCCTTTCAGTTGGCTACGGAGCTGTTCAGGTAAGGTGACCAGACACCATCTGGGCAAAGCGTACATATGTAGGACTCTGCTTTGTTCCTCTTCGACCTGGCTGCATGGGCAGGTGCGGGAAGGACCAGGTTTACGCTGTACTGATGCAAACTGGCTCCAGTTTCAAAGATGTGTAGTTGTATAATTCCTAAGTTGATATTCCTGAGCTTGCTGAACATCCTGCCTGGCCAGCCTGGAGCACAGCTAGAGTAAACTGAGTTGTGTCTGCATCTGGTGTTATAGACAGGCCCTGTTTGCTCCTGACACTTGGCTTAGCTGTTCATGTGCCAAGCGTGTGTAGTTTATTTGCTTTTGTTCATGCTGTCGCCCTGACAGTTTGTTAGGAAAAAAATCAATGAAGCCGATGACGGTGTTTTACACAGCATTGTTATGCTTAAATTGTAAACATTAACAGTGTATTTTGTGAGCACCAGGTTGACAGAGTAATGGACAGTATATCTGATATAGCAAATACTCTTCAGGGTACGTAGAGCATTAAAATGAGTTTTTCATTATTCTAAACACAAGATTTAGCAGAAGTGTCAGAGATCGGAATATCCCACACGTTCCTCGGACAGCTTAGTGATTTTTTACAGGGTATTTGAGCACATGTTCTAACAGGTTGCAAGTTGGGGAGGACTTTTGAAGGACAGAGGGAGGAGGGGGGTGGTTACAAGCAGTGGGTGGAGCTTCTTTGGTGAAACGAGAGAGGAGCGGGAGATTCCTTGACTTGTGTATGTTTGTTTCTGCAAGTTCATGGCGTTTGAAAGCTTGACAAAACTGGTGCACAACGTCACCTCATACAACGCCCGCGATTCCTTTGTGCACTTCGTCTGCGGTGGACTGGCTGCTTGCACAGCCACTGTTGCAGTTCAGCCTGTTGACACATTACGCACTCGCTTTGCTGCTCAGGGTGAGCCGAAGGTATGGCTTAGAGGTCAATCTTTAGAATTATCATCCATAGCAGTAGCAATATTTCATGTGTATGAATACAGGGGGTTTGAAAAGTATGTAGCACTCTACGGGTTAGTGTAAAGGAGCGGGGGCTGTTACTGGGCACTGTTTGTACTATTGCCAAGTTACCCTCTATGCTGTTGACACAGCTTTCTTAATTATGTTTTGCTGCTCCTGATTGCTCCTGACTCCTGACAAGTGATCCAGAAAGCAGAAACTGCCCTTAACAGGATAACTCAATTTTTATTTTAGCTGTTGTGATGCCAAATATATTAGGATAATGTTGGTGTATAGAATACGCTCCCCAGTCTGTTGAACATTGTGTTTTTGAAACTTTCCACTTGCACAGAGTTGTGTTTAGGTAATGATGGGGATATGCTTGAAACCAGTCACCTTTCAGCCATGTTTCATGTTCTTATTTATGCAAGAATTGGTCTCCATACTAATTAGGTCTGTAATAACTGGACTTACATGGGTTTGTATCAGAGCTGTTTCTGGTTTTTGACTTAGCATGCAGTAGAATCCCTATATATTGTATGAATTCTGTTGCAAGAGCAAGCAGAGCTGCTAAAAGAAAAATAAATAATTGTGTCTGTGATGCAAGTGGTCTCAGCTCTGTGCCTCATTTCTTCCCCTCAGAAGCACAGCTTGGATGTGGGATACTATGGCAGCCCAGGCTTTTCAGTACAGAGTAAATGATCATTCTTCAATTAATCTCTTGTGGCTCAGAGATAGGTTTACGTTGTCAGTTTACTTATAAGAGTCACAAGGGCTTAGCTGAGAATACTGTGTGAAGATGTGCAAAATCACATTGTTCATGGCTTTGTGCTGAAAATCAGTCGGTTGTATTTTGGGCAGCAGGAAATTCCTGTCCTCATTACTGGGAAATAACCTGACCTTTGGTTTGCTGTTTTTAAGCCTGTTTCACTACTCAGCCTCTTCTGTATTGTCTAGATCTATCGTAACGTTCGCCATGCCGTGGTGACGATGTACCAGACAGAAGGGCCTCGGACTTTCTATAGAGGTTTGACCCCCACAATCATTGCCATCTTCCCATATGCCGGTCTCCAGTTCTCTTTCTACAACATCCTGCAACAGTTTTCTGAATGGGTGATTCCAGCTGAAGGAAAGAAAGGAGGTAAGCACATGAGACAGTGATATCTGCGATCTGGAGAGAAAGAGAGGATGAATGCTACTTTGGGAGATTGACCGAAGCTCAGTTTTCTGTCCTATCACCCTTCTTGATGCAACACCCGAAAAGTGTCTCAGTTTCCCATCTCTCATTCTTACCCCTGCACAGATGTTGCAAAAGTACAGTGAAGCTTGCAAACAACTCCTGTTATGGAATAACCATAATGGAACTGTGGATGGATGGGAAAGTGTCATAGGCCAGGGTGCTCTTTCTTGAGCTGTGTGATGTTACCGATACCATGGGAAGACAATGCTGGCGTAGTCTGTTTCATGAGTGTTGTGGGGACAGGACTCTTGGATTTCCTCAGGAAATCTGCCTGCAGATTCCAGCACAGCTGTTACAGAAGAGGATTCATTTAGCCTAATTTAAAACTGCCAAGCTCCTGATTTGATATTTTTATGTTGATTTCTAGCTCCATTATAAGAGAACCTCATCCTGATGTGGCCTGTCACCTTGACAGTTCTAGATACTAGTGCCTCTCTGAGAGACAGTGTGTGCAGCATCAGTGTGGTTTTGTTCCTCAATAGAATTTCTTCAGCAGAGGAACTAGAATTTTCAATATCATGTCTGCGTATTTATTCTTAGATGTCAGGGACTGATGGTGGTTTTTTGCTGGGAACTCACATTTGTCAGGAGAAAGTCTAATATCACAAAGCTCATTTCCTACGAGCCTCTGAAATCATCAGGCAGCGTTAACTTGTGACTTAGTCCAATCCAGAATAAATCAGTTTGAGTAATCAGGAGCGCAAGATTTCCAGTGACTGAGCTTTTAGTGAAGGGCATGAAAATTTTCCATCCACTAGCAGCAGGTTCTCTGGTGACTGGGTTTTTTTGTGCAATGCCACTTGGCAGAGCAAAAACATAAATCAGGGTAATGAACCAGATGAGCTGTTATGCTCTGTCGCCAACAGACATGGTAAGCCCGATGCAGAAAATACAGATTGAAGTTCTGTGGCCCAAACTATGCAGAAGAGGTGATGTAACTTTAAAGGACCTTTTCGGTTTCTTGTAAAAAGTAATTTTTAACTTACCTCTGATTGAGATCTTTAATCAGAACTCCTTGCTAATCCTCTTTTTACCCTCCCCGCTATCCTCTCCCCTTTCTGCTTCTCAGGCAACATTAAAAACCTTGTTTGTGGCAGCTGCGCTGGACTCATCAGCAAAACCCTCACTTACCCTTTTGACCTGTTCAAAAAGCGACTGCAAGTGGGTGGCTTTGAGCAGGCCCGGGCAGCCTTTGGGCAGGTGAGAGGTGTTGCAGTTGACTGATTTTCATGAGGATGAATTTTCATGGAGACAATCCAGAGCCAGTCCATTGCACCCGAATGCAGTGGTGATTCACTGGTGGTGCCTGTTCTGTTCGTATTTGGATTGGGAGCTCCCGGGGAACTTCTGGGAGCTGAGCATTGGTCTCGCTTAATAATGGGAATAGCTGCATGAATATACTGCATTGATTTTATGGCCTTGTCCAACATACCTGTGCTCTGCCTTCTCAGCTGTCTCCATCAGGCTGGCTGCCTTGGAGCAGGGGATGAGTTAGGCAGGCAAAGGGGTTTCGATTTACTTTACTTTTCTAGTTGCAGCTTGGTATTTCTGATTCAGGACCAAATGACTAGCAGAGGGTGACACTAGCTTTATGCTGAAATCACCTGGCTGTCAGGATCCTTTTCTGCAATTAATATTTTGACACGAGGAACGGGCACTAAGTGTTCAGCATGTGTCTTACGTACCAGAACATCCTGTCTGGGGATCTCTGTGTTCTTTTCCAGTTTTCTTGTTTAACCTTTTTGCCTTTTCTCCCCCAGGTGCGGATGTATAGGGGTCTCATGGACTGCATAAGGCAGATCATGCGAGAGGAGGGCCCAGGTGGATTCTTTAAGGGCCTTTCGCCCAGCTTGCTGAAGGCTGCTGTCTCTACTGGCCTTGTCTTCTTTTGGTATGAGCTGTTCTGCAGCCTCCTGTGTGCCCTGAAGAGCACTGATAGCGCTGTGAGGAAGGAAGGCTGAAAGGGGCCGGTGTGTGGCTACCTGGTGTTCTCCTGGAGGAGGGGGAACTGCCAGCTTTGCTTTGTCATGCTGGATATGTCAGAGCTCCTAGAGTCCACCAGCCTGTAGGAAATCACTTCCTGGGACCAAGCAGAAGGAGAAGGCGACTGCAGTTCTGCTGAAGACACTTGAACTGCTGCGCTGAAAGCTGTTCAGCTGAGCACTTTTTTCCTCTGTCTCCTCTTATATCAGCACATATTTGATGGGGAGAGGGGGGAACCCAGCAGACCACTACCTAGCAGAGACTGCTGTGAAAAGGCACCCGATAAAGTTGATGAATTCCTGTGCTTGCCCTGGATCACAGAGCAGGATCCTGGCCTAGCTAGTGCTGCTTAACCAACGTACCACCTCCTATTGCTGCATCCACACGGCTTTATTTCCTTGCTTTATGGCCTGCTGTTTGCACGATATTCTTTTCTTGGTGTTGCACAGGTAGCTCTGTCCTGCTGTTGTGAAGTCAGTTCAAACGTCTTTAGCACGCACAGAACCTCAGTTTTCCTTTTCTTTGTTGCCAGCAGCCGCTTCACAATTACCACTTGCTGGCTGTGCATTCTCAGCCACCATAAACACAGAATCTTCTGATGGATCGTGCTGACCCAAACTCACTTTTCCTTTAACTCTGGTGAGCTTGATTGTATCCCAAGTGCCCATTTCTCTTCCTGCATGTCTTGCCATGCATCTCTTAGGGTTTTGCATTGCCTCAGCAGAGCTGCAGATTAAGAACCCCACTCTTAAGGGGATTCAACGCACAAGCCCAGTTTTTACTTCACGTTCTTTGCTTCAATGCAGTGAGTAAAATACTGTACAGAGTTTTAGAAATATTTAATCTAAGTTGTAATAACGAAAGAAAAGTCCTGTGGAAACTAGTAAATGTTTTGTTTTGTTTTGTTTTTTTTAATGCCACCTTTGAATGTTTCTAGCAAGTATTTATGTAGTGGCCTCAAAACATTTCTGAACCTCAGTCCTACAGTGGTGCTAACCGATGAAAATGTTTTGACAAGATTAGCTGAAGTGAGAGCACTGAACATCACATCGGAATTGGTTGGTTTAGCATGGTGTTTGACAAGTAAAGGATGATTGCATTAGAGCTGGAGAAGTGTTTTTCTCCAGTTTCAAAGGTTTTACGAAGGGTTAAAAGAAACCCAACCCAACCAACCAACAGCTCTGATTTATGTAACAGGGAAAAGAGGAAAATTACTTTCTTCCTCCTCTTTTATTCTCTGTTTTTTCAAGCTGAGCAGGGTGTGGTTGGACCAGTGTGTGGAAGGCAGATTTCCGAGGAGGAGAGTGACTGTGATACAGAGGCACGTTAGTCATCTGGCGAGTGGTGGGTAGGGCAGAGCACTACAACTGTTTAGAGGATGGTTTGATGATTCTTAACGCAGAGCTTTTCATCACTTTCTTGGCAGTATTCAGGGTGTTAATCCCAATGGTCTGGCCAGATTCCAGCGTGACCAATTCCATTCTGTTGACGCAACTTTTCCTGGCGTTTTTGAGCGTATCAGCATTGCTCACTTATCCTGAACTATTGTGAGAGGCTGTTTTTTTAAAGAGCAGCTGTTTCACTGGTGGCTGAGCTATCCAGAGTGATTCCTTGCGAGCCCGGGCCAAATAACTTTGTGTCTGCTGTGGTTTGAGATCTTTGAGTGCAAGTGGCTGTTTCACTGCAGGTGACTTTGAGAGCTACGTAAAAATTAAATTCCCTGAGCAGCGTTCAGGCAGGAGGCTGATACATGAGCCTCGAAGAGGGAGTGTTAGCTGCGTGTACTCTCAACATGTGCAGTTTTGCTGAGAGGAGAAAATGCAAAAAAGTTTCTCAGAGTCCCTCAATCCTGTTGGCATTTTCCAGGCTCTTCTGAGATTCCCCCCCTCAGATCTTCTTAACAATATTTTTGCCTTTGTTTGTTGTTCATCTATTGTTAATCAGAAAGACTTCATAACCAGTAATGAACTTAGCCTTGTGACATGCTCCTGAGGGAGAGAAATACCTCATTTTGAAACAGACACAAACAGGTCAGGATTGTTACTGTCTTTGTAGAGAGGAATGCTGCCCTGGTTAGCAGGGACAGGACTAGCCACAGCAGAAAATTTATTGTGCTGGCCTGGGCTTCCATAGACAATCAGGACTCATCCATCCTGTGTAAACATCACAAGACTCTTACTCTCCACTGTATGTCAAAGTGCTGCCATTAAATTGCACAAAATAGGGAGAAACTGGTGAGGAACTCAGCAGCGGGTACTGCTACCACTGGAAGAGAGGGTGTGTTGCCTTGGTTGTCACAGGGGTAAAAAATAAAGAACAGAAAACACTGTGCTCTGCAAAGATGGTGTCCCTGGAGTGTGCTGTGGAGCTCGAGGTGACGCAGGCAGGTGGCTTGGCTGCTCTGCAGAGAGGGCAGCAATGGAGAGAATAGAGCAGCTTCTCTCTGGGATAGATTTTGCCTCCACTCTGCATTAAATGAGCTCGCCTCTACCCAACAGTGGCAAAGTCAGGGTTTTAAGTTGTGCCAGTCTGGCCCAGGCTTTGGAAGAGAGACTGGCTGGAGGGCTTTGGCCCAGAGCCTGGTTGATTGTGCTGTCAGGTGGAAATGTTACAGGCTCGTAAAGGCATCTGGGCTTCTAGGGAGGGAAGGAGAAAGGAGTGACAAGCTCAGCTATACAGTACTAGGAGTTGCACCTAACGGGCACGTCATCGTTCACCCCGGTCGGTGCCATCCGTCTCGTGGATTTCCCACGTGCACCTTGGGAACTGGGAGTTGCAGCTGGGAAAGGACTGTCACGGGAATATTGTTTTCTCTTTGGGAATGAGACTGGTTTAGTGCAAAGCACTAGGAGAACAGGTCTTATCTGTGATGCTGCTCTGGAAGAACGCACACCGTTTGAAGCTGATTTCCTAGAACTGAAGGAACGGGAGATGGGAGAGATCTGTAGGTGCCTTGTTCTCCCATATGTCGGGACAGATTTGCTCTCGGAAACCGTGCGTGTCACTTCAGTTTCAAGTGACTGAACATGGTGAGCAACTCACTGAGGCTGCACCGGATTTTGCCCGTTGGGATGGCTGAGATTTCACTCTGATGTAATCCTATCAGCGGGGATTTGTGTTGCTCAAAATTCACCTCACAAGCTGCTCAGCAACTGTGTTTTCTTCTAGTGCCTTTTAAAATCAGAAGGTCCAGAAGCACCGTAGCAAGGCAAAGCGCTCGAGGCGAGGTGCGCCGGGGTTGTCAAGGGATCCACCATCGCTCGTAGCTGGCCTCGGACCAGAAAGCATTCACACACAAGTCCTGCGGTGAGCACGCTGTTGCCTCCAGCGCCGGCTGGCTCCCCGGGTTCCCAGGACAATCCTGTTCTCAGGGTGCTCATCCAGAGCTGCGCAGCCGCCTTTTTGACAAGAAATGAATGTTTTACAGTCAGACTTGGAATGCATTGTATTGAATTTGGGTTTAAGTTTCTCCTGTGATGTAGAAATGTAATTCTCTGGGGCGTTTTGCTGTGCTGCCTGAGTGGATATTTGCGGCTGCTGTCGTCCGAAAGCATCTGAGCACAACGCGGGCCTACCTTTGAGAAAAGGTACATTAAATATTTTATTATGTTCATGTCTCGCTGCAGGTTGTTTATTCCTTTCTTCCTGGTCCATACACTCCATGGGACCCCCCAGACTGCCATGTCCTTCCCCAGGGAGGGTGATCAGGGCCCAGAGTGTGGGGTGGCAGGAGCCAGTGGGTTTATCCCTTCCAGTCGCTGGCTTCTGGGTGCTCCTCGTGAATTTTACGTAGCTCTCGAAGTCACCTGCAGCGAAACAGCCACCTGCACTCCAAGATCTCAAACCGCAGCAGCAGGCAGAAGTGCCCCAGCCCTTCTGCCATGCAGAGTGATGCTCTGGGCATCGCTGCTGAGAACCGCACAGAGGGGGATCGGCCGGGGGGGTTGTGTCTGCTGCGTTTTGGGATCTTGGAGCTGAGATCTTCAGCTATTTCGCTGCAGGTGACTGGGCGGTCCCGGCGCTGTGCCCGGAGGGGCTGGTGGAGCCAGCTGGTGCTGAGCCACACAGCCGTGCTGGAGGCGTTCGGGCAAGTGTCTCTGCAGGCCACAGCGCTGCAGAAAATGTCCCCAACCTGCGCGTTCCGCCTTCCTGCTGCTCTGCCCCGGCAGCCGGGCGGCCCTGTGCTGCGCAGGCTTCGCCCCCCGGGGGTCTTCCCTGTGGGATGGCCGCGAGCTTGGAGGAAGATCGGGAAGCGGCTGCGCCCCGCCGGGCCCCTGCTGCAGCGAGCTGTGCGCTGCGAGACCCCCCTTCCTCACCCGCTTTTTCTGCTGCGTTTTGTGGTGCCTGCCCGGCCGGGCGGGGGCCGACAGCGACCTGCATCGGGGGGAGCCCCGCGCGGGACCGGCCCCGAGGGGTCAGTGCTGGGGCCGGGGGCGCCGCCGGGGGCCGGCGCTCGCAGGCGGGGGCGCTGCCGCTGCTCGCCCGGCCCGGCCCGGCTCGGCTCGGCCCTCCCCCGGCCCGGCCCTCCCCTCCCCCGGCTCGGCCGAGGAAATGACCTAAGAGGAAACCGGGGCCGCGCCGGGAGCGAGCGGGGCCGGGGCGGCGATGTCCCGGCGGGTAGAGCAGCCAGCGGGGGCGGCCGGCAGGTCGGTGGGGCTGGCGGCGGCGCCCCCTGCCCGGCCCTGCCCGGCGGCGCTGGGGGGGGCGGGGGCGGGTTCCCCGGGATCCGCCGCTCCCTCCGTCCTGGGGGGCCCTTCGGCTTGTGCCGCCCGCGGGGCTGGGGCGGTGGGGGGGTCCCGGGGGGCTCGGAGCTGGGGGTGCCGGGCGGCCCGGGGTGCCCCCGGCCGGGGGGGCAGAGGAGACCGGGCTGCTCCCGTCCCCCTCCCCGTGCTGGCCGGCCCGTCGCGCCCGGTGTGAGCCCCGCAGCGTGGCCCCGGCCGGGCCCCGGCAGACCGGGAACATTCCAGCCCAGCCGCACCAGCGCCCAGCACGGCTGGTCTGGTGGGGAGCGCTGGCAGAGGGGCAGCCAGTACCCATAGGCGTTGCAGTGCCCAGTGACACCTATGGCCACCAGCCCTTCGGGCGAGGTGGCCCGGGCAGCGGCGGGATCCCTGGTGCAGATGAGGCCAGGCTGGGCCCACACTGGCCCACCGTGGCTTGCTCTGGGCAGGGTGGCTTGCCACAGCAGTCCGAAGTGGGGGGAAGGATGCTGCGGCGAGGTGCTGGGCGGTGGTGGCAGGAACGCTGCCAGACGGGCTCGGGCACTTTCTGCCTCGCTGGGTGTGGTGCTGAGCTCCCACCTGGTTCCCTGGGCGCTGTGATGCTGCTGGCACACCGGGCTGCTCCGCCGGCAGCGCAGGATGGCGTGAGCGCGGATGCAGAGAGGCGATGCAGGAGGCGAGGTGGGGTAGGAATCGTTGGCCAACAGGCATGGCACGGAGGGCGCCTGCTGAACCCACCTGGGAAACCTCTGTGCAGGTCTGGGGCAGGTAACCCTGTGCGGGTGGGAGCTTCAGCTGCGAGGGCAGCGGGTTGTGCCCCCCGACAGAGGGGGGGCCCTGAGCCTAGTAGAGGTGGGCGAGGAGGCAGAACCTGGACCCACCAGTGAGATCCACACTCTGCTCTGGGCCCCTACGTGGGCAAGTGGTGTGTCCGAGGGGTCGGGCCGCCTGTGGGACATGTCCTACTCTAAAGGGCCACGGGCTCTTCGGCTTTAATCTGGGCAGGGACCTCTTTGCAGAGAGGGTGAGTAATGGCCGAGGAATTTCGATGAGCTGGCAAAACTCATTTGGCCGGCTGCCTTCCCCTGTTGGTGCTGTGGGTCTGGCCAGCCCAGCATTTTGCATCCAGCAGATCATCTCGTGCGCGTGTCAAAAACCCTTCCTTCCTCTGTGCCGTGCGTGCGTACCCTCTTGCTGTCTTCACTGTATCACGAAGCAGAAGAAAACGAAACGAATCTAGAGATTATTTAGGAGCACCGTTGGTACTGCAGAGGGCTGTGCTTGGTTGCGGGGGGATGAGTTGGGAGCTGTCGGGGATTTGGCTGTAGAGCTCGCTGTGTCCCGCTGGGAGCGGAGGGAGCCTGGCTCCAGCGCAGGAGAGGTGCTCTGCTCACCCTGCCAAATGTGCATTGGATGCTTAGGTGCCGGCTTTGATTCTTCCCAGGTTTTTGGGTGAAGCCAGCTGAACTGGTGTTTCAAAGGCACAAGGGAGCAGCTGCATGGGGTGCTCCCGCATCTGCTTCCCTGTGATACAGCCACGGGGAAGCCTTCTGAGGTGAGACAGATGTATTTTGGGGCTGCCTTGGTGAGCTGTCCACTTTGAACCTGCAGATCGATAGGCTGCAACGCATTTTTCATGTCAGAAAAACCTCAAGGCTCTGAAGATGAAGTCCTGTCATAGCCTAGTAGGAACTTGAAAAAATGTGGGAGTGAGGCTTTGCTCAGATCTAGGGCCAGAGCTGGGTGCGGGGCTAACAGAGGCGTTTCCTTGGGGTGCGGGGCTGTCAGGATAACAGCCTGTGCTCCAGCACCAGGTGGGATTTGCCAGACGGCTGGGTGAAGCTCTGCCTCTCTGTCCAACTAAGCTCTGTGTGCTCTTTCCCCAGGGACTGTCACTAGCCCATCCGTCGCCCAGATCCTTGCCCTTGGAGGAAGCCAGTCATGGGGGAAACAGGCAAAGAAGAGTATAAAATACAGTCGTTCGACACAGAGACTCAGAAGCTGCTGAAAACAGCCCTCAAAGGTCAGCAGGCTTTTTCCTAGCTCCTCTGCCGTGCACAGCTGAGTGCCTGCACCACTTTAAGGAACACCAACTGCTAAGTGGAAAAAGCTCTTTCATAAACGCTGTTCATCCCTGACTGGGTCCTGCTGGTGAATCTTCTCTGGGAAGGTCTTTGCTCCCTGCGCCTTCTTGCCCCCTCTCACCTCCTCCCCAAAGTTTAATGGTGCAGCTGTTCAAACCTGGCTCCTGGTGCTCATCGTTGGGGTTTTCTCTGATTTTGGGGTACCCTCCTCTCCTGCTCTGACCCAGCATCTCTGCCCAGGCCTGGCCTCTCGCTGCTCCCCAGTGCCTGGCTCCTGTGCCCTGCCCCTTCCCACTGCCAGGTCCTCTCAGCCCCCAGCTCCTGCTCAGTCCCACTTCTATCCAAAGGCAGTTTGCACAGCTGGCTCCCGCTAACCCAGCTTGGAAGCAGCGCTGAGATTTCAGATTCAGATCAGCTTCTTGCTTCCCATATCATCTGCTTTCCTCCATCAGTTTCCCATCATGGTGCCTGTCTCCAGCCTGGGAGGACCATGCACTGCTGGAGATGCTATCTCCAAAGCAGCCGGTGTGCAAGAGGGGCTGTGACTCTTGATGTGGGAGTGAGCATGAGGTTTTGCACCACATAACATGGTTGTACCAGGCCCCGCGCTGATCTTGGTTGCTTTCCAGGTACCCCAAAGCAAGTAGGGCACAAAGGGCGCTGGGTCCTGACAGCGTTTCTCCTCTCTGCAGACCCCAGCAACGTGGACCTGGAGAAAGTGGCCAATATTATAGTGGACCAGTCCCTGAAAGATTGTGTGTTCAGCAAGGAGGCAGGGCGCATCTGCTACACCATCATTCAGGTGAGAGCTCCTTGTGCCCAAACAGCAAAACACTTGAGCTGTGTGGGTTGTCCCGAGGCTGGGCCAGGAGGGGCTTCCCCCCCACCCTGCACTCTGACCCCTCAGCCAGCTGCCCTCTTCTGCGGTGGCAGCATCCAGGCACGCAGCCAGCGAGTGCAGGTGGTCACCTGCAGCTTTCCTGCCTCTCTGGGCAATCACAGGAGGGTATCTGCATGGTCCTGCATCACGGAAGCAGCAGCATCCCCCTGCTCCTCTCACACCATCTCATCCCTCCATCCTGCTTTTGTTGGGCTCATAGGCAGAGAGCAAACAAGTCGGCCAGAGCATCTTCCGGAGGAGCCTGCTGAACCGGCTGCAGCAGGAGTTCAAGGACAGGGAGGAGCTGCGCACCCGCTCACTCCAGGCGTGGATCTGCTATGTCACGTTCATCTGCAACATCTTCGACTACCTGAGGGTAAGGAGCTGGAGCAGGAGCACCTGGCTGCTGCTGCCTAGGGGTGCCAGCAGGGCCTGGGCACCCAAAGATGCCAGGGCAGGGGTGTTGGAGGGGTATGGTGTGGAGCCCCGGGGCTGTGGCTTGGCAGTGGGCGCCAGAGCTGGTCCTCAGCATGAGGATGCTGTGGGGCTGGCGCTACCTGAAGGCAAGCGAACCAGCTTGGAGAGGCAGAGCCATCTCTGGGAACAATCACAAAATCTGAGCTGCCTTATTTTGTACCTCGCGTTTGAAATCCCCTGATTTGCCTCCTCCCAAATGCCCCAGACTGAACCAGTTTAGTTGCTGTGAGGTCCTCAGGGGGCACCCGTGGGTACTGACATCATTTCTAGCCCAGGTACTGACAGTTTTTCTGCAGGCCGTCACTACAGCGCGTATACTTGGGTGCCTGCTTCAAGTAGATGTAAAAGTGATGCAAGTAGAGCTGCAGGCAGGAGAAATGCTGTTGCAACAAGTGTATTTCCCATGACTACCTGCTTACATTTAAAAATAGATGGGTTTTAGATCATTTGTTCAGTTGCTCTGGCTCCTGGAGGCTTGAACGTCTGGTCTCCTACGTAAATCCCACCAATACGGCATTTGGCAGCACAGCTAATTTCTGCATCCTCGTCCTTTGAAAAGCAGCAAGGGAACAACTATTTGAAATAGCTGCAGGCTCCTCCCTCCCTGGCCCCAGGCTGCTGATGGCTCTGCCTCCTCGCAGGTGAACAACATGCCCATGATGGCTCTGGTGAACCCCGTCTACGACTGCCTGTTCCGGCTGGCACAGCCCGACAGCCTGCGGAAGGAGGAGGAGGTGAGTGCAGGGAAAAGGGCACGGCTGTGCCCACTGTCCTGCCAAGGCCTGGCCAAAAGGACAGCCCGGGGAGGGTGCAGAGCGGGGACAGCTGCCTCCCCAGGACCCCCGGGCAGGAGGGTTTGCAGCCTCGAGGGAGGCAGGATGGAGGTGCTGGGGGTGACTCCCTGGGCCAGGCTGCACATCCTCCCTCGGGGTAGCTTTCCTCCCAGTGATCGGGAGAATCAGCCCAGCTGTCCCTGGAAGCAGGGACCGTCTGGCAGATGACTGCTCTCCCCCCACCCAGCTGCTTTTCCAGCAGCCCTGGTTGCCAGACATCTGGAAAAGCAGCTGTCACACGGATCTGCCGAGCCACCGCAGCTGTGATGCAGTGACCATAGGTGTGCAGAGCAGCTGTGTGTCCCCGCGGTGGCTCCCGGGACCTGCTGTGCCATGCTTTGTGTAGCTGCTGCTCACCTGCCTGGGCCTGGGGCACTGGTGCTGTGCCAGATCCCAGGAGGCTGGAGAAGGCTCTGCCAGAGCCCAGGAGGCTGGAGAAGGCTCTGCTGGAGCTGGAGCTACACACGCCTGCATGGGCATGGCTGAGTAGCCCCTCGGGCAAGGGGGTCCTGTACCTGTAGGGGCCCTTGCATGGGCCCTTCAAGGATTTTTCCCATCTTAGCACAACCCTTCCACCCCTGCAGCCCATCAGCTTTCCCCTCTTCTCCACAGACCTAGTTAGTGCCCGTTTCCTGCGAAGCCCCAGACTTGCTAAGAGCTTTAGTGCATGTTCCAACCACTTCCCTCTGTTGTCAGAGGCACCTCCTTGCTCTGGCCTCGGCTTCAGCCTTCCCATCATCTCTTGGACATCTCACAGGAAATTAACGTTGTTCTGCATGTTGTGGGTGAATTTTTCTGGCAATTTTATCTGAGAGACAGGGAGTTCTGGATGTGCTTTTCCAGTGGTTTTGGCAGACGAGACATTCAGCTTCTTCTGCCTCCTGGATCACAGCGACTTGGGGGAAGCAGGACTGTTGCCTTTTGGAACTCCAGAACAGAGGGAACTAGATGAGTTGGTCCATAAGTCACTGATGGGGACCTCCACAGAGATGTGCCAGAGCTCTCCGTTCCTTTATACTCAGCCATCTTCTCTTCCTTCTGAAGGTGGACTGCTTGGTCCTCCAGCTCCATCGCATCGGTGAGCAGCTGGAGAAGATGAACTCCCAGCGGATGGATGAGCTCTTCTCCCTCCTCCGAGACGGCTTCCTTCTGCAGGAGGGGCTCAGCTCCCTGTCCCAGCTCCTGCTGCTGGAGATCATCGAGTTTCGGGCCGCCGACTGGAAGATGACAGACGCTGCCCAGAAATACTATTACAGCGAAGTGACGGATTAACCTCTCTGCAGCAGAGGGGGAGAGACGGCCCCAGCACTTTCACCAGCAAGCTTCATACCAAGTTTGAATTTCTTTTCACGTTCATGTTTTTCAAGCACTTCCTGTAAATAGGATTTATATTGTCTAGAGCCTCTGGGCACTTAACAGTCAGGCTGCAGCCCTGCTAGCCTGACTTGGGAGGTTTGGAGAGGTGGGAAGGGCAGGTGCATTTAACCCACAAGTTCTCCCACTGATTTTGTTTAATATTGCGCTGCTGCCAGCAAAGGGCAAGGTATGCTTCTCACTCGAACCAGCATTTTTTATGCATGTTAAAAAAAGCATAGTTTAGGCTGAGAACATTTTGGTTTGCCTGAGAGCCAGCAGGGGAATCTTTCACAGCTCAGGTGGTACCTGCTTCTCTGGGACAAGTCCCAGAAAACACGGTGGCCTCACAAACAGCTCGACCAAGGGCTGTTTTTCCCAGAGTCCTTCCAGCACACCGGCTGCACCTGCACACACACAGCCTCCCCCACGGGACACTAGCCACAAATACCTGTCACAGGGCAGCCTGCAGCAGGACAGTTCCCTGAGCAGATGTAGCTAGGAACAGCTTTTGTAAGTTTTATACAATAACTGTCATGTTTTTTCAGAATTTAGCAGGTTTCAACTACAGTATGTTTCTTATAAGAACGGGAGAGGAAGAAAGGAAACAAAATAGTCTATCGAAGAACTTTTTTCTAATAAAAGCTTTCCACGGACACATGCCCTGCTTTTTGTCTGTGCAGCTGCTATGAACAATATTTAACAGGTCACTCCTGACTGAAACCTTAAGGCTGCAATAGTAATTTTCTCCTCCGGTGTAGGGTGTCAGCGTGGCTTTACACAAGCGGGGTAGCTGGAGAGAGCAGTGTGAGGCTCGAGCAATGACTTGGAATTGAGAAACCTTCCCCATAAAACTGGTTTTATTTTTTTCCGTTAACATTCCCATCAAATCTGTGCCAATAGTGTTGCCGATGACCAGAACCAAAAATCAAAAAGGGCCTTTTATTGCCTTTTGTACCAATACTGCTAAGGCAGGTTATGGTGTGAAAAAAATTCCATCTCTGCTCTTAGCTGTGCAGCCAAAATCATTGCTGATTACAGGAGCAGAGACTTGCAAGTCCCCAGGAAATAGGTAAGTGGAGGATTATTTTGTACAGTGTTGCTGTAAGAGAAACATCTAAGGCTTGTCTTCACAGGGAAATGGTTATGAAATAACTAGAGCATCTGTACAGGGGTTGGTAACTCTTTCATATCCTCCCCTTCCCCCATCCACACAAGCACAAAGGAAATGAACCCTGTGGGCATCGGATGAGCTTTCCCTGGCTTAGTCCAGAAGCTGTCCACCTTTCCCGCTTCTCCCAGGCAGGCAGCCCTGGGGCTCCGCTCTCCAGGCCATGGGGCTGGTGGCACTGTGTCCCATGCCAGTCCCTACCACCAGCGGAAGTGGGCGTAAGCCCGGTTGGCCTCTGCCATCTTGTGCAGCACATGCTTCTTCTTGATGATGGGCCCTTCGTTGTTGAAGGCCTGGAGCAGTTCCTGGGAGAGCTTCTCAGGCATCAGCGTCCTCCGGTTCTTGTTCTCCCTGCACTCAGTGATTAACCACTTCATGGCCAGGAAGCGCTTCCGATTGTCCTTCAGAGGGACTGGGACCTGGGAAAGGTTTAAGCTGTAAGTTACCACACTGTGAGAGGGCAGCAACCTGCTCTTCTCCAGCAGTCACACAGGTCCAGCTGGACACGTACAGTTTTACATTGTGCTGCAACTCCAGTAAGACCAGCTCCTGACAGCTGTTTTGTGCCAATTCACCTCCTCTGTCCACAGAAACTGGCCATTGCTACCAAACAGAAATGCTCATCAGCCTTGGGTACTGCCAGCAGACACCGGCCTTTGTACGGACTTCTGGCCTGTTTGGGAACTGGATCCAGGCTGGTTTGTGCTAGCAGAGAAGGGAGATGCTCACCACTCCCTGCACTGAATGACAGAGAAATGCCTCCACATACCACTTCTCCATCAGGTCTGGAGTGTTGCAGAGCCCATACTTCAGAACAGGTTCTGCTCATGTTTTAAATATCACGCTGTGTCTAGTTGACCTTTTCTGCTACACTGAACTGCCCCAGGGCTTTGGGGCCTCTACGCAAGTAACATGACACGGCAGAGAGCACAGGACTGGTAGTCCAAGGGAAGCAAATTCTTTTGCTGCCTGTCACTGATCTCTGTCTCCTTGGACAACATTTGCTGCGTACTCCTTACCTAATTAAAGAAGCAGAGACTTCTGCTGCTGGGGAATGCTCACAGGCTGGGGTCCTGATCTTGGAGTTCCTAGGTGATGTTTTAATGCAAAGTGGCTCACTTTCTTGAGCTGAAGGGGTGGAAACCAGTTCATCTGCTTCCCTAGCTAATTCTCTCCCGACCAGATATGCTCCCAGCACACCCACCCACCCCTTTCACCTGGTAGGTTTTGCCTCCTTTTGTGATGCTGCTGAGCCCAATGATGGGCTGGCAGTTTTTCAGAGCCTGGTGGAAGATGACATAAGGGTTGCATTCAATTGTTTCCTTCTCATCTTCTGGAGCTTTGTGGTACTTCTCCAGCTGCTTCCTCTTAATGGCCTCCAGGGTCTTGGGACAAAGACAAGGAGACATGTAGAGCAGATGGATTATCCCACTCCATGAAGTTACATCACTTTTACAAGCACCGCATTTTCACTTGAGCAGCTGGTTTTGTAGCCCTACAGGCCAGCTGGGAATTCTCTAACTCAAGTTTTACTTTGCCTTCTTCCAGCACTTCAGTCTTTTTATCAGACATTGCATTTGGGGTGAGGAGGCAGAGTATAACAAACCTGGGCCAGAAGCCAGGGAAGGGCAGGGACAACGTGGAGACAGGAACACAGGTCTGTGTACACTAAGCATCCTCCCCTGCAAAACCTGGACTGAAGAGCCCAGAGCCTGTGTGTTCTGTCACAAGGAATCGGCAGTTACTTGGGGAACATTTGGGCAACGTGTGTCCCCATTTCAAGGGTGGAACACACCAATGGGACCACCGGCTATTACCAGTTACTGTAGGTCAGAGCAGGGGTCAAAGCTGTGTCATGCAGGTGACACATCTGATAACATTGGCAAGTTATACAGGCATGAAAGAGAGCTGGAAGGAAGATCTTTTGAGAAAATTATGCTTTTAAGGGTATTCTCTCAGTTTATGCAGTATATAAGGTCCAAGAAATACCGAAGAGCAGAAAGAGAGTGTTCCCCATTAAGCTACCAGCCCCTGGTCTGTGAGCTGAATGAGCCTAGGGCTTGTACAAAACGTACATCTTATCAGATAAATAATGGTGAGAACAATACGTGTGCAGAGGGAAACACACTGGGACCACAGAGGCGACCTGAGTTCTGGTAATTCCTAATTCCAGTGGGCCTGAAGTCCCAGCCTTCCATTTTGTATTGTTTTAACATAATAGTGAGAAGAAACATGAGTTCTCACCTGAGCCATGAGGCTTCTGGCCAGCACTTTATTTCCATCCTTCATCATCATATTGGTGAATTTACTGTAAACACAAAGCCAAATGCGATCTGATTTAAATTCTGATTTTATCACCCACTGAAATAAGTCCTCCCCCCCCCCCGCCCCCCGGCTTTGTATTGTTCCCATGGTTAACTCTGGGTGCTGCTAGATCTGCTGTAATTATCTCTAATCACTGTCAGTCAACGGACTGGCTTTGTGGGAAAATATTAACTTGGCATAAAGGGATTGTGCTGTAACAGAAGGCAATGTGCAGCACAGCAAGCAAAGGCTGAGGAGGACGGTGTAGTTCCCAAGCATTTTGGTTCTACGGGACCGAGCTCTAACAGCAGAGGAGACGCTGCTTTCTCTGACCTGATCATCGGGTCACTGAACACAGAGCTGGAGACATTGGGAGGAGCAGCTTTTATGGGTTTAACAGCTTTCTCCTCCAGTTTTTCCTTTTCCTCTTCAGACAGCTCCTCCTGAGGTTTCCGATAAAATTCCTTGTTCACTTCTGGCTCTAAGTAACTGGGGTTGTAGCGACTCCATCTCACCTGTGTCAACCTGCAAAGAGGAAGAGAAGGGGGGCTGCACGCTGATGTATGTGGTACGTTGTAGCAGGGATGTGGACAGATGCAGACGCATCTCAGAAGGTCACATCAGACTTGAGAGGCATCTCCACCTTCCTCTCCATCATTGCCTCTCCACTGCGGCAGAGCCAGGGGCACAAATTAACACCAAGGCCTGCAGTTTTGCCACAAAGCTCTCGTGCAGTCCCCAGGCCCACGAGCTGGATGGAATGGGAGTCGCAGCCCACAGCTCCAGGCCAGCAGTGCTGAGCGCACCATCCTGCCAGCCCCTGCCTGCACCCAGGGCCGCAGGGCTGTCACCCGCGGGTCCTGGCAGGGGGGTGGCTTGGACAAGCGCTGTTCTGTGTGGGGCCAGTACCTTCAACCAGAACGCTACTCGTTTCTTTGCAGCAAAAGGTGGTGGCTTGAAGAGAAGCAAGGGGATAGCGAGATCCCTGCGCCCCTCCGACGCGGCGGGTCAGCAGATACCCCCGTGAGGGGCGCCACGGGCCGGGACCCCCGAGCCCCGCGGACGGGACGGGCCCACCCGAACCCCGCGAACGGGTCGGGCCCCGAAGGGCCCCCGGCCGCCCCAAGCCCCGAGGACAACCCCCTTGAGCGCCCCCCGGGCCTCGCGGACGGCCCCCGGCCCCGGCTACACAGACTCCCACGCGAGACCCCGGCAGTGTCACGCTCAGGCCTAGGAAGCACGTCAACCGTGTACGGCCCCGCCCGGCCCGGGGAGCGCCGCTTCGCTTGTCCGTGTGTCCGCGGGGGAAGCACACACCGCTCACGCCCCCCGCGGCCCGCTCACCGGGGCAGCCAGGCCCGCAACCGCCGGCCCAGCCCTGCCGCGCTGGGCGCCGCCATCTTCCCTCGGCGCGTGGGGCGGGCAGGGCCCGGAAGGGGCGGGGCCAATAGGGGGCGGGAGCCATAGGGGCGGGGCGGCCCGGAGGGGGCGGTCCCTGTCCCGGCACCGCCCTCCCGCTGGGCGCTCGCGCCGCCTGGGCGGGGCCTCGGGCCGGGCCGGCAACATGGCGGAGGCGGAAGGGGAGAGCCTGGAGTCGTGGCTGAGTGAGTAGCCCCGCGGCCTGCCCCGGCCCTCGGCGCGCTCCCCCGGGCCCCGCGGCCCCACAGCCCCCGCGGCCCCTCAGCCCCCGCGGCCGGGCTCCCTGGGCTGCCAGCGCCGCCCCCTTCGGCCCGGCCCACCCCCCCCGGCCCCTCCAGCCGGGCCCTTCCCGCCGCCCCCCTCAGGCGGGTGCGCCTGGGCCCTCAGGGGCGGGGCGGGGCAGCGCCCCAGGGCCGGGCCCCCGCAGCAGGGACCCCCACGGGGATGCGCCCCCGGGGGGAAGGGGCTGGGGCCTGGCCCTGACCGGCGGCCCGGCCCCCCGGGCGGGGAGGCGCGGAGCGGCGGCGGCGGGGGGCTCAGCGGCAGGGCCCGTTGGTCGATGCGTTTGCGGGGGGGTGGGGAACGGGGGGGCTGTAGCCCGCCCTGCTGGGCCCCTGCGAGGCTCCTGGGGCTTCTGCCCTCACGGCGAGCGGCTGGCCCTGCTGGCTCCTCGCTTGGGTTTTGTTAGCCGGCGTGCAGCCGTAGTGCTGTCGGTGAGGCTCAGAACTGTAGGGATTTCCCAAAGAAATTGTATTAACGCGTTACACAACCGTGCTGGCCAAGCAGCCAGGTTCTGCATTGTGCCCAGCCGCAGCTTCAGCTGCAGGAGTTACGGGTGGCCATTCCCTACAGGCTGAAACGTCGAAAAATTCTTCATCGAGTTATTTTTTAGCACAGAATATGAAATGTCGGAGATGGGGGCAACCCCACGTGGCTTGTTCATCCCCAACCCTTGCTGGGTGCCCCCTCGTTGGGTGTCTGTTTTGCCCCCAAGTCACCGCCGATGGGGCTGTGGGCTGTGCAGGCAGGGATCCCGACCTGCTGCTGGTGAGGATCAGGGGGTGATTCTTGAATGAATCAGTCGTAACAGTAATTGGTTTTCATATATTCCATGCACAGGAGCTGCTGCTGCTGCTGTCCTTGGGAGGCTATCCTGCGCATCACCAGCTTGGTGCCTAGATTTTCCTCTTTTTTTTAATAGTTAATTGATTACAGCAGGGAGCGAAGTTCCTAAGTAGTCAGGTGTTAGGCAAAGAGCAGGTGATGGTCATTACCCTAAATACCTCAGGGTATAAATCCTTTTACCCTTTTGGAGTTATCCTTCCATATCTTTCTTGGTATTTTTATATAAAATTCAGACACATACGTGGTACCATCATTTGTTATAGGAGTTACTGGCTAAATGATGTTTTCAGCTTGCTCTTCTCATTTTAGATCAGTCCCTTCTGTTCCTTTTACCGTTCTTGCTCCTCCTCTGAACTCCCACAGTTTGTCAATATCTTTTATTGTAGCCAGTGAGACACATGAACAAACACCCACATCCCTTCCTTTTAATCTTTCTCTGAGGAGAACTGACTCACCAAGTTAGGTTTGTGTGTGAAAGTATCTCTAGTAGGAAGGATATTTTAAGTTGTATAGCCTGGAAAGCTTCCTGACTTTGTTGGGGGGGGGCTATTTTTCAATTGTGGAAGTTAAGAGAGAAGTTATGTCTCCTTGGCCAAGCAGTAGGATATTCTGCGCTGGAGAACGTACACTAAAAGGTAGCGTTGCAGAGGCCTTACTCGCTGTAAGAAATATTGCAGTGAGCCTGATTGCAGTGGTGTACGCATTTTTCATGGCTTGAGTGTTGCGCTCTCGTTTAAGAGGATGCATTTATGCCAGGTCACTGCTACAGTGATTTGTGCTGGTGTGATTATATCGCTCCTCCCATGGTAGGGGAGCGGGGAGCATTAAGTGTACGTAAATTACCGGAGGAGTCATGCAGACCAGGGCGGCAGGGTGCAGAGGCTGGTGCATCTGAGTGCTTTCACCAGGCCTCCCGAGTGGTTTTTTTTCTTGTAACCATCACAAAGCTGTGCTGTGTCTAATGCTAACCTTGAGGGTGTGCACCTGCTGTGCCCTTACTAAAAGGGAAGGGCCAGAACTGCTCAGCAGCACAGCCAACTTCCCAGTCACAGGAAGACGAAACATTCCTGATTGCCAATGATTCTTTTTCTGTAGCAGTGGTACGCAGCCTTCCAGGCTGCCCTGGCTCTGTCATCAGGTGGAGTCATAGACCCATGAAGTAACATCATCCTCGTGTCCTAATACTGCAGCAAGGTCTGCACTTCAGCCAGTGATGATCTAGCATCTTCATGTCTTCTGCCTCGTTTCAGGCAGCTGGGGGGAGAGAAGGCGATCCTTTCTGTTCTCTCCTTGCCGGCAGGCTCTGCTGCACTTAGCTGAAACAGAAGAGGAGGTCAGAAAATAGCGTCAGTTGTACAAACACAGCTGGATCCTTTGACTTTAGCACTGCCTTTTCTACCGCATCCAAAAGGAAGCTTATTGTATCCCACTCGTGTCAGGCTTAGGCAATGTCCAGCTATGTAAGAGATGCAGACGGGTAAAAGATGATTGTCTTCATCTCTTTTTCCCTTGTATTGTCATGGGTCAGCATTCTCCTTTTCCTCCGGGGATACAAACAGAATCTGACTGTTAGACTCATGCTTGGGCTGGGGATTCCCGATTCATATGCTAAGCCTGACGTAGTGAAACTCTTTGTTGGGATGGCTTTTGTCTCATTTCAGTAGAGAAAATATGAGCATTCATTACCAGTCAATTAATGCTCTGTGGTTCTCTGCATTCCAGTGTCGTTTCTCTATAGAGAAAATCGGCACCTTTGTTTCATATCTAATGATGCATCTGAATGTTGGCTCATTAGCATGTCAGGTCTAGCAGCAACTGAGGGCTGGATGTCTCTGATGCTTAGGTCAGGTCTGAAGCAACTTTATACATCCTAAGCGTAGTGGTGTCCGAAAGCGAAGGCAGATGTGGTGGCGGAACTGGGGTAGTGCTGAGACTTCCCAGGTTGCTAATTCAGATTCACTTGGTTGCCAATGTGAAATGGGATTTTCAGGATGGGACCTGGTGGGAAGTGTCTCTGAAAGTAAACTTTACAACCGGTACCCAACGGGCCTTTGTTGGCAGTTTCAACAGAGAGACAAGGATTTGATATTCCAGAGCACCAACTCTCTATACGGAGGGAAACCTTTCATATAAAGGTTTAAATGTATTTAGAAGGCAGTGCAGAGGAGCCCCCTGCCCACATTTTACACATTCTACATAGAAACAGAGGATTTTGAGTTATGCCTTGTCAGATGTGAGGGATGTCCTGAAAAGGTTAAGCAAGGGAATGTAGCTCAGCTGGGATGCTGTGTTCGTATGGCTGTACCGAGGCTGGCAGTAAGTATCCATATGCACCATTGTGTTGTGTCATGCGAACACATCGATCTCCAGAGCCAGGGCAGGACTTCTGGTCAAGCTTATTAACTTTTGTGAACTCGGGTTTCACGTGGAGATTTTATGAATGTCAGAAATAGGGAGTTTCTTCATGTGGAACCTAACTTCCCTTCAGTAATCTCTCTCTCCTTCTAAGAATTTACGATTTTTATGCGAGAGCTTTTGGTGCAAAGACTTAGATGGGTCTGAACTCAATCTGAGAGTCTGAAATAATCCAATGTTATTCCAAGAAATCTGTGGAGGTGTTTGGAACAGCTTTAAAATTAACACTTGGAGTATGGAAACAGTTAAATTTTCCTGTTTGTACCACATCTTTCTCCTAATTTCAGGATGTGCAACCAACAGAGTTCATTTGGTTGAGTATCCTTACTTGTTTGTACTCTTCCTGTACTTATTAAATAAATCTCATTTACTCCAGCCAAGAACTGTATTTTTTTCATCTAGGCCTGCAGAGCAGCAGAGGTGCTTTGGAGCACCGAACCACGCATGATGCCATTTGACTTGCATGAAAAGACTTTCAGTTGTTGTAAGTCCATGGTTTCACGGTGCTTCCAGGGTATTCAGCAGTTGTGAGTGTGGTAATAAGGTTTAAGTGCCACATATGTTTTGAACAGTTGCTTGGTTCTGCAGCAGCTGCGATTTAAACTAAGCCTCCCTTGAATCTCTGGAGTTCAAAAAATAGCTTGGTAGCTTAGCTAGTACAACAAGATGTGATCCTACAGTTAGTCCTCCCTGGCTGCTGCCTTTTGCTTATCTAGGCTCCCATGAAAGTCAGCAGCGGGCGCAGAGATCCGCCTCTGCGGAATATTTCACAGATGCAATCCATGGAACAATTTACAAAATTGCTTTACTACCCTTCCATGAGGAGGAAAATATGAGCAAACCTTGCAGGACTGCCACAGCAGGAGGACTAAGGTGCACTGTGAAAGTGAGGTTTCAGAGTAGATGTTTGACAGCTGTTTTTATCTGCCTGTGGAAAGTTAAGAGAGTATGTTTTAATGATGATAAAAAATGACGCTGTGTAATGTAGCATGTGTTGATTTCATTGTGCTTCCCTCTGTGATAAGAGTGCAGGGATGTGTGCTGGTTTTTTTCCTGTCCTTCATCCCCTGCTTTATACTGTCTGGCTAAGCAATATTTTCTTTTCTGTATCTCTTTCCATTGTATTAAAATTTTGAGGAAGGCTTCTTAAATGCCAGCCCTGAAATATATAGCTACAGTGCATTGTTTCTTCCCTTACAAGAAAGAAAAATCGTGATGTTTGTCATCTTGGCTGGAAAATTAGGTTAAAGCAGGAGTGTTGTCTACCGTAAATTCAGTGCTCCATCAGAGTTAAATAGAATACATGGAGAAGATGCATTTGTAACGAAAAAAGATGCTGATAGCCTCACTGTTCTGCAATCAGTACAATAAGCAAGGTCCTGGTACACAAGGGAAGATCCTTCAGGAGCCTGAAATAGCCCAGTCAGTAAAGCATTGATCTCTCAGTTTGAACGTACAGGATTTGAATGCCTGATCAGGTACAGGCTGTGGTGTTCATTACTTGAAAGAGCAACTCAATGTATACTAATAAATTTCAGTTCCTAATTCCTAGGAGAAATGCTAAGGCATCTAACAAATCACCTGGCACTCTAAAAACAAGCGTTAATGCTAAGTGACTTGTATTAAATATCTGATGTTCCAGCTCTTCTACAAAACTTCCAGGGAATACAAAAATAAATTGCCTGTGTAGCAAGTGTGAGGGTTTAGCCTTTAAGGAGTTTAATGTTACAGCTAAATAGAAAGAGGGAGAGGGAAACTGTGAGCTCAAATATTTTATCTTGTACTCTCATGTAGAGTATGGAAATAGCATGTTTCTAAGCACTTGAGATTTGGCGCCTGTTTCTTTGGAAAGCAGTGATTCTTGCTGGATATTTTGGATGTCTCGACTTGGACACACCCTTTCCCCGAACCAGACGTACCTTTTTTTATAGTTGGCAATGGATGTCAAATGCTTTTCTCTAAGAAATTCATGACCTTTTATATTGTCTCTTCTGCTTGATTGGTAATATGTTCTCTTTCCCTTGCCAAAGATAAAGCCACTAACCCATCTAACAGGCAAGAAGACTGGGAATACATCATTGGATTCTGTGACCAGATCAACAAAGAACTCGAAGGGTGGGTGTCCCAAACTGCTCTACACTTAATAAATTAACATTCACAGTTTAAAATATATCATTTGATCATCAAGCTTTCATGCTTTCTTTTATATGTATATACTGATATCGCAAGGAAGATCTGGCTACAAAAGAAGCAAAAAGCTGTGAAGTGTGGTTTCTCTTCTGCGAAAGGCAGCATGACTTATACACAGGCTGAGCACTAGGAAAATGGGAATTCTGAGTCTGTCTCTAATGTGACCTTCTGCGGCTGCAGGGTTCTCATCTAGCCAAAGTCATTCTGTTTGCTGCTCTGTAAAATGGGGTTATAACTCTTAGTGTCTAGATGTGGCTTCACATTTTTCAAATCTTTCCAAGGCCTAACTGAGGAAACCTCCTGGGTCACAGCATTCCTGTGAGCTAAGGAAGAAGTGTTTTCTTCTGGAAAAAGGAAACTAGTGCAAGAGAAATGAAGTGATTTCCTAGTCTGGGGACTGTACTGGGAGTTGTTCAGCTCCTCCTAAGGAGGAATCTGGAATTGCTGGCTCGGACTACCAGCCCTCGCTTTCTTTCATATGTGCAAACATCCAGGCTTACACAGATGATCTGAACATTTCTTGTTAGCCTTTGCACACTGATGGAAAGCTAAAGAGTACTAAGTGGCATTTCCTTTTAATTATGCAAAAGGTATATCTCACTTAAACAGCAGAATGTGTGAAAGTCTGAAATCCTTCAGTGCGTTCACCTGCTTTGTTTGTAATGGGGATCCGCTTTGTTTCAGGCCACAGATAGCTGTGAGACTCCTGGCTCATAAAATCCAGTCGCCACAGGAATGGGAAGCAGTCCAAGCCTTGACAGTAGGTAGTCCTTACCCTTCCTCTTAAATCCAGTTATCTATCATTTTATGTCATCTGTGTGGAGTCTGAGGGGGGCACGGTGCATGTCAGTGGGGTTAGCTGGGGCTGGTTCTGGGCTGAATGCTTCAATTCCCCTGTGCTGGGAGGGAACACGGTTACCTAACCGAAGTGTCCAGGTTGCTCATTAGCCACGGAGCAGTCAGAAATAACTGGTTTAGTTTTAGCTGCTTTTGTTTCTGTTCAGGCAGGATTGGTGGTCATTGTTACGAGACCTAATGGGGAGATGACTTAAGAGCCATATAGACATGGCTGGGGGTGGGAGACCAGCCTGCCTTCATGTGTCACCCCTAAAGTTCAGAGATTCGTGCCTGATTTGCAGAGCACATCTCGCTGATGTGTGTCCGTCAGTTCCCCTATGAGCAGAACGCAGTGATGCTGTTATTGTAGGGTTTTGGTGTTCATTTCAGCCTCCCCTGTTTTTGTTACTTGAATGCAGGTGCTAGAAGCTTGTATGAAGAATTGTGGGAGAAGATTTCATAATGAAGTAGGGAAGTTTCGCTTTTTAAACGAGTTAATAAAAGTTGTGTCTCCAAAGGTTAGTCCCTGAGCCTTATGGCTCTGTTTACTTTTTGTTTGGCCTCTTGTAAGCTACAGGCAACATCCAAAATGTTTGCAGTGCTCTATCTGGCTTATTGCATTGATTGGTCTATATCGAAGAGCCTTCGTTAGCTAAGTTTTGGGGGTTTTTTTAGTGCTCTGCTTACTGTTTTTCT
Organism: Falco cherrug; assembly: GCF_023634085.1. Lineage (NCBI taxonomy): Eukaryota > Metazoa > Chordata > Aves > Falconiformes > Falconidae > Falco > Falco cherrug. The sequence goes on from NC_073697.1 coordinate 120,157,151, forward strand.
CAGTAAGTTGTGCTTATTTCCCATCAGTATATAGTCTGCACAGTTCTAATCCTTCCTGTAACTCAATGGCTTCTAAAACTTGGGCTGTGTTGGTTTTTTTTTAAAAACAAAACTCCAGTGTCAGTGCAGCGAGGTGTGATGCAGAGGTTAAAACAAGAGACTTGGCAACATACCACAGAGTTCTAGTCCTCACTCTGCTGCCAGTTGCTGTGTGAAGAGTGCCTGGCGAAGTCCCTCAGCATTCATGATCAGTTTAATGTGGTGAAAAATAGACAGAGGCACCCCATGGCATGATTGATGCAGCAAAGTACTCCCAGATTCTTTCCCATAAAACAGGGGAGGGTGTGGTTATCTGTATTGCTGTAATTTTTAAATAGCAAAATCCTGAAACCAACAGAGTAGCTGCTTTTTCTTTTGCTGAAGATGATCACAAAACTCTTCGCTGTTACTTCAAATATATTAGAGGAGCGTTTTTTCCTCTGTATAAGATGTATCGTAGATCATCATGGAGCTTGGCTTATACACTTTTTGCATCACTTCCATTCTCTGGGTTAGGACATTATTTTTAAAAGGAAATGAAGAATTTGGAGAATTTACATCTTTTTTTTTTTTTCTACTCTTAGTACCTGGGAGACCGAGTTTCAGAGAAGGTGAAGACCAAAGTCATTGAATTGCTGTATAGCTGGACGGTGGCATTGCCAGAGGAATCCAAAATCAAGGATGCCTACTACATGCTGAAGCGACAAGGTAGGAAGTCAGCTGCCCATTCATGCATTCTCTCCAGCCTGTGCTTTAAGCAGGAGTGTCATAAAAAGTACAGCTACTAATTGCGTGGGGTCAAGGCAAGCTCTGAGGGGGGTAGAACAAGGGAGAAATTCCATGAAAAGCTTCTCATTATTTTTAAATGCCTTGGGCTGGGTTGAGTTGGCTTTTTTAACTAGATCAGTTAAACACCTTGCAAACTTTTGTTCTAGTTTGCAGGGCCTTTTTTGAGTTTTTCTGGAACTAGTTATTAAATTATTTGAACAGGTCTAATTTAAAGTGAAGTAAGAGCCTCTGTGTAGCCTTTTGTGTTCTTTTCACTAGAGCACTTTACAATTGTACCTTTAGTTCAACTGATACACGTTTTTTTGTGTAGGCACAGTGAAAAAAGCTCAGCTGAGAAGCATGCGGCTTCAACATATGAAAAATTGGAAAGCTCTTGAGGTAGAGCACAGATCTAAGGATTTCACAAATGGAACAAGCAGGGAGCTTAGCTCTTCCCCCACTCATGGTTAGGAATCTGCTCATCACCATTTTGCATTGCTGTCTGCTTTCCTGCTCAGCTCGTTTACACAAACAGTCGTCGTGCCCTTGAGTTTGCACAAAGCTGGGTTATCTGGGACTTCACTTGGTGGTTCAACAGCTAAAGTGAAAGGGGGAAAGACAAATAGTGGAGAGCTATTGATTATACCGAACAATCAGAGGAGCAATATGGACGTGGCAACACATTGCTGGTGTTTGGGCCTTTACCAAAGAAAACTTCCTTTGTTTTTGCAGCTAGCATGCCCAGTGGTTTTGCTCCTGTATTGTTCATGGGAACAGTGTCAATGGACAGGCTGACTGCGTGTTCGCTTTGATCGCAGCTTGTGAATAGTGGGGTGCACTGCTTGGTATGACTGCATGTGCAAGCCCACATGGGTTCCCTTTCTGTTTCAGGAATCGTTATGTTTGATCCTGTGATACCTGCAGACAGAACCCTGATTCCTTCGCCACCCGCCTCGTCCCAAAAACCCTGTGTTTGATGATGAGGAGAAATCCAAGGTACAGTGAAGACTCGTATCGTAATCATGAACGAAAAGTGATTATTCAGTGCACATTTAGAATAAGGATGTAAAATGTACTCATTTGGCTTTTATTTTTGTGGTGGTGGTGTGTACTTCCACAGAACTCATTGCTTTGTCCACCTAACCTAACCTGAAGTTCCAGTTAAGGTCTTGTCTGTATTACCATTATGAGATTATTCCTGCTTAAAGTGCCATCCTGCTGCAGTAGGAGAAGGCACAGAACGTTTCACACACAGGACCAAAACCAATGTATAGGAGGAATAAATATCTAGTGTCAGAAGTCGCTGAGATTTCACAGTATATGTCCTGTGTGGAAGCAAGACTGTAGCAACTCACACAAAATAATAAACCATAAATGACTCCTGCTGAAATCCCTGTAACTATGCAAGCAGCGTCAGCTTTGTAATAATGGGCTGTGTCTCTTTTCCCCTGAACTGTGCACTTAGATTCCTTTTGCTGCTTCCCTTTGCCAAAGGGTCTTTGTTTCCTGAATGTCCTCTTCTCGTCTTACAGCTTCTAGCCAAACTGCTGAAAAGCAAAAACCCAGATGATTTGCAAGAGGCCAACAAGCTTATAAAATCCATGGTAAAAGAGGTAAGAAATTCCTGTAGGATTGGTTCCAGTCAGCGGTTTGTTTTCCAGGTTTTAAGCAGTTTGACTTCAAAACAGGTGACGAGCTTTGGGATCGTGTGAATGTCAGAACCTGGGTTTTTCAGGCTCTGGGAGCATTGTGTTAGTACATTCCTTAGTTAAGTTGAGGGGACTGAATGAGGCTGACTGTCAGGGACATCCAGCTTTTTATTATTTTTAAAACCTCTAACAGTGCTAACTTGCAGCTAGTCCCCGTGGTTACCAGCATCAAGGGGGCACTACCTGATGACTTAATAGGGCTCTGTGTGATGTGAATGTGTTGTGATTTTGACTCTGGCGCACAGCTGGGAGGTGTTTGTATCACAAAAACATCTGCAGTTGGTGTCTCTGGTGGAGGACAGGGCAAGAAAGGGCAAGGATTGAATGTCCCTTGTAATTAAATACATTCTCATCACTCAAGATGGTATTTCATGTCAGGGTTTGGTGGAAGCATCGCAGTACCACCCCTAGATACTGAGGACTGAGTCATTGGACTGGGCCTTCTTACAAGCATGCTTCATGGAAACACCTTCCTGTTTGTAGAGCGGTGGCGCATCCACCCATGGCAGTCATTAGAAATTCTGGAGTCCAGGAAATGACTCACTGTGATTCTGGCAAAATAAAGGATAGCTCTAGACTGAAGAGGATGTATAGGTTACTGAAATGTTTCCATCCAGGCTTCTCTTGTCCCCAAGGCAGGCTCTCCTACATCTTTAGTTGGAATCTCAAATCAGAGCTGGGTGGAGATTTTCTAGCAGAGGGTGCTGCTTGTTCCTAGTAAATGGTTTGCTTCAAACACATCTTTTTCGTAAAATGGCATCAAATGACCAAACAAAACCACCACCCCCACCACCACCCCCGCAAAAACAACCCACCAAATATTCTGAAAAGATCAAAAAGGAACTTGTGGGAACTTTTCTAGTTTTAGTGGTATCGTTATACATTGAAGTCTATTTAATGAGACTTTTTGGAAATACAGGGGTTTTGTCATTTCAGAGTGGTGGTGAAAAGATACTGAAATAAGCAAAGCTTCACATGAATGGAGAGGCTTTTTGTTATTGTGTTGGGTTTTTTTTTTCCTAGCTTAACCTTAAATAGATGATGCTTGACAAGATTTACAGATAGTACCTGCTGTTGTGGTACCCTGTGGACCTTTACAAGGAAACTCACTTTTTGTGTCTGTGTTTTACACCCTGAAGGATGAGGCTCGGATTCAAAAAGTGACAAAACGCATGCACACGCTGGAGGAAGTAAATAACAATGTGAAGCTGCTGAATGAGATGTTGGTTCATTACAGCAAAGAGGACTCATCAGAGGCCGATAGGGAGCTCATGAAGGTGGGTCTGAGCTGCTCCTTCCCAGAAATCCTGGAGTCAGTCCGTTCTTCTTACAGGTTTGAGTTTTGCAGAGAATTACAAACAGTGCAGTCAAAGGGAGAGCAATGGTGAGAAACAAGAGCAGTTGTTGGAAACAGCAGGAAAGAAAATAACCATGTTTTTAATGCCTTTCCCTAAAGGACTCAGTGGGTAATAGCTCAGTTTTGCACATGCTTGAAGTGAGGTCCAGCTGTTCTCCAAAGATGCAGTGTGGCAGAATCAAGAAGCTGCAGTTTGTTAATTCTTGCTCCTATTAAGACACGCAGATTGCAGATCATAACTGTCCCTTACGGCGCTGTGGATGGATAAACTAAAGGCTGAGTGGGGCAGAAAATACGTTCTCCCCCTTCAAAGAAAGAGCTTTAGCTAGTGTTATAAGGTTGGGAGAACACCAAGAAGATAAAAATCAAAACAGCCAGCAGGGGTGGTTGGATGGGCCCAGGGCCTTGGAAGAGTTGCACCTTATTTAATTTTAAAAGATAAAATGACTCATTTTTATCACAGCAAGTGCCTGAAACAGTGGTAAGAAGCTTAAAAACTGGTTTGCTTCTATGAAACCTTTCTTTCTTGCCACCTTTTTTCTGGGTGGTTGCAGACTCTCCAAGCAGTAGTTACAGCACAATTGAAGTGTAATTGTTGGAGCGCAATTACACTCTTCCTCAGGCTTTTAGGGACTACTGCGACACACAGAACGAACATCTCTTGAACTAGAGCTGGCCCTAAGTGCTGATGCGAGGGAGGACTGAGAGAGGTGTGTTGAAAATGCAGGTTGTGTTTCGACCCCCAGGCTAATGTAATGCTTCACAGCTCTCTTGATGGAGCAGGGACAGGGGATTTTGGTTGTCCAGCCGCGCTGGCACGTCCAGCACAGGGGGACTGGGTTCTCTATTCTGGGCCTTCCAGCGCGTGCCTGGGGAGTCATTCTGTGCTGACTGGTATCGCTAACAGTGGCGTCTGGCTGACGAAACCCTTTGTCTTAATCTCCCTTCCTAGGAGCTCTATGAAAGGTGTGAAACCAAAAGACGGACGTTATTCAAGCTGGCCAGTGAGACGGAGGATAATGACAGCAGTTTGGGTAAACTAAGCGACGCTTCTCCTTTTTTAATTTTAATTTTTTAATTGCTTTTGTGACCTGTGACTGTGCAAGGGTTCAGCAAGGGAACGGCTGCTGTAAAGACACCTCCTCACCGTGGATGCACTTTGCTTTGAGCAAGCAGATAAAAGAACATCCTTGCCTCTCCCCTATGCTTATCATTGAAATTCTTGGACTTGACAGTATAGTTGGTGGTTAGGGAGGCTGGGGGCAATAATGGGGGACAGCTGCTGCTTTGGAAAGGGAAGGGAGTTGCTGTGGGGAGCAAAGCCTTGGACTTATTTTTTTCATTGTTACTGGAACACGCATGGACCTAGAAGGTCAGGGTATTGCTTAGGGAAGCACGACAAAGAGAGAGTAATGGAGCTCATAGGCAAATAATTATGTTTTTTCTTGCTGATTATTTAGTTGGTAACTGAGTACTCTCAGCAGTAGCGGGAACAAAGTGACTAAGAAGTCATTTTTGTCTCTCTTGCATGTAGGGGATATTCTGCAGGCCAGTGACAATTTATCCCGTGTGATAAATTCCTATAAAAAAATAATAGAGGGGCAAGTGATCAATGGCGAAGTGGATCTCCCTGTGATGTCTGTAGTGGAAGGTGAGTTCCTGGGAAGCCAACTGTTTAATTTTTGAATCCTGTAATTCCAAGTCTTTTGGATAGAGTTTCCTGTTAATGGTGGTAAAGTTAGACTGTTGGTGGTGCTTGGGGCCAACAGTTTGTGAATCAGAGGGGCACAAGACAGCTCCTAAGCAGTGGATAAAGAATTCTGGACATGTGCAACAGTGCTGCAGCTTTGCATTTTCCATAGCTTGTTGCATATTATTGAAACCTTTGATAACATCAGTAGCAAACCTGCATCTGAATGCTTGTATGGGAAGTTCCCATACATTTTCCTCTCCACATTTGTCCTGTTCCTTAATGTGACATGTAAGAAGAATATGATTTTATCCAAAGGACAAGAGCAGGAGAGTGGGAGCCAGGCCCGGGGTCCTGTTGCTGACTGCCAGCAGTTCCATTTGTGAATTTAGGCCAGTTGCCCACTTCACACTTCAGCTTCACCACTGAAAACTCTGGACGTGTGTGTGGCAGAATTACCATTTGGGAGTCACTTAAACATTTCTATATGGAGAGCAGTAGAGGAATGCGTAATGCTGCCTGACAGCATCTTACTGGGGCAAGGCTGTCCTAAATGTGAAGACGGAGACAGTATGAATTTTCCTCAGCTCTCTAACTCTCTGGTAGCCCATTTATTGTAATTCTGTAGGATCTCCCAAAGCCTCATCTGAGCTCAAAATATTTTGAAAATATTAAGAATTGTGCTATTTGAAGCTGGAGAAGGAGCAGTGGTTGGAGCAGGCATTGCTTTCCATATAGAAACGTCCCAATATCTGGGTTGATTTAAGTAGCTTGTGGACAGCAAACGGTTAGTTGGAAAGCATGTGGGCTTCCTCTGTGCAGAGAGCCGTAGGCTGTGATTCAGTGAGGATCTGTGTTATCTGAACCATCTCTGATAATTTCTTTTGTACGCCAGGTTTGCCGTGAGCTTTTTGCCTTCTTTCCTAGTAGTGCTCTTATCCTGTCTGCTGCAGGGAGTAACTCCACAAGTAATCTCAACACCCTCATTGACCTTGCTGGACTGGACGTCACCAGCACCCCGCCACCTCCAATGGCACCCACCACCCTGACGCCAGCCCCCCCAGCAGCCCCAGCAGAAATCCCCATCCTCCCGCCTCCTCCCCAGACACTGGCACAGTTGCGGAGCGGTTCCTCCAGCCAAGTGGAAGCCGCACCGGCTCAGCAGAGTAGCGCAGCCAACTCCCTCTCCTTGCTGGATGAGGAGCTTCTGTGCTTAGGTGAGACACTGAGGGGCCTGGAAAAGGGCTACTCAATCCACGCCTGACAAAGGCTGCTTTCTTCCTGCAGCATGGGTGTGAGGGCTGGCTGTGCGTGTGGCATGCCTGAAAGGAGCAGGAGATGCTTTTGGTTTCTAGAGAGGTTCAGGGCACACTCCTTTGCATCATCCTGGATGGATGACGGGTCAGTGAGTCAGTACTGGAAAAACTCTGATCTTCCCAGAGCGGGCTGCGAGGGAAATAGCTGTTGAGTGTAATTGCAGTCTGAGCTCTGCGGGTGCTCGGACGTGCAAGCTGCAGTTCGGTACAAATTTCACTCCTGACTTTGTGGCTGTGCTGAAGAACGAGGTGCCTTAGGGGGGTTGCGTACAGGAGCCTGCAGAACGCCTGCCTTTCAGAAGACACTGCAAATCAGGAAGGGCTGGAAGAGCTGTGTGCCGGGGATGACTGTCAGCTACTGGTGCTGTCGCTTTTTTCGTCATCTCAGACTTGCAGCACATTTCATCAGGTTCTTGGGCTCTGGCAGAGCTGAATCAAGTAGTTTGATGGCTGTGAAAATACTACCAAGGGATGACACCTAACTCATGTTCTCCTCCAGTCACTTACTTACTGTTTTGCTTTTCAGGCCTGAATGACCCAGCACCTGCAGCGGTGAAGGAGACCTCAGAAAACAACCAGTGGAGCATGTTTGAGGTACAGAGGAGGGTCTCGGGGGAAGGGGAGGGAGGGGTTGTCACTGTGGGAGGTCTCCGGACACACTCTGTCACCTTGGAGAAACGTGATCACACATACAGGCAGAGGGGCAGCTGTTCCTGAGGGGAAGGCTGGCTTAGCCCTAAAATCTGGGATAGCTGTGTCTAAACAGAGTAGATATCCCTGAACCTGGCTTTCTCAGTTTCCCGTCTGTCCGCCATGATGTTAGCACTTCCTTTGCTTAAATTACAGATCAGATGTAGTCCTGACATAGGCCACAGACTTTGCTGCTTGCCACCCAGCACCTGTTTTTGCGGTAAATCTCTCTCCCTCTGTAACAGTGCCATCTCTACAACAGGGGGTAGCAGCTGAGGTAGAGCATCTACTTGTCCTGTCTTTCAGAATGACCAGCTGGACCTGGATTTCTTTAATCCGAAGATGGTGACTGTTGCTTGCAACTCTGCGGGGAACCCTCTTCTCCATCACACATCACAGACCACGTGTGGAACATCAGTGACGCTGCCCTCTGCTTTCACAGCCTCTCAAGCTGCTCCCAGCATCCCAGCACCAAACTCAGCACCATTTGTATTCTCTGCTGGACCGGCTGCCCCTGCGGGGCCTCCTAAGGCTATTCCAGCTGCTCCTGGGTACTTCGGCTCCTCTGTGGGGAGCAATATGTCACATAAGATGGACGCATTGGGACAACTCCTTGAAGAAGCCAAAGGGTAACCAAAAGCCGTGGATTTTGGTTTGTCTCTGCAGTTAGGAAGCCAGGCTCGCTGCAGCGTCAGGTTCAGAGGCAGACTTCCCACTCTCTGGTTTGGTAGAAATGTGCGATTGAGGTTTTTCCTTCTCGGAGGGTTTCAGTTTACAAACTAATGCAAGGGTCCCACCTCCGTGAGGGAAAGGCAGGCACTGCTAGGTAGAGCACAACAGCTGTGCTGTTGCCCGATACAAATGTGTGATGTAAATTTGAAGAGGCTGCTAAGGTACAGAGGCTGTTGCCCATCTTGGCCTTGCCCACCCTTGCCAAGGTGGGGCTCTGCTTTCTTCGCGACTTACCGAAGGGATGCCTAACCCCGCCACCGCGTCCCTTGCAGCTCCCCTCCTACCGTGAGACTGTGCTGAGTCGCAGGCTCCAGCTGGCTCTGGGCCGCTGCTTTGTCCTGGCGATGTGCTGTTATCTCCGGGTTTGTGGTGGAATGCCTGCTTTGCTTCCAGCTCAGTTTCCCATGTTTTTTCTGTGTCTTGCAGGACTGCCACCCAAGGCATGGCGACACCTTCAGTGTTCCCTGGGGTTACTCTGCCAACCGCTGGCACCCCTGCCCCGTTAATAGCACCTGCAGGGCTGCCTGCCGCTGCCTCCGGAGCCCCTCCAATGCCTTTCCCAAGCAGCTGCCCTGCTGGCTCAGGAAGTCCTCTCTTCCAGCCGACATCATTCCAGCAGCAAGGCAGTCCCCTGAAAGCACCTGAAATTTCTTTGGCCAATGTCCATGTTCCCTTGGAGTCCATTAAACCCAGTAAGTATCTCAGGTTGTTCACCTCTCTGAACATTTTTTAAAAGCAAAGCATCTTCACAAAGCTTATGAAGTAGAGAGAAAAGATGGGATGTCCCAGCGAAACAGTCCGATTGCCTAATGCTGCTACAGATTTGTCTTCTGCAGCATAAACCTGCAGTCCTCTTCCCTCCTCTCTGTGGCAGGCAGTGCCCTCCCGGTGACAGCCTATGACAAGAACGGCTTCCGGATCCTCTTGCACTTTGCCAGGGAGTGCCCGCCGGGAAGGTCGGATGTGCTGGTTGTGGTAGTCTCCATGCTGAACACAGCACCGCTCCCTGTGAAGAACATCGTGCTGCAGGCTGCTGTGCCGAAGGTAGGGATGCATGGCTCAGACCCACGGCGACACGGAACTGTGTGTGGGAGGGCCTGGGTGTGAGCTCAGGGGCTGGGGACAGCCTGGTTCCACCCTGCTATAGGCTGTGCTCTGCCTCTTTCCAAAACATAAAGGTGGTTGCCAGAGGCAGAAAACACTGGATGGGTAAGTCAGGACCCACAGGTAGTTAGTGTTCTGTTTTTCTTGCTATCTAAGATCAATCCCGCTGTCTCTGTTCATGAAGGTGGCTCAGACAGCACGACGACAGGACTGTTACATGGGTAGAGCCACCCTCGAGGTCTTTAGAATCAGAATTTCTAACAGCTGTCCTAAATCTGACAATACGTTCCATTCTAGCCTTCTACACTTGGGTAATTCTGGATGGCCAGCTCTGCGTTCTGAAAACTGGCCCAGGCTCAGCTCCGATCTGCCTACTGTCATGAAATGTGTTTGCATTAAAACCTCTGACACAAGAGTGCTCTGATAGAAGGTGCTGTTGGCGTGCACCCGACCAGTATTTTCTCTCTGAGCTGACTTGTCAGTCTGCCTGTTCCTATCGTGTTGCACAAGCTGGGCTGGCTCTTGTTTCCTCATCCTCTCATTGTGGATTGATTCTCTTCAGTTTCTGCGTGTGCTGTTATCTCCCCAGCCTATGCATGCATCTGTCATTGTCCCCGAGGGAGGAGATAATCCCTGAGGTTCCACTTTCTTTTTCGTTTGCAGTCCATGAAAGTGAAGTTACAGCCACCCTCTGGCACAGAGCTGTCTCCATTCAATCCCATCCAGCCGCCTGCTGCCATCACCCAAGTCATGCTTCTGGCAAATCCTGCGAAGGTGAGGGGGGCAGCGGGATTTGTCCTGTCCTTGTCAGGAAAGTTTGATGTAAGATGAATTCTGCAGGGGGGTTGGACCAAACACCAAACATCTGAGCAGGTATAGCTGTTTGTTCCTAACTTGCCCTCCAGAGGTGGTCACTGCCCGGTGTTTCAGTTCGGGGCTAGAGGGAGTTTTCCCAGACTGTCAGGGGAGGCTTTTCCCAGACTGTCAGCAAGGAGAAAGGTCTGAGAAGGACCCGTACATTTCTCCCAGCAAAAGGATAAACGTCATATAAGGCTTAGCCTTAAAGGGCAGCAGTCAGAGCTGTAGCAGAAGTTTGACTCCCTTGTTGCACTGGAAGTGGCTGGCTTTGGTGATAATTAGGTTGATCTCAAATTAGCTGGTGCTGTAGAAATACTTTTGCTGCGTTGAGGCTGTAGCCTGACAGGCCTGAACCAGCAGACAAGTTTCAGACCATGCCTGTTCCATTATCCGTGGAGGATGTACTTGTGACCACTGAAACAACATGGTTAACACTTTCATTTCTACTGATGCTGCTGGGAGCATCTGAGTAGATGTTTTCCCTTGCTGTAGTTACTCATTTAAGTAGCCTGCTCCATAAAGCTGTGTGTTGAAGTAGTTTCTAATTATTTGACAAATCTAGATGTTAGTACTTAAGAATCAGAGCAAAAGGGTCCTTAAAGCATCAGTGGAAAGCTTTGAGGTCCAAAAGGAAAAACCTCCGAGGGGTTTGGTGGATTGTTGGAAAATGTGTGAGGTATGTGGAGATTCCCTTACAGAAGGACTGGTTCCATCTCCTGCTTTCTGTTTTACTAGGAATTTTGCAGAGCAGGAACTGTTTTATCTTCCTCCGAGTGATGAGGAAATGTAATTTTGAAAATGTTGAGCTATTCCAGCAGCATTCTTCAGGCTCACTGGAGAGCAGCTGAGCAGTGGGTGCTGCCCACTTGGGTGCAAACCGCTATCGCAGGTTATTCCTGCCTTTCTCCTGCTGTTCCGTGCTAAGCAATAAAGCTTTGGTGGTGTAAAAACTGAGGTAAAGAACTCAGGTTTGCTAAATAGCTGAACGACTCCATGAAATTCACCTTGGCCCTTTTCCCCCTCCTATGTGCAGCAGAATCTTTTGGGGTTTTTCTTGTGAAACGTTTTGTTGGGGAGCAGCTGGGGCTGTTCTCATGTTGCTCTCGGGTTTTGTCTTTCCTGCAGGAGAAAGTGAGGCTGAGGTACCGACTGACCTTCACACTGGGAGACCAGCCCAGCACAGAGGTGGGCGAAGTGGATCAGTTTCCCCCGGTAGAGCAGTGGGGGAATCTATGACCTTAGGACACTGCCAGAGACTCTGTGACAGGACCAGGGAAGGATCCCGCAGGACTGGAATGGATGTGACGTGGGGAGGGACACACATGCTATCCACTGGTGATGTTCAGCTTTGTTTACATGTCCTGACCACTCTGCTTGTAGCTTTAGTCCAGAATGTTTTTGCCCCGCATTGAAGGGGTCCTGGAACATTGATGCCAAGCATGAACTGAACGGCAGCCAGTACCAGGCAGCGCTGGCTGCTTTTATCTCGACCTCTGGGTGAATCTGGTTCTATCTTCCACTCTATTAAACTTGAAGTTATTGTAATTTGAGGGGAGACCTGTCAGCAGAAGGGGATTTAGTTGGCTTGTTCCTGTACCTGCTGTCCAGAGATACCTACAGGCTGGTGGGGTAATGATGCCACCGTGAGCTTCCTCAGTGCAGAGCCCTTACACATGCCCTCCCTCGGACTTGTACCTCCTCAGTGCCAGACTGGATCTGCTAAGCATGTTGAGCAATAACGCTGGCTCCGTGAGGGAATGCAGATTTTTTTTTTTTACACTGAAATGGCACTTGGCTCCCTCCCTCCCCCTCCGCTGCTCCATTCCCAGCAGCCGATGTAAGCAGACCCTGTGTTGTGCACCGCCGCTGTAGCCTCAGTTGTTATATTTATTTTATACTGCGAGCTGCCTCCCTGTTGGATCCCTTTTGGGCAGCTGCGGCTGCGTTTTGTATGCAGATGGTTACACCGGTTATTTTTCTGTCTTCGTGGCATTCCATAGTGTGGGGAAAAGAGGAGGTAAATGGGACTGGAAGGAGCGGTCAGTATTGGTGGAGGACAGCACTTGGAGTGCAGAAATGTCTTTACAATCACTAATCAGGTGCAGTGACTGAATCCAGGGACGAGAGATGCCTTTCGTGTCCCCTCATGCAGGCAGTATTATTATTGTAGTTGAATACTGTGTTTTATTGAGATTAGTACAATGACATACAAGATGTAAATAATAGAGCTATAGGATATCTAAATAGAAACAGTGAAGGGAAGGAAGGCTCCACTGGGCTGTGACAATGCGTGTGCTGGGTTTAATGCCCTGTTTCATTTGTTCCCTCTATTAAAGTGGCAAAGTGCAATTGTCCCCGCAAGGAGGAAGGCGGTTTTGCTGGACATCAGTGTTCTGCGCTAACGGCGGGCAGCAGACAGACCCCTCTAGCTACAGTCTCACAGCAACTAGGTGTAAATCACCAAAACTTGATTCCAGCAGTCCCTTCCACCTCCCTCTGGATTTCCAATCTCGAGCAGTGCCTCAGCTAGCTTTGAGACAGGCTGTTTTAAATGAATGGTTTTTCTAACGCCCCTTGACAAAAGCACAGATCAGGCGGGTCCTTGGGCACTAAGCTCAGCACCTCTCGCAGCGCTGCCGAGCAGCAGCTCTCACCTCGAACTCTGAGTGGGAGCAGTCGGCTAAAGCACTGGGATAATCAGCACACAGGAGGAGATCCCTGCCTGTTGTGGGAAAACTCCCGAGCAGAATGTGCTGCTGGAAGTAACGGCTGCTGTAAACCCCATTATTGCAAATGCAGCTTGGAGTTATTTGTAGTTGAATTTTCTTTATGTTGCAAAGTAAAAATCACTAGAGGTGGAAAACTCAGCAGATCCGAAGGCCTGAGGTCCTGATCAGAGGAGGCACCAGGCAGCTGTAGAAGCCCCTGAAGGTGGAATCAAAGCTCGGCCAAGGAACTTGCTGTAAATGCCTGGTCTGAAGCTCATGAAGACCCCAGCCTTGTCAGCTCCCCGATGCAGGAGGCAGGTGAGAGGGATGGGTGCGTTGTTCGGACCCTTACAGGAGTTTCAAATTGATGGACTAGGCTAGGGGACGAGGAGAGATTTCTTTCTGCCTCAGACATGTTCTTGCCAGCACTTTAGACACAGTAGGCATGGGGGTCGTGCCTAGGTCAGGGTCGTGTGTCCTGAGGAAGCAGGTTTCACTGCTTTAGATGCCTACGCGTGAATCTCACTGTGACTTTGAGGAAGTCAGAAGAGCACAAGTGCTTTCTGCAGAATGGCTTTGTTGTCAGCGTTAACGGCAGCGCGCTGCCCGCGCTGTACAGCCAAATGGAAAGATGCCGTAGTCTTGCTGCGTGGAAATGGCGTTGTTAAAAGCTTTGGAAATTAAACTATGAATGTTCCTTGTCTGTAGGGTGAGGTTCCTGCTTCATACCGAACAGCCGTAACTGTATATACATCTCAAATGCGTTTGTTCTGCTGCATGTTAAATAAATTGTTTTCCCTACTTTGCTCTGTGGATAGCTAATGACTACTGACTGCTTGTGGAGCACAGTGCTGCTTCTGGAAATCCTAAAACTCGCTCCATCCCATCGAAGACCATCCAAACAAAGTGAAAATGGAGAAGCTGCTGTTTCTAAAACCGCAGCGGTTTAAAAGGTGGGCTTAATTTCAGTTCCAGGTATTGGCGGCAAAGCGACTGAGAAGGCCATCGCAGGCAGCATCGCCTGCCACTGGTCCTGAGGGCCACTCGGCCAGGGGAGGGCTGCCAGGCCAAGCTGGAGCCAGCAACCTTAACGTTTTGTTGCCCCTCCTTCTTAAAAGTTACATTTACCTTTTTAAAAAGTTATGTTTATGGAAGACGAGAACAAATCACCACGCAATATGCAAAACAAGACATTTATTCTTAGAAAAGCAGTCAGGTTTATGTACAGTGAGCCACAGAAGAGTTAAAATCGTGTACTGCTGCCTTCAGGATCCTTCCAACGTGCCTTCTTTGACTATGACTCGTGCGAGATTTCGTGCAAGAGCAAGTCGCAGCATTTCCACTTTCATAGTCTCAACGTCATCCTAAAAGCAAGCAGAGTTCGGGTTAGACGCAGTAATGAGCTGGCAACAGGCTCTCTTCCTGGGCTTTGGAAAGTAGGGATGGGTCGTTAAGAGGGAGAGCACGTGTATATGTACCTGTTACAGGGACCTGAGAAGAGCAAAAACTACGTTTCGCACTTTTTAGATCAACACAGACAGCACTGCCAAGCCTTCTCTTTTTCTGGCAGCTGCAGGGGTTTGCATGTGTAGCAAACGGCTCCCTGTTCTGCGCCTGCACCCTTCAGAGCCCGAGCTGCGAGACGGCAGCATCTCAGCTCTTCATTGCCCGTGTAATTTGCAGTTATTTGTCTTGGAAAAGCATCACAGTCCCATCCAAATCAGCAGAACGGTGCGGAGCGGAAGTACTCCTGTAGTGGGTTTGCATATACCTAAATATCTCCTGATGATGCCTGGTTCGGTTGGCCTTTAAAAATAACGATGTGCACCGGCCTCAGTAACGCCGGCTCTCCCCCTTTTCCTGCCCCCACGTAGGAGTATCTGTAGAGTTTGCTTTCCCCGACCCTCCCCACAGCCCCACCCCTGCGTTATCCTGTTGTCCTCAAAACAGGAGCTACCTGGAATTTCTGCTTATCCGACTTCCCAGCCGTCAGGTCTTCCAGGCATCGCATCAACTCGTAGGTCTGCTCTGCTGAAAATACCACCTGTGGAAATGAAAGTGCTTACTGAAAATGACGAAGTTTAAGGACATCGCGCAGTCCGAGATGGGAACTCAGCTGAGAAGAGGATGCTTTCACACCCCACAGATCCATTCTGACCCTTTAAACCACAGGATCAGAGGATAATTCAGGCTGGAAGCGACTTTGGGAGGCCCCTAGTGCCACCTCCTGCACAAAGCAGGGTCAGCCACCAGGTTGGAGCGGGTGCCTCTGGGCTTTATCCAGCCATGGGTCTGTAATGGCTAAACTGTCACTTTTTGGATGGATCTTAAAGCAAAAAATGGGGTTAAAAGAAGGGAGCACACTAGAAAAATCTTCAAGCCAAGCACTAGAAGGAACTGGATGCAACATGTACTTGAATTATTAACGTATGTGTCTTCCACTGCTGTTTTCTAAATGCGGGGAACCAAGTTAGGAGCTGATTATCCCAAGCCAGTGTGCTCCCACCGCTGGGACACTTGGATAGCTGTGCAATTCTGAACAGTTCTTGCGCGCTGGAAGTGCGGGTCCTAGCCCGGGGGGCAGAAAGGGGGTCACCAACTTTGAGAAGAAAAGAAAGGACAGGGGCGGTTGTCAGGTGTGACCGGCGTGCTCACCTCTTTCTGCTCCAGCAGGGGAAGGGCGTCTGTCAGCAGGGTCATCCAGAAGGAGCAAGGAGCGATGTGAGCCGTCATCAACATCAAAAGCAACTTGGCAGCTTCAGAGAACCGCTTCTCCCCATACAGCCGGTGGAATTCTCGGTACTTGCCTGCACACGGGTGGTGGTGAAGGGTAAAAGGCATCAGTCAGGGCCGGGCTACGGGACGGCGGGAGGTCGTTTGCTCCCATGAAGCCTGCGGCAGAGCTACCCCCAACCCAAACGAGTCTCCAAAGCAGCTGAGAGTCTGGGGGAACGGGAATCTTGTGCATGAGGAAAGGTTAAAAGAGAGGCTGGCTGAAAAGGCAGCCAAAAATCCATTACTGTTCTTGGTAAGGTTTAGTGTTTGAACCAGCCTGTTCACTAACTGGTACTGTCTGGTGCCGAGTGTCTGCAGGGTGAGCACCAGCACCACTGGCTTAGAGAAGCTGGCGGTGTCTGCAGAAACCAGGAATGGGGGCAGAGGGGTGGGGGGTGAATGTTCTTTTTGATATCGCAGAGTATCAGGAGGTCTGAAAGGCTTCATTGTCTTCCTGATTGTTTAAAGGGAAACTGAGACCTTTGTTAACGTGGCAAGTTCTGCTTTTGCTAAGAATTAGTTACATCGATATCCAGCATGGGAGAACTGGCTGAGGATGAAAGCGAGCTTTATTCTGCAGCTTTGTTTGTATCCACTAAACTGTCAAAATACTGGAAGTAATGATTCCCATTCAGATTCACCTCTGACTGATGCCTGAGCTCAAGGTAGAAACATGTGAAAGTTGTCCAGCAAAAATACACCTGATGTTTCTAAAAACTCCAAAGGAAAACCAAGCAGGAATATTTTCAGGCCTTTCAGAATTTTTTATAACGAGCAGAAAGGGAGGTAATTTCTCTACACACACAGCGACACAATTAAACTACAAATCTTTGGGGCTGATGTGAGGATCCCTGTGTGCCATTGGGACACGGAGATATGAGGGACCAACCTGGTAAATCACCGTTAGCTTCTAGGCTTCGTTTAGGATAAGGTTTAAATGGAGGGAATACAGTTCCCGTTTTGCAAGCTTGGACCAAACGGGAACAGATGAAATGCAGGATCACCCTCACTGTAACGCTGGCGTCAGCCAGAAGGGAGTCAGTCCAATTGCCAACAGCTCTTCCCAATTCCTGTTAGATTTGGCCCCAGTAACTGGCCTTGCTAACTGCCGCAGCTCCCCAGAAAGGTGCATTTTCGCTCAGTTTCCTGTCTTGCTCCATTAATCAAAGGCCACAGAGCAGCGGCAGCCAGATGGGCAGGTTATCACAGCCCACGCTTGTGCCAGCCAGGAGAAGGAAGCTGTGGTATGTAAAGGAAACTCGCTGGAGGCACTGCGCCGTTACTTGGCACAGCTGCGAAAGGGTAGGAGGGATCTTTTGTTTTGAGTGAGCTTGAAATTGGCATATGGAGCCAACAAACGTATTTGAGATTCTGCAGAACTTTGTGAAGTTAGTAGAACTATCACATTGTCAAAATAACTTAAACCACTGGTTTACTCTTCCAAGGAAGCACCCCAAGGTCTTCCAGATTGTGTTTGTTGGTATTTCCAAGTCTCTCTAGGTAGTGATACAGTCTGGAAAAAGACTAAGCAAGGGGAAGCCTACAAGTGTCAGAATTCCAGACTATCCCGCTCAAAGCAGCACAGAACAGATGCCTACTGCGAGTGCAGTTTAAACGCAGCCTCCTGGCAGCAAGCAGGCTGCATCCCAAATCACCTGCAGTCACTTGTTTTCCCCTCATCACTAAAACAGCCTGTAGCCAGGTGGAGGAAGACACAAATCCAAATAATTTGTGGAGTTAATAATGTTCTAAATTAACAGACCAGAATGAAAACTGTATACTTCTTACCAAGAAATGTTAGCCGGTCACTAAGCAGCATGGATGGTCCCAAATTATCAATGAGGTCTAAGTCAGAGAAGCACCCCCTTTCACAATAGTCCTTAAGGAACCTAGGGAGAAAGTAAAACACAATAAAAGCTTAGAGGAGAGAACATCATCCACATCCATTTTCTGTCTCCTAATCCCTTCCCAGAAAACTTCACTGGACAACCGAGTTTCATCTTAATCAACTTGCCTCGAGGGTTTCAGAAAACAACAAAACATTTCCTGGAAATGGCCAGTGCACGGGTGTAATGTGCATTTAACAGACATTCTATTTATTCTTCTAGATTTTGTGGTAGTTGAGATCTGTTCTTTAAAAGGAGTAAGTAAAGGAAGGAGCACAGGAAGCTGAAGCTGATGGATGCATAAATAACACTCCCAGATCATAACAAAAGCTCTATTTTTCTGCTGTGTAAAAAAAGTTGTTAAGCAGCAGGAACAAAAACAATTCTAAAAGCTTTTCATCTGTTTTGTCATAGCCTTCATTATGCTGCTTTTTTCAGAGCTCCTTCCTGTGATGGTTTTCTTTCACCTTCTGTTGAAAGAAATACAATGATTCCCACTCCTGCAAAGAACAAATGAGAAAAAAAAAAAAAAAGCCAAACCCAAACCAGCAATCTCTTACTACTCCCTTTTTTCACTGTTGAAGATAAGAGTACTGCCTGGCCACCTAGCCAGAGTGCCATTTCAAATTATACTCTATGCAATGAGATTGGTACCTGCCTATTTCCAATTAGCAAAATAATACATGACACGGATAGCTAGAGATTAAGCAGCATAAAGAGAGCTGACACAGCTTTTTTTCTAGGCCTAAGCTAAGCGTTGGCATCCTCTTCAATTTTGTAACAACCTTCCCACCCCTGCAAGGTCAGACATCGTGACAAGCTTAGGCAAAACCAGGGACGTGACAAAACCTGACTCTTTGTTATGCACGTTAGAATTGTGGGTTGAGATTTTCTGTAGAAATGGCTTAAGTGACTCCCACCGACTTGTTTGGAGATTGCATGGTAGACTAGACTGCTTAAAAATGGTCCGCTGAATAACGCACAGGCGGGGATTATCCTCCACCCAAATCAGTTCCCTGGTTCACCCTACAGGCCACCAACAGCCATATCGGAGCAAGTGAAAGGGCAGTGCATGAGACAGAGAAATTGCCAACAGAAATGTTTATCAAAGTGAAGTCTAAGAGCTTTGGACTGTCAGATAAAGCCAATCTGTTTCATCTCTGCATTTCATGAAGTGAAACGGTAGAAAAGAAACAGCCAGAGCGTTGCAGATGAGAGTACCCAAGGATGTCATTTTCTAGTCCAGAAGCAGGGACTTGGTCAGAGGGGAAGACAACCCCTACCTGCCTGCAGCAGACCCCTCTGGTCCCCTTCCTACCACCCCCTACAGCAGTAGCTGCCTGAGAGCTTCCGACTCACCGGTCTGATATCAGTGTAGCAAAAGCTGCATCCTTAGCTCTGATGCTCCACGACAGCGCAGAGCCCAAGCGATTATTCCGCAGAGCTTTCATGGCCATGATTTTGCAGATGCTACGAACTTAGGAAAAAACAGAGAAGAGGGAAAGAATTACTTTCAGTAGTTTCTCTTGTATCACTACAAGCAATGAGATTTAAAAATCAATCACCTTGTTCGTGCATCTGTCTCTGCTCACAGATCCTCAGCACTTTGAGGGCTTTCTGTTCCGTGTTAAGGGGTATCCGTTCAATATGAAGCTCCAAATATACCCTCCCGTATTCTGGGCAGTGGTCAAAGTAATCCACCCCCAGCTGCCAGAGGCTGAGAGAGGAAAAAAAAAAATAAATCATCAAGCATGCCAATCATATAAATCTTAAGTAAGACCAACGCTGGAGCCACAAGGAAAATCTGAGTCTGCGTTAACAACAGTTAGCTCTGATTAACTTAATACACAGATCTAAAATACTTTTCACTTTCTACCAAATACCAGCTGCCCCTTATACATCCCTGGAATATCTGCACCTCACAAGTGCTTCGGTGCAAACTGCTATATACCAAAAAAGCCAGGGGGTGCAGGAGCAATTCTACCCTGGTCAACGGGCCTGAGGGATTCTAACAGCTAGCTTTTGTCTTTCGTTCAGAAAGGAAAACACCTTTGCTGAAATTCTAACAGTAGCTGCCGTTACGTTTTGCCTTTTTACTTCATTAACATGTAGTTATTTGTTTTGGCTGCCTCGCTGTTAAGTCTATATCCTCCGAGTAAAAAAACCGAAACAGTTGCTACCTGTGATGGGAGAAGAGTCCTGAGGCATACTCTAGCAGGAGGAATTCACGCATGTTTGAACCGAAACTGGGGGGAAAGAGAGAAAATAAGCAGGCGTTATTATTTGCACCTCATTGGAAAAAACTGCTGACTTTATTTCACAAGTACGTTTCATTTGTGCAGCATGTTTTCTCATGGGCTATCTTAATAAGCTTCATACCTCAGGCCTAAGCATGCAGGTCAGCTTTCTCCTTGGGAAGACCTGCCAAATATTTACAGCACTTAGCAGATATAACTGAAAGTGCTTTAAGAAACTGAAACTTCAAGGGAACTCGGATAGCAAAATTCAATTGCTCAAACTTATAAATGTATTCAGAATGTAAGTACAGAAACTCTTCTTAGATCAGTTTCTCACCATTCCCTAAAATCACAAACATTTGGGCCCTTGATTATATTTCAGATAAAATTATATTTAAAAAAATAAAATCCTAACACTGCACTGAGGCATTGTTGAACAGCATGTCAAATGCATCTGGTCAGCAACGGCTGTTGCTTCTCAGAGCATCTGGGCTGCCTGTAACTTCGGAGGCACATGCGGTACCTTTATTCTCCATCCTCTGTATATGCCCAAGATGCTCCCTTTCAACCAAAATCCACGTGCTGTTTCAGTCATCCTGGCTGCTGGGTTGTCAGAATAATCAATGCAAATAAATACTTACTAGAGATTGTGAGATTGCAGGAGTTTACAGTGATCCAGTAGGTCAGTCAGATGAGCCACAAACCACCAGTTGCTCAGGGCGATGCTGTATTTGAAGCAAGCGAAAGAAAGAAAAACCTAAGCCTACCACTGCCAAGGAATGCGTCAGGTTTTCCACAGGCGTGTCTTACCAGTACAGAAGCTCTATTACAGTATAATGTCTGGTTGCGATGTCCCAGACCTTAATGGAATACTTTTAATTGCTGCCTGCTTCATGTATTTTTGCTAAATTCTTTGAAAGGATGATCAAGCAGGCTGTACCCATATCCTCTCCCCCAAATACTACTGGAAGCAATACCACAGAACTAGAGAATCAAAAACCTTAAAACTCAACCTGCATTCCTTGATCACTTGGTGCATCTCAAATTCAAAGGCTGCCATTAAAATCGTGTCTAGAGGCTCAGGGCTGCTTTCTCCACCCAGGAACAGGTCCATACTAGACTGTGGAATGAGATTACAAGAGATGATACATGCAGAAGTCGTGAGATGGTAGAAGATAGACGTTTGTTTGGATGTAGCAGCCTCGTTTAGGTTATTTTATGGGAAATAATAGCTCGCAGAGACTGAACACATTAACAAAAAAGATTTTTCCTTATTTTAGCGTAATGAAACTGGGAAAACAGTTTGCAGGAACAAGACTGGTAACATTAGACATGGAAGAGACTGGGTCTTCAGCAATTATCTGTCCGCTCTATCAGTCTGCCAGTCCACTTACAAATTCTAGGAAACATCTTACAGGTATATTATTGCTGTAAGATGTCAACCCTCGCAAAGTTTTCCTTTAAGTAGAGTAACCACCCTTGTGTGCATAAAACGGTGGTGAATATAAAAATAATTCTATTTCATGCCTGTGCATAAAACCGCAGTTCCATTGGCTTCACAGTTGGATGGGAATACAGGAGTCGGGTGACCAGAAAGTGGTACCAAGTAGTCATCAGTTCCTTTTTCTCCAGTATGGCATCCTCGTCTCCCAGCAGGATCTAACAGGAGAAAAACATAGGAGTAATTCTGCAAATTCAGCAATGTGCACAGCTGCATTGTAACTCTTCAGAGGCACTACTCCCATTTTGCAAAGTTGAGGATTTAATCAAAACTAAGTAACAAAGGACAAAGATCCTTCTCAGATAATTAGCCTTATGACCTTGGAAACGAAGAGAAAATGATCTGCCCAGGCTTGCAAGGACTGTTGCAAAACAAAGAACACAATACAGAAGACTGGCCTGAAATGTCCTGATTTAATGAACAGATCATCCCAGCATATTAAAGTTACTTATGGCTGCAAAGGGCTCCTGAAATGCACAAGGATGGATCCAATACCTGTCCACAGTTCCCTCCCTTCTCAGCAAAAACATACCTTGCAGATGGATTCCATGTGGGAATTGGAAGCAAAAGTTCCATCTTGTAGATAACGCTGACATTCTTCATGCCAGTGCTGCCACTTCAGCTCCATCTCTGTCAGTGTCTGGGTGTTGCCAAGCTGAACAGAGGATAAAATATGTAAAATAAAGAAAACACCAAGTCAAATCACAGCAGGTTCTTGGGCTGAACTCACAGTCACTTAGGATAAAAAGCTAAACACGGGGCTGCCATCAAATTTCTCCTTGTCCTACAGTTGCATTTGAAGTGTCTTCCTTTACCCACCTAAATAAGGCAAAGGAGAGCCTGTGAAAGGTAACTACGATGCAGCTGCTTTTTCCTTCACAAAGAAATCACTGCAACAGAGAGAAACTGCTGGTAAAGTCTTCAGAGACCATTCTGTACAAGAGAACAGTTCTCAACAGGAACTGTTTCAGACAACTGGATCATGTATCCTGCTAAAAAAAAAAAAATTACTTTTCTAATTATGTTGGCTTGTCACCTAACAGTCTTCTATCTGAATGGTTGGTCCTTCTGGGCCAATATTACTACTGGATTCAGATTGAGACGTTTTAATAGTGAACAAATTGTGATGTTACAGGAGACACACCAGAGGTGGCTCTCTTTTCCCAATGGAACTGCATGAAAAAAATCCACTTTGTACATACACTGGGCACAGGCATCTTCTTCATCAAGTCATCCAAGATTTTGTACATGTTCACTGACGTGGGATTGGCACTGGCTTCCTTGGAGAGCAAGTGCCGTGCTTCATCCATTCGGCCTTGCAGCACAAAGACATCCACCTGCAAAAACCACACATCTGTGAGCACCACACTGTGCAAGGCTACGAAATACCCAGGAAAAGTACCAGAGGGGAACTGTAACTTGTGATTTAGGCAAGTGGAGTTAAAATGGTTAAACTGTAGGCCCCGCTAATTCAAATACACAGTGTAAGTCTTACGGATTGTGAAAGGATCAGGGAACGAGGGGTAGGACAATCTTCAGAATGGCTTCATCTTAAAACCTATATAAGCATACAGCAGCAGTGCCCTAGGTATCAGTTTCTGAGATGCAGTCTCTCACATCAAGTAGGGAAGAGGAAGGCAAAACACATAGGCACAAATTCTCTTTAAGAATCTTATAGGTTACTGTACTAACCACGTTCCAGAAGAGTTTGTGTTTCGATGGATTTTCACTGCTCAGAACTTCGCGGACCATGTTGTCAACATCACAGACATGAAGTCGAACCCAGTCAAGGAGGCGAAGAAGAAGGGGGCCAGCTTTACGCAGAGATTTAATTCTGTTAGTTCCCAAGTGTTTGTTCCGAGACTGCGATCTTACACGCTTCTAACCTTTATGGTTTGACAATCGTGAGGTTTACTGATTGGATTTCTACCTGCCACACTCCAATTGCAAAGGAACAGAGTTCCTGAAGTAGCCAGGCTGTGGGAGCACCAGGCTGCTAACAGACTTCCACGTGGCAAATTTTAGACAGAAAGCAACACAGTCCAGCAGAAACCCCTTACCAGTTACTTGAAGAAATAAAAGGCGAGTGATTCAGATCATAAATCTTGCAATGCCAAGAGACACATAGAATGTTGTTGTTTAATTGAGCATCAATCCATTATTATCAACTGCATAGGAGGAAGAAATCTGGCACTAGGTAATGAACTTTTCTTCAGCTTAAGTAATCCACAATTTGTGAATCTCTCTTCTGAATTCTGGGACTGTGCAAGTAGCGTATTTGTTTGTATAATCCAATTTCCTTAAAAAAATTGTTTACTGCTTTAAAATGCTGGTGTAAATAAACTGACTTAAAAAATGACACCCTAAAGTTAAAGGAGTTGCATCAGAGAATGCATAAATGTTAGCTGGCATCAACATATTTGACACTTAAAGATGTGTTTCTGCTTAGAAGTCAAATAAATTGGCAACAACTTTTGATATCCCTCTTCTTCACTACCTTTCTGTCAAAAAGACAATTTAAATCGTACTGTCGTATGCATGAGGGGAAAAAGTAGAAAGCAAATCTAATAGCTTGACATAATTCAATATGAAGGCAGCAATTTACTGAGGCAGAAGAGGTATTAAAAGGTTTATTGACACTTTTCATCTCTCTAAAACATAATAAAATATGACATAATGGATGCTATATAAATTTTAAACAAATAAATATTAAAAAAAGCGTCCTTCAGTCCTAACATCAAGGTATTTCACTGCTCACCTGCAGCTGCTTCAACAAAGAGAATCTCACAGAGGTTCCAGATCAGCTCCATTGCAGAGAGAATAGAAACCTGAAAAAAGCAGCAGGGCCACGTTTCAGACTTAATTATTCCAGTTGTTGGGGTTTTTTTAACCACACAAAGGCATGTGCTGTCCATAGCAATCAGTTAAGCTCAGTTCTTACAGACAAGAGAAACGTCACATTGCAGTTTCACAGATACAAATTAAGAGATGGAAAGAAGCCACAACTTCTCAACACACATCCAGCTTAGAAAATGTTGATGCTATTTGTGAACTGAAATGCAATGACAATCTGTCATCAGCAGGCAATACTGAAGAGTACAGAAAATTATTTTCAGCTTTTTTGCACTCCTGAAGATTTAACAATACAAACAGCAAAGGCAGAAAGAAAGGCCAGTGAAGCAACGTCCCTGCGGCTAACAGGACAGAACTCCTGTCAGCACGCTGCTCTCCCCGTAAAACTCTTCTGGTGTCTGACAGTTCACGGTGAACACCTACCGCCTGCTACAGGGCTCAGATGCAGCTGAGTGGAACCTGAGCGTTTGAGGGGCAAAGGTTCAGATGGGCAAGTACTGGCCCGCAGCTGACTTTAGGGTAACAAGAAAACATCACACCTATAACACTGAATATATGTTTAAGCAATGGCAGTGAACCGAGACGCTGGGCAACTTCTTGTTGTTTTAGAAATACAGGAGCTATTTCTTCCCGTTTACTCTTGGTCATGAACTGCATCCAATATACTAAGCCAGAGTTAAATCAAAAATGCCTTATTGCCACAGTGCTGGCCTCGATGAATTTACTAACTCGCGATTCACGACCAGTTGTGCCTAGTGACACGATTGCAGATTACCTGTGTGCTATACTGGCTCTGCAGGGCTGGGTCCCGGGCTGAAACTGAGGGAAGAATAAGAAAGGTCAAAGAGCAACGTATTTACCTTTCGCAGCCCTTTCTGGGCTCCTAAATAAAGACAATATGTGAGCACTCAGCAAGAACAGACCTAAATGAGTACACACAGGGCAAAGCTAACTTGTACGTAGAACTTTCTAACTTTTTTTTTTATAAATCCTGTGCAAATCTGGGTATGGCTACAGGACACGGATGGAAGAGTAAAATCTCCCACTTTCTGGGGGAAGCAAGCTGTTAGTTTGGACTCACATTTCCCATAAAACTGCAACCAGAGATATGAAAAGACTGCAAGCCCCCAGAAAATCAAACACAGTGGAAAGAAGTATCTCTGACCACACTGGATTTGCAAACCAACTTGGAACTGATGCAAACCAACGATGGAAATGGAGTCGATAATTCCCGAAATCTACGTGTGCTATTTTACAGTAGTTGCAATAACTTACAATTGAAACGCTACTTTTATAATTGCAAACAGCGTTTCCTTTTATTGCAGGAAGAGAACAAACTTACAAGCTGCCTGGTGCATGTCCTCCATACAGGCTCTGATCACCGAGCGGTAGTTTTTACTCACTTGAACCAACCTGCCAAAACACAAACAGGCTTTGGTTAGAGAGACCTGTTGGAGCTTTAGTCTCGTGCCTGTCAGCCACTAAAGCCTCGCACGTTTCCCTGCAGCAGCAGCCGCTCCCTGTGCTGGGGTGAATCCAGGGGGGATCAGCAAGGCTGCACACGCCGGCAATACGCTGGCAGAGGGGTGGTCGGCATGGTTCCTGAAATGATCAGGGCCTGGGTTTGTAGAATTACCCCAGAATGAGCCCAGAACAGCCGGGTTTTCGGCACTGCTGCTGCTTACAGCAGCTCTGAGCAGCCTGGCCCACGGCACGTGCCCGGCTGGAGGCATCTATAAGCAAATAGCATCTGCCTGGCTGCAGCAGGAGCGGCGGGGGGGTCCCACCGGGGGCTCGTCCTCCCCGCGCCCCCACTCACTGCGCTTTCCTCGACTTCCCCACCAGCTCCTCCTCGCTCCGCTGGAGCCCGACGAAGATCCCGTGCGACTCGTTGAAGAGTTTCCGCAGGGTCTGGATGTAGATGTCCTGATCCTTGCGGACCACGAAAACGCGGGAGGCGCTGGGCCCTCCCTCCCCGGTGCCTGCAACACAGCCCGTCAGCGCCCGGGGACGGGACGGGGACCGGGTGGGGGACGGGGATCGGGGACCGGGGATCGGGACGGGGGACGGGGACCGGGGGACGGGGACCGGGGACCCACCTCTGCGGCCGAAGAGGGTCTCGCACACCAGCACCTCGGCGGGGCCCCAGGCGAAGCACAGCTGCCTGGCGGCGGGGTCCGCGCCCGGCACCACCTGTGAGGGGACAGCGGCGGGTCAGAGGCGCCCGCACCGCCCCGGCCCCCCCGGCCCGCCCCGCCCCGCACCATCAGCGGCGGCTCCGCATCCAGCTCCTCCATGGCGCCGGCCGCGCTCCGCTCCGCTCCGCTCCCGCCCACCGGCCCGGGGAGGCCCCGCCGCGGCTGCCCGTGCCGCTGCCTGCGCCGCCCGCGCCCCCGCCCGCCGCGGCCCCCGGCCCCGCCGCGCACCGGCGCTTCCCCGCGGCGCCGCCGGCCCGAGCGGGGGGCCCGGGCGGGGGAAGGGGCCCGCGGGGCCCCGCCGGTTCGGGGCAGGCGCGGCCGCTCGCCCCGGAAGCGTCGCCGCTGCCGAGGCCCCGCCGGGGCGGGAGCGGGGCTGGGGCCGGGGCTGCTCCGCTCCGGCCGGGGCTGCCTCGGGCGCTGCACACGGGCCGCCCACCGGCCACCCCCAGCCCCGCCAGGCGGCGGCTGCCGCGGCCCGGCCCCCCGGAGCCCGGTCAGGCGGCGGCGGCCCCGGCCGGGCCCCGAGCGCCGGCAGTGGGGCAGGGCCACCCCGACGCTGCCCCCCCGAGCCCCGTACGCGGACCGCGGGGGGCGGCAGGATGGGTCCCCCCCGCCTCCATCGTTCTCTTGCCCCGTGGCTGCGGTGCTGGCCGCAGGAGCGGGGCGAGCCGGTGGGTCGGTCAGCGCCGTGTCCGTGTTGGCTCTCCTGACCCGGCTGCCCGCTAATAACCAGGCTGTCATTAACTGGCGGGCGGGCCTGCAGGCGGCGGAGGTGGCGTTCCCTGGAGCGGAGCTGCCGGAGCTCTGGGGCAAGCTCACTGATAAAGCTGAGCCATCTAATTATGTGCTTTATGACTTGAGCGACTTGCCCGCAGGCTGGAGACAGCCAGGGTCCTAACGTAGGATCTAATGAAACATCAGATCGATCAGATCCGGTCGGGGAGATGTGCTGGCAGGTGTCAGCTCGACGGTGCCGCATTCACTTGCTCTGGGCCGTGAGAGTTTTGTCCCTTCTCTTCCCGGTGGGGCTCAGCGTGGGGGTGAATTACCCACTAGGGACCGGGCAGGGTTTGCCTGCTGGAACTGCCTCATCAACTGGGGACAGGCATTTTAGCTGGGCCCATAACGATAGGACAAGGGGGGATGGCTTTAAACTAAAAGAGAGTAGATTTGGATTAGATATTGGAAGAAATCCTTCCCTGTGAGGGTGCTGAGGCGCTGGCACGGGCTGCCCGGAGCAGCTGTGGGTGCCCCATCCCTGGCAGGGCTCAAGGCCAGGCTGGACGGGGCTGGGGGCACCCTGGGCTGGTGGCAGAGATCCATGTCCATGACAAGGTGGTGAGAACTAGTTGATCTTTAAGGTCCCTTCCAACCCAAACTATTCTGTGATAGGAACTTTCTAACTCGGAGCTCACGTACTGGTGGAATTGAACTTGAGTATCTGTTGATAACTTGGTGTGATAAAACAGTAACCACACACTGCTGCTTTCCTTCCTATCTCTGCGTACTCCTTGCTTTTTGCCTATTCTTCTCAAGAACAAACTTGTTCAGTGATATGCTTTTAAAGAAAAATACTAGCAATGCTATCTCACTGAACTTGCAGCTAGAAGAAGCCAGCCTCTCTCAGACTAGTGCTTTTCAAAGAAGCTCACGAAGAATTAATTTTTCAAGATAGCTTAAATCATTTGCTGTCCTCATATGACAAATGCTGCAACACTCCACTGCTAAATTGCCCTTTTTTACTTTATTGGCTACTGCATCCATCATTTCCAGTGAAAATAAAGCCAGCAGTTATCTTTGGTAAGAGCACACTGTGACACCAATTGTGCTGAGAAAAGGAAGCGGTGTCTATTCAGGTCAGTCAGGAGGAACAGCTTGTTGCAGTGTAGAAGAATTTAAAATAAATCTTCAGAAACCTGCTTGAGAAACTAAGACTCACCAGTTTTAAGAAAGCTTATCATTTATTGTGGGTAAGAGTCCTGTGTTTTGGGGGAATTTGGGGATGTGCATGTATTCAAATCTGTTGTATGAAGTCAAATTCATCTGTGGTCCTATAAAATGGTGCTGCTCTATGCTGCAGGCTTCTGAGCACATTAGTGCTGATAGCTAGATCCCAAATATCCTTCCACATGTTACTAAAACGGCGCCAGGTACAAATCAAAACTGGATGTCTGAAAACCCAGCGATAAGAGGTCTTCTGCTACCATCCTTCAAGGGTAAGGTGCTGCTTCTATAACTGCATCAGTTTCTTGTGACTGGTAGAAGGAGACTTCTAATGGCTTATGCTGGAGAAAAATACAGAGCCCACTGCTTGTATGGGTGTCATAATTAAAAGCCACTAATGAACTAAACCACATAATTAATATAGAGCTGGCTAATTCTCTTAATGGAAATCTGAGACTTGCCTACCAGGTGAGATCCTTGTTACAAGGATGGGAGTCACTTATTTGTTTTCCATGCAGTGATGCTAAGGAGTTCTTTCCACGGGAGCTCATTTGAGTATCAACTGTGATAGCAGAACTTGCCACCTGAGGCTTTCCTAGGGATGCTCAAGTGCCTGGAGTGCCCCTGTGTTCTTTTACTGTGCCACATGTGTTTCTCTTGCTTTCCTTTTATCCTTTTCCACACATAACACTTGTCTCTGTGGGCCACTCTGTGGGGAGCCACAGCCCTACCCGCAGGGAGAGTCAGCCAAAAGGCAGGTGATCAGCCTTTACCAACGATATTGCAAGGCCTGACAACCCTGGAGAGTGCCCGTCGGTCCCACTGGGCTTATTTCTCTTCATCAGCATGGAGAGAGGAGTGTTGATTACTGAGGTGGTGAGTCTAGGAGTGGGACAGCATCTTCTTCTGCTCCAGGATCTATCCTGTGTAAAGAGACACTAAAATCTGGTCCAGGAACTCTGATCCTTTCCTGCCGGCTCTTGGCACGTACAGTCTGCTTTGCTGACTCACTAGAAGTGTAAGTGGCTTTTCATATTTGCAGTGTCTGATGCTCTTGAACAGATAAGGAAGGTTGCTGGTTTCTTGGAAAATCATCTTGGGAAAGGTGAGGTTTAGTATGAAATCTTGACATTTCTTTGTCCTCCTTTGAACATTAGCTGGAGGTCTGCACATATCTAAAAGGGAGACCTTCCTGCACACCTTGCAAAAGGGCTCCTGTGCCTTTCCCGTCCATGTAATTAAGCAGAATTGGGAACCGCTGCGTCAGTGACTCAAAAAGGCTTTGGAGTACAGGCTCTGGGTCCAGCAAGGAAGGGGAAGGCAAAGACGAAGAGCAACTGTTACTGTTTTCCAGTCAGGGGAAAAAGAAAAAAAAGGCAAAAAAAACCCCAAAGCTTGATGAGGAGGGACGTTACTAAGTTGTGAAATAGGAGGTTTGAAAGCTATTTCATAACTTGGGGAACAGAGGGAATGATTGGCATCATGAACAGGGAAGGCACAGAACAGGCAGTGCCCCAGGCAAAAGGTATTTTCTGTTCCCAGGGCTGAACTATTAATGAATAGCAAAGCCTGAAGAAACCACTCGGACCTTCAGAGTCCAGGCTGAGAAGGCAGCTTTAGCCCTACTCGCTTGCTTACACCTTGAAATAACTGCTTTCTATTCTTGTACTGAACTAATTGCAAAGTAATACACAGTTTTGAAAGGGCTGGAGTTGCTTTTGTAGGCTTATGCTTGCTAATGTGCATAGCACACTCCTTCTGCTTGTAGCTGTCTTAATGTCTTAAAAATCCTCATATTTTAAAATCTCAGCGTGAAAGGGAACGTATATTGAACACCCATAGTCCCTACCCTCTTCAGACGAGCGTGGAGAAAAGCCAAAGGAGCTCTGCAAGATTGAGATGCATCATATTTCTTCCTTATAAAACTGCTGTATGACAATGAAACAAGGCATGGAAATATTTTAGGAAACAACACGTGGAATTTTTTTCCCCAGAGATGGAATTTCTCTGGAATTCTCACTGTGACGCTTCTCCATTCACTTCCCTTCAACTCTGTGCATTGAAGAGGAGGAGCTCAGAGAGACAAAAAGCTTTGCCTTTGCCCCCCTCTGCTGCAGCCTGGACCCTGCAGAACTGGATCCTTTGTAGTTCCCAGTGTGGGTTCTTCCCTGCCGCTCGCTCCGAGTGCTGCTGTCTAGCCAGTTATCTTTGCAGGTTTTAGCACTCTGTTCATTATTAGCTCCACTAAATCTCCCGTATAACACAAGCTTCCTCTGTTGCTATATAAGAAGAAAAACCAGACAAATACGAGGTTTGTAGAAACCTGCTCTGTGATTGGGGATCTGTGTAATTGGTGGCCACACCAATAGTGGTACAGACGAAACAGTCTTCAGGTTTTTTGAGTGCATCTTCTGCAGTGGCAGTGAAATCTTACATATTCTCATAAAATCTAGCATGGCCAGCAGGTCAAGGAAGGTGATCCTCCCCCTCTGCCCTGGTGAGGCCACATCTGGAGTGCTGTGTCCAGTTCTGGGCTCCCCAGTTCAAGAGAGACTGAGAAATACTGGAGAGGGTCCAGCAGACGCTACAAACATGATGGGGGGGACTGGCACATCTCCCCGATGAGAAACGGCTGAGAGAGCTGGGCCTGTTTAGCCTGGAGAAGACTGAGAGGATCTTACCAATGCATACAAATATCTTAAGGGTGAGTGTCAAGAGGATGATGGGTCCAGGCTCTTTTTCAGCGGTGCCCAGTGACAGGACAAGGGGCAACGGGCACAAACTGCAACACAGGCAGTTCCATCTGAATCTGAGGAAAAACTTTACTTTGAGGGTGACAGAGCACTGGCACAGGCTGCCCAGAGAGGCTGTGGAATCTCCTTCTCTGGAGACACTCACAACCCATCTGGACACGATTCTGTGCAACCTGCTGTAGGAGAACTTGGTTTAGTAGGGGGTTGGACAGGTGACTTCCAGAGGTCTCTTCCAACCCTGACGATTCTGTGGTTTTCCTGTCTCCTTTTAAGCACATCTATGCTATTTGTGATGCTGGCCTTAATGTATGTCTCACTTGATGCCACTCCTGCATTCACTTCTTTCACGCCACTCTCAGGCCTTGACCAGTTTCACCCCACCTCCCAAAGAAATCCTCCTCCTGGACCTGCAGCACAGAGTTCTTCAATGAGGGAGTGGGGGGAGAAGTGACGAGAGCAAAATAAAACGAGCAACATCAGTCTTGACGCCCTTCCTCACAGCGGTCGCTCCTCTATGATGTTGCATCATTTCTAAAAATAGAACTTACAGTCCTTTGGGAAATGGCACTCATCTTTTGTTCTGTAAAGTGGTTTTCAGTCTCACTTAAAAAAGCCGTGTACGAGGTAGAATACAGGGGTTTAAGATGCTTTATTTCCTAGTTCTCACATATAATCCTGCTTCTTAATGGTGATAATGGACTTCAGAAGGTCCAACTGACATTGCTCATTGCTCTTCAGAGCTAAAATTAAAGGCGAGGGGAGATTGTAGGAGACTGATACACTGTCAGACTGTGTGAGGGGGATTTGCACAGAAGTGTGTTGTTTTCTCTAGCCACAGGTGCTTCTTGCCTCTCGGTACCTTAAATAGAAAAATAATAGCATGAGTAATTAAATGCAGGGAAAGCAGGCAGGATAGACTGAATGGAACAGCCTTTTGATGATAAATCAAGGAAAATGACACAGTTAGGAGTGGAAAGTACGGCTCAAAGGACTATCTGTTTGAGTTGCAGTCAAAATTTAAAACAGCATCTCAGTTGTCTTCCTGGGTCAGACTGAGCTCTTCTAGTGCCTGTGACTTTTCCAGAACTGACTCACAAAGACTCTTCAGAAGGAGTAAAATACTAAAACTAAAAGGTTCTATGAATTTTTTAATGAATTTTGATCTTTTAGAGTACTGAAGCCGAGGGTAAATGTTACAATATATGGGAGCCTAGTCTATGAGGACATGGTAAAAGACTTCACTGCGTGTGTTTAGCAGAAACTCAGCAGGCTGTGTGGGCCATCTTCACAGCCTCAGGTAGGGTTGTGGCTGTGTTATTTTCTCAACTGTGGACTCACTTGAAAGTTTGGCTTCAGCTTCCTATCCTCAGTGGGTGTTAATCTTCTTCAGTTTCCAGACAATTGCAATATAACAAAAAGATCCCTGTGTGTCCGCACTCAGAAGGGAGGTACCGGAATGTGAAGTAACATGACAAAAGGCAGAGGAGGGGGCTCAGATTCGAGAGTGAAAAGCGAGTCTGCAGTCTGTGCTTTGCTCAAGTTTCTCTTCAGTTGATGTTTCACTACTTGAGTAGTTCGTTCTGGACAAATCCCATTTCATAATGTCTCCGGAACGGTGCAGGAGGTGCTTTATACACAGGCCCAGGTTTTGTCATGTCAGGAGCAGAAGGGTGGCATGACCATATGGCCACCTCTGTGCCGTGATCCAGAGCGTATTCGCCACATGGAGCGGAGCTGGTGTGGACTAATGGCCACCCGGTAAATCCATCCCTGAAGCATCTACAAGGGTTATTTTTGTGGTGTTTCTTTTCCACCGACGTGCTGCAGAGAAACTGTTGACGAACGATGGTGGCGGGTCTAACACTGATGGGAAAAGGCCCAGAAACTTTTGTGGGAACCCTGGAGTTCCTGAGGATTTCCTCCTTCGCTCCATTGGGATGAGCTTGAAGAAATCACATCACTAGTAGTATGTCCTTTTATTTAGGTATTACAGTTTTTGAGGTGCTGCATCACGCGCCCTTAGCTCGTTGAAAAAGCATGAGTAAACCTTGACTGCAATTGTTTTGATTGCATTCAAGATATGTTTTTCAGACGCAGCAGCGGCAGGGCAGGCCCCAGATCCCTCTGCCGACACTACATGTATTTCGGGGCAACCTCCCGCCTCACCTTCCTCAGGGGGAAGGTGGGGGGATTCAAAGTGCGGCGGATGGCTGTCAAACCTCGCCGACGTTATCAGCATCATCCGTAAAACAGCGAGGGCCGCGACCAAGGGGGGAAAAAACGTGTCAGGTCTGAGGAGGCCCAAGCGGTGGGCGAGGCGGAGGGGTCACCCACGGGGGAGCGCCAGGACAGGGCGCCGGCGGGGCGAGCGCAGCAGGCCCGAGAGCCAGGGCGGCCAGCAGGGCCCCTGGGTGAGAGGTGCCGAGGGGGCGGCGGCGCAGAGGCGGTCGGGCCGAGGCGGCGGAGGCCCCCTCCCGGGGCGGCGGGGAGGGGCGCTGC
This sequence comes from Falco cherrug, assembly GCF_023634085.1. Taxonomy (NCBI): domain Eukaryota; kingdom Metazoa; phylum Chordata; class Aves; order Falconiformes; family Falconidae; genus Falco; species Falco cherrug. Next base: position 120,190,768 of record NC_073697.1, read on the forward strand.
GGCCCGGCGGCCATTTTGAGGAGGACAATACCCGCCGCACGGCAGGGCCCGCTGCGCCCGGCGGGGCGGGGCGGGGCGCGCGCACGTAGCGCGGGCAGCGGCCGGGGCGCGCGCACGCTCCGCCTCCCGCCGCCGCGTTATGTAACGGCCGGGGCGCGCGCGCGCCCCCTTCCCCCCCCGCCCCCCCCCCTTCCCCCCGCCGCCCCGCCCCGTCCCCGCCCCGTCCCCAGCCGGCGGGGCCCAATGGGCGGCGGGGCCGCGCCGCGGGGGGGGCGGGGGAGAGCCCGGCGGACGGGGCGGGCGCGCGCACGCACGGGGGCAAGGCGCGGCCCCGCGGCTGTGCGTGCGCGCTCCCTTCCCCCCCCCCCCGCCTTCCCCTCTCTCTCTCTCTCCTCTCTCCGCCGCCGCGCTCGGTCGTTTCCTCCCCCCCTTTGTGAGGTGCTCGGAGTGGCCCGGACATCGCTGACTCGCCATGGCCGACGAGAAGCCCAAGGTGAGGCAGGCGCCCTCCCGCCCCCCCCCCGCCTCCCTCCCTCGCCCTCCCCCCGCCTCGCTTCGCCCCGCAGTCGGCGGGCGGCGAGGCCCCGGTCGCGGGCTCGGCCACCCAACGGCCTCGGCTGGGCCGCGCCGGCTTTGCGCGCCATTTTCCTGCGCACCCAGGCCGCGGCCGCCTTCCCGCCCCGCCGGGGGAGGGGGGGCCGGGGCCGCAGCCTCCCGGGGCGGGCGGAGGATCCCCGGGGAAGGGGGGGGGGGGGGGGGGTGAGGGGGGCGAATCCGGGCTCCCTTCCCGCCCTCCTCAGGGAGAGAGGCAGGTCCGGAGGCGGTTGCTGCCGTTGCCTTCCTCCTCCCGCTCCTCCTCGAGGGCCGGATCCGGCCTGCCCTGCGCGGCCAGCGGGGACTGGGGCGCAGCATCCCCGCTGGGGACGCGCCGGGGGCCGGGGCACCCGCCGGCCCCCTCCGTGCGGTGCTGGCAGCGCCGCGCTGGGCCCGGCCGCGGGCGGGGCGGGCATCGCTCCCTGCCCCTTTTGTGCTGCCCTGGCCGCGGGAGGGGCCGCCGGGGGGGGGCTCTGCGGGCGGGGGGGCTGCGCTCTCCAACAGCAGGAATTAAAAAAACAACCGCAGCGAAAAAAACCCCAACCACCACACAGCCAGCGAACGCCGCGCTGCTGCCGTGCCTTTCCCCCCCTTCTTCTCGCCCCCCCCTCCCCCCCCCCCCCCCCGCCCTTTTTAAACTCTGAAGGCGCCAGAACGGGCGGGCCGGTGTGCTGGAGCGCGGCGTGCAGGGATCTGTCACATGGCGGGGACCCGCAGCCCGGCCCGGGCCGCCTCTGCTGAGGGACACAAAGCTGAAACCGCAGCTGAGCACCTCGGGGGCAGGCGCTGCCCAGGGGCTGGGTGGCGCTGGATCATCTCTGCCCCTGCCGTGACACTCTGGATCGGAACAGCTGTGCAGTTGAAACTTGGGTCTCTGCAATCGCTGCATGTGGCTCTTAATGGAAGAGAGAGGATTGGACTGCTTATTGAAGAGCGTTTTTTTCTTAAAACGTTTTCTGAAAGAGAAAGCTTGGTTCTTTTCAGGTTTCGTCACCTTTTCAAATGCAGTCCTTTAAAATAGCTTGAAGTTTTCTTCATAAGTACCTCCACTAATATGAAAAAGTTTGAGGTACAGTAAGATAGAGACTTGCTAGTGGCTGAGGTTAGAGTTGTAAAGTAAATAACTTTATTCCTTTGATTTGGAACAGTAGTGTTCATTATTATCCTGCCCTTGATAGAAATAACTTTTCTTTAAATTTATTGTAAAACAGTTGGCCTAGTAACTCTTCGTTGCTACTTCGCATGTTAACCAATCTCAGGATTGACAACTAATATTAGTAGGGTTTGGGTTGTATTGGTTGTGGTTTTTTTGGTTTTTTTTAATGTGTGTGGAGTTTATTTTCAAATAAAAAGTATCGACCTCTGTTTCTTAATTCAAAGTTTCAAACTGGTAAACTGCTGTACTCCATCTCCTCCTTTTTGATGACCTGTTGCACTTCAGTAAAGTGTTAACTTACTGTTTCATACCTTTTTGAAAAGTGTTGCTTTTTTTTCTTTTTATTTCCTCAACAGGAAGGAGTGAAGACTGAAAACAATGATCACATTAATCTGAAGGTGGCAGGGCAAGATGGGTCTGTGGTGCAGTTTAAGATTAAGAGGCATACACCACTTAGTAAACTAATGAAAGCCTATTGTGAACGACAGGTATGGTTCTTGTATGATCATCAGGAGAACCGGTGTCTGGGGGAGAGGTGATCTCCGTAGAGATAGATTAAGACAGTAAAGTTTTAAAACTATGTAAATATGCAAGATGATAGAGACTTAACAAAAACTGATTGTGTTGTGGAGAGTGCATTGTTCTGTTCCAGAGTGGACTGACAGGGTTGTGACAGGAAACGAGTAAAAAAAAAAATATGTGTTGTTATCTTTGTGAAGTCTGTGTCATAGGTATAGGCTGTTAACTCTACTGCTCGAAAATACCAGTATGGAAAGGGTGGGTTAGGAACCTACGGTATGAACTTAGGATAGAGAGCTGAGTGATAATCAGAGGTATTTTTATAACTCTTGAGTAAACTTCTTGGTCTGGTCATACTTCTTATTTACTAGCTTAGTATTACTGCATTGAGGTGAGAGAATATCAATGAGTATTTCAGGGTTTAAACGTGTCTAATGTCTAGCTTGAGAAGGTGCTTGTACTTTGAATGATGAGTCTTGTTTTTTCTCTTGTGGCCTGGTTGTCAAATTAATCCTCTGAGGGACAAAAAGAAAAATTAAATGTATTTTGCTGGTGTAGTGGCAACTGCAGCAAACCTACTAGGTTGCAGGCAGCTATTGCAAGCTTCAAAAACACCTCTGTAAGTGTAGAGCTATCTTACACTTTCTTTTGAGGCTTTTGATCAGGAAAATGTTGTCTCTGCTGTCTGTGATTGGTTTGTTGGTTTGTTTTTTTTCATAACTGCTTTTAAAAAGTTCCATCTCTACAAAAATGTTTGGTGAGGAAGATTGGTTTTATTTTTTCTTTAACAAATATTCAGCGATACCACTGACTACAATAAATTAAGTATAAAATATTGAGGTAACTATTTTGGAACCAAGGAAAATTAACTCTAAATCAGATATAGAGTGGTAAAACCTTTTTGGTTTACCCTTTGCCACAATAGGTAGTGATACGAATAAAGACAGGGAAAATAAGGTCTTAATGAATGTGTGAATACGTTCTTGCATGGGTGTTCTGGGGATAAATTAGGGAATGTTTCAAGCTGTGAGATCATTTTTCCTACAAACTCTTGTGACATTATACAAATCACTGTGTATTGCTTTTTCCAAACATAAAGTGAGTTACATCTTTTGGGGAGTTTGAAGGTTGGTTAATTATCTGTAAAGTCCTGGGAAAGATGATTTTAGAAGTACCATTTATAGTTCAGTTGCTTGGAAACAAAAGTATGATTCCAAAAATTTTCACCTAAATTTCTACTATTAAAAAAAAAAAGCAACAAAAGCCAGCAAAAAGCCCAAGTGTTAATTGGAGGGAAAAGAAGAATAAATCTTTAGAATGGGAGGCATTTTTTCTGATCCTGGTTTTAAGCTACTAGGTATCCAAAGGATATTTTTGTGGAGATGGACTCGTCTTTACATTTAATTTCTTAGGTGCTTACTTCTCCAACTTCGTTTAAAAGCATTTGTTCTGTGTGTCTCTAAAGTTAGATTTTGTTGGTGTTCCTAACTAGGCATACCCAATCTTAAACTGTGGACCTCAGATTTAATTTTGGAGAGGTGGAAGCTGGGGTATAGTAGAGAGTCTAGCAGCTTTAAAGAATGAAAAATGATGTATTGCGTGTAGTGGACCTAAAATGAAAGTAACTAAACCTTGAATGATACATTTAGAAGATCAAGACTATTTGCAATTATTGGGGGCGGGGCGGGGAATCATCCATGGAACATACTTGGGTTTTAGCGGATACTAATCTCACCAAGGTACAGTTCTTCACCATGTTTTCAGCAAGCGTTTATTCAGCTCATAAAGTTGTCAGGAACCTGCAAAAAATGACCACTTTTGGAATAGGAAACAGATATTTTAAGAAACACAATGTCAAAGAAAACTGCTCAAACCAAATGTTGCTGTGCAAAAATGTGTTGCTGCCATGACACTTAGCCACGTGATTTTCTTAAACGAGATGTTCTGAGGGAACACTGCAGAATCTTCATAGTTCACAGCAAAATGTCTTCTCTAGCATGACTGAAGTCTTACCAAAAAAAGTTTACTCGTGGTCTTTATTAAGCATTTTTCCTGACAAATTAACCTCTTGATAATAATTGCTACATTGTTTTCTTCTGTGTGTTACACCTGATCTTGCATGGCTAAATGGAGGCTGCTTTTCTAATGCAGAGGTGCCAAGGCAGCACCAAGCAATCCATTGGAAGTACTTCAAAATTAACTAGACTTGTATTTTTTTAGATACTCTGTAGAGAGAGTTGATGGAACTAGGAAAGAAGTAGATACCAGGGTTCTTGGTTCTGATGGTATCCTCAAACTTCATCTTCCTTTGCAGAATGTAGTGTACTGTAGAGTACCTTTTGAAAACTAACTTGTGAGTTTGAAGTTTATTAGTAGAAAGGATTGTTGCTCTTAAGTTTTTGAATCTGTTGGCTCAAGCAAGAATGAGTAGTCTTCTGAGGATGGAGGAGGTCAGCAGAATTACTATTCTGTGGTAGAAATGCTAGTTTGAAATACTATTCAGAAGTTTCTGGAAGTAAAAGGTTTTTTTAAAGTTCTAGCTGTGCATGGAAAAACTTTGATGCGTTGGTTTCTTGTTAATGGGAATTGAAGCACAAAAGTTACCGTTGCCTACGCTTTGCTGCTGCACTCTAATGGATGGTGGTTTAATCTCTGGAAAAAATGTTTTAGAATACCTTTGCTTTTTGGGAAGATCAAAAAGGAGTATTGAATATTACTGTTTGACATTTGTTACCCAAAGTATTGCATCTAGTTTTTAAATTAATTATTAAGAAGCACGATAAAAGTCTTGGCCATTGGGGTGAGGCTTGTGTACTAGAAATTGCTTTATTTTAACTTACAGTCAGTGGGGGCACTGTTGCTTCTCTTTAGTTATTGGACACAATGCAATTTTTAATATAAAACAGATTTGTAGTGAAACGCCTTAAAATGAGTGCATGAGGGGAGAATGAAAACTATATCTTGTATTATGAATGGTGGCTTTTAATGATCATGCTGCAATTCCAGTGACAAGTTTGAGAGAAAACTAGTGAGTACTTTTACACCAGACTTAACTCTCCGTTGTGTTACTTCTCTTTGTGCAGGGGTTGTCAATGAGGCAAATCAGATTCCGGTTCGATGGGCAACCAATTAATGAAACAGACACACCTGCACAGGTAAACAACAGAAGCAAGACTAAAGAACTGTATTTAAAATTTGCTGTGGGAGTTGGTGCTTCTGTTTCGTATAAAATACTTGTGTAATTGTATATATTATTGATAGAACTTGATCTTTTTTTACCGTTAGTTTGGTATAACTAGTTTAGAATTATTAGAAATGGAATCTAAGGCTTCTTGAGTGTTGTGAATAAGTCTGTATCACTGTAGTAATAAAAGAAGAAAATTAATTACAGTGTACAGAATGGTGTCTTATAAAGCTGTCAGTTCATTGAGTCAGAGTTCTGAGATAAGAATCTGTAAGTTAAGAATTGAGTTTTTCCTGAAATAATAGCTTTTTTAGATACATATATAAAAGATTGCAGGATTTTATCAGTGATCCTGTTTGCAAACTTGTATTTGTAATATGAAAGTTATTTTCTATCATTTGTAATTTGAAGCCCTGTTCAGCAACACAAAAATAAATAAATACTGTGAAGTTCAGGTTGTCTTAATTGGTTAAAACGAGGGTCATGCCAAGAACAGAATTGTTCACTGTGACTCTTGGAGTATTCTTCTGTACTGCTCCAAGTAGCTGCATGTAATCATCCTTTCCAAGTGATACAGGTTTATATGTTTTTCGGAACCACTTGTTATATAGAGTAAGGGCCTCCTGTTTTCAGAAGGTTTATGGTAGATCTGTTTTCTAAGCAGTTGCTCCAAAGAACCTGCCTCTTAGGGCCACAATCTATGCAACTTTTTAACTTGGAGTACTGATAATTGAGGCAACAGGGTGCTTTTCTCTCCATCCGTGTTATACTGTAGCTAAGGATCAGTCTATTTATAGCTGTGGCAAATGCCATAGACCAGTTTGATTTCCTGGAGCAGAAACTGAGACTGTTTAGAAATATAACTTATATTAGTTACATTTCAGGAATATCAACTGTAAAAATTATGCTGAAAAAAGAGAATTGTATTAAGGAAGTATTGCTGTTTGTCAGTGGTGGTTTGTTACATAGTTGAACATGTAAAGTATTTTTAATGTTTTTGTGCTTGCTGATGCTTGGTTTTATTGCCTGGTTGGGCAAGGGGCCTTAATTACAGTCTGCTTTCTTTAGTGCTGTAGCTGAAGCCTTTTGCACGTTTGAACAACAGCAGCAAAGTGGAATTGTGGCAGTATTCTAAAGTAAACTGAGGAAGTAAATAGGAGAAAGAAGATGCAGTTGCAAAGTAGGCAACAGAATAAAAATATTATGAATGCTGATGTTTTCCATAGGAGTCATACAATGCACCCTGAAGTTACACACTAGAATTCATTCTAGGACAACAGTTACCAACTGGCATTTGTTTTTCCATGCAATTTCTTTGCTTTTGAGTTACGGTGAAGTAGGTTAAATGTACAAAGTGATGATGATGATGGAGGGAGCAGGTCTGGTTAAGTTGCATAAAAAGTAAACATGAAGATAGGAAACTTAAGAACAACCCAGCCTGTAGTAGATACCTGAGAAGAGTTGAAAGCCTTTTTTCTTTCTTTTCTACTATAGTTGGAAATGGAGGATGAAGATACAATTGATGTGTTCCAGCAGCAAACAGGAGGAGTTTACTAAAAAAAAAAAACACACACAAAAAAGAACCTGCTACTTTCCGCTCCAGAACTGTGCTCCCACAGGCGACACATTCACAATTAGAAAAATGAGACTTGGTTCAGCCACATCCTGACTACTGCAGTATAGTTTTCTCTCTCCTCTCTCTGATTTTTTTTTTCCTATTCCTTCTATTGTACATAAAGTAACTGGTGTATGTGCACAGACATAATGCATATTTTTTTTAACTAAATGGCCAATGGTATGTTTTGATCAACATTTAATGGAGATGGGGTGGGAAAACAAACTGGTTCTGTGAAAATGCCCCTTTCTCCGTTAGTGGCATGCTCCTTCTACTTTTATCTTTATATTCCAGTAAGTTATTTTGCTCTCACTGTTTAAAAACAAAAACCTTGCATACCTTGTTTGATTGGATAATTTCAATGTTTTTTCTTTTATCATTGTAAAACCAAGGACAATTTTATAACTTTTTTGTACGTAGCTGTTACATGTAGAGCAATCTCTGTCTAAGTAGGGGTAAATTACTCTTAAAAAAAAAAAAAAAAGATCCTAGATAGTTTTCCCTTCAAGTAAAGCGTCTTGTTGTTTAAATAAACTTCTTGTTTAAAATAACCAGTTTTCTTTATTTTTCTGTGGAGTAATAGTACTCAGTACTTGTATTTCTTTCTCTGCAGCGCTTTATGCTTCTCAGTTCTCAGCTTTCTCTGCGGTAAGTAAGCATAATCTCTCTTTTACAGTCAGAAGACTGTTGGAAAATGAAAGGCTTCCTTGAGACCTCTCAGTCAGTAGTTGAACTGGAAATAGGAGTCAGTATTCTCTTCTGATTTTTTTTTTTTTTTTTGGTGTGTGTATGTTCTTTTAAGCCAAAAATGTTTGATTAGGCAAACTGCAAAATACTGGACTAGTTACTAATGCCTTTGGGTTGAGCACTTTTTGTCAGTCTCCAATAGAAGCATCAGTATCGTTGTTACAGTAGCTTATTTAGAATTGTATTTTAATGCTTTTTGATGTAAACGCCATGTTAAGAAGAGCAAAGAATTTCATTAACCCTTCAGTTTACCATGGTATCATATGGGAGATGCTTGGAAATGTAAAGCAAAAATAAAAACTTGAGTTCTGGTTTTGGGTGTATTTAGCTATGGTGGTGTAATTCCAAGCTCTGCTTTACCTTTGTGTTCCTGCTTGAAAGGGGAAGAGGCTTGAAGTGCTGAAGGGAGCTAGTGACAATGATGGTTTTTTTCCACAAGGCTGCTGTCACTGAGTTTTGTCATGGGGAAGTTCAGAGGTTGCGGTGACATTGGTGATTGACGTTCATGAAAAATTGTATACCTGTTTGCTCAACAGCCCCAAAGCATCCTCGGATGTCCTAGGAACGTTCTAATTAGTTCTGTGGTGTTTGCAGTAAGTTAATGGTCTTTTAGCAGAGCTCACTTTTTGGTGGTAGGTTTTGTAATAGTTAATTGAAGATGTGATTACTACATGCTAGGCCTGTGCCTCCTGGATCTGGAAATTCTTTAACTTTGTGGCAAAATGATGGGTCTGTGCATTTAGCTGATGGAAAATGATCTGTTTCGTTTCTGTCACGATTTTAACACATCTGGTTTTTCATTAATTACATCTAGCAGAGACAGAAGAAAAATAGCGTCTGTTTTTGCAGTTACTTTTGACTGTGTAGCTGAAGAATGTACCTCTACTGTATGTTACTGTTTTAATTCTAGGAAGTTCTACTGCTAAGAAGATTATTCCTTATTCTGGTACGTATTTTGTAGACTTCTGTGGTATATTGCAAGGTTGGAATTCCCTCTTGTGAACAAATGGTTTCATATCCAAACTCTCAGAGGCCTGGAAAAAACTTTGGGGCCGGGGGGGGTTATATTTCAACATTTCTCAAAAGTTAGACATGGAATACATTGCTCTGGCTTTAGATTATCTGGCTTTTAACCTGGCTAGACTTCCAATAACAGTGTATAAAATTCTTTCAGCTTGATGTCATGCCAAGACTTTTCCCAGGAGAAAGCTGTCTTTATCTTGTTAGGCCAAAAAAGATGTTTGGACCTGCTTTACTTTCTGAAGAAAATAGAAAGGGTTTTTTTTCAGCCCAGGTTAAGACTGTGGGGCTCAAAACTCCCTGTTGTATCTTGTCTACTTTTTTTTTTTTTTTCTTTCCTGAGGCCATGTAAGTCAAGTGACAGGTACTGAACAACATGCTTTCAAAAACAAGGTTTTAATTTCCTGAATTGGTAGAGTGGTACTTCATCTGTCATGAACTTACATGCAGAATTCCAAGTTTGGTCCTCGTATTTCCAAAATAATTCCTCTAACAGTGCTGAATGGTGTTTATATAAGGTGGTGAGTGCAGTCAAAAACTGCTAAAATAGTCTTTTCTGAGAGGTGTTTTGTTGATTAGATAAAAATCAAGAAACTGTCTTAAAGAACTTAAGTGACTTAGTTCCTCAAGAGCCTCAAAACTTTTACTTTCATTAGCCCAGCGAACTGAAGCGGGCTGGCACATTCTGATACGTATTTGTGTACGCAGCAATGCAGGAATACTAACCTGTTTTTTAAAAACAATTGTTTTGGAACTAGTCTTGCAAATTCTCCTTATGACAGAAGTGGTTGCTTGTCAGTCCTGCTCCTCTGTTGCTAAAGAATTTACGTGTTGATTCCTGTTTGCTGGGACCTGTGTGGTTTTACTGTGACTACCTCTGCACTAAGAAAGGTGCTGCTAGGGTTGATGGTTCGGAAGTGGTATGAAGTACAGGGATATAGACAATTTGGATCAAATTATTTGTAGTTTGCTCTAGCTGTTTGGCCTGGCTTGATATGTAACAGTTCTCATGTTCAGGCTGCTGGCTTAATGGGCTACTAAATCTCCGTGTGTCAGAGAATACAGGAAAGCTGGGCAAAGAGGTCACGCTAGGCAGGAGGCGAGTTTTTTGTGTTTATTAAACAGCTGGGATCTTTCAAAAGCCTGGGCAAATTATATTATTATCCACAATTTTCAAATAATCTAAAGTGATATTAGCTAAATGTACCTCTGATGTTTATTTACATGAAAAAGGGGAGTAAGTCATAGTTGGATACGGTACTCTGGCAAGTTTTTGTGGATGAGAAGACCTTGCCTTTCGCATATGCTGGGTCTTTAGTCCTTCAGAGAGGTTCAGTTCTGTTGTGAATTGGACACTACCAGTTATTTCAAAAGATGCAACCGAAATTAATTGTTTCAGGCACCTAAAGTAAGGCATTTTTACTGGGGGGCGGGGAGGGGGGGGTGAGAATAATGACAGATTGAAAGCCCAGCTCATTGTGGTGGGACCCTTGGTTAACAGGTGGAAATAGGTGCCTTAGTTCAGCTGCGCGGAGGGGATAATGCCTGTTTAATAGGGCTCTGGTGAGGATCGATACTAAGTGGCCTGAGCTGCTGGTTCAAAAGGGGTGCTGGGAGTGCAAGGCTGCTCTGAAACAGAATATGCTATGCTGCCTGGAGTGTAAGGGAATACTCCCAGGTGGTAATATGAGATTCTTAATGCTGGTATATGGAGGTGTTCTTAACAAAAGAAAAATCCCTGAAGTAGCGCCAAGATAATTGCTGCTTCGAGATAACTGCAATATTAAAACGGATACAGCATCTCTGCAAAGGTTATGGTCAAAGCGAGATTATTTTTTCTTGCAAGAAAATTCCTTTTTAGTACCTGCGCTTCATTACTTCCGAGTCAGTGTAATGCAAGTGCTGCTGTTTATCTGTTGGATGCTGGTTCTATTGTGACTGTTACTGCAACATTAATGAAAAGGCATAATGTGGCTGGCTCAAAGAATACTTTTTATGCTTCGGCAAGTTGGAAAGAACTGAATTTCTAAGGAATAGCAATTTGTTTTCAAAGCTAAAAATGAGGAAGTGGATGCTTCCTTAATCATCATCTATGAAATTGAAAGTGAACAATAAATGGAAGGATTTTTGTTAGGGTTTTAAGGTTGCGGCCTCTTCTCGGTACACTTGTATCAGCTGGTGTGACAGACTGTTGTGGAATACTAAAAGACAACCTAAAAGCATTTAAATAACTTGAATTATTCTTAATTATGTTACCACTGTAACTAATACATTTCATTCTCTGGATTATTAAGGTTTGTTCGTTCTGGCTGTTAAGCAGTTGCTAAACTGAATGTGTTCTGATAGTAAATAATTTAATCCTTGAACTTAGCTTGCTTTTTTGTACTTAGTGTCAGAATGAACTGGTAGTACTGCACTTCTTCCTGGTGGTTAGGATGAGAATGAATAGGAGATGGAGGACTGGATTTTGGTCCCTGTTCTCAGTTTTTGGTTGGCCTTCAAGGTGCTTAATTACAGAGGTTTCCTGGTTTCTGCACTAGTAGCATGGGACTAATGGTCTTACTCTTGATGTGGAGATGCTGGGAGTCCCAGGTGGTGTTTATGAAGTGGTTTGGGTCTGTGACAGGAAGAGTTTTTTCCCTGTTGCTAAAGAATTTCAGGTTATGCAGCGGGGGTGAGACAGGGCTGGTGGCGCTCGGAAAGAAGCAGCTCGCTGTCAGCGGAGATCCTAGAGGTGATGAGGGTCAGTGGGGCGCTGCAGAAAGCGCTGAAGTGCATGAGTTTGAGGAGCAGCAGTGGGAGTGGGGCCTATGGGAAGAGCTGTACAGTTTAACAATTAATGCTGATATGAGGATGACACTGGAGTGCTGGGAAAAGACTAATACTGCAGAAGCCCAAATAAACAGTAAAATAAGTTGTTACCCCTTAGGAAAGGAATATTCTCCAGAGGGGGACATGAACGCATTTATGATGAATTTTGTGCTGGTTTTGGTGGCTTAGATCCCCCCCACCACCCCGCCACCTTTCAGCATCCAGTCCATAGATCTCATTAAAGCACATCTGATGCCCTGCAAGGGGTCTTGAAGGATCACTTGACTAAGAAAACTTACAGTTTAAGCGAACTTGGATGAGGCAAAAGCGGAATGAAAGGAGCTCTTTGAGGACTTGACTTCCCCTTCCAGTGATGTTTGTCTTTTTTTCCGTTAAGGAACAATGCTTTGGAATAAACTGCCAGACTTTGTAATGCTGGATGTCCAGGCAAGAACAGCAGCACGAATTGGCTTTTTATGTTGTTCAGAACTACATCTCGGCAGCTTTGAGAGGAGTCTGGATGCTGTGATTCAAGCTTCTTTCCCAAACAGCAACTTACTGTTACGAACTTCACCTGAAGATATAGAGAGGCGCCAGAGCAACTTTCGCAACTCTTACTGACTACAGCATCTGCTCGGTAGGACAAACCATTGAACCTGTAGGACATCAGCCTTCCACTGAACTTCTGCCATGCAAGGTCTTTGACAGCTGCAAATCCAGCTGTAACAGGGATTATTTATTAGCTCATGCTTACTTTTTACCTTCAATTATTACATGGTGCTTACTTTTTACCTTTAGCTGTCAAGAGTTGGGGGCAGAAGTCTGAGTCAAAACACCTTTTTTTTTTTTTTTTTTTTTTTTGTATGATGTGCTTGCAATAAAGAATGCTTTTTGTGACTGTGTAAGTAGCAGAGACTGGCATGCAGAAGAAACCCTTGGTCATGGGAGGATGACCAAGCTGAGGCTTTTCTCAAACCAATGGTATCTCCTCTTGCCTAAGCCTTGCATTTCCTGGAGTCTTGTTCAGACTTCCAGATGCTTTTTGCATTCATTGCCGGTTGAATTTCAACAACAGGTGGAATTGTTTGGTGTCTGAGTTTTTCAAACAGCTGCTGAGAATTGTTCTGGTCGGATGTCATTATCCAAGAAGGATCGTAAGCTCAGTTTCTGTAGCTATCTTCATAAATCCCTTTATCTTGTTATGGGTAAATAATTGGCAAAGCAGCTTTTATTTAAAGACTATCCTGCAGTCAGGACTGTCCAAGAGATCAGTGGAGTCCCTTGGAAATACTGGACGTTTAGAACTTTAAAGCTGTGCGTTAAAACTAGCTTTGTCAGAGGGAACAGGTTTTTCTTCATCCTGACTTTAAAAAATGGCTCCATATGTCTCAGGGGTACAAATTTAAGAGTCAAATCCTGTGGGTTTGAATAAAAAGCATTTGGATGACAAAGTGCTTTGCAAGTTCCTGAGTGAGCAGATGCTTACCTTTATGCAAGTAGGTATCATTTGACTTCTTAATGCCCAAGCCTAAGGGATAATAGAATTAAAACAACTGTGTCATGTTACTTAAAGTTTCCCTTTAATTTACCTCTAGAATGATGTGATGGCAACACAGTTCCCTGGGGACCTGAATAGTGGTTGGGGCTTTATTTTTTTTAAATAAGATTTTTTTATAAAAGATCCTAGATCAGAAAAACTAAAATACTATTGTCCTGTTTGTGTATTTTTAGCAGTCCACCTCTTTCCTGAGCTGTGTTGATACTGAGGCTGGTGCTAATTTGGACACTTGACACCTCATGTACACATGAAGTAAAGTAGCACAAACAAAGCTTGTATTTTCCAGACCAAAAACCTTTATTTTCTATGGAAAAGTGTTTTGGGGGTCCTAAGTGCTGTTATTAGTGCAGACTGGGAGGGATGGATAAAACAGACATGGGGTTTTCATTCCCCTTTCTACTTGTTTTATGCAAATACTAATTCAAATACCATTTGCAGTAGGAGGGCCTGATATATTAATTTTGGAGTAAAAGTTGGCGGTGATCAGGGAGGCATCTGTGTGTCTGGAAGTTGCAGGGAGTTGACGGAGGTCCCAGTCACCACATCAAAGATGAATGTGACAGGTCAACAGCCAGCATCTGGTAATGTGAGTTTTGTGCTGGCGGTCGGTGGAAGATGAACGGCAGAAGCGTGCAGGCTCATGCTTTGAAGCCAGGTGAGCAGTGTTGCTGGGCTTTGTACTCCACCTGCCATAGAGGTTCTGGGACTCGCACAGTTGTCATGGAAAAATCCACTGCTTCAACATCCTCCGATACTGTTAATTATGTTATTCTGCCATGTTTTTTGAGGTGACAGCACTTCACGCCAGCCCCGTGCGTCTCTGCAGGCCGCTGGCTGTCTCTACCCTTGTTGGAGCCAACCTCTAACACCACAGCAGCCTTGTGCGAACACCTTCAGCACCTGGACGGCCTCTGTGTTGTTCATCCACGTGTTTTGGAGTTGCACCACGATGGGGAGTTGCACCAGGAGGTGCTCTGAGGCGGCCCCCAGGCTGGGCCAGGCCACACTACCCCCAGCATAGCCTGAGGGAGCAGAGCTCGGCTGAGCCGTGTGCCTGGGGTGGGCGTCGGTGGCCTGATGGTACTCGAGGTGATGTCCTTAGGGGTGGCTTTGGGGACAGGCAGGGCGGAAGGGGGGCGCTGGGGGAGGGGGCGGCGGGGCTCGGTCCCCCGCCCGAGCTCCCCAGCAGCGCGGCCGCCCCTCCCGGGCGCCTCGGCCACAAGGGAGACGCCGGGGACTTTTGTCTCGCCTCATGTACGGCTGAGCCAATGGCAGCGCACCTGGTGTGAGCGACAGGCCGCCCGCTAATCAGCCACAAAGGGTGCCACCGCCCAGGCGCAGCCAATCGGCGTAGAGCAGACGTATTGCTTCGCCAATGAGCTTTTACGGATCGGGCCAGGCGCCTCAGAATAGACAATGAGGCGGGCCCAAATGTAGAGTGGCAGGGCGCCGTCGAATAGAAGCTCGGGATTGGTTTTGAACCGTCCTATGAGAAGGCCGCCGGGGGGCGGACCCCGACGTGGGTATAAAAGGCGCGGCCGGTGCGGGCGGTGGCTGCAGTTGTCACCGGCAGCAGCAGGGGTAGGCAGGGGGCGGGTGCTCCGTTCCCGGGACTGTCGCTCCCCGCTGGCCTCTCCACGGAGCCCTTTCCCCTGCGCCCATCTCCTCCATCCCTGCCGCCATGACCACCACGACCACCTTTTCGGGCATGGACCCCAGTGGCAGGAACAGCTCCAGGTCCGCCGGGGGGCCCTTGGGACCGTCAGGACGGTGGGGCTGAGGGTGCCCGCGGCGGGGCCGCCCCTTCTGCCTCCGCCTCGGGGCCTGGGGGCGCGGCCGGGGCTGCCCGCAGCGGCTCTGGGGGATGGCGGGCGCCGGCCGGGTCGGAGCTCGGTGGGTGCCGTTTGCCGGCGGGCGGCGGCCGCACCCACCCGGGGACAGCGGGGAGGCGAACCCGCCGCGCTCCCACCGGGGGTGGGGGGTGGCTGTGGCCGTACCCTGCCGCAGCTGCCCGGGGGAATGGGGGTGGGAGCTGGCGAGACCCCCCCCGGGGTGCGCGTGTGCGTCCCTGCCTCGCTAACAAAGAGGGGAGGCGACTCCCCGCCTCGCTGCGCGACCGCGCAGCCACAATGCGGGGGCGGGGGGGCCCGCACCCCTGCACCCCCCTCCCCCGGCCGCCCGCCCCCCCCGCCCCGGCCCCGCGGTGGCGGAGCCGGCCTTGCCCCGCGGCCTGGCGGAGCGGCCCCGGGCTGCCGCCTTCTGGGTGGGGCCGGGCGGCTCCATTGTTTGCGCTCCGCGGCCGGGGTCGCGGCCCCCCGGCTCCCTCCCGTGCTGCCCCCGGTTCGGCCCGGGCCCTGCCCAGCGGCGGCCGCGCCGCGGAGCTGCTTCCAGGGGGCTGGGGGGGGGGGGGAGGGGGGGGGAGCTGCCGCCGCCGCCGCCGCCGCCGCCGGTCTGGGAACAAAGAGAACTCCGGTTCGGCGGGGGACGCGCGGCGCTGGGGCACCCGCGGCTGTGCGGGAGCAGGGCTGGCTGCGGGGTCGGGGGGTTTCTCGGGCAGGCTGTGCCCTGGCGGAGCGGGGGCTCCCTGCCCGCACCCCGCCTTGTGGGGCGCGTTGGCAAAGCCAGGAAGAGCCGCCCCCCCCCCCATCCCCCCCATTCCCAGGGGCGCTGCCCGGCGGGGTGCGCTCACATCGCCGGGTGTCGCGAAGTTAAACGCCGTAACGTGCATCAGAGCCCATCGCCTGGCGGAGAGAGGCTTCACGAAAAACCTGTCAGCTTTTAACCCGGTCTGGCAAGTGGGATTATTCCTTTTAACAGTTCGGGTGACGGCTTGCCTGCCTTCCAGTTGTCTCTCCTGTTAATTTCATTAAGACTGGCAGTGGAAACTGTTGTGCCGTTAGGAGAGCGCTGGTTTCACTGCTCTGCTAAAATAAAGGTGATGTGAGATGTGGGAACAAGCCCTCCTTTGGGCAGGGGGGCCTTCAAATTAATAACTGCAACAGATGTAACTAAGAAAATAAATCTTTTATACGGGGGCGTTTTCTCTGGAGAAAAAAGGATGGGGGAGTGATTCAATGATATCTCTTAATTCAGAAAGGAGACAAAGCATGTCGGAAGTGTTCTTGGATTCTTAAAACATACTACAATCTCCTGGGATCCTCCCATCAGCAGCTGAGCATTAGTGATTAGAACTTTGGAGAAGAATTTTGTAAGGAAAAGTAGTTTGCTGTTGAAGTAACACCAAATATCCATGCCGTGTCCCTTTGTGAGTTTTTCTTGCCGTTGTCGTGTTTGAGCTCGGTAGGCTGGAGAAGCATTTTTGTGTTGCGTCTGAAATGCCATAGGCACAAAATCTCAAAAGATCTTAATGCTCTGACCAATGGTGATGACATTGTAGAATCAGACACGTTCTTTGTGTTGAATTCCTAGGCTTGGTGCGTTAACAAGCTGCGTACTGTTTTCGGTTGCAAAGTTTTAAGTTGATTAAATGATTTGTAAAGAAGAGGAAGCGTGCACCATCCCTATCTTGTTCTGGTCTCCATTTCAGAGCCCTGGATATCTTAAAAGCCCAGTTCTGTTGGTGGACTTGCATCTCTCTGGGGGTTGTGACAGTTGTCATAACGGCCTGACACATTTTTGTTCTCCTGGCTTTTGTCTGGCTTCTCCAGCTAATACGTTGCCTTTGAAAAGATGTCATGCTTAAGAAAATAAGATAAAGGAATTTACATGTAAAGATTCATTTTGCTGCTGCTGTTAATTCTGGTTGATTTCTGCAAGTTGGAAAGCAGACCACAATCTAGCTTGTGAAGTATTGACCAGGCTTCTTTTTGTGTCTGTCTAATGCAAGGTTGTTAGATTTAGGTTATAGATCCGGAGCTTTGTACACGTGTCTCTCCTAATAATAGCCTAACTTAAAACTGTTTAAATGCCCCTTTTAAGTCTAGTCCAGTAGCATGCTGCGGACTTGGGGGGGGGTTAAAATGAAACAAATCTAGGTAAAGGCTGCAGCCCCCAGTCATCGGTGGTGCAACCAATACTTTGGCTCATATGCCAAACTTCAGTCTTTGCTGTGCTGACAGTTTGAAGGTTAATGTTAGCCTTCACGGGGTTCTCTTTTAAAAAGCTTGATTTTTGACATGCCGGCATACTTTTTTTTTTTTTTTTAATTTAATTGGCTCAGACCAAAGACTGGTAGCAGCAGGTCTTGTTGACACCGAATGAATGAAGCAAGGGCACAAGTAGAGTGCCGGAGTATTTTATTTTTGTAAGTGTCACTGAAGAGAAGAGTAGTGGAGATCCAGCGCCTGGATTGAATGCTGGCAGCCAGCTTACCTTTACAGTTCAGCTTACGCACTGAAGACGTGATGGTCTGTGTCATTTGTTAAAAGCCAATGGATAATGGAGTCTGTTTGGGTGGAATTTAGCCTGTGTGACTGCCCATGACAAGAGCCAGCGATGATCTCTTGGCTTATTAGTCTTATATAGTTTTATATGTTGGAGTGCGGCATGGTAATGGTACGTGCAAGGTTGTAAAGCTGACTTTCTCTGCAGAGTGCTGCGTCCTCCTGGCGGTGGGTCCAACTTTTCCTTGGGTTTTGATGAACCAAAAGAACAACCTGTGCGAAGGAACAAAATGGCATCCAGCATCTTTGGAACTCCTGAAGAAAACCCACCTTCCTGGGCTAAGTCATCGGGTAAGAACGGAGTGCTTTGTTTCCAGATCTGCTGACATGCATTAATTTTTTTTTTTTTTTTTTTTTTTTTGCATCGGCTCAGTGTGCAAACCAGAGTTTCCCTCCTACTTGGTAGTTTAGGGCTGTACATGATGTGTGCTTGCATATGGGATTATTTTACTTCTCATTTTTAATTGCTTCCAGAGGGGTTTTTTTTATGCAAGTCTTGGGCATAGATGTTGCAAGTAGAGAACTGTATTTTGGATGCTGTTTCTCAAAGTTAATCAAGTCACCGTAAGGTGCACTTGTGTCTCAGTATTTGGAGTAGCACTGATTGGTCTTGATTATTCAGAGGAAATTTAGATTTGTGTTGTACTTGCAGCTGGGATTAAGCTTCCATTTCTGCAGAGCACTGCCAGTATGGATGGCCTTAGGACCTTAGCTTCCATCTGTTTAAATGACACCCTCAACTGCATGAGATGCTGTTGAAAGACAGTAATTTGTGAGTTATTATCTAAAGGACTAGGACTTCTTAGAATAGTAAAGCTTTAATCTAAAAAAAACCCCCAAAAACCCAAATCACACACACAACCCCCTGACTGATCTGCTTTCCCAGTAAGTTTATCTTGCAACCTGATTACGATCAATCTCTGCTTGTAGGGACTAAGCCAGGTGACATCAGAGACGACTGTGAATCATCTGGCCCACAAAGAAGAAACTCGACTGATGCAAACTGTGGAGACTTTGTAGATCCCAAGGTCAGTACATTAACTGTGAAGAGCCTGATAATGGGACAATTCACTCTGTGTTAACTGATGTTCATGTAGTTGGAAGCATTGCAGGATTTGAAGCCTTATTCTCGAATCTGTTCTTTTCCTGAAGTTTCTCTTTTCCACATGATAGTCTTAGAGTACGTTGCTGAAGGGCTGGATTTTTCAGAAAGTACGTTGCTGAAGGGCTGGATTTTTCAGAAAGGACCGCTTTCTAGAGCTCTTACCTCTTCTTACTGATACAGTAATGACTGAAGCTACATTTCATACAACTTCATGTCTGTAATTGTGTGATTGAACAAATTTTACGAAGAATAGTTACCTACAGCAAACCGTGGATCTGGCAAAGGACGTGCTTTCACATCCCAACGAGCGCTTGCTGCAATAGCATGAGTACTTGTTTTATTTCTGTTACTGTCTTCGGTAATACCATCATTATTTTCTATATAAACTTTCTACTTGGTAGCAACATGGAGCATGTTTGTAGTGTTAAGGTGGGATTTGCTAGATGTGCGATTACATTTCATGGCAAAAACCAGAATGAAGAGTAGTAATAGCTCTGAACTGAGAAAACCAGGAACCTAAGGTAGGCTGCGCTTGCAGAAGCAAGTTCCAGAGGGAAAATAAGAAACCTTGCTCCTGAAAGGTCTCCAGCTTTAGGTTTTCTGAAAAGAGCTGGGCAGGTAAGTTGCTGATCACCAATGCTGTGGCAGAGATACTTTTGCCTCATGGGTTACAAACAGTGAGTTTTAATTTGATAATTGTCATCAATCATCGCAACCCATTTTTGTTATTAATAGGCACTTTGAGCCACAAAACTATTCTTTGTTGCAGAAAATGCCTTGTTCCAATTTAGCAAGTATAAGATTAAATTTATAGCTGCTGCCACAGAAAACAAAAATAAACTGTTTAGTCTAATTCTGTTTTCTACTTAATTGTATTAATTAACTGTGGTTCTCAGCTTTGCAAACAGATTCTTCCAATGTGGAATATTTTAATTTTATGCAGTAGTTACAGCTACAAACAGCAGAAGCTGGAGCTAGCGTACTGTAGCCCAGTCTGAGATTTAAGATGATATATTTGTGTGAGTTTCTGTGCATTTATATCCTGATGACTGTGGTTTCAGTATGTAATTAACAATGTTAAATCTGTGAAAGCTGATAAAACCTCATGCCATTGAGGAGCCTTGGCTGCTGCTGGAAGATTTTTCTGTATCTGTGTCAAGTTGCAGCCTGTGAACAGATTCAGTCTGAAAAGAATGTTTAGCTGTTCATGTAGTGAAGGAAAGTTTTATCGGCAACATTGCAGAAAACTGGGTAGAACAAATGCTCTGGGCCTTGCTGACAGATAAATGTTTGGTGTTGGGAAAAGTTGCTTAGTGGAAAGGAGAGGACACTGAACTATTGCCAGTTGCTTTTTCAGCATAACTTCCTTGTCTCTACTGCTCAGCAGTTACAATGTTCTGGTTACTGTCACTGCTGCCTCACGTAGGATGCTGTCTATGACAGAGCGCTCCTGCCCACCCACGTCCTTCACAGTGTGGGAATAACAAGTATGTCACACATTAGAGGTCATCAGGATTACTTCAGTATTATCTGTCTCAACTTTTAGAAGTATGTTAGGTAAACAAACAGCTGATGAAATTATATTAGTCACTCTGTAAGGATTGGTGCTTACAAACCCACAACATTAATCTGCAGAAATATGCACGCAGAACCCGCCGTGCCGCTGATGTCTGTCCCTAAGAGCCTGTTGCTGGTCTAAAAGTGCTTCCTTGGGTCTGTCACGTGGAAAGTGCTGCTGGATAGAGCAGTGTGCCCAGCACCCTGGTCATAACACGGATTATTGAGTATCCTCTCGATGGAAGAAGAAAATACATTGTGAAATGTGAGACATAACTTGTTTCTCTCTCTTCTAGGGAGGAGATGGTGGTGTTGAGACTTTTGGTGAGTAACTCCTTCGGACTCTTCTAGTGAAAACCTTTTGCAGTTAGGTGCTTTTGAAATGGAAGAGGAGAGAGAGACGGCTTGGGGTTGTCCCTTGAACCCATCGAATCAATGGAGTGACCCGACTGCCTCAGTGGAAGTGTGGAAATGGAATGAGATGGTGGAGTGCCTGTTGGTCATCAGGTTAAAAATCAGAACAGGCCTGTTCGTTGATTTTGTCCACAGCAGTTGGTGTCAAGATTTGAGTACTAGAAGGCAAGGTGGATACCCTTTCACAGAGTTCAGTGATGGAGAGACTATCCTGCTGTTGTAGTAGCTTGTATTTAAATAGTACGGCCAACTTAAATAGTTTTAGTTTAGCAATTTGCTTCTTTCCTATTGCCTTCTCATACAGCAAACACTACATTCAGAGAAATAATGAAAACCAGCTACTGCATCTGCCAGTGTCTGCATTAACTAGCTTTTAAGTTTCTGTTGCCTTTTAAATGCTGATTATTGCCAAGGAAGTTCATATGCATACTGCAAATTTCACCTTAAACAGAGGCATTTCCTCTAGCAGCATGCATGTTAACCTTGAAGCCTTTTTTCTAGCTCTGAGGCTGGAAGTCTCTCCTTTGTAAGATTCACCTGAAGAATAGCTTACTTCCTGATGAGAGGAATGTGTTTTGTTGACTGGCTGCTTTCTAAGTGCTACTTTCAACACCCAAGAGTTGTGGGGGATCACTAAAGCCATTAGCAGTTCCATGGCTTGAAAAGACTTCTGCCGGGAGGGTGAGAGTTTTTTTCCAGAATGTTTTAACTACCTTTAAGTGGTATCTGTCCCCAAAGTAAGTCTTGCTTCTTGAGCAGGCTGCTTCTAATCAAACGGGAGAGGCTTTTTTAGTATTTCTTTCCTGTGTCTGTCTGATCTTCATTAGCACTGTAGGCATCTAGAGTTTGTCTCAAGTGGGAGGATGTGGTTTGGTAGTGGAAGCAAAACTGATCTAAGGGCTCTGCTGCTGCTTCTGGTGTTTAAGCCGGCTCACCAGGGGTTCGGATGAGAAGCCCGCAAGCAGTGGTGGGAGATGGGATGGGATGGGAGGAGGTTGAAATAGGGCTGCCTGGGCTAGCAACAGCTGGCTGAAATGAAACTGAGTACAAAGTGATACTCCTGACACTTAGAAAAAGTTCACATTTCACAGCTGTCGTATTTGTTGACTTTTGGTTTGTTTCTGGTAGGTGGCAGCGAAGGAGGTTCTTACCAAATACCAAGTAAATGTATGCTGGGAAGTGTTTGGGTTTTTTTATAAAGTGTTACTGGAAAGAAACTGGCATTGTTTCCTGTTGTGGCCATGTCTATTAGATTTTTGAAGATGGTCAAGATGAAATAAAAATGACAGGCAATGGTTTGAATGTTAAACTTCTGCTGATGGTTCTTGGGAAGGTTCATGCTTCCTGGAAATGATGTCTGTGGCAGGTACCTGAGAATCTTGATGGACTGTTAAATTAATTTCTACCGTTGATAGCTTTGGGTATCCTTGCTTAATGGAGCACAGAGTCTTGTTGAGCTAGCTGTGTCACTCCACCACTTGATGTTCCTGCTGTGTGAGCTGGTGAACATCCCACTTGCCGTACGTGTGATTTTGTACTCTTTATGTTGTAGAGCTGTCTCTGGGATTTGAAAGGGGCCAAATGAATATACCCCCAAGTAAAAACTGTTTACAAGTTCGTTCACAGCATAACTAGATTCTTCATGGGTTCCTATAATTAAATTATAGGAATTCTTCTGAATTTGGGAACTGTTTTCTGTATGTAACTGATTATAAAACTCCAGGTAGGTGTCAGGTGGGGTGTGCATACTTACTAATCGTGCCTTTCTAGGGGAAGAAAATGTGTTCCTTTTGCAGCAGTGTTCCTGCTGCCTGTTTGGAAGCTGTAGTTCCCTTCTGTGCGTCAGTTTCTGATGGCTTGCAGTATACTCGGTAGGAGACTTTCAGATGATACACTTTAACATTTGATCTGGTCCTGTTGGATTTACCGCTTCAGTTACTAGGTTGGCAAACTGACCTATAGCTTGATGATGTGGGAAGTACTAATTGTGTGTTACCAGCTGGCTACATCAGCCTCTAAACGCTATAGAAACTTCCCCCAAAGTCTCCTGTGATAATAATTCTTGTTTCTTTTGTGATTCAGTGGGCACCGTGTGCTTAATGAACGTGGCTAGTTAAGGAGAACTAGACAGCACACTTATTGACAGACTTTACATGGTACACAGGAAGGTGGAGCCTGGCATTTGGTGGACAGACCGTCACTGTGAGCACTGCGCAGTGCTCAGGCTGCGCTGCGGGCACGGACAGCGGAGCGTTCAGCGCCGTACGAGCAGCGGGCACGGCCACGGTTGTTCTCGGCTTGCTGAGTAAGCAGGCAGCAGCACACACGAGCTACAGAATCTTCAAGTTTAAAACTTCCTATTAACTGCTTGGTTCAGATGTGCCTGTGGGTTAATGAATACAGCGGGGAATCTATATGGTAGGTTATTTCTGGATGCATGGAGGCTATACTGAGCTGCTGGAGTTCTTCGAGCTTATTATAAGCATGGATACAGGGAGTTCAGTGGACATGAGTGGGCTTTCAGCATTTCTGACAATTCTACTTCATAGATTATTTTTTCAAAAAATTGAGTTGCCACAGGACCAGAGGAAAGCTCCTCCTGTGGTATATGAAGGGTAGGGCTTAGTGATTGCTTTCCAGGTTGGAAGAATGAGCCATGTGAAGTGATGCTGGGGCTAGTTTCATTCAGTGTCTTCATCAGTGACCTGGAAAAGGCAATGAACAGTGAAGTCTCCAATTTTGTTGGCGATATTAACTCTTTCCAATAGTCAAATTGTGCTGACAGTGAGAAAAATCTCGGCCAGCAGGACTCAATAAGGTAGGCAGCTAAAAATGTGGCAGGATAATCTTTGTGTAAGTATGAAGTAATGCATCTAGGGGAAGAAGAAACCCAACTGAACACCTAAACCATGCCAGCTGAGCTCTGTGCAGCAGTTCGCTCCCAGGATCTGCCTTGAGTCTCCCTACTGAAAGTTCTCTGAAATGTTTGGAGGCGCCAGCAAAATATTGAACATAATCGGGGAGCGAGTGGGAAACAAGACGTGGTTTTACCTCTGTAAACAATGATATACCCACATCTTCAGTTGTGTATACAGTCTGTTAAATGTAAAGACCAGAAGGTTGTAGTGGAGGTGAGCAAGGGGCAGGGGAAGGCAGAGGGGTGCAGTAGCTGCCTTACGGGGAGAGGCTAAAATGAAGAGGAGGTTGGGGGAGAGGGAAATACGATCAAGATTTACTAAATCGTGAAGGTGGTGGTGAAGGTAGATGTGCAGCTGTTCCCCGAGTCCTCCAAACCCAGAACTAGTGATCATTAGTGATACCAAGGGGGCTGTTAAACATGTGAAGTACATCTTCACAGAGCTGGTGGGGTGAAGCTCTGCTTCCCTCACCCCCCCGCCAGCTACCAGGGGGCTGCTTGGTGCTGCTTTGGGCTTTCGGCTCAGAACCGATTGCATTCATCTATAAAAATGCGAGATGCTAATGTACTTGCTGTGCTCGTTAATTAGTTGTCAGTAAAGCAGATACATTAGTTATTTGGGACAGTATCTAAAGTGCTTCCTGTGAAGAATTCCTTCTGTGTCCTGTCTTCGTTTGTGGTTGTTCAGAAGTATTTAAAGTAGATGAAACCTACCACGTGCTTTCCAGGGAGCGTGCGGCCGGAGCCTTCCCGTGCATGGCTGTTCCCTCCTCTGTTCTGTGTGGAGCCTCCGAAGTGTGTGTCAGATGCTCTTCCCTCCAGTTACGAAATTGGGGATGTAGTTTGAGCTCTTAATTACAAGCACTGGTGCTTCTGTGACTTGGTTTCCAGCACCTGCTCAGACTTGAGTTGCAATTGTCATAATCCTATGCTGATTAATAACACGCACAAGGCTTAAGACTTAAGCTGCTTGTCAATTGGAAAAAAAAATTAGTATGTTGCTGGAGTCCCTGAATAGCAGCTGAGTGAATGTGGCTCTCGAATGCCTGGAACAGAACTGTTAAGGCATCGGAGTTCTGGAAAAACACTTCAGAGGGCTCAGGTCTGTCCTGCGAGCAGGTTACAGCAGCGCTGAGCGTGTCTGTAAGCCTGGGGAAAACATACAGGAGTTGATCTTCTGTCTAAGCCAGCGAAACATCTGGCTTTCATCATCCACATCAAACACTTTTAAAAGCTTCTTTTCTTCTAGAAAACACTGAGGCTGATGTAGAAGCTGCCCCAGGTCAGAATGAAGAAAAATCCCTGCCTGCTGCACCTGTTCCTAGCCCAGTAGCACCAGCACCTGCACCGTCCAGGAGAAATCCACCCGGTGGCAAGTCCAGCCTAGTCCTCGGTTAAACCTTTCCCTCCCCGACTGTTTTGAACTCGTGTCTGTTTCTTTCCCCCATGCTTGTGAACTGCACAACTTGAGCCTGACTGTACATCTCGAATTTCTTTCATTAAAAAAGAAGCACTTTATGTACTCCATCTTTTTTTGAGATCAAGGGTTTTTTTTCCCCACTTCTGTCCTGTGTTTCCCCCAGATCTGCTGGAAGTGACATGAGTGTTTTCTAGTGATAGACTTGAGGGAAAGCTTTATGAAGTATCGTAATGTAATTCAAAGGAGCGTAGCTTGGTTCTAAGTGTGCTTAGAGGGTTTTTGTACTGAGATTTTTTTAGAACCCCTTAGCTTTACAAGGATCTAGAATCCTGGTTAAACAGGCCAGCAAACAATCAGCAAGAGCAGCCCCTTACCTCACATGTGGGATTTGGGGATCTGAAAGGCTTCATTGACTGCATGTGGTAAATGCCTCGAGCCCTGCTGTGCCATATAAATCATGAAGTGGTTAGTGTACACCATGCTGCCTTGAAAAAAAAAAAATAATAAAAAAAAAATCTTGATACTGGACTACTATGAAGCAGGGTATGTGCCAAATAGAGGGCTGATGACCAGAGCTGCCTGGCCTGATGCTAGGAGGTGATTTATTCAGACTTTATTCAGTAAAGGTGGAGTGGATCATATAAATAAATAAAAATTACAGGGCATTTTTTTTACAACTGACTCAATGCTGTGCATGATCATGCTGGTGCTTGACCATGAGGTGAAAAAAATCTCATCCTTTAAAGTGTGTGTTGTAATTTCACAAAGCTGGACTGTTGCTTATAAGTAAATAATATAGAAATTTTGAAGCAGTGTTTCCTGTGTGGGTTTTATTTCGCGGGTTTGGTTTTGCTTTGTTCTCGGTTGTCCTTGTCTCAGCCAACCTGTCCTACTCTTAGGAGAGGTGGAATGGAGCAGAGGAGAGTTTTTTTACACCAGGCTTGGGGTCACCGCCACGTGTCGTCTTCCCCTGAAGAAAGTGTCTGGCTTATATTTTCATTTTTATTTTCTAGATTAGGGAAGTGTGGAGATATATATATAATCCGTTTTCTGCAAAATACTTGCCTCTTTTCTTGAGAGAAAAAAGGTTATTCTCCTGACCAAAAAGAAGAAGGGGGGGGGGGGGGAAGGAAAAATATATTCTCCAGACCAAAAAAAGAAAAAAAGGGGGGGGGGGGGGAGAAGAAATATATTCTGCAGACCAAAAAAAAAAAAGGGAGGGGAAAAAAAAAAAAGTAAATTAGATGCTAACAAGGGGTGGGAGGGGGTGAAAGGGAGACCAAACCATGAAGCTCTCTGCTCTCCTGGAGGGGATCCTGCTGCACAATAAGCCAAAGCAGTGGATTAGTACCGAGCTGCTGTGTCTGCCGCAGTGTGCCTTTTCTGCCTGCCTCCTGGAAGAACCAGTGCCCAAAATCACCCTGCGTTTCCAGATCAGGTTTGGAGAAGCCCTAGCCTTAGGTGCTTGACCTATAAAACTGGATTTGCTCCTACATGCTCCTCCTCCCCTGCGCTGGGGGTGGTGTTCCTATAGCTGATAGGAAATGTGGCGCGGCTGCTGGCTGCACGCAAATCACGCCTATGTGTTGTGTAACGCAGGAGGAGGAAAATACTCAAATTTTATTTCCTTTGCAAGCCCCACGACCAGTGGAACTTGTTAACGCTGCTTTGTGGTGGCCAAGACTTCGGCCGAGCAAGGCTGCCCTGCCATCGCCCCTCTCCGTGGCAGCACCCTTGGCCACGAAGGTGCCGAGAAGCATGGAGAGGCTCTTGGAATTGCCCACCCTTCAGCCAGCAAGCCCGGCTGGAGCCCACCAGTGTTCTGGGATGCCCAGCGCCATCCCCACCGCACCGCCCACGCTCATGCATATGCATGCCGTGAAGGTCCTCACGCTGCTCCCAGCACTTCTGCCCTGTGTCCCAGGGCACGGCCGGTGGGATGGGGAGCGTGGCCGGCCCGCTGCGGCTGCTGGTGGACATGGACGGTGTCCTGGCCGACTTCGAGGGCGCCGTGCTGCGGGGCTTCTGCGCCCGCTTCCCCGGGGAGCCACGTGTAGAGCTGGCGGCGCGGAGGGGCTTCTCCGTGCGGGAGCAGTACCGCTGCCTGCGGGAGGACCTGGGGGTGAGTGTGGGCAGGGGCCGGTGGGTCGCAGCCAAGTGGAAAGCCCTGGAAAACACCTTGTTTAAAAAGCTCTTGGCTTGCACCCTGCTGTGAGCAAAGGAAATCTGCCCACCCTGGGTATGCAAAGCAGAGGGGGGGGTTGTTTAGTTTGGTGTTTTGTTTTGTTTTTTTTTAGAGGGGGCTACAAAGGGTTGTTCCACGCTAGCAGCCTTAATTTATATAGTAATAATTAGTGACTTCCAGCAGGGCTGCCAGCCCCTTACAAAGAGGCGTGTGTGAGGGGATTGGCAAGGAGTGGTGCTGTCGTAAAAATAACTGGGAGAAATGATTTGCTGAACCATTTCGGCTGGTTCTTTACCTGCTCGTGAGCTGCTCTTGCCATGCTGCGTAGTAGTGACTTACCTAGAGCTCTCTGAGCACTCTGCAAGCAATAACGTAGCTCTGGAGCAGGACAAGAAATATAAATATTATATATGGGTTTTGCATGGCTAATAAACCCCCTATCTATACCCTTCCTTCTGCGTGCACTGACAAGCAAAGCGCACAGTAGGTGAGCGGTGTGGAACCGCATGTGAAGAGCTGGTGGTACACCCTACGCCTGTGCAAATTGTTGCTATTTTTAATGTTTGCTAATGACTGAATGAATATCAGAGATTATTTGCAAGGCAAAATTGAAAATACTGCGAATCCAGGCTTCACGCTTCCTTCTGGTCACCACAGGACAGTCGAGGACTGTAAGAAAAACCGAATGGGTGCAGGTCCAGGCTGTGCCCGTACACTTTTCCCCGAGTTCGTTGCTAATTTTAAGATCCTGAGCTGAGCCTGCAGAGCTTTTTTACTGGTAAGAACTGGTGGCTCACATTCATTTCCCTCCCGCTCCGTAGCAAGGTACAGGCTCCTGCATCCATGTGATGGGCAGGGGCACTGGGTCCAGGCAGCGCTTACGCAGGCTCTGAAACCACCGAGCTCCCATTGATGGCTATTAATGTTCAAATTATTAATTTAAATTATTAATTGAATTATTAATGTTCCAAACTGCCTGGAACCAGGAACCAGGAAATATAAGGAGCAGGCATGATTTGTTTATCATTTTATAGAAGCAAGCATGATTTGTTTATCATTTTATAGAAACAGACATGATTCATTGCTTAAGTGAGCATTCTTTAAGCGGATCCCATGGAGGTACACTGGGACAAAAATCCTGCAGGTAATTTAAGGGGCTGTGGCTTTTTATTTGTTCTTCTTTGGAAGGTCTGCAGTCGGATCTGTCCTGAAAATTGCGTTCTGTTCTATTTCTGGCATCCCCATTCCCTAATTTGTTTCATGCTCATCCTGTTCCTTCCCAGACCTTAGGCGTGTCCGTGAAATAACCAGCTAACTGGTTTGAATCCCATGCAGATCAGCAGGGGCAGAGAGCTCTTATCTTAGTTATTAGCCTGGCTTCCTAAGGAAATGAGGTTTCTGTAGTTGTGCTGTTGTCCGTGTCCTTCAGTAACCCCTGGATCTCTGGGCTGGTTTAGGTGTGTTTAGCAAACCAGTAAAGTTTTAAAGTTATCAAGATTTGAAGCTCCTGCAGGTTTTATATGAACACTGTGGCTGTTGAAAAATGCGAGGCGGTTAGCTGTGCCAGCGTGGTACGGTGCCGCGGGGTGCAGGAGCATCCCTGCCGAAGGTCTCCCCTCGCCCCCAGCTGTGGGAAAAGATTGGGCAGGAGCCAGGAGCCCAGACCCTAAGTGGGGTTTGTCCGTCCCATGCCTGAGGGTCTGCAGAGCCCCTGTCCCTGCAGAGAAAGCGACCCTGCAGCTGCGGAGAGGAGGGGGAGCAGCCTGCTGGCTGGCAAGCTCCCTGGGGCAGGGGTCCCTCCAGCCACCAGCAGCCAGCGTGGTAAGGGGCTCTCACAACAGGGGTGGGGCTGGGAAGTACCGTGATAGTAATTTACGTGTTGCCCCCTTCCTAAGTGGTGTTTGTGGTAGTGCTGAGCAGCTGCCTCTTGACACTTGAACCATGACTTTGGTTTTTCTTTCTTTTTCGGTTGTAAGTTGATCGTTAATTTCACATTGTAAATAATTTTATTTAGAAAGTATTTTGCTCAAGACTTAATTCTTGCCTCTCTGGCCTCCTGTGCGTGTAGCAGGGGTTTTGTTGATGGGGATTTCTTTATCATTTTATAGAAGCAGGCATGATTTATTTATAATATTGTAGAAACAGACTCCCGAGCATTTAGGATGCATCACTTCATCGCAGACAGTTTCAAAAAAGGTTTTGGCATCTCCAGCGGTGGCAGAAATTTTCTATAGTTATTTTTAACTATTGCAAATGGGAAAGTTTAGGTAGAGATGTGATTCCTCCAGGTTTGTACCTGAGTTGTAATCTTGCTAATGGAAGTTAAAAGGAAATGTTCAGCCACAACGGCACGAGAATGAAGAAGAAAATTGGTTTACTTTCTGTTTCTAGTCACTTTTGGTGGGGGGGGAGAAATGGCTTTTGGTTCTGAGAGTCATCAAATCAAATTTCTCTCTCCAGCAAAGCCAGACTTTTTGTGATGTGGTGGAAACTTGCCAGTTTCTGGTGTGTCTTGCCTTAGGATAAAAGAGCTTTCAGACGCGAGCCCTGACTGTAATTGAATCTCCTTGGGAAGAGCTCCAGGGAATTGTTGCTGGGATCAGTGAGGCTTTGAGTGGAAACAGAGGTCTGGGCAGATCCGATTGCCACATCTTCACCTAGACTCCTTCACCTCTTCTGATTTGCATGTGAAATCGGCCAGGGCTTCCAAATTTCTGGCTGTTGATTCATGAGTATTTGTAAATTACGATAGCTGAGTGAGCATCGTATTCAGGGAGACTTGTTTAATGCTGACTCCTTCTCATTACTGCTTAATTAAAATGGTTTTTATGTTGATGTTCCACTGGTGATACGGAGCAAGGAGACCTCAGCTGGACTATAAAGCAATCTTGTACCATTTCTAAGCAAAGGCTGCCAGCCTGCCTTTGAAGAATACTTACCGAGAACTAAGTTTTCCAAATTGTTTGGTGGCGTGGGAATGTATGACTTTAATGCTTGTGGAAAAACGCTGTCTTAACACCTCTGAAGTTCACTGTATGACCCTGGGGAAGGTAAGATCTATGTGTCTTAGAGCAGAAGAGATACTGGAAGATGAACCTCTCTGAGAATGAAACTTGGTCCTGGAGGTGGGCTCAGCCCTGAATGCTGCTGTGGACGCTGTCGGGAGGGGCTGTGTGGCTGGGGGAGCTGGCTGGGGTCTGCACTGGGATGCTCTGGTTTAGCACCGGCCGCTGGGCAGGCACCAGGTAGCAATTTTTTAAAATTAACTCACCAGAACTGGATTCAAACCAGTGAGCTTCCTAATAATAAAAGTGCAAGAATGACTGATCGGTAAATTAAAATTGAAAAAAAAAGGACTGGAAGGACAGTCCTACCTAGAGGTACAGGAATTGCCCTGGAAATACTGCTTTTCCTTTGAGTGATTAAAGATGCTGCTGTACTGTGTCATATTAATTTCCTTTTACCTTTTTGCACCATTTTTGGCTACCTTAACCTGGGGAAACATTGCTCCTCCAGTAATCTTGTTTCTTTCCTACTTACACTCACTTAAAAATTATTCTAACTTTAGAGAGAACCTCCTTTCCCACTTGTCTGTCATTAATGACTTCTCTGATTCACATAGCGTCCCGCACACACGTGTAGAAGGTGGGTTTACCCGTGTCACCACCAATCCCAGCCCAGCCGGGGTGCGTAGGTCGGTTCATGAAGCCAAAGGTTCCCGGGACAGCCCAGGGATCCACCTCTGAACTTCCCGCTGCCATCTCACACGCTGTGAGTAGACTTTGCACCAACACGTTACCAAAGAGGAGCAGCTGTCCATGCTGGAGGCAAGATCTGCTCCTTTCACAGCTGTTATTTTAGTGTGTGATTGAAAATCATGGAAAGCAGCAAAGAAATGTAGCTGTGCTAGCTCTCCCATCCTCATCCTTCCCTCTTGCTGAGCTGTTCTGGTCTAAAGGACTAAACCAAACACGTGGGTGTGTGGACCTGGCCCGTCCAAGGAGGACGGTAATTAGCGTGGCCACCATATTGCCCTGTTTTACAGAGAAGAGGGCTGTTGGGTGGTACGGGGGTCTGCCCACGCACCCCCGCTGAGTTCCTGAGCCGTAAGCAAATTTTAGTCAAACGTGTCGGAGGAGCAGAAGCCTTGAACTTGTTCCTTTGGTGTTCGTGAGAGTTAGTAGAGAGCGAGCTGCTGGGGGGTGAGGTGTGAGCCCTCCCTCCGTCAGGCACCCGCCGGCAGAGCTGTGGGTCAGTGCTGCAGCGCACGGAGTGGCTGGCAGAGACCAAGCCAGCTCGGGATCGGCTCTGCCTCCTCGCTCCGAACGAGCCGCCGGAGTGTGGCTTCTTGGCTTCTTGTTCTTGTGCGCCTGAGCCGGGCTTTTCCTGGAAGCCCAAAGGTAAATGTTGTAACCCACTCTGGGTGTGAAGCATCGCCTCACTCACTGCTGCGCTGGCCCTTGGGTGGCTGTCACACACGGTGACGGGGCAGCTGCTGTGCACAGAGCTCGGATAAAAGTGCAGGCATTGCTGACTGTCCTCCTGTCTCTTGCAGGCGAAGGTAGCCAGTGTCTACGAATCCCCTGGCTTCTTTCTAGGGCTGGATCCGATTCCAGGAGCCCTTGAAGCTATGCAGGAGATGATCCACATGCAGGAGTAAGGACACTGCACTCTGCAGCCCTTTTCCACCATCTTACACATTTTTTTCCCTGACCGCTAATGAAGGCTGTTTCTTTTCAGCACCGAAGTCTTTATTTGCACAAGTCCTCTCCGGAAATATGAGCACTGCATTGTGGAAAAGGTGGGAGAGAATTTATTTGACTGGGTTTGATGCTGCTTTTGGAAGGCCTTGCTATTTTATACCACCCGAGTTGGAATTATTCAGTTATAAAGACAGCAGCAGGCTCAGGCTGCCAGGCTTCCCTGCGATCCCTCTGTGTGAGGGGCAGCTGCCCAGACAGAGCAGCAGCGCAGGATGGGGAACCTCGGAGTGCTGTGTGATGCCAGCCTTGTTGCAGAGCATGTGAGCCCTGTGCTCCTGGAGCTGGCACGCGACACCGCTGCTCCAGCTGTGTCAGCAGGTGATAGCAAAGAAACTGTTTTAGCATGGCCCACAGGGATGGGATATTCCCAGGGGATTCCACACTGGGGTATCCTCAACCAGCAAAACCTTATTCTGGCTAAATCCTGAGCCTGACATACCCAGCGATCCTGAGAGAGGCCAGTGCTGAGTTAAGAGGAGGCTATAGCGCTGGAGTTGTCCTGTTTGCCACTGGCACAAGAATGGAGCGGGGGAACCTTAATCACTGGAATGACTTAGATGGGCACAAGCCCTGTGCTCTGGGCGAGCAGCCAGTGCCGCTCGCAAACTTGACAGCGATTAGGCAGAGCAAATGCAGCGCTGACTGAAGGCCATTACAAGTACAGGTTCAGTGTCCTGGGCCACAGCCAGGGTCTGTGCTGGGGATTTGTAGGCACAGATGTAGGTTTACAGGGGAAACAATTGCTGTGCTAGGGTTGATCTGGCTTGAGCAATGTGCAAACTGAAAGTACAGTAGAATTTTCTCTTTTATTTCTTGTCTCTGCAGTATAAGTGGGTGGAGAAACATTTGGGACCTGAATTTGTGGAGCGGATTATTCTAACCCGAGATAAGACCGTCGTATCTGCTGACTTGCTGTTTGATGACAAGGATACCATTACAGGTTTGAAAAGCGTTTGCTTCGTTTGCTGTTAGCTGGGGACAACCCCCCCCAGCTGACTCCAGCTCTCCTCCCTTGCCCTCCCCAGGCGCAGAGCTGAACCCGAGCTGGGAGCATGTCCTGTTCACCTGCTGCCACAACAGGCACCTCCAGCTGCAGGCACCGCGCAGGCGGCTGCTGTCCTGGGCAGATGACTGGAAGGCCATCTTGCAAAGCAAGCGCCGGCAGTAGTGCAAAAAAAGGGGATGCTGCGCTCTTCCCATTCCCAGTGAGCACTGTCACCTGGGCAGGGGCACTGGGGGGGTCAGCGAGCTGCCCTTGTGAGCTGACTCCTCTCCAGGTTCCTGGATGATTGCTCTGCGTTCAGCTAATCTCTGCAGAGCTTTGGATGTTTGCTGTTAGTGA
The DNA here is from genome assembly GCF_023634085.1 of Falco cherrug. Classification (NCBI taxonomy): domain Eukaryota; kingdom Metazoa; phylum Chordata; class Aves; order Falconiformes; family Falconidae; genus Falco; species Falco cherrug. The sequence goes on from NC_073697.1 coordinate 120,224,078, forward strand.
AGAGAAACTATAAAATACAGGCAGTTGTGGGTTGGTTTTTTGTGTTCGTGTGTGTGCTTTTAACCTCGCTCCTGTTTGTTTTGGGCTGACTGGGGGCAGAGGGGAGAAAAAAAAAAGAGGAAGTAAAGCTCTGAAACTTGAGCGCACACAGAGTGGGTGTCTGTCAGGGAGCACGGTGCTCAGCAGCTAAACCCTTTCAAATTTTATGTATTTAGCCAGTCTGGCTTTTGGGTTGCCTTTTGCATCATTGGCTGATAATGAAAGGAGACCAAGCTGGCTTCCATTTCTGGCCCACGTGTGCGAGTAAGAGTGGGTGAAGGCTGGGCTACCAGTGCTGTTGTAAAATATTTATGAGTTTATACAAAACTGTTTACACAGCATTTAAGTTAATGTTTTATTAAGAGAAGGTTTTAAAAGACAGCTGTTCTCATGAGCCAGACCGCCATTCTCACCAGTGGTAATGACAGAAAACCAGCTTTCCACTTCCTGATTCATCGCATAGCTACAAGCTGCTCTGTGTAGCGACTTACTAGCCAGGTCCCTATGCCGTGATGACAGGATGGCATATTTAGTACCAAAGGGATAAGTAAGACTGCAAACTGCCAGGGCAGGGAAATGCCGCCTTTCTTCTGCAGGAGCAATAAAGTTTGTGACACTTCAAAGTCATTTGAGTTGATGCTGAAGAGTAGAGAGCTGCAGCAAAACCAGCCAGGAGCTGGAGGGGATATAAGCTGCCCAATACCCCAGGAAGAAAGCCCCCCTGATTGCTGGGAAGCGTTATTTGTGCAAGCTGGGTGCTGGGCTACACTTGGCAGCCTCCTCTCCAGCAGCCATGGCCTGTTTTATTTTAAATATTTGCTTGCAGTTTTAGCTGCGTGCTTGGCCTGACTGACAGAGTAGTGCTATACCATCCTCTTTATTAACTAAAATCCAGCAGTGGTATGACCAATTTCCCTCTCTAATGTTGTTCTTGACACACTCTTGACCTGCTGAGCAGAAAGCAGAGACCTGGGAAAAAAAGAGGGAGGTCTCCCTCTCAACCCGCGCTGTTCTGACAGCTTCAGTCCTTGGGGAGAGGAATCCCCACCGCTGTGTGTTTGCTTAGGTTCCTGGCCTCTTCCACTTGCAGAGGCGTGCAGTAATCCTCCAGGAAGACAGTTGCCAGATTGCTTAGTCTTCTGCTGGCTGAGAGGGAGAAGCGAAGCATGCACTCCACCACCGGGAGAGCTGTGGTCTGCTGGCGTGACTGCGGCGTTGTCAGGTACATCAGTGTTGTGACAGCTGACATGACTGTCTCCTCGTTGGAACTGGAGAGGCAGTTGATTATGGGCTCCACTCCGTTTGCCTCCAAGATGTAGTCTTTGTTAGTTTTATCGAGGCACAGGTTACAAAGACCGCCTGAAACAGCACAAGAAAATGTATGACACACAAGACAAACTTTTCTCTCCACACCCCCATTTTTTTCACACCAAGACTCAAATTCACTACTGATCCCTTTTTTTCTAATACAGAAATAAGCATGCAGATATTCTGTGAGATTGGGAGGGAAAATTCTCAACAGCTTCTTGGGCAATGTCTTCTTGATTTTTTTCCAGGGATTTTCCACCAGAACATTTCTCCTGCAGTGTGTCATTAGAGGGCACTAGGGCACTGTTACTGCTGGACGTAACCTCTTCCACAGAAGGAAGAATTCCAGCATCACTTAACCCTAACAGAGGCTACAAACCAGCAGTTTATTGTAGGTGTTTTAGAAAAACAGAGAATGGAGCTAACAGTACTAGCCCAGAGGCGCAGAATGTTTGAACTTAAAAACTTTTATGATGCTGCCATATCCTGGCATAGCTCAGCCACAAACTTTAGAAATCAAATATATTTATTATCATGTCATGGAGTCACTCACAATTAGGATCTGGCCCCTTACCTTATATTCAGACATGACAAATCACCATAAGGCAGTTCCTCAGAGGACTTATTACAAATTTTCAAGTATTCTAGAAGAGCGGTTGTCAATAGCAGAATGATAACATTGGGCCTCTATATTGTACATGGCAGAATTTTCATTCATTATATATTAATGAATGAAATATCATTATATAGGAATGAATGCTTCTCTATAGGACAGATGTCATTGAAAAGTCATTCAGCTAGCGTTTACTTACAGTCTGGGGTAAAAAAATAAAATAAAAAAACCAATTTCCTTTCCAAAAAGCATCTTCTTTAAGCACAACCGCTCTGTAAGGGTGAAAGGGAGATGCCTGCCTCCCACCTTTCTCCCTGTTCCACTCATTCTCCACTAAAGGCTTTATCGGCACAGCGTGGTCTGTTCTTGCAGGGGGAGATTGTCCATGGATCTGTGTCGGGCTGGGGTCCCTGGGCTGTCAGCCCCTCCTGAGGGTGCTCGGGTGCAATCCTTACCGATGGCAAACTCCACCAGGCTCTCATTGTCCTCGGTGAGCATATCGAGGAACAGATCCAGGACCTGGAGCTGCCGGAGGTACTCATAGTTTTTGGGATCGTAGGCGAAGTTGGCCAGGTTTGCCAGTACCTGCTCCTTGGCCTCTGCAAGGGAGAAGCGGTGCGTGCGAGGGATCGCAGAACCATTGCGTGGTTTGGGGGGGATGGGACCATAAAGGCCACCCAGTTCCCCCCCTGCCCTGGGCTGGGCCCCCTCCCACCAGCCCAGGCTGCTCCCAGCCCCGTCCAGCCTGGCCTTGAGCCCTGCCAGGGATGGGGCACCCACAGCTGCTCCGGGCAGCCCGTGCCAGCGCCTCAGCACCCTCACAGGGAAGGATTTCTTCCAATATCTAATATAAGTAGCTCGACGCGAAGCGTATCAGCAGGCGGCCGCGCCCCGGTGTTACCTGGGCTGTCAGTCACCTGGAACTCGGTGACGAGGGCCTGCAAGTACTCCAACCGACCCAGCTCCATCCGCCCTGCGGCGCCGCAAGCTCAGCGCCCGGTGCCAGGGAAGCTGCCCGAGGCCGGCCCCCCCCGGCAGCCCCGGCGGTGGGTGCTCACGGCCCGGCTGCCTCACGCCCGCGGGGAGCCAGCGGCCCGGCGGACCCCGGGCGGCGGGAAGCGCAGGGCGCCGCCATCTTGTGGGCGTGGCGCGGCGGGACGCGGCTCTCCGCGGGCGGGGCGGTGGCTCCTCCTGCCCGGGTCCGGGCGGCTGTTGGGTCCGGGCGGCTGTTGCGTCCCGGTGGCCGTGGGGTCCCGGCGGCCGTGGGGTGGGTGTTCCCGGGCGGCCCTGGGGTAGGGGGTCCCAGCGGCCCTGTAGGCCCGGCGGCCCTGAGGTGGGGGGGGTCCGGCGGCCGTGGGGTCCCGGCGGCCGTAGGCAGGGGGTCCTGACGGCCTTGAGGTGGGTGATGCCGGCGGCCGTGGGGTCCCGGTGGCCCTGAGGCGGGGGTCCCGAGGGCCCTGTAGGCCCGGCGGCTATGGGGCAGGAGGCCCGGGCAGCCCTGAGGCAGGGGTCCTGGCAGCCGTGGGGCTGGGGTCCCAGTGGGGCTGTTTCCTTCCCCGTGGACCGTGTAACCTGGTACCCACCGCCACAAATAAATGTGCGTTGAGGTGTTCGAGTCTGCACCTGGGTGAACGGCCAAACTCTGATACTTCAGCACTTTGCTCCAGAAAAGAGTGAGCCTTTCCTCACTCGCTACTTACCCAAAACGTTTTCGCGTGTGTATATTCTTTCCGGCTCAGTTCAAATCCCCAGGTTCCCCGGGGCTGGCTGCAGCTGGGCTGCCCAGGCCAAGGCCGGGCCAAGGCCGGGCTGATGGAGGCCAAGGGCCTTGCCCCGCTGCTCGCTACCCCTCAGCATCTCCCCAGGGAGTGGGTGCTCCTGGTCCATGTGCAGACGGCAGAGCGCAGGGGTGGCTCAGTTGGTAGGGAGAGACCTGGAGGGAATAAGGGTTTAGTTAATTTCAGTTTTAATACGGGGTTGCAACTCATGGGCTAAAGAAGGGCAATGGAATGAGATTTTTTATGACTTCTGTAAAAAGGCAAAAGGATTTGAAGCTGAGGGAAAAGATAAAAAACCTGTGCACAATACATGCATGGTAAGATAAATCACCTGGGGGAAAAAAAACACCAAGATGAAGCCATGAAGGAGTGAATTGAAACAGCAGCAGGTTATTCCACCCTGGTTGTACAATGCCCTGGCCTAAGCACAAAGCAGAGCAATTACACAATTCTGAGCTAGCACAGTTCCAATGAAACCACTGTGATCATCAGCACTGCAAGCGGATTCAGTTGTGGTTCATGTGTAAATACGTAAGGTAAAGGTACATAAACTGGGGGGTGGACTCTGCAGAAATTTGTGTTGCTTTTATTGAAGCAATTAAATGCGTGAAGGTGCTCCAGTAAATAGGTAGGAAACAGGCTGTGAGCAGATGTTGTCTTTTGTATTCTCTCAAATGCAGCTGATTTTCATATAAAGCAAATTGAATGTGGACTGCTCTGCCAAATACGTGGCATCAGTGACGAGCGTCTTGGGCTGATAATCCCTCCTACCACACGGCAGGGTGTAGGAAAATGCCTGCCCATGACCACTTTAAATAGAAGGATGAGCAAAGAAGCTACACCGAATGCAGTAATGCTAAATCTTTTAATTACAGTGGTGTGGGAAGACAGAGGTATGTGAAAGTGAAGGTATTTATTTCTACATGGTATAATAAGACTTTAAGCCAGGCTTGTGCTAGCAGCTTCAACTCTTATCATAGTTATCAACTGAAGTTGGTGTATATGTATGTATATGTGTGTATATATTAAAATGATCAGCAAAGATGCTACAGACAACATCTATATTGGAACATTTTGCTACTGTATTAACAAATCTCCTTTAATTATCCCTTTGTAAGTGGTAAGCGTTGACATACTTTAAAGCCACATCTGTCATTCCATACAAAGCAAATGACTAATGGAGAAAGCAAACACAGAGGAGCTAGTCAATAAAAGAGAAGTGATTAAGGACACTGGGATTGACTACTAAGGGGTGAAAAACAGTATTTGAAGAGGAGAAATGAAATTAGTGACTGTAAGTACTACATTTGGGGACAGTCAGTATAATGTTGCATGCACAGAAGCAGCAGGAACTTTGTCCCCTGGAGTGGTTTCACAGTGGTGTTCAGAAAGGGCTGGTGTCTGTGCTGGCTGAGCTTCGGGTGATGCGTCCCCAGGTCACACTATTCAGTGCATGGCAAGAAGTAACCAGGAGGAGAGGATAACCTGTACTTCTCTTCCTGGGAACTGCCCGCTGTGCTCCTGCTAGCCTTTGTCTTGCATTGAGTTTAATCGGAGCTGGTTAAGAGACGTGAGAAACATTTTAGATTTAATTTGCTGTGTTGGGGCTGTCCCCTGGAGTAGGGTTTGATAACATCCCCTGGGTTTTGTAGTCCTCAGAGATTCTCTGCAGGAGTGGCAGAGAGCGCTAGTACTGATTGCACGACCTGCTTTGTTACCAGCTGTGGGCTTGTTGTCTTTACTGCGGGGAGTTTGTCCTGACCATCCGGTGAGATCAGTTGGCAGTAGGCACAGCTGGCTGTTTACTCACCCAATATTGGCTATATTGTTTAATTGAATACTCCGAGCACCTGCTGTTTGCCAGAAGAGTTAGCACAGAATGGGCTAGTGTAGCTGGGGTGTTCACAGCTCCAGGGACTAGTCTAACGACACTGGTAGCGCACCAAAGTTAGAATTCAGTGACTTTTCATTTCTAGTAGTTACGTTTCTTTTCATGCAGTTACTACCCAGGTTTGCAAACAGCGTGCCAAGCTCTTAATTTAAGTGATTTTGCATTTCTGAGATGCTTTAGAGTGTGTAAGTTTACTGTGACCTTTCTTTGGGTATTTATTAAACTTTTCCAAGAATTACATTGGCAGAGTATCTAAGGCTTTTAAGGATCACGATCTTGTAATATTTCAGCGTGAACTTCCTGGTGAATGTTTCATTGCAGGAAGGGAAGGTGCCTGTTGCAAAAGTGCTTACCTTGGGAGGTTAATGATACTTTAAATGATAAAGGGAGCAGGAGGGGGTAAGAGGGGACTCGGGGAACAAGGGGCATACTTTTCTCGTCAATCTTTGTTGCTCTGCTGGCTCTCAGAGGTTTGTAACCTGGCTGAGGTATTGGTGTTTGCCCATAATTAAAGCCGCGATTATTTCACTGTCTGTAGGTGTTAAAATAAACTGTTTTGGCAGGGCTGTGGTTGCCTTGCATAATGGGATGTACCTTTAATGAAAGGAACTTTTATTGCTTTATTATTCTTCTGGACCGCAAGGTTCTTAAGGACTGAGTATCACTGCTCCTGTACGATAGCTCTGAGGGGGAATATTTATTATCCTGCAGCATACTCAGTCTGCATGGTCCCTTCAGCACGCTTTACAAAGCTCCTGCTCGAGACAGCTTGGAGTTCAGGTTGAAAAGAGCGGTAGGAGGGGAAAGCTGTGGAACAGGAGAGGAGTGGGGTAGTTTTCCCTATTATGGGAGCTCAGATATCTTATTTACCTGTGGAAGCAGCCTAACATGTTACCTCTTCTCTCTCCGAGATTTGTTTCCAACCTGTGGGTTACTTCTGAAGGGTCTGTGGAAAGTAACCAGGGGAGACAACCCTGTTTTCAGGCAGCTTAGGCTGTTAGAAAGTTTTTAGTCAACAAGTTGAGAAACATTAAAATAATGGCTTTGTGAAATCATTGTTTTTCTTCCCAGAAACATCTCTCTTCCTCTGCAAATAACTCCCAGTGACCTGGCGCTGAGTCTGGATGTATCAAAAAGCAGTTGTATGAAGCACTCTCCTAACTTCTCATCCTAAATTATCTTGCACTGTTGAGCACAGCTAAGAAATAGTCAAAACGTTTCTTTGCCATGGTGTAGCGGGAGCCCATCTATTTCTGTGCATCAGCTTCAGTCAGTAGGTACCTTTTTTTCCCCCTCCCACTCCCTTCTATCTTGCAAGCATGCATTAGCCCATACATTTCCCAGCTTGTGAGCCATCTAGGGCTAAACCATTGCAGACAGAGCAGTTGGCTCCACATAGGAGATGCATTCTATTGCTCGCTCAACTAACCTTTGCATTCCTGTGATAAATTTTGATGGGTTGTAGCTTACACCATATCTTGCCTGTTTTGCCCAGGACATTTGTAGCAGTGGGAGGATTTGGGAGAATATGACCCCATATTTCTAGAAGAAAACAGAAAGGGAATGTAGAAAGGTGAACAGAATTTAAAATTTAAGAATTGCACACAGCAAAAATGGCAATCTGTTTAGCTGCTTAGCTGTTTTATTTGCAATAGCTAGAACAGCTTTGGCACTTGATCCCCTTTCATTGTTGGTTGTTTTGTTGGTTTTTCTTTAGAGAGGGAGAAAGCCCCATCTTTTTCCTGGGAACATACAAGTCATTGTTTCGGTAAGCTGAGAAGCACCAGTCCCTGTTCAGTTTGTAGTTATGGACCGTGTAATCATTACACAAGTTAATAAGCATGTGTGACAAGACATTAGATATGTGTGTCTCTCACTAGTCATCTTAAGTATATGTTTGATCAGGAAATGCAAAGCCTGCTGGTTGAGTAATCCTAGAGCAGTACTGAAGCAGATACTGAGCTGTGGGAGCAGGAACCCTTCTGAAGGGCTGATACCTCTTCCACCGTAAAAGCCAGCTGTAAAGCCATTATAGTCTCTGAAGACCTTGGAGTCAGTTTTCCAGTGGTTTCATCCAGTGTGGGTTGTTTTGGTTGGTTTGTTTTGTTTGGGGATCCCACAGCTCTAATGAAAACTGCTTTTGTTGCTAGGAATTTGATATAAAAGTTCTCAAGATAAGCCCTGCAGTTGGGTTGAAAGCTGCTATTCCATTTTGCTCCCATTTTGTGCTTCTGGTTTTTTTCTGTCAGATCAGGAACAATACGGAATATAAACACTTTGCAACTCGAGCTGATACTGAGGGAGGTCAGAGGCTGATGCAGCTATCGTCTTGGTAGTTACAAGTGTAACTGCCAGGAGTGGAGCAAGAAAAGCCACTTTACAGTCGAGGCTGTATGGATATGAAAGTCAGTAACGCTGACTTTTCTCAGTATACTTTTCCCCTTAGATTTCTTTGTAAGTTATACTTGTGCTTGTAAGAAATGTAAATTATGCTTGTGCAAACTTCTCTAATGAGAACGCTGGTGTAGTTAAGTCTGGGAGTCTAAGACTAAAGAGCTAAATTCATTTACACAAGGGGGAACTACAGTGGCTTTGAATTTGGCCCTGTATAAGGATGCATATACATATATATAAGGGTGCATATACACTTATTCTTAGGCTAGTAATACCTTCACTGCCCTTCCTCACACCCCGCCTGCAAAAATGGGTCCCTGTAAATACGTGTATTTACACAAGCCATGAATCGTTTTTCATGATATATCAAGAAGCACTTAAGATACCACTGGATACATAAAACGGGCACTCTAAGGTTTGAGTTTTTTTCTTTTTTATGCTCTGAAGTTGAACCTTTGAAGCTCTGAAAATGTTCTTGGCATGAAGAACTCATGTATGTACCTCACAGGAGAAAATACTAGATCTTACTAGAAACTTGGCTGAGTTCTGCAACCCATGCAGCAGCTTCCATAGACTATTTAAAGATGTGGAAAATAATAACATGCTTCCTGTGGAAGGTGTTTGTCTTGCCACCCCCAGCATGGGAAGCAACTTCAAGAAAACTTCATATAAGTTCATATCAACCAAAATGGCATGTTCAGACGAGGAATAATACTTCTTTGTGAAAGAACCACCGTTGTGCATAGCCATTAATACGTATTGGGCCTCCAGCTGAAACGGCATGTGAAATTCCAGTGACTTCTTAAAGGCACTGACTTTAACCAATTGAACTGACACAGCTTTTGTCTCTCAGTGCTGGTTACCATGGCTGTTATCCTGTGGTTTGCTTTAGGAAAGCAAAGTTCTCTTTGTCCTTCAGCTCTTTGGCTGGCGCTGGGTTCTGGGCTCAGCCCAGGTCTGGAGTGCTCGCTTGGAGTCTGACACAACCCCGCAGAGTGGCAGTGCAGGGCAGAAGGATGATGACAGTTGTGGAAAGCAGACGCTTGTTCTGATCTGCCACCAGTGCTGGGCCTTGTGTAGCTTTGTACAGGCCACATAATTGTTTGTGTTCCTCTTGGGTTTGGCTTTTTTTCCTCTTCTTTCTTTTCATATGCTTGTGATGTACACAACTGCTGGAGGAGACTGACTTTCAGACTGTGGTTCAGTTGGGATTTCATTGTATTGATATCTGGAGGGATTGTCCAAACGTGCTTTTGAAGCCTCTTTCAATTTGGTTTTTTTCTCCAAAGCACAGAAGCTGAGCACCATGAATAATGCAGCTGATATGAGGAAGAAACTGGAGGTGTAGAAGACGTAGTGGAAATCACTAGTTATGTCTACCAGGAGACCTGAAATAGAAGCCATAGCTTAGTCAAAGAGAAGATGCCTACTAAAGGCAACTGGGTGACATTTATATAAATGTTAAACCTGAATCATTCAGCAAACTGCCATAGATGACAGATAAGCGTTCACAGATAAGTTCTCTTCTTTTCTCTGGATTCTAGGAGTTGTTTGGGTTTTTGCAATCACCACTCTGGTGATGTTTCTGCTTCTCTATAAAGTATTTCAATACCCAGAGAAATCAGGAAAGAGAGGAACTTTTCTAACTTTTCCCCAACCTGCTGATTCATATTGTTCACTCAGCAGAGGACCCCTGTGCCACTGCCGCTCACTGGATTTTGGAATGAGTGACCCTGTCATGTCCTGGGTCAGAAAACAGGACAAAGAAGTAGAGAAATCTCTCACAAATTGACATGTTAGTGTCTCTGAACTGAAAGCTTGTCTTTAATAGTGTGCGATCAGGGAGAAGAAAATTCACAGCGCAGCAAGCATTATGACTAACGTTAAGTGTCCCCAGTATAAAACATTTAGAAGTGTGATATATCAAATTATTAATTTAACAGTAATGTTTGAGATGGAAAGGCAATACACAGGTCAAATTATATGATGCCTTCTATAGGCTGCTTATTTATATGGAAATACTGAAATAATGTTTGTTTGCTTGTATTCTTCAGTAAAGATTGATGATGTTTCTTTTCATAGTGCAGATTTTAGAATATAACTAGAAATGGCATTGCTTTTACTGTACTTTGTTTTGCCCATTTGCCACTCCTGTCAGAGATGTCCAAGAAAAGACATTTTTTGCACTTTGAGAAAAGTGACTGGCACACTAGTGCTAGGGAATATCATGAAATGTGGTGCATGTTACCATCCCATTCTTAGGACAGACATTATTTTCCTGCTGAATAACACACAGTTCATTGTCTGGAGGAGAGAACTAAAGCCTGAATTGAGGATTCGTGCTCAGGTTCACATCTCTTCTTTGTTAGTTTTCAATTTGCTGCTGTAGTGCAGGAGCAGGTGCATCTTAGACAGGTCACTTAGTAGCATTTGGAGCAAACTGTGAACGTTGTGAATAATTTATTGGGTTGGGGGTCACAACTAGCTCCTTTCTTGTCTCCAGAGAAACATTAATACACCCTAGAACTTGGAAGGAAGAGTGAACAGAAGATTTTACTATAAGGCTCTTGAATAATGTAGGGCTGGTAATAATTCTGATCACAGTTAATTTGTTTAATGGGTTGTTCACAATTCCTTGCGGCTTCGTAGATAAAACAGTATAAACTAGCAAAGCAGTGGAAGAGTTCATAGACCCCAAGATCCTGCCACAGTAGTTCCTCTCTGTGTCTTGCTTCTCACTGGAAAAAAGCTCTCATCACTCCCATACTTAGCAAAGCTGCTCACCAAGCGGGTAAAGCTTTCACTCTCTGCTGTTGCTGCAGTGACACTTGGGCAGTTGCAGAAATGACCCTCCCTCAGCTGTGAGAAGGGGCCGATCATTCATTTCCGACTCTCCCTTTTATACTGCTCCCTTCGCACAACTCACCTGCCTGCATGGGTTTGGAAACTCCCTTATTTCTCTTCTTTATGCTCCCAAACACTTGTCAACAGTGTCTGAGCAACCAGTTTTCCCCCAGCCTGCTTTAATAGCTTCTCTCACCTGTGAGAGGGGGTCCGATGAGGAGAGTGATACTCTCCAGGATGGTGAAGAGCCCTAGAGCGCTTGAGAACCTGTCCATCTCCACCACATCCATCAACACCTGGAAGATGAGTGCCCCGATGCCACTCATGGCTATACTGAGGATGACGCAGTAGATGATGAGCATGCTGAACTCGGCTGAAATGACACAAATGAAATTGCTGAGCCCGCAGAGGAGCACAGCCAGGCTGAACAGGTAGATGCGTCTCCCTGTGAAGACTCTGTGTCCTGAGAGCAGCCCTGTGAAAGGGCGTATGAAGATGTTGATGAACCCAATAATGGAGATGAGGAGGGCTGCCCTGCGTTCCTCCACTCCGTTCTGGATGGCGTAAGGCACAAGGTAGATATGGGGTAATGCAAACCCCATCATCATCCAGGTCACTCCAATCGTGTAAATCTGGTAACCTTTGTTTTGACAAAAGATGTCGAAAGCCAGGTGCTTCTGCAGCATCTGGAAGCATGCAGTCCTGGTTTGCTGCTGGAGCTTCGGCTGGGAAGAAGATGCTCCATTGGATAGCTGTGCCTCTTCTGCTTTTCTCTCTGGCTCCTCTCCAGGCTTGGGTGACTGTAGTAGTGACCCTGATGCAAGCTGAACTGGTCTCATGATGGCTCCACAAACGCAACAGTTCAATAGTATTCCTCCAAAGATAAGAAAAGTATTTCTCCAGCCCATCTCATCCAGCAAGTGTTGAGAAAGCAGAGGCCACAGCGTGAAGCCAAGGGAGACACCGGTGGATGCAATGGCATTGGCCAGCGCTCGCCACCGGACAAAGTAGTAGCCCAGCACAGTCACTCCTGCCTGGAAGCTGAAACATGAGCCCAGACCTAAAGGGAAGAAGAAAAGAGAAAATGACAGCACATGATCCCTCTGTGCTGTCTTAGAGAGTGAAAAGAGCCCAAATCCAGGGTGTACTACAGCCAAACGGCTTCATTTGCCATTGAAACATCTCCTCACCTGCCACGCTGCACAACCTCCAGTCATTAATGCTCAGAAATCCCACACAAAGCATGAAGAAAGATGTTGTACATAAATCAAACTACTCATGTTCAGTAAATATACTGACCTAAGCTGACATTTGTCTGGGCACGCTGCCGTTCCTAAAATTGTTATGGAATTGTTCATTAAAAACTTTGGGTTTATACCACATGCAACAAGCAGTGCTGCTTTCCTGACACTTTTGTCAGGACTCGGGGAGTTACTTGTTTTTCTCTCTATGCAGTGGACACAGCTTAGCTTGCAAGATCCAACAGGGTTGGTGCCAAAGGAACCTGGGTGAAGAAATTATTTCTCTGTGTTAGAAAAAGCCAAGAGTTGAACATCAGTTACATAGGAGAAATATTTGGAAAGGAAAAGTTCCCATCTGTTACTTCTGTTCAAAACCAACATCTTCTTTTGTTAGAGAAAGGTATCTCCACATTTCCCCAGATTGGGAGTGGTGAAATAAAACCCCAGGGAACTTGGGAAGGGTGTTGTCCCAACACATTATGTTCCAAGATTGAAAAAAACCCTCCCTTCTTCAAAGACAGGAGCCTGAGTAACTACTAAAAAGATCAGACATCTTTGCTCTCCGTTTTGCCCTCTGGACAGCCGCAGCTTTTTCCGGAGAAGCACTTTCCAGTGAGCTTGGCTGGATGAGGTGTGTGTTAAAGGGGTGTGAAGGGCAAGTCTAGCTGCTCTACGATTCCTGCTGCGCTGTGGGGCTTTTCATTTATCCTATTTCACAGCCGAATGGAAAAACGTGAGCCCTTAGTGAGGACTCTCACTGTTTCCCATCTCTCAAGTCAAACGCAGCAGCTGGGTTTTCCTGCTGTTCTTTGGTACTTACCCGTGATGAGGCCAGCTGTTAAGTAAAGCTGGCTGATGGACTTGCAGAAGGAGCTGGACACCATGCCCACGCCGCTGAGCAGCCCTCCCAGCATCACGACAAACCTGCAGCCAAACCGCTTCACCAAGATGCTGCAGAGGGGCCCTGGGAGCAACGGAGCAAAAGGGAAGCAGTTAAGCAGGAAGGAATTATTTTGTTCCCGCTGGACTGCTACAGTTCTCAAAGGATTTAGTCTAGAGGCCCTGAGGATTGTCCCAGCAGCACGTAATGCAGTAGGGGAGCCAGGAAGAGAAACTAATATTCCTTGATTGTCCCAAGTGCATGGTCAGCTTGTTAGTGGAGGGGAAGGCTTCTGTGATCTGCTTGGATTTGGGCCATCAAGTAGGATTTCTACGCTTCCCTGTGATGGATTTTAGTTAAAACTCTAGGAAATGGAATGAAAGAAGGACCTTCAACTAATTCTCTTCTCACATGAGATAAATTCTGGGAATGATTTGAAAAAGGAGAGGGCTTGGATTTCCGGCCCTCCGTGTAAGACATGCTAAGCAGGGAGATATTTCTGTTTGCATATTTCCATTCGCATTTAACTGTTTTTCAAATACCCTGCCACAAAATCTCCTAAATTGCCCTTGATGTCCCGCTGCCTGGGTGAAACTCCTTGCAAGAGAGGGCAGACTGACTCTGAACTAGATCAAGAATGGGAGGAAAATAGGCATTGTTGGGGAGGATTATTTGAAAATGGCTGGAGAGGTATGTTCATGTCTGCATGGGATTCAATCTTAAGCTTCAGGTAGCAGCATCCAAGCTGCAGCTTGCGGAGTCTTGCAGCTGTCATGCAAGTCATCTTCCCCAGGAAAATAATGAGATGTTATTGTCAGCACATGCCTGTCCTGGCATACCTGGTAGGGGTGGGTAGATTTAACTGTGTCCACTTCCAAGAGGACACAAGCCTAGGAGCAGACGGTGCACATCCCAGTTCCCACTCCCGCCCCTCCAGCACAAGCACCGCAGAGGTGGGAGTGAGACCTGGATGGTTCTGATGGGCCAGAGCCCAGCTCTGCCCTTCTTGGGCAGAAACCTGTGTTTTATCATGCTCCTACATTGCTGGCAGGCTTTTCTAGGGAAGAGTTATGTTATTTCATCACCAAAAGCAATGAACAAATAGGCATGGAGGTGTATGTTTAAGATCAGCCAATTCTTTAACTTTCCTAGACTTTTGGTGAATTCTATTCTATTCTATTACGATATGAAATTATGGTAAATTATCAGTTTATTAATGTCATTTAGCATGCTTCATTTTGGGGTAGGAAAAGATTAGTTCTGACCTGCAGACCACCAGTGGGAAACATGCTTCCCTCTGCATGCTCTGGCAGAAGAGGATCTGAAGGTAGAGTTTCTTTTCCTGTTCCTTTGAGGATCCTCCAGGTTTTATTCTTTTTTTCCCCCTCTTCTGAACTCTTAAGGTTATATAAATGAATGCAAAATGACCGTAAGCTTCAGAATTAGGAGTTAATCAGGGTAGGGAAAATAACCTGTGGCATATATGTGACCTAAATCAATGTCTGGTTTGAAATAAAATCCGCAGAGTCAAGTCAACAGTGGAATGTTATTAAAATTAGGAGTGCAGCTGTCTGTATTTTGATCTGCTTAGGAGATTTTCACCTCAGACTTCAACTGGCCTTTGAAAAAGTGTTGAGCAAACTGGTGACTGGATTGTTTTTCCTGCTGCTGAAGACGTTAAGGGTGGTACTGCTGCTTAACCAACCCGAGTAGCCAGAAGTCATAAATTGAATACTCAAAAATCATGAGATTGGCTCTAAAATTCCTAAGGGTTTTTCATTATTTGTTCCTGTTAATTTGCTTTCTAGGTTTCAGACATTATTTCTGACTTGCCTGAGGCTTTGGTGCTTTCCTTTGCAAAAATAAAATCAACACAAATGCTGCATTTGTATGAGTGTGAGTCAGGAGAGTTACGTGTGCATGAATATCTCGGAGCAAGAACCTGTAAGGTCCTGAACTGCCCTTTTGGAGATGGCCACAGGATCCTGAGGCCTCTCAAATTATTCGTATAACAAAATAATCATTAATCACTTTTACCTAGGAACATAGCATGGGTAATGAGATACGTTTGACTTACTAAGTTACGAGCTATTTTTTGCACTGCGCCCTTCCTCGTTTCCTTCTCTAGCTCTGCTGGGCTGAGGTTAGCTCTCCCGCATGGGACCTCCTTGCTGCCCCGGCCGCTCTGAGAACAGGCTGTTCTTTCCATTTCCCTCCCTGTTTACCAATTTTTGCAACAAATATTCCTGTCGCCCTTCAGTTCCTCTGCATTAAAAAAGAATAAGAGAGGAGGAAAAAGAGACAAGCACCTTCAAGAGCCACTGGTGACGTAGCAGATTGCAATTTTGAGAAAGGTTTCAGTGCCAAGACAATGGATGTAACCAGAGAATCGGAATCAAACAGAGCCTGGCCCACAGCAAAAGAGGTCAGAAGTTGCAGCAAAAGCCATACATGCTTGGATTGAGAGGGAATCTTTTCTCTCTGGGTTTTTTTTTTGTTGTTTTTTCTTCCTTGCTTATGGTTGTGTTAGTCCTGCCTTGTGCAATCGGGGGACAAGAGGAAGCACTGCTCTGCGGTAACAGCCGGGACCCATAACTGGCAAAGGAACAGCTCTCCTGTAATGCACTGGCTATGCCCTGACAAATTCTGTTAGTGAATATAATTAACATGAGGCTGTTCTTTCCTTGACTAATTTATAACTATAGGATCTATTTATTGGCTGTCTTTATATTACCTTTTACTGTGGTTCCAGCCTCCTACAAAACAATTACTTCATTAAAGAAGATAGGATAATTGATATTTGCTTGCGGATGCTGCCAGACTTGTCCTTCCTGGATGTGCTGGGACCAAACCGCTTCCGAGATCATTTCCCAGAGCCGGCAGATCCCCACTAACCACAGCAGGGCCACGGGCCACCGGTGATGGAAGGCAGCACAGGGAATGCCCAGCAGCTTCCAGATTCAAAGTCCCAGGGATACTGCTCTGTACCACCCTTCTGCTGACCTCCTGTGATAATTCCTCCCCTCATTGCTTCCCCTGAGGTCTCTTTCCACCTGCACCTTGCAATTCTGGACCCAGCTGCTTCTGCTAAGGTGCAAACTCTCTCTCCCATGTCAGGTGGCTGCCAGCCGAGTCCTGCGCAGGAGGGACTGAGCCTGCCACAGCCTTCACATTCGCACGGCTCAGGACGCTGCTTTGGTTTTTCTCTCCATATTCTTGTGTCACCTTTCACCAGCGTCAGAAGAGGGCAGGTGCGAACTCGGGGAGCAGCTCAGGTACGTGGGTGTCGCTGGATACCTTGCTTCTTTTGCACGGTGGGGTTTGGGTAGTCTGTTTATCAGATAATCGCAGGAATTGCATGTGGAGGGGTCAGCAGCAACACGGACTGCTGGCCGGGAAGTCCTTGAGCTGCTGGGGATTTGGTTTTCTCTTCTATGCAGCAATATCTGATGGGGGCGAGGGGGATCTGGGGACCCTGTCCTTTCAAGCTCCCACATTTGGGGGAAAACCAGTGAATCACTCCGCTAGCCACAAAGCACAACACTGCTTCCATCCCCCTTCCCCTGGAGGGTGCCGCCTGACCCACATTCTGCATTCATGCAGCTTGGCTCACGGCGGCCCCCGATGCCTGCTTGGGTGTGTGCTCTGTGCCACTGCCCAAGGAGCTGCTTTTAAGGCTCTGCCCCAGCGAGCAGCCTGGAGGAGCTTGGCTTTTGGCATCTTTTCAGCCACGAAGAACACAGTTGATGTGGCCCATGGAAGATGTGCTCTCATGGACAGAAGATGAATCATGGAAGCACCCAAGCTCCAGCGCTACCTGCCTGCTTATTCAAAGAGCTGCTACAGGAAATAATTAAGTTCTTGCTGGTCTGGAGAAGCTGGGCTGAGAAAGGGGTTCACCTTCTTTGACCAAGGGTCCTGATTGTCTCTTAGAATGGCAAAAGGGAGACTGTTATCTGCAGACACTTAGCTTTGGACTGTGCGGTCAAAGTGGCTGGGAGATGCTGTGCACCACCAACCAACCAGCCTGCTCAGACCTCCCAGCCCCTTCCACCATCTGCCTTAATGAAATGCTAGCAGTGACCTCGTCACATCCACTCGTCAGCAGCACAGCGGTGGGAGGTGACGGAGGGCATTCCCTGCGGCTGTTACTTACCCCCTCCGTGCAGCACAGCCACCATGATGGATGGGAACCACGACGTCTCGCTGTTGGTGGCCTGGAACTCATGCTGGAGGTCCGTGAAGAAGACACCGATGCAGGAGGGGAAGCCCAGCGTCAGCCCCTGCAGCAGCACTGCAGCGAGAAGGACCATCCATGCCCATCCCCGGTCTTGGGGCTTGGCAGCTTCACGTTCTGCCGCTCCTCCTTGGGACATGGTAGCCGCCTTCTCCTCCTAAGCCAGCCTGCTGGGGAAGGGAGTGCAGCTACCAAGCAACCCTCAGCGCAGCCAACAGGCCTACAGAGAAGAGCTGATGGTATTCCCGAGGCTCAGCGGCACCTCTTGCAGCTGACACTCTAGACTTGCTCTGCATTTCTTCCAGCGCCTCCCTTCCTTCTCCCTACAGGATCTTGGCAACAGACTGCTTGAGAAACAACTGCCCTCCCCTTTTATATTTCACAAGGCTGTGACCACAGCCAGGTACGGAACAGGACCACACCTCCCCTGAGGTATGAATTGGCCTTACCTAGTTCCCGCCCTTATTTTCCCTTTCACCTGCTTTCATCATATGGAGTCCCCTTGCTGGCAATTGCTAAGGTCACTCAGACCTGCTGAGAAGGAAAAACTCTGCAAATGCCAAGAAAAATAGAAACATATAAAGCTCGCATGTCGCAGCAGAGCTCAGCGCCAGCCTTTCAGGAAAACTGCACCTACACTACAGTGCTAGTGGTGAAAAAACATTTTTAAAGCCATTAATTAATTAGGATTCAGTGATCGCAGATAGGCTTTTGCTTTACCTCTGTTTAGATCTAGAACTTCTGAGAGATCCCAATTTTGATTTCTTTGAGAATGGCAGCACAAAATGTACAGCAATAGCATTCCCCAGCCTGTCCACATGAATAAACATGCATAAGAAAAAAAAATAATCTTTGGCAGCTGGATGAACTCGAAAGAAGTGCCCGTAAGGTCGCTGCGCAGTGCAGTATTTATTTAGCGCTCAGATAGTGGGTTTCCCCCTAAAACAATAGCTATAATAGCTACGTTTGAGTTTTGTGTGCAGCTTTAAAAAGGAACAATAGTTTGATTTTGCTCGTTATTTATCTAGCATGGTGGCAGAAAGTTAGTTTCATACCTCAGGCTGAGCCCAGACGTGGCCAAGCGAAGGGCAGCGAGCGCCTGGCTGTGTGCGTGGCTCGTCCCCGGTGCGTGCTGCCCGGGCAGCTCATGGCCCGCGGTTAGATACTGCTGCTTCAGTAGCCACTACAAGCTTTGAGGAAGCCTTTTGCAATATTAACCTAGGCATCACTTCTGTAAACAGGGCTCTTATGCTGGCTGGCTCAAGGCCAAAATTAAAAAAAAAAAAAAGGCCAGGAGCGGAGGGGGCCCATGGGAAGGGGCTCTGAGATGCAAATCACGGTGGTGGTGCTCAGCACACTTTAATCCTTTGTCCACTTTAGCTGGGTGCAGATAATGCAACTAATTCAAGAGCTTGTCTCTCTGGTGTGAATTAGCTGGATGACAGCCTAAAAATTCTCCCTGGCAACAGCAAACGTGCAAAAAAAGGCAGAAGCACAGCTCCTCTCTGTTCCCAGCTGCCCTGTCCAACTCTTGAGCTTGTCCAGCAGATTTCTGGCTCCCCTCACATCTCCCTGTGTGCCTGCTCACCCGGGAGGACTCTCCAGAGGGGCTGCAGACCCCATGGCTTTCATCCACCTTCTGCCCCCAGCTGCAGGACACATTTTCCCCGGGCAGCCCGACCTGCAGGGTGGCTGCCAGGACCCTGGCAATGTGATGCTGAGCACCACACGGCCACCCCGCAGCCTCCTGCCTTCGTAAAGGTAAAGGAATAAGTTTGTTCCTGTGCTGGCTGTGCCACACTGAGCAACAGCAGCACTGAAAAACCTTGGCTTAACCCTTCCCAGGGTAAGCCAGATAGAATGGACGGTGCAAATGTGGAGGGCAAGCGTGTGTTTTCGTGCTCCTACAGGCTTGATGTTCTTGGGCAACCTGCTCCTGGTGTTGAGCAGTGAGCACGAAAGGCGAGGGACACCTGTGAAACACAGGCAGATTTTCACACGTACATGATGATCTTGTGCTAATCGTGTTGGGAGTAAGACTGAAGCTCACAGCAACAGCCACACCTGGGTGCCTACTGCAAACCGTGTGCTTTTGTTGGGAGCAGATGAACCAGTGCAAAGGTGCTTCCCTCCACCAGCCCGTGCAATGCCCAGGGACATGTGGATGCCCTCGATGGGACACAGGGGAGCACACTGCCAGTTTCAGTCTTTCCTTCTCGCCACTCTCTGCCAGTCATGGTCTGCCCTGCTGAGCTAATTCTCCCTCATTCAGGTCTGAACGTTGTTTCTTCTTCCAGTGACCCCCAAGACACCAGCATCCAAGCTTTCTTGGATTTCCCTAGCTGTGACGGAGCAGCCCTAGTAGTTGTCATTAATGGCAGCAGACCAGGAGCACTCACACAGTGATTCTCTCTGCTTCTTCTGTGCCTCAGTTTCCCTCAGCTGTGCTGGGGGACCAGCAGCTGCTGGGGTGAGGGTTGCTGGCTGCTCCCTGCAAGGGCAGGCAGCCCCTGATGCTGAAAAAAAATGGGCCCAGGGCATTTATGTAGCTTACCTCCTAGGAAGAGGTTTATATTTAGCCTGCAAGTGATGATGGTATCTGTAGATTGTCCTCAGTAAGAGCTTGTAGCTTGCAGGTAGCTCCGTGGGGAGAGGAGCAGCCCACGTCTCCCCTACAGCTGCTCAGGGGGGAGACCCCGCAGCAGCATCCAGCGGGGAAGTCGGGAGCGTGGCTGGGGGGTAAGCAGAGCCACTGCCCCCAGCGATGGGGCTCGAGGGGTGTTCAGAGACCGGGCGATGCCTGTGGCTTGGGAGCAGGGGTAGAAGTGGAGAAGAAAGGTTCTTCATGGTACGTTAGGTCCTACACCCTGCTGCCGCCCCAGCTCAGCCCCGGTGTGGGCTGGATGTGTATTTTATGAATGTGTAAAATAAGCTGGATGCACAGAAGCGAGATGTTTACTGTAAACTGAGCGGCAGGGTAAAATGTTTTTTGGAGTCACTCGGTGTCTGTTGGGGGTAGGAAAGCTAAGCACTTCTCTTGGTAAATACCTTTATAAGTGACTTTTTAAGTGCCTCTTCATCCCGAGATCTCGGCTTGCTTTGCCATCCTCTCCCAGGTAGGCTGTATTATATCCCAGCTGACCTTTCCAAAGTCACCCTGTCAGCTGGGAGCAGAGAATCCAGATCTAGCGCTGATTAAAACATCAGCCCGATGCTGCAGCCTTGTGTCTGCAGCATGTCACTTGTCCTCGGTGGCTGGCAGTCCCTGAGGGACAGGCTGTGCCTGGGGCACAGTGGAGGTGGCTGCAAGTCCCCTGCTCTCTGCCCGTCCTTACCCACATATTACAGCTCTGTAAGCTGGTCCCCAGCTCAGGAGCCTCAACAGCTGTTTTGGGAGAGACGATGTGCCTGGCACCGAAGTGCAAATGCCTCAGAGCCTGCAAATCCCTTTTGAAAAAAGCCTAGTTGACTTTGTTCCAGAGATCCAGATTAGCAAATTGTCCGATGGATTGAATCTTGTAGAGGAAGTGCAGGGGTTTTGTTTGGTTTGGGGTTTTGTTTGGTTGTGGTTTTTTTCAAAAGCCAAGGAAACTAACTGACGTTCCAGCTGAGGGATTGCAGAGCGGCTTGGGTCAGGGTGCTATCCCTGCTCTAGGTTTAGTCCCAAATTAAACTCCTGCTCTGATTCCTCCCTTGAACCCAGACAGACCCAGGAGAAACCATGCTCTCGGAGCACCTGAGAACAGATTCCTGGTGTGAAACTGAAGCTGAGGCAGGGACAGGATCTGAATAACCCTGGCAAAACCCCTATGGACCAGCTCTGCTGGTGCTGAGTAAATAGCACTGTGCTAAGGATGGGGGAAGTGCTGGTTGATCCTGAGTTTCCACGCAGCTCCCACAGCATCACTCCCACATCCTCCCCCTGCAAAGGGCATCAAGGTCCTGCCTGCACTAACAAGTCTTAATTAGCCTGACCAGCTTAATCTGGGGCCTCCTCCCACGTCCCCTCCACCCCGTTAGTTCTCCAGCTGGATTTAAGGCCGGCTCCTTGCCTAGATCAAGGCTTTGATCTGTCTCACCATTGTCTTCTGCTCTTCTGGGCAGACTTTGGATCTCCTGGTGGCTTTGTGCTTGTTACTTATCAATAACGCGGCTGTAACACCAGGTGAGAAGTCCTACTTTTGGGACCAGGTTAATGACTACAAGCTGGGGATAACGCCGCCTGGCATGGAGATGGAAAGGGGGGTTGAGGAGGCAGCTGGCACCGCAGCGTGCGCCGACAGCTCCTGCCAGCCTGCGGGAATCCAGCAAGATGTAGCTTGTCCCTGCTCTTTACCCCAGTGGCACATCTCCGGCTGGTGGGCGATTGCAGATGGTTTGCGTGCAAGTTGGCCCTTGCCCTCCTGGCTGCTGCTGCCCCCAGCCCAGCCGCTGCCCGGGCTCTGTGCTGGGTGGGGGGCTGGTGCCCGGGGGGGGCACCTTTCCCTTGGGCAACAGGGATGGCTCCGGAGGCGAGTCTGGAAAGAGGTGTGCTCGAGGGAATTCACCCAGGGCAGCAGGTCTTTGCTAGGAACCTGGCTGGGGTTACTGAGGATATCTGGAAGCTGCTGGTGCTTTTCCTGCAGCGTTGTCCTGCCTTTGTGAAGGTGAGGAGGGTGGCACGTGCCCTGAAGAGTGGGGCTTTGGAAGAAATGGTGTTACCTTATTGTTAGCTGTGTGAAAATCTAGCTGGTGGGTGAGGGTGTGGCGCGGGGAGGGGGCAATGGGCTGTGGGGGAGAGTCTAACCCTGCTGAGCCCACCCCCATGGATTGACATCTGGGGACCCTGAACAGGTGTGTGGGGGGGTTTCCCTTTAGCAGATCTTAATTGTCACTTACCTTGGCTTTTATTAATGAGGAATAAAGGGACTTGGTGGGGTAAGGGTCAAGAGAAGTGTGTCCCTGTGACTGGCTGGTGGATCCTTGGGGCAGGTGGAGGAGGCTGTGGGGCACTGGAGGTGTGTGGAGTGTGGGTTTGAGGAAGCCAGGAGGTTTTGGGACTCCACCTAGCCAAGAGAATTAGCTTTGGCTGCGCTGGTCCCAGCAGATGCTCTTCTCTGGTCCTTTGTCGGAGGACAGTTGCTCCAAGGAAGGTGCAGGTGATGCCTAGAAGTCATGACAGGGCAGGAGATATGACAACTTAGGGCCCACACCTAGGCTTTTCCTGCCCATGCCCACAAGGTTCAGTTTCAGCCTTGTGACTTCTGGAAAAGGGAAGACAGGAGCTCTTCATCCCGCTGGGAAGCGCAGGTCACCGTGTGCCTTGGGGTTGTGTTGTCAGGGTGGTGTGTGGAGACAACAAAACGTGGCCTTGAGCTTTTGCTTCATTGGGCAAAACCCCTTTGATCTGGCAAATATGACCATCCCCTTCTTACTTTTTTCACATGTTTCCCTGCTTTCAAATTTTAGATGAAAATGCACTGAAATATGAGGATGAGGGTGACCGTTAGGTATTTCCTAGCCCTTTAGTGACTAATCTGCCTGTTTTCTGAGGCATCTTGAACTCAGCGCCTGGGTGAAGGTCCTGACTCCTTGCTTGGTTGCCCAAATGGTTTTCCTCATTTTTAGCCACTGTCATTTGAATTCAACAGGATCACTGGTGCGTGTTCTCCCTGTGTGACAGACCTGCTGCCCAGACTGCCCTGAGCTAGACCATGGGTGGAAGGTGCTCGCCTTTCCCAAGGGTTTTGGTGGTGACGCAGGGAGCAGCTGAGCCCTTGGCTCGCTGGGGATCTGTTTGGGACCCTTGAAGCATGAGAACTCCTTGTGCTTGATGGTGGACTTTTATCAGACCCCCCCCCCCATCTGCTGAAGCCTGAGGAACCCCTAGGAGGGATGGAGGCATCTAGTAGCGAATACTGCCAGCGGGTCAGATATTGATACCTTTGCTCATCCGTTACACCACAATCTGAAGACAATTGCTAAGGGGATTGCAGCTCCTTCTTTGCTATGGTTTGAAGAAACCAACGTGTTTCCCCAGCCCTGGAAGGGAGATGGTACATGGGGGTTATTTGCCCATATGGAAGTTGGGTTAAACCTTCAGTGACTGCCTCAAAACCAGATCTGGGTGGAAGGACGGTAGCTAAGGTCCTTGTTTCCCAAACAAGTTAGTAAACTGGCTTGAAAATATCTGCAGGCTTTCTGTCTGCAAATAGATCTGGCAAATAGATCACTTTGTTCCGGGTGAAGGTGGGTGGGTGAGTGACGAACTGACCTTCATCTTTACGTGAGAGCCTGGGGCAGAGCAGAAGAGCGTATGTGTGGGGCAAGATGCACCTACGGCCGCAGCCAGAGCATCGCGCCGGGTCTCACCCTCCCAGGCATGTGTGGAGAGGGGAAAGGCAGCAGCAGTTTCCACTGCTTTGTGCTGGAGCCCCAGGCCAAGCAGTTGGATGCTGGCAGGTACCTGGACGCTGCTGAAACCCTTTCTGATCTCTAATGTCAGTTCAGGTTTCCTCTTGGTCTGCAGACAGGAGCTGGCAGGCCAGAAAAACAAATTAATTATGCCCCAGGCAAAACTGGCAGGGGCAAGCGGAGCTGCCGGATGGGATGACTAATGGGAGTTTTGCAGAGTTGCCATGAGGTGAGCTCCAGCCCCAGCGAGCCAGGTGGCCCCTGGGCACAGTGTGGTGGCCAGGGTGGGCTCAGCCCCGGCCGGAGCCTGAGCCTTTCCTTCCAGAGGAGAAATGCAGGGTTGCTCTTTTCACACCCTTTCCAGTGCAGCGAAGGCTGGTAAAAGGGGTTTAAAGTCCTGCTGCAGCTCGGATGTCTGCGCTGCTTATTGACTTTACGCTGTAGCTATTGGAAAATCTAGGCGATGTTTTGTCACTCTCCTTCCTCCCCAGCACCTGGCAAAGACACCTGGGGAATTTCTCTCCCCAGGTTGCCCCTGGGGGAAGGAGGGACCAAATCCTGCCGTAGACAGGTACTAGGTTCCTTGGGTGTTTTTTGTGCTGCCTTAGTGGTGGCACAGCCCCAGGGATGGAGCTCCTGGCCCACAGATGCTGCTTGTCCCTGGGAAGGTGCCTCCGCTGGGTATCCCACAGCTTCCTGGGGCAGTGGGGTCTGGAGGCAGCCGGGGGTGCTCTGACAAACCCAGCCGAGACCAAGGGCCTTAACCCGCTGCTGAGGCCAGTTCTGCTGCAAACCGCCCCCCTCTCCCCCTTCTCCTGCTGCTGCAACAGGTCTAGAGCCTCCTGGGTTTTGGCAACAGGGAGAACTGAGCTTTGGCCCGCCCCTGGCAACAGCAGGATCTGCTTAGGAAGAAGTGGTTTATAGGGTTCATTTTTGTTCTGGGTAAGTTAACACCTGCAGTGCTGCTGCCTATCCTGCACAGCCTCTTGCTGCTTGGTAATGCTGGGGCATCACTTGTGTTTCGCGCAGCGAGTAAAGCAATCCTTTTTAAAAGGTGTTAAGTGGGTTGTGTAGCCTGGAATGGGAAAGTGAGGGCTGGTGCAAAGGCTTGAAAGCTCCAGCTTGTGATTTCTGCAAACCACTGAATGACACTTGTGTCTTCTGCATGGTGATGTAGTGTTTTGGTAGAGGAACCTCCTGCCTGGCAGACCTGGAGCTGCTTAAAGGCTTTTCCAGCCTATGTGGCCTTATAGGACAGCCCCAAAATGGGAGAGCAGGGAGGTGATGGCTGCAGGCCTGAAATGCTGGCTGTAATTTGAATTTCTGCTGACAAGTCCTATCTTGTGAACGTGAACAAATACGTGTGTGGCGTCAGCAGCGCCAGCCCTGCAGTTTCCATCTCTGCCCAAGATGCTGCTGGCACTGGAGCATGGCTTGGCTTTGGGCAAGTTGACTGCAGGTCTGGGCTGCCAGTGAGGTTTGGCATGGAAATATGGGGAGGGGTCAAGGAGGTTTGCAAAGTACCATCTTAAATCGACCTGTGGTACGTGGTGACTTGGCTGAGCCGTGGTTTCTGCCCTCCATGCTGGTGAGCTGCCTCTAAGGGGACAGTCTCATCTCTTTCCACCATGTTGGCATCAAACCCTGGTCTGGGGATGCATCGACCCCCTCCCTGCTCCGTGGCTTGAGGCTGCTGTCGTGGGGGGATGGAGGCAGGTAGCGTGCCTGCAGGGCAGCCTTCAGAGTAGCTACAGTGGGCAACAGCCACTTGTAGTCAAAAGTAAGACTAAATTCAAGTTTTTCCATTCTTCACTTACGGCTTTGCTGCTCCTCCTTTTCCGTGTGTTGGCCTGAACTGTTGATGTTATCCCACTTCTGGCATCACCAAAGCTTGGCTATCTGGTGTGCCTCTTCGCTGCTCCGCTGCTCATCCATCCATCGGTACCTGTATTTCAAGCATTTCTGAGTTGCAATGCTTTGTAAACAGGAAAGAATCTAAATCTCGGCTAATCCACCCGTCTTGCTAAAGACACGGAGGCAGGGAAGGCTGGCAGCCTTGGCGGGAGTAGCGCAACTATTTAAAACAGCCCACAGGGTTTCTGGGCTGATGCCCGTGCCCAGGGCACTCCCACCCCACATCAGCTGCAGGCTCAGAACACCAGGGGAAGCCAGCTTTAAGAAACTGTAGTTACTTTTCCCATGTTCATTCCCTTTTGTCATGGTTCTGGCAAGAACCTTGTGTCTCTATCTTGCAGGGGAGGTGAAGAGCTGTTTGCAAGCTCCTGCAGAGGTTCAGCGTGGGTCTGTTGTGGCAGAGGAAGGGGCAAAGCTGTCTGAAAGAGTCTGACCTTTCTGCCACAATGTGCTGTTCCACAGTCGAGCAGGGGTTTAGCAAAGGCAAGTTGACAAAAAAAATCCTCTTTCCTTCTTAGCTACTCACACTTAACGCTTGTATTGCTGTTCTGCTTGCTTGTGGTTGTCAGTGGAAATGGTAAAGATAAGTGTGGAAGTTTGATTTTCTGTTCTACAAAAAGAATTTAGAAACAGGCTTCGGTTTGCCTCTTTCTCTGAAAGTAACATTAGAAGGACTCCAAAATCTAATTAAGAGTCTCCTCTTGGCAAATCATTTCTCTAACTGAACTTCGGGCCCATTTCTCTAACGGGCCCGAAGCAGGTACCCATTTTGCAGGTTCCTTTCCCCACAGTGCAGTGTTTGTGTGGGAAGGCTGGACATGGATGCCGAGAAAGCAGCAGGCTGTAGACCGTTTGTTCAAACTTGTCAAACCCATTTCAGAATCTTTATTGGAAAAAAAAATAATTAATCACAGAATCTCAACTGTTATTCAAACACATTTAATAAACAAAGAGAAACGGTAGCAAAGGGCACTGACATGTGACAAACTGTACAAAACCTCCAGGTTTGCAGGCAAACGCGAGGGGAGGAGCCCACAGCCCAGCTGCAGGACTGGGGAGCTGCTCCGTCCCATTGCCCTGCAGCAAAACATGCCCCCTTTGCCTCAGCCCACTCAGTCACCCCTGAGAAAAATCGATTTTTTTAAAAAAATGTGCAGAAACAAAGACACTTTTAAGAGGTTATTTCCAGTCATGCCACAATGGAACAATTTAGGCCACTGGGAAAGTTTAAAAAAAAAACCCAAAGTGTCATACTCTCCATTCCCAGGATTAATGCTTTAAAGTGAACCTTCCCAAGAGGCACAAACGCTCTTGGATATTCCAGTAGTTCTACCCCTGCTCACCTACCCTACTCACCACACCATGCTACCTTTTTGAGAGTGAATGGGATAAATTTCATCTTAATTCAGCACTAGTTTTGATATAGTTGTGACTGAGTGAAAGGCAATGGAAGGACAAGCCCTGTCTTGAGCACAGAAGGGATGCAACTGGTGCATGATGCCGAGACCTGCCTTGGTCTCAGGGTAAAGGTGACCTAGCAGTCAGGAAAGGAGAAATCCTCCACTGGGAATGTACCTGCTCGGGATGGACTTCATGCCTGGTCCTAAATATCACCCAAGAACTTGAGTGTCCAGTACCAATGATGGGTTTTCTACCATAAATTTGTTCTGTTGAACTTAGAAGACCCTGCAATTGAACCCAAATTGTCTTCGATCCCTTGGCGCGTCCTCGCTGCAGAAAGCAGCATGGAGGGGAAAACCAAGATGCAACTTTGATAGCCTTTTTAATGCATTTGAGTTAAACAGCTGTTCCGTTCAGACGGTAATTACTAGGCTCTCTGTGGCTCAGAGGGGAAAGTGATAGCATCACTCTCGCATCTGGCAGTCCTCCGGTGGGCTTCACCACGTACGGCATTTGTGGTGATACAAAAGAGCAAGGAGGTATCGCTTTTACCTACTTGAGCTGTACTGGACAGAAAGTCTCCCTTTGCAACTAGTGATGCTTTGAGCTTGATGGTTTGAACAGCAGGGTGCTCAGCTGGCATGGATGTGACAAAAACTGCTCGACCGGTTCCTGTTGCCTTTAGTTTGATATTTCTTGACCAGTTCCCAGAAACTCCCTTGTCTGAGGAAGGGAAAGAAGACAGATGAGAGTGTTAAAGGGCTTTTTAGCCTGCTAACTTGCATACACATGCTGCTTGATTTCTTAGCAGTGAGCACAGATGGACAATGACTGAGGCTACAAGATACCGACAGAGGAGATCTGTACACATCACAGTGTTATTTAGGCCCAGCCAAGGCGTACGGTCTAATCACACCAGTACCACCTCACCACGTTATCAGCAGGGAAGATGGAGGGAAGAAGAGCTGGGTTCTTCAGCGTGATGGCAAGCCGGCTGCATTTCAGCAGCCTGTAACTGACACAACGTGAATTCAAAGACATTTGGCACAGTCTGTTGTTACCGGGATTAAACTAGCACAGGTAATTAACCAGCTTTTCTTGAGAATGAGGCAAAGCTTCCACCGGAGGAGGTACGTTGGCAAAGCAAGATGGGAGAGGGCAGGCAAGAGTATGTACAGAACTGAAGAGAGGCAGACAGTGCAGCGGTGACAGCGTCTTTGCTGCGCGTCTTGCTGAACTGCTTGTTGGACTGTTGGTAATGGGGCTGCAAGGCCCTGCCAGCAACAAGCAAGAAGATGGGAAACCTGCCTAATTCTATCTCAAAACTATGAGATCACAGGTAGCTGAAGTCCTCCAGAAAGGAGCCCAACTCCTCAGCCCAGGTGAGGAATTTTCTGATACCTTCTTGAGAAGCATCTGCTCTGAGCTTAATGTCTGTGAATTCCGGCATCTCTGAAGCTTTGCGTTTAATGTCAGTTTGGGACTTGACTCAAAAAGACCCAAATGCCTGGACGCTTGGGCTACAAAGAACAAAGCCTGGATGAAAGGGGAAAAACATGCAGCAAATTCCTAAGAAATTCCATTTACCAGACTAGGAGGGACATGCCCTTGGTTAGGGATGGCACAGAGGGAACCAGTGACTGCAGTTTGGCTTAGATCAGAATTCAAGAGAGGCACAAACGAACATTTTGCACATCCATCCAAGGCATTCCAGAAAAATAAAACCCAAAGGAAAGAAAAGTCACAGAAGTCGACACTGAACCACTTTGGACAAGAAACGTTACAACAGTTTGGCAACTTTCCACCACCCCCCTGCCCCCTCCCCCCAATTCTGTGATGCCCCTCTGCAATTTGAGGTGATCTCTTAAAGGTGGGGATGTGAGGGGGCTGCAGATAAATCACTGCATGTAAATAGGGGATCTCCTCCGCAAAGGATCTCGTGGGTTAAAACTAAACCTACCTGCTTGCTACAGTACAAAAGAAATCCTGCCTGAAGTCCTCCCTGGGCGAGAAGAGAGGAGACGGGCAGCCCGTGCTGCTGGAGACAAACAAGGCAAAGCTGAACTTGGCAGCAACGAGTCCCTAACCTTGTGACTTTGCACCAGGCTGAGATATGGCCGTGGCAGGGTATGGGAGAGGAAGATGTCACCACTCTTCTGCCGTAGACAAGGGCTAAGGACAGAACTGTCACTATCCTGGGTGAACACAGGTCTCTTTGTTTATGCATGCGAAGTAATGGGCTTTGGAAAATGCCAGGAGCCCATACGTAATAGTGTTAACAGTGAGACCTGTGTCAGATGTACACACAGCTTCCCCTCCCCTTAGTATCTAAACTCAGCTCTTAGGAATTGAACAAGGAACAAATACAAAGCTAGAATGGAAAAGTCTGTGTGGGTTTTTTACGAGTGGTTGTTTCGTTTCTCCTTTTAAAGCCCCATTCTTCTGATTTGGGGGGGCTGGCTGATTAGGAGGGGAGCATTGCAAGGTCCCTGCACTTTTCTGGTGGCAGACCTGGGTGCAAGAAATGGCACAGCTCAAACACAGATCCGCCCACCTACACCAGCCTGTGGAAGGTGGGACCGGTTACAAGGGCATGTGGACCTGAGCAACCTTCACAAAGGCTCTGACTGGGAATCCGGCCCAGCCATTGTGGGAAAAATTCAATACAGCGCTGGCCAAGAAAATAAAACTAATACTTGTGGAAAGGATTATCCAACTGGAAGAGTCCTTTCCTTCCTTGGTTTCCAGGGTAAGAGGGGAGCCTTTGGTTATGACCAGAATTATTCGCCATTGGCAGGACAGGCTCGGCTTTGCTTTGCATTAGCTCGGTTACTGTACAAGGGCAAGGTTGCACTGCGGAGAGATGCTCTGCTCAGCTAGGCTGCCCTTTTGACATCTGGGAGTTTTAACGGGGTGGACTCTTGAATTACATCCGGGATCCTCGCTCTTGAAGAATCTGAAAAAGAAAAGAGTTTCTGTAAATACCTTGCACAAGTTTAGATGCAAAAGTTCATGTGCAGAGTCCTTGTTTTTGCAGAGAAAGGAAAGATGGACTAACGTGGGTAGTAGCTTGCTGGTTTTTAGGCTACGATAACAAATGACAGGCTGGTTAAAGCTGACTGAGCCCCTTTTCTAGAAATCCTGCTTAGCTGCCTGCCAGGAGTTAAGAATGTCGCCTTTTGTTGCTATCCTGGCTGGGGGAAGAGTGGACTGAAAGGGAAAAAACAACCTTATCTATCCCTGCACCATCCATCAACCACAAAATGTTACCGATCTCAAAGGTCCTTGCTATGGTGCCTTCGTCTTTCAATTCTATCTCTTTCCTCTAATTTTTTTGTCTTGATTTAAAATGTACAAAGAGCCTTAGCTCTTGTCCTACAGTAAAACATGAAATCTTCCAAGAGGGGAAGATCACACATACAGGAGGAAATGGGAAAGCTGGTACTGCAGAACTACTGCTACGAATTGTGGACCTGCTAGTGTAAGGAGCTTTTTCTTTGTACAGAGGAATGCAGGTCCATGCATGCGAGCAGATGCCTTACCTTTGCCTTCTCGCTCGGCTCCTTGACAATGCCATTGGTAGAATTGTTGAGCTCCCTGGACACAACACAGAGGAATTCTGCCTGGTCTTCATTTCCATAGTTATAGGAAGATCCAATGCTGATCAGCTGTGCAAAAGGAGAGAGCCAAGGTAACTATCAACAAGTCTTGACTTTTGTTTTATTCATACAACTGCTTTGTGAGATATGACTGGCCAGTGAGACCCATTTGGGACCCCAAGTGTCTCCCTGCAGCCTCCTGTGTCAGACACAGCTGAGCTCCAGAGCCCTCTTGTGGCACCTGGAGCCCCGGGAAGAAATTCCAGCCTGAAACTGCCGTGCTGAACATAACAGGACATTTGCCAATTACTGAGGGCGGAAAAAGGAAAAACACGTTAGATTTTGCAATATATAATATCCAGCTAATTCAGGTGTGGGGCAGGCAACACAGACTTTCTAGCCCAGACCATGCTGAACTTGGCTTCAACTTGCCTTGTGACTTTGATGTGTAAAAACTGGAAAGGAAACTCTACCAGAGACAGATGTTAGATTAACTGGGAAACATGTGGCAAACCGGCACCATTCCTTATGTAGATGCTGTCAAGATGGAGTTCGGTAGCTGCATAAATGGGATTATATTCTATTACTGTTGTGATGAGGGGTCTGGACTCGATCCAAGAAATCCCATCTGTCTCATTTATCTTTATTATATTAAAAGAACATCCTGGAGTGCAGAGCTGATTTGTCATTTACAACTCTGTTCTGCTTTCCAGACAATAAATCTAAGTAATCTGAAGAAAGCAATGTGAATCTTATCAACTGAGTATATCTAGGAAACCTTATTATGCAGCATGCACCCTAACTTCCATGTCCTAATGGATTTTAGAAGAGACACCTCTGTATTTATATATTAGACAGATGCAGTCCACAGCCCTCCTGGACTGATGACCACCTATGTGGTCACAGTGCAGCTGCAGGAAGACCTGGGGGGCTGTCACACTGACTGACCTCCAGTACTGTTTTAAATAGATTCTGATGTTTGTGCTGAGGGCAAAAGCTACACAGGATTAAAAAAAAAAAAAATTTCTTTTCCTTCCCTGCTCCCCATCTTGACTGTTTAAGCTTCTTAAAATAGCACATTTCTATTCCATCCTTGATTTAAGCAGGACTGAATGCTACAAAGCAGAGAACGTGAAAGGCTGTATGGTCCTCCAAGAACCCAAACCTGACAGACAATAAGGCTGCAACAGCTTTTACGCTTCTGGCTCCCCTGCAGGTTTCTGAGCCAGCCTTTTTGATGTTATGAAGTGACTGGATCAATTGATCCAGTGAAAGGATTGCCTGCTCTCTTCAGTCACTGGCATCCAGGCTAAGGTTTAGTAATAGGCTCTCTTTGTCCCCAGTATGGAGATCTGTCACCCTCTTTCCTAACATGCCTCAGCATGCCAAGCGGCACGATTTGGTGGAGGGTAGAAGCTGTGCCGGGCTGCACATCTGGGGAAAGACCTTGGCGATAGGCTGCAGCTACAATGTGCCTCCCAGCAGGGCCCGTCTCAGCATGGGACACATCCTGTGCTGCACCACTGCCACATTCCGGCCCTGTGACCCCGTCCGGACCATCTCACAGATGGAGAGAGGCTGTACTGCTGTGTGAGGTCTAGCCCTGACCAAAGCATTGTGTCAGTCTGCTCTGTTTAGGCTTGCTGCCCCCGGGGGTGTTTGAGCCTGAATGCAAGTCCTGGGGAGGGCAAGAACAGCTCCTGATGGTGGGAGTGTGCTGGAGTGGGGCGTGCAGGACATTCTGCTGCTGCCTGCAGTGCACAGGAAGGAAGCTGGTAGTGGTCTCAGTGGTTTGTGCAAAGGTGGTGGGTGGCAGAAGGACCATTTGCTTGGAACTAGTATCTTGATCCTGTCATTGTAGATTTGAAAAGCAAGACTGGGAAAGATGTAAGGGGTAGATTCCCATGCAGGGCATTGCAGATAGCCTTTTGATTTTGGGGGTGTATACATGCATGTGTGAAAGGCAAATTCTGTTAAGTAGATTTCTGAACAGCAAAACCTGTATGTTGCAGAACTGCCTTTCCATAAAGCTGCTGTGGCTCTTGGTTGCAAGATTTCACTACTGGCTCACAGGGGTGAGTTTTTGGCTGCCTCTCCACTATGCAACAGGAGTTTCCAGGCTTTACAGAACAGATACATATGAACAAGCGAAGTGCTGTTGCTTATCTTATGCCTCGCTTTGTATCAGCACATTTCCCACAACATCCACTTGTACTGAAGCTGGCCAAACTGGGAAGACAGCAGAGCTGTAATGC
Source organism: Falco cherrug (assembly GCF_023634085.1). Taxonomy (NCBI): domain Eukaryota; kingdom Metazoa; phylum Chordata; class Aves; order Falconiformes; family Falconidae; genus Falco; species Falco cherrug. The sequence goes on from NC_073697.1 coordinate 120,256,865, forward strand.
AGAGCCTATTCTGCACTTTCTTAATACAGCATTAGCACGTATGCTAGCTGGTTTCCAGTTCTCTGTCCTCCTAAGTAAGAGGACTGTATTTGATTCCAGAAACCAAATCTGGAACTAATGCCACGTGCAATTTCGGTGACATCTGGCCCCGAAACCAGCTGTGTTACAAAGGCATCTGCAGGCAGTGTACTTATGTCACTCAGTGAATCTTTAACAAATGCCAGAGTCACGGCTTTGAGCTTCCAGTAAAGCTGCGCCATGTTTTTTCTTGGTTCTATTAATCTTCCTGGATAAAGCTGTTGTACTGGGGCCTGGTATATGCAATGAAATGTGGGAAAAGGGCAGAATTGCTCTGGGATTTGACAAGGATACAAGAAGTCCTGACAGAAAATGAAATCTCTCTTGGCAGTTTGAGTGAATTCTGCCTTTTCCTGTCAGTTATTTCATGTCATTGGACTGCTGCTCAGCTCAGACTGCTTATTCAGAAGAAGACAGCAGTGTGAAGTGCAATTCAATAGCAAACTCTGCTTATTCCATATGCAGCTTTCAGAGGGATTCTGCCGTTCTTTGGTAATGGTACCTGTTCAAATTTCCACCCGTCAGACATGGTGGACACCATCTGTGTGAGCTCTTCCTCTTGGCACTGCAGGACTCTGTACACATGCTTGACAGGTCCCTAAAGCGTGGAGAATAAAAATAAGTGTGAGTTTAGTAATTGTTATACTAGTATAAAGCTAGAAAATTAATAAGCCTCTCCTGCTCTGCTCTTGTTATTTGAGGAAGCCTGAGCCCCACAGGCTTTATTTTCTTCATCCTTCTGACCATCCAACTGATTCTCAAACAGGTACATACAGCTGGCATACCTCTCAAAAGCCTTCTAGGCATCTAAAGGCCAGTGCAAGCAAAACTTCTTTGCCTTTCAAAGCCATTTACTGCTCATTTCTCTTCTGAAATTGTATCTACTGGGTATGTCAATATCAACTGAGCAGCAATGGGGAAAACTGCTAGAGAGAGACGGATATAAAGGGCAGAAAGTGGTTTAGCGAAGGAAGAGTTTGAGCTATTCTTTACCTACCAGAGCAGTGCATTTTGCTTTATAAGAACCCATCTTTGCTCCTGGCCCCTCTTGTCTAACTGTTCACTGCCCTTCTCTACAACGTTAACCAGATGACTTGGTGGTCTGTGCTTGCAAAACCATAAAGGATACTCTCTCCTAGCTGTGCCCTGGCTCTACCTAAAAGCACTTATTCCCCCTGTTAAAGATGACTGCTAAACCCAAGAGTGCTACTAGAAGTGTCTGCAGCCACACTCGTCCTCCTGCTGCACTACAGAAAATGACTGACTTCATACAACAAACGTTCCTGTGCATTACTTGAGAGGTTCTGTTCTCGTTATCCCGTATCCGCTCCTTCACCAGCCGCACAAGGGATGCAATATTGTAAAACTCCGCTTCTTCCAGTACCCCTAAGAAAGGAACCAAAAGCAGAGACACGTTCAGTTACTTTGAACAAGGTAGAATGAAGATGATTCCGCTACAAGGGTGCCACACCTGCTCCTGACTCCAAATCTAACCTAGATATAAGAAAATCCCCAGATGCTGAACAGACTGCCACCGATCGCGTGCTCTCAAGCTGGAAGAAGATGACCAGCTATCTGTCACCTCCTTTTGTGACTTAGAAGATCTTTAAGCAAGACTGTTCCCCTTTACCTGGGATTATCAGAAGCCTTGTGGTACAATCTCAATTTTGTTTGCACAGCCCCATCAGGGAGAAGTCACCAAAGCTGCCTGCTTGTAGAGACCTGCTGTCTGTGGAGGGAGAGGAGATGTGCTAATAGACCTTCTGCTCTGCTAACAGAAGCCTTTGAGCTAAGCAGAACTGTGACGGGTTGCAGGCCTCTGCTTTCAGGAAGATAGAGAATTATTTAATCCTGTTAATGAGCATCCTTCTGAGAAACTAATGGTACCAACTAACAGCACTACTGGGAAATGTGGCTTGCTCACACCCTTACGCATTGCCACGTCAGGAACCCCATGCACTCAGGCCCATTTCTGATGTGGGCTTTCGGATCCTGCTATCAAAAATCAAAAGCATTTGCAGTTCTTCCCCCGTATTCTTCTCTTACCTTCTTCTGCCAGCTCCTTGTTTATGATGAGCTTCCCATGTCGGAGGTAGTTCAGTATTGGACCAAAATATGTGGGGTCTCTATCGATGAGATACGCCCCTGTCTCATCCTGTGGAGTGTGTATAGGAATGAAGCAGGGATGGTTCAGTGGCACCAGGTAAAAAATAATTTCAGTTGAAAACAATAAATTGAACAGTTTCTCCTTGAGAACCTGGATTCATTTGCCTGTGAAAGGTGTTAGAATGACCCCATGTTTAAACCAACATATTTTTTTTTTCAGTATCTGAACTCAGCTACGAATGTTGCAGCTCAATAACGCTAGCAGATGCTTCAAATCAAGGACTTCTACAAACAGAGTTTATATACCTGGAGAGAAAAGCAGGGCTTAGCAGTTCTATTTCACTGCAATAGTAAGAGCCAAAAGCTGGCAGTTGTGTTCTGTCTACATTTGTTTTCCAGGCTAGTTTAACTAGGAGACTCTGGAGGAAAGCGGGATCTCCAGTTCTGGCTAACAGCCTAGGATATTTTCTCCCTTCTACTACTGAAAATGCACATGGCAATGCCCCAGCCACGTCTCTCGCAATACAGTAACTGTTGTCATTAAATAACAAACAATTCACAACCAAAAGCATCTCTTGAGCCAGCTTTGAAGCGCTGACAACTCCTGTGCAGAACTCTTTTCATATCACTCCCTTAAACTGCTTTAAAGCAACGTTTCTCCTGCCAATCAATCTGCTCTAAAGCAATAAAAACCTGCAAAAACATTCTGAAATGTCATCTCTGCTCACTGATATTTTGATTGCAACCAGGATTTATCTTTTGATCAAACTGGAGTTTAATCAAAACAGTGAGTGGCAAGAGACCTGACATTCTCAGTCTGACCTACCCACAAAACATTTACAAAACCCTGCGCAGCAGATCCTGCAGGAAACCTGCAGCTACAAGAACAACAGTTTGCAAAATCCTTACGGTAAACTGCAGTGCCTGCAAAAGTACACCCACGTAAAGAACATGCATGTAATGTTTTGGGGGAGTAAAGTGAAATGTATTAAAAAAAAAACCCAACGCAACCATGTCGGGGTGAGAAATTATTAAAATAACTGGTTCCAGGGGAAGTTTCCTTCCAGCTGCCTCCCTGCGGCTGGGGGAGCCGTGCCACCGCGGGCGGCGGGGCGCTGCAGGCCCGGGGTGGGCTCCAGGCCCCGCTCACGGAGGTGCGGCCACCCCTGGGACCGTGTCCTTAAGGAGACCCGAGGGATGCGGGGCCGGCGCCTGTCAGAGCGACACGGGGCCCGGGCACCGAGGGGCTGCCCTGCGGCTCGGCCCTGCCCGGCTGGGGGTGCCGGCCCTGGGGGCAGCGGCAGCTGTGGCTGTCACCCTGCCCCTGCAGCGAGTCGGGGCGCTGCCCCACGGTGCCACCGGCCGCCCGGGCCCCCGCCATCCCGGGGTTGTGGTGGGGGCCGGCCCCACCGCGGCCTCACCTTGTCGGAGCCGAGCTCGGGCCCGTCCTGGCAGCAGAGGCGGCACAGGAACGACTTGGGCTCCCGGCACAGCGTCTGCCGGGTGCTCACGAAGTACGTGCCGCCCACGTTCAGGCGCACCCACTTGGAGGCGGCGGGCGGCCGGGCCGCGCCGGGCGGAGACAGCGGCCCACCGGAGCCCGCCGCCGCTCCGGCCGCGCGGGGGCTGGGCGGTCCCGGCGCTCCCCCGGGGCCCGGACTGGGCGTGCGGCCCCGCGGCGGCCCCTCCGCTGCCGCCGCCAGCTCGGCCATGGCGGTGCCGCTCAGCGCCCCCGCGTCGCCATCACCGCCCGCTGCGCCGCCCGCCGCCGCTGCCCCGGAAGCGCTTTGCGCGCCGGAAGCGGCGGCCGTCACCGGGACGGATGGGGGCGGCGATCTCCGGTGAGGCTGCGCTCTGATTGGGCGGCGGGGGGGACTTCCGGCGCTGCTGGCGTCTGCGCCTGGGCACGGCGGTGGCGGTCAGTGAAGGTGAGCGCGGGGCGGCGGGGCCGCGGGGCTGGGGCGGCCGGAGCTGGGGGATTGGGGGGCTGGGCCGTCCGGGGGGCTGGGGCGTCCAGGGATCCAGGGGGCTGGGGACTCCGGGGGGCTGGGGGCTCTGGGGTTCCTGAGGTTCCTGAGGCTGGGGGCTCCAGGGTTCCCGGGGCTGAGGCAGGGAGCAGGCCGGGGCGGGCCTGGGTTACGGGGGGGGGGGTCGATGGAGCAGGTGGGAAGCCGCGGCGGGGTGGGGCTGGGCTGAGGAGGGGTCCCCCTGTCCAGGTCCCTCTTCGGCCCTACCCTGTGCCCCTCGGTGCTGGTGTTCCTGGGCCGGAGCCATCCTCCCAGCCCCGCTGTTGCTGGGCCCTGCCGCTCCCCACTCTGTGTGACCCACGCGGTCTCGTCTCTCCCAGGCACAGCCCGGAACCATGGCGGGCCGCAGAGCTGCCATCAAGGCCATTGACTGGGCGGCCTTCGCTGAGAGGGTGCCTCCCAACCAGAAGGCCATGTTCAACGCCCTGAAGACCCGCAGCGATGCACTGTCAGCCCGGTGAGTGTCTGCCCAGCTCCTGCACGTGGGGCAGCTCAGCACCACAGCTGAACTGTTCAGCCTCTGGTTGAACTGGCTGAGCCTGATGTCAGTAACTGGTCTCGCAGAAGTGCACATACAGGCATTAAAACAGGTCACCTTCAGCACAGCTGCTGGCTCTTTTTTTTGGCAAATCTTCTTTACTTAACCCTTCCCAGAGTAAAACAACAGCTGCAATGTAAAAAAGCAGTTTTGTGAAAACAGTTCGCTTTGGCACATTCAAAACATTTTGCAAACTTTGTTATTCTGTTCAATGCTGTACACATTCATCAGCCTTCTCAAATCCTCCAGCAGCTGCTGCTTGATACAAACATTGGCTATTGCAGGTAATAGCCTCTAGCTCAACAGTGTGAAGACTGCTTAATCCCTTCTTACAGGGCTGCACCCAGAGATGCTGTGTAGTAGTTTGAAGTGGAGCAGGACTGCAGGCTGAACTCTTCTTTTCTGTACAGAGAAGTCTGTTCCAAGGGCAGAAGGATTTGCAGAAAATGGTTCATCACTGCTTGTTTAATGATGGACCTGAAAATATTTAAACTCAACTTAGCAGACTGTTGACAGTCTGGAAAGTGACTGTGCATGGAGCAAATGATAGTGTGAGGTTAGTTCTGGTGCTGGTTGTGACTGCTCTGCTCCGTCTCTTTAGGTTGGCCACCCTGCCGGAGAAACCCCCGACCATCGACTGGGCTTACTACAAGGCTACTGTTGCTAAAGCTGGCATGGTGGACGAGTTTCAGAAGAAGGTCAGACTCTTTGTCAGCTGGGCATTGCTCTTTGGAGGTTTAAATGGGGGGTGTTTCTGGTGTTGAGAGGAAAATGCCAGAATTGGCAGAGGAGGTTGGTTTTAGTGAGCAGGTGCCCCAGCTTTACATCCTGCAGATCTGTGTCACTAACCTCGAGGAGGTCAGTTCAATGCCATCTTTCAGGAGGAAAGTGAGAAAGCTGGTGAAAGAAAACTTGCTAAATATTTTGGCTGCAGGAGTGTTTTCTGGTAGTGCCTCTCCTGAAGCAAATGTTCAAATATTTCTCTAACTTAAGAATAGAAGCAGGTGGCGAGCACGGCTCTGCATGCTGTGGAACATGTAAAACTAGTGGGTGCCTGCAGGATTGCCATCCTCTCTAAGTGGGAACTGAAAAGCCTGAGGGAGGCTTTTGCTGAAGGACACGTGGTGTCAGTGGCACTGTGAAATCTGGCTTCCAAGGACAGGGAGGACCCACTGACCTCAGGTGGATCTGGGAACTTTGTCTTACGGGGAATTAAGTCTGTGATATGATATGTCTTTGGTATTAGATGTTCTTGCTTGCTTACAGTGCAATGCTTTGCTCTTTACAGTGCTGTGATGAACGTGTGTGGTATTATTTGTCCTGGTAGTGCTATGCAGTACAGAGTAGATCGCTTTAAGCTCACAGGTGAGCAGTGCTGCTGGTGAAGGGCACAGTCAAGCAGCAATGATCGATTTTAGAAAGCTCATTAACTTAGATGGTTGTGAGCATATCCTAGGAAGAAAGGAGGGAATGCTCCCCTGCTGCTGGGGAGAATGACCTTGGTGTGAGGGATTATTTCAGTCAAACTATAAAGCAGTTTTCTGTTTTGATTTGCAGTTCAGTGCACTACAGGTTCCTGAGCCAAAGGATACACAAACTGCCAAAATTGATGCCCAAGAGCAGGAAGCTGTAAGTGTTTAAACTGTTCCCTAATGCCAGGGGTTTCTCTGACTTCTTTGGGGATGGGAGAGAGTGAGAGGGAAAGAATGTTCTGTGTGTGCTGCACGGGCAGGGCAGCCTGAGCTAGAGCATGGCTCTGGTCTTCATACGTGGCTTTTGGCTAAGGAAGAGGATCTCTGCACGTGGAAGGGTTTGGCTGATGGGTTTTGATCAAGATTCTATCCACTTGTCTGATGTGATGGTGCCAACTTAAAGCCAGCATGGGGTTGCAGGTTCACTCATCGTCACTGCCTTTTCCTGACCATATTTATCATGTTCTCTGCTTTCCTGCAGGCAAAGAGCACTGCTGAATACGTCCAGGCTTCCAAAGCTCGTGTTGTCCAGTATGAGCAGCAAGTAAGTCTGGACTTTGCTTGGTGAATATTCTTTTTAAGCCAGCCTGGCACACACCTTGTCTTTACTTGTATGTGTTTTGCTTTTTTCTTGCTGACGAGTGACTTGTAACGTGTTTGTCTCTGCTCCCACTTCAAGCTTCAGAAGCTCAGGAACATGATTCCCTTTGAACAGATGACGCTTGAAGACTTGCACGAAGCCTTCCCTGAAACGAAACTGGACAAGGAGAAATACCCGTACTGGCCCCACAAACCCATTGCTGATCTGTAAACTTGTCAGGAAGCAGTTTGTCTAACGACTGTCAGATGCTGTGATCTTCTAAATAAAGTAGTTTCCCTCCTGTCTGTGGCTTAGACCTTAGACGTGACGTTGCAAGGCTTTGAGAACATGGAACAATACACAGACCTGCAAACAGCCCACTTTTTCTGGATTTTCTTTTCTACCTGTGAGCTCGGTTTTGTAGAAAGGACCGAGATCCCAGCTAGACCTGCTGATCAAACTGAGCCCTATTGCATCTTCTGTAATGCGAATAAACCGCCTGTCCATCTGGGGTGTAGGGGATGTAGTTCTGCTGTGTCAGGCCAATAGAGAAGTTGAAGGTATGAAACCTGTTGAGATGCTGGAATGTATATTTAGTGGTGATGTGCGCTGTGGTGGGAGACACGTCTCGCCAGTTCTACAGGCAGAGGTCTAGGGCTGTTTTCTAGGTTGGCTGTGATGGTTTAGGTGCAGCCAACTGAAAAAAGTTGAAGGAGTGTAGATGTGCTGAGATGCATTTAAAAGAATTATTTTTTTTAAAGCATTCCAATGCTTTAAAATATATCACCCCTTTAATCCTGGTGATCCTGTTCTCTGTCCTGGGTTTCTGAATGATGTGGATCTCGCTGAAACTCAGAGAAACAAATGCTTCAGCCTTGCATTGTTTTATTTAATTATCTGAGATGGAATTCTTAAACACCTTTTCTCAAAACGGAAACAGCTACATAAGAGAAGAGCATCAGTTCCCTTTTCTGTTCGTCATGTTTGCGGTAAGAATTATAGACAGACAGAATGGAGGTATTATCCCCCGATTTCACAATTACTCTATTCGGATACCTTGCTAGCCCACAGAGTAAGAACATGCACAGTTCTACTGAACTAGAGGAGAAAGCACTAAGCATGCAGATCTCGGGGCCCTGCGGGTTTGCTTATTTTTATTTGGGCAACAGAAACAACTTTTATGAATCAAGCAGGAAAAAAATTACAGTGGAGAGGTTAGAAGCCATACAGTGGAGAGCAGCTGAACCAGTGCTGTGCAGAACTGGTCTCTAGCTGCTCCATTTCATAGAAATAATAGCAAAAAAAACCAAGGACAGGAAGAAGTGACTGTAGAGAAGCAGCTTCTCCAGAACTGGCAGAAATGGGTCCTGCTCCTGGAGTTGCCAGTGGGGCTGGGCTACCTGCCCTTTTCCCTGGGCCACCTTGGGAAGGCTCAGCAGCAGGGTGGCTCCCTCGCCGAGGTGTTTCGTGGTCGGCTTGTTTGTGGCTCTCATTGCTGGCTTGGTGTGTGCGTCTGCAAAGAGCAAATAGCATGTGTCAGTGTGAGGGGTCAGTGGGTGACTACCACACTGGTACTGCCAGAGGCGTTGGTTACCCTGAGGAAACCCAACCTCGCCCAAACAAACCTGCAGTAAAATGCAGCAAACCCAGCTTGTTTAAGAGGTTATGGGTGGTTTTACCTTGCTGGAAGCTTCCGAGAGCCTTGCCTGAGCATAGGGATTGGTGCTGCTGGTGTAAGAGGAAGAGGGTGTCTAACAGAGCCATGATCATGAGCAGGAAGGTGCCCAAGAAGAATACCACTGCAGAACAGAAAACCAAGCGAGCTTGTGATACTGGCATCATTTTCTTGAATGTAATCCTGCCTGCCTTCTCCTGCCTGGTGGGGAAGGGGGGAAATTTCCAACCCCAGCAAGCTGGTGCAGCTAAGCTGTTCGTGACTTCATTGTTCACAAGCGTGTCCTTAAATACCCAAAGACCTTCCCAAGGGCTGGTACCTGTGTGAAAATCGGTTAGTTTTTATTCGATAAAGATGGGTACCTATCACAGGTGGTCTGTTAGAGGAAGTTGGGAGGATGTTGTTGAGAATCACAGCTAACATGGAGCTGCCGAGGATGATGGCAATCTGGAAGCTGATTTTCTCCTCAAGAGAGCTGGGTCCAAACAACACTGCCATGTCCAGCAGATACAGCGCACACGTTGGGAGGATCAGGTTCAGGATATACAGAGTGGGTTGTCTCTCCATGGAAATCTGTTGAAGAAGATGGACAAAATTTAGGTGAGTGGGAGATAATGTGTTGGGTGAATGCTTGTTCCCTAGTGTAGAAAATTATCTTATTTCATACTTTTTTTTTTTTTTGGTGGCAAATCAGTGCAATATAATAGGAAAGTAGTGCTGTACCACATAGGTGAGCACAGAATATTCTTCATTATCCACCTCTTCCACGTATTCAATGATGCTGAGGTTGGTGAACTTCCATTCTCCATCAGTTAGGAGGTAACTCTGGCTTTCTTTCATCATCTCAGCTGGTGTCTGTCTTGTCTTCATGACAACGTCTGTTACTGTTTGGGCAGGAGGCAGAGCAGGAGGCAAATTGCAGAATTTAGGTATTTATTAGAGGTCAGTTATTTCCTCTCCCCTTCCCTCCCAACCAAGGGTGTGTGCAGATGGGGAAAGGCAACATTTCTTGCACTGCTGCGTTTTCTTAGCTCATCAGGGAGAAATTAAAAAGGACTCTGGTGAAGAGACTTGGCTGGACCTCTGGGAATGTGGATCAGAGGGAAAATCTCTGGTGAATCCCATTCTTTGCGGATGGGAGCTGGAGGATTGCATGTCACCTCTGCTTATTCTTCAAGCCTTCCTATTGGGATGAACTCTGGCTGCAGTTTGGCTCCCTGAAACTGTCCTGAATTTCCTCCTATTTTGATGACTTTCAGGTATGTTTAAAGATCAGTCCTGCAAAATTGAACGTGAACAAGTAGCCTTGTTGCAGGAAGCCTCCTAATCTCCTGGTTTGTCCCAAGGGCACTTACCACAGAACATCCAAATGCTTCCAGAGATGTTGCTGGGAAATGTGCCAAAACAGAATGGCAGTGGTTTAGCTCATTTTCCCTGGTGTTACACAGCCACAATCCCACTAACCCAGTGTGAGCACATGGTGCTGCTAAGGGAACCCAGGAGTTCGCCAGGGTCCTTCTCATCTGTTCCTCCTGAAAATTTAGCCCAGCTGTAGCAAAACTCCGCTTGCTGCTCTACCTGGGTAAAGGAATAAAGTGATGCTCAAGTTGCACATCTGGGTGTCAAAGGGAAACTTGAGGATCATCAGGCTGCACGTTAAGGTAACCTGGAAGGGCTGGGTGGAGGTGAAGCTGCCGTTGTGCTCGATGACCGTATAATCCAGGTTCAAGTTTTGTCCGTTCACTCTGGAGTAAACAAAAGTGGAGAGTGACCGAGCTCCACGGCGCTGTGGTGCCCCGCGGTCCCCCAGAGCCTGGGCTGTCAGCATCCCCTCCCGGGCAGCTCCGGCTGTGCCCAGCCTGGGGGAGACCTGGGGCTGGAAGGGCTGGTGAGTGCCTCTCACCAAGGGCTGTAGCAGCTCTGCACCTCCTAAGGAAGCTCTACTTCTCCCCCCTCCACGTTCCGCTCTCCCTGGGGACTCACTTCCGGCTCTGCTGCCTCCCCCTCACCGAAGAGCGGTGCCCACCCCTCTGTCAGACCCCCGGTGCTCCATCCCCTAACAGCAAACTGCGAAGGGTCATGCCATTCCAGGGCATTGCTGGTCTCTGCTGCTTCCCCAGCTCAAGCTACAGCCCAGGCATCTCTGGAGATGTCACAGTATTACAGAGCCACAAAGTGCTTTGTATAAACCGTGGTCACCGTTAATCTAAATGATGAGGTTCTTGGTTACAGAGAGTTCATGGGAATAACTTAACCAGAGGAGTTTACCCCATTTCCTACACCACCACCACCAGTTTACATTCGTTGTGTTTCGCTTAAGCCAGTGGATGAGTGGAAGGGGAACCTACTGCTCTAAAATGAAGATGCGGGGAGACCAGTACGTATCCGTGGGCAGAATGACTCTGGAAATGTTACAGAAATCCTGCGGGTCCCAGGTTACAAAAGTGTTTTCCCACTCCTGGGGGAAGAAATGGCAGGGGAGAAATGAGCATGGGGCTCGGCAGCAGCCGTCGCGCCAGGCATCACAGGAGAGGAACGCTCCCGAGGGACCTACCAGGTTCAACATGAAGTAAAATGTGACCGTCTGGAGCTTTTCTACCTGGAGGAACAAAAGGGAAGATACTGAGCTGATTTTCTTAGGTACATCCAATGCAGAACCCAGAAGCTCTCCTCGTTGCTTTTGTAGCATACAGGTTGTAGAAACTCAGGAAAAGAGCTCAAGGATCCTGATCCTGTGGCCGAAGAGAGGGAGCACACGGTCTAATGGTTTGCAGAAAAAAAAAAAATAAAGTTATTGCTAATATTTACACACCAGTGCCCTGCAAATGTGTTGCTCAGTTCGGGCACCCCACAGGTTGGTTGCAGAGCTTGCTGTAAAGCAGGCTGCTTGTCTGACCCTGCCTCTGAACTTTTTCCTGGAAGTAGGATGCTCTAGAAGATGACGGAGAAGATGCTCCAGATCTTCCAAAAATGCTTTCCAACAGCAGAAAGCCGAAGAAGTGGAAGGGACTGATGCTCATCCCCGTGGCTTTGCTGGCCCAGCCCTGCCTGGCAGAAGACTCAGACCCCAGCCCAGCCATCGCCCAGTTTTCTGCTCTAAAGCCCCAAATGGGAGTTTTGGGTCCTTACCACAGAGAGAATCGCCACCAGCATAAGATCCACCTTCACTTCCAAAGGCTCCTCCAAGCTTGTCTTGGGCAGGATGTGTGTGTGCAGCTTGCTGTGAGAGGAAACGTTCAGGTATTCAACCACATCGTAGTAGGTGCAGACGTACCTCGGAACAGCCCCTGCTAGAAAAAAAAAATATCCACTGGAATCAGAAAAGGATCAGGCAGGATCTCAGCCTGCGAGGGGTGTGCCAGAAGAGAAAGGGTACGGAGTTGGGGATGTGAAAAACATCGGTAACACGGGCAAATCCCTTCTCACATAGATGGGAACAGAATTCCTCAAAGCTTTTCCATGCCTCTTGTACTTACCTGTCCCAAGAGAAAAGGTGAGGATAGCTATAAAAGCTCGCTGCATCGTCTCCTGCTTCCAAATAAAGAGGAAAATAGCCCTGTGTGCCTTATGAACAGTTCCAGGACACGTCATTTGTTATGTAGAAGTTGATTTGATATTTATTAATGAGGGGTGGCTGTTTTGTAAACAGAAGCTAGACTTTTGATGTATCTATTTGCACTGGAAGGAAGACTTTGCTAATGGTGTGATGCACTCAAAGCTGCTCCCAAGAGCCAGTTTAGTTGTGGTAAAGGAAGAATAAGGTCATTAAAAAAAAAAAATCCAACAATTTGAGGGCAAGGAACACAACGAAAAGGCAAGGAGCCAGAGCTACTCAGAACCAAATCTTGTCTCATTTACAGGGCTGAGAGTTTACTGCAATGCCATTGAAATGGAATAGAAATTAAAATTAGTGCTTGTGTGATGTGAGGGGTGCCGGGGAGGCTGCTCTCCCTCGAGCCCAGCCCTGCTCCGTAGCAGCCCAGCCTGTGGGTGTTCGAGGATGTCCTCATTTCCCAAAGCACTGAGCCTCTCATGTGCCCACTGATTTTGTTTCTGCCTCCTTGCTGCTCTCCCGCGCTCTCGAGGTTCTTCTCCAAGCCCTCACAGCTAAGGTGAAAGGCTCAGAGACTTTTTTTTTTTTTTTTTCTCTACATCTCTGCCTGCCTTTCCCTCAGCCGCCCTCCTCTCCATCACTGCCTATTTTTTCCGTGGTGATTCCAGCGATGGTTCCCTTGCAGGGGAGCAGCTCCAATTCTTGTGTGCTTGGGAAGTCCCATCCTGCTGGGGCATTGCAGGTGGCACCTTATTTATTTGCCCTTTGGTTGTGTGGGAGGTAGGAAGTGTATGGGCCATAGGGCAGGGTTTGAACTGGAGGTAACTGGTGTGAAGAGAAGTAGAGGTGACCGCTGTGCTGGCCGTAGGAGTTTACGCTGGTGGGACGGTGTCGCTAGAGGTGGGACAATGTTGAGCCCCCAGAATGGAGCTAGAGGTGACCTGACCTCCAGCAATCCCTCACATCTGCCAGCAGCTGGTGTGATGTGAGCTGCTCCTCTGCCTCTGCCAACTTTTGGTACCCGCTGCGTCCTGTTGCAGTGAGGTCCTTGGCCCCACCGCACGCCCCGCGCAGCATCCCTCCCTCGGCAGCTCGTGGGGGGGCAGAGGAGGGAGGAAAGCCGGACCCGTGTGGCACTTCCAAGGCTGGGCGAGGCGATGGGATGACTTGGCTGCGCAGCGGGGGCCCATCCTGCGCAGCACCCTGCTTCTGCCTCTCCCAGCCACGTACCCAAGCCCTGGCTGCAGGGGTGTCCCCTGGCTCCAGCGCAGCGAGCGCAGCCGCCCTGTGCCATGCTCGACTTCCCCACAGCCTGGCCATGGTGACACAGTCCTACTCCCACCGTGTCTTCTGGTGGCCCACCATGACTTCTGGTGGCCCGCCATGTCTTCTGGTGGTCTGCCACATCTGCTGGCAGCCTGCTGTGTCTGCTGGTGGTCCGCCACATCTTCTGGTGGCCTGCCACGTCTGCTGGTGGCCCGCCGTGCACCCAGGGGCTCCAGGAATCTTGGGAGGGCCTGGGGGGCTTGGGGAGCTCAGGGGGCTCCAGGGGCTCAGGGAGGACTTGGGGGGTCTTGAGGGGTGGGGGTGGGCGTGATGCTGGGGGTTGGCAGGATCGCTGGGACGGGGGGGGGAGGGGCTGCACTATCAGTGACCGCGTGGCCTAATGGATAAGGCGTCTGACTTCGGATCAGAAGATTGAGGGTTCGAGTCCCTTCGTGGTCGGCCCCTTTTCCCCGCACTTTTAAACCCGCTCCAGTTTTTCCCGCTCCCCCCTTCGCGCCCCCTCCCCTCGGGGCTAGGGCCCGCCCGCGCGCCCCCCGCCCCGCCCCCCCGCCCCGCCCCCACACCGCCTGCTGGGCCCGCAGGGGTCGGGGCCGTTCTCCCGGGCCGGGGCGCGCGCCCTGCGCAGCCCCAGTGGCCTAATGGATAAGGCACTGGCCTCCTAAGCCAGGGATTGTGGGTTCGAGTCCCATCTGGGGTGAGCCGCCTTTTGCCGGTGCCAACCCCGGTTCCGTGCTCCTTCCCCCCGGGTCGGTGCCGCCAGCCCCGCGCAGCGCTGCCGGGCCGCCTCCCCCGCCTCCCGCTGCTGCCCGCAGGGTGCTGGCTGTGGCGGCTCGGTGGGAAGATGTTCCCCATCCCCAGTGGCAGATGTCAGTTGAGGAGGGTGATGCACCGGGAGGGTCCAGATGTGCGAAGGAAGCAGCGCTGCTGGGTTCATGTGTCTGGATGGCTTCTGCAGGCAGAGCTTGCGGAGGGGATGGCTGAAGAGGGAGGTCGAAGTGGTCCATGACATGTTTTGGGGCAGCCAGACCCCCATGGCAGCCCCAGGCTCACTCACCGGGACGATGCGGTGATCAGTTCCACGGCAGCCGCCCCAGCCTGCCTATCACAAGGGAACCCAGGAGGAGCAGCTACAAACTGCCCCGGATTTCCGTGCAGAGATGGATGCTCCATGGTCCCACACGCCCAGGTGAGGCTGTCACCGAGGGAAGAACCAGCAGCTTTTCCCTGGGTCCTGCTGATGAAAGGATGGGATTTGGAGAGTTGTGTCGTGGTTTAACCCCGGCCGGCAACCTAGCACCTCGCAGCCACCAGCTCACTGCCCCTCACCCAGAGGGATGGGGAGGAGGATCAGAAAGGAATGTAAAACTCAAGGGTTGAGATAAGAACAATTTAACAGGCAAAGCAAAAGCTGCACACGCAAGCAAAGCAAAGCAAGGAATTCATTCACCACTGCCCATGGGCAGGCAGGTGTCCGGCCATCCCCAGGGAAGCAGGGCTCCATCACCAAAAGGGTTACTTGGGATGACAAACGCCATAATGTCGGATGTTTACCCCCTTTCCTTCTTCTTCCCCCAGTTTATATACTCAGCGGGATGTTATATAGTATGGAATACCCCTTTGGCCAGTTTGGGTCACCTGTCCTGGCCGTGTCCCCTCCCAGCTTCCAGTGCCCCTCCAGCCCTCTCGCTGGCAGGGCCCAGGAAACTGAGAAGTCCTTGATTTAGTATAAACATCACCCAGCAACAACTAAAAACGTCAGTGTGCTATCAATGTTGTTCTCACATCATGGCCAAAACACAGCACTGCCCCAGCTACTCAGAATAAAATTAACTCTATCCCAGCTGAACCGAGAACAGGTGTTAATGAAAGGGTGTTTTTTGGAGAGCTGTTAATGCAAGAGCGGTTCTTTGGGGCATGGGCACCTCCCCAGGTGTCCCCAGCAGTGCAGAAGCAGGGTATTAAAGCTGTTTAATGAGCCTTGTCTGGGCAGAGCTGGGTCAGGGCTGAGTCAGGAATTTCTGCTGTATTTTGACCCCTTCCAGGTGCTCCCTGTATCATCAGCTACATCTGACTCCCAACAAAAAGGCTGGGGGATGACCACCTTGCAGTTGTCATGTAAAGCTCTTCCCGGAGCATGGCAAGCTTTAGTGGGAAGGAAGCTTTACTCTGCTGGATAACACATCTCTGCAAGGGCTGTTTGCTGGGACCACGCAGTCTGGCTGTGCTGCCCTGGGACCCTAGCCCTCCACGTACGTGCCTTTGGGATAACGCCCTCTCAGGTTCGTTGCATTAAAAAGCTGCTTGGAGGGTCTTTTCCTGTGGAGTTAATGGATTTTAAAAGGCAGCTGTGGTCAGGGTGATATCACACTAGTAAAACCTAAAGTCAAGTTTCTTTTTGAGTAATTTTTCTCTCTTAGGGGTGGGGGGAAATGACTCCACCGCCTGAAAGGCAGCAAACCTGGCAAAGCCCTGGGTGTTGGGCCACCGGCAGCCCCAGGCAGCCGAGCTGCAGGTCCCTGGGCTGCTCAGCAAACCCTGCCTGCTCTGGGGGATGGGGATGGGGCGAAAGGGGTGTCTCCAGGCTGGTGTTACCTGGGACCACTTGGCTTCCACCTCTTTGGTTGACCAGCTTCAAGGCTGTGATCGAAAGTGCAGCCAGAGAACGATTTTTGCATCCTTCTTACAAGACTGGATAGCATCAGGTGGCTCTTGGGGGTGTTTGATCGCTTGGGTTCCTCTGGGCAGCGTTTTCTCTGCATCCGCTGGAGATGCTGTACCCACAGTCCCACTGCGATGTCCTGGTGGCAGCACCACCAGGGGCCTGGGCTGGGTCACCGTGTGCTCAGAGGGACTTCCATCAGTCATGGCCTCGCTTGGGCAGTACCAAGTTTTGTTCCTGCTGGTTTTTGCTGCTCCTGGCTCCAGAGCGCTAAGGCTCAGGCAGCAGGAGGCTGGACCTGTGCTGCTCCTCATGAGCTGGAGTGACTGTGCCGGCTGATGGGTGAGGACCAGGGTGCAGAGCGGGGAGAAAACAGCCCTGGGGGAAATGCTGCAGGGACACGTGGCATTCCAAGGGCTTCGAATTCCCTGGTGCTGGGCAAAAGCGGGCAACTGCTGCCAGCACCAAGGAGCTTCCTGCACCCTGGGGCCAAGGGACACTCGGCCATGGGGGGCTCAGACCCTTGGCCCCCCAGTCTGCAGTCAGGCACCAGATCCACTTGACCGGGCTGTCACCACCACACATCTGGCTTAGTGCTGCCCCACCCCCTTGCATCTGACACGATCGGGATTTGCACCCTACACCCCTCTGTGCCCCCCACACCTTGGTGAGCTCTTGGGGGCACCAGGGGTGGATGGAGCTGGGGCAGCTGCTACGTGCTCTGGTCTGGCTGCTGCCACCCGCCGTACTGGGGGGGTCTGCACAGCCGCAGGGCACGAGAGCTCATCTCGCCCAGTCCTTCCTCTCCAGCACGTCTCTACTCAGCTTTCGTCCGATGGATGCATTGGAAAAGACACACAGCTGGAAGCTGAGCTGGACATACCCCGGGAACCAACATGTCCCCCAAACCACCCGTGGCAGTGGAAGAGGCTAAAATACCTTCCTGCCCTGTGGTGGGCTTTGGGAAGTTTTTCTAGGATTAGATGAGAAGCGCAGGTTTTTGGGGAGAAGCCAAGCCGTGCTGTGGAGGGTGCAGGAGGTGCGGTGGGTAAGGAGCAGGAGCCTGAGCCCCGCGGTGCTTCCTGCAGCGCACCGTCACGCTGTAGCGGTGCTGTGTTACTGCAGGTGCCATCACTGGTGGCTCGTAGACACTGTGGCCACCACACTGAATGCATGACTTGGCTCCAAGGTCCCAGCTGTCCCTGTCCTCCCTCCTTCCCCAGTGATGCCCGACCCTGGGAGTCAAATGGAAGGAATGTACAGCCTCGGCTGGGTGTGATGGTCTTGGCTTTGCCTTTCCATGGGGATGTGGCAGGGAAGGCCTGGACTCATGTACCCCTGGCAGCTGTAGGGTGAGGGTGGCAGTGACCCCAGCTGCTCTGTGTTGGGGGTGTCCCTGGCTGGTGTCTGCTCTTATTTGTGGGTTGTATTTGTGTTCGGAGTTGTTGGCATCCTCAGCAGCACGGCTGGAGCAGCGGGCAGCAGAGCCGGTGGCAGGAGGGGAACGTCGCTGCTCCAGCCCACAGGATTCCTGCACGGCACAGCCTCCATCAGCACGTATGGGGGAGGCTGTGGGGGTTCATGGTGACCTACGGGGTCCCATGGGAGGAGGGGCCCCCTGCCCGCTCACCCCACCACGGGGAGGAACAGCCACAATCCCAGGAGGGATGGGAGCGTGGGTGATGCACAAGGGGTGGCAGGAGACCCCCCCCCCACCCCCCCCCGGACCCCCCCCCGGTGTGTGTTGCTGTCCCCAAAGCAGAGTTATGGGGGACCACGTGGCCTAATGGATAAGGCGTCTGACTTCGGATCAGAAGATTGAGGGTTCGAGTCCCTTCGTGGTTGTTTTAAAGCCACGAGTCGTTTAATTTCCCCACACCCCTGGAAGGTGGGGGGGGCGGCGGTCGGTGGTCGGTCCCTGCCCCGTGGGGTGAGAGCAGCCGTGGGTGTCGGTGCTGGGGGGTGCCTTAGGGCCGGCTCTGCCCCGCAAGGCCCCGGGGCTCTGCCCCACGGCGGGGCCGCAGCGCGGGGGTGGGGGCGAAGCGGAGCCCGGCCCCTGCGGCCGGTTTTTGGGAGGTGGGAATAAAAGGGTGGGGGCAGCCGGGGCTGGGGCTTGGCGCCGCTGCGGGGAGCGCCCGGTGAGGCACGGGGGCCGGGGTGGGGGTGTGTGTCTGGGGGGGGTGTCTGTGTGTTCTGGGGGGGTGTCCCCCCGACCTCGCCCCTCCCTGCGGGGTAGGGCTGGGGGGGTAAAAAAAAAAAAAAAATAGTGGCTGCCACCCCAGGTGGGAACTCGAACCCTCAGGCCCTGGCTTAAGCGGCCGGTGCCTCATCCATTAGGCCGCTGGGGCCGCGCAGGGGCCGCCACTTCCGGGGGGTCCGGGGCAAACTGGGGGGGCTCGGGGGGGAGCCCGGGTGAGCGGGCTCGGGCGGGGCGGAGCGGGCTGGGCTCCTCGCAGGGGTCTCCAGCCCCCCGCGCCGGCAGCGCCCTGCACAGAGCCGGACCGAGCTGGGCGGTTTTACCGGGGGGGGGAGTGGGCTGCGTGGCTTGGCGGGCACGGGGCTGCCCTGCGCTGGGGGACGTTCAGTCCCGGGGGGGCCTCCCGGGGCTGTGCGGGACCCCCCTGCCCACTCGCCGTGGCCACGTTCCCCTCCGGCCACCAGAGAGTTAAGTGAAGGCGCCAAAATAGACTCCGTAGGCGGCCCCAGTGGCCTAATGGATAAGGCACTGGCCTCCTAAGCCAGGGATTGTGGGTTCGAGTCCCACCTGGGGTGACTCTTTTCCCCCTGCGGGGTGACCAGGCTTGGTGGGGGGCGATGCTCCCCCAGCAGCCCCGGGTGTGGGCTCACGGCCCACACAGCAGCCACACGCGTGGGGCGTGTTTTTAATGACGTGTCCAGCCGCCACGGGCCGGCTCCAAGGCTTAAGACAAAATTTTTTCAATCTTCCTGTAAAATCTGGGGCAGGAGAGCTGGGCGGCAGGTGATGGTGGCGGTGGGGTCATGGGAGGTCCCGACTGATGGTCCTGTGACAACTTTCAGTGTCACAAACACCCCTGAAGCAGTGACACCTGCCTTGGGTACCGACACCTGAAGCAATGACACCTGCTTTGGGTACCGCACGGGGCTGCAGGCTCCTTTGCCAGTGAGGGGGGGCCGGCAGCCTCCCCCCCACCCCACCCCTGCATAAAAGCTTCAGGCAGGAGAAAAATTGAAATCTTTGCTGCCCTTGCTGGCGAACAGAGGGGTGAGGGCGGCCGGGCCATGGCAGGGTTTCCTGGCAGGGATGGTGGGATGCACCCGTGTTTGGGGGAGGATGGGGGGGGTAAATGCTGATGCAGGTGGTGCAAGGGCAAAGCTGAAGAGCCCCTCTTCCAAAGGGGACTGGGCACTGGCTGGCGTGGAGCCATGAGTGTCCAGAGGGGACCCCACACATCCCTCGCCGTGGCCCCCCAGTTAGGGACCCCACACCCCTTTGCCATGCCCCAGTTAGGGACCCCACACCCCCTCACCACGCCCCCCCAGTTAGGGATCCCGCACCCCTCACCATGCCCCAGTCCATGCCCCAGTTAGGGACCCTGCACCCCTCGCCATGCCCCAGTTAGGGACCCCGCACACCCAGTTAGGGACCCCCGCACCTCGCGGTGCCCCAGTTAAGCTCCCACAACCAGCACTTTCCCCTCTTCTTTGGGTTGTTGCCTAAAACAGAACCCCCTCTGCTCACCCCAGGTGGGACTCGAACCCACAATCCCTGACTTAGAAGGCCAGTGCCTTGTCCATTAGGCCACTGGGGCCTGCGGAAACATGAAAAAAAGGGTCATTTCAGGATCTTGGAGCCCCCCACTGTACCCCAGGCTGGCGGGGCTGAAATCCATCCTGCACCACAGAACCTGGTGCTGTTCAAACAGGGCTGGGTGCTGAGTGACTCCTGAGGGAGCTCAGCCCGAGGTCTTGGCATTCCACAGGGTGGTTCCTACCTTGTAGCATCGATGGAGAGCAATCACCTCCTGCCAAATCCCTGCCGTGGCTTTCAGTTCTTTCAATGCAGTGACAGGCGTGGTTTTTGGTTAGGAAAAAAAAACCAACAACTAAAGTGGAAGGAAAGCGCTTGAAGCAGTGAATAGTCCTATTTGCTACTTGGATACGCGGTTAAGACTGCTCTTACTCCCCTTTCTTCTCCCCCAAATCTACCTTTGCTTTTATGTTCAGCAGCAGAGGGTGTTCCCACAGAGCAGAGGGCTGGACAAAGGGCATAAAGGATTCAAAAAACCCCAAAAAGTACCTGTCAAAAATACGGCATTTTAGTTTCTCTCAAACATGGACAATATTTTCTCTGCAAAATGATTGACAGGCTATCACAGCGTTTCACTAGGTTCAAAATGAGGTGTTCAATATTTTTATTTACACTTTTAGACCATTTTTATTTCATACAGCTCACGCGTTTAGCATCACCTACACCTGCCAACGGCATTTATTTAAGAAGACTGAGGATCTAGTCAAAGTCTGCCCTCCTGCTCTGTTTTATGTTTGAGTGTATCTTTTTCTGACGTAGTCGTTCACGGTTCATTTTTTCCACCCTAAAACAAAATGGGAAGATCCTTTAGCGTACAAAGCAAGCATTGAAACATCCACCTTTGAGCACAGTTATAATGTAGAGCTGAAAATGTTATAACGAGCTGAAAAACATCCACAGGGAGAAAAAACCACTCTCTGTTCTTGGGATGCTACCCAGGAAAGTCATTAAAACCTTCAATTAAGGTACCTCTCTATGAGTTTCTGTGTGGTCTCCTTAGACACCACCTTGGGCACCTCGGTAGCCTCCGTGACCATGGTCCTGATCTTTTCTAAACAGATCGCCAGATTCCTCATTTGGTAGCGACTCTCGTCAGAGTTCACGATCAGCTCACCGGCTCGGTTTATCTTATTCCTGTGCTAGAGAGGGGAAAAGGGGATGTGACCATGGAAACCTCCTCAGAGTGGTCCCGTTCGGGCTGGAAGTATGATGCTTCAGCCCTGGCTGGCGGAGGGGGAATAGTTACCATCGATGCCATTTTTTGTCTCACAGCTTCTGGAATCCAGTCTGCTGATGCCAGGTGGAACCGAACTTCTGCCTTGCTATTCACTGCGAGGAAAAAAACAATTATTTTTTTCCATGGAACAGCTCGCCTGCCTAAGCTTTGTGAGATAATTCAGTCTGTTCACTGCTGGCTTTGAACACACAGCGATTCCAGTATTAATTTCCTGAAAAATCACAACTTCTTTCTTGCTGTATTTTTGCATATCACTCTACAAGGCAAACTCTGATTTTTTATGGAGGGTCTGTCACACTATCTGCCTTTACACACACTACAAGTTTTATCATTATCACCAGTCACTATCTTATTTTCAATGGCAATGGCAGAACAGGAAGGGTTACAAGTTTATTTGAATTAGCTGAGAATTTATTGTGCTGTGATGTTTCCAACATGTTTGATCAATGATGAATTGATCATCTGATCAATGAGACCAGATGAGGTGGAGGCGGAGGTGGTGTTTGCCCCGGCGCGTGTAGCAGCAATGACCCCAGTAAGAGCGTTTGTGGGAGAATCGCATGTAACGACTGGTCTCGAGCACTATGAAGACTCAGAAGTTGCGTTAATAGGGTGACGATAATGAGAAATTAGCATCGGCTGGCACAAAGATGCTGTTTAACTTCAAGTTGTCAATATTTTACCGCAACGGACAGAGAACCACCTGCAGGCTGTGGTTGTTCCCTCGGAGCGGGAGAACCTCTCCTCACCTTTGTTGACGTGCTGCCCACCGGGGCCGCAGCTGCGGCAGTAGGACACGGTCAGGCGAGCTGGAAGGGAAGAGCAGCAGGCGGTGACCCGCAGCCATGGTCCCGCTCTGACCACGGGCAGCAGGGCATGGGGACGGTCCCAGTGGGAGGACGGCTGGGACTTGGTGGTGCTGGCACCCCCAGTTCAGCTCCAGGCCTGGAGCTCAGCCCCCAGCCCACTGCTGGGCATGCAGCCCGGGAACAGCCCGGCTCCATCCGCGGGGACAGTCGCCCAGGGGAAGGGGGACGCTCGCCCTGGTGGACAGGGATGCTTCCTCAGGGGAACACTCGCCCCAGGGGGAGGGGGATGCTCACCTGGGGGGAGGGGAACGCTTGCCCGGAGGGTAGGGGATGCTTGCCCCGGGGGGGGGTGTGGGTGGGTGGGATGCGGACGCTCGCCCAAGGGGACACACACACAGGGGGAGGGGGACACTCACCCATGGGGATGTCGAGAGCAGGCGGCTGTGTCTCCTGGAACACACGGCAGGGTGCCCGCATCAGCCCCCCACACCCCGTGGTGGCACCGCCCCTTCCATAAGCCCCGCCCACCCACCGATAACCTTATAAGCCCCGCCCACCCTCATTGGCACCACCCCTTCGGCTAAGTCCCGCCCCTGAGACGGCTCCGCCCCTCCTGCTAAGCCCCCGTTAATCTTCCGACAATTTACTGTGCTAAACCCCATCCACTAGCGGAGGCACCGCCCCTTCGTTAAGCCCCGCCCACCCATCCTCAATCCCTCGGGCTAAGCCCCACTCATCCATAGTCAACGTTGTGCTAAGCCCCGCCCACCCGCAGTGGCACCGCCCCTTGCGGTCA
This sequence comes from Falco cherrug, assembly GCF_023634085.1. Classification (NCBI taxonomy): domain Eukaryota; kingdom Metazoa; phylum Chordata; class Aves; order Falconiformes; family Falconidae; genus Falco; species Falco cherrug. The sequence goes on from NC_073697.1 coordinate 120,279,472, forward strand.
GCCCCGCCCACCCACAGTCAACACTTGCTAAGCCCCGCCCACCCTCGGTGGCACCGGCCCCACATAAACCCCGCCCACCCGCCTTCGTCACTCAGACGCTAAGCCCCGCCCCTTGCCGCCCCCCCCCCGCCCCTGGGCACTCACCGGGGCGCTGGCGGCGGCGCCGTCCTGCCGCGGCGGGTACAGCTTGTCCAGGCTGTACGCGCTCCGGTACTCGGCCCCGGCGGCAGCCCGCTGCGAGAACCGAGCGGCGAGAAGCCTCAGCCGCGGCCGGCCCAGGCCCCGCAGCGTGTGCGCCGCCATCTTGGCTCTCGCGGTGCGGCTGCGCCACGGCGTCCCCACGGAAACGGCGGCCGCACGCCGCGTTCCGGGGTGGGACCTGCGCGGGGAGGGGGGGTCTCTGGGATGGGTGAGGTGGGGGCGTGTGAGTGGGGGTGTACGTGGGGTGTGTGGGGATGCATGGGATCCCTGAGGAGTGTCCTGTCCGTCAGGCCTGGGGTGGTGTGTGTCGGAGGAGGTCTGGGGGACACCTTGGGGGCCATGTGGGGGGTCTGGGAGGGTATATGAGGCCTGTAGGCCACTGGGGTGGGGGGAATGTAGGAGGTCCGTAGTGGTGGTGGTGTTTTGGGGTCTGTGGGGCAACATGAGGGGTGTAGGAGGTCTGTGGGGTGTTACAGGGTCTGTAGAAGGGGGTGTAGGTCTGTGAGGAGTTATGGGGTCTGTGGGAGGGGGTGTAGGAGGTCTGTGGGGTGTTATGGGGTCTGTGGGAGGGGGTGTAGGAGGTCTGTGGGGTGTTATGGGGTCTGTGGGAGGGGGTGTAGGAGGTCTGTGGGGTGTTATGGGGTCTGTGGGGCACCGTGGGGGGTCTGAGAGGGGTGTTATGGGGTCTGTGGGGCACTATGGTGAGGTGTAGGAGGTCTGGGTGGGTTATGGAGTCTGGGGGGGGGGGATGTAGGAGGTTGTGGGGGGTTGTGGGGTCTGGGGAGGGGTCTGAGAGGGGGGTTATGGGGTCTCTGGGGCCCCATGGGAAGGTGTAGGAGGTCTGTGGGAGGTTATGGGGTCTATGGGGCACTGTAGAGGAGGATGTAGGAGGTCTTTGGGGTGTTATGGGGTCTGTGGGGGGGATATAGGAGGTCTGGGGGAGGTTATGGGATCTGTGACAGGGGATGTCGGAGGTCTGGGGGGGGTTATGGGGTCTGGGGGGGCACTGAGGCAGGCCCTGCTGCAGCAGGTGGTGGGGTAGCTGGGGACATGGATGCTGGGGTGAGGTGGGTGTGCAGTGCCCCGGTGTGACCAGGGTGGGGGGCACAGCATGGGGTGTGGGCGGCCCTGGGGTGGGTACTGGGGGTGGGTTTGGGCAGGTGGTTTCCAGCTCCGTGGGGCAGAGGTAGTGGTGGGGCGCAGTGTGCTCTCGCCTGCACCCCACACCTTGGCAAGCATTGACAGCCAGCAGTGAAAGTGAAAATACATCCAGCATTTTTTATATACTGCCTAGTTTTTGCACCTGGGATGCTTCAGCTTTCAGATTTTTATCTGCTCAAGTGTGCTAAAAAGTTGTAGGTACGTGTATATATATATATAAAAAATTATTTTTTTTTTGAAAGCCGATACAGCAGCACGTACGTGTTTCCAGGTCTGTCTGTAAGAGAGACGCAGAGGTGGATGGGGGATGCAGGGGCCTGAAGCACTTGTGGAAATCCTTCAGCTCTTGGTCCTGTTGGAGCTCTCAGGTTGGCTTGACGAGAAGGGTGTGCATGTGAGAGCGGCAAGGATTGCTATTTCTGGCAGCAGGAAAACGCACAGGCAGGGACAGGGCTGTCATTTGCTCTGGTGTTTTGACAGGAGCTGACAATCTTTTGTTTAAAACTGTGGGTGAAGTCAAAATGGGTGTTTTGAAGCTGGTAGAAAGGCAGCATGTGATTTGAGTATCTGAGCTGGGTCCCATCAGCACAAAATCAGGAAACTCTGTCCTCGGGAACGGAGCAAGTCCTGAACATCGATGGTCAGTCTGCCCTGCCTGCGGCTGAGCAGAGCTGGGGGGCCAAGGGGGGCTCCACGCTTTGTTTTAATCAGATCTCTGTGTCCTGGGGTTCTTCTGCTCTGCTTCCCCCATCCAAACTTGGCTGAAAGCAGAATGCTTTAAGGAAAAAACCCAGAACTGTCAAAGACAAACCGTGCCATCTGGTGACCTTAATTTCTTACAGGGAACAGGTAAATGTTTGTGGTTTGTAGCCAGAGGGATGGGTAAAATATCCAAAGCAGGATGACTCATTTTACCAACTGTTGTCAAATATGTCGGCATTGTTACTGCGCTGGTCACCCACACCAAGGACGGTGTTGTCATGTGGTGCACAGAGGGGCTGGGATTGAACCTTGAAGGTCACGCGGTTGAAGCCAGGCCCATCTAAAAGGACATTTCTCTGGTTTTGCTTCGTTCCCACACTGCGCTGCTGGGTGCAGGTGTCCAGACAGTCTTGGTAAAAAGCAGAATGGTCTCTGCTGGGGTGGTTGGAAGCAGCTCTCCCTGGCAGCAGGGCTTGGCGTGACAAGGACTTGCTTTGGTGTGTCCCAAGAGAGCCAAGCTTTTGACATTTAAGCTGGAGAAATGAAAAGCCTCGGGAGCGATGCTGGCAAGCTCACCCCCTTGGGTGATGGTGGTCACTGGTGAGCAAGAGCTGTAAAGAGCCATCCCTGAACCATGATGCACAAGCTGATGTGTCCAAGGAGCTGGTCACTCCTCGTGGGAATGAGGGCACAAGCCATGAACGTAGGAGCAAGCTGGGACTTTGAGGGGACCTTGCAGAAGGTCTCAGCTCCTGTAAGAGAGAGAAGACTGCTGAATCGGGAAGTCTTCCCCATGAGAATTCTGTAAACCCCTTGAATCTGTGCTTCAAGTGGTCCATCCCTATTTGTAATGGGCACTTTCCTGAAGGGTTATTCAAACTGGTGGTAAAGTAAGAAACCAGACTGGATCTGGTGGAATTGCACTTGTCTAAATGTCATCTTTCAAATCCAGCATAAAACTGAACTCTGGACAAGCTGTGCCCTTACTGATCTTGATGCTGTGAGCTGAACAGGGTCACTGGTTTTGCCAAATTCTGAAATGAATCACTGTTTCCTATTACATTGTACTTTTTCTCGTCCATTTTAATTGCATGCAGTATTTTTCTTCCTGTCTTGAATCACGGGGGTGTGCTATTAAATAACTGCTGCCACCTATTTGACCAGTTTCTGTGGTGTGGTTGCTTAATACTCTCTTCTTACCTCATAGTGGAGTTGTGTAGTTTTCCTTCGTGTTTTCAAAGCAAATTTGAAAAGTTTAGATCGAGGGTGGGATAAAAGGCCAGAAGATACTTATTTTTTCCTCCTTTGATTGCTGGAAGCCTCACTTAAGAAAAAATCAAGTGACTCTGACTCGCACAGTCATCAGGACATATATATATGGCCACTAATATTTTTGGATGCAGAAAAAAATGCTGTCAGCACTTTGGTGAACAAACTGCTGATATACGGCAGCTGTTCCTTTGTTAAGCCAAATACTAACATTGTGTTACTTACATCAGTCATTTTTGGATATGTGGTTTTCAAGAAAGACCGAAATGAAAATAGCATTTGAATTGCAAGCTTGGAAATTGTACGGTTTTACAGAGACTTTGGAGTGGACAGAAGAAGGGGGTTTATCATGTGGCAAATGTTCGTAGTCCAAGTGCATAAAATGTACGTTATATAAATAATGCAGCAGTATAGTTCAGCATATTCTCTCTGCTTTCTTCAGAGAAGCCTGAAGCATTTTCTTGACCCAAATTGAACATGAAAATCAAAGAAATTACTTTTAAGAATAGCAGAAAAGTTAAAAGAGCTGTAAAGAAAGTCTCGGCTTTGAGAATAGTGGTGTTTCTTTTTATTTGAGAAAAGAATAAAGTATTTGAAAATATATTTAATCTGCTGTACACTTAACTGTGATGCTGATTCACATGGGATTGTTTAAAATGGAAAGTGAAGGCGATCCTCTTCCCACACCTCTGCAGCAGCCAGATGACTCCAGGGTAAACACTGGCTGACTTAAACCAACATCGCTTCAGCTATCCCCTGCTACACATGTTGAATTAACAGGGTGGCGAATGCTCTGAGAAAATCAACAAGGCTGCTTTTTTTGCTGCTGTTGTTCATTTTTATTTAATTTTATTAGACAACTGCTTTCCATTATAAATAAATAAGGCATGAAGGTTCTCCATACTGTTACAGAGCTGGTAGCCACAGTCGTGCGTATGGCTCCTAATATTTCTTGAGTTTGGGGCCATAGGGCACCTGAAGATGCAGCGCGTGGAAGAGCGGAGTGGTTGGTGGTGGGTGGCTTGAGGAGGAGACCTCTGGAGCAGGTGGGGTTTGGGCATCGCACTCCTGCCAACTTACCGCCGTGGTACTCAGCTTAACAAAAGAAGGTATTTTGGGGGGTATTTTTTGGATTAATCCCATGTAGAGTGAAAGAAAGGTGGCTCCTCGTAACATCGAGGACCAAGACTCAGAGCATAATTACCTTTTAAACAGTCTTCCCCCTCCAACGCCACCTTCTCATTTATTTTCTCGATGTTGCAAAAATCCCAACCGTTTACCCAAGATTTTGGGATGTAAGCTGGTGAAAATAGAATCCAAATCTGGCCTAAAGTTTCTCCAGGCAGGTACAGGATAGGTAGCTTACACTGAACTGCTTGATTTTTGTGGCTCAATGCTCAGGGTGTTGCCTAAGCTGTAATGAAATGCTGCTTCTCTGCCTAAAACAAGTGTCTGACCATTCAAGGTCAACATCTAGTCTGCAAAAAATGGAAACTGGTGATTCCTGAGACTGCAGTGGCCTTTTGGCTGTGTGTTCGCATGTCTGTGGAAGCAAAAGTGAGGAGATTGCAGTGCTGGCAAGTGAACTGGAACGTGAGAGGTGACAACCTTTGGAGACAGTGTCTCAGCCAAGAAAGCTTATTTTCAGCAGAAATCTGAAATCTGTCCTCTCGACTGGGGAGATGTTCAGAGCAAAAGTGTGGGGCAATGTGTGATCAGTGCTACTGCCGGCACCAAAGCTCCTGGCGCCGTAAGATGCTTTATCCCGCTTGCATGCGAGTCACTGGGAGTCAGTTTTGCAAGCCCATGCAAGCTGCATTTGAGGAGTTTGCTACAATGGGGCAATGACAACCTCTGGAAGAGCACAGCCCGGCGGGCTGGTACCCAGACTGTGAGATGAAAGCATGTCTCTGACACTGTAAAAGCACTTCTTCCCTAGCTTATGGGAAAGCCTTGGTCATTAAATTCCTACCAGGCACAATGCTTCACCTGGGCTGAAATACTGGGGCAGCTTTGAAGTGAGGAAATCCCAGATGCCTACGAAGTCTGGAGAGCATGGACTGGAATACTAAGTGATGCTGATGAAGACAGAACAATCAGTTTTATGTTTCTCTTCAAGTTTTTCCAGTTGCAATGAGCTTGCATTGTAAATAGCTGAAAAACCTGACTCATAAGAGAATGGCTTAAATAGCAAGAACGTACTGCCCTTTGGGGAAGGGGAAGGCGTAGACAGAAGTCTTTTGGGTACAAGCGTAGGTTCTTAGCCATAAAACCGAGGTGGAGGGCTGGACTGGTGTGCTGGAGCAGCCCCTGAAGTTCCGATGGCTTTTTGTTCTACTCTGAAACACTGCGCTCCAGCTGTGGCAGGATGCTGGAGGACATCCAGGCTTTTGCTTGCAGATAATCGGGCTGTAACACAAGCTGAAAAGGGTGGAGGAGGTGATCGCTTTTCTCTTTTTTTTTCTTTGTGCTGTGGTTTACGTTGCTGTTGTGATGTCTGGCAGCGGCAGTAACTCATGCAGAGATCCGTCATACAGTTTCTGAAATCCTCTAACTACAATGTACAATTGTCCCAACGAGTTGTCCAGAGCCCAAGCTTAAAAAAGTGAATTGAGTCTCTGTGACGTTTTCTTGCTCGTAGACCTCTCAAACCTTCAAAGCAGAGGGGCCACGTGGCGTTTTTGGGGCTGAAGAGAAGACTGGGCTTTCGGAATTGCACGCGGGAGTTGCGGAGAGGCAGGGCTCATTTGCTGCTCTTGTTTTTCACCTTTGTGGCATTGATGTCTGCTTTTGTTTTCTGGATGCGGGAGAAGATCTCTTTAAAAAGAGCCTTGTACTCGGGCTGGCTCTGCTCCAGCCGCTTGTCCACGGCCTCCACGTGTTTGCTGATGGTCTTCTCCATGGTTTTCCGCTCTTCCAACTCGTGTCCCTCACCTCGGAAGTCTCTGAAGGAGCTGTCACGAGAGATGGGCCGGGACGTTTGGACCCCTGTGTGGCGCACACTGTCCTTGTGCTGCCGGCATTTGCTCAGGAGTTCTTCGTACTTCTCCAGCAAGGCATGATACTGCTCGTCCACCTCCCTCAGGATGGACATGCCCCGTTTGCGCACGTTGTTAGCGTGCAGCGTGTAATTGCCCTCGTGCCGGCTCACAGCATCCTTGGTCACGATGGCATTGAGGGCTGTGTCACTGCAACTTTTCCGGACAGGGTGGTTTGGGGAAGGTGTCATGGATGGCCCGTGACTTTTTCCTCCCTCCTCCTCGGAGAGGTCAATGTAGTCTGCTTCTGGGGCGTTATTCAGTGGCTCAAGGAGGGCCTCAGACAGGTTGTCTTCCCTGCTGAGCAAATACTTCTTGACCTGTTTCATCTGTTGTAGCTCTAGGAGCTCTGCTTCCAGTTCCTTGATGCGCAGTTTGCAGTTCTCCATCTCACACACCCGCTGCTCGAGGTCTGAGTACTCCTGAATAACAGAGGTATACTCCCGCTCAACCCTCTCCTTCCGCTGCTTCTCCTGGTTGACTTGGGACCTCAGGGAGTTCACCATGGCTTGGAGGCGCTCATTTTCCCTCTCCAGTGGCTTCTGGTTGAACTCTGTGGAAGAGCTGTGGACCTGGAATGCATCCTCATACCTGAAAGAGAAGAAAGACCCTTGAGAGAGTCTGACCAAGTGACAGTCCGTGAGGGACCTGTGTCGTCTTGGCATGTAAGTAATTCCACTGATGCCCAGAAAGGAGGAAACATGAGCTCATGGAGTGAGATACATCTGCTCCTGTGTGCCAGGAGACCACAAGGTGTGGCTGGGGCTCTTCTGGACCCTGTTCCAGAGAACCTGCACCCTCATTTGGTAACAGTGGTGAAAGACAGGAGGGAAATGAAACCCTAACAGGTAAAAGACTCATCTGGTTAATGACAAGCCATCAACATCGCTGTGAAGCAAGGATGAACGGTCAAGTGCTAGCAGTCTGAGCTGAAAGTAGAAGGCTTCGAGTTTTTCTTGCTAGAGGTCATAAGCTACTCACTGCATCACAGACTTCACCAGCTACTCACTGCATCTGCCAGCAACCCCAAACCCCATCCAGCCAAAAACCAGAAGCACAGGCTCTGCTGTCCTGTGTCTGGGAGATGCTCCAGAGAGGGTGGGGGAAGATTTATACAGCAAAGGAGGCACACAGAGACTTTTGACAGCGTTGTCTCTTCTTCGCTGCCTGGGAAGTGATAATAAGCACTTCCCCCTTCCCTGACGTTGCTGTCAGGGAAATCAGATTTTCCTCCTCCTCAATGAAGTGCCCATGGCATCCTATCTGGGTAGAACAGATTGGAAGAGAGCAAGCACCGTGGCCTCCCCTGGAAGGCATGGCTGCTGGTGGTGGGTATTGAACAGATTTCCAAGTTACTGAAGGGCAGCCTGACCTTCAGAGCCAACTGCAGAGCTGCAAGCTGAACGGAGGTCCCGAGGCACCAGGGGGAGAGTGGGGCTGGGGGGAAAAGAACCACAGAGACATTAAGTGGATTTTGCTGGGGGTTAGATTATGGCCTCATAAACATCCCCGTTGCTGCTGCAGTAAAAGTGTCTTTTGTTCGTATCCTCTGGTAGAGGATGCTTTCAGTGACAAAGTTTATCGACCGCTTATCTATTTAAAGAAGCCTCTATTATGGACAAAGCTGAGCAAGAAATGCCCTCGCGAGGTCAGTGAATTAACACAGTGGCTGGGTTTTAAGGAGGATCAAGTGTGCAATAGTGCTGAAGGTGTTTGTACAGCATTCGGCAGCACGTGGCATACCTCAGTGTGTGACTGGTGCTCTGGGGGGGGGGAGGGGTGGTGGTACTGGAGTCATACAGGACAAAATGCACCATCTCAACTGGTTTCAGGAAGCCGGAGATGCTGGGAGGGAGCTGCAAAGGGAAAATGGGCTGTGCTGGATCAGGAAGGGAAGCTGCGTGGGCAGCTTGAGGTAAGGGTCCTCTTCACATGATGTGTTACTGGGTGGGCTGTACTGGGAGAGGCTGGTTTGAACTATCTAGAGCTCAAGCAATGCGTCCTGTCTGGCATGTGTTCCTGCACAGCTCCCTGCCAACGTGCCAGGAGAGTCCCAGCCCCTCCAGACAGCATCTCTCCCCTGCAGCCTGGTGCAGTGCAGCTGCGTGAGGCGCCCACGTTCTCCTGGGGGGCTATTCTTGCCCTCTGAAAAAAGAGCTTATGCCTCCCCATTCGAGGGGGGAGGCTCTGCCCCGTGAAGGCTCTGCTTTGCCAACGCCACCTGATTAGGCAGGCGGGCAGGAGGTCCTCCCTCCACCTCCAGCACCGAGTTTCAGGCTCTGATGCAGAGCCTAGATCCCTATGGGGGTGGGGGTGGGGCTTTTGCGCACACCCAGAGGGCATCACCCCCCCGCATCCCCTGTTCACGGGCAGAGGAGGCGGCGGCGAAGGTTGGAGGGGTTGCTGAAGGCAAGGCTGTGTACCTGGGGCTGGAGCAGAGCTCCTTAAGGCAGGGGAAGGTGTGGATGGTTCGGCGCCGTTCCCTCTTCTCCCGCCGAATGCGGAGCTGCTCCAAGCTCCGCATTTCCTCCACCTGCTTCTGCAGCTCTTCCACTTGGTTCTGCAGCCCCTCGATCGTTTCCGTCAAGCTGCAGAGAGAGGAGGGAGCACGGATGGGGAGTCAGGCACTACAAGGCCTTTAAAGGTGCTTTTTCCCTACAGAGAAAGCCAGTCTACGGGATGTGCTTCCACTTCCTAGCACGTGCCCTGGGAGTATGACAGTGCTTTTCAGGGCAGCGGTGGCTCTTTCTCTGCGTGGTTGCTCTTGAATGGGGGCGTTTGTAGAAAAGGGTGGGGGATTGAAACAGTGGCGAGGGATCGTACTAATTTGAGACCCTCTGTCCTCAAATTGGTTGGCTGAAACAGTCACCTCTGGGACATAAGCACTACCCTGGAATATTTCTGCACTAAAGGCAAGCAGGTGAGCTATTTACTCTCTTGTTTCTCCCGTAGAGATAAACACAGAGAGACCAGGCAGAGATTTTGTTTTGTTCTAGCTGTGAATGCAGTTTGTAAAACTTTCTGCTCTGAAACTCCACTGCACGGTCATTTGCAGAAGGTGCTGCATTGCAAGGTCTGTTGTTTCCAGACATGACCTTAATCATAGGCTTGTTTTAGGAAAGAAATACTATGGATAAACTGGTGTTTCAGTGTGGACTAGCCAGGGTTTCATTAGATGCTGGATCTGTGCCTAGTGTTGCTGCTGGGCTGCGTGCTGGGGGCCTCCCTGATATGATTATGTGTCTCTTCTTCAAGGAAACACATCCGAGGAGAGGCTGCCATGCCTCTCTCCTGGCAGCTTCAGACATTCTTTTATCCAGCCCTCGTCCCAGGGGTGTCTGTGCTGTGGCTGACCTCTGCTAACCAGCATCGGTGCAAAACGCTCGTGTTGTAAGTAGCTGCAAAACCCGACTGATAAGAGAATGGCTTAAATAGCAAGGACATGCTGCGCTTTGGGGCAGGGGAAAGGTGAGATGAAGATCTCTTTATCTGCAGTGGGAGGAGGGGAGGCCGTACCATTGGATCTTCTGTTGAGATGTTTTGCTTTCAAGCACAAGCTTCTGGTTAGCTAGCTCCAGGTCCCGTGCTGTCAGGTCCAGCTGCTCGTAGACTTTTGCGTGCTGCTCGTTCATCTGCCGCAACATCTCTAGTTGCTTGGTCAGGTACTGCAAGAACAAGTGAAACAGAAACACTCCACATCCAACATCCAGGTTGTTTCACAGGTTGTTTCTACAGCTTTTGCTTCCTCTGAGAACATGTTTTGTGGCTGATTTATCCTCTGCCCGGTTGAAGCTTCTTCCACAGTTGAAATATTCATACCCCTGCCCACTCTATATAGGTTTGTGTCTAAAATATGATTGAGCTTCCCCTGCCCTCTGTGAAGGGCAGTAACCTCAGTCTCTCTCTATTCAGCTGGTTTTTTATCCCCAGTACCCAAAGAAAGTTGATATCCCTGGGACTGCAACCCTTCACCAAAGCTGACTGAAATTGGCCAGTTGGTTACTGGATCGGCTGACAGATCGATTGCAGAAGCTGCGTTTCCTTGGGAATTCAGGCTAAAACTCTGAGTCTGTGAAATGTGAGGAGACCTGCCATTTCTGTGTGTTCACAGACCCCTTTCTGTGAGCCTGTCATCACAAGATTTTATCCTGCAAAGACTGGGAGAGGGGCATCTACCCAGATGATCACTCTTAGCTGGGACCAGACCCAAATCCTATAGCAGCCTTGCTTCTGAAGGGCTGCTGTAGGGGGTGGCTAAATCCATCCACCAGATTCCTTGGACATCTGCTGTCAGATCCCTGCAGCCATCACATCTCGCTCTTGTGAACTTGCAGCCCTCCTCTGCCCTGCATCCTTTTAAATCAGGGGGGGTCCAATCTTTTTTAATTCACAGATCTCTAGAAGTTTTCCAGTGGATGAAAACCCTCCTGGCACAGCAGGTTTAAGCTTTTAAGATCAGTTCTGTGGGCTCTTAGAAATAACTGCCCTGATCCCAAAGGGTGCCTGAAACAGTGGTTTAGATTGCAGCCCTTGGAGAAAGAGCTATTTGATGCCTCTAACAAAGGGGGCTGTGTTATGGGGGTGCCGAGGGGCCAGCTGGGAACAAACGCGATTATAAATAACTGGAATCAAGGGAAAGCAGAGCAGAGCAATGAGCGTGAAGGCTGGCGGATGGGCAGGGAAAGTCCAAATGTGACCCAGATGCAACCTGGTGCCAAAATCTGGTGTGCACAGCTGAGTGGAGTGCAGGGATGTGAGAAGAGGGGAAAATACCAGTTAGTGGGGGAAAGGGACCCTCTCCGGGGCTGGTATGATCTTGACCAGACCTTACCCCATCCCGCTTCAGGCACATCCAGAAGATACTGTAACTCCTGTGCCCCATGGCACATCCCTTCCTCTCTGCTGGCATCTGAGCTGTTGGCACTGGTGGAAGCGCCCCTTCCCCATCATTGCCCTTAGGTGACAGTGGTGGCCGAGCAGCTCCCATCCCCACCCCTGGCCCCGCCGTGTCCCTACCTCGATTTCCTGCACTTGCTCCTCGTTGGTGGCGTACATCTGCTGCAGGGAGTCCTCCAGCTCTTTGTTGCGCTCCAGCAGCGTCTTCCCCAGCTCTGCGGCCAAATGCAAGTCTGAAAAGCAGACGGGAAAAAGCTGCTGCAGTTCCCGCAGCCCCACGGGTGGGTGCGGTGGGGTCCCCAAATGCCACCGTGCCACACAGCAGCACATTTTGCATGGCACTGGTTGTATTGACAAGCTTTGACATGGATGTACGCTTATGGGATATACAGGATCTGGCCTCTTTTCTTTTGCCAGGCTGCAGGAGCCAGGGGAGGCCAGGCTTGGGTTATCTGCAGCTCCTCCACGCAATGAGGATTTGGTGCCTACCTGACTGCATAACCCTTCTGCACCGCACTGCACACTGCATAGCCAGAATCAGGCCCATGAGGTTTGGCTGTGGCAGGTGCTCAGCATCTCCATCCCCTATCACCAAGACCTGTTGGGCTGAAAGGGGCTCAGCATCCATCGGAACAAGAGCAAGGCAAAGCCCCGTGGGACCCTGGGGATGCTGTGTAAATTATATTATTATCTCTAACGAAGGTTGTGCCTTGCCTCCCCTGTCAGCCTCCATCCATCACCCGCTAATAGACTGACACGAGTAATAAAACCATGCGTGGCCCGAGGGGGCTGGAAGCACCTTGCACATCTGCCATCCGGGCAGCACCGCGTCGCCGGGTCTGTGGCTTTTTCCTTGGGGCTGCTCCAAGGTGAGGAGAAACCGCTTTGTGTTGACTCTCTGCCACCTCTAAACGCCCTTAGGAAGCTACTGAAGTAGTTGGACTTTAGGAGAACTGCGGGGAAAATCGACATTGACAGTGTAGTTGGTTTAAAATACTGGGGCTGCCTCCTGGGTAAGGAAAAAGCCCCAGGACCCTGTGAGTCCTGCACTGGCCAAAGCCTGAGCACATCAGGTGTTGCTGCTTGTGGGCCTGGGGTGGTACAGCCGGCTCTGATAACAGCCCTTGGCTTTCCTAGGAATGGGCTGTCATCTTAAAGCCTGACCTCCTATGAACATGAGGGTTTCTGGTTTTCCTGGTGCTTTTAGAGATGAGTTTCTAGCCCTTACAGGGGCAGACTGAAAATCTGGCCTTAAACCTTCAAAAAGATAAGAACACGCATCAGGACCTGTTTCATTTCTCTTTCTCTCTCTGGTATGGTTCTCATGCAGGTTTAGATAATTAAGGAGTGCCGATCCTGTAGTGTGCGAGGCGACCTGGGTCTCCTGCCCTGGCATTTTCTCAGCTCGTTGTAATGCTCCTCTCCAGTCTGCCACTAAGGATGTGTTTTGCAAAGGCTCTGCCGGGGCTGAGATCAGCTATAATTTCTTCCAGTGACTGATTTGGCCATACAGTTGATTGGGAAAGAGGGATATCTGGTCACTAAGACCAGAAGAAGGGGTGCCAGGTTGCTTACGGTGTATTCTGGCCCTGGGAAAATCACTGATCTCTCACACTTTAGCTGGCACATCACAACACTAGGCTCCCATTGACCTCTCGGACACCAGTGCTCGCTGGGAGGAGCGCTATTCCTGCTGTCAGTGCTTGGGATGGGGCTTTCCTGATGGATAACGCTGCACTGTGGGAAGTGCCGCTGTGTTACTAGTTTGTGGGTGATGGCCGTGTTTCTTTCTGTGTGGCTCCAGGGATGCTGGAAGGCTGGCTCCCCAGATGTCCAGCCAGCAGCTGCTCAGTGTGTCCTCAAATCTCCCCTTTACCATGGAAATGTTCTCTCCAGCTGTGGCCTGCATTGCAGGGTGTTATTCTAGGCTGTGACCTTTTTAATTACAATCCTTATCATTGCACAGTGACCTGGTCTGAGGGCTACGATTGCAGCTATCAGTGTAATCAAGATATTGGCACGTTTCCCTATGGACAGACTTCCTCCACCTATTTATTTATTTTTTCTTTTTTTTCCAAGCACCCAATTTCCCCAGTTTCCAAAGTGCCCTTGGGAGACCGAGCGTTTGCTACGCCAGTTGGGGACAGGGGAACAGCCAGATGCCAGCAGAGAGGGAGGACAATTTGTGCCTTTAAGCAGCTTGGGGCTGTATTTAATGGCATCGTCACCTTGCCAGAGCCTTGCTGGAGACCGGCACCCTGTAAATCGCATCCCTTGCAGTAAGCAGGACCCCGGCACAGAGGCGTGTAGCGAGAGGGCTCCATGCCGTGCTCCAGGTAATGAGGCAAGTGTGTCCCCGTCCCTGCGGATTACACCAGTGCTCTCCCACCATATGGCATCCAATTTAATCAGCTGGGGTTGAGTTAAGTGGATTAGCCAGTGCAAGATCCTGCATTGTAATTTAAGGGGCTCTGTCAGCAATAATTTAATGGGGGAAATGAGCAGCGTTTGGGGACAAGTGGGAAAGAGGAAAGAATGGGGCTGAGCTCTGAGGAGGAAATTGATTCTTCGTTTCCATTTTGAGCATAAGGTCCTGAGAGACTCCAGGCTTGAAGGACATGGGGGAATTGATTCTTTCAGTGTCTTTTAACTGCCTCAGCCATCGTCATGCACACACTCACTCACTTTCTGCCCGCCAGCCAGCCAAAGCATCCTCGGTAATCCTGTCTCATCCACCTGCCTTGTGCCCGAGTCCTCTTCCCCACCTGTTGGTCTCTCCCAGGCTGTGGGACTGCGGGGCGGGAGGGGATGCTGTATGGAAGTGCATTAATGTTGTCTTTAAACCAGATCTCTCTCAATCGTTGCACTAATTGTGGCTCTGCATGGGCTGGGGGAGCACACGGCTCCCCTCCTTGGAGACCTCAGAAACCTGAGGCTGAATGTGAAATTTCAGTAAGTTGTTTGGGGAGAAAAGGAACTACTTGGGAATTTGGGGATTCCCCCTGCATAGCACTCTGGTTTCCCTACAATTTTTTGTATTCCTCTTTGCTTCTCCACTATCAGATCAGCCAGCCAGTGCTGTATGACTTGCCCTAATTTAGCAGATATGCTGATCCCTCCCTTCCCCCTCCCCTCTCGATGCAGAAAGAGAAATAAAGTGGAGGGGAGCGGCTGTGCTTCGTGTCCTCTCAATGTGCCCGATCCCTCTGCAGCATGCCTGCGCCAAGAGCACCACCGAGAAAAGGCCAACATTCAGCTTTAAAAAATGGATGTCTTGGTGTTGCCCAAATCCGATTTGGGAGGGGATTGCAGATGCAAACTCTCCTGGGCAGCACCAGCTCGGTGCCCTCTGGCTCCCAGCACTGCAAGCGCTGACGTGACCCTTCTAATTAACGCCGGCCAAGGAGACACCCTGTGTCCCCAAACAAAGAGCTGTGCATGGAGCAAAGCAGAGGGAGGGATGGAGGCTGCATCTCCCTGCAAGCTTCTGTGGGAAAGGCGCCTGAGCAAAGAGGGAGGAGAGGAGAAGAGAGACCATATGGTGGGAAGGGAGCGAGAGTTGAACACGAGCAGTGCTTGGTACAGGGGAGCATCGCTGGGCAGCTCATCAAGGAGGCAGCTGTCTGGAGCTGCGGAGATCATCTCCATTAGCCCAGCGCTAATTCTGCTAGCTCTGTGTCACTGAGGAAACTTGAAAAAAAAAATAATCCTCATGCAAAAGCTATAGCAGGTTGTCTTTGACTGAAAGAGGCTGATGAACAACCTGCAGGGTATTGCCCTGCTGCAGCATCTTGTGGAAATGCTGGCACAGGCAGATGTGCTCTGCTTGGAGCTGCTGTGGAGCTGGGCGCTTCCCCAGCCAGCTCAGCCTTCGCAGCAGCTTGCAATGAGGTCCAAAGAGGGTTCGGAGCTGTTTCTGCCTTCTCAGTGCTGGCCTGCATCTGTCTGGGCAGAGCACTTTTTGTCATAGCTGCTCTCTGAAGGGTTTTTTTCCCCCCAGCATCGCCTGGTTGTGCCTTTGGGGGAGTGTAAGCCTAATGTCAAGCAGAGGAGTTTTCGGCTGCTCTCGGCACGATGGTGATCCAGTAGCTGTTCGGTTGGTCCTCATAAATACGGCTTTCTGGAAGAAGCCACCATCTGGAGCAGCTGCTATGGGCTTTCCCCTGTCGTCCCTCTTGGATAGCGGGATTCATGCGTTTAGGCTGTGAGAGAACGTGCCCGCTGCTCCGAGTGCAGGTGAGGGATGCTGTCCTTTGCTCCTCACCTTTAAATACACCAGCCCTGTCCCCATCCTGCAAGACAGGCAGGCTTGCAGGGGGTGACAGAAGTCCTTTGGCTTGTTGTGCCAAAAGGCAGGGGTTTATGGCACATGTATCCGCAGGTCCTTTTCAGCTAAGCAGCCACGAAGGAATTACTTGTGGTCCCTTCCTAAAGGTGGGGCTGTGGAAAGGGCTGCTCCTCTCCTGCTGCTGCAGATGGTGAATTCACCTGCTAAAGGGCGGAGAGGAGCAGCTATCAGAGCTCTGGTGTGGAGGTCTCTGGAGGAACTCCAGTGTGCTTGTTAGCTGATGGATGGGGTAGGTTGAGAGTTAAGAACTGATGTTTAATGCTGTTGACGTTTAATTTAATTGCATTTGCTGTCTGCTCCATTACACATGGGTATTTAGAGTCAAGGGTAGGTGCAATTATTCCTTTCAAAATCTAAATAAATGATGTTATGCTGGTTTACTGGAGGGTAGGGTGTACTTGCTCCTCATTTATTTTTCTTCTTATTGCAGGAGATTGTGTTATCTGGGTATATTATAATGAATATTGGCTTTAGTATATCACTTACTGCTGCTCTGTGGTGGGTGGTGGAGGCAATCTATGTACTTAGCCCTTGTAAGCCTTTGCAATGGAAAGTGCTGGGATGCAGAGAAGCAACTGCCATCTGACAGCATCTCACAAGCAACCTGGAAAAGCCTTTTCAACATGCCCATTCCACAGATGATAGTGTTTCCCATGGCTAGGCAGAGTTTTCGGAGAGCCACCAGTGTTACTGCTGAGGCGTGGATTCTCCATCCCTTTTACACTGGCATAACTCGAACATTGCTACCCAGTTCAGCTTTGCACTTGACGTTCTGTCTATTTTTCGTGGAGACCTGCCATTTTGGTGGAATCGGGTATACCACAAAGGCAGGGCTCGCTCTGTGGAGCAGCCTAATGTGGCAAGGGGGGGAAGATGCCTCTGGCAGGGCTGGGTGAGAGCAGGCAAAGGGGGTGTGTGAAGCCCCTGGCAGCACAGCCACCTCCTCCCTCTTCCTCTCCTCATTTCAAACTGGTTCTAGCTGGGCTGACGTTGGTCACACAGGCATTTCTGTTAGCCTAATGAGATTTGCTGGATTTCTTGCTTGCTTTTTTCTTTTCTTTCTCTTGTGTAATCTGTTATGTATCCCTGGGCTGCCTTTGGCTTTGCAAGTGTCCCTGGTAGGGTGGGAGCTCAGGTGGTGGCAGAGAGAGGTGGTTTGCGGGGGGTCGAGGCAAGCACAGTGCAACGAGAGCAGCTCCCTCTGTGCTGTCTCTGGTCCCCTGAGCAAAATTGGCACCACCAAGGAGTGGAAAACTCCGACAAGGGGCTGAGGGCTGCAATGTCTGTAATGTGCTGTGCTGCAGGGAAACCCTCCAGCCTCCTCAGCCCCTGCTGCTCCCTTCCTTGCCTTCTGTATTTTTCAGTCCTATGCAGCATTTCCTTTCTATCAGCTCTTCTTTCATTCTTCTCTGATGCTCGTCAGGCTTTTTTGACTTAATTGATACTCGCCTTTTCTTTCTGCTCTCTTACCGTTCCGTGCCCCAAAGCCTCCCCTGTATGTTGACGTTTGAGACCTAGGATGGTTACCTCTGCTTAGAAGCTGTATGTGCCTATTCAAACACATACAAGCAGTCCCGTCCCTGTGCCCACAGCAATCAATGTGCATTTTGCCAAGTTGTTAGAGCATGATAACACAAAGTATGTTATTAGACCATGGTTGGGGCCCCATCTGCGTCTTTCCCTGATGTTCTCTTATCTAAACAGCCTCAGTGCCTGTGTTTGCCTTGTAGGCTAAAACAGTTTCAAAGAGCTCGGTGACTGGTGGCTTGGAGGCTTTCCTAGTGCACCTGGATCAGAAAGCGTCCTAAATAAACACATACAAGTGGAGTTCTTGAGGAGAAGCAGTGAGGAAAAAGGAGGGAGAAAGGAAGCCAGTGCTTTCCTGTGTGCACTCCTCCTCCGGGCAGCAAAGCTCTGACTAATTAATTATGTTGGGATGCAGAGAACCGTGAATAGAGGCTTTTACTCTTTTAAAGGTAAAGACACAGAAACGTGGATTGCTGCCATGTGGCAATCTCATCTCCCCTGTGTGTTTTTGGGCAGGAGGTTGTTAACTGACCCGGGATGAACAAGGAGGATGAGCATCAGGGAGACTTTACATGTCTGCTGCTGCTGCACCACAGTACTGTGCATGTGCAGAGCCCCAAGCAAAGGCAACCTGTGAAGGAGAGGTCATGTGTCAGGGAACAGTGCCCACAGCAATGGGCTGCCCCAACCATGTCAGCTCTCCAGCCCTGCTCATGCTCATACAATGTATTCTCCTACCCTGAGCCGTTGCCAGCCAGCCCTGCTGTCCTTGCTGCCTTCTTGCTGGGGGGGGTGTGTGTGCAGACAGGACCCCTGATCCTGAGTGGTGTGGTCTCTCAGGGAGCAACCAAGTTCCAGCACAACTGTCACCTGCAGCTGCAGCATCCCCCAACATCACTGCCAGCACTGCGGCTGCTGGTTACTCCTGTCTGCTACCTCTCATGGGCCAGAGGCATGTAGGTACAGAGAATATCCATCTTCCACAGTCATGTGTTAAAGCTAAATGCAAAAAACAGCCTGACCCCCTGCAGCAACACTAAAAACCCACACACCTCTTTTCTGGCACCCCCTCTGCTTGGCTTTAAAGTGTATCATCTTGCACGCTGCTGCCCTGTTACTGCTCCCTTCCCATCCACTGCTGGGAAGTGCTCTGAAGCCCTGTGCCTCGAGGAGCACCTCACACACAGCCCAGCTGCCTTGTGCCTGACTCTTGGTACTGGCTGGAGATGCTGCCCATGTAGCAAGAGATCCTGACCTCAGGTGAGTGATCAGTGCCACTTGTGGAGCTATGCAGGAAGAACACAGTGCTGTAGCCTTCCAGTCTGAGTTTGCAAGGAGAGGGAGTGATGAAATACTTGATGTACTCTCAACATGGTGTTATTTATGTCCATCACTAGTCCTGGGCAGGGTGCAGGGCAATGCCTCTTTCAGGAGCCCAACACCAAAACCAGTGCTCCTGAAGCAGCTCTGCTGCAGAGACTGATGCTCAGGGGGATGCACTGCACTGCTCCTTGCTCTGCCTCTTCCTGCAGAGACCAGTGCTCAGCCACCGCCTCCCAGTCTAGCACGTCTTCCCAAAACTCAACACTTGCTTGCAGGCCAAGAAAACTTGGAGGACAGCATAATAATGTCCTAGCTCCCACTGCCATCGCTGCAGCTGCGTAATTGGAAGAGGTCATCAGGAATCTGGATACCACACGCTTGAAGGACTGAGTTCTTCAGGGAGGAGACCAGTTAACTGAGTGGTGCCAGGGCAGCTGTGCTGCACATGGGATAAACTAGAGTGGCTTCCCAGAAGGCTGCAGAGGAACAGGCTGTTTAAACCATGAAAAGAACTGTCACCTTTTGGAGAGAAGGTCTACAACTGTTTGTTAAATGCGCATGGAAGAAAAGACAAAAGTACAAACTCTAACATACAATCATTTTAAAATTCCCAGCTGTGCAAAGACTGGCAGTTGTGTAACATCTGGTCTCACTCCTTCAGGGTATTTTGTATTGGGGATACTTTCCTAAATTCTTGGCCCACATAAGTATGTTTGAGCACCTTAAGCAGAAACTTTGGAAGCCCTAGTGATGCGTTTGGTGTGAGCACACAGATCTATTGGAGTTAGGTGAGGTGGGAATATACCACCATGCTGCTCTGGGAAAAGCCTTTTAGTAAAGGTGGAGTGTGTGCGGGAGTGAGCAAGCCATGCGTGAGCAGGAGCAGGAGCAGACTCTGGTGCTGTCACAGCTCTGAGCGGTTCCTGACTGTCACACTGAGTCAACGCATCTGCTCGGTCACCATCCAGCGCTGGCTGGCACAGGAGAAAAGGAAGAGGATTGGGAAAGGGTGGGGGTGGGGGGCCAGGCTCCCTGTGCAGGGTGTTAGCGGCTGGTGCCTTGGCTCCCGGTCCCTGGGCGCAGGGCTGCGGTGGGGGAAAGTCCTTCAGGGCTCAGACTGTAAATCCTTTGCACATGGCCTTGCCAAGGAGAAATGCCACTGTTAGCTGATTGTTTCAGGATGGGAGATATGGAAAACTCTGATTTATTTTGCCAGTTTTCCTTTTGCCTCTCCTTTTCTTCGCCCAGCAGCTCCTCTGATTCCGCTCCCTCCCACAGCTGGAAGTATGTGCCTGGGGGTTGGCAGATACAGAAAGGAGCTTCTGGAACAGACTAGGAGGGAGATCCTGGAAGTTGCTGTGTGGGGCTCTCTTATGCCCCTTTTTCTTGCTGTCTTCACATAACAGGGGAAATATTATTCTAGGAAAATACATATATTATTTTTTTCCTTCCCCCCGCCCCAGTTTGGTGGCTCTCATCCCTTCCTCAGACTAACCTAAATGTCATCTTATTTCCTTGTCTCCTGTGACTTTTCTAGTCCCTCTTACCATTCCCAAGCAGCTCAGCAATTAGTCGCTGAAAACTTTCCACTGCCATAGGTGACCTGCTGTACTGCACTGCTAAATAAGTAAGTGGCTCAGCTACTGCAGGCAAAACTCTGTCCTCCTGGCTTGCCGCTGGGGAGGAAGGACAGCGAGTTAACCACTGCACTCTGAAGGACAGGCAGGCTGCGTGGCTTCTCCCCGGAGCTGGATGCTGGGATAACTGCATCATGAGGGACAGAATTCACGGTACCACCTGCTCCCCAGTGCAGTGAATCCTTCGGGCAAAGCCCATCGTGAGTTGCAGTTCCATGGGCCACCCCACACAGGCTGGGTGATGCAGAAATCCCAGCACTGATCCCCTGGGTTTACCTCAAAGTCAGGAGCCGGTCACTGGAGCACTGGTGACCCTGTGTCTTAACGGATGAGTTTGGAGTGGTGCAAGCTCAGCACCTTGTGTCGTTTTCCTTCTTAGCATGCAAGAGATCAGATGCTTGGCAGGAAAAGGAGGAATTAAAATAAGATCCTTAAATCTGGAGACCTTTAGAGGTTACAGCCGTAAAGTCCTAAGCCTGCATTGCAGATGGGTTGGCCCAAAAGTTTCTATGGCTGCCCAGGAGGAAAGGACTACCAGTCCTGCAGTGGCAATGAGATGATGTGCTGGTTCTTGTACTACTTTTGCTGCTGCCTAACTCAGAGCAGTGCAAGGCCGTTTTATTTACACCGCAAGAATCACCCCAGCACTTAGGCTGTATTTAGGCTCCAGATTGCAAGGGTGGCTTTGAGAGCTCTCCTCTTCAACTGCACCCTGCTCTTTGGCTTAGACCTGAATGCTGGCAGGGAGGCTGGGAGGCTGGGAAGATCAGGGAATGCAGCGGAGTGATTGCAAGGAGGACTTGCCTTGGGAGATCGCTGTGGGGGAGGTGAAGGCTGGAAGTGGCTGGCAGAGATAGCTGCTGGGTTTGCTCCCTGCTCTGTTTGGATCCAGATGTGATTAAGCTGGCATGCAGCCGTTCTGAACACAAATGCTTCTGATGAACAGAAAAGGTGTCCCCACTTATCCCCAGCTCAGAGTCTCTAATTTTAGTTCATTCATTCTCTCAGGGTCTGGCTGGATGTACACCCTGCGCACAGGGGATGATGCAACTCTGGCCACATCATCAGTTCTCAATGGCTGGAAAAAGGTTCACTATCACTGTACTCTGGTTTTAACACTTAGGGGCACAGATTCCCCAGCCCATGGAAGGTGAGGCTGTGGCTTGAACCAAAGCAGCGCTGACATGTACTCGTGCTTAGGAAGCCTGGCCATAAGCAAAGCCATGCTACCAAGCAATCAGAGCTCCATTTTTAACACCTTCAAATCAGAAAGCCTTCTCAGAGGGAATATCATAAGAATGAAACACCTCAGAGGACACCACTACTGTTTCCATGTCACTGCTAAGTATGCCGGCTGGGATTTGAGTCTCTGCTTCTGTATACTAAGGCATCTTGGTTCAATGTCTGGAGGTACAATGTCTTGGTACAAAGCCACGGAGGCTTACAGCATGCTAGGAAACAGGTAAAGGAGTCTGAAAGGCATCAGCTTCATTTGAATGAGGCTGGAAGGGGCGCTTCAGGGGAAAAAAGAGCAATTGGGGTTTTATCTTCTTGAAAAAATTAGTTAACTTCAGCAAGTTCACCCCCTGTGGGGGGGTGAGGAGGAAAGTAACAGGTGCTCAGAGTGGAGCTGGAGGCATGGTTTCCTCTGTGGTGCTAAAATGGTTAATTAACATAATCATCACAGAGCTCCCAGTTAAGCCATCTGTTGCTTAGCAAACAGTTTTGGATGTAAATGTAATAAATATTTGATGATGCTGTGAAATGACGACAAAGGCCCAGCAACCAGAAGAACCTTCTCTGCTCTCCTAGCTTGGGTTGTTTCTTGCTTCTCCCACCCCTCACTCCTAAGGAACAGTCTTTAAGCCTATGGTTTTGTCCTCCGCCTTCCTGGTGCTGCTGCCAGGCGTGGGTTTCTGTGCGACCCTGGCCTGTTGGCATGCCGATCCTCTTAGTAATGCTGGCCCACAACCGCCTCACAATCGTGCTACACTGGATGTCTTGCACTGTGCCTCCACCCCTCATTTCTAAACCAACAGCTTCACAGCTATTGCTGTCACCAAAGACCTCCAGATACTGCCACACTGTAATGCAAAGGAGCAGTGTATGTGGACAAAGTCTAGCACTGTCCTTCACGATGCTTTGTGCATCATGCAAATTAATTACGGTTGTAATTACCCCGTAGGACCTTTCCAGTTGGCTGATTTTAGTTAAAGCCTTCCCCATCTCTCCTTCTGAGTTCGTGCGAGCTGGTGCAGCCCCCATTCATACAGGAGGCTGCAAACCCCGCAGCTGGGCTTTGTTTTGGGTCTGTGTCCTGCATGTGCTCAGAGGTGGAGTCCATCCCCAACATCAATCCATTATCTGAAGGCAGTTATTCTGCATTTACGCTGCCGGGACAGAGCTAGGAGCCTGGCCTGCAGTGGGAAGGTGGTTTTATTGCTGCGAGCCAGTTGTACGGTGCCAGTGCTGACTCATGAACCTGACACCAGGGACAGCGTTAGGCTAAAAATCAATTGGTCCCACGTTGTTCAACACTCCTTATATTCATCTGTAGTTCTGCTGTTCCTCAGCCTGTGTCCTGCCCCTGGACCAGTGCCCAGGCCCCTTGTGAGCCATGGGAAGACGTCACCCAGAAATGTGAATTTCTGAGCATTCAAAGGCTGCACTGTTTATTCGGCTGATAGCTCCATCTCCATGCTCTGCCCCGGGTTAATTTGAGCGTTGTGTTTCAAAGAACCGGGGCCAGTACCCTGCGGTCGATACTTCCTGTTAACTGAGAAATTGGGGTTAAAACCCAGCTGCAACAATCCCTTGGGGGGCTGGTTATCATTCCTTGCTGGGCCTCTGCCCTGCAGCTGAAGTTGTGTAAACTTTAAATCATGACATAATGTGCTGGAACTACGGTGGGTAGAGGCGCTGCAGCTGGACCATACGTCCCTGCTGACAGTCAGCTGGCTATATAACTGTTCCGTACCTATAGTGCGAGGCGGCCGAGGGGTACTGTATTTAGGTAGGAATGATTTTTCCGCTACGCGTTGACAAAGTTCAGTTCATTCCTGGGCCACTGGCTGAAACAGAACTTCTTCCAATTATTTACTTACTGCGTGTTAACTCAAAATATTAAGATAAGCAAAATAAAATAAAAAAGAAGCCACAAATACCCACAGCTGCCAACTGTCCAGCCTTAGGATAAACATTACATAGAACTAGTGCAAATACAGGTACAGATACTTCAAAACAAACTACACAAATGTGTGTTTATATTCCAACAAGGTTATTTTTGCTCTTTGAAACTTGGCCTTGATTTTTTTTTTTCCCTCCTTCTCAATTTCTCCTGCTCTCATGGCTGATTGGTAAAATCTCCAGAAATAATTAGGTGACTTAGAAACTGAAGGTCCCTTTGGATTTGGGCTTGGACAGCAAAAGCTTTTGAGAGACACTTTCAGCATCCTCAGCGACACATTATTTCCAATGTATTGATTTCTAACTAGTGTGCCTGCTAACTCTACCTGCAACTGCTCTGAGAAGAAAGCAATGTCATAACTACCCCTGTGTGATTCTGCCTGCAGTAAGTTTTCTGGGGAACCAGCTTCCTTGTGGATCACCGAATTTTTGACCCCGCTGATGCTCAGGATAAATCTGGGCTTCCCTGCCTCTAGCCATCGGGTTTAAACTTCCCACCGCCAGGACAGCGGCTTGGAGCAGCATAGCTGAGATTTCCACGGAGGTGCTGCTGCAGGATGAGGCGGTGGCTTTGCCAAGGAAATATGAGTCTTGAGAGAAGGTATCCCACCCTCCCGTACCTGGGATTTACCCCTTTTCCTGCCCCCTCATCCCCCTGGCCCACCATCCCTGGCAGCTTGCTGGGTGCTCCCATCCTTACCCTGCTCCAGGTCCTGCTGGTCGTACCAGGGCTCCTCTTCCTCGCTCTGAAACTCCTCCATCCTGTCGGCGCTCAGCATTTAGCACCAGCGGCCCGGGGAGACGCGCAGCATCCGCCACAGGGGACCCCGCCGCCGCCGAAAATGCGGAGCGGGGATGGATGCGGGGATGCGGGCGGGGATGTGGGCGGGGATGCGGCCTCGATGCCCCGGCCGGGCCGGGAAGGGGGGTGGCACGACGTGGCACCCAGCGCCTCGCCGCTGCCCGGGCTCTGCCTGCCCGGGGGGGAGGCTTCCTCCTGCCGCCAGGGCCGGGGGAGGCTCGGGAGGGGGGATGCAGCGGGGACGTGGCGGCCGGGGCGGGGGGGCACGGCTTGCACGGTGCGGGGGGATGCACAAAGGAAGGAAGAGGGCCCGGCGCAGCCAGACAGATCCTCAATCCGCAGCTCGGTGGAGACCTCTAGCATGGAAATGCTGCAAGGAAACCCGGCGAGAGGGAAGGGGGAGGCGAGAAGAGGCCGGCCGCCTCCGCCTCCTCCTCCTCCTCCTCCTCCTCCTCCGCTTCGCCCAGCCCTGCCGCGGGCAGCGGGGCGGGCAGGGGGCTACAGGCAGCGGGGTTTGGGGTGGGCAAGGTGGGGATGACCTGCAGCCCCCCTGCCGTGATGCCTCCAGCTGGGTCCAAGCACCCCTGGGGAGGTCAGCCAGGAGCAGGGCTCGCTCCAGCGCTGGCTGGGATGCAGAGGGTGTCCTGGCCTTGCCATGGGCTTCTGGGTGACCTTGGGCAAGTCTCAGGACCCTTCAGTGGGGATGTCGGTGCCTTCTCTGCCCTGGTGGGTTTGGATGGGTTGCTCTTCAAGATGAGGGTGTTTCCAAGCTCTCTAGCTGGGGCTGTGGAGGGGGAAACCCCACACCAACAGCCCCATAGCATCACCTCAGTGCTGTGTCTTCCTTAGCTCTGCCTCCAATTCTGTTCTCTCTGATTTGCCCCTTGATGAGAAATTGGTGCTTCTGATGCTCTCTTACTTTTGAGGACAAACTCTCATGTCTTTCTGAAGAGTGGAAGGAGCTTAAAATTGAGGGAAATGAGGATTTGTAGAGTCCTGAGGAGATGTCTGTGACATACAAGTTCAGAAAAGACTTGGGATTCTGGTACTCGCTTTGCAGCTTAAGGGAATGAGGGTTAGAGAAGGTCATCTTTCTCCTACTTGCTAGAGTGGAGATTGGTCCAAGGGGGTTTATTTATCCTTGTCAGCCCTGGAATCCATCAGAGAATCAAAGGTCCAAATTAAGTCATGTGACAGTGGGTTTAGATGGTGGGTTGAGGTTTTTTTGCCTTCTGCGTGATGAAACTCCCTGGATTTATGCTTGATTGCATTACCTTGCAGTGGTGCCTACAGAAAAGGCAATATAAGACGTTTACGCAAGAGCAGCAGACTGTGCATCCAGAAAAGATGGGATCTGTGTCAGAAAACTCTATCCAATCCAGCAGTGACAGGCAGCTGAGAGCCCCTGGGTGATTAAAGCAATGGCTGGTGCTCAGCTCTCACATACAGCAGTAGAGGAGAGAGATAAAGCAGGGAATAAGAGAAACGTAGACTGTTCCTCTCCTCTTCTCTCCTCATAGACCTCTCTATAACCATCTACATATTTCCGAAATTCAGTGCCTGCCTGGAAAGCCTTCTGCCTTAATGTCATTGCAGACCAGGATGGAGGAGTCTCCTAGAAGAGCATGGTGTTTATAACTCAGCAAAGATAATCAAGCACTTTTGGTATATCTGGAAGAAAGCCATGTCTGACTGGCTCCTAGATCTTTTTCTGAGCAGTTTTATTATAGAAATGGGGGCAGGGAAGAACCTTAATTTTCTCATGCCTGTCAGTGTTGGCAGAGACATTTGTCCATAATAACATGCTTTAACTTTTGGTCAGCCCTGAAGTGGTCAGGCAGTTGGGCTAGATGATCACTGTAGGTTTCTTCCAGCTGAGCTATTCTATTAATCGTGAAAAAGAATTCCCTGTGAAAGGTATTCTGTTCCTAACATAAATTATTATCATTTATCTGTGTAGTGTAGCCACAGTGAGTGAGTGATTAGATGCAAAGCCCTAGCCTGTTTGGCAGCAGCAACCTGGTGACATGATTTTGTGAAAATATTTTTTTCCTGTAGATTTTACAAGAATGTCTCAGATCTGACCTGTCACTCGATATAATCAAACATTGGTGATTTCTGTAGAGGTTATATGCGAACAAATGAGAATTCCCACAGCCTGCCCCAGCTGGGGAGTCAGCACATTGCTTTTCTTTGGCAAAATGATCAGGATTACCTCATTTCCTCTGAAGAAAGGAGGTTTGCAGAGCTGAGCATGTGGAATGCAACTCAACACCACCAAAAAGACCTGCTTGCGTTTCACAGAGCTGCTCAGCGCAGGAAAACAGTGAGACAGCTTCAAAGGCAACACTGAATTGCCTCAAACAGCTGCTTTGAGGTGCTTAGTGAAGGCCAAATCCTGAATTCTCAGTCCCCAGAGTTATAAAACATCCTCTCCTCACAGGTGGGTAGAGTTTCGTTAGGGTTAATGGGCCACCACATGCAAGGAGCTTGTTACCAGGTGCTTGCACAGAGTACTGGTTAAATCCTGCTGGCTCCTGGCCCTTGGGCTGACCTAGGAGTAGGGAGAGGCCAGAGCTGGCTGTGTCCCACCACCCCTCCGGGCTACCTGGGCTCAGGGCCAGGTGGCCGAGCTCTCCAGCGGTGGCTACATGGAGCTGTCATGGGGCTTGTGCTGGAGAGTAGCCGAGCGAAGGGGCTTCAGGGGACGCAGGCTGTGGGCAGAGCGGGGGAAAAGGGGGCAAGATGGTGGCAGGGGAAGGTGATGGGGGGAGAAGGCAAAGGTCAGGGGAGCACAGGAGGGGGCTGTCAGGGAAGGCGAGAGGGAGCCCAGGCCAGAGGAGAGAGCGAAGGGCTGGAGGAGGGCAACCTGAGGGAAGCCATGCTCTGCGGTGGGCCCTCGGGGAGAGGGGTGACAAGGAAGGGTGCAGGGGGAGCATGGCCATGGGGGAGTGAGGTGTGGGCAGAGTGAGGGGGAAGGGGCGGCAGGCGGGGATGGGGATGGAGGAGGAAGGTGGCGGTGGAGTGGGGAGGGCAGGGGCTGCCTGGCGGAAGGTGAGAGGGAAGGGGCGAGGTGGGGAAGGGGCGGCAGGTAGAGATGGGGATGGAGGAGGAGGAGGAAGGTGGTGGTGGGGCGGGATGGAGGGCGGGCGGCGGGGCCGGCGGAGGAGGAGCAGCGGCCGTGGGCGGAGGAAGGGCCGCGGCAGGAGGAGGAGGAGGGCCGGGGCCGGCGAGGCCGCGTTTGACAGGAGGGAGGCAGGCAGGGAGAGCCGCCGGCGCGGGGAAGGGGCATGGCGACGCCGGCGGCCCGAGGAGGGGAGGCGGCAGCGGTGGCGTGAGGGGACAGCTCTGCCCGGCGCTTGGCGGGCCGCAGCCCCGCCGGGCCGCACCATGGGCAGCGCCGACTCCAAGCTCAACTTCAGGAAGGCGGTGATCCAGCTCACCACCAAGACCCAGGTGAGGGCCGCCATGTCGGGCGGTGGGTGAGCTGAGGGGGGGCCGCCATGTCGGGAGCCGCCCGCCCGCCCTCAGGCGCGGCCTGTCCCGGCTCTGTGGGGGCCGGGGACGCTGAGGGGCAGCCGGGGCGGGCTGGCAGGCCCCTCTCCGCCGGGCCCTGCCCCGAGACACCCCCGGTGCTGAGGGAAGGGGGCGGCCGGGCCGCTGTCCCCGCAGCCCGGCTCTGGGGAGGGGGCCGGCGGGTGCTCGGGGCGGCGGTGGCGGCCCCGCCGGGGGCTTCAGCCATGGCCGGCTGTGGTCCGCAGGGCGTGAGGCCGTGCCCCGAGGCTGGGGAGGCGGCGGGGTCTGGGCCAGCCGGTGCCATCGGCCGTGCCGCCGGTGTGCCGAGGGGCTCCGGTGCCCCCTCGGGCCGCAGCCGGTGCGGGGGCAGCCGCCAGCCCTGGCAGCGCCCGGCCGGTGTCACGGCGCCGCCGCCTCTGACATCTTGCGCTTTGCTAAGCAGAGCGAGACGCTGCTGCCTTGAGGGATGTCCGCGGCTCCCAGCGGTTTCAGCTGCAGCTTTACATCACCGCAAGGTTTGCCAGTGCCTCCTTTCCTGTATCTCTTCCCCACCCCCCGAACAACTGGTGGAGAACCTTGCCATCTTTTGGGGTATTAGAGGATTGAAAGGGTTGTTGGCCAGCCAGGCTGTTGGGAGAGCTCTTTGCAGCAGAAGCAGCTTCCATCTGTGACCTGTGAGGTAGTGCTTGATTTCTGCAGGCTGTACAGGAGGAGGAATTACGTGTGTCAGGACTGTGGATAGGAGGGGTGGTTGCCTGGAGGTCTACAGATGTTGCGCATGTCCTGGGAGCAATTAAATTGAGAGCCCAGTAGCAGCAGCGTGCTGGCAGAAAATCGGTTGACTGTTCTTCTAAGGAGCAGAGGGATTTTGTTCAGTTGAGAAATCACATCAGGTTCTTCTGAGCTGCAATGGAGAATTGCTGTTAATGATCCACCTTTGGTGGTGAGGCAGTAACTAGCTGCTGAGAAAACCTGGGGATGATGGCAGAAAGATGTTTAATGGTGGGGAATGAATTCAGAAAAGGGTGTGGATGCAAAGGGGTAAAGGGTAATAGGGGAAAAACTGCGAAAACTCAAGAGCCGAAGGCTAGGACTGGGAAATAAATCATAGACAGTAACGCTGGAAGAGCCTTTGAGAAACAGTGCTTATACTTTCTAAAGCAGTATCACTTCTATCTGCATTGCTCGGGAATGACTTTTGTGAACGTGTTCTTAAAAACCTCAGATGGTGGATGTGCTGCAACATCCCTAGGCAAAAAGAGAAGCAGATGAAGTAATGTTTTAAGGGATTCTTCCAAAGTCTTTTCTGGATCCCACATAGTTCAGAGTGCTTTCAGCTTTGGGCTGCCCTTCTTCCACTGGGAAACATGCTTATAAAGGGAGATTGCGGGGGGGAAATCAAGCCTATAGGGATCTTCTTAGTCTGCTGTTCACAAAGAAAATCCTGTCTGAGGCAATCCTTGGTATCACCAGCCAAGAAGAGAGCAGTCCCCTCCCCTGGTTTATTGATGTGTGCAATGAAAGAACGTTCGCTGGGGCCCCGAGTAAAGGAAGCAGAAAAAGCTTCATTCTCGGCTGGATTAATTTCATGTCTTTGTGGCCTAGGTGAGACTAACTGCCATGTGGAAAAAGGGTGGGGTGTTGGCGCTCCCATATTTACATACTGTAGAAGGGCACTGGTGTTTGCTTGTGCAGGATGCGTGACTGGATTCTCCTGGAGCCTTCTGAGCTCATACCAGCAGCAACCTCCACGTAACCTCCTAGTCCGTGAGGCTTTAAATTCAAAACCAGGCTGCAATAATGGACAGAGTCAAATCCTTTGAAGCTATTAGCTCAAAATATGTTTTGTGTCTTCAGCAGTGTATCTCCTTTTTTGCAGCCATCTCCTCTGGTATTAGGTAGCTGGACAAATAGATTTCCATCAAATGATCTGTAACAGGAAACAGTGAGCTTAGTAATGCACTGTGTGGTGTTTCCTAAGGCTCTGATGGAAGGAAGCAGTTGAGCAGAAAGCACTACTCGCTCACTGGTGAAGGTTCAGAGCTGTCGCTAAAGTTAAATTTGTCTCAAAAATAAGTTCTTATAATCCCCAGGCTTTTGTTAATTAAAAATATGAGCATTCCTGTATGAACATTTAAAGAAATGTTAGATAAACAGCATTTGAATGCTTGTACACGTGGAGCCCAGAACTTGAAAGATGAACTGAGCCTGGACACAAATGAAATTGACTTAATTGATTTTTTTTTTTAATTGCCAAGAGAAGCTCTGAAGGTGTTAGAGCATTAAAAAAGAAAAATTACTTCAGAATGACTTCAGTAGTTAAGAAAGGGCAGTAATACCAGAAGGAAGGAATTAGCTTATTCTACAGGTGTATATTTGTAATCATACATGGAGAAATGGGCTTGGGGATTTTTATATAATACATAGATACTACATTACAGTGCACGCCTTTAAATTGATAGGGTACATTCTTTTAATAATTAAACAGGTGTGTTTTATTTGAATGTGTGAGCCCTCCTGAGTTACCCATAAAAACACTGTGCATTTAACACGTGAAGGGAAACATAGATTGTGAGTATGACAACTGATCAGTGGCAGAGCCAGGGAACTGAAGCTGGGAGTCTTAACTGCTGGTGAAACTGGTTTTCTTTACTCAACCAGTTTGTGATTAAATGGTTCCTGCAAGCAACTGACTGGAAGATAAGAAATTTTGATCTTGGGAACCAGTTTGTCAGATTTTAGTGCTAGCTATGCCTCTGCTTTTAAAGAGACAGGAAGGATCAAACAAGGGACAAACTTCTGTCCTTCCTTTATCCCTGATGTGGCAATGCAGCAGTACAACAGGCTGTTAATTTGAGCCCAATACAAGTACATCTTGCACTTGGAGAGAGGGAGAGATGTCTGTTTCAGGTAGTCTCTCTCTGACAGTGGTCAAACTTGACTCGAGTGTCTGGGTGTCTCGGGCTGATGAAAAGCAAAGTTGTCTTAAAAGCAAAGCTGTAACTAATACTGCACACAGCTGACTGTTGTCCTAGGCTTTCCCTGCCAGACTTCTACAAATCCCATTTTCCAGTTTCCTTTGCAACACTCTCTTTGCTGTGGGAGTGGAGAACTGGTATCAGACTCCTGGAGTTTCTCCTTGATTTGTGCACTGCTGACTGCAAAGTTCCTATAGAAAAATTTACTATTGCTCTGAAATCTGTGTGGAGCTGTTGTCCTTGGCAGCAGAGATGAAATCTTGCTAGTAACTAATGTTTTGAATAAAATTGTCCTCAGACTTTCCGTTTGCACAGTGGCTCACAAACAGGTGGTAGAAAGGTGTGTGAGTTGCCTCAAAGTAATCTGCTAGCTCTGCAGGGTTGCCTGATCTCCTAGAGGTCAATCAAGTGCTGCATGAATGGTGCTCTGGTGACTACACTCTGTAGTTTTGCCTCATTTGGGGTGGAAAGGAGCATGCTGCTGTTACATATTCTCTGAGCTTGTGTAGTGCTGCCTAGAAACCCTGGTCAGGGACAAGGGACCTGCTTTGCTGTAGAGTCCCAGAAAAAGGAGAATCCCTGCCCCAAACACCTTGCCACCTTGCCTGGTGGGATGCTCAGTTGGTGTGTTGGCAAGAAGCAAACAGAGAATACAGTGAGTGAGACTAGTGGCTGCTTGCCCCCTTGATTCTTTGCTGATGGTTTGCAGCAACCTTGGAATTGGTTTGACAGCCCTCCAGTAGGGACCTGTTAGAGGAATTGTTGAGAATGGGCATTTGATACAAAGGTGTAAGTGCGGAGAGCTCTTAGTTGGGAGGAGGATGCAAACACTCACCTGCCAGGGTTTGTGGGGGATTGTATCTGAAAGAGAAAGTGAAGGTGGTGCTAAGTGTCAGGCTGGGGACAGTAACAAATGGGGGGAGGCTGTGCCTTGGGACCTTTTCCTGTTTATAGGACACGGTCAGCTCCACTGTTTTCCTGTTTCCTGTGAGGTATCCTGTTTGCCTGGGGATTGCCTGTTCAGGGCTGTGATTCTCTGATCGGTAACTGGCAAGATGTTTGCAATCCAAGCATCTTCCTTTTCTGACTCTTACAGTGTGTGGTTTTCTTTACAGAACCCGAAACCCAGCATTTATAACTATTGGGGAATGAAGGCTGGAGGTGTCCAGTAGGACTGGTTCCACCTTTGCGTGGCCAACATGCAGGTGGGAGGTCTTTACATCTTGTTCAGGTGAACTGAAAGGCAAAAGTCTCCCTCCTTGCCCACTCTGAGATGTCACATCACCTCGGCTCTGCCTGCTGTGGTCTTAGCAGCCACTCTGTGCTACAGTCATCCTTTTGGTGTGGAGGGCTTGGAGCAGGCAGCAGCATCTCTTCCTGCCAGCTCTATAACTTCAGCAGCCTCTGTGCTGGGGTGCATGGAGGGTCAGGAGCTCCCTTTGCACTCCAGATGTGTTTCCAGAGTAGAACTGAACTACTGATCCCTTGATTCTTCCAGCAACAAGGTTCTCATTCTCATTGCACTACTGGTGCAGTGCTGGTTGTCTGCACTGTGCTGGAGGAACATCAGGATTATTTTTTTTTTTAACCTGTGCTGCAGCTTCCTCCCTAAAAGTAGAGACATTTGTGCAGATCTGGAGAATCTGAAGTGGCCCCAGATGACAGCATTGCTGGTGAGGATTCAGCTCCTTGTGAGCTCTTCTGGTTAAAGCACTGTCAAGGCTAGCTGTGGTGCTGTGGGATTTGTACTGCAGCATGTGCAGTACCAACGCTTGTAACTAAATCTTGACGTTTCCAAATGAAGATATGCGGTGCTGGTGAACAGGACTGTTCTAGGTCTATGTATTTCCCTTCTCTGTGAGCTAGATACAGGCTGTTGGGTGAGCTCAGTGTGAGGAAATGGATATTTAGATCCCTAGAGATGATGCCGTTTGCAGAATACGGTCAGTTTAAAAACATCCAGTAATGTTCTGTCAAGGAGATGAGTATTATGTGGATCAAGTAGTTTCCTGATGCCAGACTGTTAATTAAAACAGGGGGGCTGCAGGGACGTGACTCAGTACTGAATCCATGTCCCAGGATTGTACGTGGGATGCCATCTGTTGAAGAGGAGCCCACTTGCTGCAGCTATTAAAAATGAAAAAAATGGTGGTTTAGTGTAATCTGCTTGCCAAGATGGCAGCCGTAACATTATATGGCTGCAGCATCCAACGTTGCAGCTTGGGTAATTGCTGCTATGCTTTTCAACCTGCATGTAATTTTAGTCAGGAGACAGTGTTCTTCAATTCATCTTGGCTGTTGTGTTACCATCTGTAAAATAGCGGCTGTGTTCAACCTCTGAGGAGGCCTCAGGCTAGTGGGAGGTAAAAGGATCTGTGCCTGCTGGAGGGAAATGGTTTTCTGCTTCCCCTCTACAGGAGAGTGAAGCCATTATTTATGCATGATGTCCAATTAGCAGCAATTGCTGCTCGCTGTTGTCAGTGGGAGTGGCTGTGGCAGGGAGCCAGTAGGTACATGTGGCAATTATACATGCAGTTGTGGTACGTGGCTTGAAAGGGGCTGTAAAAAGTGTAGGATGTTTCATGTGTTACATAGATTGGATTTCCAAGGACTTGGCTCTTTTTGAGGAGCATAATTAGAGATGAGATTTGCAAAATAGCTCTGCTTTCCATTTAAGCATTTCATGCCCAGGTCACAAAGAGCACATCTCCTTCACACACTTGGGAAGCTGAAAGTTAAGCTGTAAACACTTGGCTGTTCCTACAGATCTCCTCTGAGGAGCTGTGATTTTTGAACCATTTGGGAAAAGTTGTCCTTCCCTTGGGAAGAAGTTTGGTGGAAACTTGCTTTGGTGGCCAGGTGATAAAACAAAGAAGGTTTCAGCACTACAGCAGAGTTTAAGAAGATGCCTGAATACCTGTGGTTTTGTGTGGGGTTTTTTTTCTGGTTTTGTTTTTAAAGACTGGAGAGTTGCTTGGGCTGATTTGTTGCATGGCTGGAAGGCCCAGGACAAGCGATAGGCAGCCTCTACAGCCCTGGAGCGGTAAGGCAGAGAGCTGCAAGGCAGTAACCTGCTGTACCAGTTTGGAGGTGGCCTGCCTGCCCCTCTCGCTTTTTGGCCTTTGTGTGGTAGTGCCACACCACCTGCTCAGACTGTGGCTGTTAATGAAGGAGGTGATAGCAAAAGGTGTCAGAGCTGTGAATGAGCTGTTCTCTCCGGAGTTGCATCTTAGCTGCATTTAGAAACAGTATAGAGCTGGGCAAGTTTTCTGCCTACTACAGCAGAGCTGGGAGTGGGCAGGAATTGTTTAAGTTAAACACACATTCATATTTTTGCCCCTTTCCCACCTGATGTGGTAGACCTGCCCACGGTGCTGATTATTGCAGCTGGTGAGAGCTGCTTTGCTTTAGAGCCGGTGCACAGTGTATGCAGGAGGCTCCCCCTTGCCCCAAGCCCAGGGCTGGGGTTGCTCAGGCAGATGGCTCTTCTGACCTACCGAGCATGCTACTGTGCCTCTGCGTGGCTGAGGATCAGGAAGAGCTTCTGTCTTCCTCTTCAGACTGAAATCATGGGTCCATCTTTTCATGCTGCTTGGCATAAACAAACATGTATTTATCTCACGCCTAGTAGGTGGACCCTTGGGCTGAACGGGCACTCCCAACCTTGTTTGGGTGATGCTATCTTTTGGCAAGTGTGTTTAGATGGGAGGAGCTGTGCTCAGTTTTAGACTGGCTGAAAAGTTAAGTCTTTCCTGATTATCCAGAGCTCCAGGCTCTGGATGCCTGAGATGTTGTGTAATGGAGAAGTCCTCTTGTTGAGCGCTGGCATTTTCACCTTTTGGGTAGTGGCAGGTCACGCCGTGCTTCTGCAGGGTTGGAGGCACAGCTGGCTCTGTGTGTCTGAGCCTCTGCTTCACCTTGAATGGCTGGCGCTGCTCTCTGGCTCTACAAAGCCATAAAGTGCAAAGCAAGGCCCAGGCTGCTTTGTTCAGCCACATATAACCTGACACCCAGGTTGTCATCGTTGTTTTGATTTCTAAGCAGATGCCATGCTGTCAGGAAGAAGCTGGGGGAAATAACATGGGGACTGTGCAGCCGGCTGTACAGAGCTCTTTCCAGCTGCAGTCTGGCAAACAGACTGTCGTTATGGTCAGCATCCCTGGCAGTGGGGTTTCAGGGTGGGCTCAAGGAGAATATTTGCTCCCTCGCTGTGAAAAGGGGACAGCAGCGCTGGTAGAAGAGGAGGTTGTCTGCACCTGCAGAGCCAGAAGAGATAATGGGAAGAGGTGTATTCCCAGGTGTGGGGCAGGGTAGTGATGGGCTTCTCAGACCACAGGTCTGAAATGGATTGCTTTTTTTGGTATATCAGTTTCGTCCTTCCATCTTCCTCTTTGCATTGCAGACTTAGTGCTTTTTAAGAGGAAAGTCTTGGCAGCGACCGGCTGCACTGAGTCCAGTTGCGTATAAATACTTGATTCAGAAAAATCAATTCTGTTGTGTCCATAAGTGCTTTGAGGTGGGTCTGTGAGTTCTGTGGGTCTGTTCATGCCATGTTCATGACATGTCCCTGATTGCTTCCTCGAGACTTTGGTTACAATTGAAGTAATTCCAGTGCACACTCAGGGCATCCTTGGCTTGTTCTGAAGGTGATAGAGTGCATGAGAGCAGTCTGGCCCATGCGTGTTGGGAAAGATCTTGTAACACATGCCCTAGGCTGCAGACAAGCAGGTGGCCTCATGTATGTTGTGACTCCATGAAAGACTTGGGGAGTCCCAGCCTGATGCAGTTGGTCACGTAGATGTCTTGCTGCTCACCCTCTTCCTGAGGGAATGCTCTGTTTGGGAGATCAAATCAGCCAAAGCCCTGATAACAGAGGGTGAGGTACAAAACCAGTGCCAGTGTGTTTTATTGAACCTCTTCTGTGCCTGGTTCCATCCTCAGGCTGGGCACAATCGCTAATGTTTGGACCTCATAGAACGGTAGTTCTGCATCTGTAACCATGTTTGTCTTTCCACAGCCTGTGGAGGCAACGGATGACGCTTTTTGGGACCAGTTCTGGGCAGACACAGCCACTTCAGTGCAGGATGTCTTTGCCCTTGTACCAGCTGCAGAGATCCGAGCAGTGAGAGAAGAATCACCTTCAAACTTGGCAACTTTGTGCTATAAGGTAAGGGTGGTGCTGTCTTACTCCTTGGTGCTTGCTAGTAGGGGTGTGTTCCGGGATCACTAGTCCTGTGGCTCCCAAGGGAAGGCAGGTACCATATTACTTCCTTGTGCCACATGGTGTGCTTGCTTGTCCCTGTCTCTTCCTGATGGTAGCTCTCAGCCCTTACTCTCCTGGTTTAGCACAGACCACAGCTGGCATTTGCTTACTTGAGAGCTTTTTTCCTCTCGTCCCCTTCCTATGTTTCACTGCCTCTTGGGTCTTGCCTGCTACATAAACTGCTTCTTGCTTAGAAGACTTGTACCAAGGCTGCATATTTGTGATGAGGCTGGTATATCTGATTCCTTGTCTGCATCTAAATGCTCCTCACCACGCATCAGTCTGGCTTCAAGCTGATAGATCCCAGAGGGATATGGAGATTGTCACTGTAAAAGTGCCTGGATGTTCGATGAAAATCATAAGACTTTTTTTCTTTTCTTTTTTTTTTTTTTTTGTGACATCAGAACATCCCTGATGCTGCTTCTGGTGTTGCCACATCCTTGTGTGGATCACAAGGGACATTGACTCACATTTCGTACCCTGCCAGGTTTGGCAAATCATCAAGCTGGTGAGCAACAGCCTGAAACTTACTCTGCCTGGGAAAGCACAGGTGTTAATAATGCTCCTGATCTGAGCTGTGCAGAGTAGCCTTGAATTTGTATATCAGAAACATTTAAAATTGGGAAAATGCCAATTCCAAATGGTTGCTGCCATCCTGTTTTCCTTTCCTGCTCTACAAAATGTGCCTGAGACCTACGGAATCATACTGAAGGTACCTCTGACTGGGAATCATGCCTCAGACAGATACCTGTAGTGGGTACTTGATAAAGAATACAAAAATGAGGAAAAGTAGAACAGTTCTTCCCCAGTGCTGGCTTCTGGCAATCAGCAGCTTGGGAATCAAGAAGGGCTGAGGAGACCTGTACTGACTATATAACCCCTTTGACTCTGTGTTCTTTTTCCCCCCAAACCCAAGACTAAAATATGGGCTGTTCTTCCTACTGGAAACAGATGTGTTGGGATACCTGGTGACTGCAGGGCTGTTTATCCAGGAGCCCTAGATCTTCAGATACCAGGGTCAGAGGAGTCTGCAGACTCCTGCAGTGCTTTTGCCAGGCTGGGGCCCTGACCTGTGCCTTGTGCAGCATGCCGCTGGAGTTGGCAGTGCTGCGTGTTCATGGAGAGTGCAACAGCGTGGCTGAAATGTCATTTGCAGTCATGGCTAGAGACTCAAACTGTAGAGAGTCATAAATGTGCCTGAAAAATAGTTAAGCTTGGTCACAGAGTAGTGTGCAGACAGGCTGAAACTACACAAACAGCATTTAAATACCCATTAAGGCAATGACGCAAGCTAGCAGAATCAGTGACCCAGACAGTCTACTATGAAACTAAGCAGAGACACATGACTTCATGAATTAAAAAGCAGCAAGGTGAATCCTTGGCAGATATTTTGGCTTTCATTTCCCCTTGGGATCAGGGAGTAAGAGCAAGTGGGTGCAACTGCTGGGGGAAGGAGCTGCCTCTTTCTGTCTGTGAGTAAAACCTCTTGCCACTGCATCCTAGGGCTGTGGTTGCTGCCTGGCAAGACCCACATCCTATTCTGAAAAACACAGTGAGTGTCTCCATTGGCAGTTTCGGCAGCAATTGGATGGACTGCAGCTTCTCAGCCCAGAAGCTCTTTCCAGAGCAGCAGTTCTGTTCACAGGGTCGGGGGGGCGGCGGGGAAACCTGGACTATCACCCTCCTCTGCAGCAGGACCTTGACAGGCTCTGCTGGAGGCTGTATCTGTATACTTAATAGTCACAGGCAGCAGCTTTAGCTCTCACCTCCTGAGTCATGAGAGGTCCCTACTGTAATCACAACAGCACATACAGCTCTGTCAGACTTTATGTATTTCTGTGCAATCTTCCTCTGCCAGTGCCTCATGCCATGCAGCAAAGCGCTGCTGCCTTGGCTCTGCCTGCGTCTTGTGTACCTGATGCGGCTGATTAATCTGCTCTGCGCTGTGCCGTGTCATGGAGCAGTGCTGGAAGGAGCCTTCTGGTGCTGTGGCTGTCTGGCTCACATGGCACGACTGTGTGCTGCATGGATTAGCCCTGGTATGTGGGGTCTCTTGCAGTGGCACAGTAGACATTCAGAAAGGTCTGTTTAAGATCATTAACCCTATTTCTGCAGTTTCAAACAGCAACAGCACCTGTGCAATTCAACTGGGAGAAAATGGGCTCTAAGAACTGTTTATAACTTTATGTTAGGGTGTCACCAGCAGGACAGACCTGCCCAGCTCTTGCTATCTTGTGTCCAGGCTAATGCTACCTGCCTTGGTTTTGTTTCCTTCAGGCTGTGGAGAAGCTGGTGCAGGGAGCAGAGAGTGGCTGCCACACAGAGAAGGAGAGGCAAATCGTCTTGAATTGCTGCCGGCTCCTTACCCGTATCCTGCCTTACATCTTCGAGGACCCAGACTGGAGAGGTTTCTTCTGGTCAACTGTCCCTGGGGCTGGCCGAGGAGGGGTCTGTCTCTTGGCACTTATTCTTCTTTCTGGAGGATGAAGGGAAGGCTGCAGCAAGGAGACTCTGTGTACATTTGGGGGCAATTTTTCCAGTTATTTCTATTCAGTCAGAAATTAGGTGTCACCTTCTAAATTCTTTTTCTTCCTTTGATTCTTGCTGTTCTTCCTCTTGCCCTCAACCGCTTTGTTTAGCGCAGGTTGCTGCATCATCTGAATATTTCACTTGGGCGTGTAGCTGTAGGAGAGCACTGGTACGTGAGAGAAGGTTGTCCATTATAACTGAAGGTGTGAATCAAAATGAACACGAGTGCAGTGCTAAAGGCTGTATGACTTCCTTAAACTGAAATGACCTTGTTCCATTAACTAAAGTTCATGTAAGGTTGGAATCAAATAGAACAGGTTGGCATTTCCACTGATTTTACAAGGTCACATTTAAAGCAAACAGTGCCAGAGAAGCACTCAGCATTGTGATTAAATACCCCGCTTATGAGTGGAGTGATACAGGGGCCTGGCCTGATGGGTGAAACCCACAACTGAGTAAGAGTGATTAAAGAATTGGGTACTGTATCTTGCTCTGTCAGTGACATGTATAACCTCCGGGGAGTCTCTGAACCTCCCCACATTTCTCTGTCTGGAGAGCAGGCACAGTAGTGCTCTTCTGTGCCTCAGGACGAAAGTGCTTTAGGATCTCCTGCAAATAGGAGAAAGTGTTGAAAACACAGCTGAGTTAGGCCAGGAATACTTATTTGCCAGCTTGCTCCCTCAGCAGCTGCCTGCTCTGCACACAGAGCCCTCTTCAATGAATTTCTGAATCTGCAGGTCTGCATGGCTGTACTGAAGAGCGTGGTTTCCCCCAAGTGTTAAGTGTATTTCAGTGTCTCTGGCGATGATTATAAAGGGTCAGCAGTGGTTGGTACCATGCAGCTTTCTCTGTCTCTGCCTGTCACTTCTAATCTGTTTCACCTGAGGCCAATTCAAGGGAAGTTCTGGATAGTGGAAAGGGAAGTCTTTGCTAGCCCTGCTCTGTTATGTGATCTGTGCGATTGGGAGGGTGGTGGTTGTCCATCCTTTCATCCCTGCAGGGGGCCAGGGAGTGCTGGAGAGGCTGAACAATGGAAGAGCTTGTTTTGGGAAGGAACACGTGGGGTGCCTGGTGCTCTGATCCAGCTAGGCTGCTGTTACTACTGTTTTTCCACCTTCTTCAGCACCTAGAAGAGACAGTTTCTCAGCCTTAGAGTGGTGGGGTCACCCCAGGGCAGTCCAGCTCAGTTCATGTGTGCTGGGTTGGGGAGCCCTCCTGCTGGGATGTGCCTGCTGAATGTCAGTGGAGCTGTTGTGGTTCAGTGTGCTCCATCATTTAACCGTGTGCAGAAACAGCTATAAGGCTGGCTGAGCTGCCTGGCAGGGGATAACAAATAAGCCCTGAGATGTTAGGGAAGCAGGGGTCACTACTAATCTAGGGGCAACAGCTTTGCTGTCTGACAGCTGGTTTCTCTCTGGGAACTGAAGGAGTAGATGATGGTATGCCTGGACCATTAGTAAATATCTCTGCAATTATCCTTCGCCTGCTTCATGATGGAGTGATGGATGACAGAGCTCCTGGAGAATGGGTGCCTCCCTCCTGTAAGGGAGTCTGCGTTGTGTACAGATCTGATGGTTTGTTGTATGTCACCCCATTCTGGATGTAGTGGTACCCAGAGCCTATAGGGACTTTTTTCTGGCAGCCAAGGTGATCTTAGCAAAGATCATTATTGGAAAAGAAATCCGCTTGGACTGTAATGCTTGTCATTTTTTTCTCTGACTATGAGTCCAAGTGAAAGCATCTTGCTCTCTGGGCCTCTCCTTACATCCGGGATCTGTTTGACGGTAGTCATCTTGCTGTCACAGAGACAGAAGTCGGAGCCACACAGGCTATTATCTCCGTTGGCTGCCTGTTAACAGAGCCATATGTTGTGCACAGGCTGAGAGAGGCCTGGCTGAGGTAGATAAGCTCCTGCTATTCCTGCTCCATGCCTTTCCCTCCAGCACCAGTGTGTGGTGGGGAAGGCTGCCCATCCAGGATGTTATTTGACAGGCAGGATCTGGCAAGGTTTCCCGTGGCAACAGCTGCAGAAGAGTAGCCATGCATGATTTGAATGATTGCTTTGAATGCTGGAGATGGCAAAATCCTCTCTGCTGTCATGCTTGCTCTGCCATGACAGGCTGAGGTGGCCCCTTGCACGATGCATGCAGCCTCTCCCATTCTGTTGCCTCCGGTTCTGGGCAAACCACACAGGACTTTGGAGATTTTACACCTTATTGTTGCTGGCTGCCTTCTTCCTATTGCTGTGCACCATCCAAATCACCTCCGTGACTATAAAGCTCTCTTCTCTGTAAATGGTTCCCTTTCCTTTTGTCTTCAGTGAGACAAGCATCTCAGCATGGCAAGCTCCAGTGCTACTCTTCTGTTTCCCTACCATCTCTAGGCCTTTGTCTGCTCAGTTTGGTGACATTAAACAGCTTGTTCCTGCTTAGTCATCACCTTCCAGGGGAGAATTATTTCCTGTACTGAATGGGGTTTGTGTGGTTTTCCCTCTTGTTCCTTTGTAACATCTTGTTTCCTTGTGTGTTCCTGGGGAGCTATCTTCTCTTGCTGTGTTACACTATTGTTACTGTGTGCTGGTTGTTAACCCTGGGCTGACAATATTCTTCCATGTTTCTCGCTTAGGGAGATGAAGAGGATGAAAATGCCCGGCCATTGGCCGAGTCGTTGCTCCTTGCTGTCGCAGATCTGCTGTTCTGTCCAGATTTCACTGTGCAGAGCCACCGGAGGAGCACGGTGGTAAGTTGAATCATAAGATTATCTGCATAGAGGTAGATTAGCTGCATGGTAGGGGGTACCCTGGAAAACCCCAGCAGCTTTTCTGCAAACCTGCAGGCAGGAAAATAGGGAGTCACTGAGCATGAACCCATAGTCACTAATACTGATCAACATTTTGGGTTCACTCTGTGATGTTTGTGCCTTCCAAAACAGATGTTCTGTGACAGCTGTGTGAGTCTCAGATGGAGTGGCTGGCTCTTATCCCTGCACTACAGCTCACCCCTCAGGAAAAGGTGGTTGTGCTGGCAAACAACTGCTCTTCTGTTGTTGCCAGTGGAGCAGAGACCTTTAGCACCTTGTTCCTTCCACTGGCAATTTCGTGCAGCCCGGGGCAGGAAGCAGTTTGCCTAATTGCAGGTGCTGTGATCTGAATGAGTGGATGGTCTGCTGTGTCCATCTCCTCTCGCTCTTTGTATCGTTGCAGCAAAGACAAATGTGTTCTGATCCTTGTAGTGACCATCCTTACTTCAGAGGAGTTCCCTGAAGCAGGGAGCCCCTACCAG
Organism: Falco cherrug; assembly: GCF_023634085.1. NCBI lineage: Eukaryota > Metazoa > Chordata > Aves > Falconiformes > Falconidae > Falco > Falco cherrug. Next base: position 120,321,129 of record NC_073697.1, read on the forward strand.
GTGGGCTGAGGACAGATTCTGGTGCATCTCCTTCCCTCCCTCTCTCTCTCCCCCCTCACCAATGACTCTCTGGTGTTTCTAGTAGGTCCAGTCTATAAAAAAAAGTGGGCAGCCCTCCTTTTTGATATAGCTGTGAAGTAAATTAAAAATGAACATGCTAAACCGTGGTGTATTTGATGGCTGCAAAATTCCCTGAAAAATCTGAGTAATAAGTTGCTTGCTTGAGGTGTCTGAGTAGCAGAAACAGTTGAAATCTGCGACCTGGGAATGAAGGGGCAAGGCTGGAGCAGAGCTACCCATGTGCTGAGACTAATGGGAGTGAGGCTGAAACAGATGGACTTGCTGTCTGGTGCTGTCACTTGGCATGGATTGCACAAGTTGTAGTGACAACAGTTTTTCCTGGGAGAGCACCCCTCATCGCCCCTGTGATTTCACCCTTGGCAGCAGCCAGCCTAGCTTTCCAGGGCTCTGGGCAACTTTGAATTAGACACTGAGATTGTGAATGCTTTGTTCCTTGCTGTTAGCTGCCTGTCTACTGCCTCCAGCCTCTGTAGTCTTTGCCTGGTTGTCTTCCCTCTCTGGATCTGGTTTGACCTGCACTCTTGGGCCTGACTGCAGGGTAGGAGCAGAGAGATGAATACAGCCACCTCATGCTCATGGTAGAATGACATGTAGCCCCAGAGATACAGATGGTGGTGGATATTTGCTGAAGCAGAATTGGGTAAAGAGGAAGAGTAAGAACTGGGAGGGAATGGGCAGAGGAGACCTGGGACTGTTTGCCCTCCTACTGAAGTCAGCCCTGGAATTACAGCTAGAAACTGACTCCCTTTGTCATGTGCAGTGCCCGTGTCTCTGTGTTTTAGCATTTACTTGTGAGCTCTTTGAAGGCATCAGCACCTGGTTTTTTAGGCCTGGGGAGCTGCTGTAATGGCAGCTATTAACATGCTGTCTCCTCCTGGTGTTCCTGCTTAGTCACACATGGTAGAAGCAGGTTTGTGGATGTAATCGCATTTCTTTCCATGAAGCCTGTGCCTGGCAGGAGATGTTAAAGATTTGATCGTGGAGGGAGGTCTTGGGCACTCCAGTCTCAGCGAGTGTTGTTCTGAGGAGCTTGGTAAGAAACTTGACAGTAGGTGAGCTCTGGCCTATCTGTAGGAAGTGAGTAGCAAGGAAGGAAAAGCTCAGGCTGAGGAGAAAGCTGTGGTTGCTTCCATGTCAGCAGTAGCTGCTGACAGCATGCTGCTTTTGTGGTAGTCGTGGTTAGGGTGGTAAGTGCATCTTGGTTGCCCTCAAGCCCTGCTGAGATCAGTGCCTTTGTGGGAGGGAGGTTATGCAAAGGGAACCCAGAGCAATGAGGAACAGTCCTTTGATCTGCTTTCCCCAAGTGCAGGGAGGAAAAAGGGCAGGTGGTAGAATTTGCTTATTTAAACCCCAGAAGAGAGACAGCCAAAGTGTGCCAAGTGCCCTTGATGCAAACATATTCATCTGGACTCTTGCTCCTGGTCATTTTTGGAGGGTCAGCAGGTGATTTTCAATGGCTGCTTGTCTCTGCAAAGCTGTTTTAACTCTGCCTTAACTGACCACGACAAAGAAGGGCAAATTGCTGCAGTTCATATCCTCAGGTTGCAAAGCAAGAGTTTGGGAGTCATGCCAACAACTGTCAAGGGACTGGGAGTGTTCTGGCTAAGGGAAATAACATTTTTTGGAGCCACTTTCTTGCTTTCCCTCTGAAAAGCAAGTTGCAGCCATATCCACTTTTGTTATAAACAAGGGTTAATTTGCTGCTCTCCCTGAGGCAGGGTGGAGGTGTTGAGCAGGGCTGAACCCCTGTGCGGTGAGTTTGATCTGCAAAGGAAGAGCCCTGACCTGAGCTGTGTTTCATGAGATGTGGAGGAAAGGACAGGCGATGGTGATGCATCCAGTAATGAGAACAGAATGTATTTTGGATCCTTTGGCATTGGGTGACCCTTCCCAGTGGAGGTGGCTAGCACTGCACCTTAGCATGCTCGAGTAATGGTCTTGCTCTGCATGGTCCTCAGTACCTGTTGAAGATGAAAGGCCCTCTGTCAGGGGTGCTCCCGGGGGGGGCTGGTATGCACTGTCTGAGTGTCTGGATGCTTCTCTGCTGGTTTCTTTGCTACTGCTAGAGATAGGGGCTGAACTGTCTGGGATACCAGTAGTGCTGACAGCTCTGACTCTTGCCTTCTGTGGCCCAACCTCCTATTCTCCCACAGGACACAGCAGAAGATATCCACTCCATTGACAGCTGTGAGTACATCTGGGAGGCAGGAGTGGGCTTTGCTCATTCTCCACAGCCTAACTACATCCACGACTTGAATAGGTAAGAGGGTCTGCAAAGGCAGAATGGAAGGAAACTGGGCTCAGGAGAGAAGGATCTGGGGGAGATAGGCTCTCCTTGCCTCCTCGGGGATCAGATTCCCAGGGAGCTTTCTACTTGCTCCTTTCTGAGCTAACAGGACTGGCAACAATAACAAAAAAACCAGCTGACCTTTTGAATAGCTTTTTGTAGTATGATATGGGAGTCAGAGTGTCTGTGACAGGAACTGGCAAAGCATTGCTGCTTTGAAAATGCCCAGGAGCTCTACTGTATTTCTTTTTCATAAAGCAGCAATTCTGCTGAGCTTTGTGCCAGTGACGTCAGTATTGCTTATGAAATGAAATGGGCTTAGCTCTGTGTGGGGAGGTCTTTCTAGATGGGACTGAGCATTCCTTATGTGTTTGTTGTGGTAAGTGATTGTGCCTCCTGTGCCCAGTTCCTGCTCCTGAATGGCTCCAGGCCTTGGCTTCTTCCCTTCTTTCAGGACAGAGCTGCTTAAGCTGCTGCTGACCTGTTTCTCTGAGGCCATGTATCTGCCTCCCTCCTCAGAGAGCAGCAACGCCAACCCCTGGGTTCAGTTCTTCTGTTCTGCGGAGAACAGGTGAGGGTGTGAAGGGTGGGGGACTGGGTGTTAGGGGAGAAATACCTTCAGATCTCTTCCACGGACTGCGTTGGTAACGGGGGACCATAGGACTTACTCCTCCAACGTCTAGGAGCTTTACCCTTTTTCTTTGTCCCTGTCTTACGTGCTCCCCATTAGCATCTCTGCTTAGTAGGAGTTATTCCTCAGCAGCAAAAGGAGAGGTTGAGCATGGTGCTCACTGGAGTTTGCTGCAGGACTGATCCCTGTCCCCTGGGAAATGGCAGATCCTGTTCCCTGCTGTAGACCCTGTTCCCTCGTGGGGGTGGTGGCATGGCACTGCAGTGGGTGGCTTGTGGCGTTGGTGGCGGCTGGGTGCTGCCCTCTGGTGACGTCTCCTCTGGGACTTTCAGCTCCTCTGGTGACAGTTGGAAAGACAGTTTTGTCTTTCTAGAGCCTAGAGAGCTTTGAGGTTCTTTCCCCTTTGGATTCCTCTGGGAGGCCACACAGCCTTTTTCACCTCCCCTTCCCTCTCAGCTGTAGTTCAGGAGACTGGAGCATCGGTTCTTGTTTCTGGGCTGCTCAGTCGTGGGCCATTGCCATAGGTTAGAGAGGATGATTATTTTTTGTCATGACCCCAAACACTTGGAGAGAGATGTATGTCCCTCCCCAAGGCCGAGCCTTTTGCTTCCTGCTTCTGAGAATGTTTTCTCCTCCTCAGACATGCACTTCCACTCTTCACCTCGCTCCTGAACGTCGTCTGTGCCTACGACCCGGTGGGTTATGGGATTCCTTACAATCATCTGCTTTTCTCTGACTACCGTGAGCCGCTGGTGGAGGAGGCAGCCCAGGTGCTGATTGTCACTTTGGACTATGACAGCTCCACCAGCTCAAGTCCCACTGTGGATGGCACAACCACTGGCACAGCCATGGATGATGTGGATGTGAGTGACGCTGGGATCTGTATTTGCTGCTCTCCTGAACTCCCTGTGGTGCCCTTATACCAGCTTGTATTGAATGCTGACCTGTAGGGCCCAGCACCACTCCTCCTTGTAGGCCGTTATCTCTGGTCCAGTCCTGCTTCTTTTCCTATAGGTCACTAAAGAGCTGTACATAACCAAACCACTAGGTTTTGGTCACTGACTTAAATCGGGAGTGTGTAAGTGAAAAGCCTTAAATCAGGAGTGTGTAAGTGAAAAGCCCTTGACTTTACTGTTCCCTGAGGTGCGCTCTCTCCTAGCATATAAAACTGCGTCGTTCAGAGCAGAAAGCTGAAATGGGAGATGTTAGCCAGCGGTTACCCTTTGACTTCCTGAGCATGCCTTGCTGCCAGTAAGTATTTCACTCATTTTCTTTGAATGCAGCCTCCTGGACCAGACAATCTGTTTGTGAATTACCTCTCAAGAATACACCGAGAGGAGGTAACGTACTCCTGTCCTGAACTTTTTTCCTGCCTGATTTCATGCTGATTGATTGTGTTAGTCCTTGGCCCACCACAGTCTCTTTCCTGGTCCGTTGGCAGGATTTCCAGTTCATCCTGAAAGGAGTGGCTCGCTTGTTATCAAACCCGCTGGTCCAGACCTACCTGCCAAACTCTGCCAAGAAGATCCAGTTCCATCAGGAACTCCTTGTCCTCTTCTGGAAACTCTGTGACTTCAACAAGGTGTGGATCTGCTTCTTTTTGAGCTTTGCCCCACCCTGCCCGTTGCCCAGAGCTTGGAGTGGCTCTGGCTGGACTGAGCCCCGGTGAAGGGATGTGGGCAGGTAGTTAGCAATGATGCTGTGGTACTCTGGTCAGCAGCACTGCTCCTTGCTGCATGGGCTGGGGAGGGGTCTGGCTGTAGGGGCAGCATGGGAGGGAGGCTGCAGCTCCTGAGGGTCAGGGTTTGAGGCAAATGCTGGAGCAGGTATTATAATAACTCTGCAAATAACACTGGAGTTGAAGAGCTGGTGCATACTCTAGTCTTTCTAACATTCTTGAGAGACTTAATTGGCTGGAGGCTGTCTGTCCTGAGTTCTGCAGATGGGAGATAAACACAAATATGCTTGTGATTGTCTGAAATACTCTCATTTCTTCCAGAAATTCCTCTTCTTTGTGCTGAAGAGCAGTGATGTTCTGGACATCCTTGTCCCAATCTTGTATTTTCTCAATGATGCCAGAGCAGACCAGTGTAAGTAGGTTATTTTCAATATTTGGGATGATCTGGGCTTGACAGTTGAGCTAGAATGCTTTTAAGATGCTTCCTTCCTACCACTTAGCTGCAATAGCATCTTGAGTGCGTGTTTGTGGCATTCTACAGGCATGGAGTGGTTCAGTTAGCTGGGGTTTAATGTTTGTAGCATATGAAAAGCAGGACATGATCACAACACAGGGAAGGGAGATCCTTAGCATGTGTGAACTCGTTTTGAGTCCTTACGTTGAAAACTGTGTCCCTGATCCCATGGAGTGGGAGAAATGAGCATTGTCCTCTTGCCTTAGGAGTAAATTGGGCATAACTCCATCACTGCATAGTAGAAAGTAGTCAGACCTTTCCTACTGTGGTGATGGGTGTGCATCAAGAACATAATGAAAAGTGTGATCTGTCCACGATTTAACGTTGTACTGGGCCCACAGATGTGCTTGGGAAGGATACTGGTACTGGCAACAGAGGGAGCTCTCTGTGGGTGTCATGGTTTAACGCCAGGTGGCAACTAAGTACCACACAGCTACTCACTCGCTCACCCTGTGCCCAAAGGGGGTGGGGAGGAGAACTGGGGGAAAAGGTACAACTCGAGGGTTGAGATAAGAACCATTTAATAACTGAAACAAAATAATAACCATTGTAACGAAAAGAGGAATGAAGGGGAGAGGAATAAAATCCAAAGAGAAAGGAAATAAAAAAAATGTGCAATACAGTTCTTACCACCCACTGACTGATGCCTAGCCGGTCCCTGAGCAGTGATCGGCAGGCCCTGGCTAACTCCCCTTGGTTTATATACTGAACATGACGTTCTGTGGTATGGAATATCTGTTCGGTTAGGTCGAGTCAAGTGTCCTGGCTGTGTCCCCTCCTAATTTCTTGTGCCCCTCCAGCTTTCTCACTGGCAGGGCCTAAGAAACTGAAAAGTCCTTGACTTGGTATGAGCATTACTTAGCACACTGATGTTTTTAGTTGTTGCTATCAACGTTATTCTCCTACTAAATCCAAAACACAGCATTGTACCAGCTACTGATAAGAAAATGAACTCTATCCCAGCTAAAACAAGGTAGCGGGATGTCCTTTATCAGGATGTTCTGGTCTGTGCATTTTTTCTTTTGGTCCCATAGTGTTCCTTCTCTCTCCTTGACTGCCCTTCTGTCTTCAGGACCCCACCAGCCTCACTGTGATGTGTGAGGTTTTTTGTTGTCTTTTTTTTTTTCCTGCAGCGCGAGTGGGCTTGATGCACATTGGGGTCTTTATCCTCCTGCTTCTCAGTGGGGAGCGTAACTTTGGGGTTCGACTCAACAAGCCGTATTCTGTACGAGTGCCTATGGACATCCCTGTCTTCACGGGGACACATGCAGATCTACTCATCATAGTGAGTATAGCTCCAGCAGTTCTTTTCTGTCTCTCCTAACTGTTTCATACCTCCACAAATAATTGTCCTCCTTCAATATACTTGTCCTTCCTACTCAGCCCCACTGAGTAGCCAGAAAGTGCATGGGATGCATCCAAGCACCGGTGGGGTCTTTGTACACTGTTAACATGAAGTGATGTGTCTGGTAGGGCGCGTGTGTATGAGATGCAATTCCATCTACATGAGGTGATCCTAAATAACAGGATCCTGGATGATGCTGGACTGGTGTCTAAAGGACTCTGGGACTGGCTTGAGTGGGATGGGTGCATGGCCTCTATCAGACTTGATTGCAGGTGGGGAAGGCAGGAGGTCTGACTGCATTGCTGGCTCTGTCCCAGGTAACCAGAACTGTGTGGGACACTTCTGTCAGAATGGGAGCAACAGTGATACCAAGCTCAACCCTTCAGCTTTGGGTTGCTGCAAGGTTTCATTCACCTTTCAGTCTGTAGTGCCGAGGGCCACGATGCTGCCTACAAACAGCTGTGTGTTTTGCAGTACCAGCCTCAGGTGGTACCCTCCTGTCATGTTAGTGCTAGTTTACCAGAGAAGAATCTCTCAGCAGCTTCTGATAAACCTCCAAATGGAGATTCCCATTAGAAGGAGTAGGAAGAAATGTGCCCACCAGAACTATTCTTGACACTGTGTTTTGCTGTTACATTCCATTAATCTTGGACCATCCCTGTATTTTCATTATGCTGCAGGCTTTCTCTACAGGCATGCCAGTTAGAGGTGGGAAGGCCAAGACTGGGAATGTCTGAACTGGTTGTGAGGCAGTTGAATCTTCCTGTGTCTGAGGGTATAGCTAAGAAAAATAGGACAAACATTTGAATTAGAAGTTTGCACTAAAATCAAATGTGAAATGATTAGTTTTGTGGCATTTCAAGCAGCTATCATTAGGGTTCAGAGTCAAAATCAATGGAGGTGAAGATGTTTCTTATTTCTTGGCGGTTTATTTTTGTCTCAGGTTGCCTGTGCGTTTTGGAACAGCTCACAGTCAGTTTCTGTTTGTAGTGTTGTAGAACCCTAATCATGTCCCCAAAGGATTCCTTGTAAATGAAAGCTTGTACTCCTGGAGCTCAACTCTACAGTGAGAGCAGCCTTCCCCACCTGTGTAATTGTGGAGTGTGCAGGGCCCTGCCTAGGAAGGAATGGTGTCAGGAAGCGATTACTGTGGGGGTGGCACTGGTTTTGGTTGAGAGGGTGCTTTCAGTACGGTACTACCTTGCTCAAGAACTCCTTCCTTACCGTAGGTCTTTCACAAGATCATAACTAGCGGGCACCAGCGGCTGCAGCCTCTCTTTGACTGCCTGCTCACCATCGTTGTGAACGGTAAGCACTGTGCATGGTGTGGAATCACAGCCCACAGAGGCGACAGCTCTGGCTGCTCTTGCTCCCCTCTCCCTGCGCTCCTACTTGTGCCCCTTAAGACGGACCAGTGTCAGTGGCTGCTGCTGGAAACTGATCCTTTCGAGTCTGGAGCTGGAGGTGCCAGCTGCAGATCAGACCTGCCTGCGGGGTTATTGCCTGGGCTCAGTCAGGTGGGGCAGAGGGTGGGATGGCAGAGTCCCTAGAGCCCCTCTGGGGTGGCAGAAGGGCATTTGCCAGAAGGCCCGCTGAGGGTGGTTGGTAGTGCTGTTCCTTTCCAGCAGGGAGTGCCACCTTCCCGCAGTGGTGTCCCTTGGGCTTAGTGAGTGTCCAGGTGGCTCCAGTTGTGTGAGCTTTTCAGGAGGCACACCAGAGATGATGTTACTAGTATAAAACTACGCAAGACTCTCCAAAGGCAGAAATGCCTGCTTTTACTAGGCCATTTCTCAGTTTCACTTTTATATTTGGAAGTGTTTCTGGGGGACCCTGTTGGGCTTATCTATTCCATGAGGCTTTCCCAGAGGTGCAGGGTGAGAAGGTGGTAAGAGCAACATTTTTAGTGGTGTACTTATGTGAATAAATAAACCTTGGTTCTTTCTTCAGTTCTAATTTCTTTTACTTCCACAGTGTCTCCGTACCTGAAATCTCTCTCCATGGTGGCTGCTAACAAGCTACTGCATCTCCTGGAGGCTTTTTCCACCACCTGGTTCCTGTTCTCCGCTGTCCAGAATCACCATCTTGTTTTCTTCTTGCTGGAAGTTTTCAACAACATAATTCAGTACCAGTTTGATGGTAAGAGACTGCTGTATTTATTTGGTTTGCATTTGTTTAGTCCAAGAGAACATGAGATGAAAGTTCAGATGAGAGAAGGGGAGAAGTGTAGAAATAAGTTACGTGGAGACTTGCCGAAGATCGACAGGTTAGTAGGTAATCAGTGTTGGCTCCTGACCCAGACAGATTGGGTTAGAGCAAAATGAGATGGCAGCTAATTAGCATAGCCTCAGCCTTCTGCAGACCAAAAGATGAGGTGGGCAGAGGAGAAGAAGTAAGGAAAGTGTGTGTAACGCTGAAGTTGTGCCTGGCTGGATGCTGCTGTGAAACGGCTCATGTTGCTCAGCAATGTAGGTGGGAGGACAGAAGAATTTCCATCTCATTAAGTGTTTAAAAGTGCCTCCCAATTCTGCTGTGGCAGGTCACTGGAGCTGAAGACCAAACAGCCTCATCCAAACCAAGTTTGGCACTTGCTGCCTTTCTGGGAAATGCCTTATGCTTTCCCTCTTAAAAGCATGATAGTCTTTTAGTCTTTTACCTTTAAGGGGCTCAAAGGCCCCTTAACCCGCTCAAAACTTACTTGCTTTAAAAGTGCAAATCGGGAGTGGCCATTCTGCTTCCCTAATGGAAACCTTGCAAGTGGTGGTTGCCAGATCCTCAACCAGCCTTTGTGGCTGTGACCTTGTGTTTTATGTTAGAGGATGGTTTAATTCTGTTCTCTGCCACCTTGCAGACAGTAAGAATTCGGACGTTTTGGCTCTGGTATTTCAAGCCTGTTTCTCCTCAAATGGAATGCCTCCAGTTTGTTTTGTGAAGTCTTTTGGAGATGGAGAAATGTTGAATCTTGGCTAACAACCTTTTCTTCCATATAGGTGCTAGTATGTGGTTTAAACTGTTCTTTTTCTTCTCCGTTGTTTGAATGTCAGTTTCTAAGCCGTTTCTTGTCGGCCTTCTAGCCTAGGAAGGATTTCACTGAATGTCCTGCACTGCTTTGTAATGGATAAGACTATATCGTTCTGCTCTTTTTTTCTTGTGCCATTGCCTTTATGGGTGGAAGCATGGTTCTCTGAGCTCGTGGGGTCTCCACAGTCACGCTTCGTGTGCCCAGTGAGCTGTGCTGTATTGACAGAGCTCTTTGAGTCTTTTCTCCTCATTTTGTTGCTGTGATTCCCAGGGAACTCAAACTTGGTCTACGCTGTTATCCGCAAGCGGAATGTATTTCACCAGCTCGCCAACTTACCCACAGACTCGCAGTCCATCCAGAAAGGTCTGCAGCGCAAGAAGAAAACTCCTGAGCCTATTTCTCGCACTAACTCCCAGGATGGGGTCTCCATGGAAGGGTCACGTCCTGCTGCCCCTGCTGAACCAGGGACACTAAAGACAAGTTTGGTGGCTACACCAGGTGAGCTTTAGTTTACCTTTGTAACAGGAGAGAGGTTTGTTTTCTCTGTGAGATACTGTGTGGACTCACCCTTTCACTGGGTGTGGAAGAGATTAAGAGTTTACATCTCCAAATGACTTACTGCCTTTCAGTCTCAGTTTCAGATCAGTTTGCCCAAGCTGATCACAAGTTGAAGTAAACTGTCTTGAGTTTCTCTTGTCTCAGGCTTAGTGTCCACATGGCCATTTGTCCTAATCGTGATGTTTTGCCTCAGTTTAATTATATCAGTGTGAACCTGTGTTTCTCTTGCACCAGGGAGTGTTTTCCTAGAGGCAAACAAACTCCTTTGGGGTGGTGAAATCAAGGCTAGATCTTGCTTTACCTGTTGAAAGGAGAGAGTTTCAGATGTCAGCAGAGGTATAGGGTGTCTCTGCATGGTAGGGCAGAGAAGAATCCCCTGCTTTTGAGAGTATTTAAATCACTTGTGGTTTTGAGGTGTTTTTGTTTCTTGCCCCTTTTGAACACAGGCATTGACAAGCTCACGGAGAAGTCACAGGTGTCGGAGGATGGGACCATGCGTTCACTGGAGCCTGAGCCTTCACAGCTTCCACTAGAGGGTACCCCACCCTCAGCTGTCAGTGATGGGGAGCCCTGGAGTGGGGTAAGGGCAGATACTCTGGTGTGTAGGGAAGGTCTAGGTTGTGAAATGAACCAAAAGGGGGACTTAGAAGGAGAGACCTGGTTGGGCCACTGAAGAAAGGCATCATATTAGAGGCAGTATGCCCACATGCACTGCACTGGAAAACACCATGGTTCAGAAGTACTCTTGCATCATCTTGGGTGTTTCATGTTTGTGCTAGTGACACAAGAGCTAGGACAGTAAAGGAGTGAGCTTTCTCCACGGTGGAAGCAACTGAGCAGCAAGTGCATAATTGCAAAGGGATGTGTTCCTGATCTGGAGGCTTTCAACTGGGGTTCTGACTGCTGCTTCTTTTTCCTCGCCCTTCTTTCTGGGATGGAAAGCTCTACCAGAATCTTCTGGCTGGCTGGTGTTGTGAACAGTGCCCTCAGAGTGGTGGCTGCTTGGCCATGTAGACAAGATGGAGGCTTTGTGGTCTGTGAATCAAGGCTGTGCTGATCTCCTAGGCTCTGGTGGCAATGTCAGCCTTCTGATATTTGCTAATTTTCCTCATCAAGAGCTATTAAACTGCTCTCTTCCAGTTTCAGCGGAGCAGTAGTCTTTTATTCCTCTCTGTCAGCTCCTCAGTTCGTGTCCTTTCCTGGCCAGTATCAAAAACCTCTAGGCTGTCTTGTAGGAAATTGAAGGCTGCCCTGCATGTCCTCTCCTCCTTCAGCAAGTCCACATTTATACACCTAGTGCTACCTCATGCTCTGCCTGAGCATTTGATGTCCGGTGAGTTTCAGTGAGAATGTTGCATCCACTTGCACATGGGAGGCATGGCTGCCCTGTGGTGGAAGGCATAACTTCCCCAGCTTTTCACCTCTTAGTTTTCTCTGGGATGGCCAAATTGATGCACCAGCTCTCACTGGGTGCAGAGCAAACTGGGCAGGAGTAGATGAGCTGGGCTGGGGATGGTGCATTTTATCGTGGGCTGCTATGGACCAGTGGTGCTACAAGAATCTTCTGGTCTGTTTTGCTGTCGACATGCTTTTGGCTGGGACAGTACTGTAGAATCAGGGTCCCAAGAGGGGGTGTTTGCAAAGGCACTGCAATCTAGCAGAGCAGGCTGAAGACTCCTACATTCTACCCTTATGTCCTGATCCGTTCTGCTTGCGTGTGAGCACATGTGGGCCTTTAGTCTCAGACAGACAGTTGCCCAGTAGCTGCCCTGCCTGGCTCCAGCAGTGCTGTTTACATATCTGAACATTTGTGGGCTGGTGGCCAAGAAGGAACCAGGAGGTGGAGGGCAGTGAAGCAGCGGGTGTGGGACATGCTCTGGGGAGAATCATCACTCCTGTTACATGGCACTTCAGGTAGCACACCTGTCTCCAGGGGCTGTGGTGTTTCATACTATCTGAACATTGTCTTTGTTCTGTGCTCCAACATGTGTCCAACCTACTGAGCTGAGATAAATTAATAAGAGATGCTGGATAAAACTTTAGGATACCCACCCTTACGACTGATGTAATTTCCTTCCTTTATCTGTTGAAATGTTCTCCCCTTATCAGTCATAAACGTTTCAAAAGTGTCTCATAAAATGTTCAACAGTCTCCGCATTTCAGTGTAATTCCATTGTACCTTTCATAAACGTGTCAGCTGGCTGCCAGCATTTGGATGGCAGCTGTGAAGGGGGCAAGGGCTGTGGGAGAGTGAGGAGAAAAGAGGAAGAGGGTGGGGTCATCTGAAGGAAGTCAGAGTTCTTTATGTTTTTATGAATTTTATTTTTAGAAGCTTGATGAGGACACGGCACTGAAGCAGAACAGGCTGAACGATAAGGTTGTACCTGCAAACATAGCAAAATAATATTGCTGTTCAGATTTTTAATGAACTGGAATGAACGGAATTCCCAAATATCCCAGAGCCAGTTTTACTTACCCTTCCTGGCCTTTCCTGGTACTAGATGAAGGCCCCCGGTCAGCAAGATGTCTTAAGCACACAATTATGTTGTCATTAAGTGAGATCTTGGCTGAGAACTTGCAGAAGGAAGATTTTTCTTCTTCCAGCAGCCCATGAAACATAATCACGGGTCATTACATCACTGTGTCCAGCAGCTGGCTTGAGCTGTTCCCCAGTCAGAAAAGTACTGGTATAGCACTGTCAGCTTCCAGTGGATTGCAGCACAGCTCTGCCCCGAGCCTGCTGTTTCTAGTTGCGAAGGTGACGTGTGAATGAAGCCATGGATGCAGAGGTGCAGGGTGGCTGCTGGAAGGAAGTGCTCTTCCCATTTGTTTCGTAGAAAAGTCAGCTCTAGGCTGTAGTAATGAATGGTCAGGGTGCATTGCAAAATCCATTTTTACCTTGGGCAGAGATTGATAGTGATTTTAAAGGGTTATTTCTTTCCTTCCCGCCATGAATATGGAAAGCCAGGATGCTGCTAGTGTCTTCTGTATAAGAGAAATGAAAACAGAGTGATGGTGAGAATAATAAGAGAGAATTGGGCATTTGACTTTTGACCAGAGCTTTTAAAAAAGTGTCTAGTGATGGTGTTTGTGTTTGAGGGTTTGAGTGTGTTATTCCTGAAGGGGAAGGGATTGTTAGGTAAGAGTTTCTGAGACCCCACCCTTGGAAAAAATCTGTTTTAAGATATTCTAGGATGGACACCAAAATTCCTAGAGATAGTACACAGAGGTCTGAAAAGCCTTTAGCTGTTTAATCGCCATATTAAAAGAAAGCAGCATGCCTAAACAGTCTTTTTATCGGTCCCATTTTAACTCTCCTGCTGTGGATTGTTCCAACAGTGTGTCAGTAGTGGTGACTGGAGTTGTGACCTTGCTGCGTGGTCCTACAGCTTAACTCCATCAAATATTGCTAATCACTGAGTCGAAGCATGTGGTTTCAGTGAATGAATGTCTGGTGGGTTTGATCTGTTCTAGGGACAGGCTGAGCTGTCTTTCCCAGCAATGCTCTGGAAAAGCTGCAGGGAGAGTCAGCAGAAAATGAGTTGTATTTCTTGTTCTTGTGTGATTTGCTTTTGTTTTTGGTTTTTTGTCATGTTTTTTAAAAATAATATTTATTGATAGGAGGCATCACATCCCCGACGGGATCGAAGGCGTCTCTCTAGTGCATCCTCCAGTGGACAGTGGGCCCCAACTCCTGACTGGGTAAGAGAATCTGGACAGAGAAAATAAGTAATGAGGCAAAGAGTTGTGGCAGAAATGCCACACACACCTTTCCTGTGCCAGCAGAGACTCCCGTAGAGGAGCATTTCCTCATGGGAAATGTATTTGACGTATGGTCAAAGCTCCAGAAACTTACTGCCATCTGCGAAGAAGTATTTTGTTTTACCTGTTTTAAACCAATGCCCTGCTAGCTTCATTGAGTGGCTCATAATTCTAGTGCTCCAGGATTTATTGTGTTGCTGTTGTGCACTCAGATCCTCCACCACCTTTTGTGACACTTTATAAACCTCGTTTGTTGTAGATATAGTGGAGATAATTGTAGAAAAACTCCTAAGGCCCTGTGGGCTTTTTGACTTACAGGTGATGTCTTGGAAGTCGAAGCTTCCTCTGCAGACAATCATGCGGCTCTTACAGGTGCTGGTCCCTCAGGTGGAGAAGATCTGCATTGACAAGTACGTACATTTGCGGAGGGAAAGGGCTGTGCAGTGTGTGAAGAGTTCTGTGAGGTTGGCAGAGTTTGAATTGGGAGGGCCTGCAGGCGAAACCTTGTAAAGTATAATTGAAAGCGCCACAGTCTCAGCAGAGGTGATGTTACTTTCCTTGCCAAGCTTCTTGTTTGTCTGATCCCTTCTCCACTCTTTTTACAGTGGAGAGTACATGTGTTCTTGGTGGCTGTGGTTGCCAGCTCTGTGTCTGTTTTAGACTGGTACTTTGTGCTGCAGCAGTTTTGGGGGTGACTGTGTGACATGCTAAGGATGTTCCTGATCTGTCTCTTTGCAGGGGTCTCACTGATGAATCGGAGATCCTCAAGTTCTTGCAGCATGGCACACTGGTGGGGCTGCTACCTGTACCTCACCCCATCCTCATTCGCAAGTACCAGGCTAACTCGGGCACTGCCATGTGGTTCCGGACCTACATGTGGGGAGTTATTTACTTGAGGTAAACCAGCTGGGTGTGATCTTACTTGGTCTTTTCCAGACTTTGCAGGGGGTGGCTGTAGAGAGAATTGCATGCACTTGGCCAGCTCTGGGTTGTGTCATATTTACAGGATAGAAAGATGGTGTTCCCTTGGAAAAGACTAGGATGAATCAGCTGCTCCAAAACTTCGAGCAGGTGACGTGAAGGGAGTTATTCTGGGAGTACTGCTTGTTTGGGAACTGGCAGCAGCAGGGAATAGAAAAGCTGCCTAGAGGGGATGGTGCAGGGATTTCATGCAAAGCTGTGGCTTTGTGGGTTGTTGTAGGTACTGTCATCTCTTTAATGTGCATAGTCTCTCAGCTAGTGATTTCCTCTTTTGCAAAGTTGAAGTTGTTCTGTGTAGTCAGCTCCTGTAATCTTGGCTGGGAGATCAGAGTTCTGTGTACCTGGCCACAGAAAGTAAAGTGGCTCTTGTCTTTCTCTCTCAGGAATGTGGATCCTCCTATCTGGTATGACACAGATGTGAAGCTGTTTGAAATTCAACGGGTCTAAGAGAGCACTTACCTCTACTGAGAGAAATACACTGGATCTAAGGACTGCTGTGTGCTGCTTCATCACAGCTATTCCTGCATTTCACATCCAGCTGAGAGACCAAAAGGACAATCACTTCATTTACCTCCCTGTCATTTAAAGCTTTAATTGGGACCTGCTTGGACATCCCTCCCCCAGCTCACTTCTTTTCCCTTACCCTTCACCATGAACCTTGAGTGAAAGATGTCTAAGGGATTGTCCATTGTTGTGGTTGCACTAGAAATCAGACTGTCCTTAGCTCTTCTGTTACTCTTTTGCTCCTGGATGTGGTTTGGAAACCAATCTGACCCTGTCCTTGCCCTGGTCAGAGTCAACATTGAATTGAAAAGATCTAGCTGTAAATTGAGTGCAAGGGAGAAGCTGCTATTCCTGCAGGAGATGGGGTTTGGAAACTGCAGTTACTTTCCTGTGGCTCCATAAAGTTTCCAGGGCATCCCTTCTGGCTGCAGGTGTCTCCCTGGTGTCTCAGTTGCATATTGGTAGGGAAGTCTTTCCCATCCAAATGATGGGAGAAGGTGCTGAAGGAAAAATTGGTGTCTCGGTTCTGACTCCCTCTACTCCTTTCCTGGAAAGCTGCTTAAGAAGTTTTGTAGTAGCCGGTGCTTTAGTGTGGCATGAGAAGCTTTTCCTTGGCTTCCAGGCCCAGCAGCTTGTCCTTCATGGTGGGCTGTTGCAGTGCGGTGTGTGTCACTTCGGAAAGCCCTGCTTACGCCACGTGAGCGCACAGGGAGGAAGGGACTGGCTCAGTGAGAACAAGGAGAAGAGACGTGACTGTTAAAAGTCTTCTCCCGTTGACTGAAAGGACAGTGTCACTTGGGTTTGAAAGGAACCATATCCTTCTGTCTTTGCCTGGCAGGCTGATGCAGTGCAGGGAGTGGAAGGGTCTTTTGCACACTACTGTCTAAGGCAGGGGATTGAGGGAGGCACTCAGGGAAGCTGGAGGAATTTGGAAGTTGTAGGAGGAAGAGCATGTCCATGTCAGTAGGGAGTGGAGAGTGCTGAGGCAAAGTTCAGTTCTTCAGAGCATTTTGCTAGCGACTAAGCAGATCTTGAATGTATTGGGTCCCAAGCATGTGCAGTCTAGGAATCCGGAATTAAGTTGGTGGGAGACCCGCTGTTGCTGGCTTGGTTCAGCAGCCTGGGGTTGCACATTGGTAGGCAGACACATCTTGGGGTTTGAGTCAAATTTTATATTATGCTGGGAGGAGCTGCTGTCTTAGACCCGTGTGGTCTGCAGGCAATGAAATGTGAGGGGTCCTGTCATGAACTGAGACCTTTCCCTCTCCACCAAAGTTTAGTCCTTGGTGCTCTGATGTTCAGGCTCCTGGGAGGATCACTGGCTGTGAGCTGCTTGCCACAGCTTAGAACCAGTGACATCTCCATGGAAACTGGTCCTCACACCTTAAAGTAGGGGGACAGGTGTGGCACACACTTCTGTGTCTTGTAACCCTTGCCTAAATTGTGAAGCTAGAGTGATAGCAACATGACCATCCTCTCCTAGAGAGTGCTGCTCTAGTGTACTGCTGGCTCCTGCTGGCTTATAGTAGGTGGTTTCCTCCTTAGTGGACTGTAGTCCCAGGCCAGTAGAAAGCTGAAATAAAACCTGAATGGTTTTCTGAAGGATAGGAAATGTATGAAAGAGAGAGAAGTTACTCCCCCACCCACCTCCCATCTCCAACCCACTTTGCCATCTAGCACTACTCCCATCCTGACCCCATCTCTGCTCAGATGTGAACAGGGTGAGGTCTCTGTTTTACTTGGAATCTCTCATATGTAAGAATGTGACTTGGTGGGGCCAGCCTCTGATTGTATGGCACTTGCAGCTCCCAGCTGGAACGGGGCATCCTGTGTCCCACGTGCTTGCCTCTTGCCTCCCGTGGATCTGCTGGTTCTCACAATCTCTTCTGTCCTCTCTTTTCTGCTTTGTTTCTTTGTGAGTTCCTCTGGAAACCTTTTTGTTTGTTTCTTGGTGTTTGGAGTCTGATCTTTGTTCTGTGGAAATCAACTTGCACTGTAAACTATTTGCTTACTTACAGAGAGAAAGATAAAGATTATCTGAAACATGTAGTTGGTTGCTTACTTTTTCCCAGAGAGAGGTTTATAATCTTGTTTGTCTTATGCTGGGGTGTTTTGTGCTACTAGGAGACCATGTGCTGGCTTCTTGTGCAGTCTGGATTTTTGCTTTTTGTAATCAGAAATGAAGATAAGACTCCTGAAAATGAACCTGAACTTTGTGGTTTGGGCCACTTCATCATCAAAGGGAGCTGCCTCAAAGGGTACAAAAAAGGAACTAGATCAAACAGGATCAAGTTTCCTGACTTTGGACTGTGCGCTAAAACCTTTATGCATTTGAGACCTGTGAAACGGGCACCCTGGGCCTGGGAGGGCTCTGGAAGTGCTTGTGGGTGGCAGATGACAAAAAATGGTGGAGCAGGTTAAGAGTCACGTCATGGCTGTGTTGGATCCAGGAGTCACAGCTAGCTCGCTTCTCGCTAGGCTTTCAGATGACTGTGCCTAGCCCCGCTGTCAGCCTTGGAAAGGAGCTGAAGGCAGTTTTAATTGCATGCAAACTGTGTGTTCATGGTTTTAGCCCTCCTGGGCGTAGACACAAATCAGTCCAGAGGTAGAACCTGCTTAAGTGAAAGGGCTGAAACCTTGGACCCTACACTTCTCTTTGGCCTGGAAGAGTGCTTTTGCTGTTGCCTGTTGTGGGATTTCTTACCTTCTGCTGTGTTAGAACTGGGTTGTGTTAGGAAAGGACATAGAGGACCTTGACCACTTACCTGATCTAGGGTGTCTGCGGGTAAGAGTTGGAGCTGGTGGGCTTCATTCTTGTTTTCTGCTGATCACGTGTTCAGGTAGTCCATCTGATTGCCAGCAAGAAATCACAAACCAACTTCTTTTTCAGCCCATACTTGTACATAGTACCTGCAGGACTCAGTATTTATATTTCAGTGGGAGACCTCCAAAGTAATTTTCTCAGTGGAGGCTCAGTAACATAAACAGTTTTATCTGTTACACTGCAGATAAAATCCAGGACATAGGTTTGCCCATGAAGTACATCATTGCTTGCCTCCAGACTGTCAGTAACTGGGAAGAAGGTTTGAGATCATGTTTATCATTTGAAAGGGCCAGGCCTTGGCATCTATCTCCTGTAGATCCCTTGGTACAAATGGTGACATGAGAATAATAATTAACTTTATTGAAGCCTAATTTATCCAGCTGTTATTTCTCATGACATATTTCTGTTGACACAGGCCTAAGGAAAAACACTTATTGGGCAAAGTTCATGCTCGTGCGATCATTCTCACTTATAGTTTCACAGAAAGGTGGTAGCGTTGCCTGAGTGCTGAATCCGGAGGGGAGTGGGATATGCGGGGTCAGGAGTTCCTGGCTCTCATCACTGTTACTGTCTTAGAGATTTTGCTTTTCTAGGGGATCACAAAAAAACCACCCCTAAATAGGCCCTGATCCTAAACCCACACTGCTTCTGAGATTGTTTTATAGAGAAAAGAAACAATAACGTGGGTGGGTTTTGTACCGTGCCACTTTGGCCATGGTTAAGAGTCATGAAAGATTTTGATTGATAGTAAAACAGGGCCTGCCCTTTCAATCTCATATAACCTCTGAATGCAAGAATGGTCAGTGTCAGTTGACATTGAGTCTGGTCTCAGAGTGCAGGGCGGACCCAGAGATTTCACAAGATACATGTGAGATTTCAATCTATTTCCATTCATCAGGCTCTGTTTTTGGGACCCATAGTCGCAAGCCCCCTTGCTCTCCCGTGTGCTTTCAAAGCAAGTGTCTCCTATGGAAAGGTACTAACGGGTCTTTGATCAGGCACCGTGCTGTGCAGGTGTGTTCCTGATGCACAGTGCACCTTGCAAAATGTTTGTGGATGTGCAAAGCAGCAGGGAGGATTGGAGTGTTGGGGTAGGGAGGGATCCGCAGTGGATTTGGCAGTAGCTCTTTCCTGAACGAGCTCTGCATGCAAGGGTGAGGCCTTTGCTAGTGCACGCTGGTAATAACATCGTGCACGGGTAGCATCAAGTAAAGATTGGCCATAGTATTTCTCTAGTGTTTCTCACTTGGGGCTCTGTGAGTGCCTGTGAGGAAAAATAGTGTTTATTGTCGGTTAAGGCAAGATAATGCCTTATATCTATCTAGTTTTGATAGTGGGGAAATCCGCACTGAACTGGTGCGGGTCCAAAGACCTGTCATGCCCTTCGGTACTGAGAGCTGCAAGAGCTGGGCACTAAATGGGACTGGGTCCTGTGGGACTCGCACAAGTTGGTGTGCCAGATGTCAGCACCAGGAGCAAACAGAAATAGTTCCTGTTCTGGCCATCAAAGTAGCTACCAACATCTCTTTGAAAAATTATACATACAAAGTGTACGTTTGGTTCATTTCTGAATGACTGTGGCTGTATCTGCTTCTGGTGCAGCTGGTACTGATAGGTTTCTTCTGTGGTGGAGGGTGGCAGGCTGGTGGTCCTTGACTCTGGATATTTGAAGCGCTGTAGAGTGTAGATCAGTCTTTGTTGCTTTTGTTGACGGCTGCTCTTGCATTCTTTTATCTGGAAGATTTGAATAGGAGCTGGTAAAGTCCCGCTTGCTACCGTACAGCATCCACTGGCAGACTCCTGTTAAGTACCAGCGTGCATGCTTCCTTAGAGCAGTAAGGCAGTTTGTTTATGGGCTGTGAGTCTGTTCTCTAATGGAGAAAAAAACGGATAAACCAACCTCTTTTTCTTCTGAAACTCACAGACATGTTGTGCAAGGAGAAGTCAAAGCAGAAGCCAGAGGGAAAAAGCTCAAAAGCTTCCGTGTGCATATCCACTGCTTACTGCATCTTTGTTCAGCGTCACTGTTTCACCCCAGCCTCTGGGGTGGGGAGTCAGCTCTGTTCAGGCTGTGATGTAGACCTCCAGGAGTCCCCCGACGGAGTGCATTCGGTAGAACACACCCAGTGGGAGGCCAAAGTTCACGATGGCGAACCAGGTGGAGTAGCCGTAAAATGACTTTTCCAGTCCATTCTCGAAGACGGGGTGAGCCCCAAATGTGGGCATGACCCACAGCTTAAGAGGTGTAAGGAAAAAAGAGCAGAAGTCAGAGGATGACACTGTCTCCTACCTGCACTCTAATCTCAGCACTGGCTCAAGCTGTTGTAGGAATATTTCAGGAGTATCGGGGGAGTCTCCCTGCCAGGGAAGAGAAGGAAAATCCCCTAGTTAAGTGGCTGACTCCTTGCTGTAAGTCACATCCTGCTGAATTCCTGGAAACCTAATGATAAGCCTTTTCTGCCCCAGCTGGCTTAATTTTTCTACAGGATTTCACTGTTTCCTTGGCCAGTTTATTTTCCCTGGATTAAGGCTGCAGTGAAGATCCACGTTGATTCAAGATCCTGGAGCACAGTGTACTTTTATCGGGTGAGTTTCAATTCTGGAGACTCACGTTTACACAGACTCCCTGCTGGTTTCTCCACCTACCTCCTGAAACACCCTTAATGAGTTTAACTTTTCCAGAGGCTAAAATGTTGGCGTCTATGGATTTATTGGCTGTCTCCTTCCTGCACCCAGAAAGCCTAGCCGTATTTGACTCTAAGGTTAAAAGGGAGACCTTATAGTTGAGAGAGTATTAATAGTAAAAATGATCTTGACTTGCCTCACTAGAAACTTGTTGGGCAAGAGTTGTCTGGAATTAGCAGCCCAAGAGAGAGACAGGGGGAGCATGTCTGTATGGCAGGTCGTCATGGCTCAGCCAAGCTGCGATACAGCAGAGCGCGCAATACTTACTATGATGTTGCACAAAACTAAGAAGAACGAGATCTCCCTTAATGCTCTTCTCTTCCAGCTCAGGTGGGAGTAGCTATGGATATAGGACAGCGAAGCTTTCCGGATCTCCTGTCCCAGCTCCAGCATGCTCACTCGTCTCTGGTTGTAGGCTTCATGATTCTGCTCTTCTTTCATTTCTTCCTCTTTGCTGGGAGACACCTCTGTGTGCCTCCGTTGGCTGCTTGTCATGGTGTCCTCTTCACGAGGTGGCTCTGAAGGCACTGCGTGCTGCCCAGCATGCTCTGGGTGTCTGGCCTCAGCTGCTGCCCCAGAGGGCTGCCGGTGAAGCCCATCGATGATGAAGACATTTTGGGTGATGTTCTGAAAGATGAGGAGGACAGAATAGGACAGGATGAGGCTGTTCAACAGGTCCCTGGGGTCAGTGGCCACAAGGGCAACAATGGAGAAGTAGGACATGCCAATTTGGCCAAGGGCTGCCCCCATCAACAGAATCACGTCCAGGCTGCGGGTTGGGTTCTTCAGCGTGTCCAGCTCCCTTTTTTCCAAGGCGTGGATGATTGTCCCAATCACTGCGCCCACACTCATCAGAGGCAGGAGCGCAATGTAGTAAGAATAATACATCACGAAGACCTGGCGGTTGGGGGCTGAGCCGGTGGCCTGGATCTGGTACATCATGAAGACGCAGATCCCGATGATTACAGCAGCGGCGCCCAGCAATGGCCCGAAAACCACCCCCTGGAGCTTGAACTTGGGCTTGCTGTGAGGGACGTGGTGGTGGCTGATGCGTCTCCCCACGTTCTTCCACATGACGTACAGCACAGAGCAGCAGACGAGGCAGAACTCGGTGTTGAAGGGGTAGAGCAGGATGTAGCCCTTCTGGAAGATTTTGCAGATGGTTGTGTTTGGGCATGTGCATGAGGCAGTCTCGTTGCCTGGAGCATGAGAAGAGGAAGGCAACAATTAAGAGGGAGATGGCCTGGATTTCATGGCTGTCTTTGGGAGTTTCTTGCATGCAGCGACAATTCCGTATCTCAGAAACAAGGATCAATAGGAAGTTAAGTGATTACTACTCTGTGCTCAAGGCTGTGAGGATTCAGAGTAACAGGGTTTAGCAAATGTTTTCTCCCCCCCACACCCCCCCTTGAAGGTTTTTTCCACTTGCAGCCCATCTCGAGACAGCTTCCAACAACAGGGAAGTTGCAGCATTTGGGGAACCGGTTGTGATACCCGAGTGCCTGAGATCAAGAGCTGCTGTCTCCCTAGAAGTTGTCTGTGTCAGCCTGATCGAAACACAGATGTGGAAAAGGAGCCTTGCCTGCAAATCGCTGCTCCACCTCCCGCAGCTGAGACTCTATCTCCATGTGAATGGTGTCGTTGGTCACGGCCAAGAGCCAGAGAAGGAGGTTAGTGGCTATGGTCAGCATCAGCCCACACCTGGGAGAAGAGAAAGGTCAGTGTGTTGCCTGTGGAGACTGTGTCCACCTGCCACGTGGTGCTGCCATTTGCTTCTCACTTACCCATGCACAAATGCATGCAAATACAGTCTATTTGTGCCTGTTCTGCATATGGGCATCGGTGCGTGACTTTGCACACACAAACACAGCTGAGTTACCTTCCCGTCTGGCTGTTTGCAAAGGAGCAGGGCAGGCAATGTCCCTCACTTAGGGGAGGGAAGCCTGAGACATCTCCCAGTGATGGGAATGGGGAGGCCACCCCCGCCACCACCTCCAGTCAGCGAGCTGGTCCCCGAGCCATGCAGCAGGAAGGTGTTTGGGGTTAGGAGGGAGCAGCAAGCTTTGCAGCAATCCGAGGCACAAATGAAAACCGAAGGGAGCTGGTGAGCCCAGGTCAGTGGGAGGAGGATGGGTCTGGTCAAGTCATAGCTTGGCTCTTGTGTGATGCAGAATATAGAGAGTCTGTGTGACAGCAGATGAAGACAGTTCTAGCAGGAATAACGAGATCATAAGCAGACAGAAGAGTTTCTTTAGAGGAGCACAAGGGAGTTGCTTCCCCCTGTCTGTACCTGGTGAAGTTGTGCTGGACTTGGATGCAGTCCTTAGAGTGATGCCACAGAAAAAAGGCCTGCAAATCAATAACGACAACACCGTGAGCGGGGTGGCGCTGGCAGCCTGCTACATGCCTGGTGGAAAGGGACTGGCAGGCAAGAAGGTACATGCCCGAGTGGGAGTAAACCTGCTGCCATGCAAGAGGCACAGGGACATGTGTGCACCCGCATCTCGGCGTGTGCTGGCATCCTTAGGTGACAGCAGCGTGTGGGTGCCTGCCCCTAACGCAGATCTAGATCTGCTTTTCTCTGTCTTGTATGTACGTGGGTATTTGCTTCTGAGATGGGAACTACTTCACTTCTCAAATATGGCTTTGGGCCTGCAAAGAAGAGGGTTGGTACGAGAGTAACAAGTTGCAAAGGGTGTGAGAGATCGTTGCACACAAAGGGTTTTGTTGGGGGATGTGCAAATGGAGAGAGGGGCTGGGTCTCAGACTGGTGCGCAAAGACACCCCTGGCAAAATCTGAAATTTCATCTCCTCTCGCCCTACTTGGCTTCAAAATAAACTCCTTTGG
This sequence comes from Falco cherrug, assembly GCF_023634085.1. Classification (NCBI taxonomy): domain Eukaryota; kingdom Metazoa; phylum Chordata; class Aves; order Falconiformes; family Falconidae; genus Falco; species Falco cherrug. The sequence continues at coordinate 120,344,846 of NC_073697.1, forward strand.
ATCCTACAGTACAGCAGGTATTGCCAGAGCGATTTCTTTCTAATCTTACTACTTTGTCTCTGTCTGGCATATGAGCGGTGTGGGTGGTAGTTAAAATGGCATGTGATGCTTTAGTGCCTTTTAATACTCATGAGAGTGCCTCATGTGCACCCACTTTCCACCCCTTGGACTCTTGGGAATGGGGCAGAGAGAATAAGCAAGCTTCCAGAAGGGTAAGGTGCAGTACCTGGGTGCAGATAAAAAGGATTTCAATGGTGGGGAACACTATTTCCACTCCGGATTTGCACTGGATGAGAATTGCGCTGTAGCCAATCTGAAACACGTTCAGGAGGATGCTGAAACTGCCAAACAGCAGCACTGACCCTGGGCAAACAGCAAAAGCACCAGTAAATAAAGACATGCCGGTGGAGCATCTGAGCCTGGCTGGGGACTGGAGACCTTGTGCATCGTGGATCTGGGTGGAGCTGGAGGCTTTTCTGCCTGGAAGTTTCATGATTTTGAGATAAGGGGACAAAGGGGAGCCTGATCCCTGAACCTGGTTGTGTGCTTTGGCTTGTTTAAGGTGTTGAGACAACACAAGGTATCTTTTTGTGCTTGGATACAAGGTGGGAACAGGGTTTTGGTCTTTTCTGTGCAATCTGGGGTAACAGAGGTAAGGTAATGGCCGGTGACGGTTTCCGCCTTGCAGAGAAACTGTGGGATGAATGCAGCTCTAAGGCTTTTGGCAGCACCAGTCTGCAGAAGTTACGACCCTTTGATTGTTTCTGTCCTTTGCCTTGGACACCTCTCTACAGCTTTAGATGCTCCTGTACCTTGCAGCTTTCCTCCCTTTTCCATGCTTAGTTAACAAGACTGTGTGCTAATTAAAAACTCCATAACAGACCTGGGCTGCTTTGAGAAGTGTCATTTCACAAAGTGGAGCAACTACTGATGGGATATCTCCCAAGAAAGCCTGGGTGTCACTGGGGTGTGACTCGCTGGGCAGGAATCTTCCCCTGGAAACAAGGCTGCTGTGATGTTAAACAGGGATAATGGTGGCGTGGGGCTGCTGACACCCTTGGAGGGTAAATGTGGGCAAATCTCACTTTGCAGAGTGGCTGTGCCTAAAACCTTTCCTGCGTGTCTCCCCCTGTGCTCATTTGCTGGGCTGCAGGTGGGAGATGCCTGGGTTCTGCTTTGGGAAGGGACCACAGCAAAGCTGGTCTGGAGGCTGAAGGGAAGCCAAGCTCAAGACTGTCCTGGCTGCTCTGGTCCTTCTCTGTGGCATCCACTGTGCCCCTGTCTCCCCCAGCATCACACCACAAGCTGACAGGGCACTGGGAGCTTCCCAATGCCCTAAATACATCTTCTATGGCTCCTAGCTCCTTTAGTAGTGGGGGAAGAATTTCTTTATCTTCCAAGTACTGAGAAGAAAGGAAAAGGCAAGAGAAGATAAAGGAAGAACTTACCCCTAATCCAAATCGGCCCAGCATGGGAATCCCGGTACAGCACCGCGTGCGGCTGCCGACTGGTGCCCAGCAGGTAGTAGATAATCCAGCACAGGCACAAGACCTTGAGGATGGAGAGCAGGATCCAGACGTCCGCCAGCGTGATGGCCACGTGGTTGAAAATCATACTGCTGATGAAGGCGCTGCCCAGAAACACCACGTTCATGGCCAGCAGCCCTGAGAAGAGCTGCCCAGCTTTCTGAGCTTGCCTGTCCCTCTGCTGCACTGACGAGCAGTGACGGTACAGCCAGAACTTCTCGTAGTGGATTGTGGAGGTGTCTGGTGGGGTTGACGCTGACCTGCTCTTGCAGTGATGGCAGGGTTTTTGCCTTGAGACTCTCTTGTCCGACATGGCTCATCTGCCTGGAGGTCACCTGTTGCGTTGAATAAAGAGGTTTAAAGTAGGAAAGGTGGTGGCACATATACTGAGATGAGAGGTTGTGTGCTCTGCTGTAAAAGCCACTTGTGTGGCGACCTCCCTTCCTTGCTTTGCAGCGTTCCCTTCCCTCCCCAGAAGCTGGGTGAGGGGGGAAAAGAGATTAGTGTTTAGCCCAGTTTAGGCATTACAAATTTCCTGGCAGACAGAGTTGTTGCAGGGCACTGAGGAAAAGGCCCTTTTGCCGAAAGCTGGCCAGAGACACCTATATTAAAATGGGTATTTGATGTCTCTGCCCTGCCCCACCAGTACTTGGAGCTGTGGGCACCAGAGATGCCCAAACAGTTCCCATCCTCACCTTTCACACCTTCTCTGCGTACAGCCCTGGATTCAAGTCCCCTCCTTGCTCTTTGTTGCTGTAAGGTTTGGGTGGAAATACAGAGCGAGCTCAGACCTGCTCTAAAATTCAGAGCTGTTTGATTTTGGTTGCTGGGTCCAGCCTCTTCTTTGTGTTTTTGGGCTGTGAGAGTTATGCCACACTCCTTGTGTGGGTCACACAAACTGTGGCGGAGCTGGAGAGAATAAAAAGAGGGTCTGTAAGATTTGGTCTAAGCTGCTGGGAAAAGACCAACCTCCTGCCCAAGCAGGCTGAGGCTGGGGCAAAGCTAATATCTGGTTTTCTTTCTTTTTCTACTTGTAGCACAGAGCTGTGAGCACAGGATGCAGAGGAGTTTGAGAGATTGACCCAGGTAGATGGAGCCTGGGAGCTTTTCCATCTAGCTTTTGGAAAAATCTTGGTAGGACCGTATTGGCCATGAGAAAGAACTCGTAACACAGCGATCGGGCATGATCAGCATCTCTATGAATGTGCATTTGGAAAGGGGCTTTCGCTCCAGGGAGTGACTCTGGCTGTGGCAGGGGGGTGGCTGGAGCGAAAGCAGCCCCCCCGAGATGTGTTTGTGGGCGAGCGGGAATTACATGTAGTTGTTTGCCAAAGGGTTGAAATTCAGTGTTTCCCCGCTTTTGCATGTGCACTGAGGTGCTCTGTCTCCCTTGGGTCTCTGGGGACTCGGTGCACTTCTGTTAGTGGAGGTTGATCCTAAACTCTTCCCCATTTGGCTCCAGAACTCTCCTAACTTAGTAGTGCAGGAGCAAACGCCTTCTCCTCTCCTAGGGCTGTAGCTCCTCTGCTTTGGGGTCCAGGGAGGGAGGGGAGAGGCTGTGAAATCAGACGGCTCAGATGGAACCCCCCCCCACCCCGCGCTGCACTGGGAGGTACCCGTGTGTCCCCGACCCCTGGAGCAGGGAGCAGCCGAGCCCCAGCCCTTACCTCCCTGCAGTCTCCTGCCCGCTGGGTGGGAGCAGCCGCTGGCACAGCCTGGGATACAGCCGATGTTAAAACCGCTGGCTGGAGCGCCGCCGGGATGCATGTGAGTCTCTCCAATGGACCAAGGTGTAGGCAGAAGCCGTCAGGACTGCTCCCAGCTGAATGCGGCCTCTGCTCCCAGCCCATTGATTTTTATTTTTTTTTTTCCCCTACCTTGTTTACTTTGGGTCTATTATTGTCATTACATTAATTACTCAGTCAGAAGCTCTTGGCTCTGCCAAGGGCAGCCAATGGGGTTCGGCTCCTTTCTACACCTGCTGGGTTGCCCCATGTCGGTGGCCTCGGCACAGGATGTGCCAACTGGTAAAACCACAAGCTGCGGTGACTAATGTGTGCCAGGGCTCGGGCGAGTGTAGAGCTAATCTCCTGGCATAGACTTGTGCTGGGAGTGCTTAGCCACACTGCTTTGGCTAAAATCCACTTGACTCCCCCTTTCCCTTTTTTGTTAGGTAGATCCTAAGATAATTATTTTTTTCTCAAGCATACCATTGTTTCGTACCTTTATCCACGGCGCAGATACCCAAACTGATGCAAAAGGCAAAACTCACAGTCCAGCCTCAGTGCAGGGATGACAGCAATTTGATGTGCTGCTGGCAGAAAGGTTGCTTCTTTTGGGGATGATGGATACAACCTATTAATGGTGACTTCAGAGCTGGGCCCCCATGTGCAAACACCACAGCCTCAGCCACGCGGCACTGAGGATGCTTCAGGTCCAAGCTGTGCTGTTCCTCTTCCCACCCCTGTTGCAGGGCAAACTGATTTCTCTGTTGGGTCTCTGTGCTGAGCTGATCCCCCTCATTTTGTGGCTAGCTATGGGGATTTGGCATTCCTGGCTGAGTTGGTGAGCCTAGGAGATCCATCAGGAGAGGACCGACCTCCGTGAAAGGAGAGGAGTTGCTTGTGTGTCCCGAGATGAACTTCCAGTCCCTGGGGTTCTAGCAGCTGGCAAACATGTGATTTGGGAGTTTGAAGCCATGAAACACTTCCCAAGAAGCTGATTAGGGGTAGGAGCGGGTAGGGGAGCACAGGTTATCGTGCCTTGGGGATATGACGAAAGGGACGGGAAACAAGAGTGAAAGGGCCCCATTGCTCCTGGGTGAGAACACCCGGTGTGTGTGCTGCTGCAGCCGTTGCATTTAATGTCTGCCAGCAAAACAGTCATATTTAATGTCTGAGCAAACCCTCGCCCTGCTGTGGTGGCGCCTGGAAGCTTTGATCTGGGCAGGTTTTCACGTGTACCCATGGCTAGCTTTGTTCTGCCTTCCCCCAAATCATCAGCATCTCCAGCCCGCTTGGATGACCGCGTCCTTGCTTTGATGCTCTGGGATCCCCTCAGTGCAATTGGGCTCTCCTTTGGGCACCTGGCTCTTCTCCAGGCTGATTCTAGAGCTTAGCAGGGAACTGGGCTCTCTCAAGAGCTGTTGAACAAAACCAATGATTTCCATGCAAAACCTTAACCAACCTGGCTGTTTTTCGGTGCAGTGGTCCTCAATTGGAGTGACCGTGCAGAACTGGGAAACGGAGGCTGGGAATCTGACTGTGTCCTGGGGAAAAGAAGTTTGGGTGAAACTGGAGGTTTTTCCTTTAAAGATGGGGGCCTGAAATAAAATGTTGGGGCCCGTTGTGCCCCAGTGATTTTGCCAATAGGACTGCGCATCTGGGATGCAAAGAGGAGGCATCCTTCCTAGCCTGACTGGCCCTCTCCTGGCTTTGGAGCTGAGGTTGAACCCAGAGGAGCCATAAAGCCTTGGGAGAGTGGTTAATCCTCCTAATTCGGTCTTTATGTTGAAGAAGAGTAGCTGTTTAACTTGAACATATTGACACAAGTTTAACCAAGTCATTAAGTAAGCAAGTGTGCAGGAGAGGGGCGGGAAGGGAGGGGATGAGTTGGACTAACTGGATCGATCGCATAAATCACTGCCCTTTTCTGCCCTGGAGAAGCTGCCTTTACTCAGAGGCTGGGAGAAAGCTGCTAAATGGTAGAAGGGACGTTTCCCCCTCCGCTATCAGCAGTGTGCTTATTAATGACGTTATCTGTGCACTTAGCAGTAATAACACCCAGGCTGGGCCAGGCGGATCTGTAAACAGGACCCGGGGAGGAAGGAGGTTCATGCCCAGCCGCCGTGTTTGCCCAAAGGCCGCCTGAGGAACGCTGCACGCCTTGCAACTCCCCGGCTGGCCCACACCCTTCCTTCTCCATCGATAACCGCGCCGTGACGTCTCCCGTGGGGCTGGTGGGTGAGCACCTGTAGTGGTGGCTGCGGAAAGCAGCCTCAGCCAGCACGGGTGAGGTGAGCCCGGCTGCACCACCCCGGCTCCATCCCTCGCTGCCGGAGCAGGTGGGATCTGCAGGTGACGTGCTGGCTCTGCTTCCCTCGGTGCAGGTTGCTTTGACCTCCTGCCGGCGTTGGGTTGCTCCTTGCCGGTAAGGCCTACTGCCTCGCTCCCTGGGAAATGCCTTTTCTGCCCCCATCTCCAGCCCTGGCTCCCAGCACATCCCGGAGCTGGTCCTGCTCGCGGGCTGCACCTTGCTGCAACCTGTCCCTCATCTCCAGCCTTGTGACCTCAATGCACCCACTTCCCAGCTGCTGCACTGACAGATTAACCTGGATTCCTCCCCTGCCCGTGACATACCTCCGAGCAAACCACCCAGATAAAAAGCTTTTTTTTTTTTTTTTTTTTTTCCCCTAATAAAACAAGACTCATTCTCAAATAACAGATCCTTCAGAAGCCGAGGAAGCGATGTGAAACACTGGTAGCAGGATGATGACTCAGTTCTGGCCTTGGCTATGAACTTCCCTGCTTTTATTTGAGCAGTGGTTTCTGATCTCCTGCTCTTTGTCTCTTCCCCTTCTTGCTGCCCTCCCTTGTTGGATCCAGCACCACGTCTCAGACCAGGGTCTGAATCTGGCCCTTTTTGGCACTCACACAGTGGCTTGAGTTCTGGGGCTGGATCTGCAGGGCTGGTGCTCCCTGAGCTCGGCCAGAGCTGGGCATTTAACCCTGGCATCCCTTGAGGAGTGATTTTTTATTTTTTTTTTTTTATTGGTGGGGTCCAGTTCTCCCAGTAGGTGCTCAGATCCCTGGGAGGCCAAGGTGGCTTTTGTATCAAAGCAAGTGAGACTGGAAGGGTCTGGCAAGATGTGAGAGCCCCAGGGCAGCCCTTTGCTTTCCTGTAGCTCTTCATTTGCAGCAGCTGCTGTTTAAAGAGTCACCCCGAGGCACATAGTTGTCCCCGTTCCCCATCTCCTAAGGCAAATCTGATCTCTGCTCCATAATTGAGGCACCAGCAGGATGCTGCTGGTGGCCCCAGGGCTCAGCCTCATTCTCTGCTCTGACACAGGCTCTCTGTTCACCCAGCTCCCGTGCCTCAGTTTCCCTCCTTCCAGGTGTGGAAGATGGAGCTAACGGCAGTGCTTTTCTGCAGGGATCTGTCATGAGGCCACGTACAAAGGACCGAGTGGGACCCCTTTGTGTTACTCAGGTACTCTGCGCTTGGGATGTTCTCCCCTTTCATAAAACTCTCCATCAGGGAGCGACATGCCCCTCTGACTGAGCTGTGAGGAGGTGCCCCGGGTCCATAGTGCAGGGGGCAGTGATGGAGCAGCCAGCATCAGTCAGCTGTGGTGCCTGGCACCACAGAGTCCCAGGGAAGGACATAGATCTGTGTAAGTAGGGTGAGGCAGCACCTGCTCCGGGGGTGCACCTGGCTTGGGGTGACATGCCTGGGATGCTGGCTGCACCGAGGGGTTGCCCAGAGACGTTTGGCTGATTCTCCGTCAGCCTTGGAGGTCACCCCTTTGCACAGGAACTGGCCATGAGCTGAGACCTTCTCGTAGGCAATCCCTGAGCTTCAGCAGGGCCCGTGTTTACAGTTGAGTTTCTTAGGGTTTGGGGTTTTGGATTTTGGGGCGGTTTCACTTTTTGGACTCGTGGGTGCTCACTTTCCCTCTGTCCCCTTTCTCAGATATATAGATGGGGTTTGCTGCTGGCTGTTTCCCTGTCTGCTGCCTCCCCCGAGATCCATGCACGTGGCTGGAGGGCAGAAGAGCCGCACAGCCTTCAGCTGGCATCCCCTGCCCCCTGCGCTTGCAGCCGGGAGATGCCCCAGCTCAGCAAGGGGTCCTTGCAGAGCCTGTGATGTCCCAGAGGGTTTTGGTTTATCTCGATATGATGGCTTGTGGTTCCTTGCTGAGCTGCCACCCTTGAGCAGTTGATTTGTGATTATTGCCTGTATCAGTGTTCTTTGGGGTTCCCCTTATGCCCATCCTGAGTTTGCTTAGCCCCAGGAGCACCTCTACAGTTCCTGTCCAGAGCAAAAGAGCACTTCAAACCCTGCCCTGCCTGGCTCAGTGCACCCAGCCCTGGGAAACTGGGACCAGGTACCGGCAAGACCACGTAGGAGGAAAACCTGGTGTGCCCCCCAGGAACAGAGTAGGTGATTACAAGTGTTTTCTGCCCCGTCAGAGCTCAGCAGCTTGGGCTAAAACAATGTGTAGGGATGTACGTAAGACTGACGTCTGTGCACTGTTTACGACGCTTTTCTGACTTAATCTGTGGCTCCTGCAGTTGAAATTAATAAGGCTTTTGTTTTATGAAAGGTGAAGTTTCTAGGGAGAGATTGTATCTTTACCTGATCAGTGGAAAAAGTAGAGCCAGGACTCTCTGCAGGGTTGGTGGGAGTGGGAGAGGCTGCCTGCCTGCTCCCAGGCTCACCAAGGGAGGGACTGACCCACCCCAGGGATGCTGGATCAGTGCGCTCCTCCCAGAGCAGGGGAAATCAGGGTTTACCCCATCTTCTGCCTGCCTTGGAGCAAGGCTGCTGGTAGGCAGGCTGGTGTCAGACCAGCCAGAGGCACTGGTGCCTTCTGGTTTGGTGATCTAGGCTTGGAGGGGAGAGGTGGTTTGAAATACGTGAGCCTGGGCTGGCAGTCTGGGCCATCAGGTGGAAAATTACATCACTCCAAGTACCGTGACTTCCATATTATTATTTTTTTTCCCTTTGGCGGATGCACACACGTCCGTAGGAAAAAGCTTGATTTCTGCCACCTCTGCAGTGTTCTTTATTGGAATGATAAACGCTGATGGAACAATAAACCCTTTATTGGAACAGGAAACCCTGATGTCTCAGGGTACAGACAAAGCTCAGCTGTGCCATTCTGGCATGCACCCCCCCGACCTGGTGGCATGGGTTTTCTGAGGCTCCTCTTGGACTTTGGGTACAGCAGAGGGGCCCATTTCTACCTCCTGCAGCCCAGGAGTCCTGCTCTGAAAGCCCCCTCAATCATACAGCAGTTCATGGAGAGCTGCAGGCACCCAGAAACCTGTGCCGGGGTCCCACTGCTGTGTGTGCTGGGGCTGTGCTCACATCCCCAAGGCACCCACAGGCTTGAGGGTGCAGCTCAAGCATCCCTTCAGGGCATGGGAGATCAAATTAGCCATGGCATTGGGTTGATTTCTGTGTCACAGGGCACAGAAGGTCCCTTCAGGAGTTCAGCGTTACAGTGAAAATCAATAAATAACTTCGCGTACAAAAAAGTTCATATATTAAAAAAATCATTATCTATTAAAAAAAAAAATAAATCTCTTTATCATTGCCAGGCTGTATTGCCCATATGATCTTTTAAGGTTCTGGAGCCCAAATTCAGGAAAACTAGGGAAAAAAGTGTGCTTAGAGCAATCCTGTATCAGGGCCAGCCCAGAGCCCGTGCATGGCTTGGGGAGAGGGGGCTGCGGTGGGCAAACCCACTCGGCAGCGGTGCCTCCCTGGAGAGAAAGGAAACCAGCAGGGGCTGATATACATGAGCAATACAGAGAGGGAAGATTAAAATGATTCCCAAAGCCTCTGGTGGTCACCGGTTTGTTTTTCACATCTCTGCAGGGGAGTGATTTCTGACTGGCCGTACCAGGAGTCGAAGTCGTTTCCCTTTCTTCGCCTTCCATCCCTGCGCCCGTGTCAGCCCCACGTGCCCACCGGCTCTGTACGTCAGACGGGGACTGACTGTCCAAGGGCGCCAGGCACCCACCGGAGCGAACACCGGTGGTGTGGAGCGAACAGGCTTTTAAGAAAGAAGGTGAGTCTCTGCACGAACCGAGAGTAATTACCATGATCCTGCTCTGGATCCCTTCCTTGTTTATCTTTTTCTTTTAAGCTTTAAGAAGTTCAGACATGCACGTGCACATCCACACGCAAGTAGCAAAATAAAATCTGGGCTATGTTTGGATGATCTTCACTAACTGTTCATAAACGCCCCGACACTGCAAGGGGACGTGATTCAGGCAGTGCTGGGGACCCCTGGGGACGCCTGGGAAGTCTCCCAGCCCTGGGGTAGGGTCGGTCGAGGAGGATCCCATCTTCCTTGCTGGCGAGTTCTTTAGGACATGATGTAGACCTCCAGCAAACTAGCCACTGCATGCATTCGGTAGAAGATCCCAAAGGGCAGGCAAATGTCCACGATGGCCGGCCACATGGAATCGCCATAGAAGTTCAGTTCTGTGTCATTGTCAAACTGTGGCCGGGCACCAAACGCTGGCATGATCCAGAGCTGTTTGAGGAAACGGGAGAAGAACATTGCGGTGAGAAAGGCGTGCGGTACAGCGAGCCCCTGCAGTCACAGCTCCCAGGAGATGGGAACAGAGCGACCTTCTGAGCACGGGAGCTGTGCCAGGAGCCTGTGTTTACATTAAGATCAAACGCGATCTAGTATTGTGCCCTGAGCCTGGGTTTGATTCATGCTCAGAGACAGATTTGGACAAAGCTCTGAAGCGCTCAGCAGGGGCAGATCCTGAGCGTGCCGTCCGTTAGGATGAACCTGGCGTGTTCCACCTCTGGATGGAGCAAGCGTGGGCAGGGCTGAGCTGGCAGCATCTGTGTCTCCCCAGGCTCGGCTGCCTGTGTTTTGCCCAGCAGCGTGGCTGGTTGCATGGGGGTTGTCAGCTCCTTTTCTGTGAGCTTTTGTGTCAAATCAGCCTGAGGCCATGACGTGGCTGCCTAGCTGCGGGTCTGGGGATTCTCTAGAGAGGTAACTTGTGCTTGGCTGCTCCAGAGGTGCAGCTGTGGTCCCACGTTTCTTTCGCAGGGAACTGCGGTCCCCTGGCTGCTCATGAAAGTGGGACCCTTCAGGGAAGTTGTCAGTGACCAGTTTCTCCTCATAGCAACTGGGACCAGTGCTTGGGCTCCTAAGCCATGGGTTTTGACAGGAGACATGCTGCCATCTCTCAAGAAACCCCAGACTTCACCCTGGGTGTTTTTCACCTTATAGCCTTTCATTGGGAATGTAAGGGAAGGGTTTATGTGTTTTTATTGCTTTTAATAAGCTGTCCTACATATCCGCTCATAGCCAATAAAAATACTGAAACTGATTCTTCTCTCACACCCACTATTTTTATTGTCTGATATTCTGCTGATAAGTGACAGGTTTGTCGGCATAACCTAAAATGCCTGAACTCCAGGGCAGCTGCTCATGACTGTGGGTGACAAGGGGGTCACAGCTCCGCACGCACACACATGTAAGTGAGCTCTCCGTGTAGTGGAGGCGCAGGAAGGGCTGGTATCGCACGGGCCCCATCCTTTCCTTCACAGACACTTCTCCCTCGTGTTTGCTTCCCTCTCCCCCACCCTGCCAAACTCTTCTCTTCACGTGTACTCACTATGATATTGCTCAGCAGGAGGAACATGGAGATCTCCCTTAAGAACTTCCTCCTCCAGTTCATCTTCTTGGGGGTGGTGAGGGACCGCACGAGCTCGGAAGGATGGATGGGTTCAGCGCCAGAGGCAGTGCCAGGGGCCAGGGTGCTGCCACTGTCGGGCACACGGAGGGATACTGCGTTGATGTTGACAAAAGTGAGTCCGTAGAGATCCTTCTGGTGAGAATCGTGCTTGTGGTCTTCCTTGGGGGGTTGCCTATGAAGACCTTCGATAATGAAGATGTTCTGGAAGGTGTGCTGAGCAATCATGAGGAGGGCGTAGGTGAGGTTGAGCGCGCTGATAGCATCCCTTGGTGTGCTGGCTACGATGGCCACAATGGAGTAGTAAGAAATGGCATATTGCCCCAAGGCTGCACCCATCAGCAGGGCCACGTCCAGGGTCCTGGTTGGGTTCTTGTGCCGATCCATGTCTCTCTTGTCAAACCGGTAGATGACAGAGCCACCAATGCAGACAAGAGACATCAGGCCCAGACAAACAATGTTGAAGATGTAGTACATGCTGAGTGCTTGGCTCTTCTTGCTAGATTCAGTGCTGGAATTTACCTGCACCTCATAAAGAATAAGGACTCCCAAACCACTCACCAGAATGATGAGGCCCAACACGATGCCTACGAAGAAGGTCCTTCGGAAAAGCCTGAACTTCAAGCGGTGAACGTGGTGGGACTGGTGATCTATGAAGCGTCCGACGTTCTTCCACATGACGTAGACCATGGCAGAGGCGAAGAGGCTGTACTCGATGTTGAAGGGGTACAGCCAGAAGTAGCCGTTCTTAAAGATCTGGCAGATTTGGCTGTTGCAGTTGCATTCTTCGGCTGAGCTACTTCTCATTCCCGCTGAAACAAGATAAAAACATGTAGATGTGGCGATATTAAACCAACGAGCCAGCACTTCCTAGCAGCCCTGAAGACCTGGATGCTTAGGGTCAGGGAAAAAGAAGACCAAGGACAGAAGAATACGTGATCACTTTGAAAACAAGGACATACTTCCACGCCAGCTTTCTGGTGCTCGCGTTCTTTCTGAAGTTAGGTGGCCGATTACATCCCTCTCTTTCCTTCCCTCCTTCATTCCCACCCCCTTTGTCCAGGGCCTTCCACCTTTCTGACTCCTCTGTGACACAGGTTATGAAATGAATGTTAAGACCTGACTTCTGTTAAAGGAACCTTCTAGATAAGCCTTCTGAAAAGGGATCGAACCTGGTTTGCAGAACAATTTCTACATCATGGGCTTCCTCCCTGGACCAGAGGGTTCACAAACGGGCAGATTACCTTTCAGGAGCCACCTGAAGATTTCCTCTGTCACATTCTTCTTCAGCTTGGAATGGGCTTTGTGAACGGACTCGTCCGTCACCGCTGACATCCACACCGCTAAGTTTGTAGTCAGCGTTAGCATCAAGCCACACCTGCGGAAGGAAGAGAAGGTTAATGAGATTAAAGCAGTGGCTCTAGGCAATGTTGCTCCCATCCATGTTAGAGATGCGTAAGCACTCAGAGGGACTGTGGGAGCTGTCTGAAGTGACGCAAGGACTCTAGTGGTCCAGCCTGGAAATCCTGACCCTTGCTTTGCTGCTCTCGCTCTCTTCCTATTTTTTGTCCATGCCCATCAGAATTAGCAAGGCCTGACTCCCCTTGGTAGCTTTGGAAATGCTCAATAGTGAGTACATTAATAGGTCTGGATTGTCTCCAGTAGATTCAGTCTTGCAAAAGTGGACAAGATCATTTTTTAGCCTGAGGCTTGCCCACTGCGTCGTCGTCTTTCCCATGGAAGCAAAAGTCAGCTATGAATCATAATCTGCTTTGAGTAATGTTTGTGTTCTTTAATTGAATCCCAGCCTTGCTAGATCCACAGGTCACGAACCTCAGCTGTCTGAGCTGGGATCTAAGGCCAGCTGGAGACTAAGCAGGTTTCGTTGTGACCAGCATTAGGGGAGATGGGATGATGCTCTTGTTGCATCTTAGCTGTGTGAGGGTGTGCAGCGGGTTTGCGGTGGCCCAGGTCTTCTGGGCCAGTGGCCCTCCAAGAGCCGTGGTGCTCACCTGGTAACGTTCAGGTGGACGTGGACACAGTCTTTGGCAGAGATCCACAGGAAGTACGTCTGGCAGGGGCAAGAAAAGGTAATATTATTATTATATATGTTACTTTGTATATATATAATATTATGTATTTTTATTATTATATATTATTAAGCAAGAAGTTAAATCACATCGTGCTGAAGCAGGGATGTCCCTGCTCAGCAGAGCGCAAGCTGGAACCTCTTTTGCTCGGCTCCATCTGTGCCCAGCCTACGAGCCCATAATCCTGGCCGTTTGCTGGATGTGGTCTGTTCTTTCTTTGTTCTCCTGCCCTGTCCCACTGCCATTGCTCTGACCATGGCCAGCCCCTGTTCCCATCTGGCCTCTTCGCTCCTTGGTGCCACCCCAGAGCAGGTGGTCCTCTGGGCAGCACATCATACTGGAAGGCTGTCCCTGCCCTGACTGTCCTGCTCCCTGTGTTCTTCACAGGGAAAGGAGACCTGGCTGGCTGGGAGCTGCCTGGAGTCTGTGACAAGCCATCCTCGCATAAGCCAAGTTGTCACAGGATGGGGACACGTTTAAATCAATGCCTTGAAGCGAGTTGCCACAGCTTACAGTTGTGGTGGCTGGATGGAGAAGTTGTGGGCTGGGTGGGGGCTCAGGTAAGCCACCTGCATTCTCTGCAGGAGGAGCCGAACTATCCATGAGATCAGAGCTCCTTCTGCTGGTGGCTCTGTCTCTCTACCCCTCCCCAAGACAGAGCCCCACCATCTCACCTGGACGGCCACGAATATGGCTTGCACAATGGGGTAGATGATTTTGATGGCAGACAGGCAGCTGTAGAAGCTCGAGTAATATCCTATCTTGAACACATCCATGACAAGGCTGAAAATGGCGAACAGGATCAGGCCTCCTGTGGAGGAACCAAAATATCTGTGGTTGGACAGCCGTATGCACGTGTGGGCTAATGCAGGTAGGTGAGAGGAAGAAGAGGAACTATTGCCATGGAGACGCTTTGCTTCTACCCCTGTTTTTCCTCTCCCAGCACCCAAATTATCTTGGCACCAACAGAATCATACAATAATTTTGGCTGGAAGGGATTTTCAGTCAACCCCGGACCACGAGTGGGGCTGACGGCTCTTGCAAGAGCAATGGCAAGGCTGGGAAGGAACCTGGTGTGAAGTCCCAAGAGCCCTCGCAGATAAAGGAGACCTGGCAGTGAAACGAGTGGAGGGACTGGGAGCTAACGTGAAGCAAGACATGGTGCCGTGCTCCAGCACAAGAGGAGGAGGCTGTGCCCCAGATGGTTGCCGTTTCCCTTGTAATACCTGATGCCCCCATGAACTGCCCACCCTGCACCTCACCTCCAACCCTAGCCCCCCCCGAGCTCCTACCTCTCAGCCAGATGGGCCCAGCGTGGGAGTCTTTGCAGAGGATGGCATCTGGGCACCGGGAGGTGCCAACGAGGTAGAAGATGATCCATATGATGACTATCAGCATCATGACAGTCAGCAGGAAGAAGACGTCGTAATCGTGCACGGCGATCTTCTCAAAAGCCCCGCTGCTCACCAGCGTGCAGGCCAGCAGGGCCAAGTGCACAGCCAGCAGGATGGAGAACATGCGGCCGCCCTTTTTCCACACTTCCTTGGAGACAGGAGTGGAGTGGGGCTGGTGAGGCTGGTGGCTGAAAGATGCTGTGTGGCTCGAAGCCAGGCTGGCTTTGTCATCCTTGTGTCCGCAGCCCATGCTGGAGTTGGGGCGTCTGATCTCACTGTCCTTCCGCAGAGGCTCTTCAGTCATGGTTCAGCTGATGCTTTAGCTGCGGGTGAGCGCTGTTGGGAGGAGAGCCCCATGAATGAGAGGCGTCACTTCATTTTGAACAGTCCAGGGCTGGACCAAAGCAGGACATGTGATGAGGAGGAGAGGACGTATCAGAGGAACGGGGAAGGCTGAGACAGGGAGCGCAAAAAGAGGGATGAGCTCAGGTTCAACCTTTTTCTTCCTGGTTCCCTGAAGCCTGCGTACTTGCTTAAGATGCTTTCGCCTGGGGAGATTCCAGGTCAGTTTAACAAAGCATGCCTAATTTGTCACACAATGTTTAAGTGTTTATTGATGCAAGATATTGGAAAAGCACCAGAAAAGCACAGGACCAAATATCCTGGGGCAAACGGCCAATGTGGTTTGATTTCTAAATGTCAACCACTAAACATTCTGGGAAAATGTCATACTTCCTTGGCTGCAGAACAGGCCACTGAAAGGTAAGAAAACCCTGGGAGTGTTTGGAACTCCACATCATGGTTTATACCGGTTCCTGCAAGAAGGGCGTGAGCTATTTCTGCTGTCACTCCCTCTAAAGCCCTTTGCTGTGCCAAGCTGGGGACTTCTTTGACTCTCAGTCAATGCAAAGCAAATTAACCACTCAAACAAAACCATTCCACCAACCTGTTCTGCTGCCTGGGCTCCAAGTCGCCGCTCTCGCCAGACTGAGAAGCTTCCCCGTTGCTGCAGCTTGGTCAGCCCAAGAATTTATACCCGTTGGGATGTCTCTGTGATTTATACCATGTCTGGAGCTGACAGCGGTGCTTCGTGGGCTTCTCAGAGAAACTCATGTGATCCATTTTGTGCAATAGCTGATTTTGGAGAAGCAAGAGAGGGAGATATGAGATAAGGCTTATTTACCCGGGGAGAGCATGAGGTGACAACACTGCTAAGCATGGCACAAGCCGCTCGGTCACAGGTTCACGGTCACCACAGAGCAAAGCTAACCCATCAAAGCCATCTCCCCGCATGTATGAGATGATCCCTTGAGAGAAGATGGTTTAGGTGATGAATTTATCTTTGCTGGTGATTTTGGGCTTGGCTTTCTGCTTAACTGAGCACAATAAATATTGTGCCTCACCCTGTATTATTCCCAGTAGTATGCTCTATGCCTGGAATGCTTTTGAGGAAAAGGAAGAAATTTGTGTTTGTATCTATTCAGTGCCAGAAGCAGCTCAACCTTTTCCTGCCCAGGGTGGCAACAATGAGGAAGGTTTAACACCAGAGCAGGGCAGGATTTGGGGGGGCTGAAATCCACATTCCCCTTTGAGGCACTGCCTTTGACTTTTCAGGGTGGGATCACCTTTCTCTGGCCCTCAGGAGCTTAACTTCTCTCCTTGCAAAGAGGAAGAAGTCATGTTACAAACCACAGTGCAGATGGGAGTCGAGCATTTGCCAGGTGAAGGGAGAGCTTTTGCTCAAGAGGTCTTTTACCGGAGTGGCTGTATTTCCGTGGAGGACATAGGGGGACCTGGGGCAGTTCTGAGTGGATGGGGACAACTTTTATTCCTTCGTGAAAATGCCTCTTTTGGAGATGTCGCTGCTGCTTGCCTCCTCTCGGCAAGCGCAGAGATGCAGCCGTTTGCTGTGCATTTTCTCTGTCCCGTTCCTGCCTGCACACGACTGTGCTCCTTCTTGCAGCGCTACAGGGACAACATCCAGCTGAACTACGTGGGACAGTGAAGGAGAGAGCTCAGGACCTACCGCACAGCCCAGGGACACCTTCACGTGCCTCCCCGTGCTGCCACCAGCCGGCTGCCACCAGCAGCACTGGGGCTGCCCTGCCTGGCCTCTGCAGAACCTTGGGGTTCCTCTTTGGGCTGGGTGGTTGATGTTTGCTCGGTCCGTAGCCTTTCCCAGGAGAAGCCCAGACCCCCACGCAGTGAATCTGAGCTGACGAGGGTGATGTTTCGCAGTGAGCAGAGGTTCAAGGGTCCCCGTGGACTAAACACACTGATTTATCCTCCCTCTTTTGTCCTAAGAGCCAGCAACAGAAGAAGGTGCATTTGCTGCCTTGGGTGCTGCTCCCAGTGTCCCCAAGAGCCACCGTACAGCATAAGAAGCTTAATTAAATTAAGTTGGGACTCATTAAATAACCTCGGCAATGAATTGTGGATGTTGCTATGCTGCTTTTCACCTGGATGGATCCCAGCAGCAAACACCTCCACGTCTACTACATCCCATCAGGACTCACCCAAGGATGTTGAGCGGGTGAGTATGAATCCACCGATGCGAGCAAGCTGTGCTGGGAGCAGATGCTCTCTCTGGGGCATTTACAGGGGTCCAGAGCAGCCAGGATGGTGACTCCGTGTCGGTCACCCAGGGGTTAATCACAGCAGCTTCTGTGGGACTGCTTTAGGGCCACCCTTCGGTCTGGGGGCATTTCTTTTTTGCTTACAAACATAAGCTGCGTTCCTCCTCTCCACTCGTCGCTGCTGCCTGTCAGTCTTCCCCCATTTTTCCACTATTCCCCCCCTCCTCACCTGGCTGCTGGGGTTGCCTTAGCCCTCTCCAAACCCCATGCACTGTCTGCCCCAGGGCCACGGTGGCAGGCACAGGCTCCAGCCCTGGCAATGTCCATCCCAGAGCCAGGATGTGTTAGGCAAAAGGCACGAGAGAGGAGCAGGAAATTCCTCCTCAATGACAACATGTCCCAGAGGATACGATTCACTCTTGGGAAAAAGGTGCTGCGACGTGCTTTAGTCAGCATCCAGACTTGGTTTTAGTCAGCATCCAGGCTTGGCTCCAGCAGGGGGTGCCCAGGGCCCAGGAATCCTGCCTGGAGGCATTGCTGGGGTGTCCAGCCCCTCTCGGGGCTCCCTGCTGCCAGAAATTCTGCGTCGGCATAAAAACCCCTGGGGGCCAGACACTGCACCCCAGGCACGCATGCTGGGTGCTGGGCTACAGGCTCTGGGGAGACTTTTTGGTCTCCAAAGAGAGCAAGGGGGTGAGGAAGGGAATTTTTCCAGCCTGTCGGAGTTACTTTGGGTTACAGTTGATTCCTGCTGTGCACATTGTTGTGCAACTGCCTGGAAAGCAGAGTCCTGTGGGCACGGGCAGGGTGGCTGGAGGACATGGGTGGTGACTGGGTCTGCTGTTGCCTTCCTAGCGACCCTAGGGAGATACATATACACATACATACATTTATCTCTCTCTCTCTTTCTTCTTCTTTTTTAATTATTTTTTTCTTTTCTCTCTCTCTTTTTTTAATTATTTTTTTCCTTTTTTTTCCCCACCCCTGGAAAAAGTTAACAGCTTTGAAATCAAGGGAAGTCACCAAACTGCTCTTGGCTGTCTCAGCACAGGGCAGGAGCATCCACCCAGGTCCCAGCTGCTGCCCTGCTCTAACGGGGCTGTGAGTGGGGGCTCATGCTCCATCAGCCCACCCTTCCTCCCCTGGCTGCTGCTGACCCCATGAGATGGTGTAGCTACAGCGGGGGGCACACGGGGGGGTTGGGCAGGACACAGCCCATGAGCCTTTCTGGCAGCCTGCTTCGTTTAGGGACACGCAGACCTGGCAGCTGTCACCCCGTGAGCCCGATGCAGTGATGCTTAATTGGAGCTTTTAATGTGCGGTTGAGCTGGTGATGGAAGGTTTGTTGTGAGGAGCTGTCAGGTCAGGGCCGGAGGATGCTTAGGACCCAGGGAAGCGCTGGGGAGCCTGGCTGGCTGGGCTTGGAGGAGCTCCTGCCTCCCAGCCAGGACTTCTCAGGTGTCCTGTCGGAGCTGTGCCCGGCTGGCCCTCCTGGCAGCTCCCCCTTCCCCACATCCATGCCCACCCTCTAAGCCCCCCTGGGCACCCATGCGCTCGCCCGGGTGACCGCTCCGCACCATGAATGACCAGTACCACCGAGCAGCCCGGGATGGCTACCTGGACCTGCTGAAGGAAGCCACCAAGAAGGACCTGAACTCGCCGGACGAGGATGGCATGACCCCCACCCTATGGGCTGCCTACCACGGCAACCTGGACGCCCTGCGCCTCATCGTCAGCAGAGGGTGAGCACTGGCGAGCACCCAGCATGGGTCTGGGGACAGGGTGGCTGGGACCCCTCTGTCCCCCTTCCCCGCTCACAGCCCAGCGTGGGTGCAGGTCCCCCTCAGGATGATGGCTTCTGCCTGTAACACCCCCGCTCATACCCTTCCCTCTGCTATTTTTCTCTCCTTGCAGTGCTTTGAGTCTCACCCAAGGCTCCCGATGACCACTCTCTTTTCCCAGCTCCTCTGACCCTATAACCACTCCTGCCCCAAGCCCTGCCTGCCGGTCCCCAGGTGGGGCTGGGTCCCCCCACAAATGCTTTCAGGTCCTGTGAGGACAGGCAGAGCTGAAGCGCAAGCACATTGGGTTGCTGCCATGAAAAAAAACCCTTTTAAATGATGGGGCAGAAAGAATAACAGCTCCTTCTGTCCCAAGAAACACACGCGTCGAGAGATGTGTGCGGTGCCAGCTGGTAGTAGGGTGACACTTGTCTGTTTTACTCAAGTGAGGTCTCAGTATGTGACCCTCTGGGCAGCTTGGAGCCCAGGAAATTCAGGAGCAGGTTCCCCAAGATTTCTTTAAGCCCAGTCTCCCCCACTGGGGCTGCTCGATGCTGCTATGTCTCTCGGTACCTCATCTTGGGCTGCCAAATCTGAGGGTCTCTGGCTCCATCAGCGCGGATGTGGCGGAGAGAAGGGCAGGGGACTGAAGGGGGCTTGTCGGGCCGTCGGGCTTTACATCTTGGTGCTGGGGGAACCTCACAAGAAGGTCTGTGCTGAGGCCAGGTCTGCCATACCTAGCTCGCTCTTAAGCAGTACGTGGCTCTCCTGTTCTTACCAGCCTCCCAAGGGAGCGTGTGCTGCGGTAGCTTTTCTAAGCGCGTCATCTAAGGGCATCCGAGATGGGGTGGCCTCTGCCTTGTGCTGAGAGATTGGTGGTGGTACTGGTTTTGATTTATTTGTTTCTAATATTGAGGAATAGTGCTGAGGCCGGCAGCTTGGGTGTACGTCGTGCCTCCTTGGAAGAGCTTTGCTTCTGCATGTTGGGTCAGGGCTCGGTGGGGCCGCCAGGTCCCAAGCAGGGATTTTCTGTGTCCACCCTGGGCTGTGTTTGCAGCCCTGGGACCTGGCCAGCCGCATCTCCACTGTGCCAGTTCCTGGGCTCTCGGCATCTCCTGATACTCTGGTCTGCTTGTGCAAAACCTTCAGCCATCTCCCCTGGCCCCAGCCAGCTGTACTTACAGGCAGAGCTCACACACACATTGCTGTCTTTCCATTGTACATTATATTCTTTTCACATCCTGGGATCAGAAAGTCTGTGTCCGCAGTCACTCTGAGAAGTCCTGGAATGCCTGATGCAGTAGGAGTGTGGGCAGGAAAAGATTATTTGAGTCCAGAGAGGAGAGAGCAAGACATTGTTTTGAGTGGTGCATCCTGTGATGCTTCCCTGGATGAGGGCTGTGACCTGCTGCGTACTTTCCAGGAGAGGCTGTGCCCAGCAGAAACCTGCTCTGAGCTCCTTCTGGGACAGGGATTGCCACCCAGGGCCAGAGAGTCAAGGACAGGAGCTTTGGGGATGGGACCCCAAAGTTAGAAATGGTTCCAAAGATTCTTTGATGGCCAAAAGGCCAATCTGAAAGGCCCGTGCCATGGATGAATGCCCCTCCAGAAAGGTGAGGGGCATTCATCTGTGGCATGAGCCTTTCAGGATGACTTTATATCTCTTTATATCATTATATCTCCTTATATTGTTCATCTCCATCACAGGACACCCTGCAGCACCACTGCCTGCCCTGCCAACCCATGTGTCCAAGCCAACAGTTTCTGCCTCTCCACGAAGCCCAAGAGCTGCTTTTCCACGGAGGGGCTTCTTTATAAATTCACATTGATTTTAAAGGTCCTTGTGGGCTCAGTCATGCCCGAGTGCAGCTTGGCTGCTGTTTAATTAACAACCTAATATACATTTGTTCCTGTCAGGGAAAATAGCCTGGCAAACGCCCAGTGCCCTTTATGTGATAGATGGTGGAGCAAAGTGTGCGTGTCTGTGGGGCTGCAGGATGCTTTTACATCCGTGCATCCATCTCCATGTGTCAGATCCTCGGCCAGGACCATGCAGAGAGCAGTGAAGCCTCCTTGCCCTGCCGCTTAGCTCGGGGCAGGGGCAGGCACACCTCTGCTCCCTGGAGCTGGCTGTGGGTCTGCGGGAGGCAGGAAAGCCCCAGCCTGGGGACAGCGGTGCCAGAGAGGGGGAATCATGCAGGACCCGGGACAGCCCGTGGGTAGACCCTGTAATTTTCTGCTGGTGCTTAGGACGACGTGCAGTGGTATTTAAGTCTTGTTCAGAGATGAAACTTAATTCCGTGTTGGGTATGTTACTATTACACCTGCACTATAACAATTGGGATGCAAGAGGGAGGACCCCTGGGTGTCCCAAAATGTCAGGGTATTTCTTCTGGGGCTCTGCTGTCAAAATTTTCCTCATTTGGCATGGAGAGCCCTGCACCGTGAGGCAGGAGAGTGTGGGACCGCAGCGTGGAGTGGTGCCTGGGGGAGCAGAAGCTTTGGGGCTGGGCTGGCTCCATGCAGGGATGGGGTGGGAGGCAGCTCCACGGACTGCTTAGCCCCTGACTGGGTTGCAGGGGGATGCTGAGGTACAGGGGGTGATGGGGGAGTATAGGGGCAGCAAGAAACACCGAATCCTCCTTGCCAGCGGTACTGGTGGCCAGACAAGCCTGGAGACTGTGTGCTGGGGCCAGGCTGTTGTGGAATGTCTTAGTGAGGCTGGCCAGAGGCACCCTGAGCAAGCAGGGCTGTGGGAGGGGGGCTGCTGGGGGGAGGGGGGGAGCAGCTGGGGGCAGGAATTGTGGCGCTGGTTGTTGTGCCCCACTGCAGGCCAGGCTGATGGACACCTGGGGTTATCTAGGCTCTGTCACCAGTGAAGGAGCCTTGCTCATACGCCTGGTGGTCAGCAAAGCATGGTGTAGAGCTGGCGTGAGGAGGGGGAAAGAAAGTGTAATAGATCCGTTAGTGGATCCTTGAGGAAAGTTTATCGTCTCAACCCATGCAGAAGGGGTAATGAAGCAGGCTTATTGCTCTGTCCATAACGGCTGGTGATGTGTCTGTGCCTCCGTGCCAACAGAGAGACGGTTTGGGATGCAGGGATCGTTGGTGGCTCATCCTTCTTGTTTGCAACACAAAAAGCCTTTTTCTTCCTGGTGGCTAGACTCCATGAGGGGAAGAAAACTCAATTAACATGATGGCTGGGAAAAGACAGGCCAGCTGGCATTTGGTATTGCAGCTTTTCAGAGGCAGTAATTGTTCAGCGTGGTTTGTTATGAACTGCTGCGGCAGTGCGGGCATCAGTGCAGCTCCAGTTAACCACAGGTCTGGGGGCCTCAGCTGGGAACGGCCAGGACTTTCTTGCCTTGGAGTGGACCACAGGGGAGGTGAGGATGTGTCTTGCTGTTAGACAGGTCCGCAGTCAGCTCTGTCATCCAACGTTCCTTTGCAGAGGCGTGCCTCAGTTTCCCTTCTTACAAAAACTGGGGTCACGGATTCTCTGGGTGTTAACGGTGGAGGGGTGCGAGTGGCTTTGGAGTAGCTGGGGGGACACGAGATGGCTCCTGACATCAGCCAGGCTGCTGGAGGGAGTCACATTGCCCTGGCTGGGGCAGGGCTGCAGCGGAGGTTGCAGCAAGGCACGTGAGGGTGATGTGCATCCTCTGCACGCCACAGGGCTGATGGCCCCGCGTGGGAGCAGCGTGGCCGTGTCGGTGGGACCTGCCCCTGGGTGCTGCCGTGACGAGAAGGTGAAGGAGCCGGGTGGAGGCACCTGAGCTGGCTGCTTGGAGTCAGCGTGGCATCTGGGCATGGCGAAGTGCTGAGCCAGTAGACGTGCCCCTAGGCGCTGTCAGCGTGCAGCCGGCATTAATAACCACCAGCAGCAATGACTGCTAGCCCAGCTTTCTGCTGGTACGGGGGACAGAGCGCCTGGAGATGAACCTCACCTACAGCGTCTGTGCTTGGGGGATCTGAACTTGGGGAAAAGCCGGATCCTTAACCTACCACCACCTGGATAAAGCTTGGGATATAGGACCCAAAGCTCTGCTCTGGATGCAAAACCCCAACTTACCTAGTCTTTGCTTGGGTCATTGCCCCGACTGACTGCGCTGAAGCTGGTGGGCATTTTTCCTCAAGCCATAAATGATTTTTTTTCCCTCTTCCTATATCCAAAAATGTTTTATGGGCACCAGAGACACTGCACCCAGCTGGCTCCTGGTCTGAGGGCCCGACCCTTTGTGCACAGCCGTGAGCCAGGGGGTGAGCCAGCCCATTGCTATCAGAGGAACTTCACACGTGCAGCCAGGGAAGGACGTATGTAGGTGCCGCTGGCTGGATTCCCTGGCTAATTGGGATCCTATGGGAGAAGTGGAGGGGAAAAACCGGCAGGAAGGGAGTGAGTGTGCGTGTCACAGTGCAAACACGATGACTCAGGAGATGCACATGTCCACCTAAGGGGCCCAATTAACAGTGTTTTTAATAATGATTATTACAGGAGTTGACTCAGCACTTGAAAACGCTTTGAAGCTGAGAAGTGCTGCACTTTACACCTGTCATTAAAATATGTTCCCACTTAGTGGACCCTGCAGTCAGCATCTCCTCGTGTGCAGCGCCCTGGAGGTGAAATTTTGCTCAGACAGATACCTGCCAGTGGGAGGGCCTCATGTTTATTATCTGTGCTGGATCAAACACCTCTGCTTTGCAGGTCACCATTCTTCTTTCCTTCTGATGCATTTTTAGCGCCTGCGGCAGACATTTATAGGGCGAAAGGACCTAGGGATCTAATTTTGCTTGAATACTCTTGTTTCTAGACAGCGGCAATGTCCAGGGAAAGCTGGGTTTGATGCTCTTTCCCCTCACTTACTCTCTGAGGTAGTAAGAAGCGTGAGGAAAGTAGACCCTTAAATATGAATCCTGCAAGACCTCTCTGGCTCTGCCCTTTGCCACCTGAACCAGAAAAACGTGAGGACGGGCCCTGGGATGTACTTCATGGGTCGAGCATCCATACACTTGGCTTGGGGAGCAGGATAATTTCTAGTCAGTCTGCTGGTAAGTCACTGCCCACATCATGAGTCCATATACGTGTTGGGACCCTCACGGTGCTCATCTGCCCACATGCTGGGCACACATGTGCCATTCAGAGCGCACATAAACAAACAAACAACCCTTCACGCGCTGGAGTCCCACCGCTAGCACCGGCAGTTCCAGTTTCACTGGCTCTTTAATCCAGCTCCATCAATAATTTAATCCTCTCTTGCAATTCATCAAATATTTATCCCCCCATGAATTTCCCAGCCTGGACATGTCACTACGAGGGTAGAGGCGAGGGCTGGGGAGTTACCACTCCTGGAAACTCGGCTTTACCACAATACTGGCAGCTCCCTCCTCTCCTGCTGGCTTCATGGCTCCTCAGCCCTGTGATCTCCTGCCCTTCTCCTCCCTAGCACCCACCTTTGAAACCTTCTCTGCTGCTATGAGAGATGTCAAAGGCTCTGGATACGAAAGTCCTGCAGGGTTTGTGGGTGTTTCGGCCCTTACACAGTTTTGAACCTTTTGACTAACTTGCTGAATTAGCCAGCAGGCTTAAGGTTGTACTTACTAGGTTTCTACAAATTTTGTGTAGATACACACATGGTGGAGCTACTGGTGATGCTCCCAGGAGGGGAAAGCTGAGTGCACTTCATGGCAGCTCTCGGGGAATACAGCCAGGAAGCTCAAGCTCTGGGTCCAAGTATTCTCCAGCTTAACCTTTGTCTGTGTTGCTTCTGCCTTTTGCAGCATCATTTCCCTTCAGTATTACATAGCTGAGATGGTGGCAAAGTCAGGATTGCAAACTACTCACAGCAGCAGCCGGGTGGCTCTGCTTCGGCTCCACTGTTCCTGGGAACATTGTGCCCAGAGCGAGAAGGTGGGAGCCCACCTGCCGCATGGGAGGAGGGCGAATGTGCTGGGCAAGGCTGTTACTGGGTCTCGTGCATGGGCACTGGTGATGGAGATGCAAAGCGTCGAGGGAAAGAAGCCCCTCAGCTCCTGGGGTCTCTGTGCTCCTTCTCTGAAGTAGTTTTCAGACTCTTTCAGGTGAGACGGGCTGTAGCATGGAGCACGTGGGGTTGGGGAGAGGCTTCTGAGCTCTGCTGCTCCCAGGTGTTGTTGACGCGGGTCCTAAAGCAGCAAGGAGCAAAGCAAGACAGGCTGGAGGGCTCAAGTGTGCCTTTGCCTTCCAGGCTCCTGGTGCCACCAGGGTTTGGATCTGAGGTCTTCATGGTGGAGGAGCAGTGCCCGGTTCCTCTAGAGCTCCTTGAGATGGTGGTGTGGGAACGGGCAGGAGCTGCGCAGAGCCAGAGCTCTGCCAGAGCCCTGCTGCCCACGAGGAGCTGCTCTGGAGGGTGGTGGAGCTGCGCAGCCTTAATAAAAGGCTTTGCCTGATCCATCTGTGTGGAGGGAGAGCGCCTTGTTGACAGATACCGCTGCTGGCTGCATATCATTAGCACACGCGCTCAGGCGAAGGCTGGTGCCAGCAGGGGTGTGAACTAGCTCCTGTTTCAGCAGATCGCAAATACAGAGGAATGTCGGGAGAACAGACTTCCCTTGGATCCTAGGTTTGTGTTCGCCCCGTCACGGGAGGTAGGAAGCATGGGCAAGCGGTGGTGCCGCGTCAGCAGCTTGCTGGAGAAGAGGCCGGCACGGCGTGAGAGGAGATGCTAATGGCAGTAGTGGAGTGCCTAGCTCTTGAGGAGTGCAGAAACCTAATCTCCACTTTCTCTGAAACTGGATTCTCAGGATGTGCTAATACCAACGCGCTTCAAGCCATGCAATCGAGACCCAGCGTGCTACAGCAAAAAACCCCACAAAAGCCCAATGCCAGCAACTTTGCTCTTGTTCTCCCCTGATGACTTGCCCTCTTGTGCCCTGAATTTCCCCATGTGCCAATGAACAGGAGGGGGGGGAGGGTGCAGCAGCTGCTGGGTTTCAGAACCATTGCTGAGGATGGCCGTTTCATGGTGGTGCTACCATCGTGGTGTGACCCCATGGTGCCCCACACAGTATGTGGTGTATAGGGAGGTATTTGGGGATGTCTCTCCGTGGAATCTGAATGAAGCCAAGATTTGAAGATAGTATCTGAATTTAATGGGATGCTTGAGATTTGAAATTTTATAACAAGCTTAAGGTCTTAGCTGGAATCAGCCCCGTATCTCATTTCTGGGCTATTCAAAAACTGGCTTGCCTTCCACCAAGAGTTGGTTTGATGCAAGAACGTATGTCTCCTGAGAGTTAAATTCTTGTCATGGAAATTACTGCAGACTTGCTTGTCAGGCATGTGATTTCGTGTCAGTGGTATAGCCCTCCAGAAGACCCCCTTAAAATTAAGCTGTGGGCGGCAGAGGAGTGTAGGTTTACATTTCAAGGAGGCAACAGCTGGTGGTGCTGATTTGCCCCTGCACAACTGGGAATACCTCGGCAGAGTCTGACAGTCATGCCTGCATACTAACCCGCTGTTTTTCTTGTTGTTTAGGGGTGATCCGGACAAATGTGACATCTGGGGGAACACCCCTCTCCACCTGGCAGCAGCCAATGGCCACCTGAACTGCCTCTCCTTCCTCATCTCTTTTGGGGCCAACATCTGGTGCCTGGACAATGACTACCACACCCCGCTGGACATGGCAGCCATGAAGGGGCACATGGAGTGTGTGCGGTACCTGGACTCCATCGCTGCCAAGCAGAGCAGCCTCAACCCCAAGCTGGTGAGCAAACTGAAGGACAAGGCTTTTCGGGATGCAGAGCGGAGAATTAAGGACTGTGTGAAGCTGCAGAAGAAGCACCACGAAAGGATGGAGAAACGGTACAGAAAGGAGATGTCGGATAATTCGGATACCATGAGCTTCTCCAGCTATTCAAGTAGCACCTTAAGCAAGAAGTTCCAACACATGTCTATGGTGACTTCCCTGCCATACTCACAAGCCACCATCCATGGCACAGCCAAGGGAAAGACGAAAATACAAAAGAAGCTAGAGAAGAAGAAGCAGGTGGACGGGACGTTCAAGATCTATGAGGATGGGAGGAAAAGCGTGCGGTCGCTGTCTGGCCTGCAGCTGGGGAATGATGTCATGTTTGTGAAGCAGGGCACATATGCCAGCCCCAAGGAGTGGACTCGGCGTAATATCAGAGACATGTTCCTCACGGATGAAGACACTGTTTCCCGTGCCATAAGCGACCCGGGTTTGCACATGGACTCAGCCCACTCGGAGGTCAGCACCGACTCTGGCCACGACTCCTTATTCAACCGCCCCGGGCTGGGCACCATGGTGTTCCGGCGCAACTACGTCAGCAGCGGGCTCTTTGGGATTGGCCGGGAGGATGCTGGCACGCTGGGTGAAGACAACACAGATGGGATGGGTGTCAAACTGCGGAGTCGCCTGCAGCGCTCGCCAAGTCTCAACGATAGCATTGGCAGTGCCAACAGCCTGCAGGAGAGGAACGCGGAGGAGCTCCCCTGGGATGAGGTGGAGCTGGGCTTAGATGATGATGACGAACCAGACACCAGCCCTTTGGAGACTTTTCTGGCTTCCCTGCACATGTTTGAGTTCATCTCCATCTTGAAGAAGGAAAAGATTGACCTGGAGGCCCTCATGCTGTGTTCAGACAACGATCTGAAGAGCATCAATATCCCATTGGGCCCCAGGAAAAAGATTGTGGATGCCGTCCAGAGGAGACGACAAACTCTGGAGAAGCCAGATGTCATTGTAGACACTGAACTGTAAGTAGAAGAATTAAACCCTTGAGCAGGTGGAGATGTGGATAATGTAAAGTCTTGTTTTCAGCCCAGTTGGAAGAGTAGGAGTCCAGGTAACCTCAGGGCTTCTGTGTGTGGGCAAATTCCTGCTTGTGTGGAAACGATGAGAGTTCGAAGAGGTGGCAATAGTGTTAGTTTGTTACTCAACAGCCCTAATGTGGCTGGGCAGGACGTGAAGCTCTTGTTTTGTTTCATAACCTATATGAATGCAGCCTGCTCTTGTGGTCTGGTTCTTCTGAGTCCCCGTAGCTGGGATTTTCAGCCACACTCAGGCTTGTCTTGACTCTTCGCCTTTTGAAAGCATTAGGAAATCAACCACAGCTCCCAGTGGGAGCGGGCTGACAGCAGTGCTCAGCGGCATTGGGAATCCTTCCCCAAATGCTTGAGATCTTACTCAGACCTTTGGAGATTGCATGTCTGGGTTGGAGTTGTTGCTGTTTTATGGCATTTCCAGGGTTTGGTTGGTTCGGTTCGAAGGACCGTCTGCTTGCCATTAGTGTGGGTCTCCCCACTGTCATATCCACTGACACCCCAACCCGCTGCGCTGCTTGGGCTTCCTAGCCTTCAAATACCTGTGTGCTTCTTGCTGGTTTTGCAGGCTTTCATTACAGCTCAGGCTTGGATCCTCTGGGTGCTGATGGATTTTTCTCTTTCCCTTTGCAGATAGCAGCATCATCTTTTTTTTATTATTATTTTTTTTTTTTAATGATCGAGAAGTAAACCCAGTTCTAAGTTGCCAGAAAACATAAGCCAGACTCCCTTCCTGGGGCAGCTGAAAGCTACAGCCATCCCCACCAGTCCCTCTGGACTGCTCTCCTGCTCCCTCACTCTGCTCCTTGTCTGTGCAATGCTCCCGGGCGGTGGCTGGTACGGAGGGATGAGTGCTGAGATCGGATCAGGCAGCTCCAACCTGCCAACCTTGAGGGGATGATGGTTGCCTGCTCACTGGAGGAAGAAGTGTGCTGCACAGCTGCCTAGGACACTGTGCCAGCACAGGCTGCGAGACCACACGAAGCCATGAACAGAAGGAGATACATGATGGTATTTTCAAAGGGACCCAAAATAAATCATTACAATCCATTCTTTCTTGAGAAAGTGGTTGATTTGGGGTTTGGGCTGGAGGGGCAGAGGGATGGAGAGTCCTGGTCTCTCTCCTGGTTCTCAGTTGCATTGTTTGATGCTGTGTTTTTGGAAGGGAGTTTTGATTACAGTGGCTTGGGGCTGTTCAGCTTCAGACGAGCCAGCCCTGAATTTAGTCAGCACGTTTGTGAGTCCAGCCTGTGCTGCCTTGAGGACAGCAATCCAAAATGAAGCTGGGGGTTTGAACATGTCAGTAGTTGCCTTCCAGGGGTCAAATGGCTGTCCCATGGAGGCAGTGCTTCTGTCCCATCTCTCTAGGGCACTGAGCTGCATCAGCACTTTGTGTGTGGAGCACTTCGACTTTCACCTCCAGGATCTTCCCAGGACTGAACTGGGCTGCAGCCCAGAGCCTCTTCCAAGCACCCCTGATGCATCGGTGCTCAAAATGCAGCTCTGCACCCTGATGTTAGGTGTTCTGCACAGACCCATTGCAACTCTCGCCGACCACTGCGCTCTTTCTGAGCCCTCAGCTCCACTGCACCGTTTTACATACATGATCTAGGGCTGGCTCCTGGGTGGCAGGAGTGTTTCTGGCGTGCAGCAGTGGGATGGGGACCTGGGCAGTGACATATCATGATGGGAGAGAGTCAACAGCCCCTTGCCACGGAGTGCTGGTAATGTGCCTGTTCAGGCTGTGATACAAACTACCAGATCAGAGAAATGCTGCGTGTTGTTACTGGTACTGCTTATCCAGCCTTATCTCAGGGTTGCAAATGATAAGGAATGACCTGAGCACAATGACTCCTGGCAGTCTGTAGGTGCTTACCCCAGGTCTGCCTCGGATCTGGACCATGCTTGTCCCTCCCTTTGGAGCTGCGGAGGCTGTGGTTTTGTTGTTTGGAGGATGGGGGTTGGTTTGGTGTGAAGCTGTGCTGCTCCCTTCCTATGCATGCCCCGGGGGGGTACGGACGTGGTGGGGACGGGACTCGGGAAATACTCTTTGCAAGCAAGAAATACTCTTTGCAAGGTGAATGTTTGTTGTGCTGCCCCTCAAGCAGCTGGAGCCCCACCAGAAGAGGTGTGGGGTCCCAGCCTCAAGCCACTGCGCACAGATGCTCCAACGGCAGCCAAAACACACGGCTGCACTGAAGGCTCAAGGTCTTTCTGCACAGATGCAAACTGAGAAAGAGGTTTTTGAAGTGACTTTTAGAGCTGAAAGTGCTTTTATATTTGAAATGACAAGTTCTGCATAACTCTTGGCTTGATTTCCAGGCAAAAGGGCAAGCACTCAGATGTGCTGAGTCGGCGAGTTCTCCTGAAGGCTGCACGGCGCCAGGGCCCCAGCACTGTTCTCTTTGGTCCCTCTCCAAAGCCCGGGGCTGCCACCCCAGCAGGGAGAGCGGTGGCTCAGCTCGCTAATGTCACAGCTCCCTCTGCCGGGACTGGGCCTGGGAGAGCAGGATGGTACCCACAGCCCACTGGGGCTGCGAGGCAGCGGGGATGCCACGCGGCAGAAGGACGGCTGCCGAGTCCTGCTGTGAGTGTGAGCAGGACCTAAAGCCAATTCTCAGGTGAGGTTATGGTGGCGACATTCACCTCCTTCCTCGTGCACGTGTGTGACCTCATCCAAGCCCTCTGCTCTTGCTCTGGATAACCAGCAGAGCACTGGCTGCTCGCCACAGACCAGCTCCCAGCTCCAGTTCCCCCGGGGATGAATTGAGCCTTTGGGTTTGTGCCTGACACAGGAGTGATTTGCCCTGGCTTGCATCGCTGTCACTCCAGTACGATAGGGACCAGCTTATCCCAGTGGATGACAGGGAGAAGTGGATCTATTGGCTTTACACCTACTGGAGCCTTTTGCAGCAGGTAATTGGGGTATCTGCTGGGCAGCTGGGGTTTGCACCTCCCTGACTTTGCCTTTTTGTTTAGGAGCACCCAAGCAGTTGCTGATGTTGGGCTGATGCTGACCTGACAGATCCCTTCTCTCAACTTGTCTTTTCTCCAAAGAGCCAGTGAAAAGGTTTGGTGATGTGATGGTACCCAAGTGCCACGGGACACATCTCTGCACAGCTAAGACCAAGCCCAGAAATGCGGCTTGAGATTGCTGAGCCCCAAGCCCAACACGGTCACTCCCACGACTGTAGGGAGGGACCAGAACTGAGCTGTGGCACCAACACAGTGTTGTAGAGCCCAAGAGATAGGCTTAAGCCCACAGCTGACCCAGGGATGGATGAGGAGGATGGTCTGTGGGCATGGGGGTGGCCGTCAGAGGCACCTGCAGCCCCAGAGCAAGTGCCTGCTCTTTGGGCTCATGCCTCTTGCTTGGCTTTAGGTTTGGTCCTTGGTTTCCACCCAGGTTGTCTCCCACAAAGCATAAGCATACAGCTGCTGCAGGACAGGGTGTTCAAATGCCCCAGCCCAGGAGATATCCCCTGATGTCCAACTCCCCCTGGCCACCTGGGCTGTTGCATCCCACCAGGCTCATGATGGAGTCGGTGCCACTTGGCCTGGGCATGGGGAGGGGACACGGCTGTCCCCGGGTCCTCGGCTGTGCCAGG
Source organism: Falco cherrug (assembly GCF_023634085.1). NCBI lineage: Eukaryota > Metazoa > Chordata > Aves > Falconiformes > Falconidae > Falco > Falco cherrug. The sequence continues at coordinate 120,376,094 of NC_073697.1, forward strand.
TCCTCAGCACAGATGGGCCCCATCACTGGATGGATCATCACATCAGATGGAGCCTGGCCTCTGCGGGGGAACCTCGATGGTGCTAATTGCGTCTGCTCCGTAGCTGAGAACAACAAGCTCCTTTCGGAGAGCGTGCTTGTGAAAGCAGGGTGGAGGCCGGGGCTGGCACACCCTGGAGAACACCCTTAACTATCCTCCCAAACAGAAACCGAGCCAGGCAGCAGGTTTCCCCGACCTGGTGCCGTCAGTGAGCAAACACCGGCCGTCATACTGCCCGTGGTGCCTGGGCGCTTGGACACGGCGCAGATCCCGCGGGCACCGCGGCAGTGGATGGCAGCATCTCCCTGGCAGGCACCAGGGATCTTGGGGATGGGCATCCCTTAACACGCCAAGCCGCAAACACCAAAATGCCCCGTGCCTGTGCTAAATCGGGCTTCCCAGCAAAACCAGTCCCCTGGGTTCAGGTTGGACATGTATTTCCCTGTCTCTGGTGGTGCGGGATGTGGTGTGTAGGGAGCGGAGAGAGGCCAAGGGGCTGTGCCAGCAGTCCAGCCGTGGCATGGACACCCCAGCCTTGAGTCAGACAGCCCCAACTCCTCAACTGGAGGAGCATCGCTCACAAAAGTGATGTCGATGCACAGGCCCTGCCTTTATCCCCATGCGGCTGCTGCGAGGGGGATGTGTTGGCACTCACTGTCACTCGGGTCCTTTTGCCTCCCTGTTTTTAGGCTGGGCCCCCCAGACCATGGTCTGCAGGAGGGAGAAGGCAGGGGAGACTTTTGGGGATGACGGAGGGTGTGCAGCAGCGCTTTTGGAGATGTGGGTTTGCAGGCACCGAGTGAGTGTTGCAGCATCCCTGCTCACCTGCTGGGTACCATGGCTGGCCTGGGGTGGGATGCGGCTGCTTCCCCAGGCTGCTAGCAGCACCGGGGTTATGGGCTGCTCCCGTTGGGTGACAAGTGTGCTCAGTCATGCCACACGGGGCTGGCATGGGCACAGAAAGGACATCACCTGCAGGATACCAGGTATGTCCTATGGGCAGAGAGGACCACGGGGACGCATCTCCCTTGGGCTGGAGCACCTAGTCCTCAGCCCTGCCTGATGGTCCTCTCCTCCAGCCTCACCTGGAGCTGGTGAGAGCTGTGGTGCCCACACCAAGGGTGACAGGGTGACAATGGGGTCCAGGACCTGCCACATCAGCAGGGGCCATTGCATGCCACTTGCTTAACTATTTCCTGCCCATCCCGCCAGGGATTCACTTCCTGGCTGGGCGGCTGAGTAACGCGCAGCTGTGGGAAGGTGGACGGCCAGGATGGAGAAGAGCGGGAAGGGGCTCCATGCAGACCACCTGTGGCACGTTCTAGCTTGACCATGCCTTGCACAGTTCCTCCTGGCAGCCACGCACAGGGCTGGACATGGCACTAATACAGCCTGGGCTGGATGCAGCACCTCACAGGGGCTTTGCAACAGCTTTTGGAACTCTCCATGGCTGTTCCCAAAACCAAAGTGCCCCAAAAGGCAACAACATGAACACAGCTCAGCATGTCCTCCCTGAGAGCGAGCTGCTGAGTGGGTTGGGAAAGCAGGAGGAGTGGAGTGTTGTTTTCTTTTAATGCTGGCTTTAGGTATTAACAGGGCGAATTGTTTTCATAAATGTTAGCAAAATACCTGGCAATGCCATGGGCTCTGCCAAGTATCTCAGGGCTGGAGTGAGCCCCCTGGTACCCATCATTTTGGTACCTATCACCCCAGTTTGCTCTCAGCCAGGGTGGCCAGAGGAGCACAGGGATGCACCAGATGATGGCACTGAGTATCCCTGGGGGGGGAGCCAGGGCAGAGCAAGGTGTGGGGCATCGCTGGTGCCCCAGGCCCATCTGCCCTGCAGTGCCTGGAGCAGGCAGGCTATTTGCTCAAGGCAGGGACACGTTCCCTCTTGGGTGTTAAGCTAAAATCCCTAAGTGTGGCTGAATGAGGGTCAGGAGCAGGGCAGCACCTCCCACGGGACTCAGTGCAGGGCCAGAGCGTGGGTTTGCTCTGTAACTGGGGACTTGTGGCTGCAATAACTTTTTTCAGCTTCAGCAGGGGTATGGAGCTTTTTCTGCAGAAGCATGCAAGGAAATGCCCCCACCACGAGACCCCCCCAGGGCCCCTCGGTGCTTCAGATGGGTGAGCTGGAGGCTAATGGGGCAGCTACGGGGTCACCTGGAGTGGGAAGAGCCAGATGTCTTCTCCCAGGCTCCTGCCCCACCAGCACAGAGAGGGGGAGGGATTTAAGGGCTCACAGCTGGGGACCTCAGGCTGGGGGGACCTTTGCTTGGGGTGAAGTGTGGCATTAGTCTGGATTCATCCCGCTGAGCACTGACGGCACTGCTGGGGATAAGTGTGCTCCAAGCACAGGCACCGCCTGATCTCTGTCCTCAGCTGCTGAAATCCTTGGTCCCCCACGACAGCCAGGCTCCTGGCTCCCACTGGCATGGCCCTGAAACCAGCGGTGAGGATGGGGAACTGTGTTCTGGGAGGACTCAACTCCAACCCCAGCGACAGAGCTGGCTCCGTGCCCCCTCACATGCTGGGGTGAGGGCACTGAGCAGCTCTGAACAGCCCCCAGTGACACAGCATCTCCCGCGTGAGAGAGGGACCAGCTCAGTGGTGGGGGACGTGGGTCCCGGAGGTGACTGCAATGGGAAACCCAAAGTATCTGGGACAATGCCAGCACCAGCTCCTCCATAGTGCTGCTGGCTGAGACCCTGTGGTCGGATGGAGCAAGCACCAGCACTGCATGATCGGTTCACCTGACAGCCTGTACGTCCAGCCCTGGGTGCTTTGCTGGGAGAAATCTGGGTGGCAAAGACAGTGGGGGGACAGTGGGACCCTCAGCTGGTGTGGAGCCAGATGCACCGCCTGCCCTGGGGCACCAGGAGCCCATGCTCCTGGCGGAGCCCTGTGATGCCAGCCTGGGCCCCAGGGTGGCTCTGAGGGTAGCGATCCCAGCTTTCCTCGTCATCTCTCACTTTTTTGGAAGGACAGGGCCAACCTTCCGACCGCTCCTGCTCCCTGGTCTGTGTCTAAGTTTTAAGCTTTTAGGATGCGCTTTGACAACCGTATTTTCCTGATGCAGGACACCAAGCTCCAACTCACCAGCGCTCTCCAAGCCGGCAGAGCCGCCCAGCCCAGAAGGTCCTGGTGGGACCAGGAGCAGCCGTCACCAGAAGAGACACCCGGGCAAAGGCTGGACCACCCGACCCCATACAGTACTGTGCTAGGCTGGAGCAGCCAGTGCAGGGCTGCAAGGAGGGAATCCAGCCCAGAAACCACCTAAACCCAGCCAGCACGTCCTACACAAGCGTTTAAGCTGTGGTGGGATGGATTTCCCTGGCATCCCCTCCCCGGCTCTGGCCAGGCTGCAGCCTGCCGGTGCCCAGGTGGAGGTTGCAGCAAGGCATTGCCAGCAGCGCCTTGGGCTCAACACGACGCTGCTCTCGCCCAAGGACGAGCTCTGCCCTCGCAGGAGGCGCCAGGAACAGATCTGGCTGCCACAAGATCCCTTTGTTCCCCACCCATTATCTCACCACTGGGAAGCGGCAGCAGAGCCTGACTGGCGCGGTCATGTCACAGCAAAACCTGGTGCTGGCAGCGGGGACCCTCGCCCACGCTCACCCTGCCAGGACGCTGCCCCGGGCTCTCCAGCTGAGTTTTGGAAACGCGCCCATGGGCAGGATGGCTGACCTCTGCGTTTCCCTGTCCCTGGCATGCCGTGCCATCGGCCGTGGGCAGTGCTGGTGGGAAGCAAGAGGAGCATGCGGGAACTCCAGCAAGACGGCGAAAGGCTTGATGGGGGCAGAGGAAGGCTCCTGGCAGCTGGCCTGGGCACTGCCTTTTACCTCTGTTGTGATAAATCCCCTAGCCTGACCCTTCTCCACAGCCACAAACAACCCCTGAGCCAGGCACCGGCCGCTCGGCTGGTGTGCTGGCAGCTGGGGGTTACGGCACCGGGGTCCCAAACCCGTCGGGGTCCCCGGCACAGCAGAGCTCCCACGCAGATACCCGTTATTTCAACCATCCTGGCCCTGCTGGTGTTTCGGAGTGCACCTCCCGGAGCGGGGGGCTCCCGCGGGGTCCCACAGGGCCAGGGGAGGCTGAGCAGCACAGCCACCCACCCGGGGAGGTGCAGGGAGATGCATGGGGCAGCTGTAGCCCCATCTGAGCCGCTACCTGCAGAGCTGAGAGCCCAGCCCTCGGCCCCACTCAATAACCGAGCTAACGAGAGCCGCTGTCAACAAGTCTGCAGCTCCCCAGCCCGCACGGGGAAGGACGCCTGCTCGAGGGACCGAGGAGGAGAAACCTGTTTCACTGACCTTGCTCCATCACCGCCTTCCTGGCTGCGCCGTGGGTGAGTGCGGGGCTGCGGCGGGGGGCGAGCGGCTCAGCCGCCCCTCAGGGGCACGGCGAGGAGGAGGAGGAGCGGGGCTGGGGGCGCATCGCCGGCAGGTTGGGGTGCTGGTGGGGGACGTGCCAGGTGGGAGAGCGTGACCCTGCTCCGTCGATGCCGTGGCTCCTCGCCTGCCTGTGGAGCCTTGCTCCACCCCTCACCCGCTAATAAAGCCTCCGCCGCGCCGGTCCCTCCTTTGCCACTGACTCATGGGCTGACCTAGCCCAATCCCCTAACTGCCCTGCACCTCCATTTTCTGACCTATAAAGCAGGGCTCACCCCCACCTCTCTCCCACTTCCTTACATAAGAGCACCGAGCACCAAAGCAAACCCCGCAGCACTTGGCAACCCAAAAGTGATGCCCAAGGGGCAACACTGGCTGCTCGACAGCAGCGGATGGGCTTGGCCACCCATGCCCAGGGGCATACGGACCCTCGCTGTGGGTTTTGCAGGCACTGCACAGCCCTCGAGGGTACTGGCACGCAGCCATGAGCTGGCCACTGGTTGCACTCCCAGACAACATCTCCCCAGGGGTCTTGCTCGTGTTTTGGGAGCTGGGAAGGGGGCAGTGAGCAGCATGTGCTGTTCTTGGCGTAGTGTTCTGCCCACTCCGGTGCTAAGGAATGCCTTCACCCCACTGGCCTGGTGCTTTGGCACAGCTCCAGCACCCCGAAACCCAGCTGGTCGGGTTTGGAAAGCAGGGCAGGGATGGCTGGGGAGGTGGAGGCTTTCTGGGCACCCATTGGGCTCTGCTGGACTTGTCTCTGCTGTTGGTCAGGGAACAGCCCTGGCCGCATCCTGCCCCCATCCTGCCCCCTTTCTCCTGGGAGAAGCATAAAAACACCCTCCCACCCCCCTTTTTTGGTTTGTTTTTTTTTTGTTTTGTTGTTGCTTTTGAAGACAATGGCAAAGGCTGCTCCATGTAAAGCAGGACTGTGCCCCAAAGGGTCCTGAGGTGGGGGACAAGCATCCTTGGGTCACTGTGGGGACCAGGTGACAGTGCCTGCCAGCATCCCCATGGGAAGGCTGCTGGGCAGTGGGGCCCATGGGGCACCCAGCAGGTGTGGGGATCTCCAGGGAGAGGGATACCGGAGCTTTGGTCCCCAGAACCAGCGGTGGTGCTGGGCCAGCACAGGCAGGGACAGAAGCAGGAGCTGGCTCTGCCGTGGCCCAGCGCTGCCTGACGTAAGAGGTTACACAAGCCCGTGCGGGCAGGGTGCTGGCAGCAACATCGGCATGTCTGTGACAGGAGCCCTGCTCTGGCTGCGGGATAACGCCTGCAGGAATGGGGACAGCCCGTCCCCCTGCCCTGTGCGGGGCATCCCTCATGAAAGCTCTGGGTGGCAGTGGCACCCCAGAGCAATACCCACGGAGTATGCACAGGGTTCCTAGAGGAGCACGGTGGGGCCGGGCAGCCCATAGAGGGACAAAAGCCAACCTGGAGAGGGGTGAAGATGGTCTGGTGGTGTCCATGTGCCCAAGAGCTCTGCCTGGGGGTGGCTGGGGTGGAGGACAGCAGCGTCCTATGGCCATGGCAGGAGGAGGGCAGGGAGACCCCTTGCCTGGAGTGAGTGGGTGGGAGAGGGCACAGAAAAGAAAGGGAGCCTGGATGGCGCTGGGACACGGTGCTGAGCTGGGTCAGCCCCATTCACAGGAGCAGGGAGAGGCTCTCTGACCCTCCCCAGGAGGCACTTTGGAAGAGCCGAGAGGGGCCCTGGGTGCCAGCGGAGCAGCACACCTCCTTGCCTGCCGGCACCAGGTGATAGATCAGCCCCCGGTATTCCAGACAGCTGGCCGAAGGCGTTAGTCACCCGGCCCGGGGCTGCGCTCAGCTCCACTGGGCAGGAATGCCACGTGCTCAAACCGCCTTTCCCCAGGGAGCACCAGCCCTGTGGCCAGGGACAGTGTCCCCGAGCTGGGGCTGGCTCGACCCTGCTGGAGGTGAAGGGGCTGGGTGCTGTGGGTGCCTCCTGGGTGGCTTTCCATGCTGGGTAGGGGTCGAGCAGGTCCCCAGCCCTCCCCAGGCATCCCATGGACACCAGGGGCTGGAGGAGGTGGCACAGGCTGCCTGCCTTCCTCTCCAAAGGCAACCATAAGCTCCTTTCTCACCACCCCAGGAACGGATGATGCCAAGAATTGCCCCAGCCTTGACAGCACGATAAGGCCATGTTGGGACTGAAGGCCAAAAAAAACCCCAACTGTTTATGCTGTTTGTTCTCCAAAATGAGTTTGTATATAAAGAAGGAGGGAGAGCTGGCAGCACTTGCCACCTCGCCCTAGACATTGTCGCCACCCCCGGCTCCCCACCAGCCCTGCTACTAGCAGAGCCTTCCCAAGGGACTGACGGCAACGAGCCTGGTGCTTCGGTGGGGCATGGGATGGGCACAGGAACCCACTTGTGATATCATTATGGACTTTTCTGGAAAGGTGATTTTGTTGACCACAGGACTTTTTACTATAGGAAAGGGAGACCTGCTGTTTGGAGGAAACAGAGGTCATGGGCATATTTTTTGCCATGGCTGACCAGGTTTTTTTCCCAGTCTGGAGCAGATGGGGTGAAATCCTGGATGGCAAGTGGTCCATGGGCTAGGGAAAGCCATCAGTCCACGTGCAGGCTGAACCTAGTGCTCCATGGGGAGCTTTCATCAGCTTCAAGGAGGCCGTTTTCACGCCTTTTTCCAACGAAACATGAGTCTAAGTCACCTCTCCCTCAACAAATTGCCTGGTTTTCCAAGGGCATCACCTATGCCACATACTGGAAGGCAACATCCTGGTCTGGAAGTGGGCTCGTGCCAGGCAGTGGGGCTATTCCCAGAACCACCTCCCGCCTCGCTCAGTAAATCCCGCTATCAGCTCCCTGTCTGGCTCCAGCTGGCCACGGCCCAGCCGGGGACAGGGTCACGCAACAGCTCCTGTATTTGCCAGCAGATCCAGCTGCCCGTGGGCTCCCTGGGCTGGCAGGTGCCAGGGTGGTGCTGGTGGCTTCTTGTGAACCCTCTGTGTACTTTGGGGGAACCCTCCGGACTGTGCCAAGTGCCCGGTGACACTTGCCCTGCTGCCTCGAGTGCTGTGGGAGGTGGGTCTTATCTCGCCTTGTGCTAAGCTTGGCTCATTGTTGATTGTTCCTTTCCCATTCAGGAAGAAAGGAGAAAAAAAACAACCTACTTTTTCTGCAGAAGTGCTATCTGAGTTTCTGTCAAGCTGCCCCAGCAAGGACCCTCCGGAAGGGCAGTCCTGAACCAAGGTTATCCAATGGACCAGAAGAGCCCTTGCAGGATGAAGGGGCTGGTTTAGGGTGGTTTTAGGGCTGAGCTCTCGTTCATTTTGCACTCAGGCTCATACCCACCACCCCTCTACCCCTGTGCCCTCCAGCCTTCGACTCCCAGGGCTGGCAGACGGGCACCCCTGCAGACCTGGTGAGGGATGCTGAGGATGGCTCAGGGCCCCCCAGGTTCCCTGGGCTGGCAGTGGCAGCCAGCTTTACATGCTGCGACAGCTCCTACCACCCACAGTTTAGCCCTAACCTGGTTTCTATTCTAAGCCCTTTTTTTTTTTTTTCCATGGGCCTCCTCCCTCTTTTGCTTTGCCCCACTTTGCCCTCCTGCCATGAGCTCCGGCTGCCGCTGACCCCGATCCCAGCAGGGCCTCGCTGAAGTCGGTAATAAAATGCACCAGTGAAGCTGCTTGGGTCAGGGTGGCTCCAGCTTCCCCAGGTTGCGATTAAGGAGCAGCACCTTGGATTTGCCTGCAACGGCTCATGGTGGCAGGGGGAAAGCTGGAGGAACGGGGTTGGGGAGACTTTTCTTCTGTGGCAAAAATGGTTGCGGGATTAGCAGCTTTCCTGGTGTTTGCGATTTCCTAGGAGGCTGCAAAATGCCAGGTTTTGGGCACTGGGGTTGGAGGACGGCTCCTTTGGCTGGTGCTGCTGGCAGGGCCGGGGCTGCAGCCGCCTGCCAGCCAGAGCCGACCCGCAACGTCCTCCAGGCTCCTCCAGATATTCCCTTGGTGGACTGGGATCCGGAGCACCACTGCTCCAAAGGTATCATTAGAAGAGTCCCTGTTTTTCCAAGCTAACTGGTTTTATGGGTCCGGCCGTGCTGATGAAATAGCTGCCAGGCGGTGTGTGAGTTATCCCTCTGGCTGGCAGGGTGCATCTGGGAGCTCGTCTTGAAGGAGAAACAAAAACTGCCCTCAGTGTGGTGGCACCTGCAGGAGGCAAGCTCGGCAGGGCTCCGGTGGGCTGCCTGTGCCTACTGGGAAGGATGGGCTCTTCCCTGGGGAAGGATGGGCTTTTGCCCAGGGAGGGTGGGCTTGGGACAGCTCAGCCCCAGAAGGTCAGTCCCCCTTGCCCCGGGGGGGTGCCCCATGTCTAAAGGGCAAGGTGGGCACACGGGGTATTGGCTGGACAAGTCCCCAAGCCTGGCAGGGAGATGGAGCCATTTTTGACGGAGCTGGGACAACAGACCCTCTCCCAGGCCCCTCAGCTCAACCATCACCTCCCCTCAGCAGCCAAAAGCGGGGAAGTAGGTTACAGCTGTGCGAGACCTGGGGAGATGGGGGCACATTCTTGGAGTCCAGCTGGATTTGGGCAGCCATTTGGCTCCCGACCAAATTTCCAGCCCGAAGGAGTGACACAGCACATTGGCTTCCCACCCCAGCTGGGCGGCTCACTCCCTTCCAGGCACTGCCTCCCAGGCACGCCAGGTTACATCACACCCCAGCTGCCCTCGCTTCCCCTCTGGCTGGAGCAGCCCAGGACCACGGCACCCAGCTGCTGTTGGCACCCAGGATGGCACCAACCACCCATGCCAGGGCAGAGCCGATGCTGAGGCAGAGCACAGTCCTGTGCCCGGCAGAGGGTAGTGCCCATCCCAGGTGCAGGAGTAGCATCGTGCAATCTCTCCTCTTGCTAATTAAATCCGTGCATGGGCTTCTTAATGAGTGGGGAGCTTTTTGTCTTGCAGGAATTCCTGGTTTCCATGAATTCAACATCTCCTGATCCCACAGAGAGCAGCGATGGAGTCAAGAGACAGGCACTGGTCTGCACCCACCTTAGCTGTGGTTTCTTAAACTGGGCAGGTGCAACAGGCCTGCCAGAGCGTGTCCAAGTACTCCTGGGGAAGAAAGCAAGAGAGTTCTGGCCCACGAAGCTGGCAGGGAGACCTGGCCCTGAAAAGCAGCTGTGGATAGTGGCATGGAGTCACCCCAGCAAACAGCCCTCGCTCGGCTGCAGATCAGCCCGAGGCAGCAAGTGCCGGGCAGTGCCATTCCCCCCGGCACAACCTCGCCAGGGTCCTCATCCTCCCTCCACGTGCCGAGGAGGCTGGGAACATCCCTCTTTCCTAGAGAGGGCAGAGGATGGAGCCTGGAGTTACCCTACCTGCACCGAGTGGTAAAAGTTTCGTGTGGGCGGCTGCCAGGGAGCTGCCGGGTTGGGTGCCTGCCCACGGGGACACGTGCATGGATGGCCCTGGTGGCTTTGGCTTGGGGACCAAGAGGACACCTGGGAGCTGGGGGCTGGGCTGGGCATTTCTGTGATTGCAAGGGAAAATGTATTTCATTTTTGATGACTGGAGGTGCAATGTTGCTCCCAGGAGTGTTTTTCCAATCGCTGGATGATGACTGGCGCTGGAGCAATGGCTGGTTCCCTCCTTGGGACCCATCGTTGCCAGGATAGGACCCTCCAGTCCTCCAGGGTCGCAGAAGGGCTGCCAGGCTGGTGAGCAAGAGGGCTTGGCCATCCCTTGGTGGCACCACCAGCAGCAGACTCGGCATTTTGGAAGCAGAGTGGGACAGAGCTCGTGGCATCTCCACCGCGCGCCCGTGTTGGGTAACACCAGGCCAGGCAGTGACGCCAGGGACCGAGGGGTGGGGGCAAGCAGTTTCGGTCCGGGCAAGAGCAGAGGCACCCAAACCAGTGATTACCTTCACCCTGAGCTGCTAAGTGGAGGAAGTCTGTGATTAGTTGACACCTCCAGCCAGGCTTTGGAAATTAAGCCAGGCTGCAGCAGGGGGTGGATGACAACTGCTTTATTCACTGCTGATATATAAAACTGAAAACATGGTCTGGGTACGGTATCGGGATATTCCAGCGGTGGTGGCTGAAAGAGGCGGTGGTGGATGTGCAGCAAGTCACTGGAGGCATTTGGGGTGCTCATGGGCAAGGATGGGTTTTGGTGCTGTGACTCTGAGCCCTGGGCAGAGTCTGAGTCTGAGGGCTCGGGGCTGGGATTTACACCGGGTTTGGTTTTCATATGCTTTGAGTAAACCTCCTGCACCAGCTGCTGCTGCAGGTCTCACCTGGCCCTGCAGCCTTGGGAAGGCAGGGACTGACACCTGGGGCTTGTCCTGAGCCTTAGGGTTCTCGTGTTTGCAGATGGCTGCTGAAAAGGGGAGAAGGAAGGTGGCTGCATTCCCCTCCGTGGTGTAGCTGGTATCCGCCATGTGTCCAACCCCACACAAGGAAGAGCCCCCCACTCTGCACGGGCAGTCCTGTGGGTCCATCCCTGCTCTGCAGGTGGGGGATGCTCATGGTGGTCCATCCCTGTGGCACAGCAGCACGCTGCCCTGGCCAGGACCTGGAGAACCATCGTCCCATCCGCAGAGCTGGGAGGGCTCAAGTCCTGCCATGCCTTGTGGCCCCTAAAGCTTGCAGCACCAAGGAGCTAAACTGATACCTCCATACCTGCCTGCTGCTGGTAGGTAAATCCCAACTGTTCTCACCCCAAAGTGAGCATCGTTGAGGGCTAACAGAGCCGTTCCCCACGTGCGACCCCCCAGCACCCCTCTGGGAGTCAAACAGGGATGAGAAAAACATGGCAGCAATGCAAAGGATGGTGTGAATGACACTGGGGGTGTGGGGTTTGCACCCCCCTTCTGGCTGGGCAGTACCCTTTGCGGGGCTCTGTTGTTTAGCCGCTTCCCTCCCAAGGTGCTGGGCGGTGCAAGGCAGCGCTGGACCAACACAGAGCCTGGATAAGACCATTGGCTTCCGTCCATGGTGCCTCCCTGGCAGCCCATGCATGACCTGGGAGAGGGCAACATGGCTTTGCTTGCTCTGTCTCACCGCAGTCTGGTCTGTGCCGTGCCGCCTGGCGCAAACAGATCGGCCAGATTAGCCAGCACTGGGATCCAGTTTTTTCCCGGAGCTGCCGAGCACAAGCAGGAAGTTTGCCATCGCCCGAAGTGGCCCTTTGTGCCCTGCAAACAACGGGACATCTCAGGAGGGTACTTATTTAAGGCTAAAAAGCATGACGTTGCCACGTCCCAGCAGGGCTGGGAGCATGTGAGCTACTGAATGGCCCCAGACGGATCCGGCATCTACCACCCTTGCCAGCCCCGTCCCAGCCAGGCACCGCTGGAGCTTGGAGGTAGGCTGGGGCTGCACCCAAGGTCTTGGTCCCTGGGAGGGGACTTTGCACCCCACGGGCTGGGGCTTGTTGGCTGTGCCACCCCCGGCACCTGCTGAGAGCTCCTTGCCCCAGCACAGGGGTCAGGCTGGGTCTCGCCTTTTGGGAGCCCACCAGCCCGGTGCTGAGCATCCTGCTCTTTTGGCAAAATGACAGCAAGAGCAGCCGTTGCACGGAGCTGCAACTCCCTCTGGTGCCTGCCCCAAGGCTCCCGAGCTCATCCCTCTTTCCTCATCCCACAGCCCCACAGGGATGGAGGGTTTGGGATGGCCTGGCTGGCCGTGGGGCAACCCCACTGCGGGTGGGTGAGGGGGAACCAGAGCCGAGCTCCCAGCCTGGCAGCAGCCATGGGAGCTGCTTGGCCACGGAACCTGGGATGTGCCAAACATCCTTGTGCCAGGGCCTGAATCTGGGGGGACGGAGCTGCTTTCGGGGTGATGGAGACAGGGCTTTGCCTGCAGATGGAGCTGCTGGTTCGGCCGTCGGGCTCAGAGGAGGACTGGGGTGAGGTGTTAAACACACACATTTTTCCTTCTTGAGGACCCCGTGGCTCTGCCAGACCCCCAAAAGAAAAGAGGACAGTGTTTAAGCTTTCCCTGCTGGGGAGAGGATGGTGATAATTAATCCTTATTAAGTTAATTACTCAAATGTGCTTGGCCTGAAAGAGGGGGCTGGAAACCCCACCCAAATCCAGGTATTAAAAAAGTGAATCTCTGCAGCCCTGGTGATGCCAGGGGAAAGGGGATGGTGGTTTTGGGGTATCTGGCTGCAGCACCAGGGGAGCTGATGGTGCCCCACTGCCAGCTCCTGCAGCCTGCTCCTTCCTCCCCAGAGCAGGAGGAGGAGGAGGGTGCGCAGGGTGGGTGTCTGTAGGGACAGAGGGGCTACCGTGGGGGCTCTGCCCCCCACCACAGCCCTGGGGTGCAAATACTGCAACTTTTGCAAACAGCTCCTGGATTTGGGGCTGGAAAAGGCCCCTCTGGGGGCTGCGGTGTGCTCTGCCCCACAGGTTGAGGGAACCTCAGAGGGATCAGCAGGGAGCAGTTGTGGCTGCTGGGTCCTGCCAGCCTGGTATGTGTGTCCTTGTGCCACGCTAAAATGGGCAGTTTTCCCCTTGTTTAGGGGCAGTGACATGGGAGGACCACCCTGGGGGCCAGATTTGGCCTTTCCAGGTGCCAGCTGGGACTGGGCTCTGTCCTGTGGGTAGAGGGGCTGGAGGCTGGACGAGGGCAGCAGCAGGGGCCCGATCCCTAGGGCTCCTTTGGGATGAGCAGCTGCCTGTGGAGGCAGTGGGGTCCGCTCACGGGACCCCCATGCTGCCTGGGGTGAGGGATGGCTGCAGGGTCGGCAGCCACTGGCGAGAGCTTGCTGCTCCAGGGATTATGCTGATCCCCTCCAGCTGCCCTGCTGCGTGCCGCAGGATTTCTGAGTCTTTAACGTATTTTTCCTGCTAAATTGGAGGTGTTTGCATCCACAGCGCAAGGGGCAAGTCAGCATCTCCTTTCATCCCTAAAATCTCAGCTGGGTCAGTGGGACTGCATGGCTTTGCCTGTGTGTGGTGGAAAATCAGATGTAAATTGAGGTTAAAGTTTCTTTTTGAAAATGGAACTCAGCAAGGAAGCAGCTTTAGGGCTACAACCCCAAATCTGCTGGCCTGCCTTGTGGCTTTGCAAACTCCCTTTATGGCTGCTGCTCTGCTGTGAGCATCGTGACTCCCACCTTTGCTGCAGTTCAAAGGAAGAGGCTCTTAGGGATTTGACAATTTTCCCCAGAAACCAAAACTCAGCCTCCCCCGCAGGGTTTTCAGCCCACTATTTCTCCTCTTCTCCCAGGTGGTCCCTGGTCCCAGCAGCAGCACAGGACCAAGCAATGCCATGTGCCTGCCTCTGCCCAAGCACACCGGCACGCTCCCTACAAGCTGCGGTGGGATCCTGCTGGCTCATGTTGGTCTTGGATGTGGGGCTGATCCCCACCTCCTCCTCAGCTGCCACCACATAACCAGTTCTGCCCTGTCCTGCACTTGTGCAATGGCAGCTCCACCACCACCCACCTTTAGCCCTGCTGAACAGCAGCAGCCCCAGCACCCTCGGAGATTCATCACCCTGCCGTCCCTCATGGTGATGTCCTAGGTGTGATGAAGGTAACGAAGGCATCAGACCCAGCAGCCCCACCTGATGCACCCCTTGGGTCTGACACCCACCTCCCCCTGGCCCAGCAGCACCCGTAGGTGCTCTCCCGGCCACAGACTTCCCTCGCTAGCAAGTGGGTGATGAGAGTTGTGCTGTGTATCAGAATGAATCCCTGACCTGGCCAGCTGCAGCCATCCCTGCAGCTTGCTGGGCTTCAAACACTGCTGTAATTCGTTAGTACCCCTGGCTCTGGAAATGATCTTTCGTAATACAAGCTCTTACAGCAGAAATGAAACCTCAGCAGGTCTCTAACGCACCCTCAGCTCTGTCCCTTTTGCGGTAGATGTGATTTTTTAAATTGGTTTTTTGTTTGTGGGTTTTTTTTCCCCCAGGGTATGATGACAATCCCCTAGGACTTGGCAAAACTTGGGTGCAAGGTTTTCTTTCCTGCGAGCTGCTGCAGTGACGTGCTGAGCCTGTGCCAGTTTGGGGCTGGGGTAACCCGGTGATGGGTATAGCAAACCACCTATGGATTTGCTAATGTCAGTGTTCATCAAGGTTTTGGAGGATCAGTTGGGCTGATTCAGTTTTTGGTTAGGAGAAATAACAAAGCAAGAAGACATCCAGTGCCACACCAAGAATCAAAGTGTTTTTAGCCTTCCTCCATAAAGAAATGGGGCTCAGAAGGTCCCGGTCTGTGCACAGGCATCCCCAAAGCTTTTGGGGAGCCTGTGCTGTGTCTGGGTGATTAGTTACGAGGCAGAGATAGAAAAGGGAGGAAATTCTTAAGAAATTCCTAAAAACAGCCCAGAGGGGAAGAGAGACTCTGTGGGTGTCAGGGCTGGGTGCAACAGCTGCTGGGCACAGATTTGGGGTGCCCTGGTCCCTGGCAGGTGTCCCGGGGCTCAGCAATCCCCCCCAGCATAGACGAGGGTGCTGAGCGGCTCCGCAGCAGCAGCAGTTTGGGCAGGCAGCCGCGCAGCCGTGCGCTGCCCCTCCTTCTCGCAGCCGGCTCCCTGCTGCCGGTAAGGCTGCCTTTCTCCCCAAAATCCTTCCCTTGTGGGCCAGGCAACCTTTGCTCCCGCTCTCCGGCAGAAGCGAAACCCTATCCCTGTCCTCAGTGCTCCGCTTGGGTTTCTCGCAGCTATTTCTGGCACTTGGCTCCTTCGCCTCCAGCGTTTCCACTGCTTCTCTCCATCTTTTTTCCACTCCTTCCCTCCTCCGCTGCTCTCGCCTCCCCGTGCCCTCCGCCGAGCATCCTCCCCACGGCCCCGCCACAACGGCTGCTCCCTGAAATGGGCCGCCAAGGCAGATTATTGCCATCGCTAATCTGCATTCTCCCTCCTCCCCGTCCTCCCCTGCTCCTCCCTTCCCCAAATCGTTGCTGCACAGCACCCTGTGCGGTGCCGCTCCGGCTGGCCGCCCTGGACAGCCAACGCTGGGAGAGCCACCGTGCCGGGGCTGGCGTGAGTAGGGGGCTGGGGTGGCCGGGGTGTCCCTGGGGTGGGAGGCTGGGTGGTTCTCTGGCCATCTCTGCTGGCTGCGTCTTCCTCGGATTGTTTGCTTTTTTGGATCCCTGTCCTTCCCACGTCCTTCGGAGGCAGCGGGAGCCGGGAAGCCTGTCTGCGGTGGGTCGGGGTGCTGCGGGTGCTCATCTGCGGGTGCCACCCTGGGTGGCCTCTGCTCGGCAGGGAGATGCCGCTGGAGGAAGGGGACCCAGTGAGGCAGAGGGGACAGCAGGCCAGCGGTGAGGTCAGCAGTACCCCCTGCCTCAGGGCGACGGGGGACCCCTTGCTCCAGGGCATGCCAGCGCCCAATGGCAGCAGGATGGAGGTGACGGCAGAGTGCTGGGAGCTGGAGCCAGCGCTGGGTGACAGGGATGTGACGCCCAAGGGGGCCCCGCCACAAGCAGAGCGACACGAGGAAGCCCTGATGGCTGAGCTCTCGGAGCTGGTGCGGAAGGTGGTGAAGAGCAGCAGCTGGTGGGAACGGCACGGGGTGGACGTCAGCATCCTCGCCTGCAGCTTCCTCCTGCTCCCAGCAGGTAACCTGGCTCAACCCCCCTAAACCGCGGCCAGAGGGGTGCTGGGGGGGTGTCCCACTGCCTCCTCACAGCTTTTGCACTGCTGGTACAACTTTGTGCTGGAAGCCTATTAGCAGCCTATTAAGCCTAAGACAGAGCTGCAATTACCCCTTCACCCCGTGCCACGGGGCACTCTGACCCTGCTGGGAAGCCACAGCAGGTGACAGTGGCACCCAGGGTACAGCCTGGAGTGGGGGACAGTGCCCAGCAGATGGGCACAGGGCAGGACAGTGAGTGGCATGCCCTGCCATGGGGCAGAGAAACCCTGGCAGTTTTGGTGGCAGTGGCCCCAGCCACGGTGAGTGCAGGGGGACACGGTCGAGTGCGGGACTCCAGCAGCATGGTTAGAAAAATGCAGCTGGTGCCTTCTCCTGCTTTTGAACTCCTGGGCATGCTGAAATCCTGGCAGAGTCATATTTGTCAGCAGTGGGATCCCAGCCAGAGCTGCAGGATGCGACCTGGCACCAGCAGCACCCGGTGCCGTCGTGGCTGGAAATGGGCAAACCTTCAGCAGGATGGCGAGCCTGGCTCGTCCAGCTGTGCAGGGCGGTGGGGGGAAGCTTTCTGGCTCAGGTAGTTTAAATACCTGTAACAACATCTGAAAAACAGGTTTAGGGCAATGGCTGGCAGGTTTGGGTGTAGCAACACCTCCAGCCCGGCTCAGATGCAAGGAGGGCTGCAGTACATGTGCGTGGCCGAGCTCCTGCCTGGCTGGTTTCTCCACAGGGCTCCTGTGCCTACGGTCATCCCAGGCCATCCCTTTCCTGGCGGGTGTCCTCACCCTCGGCGTGGTGCATCACACCCTGACGGTGAAGGGCAGCCATCTGGCCAGCCACAATGCCTTGACCGAGTCCAAGTCCTGGAGCAAAGTGTGGGCCATCTTCTTCATTGAGGTTAGCAGGGCTATGGGGTTTGGGTGGCAGCCCCCCCAAAAGTCCCATCAGTGCCTTGCCAGCACCCCCTGAGCCCTTCAGGAACAGCCACTGGAGAACAAGATGGATCCAAACCCTTCCTGATTCATGTGTGGGAGAATTAAATGAAAAGCAACACTTGACCAGGAGCACCAGGAACATCCCTGCCTGTGGGTCTTGCGCTAGGCTTGTGCTGGTCCCCTTGGCTGTGGGGCTGCAGAGCACAGGGCAATACATTGTGGGGAACGGTGGGAATGGTTTCCAGTGCTTAACTCTGAAGAAGTCCATTCTCAGACTGGTTTAGAGCCTATGGAGTGCAGAGCATCTCCCCTGGGTGCCTCTTACTGGGTGCGGAGCATCTCCCCTGGGTGCCTCTCCCATGAGCCCAAGCCAGGCAGTGCCTGACCCTGGCGCTGTGGCTGTAAGCATCACCTCTCCTCTTTCCTCCTAGCTCTGCTCAGCTTTCACAGTCGAGCAGGCCACCTACAACCATGTGAAGATCCACCACGGCTACACCAATGTCATCGGCCTGGGGGACTCCAGCACCTGGAAGCTTCCTTTCCTGAACCGCTATGTCTACATGTTCATCGCACCTCTCACAGTGCCCATCCTAACCCCTCTGGTTGCACTTGGTACGTGTCCCAGCCACCTTGGGACGGGGTGCTGGGTATGCTGAGCTCCTTTCTGTCCAGGTCTCAGCCCACCAAAAGGTCCTGCTCGGTTTGGAGGCATCATATTAACTATGCCAGCCTGTAGGACACAGGTCTGCAGTGAAGGCAGGCGATGCTGCACTTGCTCTGGGGAGGGCATCTCCTGTATCTCTCCTTTCTGCTGGTGCTCAGAAAACACTTCATATTTTCCTGTGCTGGATGTTGAAAGCTCTGGCAAAAGCCATCCTGAGCCTGAAGTGCCCCAGATTTGCTCTCCGTTATTTCAGACCCTTGGCCAAGGCAGGGTTCAGCATCACACGTAGGTCCGTGGCTGGTCAGAGCATCACACAGGGTGCCTCTGATGACTGCACATGGAATGGGGTTGTGGAGGGCAGGATACAATGAGGTCAGGCAGGCAAAGCAGTGACTCGGAGGAAATACTGGTGCCAGAAAACAATCAGGGAGAAAAGCCCAGAAAATACTAAGAGGCTGAGGTAGCCCAGCCCTCTGGGCTGAACAACACAGCTCTGGACAATGCCAAAAGTGCAGACAATTGCTTGGCAAACTGTAAGAAACGAAGACGCATCCAAATCCCTGTGTGATGATGCACAGCTGGACCCACTGCCAGGCCTGCAGCCCACAGGGCACTGCCCTGGCGGGCTCTGGGCTCCAGGCCCAGAACCCAGCAGGTCGGCAGGGCTGGGAGATTGGGGTCAGCCTGGAGGATGGGGAAGGAGAGATAAGGAATGGGCTAGGCTGGGCTGCAGTGTCGTTGGCATGCTGGGCAGCCTGCCCGCTGGAGCAGCAGTGATGGCAGGGAAGCGTCAGCACCTCTCCCATGTGCTGCCTCTTCTTCCTTGTGCAGATTTGTTGAGGAACGTGAAGTGGAAAGCAGCTCTCCGGACCCTCTGCTGCATGTTTCTAGGTCTTTACTGCCATTACTGGCTGCTGCTCCACGTCTCAGGCTTCCAGTCATCATGGTCCGCACTGCTCTGCATGCTGCTCACCCGCTCACTCCTGGCCCATCCCTACATCCACGTCAACATATTCCAGGTAGAGCCCTGAGGTTCCAAGATGTCCCAATGGTGCTGGAGACAGGCCAGCCACCACCCGGCGCTGGTGACAGAGCCCTGACACTGCTGGCTGGAGCTTGTGTCAGCTTAAGGCAAGCAGGCTCAGCATTGCCTCCCTCATGATGATGTCGTCATGGGGAGGATCAGGCTGGTGGTGCTGGGGTGGGAAGTGGTGGCCCTGAGAGAACATCAGGGCAGGTGGGTGCACGGGGTGATGTCCTCTGCGGTGGCTTGCAGGATTCAGGGGGCGGGGGTGGTGTGTTTGCAGGTGCTATTACAGGTGCTGGGATGAAGGGAGGCTGGTGGCTCAAAGTGTGGGTGCACTGCAGGGACAGAGCCTGGGTGCTCCTTGGTGGCTCCATGGGCAAACCCAGCTCTGGGGTTGGCAGCCAAACCCCAAAATGTGGCTCAGCCTGGCCAGCACCTTTGTGTCCTGGCATGGCCAGAGCCCCTGCTGGGAAGGGGAGAGATGGTGGGTGTCACAGGGTCCCCATCCTACCTCTCTCGCAGCACATCGGCCTCCCCATGTTTGCGGCCGATCGGAAACCCAAGCGGATCCACCTCATGAGTCTGGGAGTCCTCAACCTGCCCCGCAACATCCTGCTGGACTGGTCCTTCGGCCACTCGCTCATCAGCTGCCATGTGGAGCATCACCTCTTCCCCAGCCTCTCCGACAACATGTGCCTGAAGGTGAGATGGCCCCCTGGGGTGGGTTAACATGTTGTGAGATGACATGGGGACGAGACCAGCCATCTCCCCACCACCTCCTCTCCCTGCCACCAGACCTCCCTGTGCTGTCCCCACCATGCTAGAGATCTCTCGCTGCTTCACAACAGCCCCTAACCCACCTCCCTCTATCCCCACTCCAGTTTCTCCTGGGTTTCCACTCCCTGCTCCTACCCCTGGTCCCAGTTTCAGCCTGCAGCAGCCTCCCAGGATCCTCCCAACTCTTCCCTTGGGAAAGTATCTCCAGTGCTGCACAGTCTGGCTTTTGGTTCAGCCAACGTCCAGGCAAACCTCCTATAATTTTGGTCGTGCCCTTACTTGTTGCTCTGAGGTGTGGCGTGTGTTCCAAACGTGGACTCTGAGCACTGCCCCGGCTCGAGGGGGTCCCAAGGCAGATCCATCTGCTGCCCTTTGGTATCTCTCCTCATTTAGTGCTGTGCATTTATTTTCAGTCTCAAGTCACAGGGAAAAATAAGTAATAGGAACAGAGGGAGCAGGAGCACCAGTGGGTTTCAGGTCTTGCCCTTTGCTTGAGCTCACGGGGCTGGTAGGACCAGCCTCCTGCAGAGGCGTGTTGCAGAGAAGGAGTAATTAAGTTGGCGGCAGCCTCCCAGCCCTGCCATCGAGCTGGCTGTGTGTCCACATTGAGGATAAGTATGGGTGCAAGTGATGAGCATGCGTGGCTGGCCCTCATTAAAAGCCTCATTAGGGCATCTCACCTAATCCAGAGCCCTGCAAAGGCATTTTGCCAGGGTGGAATCCCTGTGTTGCTGCAACTGGAAACTACCTTCCTCTTAATTTTCATGCAAAGATCTTATGGTTGGTGCTCCAGCCCTGCTTTGGGCATGGGGGATGGGTTTTCTGGGCACCTTGCAGGGAGCTCAGCGATGCCTCAGGCTGGGACACTTGTACTAGTGCCACACAGAGGTGACTGTGCCTTTGTCTTTGTAGATCAAACCCATCGTCTCCCAGTACCTGAAGCAGAAGAAGCTGCCATACAATGAGGACACCTACGCCTCCAGGCTCCAACTTTTCCTCCAGAGATATGAGGAGCTGATGGTCCACGCTCCCCCCATCACGGAGCTGGTGGGCATCCAGTGAGGACAGGGACCCAGGACTTGGGGGGCTTGCATCAGGGTTGGTGTTAGCAGGATCGGGGCTACACAGACAAATGCCTCCATAAAGCCATCGTGTAGGAAACATCTCTCCCCGATGTCTTGCTTTTGGCTAGATAGTGATGCATGGAGCCACTGCAGGAGGCGAGCTGGGAGGTGCAGTGCTGGGGACAGAAAAAGGGGGGGTCCCCCCCCGTTATTCCCAGCCAGGGATTAGTTTTATCCACTCTGCTTTCATGCCTGGGGCGGGGAACCCCCCCATCTGCTGGCTGGGGTCTCGCTGCAGCCGGACCATGGGGGATGTGGTGGGATGTGGCGCTGTGTCTGGGGCATCTGGAGCTGGGTCATGGCTGAGAACCACCAGGATCTGTAGGATGGAGCTGCAAATGTGTGGTCAGGAGCTCAGTGAAGGGATGGATCGTGGGAAGGGGGTTGCAATCACTGCTGCCTGTGCTTTGCCTGACTGGAGTAAATCAGTCCCTCCTAGGACCAACGATTTGGCAAATTCAGCCTTAATATGTTGAGGTGGATCTTCTGTATTGTTGGGTTTTGTTGCTGGAGCAAGTCATACTGGTGCCCACGATGCCCAAGGCAGGGCTGGGGAAAGACCCTTGCCCCACATGGCATTATCTGTGTTGGGGTGCCAGAGGTGACCCCATACCTGATTGTTGCTATTGCAAGAATTCAGTAGCAAAATCAGAGCTAAAAACCAGATTTTCCCTGTTTAGGGAGGGTGAACTCAGCCCACTGTGCTGCAGCCAGTGGGCAGGATGCTCACGTGGCTGCTTCCAGCCCACTCTGGGACGCTGTGCCTGGCTTTCCCTGGGCGCTCTGCTGTCCCAGACCTGCAAAACTGATGACAAAGTCCAGGCCAGTGTCGTGGTGGGGAGCTGGCAGCAGAAAAAGGCAACCAGTCCAACTGGGACCAGTGCAGGAGTCAGTGCTGGCTCTGGGTTTGTGAGGTTTTGCTCTGAGCCTGGGGTTTTGCCCTCTGATTTGTGCTGTCCCCCCACCAGGGCTGGACCCCCTCCCAGCCCAGCTGGGATTTATAAGGCTCCACATTGCAAATGTGACCTGAGGCACAGGGGTGCTCTGCCCTGGTCTTGGCCCGTGGCAGGTTGAGGGCTGCAGCGGGCAGCCCGTGGTGTTTTCCATCCCAGGGGTATCACACACCCTGTTCTCCTTCACCAAGTGCGAGTTCATGCTCGCTCCCACTAGAGAAGTATCCTTGTGTGCCCACTGTGAAATGGGGCCAGAGCTGGGATGGCCACAGCATGTCCCTGTCTAGCCAGACCCAGACTCAGGGTGGGGAAAGCTGGCCCTGGACCAGTGCAGTGTGTCCCCTTTGGAATCAGAAACAGGGAATTACTCATTTATTCTGGGCTGGGGCCCGGGGGATGCTGCTGCCCTGGGCTGGTGGCATTGCCATGTCACCTCTAACCAGCCCCATGCAGGTTATCGATCCAGGACATTGTGAAACATTCAAAGGGCAAATTCTTGCCCTTTGAGTATGGGTTACACTGGGTCCATAGGTGGGGGGAAGCCGGGGGAGGTGGCTGGACCAAATGGGCCAAGTGCTCCTGGGGGGGTCAGCTGAGGCTCAGGGATGGCAGAGACCCTCCCCAGAGCTGCCCTCCTGCCTTCGTGATTAATTTCTTAATTGAGCATCTGAATTATGCTAAATGCACCAAATTAATGGTACTCCTGGCTCCAGAGAGGGGGGAGGTGAGCACACGTTAGCGGTGCTTGCAGTTCAGACAGGGTAATCTCAGCCTCACGTGTCCCCGCTTGTGGCCACAAAATGCACTTTCTCCTCCCCTGTTGCAAAGACATAAATTCCAAAACGTTTCTAAGTACTGGTGGGAGCAAGAGCCCTTTTCACAGCTGGATTTCATGGATATTTTTTAACGCAGTGCCATCTAAAGGCAAGTGTTAACAGGTCCTTCAGCCAGCGGGACATGACTTGTGATTTGTGAAACACTTGGATTAATCCCTGTCAGAAGTGACAGACACAGCAGAGGTTAATGGGGAAAAGACCCCCCCAGATTTCTGCCTCAAAAGATGCTCCACATTTAAACTCGGCTCTTTTTTTGTGGATGATACCAATGCCGATATTTGGAACTGAGCCTCCAGCCTCGCCTCTCTGGGCAATGGGGTTGGTAATTGCTGGGCTGAGCTCAGGCTGGGGGCTTGGAACACAGGCACAGGCTTTAAGCCATCTGAAATCCTGGCCCCTGCTGCAAACACCCTGAAGAAGCGGGTGCAGACAGAGGCATATGGCCGGCTGCCGTTCTCAGCATGCCTTTGCAGAAAGCCATGAACTAATTTTCAAGACTGTGCAAGAAAGCATGTGGGTTTTATGACCCTTATTAAAATCGGCTTCTAGCTGTAAACTCCTTTCAGTCTTAATTGCTTTTAAAAAGCCCTGTTAGTGCTCGCCTGCATGCTTTGGCATCTGTACAACCCTTAAACATCTCCTGGGCCCGCTGAGATTATTTTGTTGCCTGCTGTATTACACTGGGTCTGAAGCAAGACGGGGTGCTCTAGCATGGGAGGTGTAAGAAGTAGCGTTTGAAATGAGCCAAGTGGTGAGAATTAAGAAGGAAGTAAAGCAGGGACCGTGGGGGAAGCTGGGGCAGGAGCTCTGGCAGCAGCATTTATCTGCTGCCTCTGGCAGTAATGCTTTACCCTTTATTGAGGGGATGCTGTGGGTTTCTCCTGGCAAAGGGTGGATGGCTGAATAGGGGGCAGTTAAAATCAGTCTGAGCATCGTTTTCCCCCGGGAGAACTCTGCAGTTAACCACTCGTGGCAATAAAGGGGCGCACGCTATTAGCAGCCGCACGGATGATGCTGATGCGGGCAGCCCCAGGCAGGCAGAGTACCGCGGAGGCCTTGCCACAGAGAGCGGTGGCGCAGGTGGCCATGAGACGGCCTTTCCTTCCCTACCTCTCGGTGGTTTGACTCGTTTCCGGACAGCCCTGGTGGCAACGGCGTGCCGCCATTGGCTGCCAGCGCGGGGGCGGGGCCAAACGCCATTGCGGGGGCGGGGTTATGCTAAGCATAGCGTTCTGCCGCCTCGCGATTGGTCCACGAGGAGGAGGGGCGGGGCGGCAGCTGTTGGGATGCGACGGGGCGGGGCGTGCTGAAGGGGCGGTATCGCCCCGCGCGGTGAGGGGAGGGGCCTGGCGGCGTCCCGCGGCAGCCGGCGCCGGGGGGAACACGTGTCCCGGCCCGCGGGGCCCGGGGGCAGCCGGCACCGGGGCTACGGGGGAGCTGGAACCGGCCGCTGCGGGAGCCGTGCCCGGCAGGCCCGTGCTGCAGCCCTGGGGCAGCGAGGGGCCGTGCGCGCTGAGGCCCCTCGGGCCGGCACCAGGACACCCCGGTGTGACGCTTTATGGTGCCCCCCCCTCCGGCGCCACGGGCCCCGGTCCTGCTGTCCCGCCTCAGCCGCAAGCACCAAGGCCGCGGGCTTGGCCGAGCGCGGGAGCCGCCGGCCTTGACCTCCCGGCGTTCCCGCCTCAAGCCCCGCGGCGGGGCCGCGCCGCGGGCCGCTACATAAGCCCCGGCCTGCCGCCGCCGCCCGGTTGCGCGCCATGGCCGCCGTGGGGGGCCGGTGCTGGGCCCGGGGGAAGGGCTGCGGCGGGCCGGGGGGCAGCGCCTGGCGCGGCCTGACGCCCCCCCTGCCCTCGGCCTCCCCGGGGCTCCAGCGGCGGCTGTCCTCGGCCGCCCCCGCGCCGCGCCTCTGCGTGGTGGGCAGCGGGCCCGCGGGCTTCTACACGGCTCAGCACGTCCTCAAGGTACCGGGGCGGGAGGGGGCGGCGGTGAGGGCCGGGGCCTGCCCGCTGGGGCTGCCGGCCTCCGAGGGGGGCGGGGAGGGGTGGGGTGGGCTCCCAGCCCCCCCAGCTAGCTCGGCGGCGTTGGGGGGCAGCCCAAGCCCCACGGAGGCCTCCTGGGCCCATTGGCCTGGGGTGGGTGCTGCTGCCCTGCCCCTGGGCCCTCGGGCCGGCCCCGGCCTCGCCAGGCTGCTGCCAGTTCAGCCCCAGCGATATTTTGAGAATCGTATAAACAACAGAGACCTGCCTCGCCCGGAGCTGTTGTCACCCAGTGGGTGACAGGGAGCGTGTGGGACCTGCTGTGCCTCCTCCCCCAGCTGAATTAAGGCCCTCGGGTGACCCTTCGCCTGGGGTCTGTAATCGCTCCCGCTTTGGGCAGTCGGGTCTCTGTTGGAAAATGAGATCCGAGCACAGAACTGGGCTGCTGGCACCGACCAGAGATGCAGCAGCTTAACCTCGTCATTAAACTGTGCTGTGTTGTCTCTGGTACGTGTTGGAAAATAGCTCTTACTAAGCCTCAGGGACAAATTTCAGGGCTGCTTAATCTCTGAAGAGGCTGACTCAAAATACAAGATAACAAAAGCCTTGCGGCAAAACATCTGTCTAAAGCTCCGACCCTGAGGTGACTCGGCTCAGGGGGAATCTCAGGGCATGGGCACCTCTGCCAGGGGCTGGCAGACAGCTTGGCAGGTCCACCAGCACCCAGGGTGCTGTGCTGGCTGCTTCCCAGCCAGTGTGGGGGCTCTTCCGTCAGCCCCCTGGGTGCTGGGGAGCCACCAGCTTAGTGTAGAAGAGGAACTGTGGGGTGGGCTGGAGGATGGAGCCCCCCATGAGATTGCTTGATGGTGTTTGCAGTCATGCTGTCTGCTACACCTTGCCATCTGAGCTGGCAGTAACAGATACAGCATCATCTTGTGCATAGAAGAGTCTGGAAGAGGCTGTTTCTGGCCTTGGTGCAGTGCTCCCTCCTGCCCTGCATTTCCCCCAGCAGCGGGTGAGCACTGCGTGTCCCTGCGGAGCTGCTGGGCTCACGTGGCCTTTCTGTCCTCATCCCTTAACCATGATTTCCTTCTCCTGCAGCACCACGGCGGGGCCCAAGTGGACATCTATGAGAAGCTGCCTGTTCCCTTTGGGCTCGTCCGTTTTGGGGTGGCCCCAGACCACCCAGAGGTGAAGGTGGGTTGCAGGCGAGGCAGTCGCTGTCCTTTGTGGTGCCTCAGGGCTTGCCGTGGTTTGGGGCCGTCACACTGGGGAGGTCCAAATCTCTGTGTCTGTGCTGAGACCCAGCCAGACCATGGCCAGGTGATATGGGATATCTGGTATTAGGGCTCTGGACAGCAGGTCAAAACCAGGGGCTTGTGATGGGAAGTGCTGCTCCTGGTGCTGGTGAGCGTGGCCTGCAGCACAGATGGGTTTCTTTGTACCAGGAAGCTTTATGCCAGCAGGATCTTGACAACTCGCTGCAGTTGCTGTTTGCCTCTGCTCAGTCCGTACCTATTCTGGGTGCCTGGGAGCACCCAGATCTGCTATTAGGGGTGATGGAGTTGGGCTGTCGGTGGCTGGGCAAGGAGAAGTTGAACCAAGTTGCTCTTTGAAATTTTCATTTGCCGTGCAGCAGGTGTGAGTTGTACCCAGGGGTGTCTGCTGTGTCTGAGCTGGGGTAGAGGTGGCTGGAGTGGTAGGACACAGGAGAACCAGGCACAGCAATATCTTGTGGTGGTTTCCTCTCATCCCTGGAGATCCTCAGACCAAAATGCCTGGATCCCGTTGAGCTGAGAGAGGAGGAGTGGACATAATGGATGTGGATTTGGGGCAGCATATCCGTCCTGTTACAAGGCTGAGTCTGGCTGGGGCTGCAGGGGAAAAGTGGTTGTTTTCCTGTGTGGCCCCAGTTGCTCAGACAAAAGGTTTTCGGCACCATCCTGCCCTGTGTTCTGTCTTGATGACACAGGTTTCAGGAAGGGCTGAGATGAGAGGCTGGCAGAGGTGGTCTGGCAGGCAGCACCCTCAGTGGAAGAGGTTGTTTGGTGGAACTCCTTGCAAGCTTCACCTTTGGGAAGTTTTCTCCTACAGTAGGGTTTACTCAGAGGGGCTGAACGTATGGAAAGGGTCCTCTTTTCCCCAGGCGGGTGCAAAAAATGGGTTTCCCTTTCTGCAAAGGGTGTCGGAAAGAGCGCCAAGTCGCAGCTGTGCTTATCTTCCCCATGAATTATCTGCAGCCGTTGTTAGATAAGAGTCTCAGAATAACTGACTCGAAGAGGGGGTAAAGCATCTCAAGGCTGGGGTGTCAGGAATGGGGACCTGCTGACAGCAGCAGGCCTTGGCCCCAGCTGTGGCTTGAACATAACTCCCCGGTGCTTGTTTGATCTCACAGAACGTGATCAATGCCTTCACGCAGACAGCGCGCTCGGAGCGCTGTGCCTACTACGGAAATGTCACCGTGGGGAGGGATGTCATGGTGGCCGAGCTGCAGCAGGCTTACCACGCCGTGGTGCTGGTGGGTACCGTGCCTCAGAGCTGGGGCTGCCTGAGCTCCCCAGAAGTCACAGGGAAGGTCTGCAGGGTTGTTCCCTGCTGGGATCTTGGGAAGGGGGTTTGGATGAGGCATTTCTGGGTGCCTCTCCCGGCCTTGGGACAGCTCAGGTGCTATGGAGGCTTGTCTGAAGCCTTGCACGGAGCATGTGCTGGAGCGTGGCATCAGATGCAGCTCCCTGAAACCCCCCTGCAAGGGGCGGTGGTTGAGGAACCTCTTCCCCATGATGGGGGGGGTGGTCGATACCTATTTCAGCCTGACATGGATTTGTCTCTCCTGTTCAGTCCTTGGCTTGTTGTGCTCTGCCTTGGCCTGAGGAGCTCAAGTTTGGCCCTGGAGCCCTGGGGGATGGGGTGGAATGAAGCTCCTGTGCTCGGGCTGTGTTTAGCCCCAGCCCCCGGGAAGGGTTGGCAGCTGTGCAGGGTCCCCAGCAGCATCTGGAAGGGGAGATTTGTGTTTTGGTATCAAACTCTGCACGCGGCAACATCTCTGACCATGCCTGCTCCCTCTTCAGAGTTATGGTGCTGAAGATAACCGGGTCCTGGGGATCCCAGGTGAGAACCTCTCCGGTGTTTATTCGGCCCGAGAGTTCGTGGGCTGGTACAACGGGCTACCCGAGAACCGGGATGTGAGTACAGCGGTGTGTTTTTGTGTGTTTCCCTGTCCTGCATCCCAATGCAGGCATTCAGCTCCAGATTAAGTCCTGAAAGGCCTGCAATTGGAAAAGATTAGCAGGCACCACGTTAAATCCTTCTTAGATGGTAGAAATGTGAACAATTTGCACATCAGTGAGAGCGGATTAGCTGGCTCTGTAGGTTGGCAGCACGTTTTGGCTGGGCCAGATGGGAACCTGGGGGGGTGATGCTCTGCTTTGGCCTGAGGAGGTTTTTTTGGTTAGAACGGCTCCTGTTCCCAGAGGTGCCATCCCAGGAAGAGAGGGATCGGGATCGGCTGGGGTGCCCAGAGCAGCTGCCTTGCTGAGTCTGCTGGGGGAGGAGGCTGGTGTGGAATTTCCCCATCTGCATCTCCTCTTTTTGGGGAAAAGAGGGTTGAAAGGGAATTTGAGTGGTGGGAGCAGGTCTGGAGGGGTGGATATCATGGAGGCTGTGTGGATTTGCTCACAGCTGGGTCTTTGCCCACAGCTGAAGCCCAACCTGAGCTGTGAGACGGCGCTGATTCTGGGTCACGGCAATGTGGCGCTGGATATTGCCCGGATCCTCCTGTCCCCGCTGTGCCTCCTCAGGGTGAGTCACAGGGGTACTCCATGCCATGAAGGCAGCCTGGGGCCCAAATTCACTCCCTGCTGGGTGGGTGCTGGTTCCCACCCATCTCAGCAAAATTTCAGACTCTCCTGTCTTTGGGATCGTTCCCCAGGGAAGGCTGTTGCCTCTTGGGTGCACCCATGGATTCTCGGTCCATAGGGAGTGATCCCAGGCTGTGTCTGTGCCGTGGGTAACACTGCAGAGCTCTCTGGGTTGCCTTGCTGATACCTAGAAAGCTGGGCACTGAGCTTCATCCCTTCCTTTCCTACAAGAAGCAAAGGAGGAGCTGCTTGCCCTTTCCCACCAAACTAGAAGTTTCTCCTATTGGGATTATCTTTTTCTGCTGTAGCTGGGGGCAGAAGCCTGGCTTCTGCTGGTAGCACTGGGCACACTGGTGGCTGGTGGCCCTTTCCTCCTCCTGCTGTGCTCCCCTATAGACAGCTGGGAGGTGGTGTGCACTAGCTGCTCTGTACAGCTGCTGCCCCAGACGCTGGCAGGAAAGGCCCTCCCTCCTGGAGAAACACTATGAGGTTTGTTACAGCTGTGCAACAACTTCCTGTAATAATATATAAATTAAATTTACAAACAAAACAACTTGGAGGCAATGCCAACCAATGGCTAAAGCCAACTGGGAAGCAGTGCTGTGAAGGACACGGCACTGGAAATGAGTGCCAGGCTGTGCAGGCAGTTTCCTATTAAGAATATTGGTCTGAAATAGTTTATTCTGGTTACCTGGTGTCCCTTCTATTGTGTTTTCTCTGGAAAAAATCTTCTGATCTACACACACACATGTTTGAAACAGAGCATGGAGTCGCTGTGAGGTGCCAACTGTTGGTTGAGCCCTGGTGATGCTTGTGTTTGTGCTTGGAGCTGCCTGGGGTGGGTGGGCAGGCAGTGGTTTGAGCTGTGGTTTGCAGTGGGTTTCACCCAAATCCCTGCAGATCCTGAGCTGGGAAGTCACCCAACAGCATCTGCGGGCACCCCAAAATTAAGATCACTGGAAGGCTTTGCTCCATTAGCCCCAAGGTTAACTGCTTGGGTGGATCCCCCAAGGCAATCTCACGAGGTGCTGGCTCGTTACCTCTAGTGCATTATGGCCTTGGAAAATACATTCAGTGATGAGGGACCAGCTGTGCAAATAGCTCTGTGCAAAGGGAGATGACTTATTTTCCATCCTCGCCCAGGCTCTTTGCATGCAGAGCCTGCTTTTCTGCTGATTTTTCACCTTCAGAGGCTCTGCCTTCCCCCCAGATCTGCCCTCGTCCCATTCTCCTGTCTCTGTTTTGCAGAAGACAGACATCACTGACAGCTCCCTGGCAGCTCTCGCCTGCAGCAAGGTGAAGCGTGTCTGGCTGGTTGGGAGGAGGGGACCTCTCCAAGTTGCTTTCACTATCAAGGTACGGCTGAGGGTGCTGGAGGGCAGCTGTGTTTCCCACTGTGGAGCCCCAGGCTGCCTGTCCCTGGTGGGGAGAGGTGGTCTAGGGATGGGTGGGGGACCCAGGCATCTTCCTTCCTGCACCCATATGCTGGCTCCTAGCCTGGACTGCTGGGGAAGGGGGCCTGGGGCTCTTGGATGGCCTCTCTGTGCTGGAAGTAACATCTTCCTGCCCGCAATTCCTAGGAGCTGCGGGAGATGATAAACCTGCCTGGTACCAGACCTGTCCTGAACCCTGCTGACTTCACAGGCCTCAAAAATGCTGTTAAAGGTGAGGGAAGTGTGCCATCCTTCTCCAGGCAGGGCCTCACCTTGACAGGCGAGTGTCCAGGAGCGATCTGGGAATGCTCAGAATGTGCATCAGAGAAATTCTTGCCCTGTGCTTAATGCATGATGTGAAAACTACGTGAGCATGGTGTGGCTTGTCCTCAGAGTGCTAGGAGACCATGAAGAGAAGGGAACAACTTGTTTCTCTTGTTTCTGCAGCTACTTTGCTGCTTGTGAGTGATACTTACGCTCGAGTGATAAGAGCAGGAGGTTCAGGAGGGCTGGGGGAACCTTGCAGGAGAGATCCCAAGGCTGTTGATTTAAGAGCTTACTGCAGAGCTCAAAAGAAAACACTGAATTTAGGGGTGTCCAGAGACTTGGTGTTCTCCACAGGCTGCTGCCTCTGAGTACCACTTAGACAGCAAAATCACAGGCTTTGATTTGTGTGTCCCACTGGCCCCAAGCCTCAAGAGGTCTTCTGGTCACTTTGACTTGCAGTTGGTCATCTCAAAGTTCTCGGACTCGCAGTGGCATGACAAACTCCAAATAGACGCCTGCTTACCAAACGGACACTGCCTTGACTTGGCCTTGGCTCTGTGCTGTCCCCCAGGGGGCTTTTGCCATGGTTCCTGTCCTGAAATTCTTTCTCTCTTCCTAGATGCTCCCAGGCCCAGGAAGCGACTGACTGAGCTGATGATCAAAACAGCCCTGGAGAAGCCTGAGGAGAAGACTATGGAGGCACAGGCAGCGGCACCGCGGGAGTGGGGTCTGAAGTTCCAGCGCAGCCCCCAGGAGGTGCTGGCCACTGCTGATGGGAGGCAGGCGAGGGGCATCCGCCTGGCCCTGACCCGCCTGGAGGTACGGGCTGGTGGCGAGGCTGGTATGGCCCTTGGGAATCTCTCCAAAGACAGCTTTGTGTTCCCTGGCTGCTTGGAGTGGCTGCTGGCAGGCTCTCGGGGAAGCCGGTATTACTGACAAGAACCTTTCCCCTTCGAAAGGGAGCTCTTTCCACACTGCGCTGCAGAGAGACCTTTAGCAAATACCCAGGGATCAAGGATGCCAAAGAGGACCAGAGGAGGCTGCTGCTCTGCATCTGGTGACCGGTGCTCAGCAGCCTCTTCCTCCCTCTCTCAGGGCTCGGGTGACTCTGCCAAAGCCGTCCCCACTGGAGATGTGGAGGAGCTGGAGTGTGGGCTGGTGCTCAGCAGCATCGGCTACCGGAGCCTGCCGCTGGACCCGGCGGTACCCTTCGACACCCAGCGTGGTGTTATCCCCAACAGCTCAGGCAGAGTGGAGGGTGTCCCAGGTCTGTATCCGCAGGGATGTGCGTGGGACATGCTGAGCACAGCTGGTGGGTCGGGGGCTTTGGAGTGGGAAGCTCCATTCACCAAGGGCACACATGGCTGCATGCCTCGGTCGGAGGGTGGAAGCTGAGGAAAAGAGCCATCTCTGTCAGGCGCTGAGACCTGGCCCGTTCCCAGCTCGTGTTAGGGGTGTCTGGTTTTATGCAGGGTGGTTTTACTGGGCCTTGGGGTCTGTTGCTAAAGCGATACAGCCCGTACGGCTGCTTAGTGCTGGTCTGCAGGTACACAGATCCCTGTGACAGCACTGTCGAAGGGCTGCGCTCTTCCCACCACAGGGGTGGATGCTTCCACCACCCAGTGCTTGATGTGACACCCAGGGACAGGGCAAGGACTTGCAGCCAGGAGGGTCCATGGCCACGTGCTGGACCGAGCCTGGCTGCTCTGTGTGCCCGTGCAGGTCTGTACTGCAGCGGGTGGGTGAAGAGAGGACCCACGGGCGTGATCATCACCACCATGAATGACAGCTTTGACACGGCCCAGTCTGTGCTGGAGGATCTCAAGATGGGCGTGCTGGACGTGTCCGCCTCCAGAGAAGGCTTTGGGGCCGTGGAGAGCATCCTGCACAGCCGAGGTCAGTGGGAGGGGGTGTGAGCTGCTATAGCAGCTGGCGTGAAGGTGTGATGCAGCCCAGCTCCTCCTGGATCGGGGTGTCCTGGGGTAGAGAGTCCTGCAAGCCAGTTTTGGGAGCGGAGTCTGAACCGTGGAAATGTGTTGTGCTGCCGTTGCATTGCTCCCAGGAAGAGCAGGACTTAATTCTCTCAAACTCGGTGTCATTGCTAAGGTTAAGGACCGCTTTCGGGGAAGGGCCATTAAAAGCACAGACCTTGGATAAAGTGTCACCGTCAGCTGCCTAGACAGTGAACTGTTGCTCTTGAGTGATTTTCCTAGTAATCCTTCCAGGAAAGTTGGGGGCAAGATTAAAATGCCCAGGAGAGTAATTTGCTGTTGCTGTGTTTAAAGGCATTCATTTAAAGTGTGTGTGGTTTGCCTCTTAACTGCCTGAGGTTTAACAATGAGCTGGAAGCGTTTTGTCCCCTGAGGTGGTGCTGTGCTCGCTTCTGTTACGGCTCACAAAGGACTGGCTGACCGAGCCAACTGGAACCTGCCATCCCGCTCCTCATGGTGTTAAAAATTATTATTCCTTTGTGATTCTGAAGTTGGATGCTGTGTCAGGAAAGGGCAGGGTTTGCTGGCACATCAGGTCCCTGCTAATGGGGAGGTGAGGCTGAGCTCAGTTTTACTTAACAGTTAAGTTCTCTCTCCTGGCTCTCGCCATCACCACAGGGGTCCGTCCTGTTTCCTTCTCGGACTGGGAGAAGATAGATGCTGCTGAAGTGGCAAGAGGCAAAGCTGCTGGCAAACCCCGAGAGAAGATAGTGGATCCTCAGGAGATGCTGCAGCTGATCGGTCACTAAAGCAGCAGTGATGCATGGCACTGGTCCAGCTGGTACTATCCTGTGGCAACGCCAGCAGGTTACTGGGAGCGCCAGCAGGTTACTGGGAGTGCAGGGTTTGTGCCCTGGGGCTGGTGGCCACTGGAGAGGTGTGTGACACTTTAACCTCTCCAGTTAATGATGAACTCTGGGTTCCCAAAGTGAATGTCTCAAAACATCTGAGGCTGCTGGCTGGCCCCGCATCTCTGCAGCTGGCTGCCGCTCCTGGGGGTGATTCTTGTCACTTGTGTCCTTCCAGCATTAATGCATTGGCTGGCGCGGGCAAGGGGAGATGTGCACCTGGCAGGGGTCTTGGCCAGGTGCTTTCCCCAGGACAAGTCACACACAGAAACTTCCTTGTGTCTTGCTGCGTCCCCTTTAAGCCTCCAGCCAAATGGTTGCCTTGTCATTTGTGCCCAAGCAGTCGTCTTTTAATAATAATTGTTTTTTAAATAAACCTTTCCAGGAAAGCTAAATTGGACCTACCACTTGAGTCTGGCTTCTTTGTCTGTGACTGCCTTAATCTCGGAGTGGCCAGGCAAGCACCGCGTCTCCTACCGACACATCCCAGGTCAAGGCAGCTCATCTCGCTTGTTGCGAGCTCTAGGCAAGGGCATTCATTTGCGTTCTGCCTCCCACAGTTAGAACTCAGGCTCTGCCGGGGTTTATCTTGTGGGGTGGTTTGGGATAACGAGCGTGTAATTGCCTTGTTCCGGATCATGAGGTATCCTGTGTTCGCCGGTACCTGCCAGCACTGACTGGTGCAAGCAATGCCTTGAGCCCTTTCGCTTCATTCGCTGCTGGGGGTTTTTTTGGGTCTGTGTGTTTTGAAGCTTATTAAATGCTTCTTTTAGCCCAAATTGACTATGGTGACGGTGTCAGGTTTTAAGCCAGATTACAAGCCGTGAGCTGTAATCTCCTCTTTATCTGTGGCGCAGGGGCCGCGTCAGCGTGGCCCCCTCCCCTGGCCATCCTGCCACCCACGCTGTCCCCAGCCTCTGCAAGACTGCATCTGCTCCTCTGACCGGTGTAAATGGTGACAATGGCAGTTGCTGGTGGCTCTGGATTAGAAACGAATTAGGCTCCACGATGGAGGCAGAGGGTAAATTGGGCCAGGGCAGCCAGCAGGGCTTTGTATCTCCAACCTCCTTCGCCACTGAGCCCTCCCATGGTAAAGGGCTTGCCCACCGGGCACCGCACTCACCCCGTCTCTGGCCCAACCTTAGGGAAGGCAGATCTTCAGCTTCTCTCTTCTCTTCCTTTCCCCCCCCCCCCCTTCCTTTTCTATTTAAATCTCATTTGCAAACTCATTAAGAAACTCAGGAAATGTGATACTGGGAACTTGTACGCAAACGAGCAATAAAGCTTTTGTCGAACAGCTGCTTGTGTGATGTGGCTCTCGTTACATCTCGTGGCTGATGCAGTCCTAATGCTGAACTCTTGAGCAGGAGATTACATCAGCTCTGGCTTTGGAGGTGAATAAGCTCTTTGCAAAGAGGGGTGTGGAGGTGAGGGGGCTGTGCTCAGGGTGGGGAGCAGCCGTTTCGGTCGATAGCCCAGCCAGAAATGTGATGGTGAAGGGCTGCTTGTGGCTGCATCATATATGCAGGTATTGGGAGGAGATGAGCTGGCTCTTCCCCAGGTTTTTCTTCCACGTTGCCTTGAACGTTGATGTCAGGGTGGTTTTGTGGCCATGACAGAGGCTACCGTGCTTGTGCTGAGCATGGCAAACGGTCCTTCCCAAAGTGGTGATGCTTCCAGGTAGTTTTGGGGCTGGGATAACAGATTAAGGGGAGCATCTTTCTTTGCTGCGCCTGGTGTCCTTGCTCAAGCCAGAACTTGGCCAAGGCCCCGGCGTTAATACTGGGCTGTGGGAAAGGTGTGGGATGATCAAGGTCAGTGAAGGGCGGGGATGGGGGACTGAGCCTCATGGGCAGAGGCAGGATCGTTACGATAATGTAAATCTTTATTCGCTACCTCCAGCTCCCCCTTTGCTGCCTGCATCCCCAAGCCCCAGCCAGGTATCCAGCTGCCTCCCCCTTGCTGTCAGTGTTCTCCATCCTCTCCAGGGACCAAAATGTGTCCGGCTTCCTTGTGAAGGTCCTTTATCCCTGGTCGCCGTGTCGTTAGGTGGCGCTGGGAGGCCGGTAACGGGGAGCAAAGAGGGGCTGAGCGGGGATGGAGGGGTGACCTGGCACCCCCGGGGATGGAGGGAGGGGACCCAGCTCTCTTGGTGACCGCAAAAGACCAGCAGGCTGGGGGGGCTCTGAGCGGGCTGGGGAGCCCTCGCAGGTTCCAGCTCACATTTGGGTTCTGCTTTTAGGCATGATTAACCTTGTCTTTACTGCAGGTATGTCCCCACCATGGTGGTCCGAGGGGCAAGGGGGGGCAGCCTGGCAGGGCAGCCACCCCCTCACCCTCCACTCTCCCAAGGAGGCGGAGGGGCAGCTCCAGAGCCTTTTTCCACAGGGGATAAAGGAGCCGGGAAGGCGATGCTGTGAGTGACACCCGTCTGCTGTTGGAAGGAGGCCTGAAAGTCGTCACCGCCAGCTCTTAATGTGGACTTCCCTGCTCCAGTGAGTTATGGCTCAGCCTAGCTTTAATGAGGCTGCACAAAGCTGGTGGAGATCAGCATCTGGTGAGGGATGGCCTCGAGACCGGCCAGGCAAGGCTGCACAGGCCCCCTCCCGCAGCTCCCTGCGCCGCTTTCCTTGCCCTCGTGTGTGCTGCTCTGAAAGGCAGCCAGGCTGGTACAGAGGAGAGAGAGCTTGTCCTGGGGTGGGCTGGTTCGACAGTAAATGCTATTCAGTTGGGTCTTTGCAACCTCCTCCTGCTGCTTTATGCTGTTGTGCCTCAGTTTCCCTTGTCTGCAGAGCTGTGCAGGCTAGCTCTTCTCTGCCCTGGGGTGCTGCCTTGCATGGGCTGCCAGGAAGCTTGGAGTAATCCAGGGAAGAAGCAGGTCTGAGACACCTCAGAAGCTCCTGTTGATGCTGCATTTTGCAATTACACCTGGGAGGCAAGAGCAGAGGCTCTCGCTGGCTTTGCTAATAGGCAGCTTGCTGAACTTGGCCTTTCCAAATGAGCATTTAGAGCCATGAAGCAGGAGGTTACCTGTGCTCTGGAATAAGGGAATAACCAGCTTGAATCAGGCCTCTGGCCCTGCAGTGAAGAGCTGTGCTGTCATTTGAAAGCCAACTCACACGAACAGAAAAATAGTTGATAAAAGCTTCTCCACAGCGTGGCTAATATATAATTTTCCAGCCCCATCCCTGGAGTTAGCGCGGCCGCAGAGGCGGTGTCCGGCTTTATGCCGTCCCCTCACTGCATGAATCACTGAATTGCGGCATCCGCTGCCGGGAGCCTGGACGAGTCCGTCTGCGCCGGGGCTTCGTCGGGAACAGATGGCTCCGGAGAGTGCTGACTTCAGCGCTTTGGCCGAGCACAAGCATCGGTCCCTGCGTGTACCCTCCCTTCGCCGCTTGCTCTCCCGGGCACATCTTCTCATACTTCATGTGTTCTTCTCTCTAGATCCAGCACTAGCCCTGGGCAGGGATGGCGAACGGGTTAGGGTACCAACCTCTGGGGTCACTGGAGTGGGTTACCCAGACAACTGCTTCCCTCCTGGCACAACATCACCCCTTCTCCGAAAGGACCCCGAGCACATCCTTGGCTCCAGACCCACCAGCAGCTCACGGTTTCCATGTCCAACCTTCCCCAGGCTCTGCGCTCGCCGAAGTCTTGCCTGCGGTCAGAGGACTGTGCTGGGGCAGGCGCTGCTGGGGGTCCCGCAGCAGCAGCAGGGTGGCTTTCTCTTCACTTGGGGTGAATTACTTTGGAAATCGGGGCTGCAAGAATCCATCTCCCAAGGCCAGGAGGGGAGCAGAGGTGAAGGAGATGTAAACTCCAGCAGCTGCTTTCTAGGAGCTATTTAGGGATCTGACAGCGGCAAATAAAGTTATTGGAGGGCAAGGGCTGGTTAACTCCCCAGAAAGATATGATTTCCTCCCTTCCTGGGAAATTTCCATTTTCAACTCCCTGGCTTTGGCTGCCTCATCCCCAACCTCAGGGGCAGTCCTGCAGGCACATGCCACCCCAGGACGAGGAATGAAACCATCCCTGTTTATTTCAGCCGCTTTAATGACTGTGAGGGTGGGACTGGGTGGCAGTGGAGCGGAGCTGTGCTGGATCCATGCCATGCGTGCACCGTGCACTGCACCATCCCTGTGGCCTTGCTCTGCTTTCTGCCTCAATTGCTTTTGTGGCTGCTGGGACCCAAGATGCTGCCCAGCTCTGTGTGGCTATTTCAGCACCAAAGCCCTGAATGCCCTTATGGGATGGAGCAGACCTGGGGGGTGTGGATGGTGCCTGGGGGTGGCCCCAGGAGCTGAAGGCAGCATGGGGAAGGTGGGACAAGGCGAGGTGGGTGCCCAGGAGTAGGAGCGGCTGGGCTCAGACCTTCTTAATTTTTGGCCAGACGTCTGGGAGTTGGCAGCCGATGGGCAGGTCCGGGATGGGTGCAGGTCTGGGGTGGGTGCAGGTCTGGGGCTTAATCTCAGATGTCACAAGTGTCACCTGCAAGACTCAGCTCTGGCAGAGGGACCTGTGGGCATGGTGCTGTTTGCCCTGTCCGGTGTCGGATGCCGTTAGTGGGATGCAGACACCCTTGGGGACAGCCCAAGCGGGCCGTGTCACCCAGCTGGCCACCTGCCCTTCCAGGGCCAGCTCTAGCTTTGTGCTGGCAGTGCACAGATCCAGGTCCTCTCCTTCCCAAACTCCTGGTTTAGGATGCACCAAGTTAAAAACCTTTGGCCAAATTTCTCCTTCAGTTAGGAGGCTGATGGCGGGGGCTTGCCCTGCAGAACTGGAGATATTAAAGACACTGGCTCGAGCTGCGATGCTGCCTCATCTGTGGGTGCGCCTTGGGGGTGGATGTTTTGGATAGGGGCCTGGGAGCTGATGGGCTCCCGTTGACCCTGCAGGGCAGGGGGGCCTAAACAGAGGGGGTTGGGGTGGGATGCACCGTGTGGGGCTTTACCGCAGCGTGGGATGGAAGATGTTGGTGGGCTTGCAGCGGGATGCAAGGAGCCTGCGTAGAGTCTGAGGCACTTCTCGGACACTGGTGTTGGGCTGGATGGGTTAGTGCAAAGCTGGACTAACATCCCTCCCGACACAGTCCTCCCACGTCCCCCTCTCTCCCCTGGCCTCTTCCCTGCAGGAGGTGGCTGCACACCAGGAGCTGTCAGAGCACGGCGCCTTGCATTTATCAACCTGCTTTCAGAGCTTTCTGCAAGAAAAGATGCTGGGAAAAGGTAACAGGGTGATGGAGAAGCTGGCTGAGGTCCCTCTTGGGCTGTGCCATGGGTGAGGGACTCACTGGGATGCTGAGGGTCCCGTGCCAGGGTACCAACCCAGCTGTCTGGAGCGGGGCATGAAGGAGGGGGAAGGCAGCTTTGTGCTTTTGTTATCCCTGCCCAGCCCAGAAAGCCGGGCAAAGAGGGCACAGCATCTCCGGAGAGGGTGGCACCGAGGGGCTGGGGAAGTCAGAGGTTTCCAACCAGGAGGAAAAGTCCAGTTGCGCCTCCAGGGATTGTGGGCTTCATCCCGGGTGCTGTTGGTGCTTCTCTTTCAATCCAAACCTCTGCATCCATCGGGGCAGTTGTTTTGAACGTAAAAAGGTCTTTTGTTGTTTAAATGCTCAGATAAGGTGTTTTGATGGTTGCAGAACAGCTCCCCCAGAAAACTGTTGTGGGTTTTGTTTTTGAACTGCGAGGAGGAGCCAGAGCCGCGGGCCAGGGGTTTGGCTGGGTTTGACTCCTAAGGGAGAGGAGTCGGGGGTGGGGGTGGGGGGTGGGGGGGGGGTGGGGGGTAGGGAGCGGGCATGCGTGTCACCACCGGTAGTGACCCTTCACTGCTTCTCCCCACTGCAGACACCCTCCAGCTGTGCACCGGACCTGGGTTTGTCTGTTTGTTCCACGTGTGGGTTTTGGGCTGTGATGGAGGTTAAATGTCCCAGGGGATGCTGGAGGGTCATGGGTGTGATGGAGGAGCTGGGTATTGTCCCCGGGGGGTTGCTGCTGCCCCCTTGTCCCACCTGGGTGCTGGTGGCTCTGCTGAGAAATATGTTCCCTATGAAGCATCACTGGGGCTGAAATAGGTGTGAGCCCAGACTCCCTAAGGGATCTAGCCCGGGGAGCAGCTGGTCCTGGGAAGGGTGACTCGGGGGCACTGAGGGTACAGGAGCCACCCAGGGTTTCTGTGGCAGCTCCAGGGGACCAGATCCCTGGAAAGCTGGTCCCCAGGTCCAGTCACACCCGACCATGGATGGGAGGACCTGTTGCTAACCCTTACATCTCCTATCCTTGGGCAAGAGAGAGGCAGAGCTGCCAGGGTCGGGCAGCACTGGGCAGCCAGGGCTGCCCAAGCCAGGGCAGCAGGATGCAGCCAACAGCAGCCAAGAGAGGGGTCCAAGGTCCTGCATCCCCCATTGCCCCCAGCCCTGCACTGCAGCAGCCTCGGAGATTTGGCTGAGCTCTGCAAGAGAGACCGAGTGCTGCTTTTACAGGGATTAAAATGAATCCCAAAATGTGTGTGGGGGGGTTCCCTTTCCTCCCTTTTTTTGGCATCTCTGGCAACCCTGTGGTACTGCGGGGGCATCCTCAGCACCCAGACAGTGGGCTGCCTTGGGGAGCTCCAGCACCAGGCAGCTCCTGGCTAACTGCAGGCAGCAGGTTTTTAGGTAGGTTGAAACCTCTCTGTAAACGGCCTTTCCAGGCCCCAGCAGCCACAGGGATGCTGTTGCAGGTGGCTGTGGTGCCAGGTTGGGTGGCAGCCACCCGACAGCTCTAAATAACTTGGGTTTGGATGGCTGTGTCCCCGAGCTGGGCATCTGCCCCTGGGGAAGGCAGGAGGGCAGTGCCTGGGCATGGGTGCTGCTGGCAACACACACCGGCAGCCGGGCAGATGCTCTCAGGGCGATGCCCAGTGTTTCCATGGCTCTGAGCCGGGGCACCGGGAGGTGTTGGAGCAGCTGCCCCCCCACCCCTGGCAGGGCTGGAATTCAGCTCTGCTGCAGAGCATGGGCTAGTTTGGGGGCGGACTGAGCACCCAGCTGGGGGCAAGGGGACCCCAGCAAGGCCCCTGCCCGTCTCCCCCCTCTTCCTTTGCTGGATCTCCCCCCTTACCCCCCCACCCCAGTCTGGCTTGCTCTAAACCAGTGCTGCGGGATCAGCTGATGCTTTAATACTGGCCCTGGTGACAGCTGGAGGCTGCTGCTGCCTGCGGGGGCTTTGCCCTGTGTCACCCCCCCTCCCTGTGACCGATGGGGACCCTGGGGCTGCCCTGCACCAGCTGGGGGGCACCTGGCCAGACCCCACCGGTTCGGTTAGCAAAGGGCTGGAGGTTATTTATTGGGGGTGTGTGGGTGGGTGTCCAACCGCAGCTGCTTGCGCCCCTCCAGCTCTTCCTGGGGGGTGGAGGGTGGGTGGGTGCATTGTAAGAGCTGTGCCATTTTGCGGTGGGTTTTTCCTCCTGGGGAAAAAGGGGGACGAAGCAAGGAGGGGGCTTGCCCCCTGCCCTCCCCAGCGCTGGAGCCAGCCCTGGGTGCAAGGGAGGCGGGCAGGTTCTGGAGGGAGGGCTGCCCGTCACGCCTCCCCCTCCCCACTCCCCGGGGCTGGCGGCCAGCCCCGAAGTTGCGGTGAGGCAGGAGGACACACGTCCTGTCCTTCCACCGCCCCCGCGCCCCCCCCGGGCACCCATCCCCGCATCCCCTCCGGGCACCCACCCCCGCATCCACCCCCCCCTGGGCACCCATAACCGCACCTCTCCCCCCGGGCACCCATCCCCGCATCCCCACCCCCCCCGGGCACCCATAACCGCACCTCTCCCCCCGTTCCCCCACCCCCGCAGCCCTCCCCACCGCCCCCGTGCCCCCCCCGTGCCCCCATCCCCGCAGCCCTCCCCACCGCCCCCGTGCCCCCCCCGTGCCCCCATCCCCTCAGCCCTCCCCACCGGTCGCCGGCTCCTCCCGGCCGTCCCGCCCGGGCCAGCCCCGCCGGTCCCGGCGCGGGGTGGGGGGGGGAGATGGCTGCCGGGGCCCGGCGGCCGCCGAGACACCTGCTGCCACCGGGCCCCCCCCCGTGCACACCCGCTCCGCTCCCGCTCCCTCCTTCCCCCGCTCCCGTCCCTGCCTCCAGCCGCCGCTGCAGAGCCGCCGCCGCCGCCGCCAAGGACGAGCCGGGACCGACGGCAGCCGCCGGTCCCCCCCGCCAGCCGCGGCGGGGGCCGATCCTGCCGGGGGGGGCTGCCTCGCCGGAGGGGAGAGCTGCCCGGGGCCGAGCCCCCGGGGGGACGCGCAGCCCCGCCGGAGCCGCGGGGCATGTAGGCACCGAGCAGCGGCGGTCCCGTAAGTACCGGCCGGGCTGGGGGCAACCGGCCCCCGACGGGCTCTGCCGTCGCCGAGAACTTTTAGGGATGGGCTGGAGGGGTGGGCTGGGGGGGCGGGGGGGTTGCTGTGGCCATTCCCCTCTACCCCAGCATCCCCCCATCCCCAAGAGCTCCCACTTCCCGTCCCGGGCAAGGATGGGAACGAGCCGCTATTCGGGCGCTGTGCTGGGGGGGTTTGGGGTGGGTGGGAGGCAGAAAAAAGAGGGGAGACCTCCCTGGGTGCCACTAGCCCTGTGTCCCCCCCGCCACCTTGCGTAACCCAGCGGCAGGCAGGACACTTGGCGTTTATTTTTGGTTAATCCATATTCGACCTTTTTAAGCTGCGTTTCGGTGCGTGTGTATGCGGGGGGCCCCCCATCGCCCCAGCCCGCAGCCCCCGGCCCGCAACTGTTGCTGTCGGAGGCACGGGCGAGGAAGAGGAGGGTGATGAGGATGAGGAGGGTGGTGCTGGGTGGTGGCAGATGAAGGTTGAAAGGAGACGGTGCTTGCCGGAGGCTGCCGGTGCTTCTCCCTGCATGGGGACGGGGATGGTGATGAGTTGGCTTTGGGGAGGTTTTGCTGCTTTGCTTCCTTCTGGGGGGCTCCGTCGGAGGTCTTCTTGCTCCACAGGGGTGTCCCCCACTGGGGACAATGACAAGCCCTGGCACAACCCGGTAGCCTCCCCAGTGCCCCCTGTCCTCCCCACATGGCCCCTGCCAGGTTCAGATTCACTCCGTCCTTTCCATCCATCGGCAGTGGTTCCCCCTCCCCTGGTGCAGGCTGCGCCTTCCCTCTGGTTTTGGGCTTGCAGGCTTTTTTTTTGGGGGGGGGGGGATAAGGTTTCTCTTTCGTTACAGATATGTTGCATTTTGGCATTTTATTTCTCCCTTTCCTGAGGTCAAAATATCTGCATGAGCTCTCCCCCTCTTGGAGCAGGGGAGGGAGGGATGGAGGGAGGGCAAAAAGGAGGTTTAAAATTAGGAGCAAACTTTCCCTGTTGCATTAAAATGATATTTCAGGGAGTAGTGGGGGGTAAGGGCTCCATTGGTGCCTTTAGCAAGAGGTTTCTGCGAGTGTTTCGTGTGTCAGGTGAAGCCGTGCCCAGGAGAGGGGTTAACCTGTTCAAACCCACCTGAAAGCAACAAAACCCAAGTGGGGAAGCTACTGGGTGGCTCTGTGGGTGTCCCCTGGTCCCTGGGGAGGCTGCCGGGAGGTGGCATTGCCCTGCCTGTGCTCCCAGCTGGGGCCACCTTCCTCCTGCTCCAGCCTGGCCACCAGCCCTTTGCCCAGCTGGAAAACGTCCCTTTTGGGAAGGCCTTTTCCCAAAGGAGCAAATCTGCAGTGCTTGCGACAAGAGGTTGAAAAATGTGATTTTTATTTTTTTTTTTTTTTTTTGAAGTCCATGGGGGCTTTGCTGTGTTGTGCGGAGCCCAAGAGCAGCCCCGGCTCTGGCAGGGATGGGCTCAGTTTCTCCTCTGCCTCTACCACTTCCCTGCAATTTGCCTTCCTCACCTTCATCCTCCCCCAAACCCCACATTTTCCTACACCCCTCTAGCTTGCTCCTGGAAAAGACGAGCTGGAAGTGCATGGAATCGGCTGGGCTGGAGGAGCTGGCTGCTCTTTGCATCCTGAATCCGGCCATTTTGGAGCAGCCCTGGCTCCAGCCCGTGCACGGAGCCCCTGCCAGCCACGGGCTTGCTGGCCCTAAACCCCTCCATCCTCCTCCACAGCCGCCAAGGGCTGCGGCGAGCGGCTTGGCTCTGGCCAACCGCACCAGATTCCTGGGGAAGGATGGAAATCCAACCTCCTGGTTATCTCATCCATGGCTGAGCGATGCGATGTGCCCATGCCACCTTCCCCTCTGCCATTGCCATCGTGTTCTGGCTGCAAGGGGCAGGGTTGTTTTCCACCTGCGGCTCAGTCTGGCGGGAAACCAGTTTGCTCAAACCCACTCCCAGTTACAGCCAGGAGTGGAGCAACGCCTTGGGAAGCAGTGTTTGGCATCACGGGAGGGGCTTGCTGGCCTGTGCTTGGGTTACTT
Organism: Falco cherrug; assembly: GCF_023634085.1. Classification (NCBI taxonomy): domain Eukaryota; kingdom Metazoa; phylum Chordata; class Aves; order Falconiformes; family Falconidae; genus Falco; species Falco cherrug. The sequence goes on from NC_073697.1 coordinate 120,419,209, forward strand.
GGTGCTAGAAAAGGCTCTTGAGCACGGGGAAGAGCTGGGCTGAGGAAGAGGAGGATAAGGGTCTGGGATGGGTGAGGTGCCAGGGCTGGAACAAGCAAACCCGATCAGTCACCACAAGGGCCCAGGGTATATTTAAACGTCCTTGAGGAGGGCTCAGACAGGCAGAGCCGCTAGGAGAGCAGCTCTGTTTGTTTTGGGTGGTGTGTTGCTCCCCTTCCTCTCTGCTCGGATAGCTGATGCCGGATTCCCGATGAATTATTTATCATGGGACTAAAAATACTTGGGAATTCACAACGAGGAGCGGGCAGCGCAGGCTGCCCCGCCGTTATGCTGGCCGTGCCGGAGCGTGGGACGCTGCCAGCATGGCATGACTCACCTGCCACCCTCTCCGGCCAAGGGGCCCTGGCTGCAGCCATCGGTGTGGTGTCGTGGCTCCTGCAGCTTGGCCGGCTGCAGTGTGGGACAGGGGGGGATGCAGCGGGGCAGGGTGAACCCCCCCTGGGTGATGGCGGGTGCTAGGTGTGGATGATCCCCCTCCTGAAACCCCTCTGGCCAGGAGAGATGCTCCCTGGTGAGCATTGGTGCCCGTCCGGGTGCCCAAGCCCTCCCAGTACCCATGGGGTGCAGGAGGGGGATGTGGGGCTCATGTCCCCCGTCTCTCTGGAGCAGGCAGCCCTGGTGCTCAAATCCACACCAAGCAGCTCTTGCAGAGTCCCCAGCCGGGCAGTGGTTGGGTTTATTTCCTGCGTTTTCAGTCCAAAACGCTGGCGATGCTTTTGCAGTGTGCCGAGGGGTTGTCCATCACTGTGGCACAGAGTGGTGTTGGGGTGCAGGTCCCCAGGGCAGCGCAGACCCCGAAACCATCTGGGACTCATCAAGGGACTCCTCCGGCCATGCCGAGGAACACGTTAAGCAACAGCAGCTTTTAATTGCAAGTGACGTTTCTGAGCACCAGCTGGCATCTTGCTGCATGGAGCGACACTGGCGTGTGGCTGGTGCCACCGTGGAGGGCTGCTTGTCCCCCTCCCTGCTGCCCGGTGTGGCACCGGAGCAACGGCCCTGGGTGCAACAGGGCACAGGGGGGCTCAGATCCCCCCGGCCACAGGTCTCCCGTGGGTTGGTTTTGCCGGCAGGCTCCAAGGAAGGGGTGAGCTCCAGCACGGGGGTGCATCACCGTGAGCAGGGACGTGTGCTCCCCCCCAACCCCCGGGGGCTCTCACCCTGCCTAGTGCGGGCTGAGCAATCATAGTCAGTGGGGACCTGGGGAGCTGGCAGGGGGGGATGTGCCCAAACCCCGCTCCCCCAGACCTTGGCTTTGGGGTACAGCCAGCAGAGACGCAGTGCGGCGCATGTCCCAGCCGGGTGGGCAGTGCCAGGCAGGACACACACCAGAGGCATGAAGGGGGGAAAGCTGAAGGGTGGTGTCTTGGGGGGGGAAACTTGGAGATAAAGGGCCAGGCAGGTGCTTTTGTTGGGATTTGTGGGGAGAGAGCAAGGGCCCTGGGGAAGGGTGATGGGCAGAGGACAGGCAGGGGGACAGGCAGGGGACCAGCTGCCCCGATGACTGTGTGGTTTGCAAAATCCCAACATGGGGGTTGCAGAGCTGAACCCTCCCTCAAGGGCAAAGCCTTTAAATATGGAAGGTGGCTGGCAGCTCTGGAGAGAGGCACCAGGGAGTTGCCAGCTCCTCCTGTCACCTCTCGCTCCTGTCCCCATTCCCGGTTGAAGGGGCAATAAGGAGCATCCTAGCAGTGATGGCTTTTGGAGAGGGGATGGGGTGGGAAGGCAATGGGACTGGGAGGGGGATGGTGGTGGTGGGATGGGGACGGTGTGGTGGTGGGAAGGGGCAACCAGCTGGGAAGGTTTAGTGCTTGGTGGGACTGGGGACAAGGAATGTGGCACTTGGGTGCATGGTGGGTGGTGGGCACAACCCTGTGGTTGTCCCTTCACCACATGCAGCCTCCAAAGGATGAAGGTTCCCCTTTCTCCCTGGGGTCAACCCACCCTGGTGCTGCTGCGGGGCAGGCTGAGGTGAGTGGGGCTGGGGGTCCTGGTGGGTGGCCAGATGCGAGGGGCTGTGTCCTGTCCCAGCAGGGACGTGGCGGTGGACATGGGCAGAGCGCCGGCGCACGCTCTGCTACTGTCGATGGTGCTGGGCTGCTCAGCTGCCTTCACAGACCTGCTGCTGCCCAGCCCCGAGGAGCCGGTGGTCAACGTGGCCATGGTGTTTGGGGGCACGTCCTACCCCCTGCACATCCGCTCCCGCCTGAGTCCCCAGAGCTTCCTGGACATGCCCCTGGAGATCCACCCCATCACCGTCATCGTCAACAACACCAACCCCAGCACCCTCCTCACCCAGATCTGCAACATCCTTGCCAGCCACAAGATCCACGGCATCGTCTTTGAGGACAACGTCGGCACAGAGGCCGTGGCCCAGATCCTGGACTTCATCTCCTCCCAGACCCAGGTCCCCGTCATCAGCATCAGCGGGGGGTCTGCTGTGGTCCTGACCCCGAAGGTGAGGCATTCGCTACGGGTTATTTCCAGGGGGGGGTGAGAGAAATGAGGGATTCTTAGAGAGGGGTGGATATGGGATGTGAAATGCTGGAGGGCAGAGGAGCTGCCAGGCTGCAGTGCAGGGCTTGTGGGCAGGAATAGGCAGTGGCTGTGGCAGCGTGGCCGGCTGGGGCGGTGGGACATGGAGGGGACTTCAGGGAGGGGACTACAGTGCCCTGTGGAGGGACCCTCCCTGGTGTCCTGCTTGCTGTCCCCTCCAGGCTGTGCCGACCGTGGGGTGCTGGAGTGGCACTGGGGCTGCAGGGGCAGTGGCAGGGTTGGCACGTCCCCATCCTCCTCCCTCCATGCGATGCCAGGGCCAAATCCAGCCCTGAAATGGCTGGGCAGGCAGCGTGGAGAAGCCTCGCTCGGCTGTGGCAGCAATCTCAGGTGCACCACGGGCTGAAAAAGGCTTTTTAGCTTCTCTCCTCTTCGCTGGCATCAGACACTGTCACTGTCAACTAGTCACTGTCACCTGCCTGCCGGGAAGTGCTGGCGGCAGGGAGAGCTGCAGCCAGGCTGGAGGGTGCTGGGCAGCTTGCGATGGGCTGTGGTGAGGCTCCAGTCCCTCCCGAGGGGGAGATCTGGGTTCTGTCCCCTGGCTGCTCATCCCAGCCTGGGCACTGGAGGGGTCCCAGTGCTGGCCCCTTCCCATGGCAGCAGCCCCCAGGGCTGGAGACCCTGCCGCTCCTCTGCTTTCATGTTCCACTCGCCCAGAGGTTTGGGGCTCTGAACCCCCTGGGTGGCACCTCGGCAGCACTGGCTGCACCGACAGGTGCTCCTGGACCACCCCAGGTGCTGCTCACTGTGGGTGGGTGGCAGGGGCTGCAGTGGGTGCAGGGGGCTTGGGTGGGTGCAGTAGGCTGAGGTGGGTGCAGGGGGCTCAGGTGGAGCCCCACGCAACTGGAAAACAGCCATGGCTTTGCTGTGGTCGGCATGTTTTTCTGCAGCTTTCTCCAGGGGTATTTCAGGGGTGGTGGAGGGGCCTGTCTGAGGCTCGACCTCTTCCTCCTCCTCTCATGCGTCCAAGGATCCCAGCAGATCCCACTCCCCAGAAGGAGTCCCTGGGGCTCACCCCTCCAGCTGGACCACCAGCCTCATTGGAAAAACTCCTCCTCTGGAGGAGGAGGGGATCTGGGTTGCAAAACCCCACTGCCTGCACGAGACCTTCTGCAAATGCTATTCGCTGAATCATTTAAGACAGAATCAGATCAATTAAGGTTTGCTAATGAGAGGCCATATGGCTGGGGAGATGGGGTGAGAGGGAAGGAGCCACACAGGCTCCAGCAGCAGGTAGTGAGTTGGAGCTGGGATGGGATTTACACTCCTGGCAGAGCCCTTGTCCCCCTCCTTCTCCTGGTTTAAGGAGAAATTGTTGGTCTCCTTTGGAGGATGGACGAATTTTTGGTCAACAAGCTGAGAAATGGAGGAGAGGCTGCAGGGCTTGACCCTTTGCATGGGATGATGTTCCTTGGAGACTGCCACAGGATCTGTCCCATTTTGGGTGTCTCCAGCCCATGGACCATGCCAGATCATGGCTCCTTGAACCCTTCATGATGGCAAGTTCAAGGTGGCTTGCACGGGCACAAGACACCTGGACCATGGTGCCAGAGCAGCCCCTGACTCCTTCTCCTCCCACAGGAGCCCGGCTCGGCTTTCCTGCAGTTGGGTGTTTCCATCGAGCAGCAAATCCAGGTGATCTTCAAGGTGCTGGAGGAATACGACTGGGGCTCTTTTGCTGTCATTACCAGCCTCTACCCGGGCTACAACATCTTCCTGGACGTCATCCGCTCCTTCACGGACGCCAGCTACTTTGGCTGGGAGCTGCAGGAGGTGCTCACCTTCGAGATGAGCCAGGAGCGGAGCAGCTCTAGGACGCAGCGGCTCCTGCGGCAGATCGATGCCCAGGTCCTCATTGTCTACTGCTCACGAGAGGAGGCTGAGTACCTCTTTGCCATGGCAGAGCAAGCTGGCCTGGTGGGGCCGGGCTACGTCTGGATCGTGCCCAGCCTGTCAGTGGGCAACATGGAGGTACCACCCGCCTCCTTCCCTGTCGGCCTCATCAGTGTGGTGACAGAGAGCTGGAAGCTGAGCCTGCGGCAGAAGGTGCGGGATGGGGTGGCCATCATTGCCATGGGGGCAGCCAGCTTCTTCCGGGCCCATGGCTACCTCCCGGAGGTGGGACGGGACTGCCAGGCCCCTGGTGGAGCCACCACCTCCAACAGCAGCTTCTACCGGTAAGGCTCGGGGGGGCACTGGGATGGGCATGAAACAGAATGGGGAAACAAAGAGGGAAGGGGCAGAGGAGGTGGAGGATGGAGCTGGCAGGCTGGGGCGATGATGCTCGCTGAGCTGCTGCTGGTGGTCCACGCCTCTTGGCTGGGTTTATCCTGGAGCATCTCTCCAGAGCAGCCCTTGCAGTTTCCCATGCTTCTCTCCGACCCGGCACCCATGGGGGTCTCAGGGGGGGTTTCATGGCACTGCTTCACAGTGCAGATGTGCGCTTGGGGCTGCTGTGGCAGTCTGTGCAGTGCCTCCTTGCTGGCAGGGCTTTCTCCAGCTCCCTGCTGCCTCTTGCACAGTGGCTAAACCTGAGATCCCCAGCTCTCAGCTCCACATCTCTCCATGGGGCCCGTGGCAGCCCAGTGGAGCCGGAGGAGGAGGAGGAGGAAGGCTGTACGGGGCTAAGCTGCACAGCCAGAGTCTTATGGGTGCTGTGTCCCACCAGGCACCTTCTCAATGTGACGTGGGAGCACAGGGACTTCTCCTTCAATGAAGGCGGCTACCTGGTCAGGCCCACCATGGTGGTGATCTCGCTTAACCAGCATCGGCTCTGGGAGATGGTAGGACCCTGGACCCCCCAGGATGGGCACACTGGGAGGGGGGGTGGGCAGGGTGAGCCTGGGGCCATGCATAGGCTGGAGTCCCACCCTGGGGCAGGTTGTCCATTGCAAAACCTGTGACTGGCACCAAAAGTACCCATGGTGGCAAGGTGGGGCTTTGTGGCAATGCTGGGCACCAAAGCTCTGCCAAGAACTGGGTTTTTTTCCCTGCAATTTGGCTGAAAGTTTCCAAAAGAGGCAAAAATGCAACTGCTCACCTCTGGAGAACAGCAGTGGAACATCTAGACCTGAAACAAACTGCATGGAGGGTGTTTTTTTTCTAGTTTGAAAGTATTTTGGGTGAAATCTGGCCAGGTTTGTGCTCACCCAAGCCCAGCGCTTGGGGCACAGGAGGAAACACCTCACCCTGTGGTGAGTGGGTGCATGGGGAAGGGATGCTGAGGTGGGTCTCACCATGGCTGAGCTCCAGCCTGACAATGCTCCAGGAGAAACGAGTCCCAAAGGCATGGGGAGGATGGACACAGGACCCCATGTGACCCCCAGAGCCCCTCGCCGAGGTGACGGTGCGCTCTCCCTTGGGGGCAGGTGGGCAAGTGGGAGAAAGGCATCATCCACATGAAGTACCCGGTATGGCCCCGCTACGGCTCCTTCCTGCAGCCCGTGGCCGATAACCGCCACCTGACGGTGGCCACACTGGAGGAGAGACCCTTCGTCATCGTGGAGAACACGGACCCCAGCACCGGGGTCTGCGTGCGCAATACTGTGCCCTGCCGCAAGCAGACCAACTCCTCCCAGAGGTGAGCAGTGAGGATGGAGCTGGGCAATTCTGGCCACTGCTTCCCAGGCACGTGGTGTCCAGCAGGCATCAGGGTGCTCCGAGCATCTTTGATTGGTCCAACCCTTTTTTCCCCGGCATGGTTTCAGTGGTGATGGCCTTGTGGATCCCTACACCAAGCTGTGTTGCAAGGGCTTCTGCATTGACATCCTGAAGAAGCTGGCCAAGGCGGTGAAGTTCTCCTATGACCTCTACCTGGTGACCAACGGCAAACATGGCAAGATTGTCCGTGGGGTGTGGAACGGCATGATTGGTGAGGTGGGCATGGCTCAGACCCCAACTTTGGCCCTCCCTGGGGGGCACCACTCCAGAGAACCTCCGGCTTTCCTGCTGGAGGTGGTGTCTGTGGTGGGACTCTGAGCAAGGGACAGTTTGGCACGAGCTGTGCCAGGAGAATGAGGAAATGAGCCAAACATTTACAACTCCCACAGCTGGTTGTGTTAGTATCTCTGGTCATTTGAGAAGCTACTGTTTTAAGAAAAAAAAGACAAAAGTAAAGATTGGTAATGTTGGAGATGAAATGCCTGGGGAAGGTGGTCTGGGTGCCTCTACCTGTCCATCTGCCCATCCTGAGACCATCTGCCCCCTCTCCAGGTGTACTACAAGCGTGCAGACATGGCCATTGGCTCCCTCACCATCAACGAGGAGCGCTCTGAGATCGTGGACTTCTCCGTGCCCTTCGTGGAGACGGGCATCAGCGTCATGGTGGCCAGGAGCAACGGCACCGTCTCCCCCTCTGCCTTCCTGGGTGAGCCGTGCGCCCCTCCCTCTGTCTGGCTGTGGGTTCATCCCATGCTTCCAGAAAATGCAAATTAGAAATATTATTCAGTTTTAAATAACTTGTAAGGAGAAAAAAAACCCACCGAGTCATAAGGGAAGGAGATTGTGCTGCTGGCTTTGGGGCTTCCTCCGCCCCTCACCTGAATAATCCTTTTATTATGGAGATGGAGGCTGGGATTGGAGATGGAAGCTGGGATCGGAGGTTTCCTCCTCTTCGTTACTTCTGTGGAGGAGGGAGGACAGGGATGGGGGGGGGAAGACAAGGTGGGTATTTGCCAGCTCTGAGCTCTGCTCTGGGGACCCCTTCTCTGCCACCGTCACCAGAGCCTGTGGCTAAGCTGGGGCAGGAAACTGCCGCTGCTAAAAGTTTTATTTAACGAGTTTTAAAAAAGCAAAGCTGCAGCCTAGGAAGGGGAGGAGACTGGCCAAGGTCATCATGAAATTCAGCCTGAGAGCTCGGCAGGGCTCCCGGCCCTCGGCAAGGGCACGGCAGCGGCATCCCGGCTCAGCTGGAGCAGGGCTCCCACACCGGGAGGGTGCGCAGGGGTGTGGGTGCCAGGGATGCCATGGGGTATGGGACACTGCCAGCCTGGGCACATCTTCCCCCTCCTGTCCCCTGCACACCGCGGGGCCCACCTCCCCCTGAAGCAGGGGTCACCTTCCCCGGCCCTGGGGACAGACGGAGCATCCCGCCCCGGTCCGGAGGGCCAGGGTCTGCGGTCCCTGCGCCTCCTGCCTCCTGCGCTAATGAGCCGCATCCCCATCAGGGGAGGCCTCTCCTCCCTGACAGCGAAGGACGCGCTGACAAATGGACCTCGGCAGCCGCACGTTGAGGGCTTGGATGCATCTCCACCACTCCTGCCACCCTGTTCTAGCTCATCCCAGGCAGGCGGGGGCTCGCTGCCCACCCCCAGCTCCCAGGGGCTTTCCCAGGGGCTGAGCAGAGCCAGGGGCTGGTCCCATGCCCAGTGCAGGCACAGTCCCATGGCCAGAGCCATCTGGGGGACAACCCATGATCCCATGGGAAACGCTCCTGAGGATGACCCTGGACACGGGCAGCATCTCATTAGCATCTCCCCACTGATGAAAGGCTGATTTTGCTTAGGCAGAGAAGCATGGCTGCATCCCCCCACCTCACAGCATCCCCGTTCCCTCCTGATTCCCTGTGGATCATCTGCTCGGCTGCAGTGCTGCCAGCCCCGGTCTCCCCTCCCAGGAGGGACAGCCCCATCCATCAGGGAGGGCTGCTGGGGGTCCCCAGGGCGCTGTAGAGTGTCCGGGGGAGCTGATGGAGTCCCACTTGTTTTGCAGAGCCTTACAGTCCAGCCGTGTGGGTCATGATGTTTGTGATGTGCCTCACTGTGGTGGCTGTCACTGTCTTCGTGTTTGAGTATTTCAGCCCCGTCGGCTACAACCAGAACCTCACCAGTGCCAAGAGTGAGTTGGAGGAGGTGGGAGGGGGGGACACACACATCTCCAGCCGGGCTGACGGCTGTCCCCTCTGTCCCCTGTCCCCGCAGGGCCTGGAGGTCCCTCCTTCACCATTGGCAAGTCGGTGTGGCTGCTGTGGGCTCTGGTCTTCAACAACTCGGTGCCCATCGAGAATCCCAAGGGCACCACCAGCAAGATCATGGTGCTCATCTGGGCCTTCTTCGCCGTCATCTTCCTCGCCAGCTACACTGCCAACCTGGCTGCCTTCATGATCCAGGAGCAGTACATCGACACCGTGTCAGGGCTGAGTGACAGGAAGGTGGGGCTGACGGTCGGGCTGGGATCCCTAAAAAATAATTTTTTTGGGGTGGTGAAAACTTGGCAGGGCTGCATGTCACTGCCAGCTGGCTGGGCATGGGTGGGCGGGTGGAGGGCTGCTGGTGGGGAGGGGGGACGTGCCGGAGACATGCAGGGACGTGGCAGGGGACACGGCAGGGAACACAGCAGGGACACGGATGCCATGTGATGCCGCTCCCTGGGGCTCCCCTTTGCAGTTCCAGAAGCCGCAGGAGCAGTACCCCCCGTTCCGCTTCGGCACCGTCCCCAATGGCAGCACCGAGAGGAACATCCGCAGCAACTACCCTGACATGCACACCCACATGGTGAAGTACAACCAGCGCTCCGTGGAGGATGCCCTCACCAGCCTCAAAATGGGGTACGGCTCCCCCACATGCGGTATGGCTCCCAGAGCTGGGGTACACCTCCTCCAAATGGGATACAGGACCCCAAATGAACTACAGCTCCCTGGGGTGGGGTACAGTGCCTCCCAGATGGGGTAGGGCTTCCTCAACTGGGGTACAGCCCCCCGCCAGTGGGGTGTGGACTCCCCAGGCTGGGTACACAACTCTCCCAGATGGGATATGGCTCTGTGTGGTTTCCCTGCATGAGATACGGGCCCCCCCAGACAGGGTACGACACCCTGCAGCTCATACAGCTCCAAGTGGGGTATGGCTCCCCCAAAAGGTATACAGCCCCCCCCGCCCAGCTTGGGTACTTCCCCCCCCCAGAGGAGTTAAAGCTCTCCAACATGGGGCAGAGACCCCCCCAAGAAGGACACAACCCCCTCCAAATGGACTACAGCTATTCAAAACGGGTAGAGCTCCCCCAAATGAGGTACAGCCCCCCAAAAAGGGCTTCCGACCCCGGCCCCATCCTCACTCTCCCTCCCATCGGTGGGGCAGGAAGCTGGACGCCTTCATCTACGATGCGGCGGTGCTCAACTACATGGCGGGCAAGGACGAGGGCTGCAAGCTGGTGACCATCGGCAGCGGGAAGGTGTTTGCCACCACAGGCTACGGCATCGCCCTGCAGAAGGACTCGCGTTGGAAGCGAGCTATCGACCTGGCTCTGCTCCAGTTCCTGGGAGATGGTGAGTGCCTGGGCGAGCTTCTCACTAGCCCTGTCCTCATCCCCCCATCCTCACCCCACCCCTGCCCTCCACATTAACCCAGGGGGCATGGCTTTGGCCCCCAGACCCTGTGAAGCCTCCATGGTTCCTTGCAGGATGCCACTGAGGGGCTTCTCCACCAATTCCTTTCAGGGAACATTAATTCCAGCAGCATCTCTCCAGCTGACCGCTGCTGGGGTGGGGGGAGGGGGGGGGAGTGTGTGTGTGTGTGATTCCCCTGGGGTCCCCCATCTTCCTTCAGGCTGCAAAATCCTGGAGATGGCCACGCACAAAATCTGAGGGTCAGGAGGAGAAGCCAGGGAAGGGGACAGTGAGCACAGCTGGCTGGCACATGGGTGGGGGACAGAGGCAGGAGAGGGCCCTGGAGAAGCCAAGTGGCTGGTGGGATGCTCAGGCCAAGGGCAGCAGCTCTGGGGGCTTGGAGATGATTTCTGTCCCTCCAGCCATGGAGGGGTGGGGATGGGCAGGGGCTGTGCTAGGGGAGATGATGCCAGGGCAGGGGGGGGGCACATTCACCCCCCCCATCGCTGTGTGTGTCTGGCCCCAGGCGAGACCCAGAAGCTGGAGACAGTTTGGCTGTCGGGGATCTGCCAGAATGAGAAGAACGAAGTGATGAGCAGCAAGCTGGACATCGACAACATGGCTGGGGTTTTCTACATGCTGCTGGTGGCCATGGGGCTGAGCCTGCTGGTCTTTGCCTGGGAGCACCTTGTCTACTGGAAGCTGCGTCACTCTGTCCCCAAGTCCCACAAGCTTGACTTTCTCCTGGCCATCAGCAGGGTGAGTGATGCTGCCAGGGGCTCTTGAGGGGCCTGAGTGTCCTCCCACAGTGTCATGGGGTTGGGCACGGCTTGGTGGACATCATCCCTTTGACCCACATGGGAGGGGCTGAAGATGTTTGTGCTGATGGTTGGGGAGAAAAGCCAGGATTTGGGGAAAGGGCTTAGCCCTGGGGATGACCCCGTATTAGCATCCCTGGAGAAGGGGGTGATGGAGGATGGTGTCACCCACCCTGGCAGCACTGTGGATGCTGGGGAGGGGACATCAGTGCTGTCAAGACATTTCAGCCTCAGCAGCATCATCTCGGCTTATCAGGGTGGGTTCATGTTTGCAGGACCCCAGTGACCCTGCTGATGGTGGGGGTCCCCCTGCTTCCCTCCACAGGGCATCTACAGCTGCTTCAATGGAGTGCAGACCCTGGCGAGCCCCCGGCGGGCGCCCACACCTGACGTCACCACCAGCTCAGCCCAGGCCAATGTGCTGAAGATGCTGCAGGCGGCCAAGGAGATGGTGTCAACGGCCAGTGTGGGCGGCTCGCTGGAGCAGGCCACCCGCACCATCGAGGACTGGAGCAGCCGCAGTGAGCACCTCCAGACCACCTTCTCCCTGAGGACACCCCAGCTCGTGGTGCAGAACAGCACCGGTGCCCACCGGGCCCCCCCCTCTGACCTGGCCCCCCCTGAGAGGCTGGGGAGAGCCTGCCCTCCCAAGGGTGCTCCTCTGGGGCTGCCGCTGCCCCAGCCCATCCCCGTGGACTCCCGGCTGCCTGGGGAGGAGAAGTGGAGAGGGGCGAATGAGCACGTCCCCCGCCTCCTGCACCCCCTGAAGTTTCGGGGTGGCTGTGTGGGGGATGAAGCCCTTGTGGGTTTCCCCCACCTCCTGGTGAAGACCTCCCCAGGGGGGGATTTTGGGGAGCAGGTGCTGGTGGGGAACCATGTCGGGGCTCCCCTCCCGCCCCCCACATCCCCCAGGGACCTCCCACCACCGGACATCTACAGGGAGCACAAGCGGCCGGCAGGGCGGGGGGACCGACTGCAGAACCCCCCCCTGCTCCAGGGGGACGGGGGACACGGGGGCTCGGGGACACTGCCCCGGCTGCTGTCGGCAGCGGAGAAGAGGCGGGAGGTGGGCAGCCCCTTCCTGCCTCCATCCTGCCCTCGCGGCGCCTTCCCAAAAGCCACCAGGACTTGCAGAGCCAGGGGAGAGCCGGAGACTGCGGTGGTGGAGCGGGAGAAGCCAAGCCGATGGGCGAGCTCGGCCAGGGCGCCCGGGGAGCGGGGCGAGAAGCGCTGTCCCGGGGGGCTGCGGCACTGCGGTGCTGCCCGTGCGCCCACCCGCGCCAACGTGCCCGACCTCTTCCCCGAAGCTGAGGCCGGCTACGGCTGTGGGCCCCGCTGTCCCCAGGCCGCTGGCCGGCTGGCACCGCGCTCACCTGTGGCCAGGCTGCCATCCTACCGGGAGGCTTGCCGGCAAAACCCCCGTGCCACCGTGCCGGCGTGCACGCCCTACGCCTGCATGAACTCCTATGCCAACCGGGGCCTCTACCTGGGACACCGCTCGCAGGGGTCCCCGCTGCCCCGGGAGCACCCCGGGGTGCCAGCGGGATGCAGCCGGGGAGCTGGGCGCTGGGACAGCGGCTGCAGAGACTGCGGGAGGCGTGGGGAGCTGGCCTTGCTGCGGGCGGCGGGGACGGAGAGGAGGGACCCGCTGGTGGCCCATGGGGTGACAAGTCCCTGTACTGGTGGGTCCTGGCGGCGGATCTCCAGCCTGGAGTCGGAGGTGTGACGGGGGGAGACAGGGGGGTGTCCGCACCCCTCTGCCTGCCCCTTGCCCGGGTGGCCCCACGGGCCAGCCAACGGCTCCCGGCCGGGCTCCAGCCTCCCGGGGTCCTGCGTGGCCGGCAGCGGGATGCTCCAAGCGGCTCGGCGGGTCCCGTGCGCTTTTGGGGGGGGTCAGAGGAGCCTGGCGAGGGCTGGCGTGTGCTGGCTCGGGCTCTCCCCACAGGCAGGGCTAGCATTGGGGATGCCAAGCGCATTGCTGCCGTGTTGCCGTCACATTTTATTTTCACTCAAAGGACTCAAAATGCCATGTCCAGGTCATTAAAGAGACATTTTCAACCAGCTGGGGACCCTTCTTCCATCCTCTGGTGGTGAGCCTGGGGCTGCCCTTGGCTTTACCCCCTGTCACGGGGATGCTCGTGGTCCTGTGCACCGCCTCCCTATTTGTGTCTCTACTGTTGAGCCCCGACACAGGCTTATCCCACCGGCAGCAGTCAGGCCAAGGAAAACAGCAACTCATTAAACCGCGCTGAGGGATAATTACTTGGGAGACATCAGCCTGTACCGCGAGCACTGAAGCTGGACTTAAGGCACCCTGCCCAGGTTTGGAGGTGCTGGGCAGGGATGGGGGTGAGCTCGGGTCAGTAAGTGATGCTCCCAAATCAGCAGCCCAGCGGGGAGCTGCAGCATGGCGTGGCAGCCCTGGGAAGGTGTGCTGTGGGGGAATGAGAAAGAGAAAAAAAAAAAAATCCTCCCACCTTCCCAGGGCTGATGGAGCCATAAATCAGGTACGATAGATGAGCTGGGTTTAATTCTTCACTTGATGTACGTCTAACACAGCCCTTTCCCTGCTGGGCTGCGGGGGTGCGGGCAAGGGGCAGCCGTGATGCTCAGGCAGCACCAGGCAGGGGAGAAGGGATTTGGGAAGCAGGAGCTGAGGCTGCCGGGCCGGGGCCAGCAGCCACGGCTTTGCCCGCCGGTACCAGACCCATCCTGGGGCTATAATCCTATGGAAAACTGCCCATGGTATCTTCCCAGGGAGATGCCAACCCACAGCCCTTCTCTCTGGCTGGTTTGACATTGCCTACCTGGATGAACAACCTCCCCCAGGAAGCTGCTCTAAAGCTTCGTCATATTTATTTTTCCTATTTAAGAGCAGCTGGCGGGGCTGCTGGCAGCCACCGAGGGCCAGTAACAGCAAGGGGACGATGGCAGGGGTGGCTCCAGAGCCCCCAGCCCCATCCCAGGGGTGGTTGCAAACCCCCGGAGAGGTCAGGAAGGGCCTGGCCACGGGTGGCCCAGGGTTGGAAGCCCTGGCAATGTCTTATCTGGCCACCCATCTGTCTGACAACCCATCCACCCATCTGCCTGGGGTTAAATGCAGCCAGTTTTCCCCTCCCCCGCCCCCAGCCTGCCATCACACACCAGTGCCAGCACTTTAATTCCCTTTACTTATTTATCATTGCAATTGTCTCTTAATTGCTTTGGCAGCCCCTCTGAAGCCTTGTGGTGAGGGAGGGAGGTGCTGGTGTATTAGATAAAGGCCATAAATAAATAAACCCAGTTGAAGGCAAGGGGATCCCTGCCAGGCTGCCCCAGGGGATGGCACCCATTTGCCCTGGGCAGCTATCCCCAGGTGGGTGGCCCAGATGCCCCCAGGGGTGACAGGCTGGTCCCCAGGAGGCTCCAGTGTGTCCTGGGGAACCTTCCCCCCACCAATTTGTGACTTTCTGGCCCAAGGAAGCCAACACACACAGCTACACCTTCAGGATTGGGGGCCAGCCCGAGCCAAGGTTGGGGCTGTGAGAACAAAAGGGAGCAGAGAAGAGAGAAAGGAAAAAAAAATATCAAAAATCCTCAACCCACGTTTTAAATTAATTAGTGATGTCCCCGGTGACTCAGCAGAGGCCAAATGGATTTGCTTCATGCTTTATTGAAGGGCTTTGCTGTGGAGGCTGAAGGCAGCAAGGGACAAGGGAAATAGGGGTGCTGGGGGTGCTCCCGGGGAGGTGGCCCTGGGGATGGGTGCATTTGCATGGTGGCATTTGCATAATCATCTTTATATGTTAATTGAGATGGAAGAGCACCAGTTTTATCTCATTCCCGGTGCCAGGCACTAACCTGGGCGCTGGTGGGAGAAAAGCTGAATGGGGCACGGAGCAATGAGCAGCCCGGCGCGGGTGGGAGATGCGTGACCCCCCCAGTCCCCCCCATCCCGGACCAAGGAAGGGCTGAGCTGCTCCTGCAGCATCCCCTCGCCCCAGGGCACACCAGGGACGGGTGGGAAGCCCAGGGACTGGCTTCTGCAGGGAAGCAGCAGTCTGGAAGCACCCTCTGACTGGGCAGCAGTGGGTTGGGTACTTTAGTGTTTAACAGCCACTGAGGAATATTTCTTTTTTGGTGAAATTGTCTAATCAATCACTTTTTAATTCAGTCGGCTCTGGCACCTGTGCCGCCCTGGGACACTGTGGGCTGCCGTTTATGTGCAAAGAGAAATACGGCCGGCGCTCTGCTGGCCACCCACCTCCTGGGCTCAGCCCTGCTTAGGGGGCAGTCAGCGCCCCCCGGCCGACAGCCTCCCCCGGCACCCTCCCCCCCTCTGACGGCTCCAGCATCACCACAGCACGTATTATTTTTACTGCCCCCATTGCTCGACATCACAAGACCCATCCTGCTGGGGAAAGGGGGAACATGGCAGGCCAGCACGGGTCAGCCACGGGAAGAGGTTTCCAATGGTAAGGATGTGCTGGTGCTGCTATGGGGAGCTGGTGGCTCAGATCAGGGCAGGTGGAGCTGGTTAAATCACAAACCAGAGAAAATACGAGGCCAGCATTGGGGACAGCAGGGTGTTGCCATGCCCAAGGATGCTCGAGGGAGCAGCATCTGCAGCCACCTCCCGGTTCCTGCCTCCTGTTGGGGCAAAGCTGCAGCACGAAACCTTCCCCTGGGTCCCATCCGCCTCCCTGCACCAGCCGGGGCACCCACCTCCCCGCCCTGCTGCACAGCCACCCATCACCTCCCCGGGGCTGGGGAGAGCCCCGGGCGCTGCAGCACCCCAGCGAGGTCGGTGGGTGCCAGCTGGGTGCCAAGGCAGTGGAAGCAGCCCCTTGCCCCAGCCCCCAGGCATCCCCCTATGCTGCCAGCAGCCCCCACAGCCAAGCCCCTGCAGCCAGACACCCTTCCCCAAGCTCCTGGGGTCAGCGCCTGGCTGCCCAAACCCCCATGGGGCAAAGGCTGGTGAGCACCTTCTCACACACCTTTAAACAGCTGAACCCCCCCCAAGTGACACACGGCTGCTGGGGATGTTCAAGCCTCACCTAAACCTGCCTCTCGGGCTCGAGGTTTCTATTTTTCCTTCCCTGGCCATCGTTCTTCGAAGTGCTGCCAAAGACCGAATCCATCCCTGATGCCACTTTGGGCTCAGATTTACAGCCCGAGCCCTGAAATCCTCCACTGCTTGTGAGGTCCTTCGAGAGAATCACAGCAGAAACTGTTTATTTCCATCATAAAGATCTGGTTTAATATTTTAACATAAATCAAGCTGTGCTTTATGGTGATAATAAATTTCTTGGCAGAAACTGCCTTCGCAGCCTGAGGCAGCAGAGCAACTCAATTTGTTTGGTTTTAAGTGTAAGGAGCCGTAATTGAGAAAGGGAAAGTACAGATGTTTTAATTGAGTTTGCAGCTACCACCCAGAGTTGCAGGAGGCTAATAGAGAGGAGGTGAGGGTCTCCATTAGCCTCTCCGCTTGCCATTTCTCCTTGGCCTGCAGCCCTATCAGTCACAGCCATCCCCTCCAGGAATAGCTGCTTGGTGCATGCTCAAGAGGAGGAAGGGGGTGGAAAAAGCAGCCAGACTAAACCAGACGTATAATGTGCATTTTATTTGTTTTAATCCCATTTTTTTTAAACTAATTACAGTCAGGACAAGCATCACGTGAGAATTTGTAATAATGAATTGTTAGTGTTGATAACAGCCAAATAAAAATAGACTAGTTCGTGATGGGTGAGAGGAGGGAGCTCCTGCCCCGCGCCGAGCCAGGGTCACCCAGCATCCCCCCACCAGCGCTGGCTCCACTGAGCTGTCCCCTTCCCACTTTCTCCAGTAATTTTTAAGGCATTGCTATGTCATGTTTCATATGAAAAATGTTCTCTGCCGTAGAGCTTCTTTCCGTTAATCACCCCAATTTCTTGGATATATTTGTTTTGTCGCTGTGCAAGGACAGTGGGTGTCTGGGAATTCACGGTTATTTATTTAAGGAAGTACTTGTGCTCCTTGGGGACCAGAGTCCTGCTCAGCGAGGTACCACGGCAAAGGCCGAGGCAGGATGCGAGCCCTCACTGTGCCGCCGCATCCAAAACCTGGTAAGGCCCCTCAGAACTGCCACCGTGCCGAGGAGGAGAGGTTCACCCCAGCCAGGGAAGAGAAGGCACATCTTTAACAGTAGGAGATGGCAGGGAGGCTGGGCTCCCTCCTTCCTCCCATCCCAGGCAAGGTAGGCAGGCGGCTACCCTGCACGGAACAGGGGCAGGAAGGAAGGAGACCAAGGGCAGCCCTAAGAGAGGAAGGATGAGAGGAGATGAAATCACGGAGAACAGCCCCAGCCTCTGGCTGGCAATGAGATGTGAAGGCAAGAGGTTGAAATGGGCACTTGAAAGGGATGGAGGCTGAGCCAAGTGCCTTGCAAAGCACAGACAGCCGAGGGCAGACAGCACATCAGAAAAGGCCTCAGCCCCCTCCATAAACCCACACCTGTGCACTTGTGCAGAGGAACAGCCCCCGCAGCCTCTCCAGCTTTCCAAAGGCTCATTTCATCAGCATTAAATTCCTCCCTCCGGCTCTGCCCAGCTCGCAGCTGCCTCGCAGGTGGCTCCCAGCTCAGCTGCCCCATGAACTTGCCCTCCAACCTACCTCTCCTAAACGAGACGCCAGCAGCAGCTACCTGTAAAATAACTCGTCGGTTTGGCACTGAAGATGCCACATCAGTTTCCCTGGAGCACTTGGAGATGTTTAAACTCACTAGCAAGGGTGGCTAATGCCTGTTTGGGATCACACTGGAGAGGAGGCAAAGAGTCCCCCCGGATCCTCTTCAAGCAGCTCAGCAAGGACACACGGCACTGCTCAGGCTCGAGAGGTGCAGGGTTTTGCTTTAAAAACCATGAAGTGTTTTTATACAGCTCCAGGTACTCGCATATTCCCCCAGGAGGAGCACTTCAGGTCATATGGAAACCAGAAAGTCCTACTTGAAAACAGAGCTTGATTAAAAAGAGCTGCAGTTCAAAGCTTGCTTTAGTGAGCAGTGACACTTAATACTGCAGCAAGTGCAGAGAGCAAGAGGATCTCACATAAATGACATGCAGCTGGCTTTGAACCTGCTTTAATAAGGGGGGCGGGGGGGGTTAAAATATTTCAGATGAAAACTTGTAAAGTTTTGCCTTTTGTTAGGAAAACGCATGTGATCTTTGCCCAAGGGCCTCAGAGCACAGGACCCAGTGCCATCTGTCACTGTGTGGTATTACAGGGACCACCAGCAGCCTCAAAAGCAGAGACTCACCTAAAGCACCAGCTGCCTCAGGTAGCAGTCAGCCCAATTCTCAGATAAGCTGAGCAGCACCAGCCCAAAGCCCACCTTAACCCTGTGCAGAAAGAGAAGAGGTGGGATTCAAGACCAGTTCCAGTCGGGTTTCAGTTTTTGCTCCCCCCCCCAGCACCCAGGAGCTCGGCTCCCGCAGGCAGGTAGGGCCGAGCCAGGGCACTGCCGCGTCCTCCTGGCACCAGCCCATTCCCTTGAGTTAACACCCACCTTGTTTCAAGGCTAATTACCCAGCACAGGAGGCTGGAAACGCATCAGTGTGCACAGCCGGAGCTCTTCCAGGACTCACGCGTGTCAGGACTGGGTAATTAGCACCTCCCCAGCCCACACGAATCCTGACCACTGGAGTCAGGGGCTGGCTGGTTGTACCAGCCCCAGGCAAAGGTGAGAAAGGGAGAAGGGCCCTTGCCAGCTGAAGCCACTGAGCTGCACGCAGGAGCCGAGGGAAGCAAGGCTGTGGTTTCCTTTCTAAGGGGTGAAGACCCGTATCTCTGCGTGTGTAAGGGCACTGCTCTGTCCGGCTGGGGCTGCCACAGCACAGGAAAATGGGATGAGAAGTGTCAACGTAAACTCCTGGGCTGGAGAAATTCAGCTCTAAGCAAAAGATCCCAGATGCCAGGCAATCCATGGTGCCCAAACAGGTTAATGGCTCTAGAAAAAGAAAATGTAACAGCACAAAATTATTTTTCTTTTGAATTAGGTCTATTTCCACCCTGATTTCTTCCCTCAGCTGGCACAGGAGGTTGGGTTGAAGGGGTCTCCGCAGAAAGAAGAGACTCTGTTCTCCCAAACTCTTGCTGGATCCTGCACAGCACACCCCTGCCTTTGCAAGAAGGGACATTTAGCCAACTAGTGTAGTGAGCAGCCAAGGCTGCCTGCTCTCCTGCGTGCCGAGACCTGCAGCACATGGAGAGCCACTGTAGGGACAGAGAAAGTGATGCTCCAACAGAGCTAAAGGCAGAAATGGTTGGACACCGATTAATCGTGCAGCCTGCCAAGGGCTCAGCCCCATGCCTTTGTGTAACAGGTCTGAGAACCAGGATTGAACAAGGCTGAGTCCACTCCACCCACACCCAAAATGGAGTGAAGAAAGTCTGTGTCCAGGTCTAGCCTGTGCTACAAAGCCGGTAGCCTGGAAACTTCCCTTCATGTCACCTCTCCCCCAACTCCACAGTCCCAGAGCGGGGGCTGAAATGTTAAAGTCTCTGGAGCCCAGGAGGGAGCGTGTCACCACCCCCATGTCAGAGTTTTGACTCGCTCAGGACAATGTTTGCAGTCACAAACACAAAGCAAGAAAAGCCCCATATGAGCACGAACACAATCCAGAAGGTGTGCCGGAAAGGGGAGAGGTGCTTGTTAACTGTCCCGCTGCCAAAGACCAGCTGAGTGTCCTTCCGACTGCAGTACGCGAGGAAAGCCGGAATGAGATACTGGATCCCATTCCCAGCATAGGCTCCCGTGATCCCCACCAAGGACTCCAGATCGTGGGTGCAGAAAGCCACCAGCACTGGGGGAATCAGCGTGATGGCAGGAAAGACAATCCTATCCACCACCCATGGGTAGGTCCCCCCTTCTCTGTGGAAAAGGGTCTTCCAGTTGTTGCGCAGAGTCACTGCGATGATGGGGAAGTTGGTGCTGATGGTGAAGACAGGGAAGAGGCCCAAGAAGTAACGAATGAAGGCAACGTTGATGATCTCGCAGTTGGTGAAGTTGAGCGTGTACATGTCCATGAGGGTGTCATTGCGGAAGCAGTAAATGGCAGTGAAGGACAGGAGGCTGTAGAAAGCCAGGATCAGGATGTAATCGAGCAGCACGAGCTTGTTGACGTGCTTCTTCTTGGAGATGGGTGTGATGAGGGATGGCAGAGAGTGCTGGCACATGAAGGAGTAGACACACACCCCAAAGAGATTGCGGATGCCCGACAGCTGGGCCATGGACGGATGACCTTCAGCTTGGCCTCTGCTGATGCGGATGAGGGCCAGAATAATCATGAGGATGAAAGCTGGAGAGAGAGAGAAGGTTCTAGGTCAAGCCCAGGTCTGCACTCCCCGTGACCCCTCCTCCCATGGGCACCAGCACTCTGTCCTGCTCCACAAGAGCATCTCCTAATCTCCGGAGAAGGTGGTACATCAAAGGCAAGATGCACAGGAATTAATCAGGACTTGCTTTCAGTGCTTGGCAGCAGATGAGGGAATGGGCTCAGGACTGGCAGGCATCTCCCTCCAGTCTCCTTCCCGCAGGGACTCACGCTCCCACCCCCCATAGCAAACAGCCCTTCAGAAATGCAATCCTAACACAGCTGGCTGAGCCCATTGCCCTCGAGGGTCTCACGTCCACGGATGCTTCAGCACCTTGGCTGAACAGCACCATTTAAAAATGGCTTGGAGATGTTTGAGCTTTGACCTCTAGATTTAAAAAAAAAAAAAAAAAAAAAAAAATTAAACCTGGCTGCGGTCAACCCCAGTAATATTCCTACGCAATTTGCAACTGGCCTAATGTTTGCAAGACCTCATCTATGTACACAGGCAGATGTGCGGGAGCAGCAGCTACTACCAGGCTTTCCTGTCCCTCTGATCTGTCAAGCACGATAGAGCAAGAACTAGCCAGTCATTTCCTAGCCAGGAGGAACAGGCTGGCTGTAGTTAATCCCAGGGTGGAGAAGCCAGTCTGGAAGCAACTAAAGCAAAACTGAAAGACTGCTATTAAAATTCATCACTTCTAGGCACAAAGTCTGCTCATCTACCCTTTGCTTATGTCAGGGAAAAGCCTAATAACATTTTACAAAGCTTATCACAAAAAGCAACGCGTTATGGACAAAAATTAATTGAGGAGATTGGGTTAATGCCCTTATTTACTCCACTGGTGGAAATACGAGCCAGAAGCAGTTACTGCTAGACTGTTATTCCTAGCATGGCACATAAAACCAGCAGAAAACTAATTCTGGTGACACAGAAATCACATCAACCTGGGAAAGATGATCATCAGCTGCTGGAGTTAACAAGGAACAGGGGGGAAAAACCCCCTGCCTGGCAGGGCAGCAAGCAGCAAGATTTACAGGCTGGTGCTGGCAATGGATGGGCCACTGTGGCTTGCACAGAGCTGTCTCCTGCACTGGTTTGAGGCATTGGAGCAGAGCCGTGAATTATCAGGTGATGAAAAAAATAACAAAATGCTGAGACTACTACTGTGGAGAACTTTGAATGTCATAAATATAAATACAGAGGAATTAAACAGAGCTGTGCAGTCCTGCAGCCAAGCTCACAGGAGGCTGGCCACCGGCGCTGCCAGCCGGGCAGGCTTGCGGCAGGGTGACAAGGACACTAGCTTGCTCTGTGCCCAGTACTGTTCCACCTGCCACAGGCAGCTAGACATGGGAGAGACTAGGGAAGATAGTTACAGACCAGTTAGCACACGCTGCCTCTTCTGTCCCCTGCAAGACCAGATTAACCTTAACCGAACATTGCATCCTGCGCATCCCCAGCACTCCCTGAGAGCCAGTGTCTCCTCTCACTGATCCTCCTTTTATTCTTGCAGCAAACCCCACCTTTGTGCTGCGCCTTTACCAAGCTACGCCCCGCATTTCATCTCGTGCTGCCTCAGGAAACCTCTCGCTTCCAGCCATTTGCCAGTGACAGGGCAAGTCCAACAGCTCACCACGAAAGCTGGATTGATGACAGCAGATCCATTCCTCCATGGCACCACGAGGGCCAGGCCACTTTGGGAGTGCTGGGCTTTATTTACTTCCCCAAGAGCAGGCACAGGGGGCTATGGAAAGCAACAACAGCTCACTGCTCGGGGGGTGTGCAATTCCCCACACCTTCACTCAAGCCAGCAAGTGAAGGGCACTGTGGACACAGGTACAGTTGTTGTGCCTCCCCCATCGCTCCCGGGAGGAGAGATGCTTGCCAGCCGTATCTGCTACAGCAAGATAGCCGGAAAAAGCTGTGTTCCAGGTGATATGACATGGCTGCACCCCCCAGGGCCGCATAGGCTACAAAGAAGAGGAAAAGATGCCCTGAGCAATAAGACAAAACAGGTTAGGCAGCTCTGGAATACCCTGAGACTGTTCTGTTCTTTCTCGCTTGGGAGAGGTGGTCAGCCTCTGCGGTGCAATCCTGAGCTGGTCCTGTATTTGCAGTACATGTAACTGCAGAAGTCCCCTACCTCTTCCCCTGCACACTAGGCAGTAAATCTCCACCCGCCCTGCTCAGCAGAGCTAAAAGTGACCTATTTCCATCCCCCAAACTCACTCTCACCATTCGCTCAAAGCCCCACTTTCTGTGCCAGCACTAACAGGACCAGTTATGGGGAACTTCCAGGCTGGCAGCCCATCCTCAGAGCATCTCTTCAGTTAGAGACCCACAGACTCTTCTCTGCCCAACGTGCGCTTTTCTGGCAGGCAGCACTGAAGGAACAGAACTCCCGTGGATTCCCTAAATGATGGACAGAAGTCTCTGGCTTAAGCAGCTGGAAATCATAACCTTTGTTTTTCCTTAAATACTTCTTTTAGAAATTAAAGTTACAAGGAGTGATGATTCAGTGCAAAGATCTAAGCTAGTACTGTTTCCAACAAGGCAAGCTGTGCTCCCCCTGCCCTAGCACCGGCGCTCTGTAGATGCATAATCCTTGAGAGAGGTGTTGCTGGGTAAACTGGAAACCTCCCCTGCACAATTCTAGCCCCAGAGAAGACAACAGCAGCCCTGCCCCAATGGTTATGCTTTCTCTCACTCCCTACATCAGCTGTCTCTCTCACTTCTGGAACTGGAGAACTAAAACATTTACATGCCAGATTTATCTATCTGTCCCTGGGAGGAGACAAACCCAAAAATGAAACTCTGAAACCTAGTTATGCTGGATGATAAATCAAGATGAAAAGAAGATGACAGACTCTGACTGACAGGCAGCTTTGAGCAGACAAGAGGCAGCACAGGATCCTCAGACACACACAGAGCTCCTGCTCACATCCTCCTCTACCTGGGACGGCAGGCTGAAGGCAGCGGCACTACACTATTGCAAGTTGCTGCAGTTGCCCCATGAACTGTCCAACAGCGTTCCTTCACCACAGGGACCCTGGTGAAGTCAGACATGATTTTTTTCACGCTAAAGTCAGCGGTTCCCCATCTCAGCCTTCATCTGGTCCTCTATATGCAGGACAAAGGATATAAGAAAAACGCTCCAGGGAATAAAACACCTTCAGATACCATGACCAACAGTACCCAGAGCTACAAGCCAAGGCAGACAGCAATGCTACCAATGGATTGTTAGTAGGTTACATGAAAACTTTGTTTTAAACTTTGTTTTATAAAAGTGCTTAAAAAGCAATTGAGGGTTTTGCTTATCCTGATTTTTCAACAGCGTCAGACACACTCCAAACCCAAACAAAGGCTTGACAGTCAACAAGGCACAGGACACTCCTTGTCTCATCTTCTCTAGATGTTTGAGCATCATTTTTACTGAAGGATGTTAAGTGAGGCTTCTAAAATAAAAAGGGGGTATACCATAATGGAAAAGTGATAAATCTCATCACAACTGTCCAACCGTCTCCCCTACAGACCCCCCATCTCACTCTTCAAGGAGCAAATGCTGGCTCTTCTCAGACAAAGCAGACCTTGCAGACAGCTACTGCTGCCTGTCCTGCTCGACTCAGGAGATGCTGATTCAGAGACAGGACAGCTCTGCTGTGGTTCTTGCAGGTGGAAGAAGGATTAATATGGATGAGCACACATCCAAATAAGAACACTTTGGGAAATATGGGACTCTGGGGATATTAAAAAATACATTTTTGTGAACTTTGATATAACAGAGCTGCAGAGAAGCAGTGAACATAATTTAGCCCTTCTAAGTTTAAGGATTGTTTTGCAGAGTCAGAGCAAACACCTTTGTAAATGAAAAATGCTGGTTTGTACGTGAGCTTTATCTCTCTGCAGAAAGGCTATTGCAGAAAGAAGACAAAGTCCAAGACTGAAACACATTTTTTCCCCCCCATCATGGCAGGTTCTAAAAGAACCAATGCACAGAATGAGTTTCTGGCTTAACCCTCCCTTTCATCCCTGGCAAGACACTATGCTTTTAAGATGTTTCACCTGGTCCCCCCCTCTTCTGTCTCTCTATTGGCACCTGGAAAATAATGGAGAAGATCCTGAGCTGGGATTTCCACATATGGAAACAGGGAGGAGAGAGGTGCTCTGTCATGTAATTCAGGAGGAGGTGGCTTAGCAAGGGGGAAGCAAGGTCAGAAGCGAGGTTCTGCAGAACCATGGTGCTGGGTAACTTCCCTGGATTGCAGGAAGGAGGGCCAAAACCAGATGTTGCCTCCCAGGTTCAACAGTGGACTTCAACCTTCAAAGTGTTGGTCCCAGTTAAGACAAGGATGGTTTTAATGGGTCTAGAAGGCATGGGGGCCGACAGCCACAAACCAGGGATGAGTACAAGACTTACTGGGGGGGAAATGGAACAAAGGTTACATGACAACCACCTGCATTTTAAGGGCCAGAAAGGTAAAGACAGAGGAAGAATGATCTTGCACACCCACAGCTCAAGTCGCATCTTCAACTCTGTCCCTACTGTCATTCCTCCTTCCACAAGGAAAGCCTGCTGAGAACATCACTGTAGCTGCCTGCCACCCCTTGCAGGGATCCAGAGCAGTGGCACGCAGCCACACCACCCCGCTATCGGCACAGCAGCCCACGCCTGGCTGCTCCCCTACCCCCCCTCCCCCAGAGCCATTTGTTTAAGCAGGCACCGCGTTGTGCTGCCGACGCGTTTGCAGCAGGGCCATCCGTCACTGCCAGCTGAGGGTGTGACAGAGCTTTCTTGTCAAAGCGGAGAATCAATATGCCAGGAAATAATGATAACGAATCACCCTTTCACAGCGCATGCCACTTGCTTCCCTTTTCATACATTAGGTGGCACGATGGATTCCAAGAGGAAGGCATTTTCATGAGCTTCCTGAGCCTATTCTCTTTGGAAGGAGGAAGATCTCTCCCCACTTCAGGCTTGATCCCAATCCTTCATCAAGCCAAAACACAGCAGACCACTCAAGAACAGATCTCATTTAGTTTAACATTAGACAGCTCTTTCAGGAGAGAGGGCATAAAAGCAAGAGCATCTGCCCTGTATATACTGAATGGCACAGCATCACATCAAGACAGTCCTACCTTCTGCATCCCTACCCAACAACTGTGTTGTCTGCTTCACTACTAGTGTCTCTCTGGGATGCTGGTACCCCCTTTCAGAGCCAGCTGCCTTCCATCATTATGTTTTGGGCAATTTTAAGAGGCTTCTGCAACTCTGGAACTGCCAGGCATTATGAATGCTGTGGTATCTGAAGTATTAGAGCATGGCTGGAGTTCAGTGTGCTGGCAGAACGAAGCATCTGAAATTAAGACATTGATTCTTAAATTTAAAATTCATTTACCAGTTTCTCCTGCAGAAGCCATATCCTGTCACTTGTTCATGACCTCCAGCTCTCTGAAAACTCCAGAGCAGCAACTGATAAGTTTCTGCAACCTTCAGAGGAGATTTCTATATGAAATGGAAGTAAAGAGATAACATGAAAACCAGGTTTGCTCCGTCAGATGTGGGAACTGGGGTAGTTAAGGATCAGATTTGGCAATGACAGAGCCTAAAACACCATCTCTAGGAGATGAAAGATTTATGAAACGGAGACTGTAGAAAAGCAAGATGGGTATGTTCAAGAAGACAGCAGTTCTCTGGAGAGATGTCAGGAGAAGAGGAAGAAAATTACTTCCCAGAAGAAAGGTATGAGTAAAAGTTGTGGGACACCAGTGTGGCTCCTTCCTCTAATGGAGAGCAGGGACTTGCAGGGACAGTGTTACCCTCCCTGTCCCAAAGCCTAAGGCAGGGGCTGCGTGGCTGGGGACTGCTCATACAGCAGGGGAAGCACAGCCACGTGTTTGGGCACATTAATGTCACCGAAGTATCATGCAGCTTACCAGGAAGGCAAGAAAGAGCCTCTTGGGCACCTCCACTCTCCCTGCCACCTTGGCCACTGCCAGGGTTGGCTAGCTCCTGCTGCAACCATCTCAGACGCTACTGCTGCCCTGGCCTCAGGCCAGGCAGAGCCTGTTTTGTTCACAAAAGGGAAACTTTATTAAAAAGTATCACCAGCACCTTTTGGCTGTCAAAAGCAGTTCAGCGGGGCTTCTCTGCTGTAAAGGCATCATTTCCCTGCCTTTCTTTATCATCAGGGGCAGAGACTGCTATGTGATAACCAAGATTTACAGGTATCCTCCCCGACTGCGGTAACACCTCCTGCTGTGAAACCAGTGGAGCTGCCCCCTCTCAGTTCACATCAGCTGGTCTCCACAGACATCTGCACACCAGCAACAGTTCACAGGGAGAAAAACGGCTCTGCACTCTGGTGTTTATCACGGGTACTTTATCTCAACATATGGGAAGGAAAGAGCAGCCAGTGAAGCTTGTTTACTTCTGGTGGAAAATTACCCGTGTAGTTTATTGTCCTCTCCCCTCCAGTCACCTTTGGCAGAAGCACCATAAAGCCTCTGCAACTGGGACTCAGCTTTGAGCTCTGCTGTTGACTTGGTCTACCAGCTTTGACAGTCACTTTGCTCTCCATGTGAGAATCTACTCTTCTGTGAGAAGGGAATAACACACACTTTGGTGTCACCATGAGCCTGAGCTAGATCTGTGCATGCTTTAGAAGGCACTAGGTGCAGAGCACCCATGTCCCATGAAGTCCCGGTACTCTGCAGCCTTAGCCACAGCTTCCCCATCCTGCTTCGGGCCCCACCTGGCAAAGTTTCTATCATCTTGTTCCAACCACACACACTCTGAACAGACAGCAGCTCTGCATGCCACGCCACCACTCTGAAAACCTGTATGGGCACCATCATCCAGACCCTTTCACGGGGCTGAATGTGTCCTTACATTTTCAGCTCCCCCTCTCCAGCTCTCAGACCCATCAGTTTGCCTCCTGCTGCCTGGGTAAAGTGCTCTTTTCAGGAACACCAACTCCTCAGGCAGGATCTCAGTGGCCCTGTCCAGCACCACACATCACTCTGCATCTGCATCTGAAGCTAACAAGGCTCTTTCACTCACACAGACACTGCTTCACCCCACTGCCCCCCACCAACAGTACTGAAATGAGCTCCTCAGCCGACAACTCTGAAAGCAGGTATGACAGAAGCACAGCCTTTTAACTAACTCTTCATAAATATATTCACTTCTCTTAGTGAATTATTTACCCTGGGCTCTGGCAGCAGCTTTCTCTGCTCCAAAAGGGATGCAAGAACATGAAGTAACTTTGTTGAAGAAGCTTGAGAGAATGAACATGCAACAGTGTCCTCATTTACGGTCTAATTCCCTCTCTTCCTTGCCTCTCCTGTATGTCCTGTTCTGTGAAAGGGGCACAGATCAGATGGGTCCCTCCTTAAGCTGTTTGCAGAAAGCTCCATTTCTGATGCCAAAAAGAGGCCACCTTGAGGACTGTGGACACTGGTAGTCTAATCTTTCTGCAGGAGACTGAAAACACAGGGCTTCAGATAATTGTCACCCCCTCCTATATTAGCCACCTCTGTAATTCTCAGTCTCTGCAGCTGAAAGGATGTAGCAGAGTGACTCCAGGTTTCTGCACTGAATCAGCTCCAGGATGGCTGGTTAAGGCTGCTAAGGATGGCGGTGACAGTTACTACAGCAGCTGAAACGTGCTCACAAAGTGAGATGGTCTGAGACCAGTTCTCTGCAGACGAGCACTGGGGAGTCCTGTAAAGAGCAGGATTCTGGTGGAGAGAGCAAAACTATCAGAGAAATTAGTAGACACAGAAACTCAGCCTCAGCAGCATGCTCTGGAGAGCCCTTTCCTACTTTCTTCCCTAGAAGCCTTCTACCAGATATCCTGGATGGGGACAGTATGGAGAGAAAACAAAAAAAGAAAAAAAAAAAGAAAGGAAAAAAAGAGCTTAATGTAGATTTCCTGGCTATTCTTGTCCTTTTTCCCCTCCACCTTACTTGGGTGGGGAAGGCCAAGGGGAAAGATTTTATTTCTGGGCATATAATTGTGAGATGGTAGTTTGGGCAGGGTTAAGAATGCTGCAGTTACTTGAATAGATGTGGTATGATCTGACTGTGCTACAGGGAGAGAGAACTGAGCCTGCAGCATCCAAACCCAGAAGTTTATTCCTCTATAAAATGTCTCTTTATTAAAATACAATACTTTCTAATAACTACAATACAGCATCAAGAGCAGCACATAGAGCAAATGTCCCACGTGGGAGCTGTCTGGGAATGTTTGCCAGAGACTATTCAATAACAGTAGTGATAATCATGCTACCGATGTCTTTAAAGCCAACAGTCCTCACCTATAGAGCTGGACATCTCAGGCTGTAACAGGCTGCAATTAATCGGGTTAGTGGCTTAATACACAATAGACCAATGTTTGCTGCTGAGCTCCACCAAGCCCCATCCTTTTGTTATCTTTCCTAATCCATATCCTTTCCCGTGATGCTGTAGATAGTTATTATCCAATAATAAAGAGGCAGGGCTCTGTCCTAGCAAGCTGCGTCCCCTCTGCTTCGAGAAGCACATCAGACTTGCTTGGCTCAGTCCCTTTTGCTGTGCCATGCCCTCCAGCAGCTCACCCCTAACAGCACCCATTTGATCAGGATTGGGGAAAGGAGGGGAAAAAACCCAACATGATATTCAAGTCCCTTTAGGGAGCAATCTGTCATCATCACAGATTTAAATCCTCAGGAAAAAAGAGCTTGAAGTCCAAACAGCAGAACTGAAAATACCAAGAGCTCTAATTTCTTGATGGCTTAGTTGGTTCAGTCTTCTGCAGGAAACACCCTGTTCCAAAAACATTATAAGAGACCTGGAAACAGGCTCCAAAACAGGTAAAGGACTTGGGCTAATAACAGCTCTCCACTTTTGTGAGGCTGAGGTGGGAAGGAAGCTGAAAGGAAAAAAGGAAATTACAGTTTGGGGAAGGAACCCTCCTCACCCCAAGGGGACAATTCATACCTGGGCAACCAGTCTGGGCCCTGTCTCTGCTCTTAACAGCATTGCTCAAGCTGGGTGAGTCAACAAGGTTTTATCCCTAGTTCGAATCAAGGCTTCACCATAAGCATCATTACCAGGATTTAAACCAAGGGATTTTTCCCGACTAGCCCTTTTTCCAGGGAAGCACTGCAGAGAGGCTCCCTGTCGCAGCCCTCAGGGTGTCTGTGCTCAGTCTCCCAAGGCGGTTCAGGCAAGAGCAGGAGAGGGCTGACAAAGCAGCCTGAGGAGCTTTTACAGTTGGGAAAGGGATGAGAGCTTGTGTAAGCAAAGCCTTGCACACCCACCAGCTCCAAGAGACCAGAGATCCCGAAGCACAGAGAAGGCCAGCAGTTCAGGCACCGACTGCTGCGTGAATTCAACCATTGGCACTTACCCAGGCAAGGTGGTATCAGTTTTGCAGCCAAGTGGGTAAGCTGTACTCTTCACAAGACTGCCAACAGCCTCTGGAAGCCCTCTGTCTGCCATGAGCCCCACTCCACCTGGAGACGCAGATCCACCCTCTGTGCTCCTACCAGTCCTGACAGGGAAACACCTCTCCATGCCAGCCTTACGTCCAGATGAGCTCCCCGTGTTCAGCAGGCCCAGACGACGACAGCCCATCTGTCTGAGCTCTCTAGCAGTATGGCACTCGGGCTTGCAAGCTCCTCCTTCAACTTTCTCCTTTAGAGACTTCAGAGGTGCCTGTCCTGCCTAGTCCCTTTCCCTGGGAGGAAAAGCACAGCCAAATGAAGGGCTGATCCCTGCTGCATCCCCACGTTCTTTGAACTGGCCCATTTTTAATTTCCAGTTCAGACCCCACCGTTTAAGACTATTTTTTCAGAGACAGAACGAAATGTTCTTGTCCATGAGGTGTGGAAATAGACCGCTGTAGGCTTTGTTATCTGATCTGCTGCTTGCCACGAGCATGAGGCTCTGGAAAGAGGCTAGTGACATTTGATTATCACTTAGATGAGGAGAAAGGGGGAAAGCAACTTTAAAAGGCAAGGCTGACACTGCTACAGACACCAGCAGAAATGACCTTCACACACAGCTAGCTCTCCCTGCTGCCAAGAACCATCCTCTCAGCCACTGTCATCTGAATCGCCAGTACACCTGGGGCAGTGCAGCTCTGCACGAGCCACTGCTGCTCCGAAATCCAGGAGCTTTTCACCAGGCTGGGGAAAAGGGTGTATGGTAGGTCCTGCAGTAGCCACACTGCAAAGACTGTACTGACCTCCCAGCTCAAACAAGCTTGATTTTTTCAAATCATGATGCAAACCATGGGTCAAGCTTCCCATCCACACCAGGCACAGGTTAAGCTAAACAAGCCACTATGTGGGAAGTTTTTACCCAGCACAACGAACAGGTAGGCTGGCAGCTCCAATGTTCAGCTCTGCCACTCAGTGCTTTGCAGGAGAACCACTTTCAGCACCACATGGCTAAAACCAGCTAAAGGAAGACAAGAAAAGGCACAGATTATAGCAGGACAGAGTCCACATCTAGCCACTGGCATTCAGGCAGGAAAAGTTCAGGAGACCACAAGACACCAGCCCAGACCATTCTTTACAATCTAAGCTTTCTACACACCAACAAAAGACCAGTCCACGGTTAACTCAGAGCCCTGCTTTTGGAGGAGGGGACAGCAGTGATGTGAGGACATAGGAGAAGCCACCTTGATAAATCTCAGTAGTATGGGATCCATCCTTATACCAGAGTCTGCAGCAAGAGCTTTTCTCTGTTCCCTGCATCACATGGCTGTTTGATAAATTGTCTTTCCTAATAAATCTATCCCTCATTGTACACACACAGAATCCGTTGCTCTAAGTAGCCACTGAGGTGCTGTCAGGGTCATTAAATATCATTATCTGGGGCAGCTGTTCCCCAGCGTGCTGATGCAGGAATCAATCAAGCTAAAGTATGAATTTCCCCTACACTTCTCCAAACACTGTCTTTGTCCCTCTCCATCAAGTGATGAAAAAGAGAAACAGTTTCAGCCTTTATGCCAAGATTTAGCAATTCTCATACTGGAAGGAGCCAGCTAAAGGGAAACCAATGGCAGACCAGGCAGGTGTCAGGCTGCCACAGAGACAGGATGAGGTCTGACTGATGTCTTTACCAGAAAAGAGGAGGCAGGGTGATTGGAAAGAAGCCAATGAGCTAGGCAGAGATTACTCTTTTTTTTTAAAATAAAGAAACAACAAACCCCAAAACAACTTCCTTTAATACCCCTTAATGAGATAACCTTTTTCTCTGAAGAACATGGGGGCTTTCAAACTTTCATGTGCTCAGACAACAAAAGGGAAAAACAGACATTCAGGATTTTCACACTATCCGAGGTCAGGATTTGTTGACTCAAGCTGTTCAGCATCTAAAACTTGAGGGCTTAAAAACCAGCCTCATTTTCTTGGGTGACAACTTCTTAACTCCATCTCAGATGTTCTCTAGAACAGAGGATCTCTATTCCTCTGCAGTGACTGCCAGCCACTTCCAAACAGGAACTTTTGAACTTACAGAACAGTGACAATACTGAACTGAAGTCAGGTCAAGTGTATGTGTGTGGTGGGAAACAGTCTGAGAAGCAGCTTTTCTTCCTATTTCAGGTCAGTGGTAGGTATAAACAGAGCTCATTCTGTGCTTGAATGGTCTGGACCCATGAACCAGGAAACTATTAACCTGCAGAAATGCTGCTCGTGCTGTAACACCCTCTCTGTTAGCCCTGAGTATCAGTTACTCAGTCCAGGCTACACAAAACAAGGCAAACCTCAACATAAGCCTCTATAACACGTGCCCTCCTCTCAGTCTTTGAGGGCATGCACACATACAAGATAGCATGTGAGGCAGCTGCATCTTTGGATGACAAAGGCGCTAAAAAAAAAAAAAAAAAAAAAAAGTAGCAACGTCTTATTTCCCTTAAAGGAATTACCTGTCTTCCTGGAAGTTCCTGGCACTAAGATTTTGGAGAGCACTCACGAGAGCAGGGCTTCCCAAGGACAACACATATTGGTTTCGGGGTTTCCAATGCAGCACAACCTAAACTAAAGCAAGGCTCAGAAAAAAAATGCAAGCAGATGATAAAACTAAAGCTAGGAAGTCTGACAGAAGTGCCTTTTGTTCTCCGATCAAAACAAAGATTGTTCAAAGTCTGTTGTACACATGCTGAGAATGAATGAGAACCTTACTGCTGAATAGCAACTGGTGGGTATCACAGTTAGGTCCCCCTCCCAGGGACTCTTCCAAATCCCTTCTGCCTCTCACACAAACCAGATTAAAACTTCATCTATCAGCTCGTATCTGATTGAAAAATAAATTGTTTTGTTTTAATCAGAAATTTCATTCTAGAACAAAAATCCTTTTTCTCAAAAATTTATCAGTCCTGGACAATCTTCCTCAGAGGTTGTTTTGACAAGTACTTGCTTCCGAACAAGAATATCTTGTCAAAGAGGTGCACTGGTAGCGTGACTTGGGTTCCATCTATGGTAAAGAGGTGGCCAAGATTCTGCCAAGACTCACCTATCCATCTCATGAGAGATGTCATGATTTGAAGATACTTCGTCTTCTGCACATTGAAGAAGGTGAAAGGACCCAGGAGGAGAGTAAATGCTGCCTGGAAGGACAATAAAAATACGTATTAGGTTCAAATCCAGAAATTCTGCTAGTAAGACAAATTTATCAGTAAAGCAAAGCTTGCCTTGAAAGTTCACCTCCAGACACATCTGTTTGTCATGGAGCTTTCTTTGTTGCTTAATTTTACAGCTAAGCTGGCTGAGATACAGAGGGTCAAGCAAACTGCTCTGTATCAGAGAACATGCCTCAGGCAGAAGTAGAGCACAGGATCCTCTTGGCTCTCAGCCGCTTGCTATCACTGCTACAGCACTCCTTTACCGACACATTTCAGTAAAAGCTCTCAGTGGAGCCTTATAGAACATCAAATATTAAACTGTGGCCTCCCTGACCAGGTAACATGCTCAGTTTAGGTCTGAATAGCAATAGCCATGACCAGTCTGGTCACATTAACATTGACGGGTCAGCTTCGGGGTGTCCCAGGCTCTACAGGAATGGAGCCAGGTCTGCCTGGAACATTTTTTCCCATTATTTAAGTTACTTGTTTTACAGTGGGAAGCTATAGCCTAACAGTTAAGCTGTTGACTTGGAAGCTGAAAACCTGTGCAAAGTGAGGCAGGGAGGAAATTCAAGAGATACTCATAAGAACAAGCTTCCTTCAGTGTGGAAATTAAAGGTAGTGTCAATGAAGACAGATCTTTCTTCGCTGCCCTCTTAGATATATACATAGAGAGCAGTGTTTCTTAGCAAATTAAACTGAGGTATGCTGCAGTAGCAGTCTGGTGCATCTCTTTCAGCTGGGCTGTAAAATAAATCTAACAAAGCTGGAAATTAGGACTACACAGCTTCCCATGCCAGTTTCTTCTAGCACTCTCCTAGGGCACGCGAGGCAATCATGTTATCAGCCGCCGGCCAGAGGAGCCGTGTCCTGTGCAGCACCATCACCCAGGTACTGAGCAGCACTCAAGCCCTACCTACTCCAGACAGAAGAAAAAAGGCTTCACTGCAGGAAGACAAACAGACCCTGACTGAGGTCTGAATGTGAACTGAGAGAAGCTACTTGTGACAGGGAGACAAAATGGGTGTTACAGAAGAGAGCCCTGCTTGTCATCCATGGGCTGGCTTGGGCTAGCGATATACTAACAGGTCCAAAAGCTGTAAGCAAGTAATATCGAGAAAGTCACAGCACACAGTACGGATTTGTTGAGCATCCCAAAGGGATTTTTAAAGACAAATATTCAACATGAATATTTACACATTGCTCTTTTCCATGACTTCTTAAAGCAGTTCAAAAAAAGGTGTCACCAGAAGGGAAGAACTGGGACTTGAAGGGGCAGGCGCCAGAGTCTCAAGGTCTCTCAATGACCCCAACAGAGTCAGTGACAGAGCAGAACCCAGGCTATTTTAAGACTAGTACAACCCCAAGAAACCTTTTTTTGAGACAGTTTCAGAATATCTACAAGGCAAATTGGAAATGCCTCACATCACAAGTATTCTCAGATGACCGAAGTAAACTCAGAAGGGGACCAGAGGAGAGAACCCTTGGTTTCACACATCACTCGGTGAAGACATATTCTGATATGAGGCTCATTTATACCAAGTCTCATTTTCTCAGCTTGGGGGGGGGGGGAGAAAAAAAAAAAAAAAAAAAAAAAAAAAGGACAAAAAGCACACACAGAATTCAGATTTGTGAAGCAATTGAGGACCCTTGGAACTCTGAAGTCACACAGAATACAACAACACAGGCATAATTGGCAGGACTCTGAGCTAAAACAGCCTTAACAGTTAAGACACTTTCAATTTTAAACACAGAAGCAAACCAGCCAGCTACAATTCTTTTTTTACTCATCTTCCTCCTTTCTTCTAACCAGGAGCTTAACTTTGCTCCCCTGCCCTCTACAGACTGCTGCTGCATCCTAGGATAGCGCACAACCCCCAAAAAGGACTAAAACTTCAGGTTAGAGAGATCATTCTTTAGATCACTCAAGGACCCAGAGCAAACCAAAGCAGACAGAAACTCTCTTACTGGAAATTATTCTCCAGTTTGTGACTAATCTCTTTCAACCTCCTCTCCCAACACATGCATGCTGCTCAGCACAGCCTCCCTTCAAATCACGTTAATAGCTCATGCATCAGAAAGAGCTGAAACAAAGAGAGACTGAAGAAGGATGGTGATAATTAAGGAACAGGTGTCTTCTGCAAATTAGAATGCACCAGAACCAATTGGCAAAACAGCACCTCAAACAATGGCCAGGATTGACACAAGATGCAGCTGGGTCTGAAGCCTAGATTTATCTTCAGCATGGAAGAGCGAGCTGTGTGTTAAGGTGGATTTGGGGCTCAGCTGCTGAAAAGCATCATTAGGTGCTGGAAGAACCTGGGTCTCCTACGTGCTTCCCAACATCCACTAATGAAGTGGAAAGGATTCTTCTGGATGTTCCACTCCACTTTCTGCAGTTATTCTCCAGTGCTCAAGGCATCTTAAACAACTAAATCCATTGAGTTACTCTTTCAGCTCTTCCCCTCTGTGGGCTTTACTGCTTAACTCATGAGGAAGGCATACAAGTCATTCTGCCTGAAGGGCTGGATTCCACTCCCATCCTTTAAGATGATCAGTGTCTTCTGTTCTTAACAAAAT
This sequence comes from Falco cherrug, assembly GCF_023634085.1. Lineage (NCBI taxonomy): Eukaryota > Metazoa > Chordata > Aves > Falconiformes > Falconidae > Falco > Falco cherrug. Next base: position 120,454,491 of record NC_073697.1, read on the forward strand.
CCTGGAGGTGGCCCAAAGGAACCAAGCGAGAGATGAATTCAAGTGCAACAGAAATGTATTACCTTTCGCACTTGATGCCCATTAGTGATCCAAGATGGATATCCACAGATCAATACAAACAATGCTAAGGCCTGCAATGAGATGAGGTTGCTCTGCTCTGCAGGAATTTGTACCAATCGCTTTTAGGAAGGGAAGCCACAGCACACACTGGGCTGCTTGACAGGACAAAGGCAGGGCAGAAGAGGACATCACAGAGAGACGAACATCACTTCAAAGTGCAACTGTGTGCAGCTCTACAGGATTGAGCACAAGTCAGGAAAGAGAGGCCAGGTCCTTACCAATAGCCAGGACATGAGAAGCAGGGACTCGGTCCCTGGATTAGAGCTAATCTTATCAACCCTCAGAAGGGTCCCAAGGCCAGGAAACCTATTTTAAAACACCCCCACCCCCGAAAGGATGAGAAGAGACCACAGTGCTTAGAAGGAGGATGTCTACTTTCTCTACCTTGCTGTGCCAGACACCTAAATGCTCTTCCGACCCATTAAGTTAATTAGTTTCATAACTTCTCCCTAAGGAAAAGGTAAGCTCAAATAAGCACCTCAGACATACACCCAAACTTTCTACCTGATGTTTTTCCAAGCTCAAGTCTTCCCCAGAGGGATATAATTTACAAAGTGCTTCATTACACATGTAATTCAAACAATCTAAAACTACACAGAGAACTGCACCAGTCAGCCCTGCCAGAAATCAAATATGCAGAGCTCCAGCACATCAAAAAGCTCTCCCAAGTTTTCCAATTCACCTCTTGAGCTAGCCGAGATGTTTTCTAGGACTTTATCATTCTCTTCCTAAGCTTCAGCAAATTAACCCAAGGCAGAGCATAGTCTACTTTGATTTAAGATCTTTCTACTAGAAGTAGTTTCCTATTAGAAACAAGCAGGTGCACGTGGCTGATTCATTGCTGAACTTAAAGTAGGTAAGGGAATCCTCCCTTCTGCTAAGGAGGAGGATCACATCTATTAAATGCTGTTTATATTCACAGGATGGCAGAGGCGCAGAGAGAAACCTTTGCTGTGTTGTTGCACAGAACTGGCTATTAAGAGCGGTTCCCTGATTTCTCTTCCAGCTCCTCCATGAAATAGGAAAGGCCAAACAAGTCGGTAGGCTTGTGGCGGAGGGTACACGGAACCCACACACAACAAATAAATGCAACAGACACAAAAATCTTCCTTTTTCTCTCCTTTCTCATGCTGAAAAACAGCACAAAGATCCAGCATGTTAGTGACCAAAAAACCCAGTGTTTTTCTTGCTTTTACTGACATTTCCAGTCAGAGAATTAGAAGCCAGCAAGTGTAGAGGGAAGAACAGCAGCTTGTCACCCTGACTTACACTCTTCCCTGCAGGCTAGTAGGCGCCATGAGTAGCACACCAGCTTGCTCAACCCCTGGGAGGGTCTTCAAATCCATTCCTCCCACCAAGCCAAGCCACAACGATACAGGCACCAAGGCTTGGGAGCTCCTCTGAGCTGGCAACTCAGCTGACACCCACTTTCCCAGCCTCTGCACCTGTCAGCTCTTGGTATTTCAAAGCAAAAAGCAGACTGGTCAACTTGAGTCTTCTTGCCACAGGGGAAACTAGCTAGGGCTTACCATTGTCTGGAATATACTTTTATATAAGTTTACATATTTCTAAAAGTATATTTTATTAAAGCTCTTATGTTAAAACTCGGTTACATAACCTTGTTTATTGGCTTATCTTAAAAAAAGCAAATGTAAGATCAAGCGTTAATAGGACATCTGGCTGATTTTATCTGCTTAGTTTCAGCCAAGAGGACCACCAAGAGAGCTCTCAACCACTAAGTGATGGCCAGCTAACGCCAAGAGTCTTTCAAACCATCCAAACATGTTTTAAGCCAGTCAAAGGGCTGTATTAACCAAACAGGTTCTTTATTGACCTGAAGGGTCCATCTATCACTCTGAAACCGGTACAGTTCAATAGCTTTCATCTGCTTCCCAGCATGTGGCTTTCACAGCCAAAGCCAATACAGCTCAGGAAGCACAATTAGCATCCCGAACATAGCCGATTCATGTATTAGATGCAGTAGTTACAGCATTACGGCTACTGCCTGCATACATTTGCAAGAGGACCATCTGAACGCCAGCATCATTCGTAACTGTCATCAGAACCTGCTTGTTTTCATGCTCCACAAACTCATCTGTAAGAATTGCATCTGTCTTTGGAGCTTGCTGAATAGTGAATTAAAACCAGGGGCTACTGTTTCTTGTTGATTCAGAGCATGGAAACTTTCAGACAGGTTGAAGAGAAGCAGGGTATTTACCTCAGCAAAGTGAGATCATGAAGATAAACCTTGTTAAATGCAGCAAATACACCAGGAGCAGAGCAGCAGAGCAGAAGAGTTTGAGAGCTTTTTTTAATAAATGCATTTGTGTGGCACAGGGCTATCATACCAGTATGAAGTTATCAAGTCTCAGATATCAGGGCAAGGATCCCTCAGTTTTAATAAGAAGATGGTGAAGAGATGTTGTAGTGCTCACTCTTTAAATACCTCCCTTTGGGCTGAAGCCCCAGCCACCCTTCCTTTTCCTTTCCTCCTCCTCAGCCTCATTCAAAACCAGAGCTCACTCCGAACCAAATCCTTCCTTGGACACTCTTGCTTCCCCGCCAGCATCTAAGACAAACGTCATTTTAGGACAGTATCAACTCCACCTCTGCAGATACTGTTTAGATTTCACAACTGTTGAGCAACAGTACTTCTCTCCCACAATACACAGCACAGCAAATAACCCGACTAATGGGGAGCAAGCTGACATTTAAAAAGAAAGTTACTGGTTTAACAAAATGGATCACTCTCCCTGGTAGACTTTGATACCTTGGCTGGAAAACAGAGTTGACTGCTTTATACAGGACTATGGGTACACAACATTCCCACGACAAAGCAAGACACTGACAGAAAGACGTAAACTCTTCTGAGCGAGCATCTCCCAGCGGAGGCTTTGTTTGATTCAGTGCTCAGACACAAGGAAAGTCTCCTTGAGCGTGGTAGGAAAAAGCAGACATTTCATACACGCTGTCAGGAATGGCAATTCTGACACCCATTCTGCTTCTGCAAGATGTCCCTGAGCTCAGAGCTATTTCACAACCCAGATGAGCATAGAGGGAACAGACAAAACAATCCAGCAAAACCAGACTGCACAAGTACAGGGAGCAAACAAGATGTTAGGAGAACCAGGCTGCCCTGTTCCCACCGCAGGTACTGTCCTCTAGACTGTGGCTAAAGAGACATCTGGGAGGGGGGAAAACCAACCCAAAAAGCAAAACTTCATTTACCAGCATTGGCACAGGTCAGAGGTTTTATCCCTGTTTGGAAGCCTGAACCAGACCTATCATCTTCAGTAGAGTAGTTTCTTATGAACTGGTGTTCCTATTCATATCCTCAGGGAATTTTGAGGGCTGACTTTGGAGAGAAACATTAAATGCAAGGTGCTTTCCCCAGTCCTGTCTGGGACTCTTAGATAAAGAAAAGAACTTTATAACATTTCAGAGCTACTTGCAGCTCCATCAACACCCACCTGCAGCCTCTGGTAGCTCCTCTGCACCCGTGTCAAGTTGTGGCAACTGCCATGCTACCCAGCAGCGGACTGCAGTCACTCATGCCAGGGCTCCAGTGCTTTTCAGCTAAAACATCTCAAGGGAAAAGGGTCTCGAGTGCAATGCAGTGCCCCCTCTGCCGTCTCTCCTCCCCTTCACTAGGGTGACAAGGCCATGTTTCTCTCCTGCATGAGCTCATATCTCAAGTTAGAGAGCCAGATGGCACATCAGTGAGGGCGGCAATCCAAGCTTTCGTTGGTAAAGCTTTACCCCTTGCAGTGGACAGTACAAATATAAATACATGAAAGGAGTCTGATTGTTCAGGAAGGAGCTTTTTAGAGAGCTGGAAAAAAAAATTAAAGCTGAAGATCCACAGCCTCTCAAGGCTGGAAGCAGGGCTGCAGCAGGGGCTGTGCTGATAGGCAGCAAGTTATCAGCAGCAAGTGATTATGAAGCTCTTAAAGTTGGCTGAAAAGAGATAAACCAGCCACAGAACAAGGACTGCTCAAAGAAGTTGAGAGGCAAGAGGGATTTTAACCTCCAGATCCCCTGTAGAGTCAGGAAGTCACAACAGAGGGAGGATGCAACCGCCAGACATCCCACAAGGAATATTTATAGATAAAGAAACAAGGGCAGTTACACTTTGAGTACAGCAGGCATCTGCTGCCACAGCAGCTCCGGTAATTAACGTGCTGCTCTCAGGACACCTGGCAGAGGTTTATCATCATAACTCACACGAAGCATATTGCTGGCACGAAGGAGCCCTCACCCACCTTTCTCCCCAGTGCATTTAGCAGGGAGGAGGTATCCTCCAAGAACTAAGACCTCAGTTTCTGCCAGCGAAGCAAGTGCCATTTCACCCACCTGCACCCATGGTACCCCTTAAGCTGGATGCTTCTCATGGTTCCTGTGCCACAGTGCTCCCAACACTTCTTCCAAAATGGAAGACCTTCTGCAAGAGATGGAAAGAAGCACCTGTATCCCCAAAGCTACTGACTTCAGCAGATCCGAATGCTATCTAGAAAATTTTCAAAGGTTTTAGTCCAGCACCAGCTTTTGGTTTTGACCGCCGATCCAGCAAACAAGTGTATTTGTCCCAGCTGATGTCCTTGCAAGCTATGATCTTGCTGGGCATCCAACACCACAGACCAGCCAGGAACTGGGCAGCCTCTACACGCAGCTCTGAGGGGTCAAGGCAGAAGCAACACACGGACAGGCAGCAAGGCAGTACCAGAGGGTGCTGTTCTCCTCTCCCCAGCCTGACTCAGGGCTGCAGTCTGCTTCTGGAGCTGGCCCATCTCTAAGCACCAGGAACTTTTCCACTTCGGAAAGAACACCCTGGAAAACCAGTTCTTTCTCTTCTTAAAGTGAAGAAATCCAGGCACAAAGTGTTTTCAGAAAGTCATTTGGTGCAAGGATCGCAGTCCCTGGCACACCTGGGGTGCGCACGACCACTGCCAGAGGCAAGCTTGCACTCTCTGGGGCAAATATACTTCCATTATCATTTTTCACAACAAGAGAAAGATGGAGGCCAGCAACAACCCTGAGGTGACTGGCATCTAATTTTTCATCATTGGAGTATTTATGGCACAGCCATTTGCAGCATCTTGTAATCACTTTACCGCCTCCTTGACCCCTGGCTCCCCCTTATTCTGCATCTCCTAATTGCATCTGAACAAGCAGAAGGAAAGCAGCAAAGTGGATAGATGCAGGAGAGCTGAATGGTTGGTTTGTGATACTTGGAAGGACAGCAGAGGAATTGCAGAGCCAGGTCTGGCTGTACCCCCCACCACCAGCTTGCTTCGACCTCCCACGGGCTATGAAACTGGAACTTTCCTCCTTCCTGACACTGTGTAACCTTGAAGAGACGTCCCCCGCCTCCCCAATTTATTACTGTGGTACGAGAGATTAACGAGTTCCCTCCCAACAAAGGCGTAATCATTATACACAGACACTGCCCAAAATCCCTGCATATTCACAGCCTCTCCTGGCAGGGTATCAGCAACTACAGTATTTATATTGACTACCAAAGCCCCTGGGTTTGACAGCATAAAGCAAGGGAGACTTGGACCTTCGTGACATGGATGCACAGAGGGCTCTGCAAACATGTCAAGCTACAATATGCCAGGGTTAGGAGGTACTCTGCTTCAGCAGGGATGACTGCTCCTCAAGCCCGCTAACCCCTCGTCTGCCACAACACAAACACTGCCTCCACCAATAAGCCATTGTTTTTCCTCTTTTTCCCCTACAAACTTCTCAGCTGAGTTTCACACGGAGAATGTAGTTTCAGGGACAACATTAACATTATCCCATTCACTGTGTCAGGCAGGAGTTGCTTGAAGGGAAAGGAATCGTCCCACACTAACTACTTTGCAACAGCACAAAAGCATGAGATAAAGCCTTGTTGCCTGGGGCTAGCAGGGAGCCCTGCTTGCTTCAAGCCTCCTTTTTTGTCTTCCCAGTACAGTGCACACCAAACTGGCGCAACAGGCTTCAGAGATCAGCTCTGCCCAAAAGCATTATACCGACTTCAACTTACAAGATAAATCCCAGCTGCATTATTTGTATTTATAGTCCTGCTTACAGAAGCATGAGACACGTGTGGGATTTGCTGATGTAGTCCCAAAATCCACATTTTTGGACAAGAGCGTCAGTGATATCACCCAGACATAAAGCGCAATTTAGGAGGATGTTAAGAAGTTGCAGACTTATTTAGGGGTATAAAGAGATACCAGTCTGTCCAGAGCTCTTTCCTCCACAGCCCCTGGTAATAGGCAGTTACACCACTCCAAACGGTTCTGCAACCCCAGTGCTTTCTACCTGTTTATTAAGGAATTAAGGATAATTTCAGGGGAGGAGAGATCAAGACTGCTGGCCTTACTTGATGAAAACACTGATGTGAATCAGGCAGGCAGCAAGGTCAGACCTCTTTCCAAAAAAAAACAAACCACAACACCCAAACCATAAAAACCAAACATGTTAAAGCACTGAACAAAATACTGGAAAATATGCTGTTGAGAAAAAAGCTTGTATTGCATCTCCCAGAGGAGTGCTTATCTGACTTAACAGGTCTTCTCCAACTCTGCTTTCTAGATGCTGTCACTACCACTGTACAAAACACTGCACACAGGGGAAATGCATTTATTACTTATTTCCTACAAGCGTTCCAAAAATGAAAGATCTGTGAGTCTGCCTGAACAGTCTAGTCCAAAAAAGGAGTTTTAAAAAGACCTTTTTAAACCTTTACAACTTGGCGTAGCGCACAGGGGATCACAAAGAGGGATCTGTTCTGACACCTGCCCTGTTTGGGAAAGCCTGGTCTCCAACAGCAAGAGAGAACAGTGTCAGCTTTGGTCAACTCGCTGCCCAAGTGAGCTTATTCTAAAGGACAGCTTTATTTAGGAAAAGCAGCAGCATGACCCCTCAGCCCTGCTGGGCATCAGGGGCTGTAGTCTGAGCCCGGTAAACACCACTGGTGTGAGTTCATAACTTCAGAAAAGCGCACAAAAGCAAACAGAGATATATCTTGGGTCACTCCTTTGCCCAATTTGTTTTAGCTGGCTTGCTTCCAAGGTTCATGCTCATCACCCACCATCACCTAAGCCAAACCAAGCACTAAAGCATGCAGGACATTCTTCTTTGGGGAAGCCAAGTGCATCTGAACTCACCAATGGCCTCTGCCCAACACATCAGCTACCTTTTGCTTCTCTTAAGGGCTGGTAGCAGCTCCTTTCCTATTCCTTTCCTCAGTTCCCTTCCACAGAGTCATCACGAGCCAGCTGGAGATGGCAGAGAGGAAGGACTGACCCTTTGGAAAATCTCAGCATCCCAGTGACAGAGTAACCCAAGCTCCACTTAAGGAAAAAAACAGTTATTGTGAAATGAACAGACAGCTCTGTGCAGAAAACACATTCCAGTCCCCTGCACTATTGATTTTCCAGAGAAAAGAGACAAGCTAATCCTTTAAAGTTTGTTGCTTCAATCCACGGTCTTGCAGTTGCTTTCCCATCGTACCAAAGGCTGACCCTCCTGCCCAGCCCTAGCAGCAGGGAGCCTTGCCTTCTGGCAGATGTTTTTCACTCAAAATGCATCAGTTACAAGGAAAGCAAGAAAAATCACACATCAGAAGCTGAACTCCAGCTCTTAGGTCACTAGTACAAGAAGTTTATATTCTACTTTCACAACACTGCACTCATCTGCCTCTCCTCCTGCCAGGTCAGGAAAAACCTCTTATATACAAGGCCAATCATTATCTGAAGTTCCCTTTGCATTAGGAAATACAAGGGGTGTGGGAAACTCTGAAAGAGCTAGTTTATCTGTCACAGGCATATGATGAGTAAGCAATTGAAAGAATTTATTGACAAGCTCACAGAAGAATAGACCAGGATGAAGGAGGCAGGATTTATGCCGTATTAACAAGGCTGTATAACAATTTCAACCTTATTAGTTTCACATAAAAAAAAAAAGATGAGAATTGTCTTCCCATCCCACGTCCAGACACCATTTATTTCCAACAAACTTGGCTCCTGTCCTTCTTCAGCCACTCTAGAGCAGAGCAGCAGCTTAACTGACCTTACTTTTTGGAAGCTGACTAGATGAGAGGCGTAAGAACACTCCAATCAGCCTCCGAGACAGGGCTTTTAGCCAAGAAAAGCTGTATTTCAGAGGCACCTGTAACAGTTAGGGCTACTGATATTTATGCTTAATGCAGTACTAATTCCTCTGCTGTGACAGCAATAGCTCAAAATTCAGGTGCCTGTACATACAGAAATGGCATAATAATCTGGACTCGTGAGAGGTTTTTCCTTATTTTGAAGGCTTTCAGAACTGCATCTATGCACAGAAGTAGCAGCTGCCTTTGTTATACATCTGTTTCCACGTCAGTATCATAATAAAACACATCAGAGCATTTGAGGTAAGGAATATAATGCAATATCTTTGGCAAGAAGGTCTTGCCATGAATAACTTCTCATAGGATATGTAGGGTACATGCTAATAGTGCCCAAGTCCTGCTGCATCCTTACTGTAAGCTGGGGTAACCTGGACCATAACAATGCTACAGTTTAAGCAATTTATTTAAACAAGATGATTGCTTCACACCAGCAGGGTAAACTTGCACCAGTTTTTCTTCCTTTCCCCTGGCTCACTCTGGGAGGCCAAGGCAAGCACCCCAAACCTTTCTGATTGATGTGCTGTGAAATCAGCCCTCCCTGCTCCAGACACCTGCCACTGAAGCAGCTACCATCCCCACTACTGGTTCTCAAGGTCTCTAGACACCGAGACCTGTAAGAATATCCAGGAGACAGCAGCTGTGACCCATTTATTACCGGATGCTGCTGCAGGGCACAGCTGAGGAAGGCAGGGTAGAGGAAAAGCACTTGCTGCAAAGGGAACAAGTGGAGCAAACCCAGGTGTCCTTGGAAGAAGCACTCTGCTTGCAGCGCTGCTCCAGCTCTGTCTCTCCAGCTCCCAGTTGGCAAGAGACAGCTTAGATCAAGCATGGATGTTCAAGAACTGCCATGAGGGCTCCCCTCATATCACTGCCGGGGGGTAAGAAATAAAACCAAAACCCACAAAGCAAGCCCACGGAGGCCAAAAGGCAACCACAGACAGAGAGGCCACAAGAGTCTCAGGCACCGAACAAGCTGGTAAAACTGCCCTAGCACAGGCACATGTATCTGGAAAGATCCGTTTTGACAGTAAGAGTCAGACACTTTTACCCAGAGCAGGGGCTGCGCACACACACACGCGGCACAGTCAGGAAGGAGAAATGCTGAGGAGGGAGGCAGAGCACATACGCTAGCGGCACAAAGCACAGCACTCCAGCCTACAGCCGGAGAGGGCCAGGAAGGCAGCACCGCACCGAGGCAGACAGGATCTACACCAACACTTATTGGTTCAGCCTTTGCATTTGCCGATTAAGTTCTGCTGGCACTGAGCAATTGTACATGTCCTCAGACTACCTCCTCACCCCCCTGCACAGCCTCCCGCAGCTGCAGCCCAGCCCCGCTCTGGTTGCTGGGTATTCTGATCAGAGTGTCAGGCTGGGGTGACATTGTCCCCTCCTGAAGAGGGACAGTAAGCGCCTGCAAGCCCGCTCATTTTATTCACTGCACAAGCACGTTTCCAACTGGGATAATCTCCATTAAACCATCTGCGCTCCCATCTTCGCTCGGCCTGCACCCGCTGGGCTGCCTACGATACTGCAGCATCTGTGAACCGGCAAAAGTGGATGCCGCATCCCTTTCCCAATCAGCTAAAAAACCAACAGAGACTCAGACAGAACAGATGCACCTGGTAGCTTTGACGCGCTACCGAGCCAGGCTACCAGAAGTACCTGTGCCAGTGCCCCTTCTGAAAGGCATACGATTCCCCCTGAGAATTTAAGCCATTTCCTTTCCATCATGGGAAGATACGATGCCCCGAACTGCCAGAAGAGGAGGGCTGAGAAGAGAGTAGAGGTTTCAGCTACAATGTCTGCCCTGGTGCAGAAGAGAAGCGCCGTTTGCCAGGTCATGAATGTATTTTGGATCAGACACACTGAATGGCTGCTGATCCCCAGGATTTAATCTCTTATTTATCTCAGTATCTGCTTTCTAGAAACAGGGACTATCATGTCACATTCTTACATCACTGGAAGAAAAAGACAAGAAAGTATTATGATGAAAGATCTGAAACTTAAATCCGCTGCCCCTTCCCTGCAGCTTACACAGAAGATACCCAGCTGACCTTACAGAAAGCATGATAAAGCGACTGTACTGAAGTGTGCATTCAGCACAGAGAACTCAACCCTGTCCTTAGCACTGCCATCCAGACAGCCAAGGGACTCAGGAGTCACTTCAGCTGTCGAGGACATGACAGCATGGTGATGGATCTGAAGCAAAGATAGAAAGCCATCGATCTGCTTTAACTGTAATCAGTGCTTGCCTTCAACAAGGTCACTGGGCCATCTAACACATGCCTTTCCCCCAGCCAACGTGTCTTGCGTGATCTTGCCCTCAACAGGCGTGAGCACAGCAAGACTCACCTCTTAAACCTCCTGGGACTCCTATGGTCTCAAAGAGGAGGCAAATATTAGCAGCAAGTGATGGGACAGGAGTAAAAGTCTATTTTGGTATGTGCTGCACTTGCCTTCACTTATTTGTTTTGCAAGCCTTTATTTTCCAAGGCAATTTACAAACAAGAAGCAAGATAGCCATTTGTTCAGACAAAGGTTAATAGGGGCCTAGTGGTCTCTGAAGACTGCAGTCACACTTAGGTGTGAAATTCTGGAATAGCAATAAAGATGCTGCACAGACAAGCAAGTCTCAAGAGAAGAATTTAATCTGTCTAAATATTCTCATTATGTACATAGTTTTCAGCTTCCATTCACAATGATCTGAGCAGAGACAGCTTCCAGAGGCCTTTCTGGACAATAAAGCATGAAATAGGATTTCTACATCAGTCATTATTCCCTTTTCCATCCCCAGCTTGAAGAGTCAATGTTTGAAATGGGTTTTGCTGAAAAGACGACATAGCATTGGGAGAGAAAGAGTTGACAGGAGGAAGGCAGCACAGATCTTTGGCAGACTAGTGGTACTTGGCACAAGAGAGCTCCCATTGGCACCATTTTCCCAGAAAACCTCAAATAGATTATTTCTCCTGGTAGTCCAAAAAAGGCTCTCTGCGGGGTCATGCACAGACTGAAAAAAAGAACACTACATCCAGAGACCTGGTTCACTGGAACTAGAAAGAGGTTCCAGTTACATCCACCCATCTTGCTCCTAAAAGTCACTTAAACCTACATACAGTACTAAGAAGAGCTGAGAAAACTAGAGGCAGGCATCTAGGACAAAAGGGCTGATCCAAAAACTCGGCTGCTTTCTTTTGGGATCACAGTGTCCATCTGTCCCCTTGCCACAGGGGAACTTAGCCTGCAAAAAGAGACCTTGTTTGTCCACTGAAACATGGAATCTGAATTATTCCAACAAGCAAGAATTCTAAAAAAAGGAAAAGTCAAGAAAACAGAGCAAGCGCTTTATGCGTATGATCCCCTGGGGAACTAGAGAATAGCTATGCTCTTGATGAATCTCACCGCTCCTCACTTTCATGCTTCCTTTTCCCCTTCAGACAGGCTGGGTTCTGCTTTTCTTGCATGTTCAAGACTCCACTTCTATTGCACAAGAAGCTTGGACAAAATTTGCAGGGATAGTTACAGCGTTTTGCTACCAAATTTTTTTAAAAATTGGTATTTTTACTGATAATATTGATAAATTTATCAAAAAGCAACTTCTTACGGCTGCCCTCCCATCCCCAGGTTTCTCAGAGAGTTTAAGAGCTACTACTGGTCACTAGTCCCTGCAAACAGGACAGCAGGGGAAAAAATATTAACCAGCGCAGTCACTTCAGAGGCAGCCCAAACTTGAAGACAGCATCAGTACTGTGGTCTGAACATTTTATAAATAATTATATCTCTCATCCCTCTCTAGGGAAATTGTCATCATCATTGTTTTCTGGAGAATAAAACCCACACAAGTCAAGCAGGGAGTGGGACCAGCAGAGCTGGAGGTAGAACAAGTACCAGTTTACTCCCATACTCACCCAGTAAGAAGCACTAGAGACCTTAACAGAAAACCCCAACTTGGAGGTAATGCTGACACCCAGCAGCCTCCTGAAAATAGTGATTGTGGGAACTGCCCCACTCCAGTAACCCGCTACAGACTGGTATGTTCTCCCACAAACAACCCCTCCCTACTTCTAAGGGCGAGCAGAGGAAAGCACCAAAACCCTCATCTCAATTACTGAGCAGAGAAGGATTAACCACTACCAAAGACTTTGCAGATATTTATTCTCCAAATCCGCAAGAGGAGACAAGCAGAGGGAAAAGCTCCTCTGAGTTATGTACACAGACGGCAAGTCTAATGCTTACACAGTCTTAATTTTTTTAATTTTTCAAGCCTTAACAACAATTATCTTCATGAATTATAGACATAATATCCGAGAGATGGAGGCAGTAATTAATGCATGTCTGCCTTTTCTGACTAGCTCCTTCTGCTGGGTCAGGGAGAGTTATTGAAATTCAGGAAGGAAATCTTCAATCTTCTGGAAGTTTTAAAGAAACAGACCAAGACACAACTTAATAAAGCAATATTTCTCTTAAATAATTAACTAGGCTTTGACATTCACTAATATTTTTGAGGCCCAGCTCTTACTTTTGCAATAATGCTGGAACAAGTGCGCTCAGGGATGTGAGCCAGTGCATGTCCAAAGTGTACTAACTGCAAAATTGCTTCAAACAGTCTTTACCCCCGCGTCCTCTACACACACACACAGCCACCTTCACTCTTTTTTCTTAAGTTTCACTGGGACCCTTAACAGAAGCCACACTATGCAGCACTTGCATACCTCCCTCTTCTCATTTTGCCCTGCTGACATCTGTCTCCAAGTACAAGTGCTGAATTCTCCCCAAGCTCAAGAGAAGCAGCATTCATCATCCTTTGGGAAAAACCTTCATTTCACAGCAGCACCACAGCACAGTAATAGATGCAATAGACAACCCTAAACTAGACAAAGCTATTACTAAAGCAGCATATAGCACTGGATAATGTTTAAGGGGACTGTTTCTATCATCTCTCAAAAAGCAGATTCTCCTGCAGCATGAACAATTTTAGTCACATAAAGAATGCAGTCAAGAGAGCTTAGTATACTCCAGTATATTGACAATTACCTCAAAGCAACAATTACTCAGCCAAATACTGAAAAAAACCCCACCCTTTGGCACGGACATATCACCTGCTTAAGCAATATAAAACTACACAACAAGGACAGAACTCTACTTAAACTCAAAATCATAAGGATCATTCCAATGGCCACCAAATTAATGCACAGCCATGTCACCAAGAATAGAGGGGGGTATTTGGCCAAAAAGGTCAGACTGAACCAAAAGCTTCACACCTCTGTTGTTCACTTGAGCCACATCACCCCTACAGGAAAAAAAAAATCTCTATTCACTAGAAGCAAAGTTTAAATGGTAATAACTGTCAGCCCAGTTTCACAAACTCACCAGATACAGTCTGTAAGCATCAATCCGTCGAATTGGCCCCCAGCACTTGTCTGTGTCGTTATACTTTGTGCCATCTCCAACACTGCAAGAATGGTTGCCAGTGGCACTACTGGGAAAGGAGTGAGAAACAAAAGGCAGTAATTAACTCCTACCAGAGGTCTTCCCCTCTCCTGCATGCAAGGAAAAAGAATGATCAGAGACCTGAAGTATCCATTCCTCCTCTCCCTCCCTGAACATCCTCCATCCTTATATTTTCTGGACTGTGTAACAGAACAAGTCACTGAGTACCACACATACAGGCAAATTCTTGGACTGCCTGCAGTACTTGCAAGTTTGGACATTTGGTCATCAAGCTAGCAAGTTTAGGTCATATATGGATCACTGAGATTTTCCATTTCCAAGTCATGAGACCAAATCCAGCCCAGTCCAGATTTGATCAAATCAAACTGCTTCATTATCTGTTTCTTTGAGAAAGAGACTGCTCTCAGTCCAGACCTAAGGCCACACAGTGTCACCACTCACTGGTTATAAGCTTGGTAAGCATCACACCTCTCAGCTCTTACCCAAAGAAACAGAAAAGCTAAAATATTGCAATACTCTGTGTGCAGTCAAGCTATTAAGCAACAAGTCCTGTGTCTGCAACCACTGAAGCTGCAAGTTCTTCACACCTGAGGACTCATCTGAAATCAGGTCAGGCTACTTTCCAGGCAGGCAGCAGGCACTCGGGTGGGGAATATAAACCAACTTCACCTTACCACCCACAAGCGATGAGCTATCCTTGAGTCACTTCTCCACTCTGTTGTTCAGAAAGTAGAGCTAATCCTAGTCAGCCTTATCACCCCATCAAACCCAAAAGCCTGTTCTCTTCTCTGTCAGTACACAATCCCACAGCAGTAAGCACACTTACCAGGTCACTTGCATGAGAGAGACCGGTACAGCTGCTGCGTAGATTGCCAGGTCTCCATAGAGGTAGATGATTATGCAGAAATAGAAGAGGTTGACACCCACTGCAGGAAAAGAGACAGCAGAGTACACAGGGAATCAAACTCTGCACTTGCAAGTACATAAAAAATTTTCAAGGTCTTAAAAATAAATCACCAGCATTTTCCTCCATAGTTTACTACCTTCTGCAGCAAACTCCACCCAAGGGTCACAGCAACAACTGAAGGAACTTAGCCGCAGCACAGGAACTGACAGGACATGAGGTGCCCCAGAGCTAAACTCTGCTTCCTTCAATATCTGGCCCTGACACCAGGCCCCCAAGTCCAAGCCTGTCATCCAGTTGCTGGTCAAGACCAACAGGTCTCACATAAGTCATCTGCCAGATGAAGGTGTCAACTTGAAACAGCCACAGGCAAACACCTAGCTGATGCTCACAGACTTGGTCTGAGTGCAGCCTGACAAACGGCGAAATGAAGAGAAATGTTTTTAAGTCTCTGCCGATTCCAAACCCTCTGCTTGCAAACCTGCAGGACCTTATTAACATGAGGGATTTTGCCCTGCAGAGCTCAGGTTCCACAAGGCTGAAAATGGAACTACTTTGGGAGATCCCTTACTGTCAGCAACTCGAGCCAAGTTCAAACCTGCAAAGCTTTAAACTGTTTCTGCAACTCTTTTACCCTACTGCCACATGCATGCTATTTCTGCCCCATTCTGGCTTTTTGGGTGGGTTTTTTTTGTTGGTATTTTTTGCTTTTTAAAGCTTGCCCTGCCTTCACTTATTAAAAACATCTTACACAAGTTACTTGGGTGCATAGAATAGCCTTACTGGGGCACAAGACAACACTGCTGTGGACAGCTAAAAACTGCAGAGAGAAAAAAAAATGCTCAATGACACCCCAAGATTCTCTTCTTCCGAACTTGTCAGTATAAATCTCACTGAGGAAAAGCTGAACATATTTTAGTTCAGAGACAGGTGAGCTACAAGAAAAAAAAAAAGCCTCAGATTTGTTTCATTTAGGAAGCTGAAGCAAAACAGTTCAAGGAACCTGCCCATACTTTCAAGTTAGGATTAAGCATCAGGTGGCATCACAATACAGCTGCAGTAAATCAGTTCACCTCTCCAAGCTTCACACGTGACAACTATCAAACAAGGACAGCATCACTGCAGGAATGCAGTCTAATATTGCTACAGTGCTTGGATGCCCCAGAGTTTTACCACGTTTTGCCATCATACTGGATGGCACTGGATCTCTGGATGTCACAAAACATTAATAGGCATTCTCCTTCGTTTAAATAAATTGTTCAATATGCTGAGCCTACTTAGCATAAAATATTCCTAAACAAAAGGCCTGTATTGGGAAAGCAGCAAGGAATCTTCCTTACTTCTGGAAAGCAGCAAACTAAGCCAGTACTCCCAGAGTTGTTCCTGGGTTTGTCTAACAAACTGAGACCTTGCAAGAACTGTCAGATCACTTCATATAGTTCCCCCCTTGTTTTCTTCCTCTGTGAAAGATTTAAGATGGTTAAGGAGTCTCTGCATTGTTCTGACGATGGCAAACTACCTATTAGTCTTCTCCAATTTCCCATTAAGAAAGGTTGAAGGTTATTGTAACAGATATCTGGCATAGGACAGAAGCTGCAAGACACACTAAGCACAGGACTACACAGACCCAGATCTAGATTCTGTTTTGGGGTCTGCTACTGGTCTTGGGCCTCAGCTGCACCCCACCCCCAAAATAAGGCCAACATGACCAGCTAAGCTACAGCAGCACCACCAGGTACCCACCAGCACACACTACATCCCCATTTCAGTGCAGATTTCTCTGTCTGTGGGAAGCCCAGGTAACAGTCCTCTCCCAAACCCATCCTCCCGAAGACAGAAAGACTTTAGCATCAGTTCTTTTATAAACTGCTGCTGACCCTCCCTAATCAATACTTTCATTACTGGACACAAAACAGGGGGGGAAAAAAAAATCAATGACTTCCTGTGGGGAAACAGCATGATAGATGTGCCTAGAATCCATTATTGCAATAAATGACTGCTCAGTCCCAGAAGAAAGCACCCAACATTGCAAAATAAATAAATAAAAAGCAGTGCTTCAGAGCCAGCACTTTTAAAAGAGCACACAGGCCCTTCACAGCCTAAACCTAAGTCAGCTCCCTTTAAGAAAGTAGACAGTCTGAAATGGAGATTTATCCCCAGCTTACCTCCCAGGACTGCAGATTCAACTCCTGTCAGATTGCTGAAAATAAAAATCAGTCAAAAGGAACAGAGAACTTGCTAGAAATCGGAGGCTTTGAGAACTATTGCAAAGCTCTCACCAGCCTTACCTCTGAAGGCTGTAACGCCCTCAGACACCTTGGGTTTGGATCCATGCTTTGTACACTGTAAGCAAAAACCTACCCAGACAGTTGGTAGCTGTGAACCCACCAGAAGTTGGTGCTTGGAGCTGGGACTTCCCAAGTGTGGCCAAGTTTCTCAGCACTAGGCAGCACCAACTGGTCACTGAGCAACTGCCCTAACTGAAGGCCTTTCTGTGCAACTGTCGGAAGGAAGCCCCTCAGCAAGGCTCTGCAGAGGGAGGCACTCCGCTTGTCTCTTCTCTGCAGCTGCTCAGCAGACCAGACAGTGTTTCAGAACTAAGACTCAGCAACAGTACAGGGGTAGAGCCTCACCGCTGAGCACAGAAGGGAAAGCAGCAAACGAGTTACAGCTGCCCCAGCCCCTTTGCTGCGTGTATCTCACCCCATCTGGAAGTCACAAGTGGTTTCAAGCTATGACCTGCAGCTGCTCCAGCTGCCTTCCCACAGAGGGATTCATCCCTTTGCATGGAGTAGGTCCTGGGGAGGATCTCTAACACAGAAATCAGATAGCTCTGGCTAAAGCCATGTTAAGAAGCAGGATTAGGACTGCCAGGACAGAGCAGTCCTTGCCTTTGCCGGGAGCACACAGCAGAGCAGGCAGAGTGTGCTGGCCCAGCCCTTGCTACCACCAAGGTGGAGTGGCCCAAGGGCAGCAGCCCCAGGCACCTGGGGGGCCCTTACCAGCCCCTGTGAAGCACAGCACAGCTGGGGCCTTCCAGAACTTGCTTACGGGAGAGAGCACTCTTGCCTCCTGTGACCCTGCACCCCTCCTGTGGCCAAACTGGCCTCTACAGCTGAATCATCAGCAATACTGCTACGCTGTTACACGGTGCTTCTCAAAGCACTTCCCAAATATTACTTCCCAGAGGATGACAGATGAGGAAGCGTTCGCAGTGCTTTTCAGATGACAAAGCATACAAGCAAGAAAACCTGCCTAAAGACAGAGCAACCCAGTGCTACAGGCAAGACTTGGAACAAGGAGATTCTGAGTCCCCAACTTGCACTCAAGTCACCTCTCCTCTTCTCTGACCAGAAAAGTGGCAGCCTGATCCAAGGTGGATTATTTTGATAGTCTTAAGTGATTTAAACCTACAAAGGCCCAGAAGAGGCATGCAGGGAAATTAAAAAGGTTTTTTTTCAATTGGGCTTCAAAATTAGAAATATAGTTCAAAGAATCTTCACTCCTTAAGCCCAGCTGTCCTTCAGAGGCAACAGTCTTACACTGGCATGAAGTGATGTAATGGTAGTGGAAAAAACCAGCCCATCACATCTTTGTAAGGTGGCCAGTGAGCAAGAGAAAATGTCGCTTTCCACAAGAAATGGGGCCTGACAGGCTCCAAACTGCACAACCATTGTGTCTGATGATTTTCTGGCCCAGCACAGCAGTTAAAGTGTACTGTTTTACTCAGGATACCTAACATTGTAGTTTGCATTTCTATCACATGCAGCAATGGATATGGCTTTACTGCAGTACAGTTACAAGTTTGTTCCCTGGCATACAGGAGACATTTAAAAGCAAAAAGACAAGACAGCTGCCAATCATACGCACACCAGGGACTCTCTCAGCAGTTCACGCCCCAGCAGCTCTCTTGGTGACTATCCAGATACATGCAATTTGCAACAGCTCTCCCCAGAAGTAGCTCTTCCCTTCAGACCGATACTGATGGGGTTCAGGGAAGCCAAAAAGTCTCATTCTCAAATGCTACAGCCAAGATGGAACCGGCAAACACGACAGCTGGGCTCTACTCCTTTAGACAGCAGAGATCACAAAGGATAGATGCAGTTCAGAGTCAGGTTGAGGGCAGTCAGAAGAGGCACTGACTTACACTCGCCTGTTTCAAGAAACTGGGCCTATAACCTGCAGTATTTTGGCTAGTTCCACTACCACCACCACAGCACCTTCCCCTCCTTGCAGGTTCTGGCCCACTCAGTCCATAAATAATCCACTTCGTAGAAACACCACACAGGGAGATGAATACAGTACACAGAGAGAAGGAACAACACTTTGGGGTGGAATCATCACAAACTCAGGATGCAAACCCACACCAAGAAGCAGGCACTGAGACAGGACTTCTGAAAATGTGAATCACTTACCTTTATTGAAGAACATGGAAGCCATCTGGCCCATTTCCACCCTCTCGGTGATTTCAAAGATATTGGGTGAGCCACGTCTCTCTGCAAGGTGAAAACAAGAAGTATTTCAACCAGTCCCTCCAATAAACCCAGAGGCCAGACTATCTGAAGACACTCAGGAAGCTCTAGCAACAGTTTGAAGGACAGTATATATGACTCCATAGCTGCAGAGTCACTGGTCCAATTACTCTGCCGAAGCTAGTTTAAAAGTGTTTTGAAAATAAGATGTTCTCATCTTAGTGACCTAGAAGGAAGAGATCTTTATCAGACTGTAGAAGGTGAACGGAATTCTCAATGAGTCTTATCTTGCAAGTGCTCAGGACTTTGGGATGTGAGCACGTGGAATTAAGGGTGAAATGGACAGAAGAGTTCTGCCCCACTTGCTGGAGCCCACTGCAACACCGTCCGCAGAGAAAAGATCTTGGATTGAGTGAAAGCACGAACTAGGTACTTACGAACTGACAGGATGGGTCGTGTCTCTGCTCGCTCGTAGCCATCTTGGAGGAGAACATCACTGTCAGATACTCCAGAGGAAGAATCCTCATCCTCGTCATCCTCCTGGAAGGAAAGACCAGACCACTGATGAGATGTCTGCTACCCACAGTGCAGGCTGTGGCACCACCCAGTGTCGTGGTCTCACTTCCAGAAACTCAAAGGTAGGTGTCAAACAGGGATGGGCAGGACATGCAAGCAAAGGCAACACCAGGGAGCCCTTGGCCCAGCCTTGGGGTGCTGCAGGGAGCAGAGGAGAGCACTAGCAGGGCAGGCTGAAGTGAGTGACAGGCTCCGCTATCCTAGCCTCGGCCATGCACACAGCAACAGTGTCCAATTTGTGTAGTGATATGTGGCACAAGGAAGATAGAAACTACCAGATCTGCAGGGCTGCCGAACTAGTAGAAAAAAAATCCAAACATTATAGTCTTAGCTAGTCGGAACACAACAGTCTAGCTCCTAACTCCAACCTCCCATCACACAGGCAGGGGTTTAAGTCAGCACAAACAATTACGCCCTGCACTGATCCAGAAAAGCCACTAAAGACAGGATCCAAAAAGCCACAAGTAAGTTTTACGGCAGGGACATACTTCAGGACTGTCCACTCCCTGGGATACAGCCCAAGTGACAGCAAGGACATTTCAGCCTGTCCCTGTTAAGTGACCCGAGATCAGCAAGGATTTACAGATCTCAGCACATTCCAAATGGCACCAATATATTGGCTGCCACCTCTACACATTCACTGAGCAGCGCTTCTGGGCAAGGAGAGCACAATCAGTAAGAAATGTGAACAGCACAAGAGATTTTTCAAAGAAGGAGCATAAAATCCTGTCTTTAATGAGCAACCCCACAGGGAACTAACAGACATATTTTATATGGCAAAGTTAAGTACAGTAGAAATTTATTCCTTTAGAGTTACTAATCAGGCAAGGCCAAGATGCAGAGGTATCTCAGGCAAGTCCTACAGGATAAAAGAAAAAGAGAAACTGGAAAATTAAACCCCACACGAACCTTGCGTTTTTCCATTCTCTTCCATCGTAGCTGGGCATTTGCAGCAGCCATGGCTTCCACCACAAAGGTCGTAGTCATATAGCTAGAGAAATTAAATTGATATCAATAATAGTCAAGAACTGTCATTGAAGGGAGACAGAGAATTATTCCCACCTGTCCGTAGGAGCAAACAAACAAAAACAACCTTTTCACCAGCTACACACACGCGTGCTGGTTTTGGTACAGCGTTTCATCTCAGTTTGCTGCTCCCTTCTGTTCTTGAGCTTAAGGTGTTCAAGTGGACCACAAAATGCTGTAAAATATAACATGCCTTCAAATATAAGGGTATCTGGAAGGCACCTTCTTACTGTTTCTGAGTTGAAGAAGGCTACAGGACTTCCCCCTTTACTAGAAAGCAAGCTTCCTTCCTCCTTTTAGAGCCTAGGACGAACACAATACTATTCTGAAGCTTACCTATTAGGGTCTGTGGCAAAGCTGCTATGGTCCCTTAAAGGATCTTACAAATGGCATGAGAAGCAAAGCAGCAATACAAGACCAAGGAGCAGATCACACAGGCATGCAAATACACTTTGCTGGAGGCCGAGGAAAAGCTGTCCAGGGAAACAGTAAGAGCCACTGACGGAAGGAATATCATTATCTCAGCTAAAACCAGTCCTATAATAAAAAAAAAAAATGGAAAAAAAACCCAACCAAAAAACAAACCAACAATCTCAAATCAATCTTATTTAAGGCTTTAAAGTGGTTTCTCACTGCTTCACGAACTGGACTCCCTTACCAAGCTCAAATAAGAGATTAGTCTTGCAAGAATAAAAGCAAGCAGCCTGTCCCAAGGCCCATGTAGCAATTTCCACCCAGACTCTTCTTGCACTGAAGGGTCCCCAGCGGGCACGAGGAAGTCACAAGCGCCAGAACAAAAGCAACAAGGCAGTGCAGCTGCCAAGGCGTGTATGTAGTACTTTGAGCTGCATCTTTTCAGATTAATCCAGTGCAATTTTGGTATGTATGTTTGGAGGTTTATGCTCTTCTGCTGACCTTGGATTGTCCGCTGGCGCTGAGTTTCATACATTGAATTTAGGCTTTTAAACTGATATATCTAAAAGGAATTGCTTCTAAAACTTCCAGTTACTGTACTCCCACAGTTTATATTTTATCAAGCCTTTGCAGCTTACAGCTTTGAGGTGGAGAACTACAAGCATTACTACAGTCAGTACTGATGATACAGCACCTCTGTATAGCAGTACCTAACAGATCCAAAAAGTGCTGCCTCCAAATCAAAGGCACATTCAGGCTGATAGAATTGGTTACTGACAAGAAAGGAACTTCTAAATTCCATTCTTACAAATGGCAGGAGGGGATTTTGGTTTATTTTATTTTAAAACCAAGCAAGGAGAAAGCAGGGATTCACAGCCCGTCAGAAGATGGCAATTCTATTAATAACTACTTAGACATCAGTGCCGTATCAACAGCCTTCAGCTCCACCTGCTGCTCCAGCAGGAAGGCAGCTGGGCAGAAGCTCATGGCCAGCCAGCGTGAAAATCAAGACACCAGCTCCAAGGTCTTAAGCAGGAATGGGGCAGGGGCAGGAATAACACAGGCCCAGCTATACAACAATTTTTCAGTAATTTTTCCTGATGCTCCTGAAGCCAAGAGCACTGCCAGAAGCCAAGAGAAAGGTAACACAACAGGTCTGCATCACACATGCAAGTCACAAAGCAGAAAAAGAAAGCTGGAAGAAAGGTCCCAGAAGATTCTGGACTGTAGAAAAAGTCTTTCCCATCAGCCAGGGAGTGGGATATAGCACCATACTGCAGGCAGTCAGAAAATGCATCCCTCCAAATAAGGTCCACAGGCAACACGACTGCAGAGATCGACGCTCAAAGCAGTAGAGGGATGGGATCACTCAGAAAAGTACCAAAAGTCTTAGCACTGTCCTTACAGCCCCACCCAGCCAAGCCCCACAACCCCCTAAAGACACATTCTCATGTCCTACCTCATAAATCCCAGGAACATTAGGAGAACAAGGCTGACAAGCCACCCTGCTGTTGCAAAGGCCTTTGGCATGGTTAGAGCTCCTGTTCCAACGATGAGGTTGAACATGTAAACCAGACCAACCTGCAATCCATTCACAAAATCCAACATGAGTGTTTGCAGCTGTGCCAAAGATCATCCAGGACACCTCACATGTGCAGATTTAAATGGAAAGCGCAATCTTCGAGCAAGCAGGGCGGGAGCAAGCCCAGGCTAAAAATGAATATCGGAGGGGACTGATAACTAAAGAGAACCCAGTGAGTGTCAGAACATTTCTGGAGAAGCTGATATTCCTCTCCATTTTTCTATTTATTTTACAATATTGTATTTCTTTCTAACTTTTAGAATTAGAAAGCGCGCGAGCTTTTTGTCTGTTTGTTTTCAAATCCACTGCCTGCTACCAGAAGTGTCTACACTGTGGGTTGGGGGTCTCTCCTTTTCTGACCTGAACATTTAAGTAGCTATGGCTACGTACATAGATACCTTTCAGAATCTCTTGTTGTTCTTTATTCTTCGTAAGCAGGAAACATTCAAACGGAATTCTAATTCAAAGCCTGCTTGCCATTTTACCAGTAAGCAGCGGAGCGTATTCTGAAGAAGGGATTTTACTTCTGGAAGGGAAAGGGTTTCATCCTCTCTGGCAGAAAGCTTTTTTCTACCCAGGGGCAAAAGATAACTGTGCACCTGGACAAGACAACCCCCACCCACCCACCTTGACTATAAATTTAGCTGCATTCATGATCAAAAATTGCCCCAAAGTTCTTTTTATTTTTTATATAGGTCAGAGTCTCTCCAGAGGACAGCCAGTAAAGAACTGCGTCTGAGTACACTTTTCTGGGCGTGGAGCAATTAATATCAGGATTGCTCCCCAGGTACCCTGCAAGCCTTTCATTCACTGACATAAGCACAGAAAACTCGTTATTCAACAAGTCTCCTACAACAACAAAAAAAGTCAGCCATTGCAGTTTGCAGGAAAGTTCTTCACATTCACCTGGCAGAGCTGTCATTCCCTGAGCACAACTCAAGTGCCCAGGGCCATGACTTACTCTTCAGAGAAAGACTGCTGAAAAAAAACTTCAGGTGATTTTCCTTGAATTTGGTCAAGTAGACAGAGATGAAAATGGTACCCGTGTGTTCAGTCTGGCTAGACATCTTCAGGGAAAGAGGAAAAAGTCATAGCCTTTGAGATTAGACTCTAGGAAATTCATGCAACACTAAGATAATAACATAAGAACAGGTGACACTAATCCTTTAGAGTCCAGACGTCCCAGTTACTGTCTTGTTCTCCATTTTCACAGTTGTGACCTATTTCTGCAGCCTAATATTCAGTTCTTCTAAACTCAATTGTCAATACCGGGATTAAAGTTTTAAAGCATTTGAAAGCCAGCATACAGGTTTCAGGACTGATTCTATATTTAGTCATTCCAGAAAAAAAGACTAAACCTTGTTTACAAAGCACCGTTTTTAAGAGCTGACACTATACACACTTGTGGCTATGAAAACCAGTATTTCCAGTAACATAGGGAAGCAGTAATTGGCTTTGCAGTTTCACCCGCTACCACATTACAAGGAAGAAACATCTTGATGACTGATTTTAAATGAAGTGGTTTAAAACAAATTACTACAACAGCCACAAATAAGTAAACTTTACATAATGTTTTCCCCTGACTTCCTTAAAGTAAAAAAAGAGAAGCAAAGTGGGATAAGTTTCAATGTCACTATTCCCCCCGTTTATGCTAGCTTCCTGTGACAATTCAGATTGATGAAAACATTAAGAAAATATTTAGGAAAGCGGGGAGAAGGATGCATTAGCTGGTATGGACATGAAGCTCTTTTTAACACTTTTACAACTATGCCTTAAGCAGACACCATCCCTTTACATTATATAAAGCAATCTGTGATGCAAAAACCCCCCATCTATAAGGGCTAAGAAATTTTAAGTACCCTTTGACCTCCATCATCTCTTGAAACATTCATGTTATGTCCGTGGGGAAGCAGGAAATGAAAACAGAACGTTGAGAGAAGAGGATTTTGAAAAAACTTGCAAGCAGAGCCACAAACAGCAGGACTTACATAGGGAGAGTAAAGCTCTCCTGTATCAGTAATACCACCAGCCATGTTGAAGATGCTGGGGACGCTCAGAGCAGAGTGAGGAGGGTGTTTTCAACTTCTACTGCCTTTAACCTAGAGAAACACCAGAAAGTTGTGTTAGCTTTGTCAGAAAGAGGAGGAACTCATGAGTCAGCTTTTGCACATCCGTCTTCTGATATTTGGACAAAAGAACATTTCAGCAGGACCTTGCGCTTCAGGCAGATACACCCCACTCACCAGCACCACTTGTTTCAATACTCCATGAAAAGGTCATGTACCTGTTCAAGCTAATTTAAAAGTAACCAAAAGGCCCTGCTCTTTCATGGGATGGCCAAACTTCACCTTCCCCAAACAGCCAGAGGGGATGTTTCAGACACTAAAACCTCAAGAGGAAGAATGCCTGCCTTGAGGATGATCTGGTACTGCTGCTTCTCATGCACTTACTACTCTTAGAAAGCACGTGCTTCCTGGAAATTAAAGCAGTAAAAAACAGCCTACCGCCTGTCCTCAATCTCAAATACAGACCTAAGTAGGCAAATTAAGATACTGGACCTATGAAAAACACCCAGAGACGCACCGTTACACATACCAAAGCTTCCAAAGCAGAAGTATTTGGGGAACTTCACATCGTCTTTGCAAAACTACAGGAGGGGAGAAGCCAAGCCGTCTGAAAGATTTCGGAGTCAATAATTAGCCATAGTTGATTTAAGAGCTTTATCAAATTCCTCATACTTCTATATATGATCCCGCTTAGCCATCCCAACTGGGACAAATCAGTACAGGCTTCACAAGCTAATAGCACTAAAAAAACCAAACAGTTCATAAGCTCACACACACATTAGATGACAGAAATAAGCAGGCAGCAGAGCTCACTGGGGTCAGAACTAGACCGGCCCTCAGAAGAAGAGGCCAAACATCTGTTTATAAGGGACTTCAAGGCCCTGAAGCCAAGTTTACCACAGCCAGAGCGAGCCGCAGGACCCCGGGCCCGCCAACAGGCCTCGGGCACCCATCGGGCCCAGGAGGGGCCCTGCCCCGGAGCCTGCCCGGGCCTCCAG
This sequence comes from Falco cherrug, assembly GCF_023634085.1. Classification (NCBI taxonomy): domain Eukaryota; kingdom Metazoa; phylum Chordata; class Aves; order Falconiformes; family Falconidae; genus Falco; species Falco cherrug. The sequence continues at coordinate 120,480,261 of NC_073697.1, forward strand.
ATCCCCCCGGCCTCGCCACCTCCCGGCACCCCCCGGACTGCCCCCCAGCTGGCAGCGCTGCCTGCCCACCCCCCTGCCCGCCCCCCCCGCCACGGAGCCCCCCACAGCGCTGAGAGCCCCCCGGAAGCCCAGGCCCTTCTCCTCCCGCCAGGGCCTGGTGGCTCCAGCTCCCCCCCGCCCCGCGCCGGGACCCTCCGCAGGCTCCACCCCGAACCAGGATCCCTCCCAGGCCTCGCAACGCGCTCTCCCTCACTGGGCCGTTCCCCACACGCAGCCTACGGGCCCGGCCCGCCCCCCCCCGCCGCTGCGGGACCCCCCCGGGACCCCCGCGACCTCACCGCCGGCGGCTCGTGCCGGCGGTCCCGCCCCCTCATCGCGGGACTTACCGCGCACGCGCCGCCCGCGGGGAACTTTCCGCCCACGTGACCGGCTCCGCGGGCGGGGCGGGGCGCGGTGCATGCGCCGGTTGCGATTGGTCGCGGGAGTCACGTGCGCATTGGCGGGGCGGAGGCGGGAACGGGCGGGGCGGGGCGATGACGCCATTCGGAGCGGGGAGGTTGATGGGCCTCTGCGCATGCGCGGAAGAGCGACGCGGCAGGTAGACCTTTCCTCCCGCGCTCGGGGCTCCCCTCAGTCCCTGGCCCGGCCTCCCCTCGGGTCCCGGGGCTCCCCGAAGATCCCAGGGCTCCCCTCAGGCCTCCGGGCTCCCCTCAGGCCTCCGGGCTCGCCTCAGGCCTGGATCTCCCCTCGGGCCCCGGGGCTCCCCTCAGGCCCCGGTTCTCCTCTCAGTTTCAGCTCTCCCCTCAGCCCCAAGGCCCGCACTGTGTCGGAGCAGGGCACCTCCACCACCACCTGGGTCATGAAGTGTTCAGTGGCCCCTGTTAGGGCACTCCCCGGGCCGCTGCTGGGCCTCGGCACCGACACAGGCCTGCCCGGGGTGTGGGGGAGCAGGAGGCGCAGGATGGGAAGGTTTCTGGGGGGGATTGGTGTGATCTGGGGTCTGTCTGCACAGTGGGAGCAGCCACCACTGGCTCCCAAAGGGCTCCAGGGAGTTCTGTCCCATCCCTCAGCCTCGCTGGAGGCACGGCGTGTGGTGCTGGGTCTCAGCGCAGAGGCCATGAAGATTAACCAGAACACTGTGCTGCAAGGAAAGAGGGTGACCCTGGTGCCATACACTTCTGCACATGTGCCCCGGTATGTGGCTCTTGTCCTCTGGATACTCTTGCACGATCTGATTTCACTTTCTTTAAACGGAGTGTGGTGTTCAGAAAGGGTGTTGGCTTGACAGCAGCAGGGCCCTCTTCTCCCAGGGAACCACATAGCAGAAAGAGCACTCTTAGAAAGGCAATCGGTTCTGTCCTCCGTGCCCAGCAGCAGACATCCATGGCAGGTGTGCCTTTTGCCAGGCCTGCTGACAAAGAGAATTTCATCTGTGCCACTGTGTACCCATGGAAAGGGAAATACCTGGCTGTGAGTGAACCACCAACACTTTCGTTTATTGATGTCTTTCCCTAATAACAGTGGAAGAGCAAAAATTCGATGTGTAAAACCAGATGGATGTTTGATAAATTAGAAGCAGGCAGTTTGTAAAGTGCTGGCCTGGGCAGCTGCAGCCTCAGCATAAAGATGCCAGTAGTGGTCTTCTTGTCAGTGTCCGGGAGATGCTGTATCGTTTGCAGTTGGGATGAAATGCACCGGAACTCAATGCTCAGTACTTTTTTAAAATACCAAGTTTGCATTGGGAACTCTGTCCATGCTGTGGCTTTGTCTGGAAACTTGCTACATTTCCACAGAGAACACTCATTCCTTTTTTAGGTAAGGGAGAAAGGCTTGTGGATACTTTTAAGTTGCCATGAATGCCAGGCTAGTGTTTCTGGAACCGATTTATGACAGCCTGATCCTTAGAGTGCCTGTGGAAATTAGCCTGCGATGCTATAGCTCAGGCAGTGATCTGGTTCTGGATCCTTTTGTCAGGTACCATGAGTGGATGCAGTCAGAGGAGCTGCAGCGCCTGACCGCCTCTGAACCACTCAGCCTGGAGCAGGAGTATGAGATGCAGTGCAGCTGGCGGGATGACGCAGACAGTGAGAATCTTAAACATTTTCTAAGGGTGGGTGGGAGTGGTGAGCAGGTCCCTTCTGCCCTGTAAAGACCCCACAGCGGCCTGAGAATGCCTGGTGAGTGGGCTCTACTGGTTGAAGCAGAGGGACCTTCTGTAATAGTAGCTTTGGACTGGCTTTCTATTTATAGCTGATATATGCCTAGGGAAGTAGAGAGTGGCCAGGGCTGTTGGTATCTTTTTTATGCAGTTTTTCAAAGATTACAGTGATTTACTTTCCATAGCATTACGAGCTGAGCTGGTCCTGCACAGTCAACACTCCCCAGGCCTGATTGTCATAAAAAGGTGGAAGGGGGTTGTATTTTTCCTTGAGAAATAAAAGGACTTCATAATTACCTGGTTGAGGTGTGTTGACTGAATTGGTTCCCTGGCTCTCCTACAGGTAATGAATCACTTCCCATAAAAGCCTGGTAGAAATTTAGTGAGCTAGAAGATATTGAGGCTGGCAAAGACCTCTGGAGCATTTGTCTTAGCTGGCATTAAAAGCCTTACTCAAAGCAGCAGTAATGTGGACTAGGTGAATCACTAGGTCTCAGTCTCTTGTGCATAAAACAGTTCTTTGCCCAAACTTGCTGCTGAGTGAGACGAGGCAAGGAGACCTCAGACATGGGGTGGAAGTTTTCGTGCTCCTTGAATAGGCTGTTCCTAGGCTTGGTGTCTGCATCACCCTCACAATGTTTAAAAATAATTCTTGGATTTCTATGGATGGGAGCAGGCACACTTGGCATGGGAAGCCCACTTGTTAATTCTTCCTTACTGTTAATGTGCACACTGTTGTTCCTCTGTCCATTGCATGCCTTTAATTTCATCCTTCAATAATCTGTGAATAATTATGAGCATGCCCTGAAAATGCTACTATCTTTTTGTTTTCCCCAGAGTGCACCTTCATTGTGCTGGACACGGAGCGGTGGTCTGGACAGGCATGTGCGGATGAGGACTGCATGGTGGGGGACGTGAATCTCTTCCTCACCAACCCTGAGGATCTGACTTTGGCCGAGATTGAAATTATGATTGCAGGTCAAGTTCTGCTTCATAGCTCGGATCTTTGTCACCATGGCTAAAGCCAGCTGCAAACAGATGTTATGTACAGCAGCTTTTTTTTCTCATTGCTTTACCATAGCTGTCCAGTCCTGATCAGCATCCTTTGCTGGTCCAGGTCACAGTCTTTTCTGAAAAGTGTCTGGCATAGCTAATTTGTCTTGTGTAACTGGATGCTGACTTCTGTGGCTGTCTCTTTCAGAGCCCAGCTACCGAGGCAGAGGGTTTGGCAAGGAGGCAACTCTGATGATGATGTCCTATGGTAAGGGTGGCTCAATGCACAGGAGCAGTCAGGATGTGATCTGGAAGCATATATTCCTAGTGATACAGACAGAGTAGTAAGGGATGCAACCCCAGAAGTTGGAGTCCTGTGCTTTCATAGATGTAGCAGCCGAGCAGCTGATAGGAATGCTTCTCTTTTTGCTTTCTTTTGCAGGAGTGAGAAACCTGGGGATCACCAAATTTGAGGCTAAGATTGGTCAGGAAAATGAAACCAGTATCTGCATGTTCAAAAAGCTTCATTTTAAGGAGGTGTGGTAACAGACTTATCTTACACCCAGAGAACGTGAGCAGCATTTGCCCTGTGACTGGGGCTGAGATGCTTTTCCTCTATGTGATGCAGGTTGCTGTGAACAGCGTTTTCCAAGAGGTGGCACTGAGGCTGGATGTCAGTGACCAGGAGAGACGATGGCTCCTGGAACAGACAAACCACGTGCAGGAGAAGAACTATGTTGAACTGACGCTGCCAGCTGGGGTGCTGGAGAGCTGACAGACACATCCAGACGCAGGCCTGGTTTCCCGTGAGGAGTTGGATGCTGTTGTGAGATCTGGATGGGGACGATGCCGGTGAGCCAACACTTTGCTGGACTTTTCATTCGTCCCCTTCGGTTACTTTGTCATTTTGTAAACTCTGCACCTTGTTGCACCAGCCGTACTGCCTGAAATTTGGACCTGCAGAACAGCTGCTGATTCACAGGCTTGACTAGGAATGACTGTAACCTTAACAAGCTGTTCCAGCAGAGCTTAAAATCATCAGCAGTTTCTGGACAAGCAGTGCCTCCAATTTCTGGATCAGCAGCACCCACTGCTTTTAGAACAGGATTCATCAGTTCAACAGAGGCAGCGTCAATAGGCTGGTAGCTAGGCTGTTTTCTCTTAAATAAAAAAAAAAAGATCTGAAGTGCCCAAGCACGATCTGGGAGCGGCGGGGCTCGGCTGCTTGGTTTGGCTGCCGAAAGAGTAGTTAGAAGTTGTAAAGGACAGCGGTGATTCTTTGAACCCTGTTCTCCGGGGTGTGGCAGGTTGTGGGGGGGTACAGCTGGAAGTGAGCGGCCCAGGTGTGGGTGAGCACAACCAAAGGGCAAGTTAACATGATAAAAAATTACTGATATCAGCAAACTGAAACTAGAGCAGAGCCTTGCCATGATCACTGCGTAACAGGGGCTGGCAGCTGCAGGAGGCTGCTGAGACAAAGCCCCCTGAGCTTCAGGGCCATGCTTTGGACCTGGAAACCTCAGACCATCATTGAAGGGATATTGCACTTCATTTTACCAGGCTGCTTTTATGAGAGCAAGGAGGAGGAGAGCACAACTGAAAGACAACAGTATAGTAATCCCCGTCTTCAGGGAACTCCAGGCTTGCTCTGCTGAGCCTGGAGGCTCTGTTCCCTGCTCTGCAGTAACATGAATGGGGAGAAAAATACCTCTTAACTGGGGGCAGATATATTTAGGGCAGGAGCTAGCCAGCCAGCCTCTGCTGTGCTGTGTTGGAGCTCTGTGGCTGAAGAAGAGGCACTGCCTGACTCCCACTGGACAGACTTTTTAATGCAGTTATTTAGCCTGACCTTTCCTGCCCTACACAGCAAGCTTTCCACAGCAGGGAAGCTTGCTAAGAGAAGACAGAAGGCAAGGAGGATAACTGATGCTCCTGTGTGTTTTACCACTGTAAATAGCAGCCATAATAGCTAATTCCAGACCAGAAATTAGGCAGTATCAGGTAACAGCTTTCAGATTTTCCCAGGGATGTTTTTATCAGAAATTGGTAGACTATGGAATTTTTCGTGTGGCTGTGCCTGTACTTTTAGGGCCTGGGGTTTTTAGTTTTCCAATTTTAGTTAATTTAAATGCATCATTCCTTGACCAATATTAAAACCAAGCGTGGGAACAGTGTATCATGGTATTTTAAACAACAAGTATTTAATGTGGATTTAGTTGTAGCGAAAGCTTTGTGTGGTACTAAAGTGAAGAGCGGCTCTACTTCCAGCTGGGATTACCGTGACAAGGGCTACTAATCCTCATGCTCTCCGTCACCTGCTGCAGGCAGGAATGGATTCTGTCCCCCAGAACAAGATTTGCAGAACCTGCTGGGTGAACTGCTGGCTCTGTGCTTCTTCTGTAGAGCATTTCATCCCTCTTCCAAAGAGGCAAGGTCAGACTGGCAGGAGAGATGTAGCTGGGGTGGAATTTGCTCCCCTAAAAAGTGACTAAGGTGGGAAAAAATACTTTCAACCTCTGCTGCCAGGGCCAAGGCGGGCACAGCAAAACCGCGCTGCCCTCCCCAGCCCTGCCACAGCTCCCCATGCCCGGCTGGTTGCTCCGGAGCCAGTAAGCGCCCCACTTGGCATCCCTGGTCCCCCAGCAACGCTGCTGCAGTCCTCCGCCTCCATGGGCGGCTGGGAAAAGCCTTCGCCCTGGCAACCCAAACAAAGTTGGGTCTGTCCTGGAGCAGCAGCCCTTCCCTGGGCTGGGGGGGGTGGGAGGGCTCCCCAGCAGGGCTCAACCAGGGTTCTCACAGGGAACCAAGTCCCCAGGCTGCTCTGATGAGGCAGAGAGGGGAAAAAATGCTTGCAGGACCCACTGGCTGCTCCCACTGCTGACCTGCACAGCAGCCCCAGCTTACAGCATGGTCCCAGGCAGGGACACCCTGCTTGCCCCAGCAGGGTGAGGGTGACAAAAGGGGACAGTGGCTCAACTCTACTCAGCAGTCCTACCACAAAGCACACGACTTTGGAGGATGAGGCAGATTGAAATGGGTTCCCCCAGCTCCCAGGGGAGAGCAAGAGCCTGCACACCCCCCACAGATGTGGTGGTACTTTGTCACTTAGTTATCAGTTGAGCTGCAGACCTCTGACCGCTCATCTGCTCAAAGAGAGGAGCTTGCCTAGGGGTTTGGAGCAAGAAATAAGGCTTTGCAGAAGGGGAGAGAACAAAGGTGCCAGGCAGAGGCCAGGGCTGCGGGTCCACAGCTCTCCCTAGCCCCTGCTGAGAGCACAGCCCTGCCTTGCCCTCAGGAAGCCACTGTCCCCCCAGTGCCACCAGCCTGGCCACAGAGCCACAGCACAACCCCCACACACTCGCCTGCTGTGGCAGGCAGGCCTAGCTTGGCTGTGTATGAGCTGCCCTGTGGGGGCTTAAAAACAGCCCTGGGCAGCCGTCAGGGTGGCAGAGCCCTGGGGGGGCCCTGGCCCCACCACACTATGCCCCCAGCCGCTGCACCAGCCCCACACTGAAACCCCTCTCTGCCCTGCTGTTCTCGCTCCCCAGGCAGGGCTAAGATCATCAATTCAGAGGGACAAACAACCCTCTCCCCATCATCCCCCCTGCCTTCCCCCAACCCAGGATGCAACCCTGGGGCTCAGGCTCACCCCAACCCCCCACCCCCCCCGAAGGGCTGGGGCAGACTTGGGCTACCCCCAGCAGAACTGCCGCCCTCCCACCCAGCCAGCAGACACAGATTAGAGCCTTGCATCACCCCCCTGCACTCCCGGGGGGATTAGAGCCCTTTAATCACCCTAAGGCATTAACCCATACTGGGACCAGCCGGTCCCTCCCTGATCCCCCCCAGCCTGGCCCCGATCCCCCCAGCAAGTGCCGAGGGGCAACCCAAGCAGCCCCAGTGTCCCCTGTCACTGGGAGCTTTACCTGGCTCTCCCCTCGGCCCCCATGGCACAGCAAGCCCCCCGACGAGCCCCCGCATGCCCGCGGGCTGGGGAAGGATTTAAGCCTTAAACCAGACACATGAAGTCAGGAAGGTTTATTCCAGTAAACAGAATTTCTCTTGAGCTTGACAGTACAACAACACCTGATCGCAACACATGGAAACAAAACATCCACAGGAAGAATTTCCACAAAATACATTAAAAAAATAAACAGTGTGATTGGAAAACTCTTATATTTTGGAAAAAAGTCTATTGAGAAGCCTTTAAATTAAACAGTATCAGATTCAAACCCTGATCGGCTCTGTCTCCAGGAGTGAGCGGGAGCAAAGGAGATGATTATTGCTGCTGCACTGGCTCCAGACACCCTCTCCTCTCCCAAAATAGCCCCGGGGGCAGGGGGCTCCCCACCATGCTGGGCACCCTGAGGACAGGGTCATCATGGACGGAGCTTGCCAGGCAGGGGCAAATACCCCCGGGGGGAATCGCTGTGGTCAGTGGCCAGGCAGGTGGGGTTTGCTAAGTCACTAGAAGCCTCAGGTTTTGCAGTTAAAGGGCAAGGGGGGGGTGGGGGGTGGGGGGTGGAGCTTAAATGGAGATGGGGTTTGGGGTGGGGGAAGGACCAGGGAACAGCAGGGATCAAAAAGTGTTGAGCATTGGGCCACCCCAAATCCTTGATCCCCCCCTTGTGCAGGGCTTCATGGCAGGGCTGGAGGAGCACCTCAGGGCTGGGCTCAGAGGAGGGGGCACCCCCCGGCCCTCTTTAGCCTAAAACCACTGCCCAGGACCCCGCTGCAGGGATGCTCGCTGGCCACTGAGCCCCGTCACTTAGGTCAGGGTGGTGGGGAGCAGCTCTGCATCCCTGCCAGGAGCCTATGGCAGGGAGGAGGGGGGTGCGGGGGGGGTGTATGAGGCTGGGGGGCCAGCAGACCCTCACCCTGCCTTGGGGTCTTCACAGGTTGCTGAACAGTTCGTTTTTCTTGCTCCAGTCCATCTGGGGTGCCCGCTTACTGGTGCGCTTCTGGTGCGCTCGCTCCTTGGCCACTGCCAGCGGGATGTCAAGGTCCAGGAGGGAGCCAGATGCCGAATGGCGCTTGTCACCCTCCTGCGTGTCAGGCTGGAGGGCAAGAGGCTGTGTCAGCCCCACTGTGCCCCCCAGGACAGCCCCACGGTGGGGGCTCAGCCCAGACCCTGCTTCCCAGCCACTGCTTCCCCCCCCACCCTGCACCCCCAGCCCTACCTCGCTGTGGGTCTCGCCGGAGTCAGGGGACACGGCCAGCAGCCCGGGGCTGGATGGGCTCTCAGACACCGAATTGGACCGCAGCTCTCCGCTGTTCTCCTGCCGGGGAGCAGGGACTCAGTGTGAGCAGGGGGCTCCAGCCCTGGAGTTTGGGAACAGCCCCCAGAGTTGCAAGTCCCACCTGGGGGGCTGTGAAATCTGTCCTCCCAACACATAATCCTCCATGAACTCCAGGCTCAGAAATACCTCCAGGGCTGCCCATCCGAGGCAGGGAAGGATTAAACCCCAGCCTGACTGCCCCAGCTTTACAGGAGGAGGAGGGCGGCTGCAGGGCTGGATGCCACTTCCCTGCAGCAGCACAAGGGCTGCCGGCCCTGCAGCATCATGAGGATGGAGGAGGAAGAGGAGGAAGGCAGGCACTGCAGCCACCTCCATGACATCCAGCACTCCAAGCAATCCCCTTCCTGGGGGTTGGACCAGCTCCCAGTCCCCTTCCCAGTAGCACCTGCTCTTGTGTGGCACCCTCAGAGCATTGCAGTCCCTGGTGGCACCACCCACCCATGGGCAGGGGGGACACCTGAACAGGGAGGATCCCTGGCTGGAGACTGGCATAGATGGAATTAAAAGCAAGATGAGGCTCTCTTACCTTCCCTATATCACCATTGGCAACTGGTTCTGGCAAGGGACCTGCAGGGCGAGGACACAGGCACTGGGTGAGGATGCATTTCCTCTGTCCCCTCACCATCGGCACAGCAGAGCCCAGTGCTCACCCGACACTACCCAGGGTCCAGCCGGCTCCCAGATTTTTTAACCGACCCCTCACCACCAACCCCACAGCATGGGGAGATGCTGCCAGGCACCAGGCACATCCCCACAATGACAGCCATGATGTGGAGCCCAGTGAGACGCACCTCGTCCCCCACTGGGAGAGCAGGGAGGGGGGCCACAGCTGAGCCAAAATTGTGGAGGAGAGTGAAGGGTGGCTGCTGCCTGTTCACTCCCCAAGCCATAAACCCTGCCAAAGTGCAACCAGGGCCATAAACCCGCCCTCATGCAGAGCCCACGCCAGCCCCACCACCCGGGCACAGGGCTCACAGCCAGGCAGAGAGATGCCAAAGCCGGGTGACCTTGCTTGGCCCCAGGGTGATGAGACCTCCACCTCCCAGGGCTTGGGGACTCCCCAAGCACCCCCAGGTTTGGTGACAAAGTGACACAGAGCCAGCAGAGGTGGCACAACCCTCAGCCCACCTGTCAGGTGCTCCTCTGATGGCACCACCTTGCACTTCTTGAAGAACTCATCTGTGAGGACATCCACCACCAGCAGCCTGGTCTCGTCACCGCTCGCCTTGATGGCTGCCACCACATCAGCATGCTGCTTGCCCTCCATGCACACCCCGTTCACCTGTGGGCATGGCACCATGTCACTGCGGGGGCCAGGGGACATCTGCCCCTTGGAAGCTCTGCCAAAGGGGTGGGTACCAGCCTTGGTACCAGTCACACCCCCAGCACGGCCACCCTGCAGGTATCTGCAGCCTTGCAGGGATTAGCGGTGAAGCCAGGAAAACCTCATTAAAAGCAGATTTTCCTCTCAGTGATTAGCACAGGATCGTACAGGCAAAGCTGGCAGGAAGCACCCAGCAGGGCAGGGACCCCAGGCTGGCACAGGAGATGGGCAGCATGGGCAAGCCACGAAGCCCTGGCACCATGCCACAGTCCCCACAGACCCCAAAGCTTTGCCCCAAATGTGGCAGCAGCCCCACACCCTGGTGAGCAGCAGGGCTGGGGCTCAGCCATTCTTTGTGCTCACAGGTCATCATCCTGCCTGGCACAAACCCTGTCCCTGTCCCCACCCTGGTCATGGCTGGCAGCAGGACTTGGGCCATGGTGCACCTTGTCCTCAGCCTGCCCCACCCCAGAGACAGCTCAGGGACACTCCTGCTCCTGGCAGGGGACAGTGCTACCACCACTCAACCCACAGCCAGCTACTTAGTGCCCAGCCCCAGCCCCTCCGTGGTGCTGTGTCCCTGGGTGAGGACCAGCAAGTATGAGTCACCAGTGGTGCCAGGGACACCATACACCTTCCCAGCAAAGGGCAGCTCCCTCCTGGGCACCGGCATGCAAGGGAGCACCTTGATTTTTGGTGAGACCCCCTGCCGCCCAAGCATACCTCAATGATGCGGTCCTGGGGGGACAGCCCTGCTGCCTCAGCTGGCGACTCAGGGTCCACAGCACGCACGTACTGCCCCAGGCGGCTCTTGTCACTGTGCAGGTTGAAGCCGTAGCCATTGGGACCCTTCTTCATGTGGCACAGCCGAGGCCGCAGCTCCACCTGTAATGGGGACAGCCTGTGGGAGAGCTGCTCCTGGACCCCCTCCCCAAATACCCAGGGGCAGCACCAGGACCACCAGGCATCCGTTCAGGTAGCAGGGGCACCATGCTCAGGTGGCCACCTGCACCCCAGACACCTCAAGCTGGGATACAGGGTGTCAGAACACCCTACGAACCCAGGCTGTACTTAACTAATTAGGTGCAGGGCACACTAATTGCAACAAACCGTTCAAGAAACTTGTTATTATGTGTGTCCCCAGACCACGCTCTTCCTTTTGGCATCAGGGCTGCAACTGCCACATGAAGGTGGAAGAGGAAACGGAGCCCAGGCTGCTGGGAAGCACCCCCACCCCACCTGTCCCCTCCATCACCCCCTCCATCACCCCCTCAACAGCAAACCCAACCGTGAGACCAGCGGGACCCCCCACCCCAAAGCAACCTGCAGCCATTGCCAGCAGCAAAGGGGCACACAGGGCTTGGGCAGGGAGCCAGGATCCAGACGGAGCAGCCCCGATGCAGAGAAGCTCCAATGTCCCAGCACAACCCTCCATGATTGCAAAAGAGAAACCAGTTCGACCGGGGCAGCACGACATGGGATGTTCATCTCTCCAGGAGGCAACACCCAGCTCATCTGTACCCGGTTTCACCCTGACCCACGGATCTGCCAGCACCCGGAGCCAGGAAACAACAGCAGCCACAGCCCCAAGCCCGTGGCCCCCAGGAGTCCTTTAAGAGCACAGCTGCCCACACTGCAAGCAGCAGGGAGAAGCAGGAGCATCCCCAGGAGCATGGCAAATAGGAGCTGTCTTCGCTTGCCCAGTGGGGAGTGGGATGCCCAGGAAGCATCCCAGGAACCAGGTGACAAGAGCCAGCCACCTGCACACAGCACAGAACTGCTCTGACCCCAGCACCCAACCACCACTTCACGTATTTATATACAAAATGGTTTGATTCTGCCTTGATCACCAGCTCTGGGCTTTGGTAGGGCTCTCCCAGCAGCCAAGCCACATTCCAACTCTTGAAATATCCCTCACCAGGAGGTTTAGTATTTATTCTTCCTTCCAAGATTGTTTTTTCTCCCTTGGTACCCATAGTGTCACCAGGGGCACACAATGCAGGAATTTCCCCTACCATGCCTCCACCTTCCTGCTCTTTACGTCCTGTACAGCGCCATCACTTCTTGCTATGGAATCCTCTTTGACCCCTGCCAGGAAAGCCTGGTCCTCAAGGTGCTGGCACCCCTCACCTGGTGCTACAGAATCCTCTTTGACCCCTGCCAGGAAAGCCTGGTCCTCAGGGTGCTGGCACCCCTCATCCAGCAACACCGCAGTGGCACAGGTCCCACATGGGCCAAGGTGATGCATTTGCAATCGCCAAGCCAAACGCTGTGATGAAATCCCATCCTCCTGCACAAATGCCTTCCTGCAGAGTCAAGGCCGGCTGCCACCCAGCACCACTCACCAGCACCCCAGGTGCAGGTAAGCACCCAGCCGGGAAGCGAAGGCCAGCCCAGGATGGCACAGCATGAGCAATGCCTGGTGCAACAGTCCGGCTGCACCCCAAGCCAGCGGTGTCTCCCTGGCACACCCACAGGTTCCCTGCCTGGGTGGAAGATTGCAACACCTCGACTTCACCCCAGCCACCCTTTGGTCCCCCATGCCAGGGGCTGAGCTGTGGGCTCTGCCCCAGTCCCAGGTGGCAGCAGGCTCACAGGGTGCCCAGGCTGCTGTGATTGCACCCTCCACGCCGGCAGCAATCCCTAGTGACACTGCGGACAGGGAAGACCTGCACCAAAGCCAAGGAAGGGGAGCTGCTGGAGCCTGGAGGAAGGCAGCATCTCCCCAGGTGCCTGCCCCAGCCTGGCCCTGGGAAGGGGATTCAGGGTCTGTGAGCACCCACACTCCCAGCACCCATGGCAGCACCACGGGGCTGCTCCATGCCAGCAGCCTGGGACAAAGCCAGAGGGAGCAAGTGGCACTGGCAGTGCTCCCGGGTGAGGAGGAGGAGGGAGGACTTCACTCCCACCCGCACCAACAAAGCCCTGGCACCCAGGCTCCATAAAGAGGGGGGGGGGGGGGGGGTGTAGGACACACAACAGCCCTGTAGATGCCCCGGGGCAGGGGGGACAGGTCACAGCAACAGGGAAGCACCAAGGCAAAGGCAGGAGCACCCAGTGCCAGAGCAGCCCAGCCAAGCCATGACCTGGCCTCTCCCGCATGCTCCCCCAGTGGCTGGTAGCCCCCCCAGCCCAGCATGCCAGTCTGCCTTTGCCCTCCCCCACCCCCACACCATGCCAGCAGAAACCCTATGGGTAGCCACCATTCTGCTACCCAAAAGCAAAATATAAATGCATCTGACCCTCATCCTGCCAGTCCACAGGGGGAATACCCTGCACCCCTCCAGCCCAAGGTCCCCCTGGTCAGAAGGGACCCGAGGTGAGAGGGTTTGGGGTCAACACCCAGGATGCAGAGAGCCCCACAGCTGTGGGGACAGGAGCTGGAACACAGGAAAACGGAACTGCCCCTGATTTCTATAAGCTTTTGCATCCTCTCCTCCAGCGCCAGCCGCCCTCCTGCTGTGCTGGGGCACAGATTAGCCGGCAGAGCCTTGTTCCAGGCAATTACAACCTCCGGTGGGGGAAGCTGGACACAGCCCCCAGCATGGGCACGCTGTGCCAACCCCCTCCTCTGCTTCCAGGGTGGCAGAGGGACATCTCCTTCCCCCCGGAGATGCCCACTTGGGATGGGATGCTTGGCAGCATTGCATCCCCCTGATCCTGCCCTGGAACAGGACTTGGGACACCTCCAGACCCTTCTCCTTCCAGAAGTGGGCGAAACCATCCCTTCCCAGCACCTTCAGCCACCTGGCAGGACTAGTGGCCCCAGGGTCATGGGGACATATGCCAGGACCCACTCCCTGGCTCCCAGCTCCCCAGCAGCAAATTCAGGACAGTTTTGGAAGCCCCAAGTCCCAGGAAACTCCCCACAGCCCTGCAAGCAGCAACAAGCCCTCAGTAGCAGCATTCCTGGTTACTCAAAGAGAAACACAACGGCTCCCAGAACGCCTGGGCCAGCAAATTCACACGGATCCTGAAATCTGGCGCACGCATTCGGGCTTCATACAAAGGGGATGCAAAGCAGCCTCCTTGCAGCATCCCCGTCACGTCCCGTTTGACTGGAGCTGCTTTTCATGCAGCTGCCTTGAGAGGAAATTTAATTCACTTCCCAATTAAACACCAGCTACCCCCAGTGCAATGCTCCCAAACGCAGGGGGATATGCCCCCTGTTACGCCCCCAAACCCAGCTTTGGAAGGCTTACGTGGATTTTACAAGAAAGAACGAGCATTGCTGGCAGGGAGGGCTCTAATTTAGCACTAAATTTGCTAGAGGGAAGCCTGGGACTGTCAGCAAAAGTCTTACCCTGGTAAAAGCAGCCCCAGCCCACACCAGGGTGCTGGGCTGGCAGCTGCCGGTGCTGCTCCGCTAACACCGTGTGGTTTGCATGAAGCTTTCTGAAGACACTCCTGAGCAGCTGAAGCCTCCGGAAACACAGGCGGGGGAGGACAAACTGTCACAGCTCTGCACTGAGCGCTGGGGACAGTCCCTGCAGCACAGGGCCCCCAGAAGCAGGGCTGGCCTTGGGGGTGTCAAACCATTGCCTTGCTGGCTCAGCACAGCAGAAGAAGGGTGAATGGATCAGCTCCCCACATGCCCTCAGGGGGAGCCAACACTTCTACCCCAGCATCAGGGGGATCTGCAAGCCCAGGGTTTTATAGGAATGAGAAGGGAGCCCATGAAGACCCCTCCAAAAACTTCTCAGCCCATGCCCAGCACTGGGGGCCATGGGGGTGCCCAAGCCCCCCGGCACAGGGAGGGTCCTGACTGCACAGAACCCAGCAAAGTTTGGAGAGATCCTGCCTGACCGTGGGAGATGTTAAAGCCTAGCTTGGCCCCAGGCAGGGTGTGGGTGCTGTGCACCAAGCGTCTCCAGGCTCGTTAAGCAAATAAATACAAGTCTAGCCCAATAAAGCAAACAGGACTCTGACACATGCAAACCTCCCGCTCCCCACCACAGCGATCCCTGGGGAATCCCACCAACCCTGGGGCTGGGATGGGCTGCTGGGGGGATGGGGCGGCAGGCACCGGCTGCCCGCCAGCAGACAGAGAACAGGCACACCAGTGTGTTCCTGGCTCACCAGAGAGAAATCCCTTTCTGCCTGCTCTGGCTTGGCATCCCGCCCAGCATCTTCCCACCCTGCTTGGTGGGGTGTCTCCAAACCCGCTTGTCTTTGCTCTCCCACCCTGAGCACTGGGCCCTGCTCCTAGCCACAAGATTTCCTGCTACCTGTTGACAAACCGTCCAGGGCTGTGTGGCAACGTCACCCCATGTCACCCGCACCACCCACTTCCTGCTCCCGTGCAGAGAGAAACCACCTGTGGTAACTGCACCAGCTGCGCCCTGAGCCTGTCCCCCCAGAGCCACGGGGCAGCTCCAGCCAGGGCTGGCCCCCCACAAAAGCATCTCCAGCTTCACAAGCCCTTTGCACAGCCCCTGTGAGCAAGCAACCACCCCACAGCGTCTTGGGGCTCCATCGCCCCCAGGAACTGCACACCCTCAGCCCCCCCAAGCCTGGCAGGTGACTTGCCCGAGCTTCATTAACTACATCCCTTTATTTTTTCCCAGCCCACAGAGAGATCTGGGAGTGGAAAGCACAGCACAGACTGTCTCACCGACCCGAGGGAACACTGGCACCGTGACATACAGAGAGCATGCTTCCCCGGTGTGGGCCAGCACCGCAGACCGGCATGGGGCCAGACCTGAGGGACCAGAGATGCCATGGGGGACAGCGAGCCAGCAACAGGGGCAGAACCTGGTTATTCCCACCTGAACAAGCCCATCTTCAAGGTGCCAGGCAGGGAGGACACCAGCACCCTGCAGCGGATCAGCCTCACCAGGGGCAATGGGCAGCCAGCATGAGGCTGAAGTCCAGCAGGAGACACAGCAAAAAAGCACCAGATCCTCAGCAAAGCCCTGCGTGACAATGGCACAGCAAGGCACCAAGGCCTGCCCGGGGCTCAGCATCAGTGCTGGAAGGGCCCATGGCCCCAACCCCTCACAGCTGGCCTTTGGGAGCAGGTCCTGAGAGGGACCCCCACCTCAGGGACACCAGAAGCCTGCTTCCCGGGAAGACCATCCGCATTTCTGTTGTAGCAACAAACACGTCTTTGCTAGATAAATAAAACCCAGTATTATCTTCAGCAGCCCAGAGCGTCTCTTAGGAACCGCTCCGGACAGGAAAGGTCAGCTATTTCTCAATTCCTCACCTTTTTACATCACTTTGTTTCAACTGCCAACTCCCACGCCTTCCTGCATTAGTGTGTGTCTGTACTCAGGGGACCAACCGGATCAGTCCCCCCTGCCCAGGAAGGGATCCACCATCACTGCTCCGCAGCAGAGACCAGACACGCTCAGGACACGAGTGACCACCAACAACACCTGCAGTGACAAAACCTACCCTCTGCCACAGCTTTTATTGTTGTATTTTGGAGCGGTTGATGCCAGCCCAGCCCCGGGCATCTCCCACACTCCCTGGTGCTTTTCTCACCGCGTTTTACCAGCCCTGCATCACAGGGATGGGCCGAAGGGCTCCGGGACACCGGGCTGCTCCGTTAGGGGCCCCGGCAGACCGGTGCCTGCCAGCCGCCGCTCCTCGCCCGAGGCGGCTGGGATAGGAAAGTATTAGAGAAGGAAGAAATATTGAAAAATTAAAATAAAAAAGGAAAAGCAGCAAGGCGCGGCGGCGCCCGGTGCTCATGGGGAGCCGCTTTTAAAGCGAAGCGAAAAAGAAAGAACCGAGAGCGAAACCACGCTGGGGGAGGCTGGGGCAGACGAGGCGGCTGCTGCTCCCGCCCGCTCGGCTGGAAGGCGACCACCAGGGCCTGTCCCGGAAGGCGCTGACCCCCTCCCGCTCCGGACGCCACTCCCACCCCCCCTCCAAAACTCGGCTGCCCCCGGCCGCCCTTTTACCCTCTGGCCGCCGCCGCTGGGCTCCCGCGCCGCGGGCTCCGCCGGCTCCGGCGCCGCCTGCCCGCCGCCCACGGGGGGCTCGGCACCCGCCCCGCCCCGCTTCTGCAGCTGCTCGTCGGCCACCGGGTCCACGACGAGGAGGCTGACGGCCCCGGCAGCGGCACGGATGCGCTCCACCACCTGCTGATGGCTCTCCCGCTCCACGTTCTCGCCATCCACCTCCAGCAGCCGGTCCCCGGCCCGCAGCCCCGAGCGCTCGGCCGGCGAGCCGGCCTCCACCAGCCGGATGAACTGGCCCGGCTTGCCCTTCTCGCCGTGCAGGTGGAAGCCGTAGCCGTCCGGCCCCCGCTCCAGGCGGCACAGCCGCGCCGCGGGGCCCGCGCTGTTGCTCATGGCGGGAGGGGCGGGAGCGGCTCCGCCGCCCGTCCCCGCCGCCCGCGCTGAGCGCCTCTGCGCGGCGGCCCCCAGCGTCGATCTTATACCAAAGGGCGGGGCGCGGCAGGAGCGACGGCCAATCAGAGAGAGGGGCGGGGGGAGACCCGCCAAACAAGGAGCCCGGCGGGGCGGAGCCTGTATTGCTAGGGGGTGTTATTATGCAAATCATCACCCAGGGGGTGGGGCTATGCAAATATTCCCTCGTTCCGCTGGGGCTGCCCCGACGTGTAGCTGCCGGTGCCCTCCGCGCCCCCTGGGGCCGGGGCCTTCCGCATGGACCCTGCCGCATGGACTCTCCCGCCTGGGGCCGGGGCCTCCCGCCTGGGCCCTGCCGCATGGGCCACACCGCTCCCCCGGGGCCACCTCTGCCTTCCGCCTGCCAGCCAGCCCCGCTCCCCACCCAGCCGGCTCTGCCTCCCACGGGGTCACCACAGACAGCCCGAGGTGCCCGGTGCCCAGCGAGACGCTCCCCGCTCCTCCCGGGAAACAGCTGGTGTGGCACACCTTGGCATCTTCGGGCTGCGACCCTCCTTGTCCCCTCGCCCAATGCTGGGAGGCAAGGGACTGGGGGAAGGGGGGGGGGGGGGGGACACCTTCAAAAGTGAAATAAAAACCCCAAAGTGACCCACTGTGCGGTGGAAAGGAGAGGAGCCCTGTGTCCCTGAGCCACCCCCAGCCCCTGCTCAGCACCCTGGAGCTGGGGGACAAGAGCGTGGGAGATGGAGGAAACCCCGGGGGATTTGCTCTGCCCCAGCCCCACGGTGCTGCTCAGGGCCTGGGGAGCAGAAGTGGCCACAGGGTTATGGGAGGGTGAGAGCCTGAGGGTGCGGGTCAGCCAGGGCAGGGCAGCTGCAGGCCTGGGTTGTTCCAGCATTGCAGCAGGGCTGCTGGTGCTGGGCAGAGCCAGCTCCCAGGATCATCCCGGGGAGCGTGGCACAGAGGTGCCATCGGTGTTTCTCACTGCTGGGCTTCAGGGCCTGGCAAAGGTCCTATGGGCAACCAGCATCACGTTTAACTGTGCTGCAGCTGGGCGAGCAAGGAAGCACGGGCAGCATTCCCACGGGACACAGCCCTCCTGGGCAGCTCAGCACCGCAGCCCTGCTGCAGGGAACCCCAGCAGCTGAGAACCCCCCGCGTGCTGGGGGTGGCCACGCTCCGGCTCCACGGGCTGAGCAGAGGGTGGGCTCATTTGTTTCCTCCACTTGGCTGAGCATTCGCCCGCAGCCACTCAGCCCTGAGAAAGGCAGCAGAGAGGAATCCCACGGCAGCCGGCGGCAGATGCCTGTGGAGAGGAAAACCAGGGCAAGTGTGTCACGGTATGGCCCCAAGGACAGGGGGGTTCATCGCCTGTGGCCTCTATGTGGCACAGCCCCCCCCTTGGCAAGGGGGTTGTGAGCAGTGCAGCCCCACAAGTGTGCATGTTTGCCGGGGAGACAGAGGGGGACATATTTTGGGAACACTGCCCTAAGTCAGGAAACAAAACCCAGCTCCAAGAAGGCTGGTGTGAGCACAGGACCGCGATAAGGAAGAAAAGCAGCAGCAAAGGAAACAGCCAGCGCTGCTTTGGGTCCGGCAGCACCCGCGGGGTGCCAAGGCACTGGCAGCACCGTTGCACCGCAGCTGCATCCTCCTGCCAGGGCCTTTTGCAGCTCGGCGTGACGTTAAGGGAGCTCAGGCTGGAGGGGGGAAAGCAGAAAAGAGCCAGCGTCTGTTTGTGTTGAAGCCATCCAGCATTTTTTGCAGACATCAGCCAAGTGGCAGCAGCAATGCCATTGGTGGGAAGACAGAGTTATTTGGGGAATGCTGGACTCCGCACCATGAGAACAGCAGGGGAGGAGGTTGGTTTTAATTTAACAGGCCATGTTTACTCTTCCCCTCTCACCTTTGGACTGTCTGAAATGTGCAAGGAAAGCCTCAACGGGGAGGAAGGGGCTTGCGGGTGCTTCCCCCTCCCTATGGCTGCTCCCAGGGCCCCCTTGGCCCCACTGCTCTGCAGAGCCTGGATGCAGCAGCCTCCCACGTTGCAGACCCGGGGCAGGGATTTCTCACGCAATAATAATAAAATAATAAAAAAACCAGGCAGATGAAAAGCCTTGAAAATACACAGCTTTAATCTATAAACTTGCAAAGAGAGACCTGGGAGCAGAGCAGAGGTGAAGGCAGCACCAAGGCAGGTGGGAGGTGAAGGCAGCCAGGGAAGGTGCTAGGAGGGATGGATGTGCCGGACTGTCCCCAGTTCCTACATGCAGCAGTGCCATCCCCTTCACAGCTCCCCTTCACATCAGCTCTTCAGCTACACAACCAAATATTCACCGTCACTGCTCCAGATAGTGCCGGCAGTGTGCTGGCAGGGTCAGGCTGAGCACTGGGGATGTGCAGCAATGCACAAGACTTGCACCCCGCCAGTGCCCAATGTAGCAGCGTTTGCTGGCTGAAGCATCTCAGGCATCTGCTTTCCAGAGAGTGGGTTTCAGCTGCTATTTGCCAGCAGCAGGAAGAAACAGTTGTATTACATGTGCAGCGACGGCAGAGAAACCCAGCCTGCCCTGGGAGCCGGCAGGCAACAGCAGCCCCAGGCCACTGCAGACACCTCCACCCCACCAGCTCCAGCCTGCGTGAGGCCAGAGATGGTTTTGTCTGGAGGGATTGAAAAGAAAAAGGATTTTCTCTTTTTTTTTTTAATTTTTTTTTAAAGTCTCTAATCCTGTGGCAACAAGAAGGGGGGAAATAAATGTTTTTCCAGATTGCCATGTGTACTAGAAGTGCCCCAAGTGTCGCTTGGGTGCTCCCAGGATAGTTTTATTTCTCATGCCAGCTGTGTGGGCAGGCAACAGGCTTGGCTAGATGCTTCCCCATCCCAGCCCTTCCTTCGGCAGAACCGGGACACAACCAGGGTATCACTGCCCTCGTGGCAGCAGGAGGATAAAAGCCGACGGCAGCAACTGCAGCAGTGAGGAGCCTCAGCCAAGTGTGGGCATTGGCTGCACCCAGGTGTGGGGCAGCCTGGGGGGCAGAGCCAAGGCTCCCTGGAGGGAAGCAATAGCCCAGCAGCACCAGGGACACAGGGGCTGGATCAGACCCTTCCAGCCAGATGGGAGCAGCGCTGGGAGCAGGGATGGCTGCAGGGGAGGGGACGGCCAGGGGCTGCACAGGTACTCATCCATGGTGCACACACAGCCCCTGCAGTGGCTCCAAGGGGCTCTCAGCCAGGTGTGGGGCTGTATCCTGCATCCTGCTTGGGTGATGGGGGCAGCACTGTGGCTTACTGGCCAGGCTGGCAGTCATCACACTGCAGTTGTTGTCCCAGTGGCACACAGTAAGCTCTAGGCATTGCCCCACAGAGCAGCAGGATCTGGCCCCTGGTCCTTGGTGCTGGAACGATGGCTCTCCTTGTGCACTCTCTGCTCTGTCATATTGTCCCATCCATGCTTGGCTTGTCAGAACCTGATTCCCTCAGGTGCTTGAGGGTAGGATTGGGCCCCTGCTCTGCCTCCTGCCTGCCTGCACCCCCAGGGCTGCCAGCTCCTCCTGGTCACTCTCAGGCAAAGGCACAGCAGCCGGATTTCTTCTTCTGTGACTCGATGTAGTCATGGATCTGGAAGCGGGGCTCGTCTGGTGGCTGCATCGCGCGCTGCTTCAGCTCCCTGGGGTGGTGGGGCCATGTTACCTCCACCTGCCCCCTCGAGTGCTGGTGCAGGAGGCAGTGGGGCTGCAGGGGACACCTCCCTTGCCAGGTCCCCTGGCCCCAGGTACTCACTTGGCAATGGCCAGGAAGGCCAGCTCCACGTTCATGCCTGTCTTGGCACTTGTCTCCATGAAAGGCACCCCGTACTCCTGCAAAGGCAGCATGGCCCCATCAGCAGCCAGCCCTGAAATTCCCTCCTGCCCCTCCAAATCATCCCTGTCACCTGGCTGAGGTTTGGGGACAAGGTGCCCTCCCCTCCCTGCCTTGCCCTAGGTTTTGTGTGCAAGTGGCTGCCACGCTGCCCGTGCTAGAGCCAGGCAGGTCTGGGCACCCATCAGAGGGGCTGGCACAGCTGCATGGGGACCCTGAGTGAGGTACAGTTTTCAGGGGGGGCTGCAGTTGCGTTAGACCACAGCACAGCTCACCCTGGCCAGCGATGCTCCATCCTCTGTCCTCACAGCCCTCTCGCTGCTCACATCAGCCTGCCAAGAGAAGCAAAGTATCACCACATACCAGGGCCAGCTGGCACCCTGGGGGCATCTGGCAAGCAAGCATCGTGGGGTGGGCAGGGGGCTGCCAGGAACTGGGGGCATCAGGGACCTGGGAACATCTAGTGCCCAGAAGAGAATCCAGGACCTGTTGAGCATCTGGGACCAGAGGGCATCAGGGATGTGAGAAGGGCATCCAGGACCTGGGGACACTGGGGATCTGAGGCAGCATCAAGTACCTGGAGCCATGCAGGATTCAGGGAGGCTTCTCATACCCTGTTGGGTGTCAAGTACCCAGCATCATCCAGGACACATCCAGTCCCAGGGGAAAATCCGGCACCCAGTCAGGCACTGGGCAGCCGGCAGCGTCTGGGACCCTTGAAGAGAACCTAGGACCTGGTTGGGCACCTGAAACTTGGGGCTACCTGGGATCTGGCCGTATATCTAGGACGTGGGTGGGCATCCCATACCCAGCAGCTTCCCGCACCGGGAGCATCCCATACCGAGAGCCTCAGCCTTGTGCTGCCCCCCACTGGCTGCCGGGGACACTGCCCGCCCCCCCCCCCCCCCCCGCGCCGCCCCGATCCCCCAAACGTCTGGTGTCACCTCAGGGTCTAACTGAGCTCAGAAAGCAGCAGAGCCTGGCAGAGGGTGCAGGCAGGGTGCACCCAGCCAGCAGGCAGAGCACCCACCGACCCCCATCCCTCCACAGCTACAGGGCCAGCACGGCACAGCACAGCACGGCACGGCATGGCATGGGGTGAAGGGGGACCTTGTACACACCTTATTGCCCAGCAGCATGATGACCACATCCTTCTGGGCGTACTCGTGGATCTCCGTCAGCCAGGCCTGCAGGGCATCATCAGGGTGAGCAGTACCCCCATCCCTCCCCTCTCAGCCCTCACAGCCCCCACCACAAGGACTGGAAAAACAACTTTTTTTGGGGATGGGAACCATTCCAGCATCACAGCCGCCAAACAGTCCTGAAAACGCCCCGTCTCCTGGCTGCAGCCCAAGCCTGCATGTAGTTCATGTCCATCCCAAACCGCGTGTTCTCCCTCCAGCCATTTACCATGTCCCTAAACAAAACTCACCCAGCCATGCAGCACCCAGCCTGGCGTCCCAGGGACAAGCTCCCAGCTGGCCAGGTCTGGACGAAACATCCAGCACTTATGTGTAAAACAGGCTTCAAACTGCCCCAACCACCCACCAAGCCAAGCAGGGCACGCATGACCCAGATCCCTGGGGAGAAACACACTCCTGATCCACAGAGGGGACTCACGCGGATGTTGTCGAAGGACATCTTGCTGGTGATGTCGTAAAGCAGCAGCAGGGCTGGAAGGGAAGAGGCAGAGGCATTGTCCCCTGCAGGGATGTGCTCCAGCCAGTCTCCCCCATCCCTGCTGGAACCCAAACCCACCTTGGGCATCCCTGTAGTAGGCGTGGGTGACACTGCGGAAACGCTCCTGTCCTGCCGTGTCCCATATCTGCTGGGAAGCAGCCCCAGTGAGTTTGGGGAGGGGAACCCCCCCCAGCTGGGGATGCCTTGTGGCTCCTGGCCCAGCTGGACCACCAGGTTCCAGCAATCTGGCTGGGAATTGCTCATTTCCTCCTAAAACTCACCTGCAGTTTCACCTTCACACCATCCACCGCCACCACTTTGTTCTGCAGAAGAGAAGGAGAGCATGTCCATCAGCCCAAAGGTGGGTGCCAGCTAGCCCTGGTGTGCCCGGGCCCCTCAGCTGCTCTCCCCTGGCAGGTGGGATGAAGCCAGGCTGCCCATGGGGCTGGACATTGAAACCTCATTGCTACAAACCCTGGTCCTGCTGGGGGTTGTGATGCTGCGTGATGGCTACAGGGACATCCCGGAGCAGCATCCCCTCATGCCAGGGTGAAAAAGAACCGAATCAAGCCCTGATGGAGACAGGACAGCAAGATCCCAGCCTGCTTTGGATCTGGTGCCTCACTCATCTCTTCCAGCCAGCACCCTTGTCCAGTAGCTCCTGAGTTCCCTAAGGAGCTGGGTAACGAGGCAGGCTGGCCTGCAAAATGCAGGGATGCTGACCCCGGGCTTGCAGCAGCCCCTGACACATGGCCAGGGGAAGTTCAGCAGAGCTGGGGAAGTGGGGAGGTCTTGCCTGAACTACGAGCAAATATACATTTCTCAATAACATCTTGCTGTGCTTTTATAATGTTTGCCCACCATAAAGCCCTGACCCCTCTCCCAGGATTCCTCCACTCCACGTGCTGAAGGAACCATGGCTGCACTAAAATTTGAGCTGTTTGCAGCAATCTGAAGCCTTTGGATGCCACAGGCTGCCTTGGTGACACTCAGGCTTCCTTGCTGATGAGAGCTTTGTTTGGCCCTTAAATGTGGTTGCAAAGACTGAGCTGGGAGGTTGCAGGTAGCACATAGCTTTATCTAGCACGGCAGGAAGAAATCTCCTGGGTTAGGGTGGTTTGCAGGCAGGCAGCCAGGCTGGGTCCAGGGAAGGGAAAAGGCATTTGCAAGTGAGCAGAGAAGGCAATTACTGGGGTTTAAACAATCGCTGTACCCAACTTGGAAGCACAGGAACTTCTCTCCAGGGGCCAGAAGAAAGAAAAGCAGGAGTTACTGATGTGCTATTTTAAGACTTTTTAAAGAATTGTACTTGGAGGGATGAGTCTGGAAAGAGAAGACCCCTATAAATAATTTAGTTGCCTGGAATTGTTTGAAATGGAAATTCGGCCAATGTGGAGATGACAAAATTTAAGAAAACAGGCTGAATAGAATGAAAACACACCCTAGGAGACTCTGGAAGTTACCTACGAGCAGCAAGCCGTGAGCTGCTGGAGGGGGAGGCTTATACAAGGCAGAGAGGGTACCTACAAGCTGGCAACACCCCTGGGCATGCTGTGGGACACAGAAGATTTTCCTTCTTCCATCACTTCGTTGGAAGAACAGGCCACAAGACCCTTCCAAAGCAAACCTGCAGCCCTCGCCCCTAAACTCTGCTCACCAACGCCCCAGTTCCCCCCTGCAAGCCAAGAGCAGCAAAGGCAGCAGAAAACTGAAGCAGCTGCAGCCGTGGAGGCAGCGGAAGCGCTGACCGCACTTGGCACGTGTCGGCAGCGGTGGCAGAGCCCTGTCCGGGGACACCCCCGTGACTTCCAGCCTGAAGAAATGCCCCTTTTCCCTGTGCTGCAAACAGCTCTGCCTACCCGTGCATCCCCAGAGAAACCCCGCAGCTGAAATTTGGTGAATAAAGAGCAGCAGGAAGGTTTAAGCAGGATCCAGTGACCTTAACACCTCCACAGCAGCCAATTTCAGCCCTTTCAAGGCACAAAAATTACAGCAACCAGCATTTGTGCCTGCCAGCCATTGGCCTCAGCCTGGCGGTGCAGTGTGCCAGCCACCCACCACATACCTCCAACCTACGCACCTGGCCGGAGTGGGCTAAACCAAGACTGTTTGCTGATTTAAAGGCAAGAGGTGATGCTTCCAGCAGATTTTTCCATCTGTTATCACTCTCCCAGGGAGAGGTAGAACGGTTTCAGCAAGCGCCTGTTGCTGATTGGGAGATTTGGGGTGCAGAGGCTGGAAACCCCCCGTTCCCCCTTCTCAGCACCCTGTCCTGGCTGAGGTGTGGGTAGGGGGAGGTGAGGGGCCGGCAACCATGGTGGTCTCACCCGGAAATCTATGCCCACGGTGGCTATGAACGTCCCGGAGAGAAAGGCCCCATCTTTGAACTGGAGTAGGAAGCAGGTTTTCCCCACGCCTGAGTCTCCAAGTAACATCACCTGCAAGATGGGCGCAGGGAGAGTGTCAGCAGGATGGGGAGGGGGCAGCGTCCCTGGGTGGTGCTGAGAACACCCCCCCAGTCCCTTGTGTCCCTCCGTTTCTTTCCCCAGTGATGATCCTGCCAGGTCCAGGGAGCCCTGTGAGAGCTGGGGGTGGGATGGGACCCCTGAGGGTGCAGCTAGGCGATGCCCCAGGGCAATGGAGCAGCCCCCAGCCCCCAAAGAGGGGGAGAACGGAAGAGGAGAGCTGGTGCGAAGATGAGTACCACAGCAAGAAGAGAAGTCTCCTGGCCAGCCCCTGGCTGCCTCCCAGCCCAGGAGGCTCCTGGAGAACCAACCACAGCTCCCAGACATGCAGAGCCACCTCAGCCCATGCTTTGCCCCGGTGCTGGGTGCACTCAGCCCAAGGGCTGATGCATGGCTCGGGCAAACCCCGCTGTGTCCGGGATTCTCATCCTATCAGTGCCCAGGGCTCTGCCTGCTGCAGACACCAAAGCAAACACGGTGCCTTTTCCCCTCCTGCTAAGCAAACAGGCTCAGCCGGGGCTCCCCGGCCGCTCTGACACCACCAGACCCAGGCAGGCAGCAGCCAGGACTGATGCTGGTCTCCACAAGCGCAGCTTTACTAGACACCCTGGCGCTGTGCTCCCCTTCCTGCTTGGCCCAGCAATCATTAACCTGATGCTGACTGCATCTATCCCCTGCCTAAAAATGGAAACAAGCGAGCAGGACTCCAGCGAGAAGGTCCACCCCTGCAAACCCACCCTGTGGGGCTGCTGGAGCCTGCAAAGCAAACCCACATGTTCCCACTGTCCCCGGGCCAGGCGAATGCAGTGGGCCACAGCCACCCTCTGCAGGGGTGGCACGGCAGATGCTCTGTGGGCCAGCCCAGCCAGAGCTGGGGGCTGGAAGTGCTCTGCCTCCTGCCAATTCACCTTGCTGGTCAAATCCTTCCCCAGGACACCCCCAACCCAGCTGAGGCTGGAGGGCAGCTGGGAACACCACTGAATTCTGCCTCCACCTCCCTTTGAATCAAGCTGGCAACTTATTTCCTCCCTCCAAGACAAAAATTGCCCTCCACTGAAAGGAGTCAGAGCAGAGAGGATAAAGGCAAAGGAATAAAAGCAGTTTAGGGAAGGCAGCATCGCACAGGATGGCTTTGGGAGCCAGCTCAGGGAGGCAGGGGGAGGTCTGGGGGCTGGCACCCTCTGTGCTGGGCTCAGCCTGAGGCTGCTTATTAAAATTTTTGGATAAAAGGTTCATCGGTGCTGTGCCTTCCCTGTGCAGCTGGGAAGGGGAGGGTGGTTCCCCAGGGCGACTTTGAGCTGGGCTGGGGAAGAGGGGGGTTTTCTGGGAGGAGGGCTCCCACCCTGATGCCTGGCAGGGGCACAGGGGCACTGGCAGTGTGGGGGGCTGCGCGGTGGGTGTGGGGCTGGCTGGGCACAGGGGCACTGGCAGTGTGGGGGGCTGCAGGGTGGGTGTGGGGCTGGCTGGGCACAGGGGCACTGGCAGTGTGGGGGGCTGCAGGGTGGGTGTGGGGCTGGCTGGGCACAGGGGCACTGGCAGTGTGGGGGGCTGCAGGGTGGGTGTGGGGCTGGCTGGGCACAGGGGCACTGGCAGTGTGGGGGGCTGCAGGGTGGGTGTGGGGCTGGCTGGGCACAGGGGCACTGGCAGTGTGGGGGGCTGCGCGGTGGGTGTGGGGCTGGCTGGGCACAGGGGCACTGGCAGTGTGGGGGGCTGCAGGGTGGGTGTGGGGCTGGCTGGGCACAGGGGCACTGGCAGTGTGGGGGGCTGCAGGGTGGGTGTGGGGCTGGCTGGGCACAGGGGCACTGGCAGTGTGGGGGGCTGCAGGGTGGGTGTGGGGCTGGCTGGGCACAGGGGCACTGGCAGTGTGGGGGGCTGCAGGGTGGGTGTGGGGCTGGCTCGCCTCCTGAGCACACATGCTGGCCCCCCCACCCCTGTGCCCTTGGGATGCCGCGATGGGCTGGATGGGTCCTGCTTCCCCCGCCCTGTAGCATGCGGGGCGCCGCTGCTCGGGCTGGCAGGGCCCCCCTTGCCCGGAGGAGGGAAGGACGGGCTTTCAGAGGGCAGAGCTCGCCCGTGCCCCTCCAAAGGAGTCCTGCTGCCCACCAAGCCGAGAGTCCCAAAAGCACCGTTCCTGCAGATGGGCACCCCACCGCCCCCCAGGGCAAAGACCCGCCCCCCGGGTAGGGACCCCTGTCTCCACCTCCCGGGCAGGGATCCCCATCTGCTAGATCTGGGACCCCCCGGGGCGGGGGCGGGGGCGGGCAGGGCTGGGGGGGCGCTTAGCTGGGGCCGCCGCCTCCTTCTCCTTCCCCTTCCCCGGCCCGCAGCCGCTTCCTGCGCGCGATCGCGGCAGCGGAGGAAGCGGTTGGTCCCCGGGACCCCCCCGGGACCCCGCTGGGTCGGGGGGCGAGCTCCAACCTCCACCCCGGGCAGGGCTTGGGGGCTGCATCCTTGCTTCCCCCGCCGCACCCCGCGCCGCCTCTCACCTTGCCGGCCAGCTCGTAGTCCCGGGGCAGCGCCGGGGGGTCCCCGTTTCCCACCGGGGGGTCCCCGTTTCCCACCGGGGCGTCCCCGGTCCCCGCCGGGGGGGTCCCGGTCCCCGCCGCCCCGCCGGGGCCGCTCATGGTGCGATCGAGCGGAACCTCGGCGGCCCCACCCGGCCCGCCTTCCTCCTCCTCTTCCTCCTCCTCCCCGGTCAATGCCACCCCCGAGGCTGTGCCCCGGCCGCCTCCCTGCCCAGTCCGGCCACGGAGTGAGGAAGAGGAGGCTCAACGCTGGAAACCTGCCCCCCACCCCGAGGACCGCGGGGTGCCTGGGTTTGCCGGGCTCCGACAGCACCGGAGGGCAGGGAGAGCCCCAGCGTGTCCCTCAGGCACATGGAGGGGAGAGGAAGAACCGTTCATCCCACAAGTGAACAGCCCCCCAGTCCTCCGCAGAGTGTGAGGATGGAGACCCCAGTGCTACCAAATCACCCCTGCCACTCCGGGACAGTAGCCCCTGCTCCCACCCCACCAGCCCACCCAAGGGTGGGAGGTTTGTCCTGTCTGCTGCAGCCTCGATGGCTGCTGAGCTGGGCCCCGGGCCCTGGGTTACCACCAAGGTTCCGTGAAGCCAGGAGGAAGCCAGAAGCAGCAGCTGGTAGCCAGAAGCCACGCTGCCATGAGCCCGTTCAGCAGCACCGCATCTCTGCCGGGATGGTTGCTGGGGCTGCCGCTCTCCCTGGCTGCTTACAGCCCCCAGAATCATACATACATACATACATACATACATACATACATACATACATACATACATACATGGGCCCAGATCATGGTGTGCTTCGTTTGGAAACAGCCCAAGCACGGCAATGCAGGAGAAGTCCCAGGAGAGAGCCAGGGATGTTGTGTCACCCAAAATCTCACTCCACGAACCCCTATCCCCAAGTCCATGCACTACAGCTACCCAGGGTCTTCAGGCTTACAGGCACTGCTCCACGGAGAGGAACCTTCAGCCCACGCTGATCTATTTTTCCAGGGACCCCCAGCCCATCTCCCCCATGCCAGGACTAATCTCAGTGCAAACCCCCAGCCCCACTCACGCCGCTGGGATTCAGGCGCGTGGGGATCCCATGCAGAGCCGTGCCCCTCACCGCTCTCCAGGCGAAGGCCACGCACAGCTGCAGGAGGTCTGATGGCAGAGATGCCCACTGCGATGGCACCCACCTCCGCACCTTCCCTGGCTGCCAGCTCCTGCTCCAGACCAGCCTTACTCTGCCCCTCGGGAAAGGGAACCTGTATTTCCAGTCCTGTAACTGTGCTCAGACCCAGCCAGGGGATTTATAGTTTATATACGCTCTTTGGCCAGGAAAGTGCCGCAACTGAAGGCTGGAGCACTTGGAGCTCCTGGAAAGGGCTGAG
Source organism: Falco cherrug (assembly GCF_023634085.1). NCBI lineage: Eukaryota > Metazoa > Chordata > Aves > Falconiformes > Falconidae > Falco > Falco cherrug. Next base: position 120,509,258 of record NC_073697.1, read on the forward strand.
TTCCCCTGCAGCTTGCTGGAGCCAGGGGGGGGCTGGAAGGGTATGGCAAACTGTGCTGGTGCTCACAGAGTTGCCTAGGCAGGAAAAACGCCTGGCTGAGCATCACCTCCCCACGCTGTCCTTTGCTGCAGGGGAAACGGAGCCAGCAAAGGTGGACAGCATGGCTGAGCGTCCTCTGCCTGCTGGCATTGCCCACAGCGGCACCCTCAGCTGCCAGCCCCTGGGCTGCTTGGCCTCAGATCCCCTGTGCTGGTACCACATGTTTCCCTGCTTCCTTGGCCTGGACTAGAGAGAAAATCCCCATAGGTAACAGGCTCCTCGTGGGCAATAACCATCCCATGGGTACCAGCCTCTTGCTGAGACCCAGCCTTGCTGCGGATGCTGGAGGGATGCCAGTCTGGCTGTGCAGTGAAGTCTCAAGTGCTGTCTCTGTCCCGGGCTCCTTCAGGAGAGGGGACACATACATCAGAGCCGCTTGCTGGCCCTGCAGCAGCTCCACAAATAGCACTGGATGGTGGCCGAGTGCTCTTCCCAGGAGCTGCCGCCAGCTGCCTGACTTTTCCCAAGGGCCCCAGGCTGCAGAGGCAGGACACAGGCTGGCTTCTTGCCGGGAGAGCAGGGCTGCTCCAAAGGCAGCTTTCCTGGTGTGATGCAAAAGGCTGCACTCAGGCACAGGCCCACCAAGGGTTTTGAGACGTGGGGCCTCATCCATCCTCCATCCCTCCCAGCAGCCTGAAGTGCACCTGCTCCCAGCTTGCCAGCAAGCACGCAGCCAGACCGGGCCCCTCATCCAGCAGCACCGAAGCAAATTCTCTCAATTCTTTGTGCTTAGCACCACCAGATTCATAGAACCATAGATTATGAGTACCCAAATAAAACTGTTCCCCCAAGGGTGAGCAAGGTTGCACAGCCCAGGGAAGAGGGACTAAGTTCTTACCGTAAACCCAATGCCCACAGTGGCGGAGAAGGAGCCAGGAATGAACTTGCCCTGGTCAAACTGGACCAGCAGAGATGTCTTCCCCACACCGCTGTCTCCGACCAGGATTGTCTGCAAGAACCAGGCAAAGAGGCATTGGTGCATGACAGCAGGCAATGCAATACCAGAGCCTGCAGGCACAGGTGTACAGCTGGGAGCCGGGTGTTTGGGGAGAGGTTGCTTGGGGGGATGTGGCAACAAACACAGCATGATTGGGAGGGACTAGTCCAGCCCCAGATCATGGTGGAGACGTGGGCCCTGTGTGAGCCCCATGGCAGTCCCCCCTGCACAGACTTGCTCAGCAGCAGGTTGTCCCCATGGGCTGCTGGATGCCAGTGCCATGGCCAGATGGCTCATCCCGCTGTGCCCTGTTCTTTGCTGTCACCTTTGGTCCTGCCACCTGCCTGAGAGGGAATCTCCACCCCTCTGACCATCTCTGTAATAAATGAAATATGTCCCAGGCTGAGCTTCAGGCATGAGCCCACCGTGCCCTCTCCAAATGCAGAGAGGTGGAAGAGAAAGCAAAGTGCAGCCCATCATGCAGAGCAAGCAGGAGAGACAGCCTTGCTCTGGCTTGGGAATCAGCTTTGGCTCGCACAGCCCTGGTGGAAAACCTCTTTGGGAGGACTCTGGCAGTGCTGGATTAGGTCCAAAACCATCTAGTAAAAAGAGCATCTCCTGCCGCTGCTGCATGCAGCCGCTGCCACAGCCACACAGCCTCTCCAGGGCACTGGGTTGTCTTCATGCTGCATTAATGCCATGGACCTGCAGCACTCCCCGCCAGGCAGGGCACTGGGTTTGAAGTCACAGAGCCCTCCTGCCTCTCCAGCCCTCCATGGGGAGCCCCAGGGCTCTCCCACAGGGAGCAAAGCTTGCTTGTCCCAGAGCAGAATGGACAAGGGAGCTGTGCAGGTGTCAGAGCTGGGGCACTGCCATCACCTCCTGAGAGCTCCCAGGCTGCCAGCCCATGGCCTTGGTACCCACAATGCGTCCCTGAGGAGCCCAACCTCCTTTCTGCTCCTGCCCGCGTTCCTCCAAATCCCTGACCTAAGGGAGACCAACAGTGCAAACACAAACCCCTCCCTCCCCTCTCTGCCGGTAAATGGGTTTTGTTCTCAGAGCCACCGGCACAAACATTCCCATCCTTTCAGGAAACTGAGGCACTTTCAACCTTTTTGTAGACACAGAAGTTAAAACAAACACTCTGCTAACCATCTTCTTGCTAAGAACTGGGTTTGGCTCTGACTTTCAGGACATGGGTGTTCCTGTAGCTGCACCCCTGGCAAGCACTGAGCAGTGTCCCCCCTGTCACCAGTCCCCTGCCACCTCTGAGGCTGCAGGGCTGCATTGGCAAGCTGATGAGGCTGAACCTCTTCACTCTCTGCCTTCAGTTGTGCTGCACTTTGCTGCATCTGTTGTTTCCCCCTCCTTGATTTGTGTTTAGTCTGATGCAGCTCCAGCAGCTCTGCTCCATCCTGGGGCACCTCAGCCCTTTGTCCCCAGCCCAGGTGACATCACAAAGGTCACTCTACCAGCTGAGTGGGAGATGGTGCTTCAGCATCTTCCTGACAGCCAGGGGGGCCTCCATGCGTGGATGGTCCTGTCCCTCCGTCACCTCCCCTGCACCAAAGGGCCCTGGGGTGAAGCCCAGGCTGGCAGCACTTCAGGCACTGCACGCTCCCCCTTATGAAGTGCAGGGCAGATGAGCATAGAGGAATGTGTTTAATCAAGTGCCTGAACAGCCCTGGAAGATCAAGGCCTGATTTCATGCTCCAGGAGGCCACAGGGGATGCAGCCACCAAGCGTGTGCCACAGTGCCTGGCACTGTGGTTCCCACCACCCCATGGACCCCGAAGGAGTGGGATGAAACCAAAAGCCAAGGAGCTTGAGGACCACAGACAAAGCAGGAACATGGACTGGCAGGAGACCAGCATCCTCCCTAGCATAAATTACCGCACCACAACCTGCCTGTGGCCTGCTAATGCCAATACGCTTCAGTGAAGTGCTTACTTCGGTGAATCAGCGTTTTCCCTCAGAAAAAAACATCCCAAACCCCAAACACCTCCTGGGAAAAGCCTGACCTGCTGAGTGGAGCTGTTGGCAGGAGGGAGCCCTGCACCTCTGCCAGACACAGACCTGTGTGCTGACAGGCAAGCAACCTGCGGCCAGATCCGCAGCTGGATATTTCTCCCTCCTCCCTCCCTAACTAGACATGAGGCTGCTTTTGGGTCACTCGTACATTCAAAGCAGCCTCATGGGCTGGGAACCTGGACAGGATATTGGGAGGCAGAAATCTCTGGGTGAAGCCCTTGTACATGGGCCAGAGGAGCTCCATCACCTCTTTCCCTGCAGGGAATTTCTCTGCCCTCGGTTTTGCCCTGTGGTCCAGACACGTTCCCATTGCAGAGAGTAGGATCTGCCCTGGAGCAGTCCCATAGGAAAATACCCCAGGAGTTCATTACCATCGGGTTCCTGCAGCCCAGCACTGCATTTTTTTGGTGTGCTGGGAGATGCAACGCTGTACCCTGCAGTGCTGTCTTCAGGAGCAGTTAATGCAGAGAACAGCATTAATTATAGAGGGAGGAGAACTGGCTGGAGTGAGCACCAGAAATCCTCCAGAGCCCAGGATTTACAGCGAACATGTATAAAAGGCAGACTCCCCTATCAATAATTTAATTGGGATTTATAATAGAGACAACTCATGAATTGCTTCATGACTTAATAATAATAATAGTAAAAGCTGGCCTGAATCAGCCAAGACACTTTCCTAATGACTTTAGGAAAAGCACATGGGCTCTGTGGAAACCACTGTGGCCTTCCTGGCTACCAAATAAACATAAATGAAGCATAAACCCTGCACTGTGGAGTGGGTGTGACTAGCCAGCTGTCACAGTTTATCCAGTTTTGGGTATCTGTGTGTGTGTGTGCACCTGTAAAACTTCAGTAAAAAGTTGCAAGATTCCTTCTGGTGCTGCAGCTCCTCTCTGCATGGTGGTGTGAGGACAGAATGGTGCTTTGCCAGGGTGCATGCACAGATGGGCTGGCCAAGGGACCGAGGGAAACCTGCCCAAGACCTGGAAAACCACTTGGTGAGAGTCCCAAAGCACCACTCTTGAGCTCCAGCACAACCACACTAATTTTTGTTTCCAGCTAAAGGAAATTATTTCCATTGGGTGGGCAGAGCTAACCTCATTTTACCAACCTCTCCACAGCTCGCCTGCTCCACAGCCCCCATGGAAAAACAGGCACAGTTTGCAACACACTCCCAGGCAGACCTGTCTGCCAGCTCTGCCTAGGGAAAGAACAAATATCCTTCCCCACACCTCAGATTGGTAGTTTTGGGGCTAATTTAGACCTAGACAAATCACCTCCCTTCAAAATCACTGCTGGCTCAGCATGGGCTGCAGGGACAAGGCAAAGCAATGGAGTGGTGAGGGCAAACTCACTCCGATCTCCCTTACCTGTGCTGGCAGCCAGCATGTAAAGGAGATATTTCAGTCTAACATGCCTGGGGAGGAGAGGTTTTGCATGGCTGTCAAGGCAGCGTAGGGAGGTGATTGCTGCATTTCCAGTGCCAGCCAAGCGGGAGATCTGGGATAGTGTGTGTGGGCTGAGGTTCCAGTTCATTTCTGCTCTTTAGCACATGGCAGCTGGACCTGAGCTAAATGTAGTTGCTAAGAGCCTAACAGGGTAAAAATACAGTCCTAGGGTTTGCAGGGAGGGGTGAGGTGCCCTCCATGGGCTCTGCTGTTGCTCTCAGAGAGCTGCTGAAGCCCCAAACCCAAAGGTTTGCTCCCAGGTCAACAGGATTTATCACAACAAATTGGGGCAATTGTGTACGTGCATCTCAGCACAGCTGTCTGCAGAGCTCAGCCAGGACACACAGCACAAGGAAAGGTCTGAGAGTGAAGCTGTGGCTGTTTTTGGCCCCTTGCCACCCTGCTCTCATGGTCTCGCAGGGATGTGTTATTGTGACTTATTTTTACCTGCTTTATATACAAAACTGTGCTGCTTCTTCTCTGCTCCAGGCAGTGCTCTAAGGCAACTTGGATGTTGCTGGATGCTGCCTTGAGCTGTCCTGTGCCACAGGGACACCTCAGGGCTGTCCCCACGCTGTCCAGGTGCTGTTTAACCACGGCCAAGCCCCTTACACTGGTTTGAGCCAGCGCCTGGGACCCTCTACGAGCCCCGCTGGGCCCTTGCCCTGGCAGAAGCTCTGCTTCAGCCCTGTAGATAGGTAGCTGGCTCATATCACACAGGGGATTCCTGTTTGCAAACCCCGTGCTAACACCTTGGATCAACCACAGTCCAGGGGCTCGCTCTCCTCCCCTCCTCCCCCTAAGACTTGTTCCAGCTAAATGGATCTAAGCATCCAACAATAGGAAGAAAAATTTGGCAATGCTCCAAATCACCTGAAAGCAGAATCCATCTCCTTTTGTGCCAAGCAAAACTTTTCTGGAACAGCCCAGAACAAACCTCTGCTGTTCCCACTTCAATTTGCTCCTGGACTGTTTCCTCCCCAGGCCCAGGTTTAGCCACCAGCCAGAAATCACTTAACTTTTACCTCCAGTGTGCACATCTGAAATGTGATTCCTTGCTCAGAAACAAGACCTAGCAAGATATTTGCTGCCTCACATCCCTGGAGCAAGAGCAGGCTCGTTTCTGCACGACAAGCAAGCCAGCCAGGAGCGGCAGCAAAAATACCAAGGGAAATGGCAGGGAACAGGGGACTGGGATGGTTATTTGCCTGGGCAGCTCTTCTGCCCAGAGACTCATTTCCACCAATGTCGTTCCTTAACTGCAGCAGCTCGTTGCTGGAAAAGAGAGAGTTAAAGCCTTGCAAAGAATCAAAGTTTCTTGAGTCATCCCTGGAGGCATGTCCTACGTACTCAATGTACAACAGAAATGAGAGTTGCTAGTAATTGATATTTTTCTGCTAATCAAGGGCTGGGCACATTGCCCTGAGTAGAACAGGATATAGAACAGACTGGGATTTGTGAAGAGGGCACACAGCCCCAGCCCTTTTCCCTGCCCTGTCCCTGCTTTTCCCCTGCTCCCCGGGGGTGTTTGCCCCTGCACAGTCACTGGGGATTGCAGCAAAGCAGCAGTGAGGACAGCAGGGAGGAATGTTGGGTGGATCTGGCAGAGATCAGCGTCTCCTCCACATCTCCTGGAGTTGCAGGGCTGGGACTGACTGCAGAGAGCAAAAGCCCTGCTCCAGCCAAGCCTGAGCCACGCACGTCTGGTGGGGAAAGCAGCAACCCTGGTACCTCCGTGCAAGGTGGAGTTACAAAACATGCTTCCAGGGACCCGCAGAAGAGAAGGATTTTAGAGCAAGGAGAGCAGGGATGGACGTCTCTTGGGACACCGCTGTTTCACTGCAGGGAAGTGCCGGCTCCTTAGGCTGTCTCTGGCGAACAGACCCCCGGGGTGCAGCTCCCCCACACACACCTCGGAGCACGCACAGGACTGCGGGAGCAGCTGAACGCCGGCTGCGGGCTGTGCCGCGGGGCTGGCCCCTTTCCAGCGCTCCTGCCCGCTTTGCTTTCCAAACACGCCCGATCCCGCCGCCCCCCTCCCCAACACCACCTGGGGGTGGCGGAGGCCGGGGCTGAGCTCTGCGGGTTGCCCAGCCCCGGCCGCCGCGGTGTGTGGGGGAAGAGCTGCGGCCGCATCCCCCCCGCACCTCGCCAGGATTTGGGGGGGAGGGGGGGGCGGGACGGGGGATGGACCCCACCGGGGGAAGAGGAGCGAGAAGGGGGGAGGGACAGAGTTTGTCGGGGAAGTTCAAGCAGGCGCCCTGCACCGGCGGTTGCTGTCACACCGCCCCGGCATCCCCCCACCACGCCGCGCGCTTCGCAGCCCCCTCCCCGGTTCCCCCCCCCCCTACCTTGTGCAGCAGGGCCTCGTTGTAGCCAGCCCCCCCCGGGCCGGCGGCGCGGGCCTCCATGGCCGAGGAGCATGGGCCGGCTCCCGCCGCCGGGAGGGACCGGGCCGCTCCTGCAGCACCGCGGACAGCGCCCGCGCCGCCCTCAGCACCGCGGACAGCGCCCAGCCCCGCCCGGCCCGGTCCCGTTCGCTCCGCCCTGCCCGGTCCGGTCCCGTTCGCCCCAGTCCCGTCCGCCCCGGTCCGGCGCTGCGCAGCGCGGCTCGGCTCAGCACAGCACGGCTGGGGTCGGCCTGCTTGGGTTCTATTCAGCACCGCCCGGCTCAGCTTGGCCCGGTCCAGTTCCCCGCGGGACAGCGGAGCGGTGCCAGGTTCGTCGCCGCCGCCGTGCTCGCCCCCTCGCAGGGTTCCCCCGCCCGGAATGGGGGGCAGGCGGGGGGAGGCCAGTCCCGCCCTGGGGCGGGGAGGCCGTGGGAGCTCCGGTCCACGCAGGCAGGAGCCGCGGCAGTTTCCACAGAACGGCTGGTCCCTCTCTAGCCCCCACGCCCCACCTCCGTTTGCCGTGGTAGAAGGGCAGAGCCGGGGCTCCCTGCCCTCGCCACCGGGAGACGCTGCCCTCCCTCCCGGGTGAGAGGCGTGCACGGTAAGGCCAGGCGGGGTTGGAAGGCAGCCCTGCGCAGAGAGGCTTCTTGCTGCCAGCTCCCATCACTTGCTGAGCAGAGAGCACGAAGCCAGGTCCACGCTCTACTCCAGCTGTGCTCCACGCCCGGCTCACTGGTGCTTCACCTTGGGGAGCCCCATACTCGCACCAGGGCTCCCCCAGCTGACCCCCCTCAGCCATCAACCCATACAGCCCTGGGGCATCCACGGGCAGTGACACTGACCTGTGTGGTCCCCAGGGCGAGTGGTGTGTCACCCCAGGGAGCAGCAGTGGCTTGTGCTAGCCAGGCCACTTCAGCTTCTTTAAGTGGCGCTAACCTGAGCCTGGCTACCCTGGCAGCTCCCCTTTGGAAACCCACTGCATTCACAGAGCCCAGTTAGGAGCCTGCTTGGAGTGAAAAAAAACCTGTATTTAGAAACAGGAGGAATTTGTGTCTAAACCTGGAGGTGACAATCAATATCTCATTGAGATCCTTTTCTTTACAACTCCCTTTAGAACAATCTGTTGTTGTTGATTAGACTGGAAAGAAATTAATCTTTACTGAGAAGTTTATTTAAGAGACTCGATTCAATCTCCAGTTCCCTCCTTCCAGATCAGCAGAGGGCCCCAAGCCAGAGGAACAGACCATGCTTCCAAGAGCCATCTGCACCCGTCCAATTGCTGTTTGACTGCCTGGGCCTGACATTGCTAATTATATCTGCCCACTGTTTCCTCTGACAGCAGAGATGGTTCTGCTGGGTCAGCTGATCGGTTTTGGCAACAACAGCCAGAAAAGATGAAACACAACACACAGGGACAGGGGTTTTAGGCTTGCCTGAGGCCAAGAAGCTGAACCCAGGCCTGACACAGACCATCCGTTGGTCTCAAGCACTGGAAGATGATCAACAGCACAAAAATAAGTGACATCATGAGCCGCGGTGTTTGGATCAGATAATTTACAAGTGGCACCGCCAGTATCATGGTTCAACATAGTGCACACACTCCACATCAGGTAGGGCCAGAAAGACAAGAGCAGCAAACCTCAGCGGGACTTCAGCAAAGTCAGGGCAACTCTGTCCCCTTAAATACACCAAGAACTGGTCAAAAAGCCCATGGGTGTCAGCACAATCCTTTTCATGGTCATCCTAGTGCTGTAATGGACCCTTGAGGCTGGAGACCTCATGCTAACGTGTCTCGAGTGCATACTCAGCCTTCTCCTGCCCCAGAGCCCCCACTGAGTGGGGATATTGCCCCGACCCGAGCTGCCTGCTGGGTCACATGGATCCTGGGGACCCAGACCTGCCTCAGGCACCATGTGGCTCTGCCCTGGGCACACAAGCTGTGCCCATGCTCCGACAAACCTCTCCTGGGTGGTGGGTGAACTTAAGCCCCTGTGAAGAGGAAGTAAGCCCCCAGTGTGCTACCAGGTCTGAGACTCCAGCCCTGCTCACCTCTGGAGAGGGATTCCTGGCACATCCCTGCTGCAGGAGAGGCTCTGGGGCTCAGATAACACCCTCTAGCCCATCTCAGCTCCAGTAACATTTGTCTTCCTTTTCTGAGTCATGAAGGAGAGCAATGAGGAGCTGCTGCTGAGCAAGGAGAGCCTTGTAAAGCCAAATTCTCCTGTCCTACTGCAAATACTGGTGTTACACCAGAGACTTACTCGGCCCTACAGGTTTACCAGCTCTCAGGAGGAAGGCAGCTTTCCTGTCTATTGTGAGATCGCCAAGTGTAATGCAGCCTAATAAGACAACACAGATCACTAGCAAAAAGGCACCAGCACAGCCTGGCACTGCTCCAAGGGCTTTATACAGCTTTATGGCTCTGGAGGACCCGACCCATGGCAGATAAGTGGTATCAGCAGCTCTATCAGAGCCCAACAGTCTGACACCTGCAGCACCCTCCTCTCCTACCACTCACCACAACCCCCCTGCTCCACCAACCTCCTCCAGACCCCAGCAGAAGATCCTGGGAGCCAGAGAGCAGTTTATACCCTTGAGCAAGTGCTGACCAGCTGAGATCAGTGCAGAGCAACGAAATCAGAGGAAATGACCTGCAAACGGCAGGAGTGGTTTCAAATGAAGCTGCAATTTAGCTCGATTGTTTGGCCTGTTTGCTGGTATACTGTATCTCTGATAGCTTAATTACTTGTTTGTCTTGAGAAGTACAGCTACAACAGTGGAGGATTTAAATCCAGCTCGGGAATTCCTGCTTCACTGTCCCCCTCACCTGCTCCCTCTCGGCTGCCTAACACCATTAACCTGCTGTAGTATCTCCCTGGACTGCCTGTACAACACTTTTTGGAGATCTGAGTCCTACCAAAGTCATTCCTTCTCCATGAGCTAGGGAGGAGTCAGAATTTCATCCTCTGTTGAATTTTGCTTTCTTAATTTCACTGCAATAACCAACCCCTGCTTTAGCCCTTTCTGGCTGAGCAGTCCAGCCTGAGGCACAGCCAGGAGTTAAACCCTCCACCACCACGAAGTCTGCAAGTATTTCTCTCTTTTACTAGCTTTGCTGAGTCAGGACATCTGGGAATGATTTGGGCTTATCTTGGTTATCTGAGATGGCAGTGGAAGGGAAAGATCAGACAGTGTGTGCTCAATCAGCCAGCACTAAAGGAGCTGCATTAGAAATTATTAAATTCAGCCTTATCTCCAAAGGAAAATTTCACCAAAGTTGCTAAATCTGCTCGTGAAAGCACAGGCTGAAACACTCAGATTATTTTTCAAAGGCCCTAGAAAAAAACAACAGAATGGGGTGGGGGGTGGAAATGTCATTAAATCATGGAATCACTTAGGTCGGCAAAGACCTTTGAAATCAAGTCAAACCTTAACCACAGACTGCCAAGGCCACCACTAAACTGTGTGGCTAAAGGCTGCATCTACACTTTTTTTTAAATGCCTCCAAGGATAGTGATCCTACCACCTCCCTGTGCAGCCTGTTCCAATGCTTGAAGACCAGCACAGGAGGGCTCTGGGGAGGCTCAGCTGTGGCGGTGGGTGGTAAGGTGGGGTGGGAGCTGGAGATCTGTTGGTGCTGGGTCGTGCACTGAGGGGGTGCACTCATTGATTCAATTACTACCGGTCCCAGAAGGGCTTTGAGCCTTTTTTTAAGGCCGTTGCTAGAGACTAAACCCAGACCCAGAATTTCACCAGAACCAGGGCAAAACCAGTGTCTGAGCGTGTCACTCCATGTCCTGTTGCTGCTGGAGAGGGGCTGGGATCGCTGCCCTCAGGGAGGCACCAGGCAGGGGCTGCAGGAGTGCAGGTGTCAGCTCACCTCCCACTGCCATGTTCCCATCGCCTGTGACTGCTCTGCCACCACCAGGGCCGCTTTGCTCGCGGACATGGCTACTGAGCCACACGTGAGTGCTTGTTCCAGCCCCAAGTGAGGCTGAGATGAAAAGACGAACTGATTTATTCCTGTCGGGATGCATCAGTGGGATTCCCGAGAAGTGTTTCAGCAATGCTTCTTCTCTTACAGAATAGCCTTGCCCTGCATTTCCTGAGCCACTTGCTGTCAAAAGAGAGGGGGTCTTGGCTCAAGAGCAGGGCAGGACCCAGCTCTCCCCACCAGGGCAGCCTGGCCCTGCAACAGCCGCCCCACAGAGATGCTGGTGTGGAGCAGGGTGCCCTCCCCTGCCCTTTGCTGCAGCCTCCTCTGCAGGTGGCTGCGTTTATTCGTTCCCCCCAGGGTGTCCGCAGCACCCCAGCACCCATGCCCCTGGCTGGAGGGTGTCAGGGTGGTGGTGGTGGGGTATACTCCATGCAGGGCTCTCCCTGTTTCTGCAGGGGACCAGGCATTGTGGCTCCACACCACGCTCTGCTGCATCAGTTTCTGTCTGAATTGCTCCACTTCCTTTCTGGTTTCATCACTTTCAGCCTGACATTAGTTTTAATTGGGATAAATATCACAGCCCCTTGTGTGACATAGACTCCTGCATCAGCACTGCAGAGCTCATCACTCCTGCCTGCTCCAATCTTGCTCTTCCCCTCCAGGAGCATGTTCACAGGCTGCTGAGTTGGTTTGAAGCCGAGGTGCTGAGCCAGAGCCATCCCCTTTGCAAAACCCTTTACGACACCCCCTGGCCAGCATCCTTGCTGCAAACAGGGGCCCTTTGCCCAGCAGCTGAAAGGTGAAATATCAGAGCAAAACCGCACGTGGGAGTTGTGGTGTCAGTGCTGGGCAGCTGTAAATGGCTGCAATGTCCGCACGGGCAGGAAGGAGACCTGCTTTCAGCCAGTGCAACAGAGTCAGGAGCTCTCTGAAGGGTAACATGGTCCTGAGAACTGTGGTGATGGGCAGGAACTGGCCCTGGTCTGTGCCAGGGGGTCACATCCTCTGCGCTGGGCTGGGAAGCTGCTCATCCTGCCCAGAGACTAAACCTGAAACAGAAAAGCGAAGGGAAACAATAGCTCTCATCTGATGGTGATAGCAGAGATGTGGCTTGGAAAATTCCCCCAGTGTCTCTACCAAAGTGACTTTTTGAAGGTGTGCTTCTGGCTGCTTTTGAGTAGGCAAGCTGCCTTCAAAATCCCTAGCCAGCAAGTGCTTTCGTAGGCACCTTCTCTGTGCATGTTCCGGCTGGAAACTCTACCTCTGAGCTACTTCTCCCAATCCTTCTCCTGCCCCCAGGGAAGGCTGGGAAGGACTCACTGCGCCTTGCCCAGCAGTGGCAGAGCTACACCTCCCACGTCTCCCCAGTTCGCATGCAAAAAACCCTTGCAGGGTAACTTTGCGTCTGTCTCCTGCCTGACGGGCAGGGTGTCCTGCCTGACACTTGTTTTGTGTTTTGAAAAGCTCAGTCCTCTGCTGTATCCCGCAGCTCAGCACTGCTGTGTGCTGCAGCTCCCATGCCACCAGCAGTACACCATCACCAGGAGAGCCGGTGCCTGACACCTTGCTAGGGAGCAGCTCTCCCACCCTGGCATCAGTGCTCCTGGACACACCAGGGCTTGCTGCGGGCAGCACAGGCTCCAGGGCAGGTGGAAAATAAACCCCAGCTCTTCCAGCTACTGCTTCTCATGCACACAGCCTGACTACGAGAACAGCCCAGCCAAGAGGCAGGTAAAGGGGGATGGGGCAGTTCCTGGGGAGCAAAGCAATTTACCCCATGGGTGCTCCTTGCTCCCAGCACTGCAGCAAGGAGCTGCACCTTGCTTTGGGGTGCAGTAAGGAGGAGCTGCCCGGCTTTGGGGTCACACTCCTTTCCCCTCACCAGCCTTTTCCTTCCCTTTAACAGCTTGTCCCAGGCAGCAGCTCACAAACCCTGTAGGAAGAGGCATTATGTAGATATGGGCTTTTTGTGCTCTGGCGCAGGTGGACCTGCAAAATGCCCTAAATCTTAGCATTTCTCCTCCATTTCAGGACTTTCAAAAGAGAGATGAAGTTTCAGTTTCCAGAGCTCCAGAACTGCCACCAATCTACATGAACACACACTGAGCGGCTCTGTGCTCATCCCTTACTGCCAGAAAGCCCCATGTCCAGGAACGGGCATCCCCTGCAGCTCTCCCACATCCAGGCTGTGTTTCCCAACTGCTGCCTGAGCTCTCTCTGCCTCTCCCACTGACATTCCCTGTATCCTGCAGAAGCAATCCCTGTCCCCTCCATACCACATGGGACCAGGGACCCCAGTGTGCAGCACAACACACATGCCAGCAGGCCAGCAGTGCTGCTTATCCCCACCCTACCATGAGGTAATTAAATGAGACAAGATCCAAAGATTTGGGATATGTTTAAAATATCCCCTGATCAAGGGTTAAAAGCCCAGCATCCCCATTCCAGGGTGTGGGGGACTGGGGGATGCTGCACCCTGGCAGCCCCTTCTTATCCTCCTCAGCCCTTGTACTCAGCAATGAGGAACACATGAGGAGGTGGGGGAGATCGGCGTGTGCTTGAAGAAGTCATCTCTGTCCCCTCTCTGTCCCCAGTGACTCAAAGATGACCCCGGAAGGAGGTGGGTGTTGTGGCCAGCGTGGTCACCCCTGTTCCCATACAACCCTCATGCTTCTGCTTCTTTATTTTTACCTGACATCTTGTTCCCTCCCCTCCAGGTCTTTGCACAGAGCAAAGGGGCTGAAGGGCAGGGTGTGGTGGAGGGAGGGTCCTGGGGGTCCCATTTCCCCCAGACAAGTGTCCTGTGCAGATGTCAAGGTTTCAGCTGCAGATCCCAGGCAGTGGAACTGCAGAAGTAAAAGCCCCTGTTTGGGTAGGTCTCGTCATCTACCCAAACATAATCACCCTGCTGTGTAATGCAGTTTTAGAAAGAGGAAGAAAGCCCACAAGGATGGAAAGAAAAACAAGTGGAGAGATGCTGCATGAAGGGCTTGGGGACAGCCCTGCAGCAGCAGCCTGGGCAGTGAGTGGCCAAGCTGAAGCCCAAGCTCAGCTCCATCCCTGCCCCGCCACAGGCCAGGGGAGCTCCTCTGGGTGCCACTGGCTCCCAAGGGCAACCCAGGCTTCATCATGGGCAAGAAGCTCCTGTGCCAAATGGAGAGCGGGAACACAGGCAGAGCCACTGCCTGGACCAGCTGTAGTGATGCATCCATGCTCCCACTTTTCCCCTGAGCCCCAGCACAGTCATACCTGGGATAAGAAAGCCAGAGGAGGAGGAAGCCCCACATCATCCCAGTCGCTCTGTCCCAGCAAGCACCACTGGCAGAGCCAACCCCAGTTGCCCAGCCACAGCCCTCACACCACACAGCAGCTCCAGGCAATGTCCGGATCACTCCCGTTCCTCACTCTCCATACGCCTTGTGTCTCCTGCCTCCCCCCAAACCAGCTCAGTGCCGCAGACCCCAGCAGAGCCCAGGGTTGGGGCCAGGCACCTGCATCCCCGAGATCTGGCAGGGTCTGGCATGTCCCTCTCAGCTGAAAAGCAGGCCAGGGGCTGAGGTGACACCCTCCGGGCACCGGGGAGTCTAAGCCCATCCTGGCATCACTCTTTAGCCTGGCCAAGAGGGAGCACCACAACACACAGCCTCCAACACCCCCAGGAACGTGAGGTGGGTTCTGCAAAGATCAAGCAAAGATTAAAACTTCCAGGCTGGTTTTGCCCTGTTTTGGCCTTGGAAACTCCACTCAGCTCATGTGCTCCAGCATCTCCCTGCAGCAGCCGTTTGAGGTGAAGACCCCTCTTCTCCTACACTGCCCTGTCAAATGAGGTGCATGGAGTCCTATGTCCTGTTTCTGCAGCTGCCCACCCTCCCCAGTGTGCTTCAGATGTGCCACTCTGCAAAAAGCATCTCAGCAGCTTTTCACCCACAGCAGAAAAACCCCAACCTCAAGGCGAAGCCCGGCCAGATAAAAATAACCCAGCTGCAGAGCAGCGTGCTTCGCCACCGCCTCCTGCCTGAGGAAAGAGCAGCAAAAGACATCGAGACCACACATCAGCTCAGCATCCCCCAGCTCACCACCCTGCACAGGAGGCTGATGCTGATCTCCAGAGCAAAGTGGGATGATGGGGATATTGCTGGGCTGGAGCTGGCTCCTTCTGCCAGGTGAGGACAGGCTCTGACCGCACTGGTGATGCTCTGGCTCCCACTGGCACCAAGGGGCTGGGGCTGCTGAGCCCCCCCAGGGCACAGGCTCCATGTCAGGCACCAACAGAGCCAAAGCCTCCCATCGGCAGGCATGTCTACAGCTAAAAGCTAGCAGATGGGGTCCTCCCAAAGTGCTTCTTTCCAAAGGGAGCCAAGAAGGAGGGGCCTGGGGGAAGGTTGACTGCAGCCCTGTTTCTCTCTGGTGTCACGGTGGGTTTCTTTGCAGTTTGCCAGGCTCTGGTTGTCCCCAGGGAGGTCAGTGGCCACGCTGGGGAGAAGCTCTCCCTCCGCTGCTGGTACCCCCGGGGCTATGAGGACTACAACAAGTACTGGTGCGAGGGGGCCAGTCGGCACTCTTGCCGCAAGGTGGTGGAGACGGCGGGCAGGGATGTGCCCCAGCAGCATGGCCGGGTCTCCATCCAGGACAGCCACATCTTCTGCGTGGTCCTGCTCACCGTGCAAAACCTCTCTGAGACAGATGCTGGGAGTTACTGGTGCGGGGTGGAGAGGACAGGCAGCGACCTGATGGAGCCAGTGACAGTGAGGGTGCTCCCAGGTAAGCCCTGTTGTTTGGTTCACTGCAGGTTTTGCTGGCTAGGACCCTTTTTTGGAGACACCACTGGCTCATGGGCCAGCAGTGACCTGGGAGGAGGCAGCGATGCAGGATAGATCCCCTGGGACCTTGAGGGGGTGACAAGTTGCTTTCTTCAGGGCATGCTGGCAGATGCAGGCAGAGCACAATGCAGGGTACAGCCCTAGCCTGGTTTTGGGGCTCCCGGCACCCATCACCATGCAGGCAGGATGGCAGAGCCACCGGCTACACGTGGCAGCAAGCACTGGTGCTAGGCCCCAGCGCTGGAGCCAGGGAGTACCTGCCAAACCCACCTCTGATGGCCAAATGATACAACACTGAGTTTCTAGACAAGGAAAAAGGGTGAATGAAACCCCATTGGCCTCAAGGAAACCTCTGGTTCATGGCAGGTGATGTCTGTCCATGGGACACATGGCCTGGAGATGCAGCGGGAGGCAGGCAGGCAGGGTGCATCCCACAAGGATGTGGACAGGGCAAAGGCATGGGCTGGAGGGGACACGGGCAAGTATTCACCTGCTGCTGGAGGAGATGTGGGTGACCCATGGCCACCTCCAACCCTCAGTTCCCACCAGGGCCTTTGTTTTTGCAGCAGTAGCAGCTACCCCAGCAGCTCCTCTGGCCACCCTCACCCCCTGGATCTCCAGCACCATGATGGAGCATACCCCCGCAACAAATGCCACCACCATGGGGTGAGCCTGGGGCCCTAGGGCACAGGGTGGGCATGGGGAAGGGTAGGGTTTTTCACTGCTGTGGGCAGCAGTGGGTGCCCTTGTGCAAGGGGGCTCACACAGGGACACAAAGTGTCTTCATCCATCAGTCTGGGCACTTGGGGTGATGCAACACCAGACTAAAAGTGGGGTTCCAGGCTGCTGTCCTGCTTTGCCTCCCTCCCCAAGGCTGGCTGTGGAGGGACTGCGGGAGGGCACTGCAGAAACAAAGTACCAGTCTTGGGAGGGGGAGAACCAGCCCAATGCCTCTCCCCTCACCTCCAGCCCCGGGGGGCCAGTCCTGAACATGGTCCTGCTCTCCCTTATGGTGGTCCTGTTCTCCCTCCTGGCTCTTGCTGGCTCCACCAGGCTCCTCTGCATCCTGTGCAGGAGATGCAGGAGGAGGGAAGGTAATGCTGCCCTTGTGTGCCCTGTCCCAGGCACACCCCGGTGCCCATCCCAGGACATGGGGGACAAACCCACCCTGGGCACGGGGCTGCAGGGAGCTCCCCACTCCCAGCAACACAGAAAACCTGCCCTTGAGTCTGTTCTTTCTGCCACCCAAGTCTGTGCTGCCCCCCGCAAACCAGGCATTGCCACAGAGCTGGATGACAGCCCCGTCTACGACAACTTGCTGAACTTGGCAGAGGTGAGAGCCCCTGGTGCGGGCAGCGTGGGCAGCACAGGCAGGGCCCATGCAGTGTGGTTGCTCACCCTGGGCAGCCCCCACACTGCCCAGCTGTGCCCCAGGGCTGTGGGGACACGCTGTCCCCTGGCCAGGGTGGCCACAGTGACACAGAACCAAACCTCAAGCTGGAGAACACCAGCATCCTCACAAACACCCTGTGTCAGCAGGAGGTGACGGAGATGCCCAGCCAACATTCTCCAGGAGAAGAGGTTTACTCCTAGCAAAGCATCCTTCATGGGCAGACAGTCCCTGCTGGGTCACCCCCAGGGATGTCCTTGTGATCACCCCTGGGGATGTCATCGCTGTGGCAGCAGAGGCGAAGGAGCAGGAAGTGGCTGCTGCTGTTCCATCACCAACCAACCCCTCCCTGATTCCTGCACAGGCTGAGGAGCGGGTTGTTTGCCCAGCTCAGCAGCAAACAGATTGCTTTGGGTTCACATAAAGCCAATAAAAAAAATTCCTCTGCAGGAACTCGGTCTGGAGGGGAGAGGGGACAATCTGGTGCACCCACAGAACCACTGTGCTGCTGCTGTCCCCTGTGGGGGTCCCTGGGATACCCTGGTACTGCTTGGGCTATGTTGGGAGGGGGCGATGGGAACCGACACTCAAAGCAAGGGGGATGAGAGCAGCTGGGGAGGCGGCTGGAGCCCTGGCTGCCCAGCCTTGCCAGGGAGGCTTCTCAGCAGAAAGCAGGTTTGTGATCTCCAGACACTTCTCGGGTTTAGATCTTGTTGCTGTTTGCGGCAACTTGGCTCATAGCCATTCAGGCTGTTTGCTGGGAATGAAGGGGGTTACTTGAAGACCAGAAGGAAAACCCAGAGCTTCTTCTTGCCATGGTGGGGACAAGGAGAGGAAGGCAAGGAGGAAGGAGCTGCCTTAGCCTCCTGCAGGTCCAGGGTTTGTGCTTTCTGCTCTTTCCAAGGGGCATGGAGGAAGAAAGCCGACGGCAAGGCAGCTGCCAGGGAAGTGGCTTTGCTTATGTGTTTGGGTTTCTAAAACTTTCAGTGGAAAACATTTAATTTTTGGAGAAAAAGAGTGTTGTCACTCAAAAGCCACAGCTGTGCCAAAAAAGGCAGTTTTGGGGGGGAAATAAGACACTTCTGCTTGAGAAAACAAACAAAACCAGCCCAGCTTTCACTGACAGCCAGCTCGGGAGCCAGGGACCAGCAGTGCAGTGAGGATGGCTGTCCATCATCCCAGTCCATCATCCCGGTCCATCATCCCAGCCCATCACCCCAGTCCATCACAACTGGGAGGGTGTCCCAGCAATCTCAACCAGTCCACCCACAGGGGCTGACATGCATTCTCTCTAGCCTGGTCCCTGGACCCCCACTCCGCTGCAAATCTTCCCAAAGCCCTTCAGGCTGTGTGCACAGGGAAGGGGCTGTGCCCTACTCCAGGATCAGCATCACGATAGAGGAACCTGCTGCATTTTGGCATTTGGCTGGGAATCAGTGGGTGCCTCAGAGCAAAAGCAGAGTTTCTCTCATGAGACACCCCCAGGGTGAGTCATGGTCCCTGGCAGAAGGGAAGGAAGCAACCGTTTTTAGACAAGACATCTAGGGCTTGCGGGTAAACACTGCCCAAGGAAGCGACTGGAGAAGGAGTCTTGGGAAACTCCTGGGACGCCTGGGTGCTGTGAAACTGGCTCCATCCCACAGGGTGCTTCTTGAATAACCACAGGGGAAAATCTGCATCAGGAGGAAGAAGCTGGAAAATGAGGATTTTCTTGGTTTGGACCCTTTTCCCAGGTGAGACCCAGGAGCACAGGCACTTCCCACCCCACAGACTCTGGGCAGAGCTGCAGAGAGGCTGGGACTGAACCAGCCCAGGGAGCCACCATGGTCACAGCAAGAGCCCAGCTGATACTCTCCTTTTCTTGTGGCCAGTGGATGGCTACAGGGGTGATCTCTGAGATATGCTTGTGTTGCTGTCATATGAACGCTGGTAGTAAGGCTTTTGGCTCATTTAATGACACATACGCTTGACAGGGGCTCTGTTTTGATGACTGGGGATATCTCAGCACTGCTCCCTGGTGCACAGCCTCCCTTGGGACAGGGTGCTCCAGGGAATCCAGGGCTCAGATCCCTCCCCATTCCCCAGGTAAATGCTGGTACATGCTTGCAGCATCTCTCCCTGTCCCCCACAGGTGGCTGGGCAGTGACGGGCCCCATGAAAGTGATGGCTGACCAGGGTGGCTCACTGACAGTGTCCTGCAGCTATGAGCCAGGCTATGAGCTCTACTCCAAGTACTGGTGCCGCCCGAGCTTCCTCTGGTTTTGCTTCACCTACATTGCCCAAACCAATGGCTCAGAGGTGATGGTGACACAGGGCAGGGTGTCCATCAGGGACAACCACATGGCACACTCATTCACGGTGACACTGGGAAGTGTCACTCTGGGGGACGCAGGCTGGTACTCGTGCGGGGTGAGGAGGAGATGGTGGTTCAACCAGTGGCACACCACCGAGGTGACAGTCTCCACAGGTAAAGCCAGGGCTGGGAGCAAGGCAGGGGCGTGCTATGGAGCCTGTCATTTGGGTCACAACACTGGGGACAAGGCCTCCCCAGCCAGGGGAACACAGGGGTTCTCAAAGAGGGAACAAGCTCCTTGCAGGCACCAGGACCTGCTGGAGGCTGTCCTGTTACAAATTTGGACAAGGGATGGAGAAGAGTGCACAGAGCTTCGTGCAGAGCAGAGCCTCCCATTCAGTGTCTCAGCTTCCACGAGCCCATCCTTTAGGGTTTCCAGTTCCTCCCAGTAAACCCCCTTTTTTTCTTCCTCCTCCTCCTCAGCACCCACCACATTGCCTAGGGACCCCCCTCTCCTCCTCCTGCACCTCCATGGACAAAGTCTCAGGGCAGAGACTCCCTGTGCAGGGGGCAGGACAGGGTGCCGGAGGGGACTCCGCTTTGCTCTGACTCTGTTTTCTTCACAGCTGGTTCAGCCACAACCAAGGACAGTGACATGAGCCTGTTGGCCACCAACTCCCCGTACCCCACAGGCTCTGGGGAGCCTGCAGTGGTGTAAGTCAGGGCTCAGGGTCTGGGCAAGCCACCGGCAGCATCCCCCAGCCCTGGGTCTCCCTGGTTGCAGCAGCCCCCAGGAGCATCCCAGGGTCAAGCGGGCAGCTGGCAGACATGCAAGTGCCCCAGTCCCCATCCTTGCTGCCCAGACCTTACTTAGGCTCTGGCATCATCTCCTTTCTGCTACCCAGGTCCCAGCTCAGTGTTACCTACCTGCTGCTCTTCCTCAGCGTGAAGGTATTGGTGGCGCTGATGCTGGCATGTGGGGCCACCTGGGTGAGGAGCCGGCACAGGACCTGCGGCCAGGAAGACCTGCAGCTCTTTGAGGCGGCCAGGACACCGGCCTGCCCTCCCTCCCCAACCACCTCAGGACCCCAGGGATGCCCTCCTGCTCCCTTGCCCCCGACCCTACTGAGGCTATGCCACCCACCACAGCTGCCCCATGCCAGCAGCTGCTTGGCTCTGGGTGCTTCTCCCCCTGCGAAGTCTCAGCCCCTCCTGGCATCCCCTGTGCTGGAGACAGGAGGGTCTGGGGCACAGAGAGGCTGCATCTGCTGAGCTGGAGCTGCAGACTGAAGATAATTTTGCAATAAAGACTGAGTATCCTGCGGGTGCCTGTCTGTTTGTCTGCCTGCCTGCTCCCTCCTTCAACTGCCAGCTCTGCCCAGGGCACTGGTGGCTGCCGTGCTGATGTGTGGGACATGTTGCAGCACCACAGGGGGGCCATGTGGGTGCCAGCTCTACCATGTCCCAGCTGAGACCTGGTGTGGGGAGAGGAGCCCTCACCCTGCCAGCCCTGCCTGATGCAACCAAATGCCCATCTCCAGCTGAGCAAGCGTGGGGGAACAGTGTCCTCCCCCAGCTGTCTCCCCCACCACGGCAACATGCCACCCTCAGCCTGAGAGCAAAGCTCACATCACACCCAGCTGCACCACGGGCTTCTTTTCTCCTTGCTCCTATTATTTCCCAGGTTCTGCCATCTCCAAAAAGCAGGCACTAGCGCACTGCTGAGACCCTGCAGAAACCCTGCTCCTTACGTGTGCTTGTGTCCCACAGGGTGGCTGGCATTAACAGCCACGTCAGGGAGAGCAGCGTGGCTGCCTCCATCCTCCTCAGGGCTATGACAAGTCCCACATCTCATGGCACAACCAGCTTCAATGGCATCGCCCCAGGCAGCTTTGGAGGAGAGCTGTTGCTCTTCAGCTTTGTTTAAGGAACTAAAATGGCCGAGGTGCCAGGAGCCGGCACAAACCAGCAATTTGCAGCCCACTCTGGCCCCACGTGGCAAAACCTCCACTGCAGATGCAGCAGCTTGGCTGCCCAGGAGGGAGAGAGCTGGGGAGCACGGCCAGGGCCCCCACACCTCGCTCTGCCTGTGGCTCCACTGCCTGCTCCTGCCAGCCAGGGGCTGGGAACCCACCAGGGGCATGGGGGCCAGGGCTGTGCTTCCATCCACTGAGGTCCCAACTCCATGTTCACTGTCTGCTCCTGGTGGGTCTGAAGGGTCTCATCTTCCTGGGCCTGGCCGGTGCCACCTCCTGAGTGAGCAGGCAGGAGCAGGGAAGCTCCGGGAAGGAGGCACTGATGGAGTAGGTGAGACCTCCCATCCCAAGTGCCCCATCCAGGGATGACAGCTCCTGGCACTGTCAGGCAGGGACAGCCCTGCCCCAAAGCCACCACATGTAGGGAGCAGCTCCAAGTCAGAGCCATGGGGAACTGCAGGGCTCCCAGGTTGTCCCCTGCAGGGGAGGGGATGCAGGAGCAACTGCATAGGGACACCCAGCAGCCCAGAGCCTGGCCCCGGTGATGCTCTGGGCAGGGACCCTTCACCCATAGGCAGCCACTGTCAGGGCCAAGGATCAGGGCCAGGCACAAGTCAGGGACAGCTCAGTTGTGTCTCCACCAAGGAACACCCTCAGCACCACCGAATTAGAACCAACCGTTGGCCATAAAGCTGCCTCCCAGCCTTTGCTAGGAATGGAGCTGTGATGGTATCAGCAGCTGGTCTGCATGAGAGGCTTTGGTCCGAGCCGGGACCAGCCTGGGGCTGTAGGAGAAAGACTCTGTGACACCCAGCACGGGTCTGGTCCCTGTGCATGGGCTGCATTTGTCCTGCCCATCCCCAAACCCCCTCTCACCCCTGGGAGCTTCTTCTGAAGGGTTTGCCCAGCCCAGCACAGGCTCAGCAGGTCACTGATGGGCAGAAGGAAGGACACTGGGAGGGGCTGGTTCTTCCAGGGGACAAGGGATGGGGACACAGGGGAGGCCTGGAGAGACCTGACAGGGGCACTGTGCATGGGGACTGTGCCCTGCAGAGGGGCTGTGCTGGGGACAGCCAGGAGGGATGTGCTGGCCAGGGCAGCGGGAATGGGGGCTCCTGTCCAGCTGCACAGGGACAGGATGCTGGGGTTCCTCGTCTGCCTTTCCCATGGTGGGGACAGGGTGCCCACACGCGAGCATTGCCCCCAGCCTGGGGGGCACGTTTGGGGCTCAGGGAGCCCCTGTGCAGTGCTGAGCCACCCCTTGAGAGGCAGACCCCCGCTGGGTGCCCTGCCTGGCCAGAGCCCCTGGGGAGTGTGGCAATGAGGCAGGGAGAGGCAGGACTGCCCCCCGTGGGGGGGGCTGTGCTGGGGGCAGAAAGGAGAGCCCCTGGGGCAGGGGCAGCAGTGGAGCAGGAGGGCTCAGCGATCAGTTCATGGCAGTGCTCTCAGTGATAGAGGAGGCTGGAAGTCAGTTGAGGCCGGAAAAAATAAGAAACCCCATGTTCTTGCTAAACCTCCGGCAACGGGTTGGGTACCCCAGGCAGTGGAGGAAGCAAAGCCCCAGACACGGCCCAAGCCAGCCTGTCCATGCTGCTCATGCTGCTGCTCGGCTGGATGCTGCTGGCAGGTAGGGCTGAGGGGATGCCTGGGGCTCTGGCCCACATGGGACCAGCCTGATGGGGCAGGAGGTGTCGGTGTGGTGGCAGCTCTCCTGCGGCTCTGTGTGCCTCTGGCAGGCTGCCGAGTGGTGATGGGGACCAGCATCATGCAGGAATTCCTTGCAGAGTCCTTCTCAGTGACCTGCATACACCAGCCTGGCCAGGAGACAAAGCATAATTTCTGGTGCAAACTGGCAAAAATTTATACCTGTGCTGCTGACATTGTCACCACCTCAGAGCTGCAGCCTGTGGTGTGGCTGGACCGATTCTCCATCTGGGACAATTGCGCGCACCGGGCCTTGACAGTGATCGTGGAGGGGCCAGCTATGGGCACCTACTGCTGGGGGGGGTCAATGGCCAAAGCCGCAGGAGGGAAGAGCAACGCGGGGAAGGTGATCGTGTCCTGCATGTGTCTTCCCCGCCCCCCCAGCAACAGTGACCATCATGCTGGGGGCCAGGACGAGATGGCACCTGGCCGTGGGGGGGTGGCAAGGGAAAGGGGCAGGCCAGTGACGGGCGGGCACACACTGTTCCGTCCCCCTGTCGCATTGGCAGCCCCTCAGCCTCAGGCCAGCTCCCAGCCTCCGTCCGAAGACCCCCGGCCACCCGAGGGGCAGCTCCAGCCCCCTGAGCTACTCGCCGGCGCTGGCCGGGCTGCAGTTGCAGGGCTGGGGGCCGTGCGTGGAGCCGTGCCCCGGCTGAGCACCCGCTGGGGACCCCCCGGCCGCAGCCGGCGCCGCTCTGCCCCGGCACGGCCCGGCCCCGACGGGGCGGGCAGGGACAGCGCCGGGGCCCACCGCGCCTCTCCCGTCGCCGCCGGCGGCCACAATAAAGCTTCTCCGTGTCACCCCACACCTCTGCCCTTTCCCGGGCGACCCCCGCCGTCAGGCAGCCCCGCGGGTCCCAGCGCTCCGCTCCGACGCGGGGTGGGGGTGGGGGGTGGGGGCGGTGCCGCTAGCGTGGCCCCGGAGCCCCGCAGCGAGGAACCGGGCACGGCTGGACACCGAGCCTCGCCGTCCCGGAGCAGCCATGGAGCTCCTGCCTCTGCTCACCTGGGCGCTGCTGCCAGGTAAGGCCGGCCCGGAGCCCCCGAGCCCCGCGGCAGCCCCGACGGGCGCGGCGACAGCGCTCCCGCGGCTCCCCGTGTCTCCGCAGGCTGCTGGGCGGTGAGGGGGCCCGGCGCCGTGCAAGGATTCCTGGGGCAGTCCCTCTCGGTCACCTGCACGTACAAGTCTAGCCAGGAGATGTTGCCGAAATACTGGTGCAAACGGGGAACAGTTCTGACCTGTAATCATGACATTGTCATCACCTCGGAAACGCGGCCCTACGTGCGGCAGGACCGATTCTCCATCCGTGATAATCGTAACCTGCAGAGTTTCACGGTGACCATGGAGGGTCTGGTTAAGAGTGATGAGGGCAGCTACTTCTGCGGGGTGCGAAACAGCATATTGTGGCCTGATGACAAGGACAGTGTGAAGGTGATCGTGTCCCCAGGTCAGTACTTACGGGTCCCCCAGGTCCAGCGTTGGTGTGTCCCCCTCCGAGTGCTGGGAGCGGGGGCTGCGGTGAGGGGCAGCCTGGAGGATGTGGGTGCCCATGCCATGTGGGGCAGCCCCAGGGTGTGTCACCAGGCTGCCACCATGTCAGATGCTGCTTTCACCCATTCTCCATGCCCATGTCTCACCACAGCCCCTTTTTGGCACCCCAGGGTCAGCCACCCTCATTGCCGGGCTGTGCTACCCTGCTCTTGTACCCTCTCATCAAATCCTGCCAGTCCTGTTTGTGCTCTCCTTGCCTTATCTTATAATTTTATGTTTTATAATACTGGGGAGTTTCTCACCCCACCATGCTCCCCCCCATTTCCTGCTGTAGGCACCAGGGCTTGCACTTAGGGAATGTTCCTCTCTGTCCCCTTGCCAGAGACCAGCCCCCATGGTGGGACACTCATACAAGGCTGTTGTGTTAGTACTGGGCTGGGCATGGGGTGCCTAGACCCCCGTAACTGCAGAGTGAGCTCTGCTGTGTGGGTGTTTTGGAGGGGATCAGGACTGCAAAAAGCCTCCTGGGCAGGGGCAAGGGTTTACAGCCCTCCCACCTCAAGGAGCATGCTCTGGATGTGGCAGAGGGGACCCAGATTCTCCTGGTGTGACTGTAAGTGGGTCACCTTTGACTCACTGCAAGGCCCACAGCATTTTTCCCCATGGAGACTGACTGAGCCTCTCCTCTTCCTGTTACAGCTCCTCCTTCCTTCTCCCCAGCATCACCCTACACCACCACCACCAAGTGCCCCGATCCCACTAGCTCTGTATCAGTCCCCACACAGACAGCTCCCCGGGAGAAAGCTGTGCAACCAGGATCCGATCTCTCACACAACAAAGGCTCCAGCCCTCCACAGTGAGTACCAGCTCCTGCCTGCAGCACCCACCTCCCTCCATGAGGTCTCTTTGCAGCTGGACCCCTGCAGCCCTCTGGACTCTTCACACCTCCTTTAAGGATTCAGACCTCCTGCTTTTGCCTTTAGATACCAGTGTTTCATCCCCTCAGCCAGCCATTTCACATGGAAAATAATCCCTGTGCCCCTGGTTGCTTGGCTCTGCCAAAGCCCTGCTTGTTCCGCATCAGTCTTGCAGATTAAGCAAGGCGCAGGTTCCCCCCATGCAAGAACTGGTGGTTTCCAGCTGCAGAATTCACGCTATTTCCTTCCCCAAAACTCAGAGACACCATTTGCTGATGGGAAACCAAGTGCTGAGCTGGGTCCTGTTCTGCTTTGTAGTCACACAGCAGACGGCTGATAAAGCACTAGACCAAAGCAGCAGAGCTTCCTCCCTTCTCCTTTCCCTTGGAGGTGATGCAGGAGGCAAGCAAAAGCTGAGGCTTCCCATCAGCATGCTCAAGGGAAGCTGGCACACTTTGCCTGGTTGCCCATTACAACAAAGTCAACAAATTGTGGAACTAACCCAAAGCAAAATTAGGTGCAGAACTCATCCTTCAAACAGTGAAGGTGCAGCAGCTCTTAGACCTGAGTGCCCATTTTATTCTGCAGTTTTCAGTTTGCTTTGCTCCGTGCCCAACTTGCACATGACCACCACCACACCTGCTTCCTTCCTCCCAGGGGCAAATCCTGTCACCCACAGCTGCTTCCTGCGTGCCTGCTCCGTGCTGCTCCCTCCCAAGTCTGCTTCCAGGGAGAAGTGGGAGAAAAAACCTCTTTTTTTCTTGCAGCTTGGATGTGGTTGGGCACATCCTCACTCCAGGCATCGTAGTGGCTCTTCTTTTGCTTGCAGTTGCTGTTGGCATTTTGGTAATACTGTCCAGGAAGAGGAAGAAGGGTAAGCAAAGCTGTCACTGCCACACACACACTGTTTCTGCACCAGAGCCTGTCTTCTGATATATTTGGGTTTTTCTCTGTATGTCTTTTTTTCTCCCCTATTCCCTTCCTGACCCCTCCAGTTCCTGGGTCCATCACTGAGACCTCCACCAGAGAGGTTTCCATCCCCCAGGGGAGGTGGGACCATCCCACAGGTTTCATTCCTTCGGGAAGTGGGGAACAGCAGCTCTCAGGATGGGTGCTGCCCAGCACAGCACCTGCTTGAATTTGTGTGGGTACCATCAGCTTCTCCAGACATGTTCAGCTGCATAGGCCAGGCTTGCACTAGGCTTGGTGCAAAGTTTAAGGCCAGTGTTTGAAGGACCAGGGAGGGCCGGAGGGGACATCACCAGCTGGCAGGTGCGGTCTGGTTTTATTTGAAGAACTGCTCCAGCTTAGATGGTTGATGGAGCAACAGGTTCCCTGCCCTCTTTATGGTGCGATTTGCAGCATCACCATGGTTTTTTAATACATTTTGTCTGGTTTCACTTGTGTCTAACCATGTCCCTGCTTCACCCAGCCCCCTCCGGAGCAGCTGTAGAGATGGACAGGACTCGCAGTGCTTCGCATACAGTAAGGCAAACTACACAAAGTCTTGGGGTGACATGCTCCGAGCTCACCTGGGAAGGGGAGATGTTACACTGAGCAAACGAGCAGCTAGAGCCGTTTGCTTTCAGCCAGGTTGATGGCCCTTTAGGCTGGGAGGCATCCTTTGGGCTCTGCTCGCCAGCAGAAAGACATAACCAGGGATTTCATGTGACTATTGCAGAGTATTCCTGGGAAGGGGATTTAGGATTGAGCTGAGAGGTTTCTCGCCCAGCGCCTCCAAGCATGGGAGCTGTTTGTCTGGGTGAAACGGCCTTAGGAACCTGCAGCAAAGCACACCTGAGGAGGCTGCAGGGCAGCTGATCTGCCGTCACTGCTTGGGAACTATTTTCTAAAGTTTTCTGGCAGCTTTCGAGGAGGGGCTGGTGTCACTAATGGGATTTCCCCTGGGGAATGTTGAGCCAGCCCTTGCTGCAGGTTAACTTTCCCCCCCAGCGCTCCTGCAGCCATCAGCTCTTATCAGGAAAGGCAGCAGGATGGGCTGTGGGCTGCGGGCAGGGGAGCAGCAGCATCTTAAGAGTTTGTCCCTCTCCTTCATGTGCCAGGGAGCAGATGCCTTGAACTACGCGGTCATTAACCACTGCACAGGCATAGCGGAGAGCCAGTTGTACAGCAATGTCGAAGCTTTCCGCTGCTCGGTGAACACCGCGACGGAATACATGGAGGTCAAGCAGAGCAATAAGGTAGGAGGATGCAAAGCAGTGCCAAGCTTGAGGTGGTGGGTGGAAAGCTGGGGGCGGTGGGTGGGTGACAGTTTGGGCAGCAGGATGGGTTGAGTGGGTAGGGAGGGGGCTGCAAAGGGACATGCCAAGCTGGGGTGCAAATGACCCTGGATAATGAATGTGGGTGCCTTCTCCAGTCCCCACAGCTGTTCCTGGGTGCTTAAAGCAGCTGAGAGAGGTTCCAGCAGAAGGATGTTTTTTGTTTATCTCCCTCCTTTCCTAGTATCTGGAAGAGGAAAAAGAGGCTACATATGCCAGTGTGCACAAGTCCTCGATGGAGCAGCAGGAGATATATGCCAATGTGCCGTTGGCTCCACAGCCCAGAGAAGAGCCCTCCAGCGCAGTGAGGGAGGTGTGAGCCAGCCCCCGGCCCCACCCTCTGCTCCCGCTGCCACAGCCCCGGGGACACACACACAGGGGACATCGGGTTGGCTTTCTGCTCAGGCTGGCTTGACAGTTGAGCTGCTGCTCTCATAGGCTTAGACATTTCCTTGGAGCAACCTCAAAGAGGATGAGGTTGAGCAGGAGGTGCAGAGCAAGTTGAAGATGAAATCATTCCTCTGCAGTTGGAGACCTCACCTGTACAGCAATGGTGCTGGGAGTAGAAAACTATCCGTTGCACTGGGGTAGCGCAGAGACCAGCCAGGCAGGGTGTGGAGGAGCCTGGCGGTGGGAGGTGAGAGTGGACTGCAGGTTGTGGGTGGGCTGCCTGGGTCCCTGCACCCAGCACCCACCCTGCTTGCCCTTTTGGCTGCGTTATTCACGTGGGCTAAAGCTCCAAACCCAGTGGTCACCTCAGACTGATGTTTTTTCATGCCAATGCCAGGCAGAGCTGACAGCTCCTGGGAAGCAGGACAGCAGGAAATGTCGTACCCGAGTGCATTCATTATATCCAAGTGCATTCATTGTATTCAAATACCAGGGGGCTTGGGTGGAGGGTGCAGTGCACTGGGATCTCGATGCAGGGGAGATGGCAGAGGTGCTCCCATCCCTCCTGTGCAGCAGCTGGGTCTCCCCTGACCCCCCTGGTCTCATAGTCCCCAGGGGGGGTTGCTCCTGCTCTGCCTCCCCCACCACCCCAAAGGAACCCCAGGCTGGGGGCACGTGGATGGGCTGTAACCATGACCCTGCTCTTCTCTGCTTTGCTGATTATTTATTTTGTGGCACACACAAGTACATTCCTCTGAGTAAATTATCGCTCCTTTATCAGTGACAGCAACTGAGAATCCGATAGCATCTAGTGCAGTGTTTGGCTGTGTTTGTACATCAGTTCTCCACCTCGCTAAAGGGTTGATTGCAGAGTATCACCCCGAAAGCAGGTCCAGCCCCTTGCTGGTGCCCAGCTGGATGCCAGCAGCATGGGAACCCAGATCTTTAGGGGCAAGGACTCCACTGTGCTGTGGGCATGGTCCTGCCTCTGCGTGCCAGTGCTCTCCTCTGTATTCCCTCTGCTCCTGCCCCGGGCCAGGCAATTCATCCATCATGACAACCCACTCCCCCCAAAAACAGGTTACCAGGTTAAGCATCTATTTGTGAGGCTGAGCCAAGCATATTTCAGGGGTTCATTTGGAGAGAATTCATTCACTTGGTTAACTGCTGCAAAGCTTTGTTTCAGTGTTTTTGTAATTATTTCATTTGAGAAGCCACGTGGAGTATCCCTGCTCTGTCAAAACCAAAGACAGCTGGAAGTAAATGTCTGTGGTACAAGACTTGTGGTTACTCCTATAGGTTACTTCTATATAAGCTTATATTCCTATATAAGCAGAATTCCTCCTGTGTTTGGCCAGGGGGTGGGATCCCTCCTTCTCACCCTGCATGAGGCTGGGCTTCAGAGGAGGGAGCACACAGGGAACAAGCAGCGACGGCACAGACAGGCATTGCTGAAATTTGTAATGAAAACTAGCATCCAGCCAGATTCCAGCCATTGCTGGGAAAAAAGGGAAAACAAACCCCTCCCTACCCATGCGGACAAACTTCTGACACAAATTTCAAGTGGAACTGGGGAAAAAAAGGAAAATCACATATTGCTCCTCCTGCTCCCCCATTTATTACTGGAGATAATAACACCCCTTCTCTGAAGGAGTCGGGAGGAGGAATCAGTTGGATTTTTTTTTTAGGTAACTGGGTCCCATTATGCCATATCTGGAGGTAGTTTTCATGCTTTAAAAAAAGAACTAAATGGCTTGCTTAAATTAAAGCCCTCGCCGCAGCGCTGAGGCAGAAATAGCTGCTGGCTGCATGATGGGGCTGCGCGGGGGGGCGGAGGGTGCAGGATCCTTGGGGCGTGCAAAGGTGGGGTGTTCAGCAGCACCTTCTGCAAGAGCCATTTTGAGCATCAAAGTTGTAATAGTTGAAGACTTTCAAGCTTTTTCAGGTAACTTTAAAAACACCAGAAATTTGCCTTTTCTCCAGCATCAGTGGCCTTTCAGGGCAGGTGCCTGGAAGTGAGAAATAACACCCAGCAGGTAAAAACTCCATGCTTTCAGTGTTGGAAGGGCTGACTCCCGATGGAAACGGCTGGGAGCAGAAAACCTGAGTTCTTCCACACACACAGGCCCGTGCACGTGGGTTTGCCCAGAGAGAAGAGTTTTCCATTGCCACGGGACTTTGGGTGCTGTAGCTCCGTGCAGCTGGGCTGGTTTCAGGGGCAGCGATGCTGATTTACACTGTGCAACCAGCTCTGCCCCAAAATTGTAATTTCCAAGCTCTGGCTGTGGGAGTCAGCCAGAAGTGAAGATGGCCTATTCTGGTGCGCAAGCCTTCCCCTAACTCACCCCTTCCTGAAATGGAATAGTGATTTTTCTGGAAGCACCAAGAGCTGCTTCCTCACCACCTACATCCTCCAGGCAGATCCCAGCCCTGGGCTGCTGCTGCTGCGTACCTGCAAGGCAGAGCCTGAGCAAGGAGGGACTGCAGAAGAGATGCAAGAGGGTCTTCGGCAGGGCAGGGTACTTTTGAAATTCATTTTTCAAACCAGGCTCAGTTTCTAGTGCCATTGTGTGCACCCAGCAGCAAACCTCCTGGGTGAGGAGGTTGGGTATGGCCAGGCAAGGGTGCTCCCCACTCCCTACCTTGTCCCACGTAGCCCTGCTCCTTCTCTGCCTTCCCTCCATTGCACCTGGATTTTATAATTCATTCAGGATGACCTCTAGAATAATTTTTGCTGGCATAAATACATACTCTGTAACAAAATCTGCTAATACTCAGGGGTACATGGCAGCAGATCTCCTGCTGGCCAGGGAGGCAAGGCAGAATCAGAAGCAGCGATGGATGGAGCCTTGCTGGAGAGCAGAGGGATTCCTGGATTCCTGGGCAAACGGGGAGCCCGTGGGAAGCTGACGAGAACGACAAACCCCAGCAGCACAGAGCTAGGAGAGGACCCGCTGTCTGGCTCGTTAATGAATTACCGTAGGCTGCAACCCCCAGTTAACACACCAGAAAAGAGGAGCAGACAGGACAATCCAAGCAGGGGAGGAGTTTTTCTTCTACTCCTGCCACTGCAATATTTTAAGGAAGGGGAGACCCTGCGAGCAGCCAAGCACAGAGCCCTCACCAAGGAGAGCGGGGGTGCTGCCAGGCCTGCTTTTATGCCCCCGGGAGCAGGAGAGAAAACAAGGCGAAGCCCCAGAGCTGCAAATCTTCATGTGCTGGGCTGCTGCGGAAGCCTTGGCTCCATAAGCAGGAGGCAGGTGTGTGTCTTCTGCTCCTTGGGCAGTTTTTTTTTGTTGTTGTTGTTTGGCTCTGGGCTGGGTTAAGCCCCAAGGTTGAAGCCAGGGGTGAAAAGAGCAGATGCTACGCAGATAAAAGAGCCCGTGTTGGGACTAAGATGTGCCTGTTGCTGCCTGGGAGGTTTCCAAGGAAGCTGTGCAATAGCTGAGTTTAAATAACTCCTGTAATAAATGGGTTTGGTCATGATCTGGTAGGAACTTGAATGTGATGTGGATGGCAGGTCTAATCCAGGGGAGGAGGATTATCTGGGGGGCTGCTGAGTGAGGTTACATGCTTTACCCCCCCTCCACCATGACCAAGGGGTGCAACCAGCATCCTGCTCCTGCCTGCCTGGGGAGGAGTGCAGGATGTGGGGAGTGCATCCATCTTTGGAGCATTTCCCTCTTCTCCATCAAGCAGCACGTGTGCTTGCGGCACCCTGCTCCCCCTCCCCGGGGATGGGTACGGGGGCAGGTACCCTGGCTAAGAAGCTGGTGCAGGGACACACGACTCCTGCACCCCAGGGCTGTGGAACTGCTTCCCAACCTGCTCTGGCTACCCGGCAAGCCGGGAAGCGGTAGGCTCTGGGAGTGCCTCTGACTTGGTTTTGACAAACAGTCTCTCAACACCATTAAACTGTGATTTGTCTCTTGTGCCTTGCCAGGCGGGGAGCTTGAGCTGGGGAATAACAGAGGGAAGAGCAAACCTCTGCCGGCAGAGGAGGGATGATGAGGGTTTTGCTGGTTTTAATGGCAGGCCGTGTGTTTTCTGGCTTGAAAACTCACTCATGCACCGGTCAAAGCGCCGATGCGGGAGCGGTGTGAGGCAGAGCCGTGCCAGTGCTGGCTGCCAGCCCTGGACCACAGGCCGCCCTGGGACAGGGCACGGGGCAGGCTGCCCATCCCTCACCTGCACAGGGGTCTCACCTGTGCGCTGGGGAGCCTTTTCCTGCTGGTGCGGAGATGCTGAGGTGGTCCTGTGGCTCTCAGCCTTTACGGGCATGGACCAAATCGCTCCCCTACAAGGGGAAGCAGCCCTGGAGCTCAGCAGGTGGCACAGAGCCCTCCCGCAGCCCCTCTTATCTAAACCTCTTCCCCTAAAACCCCTCTGGGCAGTTGAGGCTGCAGCGTTCCCTCCACTCCATCTGCACCAACAGCCCAGGAAGCTCACAGGAGGTCCCCGAGCTCTCCAGAGCTGCTATCACCACCCAGACACGGCTTCCTATTTCCCCCCTGAAACAGCCCCCGCCCAGCAAGTCGGCACAGGGGCTGGTGTCTGCCACCAGCACGGCTCAGCCTGGGGTCCCAGGTGCCATCCTGGGACACTCCTGCGGCCTGCACCCACCCCGGCGTGCTCCTCACTGGGTGGGTGGTCTGAAAGGGGGGTTGAATCTTTCCAGGTTTTATTACAGCTTGCTTGACAGGAATGGGGTCCTGGATTTTCCCATCAGGCAAGCTGGGCAGGGGGTGCAGAGCCCCTGCCATGCCCACAGCCCCAGTCAGGCGTTTCCCACCCTGGCGGCTCTCGCTCCCACGATCCTGTGGCTCTGGGATAGCAGCAAACTTGGTGTCACCCCCCGGCACCTGGGAAGTTTCCTCTGCCCGAGGGGGAGCCTGGTGCTGCCCCTGGCTGGTGAGAGCCCCCCGAGCAGCACCGTGGGGCTGGGGGCTCCCTGACGGTCAGCAAGGCCCTTGCACACCGTGCGCGGACAGCAGCGGAGCTGTGAGCACCCGGCGAGGGCACCGGGCCCCCTGTACAGCCCCCAGCTGGCTGCGAGGGACCCGGGGAGCCCAGCACCCATGGCCAGCACAGAGCAGGCTCCCCCACGAGGGGCACCAGCACCTTCTGTGCCCCCCAGCTCACAGGGATGTGCCTGTGCACACACACGTGCTCACAGGCAGGTGCCTGTACACCAACATGCACTCACCAGTGCATGCACAGCCCTACACCCCAATGCACACATATGAATGTGCTCCTATACAAGCCCCTGTGCTCACACACGCATGCACAGAAGTGCCCAGAGCACACCCGCACAGGTTTACACACGCATCCTGAGGCACACCCCAGTGCATGTAAATGCATACGTGTGCACCCCGGCGTGCACATATAGCTGTACCCCAGTGTGCACCCACACATGGACACAGGCACACACTGCAGTGCACACATGCCCATGCGTACCCCAGCATGCACAAGCACACATGCAACCCAGTGCGCACATGCAGAACCTGGTGCACACATGCAGAAGCAATGTACACTGTGCTGCTCACAAGCACATGGACACCTGAGGGCACACATGCAGAACCACACGCACCCCCTGCTGCACATGACTACATGAACATGGGCACTGCGATGCACACATGCACACCCTGCTGCGGACATGCAGATACATTCCAGTGCACACATGCACACAGAACCATATGCATGCACACACTCACTGATGCATACCCAGGCACACATGCACACAAACACACCCGCACACACTCTAGCATGTAGATACACACACATGCACACCCCAGTGCTCACACAGGCCTGCACACGACACAGACATGCTTGAACACAGACACACCCCAGTGCTTACACAGAGGGACGCGCATGCTGTACACGTACACACGCCCCAGTGCATGCATGCACACACACACAACCACACGCATGCACAGCCTGGTGCACACATGCACAGCACTGCACACACATGCATGACCACAAATCGAGCCCAGGGGACATACACACAGATGCATGCTCCAGTGCACACATGCACAGGCATTGCACACACGGCACACACATGCATGACCCCACACAGAGCCCAGTGCATACACACACAGGCGTTGCACACACGGCACACACATGCATGACCACACACCCAGCCCAGCGCACACATGCACACGCATTGCACACCCAGCCCAGTGCACACTTGCGCGCGCGCCCCCCCGCCCCGCCCCTCCCGCCCCGCAGTCCCCGCCGGGCCGCCCCCCCCGCCAGCTCCGCGCCCCCGGCCCCGCCCCCTGCCCCTGGCGCGTGCGCGCGGGAGGCGCGCGGCGGTGCAGCCCGCCCTGGCGCGGCGGAGCGGCCGTGACGATGGTGGCCGGCGGGCGGGCGCGGAAGCTGGCGCGGCGGTACCGGCTGGCGGTGGCCACGGCCCTCGCCATCCTCCTGCTCCAGGGGCTCGTTCTCTGGAGCTCCGCCGGCCTCGACGAGGAGGGACCGGCCGAGGTGCGCCGCGGGGGGGGGCCGGCCCGGCGGCCCGGGGCCTGCCGGGGGGCTGTGAGGGCGCCGTGAGGGAGCCGGGGGGGCCGTGAGGGGCCGTGAGGGAGCCGGGGGGGCCGTGAGGGAGCCGGGGGGGCCGTGAGGGGGCCGGGGGAGCCGTGAGGGAGCCGGCGGGGCTGTGAGGGGGCCGGGGGAGCTGAGTGGGGTAGGGGGACGATGCAGGGGCTGTGGGGGTGACAGGGCGGGGGGGGGGACAGGGGAGGCGGTGAGGGGCTTGGAGTGGGCGGGGGGCCCGGGGTGGGGGTGGGTCCGGGGGGGTAGTGTGTGCTGGGAGGGGGCTCTTGGGGGTGGGAGGCCCTTGGGGTGAGGGTCCTTCGGGGTTCAGTGCCTGTGGGGGTGGTGTGTCCCCTTGCTCTGGGGCTGGGAGGGGACACGAAGGGGTGCCCCCCTCCTCCCCGGGTGTCTGTGTGGGGCTGGCGAGGCCCTGTCCCGGGACGGCGTTCCTGGGGGTGTGGGGGTCCCGGCGGGGTCCCACAGGCCCTAGGCTCCTTAGGGGGGGTGGCTGGGGGTGGGCAGCGGGCTGTCACCTCTGTGGGGGTCTGGCTGCAGCAGCGTGGGGTCACAGCACCCGAGGAGGTGACCCTGTGGCCCAGGGGGTGTCGGTTGGGGTCTGGCGTGGGGTGGGGACCGTGGGAGGCTGGAGCAGGGGTCTTGTCCTTCGCTGTGGTCTGAGAGGCATTGCAGGAGGCTGGGGTCAGTGATGCCCAAGCCATAAAGTATGGAAACGTAAAGGAATTCAGAGAGCTGGGGAGAGCACACGCAGCAGCGCAGGAAGTTTGTGGCAGCTCCTGTTTAGCTGGTCTGGTCAGGGATATCCCTGTGAAGTGCAAGGCTGTGAGGGCCTTTTGCACTCCTCTGTTGTCTTTGTACCAGAAGGCTCTGCTAAGGCAAAAGGCATCACCTCTTATTTTATCTGTGGGGAAACTGAGGCATGGGCTGGCAAAGGTGTTTGCCCAAGGTCAGAGACGGAGCAGGTATTGAGGACACATTGCTACCACCTTCAAACAAAGCTCTTGACCTCTAGGTTGCTTATCAGAATTTATTTATTTGTTGTGAGCTGCCTGGACCATGTCCAGGCCCACTGCATCTGAGCTTCTCCAGGAGCATTGGGGAAGGGCTGAGAGTCCCTGTATGGGCTTCTTTGGCGAATGTCTGTGTGGCACTGGAGCCCCTCATCTTGGGCAGGACCCTTGTGCTTGTAGGGGCTGTAGGGACTCTGTGCAGGCTGCCGGCAAGCCGCTATGTGACGATGGTGAAGCCAGGTTTGGCAGGGACAGCATGCAGTGAAAGCTGGGAGCTGTGCAGGGGCAGGCATGGGGTGAGCGTGGTAGCTGCGGCAGAGCAAAGCCAGTGGCCATGAGGTGAGAGATGGGAATCCCTGGAGGGATGAGAGCTTCCCCTCTGCATCATGGAGTGCCTTCATGGTGTGGAGGGTAACCCCGTACTGTGGTCAGCAGGTCTTTTCACAGGACTAGGAAGTTTTCCCTGAGAGCAAAGAGGTGAGAAGGGGAACTGGGCAGCCCCTTGCAGGGAGGGAAGTCTCTAAGTGACCACTTAGCAGATTAATTCCCAGGCCTCCTCTTGGGCCATTGGGAATGGCTGTGAGCACCCTCGTGTGCTGCTGTACGCCCACCGCCAAACAGAACCAGAGAGTAAATGCAGTGAGGAGAGAGGACATGGAGTTGCCTGCAATTTGGAAGCACTGGGAGCATGGGTGCAAACAGATCTGGCAGCCAGGAATGCCCAGCTGCCCCTTCCCCTTTTCTGACCTTGATCAAATCACTTCACTGGTACTGGCTTCCCCTTCCCTATGCACCACCCTGCACTGCTTGTCTACTTTTTTCTGCTCCTGCCTTGCACTGCCTCCTGGGTTGGCTTGTTCTGCCTCAGTCCTTGCCTGGTTTCCTCATGTCTCTTCCCAAAAGTGAGCCGGGTAGCTGACAGGTTTGGCCATAGGCCCTCTCATCTGGAGAGGGCATGGTTCACCACCAGCAGCCCTGACTCCAGGGCTTGGAAATGGACAAGCTTCTTCGGGGAAGGCAAGAACCATCCTGAACTTTGTGAACAGCCCAAACACATTAGCAAGCTGGGAAAAGTCCATTATTTCTTATAAAATGGCAAAACTGTTGGCTTCTGCACCCTACTGCAGCTTCTGATTTTGGCCAGACCTGGAGGAGCCACTGTTCCCCTGGGGCATTTCTGGTAAAGCTGGAGGAACCCTCCCAGGAGAGCCTGACCTTGCAGGCGTGTAAGGATTTGGGGAAACTTGGGATCTCTTAATTGCCAGAGTAAATGGCTTGTTCCTGCTAATGGACACAGCTCTAACCTGGCTTGTCCCCACCACAAATGGGCTGGGACTTGCAGTGGAGAGAGAAAGGGAGACGAGAGTCTTGCAAATGCCATGGAGCACCTGGGTTTGGGTGAGCACTCCAGACTAGTGCCTTCAGCTGGGGCATCAGCAGCACTTGGATGCTGGGCTGGCAGCTGCCTGCGCTGCCCAGGTCTTCCCAGAAGGGCTGCTCTTATCTCTGCTGGCAGCCCCCTTCTCTGTCTTGCTTCGTTCTTCAAAGCCTGCTGGTTTCCTTTTCCTCCCTTCATAGGGGAGGGATGAATTTCCCCTCCCTGGCAGTCTCCATCCCTGGTGTGAGCTGAGCAGAGACTTAGGATCTTTGCCTTTCACCAGAGCAGGTTGTAAACCCGTCTTGCACCAGCAGCACTGACTGCTAGCCGCCCTGTGACAGGCTTGAGCCACATCAGAGCCACCAGTCCAACCCTCCTTGAGAAGGCTGTGCCACTTGGATCAGGTCACTTCTCTTTCCAAGCCCAGTCTCAGGGTCCTGCAGTCTCCCTGTATTCACCAAGCAGATGCTTTATGGCATGCAGACCAGCAGAACCTGGATCAGTCTCCATCCACCAGGTCAAGACTGAGTTTCCTACCTCCAGGAAGCCAAATTATCTCATTCCACTGGGATCAAACACCACAATCCCTGTCCAAACTCACTGATAGGAGAGGAAATTCCCATTGATACCTAGCCCTTAGCTGACGGCATCCCCACCACAGAGAGCGTGAGCCTGTCTGCACACAAAAGTGGGAGCTTGAGGGACCAAAGCGATTCTGCCTCCATCACGGTGACACTGACAGCTCCTGAGCAAGTGTATGAGCTTCCTGGGGCGCTTGGACTCCCGTGGAGCTGGCACCAGGAAAATGCAAACTGCAAAGTGTCCTCATGGGTGGGGAAGAGGATCTGTCGCTTGGGAGAAGTGTTTTAGCCCAGTCCCATCTCTACCCCCACTTCACCTCCTATCTCTCTCCTTCAAGACAGGAGTCAGCACGTCGCTGGGGCCTGTGTGTTGGTGTCCTCCGTGTGCTGCAGCTGCCAGAGAAGCTTCCTACGAAACACTTTCCAGCTTTGCTGAGATTTCTTGATTTTTATTTTTCCACCTAAAGAGCTTGGTTTTAGGGGGCTGTCTCCAGCCATTTTAATTGTGAGGTTAAAGGCTTGGCTGCTGCAATTGTCAATCAGGCATCCAGATTGGTGTGCTGACTGGAACATTTTGGTACCAGTTTTGCCTGATGGGTGCTCATATGTGACAGACACCAGAGTCTGTCAGCCAGAGGGGGAATCCTGCAGGACACCAGATGCTGTTAGCTCTGCTCCTCACAATGGCAGAGCTTGGAGATGTCGGCACAGTTGGATCTGTGCTGGGATGGGGTGGGTGCAGGTAGATACCTGACCCACAGTTCCATGGCACTATGGGGACCGCAGTGTCACATTGGGGGAGGCAGGATGGGAGAAGTGGCCTCTGGCTGGTGCCTGGAGTCATTTGTGTGTGTTGGGAGGAGGGGGACAGGGAGCCTCGCCAGAAGTCCTGCACACAAGTCTTAAATACAGCAGAGCTATGTGGCCAGAGCCATTCCCTGCCAGGCTGGGTGAAGGGATTGCTCTGCTGTGGTGTGGTAATTAGAACCCATTGAGTTCGTTAGCTGGCAGCTCTGGAAAGGCTGGCGATGCTTCTACCCACTTCACTACAGGGGAAGGCAGCTGGTCATGCTTGTGAGCAGGGAACAGGGCTCCTTCCAGGGGGATGAGCAGACTGTAATGGAGGGTGGGCATTGCGTGGGTCTGTCCCCAAAGCCAGGTGCGCTGGGGAGCAGAGGGTGCGAGCGGGGCTGCTGCGTCTCTTCCTGCAGGAAACAGGGCTGAGCCCACGGAAGAGACTCGCTCCTTGCTTGTCACCTCCTGACTCTCCGCTCCTGTGATTCTCAGCACAGAAAATAGGTTTATAATGCTTGAACAGATGGTCCTGCGTGGTGACTAATGAACGGTTTGCCGCCTGTCTCGGGCCGCCTGTGACGCCAGTCTGGGCGGAAGAAGGCTCGACTGATCCTTGCTGATGCCAGCCCCTCAGAAGTTAAGCGATGGCTTGGCCTCTTCCTGGGTAGCCATGGTTTGCAGGCTGTGCCACAACACGGGTAGTTCAGGGTCTGCAGAGTGGGCAGATCTTGCCAGATGCTTTCCAGCCTTTGCATGGCATGGTTTCTCCTGGCCATGACCTTACCAGCACCCACAGTGGGGCTTGTGCAGGGGGCTGATTCGGTCCTGTTGTCCTTGTGAAGCATCTGCCCAGGAACAGCCCCTGATGTGCCTTGCTGCCTCCTGCAGTGCCTGGCATGGAGTCTGGGCAGGCAGGGTTTGGGGGGTGTTGTGAGACAGCCCAGGGAGGTCTGGCTGGAGCGGGCAGCTGCCTTGCTGCCTGCCTGCCTGTCAGCTGGGAGTGCCTGCGGTGTGCTGGGGGCACATGGCCCCGGCCCCACGGGCACCACTCGCTGGGAAAGTTCTTCCCCGTGAGTATGGTTCTTGCAGGCATCCAAACTTCCCAACTCTCTGCTTTCCCCAAGGCTGACTCGTTTCTGCTCATCAGCCAGCCTGGCAGAGGTAACGAAGCATAATTAACTGCTCCCTTTACACATCCGCTTGGCTCGGTGGGAGGGTTTGTTAAAGGGATTTCTAGAGAAGCTGGCGATCACAGTGCCTGCTTCAGCTCGGCATGGGGAGCCAAGGCTCAGGGAAGGGGGTGTGGGCAGGAGGCAGGACCTTGTTCAGTGCCTCTCCAGTGCTTTTAGCCCCAGAGACTGCAGCCACCTGGGACTCCAGCTCCCAGATGAATGTGCTGGGCTTGGACTCATTGTGTGGTTATGGCAGGGAAGAGCTGGTCCGTTTGCCTCCTGTTAAAATCGCCACCACCAGCCAGAGCATCCGTGCGCTTATCTGCCCACACAGGACCCCGGAGGGTGGCTGGTGCAGACACAACCAACCTTGGCCATTTTGTCATGCAGCAAGCCTGACAGCAGAGCGCAAGGACCCTCTTTGTGTGTCTGGGGTGCTGTGATGGTGGGGTCTGCAAATCAAGGTGTCCGTTGCTGGCATATTGGGGGCTGTCCCTATGAGGGGTACACCAGGACCATGCCAGGAGGTGCTGTGGGGTCTTAGCTTGGAGTTTTAAATGGCGGTTGTGTGGTGTAACGTCCTTTGCTGCACAGTGGCTGCTCCTGGAGCACCTGCTGCTCCTGCAGCACTGAGCTCTGTGAGGACTGAGAGCACTGGGCTCCGCAAATGGGGGGCAAGAGGGATGCTCCAGGGAGAGTGCTGACAGAGCTGGGGGGAAGCAGGCACAAGTTAATGCTGTCTGTTCTCTCTTCTGCATCCACCTGGAACTGGAACAGGAGCGGCAGAAAAAAGCCAGGTTGCCTGAGAGCAGCGATGGCTCCAAGGACTCGGACAGCTCTGCCGGGCGCCGGGGCAGTGCCAGCCGGAAGCATGGGCGGTGGCGGGGACGGCTGGATGGCCCTGGGGCACTGGTATCCAAAGTGGTGAGAGCTGTCACTGTGAGACACAAACCAGGACGGAGGCTACCATCTGCACCAGACTCCTCCAGCCGGAGGAACCTGACAGAGCTGCGTGGGGAGGCCCAGCTGGCCGTTTTCCAGCAGGGTGACACAGGCAGTGTGGAGGGGGCTCCCCAGCCCACCGAGAACAGCTTCACCCCCAAGTGCGAAATCACGGGCAAGGATGCCCTCTCGGCGCTGGCCCGGGCCAGCAGCAAGCAATGCCAACAGGAGATTGCCAATGTGGTCTGTCTGCATCGGGCTGGCAGCCTCATGCCCCAGTCTGTGCCTCGCCACTGCCAGCTCTCAGGTGAGTCCTGCTGGGGTGCTCCTGGTTGTCTTGGGCATCAGGGATATATCCCAGCCAGGCACATGGGTCACCTTTGTCACCAAACTGTCCTACCTGGCAAAAAGTGGCCTCAATCTGTCACTGATTCCCAGATTACTGCTGCCTCTGTAATCCAATCAAAGCGGTGCCAGCCTCCTTAAGCTGGGCTATTCATCCCAACCTGTGGAGGTCAGAGCCAGGCCCAGCTGCACCTTCTGTTGTGAGGGGCCAGAGGACAGCTCCCCTTTCCTTACGCAGCCCTGTCAATTAAATGCAAGGGCCTGCTTGCAACACCGTGCCCTGGCACTGCAGCCAGTTTGGGCTGTGCTGATGGGGTTTGCCTGAGGCTGAGCTCTTCCCTGCTGTCCCACACTTTGCTCAGGTCTCCCTGGTTTATCAGGAGCTCCAGGTGGTGGGTGCCAGGGCTTCAGGCGGCTGACAGCCCTCTCTCTCCCCGCACAGGCAAGGTCAGCCCTGTCATCCAGTGGGATGAGAGCCGACTGCAGCAGGTGCCCCCCAGCAAGCCTGTGCGCATCGCCTACATGCTGGTTGTGCACGGCAGGGCCATTCGCCAGCTGAAGCGGCTCATCAAGGCTGTGTACCACCAGCAGCACTTCTTCTACATCCATGTGGATAAGGTATGTGGCAGGGGCGAGGGGAGGTGGGTGCTAACGGTGCCTGGATCAGTCACTGGGACAGGATGCAGAGCTGGGGCATGGGTGGGTGGTGAGCAGAGGAGATGGCTGGGTAAGGTTTGTCCTTGCTGCTGGTGGAGCTTTGAGCCTCCCACCACTATTTCTGCAACCCCAGGGAGGCAGGATCAATCCCCGCTGCCCAGAGCAGTCTTGTCTTGCTGCTCCCCTCCTGTGGAGGCTGTTGTTAAGGCTCACCCTGGGCTGGTGGCAAGGAGGACAGGCACCTGGGAAGACGAACTGCCTGCTGAACATTAGCTGTGTTCCCTGGCAGCGCTCCAACTACCTCCATCGCGAGGCGGTGGAGCTGGCGCAACACTACCCCAACATCCGTGTGACACCCTGGCGCATGGTGACCATTTGGGGAGGTGCCAGCCTGC
Source organism: Falco cherrug (assembly GCF_023634085.1). NCBI lineage: Eukaryota > Metazoa > Chordata > Aves > Falconiformes > Falconidae > Falco > Falco cherrug. Next base: position 120,551,188 of record NC_073697.1, read on the forward strand.
TGAAGATGTACCTGCGTAGCATGAAGGACCTGCTGGAACTGGCTGAATGGCCCTGGGACTTCTTCATCAATTTGAGTGCCACTGACTACCCCACGAGGTGAGTACCTTGGTGGGGTAGGGGAGGATGATGGTGTTTGGGCTGCATGATGCTGCAGCAGCCTTGGAAGGGAGTGGCAGGGAGGAGCAGGGAGCTGCGAGAAGATGGGGTTGGAGATTGCACCCACGTGCTGGTGATGATGCTCCAGGGCTTGGCTGGTCCCACCTCTGCAGAGGAACCCAGCCAGTGCCTCGGAGGCTGTTTTTTCCTGCAATCTGACTGTTGCAGGGGAGCATGCATGTGAGGCACCAGACAGCAGAGAGGCCACATCTGTGTCTCCCCAGCAATGGGATAAGGGACTGAGTTGGCACCCACCAAGCAGTTTTAGGCTCCTTGCGTCTGATGACTTTTGCACTGTGAATGTTTCCTGCGCTGCTTTACCCTGGGGGTCATTAATGCTTTCTTATTTGCACCTCAGGACCAATGAGGAGCTCGTGATGTTCCTGTCCAAATACCGAGATAAGAACTTCCTGAAGTCTCATGGCCGAGACAACGCCAGGTAATCCCAGCTAGGGGCAGAGCTGAGCTGAAGGAACAGAAAAAGGAGGGATGTCAGAAAAGAACTGAAACAGCTGGGGCAGGGGGGATGTTCTGGATGTAGCTGCACCCAGCAAAGTGACTGATGCTCCTAACCACTCATCCCCATCCCTGTGCCCAGATTTATCAAGAAGCAGGGCCTGGACCGCTTGTTCCATGAGTGTGACTCCCACATGTGGCGGCTGGGCGAGCGCCACATCCCTGAGGGCATCGTGGTAGACGGAGGATCTGACTGGTTCTCGCTGACGCGCAGCTTCGTGGAGTACGTGGTCTATGCTGATGACCAGCTGGTGTCCCAGCTGCGCCAGTTCTACACCTACACGCTCCTGCCAGCTGAGGTGGGTGCTAGCTGCAGGGCACAGGCTGGATTTTCTTCCCACTGTACTTAACATCTCTGTCCTGCTTCATCCCTGCCCTGGGTAGCTGTGAAGGGCTGCTGGTTCTCCTCAGGCAGCTTTATGCCTCCCCTTTGTCCAGACCCAGGTATGAAAGATGGGAGAAATAAGCAGACAGGCCAAGGGTCATGTTTATATCCCACCTTGTTTTAGGTCCAGACACTCCTCTGGGCCAGATAAGGACCGGTGTGGGCACACAGCCTGGGCCCTTAGGTGTTGCCCTGGTGCTGGGAGCAGGGGTAGGTTATGTTCAGGAGCAATCGAGTTCTGTCTGTGAGTGAGGGGTCAGGGGTCTCTGTTAAACACCGGTCCTCTGTCCCCACTGGGTGTCCTGTACTTTCTCTACCATGCACAGTCCTTCTTCCACACGGTCCTGGAGAACAGTCACGCCTGCGAGACACTGGTCGATAACAACCTCCGAGTGACCAACTGGAACCGGAAGCTGGGCTGTAAGTGCCAATATAAACACATAGTCGACTGGTGCGGGTGCTCCCCAAATGACTTCAAACCTCAGGACTTCCTGCGGCTACAGGTGAAAAAGATCATCCTTTCTCCTCCTGCTCTCTCCCCTCCCCGTCTCTCTCCTCTCAGTGCACCCGTGGGTGCAACGCCAGTGCTGTGCCTGCCACCATGAGCCTCACCCCAGCCCTGCAAGGGCTGGCTCCCCAGGGCTTAGCACAGATGTGTCTGTAAGCACTTGGGCAGCAGGATTATGCTGACTGTCCTGCCCAGAAGTCAGGCTTTTGCTTGTAACACTGCTCCTCTTCCTATTTCTCTCCCATTTTCCCTGCAGACCTGTCACTTGGGGCAAATACCTTTTCAGTAAAAGCCCTTCGGAGTGCTGTCTTGCCTGTCTTTGGCAGGACAAAATGCCTTGTGACAAACAGTCTGCAATGCTCCTGGTGCATAGGGCTGCAGACTGAGAAGGGAGGTTTGGGGTGACACACCCAGCCCTGAAAAGAGAGGTTAGCAGGATTTTCCACCAGTCCTGGGCTTATATAGTGCAGGGCCCTGATCCTGCAAGCTGTGCCATGTGGCCAGGCCTCGTCAGGGCTCCACAGTGGCTCCGGAGGGTGCCGGCCCATCTGAACAGAGATTGCAGCAAAGGAGCTAGATGACACATGGCTGCTTCTGAGCACAGAAAGGGGGAGGCAGTGAGAGAGATGGGAACCCATCTGCATCACCAGTAAGCATACCGTATGCTCCCACTGATCCTGCCTTAGAGGATCCCACATAGAGGCTGACTGTGGTTTGCTGCTCCTTAGCCTGTGCCCTCAAGGGGGGCAGGATGTGTCCCAGCATGTTTCTTCCTGGTCTGCCTCCCTCCCAGCCGCCCTGCTGAGGCAGGAGGGCAGAGTGGCTGCAGCCAACACCGTCTGAAATGCCTCTGCTCTTCCAGCAACTCTCCAGACCCACCTTCTTCGCCCGCAAGTTTGAGTCAACAGTGAATCAGGAGGTGCTGGAGATCCTGGACACGCATCTCTATGGCAGCTACCCCCCCAACACACCAGCCCTGAAGGCATACTGGGAGAATGTCTACGACCGTGTTGATGGGCTCAGTGGCCTCAGTGATGTCACCCTCACCTTCTACACGGCATTCTCCAGGCTGGGACTCCACAAAGCCACGTCTGTGCTGGCAGCGAAGGACCACAAGCTCTGCAGGTGGGGTATTTGCTGCGGGTTCGGTCCAGGCTCGGAGTGATGTCCTGCATCTTGTGCTGGGAGGATGCTGACGCTCAGATGTGCAACCTCTCTGTCTGTGTCTCTCTCCAGATTTGAGCCCCGGGGTTTCCCATCCAGTGTGCACTTATATTTCTATGACGACCGTTTCCAGGGTTACCTGGTGATGCAGGAAGTGCAGAATTCAGCAACTGGGCAGGCAGAATCCCTGGAGGTGTGGATGATGCCCCAAGGAGCTCTGAAGTTGGCGAGTCACGGAGGGCAGGCGAACCGCTTACAAAACCTTGAGGTAAATGTTTTTTTTGGTTTGGTTTCCCCCGGTGCCCCCCCAACAAGTTTCCTTCACAATACCCAGTTTGCTTCCTGGCTTTCCCACACTGTACTGCCCTTCCTCCTCTCCGCCACTTGCACGCTGCCGGGACAGAGGGACACAGTGCTACTGTTGTATCTGAGATCAAACCTTTGTCCAGGAGTTTGGCCTCTCCGTGGGGTGTGGAACTGATCAGTGGGGAAAAGGCCTGAAGGTGGTCTTTTAGGGGGGAGAAAAGGCCTGAAAGGGGGTCTTTTGGTGAGGAGCTGAGGCTGTGGTGCCTAGTGCCTGCTGCTGCAGGAGGCATCGCACAGCTGGATTAGTGCTGACATGGTGTGTAGGCAGGTAGGAGAGCCGTGGAGGGTGGGGTGTGCAACTTTGGGCTCCAAAGTTTTTGCCTTCCCTGGTTTGGGGAGGTGAAATGCAGAACCTGAGCGGATAGTGCCTCCCTGCCCAGTCTCCCACTGCTTGTGTCTTCTGTCCCTTCAGGTGGGCACAGAGTGGGATCCCAAGGAAAGACTCTTCCGCAATTTTGGAGGCTTGATGGGACCTTTTGACGAGCCAGTTGCCATGCAGAAGTGGTCGCGGGGCCCCAACCTAACGGCTACAGTGGTGTGGATTGACCCCACCTATGTCATTGCCACCTCCTACGACATCACAGTGGATGCTGAGGCAGAGTTCACCCAGTACAAACCCCCTCTCAATCGTCCCCTGCGCCCCGGCATCTGGACCGTTCGCCTCCTCCAGTTCTGGGAGCCCTTGGGGGAGAGCCAGTTCCTGGTGGTGCCCCAGACCTTCAACCGCAAGCAGCCTCTCAGGAAAGGTGAGGATGCTGTGGAGTTTGGGGCTGGATGGGAGGGTCTCCTGGCGGGCAATCCAAGGTGCTTCCCCTGGTGCTGGCCTCTCTGTGCTGCATCTGATGACGAGGCAGGAGCCATCCTTCCTGCTGGTGTCCCCTTGCCCCCGTGAGTCCTCAAACCAGGCCCCTGGACGGCTGTGGAGAGCCCATTTGCGGGTCAGATCCACCTGGCAGCAGCACCCTACTCCTTGGGCTGGGGGAGAGCTGGGGTTGCAAAGGGATGGGGTGCTGAGCCCCACCAGGAGGGTGGCAGCAGGACCAGTGGAGTGCTGGGGTGCTGCTGCGCTGCTGATCCTCTCTCTCTCTCTGTCCTGCCCAGATGACAGCAACTGGCTGCATGGTGGCCCCCCCCGCAACGAGTACATGGAGCAGAGCTTCCAGGGCCTGGGGGGGATCCTCAACCTGCCACGCTCTGAGGAGGCGGAGGAGGACGCGGTGCAGAAGGCGCAGCTGACGGGCAAGGCGCTGGAGGACTGGGCGGACAGCACCATCAGCGCCTTCTGGTCTGTGGCGGATGTCTGCGTCGGCAGCCCCTCCGCCTGCACCGCCCTGGAGACCTGCAGCAAAACCTCGTGGAGCTCCCTCTCCCCGGACCCCAAATCAGAACTGGGGCCCGTCAAACCTGACGGGCGGCTGAGGTAGCAGGAGCAGCGGGGGGGGCAGCGGCCTTGGGAGCGAGGAGCATCCTCCGCCACTGGCGTGGGGGGGTGTCTCTGGACTACATCACCCTGTGCCAAGTGCACCGTAGTCACTTGAGGAAGAGAACGGGAACCTCCAGGCAGGGGCAACCTCCCGCTGTGGGGTATTTTGGGCAGAGGGGGAGGTGTGAGGTCGGTCTTGCCCACCTCCCCCAGGTGCGGGCACTGTCGCTGCAGGGGCAGTGGTGTGGGCGGCTGGGAAGAGCTGCGCATTTGTTACTCTGGGCCTTGGGAAGGGGTGATGGGGAAGGGAGGGAGATGGGCAGGCTCTGGACCAACTCAGCACCCTGCCCAGCCCCGGGCTGGATCTGTGCAGGATCAGGCCCCATGCTGCTGGCTGCCCCCCCTGGGAAGGCTGGCAAGGGACTCGAGGGACAGGTGGAAGCAGAATGGGTCAAAGCCTGCAGTGTGTATGGAGCTGCTGCTGGCCCAGGGTTTGCATCTCATCCCCTCCACCCCAGCCCTTTAGTTTGTATTTTTATAAATATATATATATATAAATATATATGATGCAAAGTGCAATAGAGACGAGACCCCGCATTGGCCGGGAAGTCCTTGTGTCTCCATCTCCCCTCAGACTGTAATATACCTTGTTCTCTTGGGTGTCCTGGTGCTACAGGACAGGGTGCTGGGTTGTTTACATATTTTATTATTATTATCATCATTGTTTTGCTGTTTCCCATTTCCCCGTTTCCTGCTGAGGCCTCGGGCAGGGTTGCCCCAGGGTTGTGGGGTGCTGCTCCCCGCCCCCCCCCGAGGCAGCTGCCGGGTTGTGCCAAATACTTGGAGCTGCCGGTGCGTGTTGTGTGACAGCGAGCAGGGGAGCGCTGGGTTCATGGTTCAAGTCCAACAAACCACTGTAGCCCCCACCCCCTCTGTCTCCACTTCAGCAAAGAGACGCCCCGGTCCCCTGCCAAAATTCCACCCTCAGGGCTGAGGTCCTACTGCAGAGTACAGCGACTGGCCCTGCCCGGAGGGTGGCCCTGTGCCACAGCCTCGAGGCCCAGCCTTTTGCTTTTCTCCCGGGTCAGCAGAAGTTCTCGGGGTCTGCTGTGCTCCCCTGGCCAAAAAACAAAGAGGGGAGACGGGGTCTGGCCAGCTCCATCAGTCTCCGCAGCTTCTGCTTCCCCCTCCGAGGGAAGAGCTGCCCCATCCTCTGGGGAAGGGGCACAGCGGAGCTGGCTTGGGGCCAGCTGGTGATGCACCTTCCTGGGAGGCTGGTGCCACACGGAGAATCTGGGTGTGGTTTTCACCCTGGGAAGATACTTGGTGTCTTGCCTGCAGCCTGGGGAGGGGCACTGCCCCCCGCACAGGGCAGGGGAGCTGCTGGGCACTGCGAGACAGGGGCAGCAGGAGCCACTGGCTGGGGGCCTTGGCCCAGCGAGCTTTGCTATCCCCAAAGATGTGCCATCCTTGCCTTCCTCCTCGCCTTCCTCCAGCGCCTCAGGCCTCTCCCCCCGGCGGGGCTCACCTGCCGCTTTCCCTGGTTTGAGGATGCTGGTGCTGCAAGAGGGACGTTGCAAAACAGAGGGAGGGTGGGGGGCACCTTTGTGCGGGAGGGCAGGAACCCCCGGCACCCCGCAACCCCTCCTGTGCCCACTCCCTCGTGGGATGCTCCAGGGGAAGAGGGGTGCGCAGGGCCTGCCCCCACCCCGCAGGGGGGGACGCCAAAACTCTGTGTTGGGAGCATTATGTAAAGTCTTAAATATGCAACGTCACCGCAAATATATCTCTCTTTCTCTCTCAGCGCTGCACGGTGTTGGGTTTGTGCCGGGAGGGGCGGCAGGGGTGGCTCTGCCAGCCCGGGGAGGGTGAGCCCGGCTGGGGCGAGGGGTGCGGGGGCTGTGCGTGCCCCCCGGCGTGACGTGCAGCTCCGGACCGAGCTCTGGGGGTGCTTGGCGCGAGGGTGAGAGTTGGGGACGCGCCGGGGGAAGCCTGGTCACCCCCGGCCCCGCGTTTCCCCCGCGGAGCAGCGGGAGCCGCCCGCTGGTTTGCCGGGCCGGGCAGCAGGGGCCCTGCGGGTGCCGCCGCTGCCGTGGCACTTCCGTAAAGGTATTAATTAGCTAATGAAGGGGCGCGCCCCGGTGCCCGCGGGGCTGGAAGAGAGGGCGAGGGCTGGGAGCCTCCCGCAGCCCAGCCCGGCGCTCCCTCCCCGGCAGCGGGGCAGCGCTGGGGCCAGCCCCTCCCGCTGAGCCCGGCCGGGCCAGTGGTGCTCCGGTAATCCCGGCACGGGGCGGCGTGGGGCTGCGCTGGCCCGGGCGTGGCTCCGCCGAGGGCCGCTTGTCGCCGGAGGGGACGGGACGGGGGCCCGGGCGGGAGCGCACCGGCCCGGGGCCGCCCTCGCAGCGCGGCTGTGCCCGCCCGGGGCCCGCCCCGCCGCGTCGCCACGGCAACCGCCGCCCCGCCTCCGCCCGCGGCCTGCAGCCGGTCCCGCCCGCCGCCAATAGGGCCGGGGGGGCGGTGCGGCGGCCAATGAGGGCCGGCGGGGCGGGGCCTGTCCCGGTGCCGCTGCGGCCGCGCTGCGTGCGCGGTCCCGCCCGCCCGGTCCCGCCCGGCCCGGCCCCGCGTGCAGCGGGCAGGGGCTGCCGGTGGCGGAGCGGGGATGGCGCACCCCAGCGAGGCCTCGGCGCACACGGCGGCCGCGGCCATGGACAGCAACGTCCTGGCCATCGTCATCGCCGCGAGTGAGTGGCGGGGCCGCGAGCGGGGCCGGGCGGGGGCGACCGCTGCCGTGCGGGATCGGCCTCCGCCGTTGCCTTGCGATGCAGCCCCGAGCTGCGCCGGCGAGGCGGCTCTCCCCTACCCCGGGGGGGCGCTGGCTGCACCCCCGGCCCTTCTGCGGGCCCCCGCGGCGGCAGGGGCTGGCGGTGCCGGGTGGGCTGGCTGGGAGCCGCGGGCCCCCGGGAGGTCGGAGCGCCCTACCGCCGTGCTGACCGGGAGCCGCCAGCCCCGGGATGGGCTGAGCCCCCCCGGCCCCGCAGGCCGCCCCGAGTCTGGCGGGAGGAGCGGGGCGCTGCGCAGGGCGGCGCTTCGGGCAGCCCGAGGCGGGCGGAGGCGACATTGGCCTCGCTGGGGCTTTTCCAAGGGGTCTGCCGAGGCGCCCGGAGGGGCGGGGGGCGGCAGCCAGGGCGCTGGGCTCGCTGGGCCACCGGCTCAGTCGCCTTTTCTCCCTTCCCCGGCAGCCGTGTCCACCTCCGTCTTCATCGTGGCCATCCTCATCCTGCTGCTGCTCCTGTACCACCGGGACCCCATGTGCTGCCAGTTCCTCTGCTCCTGCCGCTTCTTCCGGACTCCCAGCCAGTATGTGAGTGTCCCCCCGCCCGGCTCTGCTTCCCTGGCGCTGGGAGCCGTGAGGCTGCACCGCCGGGCTCCCCCGTCCCCGGTAGCCTGGCCGGGCTTGCTGATGGCAGTGGGACCTTGTTCCCACTGTCCCAGCGACCCATCCATGCATCCAAGCCTGCCAGGCTGTGCTGCCGTGGGACCTTGTTCCCGCTCTGTCCCAGAGATCCATCCCTCCGACCCTGCCAGACTGTGCTGCTGGGGGTACCATCCCCAAGGCTGCTCACTAGCCAGCCCCCCAGCTCCCCACACAGCTCACGAGGGGTGTCCCCCTCCCCTGGCGCACTCCTGTGTCCGGCTCCGCTTTACAGGGAAGGGGCCCAGCGGGGAAGGGGGCTGGAAGCTCAGGACTAAGGCGGACAAAGCCACTCGCTACCGCTCACATCGCTCACATCCCTGATAACCGGCTCTCTTGTGCAAGGCTTCCCCACGCGGAGCAGGGAGACACAAAGCCCTTTCACTTGCATCTGTAATTTCCTGGGGTTGGCTTTCAAGCGGGGAAGGTGGTGATGGAAAAAAGCACAGCGTGTTCAGCCAGCGCTGCTTTGGTGAGGGTGGCTGCCTGGGGAAAGCTCGGCCTCCCAAGCTGCAGGGCTGGCTGTCGAGGGGAGGGCTGCACCTGCACGTGCCGCTCCAGGGGCCCCGGCAGATTAGGGGACATTTGGCTTCGGCTGGCAGAGGCTGTGAAAGGCAGTTCTGATAGTCTGGCACAGGCTGGGAAGTCCCCAGCAGAAATGACAGTGGGAATGGGGTGTCCCCTGCCTGCATTGCTGCCTCTGCTCCTCTCCCCCTCTTCCTCCCCGCCGCCTGGCCTGCGATGCTGTGCTGCGATGCTGTGCTCCTCGTCCTGCAGAGCTGCTCCCCGCGGCGGTGCAGGATGTGCCCTGAGCTGCAGGGCCCCCGCCGCGCCTGGGCCTGGCTCGGGTGGGCGGGTAAAGGAGAAGGCATCTCGCCTTTAGCAAAGGGCTGTGTGGACAGATGGATGTGGATGCAAAGAACTATAAATGGAAGGGGAACATATATAGGATGTGTTTCTATCAGAAAAAACGAAGCAGTTGTAGTGTGAGGCAGCTTTTCATCAGGTGTAGTTGCGCTGGCTTTGCTCATCAGTTATTAAAACAAACAGTTGTGTTCCCAGCCAACCTAGTTTCCTGCGGCTTCTGTAATTGCGCTGCAGGGCCGAGACAAATGTTAAGAGCAAAAGTTGTTAAGAGCAAAAGTAAATCTGTCATTCGTAGTCCTCCCTGCAGATCCCTGGTTGCTCTGGGAGCCTCTGGGCTGTTTTCTGTTGGCAGAGATGGGACTTTTCTGAGAGCGAGGAACAGCCCATGGCTTCAGTCCTGGCTCTGGCTCCAGGGCTGCTGTTCATGACAGGGATCTCGGCTCATTGTTGCTCAACACCTTGACAGGGAATCGAGTTTAACTTGATTCACGAACAGAACAGCTATTGCTCTGAGGATTTGCTTGCTATATTATCCTGAAATGACTACCTTGGCAGATAAGAGTTTACAAATTCAGTAACCCTGAGCATGTGACGGCGCTCTTATCTACACCAGCAGAATGGTTGGGTTGGGTTTTTTTTTTGTTGTTCCTCAAAGAGAGACGGTTCTGCTGAGTGTGAATGAAAGCCGGCCCAGGCTGCCAGCCCTCTGGCTGTGCTGCTCAGCGGTGCCAGCTGCCTCAGGCGCTTAGTGCAGGCCCTGCGCTGCCCACGGAGGAGGTGCCTGGGCTGTTGGCATCGGTGAACCAGCCCGCAGAGGCTGGCACAGCCGTGTCAGCCAAATGTGCAGAGGTCGCTCTTCCCCCGTCCCGCTTCCCAGGCTGTCCCGTGTGAGCTGGCTGAGCTCTGCTTTGCTGCTGGGTGGGATGGGAGGGATTTCACCTTTGCTCACGTCGTGCTCCTGCACCCCTCGTTCCAGGACTGTCCCCCGCCCTACTTCAGCAGCAGCCAGCGGCTGGTGGGTCCCCAGTGTGGAACGTCACGGCTGGAGAGTGCTGCTGAGAACCCTGGCGTGCAGGTGACAGCTGGGTCCCTGATGGGAGCTCAAGGGGGGGAAACTGTAGCGAAGATCCTGATGATCTTGGAAAAGAGGCTGTGGCTGTGGGGAGCTGGAGAGCTCCTGGGGCATAGGGAGAAGATGCTGGACAGCAGGAGCAACTTTGGGAAGTGTTGCCTGGACATAAAAACCTGGGGGGCGGGGCAGGCAGGGGTGCCGCAGAGGACACCATGGTGCCCTGAGGTATTTGAGTGTGAAGTGGCAGGCAGATTCCTCGGGGCTTGGGATCTGGCAAAGCAGGTCATGGTGTAATTACCTCCGGGGAGGGAGGATTTCCTCTCTCCAGGTTTAAGGAAGGGCACGCACAACTTTGAACCCTGAAGTAACTCGAGATGCACCAGGCTGTGAACTTCCAGTAGAGGCACCGCCACACTGACCTTTCTCTTCTGGGCTGGGCATTTCTAGGGAGACGAGCTGTTCTGTGTCGGACCCCCCAGCAGTTACCAGCTGCCTTCCTGGGAGCAGCCTCGTTTGCCAAGCTACGAGAGCGTGCGGAAGAAAGATCGCCAGCGGGAAATCCATCAGATGATTGCCGAGAGGTTTGGGCTGTGGGCAGAGCCTTCCCAGGAGGTGAGTGCTCTCTCCCCTGCACAAGGGTGCTGGCAGAGGCACGGGGGCAGTCCCCCCTGCTCTGGTCTGTACCTGGGACTTGCTTCAGCAATTTGCAGTAGCTAAGGACTCTGTTCTCTGCGATTGCCTTGCTCTGATAGCCTTTATCTCTGAGAAGGGCACGGAGTGTATCAGGAGGCTCCTTTGGTGTACATTGTGCTGGTTAATGATCAAGCTCTCCCAGCACGTTGGCAGAAATGCCGGGAGGCAGGGCAGAGCTGCTGCCGAAAGGGCAGGCCCTTTGGATCATCCCCTCGGTGCAAGTCCAAGCTGGGAATGTTATTTTTAGATCTGTAAGGCTTCCATAATTTTTTGGTCCCTTCTCCCTGTGTGACACCTCTGGGATGCTCCTCAATAAGTGTTTATGGCTTAGTTATGAGCAGGAGGCTTTGCCTGTTATGACATTTCAGATTTGCGCTCCTGCAATAGAACAGAGACAAGCGAGTGCATCTGCCCAGTCAGTCCTGCAGCAGCGTCCCAAGAGCCTCCTGTCGACCAAAAAGCCCTTACTGACTAAAGCGAAACAGAGACATTTGAAACCCTGAGCACAGCACTAAAGGTTCACTGATTTACCTGGATCTGGAGCTCTTAAAGTTGTACCGTAACGTCTGGCATGGTCAGCACTTGCTGCTCGGTGTTTGGAGCCGTAACTAACGATACCTGCCCTGAAACCAGAGCACTGAGGGCACAGGAGAGTAAGGCCCCAAAGATGAGCAATGGATGAACTACAGCAGGGGCTCTTCCACAATATCCCTGTGCCACTCCCGTTGCTCATTACCGGAGAGAAAGTTAGTTTATTTTGGCAGAGCTGGGCTAGCAACAGCCCAGAGGCTCACCTGCTGCTGTGCAGTGAGACTGTCAAAACCTGGGTAGAAAGCCAGGTTTGTAGGTGCTTGTATACACCCCAGTAATCGATCCTTGGTCAAAGGCAGGCAAACAACAGTCCTCTCGTAACAGAAATCAGGGCCTTTCTGGCCTTGTGACTAGCAGCAAGTCCTTGAAGGGGAACAGGGAAGAGCAGGAACCCAGCACAGAGAGGGTGAGGGGGCAGCGGGGGGAATGTGCCTCTCCAGTGGCTTTTTGCCCTGCTGTGTTGCAAAAGCAGTGTAAGCACTCACCTCATCTAGCCAGCAGCCTGCTGCTCTGAGGGCTGCAGGAATTTCGGTTCAGGCTGGTGGCAGTTGTGAGCCCTGTCATCTGCTCTGTAAGAAGAGGTGGGATAATCTCCTGGTTATTGCTGATCCACTGTGATGTTCTTCCTCTCTCCTCAATAGATGCCGCCTCCCTATGAGCATGCTTTGAGGCACCCTCCAGCTTTCTCAGGAACAGTAATGAGCTCCGAGACCCTGGACAGACGTGGCGTGTCAGACCCATTCCAGGCCCCTGTCAGCTACCAAACTCAGCGAAACACAGCCGTGTGAGGCCTCGGCCTCAGCACACTGCTTCCACCCATGGTGTCAGTGACAGAAGTGCCTGTGGCATCATTCTGGTCTGCAGGGAACGGCCAAACGTCAGACCTTCACCCAGATTCACACTCGGCCAAGACACAGGCAAGTCAGACCCCAGGCAGCAGTACCGTCCCTCCTGCAGCACAAGGACAAGCATGGAGCCAACGCCAGCTCTCCAGCTCCAAGCGGAGCAGCCAGGGGTGCCTGTTTGCTCTTCTCTGGCAAACGTGCTGTGGCCAAAGGAGACAGACCAGCTGCTTGCTTTGACACAGGGGACAAAGCCAAGGTGAAGGTCTGCTCAGCCAGAGCTCCTCCAGGCAGCTGGCATATCCACCTCCGTGAGGCAAGCGCTGCCAGCCGTGCCAAGGGTCAGACCTCAGTGGTCACGTCGTGCTATTCCACTTCTTTCTTAGGTTATAAAATGTTTTACTTTATCAGTGTGTTGGTTGCCAGGTGGGACTCCTCACCTGAGAGGCAGAACCAATCTGATCAGAGCATTGCTGTGTGCTCCTGTGTGGTCCTCTGTGATGGAGAGCAATTTTGTGGGGACTTCAGCTCAAGACTGAGAGGCTCTAGGGGCTGTGTCACCTGCTGTATGCAAACACTGACCACCAAGATGAACTGTGTGACTGGATATGCAAGCTGGGAAAGGACAGAAGTGTGGACAATATAGCTGGTGGTCTCCACGACAAACATAAAACAAAGGTGGACACACGTGGCTGACCCAGTTTACCCAGTTTCCTTCTGCAGAGCAGATAATCTAATAATGTCAGCATCACAGATTTTGATAACCTGTTTTCTACTGCAGAGACAACATTTCATAGTATTTACAAACCTGTAGATAAAATTAGATCAGTTTGGCCACAAGGCATTTGGGCTCCTTTCTTTCAAGCAATATAAACTCAAAAATGTCACGGAATGACTTGGAAGACTAAAAGGGAAGCCTTCTGCATTATGGCTTTCTGATACACCTCCAGCCACTGAGCTTCAAATACCACCCAGTCTTATGCATCTTACCAGGCACTCTAAAATTAGTCATGAGTTAGACTGTGAACTCGCCTCACGTGGCTAGTAAATGCAATGCTTTCAGCTATTGGAGTTAATCATTGAGGTGAGTTAGAAGGAAAAAAAAATAATTTCCTGGGATGCAGACTGAGGTGCCAGTGAAAAAGGATCTGTTCTGCAGTATTCTGAATGAAGGTACAAATGTAACAGTAATGTCTAAGAGTGAGTTAAAAATAGAAGAGATTATTAGGGACGGGTACTGACAGAGGAGTGAGTGTAGAGAGAACTCATCCAGTGGCGCAATGGGACAGGCTCTCCAAAGGAAGGCAGCTCCAGATATTAAATGATCAGAAGTAACACGTTCTGTGAACAGCCAAGACCTTCAGCAGCCCCACAGCATTTATTAATCACTCTTACAAATGCTGGCAGGTAATCCCAGTGCCTGAACACTGACCACACGTGCTTTAGGAGCAAGAAGTCCTACACTGGTATCTTCAGAGCTAGAATAATATTGTCCTCTCATGCCAGTCCAGCTGTGGTGGTCTGTCCCAGTCGCTCCTTCCCGTCCCTCCCTATGTGACATAGGAGGCTCAGAGCATGGTGACGAGTTTAAAGCTTCCTACTTCTGTGACAGGGATAACATTGATAAAGGTTTTATAAAGAACCGCTCCTTTGGGTAGACGACAGATCACTTCCCTGCTCTCACTGCTGCGGGGCAGAGGTACGTAGACCTCTTTGGTGTATCTCACAATCCCATCCTCCAGGGCATACAGCGTCTTGTTACGGCCCATCCCCACCTGGAAGAGGATGAGGACTGTTAGAAAGGGAAGGCTGGAGGTCCACCACTAAAGCAGATCTGATCATTGGCCTGCCTTGTTTGATATCCTGCCTTCAACAGCATCTGTTGCTTTGTATTTCAAAATAAAACCACACTACTTGCTTCCAGCAATCCATATGCAAAAGTGCTCGTTACAAGGGAGGAGATACCGATTCCACCCTGAAGCACAAGCACACAGTTAGGTTACAGAAGCGTTTTGGGATTTCCAGAACTTTCAGACCTTTCCCGAGTCACATGGGCACAGGTGTGAGCGAGCTCTGTGACCAAGAAATACCAGGCAATGAAACCCAGCTTCAGGTTGACATAGAATATAAGAAAGAGCATTAAGAACAAGCTTGAGAGAGAGAAGGCACTGAGGACAGCACTCTGTTGTGGGCTGCTGTTTCTGAGAACGAATGAAGAGATACAAAACCACTTACATGAGCCCCTGGATGCCAGCGTATCAACCGCTGCGTAGCCAGAATGTTGCCTGCATGCACAAATGCACCTGCAACAGAGTGACAGAGTCAGACTGCAGAGAAATGGAGCTCCCTGAGGCCCTGGCAGAACACAAACTGTTCCAAACCCCAGCTTTCTGTGGGAATTTTCTAAGAAATAATTACTTCAAATGCTAAAAGCATATAAACAGAAATGCTCTTGGGGAGAAACGAAAGGCAATTGATATACAATGGCAAAAAGCAATCCTAGGCTTTGAAAAGATTACTTCTAGGGTACAAGGCATTTTCTGGTTGCTGAAGGCATTTGTTTTATTACCTTTCACATGGATAAGTTTTCATCAGCAAAGCTAATAATTATTAAGCACTCGGCTGCAAGAATCTGTACTTTGGCTTCTGCTCAGCCTCATAATTCTCCCCTTTGTAAACACCTAAAATGCCCAGCTTTTCACCACAGCATGGGGGGAAAGTGCACTTAAGTTATTACGTGTCCCACAGTGTACCCTCCTCCCAGGCGCTCCAGAGAGGCAAAGTTAGAATCAAAGGAGGTTTTCTGCAGGCAATTTCAGCTGGCCGCTCGCAGGCCCATCTGGGAGGGAGGCTGACTCACCCTGCCCTCCTGCCGGCGGCTACCCTTGATCACCAGGTTTCACTGAACCTTCCCTTTCCATTCTCTTGGAAGCTGCCCTGGCCACCTCCTCCTGAAATAACAACTGACACCAGTACCCGGGGAGAAACTGTGAAGAACCCAATGAAATGCCAATAAGACTCAGCAGACGCTCAGACCTACCGTCTACTTTTTTAAATCCATAGCGCTTGCCAGGGCTGCGACCACCTAAATTTTTGTAGCTGCCTCCAGTTTTCTTAGAAGCACATCTGATGACAACCAGGCTTGTCTGGGGAGTAGTTAAAACTAGGTTTGGAGGAGGAAAAAAAACATCAGCTGAAAAAAACTATTCTTTTTCAGGTTTAAAGGCTAACAGTTAAGACAGGCTTTAAAACTAAAGGCAACAGAAAGCCCAGGGATGGGAGGGAGGAGAAGTACTTCTAAGACAAACCATAATTGGACCACCACGGCCTAAGTCCCCAGCAAAGAGGCCACATCTCAAGTACAGTTACTGCCCAGGGAGGAATAAAACACTCGGCAACGATGTTAAAGGATATGCACAAATTCATGTTTCAGCAAGGCCTTGTCAAAGGAGGTATAAATGTTACTGGTTGCTGTGGACTGGCCTTATATTGCTTTGAAAAAAGACAAGTTGTGATCTCTGTTTCAGTTTCCCCTTTGACTCAATGGCATTTACTTAGCAATATTTTGAAATCTAACAAATGAGAAGATTCCAATTCAAGACAATATATAAGCACGTATTCAAGTGGGCACTAGTGATACAGCCAGGAGCAGTGTGAGGAGTCTCAAGGATTACAGAGCCCTGGGAGTAGTGGTAAGGGACTCTGGGTAGGTAGTTTTTTGGTCAGTCCTCCCGATCAAAGGGAAGGGGTTTGCAAGGGCCAGTCAAATGTGGTGAACCAACAAATGGTTGTAGGAGTGGTGCTAGAGCTAGAGGTTCAGCCACTTGGACCACGGGACTCGCTTTGAGTGCTCAACTGGGGGCTGATGGGGTCCATTTGACAGAGAAGGGGAAGCACATCTTCGGTCGTAGGCTTGCCAAGCTAGTGAAAAGGGCTTTAGACTAAAGTTTCTGGGGAGAGGAACTTCAGTCTCTCCCGCTCCTACCAGTTTGATGCCAATGCCAGCAAGAGATGCCCAGAGCCTGGAGAGGGATGGTAAGTCAGCAGGAAAGCACCTGAAGAGCAGCACAAAGGAATTCCAGCCAGGAAGTCAAGATTCCTCAGGGACCCAACTTAAATGCCTCTATGCAAATGCATGTAGCATGGGGAATAAACAAGAGGAGTTAGACCTGTGCACACCTGCAGGGCTGTGATCTTACTGGCATCACAGAGATGTGGTGGGATGGCTCCTAGGAGTAGACTGTTGGAACAGAAGGGTACAGGCTCTTCAGAAAGGACAGGCAGGGGAGACGAGGAGGGGGTGTTGCCATGGAGCTCCACCTGGAGTGCATGGAGCTCCACCTGGAGATGGGTGAGTAACTGACCTTGAGCTTATGGGTCAGGATTAAAGGGAGGGCAGGGACAGGTGACATTATAGCGGTGGTCTGCTAGAGGCCACCTGACCAGGAAGACTGCATGGATGGGGCCCTCTACAGACAGAAGCTGCTGCATGTTCACAAGCTCTGGTCCTCATGGAGGTTCCCAGAATGCGTTGATGGTAACTTCCTTCTCCAAGTGACAGAGGAGCCAATGAGGAGAGGTGCTATACTGTACCTTGTTCTCACCAACAAGGAGGGGCTGGTGGCGAATGTGAAGCTCAAGCTGAAGTGACCATGAGATGGTTGAGTTCAAGATCCTTAGGACAGCAAGCAGGGTGCACAGCCAGCTTGCTACCCTCGACTTCAGGAGGGCAGACTTTGGCCTCTTCAGGGATCTGCTTGGAAGAGTACCAAGTCCTGGGGGGAAGAGGTGCCCAAGAAAGCTGGTTAATATTCAAGGATCACCTCCTCCAAGCTCAGGAGCAATGCATCCCCAACAAAGAGAAAATCAGGCAAAACCACCAGCAGGCCTGCATGGATGAACAACGAGCTCCTGGACAAACATAAAAAGGAAGCCTACAGAGGGTGGAAGCATGCACAGGTAGCCTGGGAGGAATACAAAGAAACTGCCCCATCAGCCAGGGTTCAGGTTAGGAAAGCTAAAGCCCCGAAATAATTACATTTGGCCAAGTATATCAAGGGCAACAAGAAAACTTTCTATAGGTACATCATGATAAAAGGGAGATGGGAAAATGCAGGCCCTCTCTGGAAGGAAATGGGAAACCTGGTTACCCAGGACACGGAGAAGGCCGAGGTACTCAAGGACTTTTTTGCCTCAGTCTTCACAGGCAAATGCTGCAGCCCCACAGCCCAAGTCACAGAAGGCAAAAGCAGGGACGGGGAGAATACAGAACCACCCACTGTAAAAGATCAGGTTCAAGACCATCTAAGGAATCTGAAGGTGCACAAGTCCATGAGACCTGATGAGATGCATCCATGGGTCCAGAGGGAACTGGCGGATGAAGTGGCTAAGCCACTGTCCATCGTGCTTGAGGAGACGTGGCAGTCCAGTGAAGTTCCCACTGACAGGAAAAGGGGAAACATAACCCTCATTTTTAAAGAGGGAAGAAGGAAGACCTGAGGAACTACAGGCTGGTCAGCCTCACCTCTGTGCCTGGCAAGATCATGGAGCAGATCCTCCTGGAAACTATGCTAAGGCACATGGAAAATAAGATGATGACTGATGACAGAACACATGGATTCACTCAGGGCAAATCGTGCCTGACAGATGTGGTGGCCTTCTGTGACAGGGGTTACAGCACTGGCGGACAAAGTAAGAGCAACTAATGAATTTGTGCACATCTTTTGACACTGGCCCGCATGACATCTTTGTCTTTTAACGGGAGAGACATGGATTTGATGGGTTGCCCACTTGGTGGATAAGGAATAGGCTGGACAGTCGTACCCGAGAGTTGCAGTCAACAGCTCAATGTCCACGCGGAGGTCACTGCTCGGACCAGTGCTGTTTAACATCTGTGTCGGCAACATGGGCACTGGGATTGAGTGCACCCCTAGCATGCCTGCCCATGACACGAAGCTGTGGTGCAGCTGACACGCTCAAAGGAAGGCTTGCCATCCAGAGGGACCCTGGCAGGCTTAAAAGGTGGGCCCCTGCAAACGTCATGAAGAGCAACAAGGCCAAGTGCAAGGTCCTGCATGTTGGCTGGGGCAATCCCAAGCACATTTACAAGCTGGGCAGAGAATGGATTGAGAGCAGTCCTGAAAAAGATTTGAGGGTGTTGGTTGATGAGAAGTTCAGCATGACCCAGCAATGTGTGTTTGCAGCCCAGCAAACCAACCAAATCCTGGTCTGCATAAAAGGAAGCATGGCCAGTAAGGCAAGCAGGTGATCCTCCTTCCCTGCTCTGCTCTTGTGAGACCCCCCCTGTGCAGTACTGCGTTCAGCTCTGGGGCCCCCAACACAGGGAGGACATGGACCTGTTGGAGCAAGTCCAGAGGAGGCTGCAAAGATGCTCAGAGGGCTGGAGCACCCCTCCTAGGAAGACAGGCTGAGAGAGTTGGGGTTGTTCAGCCTGGAGAAGGATCTGGGGAGACCTTAGGACAGCCTTCCAGTACCCAAAGGGGCCAACAAGAAAGCTGGCGGGGGACTTGTTACAAGGGCTTCTAGTGATAGGACAAGGGGGAATGGCTTTAAACTGAAAGAGGGGAGACATAGGTTAGATACCAGAAAGAGAGTCTTCACCATGAGAGGGGTGAGGCACTGGAACAGGCTGCCCAGAAAAGCTGTGGGTGCCCCATCCCTGGAAGTGTCCAAGGCCAGGCTGGACGGGGCCTGGAGCACCCTGGGCTGGTGGAAGGTGTCCCTGCCCAGGGCAGGGGGGGAACTGGGCGATCTTTAGGGTCCCTTCCAACCCAAACCATTCGATGATTATATATATGTAATTGCTATCCTGAACATACTAATAAAAGCATTTTCTGCAAATTCTTGAGTTACAATCAGGACAAGTCAAGGAGGAAGAAAAAAAAAAAAATCAGTCTTTACAGACACTGATTTTCTCTGGAACATAAATATCCACACCACAAACTCCTTCCTTATACAAAAGACAGTGACAGAAAACACTGGTTTTCTTATCAATAAATCTGAGCCTCTCATGAACTTCTGTTAAAAATGACTGAGATATAATTAGCTCTTCTTAAAAAAATAAGTAAGTCTCTTCAGTACGTCCTTTCATGCAAAAGAAGTTAGTAGGCAAATCCAATTTTTCCGCCTCCCTCTATTTCGCCCCTAAGCAGCAGGTCAGTATGCAACAGTGGCTATCATCACATTCATGTTTCCTTAACCTGAATAAACCACTGGATGAATTTAATACCAGTTAAAATTGCCAGAGATACTCAGAGAGCTAGAAATACTGCTGCAAAAAGGATAATTGCTCTACAAGGAAACATTAACTTCAAGAGCTTACCCATTAAGTAAAAGAAAGGCTCTGAGACTTAAAAAAATACAGGGAAGTAGGAAAAGATGGACGATAGTTACAGTTTCATATACATAAATCGTACAAAATTATAGTCCAATTCCCTTTTGTCAAAACAAACCTTCAACAGGTTGATTCCAGGGTTACAGTTTGTGCTGCACAAAAGAAGTCTGCAAGCAAAAAAATGAACCTCAAAGCAACAGACATGGGGAAAAGCTGCTGTCTAGAGCCAATTGAGACAGAGAGCTTGTAACTTGACTGAAGTCACATTGGAAATCAGTAGAAAAAACGTCAAGATATTGCCAAAAAAAAAAAAAAAAAAAAAAAAGCCACGAGGTTATTTGTCTTTAGCACTTCTAGATTAAAAAAGTGGATTTTAACAGCCTCCTGCCTACTGCACTGTGCAAGGGAGAGCCGCACCGCCGGGTGTGTGGTCTCCACCGAGCGCACATTAACCCTGCTTGCCCCAGGCTGAATTTTCCGCTGCGAGCGCGATCCAGCGGCAGCGCCGAGACGCGGTGCGGGCCTCGTCCCTGGCGGTTCTCCAGTGCAAGGGGGATCCAGAGATCTGGCCCGCGGCACCCCGGCCCCTACCGAGGCCCCTTCCCGCACAAAGGCCCCGCGCAGGGGTAGCGCTCGGGCCCCCGCCCAGCCCCCACCTGAGGTAAAAGTCAAGGCCCCGACCCCCAGCTACCAGCAGTAACCGCCCCAGGACACCCCTTCCGACTCGCTGCCTCCGCCCCAGCCGGACCCCTGCCCACCCCGCGGAGGGGTGAAGCGGGAGATACCACCGCACTCACACAACCGCCACAGCGACGCCATTTTCCCTCCCACCGCAGCACTTCTCCTTCCGCCGGGCGGCCGGGCCGTAAGCGGGGCGCTTGTGGTTGGCCAGATCCTTCCGCGGGAACGCTGGGAAGCGAGCGGAGGCCTGTGATTGGTCCGACCGAGAGCATCATAATGCCGGCGGGTTTGGACCAATAGGAGCTGGGCCGAGGTTTCTTCAAGGGGCGGGCGCCGCAGCCTTGGGGCTTCAGTTGCCTGGGCGACGCGGCAGGGTGCGCAGCCATGGCCACGTGGCGCTACTTCGACGTCGTCTTGGACGACTCGGAGTCTGAGGACGGGCTGGTTATCGGAAGCTCCCTGCTACAGCCGGCAACAATGGCGCCCTCGCCTCCACCCCCGGCCCCCAAGCCGGAGCAGGGGCAGCCCCCGGCTGCCTCTCCTGAGGAGGGGATGGTGACCAAAGTGATTGTGGAGGAGACCAGCGAGAGCGAGGAGCAGGACAGTGAGGGCGACAAGCAGGACAGTGAGGAAGATGGGGGTGATGGGTTTGAGCATGAGTACGGCTACGGATATTTTGAGGATTATCTGTTGGAGGAGGATGAGGGTGTGTTCACGGAGGAGCAGGATGATGATGATGAGGAGGACGAATTCATCCCTCTGCCTGATAGGCTCAGGATGAGTGTGCTGGCCAGCAGGATGGCAGCTGCTGAGCACCCCCACGCCAGCGGCAGGGACGTGGAGGCGCTAGCTGGCCCGAGTGATGGTAGCCACCTGCTGGCCCCCGGCAGCAGGGAGCCGCTGGTAGCCCAGGTGCCATCTGGACAAGTGTTCGATGGCAACCGAAACAGCCCCCGTGGCGCCAAGAGACTCTGCGAGTGCCTGCTGGCGGGTTCTCCCTCCGAGCCCTCAGGCCAGCCTGGCAGCTCCACGGCCAGCAGCGGGTTCCTCGAAGAAGCCCCCGCCGCCAAGAAGGCAAGGCTCGGTGCAGAGGGCAGTGGGGCAGCCCGCGGTGATGCCTGGCAGCGGAGGGAGCAGAATGCCCGTACTCAAATGCCACAAGCCCAGCAGCTAGGGAGGAGCCAGGAACGCATTGCCGTGGTGATAGATCCAGGTACTTGTCCTCACAGCCTGCACCTCCTTTGTGTTGGGTGCTGTCTCTGCTCTGCAGGCCTGACCTGTGCGTTGCTTTCAGTTCTCTTACAGAAAGCAGGTGGAGTGCATGTCCTCAGGGCTCTGCAGGCTGAAAATTATTGCTGTGTGGGGGCTAGTCAAGCTATTCCGTGCAGCATCAGCTGGAGGTGACAAATTCAGGTGTGCAAGCAAAATCTCAATGTTCTTGCCCCCCTCCTCCCCCCCCCACCCCCGTTATTTACACTCATCAGTCATTGTATTTAGCAGGCCAAATAAAGACCCCTCTTGTCTTCTCCCTGCCTCTGAGTGGGAGCACTGGTTTGAGTGAATGATAAACACACCCTTGGTCTGGCTGTTTTCATATCCCAACAGGTGGATGCAGGAACTGAATGCGTAGAAGAAGAACGTGTCCTGACTGTGCTTCAGCTGGAGGATTTTATGGGCATGGTTTACAATTACAAACAAGTAAGAGTGCTTATAACTTTTGTGCTCTTGAACGTGCCTTGCTGGAAGAGTGGTGGTGTCCATCCCTCTTGACGGCAGGAAGGTTTTGATGTGGCATGGAGCCATGGCTTCAGTAAACCAGAAATCTGGTTTTGGAAGCCATCGGTGGATCAAAACCACTGGGGTTGTACAATACAAAGCTTTGGCCAGCTTGCTTTCTTAGTTACAATTTTTTCACACAGTTTTGAAGAGGTAACATGGTCAGATCGAGTGTGACGGTTTTTAAATTTTCTGCCATAATTTATACCAGATCAAGTATTGCCTGCTTGCCCCCAAAGAGCAGCGCCAACCGAATTTTTCATCTGCAGACCTATCTGCAGAATCAGAGCCGTAGGTTGATGCACTTGCATGTGCATCTCAGAATGGTTTAACTCCTCTTTTTTATGTTGCTCTTTGCAGGTGGCCCAGGGCTCTGCGGGACAGCTTACGACCCTGTCGGGCTACGTGACTTACATGATGGAGGCGATGCCTCAGAAAATTATCGCATTGGCAGTCGTTGGAGTAGAAGAATATTTCAGGTTAAACTTCTTTCCCTCCAAAAGTTTCTGTGTTGTCTCTGGCCTTGACAAATGCCATAGGCGTTTACATTAACTCCTTGTAGCAAAGGCTGGAGCCTCAGGGGTGATCCCACACAGAACTATTCCCCTATTATACAGACACACAAGCAAAGGCCCCTCCAGCCTGTCACCACAGTGACCACTGGGGAATACCTGTGAAAGAGTTCCCAGCCTTACTTTGCTCTTCTTGGGTTTCTCAGAATTCAGTCAAGAAAGAATCCACCACAGGCGGCAGCAAGTGTAAACCAAGAAGAGGAAGAGGGAAGCCTGAGAAATCTGGGAATAACCAGAAGGGATGTGCAAGAAGTAAGTACCTGTAAAACAGGCATGCAGCCATCATCTCTTGTTTGAACACTGTTCCAAGAAATGGGCGACATCAAGAGATGACAGCTTGCCGCTGGAGAGCTGCCGCAGCTGGAACATCACTAAACCGGTATTAACCAGCAGGAGGCATGCCACCCCTGAATACTTCAGTCCCTTAAGTTAACTGTTCCCAAAATGGGGAGAGAGTGGCTGTTCTCATCCTGTAACAAGAAGCTGTGTCCCTTTTTTGTTTCAGACAAGAGTGGTGTTCGATGTGACAAGAGTAACTGTTCCATTTGTGGTTTACAGGCTTTGGTGGATCTGCAGGTGTCCAAACAAGTCCAAATCCAGATGTTTGAGAGCTGGGAGGAGCTTGGAGAATTTGTCACCATGTTCACAAAAGCTGTAGCTGAAGCACCATTCAGGTGAGCAGGCAGATGAGGTTTGGCCATGTCTTCGTAGAGGCTGCACTTTCACAGTTACTGGAGGGAACAGCAGCTACATGGCTGTACTTCAGGACAACAGTTTTTCACTGGCTGACAGAAAGTGAATTCTCTCGTGTCAACATAGCGCTCTGTGTGCATGTTGGCTTGTGTCAGGAGTGCTCCCAAGTACAGGATTGTTTCCCTTTTCAGTAGGAAATCTGGGTCTCAAGCAAGGAAATTGGTAATGCATGTAAAGAAAAGAGGGTCAGACTTTCAGCATTTGACGCCAATGCAATGACAGATGCAGGGATAGGATCTTCTTCATAGCCTCATTGTCTTACTTGCTTTCCCATTCTTTGTTCTCCCTAGGCGAGCAAAAGAGGAGATGGACTTCCCTTTCTACGCGGGTCCGGGGTGCTGTGGAGGGCCGAACGTGGATCGTGTTGTAAATGGTCTCTTGCAAGTTTGGAAGAGGCAGTTAGAACAAATTAGGCAGGTCAACTTTGCGATGGCTGAGGCTATTGCGGCTGCCTTCCCTTCTCCTCAGCTTCTGTACCAGGTGAGATTGCCTCAGGAATACAGAGCACTGTGCGCAGACGGCCAACACACGTAAGGCATGGAAGAAATAATGTAACTGGTACTTGACATGATAATTCTGTGGGAGATGTTTAGTAAGGCAGCAAAGGAACGGATGCCTTGGCACCCGTTGCTTTTGGCTGTACAGAGCAGGCTCCTGAGGGAGCACTACTAGTTCCACATCAGCCTGTCGGCTCACCAAAGAGACCTGGTGAGGGACCAGGTGAAAAATTATGTTGTGAAAGGGTAGAGCAGTCACAGGTGCCTAGCTTTGGTTATTTTTTTTTGAGCAATGTATCCAAACGGATGACACTGTTGTTCCTTGTTGTTGATTTTAGGCCTACAACCTAACCTGGGAGCCGGAGCGGGAAAACCTGCTGGTCAACATCCCTTCGTGCAGTGGCGCTGGCAGGACCTTCCAGGCAGTTAGACCGGACCTCTCCTGACAAATCGATCAGCCCACCACTTCCTACAACCCTTCTCTCTATTTGAATTACAATCCATAGCCCCAGGGAAGGAGGCTGTTACAGTTTGACTGGTTTAGGCATTCCGTTTTGTTCTGGGAAGAAACGCTTAGATAATTAAGTTATTGTTCCAAGTTCAAGTTTAAAGTTCAAGGTCCGGGTTAAGTTCAAGATCCAAGTTCAAGACTTTATTGTAGCAGAAGAAGGTTGGATGAAATTGTTGAACGGCTGGAGTTTGCAGAAGAAAGGCGGTGAACATCATCAGAACGTGAATTGGACACCGTTTATAGTATTGCTAATTCCTCCTATTTCATAAACAATTTTGAATAATAAACTCTGCTTTGTAACATGTTGTCTTGAATATAGACAGGTATGCCCCGTGTTGAATACTTTCTACTGCTACCCTAAACTGCAAGTAGTTATCTTCTCATTGGAAGCCACATTGGAAATCCTAACGCTACAGCAACATGGTGCTGCCCCCCCACCCCCAGCATCTGTTCGAGTGAGGTGGAAGAACTTTACCTCACAAAATAAGACTGTCAGTTTTCCAGTCTGGCAGATGGGAATGAGTAAGACTAATTTTCAGATATAAATTTAGACTGCCTTGATTCAGTCTCCAGACGGCTTAATCTATTGAGGGTCTTGAAATCTGATTATATGTGCTGGAATTATGAGGTCTAAACAGTTGGCAGAAAAAGCTTTCTTTTAATTAGATTGGGGAACATGCTTGCCTGTCTACAAAGCCATTAGCACTTGTGGACAGGCACACAAGGACAGCTGAGGTCTGCAACAGCAGCACTTACGGAGATGAGTGCCCAGAGTGAATTAAACTTCCAGTGTGTGGAAGTTACCCTTTGGAACCACAATGCCTCCGAAGCAAAAAGCAGGTATTTGGCGAAGCCCTTGCCTGGCCAGTAGCACGCTTCTGACCTAACTGGTAAATCTTATTAGCCTGGCATTTGCAAACTTAAGATGGCAAAGCAACAGATGCTGGCAGGAATGTCTGCAGAGAGGAAATATTGCTTTGAATGTTGTTTGCCATTTTTCTGAGCATTTCTGGAGAGTTAAGCAAGGAACTTTTAAAGAATGAGTTAAATACCAAAAGCAAAGCCTAAAACTGTTTCAAGGAAGCTTAGAAAACAATACATACTGCTAAGCCAGAGGCAGGCAGCCCTTCCCTCCTTTGACTCATGCTGTTGCTTTTTTCTGTTGATACTTGGGGAATCAGTTTTACTATTAGGTTACAAAAAGGTGACAGCTTACTGCCTTGATGACCTTGGGATGAAATGCTACAGGCTTTTTCCTTGCGGCACTACTCTTAGCAGCAACAATCCCAGGTATTAGATGGGAGGCAGCAATTCTGGTAACTAATGTAGGATGTCTCAGTGGAGTCTGTCACATGGATATTCTCTGAAACCTCCGCTTAACATTATGCGTACACTTCATTTTAGTGCTCACAAAGCTCTTAAGGATATGAAAGACCTCGGGATTTCTCTGAACTATAAATTCATTTGTAGGCCTTTGTGCAGGTGAGTTTTCTTTAGGTGCAAACCACCAAACCCCCCAGCCTTCCCCCAGCAAAACCCTGGCCTGTCTGCTCCTGTGGTGCTGCCACAGTGCCACCCAGTGCTGCCTGCCGCGGCTGCAGCTGCTTTGTCAGCACTAGCTGGTTAAAATACTGATTTCTAACTACACTTACTTACTCTTGAAATATTTTTTGACAGTTTCTAAAATACCCGAGTAAAGAAAACTGCATTAGCAACATAAACATCCAGTTCAGACAAACTGCTGCGAAAACTGTTGTATTGAAAATTCAGCTCCTTTCAATAGTAAATCAGCTTCTGCACTCCAACATACAGATGCACAGCCATCCTACACACTTGTAATTGGTCCTGGAGTAGGCCTTAATATATTACTCCCGTACAGCTGTATCACCAATTTTAGCAGGAATAGAAATGAGAGCAAGGAATGGATATGTATTAAAACCCTCCTACCTCCAGGATAGAGCTATAGCCACCCAGATAACGCAAGGGCTGTTTTTTTCCACTCATACAGATCGGCAGCTTTCTGTGTCTCACCATCTAGGTAAACATCCCGTGGAGGTAAGAAGTATTAGCAAGTTTAGGTTAATGTGGGCAAATAATGGGAGTTACAGGCCAACTGCGAAACATGCATGGCAAAGATGATCTGAACAATAACTCTGCTCTGGGTGGAGTGGAGCAGCAAACCAATGCTGACTGATTAAAAGCAGTTTCATCAGAACACAATTCCATAGGAATTCTGGCTGCGTAGATGGTGGAAGGAGATGCTGACGAAGCAAGTGCCTGTCCAGGACAATCACTGCTGCGAGTTCTGTTGTAGCATATTTTGCAGGGTTTTATGGTTTTGAAGAGCGGCTACCACATCCTCATAGAGAGTGTTCACGCTGATGCACAGGGGTTGACGTTGCAGCTCTGTCAGCTTGCAGGCGGCCAAAGTACAGAGGATGCAGAACAGCACGAAGAGCAGGACTCTCAGCACCGACCGCGACCAGGAGTGCTTGTGCCGGGGTGGCTGAGCAGGACGAGAACTGGAGGCGGGCTCTGTAATGAGGGCGTTTACAAGACAGAGAACGTGAGGAATACATCAAGTATCTTTTTAATAGTCTACATTCAGAAACAAGCTGTTCGGGTGAGATACTTCAGCCTGTGCTGCAGCTGTCGTTTGTCATGAATTTTCATCACTTAACTGTTCAGTAAGTAGATGTGCAGGATCTAACTGTTTACGATGAAAAGTTTGAAATTTAGTTTCATGGTCAGCACTGAAGAGGGTGTAAAGCACCTTTGTGGAACACAAGACCTGCTTTTGCACATACAGGTCAGTACACTTAAAAAGAAATGAGTGGAGGTAAGTTCTCCTTAGGAACAGCTGAACTTTCTTGTAGCTCAGCAGCTCACCAGGAACACAAATTAAGGGGAAAAGGGAACACCAGTAGCGCTTACTAGAAGTCATACAGGTTCCCCCTGCTCCACTTCCACCACTTCCCGGTACCTAGGCTGCATGAAAGCAAATCTGGCAGCATCGCAATGTGATGAAATCTGATGCAATCCCACCCAAAATGGCTACCACTTACTTCGGATCTGCACAGTTTCTTTTTTAGTTTTCTTTTCCACCTCCTGTTTTGCAGCTTTCTGAGCATCATACTCCCGTCTTCTGCGTTCCTTTTCTTCTGCCTTCTCTCGCTTCCTCAGCTCCCTCTCTTGAGCCTCCTTTGCTCGTTGTTCTGCTTCACGCTTCTTCTCCATTTCTGGGGATTAATAGGAATTTTTTTCCTTTATGTAAAGGGTTGTGACTGCCTTCTTCCTTACTACCTGTTTTTCTGTTCCCAATCAGGAAGAGGAAACCAATCAAGTAACTATTCTCTTCTTTTATCTTTGGGTGGTTTTTTTACATGACATACCTTGCATTTTGCTCCCTCAGAATTAGGCTTCCCTTAAAATAAATCCTTTGTTGTTCTTTTGTATTTTTAATAGGTAATCTACAGTGCATTCCATCTAGAGAGCTAACTATCATTCAGGCAAGAGATCTCATAGTTATCCCCTGCTATCCTTCTCCCTCCAGCCCTTCTATCCCACTGTTCCCTAAGTCCTCAGGATTTTCATAGTTGCATGTACTTTTAGCAGTTTGTTAGATGGCAGTCAGTCCATTTGGGCACCTAAGAGAGACTGAGAACAGTCCTCAGCAGACAGCATGTCAGGGCTCCTGGTGCTTACCTCGCTCTGCTTGGAGCTTCCGTTGCCGCTGGCGATCCTGCTCCGACTGGATTGCTTTCATGTGCTGCAGTACCTTCAAGGTCCAAGAAAACAACCTGAGGTCTCTGCAGAAGGCTCGTTGCACAGTCAGTTCAATACAGAACAGCTGGAGTGTAGCTGAGGACAGTCAGCTGGGGCCAACCACCACCCCTGACTTATCCCTACAGGTATGGCTCCCAAGAGGAGGAGAGCTCACACCTTCCCACATGTATCTTTGTGGTTAAGAAACAGATCTTTTC
Organism: Falco cherrug; assembly: GCF_023634085.1. NCBI lineage: Eukaryota > Metazoa > Chordata > Aves > Falconiformes > Falconidae > Falco > Falco cherrug. The sequence continues at coordinate 120,579,371 of NC_073697.1, forward strand.
ATTAAAAAACAAATGTGGGAAACTGGTGCTAGCCGATACAGAGGATCACAGAACACTTCTATTTACGTAAAGCCTACAATTTGCCAGAAATTCTTCAGAGATTTTTGTGCTCTGGACTAGAAGTCTGGACATGGATTATTTTGTCCGATTATGCCTCCACTTTCTTGGCAACCAGCATTTAGTCCTCTCTTAACTCCACTAATGGACAAGAATCCTACTCAGCTCAGTGTTTGCTCTCTATGGGCAGAGAAGCAGTGAAGTCAGTGCAGTGAATCTGCACCTCACTGGCTAAACAAAACTTCAAACTGCTGCAGCAGCTGCCCAGCTCACTAAGCTAAAAGATGAAGAACCACCACCACCAAAGCCAAGTAAGGAAAAAAAGAATAAAAGCAGATTCCTTACCTTGACAGCAGCCTGTTTACACTGCTTCTCATCCAGACAGTCTCCTGCTACTTTAGCCAGGACAGGATCCAGAGGATTGTCCTTCAGATCCAGCCACTTCAGGTTCTGCAGAAGGAAATGATAAAGGGAAGGCTGTAAGAGCACTGTAGTCTTGCAATTACTTGAGAGATCCAAAGCAGAAGCAAAGAACTACTTAGTTTTCACATGAATGAAACAGGTACAGAAGACAAGGAGAGCTTAAGCAGAGACATCTTCAATAGAAGCAAGATAATTTCCACTGAGCTGCGGTGCAGAGCCAGCTGAATTTTGGAACGGGTAGTCAGCAGGATGGATGCTTTACCAGAGAAATCAACTTGAGAAGGATCACAAGACCCTGGACTGCATGCCAAAGCTTTACATAACCGCCCAGCACAGTGTTTTACCTTGAGCTGTGCAAAGCTGACTGGCAGGGTGACTAAACGGTTGTTCAGAAGGTCCAGGTGCTGCAGATTGACCAGGCGGCCAAAGTCCAAGGGCAGCTGTTGAAGCCGATTCTTACTCAAATCCAGTTTCACCAGATGCATCAAACTGCAGAAGTCTGACTAAAAACCGAACACAAACAAAACCCAGAAAAAAAGCTTGTCAGCACCTTGATGGGGAAACCTCATTAGGGAGGATGTGGAGAGTGCCTGCACGTCACATAAGCCACAAATCCTTAATTTACTACGGAATTGTGACAGAAGTAAATCACTCCCCTCCTCTGCCTCGGAAGATGGAGAACAGTGGGCCAGATAACCCAGACTGACTGCCAGGGTGATGTAGGGCTGTACAAGGGAACAAATCCAAGTCTCCACTGCTGGGGACAGGTCTGTGTTAGCGCGGGGACCCTCTGGCAGCTGAAACTACAACCTCCACCCAGCACAGAGGCCTCCTCTCTCCCGCCTCTGCCAAACCCACCCCAGTGCGGGCCTGGCCCTGGGGCCGAGCCATTCCGCCACCTCAGGGTGAGGGGAGCGCCAGCCCCAAACCTCCCGGGGAGGCTTTACTGAGGCACTAGTTATCTTTTCTGAACACTTTCCAGCAGACCCGTCCCCACAAAGGCTCTCTGGTACCTTACCGGCAGGGAAATGAGGTTGTTGCAGGATAAATCCAATATAGTGGCTTTTGGAAGAGCGGCCTGGAAGAGAAACAAAGCGCGGGGTGAGCCCCGGGGTGCAGCCCTGCCCTGCTGCCGGTGCTGCTTCAGCCCCTGCGGCTTCTCCGGCGTCCCCCTGGCCACCTCCACCGGTTCTGGCCTTCCCCCGGCCGGGACGCCACAAGCACCCGCAGGCCAGGCCGCAGCCCCCTCCTCCCACGCGTCTGGCGGCCCCGGCCCCGGCGGGCGCTCACCAGCTCCCGGACCGGGACCTCGTTGAGGTCGCAGAGGCTGAGATCCAGCTCGTTGCCATCCAGCTTGTCCTTCAGGCTCGGCCCCTTCCCGCCGCCCCGCGACATGGCGCCGGGTGCCCCCCGCCCGGCCGTCAGACGCTGCGGGCGGCCCGGCCCCGCCACACACTTCCGCGGCCACGTCCGCACCGGGCCCCGCCAGCCGCCCGCCCCAGCACGCCCCCTGGCGGCCCGGAGCGCCCCGAGACCCCCGGCCGTCTTCCCACGGGAAACGGCCCCGCCGAGGAAAGGGACCCCCCTCCCCCTGCCGAGGGAGGGACACACACACCCCTCGCCGAGGGAAGGACCCCCCGCCGAGGGAAGGCCACCCTCCCCGTGCCGAGGGAAGGGACCCCCCGGCTGACAGAAGGGACCCCCCTCCCCCTGCCGAGGGAAGGACACACACACCCCTCGCCGAGGGAAGGCCACCCTCCCCCTGCCGAGGGAAGGGACCCCCCCGCTGACAGAAGGGACCCCCCCGAGGGAAGGACACCCTCCCCGTGCCGAGGGAAGGGACCCCCCCGCGGACGGAAGGCGCCCCCCGCCCAGGGAAGGGCCCCCGCGGCGGGTGTGGGCCGTTTGCCTCCCGCGCCGCGAACAACCGGCCGTGCGGGGCCGGCCCGCCCCGGCTGCCCCTACCCGGCCCTACCGCTGCGGCCGCCGCTGCCCCGGCCCCCGCGCTGCGCTGTCGGGCTGTCGCATCGCGACATCCCCCCGCAGACAGCCTCGCTGGCCCCGCTGGGGTTCTGGGTGCGCCCCCGGCTCCATCCAGCGCTCCACAGAAGGAGCCCGGGGCGCAGCCACACCAGTATTTCCCAGTAACGGGGTGAGGGTGAGGAGTCACCTTCAATTCCCCGAGCCCTTGTGCAAACCGTGGGGTGCAGCACCTTGCAAGGATGCTCCGGCTCCTGCAGGACACCTGCCCCTGGTTCTTAGGTTGTGGGTAGAACTCCGGACACCCTGAAACCTGCCTTCGCCCAGCACAGCGGTAGCCAAGGGTGCAGGGGGGTGAACAGCGGGCCCCCAAACCCGCTGGCAGGGGTTCACTCCATAGAAAGGACAAAATCTGTCTGAGGGTGATGCGCTGTCCTCCAGGAGGTGACGGAAGTTTCTCGGGGCAGGTTATTGCTCCTCAGAAGGTGAGCTGAAATCAGAGAGCCCTCCCTTGGGAAAAGCAAGGTCTGCTTATGTAAGAATCGGGCCCGTCCCTCAGCATGTCACCGTGTCACCACAACATTCGGAGGCCAAGGAAGGGCCAGGAAAACACCCTGTTCCCAGGAGGTGTGGGGAAGCCGCTCCTTGCTGGATCTCCCAGCACACGTGCCAAGGTTGCCCGAGCCCTGTGTCACCCCGAGGCAGCAGGGGACTGGCACAGGGAGCTGGTCCCAGTCCCCTTCCCCAGCTGGGAGGCGCCAGGCACTGTCCTGCTGCCAAGGGCAAAACCCAGAGGGGTTTGGGGGGGACCCAAGTAAGATCCCCTGCACCTCTGGAAAAGGCCTTTGTCCCTGCAGTTCTGCGGAGACTGAAATCTGTTCTTTCTGGTTTACACGAGAAGGAAACGAAGGTGTAGATCAGTCACAAAACTGCTTATTTGTGGTTAACTCAAAGGCAGATTTTAAAATTTTCATTAGAAAGAAATTATGCTTTACTTGATGGCGTCTGAAGTGTTACGGTTGAGGCTGCCTTTGCTTTGACAATCTCGAACAAATGTACCCAAGTGTGAAGCTCACATTAACTTCTGCATGATTCTTGGTTTAATACCTAACCGGGATTCACCCTGTAGGATAATGACTGGAATGTGGGAAGATCAAACTGAAAAACTGTTTTATTTTTGTTTATTAAAGGTGAGGGGGTTTGGATCCCAGGCACTGGGGATTTTTCTCTGTGGTTACACAACACCAAGCTCCTGCAGTACAAAGATAATTGCTCTGTGCCGTGCTGAATTGGTGAAAGGATAAATTCTGGCCACAAATGTCACACAGCTTTACATCGTCTGTGGAAATGCATAAACTCACCTAGCTACACATTTTAGTGGGACTGACATGTAAATAGAGGTACCTGTGCACGTCCAAAAAGACTTCAAACCTCCACGAGACAGACAAACCATACCACGGGGCACATTTGCGCAGTCTGCTAGAGGAAGGCTGCCAGACCACCAGCAAGGAGAAGGGAGGAGGAACCGCCGAGGGAAGCAGGATGAATACTGGCAATCGAATCCTGACCTAAGGATCCTTGCTGTGACCCTGGGGGCGTGAGCTGGGCACGCCAGCCAGGGGCTGGAGACCATCCCCAGACCCTCTGAAGATTTTTGGTCTGCCTCACTCGGTGTCCCCTCTTTGGCCACCGCCAGTTTTTCATATTTCAAAGACTAAAATGCCCCTTTGCCTACCAAAGAAAACACTGTCACCACTGCCACCAAAGAAACTCATTGTGAACAAGATGCACGTTGGGGAAAATCCTTGCTGCTTCTAAAATCAGGTAGCTATCGCTGGAGGTCTGGTTGCAGTCAGTGCTTCACTATGCAGCTGTGTTACGAGCACGTTTATGGCTTTGCTGCCTGAGATTCACCGCTCTGAGGCCGATATCGATGCCCTTGCGCTTGTCGTGGTGCTGACACAGTGTCCAGACACACTCAACTCCAGTTTCCTCCTGGGCAGAGCTGCAAAATGCCTCCCAGACATCACCCAGCAGGTCCACGGCTGAGCCAGAAACTGGCCATGTCTCAGGCCAGCACTGATAGCACTGTATCTTACTGCCTATATGGTATTTCAAAGGCACAGACCATTTTCCAGGCTCAAATTTATACCCCAGCCTTTTTTCCCAAGGATTAATGAGCTTTTAGCCATCGCTGCAGGCGATACCCAGAAAAGCCATCAGTCATTTTATGTGGGGAGTGGTGCATGTGTCACCTCCTCAGCATCAGCTGCAGCGGAGCAGTGCTGCTCCCGTGGCCGAGCGCTCAGCAGGGCTCAGCACCGCAGCGCTCCTCGCCTGGGCACCTGCCCATGCCTTCGCCCTTTGGTGAGGGCATCTCAGGGCTCTGGAGTAGCTCTGCAATTCCTCGGGAGCAGCAGGGTACAGCAGGCAGGGAGTGCCCGGAGCTGTTGGCGAGGCAGTAACTGATAACTGGTTGAATGGGTAGGGCTGGAAATGCATTGGTGACTCACGGGGCTTGGGCACCCAGCGATGCCGGTGGAGAGAAGTGGGGCGAGTGGTGGTGGTTGCCTTGTACCAAAGCTCCTCTCAGCCAGGGCGTGGGGCTGCGTCGGGGCGTTGTGCCGCTTGGGATCAGGCAGATGGAGCAGTCTGGAAAAACGAGATGATGGAGGGGGGAGATGTGGGGGTGCAGGGGCTCGGGAAGGGAGCGGGCAGGTGCAGCCGGAGGTACCACTCTCAGTGTTATCGCGGTCCCTTGGCCCCCCAAAACCCCCTGCAAAGCGGCAGAAGCCAGGCTCCATCCCCTGGCTCCGCACCGCACACCCCCCACCCCCCTCCGGCCTGGGAGGGGACCGGGGGCAGCGACGACCCCCAGGCAGCGTGCGGAGGGATATGAGCCCCGAGCTGAGCACCCGCTGGGTGCTGCCAGCCGGGGGGTCCCCGCTCAGCCCCCGCCGCCCCTCCCTCCGGGCACCTCCCCCGGCGCCGGGGCCGAGGGGAACCGCAGCCCCCCGGGGCGGGCCGGGGCGGGCCCCGTGGCACCGCCCCCGCCCATCGACCGGCGGGCCGGGCCGGGCGCCCGGTGCTCGCCGCGGCCGCAGGGATGGCCACGGTGCGGCTGGCAGCGCTGGCCCACCGCGGGCTGCCCCTCCTGCGCCGGCTGGGGGGGCGGCGAGGGGCTCCGCCGCGCAGGTAGGACCCGGGGGGGGCTGTGTGGGGATGGAGGGATGGGCGGCTGTAGGGGTCAGGGGGCTATAGGGGACAGGGGGCTGTGGGGACTGGGGATGGGTGGTAGAAGGGCTAGAGGGGCTGTGGGGACTGGGGATAGGGGCTTTAGGGGATAGAGGGCTGTGGGGACTGGGGATGGGGTCTACAGGGGATAGAGGGCTGTGGGGGCAGAGGATAGGGGCTATAGGGGATGGGGCTGTGGGTGGGAGGTGGTGGGGAGCTTATAGGGGATGGAGGACTGTGGAAGCAGAAGATGAGGGGGCTGTAGGGTATGGAGGCTGTAGAAACAGGGATGGGGGCTCTAGGGGCCATGTGTGGTGGAGGACAGGAGCTATAGGGCAGCGACAGAGTGATGTGGGTGTCTGGCCAGGTGGGTGGCCACACGCCGGGAGGGCAGGTTCAGCTGGAGGTGCCACTCTCAGTGTGCATCGTGGTCCCTTGGCTTCCGTAAACCCTTCCAAAGTGGCCGAAGCCAGGCTTTATCCCCTGGCTCTGCCCCCCTGGCCTGGGAGGGGACCAGGGGCAGTGACAAGCCCCATGGAGCATGCAGAGGGATGTGAGCCTGTGTCCGGGGCTGAACTTTATTTGTACAGCAGCTGCATCCTGATAGCAGTAACAAAAATGTATCAAACAGCTTCTCCATCCTCCTTCAGTGCTCTGACTCATGGGCTTTGTTGGGCAGTGTCCCTGTCCCCCTGTGGCCGTGCGGACCTCTGAGTGGTGGGGGGGCACTGGGGTGCCTGCAGGTCCAGGGCACCGAGGAGTTCTGGGGGGGGTCCAGCCAGGTCTTTGCCTCGCTTTTTTTCAGCGCTTCCTCTTGGAGCAAGTTTGTGGCAAAGAACAGCAATAGCAAATCAACTGGCATTGGGAAGGGCTTTGGAGGATTAGCCGATACTGGGAGCCTAACGCTCACTGGGAGGCATGACTTCTTAGGTAGTGAGTCCCCAAGAACTGTGGGGAGCAGCATTTGCTTTTCCACACTCGGTGTCTAGCTGTTTCTTTTTGGCTGGGCTGAGATCAGGAGCGGGGTGGCTGAAGCCCGTGTGTGGCTGGGGCCAAGACTGCCATTTTGCAATCTCTACTTAGGAATCGGGATCAGGAGGGACGCATGGCAGAGAGTTTGCTGCAACTTGGACTCCAGCCCAGGAGTTAAACTGAGGGGCAGGGAGACAAAGCGCTTTGAGAAAAAGACCATGTATTGAGAGGAGTAAACTCTTTCTAGTAATGTTTTAAATAAGTTTATTAAATTCTGCTCCTCGTGTTAAACAATATTTATCCTTCTGGCAGAAAAAGTGTGGAGGGGAGGGAGGTGCGGTGGGAAATGTAACCAAAAAGTCTGCTGCAGCAGCAAGCTGGAAGCTGTGGGGACTTGATCCTTTCTTGACCTAAAACAAACAAAAGCAATGAGAACCTGGTTAACTCGTTAGTCAGCAGGGTTCTTTTAAAGAGTAAAGAAGAGGTAAGGGCAGGGTTAACTCTCACCACCTTTTTATTGTAGTTGTGGTATATAAAAGACCCAAAACCTCTCACTTTGGGGGTGAAGCTCCTGGTAGATGCCCATGGATAAAGGAGCTGGTGAGCCTCTCCGGGTGTGAAGTGCAGCCAGGATGGTTCCCAAGCCCTGGGAGGGCAGGGCTGTTCCCCTGTGTGCAGAGGAGATGGCACCACAGCTCAGCTCAATGTCCTTTGCAGCGGCAAAGCAGGAGCTTGCTTGCGTGCTCGTCATGGAGGACAGGTTATGCTGATCTTGCATTCGTCTCTTTTCCCTTCTGATAATTTCCGTAGAGACTGGTGAAGAGTTAAAGGTGAAAAATGAAGCTGGTTGTCTTCTATCAACAGCTATAAAATGTTAGCTGGGGCTATTCAGCAATAAACACAAAGAGCTCCTAGGATTAGTCCAGAGTGCTTGTTTCAGTCTGATTGTTTCTGCTGGCCACCGTCCGGCAGGAGTGCTTGCTGGGGCTGCCAGGGCTCGGCTCCTTGCCTGCCTTTCACCCGGGATGGGAAGGCGATGCCTTTTCCCTGGGTCTCTGATGTTTCTCTATTCCGTTGCACTGCTGAACTCCAGGGTTAAGGAGTTTGCAGGAGCAGCCTGGCGATGAGCCTGGCTCATCTGCAGGCACTGCAGGCTGTCTTGCTGCTGGAATGTATTGCCAACAGAAGGCACGTGCTCTCCGAGAGTAGTGTTTCACTGTTTATGTTGGGACCCAGGAGGAAGCAGAGTTTTATTTGCTCTCCTCCAGCTCACACAGGGAAATGAGAGCTGCAGTAATACCAGACTGTCAGACCATTGGTCTTGGTTTAGCTCTGGCAGTACCAGATGCTTCATAGGAAGAGATGGAGGGGGAATTACTTCTTTTCTGAACCAAGAGATTATTTCTAAATTGTTTGGACCCTTTCTTTGTAGAGGTTTTTTGATACATTCTTTCAGATCAGATATGTACACATGCTGTTGGCTATAGGCAGGAGGGAGACCAACCCTACATTATTTCCAGCATGATGCTACTGATAACAAATGTATCTTGTATCTGCCCCATTCCTTCCATTCCTGATTCCCAGTGCTTCCAGCAGCCTGCTCTGTTTTATGTCACATCTTTCACTTCTGCCATGGCCAGGAGATTAGTGATACAGAAATGCTGAAGCACACGCAAACATCGGACCAGTATTCTGGGAGCTGAAACTAGATGACAGCTGTGATTTTGCTTTCCTCAACATATCCAAAGAAACCACGTGAGCAAGCGCTTTGAGAGGAGTTAGCGACTCTGGGTTATGAGCATAAGATATCTTAGGCTCTAATTACAGAGCTGCTGATGCTTTCATTTGAAGATGTGAGTGCTTGGGACCTTTGACTGTATTTGCACAATGTTTTGGAGTGAAGGGCTTTGTATAGACATGTTGTACTGCTCTGTGATGCTCTTTCATCCCCCTGTGTGGAGGCAGGGAGGAAGCCGTAGCCATGAAGGCTGGAGGTGGAACTGGCTTAGGCTCTGGCTTTGCACCTTGCATTTAGTGTGGAAGTCCAGCTCCTTCGAGGTCAGCAAAACCCTTTGGCTCTTTGCCTCTCTTTGTGATGAGGTTTTGTTCTTTTGCGTTTTCAGTCGTGGTAGAAGAACGTGTTGGACCCAATTTTTGGCCCATTAGTTCCTTATGTGATATCCCCAGAGGAACTGATGTATTCCATGAAATGCTTGTGTGTTTACTTGCTCCCACTGCAGCCCAGTGCCGAGCCTGCTGGGCTCCCAGTAAGCCCTGAGGTGGTGCTCAGAGAAAGTGCTCTTGCACAACTGGGTCTGCAGCTGCTCTCTGGCTGCTCCAGCCCTTCCCAGGCTGCGGGAGCCAGCAGGGAGCTGGACCGTGCCTTAGCTGGAACAGAAAATCCGTGTTTAGGGACAGGCTCGGCTGAAACGGGAGGTGACTTGGCTTTAGGGAGATGCAAGTGTGGTTGTCTCCATTAAGCGTTTTCACGAACAGCCTGCGGTTTCTTCACCAGCCTGTGTGAGCGGCTGGAGCTGCTTGTCTGAGATCACCCTACGGCGATGGGACGGTGGCTTCTCCAGTTGCCGTTTCAAACAGCAAGTGGCCGTGGCTGCAGTGGCTTTTACCACTTTCCCAAGAGCATTCATCCTTCCCTTAGGTTAGAGAGAGTTTTTTTCAACCTTTATTTTACATAACCTCTATTTACAAAGGCTTTTGTTCCGCAGTGCTATCTCTCATCTCCCAGTTTATCTATGTGCCTTGCCCAGGAGCTTTCAAACGATAAAAGATAGTTTGGTTTAGCATTTACCCCTGCCAAGTCCTCCTCCAGCAGCCCTACAGCCTTGATGTGAGTTGCCCAAGAGCTCTGCAAGGAGGATGGCCGCACAGCATCAGCCGGAGTTGCACAACGCTCCATCTGCCAAGAAGCCATCGGGGAAAGAGGGTCAGGTCATTTGCTCAGCTGTCGGAGCAGAACTCCTCCCAGGAGGGAAAATCTTCTTCTGTGCTTCTCTTGAGACTGAACTCTGCCCTGCAGAGGAAGTAATTTCATGCTGGGTTTTGTTTCTCATGGGCAGGAAAACAAATCTGTCATGGTAAATAGCACCGAATCTTTGCAGAATATTGATCCTGTAACAAATGGGGGGAAATTGAGTTTGGGCTGGTCTAGTTTTCCTCTCTAGGGCAGGAATCCCTCCATTATACACTGAACCTGCAAACCCAGGGCATTGCCTCTGAGCTCTGCACCCCACAAGTGTCACTTAACCCTGGCCTTTCTGGTCATCTCCTAAGGTGGGAATGGAGAGCTAAGAGCATGGAGGGAGGCAGGGAAGAAGAGGAGGCACAGAGAAAGTGGGGGATGCCCGGGGAGGAGGACAGCATGGCAGGGCATGGCTGCTGGGGCAGGGTGAGGCTCGGAGGAGGTGGAGAGAGAAATCAGGGCAAGAACTGCAGCGCTCAGATGGTCAGGAGCTGTGTTTTAAGGGGAGGTCACTGCTTTTCCACTGATGATCAGACCTCAGTGAAAGCCTTAATGATTTAAAAATTATTTTCTCTACTGCCTTGCCCACATCCTCTCATTGCTGCCTCTCCTAACAATGTTTCATCTCCAGCTTGGCCTCTGGCACAATGTCTCTGTGCTCCTCTCGAGGACCCTGTTGTGCCATTCCTGCCCGGGTGCTGCTCTGCCAAAACACCTCCCTCCCCTCCTCTCCCACGTTTGCAATGGGTGTAGGCTCCCCGACCCTGTGAGTCTGCTCTCTTATTGCCTCCGCACTTCTTCCCCCTCCTCTCACTGGTAGCCCCTCACTTTACCGATGCTGTAAGCTCGTTGCAGTCTAGCTGGCAGAAACAGCAAAGCGGGTGCAGCCCGCTCACCATTGCATGCACACATCATTGCTCTGAAATGCCTCTTGGTTACAGCTCAGCTTCTTTGAACTCTTCTAAACAGTTTCTGTTCTGCAGAATTAGGCTTTTCTCCACAGACCGTGTTTGGAGACCGATCTCTGACTAATTTGAACTTCCTTTTTCTCAGTCATCTGCTCTTTCCAGCAGAGAGAAGCCAGTTGGAGGAATTGCACTACAGATTGGATTGTGTTCCTTCCAAGTTATTTGTACTTTTTAATGTCGCAGTAAGGCCAAACCCAGTTGCCATCTCTCAGTAAACTGCAGAGCCCATACTCTATCCATACATCCCAAAATATCCAGGTAGTTTTCACCCCAGGTGAATGATTGTAGGACCAGGCTGTGCCCGGCCCGCAGGGCTGTTGCAGGCTCCTTCCCCATCAGTTGGCAGGACCCCGGTTTTCAGTGGAGGGATGTGGGCTCTGCCTGTGCTGCCCACTGGTGTGGGCAGGTCTGGGTGGGTGCAGTGGGATTGCTGAGGCCACCCACCTGCCCAGTGCCCCTGGGCTGCTGCACACAGGTCCTTTTGGAGGAAGGTCTTCCTCGTCTTGACCCACTGAAGCAGCTGCCTGTGGTTCTCACTGGGGCAGGGATGTGCATCGGGTACTCCTGGTACTGTCCGCAGGTTGATAATCCTTCCAGATGGGGAGAATTGTATTGATGGGTTATAATAAAAAATACCTTTTTTTTTTTTTTTTTTTTTTTTTCCCTCACAGTGCCCTGCACACAGGGAGGCCCTCTGCCTCCCACAGGGTGACCAACAGCTATATCCAGGGGACCACAGACATCCCCCTTCTCACCAAAACCGTGGGCCAGTGCCTGGATGAGACCGTTGAGCGCTTTCCTGATCGCGACGCCTTGGTCTTCTGCCGAGATGGAGTTCGGAAGACGTTTGCTCAGTTCAAGGAGGAGGTGAGTGCCTGGCTCATCCGTCAGGGGGTTCGGGCGGGTGGACGAGGGCAGCAGCAGGCGTGATGGAGAAATGAGAAATGGTTTCATTGCTCAGCTCAGGAGCAAGGCATGTTATATATGGGTCCTCATCCTGGCCCTGGGCAGGGGGCAAGTGCACCTCCCCAGCACACACCGCTGGGCGTGCACTGCCTCCATCCTCCTGAGGGTCTCGAGATCAAAGGGGGAAGGCAGCCCGTGTAAAATGCTTGCTGAATATCCCAGAATGAACTTTCATAATTAAAAATTATTACCCTTATCTGATGTGTTGTGGGCTGAGCCACAGTGTTTTTCTCCACTGGAGCAGCCCGCAGCTCTTGTATTAATCACTCGGTCTGACTGTCAGAGGTTGTGAGCACGTGGAGGTTTCTAGTCCAAGCACAAAGGCAAGTGAGCAAAGTCAAGGAGCAGGTCCTAATAACAATTCCAAAAATGCGTGTGGGTGTATCTATGCATGTGTATGCATGTGTATTGCATACAAATACATGTTTATGTGTCTTCTGAATGGCAGGGCAATATTTCAAGGCTAACTACCTGGAAAGTTTCTGTGAAATGTATGATATGGTCTTGGATAGGAAGAATTGTTTGGGGGTTTTTTTTCAGATTTACTAGCATTTTGGTTACATCCATTCAGATAAACGAGATTAGCTGTGTTCACCGTAATTTTAAAAAGTAGGCTGTAATTCAGAACTAAATTCCTCAATAAAAATTCCAGCTATATCTCCTACAAGGTAGATTTCATAAATTCATGTGAGAACATAAAAAAAACCCTATAACAACTTTCCTGGACACCTCAGAATATTTACACATCCATCTGCACACCAGATGCATGCTTACTTACCATCTTGCAAAATAAAGTAGTCATGTTAATAGAGTGGTTGAATTCAATTTAATGAGGATAGGAACCCCAAACTGGCCAAAAATCACTCGATACAGTTTTCTTCACCCGAGCCTTGTTAGAAGCAAGCGATGTGCTGGGACAGAGGCAGATCCAGCAGTGCAGATGGGCCCAGCGTGTGGGTAAGGCTGAGCCCTAAGCTGAGTTGATGAGGAGCTAGATGTTAACTAGACTTTGGGCAAGAATTTGCAACTGTTTGTACATAATTTCCTGGTTTGGTTTCCCCCCTGCTTTGCTGTATTGTTCCACACTTGTTATTTTTATGCTTTCAGTCAACCCGCTAAGCAGGGGCTGGTCCACGCACTGGCTCGGAGGATGCTGCTGCGGCAGTAGCAGGCAGGCTGTGCAGAAGAGGTACATTCTGTCCAATTCCAGTTGCAAAGACGATGCTTTTTGCCCAGAAGGCAGCGCCTGGAGACAAATACTCCCCACTGCATCCTGTGTGTGATCCTCAGGCACTTGTATTTTACAGGTGGACCGCATGTCGGCTGGGCTTCTGGCTCTTGGCCTGAAGAAGGGAGACCGGCTGGGGATGTGGGGTCCCAATAAATATGAGTGGGTTCTCATGCAGTTTGCAACTGTCCAGGCAGGAATCATCCTGGTAAGGAGTTTGCTGTGTCTGGGTTTTTAGCAGTCTGTTGGGAAAGGAAACAGGCAAAAAAGCAACAGAAGGTACTGGGGAGTAAAGTTTGTTGTCTCTTTTTTCCATGCTCTTACCCATGCTTAACTGAACTGAGTATTTAAACAACATCTGTGCAGCCCCGTGCATCTTTGCCCTCTGCTGTGTAGGGAAGCAGACTGCAGAGGAAGGAGCAGCAAGAAATGGACTGCTGTGACCTTGCTTGCAGCGGCTGATGGTGGAAGGAGATGTACTTTTATAAATAGGACCATTTAGAAATATATAATACATTTTATATACTGTATATAAATAACATATAAATTATATGTAAAATATAAGGTATATAAATGTATATACATTTAATAAATATAAATAGGACCATTTTTATGTAGCATGCTGCTGTCCTAAACAGTCACCAGCTATTTAGATCCCTCCTAAATAGGGCCTGTATTGCTTTGGTGCAAATGCTCCACTTAAGAGTCTAGTCCAAGCTGCATATCCTCAAAAGCCAATTTTCATTTGATAGTATGACCCCGCATGTTCATCAAAATGCTTCTTATTTAGGCGGTGCACCGTGGTAAGGACTGCACCCTGTCTGCTGGTCTGTTTTCTTCGTTGTGGTTGATCCCAGGCTCTAAGACACAGTGTGAGGGTGGATGAGCACAGCTCAGTATGAGCCTGATGGTGAACTCAGCTCCAGCAGCTGATGCTGCTTCTGTGGAGAGCTGGGTAGGAGAGAGCTGGTGCTTTCATGGCTCTCCATCATGAAACCTGACTTGCACTGGAGTTTTGAGTCTTTGGTTTAATGAACTGAATGTCTGCCTGTGAGACAGGAGCTGGGGTTTCTGTTCCTGAGACTCTGTTTTGATTATGTGTCCTCTCATAAACTCTTCTCTTTTTCGTTGTTTTCTTTCATGCAAACACAGGATTTCTGGTGAATGTGAAATCCCTGTGCTGGTGAGCTCTCAGTTCTGCCAGTTGGAGGAAAAGCTTTGAGTGTGGCTTGTCCCTGGGAGAACTTCTCTGTTGGAATATGTGTTAGGGGAGAGGGGTTTCAAGGCAAGGGTAACTCTGATCAACCTTCTTGTCTCTCCCTCTTCAGGTATCCGTGAATCCAGCCTACCAGGCCCTTGAGCTGGAGTTTGTCCTCAGGAAGGTTTGTATGGCGCTTGCTGGAAATGTTAATTGATTTGTTGTGAGAGCTCAGATGAGCAGCTGTCTGTTAAAGAGGATGGTGGGGACACAGCACGGATGAGCTTCTACTTAACGTTTGCACGTGTCAGGGAGAGCTGGAGAGCAGAGCTGGTGGTGGCCGTGTAGACAGAACACCACCACGCAGCGACCAAGGGGGTGAAGCTGCAGTTAAGTGGGCACATTTGTTGCTGTCCCCTGTGGCTGCCACCTTGTCTGTTTGATGGAGACTTCTGCATCCTCATCCCTCTCTCTCCCTGCTAACAACAGAGTCCTGCCCATATGACACCAATAACAACCATACCTGCCAGCAATTGTTTACTAGGGAATGAGGAAAACAAGGCAAGACTAAATATCTGCCCCAGGCACTACCTGAGAAGCCAGGAAAGCAGAGACTATGTAATAACAGAGTGTGGCTGCAGTCTCTGGAGGCAACATCTGCCTTAGATCGGTTCTAGCTTCCCCACACTCATGCTCCAGCCTGCCTGGGATGGAGAGCACCCTGTGCCTGCCCTCCCCGGCTCGGTGCCATCCTGCCTGTCTTCTGCTTGGGGCAAAAATCACCATCTGGGATTTTAACCTTGAAAGGAGAAAGGCTCAGAAAGGACCAGCCTACTTAGTAGCTTGATTTCTCCTTCCCAGATTTGTCCTAGGCCTTGCTGGCTTTGGGTTTAACCTGGTTTAAGTCCTAAGTATTGCCACTGCTTGACATCTTTCTGCTGTCTGAGCCTCACTGCCCCAGCTACCCTCACGTACCTGCCTGGGATTGAGTTTGCAATGTGCAGAGCATCAATCAGTTTAACATGTTCTGGCTTCTTAGCTCCAGTAATGGGGAATTCAGGTTATTAAACATTTGATGGCTAAAAATTAATCCTAGGATTAAGAACCTAACTGCTCATCTGTGGTTTGTTCAGCTTTAAATCAAAGGCTGGTACTAGAAGAGAGAGAACCACTTCTGGGGCTTCCCAGCACCAAGTTCTTGCTTTACCTGGAAAGTAGATTATTTCTAGCAACGAAGGGTGACTTTTCTCTCGCATCAGAAACTCTGTAATTCAGTTTCTGGGCTGCAGTTTGTGTTCCCATTTCATCCTTCATTTAATCCTCTTACCCTACCCTCACTGGTGTCACTCCTGGTTTTATGTGTTAGAATTGAGCACAGAGCTGCAGTGAAGCACATCTTTTCCAGCGTGGATGTCCTGCTTCTCTCACCAGGTAGAAGTGTGCATGTCGGTACTTGCCTTTTTCGCCAGTGAGACTTGGCTTTTGTTTTCCTTTCCATCTCTTGTGTCAGAGTCTGCTCTGACTTTCTCCTCCAGTGTAAATCTGGAGTATCGATGGGGTAAGAAGAAACGCGCTTGCAGCTCCACTGAGGATTACTCCTGTCTCACCCTCCCAGGTTTGCTAGCGTTCCTAGCTTTTCCATGTACCTTTGGCACTGGGATCTCTGGTGTATTTATTTGCACCACAAACCCCCTGAAGACTTTAGGGCTCTCCCTGTTGGGTCCTGTGCAGTCCTTTCCTTGCTCCATCAGGTTCCCTTCCTTTGGCATATACAGAAATACATGCTGAATAACCATTCATCCAAATCCTGCTGTGTTTCCAGGGCTTTGCAAAAGCAAACTGATGGCAGGTTTCGTATGGCTGGTCCTTTGAAGATGGCTCTGCTGCCATTCAAATTGAGACCAAGTGGGAGATGCCCACCCAAGGAGAGACCCTTATCTCATGTAGCATCTGCCCTGCAAGCTCCGCTCCTCACATAGCATCTGTCTTGTAAAACTAGTTCAACCAGAGTAGTAGTTTGAGGGAACTAATAGCAAAAAGTTAGAGAGGTTCAAAACATCCCAGAGCACGCTCATTCCCCTGGGTTCTGAGCAGATTATTCCAGAAAATAGAATAAATGTTTGTTTTGCCTTCTGACAAACCCCAGAGGGTATTTACAAATAATTTATTGGCATAGCCTTGGTCTCCTTATTTCACAGACCTTGGGAAAATAATGAAAACAGCAGAGTAAATAATTTATGTAAATAATCTATTTGACAAGAATGCATTTTTTTTTGGAAGATGAAAGCAGTTTGCAAATCTGGGTCAAATTCAGCAAATCTTTGCTGAAAAAGAAAGAAATTCTTGGTGTAATTAAAATGCTTTGTTTCAGGATTACGTAAAGGTTGAATAAAAAAATGTTTTAATTTTCAAAATAGCTAATGCTTTAAAAAGAGGTGGAAAAATCTTAGGGAATGGAAAACCTTAACAAAAAAACCACAACAAAACTTTGGCTTGACCTGAGAGGCAATCTTCAGGTCTCCTTGATTTTTCGAAAGTTCCTCAAAAAACCTCATTTCAGATCAACTCAAATGATTATTTTTTTGTTGTTTTCCTTTGAATTTTGGGACTGGGTGCTTTGTTGCGACTCTTAATCTGAAAAATCGGTTGTTTGCCTTGCGCTGGCAATGAGTGTCAGTCCTGGGAGAAGTGGGAGCCCCAGGATCTGCTCTCCCCCAGGATCTGCTCTTGGGAGCAGCACCCAGCCCATCCTGCACCGATCACTGGGGAGGAGCAAAGCACCAGCTGAGCACTGGGATCAGGGCTTGGCGTGCTGGGCGTGCAGTAACAGCACCTTGCCCTCTGCTCACCGTGTTTTGCGAGTGCACAGCTGTAAGGGCTTGGTTTGCATTTGCCCTCAGCGAACATGCCTGCGGGAGACATGTCCCCAGCCCCGGGAGCATGGCTGCTGTGCCCTCGCTGTGCAGGGACCTTGGTTATCTTCTTCAGAAAATCTTTGAACCACTTTCTTCCTAGGAAAAGCTAAAAAATCTCCAGGTTTAGTCTGGAGAGAACTCATGTCATGTGCTTATAGAAGAAAATCCCAGTGCGCTGTTAATGCCCGACGCTTGCTGTGTGGGGTCACAGGGCTGTGTCCCCCTGTGTCGGTGGTGACTGCTCTTTATCATGTCCTTGAACATCAGCCCAACTTCTCATAAGTTTCTGTCTCCCTTCACAGGTTGGCTGTAAGGCCCTGGTGTTTCCTACTCAATTTAAAACACAGAAATACTATGATATCCTAAAGCAGTCGTGTCCCGAGCTGGAAAAATCCACTCCAGGGGGATTAAAGAGCAAAAGGTGAGTTGGGAGCAACTGGTGTCTGTGCACCGACCTCACAGCTGTGTCCTTGTGCTGCACAGCACAGGCTCTGGTGGAAGAAGGACCCACGCAGGGTCTCACCAGAAGAGAAGGAGTCAGGCTGCCCTGGAGGTTTGCCCAGACCACTGAACACCCACCCAGGCAGTTTTCTCCTTGCTCCATTAATGTTGATGGTATTTTTCTTTCCGCCAGGCTGCCTGACTTATCCATTGTCATCACACTGGACTCGAAGCTGCCTGGCACCTTCCACATGGATGAGGTGATGCAGGCTGGGGACAGCAGCCACGTGAAGCAGTTGAGAGCCCTGCAGCGGACCCTCTCCTGCGACGAGCCCATCAACATCCAGTTCACTTCAGTAGGTGCTCCTGCCCACTCCGTGCCTCGCAGTTGGGTTCCTCGCTGGGGGTGCAGGGAAAGATGTGGGTGATGCTGAGAATCCCATTTCCTTCACCTTCTGCCCTCTGAGACCTGGTTCCATCTTCTGCTGAGGGATGGAGGAAGTGTTCCAGCATTTCCCCTCGCTGCTGCCATTCTTGCTGCTCAGCTCGTGGTTGAGGGCTGGTGGAGATAAGAGGGTGCCTGTGAACCCTGTGCAGCTGAAGGCGAGTCATTTTATTTTGGTGTGGCTTGGGTTTCAGATGCTGTTAAAGTAAGAAAAAAAAAAAAGTCTCCCATGTCTGAATGGAGAATGAAGTGCAGGATCACCCCGGAGCCTGCCTGGGCAATCAGAGCACACATCACTCATCTTTGGAAAAAGGGGGGGGTCACTTCGTAACACCCCGTGTCTTTCAGGGGACAACAGGAAGCCCCAAAGGAGCCACCCTCTCTCACAGGAACATCGTGAATAACGCCAATCTGATCGGTCTGAGGCTGGGGATCACACAGCAGGTGGGTTGCGGTGGGGACATGCTTAGGGGTGCTCTCCCATGCCACAGAGACCATGCGTGGGGACAGCGTTGGTGCTGGCTCAGCATAAGGGCAAGTTTGCTATGAGTGACAGCGAGGGAGATTCATGCATAACATCTTTCATTTCAGTGGAGTTTCATTGATGTTTCATTTTAGTTTCATGTGAAGTTTTTATCGAGGCCGGGGGGGGGAGGGGGGAACCCACCAAATCTTTTTGTAGGGTAAAAATTGTGAAATTAATCACTTTTCATTTTGGTGAATACTCATTTCAAACAATTACAAGACTCTGGATGTTAGCTTTGAATTCTGTTGAATGAAGTTTTAATTTGTTTTGCGTGACTATTTCATGTCATGTATACAGTCTCGTAACTCCTATCAGGATATGACCTTTCTATTTGTAGTTTCTTTTAAAAATTGTTAAAAGCAAATTTTTTCTCTCAAAGTTCTGTGGTAGTTATTTCTAATACAACAGCTTTGATCCAGAAAAAAGATGCATTGTTTCAGTCAGTTTTCAGAGCCTTTGGTGTTTTTAAAAACATCATAAAATTAACAGCATGTGGCAAGTCCTGTGTATTTCACGCCTGACATAGCATTACCACTCCCCTCTGGGATATCATAAAATAATGTATAAGCAATACCAGACCAAAAAGTCCAGCAAACAAAAGACATTGTAAAATTACAGAATGAAATTTTGACATTAAAAACTTCCCAAAGTGGTTCTTAGTAAAGGCAGGAAGCATTTCCACCTAACGGGAACATGCGTTTCCACCTAACGGGAACACGGATGGATGTCAGATTTCCAGCCAGTTTTCAGTGAATCAGGGAAGACTTCTCTGTTCAGATATTTGCTCTTCGGCAGTGAGACGGGCGAGTCACAGACTGGCAGGTCTCGTCTCCTCACCGTTGTCTTTGGCTTGATCCCAGGATTATCGTGTTGGCCTCCCCGCACCCCTCTACCATTGCCTGGCATCAGTGGGAGGCTGCATGGTGATGGCTCTGCACGGGTCCTCCTGCATCTTCTCATCGCCGAGTTTCGAGGGGAAGGCTGCGCTGGAGGCAGTGTCTCGAGAGAAGTGAGAGCCTGGTTGTGTCTTGCTACAGTGGAGCTCATTGCCTTGTGGCCAACGGGGCTTTCTCCCCTTGGCTTGCCTGCTACTGCTCACACTCTTCCTTCCTGTGACGGGACAGTCAGGTTTGCAGGGGCACACTTGCACAGGCACTTCAGCAGCCTAAATCCTGCCTTTTCAGCCTGGGAATTTGTCACACTTCCCCAAAATAAGGGATCCTCCAGGTCACGGTAGGGCTTTGGCTGGGAAGCGTAGTGGTGTCTTGGTTTGCTATGGCTGGTGTGGTTTTACACCTGCCCACGTGCCCTCCAGCACTGCTGCTGGGGTAGTTGCATTTCCAGTTTGTTTTTCGTGTGTAAAACAAAAGATCTATTGTTGCGTCTGCATGATACGCACATATATGTATGTTTATTTTTATACATACATATGTATATACGCACTGATGAGCAGCATGTCCGCTGTGCCTGCCTCCATGCTCCTGCTCTGGGTCCCTGCGTGGGGTGGGATGGGGTGGGATGGGATGTGGGGTGCTGAGCTGGGCTGCCCCCCATTCCAGCTCTGCAGCTTTGTCTTTCCTCTCCCCTTCCTCAAGGTGCTCCTTTCTACACGGCACGCCAACCATGTTTATAGACATGCTCTCGCAGCCAGACTTCGACTCCTATGACCTGTCAAGTCTCCGGGGAGGTAAGTCTCAGACTCAGATGGAAAAGCCCCAAGAAACTGGATGTTACTGGTTCCCTGCTGAGAGGCTGTATGAAGCTTTGCGAGCAAATGTCTCTTCTGGAGGGAGGAAGGCACAAGCCTTGTGTTCCACTGTTCATTTGATGCTGTATTTCTGTATTTCCTTTCCCTGGGGTTTCCTTCAGGCATTATGTATTTTTAGGACTCTCCTTTCATCTTAAGGCAGTCTAGGAAGGACCTTTCTGTTCCATCTGCAAGGGAAGGTCCCAGGAATAGCCTGGTTTTGCTCAGCTCTGGTCTCAGCAGCCACCACCGTGTGGCAGCAGATGCTTTGTGTGCTTTTGGCTGGTGCAGCCCCTGGAGCAGAGCTCTGCTGTGACTTCTCTCACCTAAAGTTTCCTGCCTGCTTTTGAAGTCATTCACCTAAACACTGGAGGGGGTGTGATACCGTGGGCTGGAGCTGCCTCTCTGGTCACGGAGAGCCTCGGGAACAGCTGAGCTGGAACAGGGAGACCACTGGCCCTTTAGAGGCAATCACAGCATGGAGAGAAGATGGTGCTGGAGCATCAAGAAACGTCTAATCAGATCACCTAATCACTTCTGTTATGTAAAAAATGATCCTGTCGCACCTTGTTCCCCAGAAAAACCTATATATTACCTCTTACTCTTTTGCTCTGTCACCCTAGGATGGAACAGGTGAAAATGTCATCTGCCCTCTCCCAAAAGGGCTGCTCTGTGCAAGACAGGAGGAAAGACTTTTGATTTATGGTGGTAATGATCGATGGGAGTGTTTGTCCTGCTAAAAATCTGTGCCTCTTTCTGCTCTGATTCTTTCCTTTTTGGGAACTGCAGCTTGGACTAGGTTTATGCGATAGAGTTTATTTTCCTAACGAGTGAATTTTGCCAACCCTTAATTCATTCAGGCAAATTGGCCTTGCTGCAGCCTTTGCTTCTAGAATAACCAGGACCTGTATCCATAAAAATAGAAAGTATTTTGACAGGAACCAGTATATCCCAAAGGTCTTGCCAGCATTTAAATCTGGGAGTGCAGAACCTTCTGAGGGGATCGCCCCTGGGAACAAATAGCTGGTTTCCAAGAGGCTCATCTTTTCCTCTTTCTTCCAGGAGTCATTGCAGGTTCTCCTGTTCCCCCTGAGCTCATGAAGATGGTTATCACCAGGATGCACATGCCGGAGCTCGTGGTAAGTTGTGGTGGCTGTGAGTAGAGCTACAAGTGGTGGTTGTTATGGGGAGACCCTGAATCTGGGCATCTCTGCACCCAGTGGTACCCAGCAGTGCTGGAGCTGCTGGGATCAGGTGTGATGGCACCGGGGGTGCCGGGCCAGGCTGAGGAGTGGAGGTGTAGAGGGGCTGGGAGGAAGGAGGAGGATTCCCCCTGGTTGCTGGGGGG
Source organism: Falco cherrug (assembly GCF_023634085.1). Lineage (NCBI taxonomy): Eukaryota > Metazoa > Chordata > Aves > Falconiformes > Falconidae > Falco > Falco cherrug. Next base: position 120,600,799 of record NC_073697.1, read on the forward strand.
GTGTCGGGGGAGGAAGCTTTGTAAGAAGAGAGGACACTACTGCATTCAGTGTCATAAACTGAGCTTCTGCTGGTGCATTTCAAAGCTTTTATAAACCCTTCTGTTGTACAAGCTGCAAGGATGAATGATTATGGAAGAGGCGTTGCTGGTTTGTATCAGTGTGGGCGGGTGCACGTGTTCATCTTGCTGTGGAGCTGTCAGGCTTCTTTCACCCTCCTGGGCTGCATGCAGATACAAAACGTTGTAGCGTGCTACGCGTTTGAGTCTGGACGTGGGAACGGTGCCATCCACACGTGCAGTGCCAGGCATTGCGCCACCAGAAGGGCAGCACGTGTGGGACCACGCGTGCTGCTGCTCCATTGCATGTCCCCGCGCCCTTGGCCTGTGCAAGAGCATCAGCATGGTCCTGCATGTGGGAGGGGGACGGGGGTCGGTGGCATTCCGGATGACGTGTTTTGTGGGCAGGTCGTGCCATCTGCACGTGTGTGTGTGCCTGCGAGTGAATGGCTGAGCTGGAAAAGGACACTTTTGTTCTGCTTCAAAGGGAATAACTTGGGTGCCACGCTGCTCGCCTGTCCTGAGGGAGCAGGCTGCTGTGATGGATCAACCCGCGGGGCTGGGAGCCAGGTTAGGTGTGTTATTGCTGGCAAACCCAGACCGCACCAGGGTTTTACAGGGATGACTGTGTGCCTTGCTGCAGACCAGGAGAGTCTAAAGCATCTGTCCGCGAGCTGTTTCAGAGGCAGCCAGGGTTTTTTCCTGCATATGATGCTCTTAATGCCAAGCTGAAAATACTGGGCACAGCCCTGGTGCCGTTGCCTGGACTTTGTCAGGTGCCAGCTACCTATTTTTATAATAGGCTTGTGTTTGACCTCACAAAATACCTTCAGACATTACTGCAAGTGCTCAGGACTCATCAGGTATCACATGTTCCTGTTTTGTAGAGAGAGAAATAATAAAACCCTCCCAAGCAGTTGCTCTGCCCATAGGATAAAGAGGATTAAGTCTATATTTGTATCACTGGTCTCGTGTCACTTCTGATCCACCGGCCCTCAGACAGACACAGGGAGACTTGTTGAATTCATCTTTGCAGCAAGAGCTTTATACAGAAGATGTACATAAGAAAATATACAATTTGATTTCTATAAAGGAGACAGAGGAGTTTTCATCCTCTTAAAGGTCATTTACACTCAGTTACAGAGGAATAAATATACATATATTTATATAACTCTTTAGGATTAAAAAACACAGTTAAGTTGCAACTGTGGTATTGTAATAGCCGTGGCAATAAACCACAGTCATCCTGGTGTCCTGCTGGATCCTCTGGAGTATGGGCAGGGAGGAGAGGAGGGGTGCCCCAGCCGGGCTGCGTGGTGCACGCCGCCTCCTCTGGGATGTACGAGCATCTTGGCAGACCCCACAGAGTGGGAGGGAATCCAGTCTTCAGACAGCTCCAGTTTTGGAGGTTCCCAGTACTGCTTCGCTTCCAGGATTTCTGGCTGACCTAGAGAGATTGCTGCCTTTGGCGTCAAAGAGCAGCGCTGTCTCGGGACCACCGGTTCTCGGTCATTGCTCCACCGATCCCCCTCAGCCCTGACCTGCAGGGATCCCCTCCATGGGAAGGCAGAGGAGTCTCTTTGCATCGGTTGAAACCAATTTTCCTGATCAAGCAGCTGGGGGAGGGATACTCCTACCTTCCCACTTGCTTCCACTCCACTGGAAGGGGAGAGACAGTGACCGGTTGATCGGGGACGTGGGTTATGTTGCCTCTAGGAAAGATGACTGTGTTTTACCGGCAGGATCTAGGTTAGCTTGTCTTAGTATGGTCATGCATAGTTTAGTTTTTAAAAATGCCTCTTTTAAAATATATAGATGTTGGGAAAGATTGAAAAGGTGGATTCCATCCTGCGATCAGCAGAGAAGCGAGGATTCGGAGGAGGCTGGAGGTGGTGGGATCTATCAGAAATGTTTCCTGACAGGTAGGAGAAGCATAAGGAAGGACTCAGAAGTCAGTAGTTTTCTGATGGTTGAAGTGACCAGTCACCAGGACAGGCCATACCGAAGCCTGCTAGGGGAAAAAAAAAAAAGAGAGAAGGCTACATGTTTCAGGGGATTTTTCAAGCAGATCAGTAAACCATGAGCATTTGTCTGTTTTTACAGTGAGTGAACGCAGCCCACACTTGAAAGTGAGGAGTTAGGAGTTAAGGAGCTCCCACAGGAGAGATGGGTTAGTCCTGTCTCTGCCCTCTTCTGCCAACCCACTGTGTGACTCCTGAGCATCATACCCAAAGCGTTGATGGTCACTGAGCACTCCCTTCGTAAAGGAAGAAACCCAAGAGCACAATTTTCAAAAGTAGGGAGTTATTTTGGTGCCCTGGTTCTGAAAGTCCAGGGCAGGCAGACTTTTCGAAACTGCCAAGCAACTTTTCATTTGAAACACGGCCAGTGACCCAAATCATTAGTGTTCCCCAAAATACAGACCCCCATAGCTGACATCTTAGAAAGCTGCCTGGCTCTCAAGGGGTGAACAGTGAAGTCAGAGGTACTTTATACTCCTTAAAGTCACACTGCCCACACTGGAATGGGTTGGCGTGCCTGCATTTTGGCACTGACACCTGAAGATACCGAGCTTTGTCTTCTGCAAGACAGGAATAAATAGTTTTATATTTCATTAATGCTTGTAAACCTGTTTGAAAGCGCTGGATGGAAGGTGCTATAGAAAACCCAGCTGTTATTGTCATGGTTTTCTTATTCTCATCATAGAGGAGTGAACTGGAATGGAGTTCACGCAGGGAGAGAAGGAGGTTAGGAAGGGCCAGACCTGTAAATAAAATACATTTAAGTATTGTGGTTTAGAAAGCTGAAGTTTTTCCATCCTTAGAGCGGAACTTTACCCGCCCTATATGGAACGACTGGTATTTCCATCTCTAATCCATAAAACCTCTGGCACTGCAAGAGAAATAACCACTTTAGGAAGGCGCAGAGCAGCTGGCACCATCCCTGACATTTTGGACACAAATTTACTTTCTCCATCCTGTTTGGGCATATCCTTAGTGAACCGAGGACCAAACGGCCATAGCTGGGCTTTGGGTTTCTGCCTTGTCCTTTCTGTTATGAAAGGGCACAGTGACAACCCTTGTTCATACGATGCAGTGCAGGGTCCATGGCACTTAACAAATGAGCAAAGGTCCCTTTCCCAAGACCTTACAAGCTTGCAGGCTCATCCAAAGTCCTTTGGAATCCATACAAGCTCCAAACCTGTTCCTGAGATAAGGAAAAGTAAAATGCTTGGGATTGAGCAGTGACAGTTGTGGCTTTTTTAGCTGATCTGTGTGCTGAACGTAAGGCTCTTGGTAGTTCCCAGGTGTGGAAGGTGGTTGTGTGGTAGGTTTTCACAGGTGGTGTTTGGATTGGTAGATGTCAGCAAGCTCACTGCTCAAGGGAAAGTCAGCCCTGTCTCTGAATCACCTCCTGGCCCAGAACACTTTATTCAAAGAGAATTTTCTGTCTCAAACCTCCCTCTTCTGGGACGCTTATTCGAAGGCATCAGCCCTTGTTTTTAAATACCTGAGTGTCTTGGATGGGAATTGTAGTTGCTGAAAGGCAGGTGCTGGGCCAAGAGCTGTTCCTTATGGAAGACATCTATTTCCATATGGACTGGGCAGCCTGGAGCCTGATTTCCCAGCAATGTCCTGCCCTGGATTTCAAACCAGGCCCAGAGGACCTTTACTAGGGCAAGAGGCTGAGCATCTCTAATTGGTTAGAAAAATAAAGCACGTGTGATCCCAGCTCAGGGTAAGAGTGGGTTAAGTCCGCCCTTGTTTGGACATTTAATTACATGTTTCACCTTTACTTGCTGCCCCAGACCTGTCTGTAGCCTGATGTTTATTTTACAGGGTTGACTCCATCCCTGATGCTCCAGGCGGATTCTCTGCTCTGGGAGCCAACGGAGCCCAGTATGGCCGGGGGATGGAGCAGCTCTGAGCGGAGGCATCACTGGGTGAATGGATGAGCTGTCTTGAGCCAAACCCTAGTGTCACCGAAGCCAGCGATATAAGTCCCCGCACCTTTGGTGGCATCAGGGTTTGTTGTAGGTCTGGCTAAAAGTGAACCATCTTACATGTTTAATGGCGGCTTCCCTTCTTGGACCTCTTGGTGGGGAGCTTGCAGGTGCGGAGGGCCGGGGTGTCTCTGATGGACTGCCCCCGGTACTGCACGGGCGTAGAGCAGGTGTCCTCGGTGCGGGTGCGATTGCCCTTCAGCCACCTGGGATACGGGGAGGAAGAAGACGGGGAGCTTACGAGAGGCACAAAGCACCGTGGAAATCACCCACACCACGAGCGGAAGGGGCAGGCTGCGGGGAGAGCTGCTGAGCATGCATGCAGCCTTCCACAGCCGCCTGGCGGAGCAGGGGGGGGATCCCCAAGGAGACCCCAGGGGATGCGGGATGGGAAAGGGCCCGTGGTGCCGTACTTGCGCAGATGTGCTAGCTGGCAGTTGCAGTGCCAGGCATTTCGGGAGAGCGTCAGCGTCTCCAGTTTGTCGAAGGGGAAGTTGCGGGGCAGCTGGGTGAGCCGGTTGTTCTCCAGGTGAGCAGTCTTCAGGGCGGTCACGCCGGCGAACGCGTTGTCTGCAAACTGAAGCACAAAGGTTGCTGGTGAGGGATGCTGAGTTAGGGGAGGGGACTTCGAACCTGAGTGCCGCTGTTCCTGCGTGCCTCTGTTCAAGACTTTTAGTGGCATAAGCATGGGAAGAGCAAGAGAAGGGGCTGTGAGGGGGGTACTGGCTCACTGGAAGCTCTGGGCACCTAAGAGGTGCATCAAGCTGGTGGGCTCAGGGGTCCTGGAATCTCCTGCCTGAAGAGAGCTACATCCCAGATCCATGTGGGGTTGCCTTTGCAGCCACATCCCAAAATAAAGTGAAGCCTGGAAGGCCGCTTTATTTTTTGAGCCATACTTCTCTGTTCTAAATGAAGATGTTTTCTGGGTGTATTCCTTTCCAAAGCTGGAAATCCTCCCAGGGCCTGTTGCCTTGCCTGTCCTGGAATGGCTGAAGGAGGGAGTGTTTGCGGCGTCTGAAGGGGCTGTAGGCTTTGGCAGTGCCCGGGGGCTCCAAGTGGAAAGTTACACTTGGCATCTGAGCAGTACAGAAATAGAGGCAGGTTTCCAGCACCTCAGCCTCTGTTTTTTCTCATTTCCAACGGGTTGTTTGCAAGGGATGCTGCAAGATTTGTCTTTTCTCAATTAACAGACAGGCTTTCAGGGAAAGCCTCCCTTAAAAAAGCTGCCAAAGGAGGGGAGAGAGGCTGTAGACCTGGCTCTGCAGCTTCTGCTCTCCTCCCTGGGGCCTCACCCCTGGCTTTTTTCAGCCCATGGTTACTTGGGTTGGAAAGTTTCTTCTTGAAAGCAAACCCCTCAATACAAACTTCCTTGGCGGTGGTGAACGGGGGAGCGATTCGTTGACAAAGCACAAAGCTCCTCTTGGCTGTGACTAACCAGTTCTCCCCCTTCTCAAAGCCGTGGGTGGCTTTGAGAGCCTCTCAAAGCTCTCTCAAGGGTGGAGAGGAGACTTTCTAGGTCTACTACCCACTCCCCACCCCCCCACCCCCCAGTCAAGGACCTGTGCTTCCATTTTGGACCAGAAGCTTGCACTTTGGACGGGACTATCAGGGTCTGTTCAAGCTCTCTAAGCTGAAAAGCTTGACAGAGCAAACGCGCTATTTTAAGCTGTGAACTTTTGTCATCTTCCAAATTAAGCAATGTTGGAGAGGATTAGAGCTTAGCAAAGACTCCCAGCGTCCTGTAGCTGTTGGACAGCCAGCGGTGCTGGCCTCTGCGGTCCAAAACTGAGCTGACCTTGGTAGGTTTTGCTGTGCTGATAGCAGCACTGCTGGAGAGGTGCTGGCATGCTGTGCAGTGGGGCGGTAGCCTGGCCATCTTCTGGCTTGGACAGTGCTGTACTGTCTCAGCTGCTCATTCCTCCCCCAGCCCCATGAGAAGACTTTGCATCTGCTGGTAACAGCTGCTGCGCTGCCTGCCAGAGCATCCATTTCTAAAGAAACGGGTGGTTTTCCCTTTGTTTAGATGGAGGATTGCTGCTGGAATTTATTTTGCTATGTAGACGGAGAGGGGGATACGTAAAGCTTCCAGGATCTGCATTCCTGGTTTCATGTGGATGTACGTGGCTGGGTCCTGCCCTGCGTGCGGGTCTGTGGTGCTGGTGGGGAAGGAGAGCTCGGTGCTGGAGCTGCAGGGCAGCCTGAGGGCTCTCCTGGTTCTCCTTGAGTGCAATACAGGCTGGGATAGCTTCATGTGGAAGGCTTTTGCACTTGCTCAGCTTGAAAATCTTACAGCCGCTCAGGGAACAGCTAAGGACAGTGGTTTTGTGAAGGAGAAAGCACCGCAGTCAAGATGCCAGCGGCATTTAAAGTATTTGCTAGTGATTTCCTAGGTCAGGAGGCCTCCGTGATTAGATGTCTCCTAGCAGTGCAAAGTTCACGAGTGGGCTGTTTGGATAGGAGGCCTTTGAGAATTTGAAGAGAAAACTCTGCGCTTGAGTGGGAGTGTTGTTTTCCTGAAAAAGAACACAAACCCTCAAGCTGCAGAAGCCCCCCCTGTGGCTGATCCCCCTAAACTGCTGTCGTCTTGGGCTGTTGGGGAGGAAAGGAGGTGTCTGGCTGCAGAAGAGCCTTTAAAGTTCCTGTCCACAGGTGGGCACTGAAAAGTAGAAAGCCTTTTTTGCTGGCTAGAATTGTTAACCCTTACCCTGTGGCAAATCCAAGGATGCCTAATTTGCTGGAACACCCTGGCATCATGGGTTAGTCATTCCTCCAGCATGTGACTTGAGACTCTGATGTCTCTGCAGCTGGTACAACATTTGAGCTGTAATTTTTAACTTGCATGTGATGGAAGCGCCTTAAAACTGAGCCTGCAAAAGTGCTGTGGCAGCATGTCTAAAGTCTTGCCTGGAGAGGTCATAAGATTGTGTTCAGGTGTTGGGTTTGCTTACTCCCATGCTGGAGAGACTGGTCTGAGAGCGGACAAGGGCTTAAATGCTGTCTGAGTGGCTACTGAGTTGGTTTAGGTAGTGTTCTCCACCTGAGCAAGATGTAATTCCAGTTTTTGAGCATTTTGGGATGCTGTATCCCCTTGAAAACTCTGGTATGCTCTATTCCTGGTAGCTTCCAAATGATCTGCTCATCCCTGCGAGGCCCTCTGAGCTGCTCTCTGTTGCTAAGAAATTCTTGTTTTCATCGCATCTCCCTGCATGTGGTGGATGTTGCTTTGCCGTGAAGTCCTAGCCTGCCTTACCTGGATGCCCTTTGTCCTTGGGCTTCCTGGCAGAGCATCATCTCAGGGGGAACTGTCTGCTCCACCTGCAGCACCCTCCCTTTCCAGCCCATGGGGTGCGCCTGGGACATCAGGCTGCCACAGGTGCTGCTGCTCTTGCCCTGTGCTTGTTCCTGTTGCTTGCGCTGCCTGGCATTTCAGAGGTCCTATTGCAAGTGATTGGCTGAGTGTGATGCTCCTGCCTATGGATCATGCTTTCTCACAGAAAAAGGAGGAGGTTGTTTTGCTGTGTGGGATACCTGAACGTCCCTCCTCCTCTCCAGTGGGAACAGGGCCCCTTTGTAAGATGCTGCGAGGCTTCCTTTTGAGAGAGCATCAATAAACAAACCTTTCTTTATAACGTGTAAAGTTGGGAAGCGCAGCGAGGGGTGAAGGCCCGTATGCCTACCTGCCTGCAAGGCATGAGTAAGAAACTCTGCTATTCGTGGCCCCTCCCAAGAAGTCTCCCCCTCCCAGCCCCCAGCAGGTACCCAGGTACGAGGGAAGCAGAGCAGTTCAGCTCTGCGAGGTGATGGTGCCCTTTTGTCCCTCGAGTATGAGGCAGACACTCGCCTCCCATCCCATGCCTTGTGTCTGGGATGATGGAAGGTTGCTAATTGTCCTGGAGCATCCCAAATACCTTTCTCAATGTCTGCTGTCACCTCCAGCTTGGGAGGGAATGATCTGCCTTTCCAGGGAGTTTGATCTGCTCCAGATAATTTGGTGTTGCATAAAGTAACAGAAGGGTGGAGTACTCTCATCCCTGGCTTGAGTCGTTGTCAGCTGGCCAGTGCCTCGCTATCTCCGGAGGCTGCAGACCTGCATCTCCCCTCTCCTCTGCAAGGGAGGGACAGCAAACCGTGGGCTTTGTAAAGGAGAAGAAAACCAAGCCCCGTCTTTCTTATCCAGAGCAAATGGAAAGGGAAAGGACTCACCTTCTTCAGTTTCATGTTGTCCAGGTTGAGTGTCTGCAGGTATCGCCCGAAGGACTGGAAGGCATTGTCAGGGATGACCTCAACTGGGTTATGAGAGAGCTTCAGTTCCTCCAGCACTCTCAGCTTACTCATTGCGCTCACAGGATAGCTGCTCAGCTGGTTCTTGTCCAGGTGGAGGACAGCAAGGTTTTCTACATCCTCCAGGGCCCCAGGGAGGAGGTTGGTGAGGGAGTTGTCGGAGAGGAAGAGCCAGCGCAGGTCTTTAGCCCCGTTGAAGACCCCTGGTTTCAGCTCCCGGATTTTATTGCTGCCTAAGTGCAGGATGAAGAGGTTGACAAGAGGGGAGAGGAGCCCTTTGGGTAGGTCTGGGATCTTGTTCTGATCCAGGTACAGGTAGGTGAGCTCAGAGAGGTCATCGAAGGCTCCTGGCTTTATGACACTGATCTGGTTGTCAGTGAGATAGAGGTAGACCAGGCTTTTGAGCCCCCGGAAGGCTCCAGTTGAGATCTCCTTGATCTGTGAGCTCTGGAGGTGCAGGGACACCAGCTTTTTCAGGTCACGGAAGCCATTGGTGGGCAGGACGGGGAAGTTGTTCTTCTGCAGGTTGAGAAGCCGTGTTTGCTCAGGCACCTTGGGGATCTTCTTCAACCCAGCATTGTCGCAGATGACATGCTGCAGGTCGCCGCCGTGGCAGTGGCAGCTCGGGGGACATGCCTGCACGATGGAGGCAAGACATGCCAGTAGGCTGAGGACACTGAGGAAGAAGCCTGACCGATTCATGGTCAGATCTGGAATTAGTGTGGTGGGAAGAGAAGCAGGAGGAGGAGGAGGAGGAGGGAGATGGGTGGGAGAGAGAGAGAGTAACTGGGTTTGCAGCATGCTGAACACAGCCCTATTTATAATGTTATTAAAAAGCAAAATCCCTTCCCACAAACCACAGGCAGCAGCCAGTTGGAAGCAACTGGCTTTGGGAACTTACTGTGAGCTTAACCCCTTGGCACCAGGCAGCGGAGTGTCCGCGGTCCTGCCTGGCTTCGCTGCTGCAGCGGCTGTGCAGAGGTAGTTTTCCTCTCTGCAACAGGGAGGCAAATGGTTAGGAAGAACAAATGCTGAGCTGCTCTGTAGGGGACCTCTCTGGTCCCTGCTGAGCTGAGAGGGGCCCTGATTCATCAGTGGTGGGGGGGAAAACAACCTGGTTTGGTCGAATGGCATGGCGGGGAGCTCCGCTGTGCTCTGCAGCCACCTCGTGCCAAAGGTCTCGGCAGGCTCCTGGGCTGTGTGTATCCTCAGCTGGTCTGGGGAGAATCTTGTCCTGCTATCACAGAGGAAGGTTTGGGGAGGGGGGGGGTCTTGCTGATTTCAAAAGAGTTTGCCTAAGCAGGGGTGGGAGAAGGTGGGAGCGATACGGGGTCATGCCAAAGGCCAACAGTGCTGCACTCGCTCTTGTGATGCAAAATTTTATTTGAAGACTTCCAGATCTAGACTGCACCTAGGAGTTGGCCAAGAAAGGGAGAGCAAAGACCATCTTAATTCCTGCTGCATCTTCCTCTGTGGGCAGTCAAGTGTGGCACATCCATGGTCATGCTCAGGAGACCTGTGTGAGGGGCTCTTTTTTCCCAGCACATGGCACTGTGGAGCAATGGCTGTTGCCTTCCGACAAGGGATGGAGCAGTGGCGGAGCCTGTGGGGAAGTGATGGGGCATGGGCTGGTGGGTATGAAGTGCCGGACAGCGATGCCCTGCTGCGTGCCTGGCTCAGATGAAGTGGATAGGAATGCCTGTGCTCCTGAGATGAAGCTGTGGATGGGGAAAGGTGTGGATAAAGGGATGGTGAGGTATCAGAGCAAGGAAATCGCTGCTGAGCTGGGACTAGGGTCTTCCCTGGCTCCTCTCTTGGGGTAGCGGTGGCAGAGATGAATTAATGCAGGGGATGCTCCTTGCTCTCCCAATAGAGAAGGTTAAAGCAAAGCGGTTAAAAGCCCCAGCGCATGCTTCTGTGAGTGTGGAGGGAGAGATCCAGGGGTTGTGGGGTGGAGTTTGGAGTTGGAACATTTTGAACTGATTTCCAGCCAGTTCCTGGCTGCAGCGAACAGCTGAGAGCCCAGCACATAACTGTGAGCTTGTTGAGCTTTCTGCTCCTGAGGCTGGCTGCAGAGCCCCAGCGGAGCTTTTGCAGAGGCGAGACAGGCTCAAGAAAGGGAGGAAATCCAAGGGCTGACTTAGGACACAGACTGGCTTATTCACAGAGATTTCTGGGTTTTTCCATTGTTGCAATGAGGAATTAGCCAGCGCCGCTGAGCATGCTCCAACAGGCGTTATGCAAACCGCCTGGCAGCCCGCGCCCTGGCCAGCAGCTGTCACTCTGAATGGGGTTTTCATTGCATGACTAACCTGGGGGAGAAAAGGGGCTTCTGGGGTGTGAACGTAGGTTCTGGTGAGCCTGGTGGGGCAGATGGGGTTGGCCGAACGGTGATGTAATGTGGGACCTGGTTGCAAACTGGGCCATGTCAGCCTTCCAATGTTTGTCAGCCTAGAGGTGCAACGCCCTGCTGTCGAGCAGCTGGGGCCTCGCCAATCGCCTCAGCACAAAGGGTTTCTCCTGCCTCATCTCCAGAGAGATGCTCTCACCATAGGAGCTCCAGGCTTCTGCTGGAGGGACCTCCTGCAGCACTCATTACTGTCATTACTGTAGGATTTAATGATCAAAACAATGGTATTTTTGCTTTTGCCTGATACAGTAGGCACCACAATGGTCATGCACATGCTTTGATCTCTAGAGGAGCTCTTTGGGTATCTCGGTGAGGACCTTTGAGACAGCAAAAAAGGAGGAAGATGGAAGAACCCTCCGTGTTTTCCTCCTCCAGTTTGATCAGGACTGAGTGACCCTTAAGTGTGTGCTGCTTGTAAAGCTCAGATGGGGAGCTGGGTGAATGACTGGAAAAGTAAAAAAAGCATCATCTTGTATCTGTGGATTGATTTTTATTTATTTTTCTTAGAGAAGATTCAACCACTTCAGTCTTATTTGTAATCATTTGATGAACAATTCCTACAGTTACGTACCAGTTATAATGTGCAAGAGCAACTGATGGGTGAGACTGAAAATCCAGCCTGTTTCTGCTGGCCACAGGCAGCGTATCTGTGCTCCATCCCCGAGCACAGCTGGTGCCTGATTCTTGGTTTTCCCACCTCTTTGCAAAAAATACCAGCTAACAGCGAACCCCTTCTGCAAAGATTTCTGCCAGCGTGGGTCAGATTGGAGCACAAAGCTGGTGAGGGCCTTGCAAACTCCATCCATAAATACATCCCACCCACGTGTATTTCTGGAACAAGACCCTTTTCAGAGGTTAAATTGCCCAGACCTCAAACCATCTTCTTTTCTTTCTTCCTTTGAGGATACATTTCCCTTTCTTCCACCCTTTATCGCTTTGCTGGTTCAGACTGCGGATGCTGGGGAACAGGGACACTCTCTCCCTGCAGGGATGTGTGTGCCATGGCTGTGGCCATAGGTCCCGTAGCTTCCTTGTGAAGGTGCCATGATGTCGCTGCCACGATGCTGGTGCAAGGTGGGAAGCTGTCCCTACCCCGTGGGCTCCCTGCCAGCCCAGTGCCTGCAGCAGAGGTTAGGTGGATGCTGGGTTATTTTTGGTCCCTGGTGGGGTGACAGCAGGGCAGTGCTACTGGGGGAAAGGTGTCTGCTTCTCGGCTCCATTTCTCCAGGCACAAATGTTGAATAAAAGGAAGTTCTTTCCCCTAATGTTTTTTGATTTCTATGCCTCGGTGAGCACATTCCTGTGGTGGGAGCTGGCTGGCATCTGCCGCAGCTGGCACCTTGCCTCTGGGCTCCCGGCTGTTTGTGTTTTGAGCTGCTCGCTGGCGGGGTCTGGTCTTCCCACACCGGGTTTCACAGCCCTCGACCGGCCAGCAAACGTCCAGCAATCCTCAAAAGCTCTCCTGGGTCCCGCTCGTGGGTGGCTCGCAGGCTGGCGGTGACAATGGCAGCAGTGTCGGTGTTCCCTCTGCTGTGGTGGGATACCGCAGGGAGCTGGGTCCCATCCAGCCCCCTACCTTGCAGGTCCCCAGGGACCAGGGACCATCACAGAAGAGGCAGGATTATCCTGCCATCCTCTCTTTCTTAATTGATTAACAGTTCTGGAAACATTCCTGGTGCCTGGTAATTTACAGATGCTGGACTCCCCTTCCCCCCTTCTTGGAGGCGCTGTGGGCTGAGCAAATAAATACAGTTTTTGAAACAGTATAAATATAGATCTGGGGTGTTTCTTTGGTGCTGAAGGTCAGACCTGCTTTGATACAACATTGGAGATGGTCTTTTCCATGCTTAATCTTTATTTTTGTCAGTATTAACCATTCTGGCATATCAAGACAGCTCCATATCAAAATATTCCATTGCCCACTTAAGTCAGATTCTGTAGCTTTTAAGGGGCTCCAGATATGGTTTTGTGTGTCAGTGCACACCAGCAGTCGCCTTCTTGAAGCGGCAGCAGTGTACCTGGCCTCGGGGTGCAGGACTCCTTTTTTTTGGTTGGGGGTTTGGCAGCTTGGGGGGTACCCCAGGGGGTGTACGTGCTGCCCTGGTGTGCAGCCCACACAGCACCAGCCCTTGGGAAGCTGAGCCCCTGCCTGGCCCTGGGTGCTGGGGAGGGAGCAGGGTGGGAGAAGGTGCAAGCTGTGCAGGGTCCCAGGGGGCTGTCCCAGGCACGGAGCACCCTCCAGGGTGGTGTATGAGAAGCCTGGGTGGATGGGTGATAGGGAGCCCCAAAAGGTCTCCTTGGTCCCCCCTCTCTTCCAGGCAGTACCTGAAAAATCCCTGGCTTTTGGTGATATGCAAGTATCCCATCAGAAACAGCAGCACCTGGGGCTCTGAGTTCAGACCTGAGCTACTGCTTCTATTTGAGGTGCTCAAAGGGTACCCTTCACCGTGGTGGGAGGCTTGGGCTGCTCGATGAGCTCGAGCTGGAGGAGATGGTGGTGGGTGCACCTCCTTCCTTCTGATGGTTTTCTTCCACTGTAGCATGGCCTCCGCCCATTGATATCTTGCCATTTTGGCTCCCTGTTGATGTCCACCCACCCTTCCCTTCTGCCTGATCCCAGCAGCTGCTGGCCCCTCCTGTGAAGCTCACTCAGCCTTTACTGCCTCCCCAGCCCTGCCATGTCCACCCTATAAGGCACCGGGCATCCCCCTGCTGCCTGCCCAGGGCTGCTGGCCGCTCTGCAGCTCCTGTGGGCTCTGGAGAAGTGTGGAGCTTTCTTTTCTTGTGGGACACGACTGATCCATGCAAGGCTTCTGACTTTCCCAAATGCTCACCGCCGTGAGTCTCCTGTTCTCACCATGGAAAATCGGCTCCGCATGGTGACAACTTATAGCAGCCGTTCAATACTGAAAGAGGTTTACAAGAAATCTAGGGACAGGTTTTTTAATAGGGCCCTTAGCGATAAGACAAGGGGGGATGGCTTTAAACTGAAAGAGGGGAGATTTAGATTAGATATTGGGAAGAAACCCTTCCCTGTGAGGGTGCTGAGGTGCTGGCACGGGCTGCCCGGAGCAGCTGTGGGTGCCCCGTCCCTGGCAGGGCTCAAGGCCAGGCTGGACGGGGCTGGGGGCACCCTGGGCTGGTGGGAGGGGGCCCTGCCCGTGGTGGGGGGTGCAACTGGGTGATCTTTAAGATCCCTTCCAACCCAAAGTGTTCTATCACTCTGTGAACTTCCCTGCTTGTCCTTGGCCAAAGTGAGACCTCCCCATCCCACCTCATTTTTGAGGAGGACCTGACGAGTAGATGGTTTCAGTAGCTGCAGAAGCTATGGGAATGTGCTGTGAAAACATCTAAAATGCAGCATGGAAGCAGCACAATCCTGGATTTCCAGCCATGTCTTCAGTGGGAGCTGAGCTCTCCAAATCCGTTGGGTTGGAATTTTGCTGAGTTTCCTTCTCCAGCAGCTTTGAGCATTCAGGTACCTCCAAACCAGTGGTTTTCTACCTTTGCAAGACATTTTGCCTCTGCACGTTTCCTCTCACTCTTCCTTTTAATTCCACTTTTCCTAAGTGCATTGGCACCCAGTGCCAGGAAGGATGGAGTTAATTACATAGCGAAGACCTTTTATCAAGCTGTGGATAAACCAGTAAGTAACTGCACATGCCTTCACTGGTTGCCGCTGAGCAGTGCTTCTGAAATGCTGGCAGGACTGGGGAAATACTTGCAAGCCTCAAGACTTCTGCTCAGCCCAGGAAGAAGAGAGGTAGCTTTAACTCCAGACCACGAGGACAGCTTGTCCTGACTGTACAATAACAGGAGGTTAATTTTCGGTGGCAGTCTCCTGGCGAGCTGGGTTGCCATTTTTGCAGTGGTCTCCTCCAGAGGCAAAGCCATTGCGTGCTCCAACACAAAGACAGTGCTTTGGGCACCTGATATTTTTGGGAACTTTCTAAGCCCCATCCAAACTGGGACTGCCTGGCACCTCTCCGGGTGGGGAGAAATGCCAGCAGGGTGGCCACCCTTGGAGGTTTGTCCTACAAGACCTGCTTGTTTGTGTCCCGTCGTTTTTGACACAAAGATGGTACTGTTGCTGGGATGGGAAATGTAATCTCAGTGTGACATAGGCTGGACGTGATCAGAGGTTGTTTTTTGCAGCAGCAGAGTTGACCTGAAGGTTCAGGAATATTCCAATACAATTTGGGATAGCGGGACATCCCCAAGGCAAGGAGATGCATGTCCCCCAAGCACAGCAAAACTCGGGTGATCTGGATAGTGAGCAGCTCAGGGCGGGAAGATTTTTGCTCAGTTGAGAACGATTTGGAGCTGGCTGTGAAGAGGATGGCTGGGGTTGACTTTTGGTGGAGATATCTGAGACAGACAACACGCTCAGCATGGATTTAGGGATAATTAGATCCATCCGGCATGTTACACTGCGAGGGGTTCAAAGGGCCCCTTAGAGGTCCCTTAGCACATCCCTTGGATTGCCAGTCTGCTTTCTGTTGTTCGTTACACCCTCTTTGAAGTCTGAAAATCCCTATTATTTCATGGTCAATTTGCTGCTTTTTTCTGAGGCCAATATTGTCTTCAGCAAAGCTCCATTTCTGTAGGTTTTCGTTTGGTGGTTCCAGCCCTGCCATCATCCTCCAGCGTGGCATAACCAGAGGGTGGTGACGAGGGGCGTGAAGATCCTCCCTGAGCATCGTCCAGGTCCAAGGGGGTTCCCTCCAAGGACCTCATGCCCTCCTTCTGCTCCAGTCCCACCCAGTATAGCCCCGTTGGGGTTACTGGTGGTAGTGAAATCAGCTTTTTCATCTCAGCCTTTCAGCAGCAGTCGAACATGGAGGGCAGTGGGTGTTTTTATTGCTGTTGAATGCTGGGGAGAACCGAGAAGCAGAGAGCTGATGTGAGCCGTTCCAAGTTATGCAGTAAATAACAAGCATGGCTGGGAAAAACCCAGGGTCTTCAGAGTCCCTGTTCTCCCCGCCAGATCGGTCCGCCTCCCAAATGTTTACTAAAGAGACTGGAGTCTGATTGTTTTTATTTTATGTTTAATTTTTAGACGCTTCCTTCTTCAGGCTGTTTTGCCTATTCCACAGTGGCCAGTGTTTAAACAGCTCTAGCAGGAAATGTTTTTGAAATATGCTGTGAAAAACACAGTTCTGCTAAGATGTTCTTTTTATTCCCGGTTTAGACAGAGGCTTAGGATTCACAAAGAATGAATCTCTTGTCAGTAGGAGTAAGTTAAGCAGCGGTTTGTTTTGGAGCTGTCCTTGTCATTGCTGAAGGCAGGACAGATCTGTGTGCTGGGTGTTGGGGGGGTTCATATGTGGTCCTCGCAGTAAAAAAACAGGCTTTACAGTTAATTATATTCTGTGCTCTCGTAGCTCTTCTCAAAGCCAAGGATCCGAGCTGGACTCCTTGACTCTGAAAATCTTTGCTTTGACACTAGATACAGCTCCAGTGGAAATTATGGAGCTGATGCAGAAATTATTGGGTGAGGTTTTCTGGACTGAATTATACCAGATGACAAGGCTAGAAGATGCTAAGTGTCCCTTTGGGTCTTGAAAGCTATGAATCTTTGTGGATATCTCCAAGCTTAAATTGGTGTATGGGGTTTTGTGGAAGCAGTTTCATCTCCTGCTGACGACGGAGCCATTGGAGGATGCTCCACACGTCAAACGAAGGTCAGGAAGGGCAGCAGCACTGGTGTGAGGGCTTGCTTCAGCCCCTGCCTCACTCCTGGGAATGCAGCTGGGGAAAACACTATTCCAGAAAAGAAATACTACCTTGGAAAGGTCAGGAGCGACACCCTGGTGTCTGGCGGCAGAGTGCGGTGCCAGTGCAGGCAGGCTGGCAGGGGAAGGCGGCCATCGGGCAGCGTGCTGGATGCTGGAGGTTCAGACCCACGTTGCTCTCTGGGCCGGGTCGGGAAGCCCGTCACTGGGAGTGTGAGGGTGTTTATGGGGACAAGCCACAGGCCAAAGCACGGCCGGCTGGTGCCTGGGGTAGGTGGCACACTGCCAGGCATCTGGAGGAGCCTGGTGAACCGCAGCACCCGCAGCATCGTCCTGCCAGGGAGCTGCCTGCTGCTGTGTCCAATTAAACTGCTGGAGCGACCCGGAGAGGCAGAAAGGGTTGACTCAGGGCTTGGCTGGGATCCTGGGACCAACACTGCAATTCATCCAGCAGAGTAAAATAAAAAAACAAGGGCGCTGGGATTTTTAATAAGTGTTTAAGATCTTGGATTTGTGTCTTGTCAGTCATTTGATCCAGCCACAGGACTCCTATTAGTGGGTGGGAGAGAAATCCTGTCTGAGCATTAGACGCTGTAGGTTTCCACCCCGGCTGGGAAGCTATCATTGCGTCTGGTAGGAAAAGCCTATTTACAGTCGCTCCCTGTGGGCTGCCAGGCTCCTAGCAGAGCAGTTTGCACCAGATGGTCCTTGCAGCATCCTGAGGACAGTCTCCTGCACATTCCCAGCTAAGAGCAAGCTCCTGCAAATCTCCAGCTCAGATTCACCCTGACCCTGGTGCAGTCAAACAAGAGCATCGGCCGTTACAACAGACTGTGCCCAACATGAGGTTCTTCAGCAGCCCTGAGCGGCAGAAAGCACCAAGCACTCCCACCAGTGCTATGCAGAGCTCATTCAGGATATCTGCATGCTTGCTCAGGATGCCTCATCGTGGTCCTTTGCAAAGCCCCCCGTTAACTCTGGACGCAGTGCCTGGAGTTTGGCAAGCACCGTGCAGAAGCCCTGACCGTGCAGACCTGCCCTTGCAGCCAGCAGCGGAGCTTGGGCATTTGCTCTAAAGACATGATCCAGATCTGGGTGCCAAGGCTGTAGGAAGGCAGTCGGGCCCTGTTGCAGTTTGGAGGGTCAGAGCTGCTCATGTGTCAGTCTGAAGATGCGGAGGAGAAAGGACCAAATGCTTCCCACATTGGCCCTTTCCCAGCTGTGCTCTCCCAGCAAAGCAGCCACCACCAATGCATTAGTGGGAGGGAGAGAAACCCTGATGACACACGACATGCTGAGTGGGTTAGAGAGACCAGAGCGGTGCTCCAGCATGTCCCACCACTGAAATGCAGCTCCCAAGCGCTGGAGGAGAAGAAATCCCAGCGATGGTGCCGTTGGTGCAGCTCAGAGCTGCCCAGAGCACCTCCTGCCCGGCTCCTGCTGTCTCAGCAGGCCACTGAGTTGGGCATAAAGAGCTGGAATTTTCCTCCGAGGAGAACTGACCTTCAGCTGAGGTGACTCAGAGCCTGCCGTTGGGATTAGCGCTGAGGGAGGTTTAGCAGCAAGAAGCTTTTGTCCTGCTGTGAGGCTTTGGGTTTGTAAGTGCAGCTGTGCCGAGCATTTGCAGCCTCGTGATCCCTTTGTGAGGGTTACAGGAGCTGATGTCTGCACAAAAGGGTCTGGAGCAAGCAGCCGTGCCGCGGGACACGCCATCTCCCGCAGGAGCCCACTGCTGGCTCCAAGGTTTTTCCGAAGCGATGTCCAATGTGGCCTGAGCTGTAGAAGGTGCAAGGTGAATCAGTACCGGGAGCAGATGGCTGCAAGGGCACCAAGGCAAAATCGGTGTCTGGCAGAGATGGTAGGGAGTCAACAGGACAGGGCTTGGACAGACATAGGTTAAAAAAGAGGAGGGCGAACCCTGGGGTCCTCCAAGAAAAGTAGCTGGGGTGTCAAAACTACATGCCACCTGAAGTGTCGGGGGGGTGGGGGTCAGGAGCACGGCGATGGAGCTGAGGAAAGCTGTGGCAGGCAGGAAGGTGCAGTGCTGCTTTAGCTCCTGTCTCTCCAGGACTCTGGCAGGAGTGTCTGGAGAGCCCCGTACGCAGGCCAGGAGAGCAGTGCTTGCCTGTGACCTGAGTGACTCGTGTGAGCATCCTCCTCCCAGCCCACTCTCCCCTGTGGTCATCAGTAGCTCCATCTTTCCTGTGCCGGAGCTGTGTGGTTCCCTTTCCCCTTGAGGCATGTTTCTGCTCTTGTGTTTGCAGGTTGCCTACGGGACCACAGAAAACAGCCCCGTCACCTTCATGGGATTCCCCAATGATAGCATCACCAGAAGAACTCAGACGGTGGGGTGCATCCTTCCCCACACAGAGGTGACCGTGACCCTCCCCACCTGCTCCACGTCAGACCTCAGTCCATCCTCCCTGCCTGGCGCTGGCATTGGGGCGTGCTGTCACGCTTGGCTCAGCCATCCCCTGCTAAGCCCTTTTTCTCTTTCATTGCAGGCAAAAATTGAGGATCCAGAAACAGGGCAGCGTGTGCCTCTGAACACTGCCGGGGAGATTCAGATCCGTGGCTACTGCGTCATGCTGGGCTACTGGGATGACCCTGACAAGACCAATGAGGTGGTCACTGCTGAGGGGTGGTACAAGACAGGGTGAGTCGGGCAACAGCCCTGCTCCTCCCGGCTATGCTGCGGAGTGATGCTGGGTGGGGACGGCTGTGTGCAGGAGAGCCTTGGCTGTCGTTTCCAAAGTAGGGAAAACTGACCCAAGTTAGCCCCCTGATTTGCCCGTGACACTTCAGAACAGCTCTTAGCACAGAGCCCTCGGTGCCAAGTGCCCCTGGAGGTGGGGAGAGTCACTTGGCTACCGGTGTGATGGAGGGGCTGTGGGGGTACCCCGCAGGGGCAGGAATTGCCTCCCCCTGAGCCCTGGTGTTTGTGTGGATGCTGCCCATGGTGTTGTCTGGCTGTAGCCAGAGCTCGGACCAGGCTGGGTGGGAGCATCAGCCGTCCCACCAGCCAGCTGGGATGGGACTAGGAGTGTGGTGTCATTGCAGGGACCTCGGGAGCCTGGATGAGCATGGTTACTGCAAAATTATAGGCCGTTGCAAGGACATGATTATTCGGGGAGGAGAGAACATCTACCCAGCAGAACTTGAGCAGTTTCTCCACACCCATCCCAAGGTTGAGGAGATCCAGGTGAGCAAGCGGGAGGTGGGGTGGGTGAGCAGTGATGCTTCCTGTGGTGGGAAGCCTGGACACAAAGCTGCTGGCACTGCTGCTTGGGACCCGGTTGTCTTCCCCTGTTTTCAGCATCAACTTTTGTGTAATGTTATTTGATAAGCAGGAGGGAGAGGCTGAAGGGGCAGGCAGAGCTCCTGCCATGGGGTGCATGGGTTCGGGCAGTCCCCTCATGCACCAGCTTCACGTCTGCAAAGTGGTGACTGTCATTCTTCAGTTTTTAAACTGCCTGTCCACTTCCATAGCTCCCTCTGAAATTCTGACCTGGAAAGCAGTCTGGAAGGACAGCTTTTACCGATAATTAATTACTAAACTCCTAAATCCAAAAAGACTCCTTCAACGAGTCCCTGGAGATGAGGAGTGAGACTTAGTTTCACCCCTTCACAAGACAGCGATGATTTGCAGCACTGAGCAGCTGCTCCCAATCTGCTGGGATTGTTCTCCTCCAGGTTTTGTGCCAGACAAGTTTCCCCATAAATAAACCAGTTATTTAGTCAGTGTTGTGCCTGTGCCAGGCTAGCATCTCTCCTTGGAACAGTCCCAGTGCAGATGGGTTGCAAACCAGCCTTGTTTATGTAGTTTCTAGGGCTTTATGTCACTGCTCTGGACTCAAAAGGATCGACGTGTCTCTAGGATTTTGAGATCCTGGTTCAAGGCGGGGAATCACAGCAGGACTCTTGTGAAATAGCATGAGCAAACTTTACAGAGACATCAGGCTTGGGAAGCCCATCCCCTGGTGTCATAGGCAGTGGTCCGCTAAGATCTGTGATTATAAGGGTTTCAAATAATTCCATAATTTGACTCCATCCCTCTCCTGCCATTCTATCTGGAGATCCCAAAGCACAAAGGTCTCCCTGTTGGTCGTGAACCCTGTTGCCCCATTTTTGGAGGAAGCAGAGGCACGCAGGAAGATAACAGGTCCATGCTGCACCCACGACGAGCTGCTGCCTGGCTGGTCTGACTCAGCCTTGGCTCCAGTGACTTTGCAAAACCAAAGGAAGGTGCTGACGTCTGGGCATACAGCCTGCTCTGCCACCTTTCCTCTGGCAAACAGTTAGGAAGTCCTTCCAGGAGGGCTTGATGTCATGTAGAAAACACCGGTGGGATGGGCAAGCAACAAAAACTGCCTTACACAACCCCAGCATCCCATGATAACGGTCAGGGCTCACGCTGTGCACCAGCGCATGTACCCAGCGGGAGGAGAGGGATGTCCCCAGGGTTCACGCTGTCCATCTGTCCCAACCAGGTGGTTGGTGTGAAGGATTCGCGGATGGGAGAAGAGATCTGCGCCTGCATCCGAGTGAAGGCTGGGCAGGACTGCACCGAGGAAGAGATTAAAGCTTTCTGCAAAGGGAAGGTGGGTCTCCCAGTCCTCAGTTCCCTGCCAGACCAGTACACCCAGCACCTGCTGGGGACTGGCAGGTGAAAGACCGTGGATTTAGAGCAACTGGGGATCCCAGCTTGGGTGATACCAGCTGGGCTGGCTCTGCCATTGCTGGCAGGTTGCATAGCAGTTGGTTTTCTCTTCCCAGATCTCCCATTTCAAGATCCCGCGGTACGTTGTGTTTGTGGGTCAGTACCCGCTCACCGTCTCAGGCAAGGTAAGAGGGGGGCTGGGGCAGGACAGGAGCCCTGGTCCTCTGTCCCATCTCCTGTCTGAGTCTCTCTTCCACCTCCTCGCTGCACTTTATTCCAGATTCAGAAATACAGGTTGAGGGAGCAGATGGAGAAGCATCTTCAGCTCTGAGCTCAGGAAGGCAGAAGAAAAAAACGAGGAAATCAGCCCCACTCCAGCCAGCTTTGCTCTGCCTTTCACCTGTGCCTTGGGCCATGCCGCGGGGACCTTCTCCCCCTGACGTCAGGCTGATGGCACTTTTCGTTAATAAAACAGAGCGCCTTTTTTCCCAGTTGGGTTTGTTTCTTTGCCAACAGAAATACTGGGGTGCGAGGAAGGGATGCTTATTTCTAGAATTCTGTCTGGTTACTGGAAGACCTTAGGAAGGTTTTAAAATCTTGCATGTCTTTGAGCAATTTGACTACAGACATTTTAGAGGACTTGGACAGATGCTGGTAGGTATTTTACTGATATTTTTAAGTCAAAACAGGCTAGCCTGGCTTCCCAACATAGGTGAACACCTTCTCCGATTGGATGTTGCTGATGAACTTGAGGCAAGGGGCAGGGGCTTTAGAGAGACTTTTTCTGGGAAGGGGCTCCCTAAAGCCGGCTGGAAAAGCTCACCCTGTTCCCACACCTCCCCTCAGCCTTCTGACCCCCAAAGAAACTTCTCCAAGGTGGACTTGGCATTGTTTATTTCATTGTTTTGGACAAGACAGACAGTAAGGATTTTGCAGAAATACCAAAGTTCCTGTCCCGTCAGCAGTGTGAAGCAGAGCATGGCCGGGACAGTATTTTACGGGAGTTATTTGGTACCTCCCAACCATGAAACACTACTCCGAGAAGTGGAAGAGCAGAGCTCCTCTTCCTTGCCGGCAGAAGTGTCCCACCCCAGCTGGGAAGCAGATAAGGTTGCTGCCGACTCTCGCCAACCTGCCGGCTGTCTCCCTCCTGCTTCCTTCCCGAGCAGGACGGGTGGCTGGGCTCCCACCTCGCCGCGGGGGCTTCCTCTGGTGGGTGGGGGAAATGGTGTAATGGAGAAAGGGGAAGCGTCAGCGAGGTCTCGATCCTGGATCTCCCAGCTGGACTGTGGTCTCTACCCATGGAAGCAGACAAGGTGGACAACAAGCCCACTGTTCGTGCCTGCTTTCTGAAAGAAAAAACCCGTACGGGACGGTTCGTGTCAGACTCGGTCTGTACGGTGTCTCCAGCGAGTTCCCCCACCATTCCCAAATGGCTTGGGGGCTGGTGTCAGCATGTTTCACTCCATCTCTGCCCACCCTGGAGCAGGGTCTCCTCCCTGCCCTTCTTTTAGGACCCTTGTAACCCTTCCTTCCCGGAGGAGGAGCTGTTACCTGCAGTGCATCAGCTGCAGCCCATGACCTGGGGGATGCAGTGGACCTCTAGGTCTGATGTCCAGGGAAGGATTTTTACCCGCCTTCGCTTCCCCCAGCAGTAACCCAGGTGCAGGGCAGACCTGCAGCGAGGGGAGCTTCTCCCGTTCCTCTCCGACAGCTCCCCCGTTTGCACAACCCCCGTGCTGCCCAGAAGCTGCCCAGAAGCACCCCGTGTACTCACCATCGTTGAGGTTTCACTGGTGAGGAATGAAGGTGAAGCGAGCCCTGGCTTGCGTGGGTGGCCACACTGCTGAGGAACACAGCCAGCGCTGGTCACGGGTGGCACATGGCCCCTGCCACCCCCTCCCTGCTCCCCAAAACCCAGCTCCTGTCCCAGCAGCAATGCCACACCATCAGAGCCTGGGAGGCTCTCCCTGCCACCCCATCCCCTTCCCGGGGCGCATCCAGCCCTTGCCGGCCAGGTCACCTCTGGCGGTGTCCCATGGCCATCCCACCCCCCTGGGATGATGCAGCCCTGGCTGTAAATACTCACAGGAGGGGAAGGGCTGACCCTCATGGCTGGCAGCAAGGGTCTGAGGCTGTCGGCAGGCGCCAGGGCTTCTGTCCTTTGCTGGACCTGGGTCCTGCTCTTATCAGCGCTGGGTGCCAGCTCGGGAACTCCCGGCGGCCGGGGGCTCTTCCTGGGAGCCTTACGTCAGGGGTGGGTTACGTCAGGAGTGGGTTACCCCGAACTACCCACTCCTGGCCTGGAAACAGGAATCTGCAGCCATGGCCTTTGTCATAGGCATTTCCAACTTCTCCGTGGCTATTAATAGAGCAAATTAAGGAAAAAATAACTCCTGGGAGCATCCGCACTGGGTTTGCACAATCCTGCGTGAAGTTACACCACAGCTTCCTCCGCGGAAACACTGAGCAGCTCCCACAAGGAAACCCCCTTGGCCCCGCGAGGCTGCAGGGGCACAGCTGTGGGGACAGGGGCTCTGGGGACAGGGGCTGCGGGGACAGGGACTCTGGGGACAGGGGCTGTGGGGGCACATGTGTGGGGACAGGGGCTGCAGGGGCACAGCTGTGGGGACAGGGGCTGCGGGGACAGGGGCTGCAGGGGCACAGCTGTGGGGACAGGGGCTGCGGGGACAGGGGCTGCGGGGCCACAGCTGTGACGACACGGGTGCAGGGCCAGTGCTGCGGGGACAGGTCCCGTGTGCCAGGCGGGCACGGCGGGTGCACACTGGGCCGGGACCCTCGCACAGCCCCGGCGGGAGCGCAGCGCTCTGTGCCCCCCCCCCGCCCAGCACGGCCCGACCCCGGGGGGCGGGGGGAGTCCCGGGCCCGCCCCGGGGCGGGACGCGGGTGGCGGGGACATGGCGACGCGCGGGTGGCGGCCGTTGGCGGCGGCGATCGCTGCGGCACGTCCCGGCGGGGGCGGCCCTGGGGCTGCACCGGCACCGGCACCGGCCGCCCCCACCGCGGCCGCGCTCTACGTGCACGTGAGCGGGGGACCGCGGGCTTGCACACGTGGGGGTGCACGGGGACCCCGGCCTTGGACACATGGGAGGAGGGACCCCGGCGCTTGCACTCATGGGGACACGTGCCCGGTCTGGGGCTTGCACACGTGGGAAGGTGCACGTGGGATGGCGGGGCTTGTACACGTGTGGGGGGCGGGGTTTGCACACATGTGGGTGCACATGGGGCTCGGGGGCTTGCACACGCTGTGGGGGGTGAATGTGGGACCTTGGGGCTTGCACACGTAGGGGGGCATGCAGGACCCTGGGGCTTGCGTGCTTCGGGGGGGTGTGCCAGCCTTGCACGCGCATGGGGCACACATAGGGCTCCCCTGCCACGCGCGTGTCGGGCGCTGAGGGGGTTCCCAAGCCATGCACATGAGGGGCAGCACCCGTGAGTCGCGCCCCTTGTGCGAGTGGGACAGGTGGGGAGTGCTGGGGCCCACCCAGGGGGCTGGGGCTGTCCCCCGAGTCGGGTGGGTGCCCAGGGGTGGGGTCACAGCCACCGCCACAGCACCCCATGCCCGCAGTGGCCCTACTGCCGCAAGCGCTGCTCCTACTGCAACTTCAACAAGTACGTGGTGCCGGCTGTGGATGAGGCGGCCGTGCGTGCCTGCCTGGTGCGGGAGGCGCGCACCTTGCTCCGCCTCAGCCAGGTGCAGAGGTGGGTGCATGGGGGGCTCCGGGGGGTGTGGGGCCCTTTGGTGCCCACCCACATCTTCCCTGCTGTCACCCTACAGTGTCACCTCCGTCTTCTTTGGTGGGGGCACCCCCAGCATGGCCAGCCCCAGCACTATTGCGGCGGTGCTGGAGGCTGTGGCGGGGGCTGCCCACCTCCCTGCTGGTGCCGAGGTCACGCTGGAGGCCAACCCCAGCTCCACCAGCATACAGCGCCTGGCTGGCTTCAGGGCAGCCGGTGTCAACCGCCTCTCCGTTGGCGTCCAGGTGAGAGGGGCTCTCCCTCATTCCGTCCCCCACACCCCCCCATGTCCCCTGCTGCCACTGTACTCCCTCCACAGTCGCTGGATGATGCTGAGCTGCAGCTGCTGGGCCGGGAGCACACGGCGGCGGAGGCGCGGGGGGCCGTGGAGGCAGCGTGGGGACTCTTCCCTGGCCGAACCTCCCTTGACCTCCTCTTTGGGCTGCCGGGGCAGAGCCGGGATGCCTGGGCCCAGGGGCTGGAGGCAGCGCTGGGGCTCTGCGACGACCACATCTCCCTATACCAGCTGACGCTGGAGCAGGGCACGGCACTGGCAGCACAAGTCTGGGGGGGAACCCTGCCCATGCCCCCCCAGGACCTCCTGGCTGACATGTACCTGACAGCCCGTGCCATGCTGGTGGCCGCTGGCTTCCGGCACTATGAGGTCTCCAATTTTGCAAGGAAGGTGGGTGTCCCCCCATACCATGCCCCACTGTGCCATGCCACCCCCCACAGCAGGCTCAGCCCCCCCTCACCCCATGCAATGCTCCCCCCCAGGGCGCCCTCAGCACCCACAACCTCTCATACTGGCGGGCTGAGCAGTACATCGGCGTGGGGCCGGGTAAGCTGGGGTGACAGGGGGCTGGTGGGGGGGCATGCATGGCCCTGTGTGCCCCCTGAACTCTGTTGTGCCCCGCTGCTGTTGCAGGGGCACACGGGCGGTTTGTGCCGTGGGGTGAGGGTGGCTGCAGCCGGGAGGCCCGTGTCCAGACACTGGAGCCTGGCGCCTGGATGCGGGAGGTGCAGAGCCAGGGGCATGGCACCAGGAGGCGGGTGGTGCTGAGCCCCCTGGAGCAGTGAGTATCGGGGTGCCCCCCTCCCCCTGCCACCTCCCCTGCGTGCTGCCCTGCAGCTCTCCGTGTGCCCGCAGGCTGGAGGAGGTGCTCGCCCTGGGACTGCGCACAGACGAGGGCATCACGCACGAGGTGAGGAGCCAGCCTGGGGACACCCGGCACCCTAACAGCCATCGCTGAGGTCACACTTCACCCTGTGCCCACAGCGCTGGGGGCAGTTCTCCCCCCACCTCAGCCTGCAGGCCGCGTTCGGGGCGCCGGGGGAGGCGAGGACGCTGCAGGAGCAGGGCTGGCTGGTCCTGGATGGCGGGTGAGCCCCGGGGTGCCGTGGCGGCTGGGGGTCCCGTCCAGCACCGGGGCTCAGCCGCCGCTTTGTCCCCAGCGGCCTGCGGTGCACGTGGGAGGGCCTGGCCCTGCTGGACTCGCTGCTGCCCGACCTGCTCTGCCAGCTGCAGCACCGCTGGGCCCCGGGAGCCGCGCCCGGCGGCGGCAGCGGGGCCCCGAGGAGGAGCCCGACGGGGGACGGCGCCGCGGGGCCCAGCGGGGTCGCGGAGGTTGTCAGCGGCGGCGGTGGAGAATAAAGTGCGAGAGCTGGGTGCTGGCGGGGGGCGTGGGGTGGGCACCGGCGGGCGGCCCCTCACGGCCGCAGCCGCCCGGTCCAGGCCGCTGCCGCCCTGCGCATGCGCGGGGCTCGGCCGTAGCGGGGCGGGCGGCCGGGGTGCCTCTCCTCTCTCCGGAAGTGGTGCCGCAGGGCGGCGGCGGGCTGCGCCGCTCTAGGCGGCGCGGGCGGCTTCTCTGTGGTGCGCGGACGGGGTTGCCATGGCGCCCGGGCGCGGAGCCGGCCGGCGGGATGCAGCGGCGGTGCTGGGGGCCCGGCGGGACCCCCGGCCCGGCTCCCCCCCGGGTACGGCCCCTCGCCGGGCGCGGCGGCGGCGGGGCCCCGGGCCTGGCTTGTCCCCTCAGCTTAGACGGGGCCTCGCTCTCACGGCCTGGGGATCCCGCCGCTCCCGAGCCGGCCATCGGCGCCGCCACCGACAGCCCTTTCCCGGCGCAGCGCCCCCCCCTTTTGTTATTTTATTATTTTATTAACCTGGAAGGGGTCCACGCGTGTCAAGGAGCCAGTCTCAGCTGGAGGGGCTTGCAGGTTAAGGGGAGAAAGACCCCCGCGGTGGGGCTGCCCCAGCTGCGGCCTTGCCCCACTGCGGCCTGTGCCCCACTGCGGCCTGTCCCCCGCTCTGCAGGGGTTTGCTGTTTTAACAGCTATTTGGGAAAATGGCTGTAGGAGCCTCTGGAATCCCGATGGATTGCTGTCCGGGTTGTGCTTCGTGAACGTCGTGCAGCTCTGCCGGGGAGCTGTGTGCTTGCACTTGCAGCCGGAGTAGAAACTTTCCAGGAATTTGCTCTACCTGCGGGAAGCAGGGGCTGTATTTATCTCATCCGTTCTCTCTCATTGAGAATAAAGCGTGAGACAGTTGAATCCTAGTGACCTACTTTGGTCCTCGTAGCTTCTGAGAGTTTCATTTTCCAATAACAAGAGATGCTGAATTTAATTGCTCTGTGCAACCTTAAAAAAACCACCCAAAACATAGTTCAGCTGGAAATTAATAACCAGGCTGAAAGAGGAAGATGGGGTTTCCTTGGGAGACTGAAGAGGAGGTCTCTTCATCTCTTTTTTCAGACAAGAAGGAAAAGGCATGTGAGCTGTCCTCCTCAACAATTGCAGAAGAGCCTGAGCCTGTTTCGTGTGTTCTGCAAGGAGATGACATCCAGGCGCTTGCAATTAAGATGGAGGACCTGGAGAAAGTATGTATTTTTACTGACAGTAGCAGCTACCTTAACTGACACCCTCCTTTCATGTTGTGTGTTTAATGGAGGGTTGCTGTCCATTTACTCAAACCAAAACCCGCTCTTGGAGTTCAGCTCTCATTCTGTTTTGTCTGTCCTGCTTTTTATGACTTGTCAGATCATCAGGTTCAGTTGCTAAAAGTAAAGGATTATTGATCCTTACACAGTCTTTTCAAATGGAAGAATAAGTCGTCTGCCTCTTCAAAATTATGTTTCCAACTTTCTGTTCTAATAAGACACGTAAGTTGTTTAGTAACTATAGTGGTGTCCCTTCCAAAACTCAGGTCGAACTATGTGAGCGGAGGCATTTGACACCAAGTGACAGCAGAAAACTATTGGGAAAATGATTTAAACCTCTTATTTTCCCTGCCCCAGTTATAAAGCAGAGTCCAGAAGAGTCAGACAGTAACTAAGCTGGTATCTCTGTGGTCGTGTAACATGACTCTTAGGGGAGGAACAGCCTGTACTGATACGACTTCTCTGTGTATCCTAGAAGGATGAGAAGGAATGAAGGTGAATCAGTATGTACCTAATTGCATTGTGACTGTTTATCTTTTAAAGCTCCATGCTCCACACCTTCCCCATGATGCTGGAAGAACGCCAGTTAGGAAGAAATACCTCATTCGAAAATACCGACCCAAGGAAACAAAGAAGGTGGCACATTTTCTCGTAGCATATCCTGCTTTCCCAAAGGCACCCAGGGAACCACTGACCTTTTCTGGTAGGGTTCAACTTCACATCCTGTCTTGGGGTTTTGGTTTTGCAAAGGCTAGCTTCGGTGACGTGGCTCTGGGTTGTTTTTTTGTGTTGTAGGACCAGGACTGTTTGGTGATGGCTGCAAAGAGATTCTCCCCCATCACATTTTGGGAAGTCTCCAGGAGTTCAGGATGGAAGCCTTGGCCAGGGGAAACACTCAGGTTGGTTTGTAAAGTTACTAAAATGCTGCTGTGCAGCACTTTTCTAGAGATGGAGTGCAGTGCCTTTCAGTGCTTTTTGGCACCTGTCAGGAACAGGTCAGGCCTGAGGTGTGGTCTTCCCAGCCTGTCATACTCTGTGGGGAGGGCTTGCCTCCAGACGAACTGCACCAGCAGGTTTTGAAGTTCTGTGTGCAGGACGAGGTCATGGAGGGAACAATTACAGAGGCTTCCTCTTCCAGATGTGCTTCTGCTGATTGCGTCAGGCTTGCAAGGGAAGAGCTGGTGTTGCAGCAACATGGTTGCTGGAGTCTATTCAGATAAATCCTTCCATTGTTTCTGAGTGTGGTCCTAGTGACCTGTTTTTTTTGTTTGAGTGATAAAGTACTGTCAATCTGATGAATTCTTTTCTCCTCCCTTCTCCTGTTCTCATTGTAGTAGCCATGTGTGCATGAAGAGGTTAAATTCATTTTTCCTTTCTCTTCAGATAGCAGATTTTATTGAGGTTTCTTGTCCAGCTGTTACTGCGGCAGCTTTAAAAGAGGAACATGGAGGAGTGAAGAAGAAAAAGGTTCATCAGAACCCACTAGCAAAGCACAAAGCTCTCCAGAACTGGCACCATAATATGGCAATCAGGAAAAAGCAGGAGCGATACCTAGGAGGTGAGAGAAGCTGAGGCCTGTGAAATTTTGTGTACAGATGGGGGAGTTTGATGGCACCACAACAAACTGTAATGATCCTAGCTGACAGGGGTTAATCCTGTTGCCATTGCAGTCTAATTCCATGTTCTCAGAGCTCCTCATGCTCTGGTGCTAGTGGCCATGGGTGCTGTGGGGAGGTTCTGATTGGGGAAAGGACAGTGGATTTGGTGAGGGACAGTGAAAGGGGGTTACTCGTGAACAATAGTAGTGGTAAAGGGTGTGCCCAGAAGAAGTGCAGCACCAATGATTTGATGCTTCTCTACAGAAATTCTTCAGAGGCCAGAGAATGAATTGCTGATGAGCGTCTCAGAGGATTACAGGCAAATCCAGGAAGAACGTGACCTCATTGACCGGAGTCTCCCTGCCCTGTTTCCTGGAAAGGTGAGCGCCCAACTTCCTTTGCATCCCGATTGCTCTGTTCTTGTGAAAGAGCTAAGACACTGGTATTATGAGTAACGTCTCTGAAGACCTATAATTATTTATCAAAGCCACTCTGCGTCCTTCAGCCTAGTGTGCAAGCAGAGCTTTCAGTGACTTAAAAAACTTGAACTGTGCTATCTGTACGAGTCAGATGGAAGTGGTGGTGTGCTTTGGCTAATTGCTAACGAACTGCTGTACATGGGCAAGTGCCATTTCTTGATTCTCATCAAAAGCTGTCATGCACTGGGGAGTGGCATGGGGACATGCTGCACTTGCTGTTCCAGGGACAGAAAGATCCGATAGCTTCAGGCTTGAATTTTCGTGATTACCACGCGGAAAGGGGTATGAGTAAGTTAGGAGGAATATGAGAATATCCTATGTTAAAATTATTTTTTTACATTTATAGCACTATAAAAGAATTTTCATTTGTGTGAGGTGTTATTTTAATATTGTTCAACCTTCATGTAGTGCTAGACATAAGAAAGTTTTTTTGTCTCTGGCAGCAGCTTGATAGAAATCTTGGCTTGCTCTGCAGAAAGTGATAATTTATAGACTTTCAAAATGTTTGTATAAGCAGAGTTAGACTCCTTCTTTTGAGCTTCTGGTCCCTGTGAAAATAGCAGGCAGTCGTGTGCCTCAGAAAGTGTCAGTGGAAGCCTTGTTTTCTGCCCTAGGGCTATCGAAGAGGAAGCGAGTTCTGGAGCCAGCCTGAGCGTATTGGAGATGAATTTACTGGTGTGACAATGACACTGACTCAGACAGAACGTGGCCACCCAGAGCCAGTCACTCGTGTGGGGAAACCCCACACTGTCCGGATGGAAACGAGTAAGGGAACGGTGCAGAGGTGATCCCACAGAAATGGGGTACGAGTGTGGAGGGAGCAGCAGAATGAAACTGTGACTCCTGCGAGTACAGAATCTCACATTATAGTTGTCCCTTCTGATCAGTGCAGTGCAAGCTACTTCCCAGTTAATCTGTTGGGTCTCCACTTTAAAACAGGCCAAAGTCTGGCAGAGAATGAAATTAATAGGCCTGTGGGTGTGTAGTCAGTGAGCACTTGTGTGGGTATTTCCACAGGTCTGAAGCCTCCAAAGACGATCCCTTTCCGTTTAACCTGGGATAAGAGTCTTTTCCTGAAACATCGACGGCAGGAGCTAAAATCTGTCCTAGAGGAGCTAGATGTTTATAAGCCGGTAAGACCAGAGGAGTAAGGACATTCTTTGCATCTCTCATCTCTTGTCAGTAACTTTATGTAGAGTAACATAAAATTGCCAAGAACCAGATCTGAAAAAGCATTAGGAATTTAAAACTTTGCCCCACAGTACTTTTCTTGCAAGTTACCACATTTCCAAAGGATCACACCCATGAAATTGTTGTCTGGCCTCCGTAAGTGTTCGTGGAGTGGTCTAGTAACCTCAGAACAGGACCCCAAACCAGCAGCATGCAGTTGCCAAACCTAGGCAATAAAAAACCTCTGCCAAATACTGGTGTAGGACTTTGCTTTAGTGCCTCAGGGTAGAAAGAAGACACCTTTACCCATGTAGATGACATGCATCTGAAATAATCTCCTGAAGGCAGGTGCAGGTAGCCCCTCCTCTAGAAACTGAACAAACCTCACCTTTCTTTCTGAAGGCTGGCTCTGGGGGTGAGAAATGTGTGTGAAAGAGACTTTTCCCATCTATGCATCATTTGTAGTGGGGAATGCAGTCATCTAGGATTCTTGGGAAACCCAGAACTGATTCCTTCCTGTGTCTCTTGAACATTCATGGGATACCTCTAAAAACCTTTGTAGGAGCAAGATATTTCAGCTTCACTGTACTTGACTCAGTACATTTGCCTGGTATTTTAACTACTTTTCTATACAAAAAGAGAAACTGTGTTGGTCATTTTTCTTTGTGTCCAGGATTTGGATGGACTGGAGGTGATCGGTAAAGGGCAGCCTTTCACATCTGTCTCAACAGAGCCTTTCCCATGTTCCACCACTTCTGAAGAGTCTGAGACCCTGTAAGTTTTACTTCATGGCAGAAATAAAGAATTTTGGGTGTGCACCACCAGTCTATAAGGGTATCCTTAGTCATTCTCCTCCAGAATGGAGAGGAGTCTCCACTGGGGCACAATAAAAGGCATATTCTAATATTCCCCAGATCTAGGAATGAAGCAGTTCCTTTGTGCCTTAAGGCCTTGTGCCTAAGGAGCAAGAATCAGAAGGGGTTTTTTTTGGGGACCTTCCTCCAGTCTTCCCTCTGGGTGGCTCCAGAGCTTACATCAGGCAGGGTGGGAGTTCTGCTCTAAATTACCTTCATCTGGTCGTCTCTTTCCAGCCTTCCACTTCCATCATTAATTTGCCTTTTTGTCCTGTCCATCTGTAATGGGCATGACCTGAGGGCCTGTCCTCCTTATTCAGTCAGGTACCCTCAGCCTTCTTTAGGCATGTATGGTTCCTTAATATTCTGGCTGTCCAGTCCTCCATGATGGTGACAAGTAGCTAGCTGGAATTTACCACATCTGCTGGGCTGTGTCCCTGGAGAGATGGCTATGTGGAAAAGCATTAGCTGGGATTATTTATTATGACGTCTTGTCAATCCCCCTTGGTTCTCCCCTCTCTGAATGTGGGTATCACTCCACAAAAATGCTGGCTTTTGTTTTCTTTAGCAGTGATCCCTTGAGGGACTACCCCGACGTGGTTCCAGAAGCAGTACGGGGTCCATCTTTAGAGTTCTGCGGCCAGCCTGCTCGTTGGATCAACTGCACCGCTTCTTGCAGGGTAGCTGTGCTTTTTTTATTGTTTAGTCAAGCTAAGCGTACTCGAGTTCCCAAGTCGCAGCTGTACAATGACTGTCACTCCCAGGCCAGAGAATGGTGGATTTATTCGGAGCATAATAGAGCATCCCTGTGTTTGCTCCAGAGAGATCTAGAAACAGAAGGGGTTGCTCTGTCTGTGGTGTGAAGCTCGGATTCCCAGGCGCTCTCTGTATAATGGCCACTTTATTGGACCTGCCTTACAAGTTCTCCTACCAAGGCTCAGCCCCTTATCTGTGGCATGACTTCAGGCAAAATAAACCCTGCCAGACAGAGTAGAAGTTGTTACCTTTTGTCTTTTCCTCTTCCTTGTAGGATGAAATTGGCATTGCTGCCCGGCTCACCTTTGAGACCCTGGCTGGTGAGAAAGCTGAAAGCTCCCTGACAGTGAGCAATGATGGCACAGCTGCCATCTGGTATAACTGGATGAGGCTTCCCCAGCAGATTCCTTCCAGAGAAACCAAGGGGAAGAGGATGCAGTGCTTTTACTTTGATACCAGACCAGGTATGAGCGCTGCTGATCTCCAGGGCCTTTGTGCAGACAGCAGAGAGCACGTATTCCGGAGTTATCTGAGATGTGGAGTCTGACTAATAGCAGAGCGAGCCTGTTGGGTGATTCTCCTTAGGAAGCCACCCTGGGTGTCAGAGCTGACTCACACTAAAAGAGATGTGTGAGGCAGATCCCTCTCATGGGACTCAAAGGAACGGAGGTTGCTCCTACTCTGTTAAATGGGTGGAATATTGAGAAGTTAATCGCTTTTTGATGGCCAACTAGGCATAATCTGCCAGAGAGGGTACTGAGCTCGCTATAAAAGGAGCGTGCAGTGGAACTAGCACCCATTCAGTAACATGGCGACTGGGAGTAAATCTGGAAGGAGAAAAATGGATGAAGTCTGGCAGCCAGCTAAGCTGTGGGGAGAGTCTCATACAGAGATAAGGACATTCAGGGTGGGGTTGGAAAAGGGTCAAGTTAACCAGGTGGCTTCCTGCAGACCAATGCATTTTTCTGTCTTATTTCAGGTGTGATTTTGCCTGGAGAAACTAGGAAGTTTTTCTTTCTTTTCAAGTCAGAGGTAGCAGGCATTTTCAGCGAGTCCTGGGAATTTAGGACACATCCTCTATTATTAGGAGGAGCTCTGCTGCAGGTGACCCTTTGGGGAATTGCTGTGTATGAGGATAAATTGGCTGACCTCCGAGAGAAACTGGAGGTAACCAAGCATGTAACTGAGTAACTGTGAGCTTTGAACTTAATATGCAAACAGAGGATAAGGGTAGGAGTGGATGACGTGGTAGTTTTATTGCTATACAGTTAGGGCTGAGAGCGAGATGATTATTTATTTACAGAAGATCTGTACATACTTGAGCAGGTTTGCTTAATAAAATGTAAGAACTCTGCAGTCTATTGTAATGTTGTTAATAAAGACATGATTGTGTCTCCTAAACTGTTCACGCTGGTCCTTTTAAAGAATGAATTTGCAGTTGGTAATAAATTTCATTAGTTAGTTAGTGGGGATGGGATTATGTGGCGTACACTATACAATTATAAATTGAAAATTACACTGTGCTTTGAAGAGTGTCATTTGGAAGAAGATTTGTAGGGTTTATTTGAAAAGCTGTTTTAAGTATTGCTCTACTTACTGGGGTTTGCAGTTATTCTTGTCCTTTTAACCCTATATAACGTATGCATGCGGTTACTAGTGTGGCTGTGACTGTGTTTGTGTGTCTGTATATGGA
This sequence comes from Falco cherrug, assembly GCF_023634085.1. Lineage (NCBI taxonomy): Eukaryota > Metazoa > Chordata > Aves > Falconiformes > Falconidae > Falco > Falco cherrug. Next base: position 120,635,190 of record NC_073697.1, read on the forward strand.
ATGGGGACTCACTCGTGTTGTTCTTGTCGTGGTGCCCCAGAGCGACCTGGCTGCTCGAGAAGGTGCTGCTATAGTAGAAGAGAGTCTGAAGGAACTTCTTGCCCACGTTCGGACCCCAGAGCGCACTCCATCTCCTGTGGGTGCCTGTGTCACAGAGGAAGAGTTGTTCCACTGGAAGAATCCTGAGGTGAGTTTTGCTATTTGATGGGCTACACAACTGAAAGAGCAGGGAGGGAAGGTGCACGGGGCTGGTGCATCCCAGGGTTTTTCTGGGGTCTGGCACATTCTGCCATGGTGGCTTCAGCAGTTAGGTTTAGAGAGGAAAGGCGTAGTTGATTTCACTGTTTACCTTTTCCCTGTTATCACAGTTGCATTATCAGCATCGAGTGGTAAAGCAGCTGCACGAACTATGGAGACAGCACGTGACTGTTCCCTCAGCCTTTGAGGAGAAAGTGCCCTTGGGCCGGAGGAGCACTGCAGAGGACGTGCAGTACCAGGAGAGTACCTCCGAGGCTCTCCCTGCTCACCGCAGCACCGCAAAGGTCCCAGGTTGGAAGAAAACGGGAGAGCAGGCTCAGAGTCAAATGCCGAGCATGGAGGAGGAGGAACCAGGCCCCTTGGAGTGGAACCTTTCCTTTGGGGACTTCAAGCAGGTGGTCACCCCTGTTCCCGCTAGCGCTATGATGAGTTGATGGCGGTTTTGTTTCCCTACAAATAGCCTGGCCTACCCCAGTGTGAGCCCACCCAAAGGTCTGCTTCCAACGTGCTGTGAGTTAGTGATGATTTATGATGCGTGTTGCAGAAAAGCACTTCAGCTCTGCTGCCCACACCCTCAGTGCTCTTGTAAAGAGATTCCCAAGAGAGACTTTGAGGGCTGTTGTGTGAAGAAGAAAAGAGAACCAGACAACGTAATAGATATTTTAAGCTCTTTCCCCATTAGCTTTCTGTCATCCCAGCACTGAATGCGGGGGGCAGGCTAATCCTGCAGCCTCCTGTGGCTTCCCCAAGGGCTCCTCTGCTTGGAGAGTCCTTCCTATTCATTAGAGCACTAAGAGGGCACTCGTAACAGGCTGTGGATGAAGTACAGACCTCCCTAGATTAAAGCAAGAGTGGTTTGGATTCTGTCAGCAGTTTTTCTGTAGTGCTCTCTTGGAAATCTCTGTGCTGCTTTTACAACTAATCCATACTTTGGGGCCTTCTAGCTTACTTCCAGCACACCTGTGAAGTTGCAAAGGGACTTACTGTCAGTCTAGTTGGGGAGGTCTGGGATTACTCCCCAGATCTTGGGTCGTGCGTGTGCACCTTGGCCAAATCCCAGCAGTATAGGAAGCCACATCTGGGTCTGTATGTGCCCAGTGACCCTGTGTTTTCTCTCACATCAGGCTATAAAGTCAATCCCTGAGGAGGAGCAGCGAGAAGAAGCACTAACCCAGCTCAATAAGGCAGCGCTGGAGCTGTGTGTTGAACAGAGGCCAACTCAATCCAACATTTTACATCAAACCTGGTGTGTTGCTTTTGCAAACTGAAGCTTGTAAATGCATCGTGTGATCAACAGCCTTAGCAAGCTCTGTTGCAAGTGTTGTGATTCAGAGTGCAGATAATTATATGAGGTCTAGAAGTTGTGTTTACGCTCTGGTTTTTTTTATAGCTTAATTGTAGCAGCTGTCTGGGACCCAAATGCCTTTTTTTTTTGGCCTTTTTTTTTCCTCGAGATAAGTTTAGAATGTGAAATTCATGTAATTTTGGGGAGTATACAAGATTATTTCTGGCAAGATTATTCTAGTCTGTATTTATGAAGCCTTTGGATGATTTTCTGTACCCTGTTACTCATAACTGTATCCTCCCTCATACAGTCTCTCTGTTCTTTGCTCAGGCTTTCAGACTGTAAACATATCAACAGTTTCTAGTTGCTTCTAAATTAGAAGGATGCAGGTTCCTGTTGGTAAACACAGAGAGCAGACTGATGCTGATTTACCAACATACCTCATGTTGAAGTGTAGATCTAGCTTCACAGTAATATTTATGGGTCCGTGTGAGCTCATTTATTTGCAAACCATTGAGACTTCAGAGGGTTCTAACACGAGGAAAGTAACGTAGCATCCCTCTGCACAGGTATTTAGACGGTGGGTGCTGTTACTGGTTTAGTTGGACAGAGCAGCTCTCAGCTGTGAGGTCCTTCACTCCTGGGCACAGGGTAAAACAAGATGGCAATCGCTGTACTCTCTCCCTTCTGACTCTGATACTTTTCTCAGTCTCCAGCTGTGGCGTGAAACAGTTGATGGTCTGGTGAGTCATTCCCTGAGGCTGAGATCCCTGCTTGGCTTGCCTGAGAAGGATGCCTATGTAGATGTTGTTCCAGGGGAAACAGGTAAATGGTAGTTTTAGTGCAGCAGCTGGTTTCTGTGGACTGTTTGAAATCCAGAAAACATGCTGAATTTCAACTGAAATGGCAATTTCAGCAGTTCCCTCTCAAAGCATTTATAAGAAAATGCATCAGGAAAAAATGGCTGATTGTGTGACACTGATTGTGATCTGTGGTTTGGTGTCATTAAAAAAGCCAGCATACAAATAAGCCTTTTAATTTAGCTAGATGTAGCCATGATTTTCACACAGACTAACCCAGAAAACCCTATCTCACTATTAGCTGTTTTACAGGCTTGTTCTGATAGGTGTCTGAGATGTGTTCATTCCTTATTTAAACAAAGTACGCTTCAAGGTATTGTTTTTCAGTGCAGTACAGCTCAGATTAACAAAAAGAGGAAAATACTTTGCAAAGGTAATATACTACCACTGCGTGAGTGCACTGGGCTTGTCTTTCTGGATGTGAAAATGCTGCTTTTGAGTAATTGAAATTCTTTCTTTTGTAGTGGAAGTAAAACAGTCTATAAAAGGAGGAAAGGAAGACAGAATAACCACTAGGAAAGAAGAGAGAAGATCATTTGGTGTTAAGGAAAAAGAAGGCAAAAAAAGAACTACAAAGACAGCAGGGAAAGAGAGAGAGGTATGTGTTGGGATGCCTTTTGAAACCTAAGTACTGGGGACAGTGGGATCCATTCTGAGGCTCTGTATCCTGAGTTTGAGCCAATCCAGTGAAAGAGGTGCTGCTTCTGGGATCTGGTGTTACATCTTGCAACAGTCTGAAGGGTGTTCTGACCTACGTTGCTTTTTTTGTGTGTGTGTGTGTGTCTGTCCCTGAATAGGAACGTCCAAGCAGCAGAAAGTTAAAAGTAGAAGATGAGAAAAAGCTGAAATCTCCCACTTCATGGCAGGAGGTGAAAGAGGGAGCACAGCCCGTGGAAGCTGTAACTACAGATAGAGTAGAAACTCCTCAGGAGCAGGTGGATCCTCTTTCGTTTGGGACATACCAGGAAAAACTTTATATTGAAGTGAGTCTGACCAAAGCTTCTATCTTTGTTTCTTGGTCTTTGCTTGTAAGCTTACATTGAAGCTTAGGTGGAGTGGTAAGAATTTTGTCATACTCACAAACCTGACAAACATAGGTCCATGACTCTATAGCAAGGTTAAGTGTGGAATACAAAGTAAGATGTCCTTTATTCTGGCCTGGAATCTGTTAACATAAATCCAGCCATCACATAGCCACATGCGGGATTTCTATCTGGGATGTCTTTGGCATGCTTGCAGACTCTTGAGGGATCAGCAGAATTAATTGTATCTCTGATAATGTTAAACACACTTCATAGCCAGAAAAGTTATTACTAGAGCTAAGCTGTGTTAGCAGGCAAGCACTTTATGTGGTTGTGTGTGTGCCCAGACACATTAATGTGCTCCAGTGTGAGAAACCATCTCTCTGCCTGTCAGTCTTGTCATTATTATTTCTTCATGTATTTTCACTGCAACTATCTTCTGTTAATTTCTGCTGCAGGTTTACGGGCTGCTGGATTCAATGGTGAGCAAAATGGTTTCTTTATTTGAGGAACTAGAGAAAAAAGGTGCTCTAAAGTGGGAGAGTGAAGCCCTTTGTAACTAGAATTAGACTTACTTTCAAAAATAAATAAATAAATAACCATAATTACATAGATCAAGTGGAGGTGATTCTTTCTGTAGTGATGCAGTGATTATAAATACTGAGCTGCCTCTTTCCTGACATGCTGTGATGCGAGACTATTGCTAGATCATCTGTTACTTCTACAGAGGAATGCTTGCCAGGAAGAGATAAGGCACAAAGTATCACAGCCTCAGAAACCGTTAAGACTAGAAAATACTGGCATTTCTGCTAGGGAAGAAGAATTTAAAAGTGCCAGTCAGCATGAGATATGTCTTGTTCTTCATTTCTCAATTTTTACTTGGCTAGCAGGTGAGTGAGCAGAGTGCTCTTGTACTCGTGAGCCCAAGTACCAGGACAGTAATTTTGAAAAATCCATCCTGTTTTTGATCCTATTCTTGACAGCTTGTCCAGTCTCCTCTTGGGACTTGCCAACAGCAGGCTTCTCTGGGGGATTCTGGATCCCAGTGAAAACACACTATCCCAAGGGGTGTGCCACCCTGCTTGGTTTTGCACCCATGACTTTATTTCTTGTGCTCATCTTGCCATCTCTTTCCATCCAGTTCTGCCCCATTCTGATCCAACTGTTTCTTGCTGCCTTCCAAGACTAACTGCTCTTGAATTCAAATGAGTGAAATTCATGCCGTAAATATTGTGAGCATGGTAAGGCCTTGTTAGAGCCACCCCTCCTGTCTCTGCCAGCATGTGTGTCTGGGCTTATCACTGCTTTCTGTCTGGGTTTCTTTGTGCATTGCAGCTGGAATGGAGCTTTCTGTGGAGGCATCCCAGGTCTGAGTGTCGTGTGCTCTGCAGCCGGGCTTGGGTCGGAGCAGCTTTCCAAGGCAGAACGAGCTGGGTGCAGGGGCTCTTTTAGACCTGGCATCAAGGGAGACCTGGCATGTGTCATTAAAGAGCTGTCTTCCTGCTAAAGCAGCTGGACAGCATTCCCAAAAAAGGCTTTGGCCCTGTGGAGAAATGACATCAGTGCAGATTATTAATTGAGGTTTGTGATACCTTTGGGGTTCTTACGCAGCAGATGTGTATCCATGCTGAGCATCGCTGTTACAAATCCTGTACGTGGCTGCGCAGTTGCACCAGGCGTGTGTGCCTCAGGCACGTGCTCCTTTACCTTGGCAGCCACACTGACACGCGTCTTGGAGCTGCATGGAGTGTAACATAACTGTTCCTCCTGCAGAATTGTTTTATTTTGTTTTCTCATTTTAACTCATGTGCTGTCTCTGGGGAAAGGATATGTTCCCCTTGGCTCCCAGCAGTACCATGGCAAAGTGCAGCTTATTTTTTTCTTTGCTGGCCAGGTGAGGCCCTTCATGTTTCCAGATGCTTTCTCTTAGCAGGGTGTGGGGAAGCGTTTTGGCTTTTGTGGAAGCCAGGAGCCTCCTCTGGCTCAGTGGGCACAGACCCACAAAGGGAATGTCTCTGCTCAGCATTCCTGTAGTGAGAATTTCAGCAACATTTTGAGAATTAGGAGGAAAAAGGCCTGAAGTTGGGGTGTGTCTCACAGGCTCTGACAATAGCTCCTGCCTCCCTGGAGATGATTATCAGCTTGTGAATATGCCCAACTCAAACAGCTCAAGCCATCTGTTTCTAGACAAGAGGGAGACTGCATGTTATAGAGGCAACGTGATTGTCTCAAAGGCAGGAATACTTGTATTTCATAGCTTTACCTTAAAAGATCACAAAGCCCATTCACAAGATCCGTGCCTCCAGTTCAGCCTATAGAAACTAGGCTCCATGTATATCTCTGCTCACAGGAAGATTTGTTGATACAAAACCAGGTAGATGGGAGTTTCACGTCAGTCACGTACCCCGGAAGAATGCCCCATGCTGGCGTCTCCTTCCCTTCCAAGGCAGGAGCCTGGTGGCACAGGGCAAGCGGGTGGTGTAAGAACTTCTGCAAAGGAGAACAAACCTGAATGCTGTGAACAGTCTAATTTTTGTCATAAATATTGCCAGTGCCTCTTTCAGCCCTGGACAAGAGTGTCCTCAAGAGACAAGGTACAAGCAGCACACGGGAAGGGATGTGCTGGGCCATCAAGTGCAATACTCTGCTGCCTGGCTGCTGCAGCTTTCTCTGAGCCAGCTGCCTTCCCCCCGCCCCTTTTTTTTTTCCTTTTCCTTTTGCATTGATTTGTGAAAGTTCTGGGACTGGAACTGCAGTGGAATTAGAGCTGGCTCCACAGAACACCTTTAGAAACATGTAGTCCTCATTTTTACAGGCCTGGGGTGAGATGTGGGCGCTGTGGTTAGAGCAGAGACCGTCGGGGCTGGTCAGCCCTGTGCTCTGAAGGGTGTGAGGATGCTCCAGTCCCTGTAATAGCAAGTCCTCGCAGCCAGACAAGAAGAGTATTCCTTCTCCTCTCCCAAACATGGGGATTATTTATATTGGAGTTAATAATTTGTGTTGTGTTTGCTAAATAACTGAGGTGAGCGATCTTCCTGGCCTTGGGACTTACATACCAAACCCATCACGTGCATCGGGGCCTGAAGACCCCTATTAGAGAGGTCGGGAAGGGGGATTCCAGGAAAAAGCTGCAAGTGGAAGGTGACAACACAATTCCAGAGGTTTCTCAATGGCAGAGGGGGTGTGGGTGAGCAGCCAGCTTGTGCTAGGGCTGAGGGAAATCAGCTTTAGAGCCTTGCCGGGTCTCATGTCCTACCGCAGGGTTGTGGGTCACCTTGCAAAGCAAACTCCACATTTGTACAGCTCCGCAGTGGCTCGTAGGGTGTTGTCCCCAGGGGAGGTTCACCTTGCTTATAAAATACCAATGTCTGAAGGGCGGTGAGCTGGCTGTCTCGGCCGCCTGACACAGGTGAACTGGGAGCACTTGCAACAGAGGAAGAGGAAGGTGTGGATCTTGGCCAACCACAAAGAATGTCTCCTGCTGCCCCAGCTGGGTTGTTCTCCAGGTTGACCTGGAGGAGGGTTTGGATGCTGGAGATGCTCATCTCACAGGCTGCAGCTGTGAGTGGGATTAGATGCACATTCAGCCTGCACGGCCCGGCCTGTAGGGACAGCCAGGCTGATGACATCTGCAAAGCCCCTGGAGGCACGTGGCCTCCTTGCTGCCTTCTCCCACCACGCAAGGCTGGACCTTAAACCTTCAGCGCCCGGGCCTGGGGCAAGATGAATCTCAGCTCTGTGCAAGAGCATCAGCAGGAAGGCGTGATCCCCCTCCAGAACGTCTCAGTGTACAGGAGATGCTTTCCATTATGGAAAATGTCAGTGATATTGAAAAGATTATATATATCCATAATACTTAAAGGCCTGTCAGCGATTAAAATGGAAGGCAGAGGCCGGGAGAGAGGGGGTGGCATTGAAATGATCGAGAGACATGACTTATTTTGTCATGTCATCTGATGCCTCCCTCTCCCCCCAGCCATGCTCTCGGAGCTCTTCGGAGCAGGGGAAGAATCTGCTCCAAATTTAGATCCCAGCCAAAAAAAAAAAAAATTTGATTAATCCAAATTGCAGCCGTGGCCTTGGGTACCAGAGAGGGAGCTGCGTTATGGGGAGGGTCGGCATCCCTCCGAGGCACTTCCAAGCCCGGGGACGATGATTTCTGTCTAAAAATAATAGGGGGGGGGGGGGGGGGGGGGAGGGAAAAAAAAAAATAAAGCAAAGCAAGCAGCAGCAAGCAGCGCCTGGCTGGCTGCCAGCGAGGGGCAGTGACTGAGCATTTACAGCATCCCCGCCTCCCGCATGCGGCGGGGCAGGGGCTCGGCGCCGCATCCCCCGCGGCCGGTACCGCACCGCGCTGCACCGCTTCGGGGGTGCTGAGCACCGCTGCCAGCACCCGGGCGGGAGCCGGGCCGGGGCTCGGGCGGCCCCGAAGAGGTTAAAGCGGGACCTGCCGCCGGGACCTGCCCAGCCAGCCCGGCAACTCGGCGGCGCGCAGCGGACGGGCTGCGGCCGCCTCCAGCCCGCTCCCACCGGCACCGGCACCGGCACGGCGGGGCCGCGCTCCGCTCCGCGCAGGTAAGGGGGCTGCGCGCCCCTCGGCTGCCAGGCTGCGGGGGGGGGGCGGGGAGGGGAAGGAGGGGGGAGGAGGAAGGTTCTGGACGCCGGAGCATCGCGGGCTGCGGCGGGCCGGGGGATGCCGGGCCCGAGGATGCCAGGCGCGCGCAGGTCGCTGCCCCCCGGGCCGGGCTGGGGGCCCCGGGCCCCCGCGGCGGGGACGGCCCCCGGGGAGCTGCGGGAGGCGGCGGCGCGGCCGAGGGCTCTGCCGGAGCCTTTCGCCGCCGCTCCCTCCATGGCGGGCGCTTCTCGCTGCCCTGCGCCTGAGGAGGGATGGAGCGAGGCTCTAATCCGCGCCCCCCCGCCTCCCCCCGCCGTTCGTCTGGCCCCTCCGCCCCCTCCTCCTTTCCCCGACCCCTCCTGCGCCCCCCCCCGGGCCGCTCCCCCGCGCCCCCCCGCCGCCCCCCGCTCCGCCCCCGCAGTCCCTGCGCCGGGCCGCGGGGCGATGGGGACCTGTCCCCGCACCCGGGTGTCCTTCTTCCACCTGGCCGCCTCCCGCTCAAGGTCACTGCGGTAATTCCATATGAGCTGCCCGGTGCTGCCGCCTTATCTCCCGCACGGCTTCAGTTTCACTCTCTTTATATTCCAGAGGAGGGGGGGGGGGGGTATCGTGTTTGATAAACCCCACTACTCCTAACTGCCTGCTGGCAGCGCTCCAGCCAGGGCCACGCTCCTCTCACCCCTGCCCCAGCCCCTGCTTCCCATTTCTTCCCACGCAGACTTCCAGGGCCATCTCATGGCGGGCGAAGTCCAGCTGGGATGGGGTCTCCAGCCAGGATGAGCAGTGCTGGAGCCTGTCAGGCTGGACCTGGGGGTTGTCCTGCCAGGAGACCAGCTGGAGGCAGGAGGGACTGTCCTGCCCCGGAGGAAGAGTCCCGGCATTTGCGGGTGTTTGCCGGGCCAGTGGCACCTTTGGAAAACACGACTTTATCTCCCGCCTGGGTGTTGGTGGAAAGCAGAGCGTGGGGCCAAGTCCTGTCGGACTTTGCTGAGTCGCTGCCCTTGTCCCGAAGGCGTTTCTGCATCAGGCAGGCAACGGCGTGGCCATCCGCACCAGGGGCTCACCCGGTGGGATCCAAAGGCCGTGCCGACAGGCTGCATTGCGAAAGGGAATCAATACAGGGAAGCCACTCAAGAGAAACTTCGGCCGCCCGTGAGTGTGGCGGTGCCAGGCTCCTCTGACTCACGGGGACGTTGCTGGCGGAGCCGTGGGGCGCCTGGCCGAGGGCCCAGGGGAGCAGAAGGTGCTGGACCGGTCGCACGGGTTGTGCGGGGAGCGTGGTGGGGGCCATGCGTGGCTCATGGGTACAGTCGGCACATCCCCGGCCCAGCTCCAGTGGGAGGGAAAAGTGTCCTGAGCCGGGAGAGGGCTGGAGCTCGACATGGTGCAGCAGTGGTGGTCCAGGGAGGTACCGGCACCCGAGGTGGGGGGTGGGATGGACACCGGTAATCTCTGTCTGCAGGCACTGCTGCGCGGGTGAGATAGTCCTCTGCCCGCAAGTGTTATCTCCGAGAGGGAAAAAATTGCTGGTGAGTTTTGTTGCAGCTGCAGCGGGAGCTCTGGGAGCAGCCTGGCTCCCTAGCCCTGCGATGCAGCTCTGCTGAGGGCAAGGCAGCTCCGGGCAGCCTCTGCCTCCCGGCTTTGCTTGGCCCTCTGACGAAATGAGGGTAAATGGTGTCTTCTGACTGTGGAGGGAGAAGGTGAGGATTAGGACTAGCACAGAGCAGCGGGCAGAGTTGTGATGGGCTCACGTGAAGATGGGTCCAGACTGACCCACGTCATTTTGCCTCCGTGCCGGGTACATCAGTGCATTCCAAGGACGGGCATTGCCTGCTGGGGAGGTACCAGCGCAGCTCCCGCCCATGCCAGCTCCTGCTGCCCCTGGCCCTGGGTCTGGATGCAGAGAAGGCTCAGGCAGCGCAGGGTTTTAGGAGAGGGGGCTCGAGTTATCCATCCTGCTCGCCGACCTGGTGCTGGAGATCAGCACCCCAAATTTGCCACCCAACAGCAGCGCGCACTTCTGTACCCACAGCCTTTTGCAGAACCAAAATTATCAAGTTTGCCGGGAAAGCCCACCCGAGTGGCTGCCGGCGCTGGTAAGTCGTGGCAGGCTCTGGTTCACAGCAGGGTTTTGGTTTTGCATGCCCCATCCTTGGCGGCACCGAGAGGCTTGGGGTGACGGCTGGGGTGAGCAGGGCCACGTGCAGCTGCACATAGCACATCTGGGGATACAGGGAAGCCCCCTGGCTGGCACGAGGGCTGAGGGCCTGAAACCAGCTTTGCCAGGATGGTGGTGCTGAGGCAGCCGGGATCTGGGGGAGGGAGCTGCCATTTTCAGGTGGTTACTTTTAGAAGCAGAAGTCCAAATGTTCCTGAATCTGGAGCCAAATCTCTTGGCGGCTCTGCGGTGCTGGGTATCAGCTTGCTAAGAGATTTTTTTTTTTCCCCTCGAGCATCCTGCATCCTGCGTGTCTTTGGGTTAGTGAGCAGTGACAGCCTGGCAGGGTGCACCTGATGCCCTGACGATGGGTGCTTCCACCTTGAGAAGTGTTCCAGGTGCCAGCTGAGGGCTCTGGGGATGGGTCTTGGTGGCTGAGGCGATGCTGAGGTCTCTGTGTCCCCATTCCCCGCTGCAGGCGCCGGTGAAGCTGCGGCTGTGAGCACTCATCCCTTCTCCACCGTTCCTGCCCACCGCCCGCAGGTCTCCGGCACCGCACAGCCATGACAACCTCGGCGCTGCGCCGGCAGGTGAAAAACATCGTGCACAACTACTCAGAGGCAGAGATCAAGGTGCGAGAGGCCACCTCCAATGATCCCTGGGGACCCCCCAGCTCTCTGATGTCAGAGATTGCTGACCTCACCTTCAACACGGTGGCCTTCGCTGAGGTCATGGGCATGATCTGGCGGCGGCTGAATGACAGCGGCAAGAACTGGCGTCACGTCTACAAAGCCCTCACCCTCCTGGACTACCTCATCAAAACTGGCTCCGAGAAGGTGACCCACCAGTGCCGGGAGAACCTCTACACCATCCAGACGCTGAAGGACTTCCAGTACGTGGACCGTGATGGCAAGGACCAGGGCATCAACATCCGAGAGAAGGTGAAGCAGGTGATGGCGCTGCTGAAGGATGAGGAGCGGCTGAAGCAGGAGCGTGCGCACGCGCTGCAGACCAAGGAGCGCATGGCCCTTGAGGGCATGGGCAGCGGCAGCCATCAGGTCACCTATGGCCGCCGTGCGTCACCCTACGGTGATGACTACGGCCGGGCACGGGGCTCACCCTCCTCCTTCAACTGTGAGTGTTGCTAGCGGCTTGCTTGGGCTCCCTGGGGCTCGCTGCGGGGTGCAGGCAGGCGTTGCGTTTGGTTTGTGCCTGCCTGGTGCCCATTGCTCCCTTCCATGTTTTGGAGTGGTGGTGAAGCCTGTCTCCATCCTGAGCCATGGGCAGAGGTTTGGCTGGGCCTGTGGTGAAGCCCCAACAGTGGTGGCAGCTGGCGGTGACCTGAGCCTTAAAGCCATGGCTTGTTCGTGGTAGGGAGTTCTGATGTGGGGCTACGTCCCCTGGGGAAGCCATGTGGTGGAGCTGCAGGCGTTGGATGGGGGTCTGGAGAATGCTACTGATGTGCTCCCCAAAACACCCCAGTCCTGATGCCACTCCTTCCCCTTTTCCTCTTTTATGTCCCAGCATCATCCTCATCCCCACGGTTCGCCTCCGACCTGGAGCAAGCGAGGCCCCAGACGACGGGTGAGGAGGAGCTGCAGCTGCAGCTTGCGCTGGCCATGAGTCGGGAGGAGGCGGAGAAGGTAGGGTGGCTCTACCTGCCCTGGGCTGTGCGAGGCTGGGCATCTCCCTACACCTTGCCTTGTCTGTGGGCACGGGGGGCCTTTCCCTGGGAGGAGGGAGGATTCTGGGGGCTGCCTGAGGCCAGTGCACGCACCTACAACCGCCCCAGGCTGCTTGCACTGTGCCCAGCGTCCAAAATCACCAGCAGACAGATGGAGGCATGGGCTGTCCCTGCTCCCCATCCTCATATTGGCAGTGCCTGCACCAGTCTGAGACCAGTCCAGCCTTCCAGACCCCAGGGTGAACTCGGAGGGGTGTCTTCTGGTTTCACCACGCACCCCCCCAAACCTGGCTGCCCTCTTCTGCCAAGGGCTTCTGATCTAAGCTCCCCCATTTCTCTTGCCTTCCTGTGGAGGTTTTAGGAGGAGCGCCTTGCCCAGCGCTGCGGTTTGCGTGGTGGGTGGGGGACCAGCAGCATCCTCAGGGCTGTCACCAGGCTGGGGGCCGGGCGCTCCCTCCCACTGGCTGGTCCTTTCAAACCAGGCTGGAAGGAGCAGTGGAAAACAGCACCAGGAGGAGCTGAGCTGGGATGGAGGCAGCAAGCAAGCTGCTGTCCCCAACTGTGAAACCTTTCCTAGGGCTGTCCCCTCTCCTATCTGCTGGCCACAGCCCTTTTTCCACTGGGGACGGCTTATTTGTGCACAGCTGAGATTGCCGCCGGCTGGCACGGCCCGTGTGGAGTTTGTGGGGACGGCTGGGCACACAAAGTCAGAGGGACATGGTGACCAAGGGGCTGTGTGCCCGGGCTGGTGGGTGGCCCCCCAGGGCTGGCACCAAGCCCCACGAGCTCAGTCCTGCTGGGGCAGGGGACACACTTCAGAGACGGCATTTGCTGCAGCCCATCTTCCCTGCCCAATGGAGACTCTTTTGGAGACAGAGCAGAGCATATATCCCTATTTTTGTCCTGGAATTGGAGTATTTATAGCTTCCACATGCTGCTGCGATGAGCACTGTAGGAATATGCTCTTGCAAGCGTCGCCTGTTGGAATCCGTCTGGGCTGTGCACATGTGTGCATGCTTGTACAGGCGTGCACACACGCACACCCCCACTGGGGTGCCCATTCTCAGCCGGTCCCACGCTGCTGGACAAGCATCATGGGGTGGTGACAGGGTTGACATGGTGGTACAGGGACAGCTACTCCCCAAAATCTGTCTCAGGTCTGGGTGCTTTTACCCCAGCAGAGCAGGGCTGGGCAGGATCCCCAAACCGATGTCAGATAGCTTCGCAAACCTTCCTCCCCAGCAGGCTGCGGGGGTGATGGGGTGCCTAACCTGTCCCCTCTCCTCTGCCGATTGCGTTGGAGTCCCTGAAAACCTCCCAGGGGGGATCTGGCTGCCTGATTTAGGGTCATCCCAGCCTAGATGCAGAGGCAGGTGGTGGGGTAGGGGAAGGAGGTAGGGTGGTGGCCACAGGGAAGCCTGAACAGGAGCTGGTTTAAGGGACATCAGGCTGGGGGTCTGCAGGCAAAGCTGACTGGATAGGCACAGAGGTGCTGTGCAGGCAGGTGAGGGGCTGCAGGAGAAGCAGTGGTGAGGACAGGGACCTCCGAGCAGTCCCGCGAGCTGTGGGCAAGCTGAAATGTCACCCAATTTCCTCTGTTGGCAGAAGCCACTTCCTCCAATTTCCAGTACAGACGAAGAAAGGCAATTGCAGCTAGCGCTCGCGCTGAGCAAAGAGGAGCACGAGAAGGTACCTGTGCCCCATAGCCCTGGGCGCTCCTCTCTCCTTGCACTTGGGCTTCTCTCTGGGGTGCCAGAGCCTGAAACGCTGCCTCGCTCCAGTGCCCACTTTGCTTTCGCTGCTCCGGGCTGTCTGCTGAGTGCTCTCCCCCTGGGCTCAGCCCCAGAGGAGCCGTCTGTTCGGATGCTGGGACTTTTCGGGGATGTGGTGGCAGCTCCTGTGCTGGGTCAGTCTCCCAGAGAAGGTGCTGGCTGCAGGGTCGCTGAGCTCATGGGCCCCATCCCTTGTCCCTGCAGGAGGTGAGAGCCTGGCAAGGGGAGAACTCCCTGCTGCAGAGAGCCACGGAGGAGACTGCCCAGGGCAGGGAGGAAGAGGAGGAAGAAGATAAGATGAAGAAAAGCCAGGTACAGCACTGGGGGCCTGGACAGCCACAAAACCAGCCTTGAGCTCCAGGGTGATCCTGCAGGTCTGCCCTGGGCTTCCCTCACCTCTTTATTCCCTTTCTGTTTGCAGTCCTCTATCCTGGAGCTGGCAGATATATTTGGGCCGGCGCCAGCCCCCTCCAGCCACACGTCTGCTGACCCGTGGGATATGCCAGGTGGGGGCAACTCACAGGCTGGCAAAGCTCGGGACAGTGGCACAAACCTCTCCCTTGCCTCTGTCCCTCCCCGGTCCCAGGAGCTCCACAGGAGGGACCTCTTGCTTCTCCTCCCTCTGCTGCACGCCCCGGGCGGTGCTGCTGGAAGCCATGGTCCCCAGGCACATCCCTGCCACTCAGCATCCCTCCGTGCCCTGCACCGTTCCCGTCTTCTACAGCTTCCCTTCTTCTTTCAGATGTGAAACCCAAAGCGGAGCCGGCAGCCTCCGCCTGGGCTGGTGCGGCTGACCCCTGGGTGCCGGTCCCGGCTGCTGGCGGGGAGCCCCTCTCCCAGGCAAGCACCTCATCCCAGCAAAGCTCTGCCGGGCCCTGGGATTTCCCACCCGGCACCACTGCAGCCTCCGACCCCTGGGGGAAGGCGCCCATGTCTTCTGGCTTCCCTCCGGCGGACCCCTGGGTGACAGCGTCCCCCCCGGCCCAGGTCTCTGGTTCCACACCAGCTGCTGACCCTTGGGCTGCCGTGGCCGAGCAACCTCCTAACCCTGGTAAGAGGCTCCTTGATGGGCATTTTGGCTGTGCTGAGGACTGCGGGCAGCGCTGGCCGTCGCTGCCCTCCTGTGAGTGGGCATCCCAGGGTGCTGCTCCCCCTTCCTCCCACAGCCAGCTCGGCAAACACCCCCCACCCACTCTCCTGCCCCACAGCGGGACCTCTGCTTCCCCCACTTGAAGACTTCAAAGAACTTTTAGGGTTTCTCTCTGCACAGAATAGGCTGCTTTAATTAACACGGCATAATTAACGGAACCCTCCCATGGGAGCGGGTAGCAGCTGCCACACCGCTCGCTGTGACAGGGTGTCCTCCCCGGTGGCACCTGTGTGTTTGCTCACCCCAAACCAGCCCTACGTGCCCTGCCGGGATGGGACGTTGCTGCTCGCAGGTGCCGCCTTGCAGATGAGGAAGCGGTTGTAGGAGCAGCCAGTGTTTCAGAGCTCAAAGCTGCTCTCGGTTCCTCCTTGGTGCTTCCGAGGTCCCGCGTGAGCTGCCCTCATTTTTGGTCCCTGGGGAGGAGAGCAGAACCCGGTCTGGGGGCCAGGGCTGGGTGTTACAGCGTTCCTGTTCCCTCTGGGGCTGGGAGAGGGACCTGCCTGCTGTGGGGGATGGCTGCGAGCAGTGTGGGGGCTGTCTTGGTCTGCAATGAGCCCCAGTGGTCTGGCCCACCTTACCCTCCCCTGCTCAGGCCAGTGCACGTTCTCAACCCCCAGCCCCGCGCCCCCCCACCGCACGCCCTCTTCTCTGTCTCCTTGCAGGCAGCCGCCCCTGCCTCTCTCCTGCCCGTACATCTCCCGCCTCTCACCTCCCCGCTTGCTCCCCTCCTTGAGTCTCACCTCTTCCCCCCAGCTCCAGGGGGGGATGCTTTCGACCTGTTTGCAAAGCCAGCCGAGTCAGCCGAGCCGCCGGAGCAGGAGCCCCCACAGCTGCCTTCCTCTGCCAAGTCCACCAGCCCCGTCGGTAAGAGCCAGGGGAGCGGGCAGGGGCCACTGGGTAGGTGGAGACAGTGACCTGTCCCTGCCCATCGCAGGGAGGCAGCTCCAGGGCTGGCCAGGCTGTGTGTGGCTGTTTGCTGGTGTGGCCAAAGCTTGTTCCCACCTGCAACCGTGTGTGCCGTGGGCTTGGGATGCCCCGTAGCTGAGGGGGTGGCTCCAGTCCCCCTGCATGCCCATGTCCCCAACCCTGCAGTGGCTCGGGGTAGCTGGAGCCTGAGCTCCACCGCATCGAGCTGTGACCTGGGGCCAGATGTGCCATCAGCCACGCTGCGCGGTGACAGGGATGCCGTCACCCTTGGTGTCTTCCAGCTGGCTCATGTGGCTTTTCTCCCCCCCCTGCTCCAGAGCTAGACCCCTTTGGTGACCTGTTCCCCAGCAGCAGGCAGGATGCAGCAAAGAGCTTCGACCTCACCAACCTGGCCGACTCCCTGCCCGAATCCGGCAAGGAGCGGAAGGACTGTAAAACCCCCGAGGCCTTCCTCGGCCCTGCCGCCTCCTCCCTGGTCAACCTGGACTCCCTGGTTGCACCTGCTCCAGCCTCCAAGACACGGAACCCCTTTCTCTCGAGTAGGTGCCATGGTGTGGGCTGCTGCTGGGGGCTTCCCCGGGCTGGGCATGGTGGAGTTTGGGGGTTGAAGAGGAGGAGGATGAAGAGGGCTGGGGATGGTGTGGCTGCCCTAACATCTGCCATCCTTTCCTCGCTAGGTCTGAGCACGCCGTCCCCCACCAACCCCTTCAGCCTCGCCGAGCAGCCCAAGCCGACGCTGAACCAGATGCGGACCAGCTCGCCGGTGCCCGGCCTGCCCGCCGGCCTCCCCGCCAACTCCATGACCTACAGCGCATCCCTGCCGCTGCCCCTCAGCAGCGTCCCCGCCGCCGCTGCCGCCCTGCCTGCCTCGGCCAGTGCCTTCCCCCAGGCTGGCACCTTCCCCGAACTCCCCAGCAACCTGCCGCAGCCTTTACTGCCGCTGAGCGGCCCCCCGGCCCCCCCAGCCGCTCCGGGGGGGCTCAACCCCTTCCTCTGAGCCCTCTGGACGTGTAGACAGACTCTGACCCCATCCCTGGCTGTTACACATCCCCCCGTCAGCCTTTCCTCCTGCCAAGAATGGGGGGGGGGGGGGGGGCAGCGTTTCACTAGCTGCAAGGGAAGGTGCCCCCCAGGCCAGACCCCTCCCCGTGCCCACAGGCTGGGGGGAGCCAGCATGAGCCCCTGTGCTTGGCAGGCGGGAGGGGACCCCCTGCCCGGGGGGGGGGGGGGCGGGAGGGAGCCGTGGCGGGACCCACCGTAAGGGCTGGGGGCTGCGCAGCGGGCTGGACTGGTTGGTGCATGGGCTCTCGCTGCCGGACGCCCCCCCGGGGTAGGGGGCTTTGCCCCGGCGCCTGCGGGGCGCTGGGGCCGGCCAAGCTGGGCTCCCCCCGCGCCCCCCCTCGCCGGGATCCCCTGGCTGTTACCCCCCCCGCCCCGCTCCCGCCGCCCCTCGCCCCCTTCCCGCTCGCTGCCCCCCCCGCAGGAGCTGCGGGCAGGGCGGCCCGGGGCAGCCGCTGCGGGGCCCCGCTCCGGGCCGGGGGGGGCGGCGGGGGGGATGTCTTCGGGGCTGCTGGCGAGCGGCGGCTCCGGGCTGCCTGTGAGACAATAAAATGCTCTGACGGACCCGGTGTGCGGCTCCGGGGGGGCCGGGCGTGCGGGCGGGGGGGGCGGTCCGGGCTGGCAGCACCGCCCCGGGGGTGGGGTCAGTGTCAGCCCCGCCCCCCGCCGCCATGTTCACGGCGCCGCTGCGCCGGGCCTGCAGGTACAGGCGGGGCGGGCGGGGGGCGCGGGGGGCGGGGCGGGCTGGGGGCGCGGGGGGCGGGGCGGGCTGCGGGTCCCGGCTGGGCCCCTGCGGGCGGGGGGCAGCGATCGCCGCGGCACGCGCAGCCCCGCTGTATCCTCGCTGCTTCCCCCCCTGCCCCCCAGACCCTGCCCGAACCCCCCGCGCCCGCCCTGCACCTCCCGCACGCCCCCCAGTTGTGCTTCACCGCCCCGCGCCCCTCCTGCCCCTCCCCGTGACACCCCTGACTCCTTCCTGGAGCCTTCCTGCACCCTTACACCCCTCCTGTGTGCCCCAGCACTCCCTGCATCCCCCCGGATCCTCCCGAAGTCCTCCCTGCATCTCCCGCATTCCCCTAAATCCTCCCTGCGTCCCTGCACCCCCTGCCTGGCTTCACACGCCCCCTGCACCCCCCTCCTGCACCCCTGGGCCCCAGCGCTGTACCTCTGCCTCCCAGCACTGTGCCCCAGCCCTGCATCCCCGCATCTCTGCTCCCCAGCCCTGCATCCCTGCGCCCCTGCATCCCTGCTCCCCTGTATCCCTGCATCCCTGCTCCCCTGCATCCCTGCGCCCCTGCATCCCTGCGCCCCTGCATCCCTGCGCCCCTGCATCCCTGCATCCCTGCATCCCTGCGCCCCTGCTCCCCTGCATCCCTGTGCCCCTGTATCCCTGTCCTGCGCCCCTGCATCCCTGCGCCTCTGCATCCTTGTGCCACAGCCCTGCATCCCTGCATCCCTGCGCCCATGCACCCTAGCCCTGTGCCCCAGCCTTCCAGCCCTGCATCTCTGCACCCCTGCATCCCTGCGCCCCATCCCTGCACCCTGGCATCCCTGCACCCCAGCACTGTGCCCTAGGCCCCTGCACCCCTGCACCCCTGCACCCCTGCACCCCTGCATCCCTGCGTCCCTGCGCCCCTGCACCCCTGCATCCCTGTACCCCATCTCTGCACCCTGGCATCCCTGCACCTCAGCCCTGCACCCCAGCCCTGCGCCCCAGCCCCCCAGCCCTGCACCCCTCTGCCCTGCCCGGCAGCAGGATGATGTCTCCTGTCCCCTCCTGTCCCTCGCTCCCCTGGCCGCCCTGCCCGCACCCTGACCCCACACCCTGACCCCCCACCTACCCCTGCACCCACCAGAGGGATTTTCCTCTCAGAGACCACACGGGTTGAACCCCTCAGATGCTGCCCCCTTCCTCATGGCTGCCGGCTGTGCCCCCGAAGGGTGCTGGTGGGGGGCTGGGGGCTGGGGGGCAGGCAGCCCTGGCCATGGCAGTCCCCCAGCCATGCCTGCGCCGAGCTGGAGGAGAACAACCTCTCCTGAGCCTCCAGCAAGTGGGGAGGGCTTTGTAGGGTCCTGGGGGCACCGAGGTGGACTGAGCCCCAGCAGAGCCACTGGCCTTGGGTCAGAGAGCAGTTCCCCTGGCTCGGGGAGCACCACCCCATCCCGGGGCTGTGCTGGGTGCCTGCAGGAGCCGGGTGAAGGTGGTGCTGGTCTGGGACTGCTGGGCTTTGCTGTGGCAAGTGAGGAAGTGACGAGCCTGTTTGGCATCACAGGTGCGTGTTTCTGACGAAAAGTGTGACCATGGCCACAGGGGGGACAACCAGGCCCCCCAGCACCCCTCATCACACCAACCGCCTGATCAACGAGAAGTCCCCCTACCTCCTGCAGCACGCCCACAACCCTGTGGACTGGTAAGAGTGATGGGTATCTTCCTCCCCACTGCTCTCCTGGCATCCGTGGGGCTGAGGAACTCACTGCAGGTGAAGCAGCCTGGCTCCTGTGCAGCTCCCCACAGGCTCGGGGTCCACACTCCTGAGCTAGCTGGACTCCCCAGCTGTCCTGAGTGCTCCCCACCAGGCCGCAGCTTCTTGGGCAGCTTTAGAGGAGCCCCAGTCCTGGCAGTGGTGACCCCTGAAGCTCCTTTCTTGTCTTCCCTCCACAGGTACCCTTGGGGGCAGGAAGCCTTTGATAAAGCAAAGAAAGAAAACAAGCTGATATTCCTATCAGGTAACCAGAAAGAAGGCATAGTTCATTTTCCCACCTGGTGGTCGGTAGATGACCAGATAAGTGGGGCTGGTGTGTGGGCAGCCACGTAGGTAAGGGCACACACCAAGCTCTAGTTCTCTGCTGCAAGGGGAGGACCAGTGCTTTCACAGGTGCCTCAGAAGATGGGCTGCATGAAGGACCAGAGTCCTTGGCTAGATGTTAGGAGCAAGAGCTGGAGAGCCCAGAAGGCCCTGCCTTTCTCCTCCGTTGCCTCTCTAGCTGCTGGCCGTAGCGGGGCTCCCCACCTCTGAGCCATCTCCCCATAACGCGTGTCCTGCTCCCTGCAAAGGGCTGTTCCTCACTCGCCTGAGCTTGTTTTCAGTTGGCTACTCCACCTGCCACTGGTGCCATGTGATGGAGGAGGAGTCCTTCAAGAACAAGGAGATCGGGGAGATTCTGAACAAGAACTTTGTGTGCATCAAAGTGGATCGTGAGGAGCGGCCAGATGTGGACAAAGTGTACATGACCTTCGTGCAGGTGAGGGAGGCAGGGCTTGGGGGGCTTTGGCTGGCTCTCTCAAGGTGAGCTTCATGGTTGTGTTCCTCAGGCAAGAAGAACCAGTGCGTGGGGTGGTCTGCATGGGGCCATGTATGATCATGAGGATGGAGGGAGGCACGCGTCTGTCCTCAGTTGGATGTGCCGGGGGGGTACAGAGCCGAGGGTGCCCCTGGTGTGACCGTGCTGCACTCGTGATTTGGCTTTCAGGCAACCAGCGGTGGAGGTGGCTGGCCAATGAGCGTCTGGCTGACTCCAGACCTCAAGCCCTTTGCAGGGGGAACGTACTTCCCTCCTGAAGATGGAGTTCATCGCATTGGCTTTCGGACCGTGCTGCTCCGGATCGCAGAGCAGGTATGGAGCAGGAGTGGTGGAGCAGGCAGTGCTCCGCCGAAGGGGCCATAAGGAAATTGGTCTGGGCTTGGGGGTGGCTGAGTTGGGAGATACAGCCCTGAGAAACAATAGCCCAGGGAGCATGTCAGAGCTTGACTGGGTTAGGGGTAGAATTGAACTGATCTGGGGAGGACAACCGAGAACTGAAGGTGCAGTTTGCACTGGTGCAGTGCTGGAAGCAGAAAGAGGGACAAAACCCAGAAGAACTGACTTTCTCACTCTGCATCTCAGTGGAAGGAGAACAAAGATGTCCTGTTAGAGAGCAGCCAGAAGATCCTGGAAGCATTGCTATACAGATCTGAGATCCGTGTGCAGGGCCAGGCATCACCCCCACCGTCCAAAGAGGTGATGGCCACCTGTTTCCAGCAGCTCTCCAGGTCCTATGATGAGGACTATGGCGGCTTTTCCAAATCCCCCAAGTTCCCCACCCCAGGTCAGTCTGGCCTCTGCTGCTGAGCCCTGCCGGGGGGCAGGCAGCACCGGGGGGGCAGAGGCTGCCCCACAGCCTCTCACTTTCTCCTTGTTTCCAGTGAATTTGAATTTCCTCTTCACGTACTGGGCCTTCCACCGAACAACTCCAGAGGGTGCCCAGGCACTGCAGATGGCTCTGCACACCCTCAAGATGATGGCCCATGGGGGCATCCATGACCACATTGGGCAGGTAGGAGGAAAGCCTCGGGGGTAAACCCCGGGCATGCCCATGAGGTGTGGGGTGGAGACGTGTCCGCTTGGTCTTTGCAGGGGTTTCACCGCTACTCCACCGACCAGCACTGGCACGTCCCGCACTTTGAGAAGATGCTGTACGACCAGGGGCAGCTGGCAGCTGCGTATAGCAAAGCGTTTCAGGTACAGGGAGCTGGGGAGGGCTGGCAGGGCTTGGGGAGCAGCTTCAGAGCCTGTTCCCCAAGATGTTGCCCATTCCGTGGGCATCGAGTGGTCCCATACTCCCCTTCATCTACTGGTGTTCATCCAGAAACACCGCACAAATGCGTGACAGTGTAGCCACAGGGTTTTGAGCATAACAGGGGAGGAAAGAGCCTTCTGGCTGGTCTGTGCACATCAGCGAACACCTGCTGCTGCCTCTGATGTTGGTGTAACTCCAGGGTGACCCTCCAGTGCCCACAGATTTCTATCAAAGATTTTACTCTGAATCCATCTGGCATTTAAAATCCCTGGACTTTCAAACGTGTTTCCCCTCCTTTGCCAGCTCTTTAAATCTGGATCTGTTATTATATCTTGCTGTGTTTCTTACCTCACCCTTGTAATGCTGACGTCCACCCCTTGCCTTCCGCAGATCTCTGGCGATGAATTCTTTGCTGATGTTGCCCAGGACATTCTACTCTATGTCTCACGGGACCTAAGAGACCAGGTAGGTTGTTCCCTGAGCTGGGCCAAAAGGAGCCGCTTACCCTGCCCTGGGATGTGGCACTGGGACGCTTTTCCCTCCCTCCCTTCCCAGCAGAGCTCAGCCCAGTGATGGTGAGCTGGCTGAAGGTGCTGTCCCAGCAGCTGGAGGGTCTCTCTGTTGCTCTTTTCCCAGGCAGGAGGTTTCTACAGCGCAGAAGATGCAGATTCCTACCCCACCACAGCATCTGGAGAGAAGCGAGAAGGAGCTTTCTGTGTGTGGGCAGCCGAGGAAATCCGGGCTCTCCTTCCTGACCCTGTCGAGGGGGCTATGGAGGGGACGACCCTGGGAGATATCTTCATGCACCACTACGGAGTGAAGGAGGCTGGCAATGTGAACCCCTTGAAGGTGAGGGAGAGCAAAGACCTGCCTGGTACCAGGAGCATTGGTGGGGGACCTGCACCCCTGGGCATGGGGGGGTGGCAGAGCAGTCCCAAAGCACCTGGGATCTAACCCCTCCTCAGCCCAGTGGTGTTCACAGAGCAGGGCTCTCCTTTCAGGACCCCCATCAGGAGCTGAAAGGCAAGAATGTTCTTATTGTCCAGTGCTCCCCGGAGCTGACGGCGGCCCGGTTTGGGCTGGAGCCGGGGCGGCTGGCTGTCCTGCTGCAGGAGGGCCGGCGGAGGCTGTCAGCAGCCCGGGCGCAGCGGCCGCGGCCACACTTGGACACCAAGATGCTGGCGGCATGGAACGGTGAGAAGGGGTTCAGCTCCGGGGATGGGTGCCTTGGCTGCACCCCTCCGCCGCTGCCCGGGGCCAGCATGGTTTATGGTTTTGGGGGGCTTGTGGCAATGAGTCCTGCTGGGACTGGGCAGCCTGCAATGGAGGCGGTGGGTGGGCTGGGATGCGGGGCACAGCCCCCCCACCTGCAAGCCGCGGGGCTGCTGAGCATCAGGACGTTGCTCTGGCTTTATTTTCCTCCCCGGTTACCAGCAGAGAGCAGCAAAACCCTTCCCCTCGCTCAGCCTGCTTGGGCTCTGGGGAAGGGGGCTGAGCTGGGGGTTCAGGACCCAGGCAGAGCCCATCTCCAGTGCTGCGGTAGCAAGGGGACCCCAGCTCTGTGGCCGTCTGTCTGGGTGTCCTGCGGCACGTGATAAATGCAGCACCCCAGGCACTGTTCCCAGCAGTAAACGCCTGTATATCTGGGTCTGGAGCTGGTGTGCACTGCAGCTATGCCATGTCCTGCAGACGAGAAGATTCTTTTAAGCCCTATTTCTGCCCGCAAGTGAAGGCTTAGCTCCTGCTGGCCTTGCAGCGCTCTGCCCTTCCCTTGGGTGACAGCAAGTGATGTTCTCAGTGGTTTGAACTGAGTGGAAGAGCTGATGGCTGAGCCCTGACCTGCCTTAACCATCAGGGAGGATGAGCTTCGGGCTGAGCATTCTTCAAAGGAAAGGCTGGTACCCTGCCCATTCCTTGTGCCCCCCCGAGCCTGTCCCCGTGTCTGTGCTATGCAGGGCTGATGATCTCGGGCTTTGCCCAGGCTGGGGCAGCCCTGGCCAAGCAGGAGTATGTGAGCTGGGCTGCGCAGGCAGCTGCCTTCCTGAAGAGACACCTCTTCGACCCCGCCAGCGGGAGGTTGCTGCGGAGCTGCTACGGAGGCAAAGACGGCACGGTGGAGCAGAGGTGAGCAGTGGTCCAGAGTGGCTACAGACCGACTGGACATGCTGCAAGTGCTGCCCAGGCCCCCGGTGGTCCCCATCCTCCTCTCTTCCAGGCAGGACTGAACTTGGAGTGAGGGAGGCTGTTCGCCTTTCGCAGAACTGCCTCTGGTGCGGTTTTGGATCGATTAGTGCCCCCCACCCAGTGAGGAGGACTTGAGGTCACATCCTTTCCCATTCCTAATCTTCCAAGTTGGCAGGAGCCTGCCCCTGCCTGTCCCTGCCGTACAGAAACCCAGGGCTGAGCCGTGTGGTGGCTTGGCACAGCCCCTGCTTCTCTTGTGCTGAGCTCTGAGGTGGCATCTCCTTGGGTAGCAGAGACCAGTAGGGCTGTGCTGGCTGGGAGAACATTTCCCACCGGGCCAGTGTAGAGACCCTGATGCTCCTTCCCTGTCTGCCACTGCAGCACCGTGCCCATCCAGGGCTTCCTGGAGGATTACGTCTTCGTCATCCAGGCTCTCTTTGACCTGTATGAAGCCTCGCTGGAGCAGGGCTGGCTGGAGTGGGCCCTGCATCTCCAGCACATGCAAGACAAGCTCTTTTGGGACCCCAAAGGCTTTGCGTATTTCTCCAGTGAGGCTGGCGATCCCTCTCTGCTCCTGCGCCTAAAGGATGGTGAGCTTGGGGAGATGGCCACGCATGGGTTATGGTGTGGGGTGGCTTAGAGCAGGGGAGGTGATGCCCAGCTGGAGGACCAAGCAGTGGGGTGGTGAGGCATTGGGGTGGTGAGGCATTGGGCTGATGGAGGGGCTATTGTCCCCTGCAGACCAGGACGGAGCAGAGCCCACCGCCAACTCTGTCACTGTCACAAACCTGCTGCGAGCAGCTTCTTACTCTGGCCGTATAGACTGGGTGGAAAAAGCCGGTCAGATCTTGGCTGCCTTCTCCGAGAGGCTGCAGAAGATCCCGATAACCCTGCCGGAGATGGCCCGGGCCACTGCTGTCTTCCATCACACCCTCAAACAGGTACGGGCTGGGGCTTGTGTGGCCTACGGGACCTGCTGGTTGTGGGAGGGGTGTCCGATGGTGGTGTGGGTACAGTCACAGCTTTCTGTTACCTCCCTCCCTCCTGCTACCCTCGCTCTCCCCGGGCAGGTCATTATCTGTGGGGACCCCCAAGGAGAAGACACGAAAGAGATGCTGTGCTGCGTCCGCTCTGTCTTCAGCCCAAACCAGGTGAGGTGCCAGCCCTGCCAGCACCGCTGCTGTCACACTCCCTGCTGCCACCTGCCCTCATCCTTTCTACCAGTGCAGCTATAGCGTCCATCCTCTTCCTCCTCTGTCCTGCCTCCCTTCTGGGAAGCGTCCTATCCTTTTCATATCCATAAGCGCAGCCAGCAGGGCCACGGCTGAGCCCCTGCACGCCTCCCCCTGGCACAGTGCACTGGCAGCCCAGCCCAGAGAGCGGCTGCAGTGATGGCTGATGTTGCTGCTGGCTGTTTACACTGCTCTCAGCCTAAGCGCAGCATCCCCAGCGCTGCTTTCCCAAGGGGAAGCCTTTCATTCTGGTGCGGACGTGTCGTGCCCGGTGTGGATATGTCATGCCCAGTGCAGATCCAGCCAGTGTCTGGGTCACCTTGTGCCTGGAGCCACCCTTGCATCCTTGGGAAGTCTCCGGCTGGGGGTACCCCCACCTGGGAGGGGCTGGCTTTTTCCGAAAGCTTTGCCCCTAGCTGTGCTGTCGCTGTGCACTGGGGTTACTGCCTTGCTCTGCTTGTCTGCATCCCGGCTCAGAGATGCGTCACTCCGTGCATCCCACGGAGGGGCCGTGCTGCCTTGGGGACGGAGCTGTTTGCTGCCCGTGGAGCTGGCAGGGAAGGACAGTGTGGCAGCTGGCGCCTGTCACATTTGGTGGGCAGCGTCTCTGCCCTGGGGACGGATGGCTGGCACCTTGGCAAGGCTGCCCAGCGGAGGGAAGCAGGGCTGGGCTGTGGCGTGGCGGCTCAGCATTTCAGCCTCTGGGCCGGATTCATCCCTGCCTGGTGGGGTCCTGGTGCCAGGGACTGGCACGCTGAGCTGCAGCACGTGGGGAGCTGGCACTGAGGCCAAAGCACCAGTTTCCCTCCGTAACCCCAGCTGGGGTGAAGTGGGGAGGGCTGAGCCATCAGCATGGGATCCCCTGCTCTGTCCTCACGTTAGCTCAGCCCAGAGGCTTTCATCCCTGACCCTCTGCCTGCGTGCCCAGCGGTGTTTTAATGCCAGTGTTGGAGGATGGTCACGACTTCTGCCCAGCAGCACGGGTGGGGGATGCAGCTCTCCATCCTTCCTCCGCTATCTCCTCTCCAGCAGCACCCAGCCATGCCGGTCCCTGTGCTGCATGTGAGGCCTCTGCTCCCACACTTCCCCCTCTCCCTTGGAAGGATTACAGCGGGTGACCCAGTTTGCAGGGATGGGAAGCGCCGTGGTGGCAGCAGGGGAGCCCAGCACCGCTGCTAGGAACCCGCTCCCTCTCCCTGCGCTGGCTCAACTGTCAGCGCCCTGCGGCCGCACGGGTGGTGGGGGATGCAGCCGGCAGCTTCGGGGTCCTGAGCACAGCAAATAGTGCAGCCATCGCCTCTCCTCCCACGTGGTTTGGTTCCCTTCTGCTAAGCTGGTAACAAACCTGGCTGGTGGGGATGCTCACTCACCAGGGGCAGGTCCATCACCCCCAGGCTGTTGCCTTCCTCAGGGTAGGGAGGAAGAGGAGGGCTGGGTGCTCTGGATGGATATTTCCATGGGAGAGTGAAGCTGTGAGGTGCTCGGGAGCTGCCCAAGGACAGTGATGCCTGCCCAGGCTGGGTGTAGGGGGGCTGCACTCGGAGAGCCATGCAGGGGGGCTGCAGCTGGATGCTGGCAGCAGGTGAGGGGGGGCTGTTGTGTGTTCCCTCTGTTGTGGTGGTGGGATGGATCAGAGGCTGTCCTGTTTGGCAGCCTGGGTTTGTTTCCTTGGAAGAAGGAACATGGCAGGAGGGGAAAGCTGCCTCCCCAGAGGAGCACAGCCCCCCAGGCATGTGTCTCCGCTTTCCCAAGCAGGAGTGGTAGGAGCTGAGCTCCTCCTTGAGCTTCAGCAGCCCATTTCCCTCCTGCTTGTTCCTGCCTGCGCTGCTGAGCCTGGCTCCAGCAGACAGTGTGTCCCGTCGTGGCAACAGCTGCTTCTCCTTGCTGTCACCAAGGCCAGGGGTGGGCGGTTGGGTCTCTTCAGCATCATCTGGGTGGAAGGGAGGGTGACAGAGGGGGCAGAGCTTCCCCTGAGCCGTCCTGCCCAGGCTTCCCCGGTGCATCGCTGATTCCTCATGGACAGGCTGATCTCTGGCAGTAGTGATGGCTCCTCACTTTGCAGAGGTGATGGAGAGAAGGGAGGAAATCCCACTGCTCAGAGGGTAGCACTGCCCTGGGGAGCAGCCTGCCACCTCACAACAGCCATCCCTCTTTCCGTGCTGCATCGCATGGAGATGTGGATGCTCCTTTCCCACCCGCCTTCACCCCCTCCAGCTGCTCCCCAGCTCTCCTTCCCCAGCCCCAGAAGCTGCCCAAGGCAGAGCAGCGCTGGGTTGCCCTCTCCAGGGATGCAGCAGCTTTGGGAATCAGCTTTGCCAAGGAGTTGGGGCAATGTCACTGCCATGTCCCCTGCCGCCCCTGGTCCCTCAATGCCAGCAGGGCACTGGGGGCTAGGCTCGTCTGCAGGAACACAATTAATTAGGTCGTTCCAGTAATTAATTCCTTACAAACCTCACATTGAATTCCTTGCTGTAACAAGATGCCGATGATAAAATGGCATCAAGGCCGCAGGTTTAAATGGACCCTGTGCCTGGAAGAGCCTCTGCCACAGGCAACTGTCACAGGGATGCAGGTGCTCCGGGGGTGGTGCCGGCAGCTGCTCCCCTGGGTGTCCCGGTGCGGGGAGTGGAGAGGGTTGGATCCCTGCTCTGGGGCTGGATCCTGGCTGCTGGTATAGATCCCTGCCCTGTTAATGGTCTTTAGGGTAATTATGAAGGATCCCATTATCTCCTTGGCTGCAGAGCGCTAGCCTGCTGCTCGCCTTCATCCTGGCCCTGCGAGAGGACCTTGGGGAGCTTGTGAGAAAAATGAATAATGAATTTCAGATTGGACATGAATTGGTAATTAATCACTCCTGGAATTAATTCCAGACAAAGGCAAGGGGGGAGGAGGTTGAAGGGGGGGAGCAGGAGGCAGGCAGGGAAACAGGCTGAGCCAGAGCTGGGTCAAGGCAGGGGCTGAGCGGGAGATGTGGGCTGATGGGGGACAGGAGGGGACTGCAGCAGCTGTTATCCTGAGCAAGGGCATGGGGACACAGTGACCACCTGGGGACAGAGCGGGCCAGGCTGCACGGGCATCCGTGCCAGGTGTCACGCTGAGTTTGCTCCTGGCCCCCGGGCTGGTGGCAGAGGGTGCTGCACACTGGGCAAGTGGTACCACGGTGGGAGATGTGTGTGCTGTAGGCAGCAGCATTTGGTGGTGGTATCCCTTGGCAGCAGTGTGGTGAGCGGCATGAACATGTGATGAGTGTGTCAGTGCTCAGTGGTCACCTCGGTGGGTGCACATGCAGGGCTGGGGCCAGGGTGGGCAAGGGAAAGCCACCTGCTCCAGCAGCAGGATGCTGGTGCCATGCCTTGGGAAGGGCCTGCGTTTTGCTCACCCCTTGCATCTGTGTCAGCACCAGGCTCCCTGCCAGCTCTTGGCCTTTCCCCTGATTAGCCCGGAAGCCCTGAGGCTTTAACAAACATTTTCCCTTTCAGAAAAGCTAATTATCACAGCAGCCCTGTCATCACCCCTAGCTGGTACTGCCGTATCAGCTGTGAGAGCGGGTCTTGAGTTTTTTGGGAAGCGCCTGGTGGTCAGGAGGAGCTGGGCTGCGGCCTGTGATGGGGTGATGCTGATGCTGGTGCTGCCCCTGGGCTGAGGGGGGTGTCCCCAGGGAGCCAGCTGGCTTGGGCAGCCCCCCTCTGGGCTGCTGTGTGCCAGTCCCTGAGCTTCATCCCTGGCTGCCAGGGGTCCGGAATGGAAAAGGGAAGCAAAGCTGCTGGGGACCATGTGCCCCCTCCGGCACAGGCTGGGACCCTGGCAGAGGGCTGGCATGGGTCCCCTCAGCTCCCTGTGCCCTCCCTGCTTTGGGCGAGCGTGTGGGTGGATGCTGCCAGCACTTGGCGTGTCTGGGGTGGGGGGCAAGGAGCATCTGGCTGTGCTCTCCAGCTCTCACGGCTCCTTCTCCGGCAGGTGCTGATGCTAGCAGATGGAGACAGCACTGGGTTCCTCTACCGCCAGTTGCCTTTCCTTGCATCTCTGGAGAGGAAGGACGGGAAAGCCACCGCCTATCTCTGCAGCAACTTCGCCTGCTCCCTGCCCGTCACCTCCCTCCAGGAGCTGCGTGGGATGCTCGGCCCGTGAGCCCCGCGGCCCCTCTGCCTGCAGGAAGGTGTGGGGGAGACAGACTGTCAGGCCAGCCTGGGAACACGGGAGAGACGTGTGATAAAGCCACCCTGGGCATCAGCTGCCTCCTGGGTGGCTCCTGGCAGCGTGGCGGGGCCGTGCCCTGCCGCTGCTCGGGCGGCATCTCAGACTGGTGCTGCTTTCAGCATGGCCAGGGAACACTCACCAAAGAGCATCTCCTCCCCCTGCGCACGCGTTGTTCCTCACCTCTTCTCGCTGAGGAAAAGGAAAACAAATTAAATATAAATCCCAGTGTTAATGGAGAAGTCAGATGGGAAAACTGTTAGGGTTCCTATAGCAACCCAGGGTAACATCGTCAAAAGCACCTGGATGACTTGGGAGTCAAGTGCTTTTGAAAGTGTGACTGGTTACGGCAGGCACACTATTTTTCCATTACAGGGTAGGTTGTAACATACATTAAGTTAATATATAGTGCATGCAAAAAAGCTGCTGATTACCACAGCTGATGAAAACATGCCGCAAGACCCAGCCTAAGCACTTCCAAACAGCTAGTTCTGGCTTTGCCAAGGGCGCAGAGACCTGTTACAGTTCCAGAAAACACTTTTCAAAGTCTTGTTTTCTTTGTAAAAAGGCTGGTATCTGTGTCCGTGCTAGGATGGGGCTGTGCTGGTTCCCCTGGGACCTGCAGCCAGGTGGGGAGCTTCCCTGGGGAGGGGGTTGCTGGAGGGGCCAGGCTTGCTGTGGCTGGGGACACCGGGGCTGAGGATGGCAGGGCTGAGGACACCGGGAGATGGGGGAGATGGGGGGGCTAGCATTCCCCCACAGCCGCCCCAGGGTCCCATCACTGTGCCCCTGCCCAGCACCACCCGGCTGGGGGTCCTCAGCAGGGATGGCAAGCAGGGAGAGGTGTTCAACCTGCGCCTCGTCTGGGGCCATCAGCCCACCTTGCTGGGCAGGAGCCGAGGGGCTGGGGACCCCCGAGCCCGCAGGCAGCAGGGCTGGCAGGAGAGTGGCTGGCAGCTGCTCCATGCTGGGGGCACAGCTGGCAAGGCAGCTTGGCTGGGGCTGCCGGATGGGGTGCTCAGGGCTGCGGCTGTGCCAGCCTGGCCCCTGCCTTTGCTTGCAGAATGTTCCAGTAACAACACAAGAAATAACCCCTAAAATCATCTTTTGGGGCCAGTGTTTGAGGAGAGAGGTGTTTGCTCTGAACTTTCCCAACAAAGCCTAGGCTGGGCTGAGGGGCTCACCCAGCCTCACTGGGGGCTCGGCCGCATCCTGCTGATGCCAGCCACGGGGACGGTGCTGCCAGGCCTTGGCATCTCTAAATGCCAAGCAGAGGGACATAACCCACCCAGCAGAAGTGGAACACTTGCCAACCACACAAGTTCCCTTTGCTGCTGCATGAACTTTATTCTCCCTTTCTTTCCCATCATCCCTCCTCCTCCTCCTTCTCAAGTACCACGTTTTCAGCATCCCTCTGACACCCTGGGGCTCCCCCCACAGCAGCCCACACCCCGGCTGGCAGCGTGCCGTCATCTGGCAGCAAAGCGATGCTGAGCCGCACTGCCCACCGGCTTTCCAGTAGGTTGTGCCAGAATTTGGGGGTAACCAGCCAGGAGAAATGCCTTTGAAGTCAAAGAGGAATTTTGCACCTCATCTCATGAATGCTTTCTATGCTTGTGGAAGAGGAGGGATTTTTATTTTCTCTCCTCTCTTGGTTTTAAAAGCTGAAGTGTTTCTGGAAATTCAGCTGAAAATTGCTGTTTTGGCAGATGACTGGCTGCTTTCCCCTAGTGGTTTTGGGGTTTCTGTTTGGGTTTTTGTTGTTGTTGTTTGTTTGGGGGTTTTTTTTGTTGTTTTTTTAACTTGGCATCTCTACTGTGGGAATTGATTTGACACCCATCCTCATGACTGCTCGGAGCGAGTTAGTTGGTGCTGTGTCCATGCTGGGAGAGCATCCTCAGAGAGCAGGGCCAGTGCTGAGCACCTGTGGGGAAGCCCAGACATCTCAGGACCTGTGGCCAGCCAGGTCCATTGCAACAGCTGTCCCCGAGACGCCATGGGGCTGGGGACGACGTGCCAAGCCTGTTTCAGTGCCCACCAGCCGCCCGTGGCACAGGCACAGGGTGCCTTTCTCCCGTGCTGTCTTGCTTGTTGGCATGTCTCTGTAAGCAGCCGCTAGGCAAAAATGCGCTGTGAACCTCTGTCAGGATGAATTGAGCTCACCTCTCAGAAAAAAAAAATTAAACCAAAACAAAAAAGGAAGAAAAGTTTTCTGTAATAACTAATGGATGCTGTGGCACCTTGGTCCTCCGGGCGCCTCCGCCTCGCTGCTGCCCGGGAGCTGGTGGCCCCATCCTGTGAAGCCCCATGCTCTCTGCCCCATCCCCGGAGCCACCCGGCTGCTTCAGCCCTTCAGCTTTATGGCCTTGACAAGGGGCATTTTGCTCGAGTTCAGCTGCAGCTTGCCCCTCGCTGGTCCCCTCTGTGTCTCCCGGCCAGGCTGGGTGCTGGGGCACCCATGGGTGCTGCTCCTTGTTGGCCAGTGGTGCCAAAGGAGGGCCTGGCTGCAGGAGCCAGCACAGCCACGGTGATTTAAGCCTCCTGGCAATGCTTCCTTCCTTATTATTTTCCTGTCACTCACCCATGGATTTCACTGCAAATGCTGTTGATTTGCTGCAAGTGATGTTTTCTGGGGTGATTAACAGGAGATGGGGCTGGCAGGGTGCTGCTCAGCTGGCCCCGGCTCTCAGGAGGGTGCTGGTGCAGGGTCTTGGTGCTTGGAGATCCCATGCCACCTCACAATATCCATTTCCCTGACCCCTTCCCACATTCCCTGTGGTGGCAGATGTGAGGACTGCCGGGGACTCCCCCCGGGGCAGCACCGAGTCCCCATGTCCCACTGGTGGGGAGGCTCAGGGTGGCAGGAGGCAGCAGCCCGCGCTCCCCTGCTCCTCTCCAGCTGCAGATTTGTAAAAAAAAAATAAAAATGCATCAAATAACGGATGTGCTGCTTTTTCCCCACTAACACTTGGGTTTTGGTTTCTGGGCCAGCCTGGACACCAGGCTCTGGGCTTGCCTGGAAGCCCCAGCAGCCGCAGATAGGGAGAAGCAGGTTTTCCCCTTTCTTCTTTTTAATAATAAACCCCCCTCCTTTCAATGTTTTAATTTTTATTGCTTACATTGGGGTATCTGCAGTGCACCCCATCGCTCAACCCACCAAGGCAGGGTTGATGCTCATCGTGCCCTTCAGGGGGTCCAGGGCACACAGGGAGGGGGAGGCAGTGCCGGCGGCCACCCTTGCTGCTCTAATGAGGCTTTCCCTCTAATTAATATTCCCTGGCAAAGCCAACGCTCGTTCTGAGTGTCTCGGCTTTTATCTCCATTGGCATTGATGTGACATCAATGGGAGACGGGGCTTTGAAAGCTGTTTGTTATTTGTGATGTCGCATCTGCGGGAGAGGGAGGATGGAAAGGGGCGTCCCCAAGCTCTGGTCCAACCCTGCTCTGCTGCCTCTCCCCCCACAAGACACACTGGGGGTGCAATTTGGGCATCCTTGTTTCCAGCCCCTCCGAGAAGGTGCGCTGGGCAAAATAATGAGGTTTCTGCACCCAGCTGCTTCCTGCATGGGTGCCTGGGCATGGATGCACGGTTCACACCTGAGCATGTAACTAATTCACGTGTGAGCACCTCATTGCTCCATGCTTGGGTGGCCAATTACTCCACACCTGAGCACCCAATCTGCTCATGCCTGAGTGGCCGATTAGCTCCTGCCTGAGGCTTATTTTGGGTGTAAACAGGCAGGTTTGGGTAGCTGGGGGCTGCAGGGGGGCTGATGTGAGAGGAGGTCAGGAGGTGCTGGTTGTGGCTGCTCTGAAAGTGATGGAAAAGCCCTATTGCACCCCAAAATGTTAGGGCAGCCTGTGGCAGGTAGGTACAGGGAAGGGCAGGGTGTGTGGGGGAGGGGGGGGGGGGCTGGTGCAAGGGGTCCCTCCATGCCCATCCTGTGCCAATGAGACCAGTCACCCCAATGTTCCCCCAAAGGGAACGTGCAGCTGGCAAGCTGGTGTGGCGAGTGCCCTGAGTCACAGCCTCCTCTCTGGGGTGTTTTGGGGGGATTGCTGGGGTCCCCTTGTGCTGGGAGGCGGGTGGGTGGCACACGTTGTGTCACAGCCCCCCTCCTCCAGCATCCCACCAGTGTTTGCAGGCGGGGGCTGGCAGGCAAGGTGGCTCGGCTCCCCCCGCCTGCCCTGGCACTGGTGTTGCACAGGTGTTCACGCCATCCAGCTCCAGTAATTCCAATATTCCTGACAAGTGAATTTGCAGCTGAAGCCAGCCAACGCTTGCTCAAAATGTGCTTTTTTTTTTTTTCTTTCCCCCCCCCCCCCCCCCCCTTCTCTTTAAACTGAATTTCCATGCAGATTGGTGCCAGGGGCTGAGGGAGCAGTGCCAGACCATGGTGTGGGGGCTCTGTGGAGGGGCCCTGCTTGGCTCAGTGCTGCCTCAGTTTCCCCTTGCACGAAAGTGTGTCCTGGCTGTTCCTCCCCAAACCATCCTGCGTGCACCCTGCTTGGCCTCTCCCAGAGCCACCATGTACTCCAGCCTCTCATTTGCCACGACAAACTGGGGACCCAAAATGCTGCTTTTCAAGGCAATTCCCCAAAGTGGGGGAACCCCAAAGATGGGCGAATGGCTTTGCCCTTGCAAGTGGGTTGGTGTGGGACCGCTGCTGGGTGCAGCGAGCAGTCAGTGCGACAGGGAGATGGGCTGGGGGTGCTGCCTGCCTCGCCTGCAGGGGGAGAAAACACAAACAGGGTGCAGCCAAGCCACTTAATGCCCAGTTTTTACTGGGCAGAGAGGGGCAGATGCGCTCCAGGGGCCATGCAGGGGAATTCAGATCTGTCCCCAGGCTGGCTGCCATCAGGTGCATGTGCTAAAGTGTTCTGGGGACCATCATCCCCATGTGATGCTCAGCTGTTCCAAACGGGCGCTGCAGCCGCAGGTTGATGCTTTTAACCAGTTTTAACATTTGGGTATCTCCCCCTCCTGCCTGGCAGTGCTGCAGCGATCTCATCCATTCCTCATGGGAACGGGAATGTCAGCCTCGGCCAGCAGCGGGAAGGATGGGAAGGGATGGCTGGAGGTCCTGCGGCACCCACGGCGCAGCGGGAGGCCATCCGCACTTACTAAGGGTTATGCAATAGATGCTTGGCCATTACACGGCTATTAATCCTCCTTTAATGTGGTTTCTGTATCTACTGACCACGGTAACTATTGCATTAAATCAAAATTAAATGTGTATTTTGGAGGCTTTACAGAAGGGCAGAGGAGGATGACCGGGGAGGAGGGGGCAGATTTGCGGGTGCCTGGGTGGGAGGGAGGTTTTGGGGGTGCACTGAGGGACTGGGACTGCAGTGGGTCCCAGATGGCCTCATCACCAGTGTGGGGATGTCCCCCAGGTGCTGTGCCAGGCTGGCAGTCCAGTGAGGTGCTGGTGGCATCTCCGGTGCCTTTGGGGCTTTTTAAGTTGCTAAATTAGAAGCAGAGATGCTGAGGCCCCCCCAGGGAGCCAGGGCTGCTAATCAGAGGGGAACAGGCTTGACTTTTCATCTGGGCCTTTATCTAAGGCTCCAGGAGGGCTGAGGCTGCTCCTTCCCCATGGCCGGCTGGATTTTGGGGTTAACCCCTTGTGTGCTGCAGCCTGGCAGGAGCACGTAGCAACGCTTCATGGTATCAGCTAAGGCTGAAACCCACATCAGGGACCCCGGGGCTTGGGGAAAGCAGGGGCTGGGTGGTGATTCCCAGGCTTTGGGGCCAAATCTCCTTCTGGAATAGCAGGAAGGGTCCCCAGCCATAGGAGCCAAGTTTCTGGCCACAGCATGGGTGTCCTGAGGGTGCTTCCCCCAGTGCCTTGGGGCTGATGCCTGCTGGCTTGTTTGGGGGCTTTACCCACAGACAAGAACCTGAATGTCCCTGCCTGACCCAGCACTCTCCTCCTCATCCCCGACACTCATGAATCTGGGACAGGCAGAGCTGGGCTCGTTGCAATTATCCACGGATTAAAGGCAGCTAATTTAGTTTGAGTTAGGGAGGCTAATTGGATCGATACGTTGGGGTGAAGCACATACAAGGGGAATCGATAGGTATTCAGAAATGCAGCAAACGGGCCATATAGCACTATGGGGTGATGCTTTTGGGGCTGGGGCAGTGGTGATGCCTGAGTGGTGTGGGGCTGGGAGGGAGAGGTGCAGACAGGGGAACTAGTGGCAGGTGATCCCCCGGGCGATGCATGCCAGCAGAACTGCAACTCAGCACAAGGCTTTCATTGGGTTTTTGCAGCTCAGCAGACTGGAGGCTGCCGTGACAGGCATGAGCTTTGCCTCTGTGGGATTCGAGGCACGGGTTTGACAGCCGGCCCCGACCTGTGCCAGTGTGCTCGCCCCAGCGCTTCCCGGGGATGTCACAGCCGTGAGGAAACTGGTTTGAGGTTCAACCAGTATTGGGGCAGAAGCTGGTTTGGGCATCTGCAAGGTGTGCATCAGCCGGGCATCCTCACAACAGGATGCTCACTGGTGCAAACTGGGGATGTCCCAGTGGCCCCCAGGGTTTCTGAGCCCCTGTGGCCACCAGCAAGGGCTTAGTCTGTCTCCCTTGTGCTGCCTTCTGGCAGGGCAGTGTGGCGGGAGGCAGGGCCCTTTTTCATAGCTGACAGCCCATGAATATTTATAGCAGCATATTAAAAACGTCCACTGCATCCCAAATTAGTCATAGGGCCCTGGATAGAGCCAGGGTGCTGGGTACGGTGGTACTGATGTCACCCCCCGTTCTGCGGACAGATGGTGGTTGTGTGGCCCTGCAGCCAGGGTGTGATGGAGCGGGGGGGTCCCTGTCCCTTTGGGTCTGCATGCGCAACTCCGAGGTCCTGCCTTTGGGCCAGACCCTGCTCCCAGTTGTGACTCCCTTGCGCCTACTCAGGATGCTGGCAGCACCAGGCTTTCTGCACCTCTTCTTCACCATCTCGTGTTTTAAATCTTGGGCTTCTGTGGCTGGGACCAATTTCCCCATCGGTTGCTGAGGGGTGTGTGGGCTGCTACCCCCACCGTGTGCCAGGGATGCTGGCTGCTCCTGGGGTGTCCAAAGCGTGACCAGCACAGATTACATCCCAGAAAAGCAGGCAAGAAAGGGAATCAGTGTTCTGATGAACAACTGGAAATTCAAGGGGGACAAAAAGGGACAAAGCTATTTCCCAGCTCCTAAGGGGCTGGCAGGAATAACAGAGAAAAGAGCAAAATCTAATTTAGAAAGAGTACACAAACCCAAAAGTGCTGGAGGAAGTCCTGGTTGCAGCATGAAGCCTCAGCCTGAGCATCGCTGGAGGGTCGCACTGCAAGCCCACTGCGGTTGGATGTGTCCCGGCAGCTTGTCCCAAGGCAGGGGCAAGAATGGGTCTCCCCACCATGTTTGGGGACCCTTCAGCTCATGGGGATGCTGGACCGGGGGGCTAAGCTCTGGCAGGGGAAGGTTTCTGGCTTTGCTTTCCCCATTTCTCTGACCTCTCTCCATCCCAGCCCTGGCCAGGGATCCGTGTGCTCCCATCAGAGACTTCTTTTGCCTGGAGCGGATTGCCAGAGCCAGGTAATCAGCCTCCAGTAGCAGACACCGTGCTGGGAAATGCTGATATTATTAATAATAATAAACCTGCTTATAGTGGGGGTGCTGGTGGTGTGGCTGAGAGATCAGTCCTGCTCCAAGCACGCTCTGCCAGCAGCCATCCTCGCTCCAAGGAATTAAAACCTCAGTTGCTGAGGTTGAACCCTGGCAGGGATGGTCAGATGCTGGGGGTCAGAGCCTGCACCAGTAGGGTCTGTGGGCTGCGGGGTGCTGGCTGCCCACCCCAGACACCCCCAGCATGAAGGGGCTCAGTCCCATGGGAGGTTTTGTTGGGTTGGGGGCTTCCTGTTGGCAGGTTTGTAGGGATGGGACAGGCTGGGGGAATGTTTCTGTCCTCTATCCATGGAAAATGTGATTTTCCCATAGGTGGGCATCCCTGCAGGTCTGAGGGTCCCATGGATCTTCTCCCTGCATGTGTGGGATTCCTGGAGATCCGGGATCCCTGCCAGCACTGAGGATGCCTGCCCCATGGGGCTGGATGTGGCTGATCACTCCGCAGGAGGAGTCGAAAGCTGGAGGAAGGGATTCTGCTCGTGAGCCTTGGCAAAGCCATCATTTAAATTTAATTTAAATTCCTATTTTTTTCCCTTCTGTATTGCTGTTTTCCTCACTAAATGGCATGTTTTTCATCTGTTGGCAAAATGAGAATCTTTCTGTACGCAGTGTCTGGGCTGATCAGCACTGGTGGAGTGCTCTGTGAGGGGACAGCTGGGGGACACACACGGTGTGTGTGTGGGGGCGGTTACCCTGCACCGGGGGCAGGCAGGTAAGGGCAGAGCAAAAAGAGGTAGGGGACAAAATTAGGATGTAATCGGGCTGGAAACGTGCTCTGGAGAGGGAAAAGCTCTGTGCATGGATGTGGCGTGGTGGGGGTAGCCCAGGCTGGTGGGGCAGAGGGTCTGTGTCCCCACCCCCACCCTGCTGTGGCAGAGCCCAGCTCCTCCAGAAAGGAGCAGGATGGAGGGGGCTGCGGCGGCTTGAGGTTCTCTGAGGCTTGCAAGGCTGAGAGGTGCAAGAGAAAAGAACCCCCCCCCCCCCCGAGGAGGTGCTGTTCTCTCTCCATGCCACCTCCCCGTCTGTCTGTCCACTCTTCTGCTCTGGTCTCCCCGTCACACACTCATGATAGCCCTGGCTGTTGCCGCTAACCAAGGGCCCCAGCTCTGATTGTCAGGACAGATCCTGCGCTCTCCTCTGGCCGAGGTCCTTGTGGCACTATTGAAGTCCCCAAATCACTTTTATCTCACAGGACAGCCAAGGGGAAGGGCTGTGGTGGGGTGGGGGATCCTGTAGCCCCCCTGGAGGGGTACAGCATCTGGGCTTCTCCTAAGCCACATCTCCATGGCAACGCTGAAAGATGCTCCTGTGGGATGCTCTTGCAAGGCCACCCGAGGGGAATCCCAGCAGCCTGGGGGCTTCAGCACCTCACAGGGTCAGGGAGAAAATGCCTGTCTGCGCTGGAAGCACAGCTGTCTGCCTGTCCGTCTGTCTGTCCGCCCACGGCAATATCCCTGCGGATATTGGGATATTGTGCAGAGGCGCTGCCTGATCTCTGCTCCGGCAGCAGCCACTTAAGGCCCATGTCTGCGGCCTCCCCCGCTCCTAGCCTCCCTGGCAATGATGAGCTTCTCCCAGAGCAAACAATTACACAATTAACCCCACAGTCCTTTCAGCCCCTAATTTTCCAGCCCTGATTGTGTCCTTAGCTTGGCTTCTGTAAGCCGAGGAATAGAAATCTCCAGCCGTTTCCACAGCACGGCACCAGCGCAGAGTTTGGCCCTGAATGTATATTTCTCTTTAACATCTGTCTTTCCTTTTCACTGTGGTTTTTATTACTAGGTGATCTGTATTAAATAAACACAGCCCAGGAGCGGGGGGCTCTGGGGGGGGTCCTCATGAGGCATCGGGACCAGTGAGGAGGTGAGATGTCTGGGGCTGCTTCACATGCAGGTGTGGGGTGATTTTGCAGGGAAGCAGGACGGATCCCCTGGGTCGCCTTTGGCATGTCTCAGGGCAAAAATCAGCCCTGCAGAGGAACCGCAGCGCTGTGCTGGTGCTCGCTGGCTGGTGGCTGTGGGACAGCGGTGCCTTTGGTGGGGCTGCCCTCTTCTCCTGGAGTTGTCACCCTTGTCACCCCAGGCTGTGCACAGGGGAGCTCAGGCTGCTCCCCTTCGGTTGTTGCTGTTTATCTATAATTTAGCATGGTTTTTAGTTATATTCTAATTGAGTTTCACGTGTCACAGCGTGTCTCAAACAGAAAATATAAATATTTAACAACCTCCATTGGTAATAAAGATTCACATTTGCCTCGTTCTGGTTCCCAGTACATGAATATTCCGCACCACACTCTGCGGGTATTAACTTCATTCAGATTTCTCCCCAGTTATGCAATATAGTGGTAATGACAGATAGAAGCCAGATCTTAAAAAAATAATCAAAACCAACTACAACAAACCAGTTTGATGTCATTAACTCCCCTCCTTTGGTTAGGGGAGCACTAATATGTTCCCTTTCATTGCTGGCTCCTCTGTGCATGTAAGTGCCGTGCGCCTGCTTCGGCAGTGCTGTGGGTAGGAGCTGCCCCAGTTACACCAGTGAAGGTGAGAAGTGGGGCAGGAGAAGGGCAAGGAGCCCAGTTTGGGCTGAAATAAAGCTGGGATCATGTCCCTGCTGTGCTGCTGCTCCAGTAGGGATGCACGTGAGTTTGGACACGAACTGAAGCATCCCTGGTCCGTGCTGGGGCTGGGTCAGCGCTGTCACAGCCGGGCACTT
Organism: Falco cherrug; assembly: GCF_023634085.1. Lineage (NCBI taxonomy): Eukaryota > Metazoa > Chordata > Aves > Falconiformes > Falconidae > Falco > Falco cherrug. The sequence goes on from NC_073697.1 coordinate 120,674,526, forward strand.
GAATGCTGAAACAGGCCAGGGCTGTGGTGGGAGGAAGCCCTGGGTGATTTCTGGGTGGTGGCTGCTACGCATGAGGATGAGCTGGATCTTCCCTGAGCTAGCAGGACCTGGACGCTGTGGGAGAGTGACTCTTGGGGCAGGTCTCAGGACTTGTCACACTGGGGGTGACTGAGTGCCATGGCCAGGTTTAGTGTGCTAGGGCTTGCCCAGGCCTGTGCCAGGGGAGACTAAGCCATTTGGGCCACAGCTTGTTCTGGGTTTCCCACCTGAACAACTCCCAAAACAGCCTTTTGTACCTTTATGAATGTTTTGAGGCAGAGCAAGGCTTCTTGAGCACATCAGCTCTGGTGTGGTGGGAGCAGTGGCAAAGCAGAGGCAGGGAACAGGCTTGGCACCTGCCGGTGCCCTGCACTTTGCCGTGGGGCTGCCAGGATGTCGGTGTGGGGCAGCTGCCAGCCCCTTGCCCCCATCCTCATGTGGTCTGGGGACTTGGGTTGCTCCTTGGAGAGCTCCCATGGGAACAGCAGGAGCTGTGAGATGCTCAAAAGCTGCTGTGCAACCAACAAGCGCACTCAGTACCCTGAGAAAAAGGAGGATGGGGGGGACACCGGGGTGGTACCAGTGTGCAGAGCATGAGCGGTGGCATGGGGCTGGCACCGGGCTCACCTGGTGTCACAGGGCTTCGCAGCATTGTGCTCCCCTCTCTAGCCCCACACGCATCCCCTGGGCTCCCTGAACCCCACAGGGCAGCCAGATCCCTGTGGCTCTGCCCTTCTCCCGTAGCGGCAGGCCTGACCTGCTGGATCCAGCACCTCTGGCACCTGTGAACTTCATTCCAGCCCTGTGTGGCTCAAGAGGGTTGGGCAGCCCCAGACACCTGCTCTTCACCCTGTTCTAGCAGTGCCCCTCACAGCCTGCTGTGCCACCATCCAGGTTAAAACCCCAGTGGCAAGCTGCTCGTGTTGCTCAGGGATTCGTTAGGGTAATTATGGTTCATGCTGGAGAAAGGCCATGCTCAGGCTGCGGGATTCAGCTAAAAGGTGTGGAATTGCCCAAGAGCACCCTTGGGTGCCAACGGCACCTCCCTGCCGGCACAGTGAGGGGTGGCTGTGGCCAGAGAAGAGGAAGGGACCATGCCAGGTGGCTGGCACGTGGCTCACAGCCTGGGTGGCCACGCTGCTCTGCCACCTCTCGAGCCACGTCCCTCGCTCGTATCTTGCACACCCATGCGCGCGGGCTCACTGGCACGGGGCTGGGCTTGCCAGCGAGCAGTTGCCTGCGTTCCCGTATATCATGAAGATGTTGCAAGCTGCTGAAAATTCAAAGTGCTGTTTTAATTATGTGCTATGAGGCAAAGCAGCCTGAATCTTGGAAGGAGGCTAACGATGGGGCTGCCAGGATATTTTCAGTGGCAGAAACCCAGATTCCATCCCATTGTATCTTTAGAAGGGAAAAATGACAGGTTTGTCTATGAACTAATAACTAATAACCTATAAACAATGACATCACCGTCCATCTCGCTGCTGGGGAAGTGATTTAGAGATGCCTTGCCTATGTGAGACGAGAACATCTGCTCTCTGCTGGAAAGAGGAGGAAGATCTCCTCATCAGCATTAAATTTAAATGAGCCAGTCCTCATTTGCACGCTTCTGCAGTGCTCCGGCTCCTGCAAGAGGGTGACTGGGGAGCACAGGCTTCGGCGAGGGCTCAGCAAGCCATTTCTCCCTCCCTGGCTTTCTAAAAATGTGGAAATCAGACTTTTCTATCCCAGAAGATTCTCCTGGGTGCTAACTGACCAGCCACAGTCGGGTGGGACCGAGTCTCCCCCTGTCCCAGTACTTCGTGCTCAGCATCTCCTTCCAGCAGAGCCACCTGCACCTCATCTCCCACGGGACTGAGAGGATGAATCACATCCCAGCGTCCCCACTGGTGTGACAGAGAAGCCGGGTGCTCTTGGTGGTTTAGAAATTGCTTTAGGGCTAAACGAGGCCAGGATGAGCCCACCCTAGCATCTCACAGTGGGTACCCGCACACCCTAGCTCGGGCAGTGCCGTGGCAGATCTGCAGCACCCGCAGCCGCCCAGCTGCCCTGCTCCCCATCAACCACCCACATTGCAAGCTGCCAGCAGGCTTCAGCGTCCTCCATGTTACTTTAATTATATTTTACTTTAAAAGGCCATTAATTGCAAAGATTTCCCAGCAGAGACCTTACCAAAAAAAAAAAAAAACCGAGGAAGGAAAGGGGTAGAAAAAAATGTTGTTTCCACATCAAGGGTTGTTATGGGTGAGCTGGAAGATGAATGATGATTGAGAGGGGTTAAGCAGTGAAGGATCAAAGTTTGGGGTGCAGAAGGCCCAGTGGCAACCAGGGATGCCCCCAGCTCATGGCCAAGCTTGCCTATGGGTGCATAACCCCCTCCGCAGAGGAAGGGCAGCCATCCAGCCGTCCCAGCCACCAGCTCAGGGCAGTGCTCACCACTGAGCTCCTGCCCGAGTCCTGCCGCACTCAGTGGGATGGGGGGCACGAGCTCTGGCTTGCGACCCAGCACCCCACTGGCTTGGCAGCATCTCCCCTCCCCCTGCAGACCCCAGGTTAAAGCCCTGCTCTCGCTCCTGTCCTGACCCCTCTCCTCCCAGTTCCCCTGAGGGATGCATTTCTCCATCCCCCTACCCTCGTTGCTGTTCACTGCTCCTCAGAGAGCAGGAGACAGTCACGCCACATCAGTTGGTCCTTGCCATCAGTGTCGCGTGTTTGTTTAATACTCATTTATTTTAAAAACACTTGGGTAATTTTCTCCCTAGCTGGAGGAGCAGCTGCTGTTTAGGGACAGGGGAAGGGGTGCAGAGGGTGCAGTGCCCTCCCTGACCTGCTCCCTGGCACTGGGGGACAGTATTGGCCCCTTTTGGAGTGGGTTGGTGACCCGCTTCCCCATGGCAGCACAGCCCTTGTGAGGGGGTTTAATGAGTTTGACCTCCACGACATGGGGCTCAGCTGGGGCTGTCGCAGCCTGGGTGCTGGGACAATTAACTGGAAAAACCTTTATTAGGGCAAATTTTGGTTAATCTGTTTTTATATGGGCCAGGACCTGGTTTGCTCATTCTTGGCCACCAGCAGCACCTGGAGCTGCCATTGTCTCCATGCCTTCTCCTCCTCCCATGTCCACCTTTTCTTAATCAGTGCTTGCTCAGCAGGTGCTAATCATTGCTCCAGGTCCTGCCTTCCCCTCCCTGCCAGCACCTGGGGCAGGAGCTTGTCTGGGGTTGCTGTTGCAGCTCTGAGGTGATGGTGTTCACCGGCTGGAGTTCCTGAGTGCTCAGGTAAGAGTCTGGCCAGAATTGTTGTGGTGAGACCTCTTGTCGGTGTTGTGCGCCTTGTGCCAGGGCGGTGGAGCTGGTGATGCCCTTGAGTGCTACTGGTTGCAGGATGGAGACAAGGGGGTTGCTTTTTTTGAGCCTGGAGATGCTTGGGAGGGTGGTGGGGTGACTTGTGGGTGTATTGCTGTTGTTTGGAAGGTTTCTCTTTCCTTGCAAACCTGCATGAGTTCAGTAACACCTCGGTGTCCTGATCCCTGCCACGGTGTGAGCTGGGCATCCATGTGCTCTGCCCTTCCCTTGGCCTGATCCCTCAGCTCTGTTGGCTTTTTGGCACCTTGTACCCTTCCTTCATGGGGTCATCCTGAGCTCTCTCCCTGGGATGCTGGAAGTGCTTCTAGCAGTGCTGGAGGCCAAGGTGGGCATGCTCAGGAGCACCTAGCAATGCTCACCAGCATCCCGATCCTCGGCAGAGCTCACGGCAGCAGTGCTTGGGGATCTGGGGCCCAGCAACAAGCGTCTCATTTCCCTCTTGTCTCTTCCTGTCAGACAAGATTTGAAGATTCAATTAGAGTGGGAGCCGCTGATAGCAGCGGTGCTGGCGTGCTGCTTGTGCCCTGTGCTCGTGCTGCATGGGAACCAGATGAAAGCGGAAAGCGATGCAAGGGGGGTGGGGAGAGGAGGGTATTGGAAAGGGAAGCTCTTCTGCTGGCAAAGAGCCTGGGAGAAAAAGGCAAGAAATGCAGATATGGGGGGAGCTGAGGGATGGTTGGAGGCTCAGGGATGTGCTCCAGTCCCTGGAGCTGCAGAGTGGTGCCTGCTTGGGAGAGGGATCCCAGGGCAGCACTGGGCTGGGGTGGGGGAGACCTGCTCTGAACCCCCCTGTGTGTGCTTGGCGGGGTGAGGCTGGGTGTTGGAGCAGGGCTCCCTTGTCCTGCAGAGCTGGGTCTCCAGAACGGCAGCAAGAGTAAGCCAGGAGCAGGGCTGGGTCTCGGCACCCAAGGGCAGAGCAAGGCAAAGCCTCTTGAGCACGGTGGATGGGGAGCTGCCTTGACCAAGTGGCAGAAAGCTAGATTTCAGTTGGGATTTTCTTTTCCCCTTTCTGATGGGTGCCTCTCCCGTGAAAGCTGTGCTTCGTTTTGCACTGATGCTTCAGAGAGATGTAGAGACCATCTGAGCTGTTTGTCGAAATGCTGCTGGGCTGGGCGCGGGTCTGGGCACAAGGACAGGCTCCGGTTGGAGCCGTGGTAAATGCAAGAGGGTATTGAATAAAGGTCAACATCCAGTGCAGTGCTGGGTCCTTATGGCCTGTCCAGGGGAGCTGTCTTTGTGGGGATGACAGACCTTTGTGCCTTCTGAGGGTCACAGCCAGGATCTGGCCACTGAAACACCCAACCTGCCCAGTCAGGGTAGTCTTGAAAGGATGTTTCTCTCCCTTCTCAATGTTTTCTGGATGTAATGGGAGTTGTTAGGGAAAATGCTATTTTTTTCAGGGGGGTGAGGGCAGACAGGTTTTTGTTATAAATTGGACTTCTGCTATAAATTATATTCTGAGCCCCAGAGCTGGAAACTGGGCTCAACTCTTGCCAAGTCAGGAGGATCGGCTGCGCTGGTGCTACAGCCCCAAGCGACTCAGCCCTTGCAGACGTAGCAGTTCCCAAAACTCGGGCCATATTCAGGCACGGATTGATTGTGCACCAAAAAGTTAAGGTGCAAACATTGATCATGTGGGGAAGTGCTGGTCATCAGCCAAAAATAAGCATTCCCCAGACTAAATTATTAATTCTTTTATGCGCACCAAATGGATTGCACTGGTTGCGTGCGTCCCCTCTGCACAGTGGTTGTGCTTCATGCCGTAGTATATTCTTCCTCCAACTACTTGTCTGGCTCTTCACTTAATAAAGATTGAGAGAGACAATAAAAACATTCATTAAAGAGGAGGAAAAAAAAATATGAAGCCCTGCTTGTAGCCTCTAGCAATTGGCTTCATTAAGCAATTGCTTTTCCCAGACCCTCCATGGTGGCTCCCGGTGCTGGTACCCAGCCCCAGGGTCTGGGTATGCAGTACCCGACTGGGAAGCCCCAGGATGCTTGGGTTGAAAGCCGTGGCACCAATGGGATAACCAAGGAGGCCAAGAAACTGTCTGGGTGATGAAAAAGGGAATTAGCAAAATGAGCTCTTGGGGAAAAGCAGCTGTTTGGATGGGGTTAGGCAGGGTTAAGCCATTACCTTGTGCTGTGTTGCATGTGGGGCTGGTGTCCTCCTCCTCCCAGGTCCTTAGCTGCTGTCCTGTGAAGGGAATGTGCTCTTCCAGCTGTGGGCACTGAGGGATGGGAGCACTGGGGCAAGGCTGGGAGGAGCAGGGGGGGACACTGGGGAGGGAGCGAGGGCTGTGTGGGGCTGGGCTTGGTGGGTGTCTCTCTGCTTTAGCTGTGTCAGCTGAAATACGGTGAACGGCGTTTCTCAGGGGGTTGATTCGCTAATGGGGGCAGCCAGGAGCCCCCACGCACAGCAAGGGCTCCGATCCCACAGCACTCACTGTCACTGGTGGGGCGGGGGCAGGGACAGAGTGGGCTCGCTGCTGTCAGTGTGCTCTTCAACAACACTCGAGCCTGTAAATTGGTTGTGGGAGGCCTGCCTCTACCCCCAAACTGTGACATCCGAAATGAAATGTGTGTTTTTTCTCTGGTTCCAAGGCATGAGAAGAGCTTTGGATCTTGTTGCGATTTATCACTCAGCCCCGAGCCAGATGCCTATATGGGTTCAATCTATAGCTCCCAGAACTGATAGAAATATTATCCCGTCTTATTAAAATCACCCACAGCTACTGCAGCTGTATGTCAACAGCAAAACAAATAGTGACTCGTTCCCATCGGATTGGAGCCTCTCCGTTGAGGCTGTCTTCAATCCGCCTCCCGCTAAAATGGTTACAGATGTAGGCTTTTCCCATTGCAGCTCCTGTACAGCCAACTCCAAATCCCATTACCACGCCGGAGCCGCCTTTGGTGAGCATCGGCTCGGCTAAAGCTCCTCCGCTGACGTGAGACGTTACTCATGATGCTTTTCCTAGAAGTCCTGCTAAGAGAGAGAGCGCAGGGCTGCGCTCCCCCAGAAAAGCCCTGAAATGGTGGGGGCAGCTCTGCTGGAAGGGGAGAGGGGGGAAGCAAGAGAGCTGTGCTGGGGTGACAGCAGGGCTGCTGCCTCTTCTTCCTTCTCATCTTCCTCAGGTGGCACAGCTCCTGGCCCTGCTGGTGGTCTGCTGAGTAATTTGGGGTGCATCGCATCTGCTGTTGGGGGCAGAACTGATGCTGCAGTGGGCGAGCCCCTTTCCTCCTGCCCCTCCTAAACCACCACAGCCCTCGTATTCCTGCCGTCACCTAAGCTGTCCCTGCCTCACCCCCATCCCTTTCTCCTGTGTTATCTTTGGTATAATTAGGAGTCCAGGACTGGGTGCGTGAAGTTAATGTGACCTCGTTAGTTTCTTATGCTGTTTTGAATTTTCTTCTCATTTACATCCCCAGTCCCTAAATGTGTAGCTCTGGTCTCCATGGTCACTTTCTGCTGCTTTCGCTCCCTCTCACCAGGCTCGGGCTGGAGCTGCTCCCTCTCCTTGAGTTGATCACTTCACTTCTGTCCCAAGGCTGAACCCCCCTGTGCCTTTGGGTAAGACAGATCCCTGGTTTACCCTGGGTGGGTGAGAAGGGCTCCCCATGGACAGGCGCTAGGCTTGGGCAGTGCCTGGGGGGCTTCTGGTTTAACTCCGCTGCCCACCTGAGGTGAGACAGCAAAGCCCTGGGTGCTCCCTCTGCTCTGCTGCTGGCTGAGACTGGGTGACAAACACCCCGGCCAGGCTCTGTGCTCCATGCTCTCATCCCTCTGAGATCCACAACCAAGTGCTTTTCCTTAGCAGGAGCATCCTCTTATCCATGTTTGCTGATGCCAAAATACTGCTAGATTGGTGGTGCTGGCTTGATCCTCCTGACGTTTGGATGCTTTATTTTAAATTTAGAGGAGATATGGTCCTGTGGAGCCTTTCTTCTTTTCCTGTCCTTGTTGGAGGGAGAGCGCTCTTTGAGATGGGAAGGTTTGCATCATTTCTCCTGTGTGATGTTGGATCCCTTTATAGGGCAGGTATCTTCTAAACCAAAATGTTTTCAATTCTCACGACAAGCATAATTCTCGAAAATGTATGCAATAAACAAAACGAGCCAAATGTAATTAAAATGGAGACAGCATATAATCTGGTAACCCACTTAGAGGCTCAAAGCTTCAGCTTTTGAAAAAATGTTTGCTCCAAATCCATTTAAATAAACAGACCGACACACAAAGGCTCTCTGTACATTATCAGGATACAAAGAGAATCGGATCAAAAGCAGCTGTGGCCAGGCTGTACATATGTAGCGAGGAAATTGCTTGATCTAAGACTGCACCTTGCACATGCAAATGCGTTTGTGGACCTTGCCGTGAATTGCATTTGTACAACAGCTGAGCTGTCGGGCTACTGGATGGACTGTGCTGTGCTGGGGGGGAGAGGGGGGGCAAAGGCTGGTGTTCCACCCACCCCCACCCCCCCCCGCTGTGGGAGCCTGTGCTGGGGCAGTGAGGGAGCTCCTGGTGTGTCGGTATCTCCGCTTCCTTCAGCAGGTGTGGAGAGAGGCTGGAGACCAGCTGAGCTTTGCCCTCTCCATGGGTGCACATGCTGCATCTAGAGAAGGGAATCGCTCAGAAACCCGAGAAAGGAATGCGAGTCCTTGTCCTTAGCGCCCATGTCACGGGCTTTCCACTCGCCCGGTGTCACACGTGCCATGTGCTGTCACGCTGGCGTTGCCCTGGGCTTGCAGGGGTGTCTCCTGGCCACGCATGGTGGGGCTGTGGGGTTTGCGTCTCCTCCTTCACCCGGACACTGTCTCTCGCGGTTCTGCAGCACAGCCCGGCTGCCTTGAAGTTTTGCCAGCAGCCATGTGATTTGTCTCGGGTTGGACAGCACAGGCTGTGAATCCAAGATCAAGTGTGCTCCCAGGCCAGCAGAATGCAGCCCAGAGAAGGCGTTTTGGGTTGGAAAAGAGCATCTTATCACTCTTGCAGGTGGTTTGGGCTAGCTGGAGCTCTTGGGAAGGAGGTGCTTATAGATGTGTATATATGATGTGGGAGGCTACTGGGGAAAGGTGATAAAGCTATTCCTAAAGTGGCAAGAAATCATAAGCGTTTTGAAACGGGGCCATGGCTAGGCCTGAGGGGGTGTCTGCCCTCCCAATGAGCGGTGCCTGCAGAAAACCCTTTACCTGGACTTGCTGAATGGTGGCCCCTGACCAGGAGCGCTCGGCGTGGTGCGCCCCTCGGGGCCGTGCCCACCGCCCCCCCAACGGGCGATGCTGGCAGCGCGGTCCCCGCCGTCGGGGCCGGTGCTGGTCGCGGCCGGGACTCGCACCGGCAGAGGGAGCTCCGGCCGCGTCCTCCGCGCAGGGGGGACCGGGGGTACCCGCTGCTCTCGCCGATGGGGGGGTTGCGGGTGTCGTCCCCCCCCCAGAATCGAGGCCCGACCCCTCTAGGTGCTGCTGGCCGCGACCCTGGCCCCGCCTAGCCCAGGGGCGACCTGCTCTGGACGGGGTGGCCCCTCGTGAGGAGCGGGGGGCTGGGGGGGGGCGGGGGCGGTATCGGGCGGTGACCCACATGCGCCGAGCCCGGCAGCGCTGCCCCCGCTCGGAAGCGGTGGGGGCCGTGGCGGGTGGAAGCCTCCTGGCGCCCGGCAGCAGGGCGACCATCGCGGGCAGGGCTCGCCGGTGCAGCAGCGAGGAGCGGAACCGCGGCACTCGGGAGGGCGCTGGACCCCGGGCTACCGGCCATACGCCTCGCTCCCGGTACCGGCTTCTCCTGCCCTCGACACCTTGGCCCCGGCGGGCTTCCCTCGCCTGGGGGTCCCGCCCTTCATCCCCCTGCGCCCTTGCCTCTCACCGGCTTCCCCCTCCCGCTGCTGCAGCGTGTCCCACCGGGATCTGCCTCCGTCTAACGCAGCGCAGGGCTTTCCCTCCCCCCCCTCGCCCCCCCCCCCCCGCCTCCAGAGCTCGGCGCTGCAGCCCCTCCCCGCCCCGCAGCCCCGGTGACCGGGCCCGACCCCGCGCCGGGCGGGTGCGCCCCGTCCAGCCCCGCCGCCGCGCCGGGGGAGCGTGCCTGCCCGTCCAGCTGTGCCGCCCGGACGGACACCCGCGGCAGCCAATGGGGAGGCGCGCAGGGGCCGGGGGCGAGTCCCCATTGGCGGCGGGGGGAGGAGGAGCCGGGACTTGAAGTTGGAGTGAGGGATCCAGCTGTGCGGAGCGCTCGGCTCGGCGCGGCCGCCCGCGGGAGCATCCTCCGCCGCCCGTCCCCGGGGCGCCGGGCAGCACCCCCCGCCCCGGGCAGATGTTGGGGCGCGGAGGGGGCAGGCAGAGCCGCTAAGGCGGCCCGCCCCGCGGGTGGGGGCCAGCACCGGCAGCGGGGGCCGCCCCGCCGCCGCCTCCCTGCCCGCGGCTCGCCCGGCTCGGGCCCCCGGAGGCACGGCGAGGAGGAGCTACGGAGCCCGCAGACGGCAGGGCAGGGCGAGGGGGGCGGCCCGGCCCCGGCGGGGGGCAAGGCAGCGGCTCGCCCGGCCATGCCACCCCGGCGCTGAAGCCGCCCCGCCGCAGCCCCCAGCCCCCCGGCCCCGCCATGGCTGCGCCCCTCTAGGCGCCCCACCGGCTCGCCCCGCGTCGCCCCGGCTCCCCCGGGGCCGCCGGCCGGAGGATGGACGAGGATGGACCGCGACCGGCCGAGGAAGAGCCGGAGCCGGGCAGAGCCAAGACTTTCATCCGCCTTAATGACCTGTCCGGGGCCGGGGGCCGCCCGGGGCCGGGGGATAGGGAGACGGGCAGCGGCGACTCGGAGGCGGAGGCGCTGCCCTACCCGGCGCTGGCCCCCGTCGTCTTCTTCTACCTGAGCCAGGAGAGCCGGCCGCGGAGCTGGTGCCTGCGGCTGGTCTGTAACCCGTATCCTTTGCAGGTGCTCGGCGGCGAGGTAAGCCCCGCGGGGCCCCCCCCGACCCCCGCAGCGGCGGGCGGGGCGGTGGGCACCTCCCGGCTGGAGCCCGCCGGGTGACGAGGAAGAAGCCGGGGTCTGGGGGGACCCGTCCGTCCGTCCCCGCGGCTGGGGAGGGCTCGCCCCCTCCCCCGTGTTCGGCCGGGAAGTTTTCTGGGCCGTTGCAAGGGGCTCAGCGCTCCCCGCCGGGGTGAGGGGCTGAGGGGGGGTGGGTTGCGGGGGCTCCCCTACCCCGGCCGCCCCGCCGCGCTGATGCCCTGACTCCCTCGGGCTCCACCACCGCTCCACCGGGACTCGGGGCTAGAGCCCTGGGTGGCCCTTCCTACCCCGGGATCGGCCGGCCTGCGGTGTCCCTGCGCCCCCTGCCACACCGGGGGACCCTAAACCCAGCCTCCCCGGTTTGCAGAACCGTTCTTCCTATCTGACGCTGTTTCTCGCCCGTTTTAGGCTCCCCAGTTCCTTCCCCGAGGGTTTTAAGGGGGGTGCAAGCTGGAGGGAGGTGGTGGTGCTGAGGGGGCTGCTTTGCTGCCGGGTCCCTAAATAATTCACAGTGTGCAAGGCTAGCCGAAGGGCCTGCTCTCTGCGGTCCCCTGGGGGATGCTCCTTGCTTGGAGGGGTCTGGGCAAGGTGGGGACCATGGTCCCCTGGGTGCACATTGGCCAAGGGCTGCTGCTCACCGGGTCCTGGGGTGAGCTGTGACCCTGCAAAGGTGTCTGGTCTCCATCCAAACTCCCTGTCTGCTTTGGCACAGGCTGTGCGTCCGAGCCGCTTCAGTCAAGTTTGAGCTCTTAAAAGAAGGGGGATTAAAAAAAAAAAAAAGAGAGAAATTGCAAAGACAATAGAAAAAATGCTTCTTGCCACGGTCTTGGTGCCTTTAAAGCCTCCCTTGAAGTTGAGTTGCAACCAGCACATGGTTTGTAGCATCGCAAGTGTTTTACCATCCCCAAACTCCAGTTCCATTTATTATTTGCAGAAACAAAAAAAAAACCAAAATGAAATAAAGTGAAGCTATGTGGCTTCCAGCAGGGGCTGGTGCGGGAGAGGCAGTTGCTGCCCGGCTGGATGGGAAGTTACGGGTCTGTGCTGCTCTGCCTGTGCAAAACGCAGGCGAGCGCATATGGGCAGCAAACCCACATCTGGAGTGGGAGAGCTGTGCGGTAGCAGGGAGGACATGTTACATGGTATAGAGGGCCAGAATATCCTCTGCGAGTCCTCTGTTCCTGGTGTGTGGGAATTGTTAGGAATTACATCTTGGCTGCGGCTGGTGTGCCCGGGAATAGTGGTGAGGGTCTGCTGGAGTTTTGAATATTGTTTTACTGGAGCTTCAGTAATGATTTATCTGATAAACAGGCTGCCTTCTTTTTTAAAATGTCCCCCAGGAGGGGAAAAACAAGATTTCTCTTCCCAGTCATGAATACTCCCAGCAGTTTCCCCCCAAATCTTTTTCATACTAGTTAAGTGGTTCAAAGCTGCATTTATTTAAGCATCTTAGGAAATCTTGCAACTTTGTGAAGCCTTCTGTTTTGGGAAGAACTGTTAACGACAGGCTGAAAGTCAGTGTGTTCTTACTGCCTACTATGACTAATATTAGTTATGATTGCTGATTTAAATGTTCTCAAGTCTCTCCTTTCCCCCCCCCCCCCCCAATTGTAATGATGTTGTTTTGAAGCAGGTGTTAACACCTGCATGTTTTTAGCTGTTTTCAGTAAAATCCTCCACCTCAATAATGGCTTGAAAAGCGTCTTCTCTGTGGCTGCAAATACAAGCAGATTAACTTTTGTCCTTGGAAAATTAGATGTATTGTGGGCACCTGCAAGCACCACTGTGAGCAGGGGATGAGCATTAGGTGCAGCTCCACAAGCAGGGATTTTCCTTGCTGCTAATTTTTCACTCCTTACTGACAGAGAAAGGCGCTTGCCGGCGCCACGGGGGACGATGCTGCGGGTCTCTGAGGCATGTGTCTGTGTGCAGCTGTTTGTTTTCAGGGTCACTGACCCAGAATTGGGGGGAGGTCGTTTAAAAACAACACAAAAAAGGGTGATCCAGCCTACAGATGAGAGGAAGGCAGTAGCCAGCTTGGCACCCACACTGTGTCCCATCACTTGCTGGGCTGCTCAGCACAGCAGCATCTCGTTTGTCCCTTCGGCTCTCTGCAGCCTGAGTGCTGGAGCTAAGCCCATTGCTTATTTATATGTATTATTTTTATTTTTTTTTCCTTTAGTGTGCTGGGCCAGTAAAGTGGCCCTTCTCAGGCTGTAATCTTCTAGGAATTGTGTCCCGGTGCTAAAACCATATAATCATGTTGCTGGAAAGTCTTTGTTGCCACCAGCTGCCCTGGAGAGGAGTGACAGCGCTTGGGCTCACGTGGCTGGTGAATCAGGCCCTGGGGGGTTTGAGGCTCTTGCTGGCTTCTGCCAATATCTCAGGTGGCTTTTACCTTTCCCTGGGTGAGGCTGGCTGCCCGGTTTGAGCTGTGCCTCTGGAGATGTACAGCTTGCTGGCTTGGCAAGGGGTCTTTGCTGTGCTCTGATCTGGCTGATAAACTTTGCGGTCAATGGGGTGTTGGGAGGAGATGCTGGAGCTGCTCCTGTACCCGCAGCTGCCTCACTTGCCCTGGGAAGGGCAGCTCGTGCCCCCAGGGTGCAGCTGGAGCTCCTGGGATGCTGCTCTCCATCCCTGTGCAGGCAGCTTGTGTGACACTGGTAGCTGAGGCTGGGATGCGGCGTTAGAGGGAGTGTGATGGCTGATGCGCTGAGCGTCCAGCACGGGTGCAAAGTCCTGTTGAGGTGGTTTGTCAGGCTTTTGTACTGTGTTTCCGTTCAGAGCATCCTCTGCCTGGGCCAGGGAGGTTTCTCCCTTGCTGTCTGGAACACAGATGGGAGGACCTGTGCTGCTCTCCTGCTCCTCATCTCCCTCAGGGCTAGAAGAAAGAGGTCATAAAGTTTGTCCTGATCCAGAAATACTCCAGAGCCTGAAATCTTGGGGTTTGAACTCTAAAACTGTATCAGCCCTGCCAAGGTGTCCTGCCCTTCCACTCCATCATGGTCTTTGAGCAAAAACCTCTCTGAGTGCTGCGGGGACCTGGGGTGGACGAGCCTGGTTTCCCACCCACATGTTCCCAGTGGCTCTGGAATGAAAGGCTCTGCCCTGGGTGAGGACAACCTGGGTCAAAAGGGAAGGAGCAGGGACACGGGTGGGATGTATATAATGGTCACAGTACTGGACCTACAGGCTCGGGGCTGGGAAGGGCTGCGGTGACAGGCAGGGTGTCCCGGTGTGCGTGCTGGCAAGGCAGTGCGAGGAGGAGCAGGCATCTCTGCGGGGGGGGGGGGACACGGAGTAAAGAGGAGGCAAGCTGGTTACTTGACTTTCACTTGTAAAATAAAAGCACTGCGAAGGCTGGGAGGATGAAAGGCTGTAGCAGGGTCTGTGCCAGGCTGCTCCTCTGATCAGAGGCAAGAAACGAGGCTATTTCTTGCGGGTTGCCGAGTGATTGAAGAGCGGGGATGGAGAAAGTGGGGAGGATGCTACTGCTTGGTATTAAGAGCTCTGAATAGGAAAATAACAGTGTAACTGAAAGGGCCTGTGATCTCTATTGTAGTACTGAAATCTGCCTCTTCCCCCACGTGGTGTCTGCCTGCAGAGCGCTGCTGCCTGGAGAGCAGCATGCTGGCCATGGGGGCTGCGAAAAGCTGCTGGAAGGTGCCCCCAAGCTGGTTGAAATCCCGTCTTTTCCTCCTGGTTCAAAGGGCAAAGGGCAACTCCACGAATACCCTGGCTGGGGAGGAGAGGTCTGGGCGATGCTGGGAGCAGCACGCCTGTCTCGGCTGCCTGCTCCACTGCAGGGTCGCTGGGATTTGGGTTTTGAAAATGGCTTTAGGAAAGAAACGCATCTCGATCCGGTCACAGCAAGCAGCCCTGCCTTCTGCCTTTGGTCTGCAATAGAACCCAGAGGGCTTTTCAGCAGTCGCCTCGCATGGCTCCGCTCACTTTCCATTAGCAAGAGGTGGATGATCAAAGGCTCCGTCCCGGGGAGCTGCTGAGTGCCCCCAGCTCTCCCTGGAAGCCGGCAGAGCTGCAGATGGCCAGCAGCCTCCAGGAGCGGGCCTGGAGCCCTGGGGGCCTCGTGCCAAGGCATAGCTGAGGCATGCGCCAGGCTGGCTCACGGGATTGCTGGAGCTGCCGAGCTGGGGCTCCGTGCACTGTGGAGGGCAGCGCTGACCATGGCAAGGGGGGTGGTCAGCCCTCACCCGCTGAGCTCGCCCTGAGCCCTGGAGGTCTGTGTGCTGGTGCCACTCCACATCAGCTTAGCCGGATCCAGCTGTCCTGCAGGGGCATGTCCGTGTGTCCGACTGCACCGGAGCAAGGAGCCTCCTGCATGGTGGGGACGAGGGCTGAACCCACCGAGCTGTGCTGCCGTTTGGGCTCCCCAGCCCGGCGGTGCCTCCCAAAGCACTGCATCCCATGGGGATGCTGCAGTGCGGGCAGTGGGCGAGCAGAGCCCTCATCACCTCGGTGGGTGCTTGGGGTCCTCACCCCCTCCTCGGCTGTGCCAGCACATGGGGAGAGCCAGCCACTGCACATGCTGCTGCTTAAAGGGTTTGACTGTAGCACAGGGTTAAAAATATAATTCTTTTGATAACAAAAGAATGTGTTTTGAGGAGAGAGTGCACGTCGTGTCCTTTCAACTTTGGTACATTTGTTCCAACCTCACTTTTTGAGTTTAACAAAGCAAAAAGCTTTGATTTGAGAGGTTGCACCTAAAATGGATCTTGTTTTGATTTAAAGCCCCTGGAATCTGTTTGCTTCACCTGTGTCTGATCCATCCCAGGGCACCTGAACTTGTTTCTCTCCCATGACCTGGTTCACGGGCCGGTGCCTCCCACCCCTCCCTAGGCAGATGGAAATGCTCCTGCAGCGACTGAGCCTCTGCTGGCTCCTAGGGGGTAAATAAGAAACACAACTTGCCCAGCTGATACCATCTGGGGGGCTCCTGCAGCCCCTTGGACCCCTGGCTGGGATGGAGCATCCTGCTGCTCCTCAGGGCAGGTGCTGGTGCGTCCCTGGGCTGCTGTCAGCTCCTGAGTGAGGGTCTCAGAGAGAAACAGGACCCATCACCTTTTAGCAAGGGCTACACAAGCGTGTGGTGGTTATTTCCCTCCTCCCAGGGGGGCAAATATCTGCAGAAGCTCTTCCCTGCTGTTCGCAAACCCTTTGGGAGCTCGGCAGGAGTGGTGGGCAGTATTCACCTCCCAGAGCTGGGCGCAGTGGTCAGCATCCCTCTCACTGCTGCCTCCCCAGTAGAGCCAGGAGCTGCTTGGTCCTCATCTGTGTAATGCACCGCATCTCACCCGGGATCTCTGGACCCATCCATCCCCTGGCTCTGCCGGCAGCCAGGCACTTCCTTTGCTCCCTGCGCGTGTGTGTGTTTTTTAAGGAGATTCTTCTGTGAATTCCCTCTTCCAGGCTGTTGTGTCACATCTGGAAGTTTGTGTAGGAGTTTATCCAAGTGCTGGAGTATAGCACAGCTTTTTCTCATTTAAAAATCATAGGCTGGCATTTTGAAGCGGGCTGGGGGGGAGGGAAGGGGAGAGGGAAGCTGTCTGCCAAAAAGGAGACTGGAGCAGAGGAATCGTAATGACTTCCAGAAGTTTTCTTTCTTTCTTCCTTTCTTGCTTTCCCTCCCTCTCTCCCGGCGCGCAGACAAAAGGCTCGGCCTCATGCAGTTCATGGTTATGTCATCCCGGCGCGGGGAGCCCCGGCCGGGAGGGGTGGCCCCATCCTGCCTGGGGACCCTGCTCTCCTCAGGGACAGCTCTGCTTTGGCTCCTTGTAGGAAATCCGGAACAAGGGCTCCCATGCGGGGTGGGGGGCCATCTCCGGAGACCTGCTTTTCATTTGGGGCCAGGAGCCGAGGCAGGGTGGCTGGGAGGGGATCGCAGCCTCTTCCCAGCCCCTTGTGCTTGGGGCTGGGGGGCTTAAGCAGGCGGGCGGCAATTCAGGATGGGGCTGGACCACCCCAGCTGCTGCTCATCCATGGGGCCGACATGTCTCCTGGCTGATCCATGCAGGCTCGCTGCTCTCAACTTGATCGGCTTTTGTGCTCTCTCCCCCATTCAGTAGCACTGGGTGTTGGAGCCAGTCTGGAAATACCCAAGATTTTATGATGCATAGAAAATTTTCTGCTTTCTTCTCCCCCCACACCCCCTGCAGATATTTTGGCGTCGTGCTGAAAAATGATTCTTTCCTATTTTTACTTTAAACTCTGTTTCACTTCTTTTTCCGTACAGAAAAGACCAGGTTTTTGATTGCCCCAAGTTCCCTGCCCAGGTCTCGCTCGGCTCTCCTTTTCATTCTACCGTTTCACTGGGAGGGAGCAAAACCTTTGGCCAAAATGAACCTCCCTGATGGCTTTTTCATTTGGATCATGAAATCATTTTCCCTTGGAAGAGGAGCCCCGGGGAGCCTTTGCCCCTGGCGGCTTTGCTGGCTGCTGTGGATGGGGAGGAGGGTCAGGGGGAGCGGGGCCATCCACAGGGAACCGGGGAAGGAGCATCCGGAGTCAGGTTGGGAGGGCTTTGAAGCTTCGCTGTGGTTTGGAGGGAGTTTAATTTCCTAGTTAATTAGGAGGCCTGAGTGTTTCTGGGTTTGTTATGAGGCCAGATCATGGCTTTCCCTTCCCCGGCACCTTGGCTCTCTGCTGAACGACCTAGATGTGAAATATTCCCTTTGGTTGGTGATGCGTGTGGAGGTTTCCCCCAACCTGGGTTCGTTTGGCTTTGGCCTTTGCCAGCCTTGGCCTCTCACCCAGGAATCTGGCCTGGTGCTAAGAAATGGAGGGAGGGGGGGTGGGGGGGAAGAAAACAAAGGAGGAAATTCTCATGGTTTTATATAATGGTGAGTAACGACCGATCGTGCTTTGGGATGCTCTCACATCTGCTTCCTACCAAAGCCCCAGCAAAGAGGCTTCGAGCAGATGGAAAAAAAGCACATTTTTCAGCCTCAATATTTGCTGTGAGATATTTTCAGGCTTGATCTCAGTGATGACTGCCATGGCGCTGGTTACTGCCTTACGGGAAGGGGGCTGTCGGGGTGCCAGGAACAGCATCACGTGCCCGAGGTGCAGCACGGCCGGGCAGGTCCCAGTGTGAGCCCCAGGCTGGGGCCACACACACGTGTGTGGGATTGGGACGTGCCCGTGACTCAACCCTCAGAAGTTCACCGGTTAGTCACAAGTGGATGGAAATTGTCTATTGGTTTGGCTCCTGTGCCTGAAACGTGGTTTTGGTCGGGATATTTAATGTGCTTCCTAGGCAGACTGGACTGGCTGTTGTTTGGTGTGGGTTTTTTTTTTTTTGTTTGTTTTGGTTTTTTTTTTTTTTTTGTGTTTTGGTGGGTGTTTGGTTATTTTTTTAGTCATTCATGTCCTCCCGGCTTTCTCGCTCGCTCTGCTGGGATAAAAACCCCAGGGGTGAGAGCAGGAGAGGGCTGAAAATGGGAACAAAATGCTAAGGCAGGTGATGGGTGAGAGCCGGGAGCTTGGCACAGGCAAGCTTATAAAGAAAAGGGGATTTATTCACTGTAATCCAGATGCTAGCCCCACATTTATAGGGTTCCTGATGCAAAGCATCCTGATATTTATCTCTAATTTGGATCTTTTCCAAGAGATTTCCCCCAGTGCATCCACCGAACCAGCCTCGAGATGTTCTCTAACCCCAGGGCTGAAGGCAAACCCACAGCTGGTGGCGGTGGATCTGGCTGAGGGGATTCACAGGGATTCACCCACCTTGGCAGCCCGACCGCCCTGGGGGGTTTATGCCTTCAGGATTTCCTGTGATTCATAACTTAATCAGGCCAGGCTTAGCACTCACTCCTCCTACGGTGTTATTGACTGCCTCCGCACTCCAGAGATGCTGGTGGCCAGAGAAGCCCAAGGCAGGGCCCTCCCCTGCCCACATGGCCAACAGGACTTGTTAATGATTTGTTAATTCAATTAGAAAGTGCTCGTTAGCCCATGGCAAGGCTGAAGCTCCCTTCTGGAGGGCAGAGCTCGCCCCCATGCCTGTGACTCCCTCTGCCAAAACATTTATTTGGTGTTAAGCTGCCAGCCACGCTATGCAAATATAGATGTTAATCATGAATAAGGTTCATTTTTAGCTCTGGGTTGAGACTAGACTAGGGAGGAACTCAGCTTCGGGGGGGGGCAGGGCAGGGGGGATGATGGGGAGCGCTGTCTTGGTGGGGGCGCAGCCCCCCGGGGCTGGGTTGGCCGGATCCTGCAGGAGGGAGCAAATGTCTTTGCTCCTGCTCAGCCCCCGGGTCCGTAGGAATAAAATGTTCCTTCTGCTGTGGATTGAATAAGGCTTTCAAGTGCATTTGATGGGCTGCACTTTAACCAGCCTCCTCCGCATCTGCGTTAGCTGCTAATAGCATGAGACCCAGGTCCAGGCTGGTGGTCCTCTGCCTGTGTTGGATGCAGAGTATCTTTAATTTGGGAAGCACTGTGTCTAGGTAGCCTGGCTGTAGCAATTGTAGAACTGGGAGAAAAGAGAAACCCCAGTAAGAGTGATAAATAACGGGGCCCTGATGCTCCATTGAATTAATGCTTATTTGGGCAGACAGGGAGGAGAGGAATTAAATTAGTATCTGACTTGTAACGGCTACTGTATGTGGTTATTGACTTATCTTGCTTTGGAGGACTATAAATACGTCTCAGGATATACCCCTGAGACCATAATTTGCTTGGGGGTCACAGTGCACGTCTGTCTCTGATGCTCCTTTGGAGACTCATCCTGACTTCTGGGGTCAAAAAATCCAAATTCCTCTGACAAAGGACTCGGCAACGTGTGGAGGGGAATGTGTTTGCACTTTACTGTGAGCATATGGCATAAATCTTGAGGGCCTCTGCCTTGCATAAATCGTTTTATTGTTTGTAATCCCCCGGCTGGCTGGGTGCTGGAGGGTGCGGAGCCCGATTTGACCTGGAGAAGAGGCGCAGGTGATGCTCCTCAGCTCTGGAGTTGAGATGGATCGCAGATGAAGCCTCTTACTCTCATCTGCTCCCGTTTTCTCTATGCCAGGGATTTTTTCTCCCCTAGGCAGTTGTTTGGGGGTTGAGAATGGCTCGGTGAGATGAGCTGGGGGGTCTCAGTGTGCCCCTCAATAGCCATGGCCAAGGGGTTTGGGTATCCATGAGCCTGGGGCAGGGATTGAGACCTTCTCTTTCAGCCCTTGATGCCATGCAGGTGCTCCAGTCTGGATGTGATGCTGACCCCAGGCACCCCAGCAGTGCTGGCTGTGGGCTGGGATGGGGCATTTTGCAGCTCAGCATGCCCCGTGCCCGGGCAGGTGGGCTTCTTGGTGTCCTGGGCCTGTTGTACCCACATGTGTTCTGGGTGCACGTGGGGTCTCAGCCTGGGAAACTCATGGTTTGGTGATGGCATGGGCCGGGCTGACCTGTCATGGTTCCCTCGTGAGGCTGGAGCTGGTGCTGGAGCATCCCTGGGCGGCTGCGCTGTGGCGGTCTGTCCTTCCTCCAGCTAAGGCGGGTGTTTCCTTCCCACCTCTTGGGCTCTGTTTCACACGGGGGATAACTCGCTGCCTGTGTGACTCTCCTTATGGCAGCGCACGTTGATCCTGTTTGCTGTCACAGCCCGTGTTAGCAGAGAAGTCCCTAGGGCAGGTGAGCAGTGCTCCCACCCCCTTGCCTATTGCTCCAGGTTCTGGTGCACCTCTTTGCCTGCATTAGGCATTGCTGTGGTGAGGGTATTTCTTAGGATGCTGCTATTTCACCCTGCCAGTCCATCCCTTGGGATGAAGCACATCCTGTTCCCTCCTGCAGCCCCTTCCTCTCCCCTCCAGCCACTGACACACAACTCCTGCGGCAGCAATTGCCCTCGATGTGGGCAAATCGAAACCCCTTCTTCTTCAGAAACCACCCGAGGCAGCAGCACAAGGAAATCCTGCCTTTTACCTGGCTGGAAAACAGCGGAGGAGCCCAAGGCCAGCGCAGGGTATCCACAGTGAGCGTGGAAACGCTTTTGCCTTCATCTCGGTAAATGGACTCTGGCTTTTCCAGCAGCAGATGTTCAAGTATCGCAGCTGGGTTTTGGGCTTGGCTTGTTGCTGGGTTTTGTTTCCTCTCTTCTCATAGCCCCATGGAACTGGGTTGTCTTGGCTCCAGGAGCGCGCAGGGGTGGGCAAGTGATGGTCAAGCTGCAGAGCTGGTGGTGAACTGGGGGGAAAAAGGGATGCACCAAAAGCACTTTGCTGTGCCTCCTCCTCCTTTCCCCCAAATCCCCTCCTTTCAGCTGCTGAATACCTTGATTTTCCACTTTTTTTTTTTTTTTTTTTTTATTTTACTATTGCCAGGGTTTTGGATTGGGGGCAGAATGGAGGTTGGGGTGTGTGTGTGTGTGCGCGTGCGCGCGATGGAGCTATTCGAGGAGTTGTGATCTCTGCATTTCATTTTGCAGTTCAGCTGGAAAGATCTCGTTTCCAAATACACCCACACACAGGCACAGCAAGAGAGAAAGCAGGCGAGGGAGCTGCTCAAGGGGGATGGGGCGGCGCAGGAGAGGGCTGGGGGCCGGGCAGCGCCGGGTGCTTGGGAGCCTTTCCCTACGTTTGGTGAATCTGAGCCGGAGTGACCCGTAGCCTTTATCTGAGGACAGGAGATGGTACCCTCTGCCTCAACCCTGGATCTCAAGGCCATGCAGGTGCTTGGCTGCACCTGTGGGTGCCTGGCTGCTGTAGCCCAGAGCAAAATGGGAGCAGCTGGGAGGAGCAAGGGTCCCTGAGCCCTTGCCCTGAGCTTGGCAGCAGCCTTGAGGGCAGCTGGGGGACTTGGGGACAGTTTTAGGGTAGGGTGGCACACTGTGGGTGTGTATGTACACACATAGCTGCTGTGGGCTGAGCAGAGCCTGGGGTATGGCAGCGTGGTGGCGAAACCTGCTTTTGTGATGGAAGAAGAGGAAAGGCACAGCAAGGAGTCACAGAATTCCTCTCCCAGTGACCTTCAAGCCAAAGTAATCTTGTTTCCAAAGATGAGCTGGTGCTGGAGTGGCTCTTTTAGCATGTGACTCCCCATCTGCACCATATCCCTCCAGCACCTTCCTTGCCAGCCAGGTCCTGACCCATCTCTTGGTTTCTGGAGGAGCTGATGGTGGTGTGGATGCATCCTGCATCCCCCAGCGCTGGGAGGGATGGGGTTAGCAGAAAGCAAACAAACCTTCATCCTGGTGGGCATCTGGGCGTGCAGCCGCAGGTAAATGCAAGGAGCTGGCTGAGAAGCTGAGCAGATGGGGACTCGGTAGTGGTGGTGGAAGGTTTTGGAGAGACACCTCAGCCTGCCCGGGCTACAAGCCAACAGCAAGCTTGCCTCTATGGCAGCATGCCAGGGGCCTTGTGGGGCCACCTGCCTGAGCCCCCAGGTCTGGGTCCTTCCCCAGCTTTGGGGCTGTGGAGCAGCTCGGGATGCTGGGGTGTGTGTGGGAGCACCCCCACCTGCAGATTGCTGGCATGGGTGCCTGCATCCCCCCCAGCTCCCCTCTGGGCCCCTTGGGTGGATGCTGGTGGCATGTCTCTCGGCTCTGCCCCCGCACACTGAGTCCTACCGCCATCCCTTCGGGGCCAGCGCGTGATTTTTTCCATCGCTCCGAAGAGGCTGAGCTCATACAACAATATTCCCCCGGCCAATACTGCTCCTTTTTGAAGTTCCTTGTTTTGGTATTCCTCAAACTTCATATCCTCAGGCATGAAACACAACACCCCTTGGCACTGGAGGCTTTTCCCCAATGCTGCGGCTTTGGTTATCCCCAGCATCCCACTGCCTGGTGATACCACTGCCCCATCCCCAAGCCGCTGACAGATGCCATACTCTCCCAAACTCACCGCAAGTCTTAAACGGTGGTAAAATAGGAACCTCCGGCCGCCTCGGCATGCCGCAGCATGCCACCGGGGCTGGCAGGCGAAAGGCAGCCACCGAAGCGTGCTCCCAGCAGTGTTTGTCTTAGCCAGGGGCCACGGCCGGAGCCGGGGCTCTGCCAAGCAGCGAAAATGCCAGAGCAGTGAGTTTATCCCACGGTGTTTGATTTGTGGTCACGGTGGAAGTCGGGTCAGGAGTAGATGTGGAGGATGTGGCAGAAAAGAGCAATTTCAAGACAGTCACAAAAACATCTCGTGGTGCTAGGAGTTGGGATTTTATTTTTATTCTTCCTCCCCCCGCTGCTGGCCACGCCGACTGTGAGGTGAAGTTTATGGGAGAAATAGCCATAGTTCCGGGAAGTATTTTGCCTAGCTTGTATTGTTGAATTTTATTTTCTTTTTCTGGCGGTGGATGAAGGAAACGGGAACACAAACAGCTTGGCCAGTGGGTTATTGGTCCAGAAATCAGCTTGGCCAGCGAGTGGCTGCTTTGGTGGAGAGAGAAAAAACTCGAAAGCGGACAAGGTTTTCATTGCTTTCGTTCTTCTCATTCCGTCTCCACTGCTGGCTGACTCTGAGGATGCTACTAAACGAGGGGCAAACACATCTGAAGCCAGAGACTGTTAAGGCAAGGATGTGCATTGATGCTCCTGGCCTCCCGTGCGTTCTCACTGATTAAAATCTTAAATTCTTCCGTTTTTGACAAGATTTGGGGTTTCTTTGTGGAGCTGGAGAGTCTCTATGGCAACAGCTAAAGGCAACTTCTATCCCTAACTCTTTTTCTTGCAGAGGGGGAAGAGGATGGATGCATGATACTGGGGCACCTGTTTGAACCCCCTGAATGTTTGGGGTAGTGAGTGCTGGGAGAGGGCTGGGAACTGTTAAACTGAAATACAGAATTGCTTTGTACCTATGAAACAAGGGGCTGGGACAAGCTCTGCCCCAGCTGGGCCCCTCTCCCCTTTGTCAATAAGGGTATTTTTTGACTGTGGGGGAGGGTGGGGTCGCATCCATCCCTGCATCCATCCCTGCATCCATCCCTGCATCCATCCCTGCATCCATCCCTGCATCCATCCCTGCATCCATCCCTGCATCCATCCCTGCATCCATCCCGCCCTGAGGTCAGGCATTTCCTGGTCATGCTTGTCATGTCCGGAGGAGTTTGGAGCTGTTCTTGGGGCATGATTACGGCAGCATTTCACGACGCAATTAAAATCCTAACCTTTCAGGAAAAGTCTTGCAGCATGTAATAGAAAGGAAACCAGCTGGGCTAGATTGAAACATAATAGGTTTGGGAAGTAATTTTTAGAATCCTATACTGTAGGTCTTTCTAGAAAGATACTATACAATTTAATAACATGTTATATTCCTATATGCTCTATTTAAATCATCCTATAGTATTATGTAGGAGGAATCTAACTTTCTGCTACAGGGTAATATACCTTTCTATAGGTTTTCAGTTGTGGGTTTTTTTTGTCCAATGGAGTTAAATGAAAAATTATATCCTTCCTAGAAAATCCAACAAAATGATGAGAAAATAATACCTTTAATTTATTTAATAAAGCTTGTATTTTCCATGGAGGTTTATATGGCCACATAAAGACCCGCTTTGAGCTTGTTGGGGAAGCAGTTTGCGATCCGATAGGGATGGATTCAGATGTGGTCCTGGACAGGCAGTGCAGGGGCTCTGCAGCAGGGGCCTGGGCCTGTCTAAAGCGGGGAAAAAATAAACACACACCAGGGCTTTCTTGCATCTGTCTTTCCCTTCCTGGAATGCAGTTGGTGAGAAGACGGGGTTGTTATCTGAGCTGAGGTGTGAAACAAATACCTGGGAGCTGCTGGGGGCCAGATCCTGCTCTGGGGGCTGGTAGCCCAGGTGTCTGCAGGGGCTGGGGAAGGGAGTAAGGATCTCTTTATGCTTGCAGAAATGGGCTTCGGAAATAGCAGGCAGGGGGTGTGCCGCGCTGTGTGGCTGTTCGCAGCAGGCTGAGGAAGGCAGGAGGAGGGAGGGAAGGGCTGAAAATCTGGCCACGGAGGTGTTGAATGAATCTACAGGCTGGTGCTGTGCTGGTCTGTGAGAGCTGAGAGAGCAGCTCTGTGGTCTCCGATGGTCCCACGGGAGCTTTGCTCTGCACCTTGTTCAGGGTCGGACTCTCTCGCGGTGCCCTGACGGCTGCAGCCATGCAAAGCATGTACAGGGGTGAACCAGAAAGCTGTTGCCCGCAGCGAAGTGGGGTGTCTAATCCTAGATAAAGCCCAGCAAAAATCAGGATTTTTTAAAATTATTTTTTATATTATCTTTCTTTAGCTTCAGTTCCCCACGTGGAAGTCCAAGTTAGGGCTATCCGCAGGACCCTGGAGTGGATGAAGCTCTTCTATTTATTTTGCAGTACTACCTTGTCTGTAAGGGCTGAGTCCCGTTGTGTTTTTGCTTGGTAATAACGTGCTTTTGATCACAGTCATCTCCAAAGTGGGGCAAAGATGCACCCTCTGTGCTGCACTAATGGGAGGGATGACAACGTTCAGTGGGCAGATGGCAGCTGGGCCCTCCCGTGTGCTCGCCTTGCGTGCCAGGGTTAGGGTCTGTCAGCTGTGACCCCACCAAGAAATCCCCATTGCTGGAACGCTCTGCTGGTGTATGGATAAGGCACCCCACGGGCTGGGGCACACGGTAGCCTGTGGGGTGGTGATGCTTTCCATGGGAAAACGTGGGGCTGGGCTCCCTCTTTGTCTTAGCTTGGAGGTGCTCATCACTGTGGCCTCAGGGACCTGGGTGGTGCTGGACACCTGCATGGCCAGGTCCCCACTGGGCTCCCAGGGAGCTGGTGCCATCCCAGAGGTGCAGGGGAAGCTGGTGGCCCTGGTCCTTGGAGGTCCCCAGAGGACAAGTGCCTTTTAATAGCCATGGCAACTAATAAACCCTGTGTGGTGACATCCCTGCCGTCTCCATGGTAACGGACCGAACATCACATAGCAACATGTGCCTCACGTACCCATGGAAACGGGCCGGGTAGTTTTTTAGCATCCTTGCGTTAAATCTCTGTTCTGGGGGGTGGCGGTGGGGTTTGTCCTGAGGTGAACCCACTGCTGTGGGGAGGGGGGGCTCGGGGGCTGCTGGACCCCCGGGGCTTTGCGGGAATCAGGTTTGTAACGTGTGGAGTGCAGCCTGGTGGGGTGTTCTCAGGCTGATGAAGGTGGGGAAAGCACACGCTGCCCAGGTTGTGGGTTTTTTTTCTTATGAGAACAGCAAGTCTAAGGAGGAAAAAATATTTGAATTAATAGTCAAATATCTGACGGGCTTTGGGATGCTGAAGGGGGAGGAAAATAAGAGGTGCTTAGGGCTGGAGGGCTGGAAACTACCTCGCTGCAGGCAAGATGGTTTCACAGTAGGGTATCTGCTGGCGCTGGGTTTCCTTGCTGCGCCTGGGGTCACGTCATCCTGTCTCACACGCTGGGGTTTTTCAAGCTGCCAGGATGGGGTGTAGAGGCTGGGAATGTCGCTTCTCGATGGGCAGTGTCCAGCAAGGGGGAGGCAGCAGGATGTGCACTGGCTCTCCACGCAGCCCTCTGCCAAGGCTTGCTCAGCACCTCATTAAAGAGCCCTAGCTGTTACAGGTTAATTAGCATTTGTAGCTGTTGGGTGCAAGGGATCTGCCAGGGTTGAGCTGTGGTGGGGCTGTGCGGGCTCAGAGCAGCCTGGGCTCTTGTGAAACACTGTGGATGTCAAGTTGCACGCACAGGCTGGGTGCAGCATTTGCGCTGAGTTGCTTCAGTGTACGCAGCTATTCCCTAAATTTATCCACTAACAGGCTGAAAAATCTAGGAATTCGTTTATGGGGAGCATTTCTTGCAAATGTATTTCAGCCCTTCTTCCCCCATTGTTGCAGACCTACCATTAAAAACACATTGCACAGACACTGAGGAGTATCTCTGGTTTCTGTAAACACTGCTGCAAATGTGATTGCTTTGGGAAGGTCCATGATTGGGTTTTTTTGTTTTGTTTTGTTTTTTTTAAAGGATGTGAATGCAGCTTGTTAATATTTTTTTTGGTGAACTGTCAGGCCAACCTTTTCTTTCTTATTTCTTTTTCTCCTCCTGGCTGGCACTCGGTCTGCAGGGAGCTGGGAGATGCGGTTAGATAACATGTTCAGCAGTGCCCAGGTCCTGCTGGCTTTCTGGAGGACTTGAGCTCTGACTTTGCTCAAGTGCTTTGTCAGGTGGGACTGGGGGACTTTGAAACAGTCAAGGCTTTCTGGAGTTTTACCCGTGGTTTATCTGTTGTGGGAAGGGAAATGCTGGCCATGAGCAGAGCTGGTGCTGCGGGAGAGGTGTTCCTGCTGGACACCTTGGGGTTGTAGGTCTGTCCTGGTCAGGCAAGAGGTCAGTAGAGTGGTGGATGGCCATTAAAACCATGGAAAATATCCGTGCCAAAGCTATTCTGTCTGTCGGGGCTGGCAGCAAAGAGCCATCTCTGTGGTGGTTGCGATAGACCTATTTTCGCCTGCCCTTTGAGGTACTGGAACTCTGCTGCCTTCCCGACTCCATCCTGATGGGAAATCCCTCCCTTTGCCCCAAAATCTCACTGCACATCTCGCCCTGTGCCCTGTGAAAGGTGGTTTGCAGTGCCATCAGTCCAGAGTGCTGTGCTGCCTCTCCTCTGCTGCTTGTGTTGGTTTAGAGTTCAGGGGGAAAAAAATAATGATCCCCACAATAAATGGCAAAAAGAAGGAGCGATTTGGTGTCCTGGTAACACACGTGCTGTGGCCAGCAGGACTGCTGGTGGTGGCTCTCAAGACAGCAATTTCCAGCTCGTCTTTTAAAGCAGGACTGGAAACTAAAGAAGGACTTTCATGGAGAAAGGGAGGCTGTGCCAGCTGGTTCACCAGCGTGCCAAGAGGCTGGGCACCGAGCCTGGGGCATGCCAGTGCTCTGCCTCTCCCTGGGGATGGGGGATGCTTTCCCCACTCCTCCTCTACCTGGCGGGCAGTTTTTGGGTGCAAATCGGGGGAGTGAGTTTATCTGTGAGGTGTCTTGTGCTCTTTTTTTTCAGATTTTGCTGGAGCTGGTCAGGGTGACTGGCACAAGGGAGGGCAAAACACCCAGGTTTGTGTGTCCCTGCTTCCCCACTGGCTTTACACCCTGGAAACCTTCTGTAGACAACCTGCTGCACCCCAGGCAAAGAGGAAAGCCTGACCTGGGGAGGTCCTTGTAATAGCCACCTCCCCCCTGTCCACCCCCAGCACCAGTTGTCCCTAGGCAGAGAATTAACCTGCGATTTTGGGTGGCTTCCCTGGGTGCTCCTGCCTCTGCCAGGGAGCTTGTTTCCCCTGCATGAAGCCGCTGCCGGAGCTGGGGGTCCCCATGGGTGCCCGCAGCACCCTGCTGTCCTCCTTTAGCATCAGAGACCTGCAAAAAGCTTTCTTTGAGTTTTAATCCTCAGGCAGAACTGGGGAGTGCAGCCTGCCTCTCCTTCTCTGACCTAATGAAGTCAGCTTTTGGTTTCCAACACGGTTTTGGCACTGGCTGAAGATCCCAGGGCTCATTCAGCTAGCAGCAGGGTGGTAAAAAAATAGAGGGAATTGGGGAAAAATCTCCAGCTATTTGGCTTCTTACCCTGACAAGTGTGTGGTGCTTCTGTGGTGGGAATTAGCCCCAGGCCATGGACTGTGGCAGGGACTCCCGTGGCAGGATCGGGCAGGAGTTGCCCCCTCCATCTCCCCGGTGTCGGCACGGGAGGTTCAGCACAGCAGCATCAGTGCCGGCCTCGGAGGGCTGCAGCCAGCTCAGCGAGGTTTAATTAAATCTGAAATCCCGGCTGTTTTCTCCTGGGCTTTGGCTTGGGATGCCACGGGTAGGAAATCACTGCAAGGAAATAATGAGAATTAGAGCAACTTCAAGGGCCGTTGCGTTCTGGGCTAGCGGGGGACTGAGGACCGGGCGGGCTACGTGGGGGAAGAGCTGCGCTCCTCCTTTGGGATGTGCACGGCATAGACGGGATAACTCCTGGGGACAGGCTGTGCCATCACTACGGCTGAACATCATCTGAATCTGGGATTTGTTCAAACCCAGAGCTTGGAGCTGGCAGTGCCATCTCCAAATCCCCCTTAATGACTGAGCGGCTCCGAGCCTGACAGCAAGCATCCCCTGCAGTAGGTGTCTTCCCGCCCTCCCAAGTCCCCCCCTCTTTTCTTTAGAGGCCTGCTGATTAAGGCTGCAAAAAGCCTTAAAATATATATATATGTATAGACTATAAATGAGATACAAATGTACAGTTAACACTGAGTCTCCCCAAGGCCAGTGTAGGTATTTTGGTATTTAAACTAGGAGAGTCAAAGGGAAGGATCCAGCAAAGGGTGGTGTGTGTGTGTGTGCGAAAAAAGGAAAAGTGGCTCTAATTGAGGTCAGTATTTGAACAGTGAAGACCAATTAATGCTCCTGAATCAATAGGTCTGTGTGACTGAACTAACACATCCCCACCGAGGATTTGTGTGCACGCAGCACCCAGGATGCTGTCGCTGGGAGCCTGCCTGGGGTGAGCCGCTGCCGCGGCGGAGGTTTCAGTGTTGGCAGAGATTTTGGTGCTTGCAGCCCTCGGGGATGCTGTGGGCTGAAGCTGGGGGTCAGTTGGGGACTGGTGGGCAGCTCCTTCTGTCTCCAGCCTTGCAGGAACCTCTGAAAATCCACTTATCCCCCCAGACTGTGGTCCCTACTCGCTACGTTTCCACCATCCAATTTTTCAAGCCAAAGTGGATTAAATTGTGGTGGGCTTCCCAGCTGGAGTGTGCTGGCAGTGCCGGCATGGGGTGCAGCTGAGGTGCTGAGCAGCTGTGCTTCACCTGCCAGGATCCGGAGCCGTGGGCATCCCTCTGCTTGCCTTTTGGCTGTCCAAGCCTTGCCGGGGCGGTGGCTTAGCAAATGTCCAGCGTTCCCAGACTCACATTTTTCTTCTCCTTTATGTCTTTTCCAAGAAAATGCGTGCGTGTGTGGGGAGAGGAGATTATCGCGTTAGTGTTAAATACCCCGGGGGAAGGTGGGGAGGGCCAGTTATGTTATTTTTGCCTGATCTATCTTCCCTGGACAGCCGGTGCGAGCAGCGGCGTGTGCTTGTGTAATGTGGCACCCATGGGTGCAGCTGCACCGGGCACCACAGCGTGCAGCAGCCGATGCCATCCTGGGGAGTCTGCACTCCCAAAAGACATGAGAGAGCATGGTGGGCAGGAGGAAAAAAACAACAACTCGTTGTTGTTCCACGAATTTTATACGCTGAACTGATGCATATGGCAGATGAGATGATTTGCCTGCAGGCATACAGGAAAAGCGATGCGAGGCAGGATCTTTTTGGCAATGCTGTGTCTTAATCGTGAGATGAAATTTTCCTGGGGTGGGAAAGGGATGGAGGGGCCGTGGTTTGTGTGGGTCACACTGTCCCTGCACTGTGGCTGGTGCTGCTTGTGGAGCTGGATGAGGCTGCAGCCTGCCCCACTATTGCTGCTTTTCATCCCCATCCTTTTAGAAAAGGGGAGAAAGTCGCTGCTATTTCCACCATCTCGCTCCGTTTCCAGGTTAGGAATCCAGGACGCTCCCAGGTTTGCTGGAGGAAGGTGGGGGAAAGGCTGATAAAACCTGGCTGTGCTCAGGAGGTTATTTATGGCCGGGTTTGGTGACACGTTTGATACCTTTCGCTGCCTCGTTCCCACCTCCCACGGCCCTGTGCTGCAGCTGGGCTGGAGGAGGGGGAAGGGGAAAAAGCCGTTGGCAGCTCTTGAGGGGCCTGATCCTGCCCTGCTCAGGCTGTGGGGGGAGATGAGCGTGTCAGGTCTCTGCAGAGACCTACGCTGCCCAGCAGGGCAGGTGCCCTTCCCATTGCATCTCACCTTGCCTGGCCGGAGCAGTGCAGGGGACAGGAGGTTGGTGTCAGTGTCCCTGTGCCAGCTCCCTGCGGGGTGACACAGATCCTGGGGACCCCCTGCCCCTCCCGCTGTTGCTGCTGAGGGTGCGTGGGCAGACAGGATGAATGAGTGGTGCTTCTGGAGATGCTCACAGCAGGTGCTAACGAGTGTGGCTTGAAATACCTCATCACTGTTAAATATGTGGATTTTATTTTGTTTATAAAAAAAAAAAAGTAGAAAAGAAGCCTGTTTGCTGGCCAGGAGTGTCAGTAGGAGCTTCCTTCTCCCTCACCACCAGCAGTGCCCTGCGACCAGCACGAGGGTGAGGATGCTGCAGGTGGAGAGGCTGTTGGGTATCAGGGTGGTGGACTGGGTGCAGGATGTGTCCCCCTGTATGACTGTGGATGCAGCAGCACAGGCAGGCAGCTGGTGCTGGAGGGATGTCAAGGCTTGAGTGCTGGTTTAGCTGTGCTCCAGCTGCCTCCCTGGGAGCCAAGCACAGCCCTTGGAGGTGCCCATGGTCTCGGTGTTTCAGCCTGTCCTTGGCTGTTGTTTCCCTTTGAGCTGGTAGAGAGACTCTGCGAACCCAGCACCAACCCAGCAAGTTTAGAAACAGCACCAAACGGCAGCTTCCCCTTGCCTCCAGCCCATCCCGAGCTGTGGATGGGGAGCATGATTTATGTTTTCATGCTTTTCTAGCGATTTCTGGTGTGTTCCCACGACTCCAGCTGCCGGGACAGCCGGGGGAGCAGCTGGCTGGGCGAGCTGGCAGCGCCGGGCGGTCCTCGCTCCTCCTGGTTGGCCCACGCCTGCCCAAATAAAAGCTGGGGAGAACACGGAGCTTGCAGGCTGGTGCTGGAGGTGTGGCGGGTGGTTTAGCAAACTGGCATTTTCTAAAATTACCGAGGCTGGTTCACTGCCTGGGGAATCGCTTCTGCAATGCCACAGCCGAGCTGGGTGCTGTGCGCCCTGCTTCCCCGACATCTCCATGGCTTTTGGCTCAGAACCCTCCACGGATGGAGGGGCACCGGCGATGGGTCGGGGCGACTGGCACTGGGTGGGCTGGGGGGACCCGAAGCGTGCATGTTTGCGGAGAGTGGAGAGCAAACGCTGTCATTTCAGTTATGTCCCCACTTGCCGTCGGATGGGCGCTGGCAACTGCTGCCTGCACCCATCCTGCCTGCAACCTGAGCCCCTGCCGCCAAGAGCAGGTGCTGGCCAAACCCTAAGTGGCTGCGGCGGCTGCGCTCTGTGGAGCAGCATCAGTTGATTAAGAAATTGTTGTGTAACCTGTAACGAGGCTCCTCTCTGGTTTACAGCCACTTGCCTCTCTCCCCTCTAATTAAGCTGGTGCGCTTTCCCCTGGGTTTGCTTTCCAAGGAGGGCTGCTGTGCAGGTAGTGGGGCTGAGGCTGCTGCGCACTGCCTCGCCTGCCCCAGTTTTGAGGGTTTTTTAAATTCTGGGTCAGTGGTAGGGTTGGGATGGGGACAGGGCAATGCCTGTGCGGTTGGGGATGCGCTGGGGCATCAGGAGCATCGTCACTGCCTGGGGTGGGTGCGGGATGAGGCTAGTGCTGCTCTGGCGTTGCTGGCTGTGGGTGCCCAGGCTGCTGCTCACCTGCTGAAAACACACGGAGTCGCTGAGCGCTGCTGCCTGGAAGGATGAAAAAACTGAAATATTTATCTTGGAGAGGGGGGAGCTAGGAAGGGAGGGCAGGGAGAGACTGCAGCGTGCCAGCGCTCGGCGGCAGCTGGAGGTGATGGCTCCTTTCTGTGGTGACCCCGAAGGCAGGGCATGTTCCCTTTGGCCTGAGCTCTCTCACTAACATGCATCGTTGGCACCGGCCGGCTGAGCTGGGCATGCTGCAGGGAAACCCGAGAGGCTTTGGCTTTGCTAGAAAAGAAATGAGAAGAGGGTGGGAGGCCCTCTTGGCAGAGGGGGTCCAGCCCCACTTCCCTGCTCGGGGCTGGGGGAACAAAAGAGGAGCCCGTGGTGACATTTTGAACATTGCACAACTGGCGGCGGGTTGGCTTTCTCATGCTGTTCCCTCCATGCACGCCCTTCTTCCCTGGCCCCAGCTCCCCTCTTCCTCCCTGGGGGAGCAGCCGGCACTGGAAGCCGGTCCTGCATGCTGGCCCTGGGGAGGACGTGCCCCACGAGTCCCTTTCCCACCCGGGGAGGGGAAGATGTGCAATGGAAACCCCTGACCGGGGGGCTGGTGGTGCTGCTTTGCCTCTGTGTGGGTCTCCGGGGGGGCACCAAGGGGTAGTGCTGGGCCCCATGGGGTGCTCACTCCTGCCTGGGGGTGGTGGCAGGGAGGGGGGGGTCATCCCTGGGGTGGCTCTTCTGGGGCTGAATCAGCTCTGTGATCACACTCCTGTATCCCCCACCCTGCTGCTGTGGCCTCCCCGAAGACCCCACAGCTGAGCTGGGGGAGCCCCATGATAGGAGTGTGCTGGTGTGTTGCTCTGTCTCGTGTCCCTCGGGCAGTCCCACTGGAATGCCTCCCTGCATGTGAGCAACGTTTGGGGTGGGCATCTCAAGGGATCCATGACTGACAGCTCCTGGGGGTTTGGGGTCACAGGGGGCTCAGGAAATCCCAAAGTCTGTCCTGCCTCAGTTTCCCCATCAGGACTGTGGGAATTGCAGGGGAGAGCGTCATCCCCGATCGATGATGTGAAATGAATATTGGGAACTTGCAGCTCTCTGGCTTCTTTCGTACCACTCGTGACCTTTCTCTTGCTCGCGCAGACGATTTTTGTGTTTTACTTCTTAAAATACGTGTATGCGTATATAAATACTGTATCTTGGCAGCCGCTGTTCCTCAGCACCTGCTATTTCCCCTGGTGCAGGGGGGTTTGGTAACGTAACAGCCTCCCAGTCCCTGGGGCCTCGTAAACCCGGGTGTTGTGTACGGCACGGCGTGGCAGCGTGCCCGCCTGCCCCCCACTCTCGCCCCCCTCCCCAGCCGGCCGTGCCGCAGCCAGCCGGGCTCCCCTGCTGTCACTTTTAGGTGATGGTGGGGCAGAGATGTTGTGTGGGCTTTGCACACTCGCTGGGGGCTTTGCAGCTTGTCCCCACACCATCCCTGCTCTGCCTTCTGTCGTGGCTTTGGGACCCTCCTTCTCCTCCTGCCAGCACCCACGATGCTGGGGCAGCCTCTGTGCTGGTCGCCTTTGCTGCTGTGGTGGAGGCATGGGGCATTGCCGTCTCCCTCCTCTTCCTCTCCATCACCTCTGGGGTGAAAGGCTCATGGGGACCCTGGACCCCAGCAGGGGCAGCTCCTGCCCTTTGCCACCTGCCACCAGGTTCCCAGTGTGGTCCCGTGGAGAGAAAACCCAGCTTGGGGACGGCTGCCGGGTTTTATAACCCTGAGAATGAATCCCAGCGCCAGCCCTGCCTCTCGGGGGGAGCAGGGTCACATCACTGCCCAGGAAACCGCACCCTGGGAGCGACAGCTAGTTAAAAAGGGAAAGAAACCGACGGGGCTGGGCTGGGAGCGGGGGCGTGAGAAGGCGTGCTGGCAGCGGGCGCGCTCCCGCGTGCTCCCGGCATCGCTCAGCACACGCTCGAGGTTTCCCTTACACAATTCAGACATGGGACCGGGGTGTTTTGGGCCGGGGGGGGGGGGGGATGCTGTTGCACGTCGAGCACAGCGATCCCACTCGTGTGGCTGCAGAGTCTTGGGCTTTGTTGTTTGCTCCCACGTGTGTGTGGGGGAATCTGGTTTGATGGAGCCTGAAAAGCGATGAGCTGGGGGGTGAGCGGGTGCAGCCACTCATTTGCTATTTGTATTTAACTGTGTTTGAGCAGTGCCTGATCGTGTCCCAGACGCATCATGCTGGTCCATAATTTCACAGCTTGTGCCCTTGCTAATAAAGGAGTCATTAGGCTGAGGTGTGTGTGTGGGGGGGCGATGGCAGCCCCACGAGGGGGCTGCTGGCTGGTTGGTACGGGGCAGGCAAGGCTGGACAGGCCGAAATCCTGGGGATTCCAGGGGGAGGAGTGGGTGGGAGAGGACAGTCTGTGGGGTGATGGGGTATGTGAGACCCTGATTCCCCCTCTCCCCCAAAACAGGCAAGTGAGGCTGGGGTTTAGGGTCCACAGGGTGCCTTGGAGGGCACACGGTGCCTATGGAGGTGCCTGGGTGCTCCTGGCAGGGATGACTGCACTTTTGGGGGAGCAGAGCCAGGCAGTGGGACAGCAGGTATGGCCCTGGGGGACACACCGAGGTGGCAGCACAGAGGTAAGGTGGCCTGCCCACCCTGACCATTCCCCACTCTGATGCTGCATCACTGGTGACCCAAACGAGCCATGCCCTTAGCTGTCACCCATCATAGGAACACGTGTGTGGCCCCCGGCACTCAGCACATCTCCCGGCACGACATCCCCAGCCTCCATTGTTCCTCCACTCGCCACATCGCTGGGGTGAGACTGTCCCAACCCATTGCTGCTGCACTGAGCTGAGCCCGTCGGCAGCAAATGCTTCACCGGGGTTTCTGGCTCGCGCCGGGGTCCCTGCCGTGCCGGGCTGCACACTCAGCTCCTCACGGGGATGGAGAGCCGGGCGAATAATTCATCCTGAATAATTCATCTCACTAATTTATTAGCTGGATGAACGTCACTGAATTCCTTTCTCGGACTGCCCACCAACAGATCCCAACCTTCCTAAACCGGAGAGCATTCCTTCCCCCTCCGTTTCCGCTGATGAGCTCTGGCTCGCTCTGTTTATTTGCAAATAGCCCGTTTGCGTGCGTTATTTGGATCACTCTGATTGCGCCTGCCTTTGATTTGGGCACGTAGCTCGCTCTGGGGGTTGCTGACCCCCAACGGGGTGAGATGTGGCTCTGAGAACCAGGGCTTTGCTGTGAGCAGCTGCAGGTTGTTGTGGGTTTTTTGTTGTTGTTTTTTTTTTTTTTTTTAATTTAGAATTTGTTTTCTGCAACCGATCCCTGATTTTTCTCACCGCTGCCATTCCCGCAGTCGAGAGGATCCCGTGGGAAGCGAGGGGGGAGCAGGCGGTGAGGATGGGATGAACTGGGTGGTGCATGCTGGGCTGTTTGTCTCTCCCTGGCTGGTTTTGGTGGCCGTTGCTGCTGTCCTGTTCCCAGAGCTGTGGAATGGGGCAGGTGGTGGCATGACCGGAGCTGCTCTCCTCTGGAGCGAGTGCTCTGTAAACCCACTGCTCGGTCCAGCTCTGCTGTATTGGGGTGCAAACTGACCCTGGGTCCCCATGCTCGATGCCTTTTCCAGGACTTGGGTTCGGGTCCATCCTTTCTAGTGCCTGGGGAATTGATTTGACCCTTCCCAGAGCAAGACCAAGGCCAGCTGCAGCCCCATTCTGCTCAGCCCTGCTTGGGTGCAAAGTCTGGGCAGTGCGGGGGCTCTTGACCCATCCCCTAAGGTATTTTGGGCTGTATTGCAGGGCAGAGTCTCCATTGCAGGTCTAGGTGTGGTGTGCTGCAGACTGACAGGGCTCCAGCAGAAGCCATATCCCAGGAGGATGCTGCATCATAATCCTCAGGCTGGGGTCCATCCTTAAACTCATGCGCTGAAAACTCAGGTGTCTCTTAAGAAGAGCGGCCTCCGTCATCCTGCAGGAAGCACGAGCTGTCCTGTCCCCTCCAGAGGGATCCCTGGGCCAGGGAGTGTAGAAGTAGAAGCTGCTAGAGGAAGGGAAACCCCCCCACAAGCTGGGAGCAAAGCAGCCAAGCCCTGGTGTGGGAAACTCTCACCATGCATGCAGCCTCGTCCCAGGACCAGCTAATTAACTGTCAAGGTTTGGCCACATCCTCCTCCCAGTTTGTTCTCACTTATCCTTTATAGCCAATTAATTGGACAGAGGTGTTCGGAGCTGTGGGGGCCTGTGCTGGTGGAGGGATGGCATGGGGCAGTTGTTCAACAGCATCTTTCCTGAGCCAAACCTTCCCACTGCAAGGAAGGGTCCAGAGGGAGTGGAGATTGTTCCCTCTGCCAGGATGGTTGTGGGAGACACGTCTCTCCTGGCTTGGCGGTGACAGCCTGTCTCCCTCAAGCATTTCTCAGGCAGCTCTTGGCCTTGGCCATCACTCCTGTGCGAGGAGGGGGTGCAGGTTTTAGGGCAGGTGGTTTCTCCGGCTGGCCATGCAGCAGGTCCCAGTGCTGCCGTGCTGGGCTACGGCGGGTGAGTGGCAGTGGCTCTAATTGTGCCTGAATTCCTCTGAACCACAAGTGAAATCTGCAGAAATACGGAAAGTAAACAGCTCGGGGCCGAAATTCCCGGCACTTTGG
This sequence comes from Falco cherrug, assembly GCF_023634085.1. Taxonomy (NCBI): domain Eukaryota; kingdom Metazoa; phylum Chordata; class Aves; order Falconiformes; family Falconidae; genus Falco; species Falco cherrug. Next base: position 120,710,968 of record NC_073697.1, read on the forward strand.
GGAACCTTCCACTAGGAAAAGTTTCCAAGCTGGTAATGAAAAGTCTACTTCTCCCCTAGCCTGCCTGTGTGGGGACCCCCTGGACTGGGAGTGATGTGGCCACAGTGCTGTGGGGACCGGGGGACCGTGCTGGGAGCCCTGCGGAGCCAGGCTGGCTTGACGCCTTGGAGCAGCTGGAATAAAACCTCTTTTCGGGGGTTGTTTTTTTTTTTGGTTTTTTTTTTTTTTTGGTGGTGGTGTGTGTGTGGTTTTTTTTTTTTTTTTTTTTTTTTTTAATTCCTCTGCTGCTCACGTCCGCCAAACAGTGAGGTTTTAATCTCTTTCTTGCAGACTGTAAGAACAATTGCCCAGGATGCTGGAGCGACCTTTGCTGCACTGATAGGGGATAGGAAAATGGCAGTGGGAGCCAGCACCCTGCTGCATCCTGCCCCGGGGGGCTCCGCTCACCCTCAGTGATGGGTGATGGAGGGGGGAAGAGGCTGTGGCAAAGGGCTGAGCAGCCCTTGCCCATCCCTCCCTGCAGGCTGGCAGGAGCTGCCACGCATGTGCTGTAGGTGCTGGGGAAGATGCTGACCCCTTTGCGTGTCCCTAGCATGGGTGTGCCTGTCTAAGGTGTGAGCATCTCTCGCGCTTACCCCATCATCCCTGCTCGCCGGTCTGGTGCCTGGCCCCTGGGTTTTTCCCCATGGCATGCTGACCCCAAGGAGCAATCTGGGGGCTGTGACAGTAGCACAGAGCCCCACAAACACTTGGAGCCCATCTGCCCCATCTGCACCCAAGCTGCTGTGTGTTGGCTCCACCCCCAGAGTGCTGGATGGGTGCTGGCAGCCTGAAATGGTGGTAAACTTGGGTGAGGAAGACCAAGATGTGCACACTGGGATGTTTTCAGGATGCTCTCCATGGGAGAAGCCTGGCTTTCCTGGGAAATATCCACCCATTGGACCCACTCTCCCACCCACGCGTGGCCCATTCCCAGTGACCCCTTTCCCTCTGGCTGGGAATGGTCCCAGTGCCTCCCGAGCCCACAGCCCCACGGGGCAGCTCTGGTTCCCTTGGCCTCTCCCTGCGGGTCAGGCCTTTCTCTGGCTCCCCTCCAAGGTTTCAGACCAGCTCTTGGAAAAGTAAAGCCATAAAGTTTGCCCTAGCTGGAGCACGAACTCGCAGTGGCTGGCTTGGAAGGCGAGTGCCAGACCCGATGGATATTTATAATGCAGCAGCGAGGTTAAAAATAACAGAAATTTAAGCTCAGGAAGTTGTTTCGGAGGGTAAGAAACTTTTACTTTGGCGTTCAGAAGCCAGGGCTAGTGCTGGCCATCCTCCATCCCTGATGTCCCTGTGCTGTGTCCCTTGGGGCCCCACAGGTCCCTTCCTCCCGGTGTGCTGGGTCCCGTTTTGTGGTCGTGGGGATTGTCCCTGTTCCTGGAGGGAGTGGGGGCACCATGGGAAGCCCCAAAAACTGTGTGGTGCCGGGTGGGTGAGCAGAGGGAGGCAGAGCAGGGCTCTGCTCTGGGGTCTCAGCAGCTGCAGGCAGGGAGGAGCGTGCAGTCGTGGCTCCTGTGCATCCCACCCAGTTGCTTTTATAGTTGCTGCAGCTGTTTGTTCCCCTGCCAGGGGTCACAGGGGTTCCCACCCCTGCTCCTGGCATCTCTGCCACCAGCGGGCACATCTGGAGCTGATGGCTGCGCTGCTCCCGGCACCCAGAGCCGCTTCAAAGCCTCCCAGGCAGCTTCTGCAGTGCACCCGGCTCCCCTCGTTCCATGGGGCAGGCGGGTTGTAGGGTGGGAGTAGGGAGGGAGTAGCTCTTGGGAGCTGGGCTGGGCTCTGCTGAGTGTGTTCCTGGCACAGCAGCTTTGTGCGTGGAGAGCCAAGGGGGCTGCTTTGCTATCCAGAAGCGCAAAGCTGTTCGGTGACACAGCATCCCCAGTGACCTCCCAGCCTGCTACAGCTGACACCAAACCTTCACAAACCCCCGCGCAGGCACGTTTCTCGGCGTCGATGTCTTATTTTGGTTTGGCTCAAACCTTTTCCCTGTTGACACAGCGGCGGCTTTGCTTGAGCTTGCCGGGCCTGAGCAGGGGTGACCTTTCCCGTGTTTGCTGTCTGGCCTCAGGATCCATCCGTGCCTCAGGCTGCGGCTCCGCAGCCCCAGTGAAGCCGGCAGGCGATGGCGAGCACCTGGCAGAAATACTTCCCCGCTCACAGCTGGCAGCCGGGGGGTCTGGTACCACCTCCCCCTTCTCATTTCTGCCCTCCTGGCTTTTGGCCCCTCTCCTCAGACCTGACTGCACCTTGTTTCCTTGGTGCAGAGCTGTGCTGGGGGCTGGGCTCTCCCTTTGTCTGCCCCTGGGCTCTGGGGCAGGAGGGGAGTGTGGCCGCAGCCCAGGCTCCCCGCAGGGGGTACCTTTCCTGGGGGAGAGCTGGAGGGAAAGGGCTGATCTATCCCATCTCCACATAGCTACTGGCAATATAACCCTCTTCTCCCAGGAAAAAAATCCCTTTCTTAGGAGGGATCTTCAAGGGTTAACCTCATGGTTGCATCCTGTGCCGGAGGGTGCCTGGCCCCAGCACTGGACCTGGGGGGGTGTGGGGTATCCGGTGCTGTCCCCCTGGGTAAAGCATCCTCCCACCTGCCTGGGGGCAGCCTGGGACCCACTGCTGGTTGTTCCACCCTGGTACACATTTTGGGGAGTGAAGCCGGTGGCTGCATGGCTGCTTTGGCAGCATTTCTAACTGAGCGCAGCGAGGCAGGGATGGAAACTGGAGATGAGCTGGAGGCTCCGTCTGTGGCAGCAGATCCGGCGGGATTTGTGTGGACTCGCCTGTCTGGTTCTGGGTAGCAAAAGTGATGCGTTAAACCCTGTGGGGGCTGTCCCAGAGCATCCCCAGCCCCTCTTTTCTGACTAAGCTCAAGTAGCATGCAAACCCAAACTTTGCCATTTATTATCTGTGATGAAGCAAACTCAGTAATGTTACTTTTTGGCAAAGTCTTTCTGAGAAGTCCTCGAGGGTGAAATGAAACAGGGTCACAGAAGGGTTTAATTCAGTACGTTGTCCTTCAAGGGAAGGAAAAGTCAGACAAGAAGTTTTAAACATTTTATAAAAATATCCACATGTGCTCAGTGCAAAACTCACCGTCTTTACCTAATTTAGAAAATTACTTTATATGGAGAAAGATTTAACACTGCTCTATGGAGGGGAAGAATAATGAATAAGTCTGTACCAAATCGCGCTGTCATCTGAAGATCTCCAAGTGCTTTCGAAAGGGTTGGAGAGAAATAATTGTTCTTCTCTTCCCTGGTTTTAGAAACTGAGGCATGGGATGAGAAAGCCAGAAAAGTGCAACTTTCCTGGCTAATTTTAGCCATTTGAAGTCCAGATCTAAGCACCTAAATAAATGACCTGATTTTAATAGACTGCTGGTCAAGTCTCCGGGGTAAAACCTGGAACAAGTCTGGTTCTGTAGATCTGCAAAGGTGGCCTGGGTCTGGGGAAGGAGCCTCCCTCCCTTAATTCGACACTGCTGCTGTGAGCCTTGCTAAGGTCTGGGAGCAGATGATGAAGCTAATGAGAGGGAATTTATCTGAATTTCTTTGAACTTAAGAAAAAAAAAAATCAAGAGTTTCTGTTTGGGGCAGCCTTGTGTTAGCCAGGTGAGTTCAGCGCCCTCGGAAGCGCTGGGAGATGGGGCTGGATCCCTCCGGGTCTGGAAAGCAAAAGCAGATCCAGACTTTCCAGCTGCGTTATCGCAGCCTGACCTCTGAAATTTATTTAGTAATAAATAGTGCAGATGGTGAAGGAAAAGATATCTGCATGCATCTCCTCAGATGGAGAGTTGGCTTTCGGCAGTGCATGGGCCATCTTCCTCCGCAGCAGGCGGCAAGGCTGAAGCGCTGCTCTCTGCTCCCCGTCCTGCTGCTGCCCCAGCCTGCTCCTGCTGCCCAAATTGTAACACAAAATCCCTTGAAAGGAAAATGCTATCTCGCTCGCCCAGCTGAGCAGTCTGCCAGGTCTCCAGGGTCGAGCTCGCTAGGAATAAGTGGTGAAACCCTTGCTGAAGTCAAGCTTTGAATTAGATGGGCTTAGCTGGGATCCTCAAGCTGAACGAGTTGGACATGGGGACAGACAGGGGCTGGGGGGTCACCCCAGGAGCTGCTTCCCAAATGCCTGCCCAGGCTGGGAAGCTGCTTCCCCAAACCCTGCAGCCAGCAGCGCAGGGGCAGCGGGGACACCTGGGGCGATGCTGTGACAGCCTGGCCCCAGGGAGGTGCCAGCAGACCTGTGGCAGGGTGGCGACGTGAGGACTGAGCAAAATACCTGTTTTCATCTTTAGCCTCCTTGAACAGGCCTGAACTCACCCATGCTCCTCTCTCTGGGCAAGAATAAATTATAATTTTAATTATGTGGATATGACACCAACCCCTCCTTTGTGATCAGGGTTTGTCTGTGAATTGAGATGAGCAAGAATTGCAATAAATGTTTCCTGGGACCAAGGGCTGGTCCTAGCTCCAGCACCTTCGTCTTCTCCTTTGCGTACCAGAGCTTGCAGAATTTCGGTTTTGTGCCTGGCTTGTCCTCCTACAAACCCCCCTCCCTCTGAAAAGGGATAGCTGGGCTGAGCATGTCCAGGGCTGGAAGATGCCCCCCAAGACTCCTCCATCCCAAATCCACGTTGCTTTGGGATGGAGCTCATGGGGTGAAGCACAAATCCAGCTCCTGTAATCGCTGCCGGTGCGGGCAACACACCTTGCCTTGCCTGACCGCCCAGTGCCAGCAGAGCCCTGGGGACCCGCGGTGCAGGCAGTGCGCTGGGTCACTATTTGCCCTCAGTGGGAGCAGGGTGCTGAGCACCCGGCAGTGCTGGCAGGGAAAGGCACCCCAGGCTTTTGCATTTTGCTTTCCACTTGCTGCCTGGTGGCCTCGTGCTTTTTTTTTTTTCGCTCCCTCCCCATTTGAGTCGGTCTGTGGCGCGATCCCTGTGCCACGGTACCATGGGCATTGCTGGGAAGCAGGGGCCATCCCTGCGGAGGTGTGCGGCTGGGCTGCCTGGCCGTCCCGGTGCTGGGTGGGGAGCAGTTCCCCTCGCAGGTGGCTGCTTTTGTGGGAGACCCACCTGCTTTTGCTGTCTTGTCACGTAGGGATGTTGCCTTCCCAGGGTGTCCACCATGCACCTTCTGGCCTGCTGGCACTCAGGGCAGGGGGAATCATGGCTGTGGCACAGATGGGATGGGAAAGGCCAGATCAGGGGAAAATGAATTAGGACATGCAGAAGTACCCTTGATCGGGACAGTAACCTCTAATCCGGCTCAGTTCTCCTTATTTACAGTTGCCGAGAGGGAAGGCAGGAGAAAAGCAGCCTGGCAAGATGCACAAAGCCGATCTCCTTCCCCCCAGCTGCTTTGCTCTCGCTAATGTATTTGCTGGCAGTGCTCGCTGTCCCCGGAGCATTTGAGCGCGGTCGGAGCAACTGTTCACAGCCAAAGGCAGGAGTGTTGGAGCAGGCACAGGGCTGGGAATGGCTGGGGGGGCAACGGGAGCCCCCAGCCCCTCAGCACCAACTGCACATGGGGAAATGAAGTGCTGAGCTCTTCCCCGTCCCCTCCTTGGCTGGCAGAGCTGCCGGCGGGGGGAAACCTCGCAGCCGCTGCCCGCAGCGATGCCCCGGGTTCCGTGCTGTGGGCAGCACCCACAGGTGTTTCTGCCCATAGGACCGGGCTCAGGGAAGGGGCTCAGTGCCTGGGGTTCCCCTGGGCTGTCCTGCTTAGAAATATTCACAGAGAGGCCCCTGGGCTCTTTTTCTTTAGCTCAGCACTCAGAAGAGTGGGGCTATCTGAGAGCACTGTCCTGTACAGGGACCCAAGGAAGGAGAGGAACTCGATTTGGTTGCACTTTGCAGTGTTGCAGAGGAGACCAAAATCACCCCCAAATCTCCTACGCCATAAACCGAGGCAGTTGACACCCCTGGTTGCAAGCAAGCGCTTCCCTCCTGAGCATCAAACACTCCCATAGCGTGCTGGACCTGCGCTGCCCGTGCTGCACTGGGGCAGCGGCACTCCCGCCGGCTGCTGCAGAACATTCTGGTATTTTTAATAAGGGTTGGTGCGGTCACTGCACTTGTTCTAGGCAAAAGCAATGAGAATTTTATGAGGTGTAAATGGATTGTGAGTGCCTGAAAGCATCCATGTCCCGCTCAGCTCTGTGCACGCGCGTGCTTCTGCACCTCCTCTCCTCAACCAAAGTATCTTGTCTCCTTGCAGGCTGAGAGAAAAGATAAATATTAGCACCGTGAGATGCTCTAATCTGAGTTTCTGTCTGTGTTGCTGCTATTGTGGTTAAAATCCCCTTCTTCTAGCTGCAAGATTTATTAGGGTCCAGTCTCCGGGGTTCGGAGGGAAACTGGAGCAGCTGTTAATAAGGGAGCAGTAATATCTAGAGCTCGTTTTAAAGCAATAATGGAATTAAGAAGAAGACAAACACAGATCAGTCCTGTGCCTGATGGCTTTATTTTCGGCTTCTTTCTTGCTTTTCACTTTATTAGTTAGAATTACAACATCCATTTTGCATTAGAGGGCAGATGATGAAATCACACGGGATCAGAGAGAGTTACCAGCGATGGGTTGAGATGGGGAAGTTGGAGCTTTCTCGACCATTTCAGAGAGCTTTTGCCGCGGATAACAGAAGTGAAAAGTGCAGGGGGAGCAGGGGACGGTGAGGCTGTGATGGAGAGGGAGACAGGACAGCGAAGGGCAAGAGCTGGAGCCTGCAGCCTCTTTAGCGAGGCTTGTAATATGTTATTAATGGAAAAGAAACTGCAATTTTTATTTTGTGGAAATTCTTTTGTTCCACATTAATTTTTAAAGCGCGCTTTGCTCCCATTACAGCCTCCTGCCGGAGCACGGTGCTGGCTGGGAGGAGCTGCCCTTTGAAAGGCTTTGGGGGGGGGGCATGTTTGTGTCCGGGCTGGGGGAGCAGTGCAGGGCTCCAAGGTGCTTCCCCGGGGCTGGCATCCCAACCCCAGCGCTCCTGTTGCATATGCTGAGCATCACCCAGGCCCTGGAGTGGGGGACATGGAAGGTGCTGGGGCTGGGCTGCAGTGGGCTGTGTGCCTTCGTTAGGTGCTGGGGCTTGATGAGCGCTTGCCTACACATGGAGCACTTTCTTAATTAACTCCATGTGTGGAGACATGCGGATCCTGGAACAGGAACAAGGCACCCTTATTCCCCAATAAGCTTGTCCGCACATGGAGTAAATCAATAGCAGTTCATCAGGAGCAGCGCGCTGGCTGGAGATGCCGCCTAAGGATGAGTCACATCCAAAGACGGGGGAAAGAGGAAAAAAAAATATTTAAAAAATCTGAGATTTGAGGCCAGACCTGGGTCTTAGGAATGACCATCGTGTTTCTGGTGTGCCAAACCAAAAGGCTAGCTTTGTACCGTGTCCTCTCTCCTGCCTGGTAAGCCTTGCAAGTGGTTGGAGCTGAATTTTGCACTTTGAACCCATGCTGGTTGCATGCTGTGATGGGGGGTGGCTGAATATCGGGAGACTCTGTGACTTTTAAACTGGTTGTGGCTTGGTCCCCACTGGAAGCTCTGCAGCAAGCGGTGCTTGCCATGGGTTCCCAGTGAGGACTGATCGAATGGGCCGGGACCGACCAACTCCGAGGGCATTTGTGTTGCCAAAGGTTGTCCTTGTTTCTTTTCCAAAGTGAGCAAGGCTTGAGTGATGTGCAGGAGATGGGGAACTTGGGGGTTTTGGTGCATTTTTCATGAAGCTTTTGGGGAGATAAGAAGTGTTAAAAATCATTTGGTTTAAGGCTCTTGAAGTGGCCAAATGCTCTGGCTGGGGCTTTTCCAGAGCAGCCTGGGGCTGTGCCAGGACACAGCCGTGTGTGCAGCCAGATCCGGCCGCAGGAGCAGGGCTCACCTTGCTGCCAGGTCCAGATTTGGTCTAATAAAAGTTTTGGAGAGGAAGGGATGGAGAACTGCTTGTTGGGGTCTGAGCACCAGAGCATCTCCTGCCTCTGTCCCAGTCCCACAGTCACTGATGGTCACCAGCACCAAAAGTGCTCAGTCCTTTGGCAGGGCTTGCAGCAGGACACAGACCCTCAAAGTGACAATTTTTACCCAAATGGGTTCAAACCAAGCTCGTTCCCAGCTGTCTCAGCAAAGCTGAGATTTGGAAGGGATGGGACAATGGAGCTGCTGCAGCTGCTGGAGTCCCTCTCCCCTGTTTCTCTCCGACACTGAGCAGCTCCCAGGGCAGCAGGGGCCCAGTGCCCTCCGGGGCTTATTCTGCAGGAATAAATGAATGGAATAAATCTATTTTAAATGCCAGGTTATGACACCAGTGACTGGTACTGGAAGGCAGCAGTGGCTTGGTCCTCACTCTCCCTTTGTTGAGGTTTGGCTCTGATGGCATCGGGCTGTCAGTGCTGCCAGCACAGGGGAAGCTGCACAGGTCGGTCAGGCCCTTGCTGCTGTGCCTGAGCATCACGGATGACGTGCCATCCCTCTCTGAGCTTTCTGGCTTTTGTCAGCTGCTAATGAAGCCTGACACTAATTGAATGGGGTGTTTTGTGTTTAATAGGCTCCCACTTGAGTCCTGCCAGGTGGAGGGCACTGGTCAGATCCCTGCTGGTGGTACTGTGGGGTGGTTCCACCCATGGGTCTTCTGCACCCCCCAGCCCCGTGGGTGCTAACCGTGTGCTTGCAGACCTCTGCACCCTGGTGAGTTTGTCTACCAGATCCTCAGGAAGAAAAACTCCCTCGCTGGGTTAGCTGCGCTTTGGGATCCCTGGAGGGATCTGCAAATGCTGGGAGCAGGGTGAGAATCCTCAGCCAATGTCTGCTGGGTGCAGCAGTGCTGTGCCCTCTCCAGTCCCCTTCCCTGCCACCGCACACCCCCCCCCCCCCCCCCCAGCTCTGCTCTCCCTTCCTTCTCTGCAAGTAGATGTCAACATGCTGTCACTGAAGCTGAAAGCACCAAACTGGTGTGATGTGCGATGCTCCAAATGCCCAGAAAGCTCAGGAGCGCTGCCTGTGCTCTGCCTGTTGGGAAGGTGGGCAGCTCGCCTTGCTGCCAGGCATGCCTCCCTCTCCTCCTTGGTTTTCCTCTCCTGGAGGGGAGGCTGACCTGGCCTGTTTCCCCCGTGAATGTTGGGATTGTGAAGAGCACAGACCTGGGCTACCTCCAGCAGCAACCATCCCTGTGCCGTCCCTGTGAGCAGATTCCACAGGATGCATTTAACTCTTATGAAAAAGCTATTTTTGGGGGTTTTTTGTGTGGTCTTTCCTAGGACTTATTTCTAATTTCCATCATGCAAGCCCCACTGTGGAGCCCCTGCCTGCTTCTTGGGGTTGTACATCTTCCCTCCATGTCTACCTGTGTTTTTTTGGGTGGTAGCAGCAGGCAGTGGGATGTAGCATGTGCAGGACATCACATCTGAGCTCAGCCCAAGATTCGGGCTGGTGTGTGTGAAGTGGGTCCTGCTTATAAGCTGGTCTTGCCCTGTTTTGAGCTGGGCTGCAGCTGGGTGGACATGCGAGGCTGGGAGGCATTTTGGGGTGGCATCTCCTACCGTGTCAATGCAAGCGCCACAGCAGCGTGTGCTGAGCACTGTCCCGACCCTGTCTTCCTGCCTCTTCTTCCCTCCGCTGCCTCCCTCCTCTTCCTCCTCTGCCAGCAAAATGCTAATTCATGAGTTCCTAGCCATGGGTTTGCACGCAGGGAGCAATTAGCCCAAGCGCATGGGCAGGCACCAGGGAGCAAGCCTTGCCGGAGCCCCCCGCCTGCTCCAGCTCCCTCTCCCCACAATGGCTCATCCCTGGAGAGAGCAGCTTGCTGCGCCCAGTTGTTCCACAGAAACCCTGCGCCCGTGGCAGCTTTTAGTCGCCGCGGGATTTGGACGTGGTGTCAAGATGTTTCAGTTCAGGCGGACGAACGTTACTTGTAGGCACCTCGCGAGCTGAGTCAGGCACACCAGCACGGGTGCAGCTCGTGTCGAGCATCTCCCGGCGCAGTCGTGAGCTGGCTGCTCTCTCCCTGCGTGCCATGGGCAGGAGCAACATCTTCCATGCAGGGGAAGAGGCAGTGGGTTGGGGGTGACAGTGGCCTTGACCTCCACTTCCCCACCTGCAAAATGACTTTCTTAACACTCATCCCTCTTGTGAAAGCTCTGTGTTACTTACACAGAAAAAAACTTTTTTTTTTTTCAATCATAGACCTCAAAATCTGAAGCATGTAAGATGGTGCCTGTCTAATTAAGTACTTAACCTGCACCAAAATATTGTGCTTTACATTGGTGGGTTTTTTTTAGAAAGGAAATGTTGGCTCTGTTTCTGAGTGAAACACTGAATCAGGCCAGTTGGAAAATCATTATTATATTCAGATTTTGTAAACATGATTTCTTTAATATTTTTTCCCCTCAACTTGAAGCCAGGTAAGTAAACATACACAAAAATTTATGGGTAGTTTGAGTCACCCCAAAGCTGTATGTCTTTAACAAAGCTTTGCATGGAAAGTTACACCCAGCGTTGGGGAATGCAAACCATCAAGTGGAAGGGGCCTGGTTCTGTGGTGGTAGGGCACAGCTCCCGCTGGCACCCGGGGAAGGGCTTGCCCAGAAGAGGCTGTCGTCTTGGTGGTCATCCTTTTTATCACAGCAACTCGGGCATTGCCCTGAGAAGCTCCTGGGAAACCTCTGGCTGGTGTCCCCAGGTCAGAGCAGGAGACTGGTGCCAGTGGAGGGGAAGGGAGGAGGTGTGGGGGCATAGGGTCTGTGCCCCCCCAACTGCTTTAACTGGTGTTAAGCTGCTTGCAGCCTTCAGAAGCAGCGGTACTGGCCCTTCTGCCCTGTCTTAGTCTGTAGGGTTAAAGTGATGCTGGGTTTGTCCTTGGATTTGTCCTCTGAGCTTTTTGTGAGGCTTGGCCAGGTTTCCTCAGGGGCTTTGAGCTCGTACCCTTCTGCAATTCAAATCCGGGGCTGGGGACAAGAAGGGCCCAGCTGCAGCAGATGTGGCTGGGAACTGGGTGCTTTCGGCTCATCCTGGAGCTGGTGCAGCCAGGAATCACGCTGTGTCTGCCCCTTCTCTCCCCTTTTCCTCTGCTGAGCCCCAAGCTGCCCATTTGTAGAGTGCAAACGGACAAAACACTGAGTCTGAGCTTCTCTAAAGCCTTGGAATGTGTTTGCCTCGGCACAGTGGACATGCTCCCCTGCTTGGTGGGAGAGGGCAGACTGGGGCTGGTTTGAGGTGTCCCCATGCCTGTGCGCTTTCTTGGAGACCTTGGTAATGACTTTGTGGGTCTGGCAGCTGCGGGGTCTGCTGGGCGAGGACTGTGCCGTGCCGCAGGGTGGGATGCTGCGCCGCTGCGGGAGGGTTCACTCCGGCACATCCCTCCTGCCCCACTTTCCCTGTCTCTCAACTCCCGCCCGTGAGCATCCCTCGCCCGGGTGTCTGCAGATGGACGGGAATGGGCTGTGGGAGAGGCGCGGGGGTAGAAACCGGTCGTGCATCTCGGATGGAGATGGAGCTGATTTGTTTAGCTCGCTCGCATCCCAGCTCCTCACTAGCAGCTCTTCCCTCCGAGGTTTCCCCTGGCCCTCTGTCAGCAGAGGGAATTCCCTCTCCTCTGCCCAAGCTCCAGCTGCAGCTGGGATCGCTGCGGCAAACGCCAGGATGGGCTGTAATTGCCGCCTGTCCGGGGGCTCGCTGGGTTTTGTGGTCCTCGCTTGGTTACCATGTCTCAGTGCCATCCTGCCACCTGCTTGTTCGGACAATTAGGAAAGCACTGAATTAATCAGTGGCTGCTGTTGACCCTGCAGAGCTGTCCCATCTCCCGTGCTCCCCACTGCAGCTGCTGACAGCCCCTGCCCCAGATGAATCTTTCATGCACTCACCTTGTGTATAATTAGTAGGCTGGGATTGGGTTCGAGCTTGTGCTGGGGGCTCGGGGGGATGAGGGGGCTGCGTCCCCCAGTGAGATGGGGCTGGGGGGGAGGGAGTGATCCCCAGGAGAGAGGGGCGCGGAGGGAAGCAGGGAGCCCAGATCACCTGTGCCGGGCAGGGTGCTGATGTTTGCAGTGAATATTTTGACTCGGCAGGGATGGGAGCAGGATATTCCTGGCCAAGGGGGATTAACTCAGCAGTGGTGGGAGCAGAGAGCCCGTTGAGGCTTCCTGGAGCATGTCAGGGATCGTAAGGCAAAGTGGAGGAGCTGCCAAGACAATTAGCACAGGCTTGTTCTCACCAGCCCGTCCCTGGGTTGCAGCAGGCTATAATCAGCCTGCCGCTTCCCCAGCTTTATTAATACATTGATTTTTTGGGGGTTTTGGCTCCGCGCGGTACGGTGCCTGCCAGCCAAGCCTCTGCAGGGAGAGAGGGGGTTCGAGGTGGTGTGTCTCTGGGCATGGCAATGTCTCATTTTGGAAGCTGTTTGGGCTTCTTCCTTGGGGACCGATGGAGGAGGAGGAGGAGAGACATCCCCTCCATCTGTGCGCTGCCCTAGGAAGGGATTTAAATCACAGGCTCGTGAAAAAGAGGAAATGTGCCTGTTTTGCTCAGGCTTTGAAGCCTGCAGGAGCCTCCCGGAGATGCACCCTTTCCCCGTTCGGGGAGGTATGGCTCGGAGATCTCCTGCCCTGGCCATGGGGGCAAGTACTGTCTGCCAGCGCTGGAGCGGGCTCGCTGCTCTGTGGCCTCCGTCCTGGGTGGCTTCTGGGGCTTGGGTGGCTGTGAGGACCCGGCTGCCCTCCTGCAGCTCCCAGGTGAGCGCAGGGAGGAGGTTTCTGTGCCCGGCGTGGGTAGCCTGGTCCCTCACCTGCCCTCGGCTTCAGCAGTAAAGTATGAGAGATGCCCTCCAAGGAAACAGTTGAAAATAAAAATACAAATAAATAAACATAGATGCAAAATTTTCATTTATATATGTATATATATAAGTTTAGGGCAAGTTTTATCCTGGTCCACCTTCCCATGTATCTGGGATCTCCTCCTCTCTGCCCTGCCCTGTCATTCTTTCCCAGTTTGGTGTGAACCTGCCTGAGCAGCGCAGTATCCCTGGCACAGCAGCACCGCTGCCATATGTGTGGCCATGCAGAGCCATCTCTTCCATTCCTTCATTTCACCAACTGTTACATAAATCCGCTTTTATACTGAACTTGTGGACGTCACTGAAGCTCTGTCCATACCCGTAACATCACTGTTTCCATGGGAACCAGCGTACTTCCAAGGGGGAAAAAGTAGAAGGAGACTAAAAAAAGGACAAAGAAGGAACAAAATAAGACAAATACATGACATATCCCAACAATGTGTCGGTGTAGGGTGTTACAAAGATTTAACTGCAACTTGTTTAGGAAGCCTTGCATAACGGTTTTGGTCTTGAGTAATGCAGGAAGCTGAGCCAGGGATGGTAGAAACTTAATAGTATCCCAAATACCTTGAGTGCCTTAGTGAGAGAGAGGAGTCTCTGGCAGCTCTGCACGAGGTGCCGCTCTGTGTGAGCATGAAGGGAAGATGTATCTGCCCATGCTGCAGCATTTACCTGGGTTTCTGTGGGTTTTCCTCCATCCTGGACTACGGCTGGGGCTGAGCATCATGAGGGGGTTGCACCACTGGGTGATGTGGAGCCATCCTGGTGAGCAGCCAGCACCGCCACTCTTTTGCTCCGCTGAGCTTTATGGTCAGGTCCTATTAAGGGACAGTTTACAGTGAATGAGTTTAAATATATATATATTTGGGGGCTAAGTGTCTATCCACTATGCGCTTCATAAGGTGTGATGGGAGAAAATGTCTTAAATACATTATTGAGCACCAGCAATGGCTTTGGTATATTCAGTGCATTTTAACTGGTAACCTCGGGTCCCTCCTGCAGAGGAGGAGTCCATTAGGAAGGATTTTAGTGCTCACAACAACATTTTTGTTAATGCCACGTGTGAGCTGCTGGGAGGGAGCAGGTCCTGCCATGGGAGGCGATGGCTGGTGCGGAGGCTGAGCTGGAAGCTGCGAGTGATGGGTCCAGGAGGAGGATGGGACAGGCACGTGTGTGCCAGGGCACGCTCCCACCTCTGCAGCCCACCTCGATGGGGCGACTGGGAGGAGAGCCTGTCCCTGAGCTGCCCAAATGGCAGCAGAAGGTGCTAAACCAGTAGGAGAGGGAAGTTGGGGGGGGTCCCTCTGTTCTAGCATCAGCTGGTGAAGTAGCTGGCGAGCTCCAGCCCTGTGGGGCTTTCATCCCGACCCATCCTGCTCGCCCAGGGGCTGGGGGCCACACACTGGCCCTGCCCTTCGCACAGGTCCATTTTTGGGCTGGTTTTTTTGGTCTCTGCTCTATGATGTCAAGACAGGCATGAGGAAGAAGGAAGGACTGGGATGAGAAGCCAAACTAAAATCAGCCTAAAGTGTTCTTGCTTGGGGTTTTTTTTGTGTGTGTGTTTTGTTTTATTAAAGCACCCATCCTCACAGATGCTGGTCCCAAGGCCAGGCTGCCAGCAGCTGAGCCCTCCCAGCTCAGGAGTTAATTGCAAGTGATATGCGGGGCTTTTCTTAAAAGCTCCAGCTCCTGAAGTTTGGAGATTATGCAAGACACTCACTCAGCTTGCAGGATTTTTTTTTTTTTAGCTTCTTTTTTTTCCTCTCTTTAAGTAATAAGTTTTTAAACCCTTTTGGTTGTGGAAAAAAACCCGTAAAGTACAAATCTAAAAGGTTATGGGGAAACAATTCCAAAACAGTAAGACAAATAAGAACCTCATCAGGATTTTTTTTTTTCACAAAACATTTTTTTTCATGAAGCTTCATCTCCTCTAAATACAGCATCGTTCTTTGCTTCATCACCTGTGCGGCTGAGCAGGGTTCCTCCGCACTGCTGAGCAAATCCTCCATCCCCCTTAAGAGGTGGCTGTGTTGTGAGGCAGAGGAGAGCATCTATTGCCTGCAGCCAACAGTGCGGTTTTTACATCTTTGGGAGAAAAACGATGATTAAAGTGATTACTCCCCAAAATCCCCATTTTCCTCTACTTTGGGGCTTTACAGTCGCCGTTGTGTGGTACGGGTCCTTTGGGGACTGTTGTGCGGCCGTGGCCCCGTGATCCCATGGGGATGGGAGCAGAGTGTGGTGTTTCACGGCAGAGGGAAGCAGCTGCTGGTGCATCCCCCTGAACATCTGTGAGAGAGAATGAATTAGAGGTGAAACTTCCAAAAAACACTGGCATGAATAATTGCCCTGTTTTGGTTTCCCAGGTTTAATTGTGAAGCTGCATGAATTAAAATTACCTCCTGGGTCTGTCTGCACTGTGAGAAGCAGTTGCAAAGAGCTGCAGAGCAGTGACGAGGCAGGGATGCTCCCTGCCTGGCTTTTTCCCGGCTCAGAGTCTGCAGCCAGGGATATACCAGGCTCAGTGGGGTCACACTGGCTCCCAGCAGCGTGTCCTCGGGCTGCCAGGTGTGGTGACCTGGGACGGGGCAGGCACTGGGCATGCCATGGAAATGCTCTCGGAGCAGTGTTTGGATTTTTAAACCCCTTTTCTGCAGCCCCACTGGAGGAACGTCTCTTGGTTTTGCTTTCCAGGAATGCCCTGGCGATTGGACTCGCCTGGCATGAATCCCTGCGGACGGCAGGGCAGGAGGCACACGCTCCATCACACGTGAGCGTGCCGGGGGCTGCCGTGCCCGCAGTGGGTTATCCACCCTGCCAGGAAAAAGCAGTTTTGCTGCCGGTGCGGTGCTGCGGGAAGGGCTGTAAACCTGCGGCGTCTCCCCTGCTTCATCCCGCTCTTGTGTTCTCCAGAGGGAGGGGAGGTACCACACCTGGAAAATCACCTGGGAGGGCAAACCCGTGGGGTAGAGACTGTGTCAGGATCACACTGGGGGCAGATCTCTGCCAGCACTTGGCTGCAAGCTGGGGAAGTGGATTCACTGGGTAAAGATGCTCTGAGAGCACCTCTGGCATGCGGCATCCAAGGGGATGCAACTGTTTCCTGCAAATGCTAAAAGCAGAACATGGGTGCTGGCTTTGCTTTCAAAGGAATGTGGTAGGAAAAAGTCCAGTTGAGTGTCTAGGATTGTGGTGGGAATCCTATAACCTTTCAACTGGGCATGACATGAAGAACCTTTTCCTGTTGGCCTGGTGCAGTCAGAGGTAAAGCCGGGAAGGGGTTATTATTTCCATCCATGAGGCAGATTAATTCTGAAGACTTTTAACTTCACTTGCAAACAGCCTGAATTAATGTTTTAGGATTTTAGTCCCTGCCTCCTCCCACCCCCTCAAAGGCCAGACCCTGGAAGTCCCATTATGCTCCTGTCAAAGGGGCTATTTCTGGAATTGATGATATGAATGAAGCCTAAAACTCTGCTCTCATTAACGTCTGCAGCTTATCCCAGTGTCACTCCTAAGCTGGTGGGACTCAGTGACACTGCAGGGGAAGGCTGTCATTTCAACCCAATTTTCACATCACATTTGCACAAAAATTTCCAGGCCTCGCCAGCGCTTTCGGCACATTTGTCAAATACCAGCCGCTGTCCCGGCGAGCAAAAGCTTTGCCCGGTGCGAAAGAACTGGCTGCGGGTGGTGATGGGGGACCCGATCGTGGCCGTGGCCATGGCCTGTGGGTCCGAATGACCTCTCCTTGCCCTAGAAAACAGGCAGGAGAGCAGAGCTGAGGTGTCACCGGGCTGGATCCAGGCAGCTTGATGCATTTCTGTGGCTGGGTTTTGTTGCAGGATACAAGCTTGCAGCCCCCAGTGCTGCAGGGCTGCACCCTGGTCCCCACATTGCTTGCAGAGCCCTACTCCCCATCATGCTGGCTGTGCTTTCAGGGGGTCCTGCCCCATCTCCCAGCGATGGCAGGATGGCAGCATGATGCCTTGGAGCTGCTGCTTTGCTGGAGCACCGCTGCTGCTTAGGGAGAGCTGGAGGGGGTCAGGGAAGGAGCAGAGGAGAGGGGGGGATGCAGGGAAGGAGAGGGGGAACAGCAGAAGCCGCGTGGGAGTAGCAGAGCACCAAGGGAAGAAATAAATTGTAATCCCATGGAAGAGTGCGTGTCCCTCTTCCACACCTGGCTTGGCTGTCAGCGTGGGTGCCCAAACTCCCAGGGACGGGTCCACCATCTCTGGGGACAGGCGATGCTGCGGCACAGTGGTGCCCAGCCTCCCCAGTTCCAAGCTGCAGAGCGCACTAGGAGCGGGGTGTGTGCTCTGGCTCAGCAGAGAGAGCCCGGGCTGCTGATGGACCGAGCATCACACCTGCCACCCTCTTGGTTGCTGCTGCCTTCGAGAAGCAGCTTCCCATTTAATTCACTTGCTGGTGTATTTGATCCAAACTTCTGCAACCAAATCATAGCAAGCATAATGCAATATCTTTCTCTTTTAATTATATTAAGCGGGGTAGTGCTGGCTAATTGAATCTGGGGCTCTTGCCTCTTAATTAGGAAAGGTCAGGCTCTGCTGGGCACAGGCAGGTAACACGGGGATCACTCGTGGGAAGGGGCTGAGGGCTCTCGCTCTATGCAAAGGCTCCTGTTCATAACAAGTGAGAGGCTTCTGGATATCGTCCTTTATTTTTTGTGCTCTTCATCCTACAAATTTTAAGGGTCAGGTTACAACAAAAGCGTTGCTGGCTATTTCTGTGTGTCAGAAAGAGACTTTTTTTTAATTGAAAAGAATCTGTGAGCATTTTGGCTGGCTGTCTTGAGCAAGATGATGGTAAAAATGTGGATTTTTAAGAATGAGCTGGGGCAAGCAGGTGACCCTGAAAAGTGGGGACTCTGACACCTGTGGGTGGAACAGATGGGGTGATTACCTGCTGTGTGAGGACGAGCCCCATTGATAATTTCTTTTAAACATCAGCCCTATGCATCCCACCTGCTTGGCACGAGGAGAGGGCAGGACCCCCAGGACCGGCTCTGCTGGCAGCAAATATTTATCTCGTGCAATGTGGAGTGGGGAGGTGGCACTGCCACTGCCTCTAGCCCTGAGCGTTTGGCTCCTCGCCCTTGCTTCAGCTGCTGGCTGAGGACCAGCACTGTTGTCTCTGGTGCTTCCCAAAGCCCCTTTGCCCCTTCACTGCCCACGCAGCAGTAGCGAGCGGCATTCAATAAAGCACCTTCTGCTTTTGCTAATTGAAGAGTTTCCCTTTGTCAGCCTCTCAGCTCAAAGGAGGGTTGGTACAAAGCCATAGCCATCAGCACTTTGTGTGCCTCTGAAAATCCCATTAGCAGAAGAAAGAGCTTGAAGTTTCATTCAGCTGGAAAAAAAAAGTAGGCAAAAAAATAAAATGCCACCCCCCAACCTTCTGATCTATCAGCTGCACATTAACATATGGCCCTCAGCACTGTGGGGGTCCCTGTCCTGGGAATATTTAATCAGGGTGATGTGTTATATTGGACTGAAATGTATTTGCTGGAGGGAGTGATATGCTGATAAGTGGGTCTGCTGTTAAAGCTGGGGAAAAGAAACTGCCATCAGCAAATAAAATCCCCTCCAGCTCTCCAGGTTCCCCTCTTTGCCAGGCTGTTCTCCTGCCTGCAAGATGTTTGCTCCTGCAAGGGGAGTTGGGGTGTGGGGATGGCAGGGACCAGACCTGGGCCAGGGGCATGGACAGAGCTGAGGGGGATGGGGTGGGGGGTGTTCGGCATCACCTCGCTGGGGAGGGCAGCGGGGGGGCCGTGCCTGTGCCAGCACCTGTGCCAGGCTGGGGGGTACTGGGGCTTTTTGCAGCAGGGGGTTTGGGCAAGCTGGGGCTGCTGCCCGCCTGCAGTGGGGGGACTCACCGGTGGATGCGGATCTGGCACTGGTCCCCACATCTCCCTCCCGCTGCACCTCGCACCCCATGTGCAGCACGTGGCGTCTCAGGGGGCTGCGCTCACCTGGCTGCCCTCTGCTTGCAATTAGTCACTGATGCCAGTGTCCGCACGCTAATGAGCATGGAGGGGCACTCACGGCTTTGCTGTCTGTGGCATGCTGGAGGAGGATGGGGAGGGGGCCCTTGGTGCCATCCTGTGCTGTTCCTCCCCTTTCAGCCACCCCTCAGCCACATGCGCTGGACACGGGGTTGTGGTGAGCTTGGATCTTGCTCAGCTGCCCTGGGTGGGCGTTAGGGCTGCTTGGGGTCTTGGAGAGGGAGGAGCAGAGATCAGGGTGGTTCCAAGCAGATGAACATCATTGTTGCATGCCCGTCTCAGCTTGCTCAGGAGCTTGCGGTCTCCAGCCAGCACCAAGCAGCTGCCCGCTGTGGCAACAGCATCACCCAGGTCCCTTGCCCGGCTGAGACGGAGCCCAGGGAGGAGAGCCAGGCCCAGTGCAGGGTTTTCTCCACCACCACAAAAGTATCTGCATAAGGCTTTGCCTATCTGGGGAAGCATCCATCTGTCTCTGCAGTTTTTGACCCAACCAAGCAGGCTATTCCCGAGCCTCCTTGCTTCACTGCTGGGTATCTCACACAGCCCTCGCAAGCACACGCTTCTTCTGTTACTCATTTGGGATCTTACAGGTTTTTTTTTTTTTTTGTAATTCTTTATGTTCTCAAGGGCTTTGCAGTTCCTTGCTGGCAGAGCTGTGGGCATGGCTGACTCTGCAGAGGGATGCTTCCCAGCCCCCCAAGGCAGGGAATGCTGGCAGATCCCCCGCAGTGGCTGCCCCCTCCTCCAGCTGCCCTCCACGCCTGCCCCCACAGGACTATATTTGGGATAAATATTCTAGTCCACAGCCCCAACCTGACAGTTGGAATGTCTATCCCGATACCTTGTAAACATTTCTTCCGATTAAAAGATCCAGATTGCTGACGACCAAACCGTGACTCAGCCCCATGTGATTTCCCAGGAATTCACCCAGGATGGGTGGCAGGAGCTGCCAGCTCCAGCCCCGCGTGCCCGGCGGGGAGGCACCTGCTGATTCATCCTCACCTTCTTCTTCCCCAGCCAGATAACGCTACAGCACGGGCTCCCAAACACCACCCGCTACCGCGTTGCAGCGAAAGCTCTTGTCTGGCAAGGGCCACGCTTATTTTCCTAGAGCCTGGAAGCTGCTGCCTGCGCCCAGGCAGGAGCGTGGCCCCGGCTGCCTGCTGGTTGTGGCAGTCGATGGGGTGTTTTCTGTGCTAGGCTGGAGGATAACCCCGGTGCCACATTGCACTGGCTTCTCTGTTTCACATCTCTGTGCCCCAGGCAGTCAGGAGCTGGCTAGAAATGCCTCCTAGAAGGATGCAGGAATTGGGTACCAGGTTTGAACCATCCCTACGAGGATTTGCTGCAGTAGCACGCTTTATTCTGCCCCAAAAGTAACAACATCCTATCTGTCCCGGCAACTCAGGTCTTTAAAATCACTCCAAGAGGCAGCAGTCAGGGTAGGGTATGGGCTCTGCTGGCCTTCACACTCTTAAAGGTTTTTAGGCAGTTGGTTAATGGCTTTGACAGTCTTAATTTGGACTGGGAATGAAAAATTCAAGCAATGACTTAAGGGAAACGCCCCTGGGATAAACTGTGACATGGTTAATAGAAAATTGTAATGTTGTTAAAGTGCTTTTCCGTAAAATGCCAGGAGAGGAAATTAACGGTGTGATTCCGCCCCCCCCCATCCTAAAACCTGATATCGTTCTCTTAATCTAATTTTTTAATCCATCACACCAGCACTCAGCACTCTTGCCATGCAACTTCCATTTTATAGCGGTTTTCCCATTAGCTATAGCCACTGATGTCAGCGTGGGGAGAACACGCTGTCGGTGTGCCGTGCAGGTATCTAAACAGCGGGCAGGCTTTCCGTGCAAAACCAGATAAAGCCTAACCTAGAGAAGCTGGCGTGCGCGCGTCTTTCCTCGAAGACCCGCACAACCTCTCTGATTCAGTGGTGGCTGCTCGCGGATGCTTGCCGGGGTCCATTGCTTCCTTGACAGGGTGCTGTGCAGGTGGTTCGAGAGGGTGAGCATGCTGGTCATCCTGCTCAACTGCGTGACGCTGGGCATGTTCCACCCCTGTGAGGACATCGCCTGTGACTCGCCGCGCTGCAGGATCCTCCAGGTATGGCCTGGCCACTGCTTTTAGCCTTATGGTGGCCCCGGGATGAGGTGGGGTGGGAAGGACCAAGCTGTGGCACAGCTGGCTCCAGCTGTGGCAGGGGTGGCTTCATGCCCAGGGATGGCTAGGTCCTGCTGTCCCACCGGCACGTAACGGGTGCTGGGTTTGGTGCTCGGATGTGAACACACAGTGTCATCAGGCAAAGCCGCTGCCAGGCTGTGCCACCCCAGCATAGCCAAGGCTGGCTTTGGGCGCTCAGGGAGAGCTAGCCATCTAGTCTATAGCGAAGGCAGAGCCCAGAATGTCCTGGTCCCTTTATCCTAGCACAGTGGGTGCTCCTGGCCAGTCTGGGTTGGGGGAAGACACAACACTGCTTCTGCCCAGGTGTTATAACTGGCACAAGAGGAGACCTTGCTGGACCCCGGTCTCTAATTCCCTCCGCCGGTGTGAGCGTGCACACCCTTCCTTTCTTTTGCAGAGCTTTGACGATTTCATCTTTGCCTTCTTTGCTGTGGAAATGATCATCAAGATGATTGCACTGGGGATTTTTGGGAAGAAATGCTATCTGGGAGACACATGGAACCGCCTGGACTTCTTCATCGTCATCGCAGGGTAAGCCTGGCATGGCGGGTCCCCCTCTTCCCGTGTCTGTCTGTTGTTATTTGTGGCACCACCTGGCAAGCAGTGGATTCAGGGGAGCAGCTGGGGGCTTGCTGGGCATCGCTGCGGTCGGCATTATCCATCGTGGCTCCGCAGTGGCGATCACCACCCGGACTGCAGCAGTCCTTCCAGTCCTCCCTAAAGCTTGTGGGAAAGCTGACAGTCAACTCATGGAGAGAGCAGGGCAGGGCGACAAAAGCTGTTTGCAGTGGATTTTGGCCAGCCTGTGCTCTGGGGGAACCTCACTGAGCACTGGGCTCGGCTCTTCTCCCTCCAGCCCTGCTGGCGGTTTCGGTTTCCATCGGGCAAGGTGGCGGTGGAGCGGGCGGCTGAGAGCATGGAGTGGCGTGCCAGGCACGATAGTTCACTGAAATGTGCATGATTGCCCTCATTATTTTACTTTTTTTTTTCTTTTGAGGGAAAGCGACCAAGTTCGCTTTTTTGAGTGTTTTCGTTTCAGAGGCACCTGGTTTGAATTAAAGGCTCTTCCAGCACCCGAGAGTCTCCTGGCGGAGGCTGGAAATCCACATGAAAAGTCCCTGGCCCCTGGCCAGTGAGCTGAATTTCTTTGACACACAAATCGCTCACCGGCCCTCGCCTCCCCTCCCCGCTCCAAGAGCCCAAAGACGTTTGAGAAAACTGTTTTTTTCTTCTTTTGACAGAGCTAGAGATCAAATTTTCTGGTTTTTCCTGGAAAGGAGCAGGGGACCCTCCCAGCTTGGCTGGGCTGTACCTGGCATGGGTTTGGTGTGCCCCAAGAAGGGGCAACACCTTGGTGGGCTTTGCTTATGGTCTGTCACTGGCCCCATGGGGTCATTCATGGCACACACCTCTGCCAGGCAGCTGGGAGAGCCAAAACAGTGGCCAGTAAAACCAGTAACGAGATTCCAGGTCTCCTAGTGCATATTTGGTCTAGGAAACTCATTGCCACAGCGTGCTGCAGAGGCCAAAAGATGTAGTGAGGCTCAAGACCCAGACTGGAGGCAGAGATGGAGGGCAGAAAGGCCAAGAGCTGTAACTGTCCCCATAAATCCATCTTTTGCAGGAGGTTACAACCTCTTGCTTCCCAGCTGCACCAGGCTCTGGCTCCTTGGGTTAGGAGAGGGCTCAAAGTTTCCTTCTGAAGTGTCTGAGCAACATTAGGGGCTGCAGTGATGGGATATTGGACAAGGTGGGACTGTGGGCACGATCGGCTCTGGTAGGGTTGCAAACATCAGCAGTACAGCCAAGGACTGGAGCCTGCTAAAGCCACCCTGTGTATTCTTTATTTCTGCTTCTTCTTTATTTCTTATGCTGGAATTAAGTGTGGTGAAGAACCAGACCCAAGCGAGGCAAGACATGCCACCTGGGGAGGCTTGAGGGGATGTTGTGTTGGGTGCTGGGCTGCTTCCAGCTCTGCCACCCCGGGGTGCTGCTGCATTCTCCTCCCAGACCAGTCCTGACCTTCCCTGTTGAGCTTGCAAGGTCTTTGGAGCTGGAGTTATCCTTGATGTGCCTCTATGGAGACCCCACCATGATGGGACCCCCGTGTAGAGGGACATCAGCAGAGGCTGTCCTAATTCCTATGCCAAAGTATAGCGGCACTTTGCTTAAGCAAGTGTCCAATCTCCTGCCCCCTACTGCACCTGGGTGGGCGTTTGGGTGTGTGAGAGCTGCCTCCTTGGATCCAGCAGAGCGCAGGCAGCAGCACCGACCTCCCCTCGGGATCAGCTGCCTTCCCACACCCCCGATGCACCGAGGCATTAGTTCGTGGCAGGGGTTCCGCAGCCTTGCAGCCTGACTGCTCCCATGACTCCTGCCAGGTCGCCTTTGCCTCTCGTTAAATGATGAGTCTTTCCTTCATCTGCATCAAGTGTTCCCATCTGGGCCCCATCAAAACCAATTCAGCTGACAAAGGATCGAACTGAATTTAAATACAAAGCGGAGCCTCTTCTCCCCCAGCGCCCACTTTTCCTGCTGCCTTTTATGCCCTTGCACTCTCCTCCAGCCCTCACCCACCCATCCCGGAGCGCTGCATCCTGCTGACAGCATCGCTGCCATCCTGGAGGGTCCCTCAGCCATCCCCAGCAGCACCGACTGCCAGGGAAAGCTGAAGGGGCTGCAGGAGCCAGCCACTGCTGTAGCAGAGGAAAAAAATCAGGTATCCAAGCCTTTTACTAGACTCAAGGTGTAATATAAAGCACTGTAATGATTAGCGAAAAAAGCACTGCAGTGTCCAGTCTCAGCAGAGGGCAACTCCTCCGGTATTCCCTGAGTGCAGCTCTGTGTTCCCACATGGGGCAAATTACCTCGATGAACATCCAGACCATGGTGCTGGCAGCAGAGCGTGGGAGCAAGGGGTGAGCTGAGCTCAACATGAAGGTATCTTACATCTGAGCAGGTGCGTGATGTTGGGAATGGGGCCAGAGCTGCTCTGTGGTCCTGGAGGAGAGCGTGTGCCAGGGCGATCTGTAAATCCCTGCTGTACTTGCTAGATACCCGACAGTGTGTGTCGCATTTTTATGTAGGTCTCATGTAAGGGCTTCAGTTAGGTTCCCCAGTGAAATGACAGGGGCAGAGACTCCCAAACTGACATTTTCCCACTGTCAGCACTGGAAGAAGCAGCTCTGCTTCTGCCTTCCCATTTTTTTCCTCCCCTTTTTGTGCAAAATGTGGGAGGAGGGAAGCAGTAGGGCAGCATGGGCGCCTCGTTGCCCGACAGGTCCCTGGGCTTCTGCTCTGCTGCTTTCCCTGCTGCTCCCCTTCCCATGGACTGCAGAAAGTGATGGCAGGGAGAGAGGAGAAGCAGCAAACAGCATCTGTGGGGCATCGGGTGGGGAAGGCATGTCATGCCGGGGGGCACGTGGGATGTGCTGCATGCTCCCATGGGCACACCATCCATAGAAACCCTTCCCAACCACCACCAGTCTAGGAAAGGCTTCCAAAAAAACACCCTGAACTTGTAGTATTTCATCCTCCCCATTCCCTGAGAAGTTTCTGAACACAACAGAGGGTAACGTTGCAGAGCATGTTAACATTTTGTGGGTGTTTGCCCCAAAATCTGCCACTTGCAGAGGGCTGGGAGAGCCGCTTGGGTGCCGTGCTCGCTCCAGCCGCGCTGCTGGCCACTGCTGTGGCATGCCATTAAGTACTTCTCAGCTCTGTTAAACTGTCCAGACCAATCTCATGAGCTCATGGAGAGTAAATGACTTCTTTGTGACAATGTAATGCAATTAGCGCTAATTGTAGAGTGTGTAATGTCTGCAACACATCTCTGTAATTACAGTAAAACTTGCTGGAGATGAGAGTAGCGCTGTATTATCAAAACTCAGCTTGGTGAGACATGGCTTTGGCTGTAGGTTACGGAGTTGCATGGGGAAAAGAGAAGAGAAAAAGTGATGAATGGCATAATTATGTGGCGTTGTTTTAAAGGAGAGGATTTGGGGAGTTCGCTTTTAAGAGAACACTTGAAGGTTAACAGGCATTGCGTGCCAGCTCTTGCCCTCTAATGACAATTCAATACAATTTCGACCTCTCCCAGTGTAAGACGCAGATGTATTGAGGATGAATGCTTGTTTATATCCAAAAATATGCAGAAGTGTTTACAGTTTTGTGCTGACCGAGGCTTGGGCTGGTAACCGGAGCTGTGGGATGGAGACGTGCCCTGGCTTACCGTCTCCCTGGCCACTCCAGGACCCAGCACCTGCTCTGCCTCCCCCTCCTCCGGGCAGGGTGCAGGGACCTCATCTCTGACCAGTTTGTAGGAAGAGAGTAGCCTCAAAAAATAAACTGAGATCTGCCTGCTCTTCAGCTGGAGCCATCCCCTGACACTTTGCTGCAGTCCCACCAGCTTGCAGGATATCAGCTTGTTTTGACTATGGTCAGATAAGGGCTTCCCTGAACCTCTGCATCCCTGTGGACTGAACCGTGCTTTAAAACATCCTCATCCAAAAAAATCCCCAAAACAACAGCAAACCTTAATGGTTGGTTGTTTTCCCAGGAGAGGGGCTTTAAATCACGGGGTAGGTTGGTGCTGTAAGAGCTTGCAGGGTTCCTTCTCTAGACACGGGGTGGAGCAGGGCTCTGGATCTGTGGCCGTGTTTCTGCTCTCCCCGAGCAGGGCTGTGCATCACCCCGTGCCTGAGTTGCGTGGCTCTGTTGTTACTCTGGGCTCAGTCAGTTATCTGGCCGACTCTGCGGTGTCCTGTTTGTTCTTTGCTCACTGGAACGGTAATGGGCCTCTTAAAAGACTTTGTAGGAAAGTTAAACACTTCTGGAATATTTTGCTTACAATTTGAGATGAGCTGGGCTGGAGGTGGTTGGCAGGCTGCTTTCTTCAGAAACAGAGACACCGTTTCTTTTCCTCTTTGCTTCCTGAACACTTCTTCTAATGTTTGTTATCACTTTTTCTCCCTCTGTTGAAGGCTTTATGAAAGAGTTAGCTCCACTGAAGTCTTCATAAACAACCCTTAAAGATGTCTTGCTCCCTCCTGGTTCTGAGTGCTGAATTTCAGGGATGAAATACGCTGCAGGAAGCCTTGCTGTGTTCATAGGTAACAGGAGAGAAAGGGATGCCGCAGTCCCCCACTCCATCCCTGCTCCATCTAAACCTGGATGGTTTCTGAAAAGCTCTGTAGCTCAGGAGCAGGGATAAGTGCGATGCTGCCAGACTGGTCCCCGCGGGGAGCGGGGATGCTGTGGCTGCAGCAGCCAGAGCGAGGATCCTGCTGTGTGCTCGGGGTGAAGCTTCCAGCACGTGGCTTTCACCTCACAGCACCCGTTTGCTTCATGAGCAGGCAGGGCTCTTCTAAAGGGTGCTCCAGCTGTACGAGGCTGATCAAGGGGCTGTTTCAACTCCCCGGTTCAGACATGGGGAAGAAAGCACTGACATGGGGCTGCCTATGTGGTCCCTGCTGTGACTGTGGGCAAAAGCTCTTCTTTCCCCATGTATTAGTCCTTTTATCTCTTAAAAATACCAAAATCAAATAACAGAGAGGCAGGGATGAATGTTGCTTTTTCATCCCCTCTGTCTGCCCGTATCGATCCCCCTTGCGCTGAGGAGCAGCACCTTAGGGACGTGGATGCTCAGTGCCCTCTGCGCTGCCTGGGCACTGTGAGCGCCGGGGGGTAATTGCCCGTGTAAGTGGCCGATTTGCACACGCAATTACCCAATGTGCAATCACAGCTGCAGCCCCTTTGAGCTGCAGTGAAAGCTGCACCAAACCCTCTCCCAGGAGCCTGCGCCTCTCCTGGGCTTCCTGGGATGGATGCGAGTGTCCGGGAGCCTCCACCCCAGGTCCTGCTGCATCCTGGCTAATCCTGAATTAGGTGCTCTTTGCTCAGAGCAGAAGTGGCTCAGAGCATCAAGCTGGTACTCATGATCACAAACCTCTGGGGGTGCAAACTCTGGGGTTGAGCTTTGCAATCTGATGTTTAAGTGCCTTTTGGGAAGATGAAGAGCAACCAGGTCCCAGGGACTGGTGAAGCCTGCCCAGTGTGATGTTCTCTGCCCTGTGCCATCTTGCTGCAGCCTTCGAAGCAGAGCATCCCGAGCAAGCCACATCCCTGACTCACAGAAACCTGCTGGCTAAAAGAAAACCCTCAGCAGCCTCCCTCACAGCCAAGCTGACTCAAACCCACCTGTGGAAAGCATTGAGGTTTTTAAATTTTAGGACTTTTTTACAGAGATTTCTTGTTTCAGTTCTTCAGCTGAACTTGCTGCCGCCTCAGAAGCCTCCTTAGCCAGCTGTCCTGGCTGGGACACATGACGAGCCAGCTCCAGCAGGCTGCAGGGTTCATGCTCCCTCCAGTGCTACTCTTTGTATTCTCTTCAGCTTGATGGAAATTAGTATTTTTAAAATTAAGCAACACCCACGAATGTGGTAAGTCTTGCGAGGCTTAGCAGGCAGCTCCTGAGCAAAAGCGCAGCAAAGGCGGCGAGGGCTGGGAGGGAATTTCATTCCAGCTTTCTGAAGATACAACAGTGCCTAAATAATTTCCCCCTGCCTTTTCCAACACTGACGGCTTAATATCACCTACTGATTACTGTGCTTTGTAGATAAAGGGTGCCTATATGCCCAGTTTGGGAAACCTTTTAATGCTGAATAGATTTGAGCCTATCTCTTGCCGGCAGTGAGCAGCGGCTCGGTGTCTCTGCAGGCTGCTCTGCCTGCAGGCATTGCTGCTTTGCTACGGGTTCCCTGTGTGGCCTTGGTCACGTCCCCTGGCTGTACAGCTTCCCCGGCACCCAGCTGTGAAAGGGGAGAGTTCAGGTTTGCCTGGGAAAGCACCCTCAGACAACGCTGTGACTCTGATGGGTCTTCACACCATCTTCTGCTTCCTGGGCAGAATGGGAGAGGAGCCAGGACTGAGAGCAAGGTGGGTTGGAGAGGTGGTGCTGGGTAGGTGTGGGAAGGGCTTTGCTGGCATTTCTGTGCTCTGTTAGAGACTCGCTGGGTGAGAAGAGCTCCTTCAGCCCCTCCTGTGATGCTCTTGAGCATCGCTTCTGCGAGCCCTTCACCACAGGCAGGGGTGCTGCCTGGCACTGCACGTAGGAGATTCTTCCCGATGCTTTGGGTTTTATATAAAAGAAACCCCAGCGAGCTCCATGCCTCGCTGTCTCCAGGCAGAAGGAATGAATTTCAGCTGCCCATTCCATCCTGAGCCATCCCTTGTGTCTGTCTGCTGAGTCCCGGGAGTTTTCCTTCTCAGAGGAGTGTTTGCCAAAGGTTTACATCAGCTCTCCCGCTGCATCCCACCGCCAGCCCATTGTACGTCTGGCTTTGCAGATGCTCCGCTTTTATTCTTAGAAAGTCCTAAATATTTCCGCTTTCCTTCTGAATAACTCCAGCTATCAGAGGTTGCTGATCACTCTGATGAGCCTCAGCGTTTGCTAGGAATCCACCTGATTTAATGCTGAGTATTTTTCTCAGCCTTTTAACTTGGCTGGGCACCTGGGTCTGCGGCAGAGGCGCTGACAGGCGTCATGCTTTCCTGTTTGAACAGAAATGACATTTGAGTTGAAGCTTCATCAAGGGCTTTTTACACTGCAGATTTTCAATGCGTAAATGTTATATACGCTGCTATATGCACCTGTCACCTCGCCCGTTGGTGACATCCTGACATTCGCTCTCCCTGGGTCTCTTTCCTTGTCAGGGATATGAACCGCTTCCTCCTGTGCATCCTCTTGTCCTGGGAAGTGACCTTAGAGCTGGGAAGTGGTGGGATTCTCGTTGGACTGGCTTGTTATTGACTGACTCTTACCCACATTTTTTTCTCCAATACTGGGCTCTCTCAAGGCTTTTGAGCTGTTAGTTATCAGCATGTGTAGTCGGGGCTGGGGCTGAGGCTGTGGCGCTGTAACACCAGCAGTGTCCGGCAGCAGAGGTAGAAGAGCACCTACTCAGGCTTGATGTTCATGTGTTTGCTCAAGCTACTGGGTGGATGTTTGGTTGTGTTTGTTTTGGTTGTTGTTTTGGTTTGTTTTTTTTTTTAATTTGGCGTTGTCATTGTTGTTTAATACGTTAAATCAAAATGAATTTTACAAACATGCCCTTTGCAGCTTCCAAACGTACATCTCTGGACGTGAGTCTAGAGCTGTCATTAATCAGAAAATGATTTGTCTTGGTGCACATAACCATATGCTGCTCTGAATTTTGCTGGTAGCTTCTGTTTTAATAATGGATGAAAGAAAAGCTCTATGTTTGACATGGGCTTTTTAACTGAATCCTGCAAACCATACAAAAATCTTTTCAAACAGCGAGCAAAATTAGAGAACTGTTAAAGCCCAGGGAAATTATTGCCCCTCTCCTTACGGCAGCCAAAGCTCACACAATGTGGTGAGTCCTGCACACCAAGGAGGGGCTGGTTTTGTCACTGGGGCCAGGTGGGCTTTCATGGACACGCTTCCTTCCTTTCTGGTCAGAGGATGAGAACAAACCCCTGGTATCCACGTGTGTCTGCCCAACGTTCATCTTCTGGGGCTGTCCGACAGCTGTGGGTGCCAGCTAAATACAGAGGAGTATGTTGAGATTATTTTCATCTTAGATATGGTTTGATCATCATCATCCTCATTAAAGCCTATCAAGAGAAATCAGATGAAGTGTCACTGCATCAAATGTGGAGTCATGTATTTGGGGGCTAGAAAGAGAAAGCCTTCTCCACCCCAGGTGCTCCTTACCTACCGATGGCCGGGAGGGAGGAGGGTGGGTTTGGCTGATCGCAGCAAGTGCAGCCGTGGCCAAGCTAGCATGGCACTGATGAATCCTGCGGGATTTCCAGCAGGGAGGGCGGGGACAGTACTGATGCCTTTGTGCAAGGTGCCAGCAAAGCCTCCTCCAGAAGCTTGATGTCTAATCAGGTAAGATTAATTCAGGCCAGAGCAGGTGTAGAGAAAGGTTGTGACTAAAGCAGAGAGCCTGCCTGCGAGATGGGGCTGGAAGAACCTGCTTTGTTTGGCTTTGCAAAATCAAGGCTGAGAGGAGATGTGATTTGTCCTCTGTAAATAAATCGGGCAGGTAAACACCAGGGACAAAGAACAGCTATAGAAGCTACTTAAAAGGCAGTGCTGTCATAAGAACAAATGAATATAAGCTTGTCCTGAATAAATTCAGGCTGGAAGTTAGCCTTCTAACCATCAAACGCAATTAGCTCTGAGATGGAACTTGCTAATTTTTGGAAGATGTTAATATCCTGTGGTTGCCTGTGGCAGTGGGACACAGCGGTGTGGGGAGCCTCTTGGTCCTCTTCCTTGCCTTTGCCCAGCTCTGCCTCTTCAAGAATGCTTTTGGGCAGATCTCTGGTGTTCTCCTATGGCTGGGGAGCAAAGTCGTGGTGGTGATGTGCCTGACAGCCCCACTGTGCTTGAGCAAAGGTGCCATGAGCAGAGTGAGACCTCAGGGACCTGCAGCAGTCCAGGTGCATCCTCACACCAGGTCATGTGGATGTTGCATCTCAGTGTCCTGAGCTGCAAAATAACCCCATCAGGCACAGCGTATGGGCACCAGGAGGTTCCTTGGTCCACATTTGCCCCATTTGTTATCTACAAATACAAAAAAACCCCACCCCAAAACCAACAGCAGGTTTGATTTGTGTGCTTGCCCATCCACCCGAGTCCCACCTGCCAATGATCCCTTCTGGGTAGAGCTGGCATAGCTCAGTGTCCCGTGCTGCACATCTCTGGTGCCCCAGGGTCTGCACCAGGGGATGCTTCTCTCTTCTTCTGAGGGTTGTGGTGGTGCTCAGCACAGCAAACCCAGATTTGTTAGAGTATCCGTACAATTCCTAAAAACAGAGCTGTGCCTGGGAATTGCTCCCTTGGAATGTGCATGGACTTTCAGGGGCTTCTGCCCTGCATCTATGCAAAACCAGTAACCAAAGCAGATGAGACAGAGAGAGAGAGAAGATCCGTGGCTGTGTGAGCTGGTGTATCACATTTATCACTCATTGACTTTATTCTGACATGCAAACAGCCCTTAATTAATTCCTCTGGCAAACTTTCCTGATGGGAGAGATGCAGTAACAAGTCCCTCTGTGAGCGGTTGGCATATAATGTTTGATTTATAATGTTTGATAATCTAACATTTCTCCAGAAGATCCTTGACGCTTCTCCACATTTGTGTCTTTCACAGGATGCTGGAGTATTCCCTGGACCTGCAGAACGTCAGCTTCTCAGCGGTCCGCACTGTCCGTGTCCTGCGGCCACTCAGGGCCATTAACAGGGTCCCCAGTAAGTCAGATCCTTATTCCTCCCAGTTGATGCAAGTTCTCTGGATCTGTGCCCCAAAGATGGAAAACTAAACACAGATGCTGCCTATCTTAAACGTTCACCCAAGCCTGGTGGTGCTAGGTCCTACCACCACTCTCTGGTTACTACTGCCTGTCACCCTTTGACTTTAAATAATATTCCTTTTGACCCCTGTGGCGTCAGAGGTGAGCCTGTAGTCAATAAGATATCCAGGATTTCTTCAGACACCTTTCTTTCTCATCGGAAGAGGGTCTTAGGAGGCTGCTAAGGTGATGGAATGCAGGTGGTAGGGCTGATGGAGCCAACAGCCTTTGCCAGGCAGCGTGGGCAAAGGGTCTGAACCATGCTGTTCCCACCCGACCTGTGCTTCCTCACCCTGGAGAAACTGGGGTGAGGAAATCTTGTTGTGCCTGGAGACAGCCCCTTGGGGGGTGCTGAGGACCCTCCTCTTGGAGCATCTCTTGCTCTGCTCCCCGGAGCTGGTCTGTACAGCCAAAACCAACAAAGCAAGCCTGGGTGGGATGGGGGGTGGCTCTTCAGTCCTGGTTTATCAGGTCATGCATGAGGATTTCAGCCCCTCCTTGAACAGCATCACCAGCTCCTGCATGGCAGCAGGTGGTGGCAACCCAGCCCTGTGCTTGGAGAGGCTCTGCCCATCACAAATCCAACCAAACTGCCCAGGGGTCTGTGCCTGGGGCGCTGCGAGAGGCACTGAGCTCCATCCTTCTGGGATGCTGTACAGATCGGGTGTGGTAAGTGTAAGTACAACTGCATCCGAAACATCACTTTCCTGGTTCTACAATCCCGAGTATTGGATCCAGCATTGTTTTAACCGAATTAAATCCAAGCCTGAACTCCCCTGTCTGAACTAGCCCAATGCCTTGATGAGAGCTAATCAGCTTCAGTTCTGTCTGCCCGTGCTGGAGGTGCC
This sequence comes from Falco cherrug, assembly GCF_023634085.1. Classification (NCBI taxonomy): domain Eukaryota; kingdom Metazoa; phylum Chordata; class Aves; order Falconiformes; family Falconidae; genus Falco; species Falco cherrug. The sequence continues at coordinate 120,743,275 of NC_073697.1, forward strand.
TCGGCTTTATTTATCGTTCTGGTCCTGATTCCTGAACTTAATCTGGCTTTGCTGCTGCTGGTGTTTCAGTCATTACGGTAGCTTCAGAATCCTGTTTGCAATCTTTTTTTTTCCCGACTGCTGAACTGATGGATGGCTGAATTTATCCACCACTGTCTAACTGGGGATGTAATTCACTTAATGTATTTTGAAATCCCGGGTAATTTATCTTGGCGTCTCTGCAATGTAGTTACAATGGGATAGAAATGTGAGGTGGGAAAAGAAAAAAAGAGTTTTGTGTGATGATGAATGCAGTAACTACAGAAAGGCATTTCAGTCAATTAGGAGTTGACACAAGGTGGTTGTTCCCCAGCAGAGGAGTAGAAGAAAAACCTTGATCGAAGTGACAGCATCAGGAAGAGAGGAAAAAGTCTTCTTGAAGTATCAAAGTAAAGGGTGCAACAGTAAAGCTTTCTTCAAATGAAAATCAGTATCAGCAAGAGAGAGAATGCAAAAGATAGGGAAAGAAGGAGAGCAAAAGACGAGCGGAATATTACAGAGACGTCAGATGAAATCAATTTTTTGTGTGTGTAAATGTCAAGTTGAAGTCACCATCAATTTGTCTTTGTTACAGAACTGTCTGTTCCTGAACTTGTGAGAATTAACTGCCAGAGAGAGTCCTGTATTTTAAGGAAGAGAGGGGATTTAGGGTAGATGAGGGGAATTAGACAGGGAAGGGAATTTTAATATATACTGAGGGTGGAAAGAAATACAGCTGAGCAAGGGAGAACATCCGAGTTTGGTCTCAGGGAAGAAAGGGGACATACCACTGTTAGAAAACTTCAGGTGGAGAAGAGGACTTGAGATGGGGAGTGAAGGGAGCATCGCAGGGAAGGCAGGCCGTGTGCCCCAGGAGCAGGGCATGGCTGAGGGGGGGTATCTGCCTGAGGCTTTGGGGGGAAACCAGAGGGGAATGAGGAGCTGTGGGTCCTTGCAAGCCATGTGTGGCTGGGAAGGATGGTGGCTGGGAAGGCAGTGGCTGTCAGTGGAAGGAAAAGTATGGATAGAAAGGAAAAGGTCAGGAGGACATAGCTGGAATAAAGAAATTCAGCATGGACTTTTCCTCTCTGCCTCAGGTATGCGCATCCTGGTGACACTGCTTTTGGACACGCTGCCCATGCTGGGGAACGTCCTCCTTCTCTGCTTCTTCGTCTTCTTCATCTTTGGCATCGTGGGAGTCCAGCTGTGGGCAGGTTTGCTCAGGAACCGCTGCTTCCTCCCTGAGAACTTCAGCATGTGAGTCTGCCCGGGCAGCAGAAGTGTCTGTCCAGTTTGGACAAGTCTATCCCTGCAGGAGACAAGGATATCCTCCATTAAAAAGCCCTGGAGTTCTGTAAATGCTCCCTGCTCCTAAGTGCCACCCCAGCTCGAGCTCAGGCACACAGGGAACAGAGTGAGCTGTGACAATTTGCCATTCGGGTCCTGCAGAGCTGTCCTTAACCCTCAGCCAGCACTTGGGAACCTCTCTGATTGATAAGAGCCTCCAAAAAAACCCTGAGAAGAAGCGTTCAGGCTGTTTGAATTTAGCATATCATTAATGTGTGACCTTTTCTGCATTTGTCAAGACACTGAGGTCTGAATCCCGTTCGGCAGCTGGTAGCGTTTATTGGTGTGGGTTTGCATTCCCACCTAAACCCCAGGGAAAGCCGATGGAGCTACCTCACATTTGGTGATGCTAGATCCTTTTCAGCCTCAGAGCAAGACATAGTCTCTGTCCCAAAGTGTTAATTTTCAGAGATCCCTGGATTTGAAGGCCAAGAGGATTATTGTGATCAAATAGGGTTTTGTAGCTCCCAGTTTTCCTGGCCAGCCAGTTTGCCAGATGTAGGAATGTTTGAACAGCGGTTGAAAGATGGGGTAGCTGTCAGCCTTTTCCAGACCAGCATTTCTATACCTGTTGTCCTACCTACCTGCTTTTCCACCACCTCCCTCCCTTCAAATGCTGGGAGAAGGGCAGGTGACTGCAAGCCCTTGATGGCTGCTCTGTCGAGCTCTTGCACCCCGTCACCTTTCACTGGATCGCTTTCAGATGATGACCTCCAGAGTTGTTCTAGCTAGATCCACACCTGGACAGCAAAGCCCTGCAAGCCCAAAGCCTCTTGCTTGCGCACAGCAGGACCACGACAATGCTGCTGTGGCTAGGCTGGCTGTCGGGTCTGGAGCTGGCACAACGCATCTTTATCCTCTCCCACGCATCTTCCGATCAAGTACCACCCCTCTTGTAGGTTGTGCCCTCAAAGGACGCTTGGAAGAGTCATTACCAGGGCACGTTGTTGTTAAGTAAATGGCAGCAGAGCAGGGGAGCTGCTTTGCCACTGAGTAAATCCAATAGAGCCCCAGGTTTGGGTGCTGTTTAATTGAGCTGGAGTTCCAGGGGTTTAGATAAGCTTTGAAGGGTATTAAAGGCAATTCTGCAGGAATTAACCGGGCTGAACTAGGCTTAAAAATATCTTTGCAAGCTTTAGTGGGAGTGCTGGCAGCATTAAGGAGATAGCTGTGTGCAGAGCAAGAAGCCAGTTGCTGGCTGGCCATGGGTTGTTTCATCTCCCTGAAGAGTGTTTTTGCCTGGTTTTCTGTGGTAAGACCACCCTCAGAGGGAATTTAGAGCTTATCTAGGGGGTGAACAGGCACTGTGAAATGCAGATGAAGGCCCTGTCTCTGGTTTTTAGGAAGCTTGGGAGGTCCTTGTACATAGTCTCCCCACGCAGCATCTCCACGAGGACAGGAGGTACAGGAGCTGAAACGGACTGATTTCCATCTTACTGCAGCAAAGACATTGCAGAGAAGCCCCGCTGGGCTGAATCCTCCTCTTAGTCCCCTGAGGTCAGAGCCAGAGCACTTCCAGATGGAGTGACTCTTAATAATGTCATCAGAGGGGTTGCTGAGTGGCCGAGTGCACTCCCTCAGTTTCCCAAAACCCAGTTAGGGACATCATCTCACCCCGTGGGGCTGCAGAAGGTCCAAGGGGATCCCTTAAAAAAAAAAAAAAAAAAAAAAAAAAAGCTTTGAGGTCCAGAATAACAGACATCAGACTTTGCTGTTACAGTTGTTACCTTGCCAGATTGCCTGCAATCGGTGTGCAAACCTCAGCCCTGTCTGGACTCTTTCAGCCCCTACACGGTGGACTTGGAGCGATACTACCAGACAGAGAACGAAGATGAGAACCCTTTCATTTGCTCCCAGCCCCGGGAGAACGGGATGCGCTACTGCCGGAGTATCCCAACACGGAGAGAAGAGGGTCTCGAGTGCACGCTGGATTATTATTCCTACAATGACACCACCAACACATCCTGCGTCAATTGGAACCAGTATTACACCAACTGCTCTGCTGGGGAGCACAACCCCTTCAAGGGAGCCATCAACTTTGATAACATTGGCTACGCCTGGATCGCAATATTTCAGGTGAGTCCTGTCTGCAAACTGTCACAAGGTGGGGGAACTGGTTGTGCCCCCCGAGTATGTTCCCAGGGGCTGTGTAATCGCACTCCCGAGGGCTATTTTGCACTAGGAAGCACTTAGATAGTAGTGCATGGGTGCTCAGGTTGTTTGGGATACAATTTGATGCCTGCTTTGAGGCTGCCTCCATCTCACATGTGTGGACAAAATCCCAGTTTCCAAATCATGTATGTGCACAGTGAGACCATCCTGATGTGGAGCAAAGCCTAGGGACGCCTTTTCCCTCTGCAAAATGCAGTAGTGGGCCTTGGCTCCAGCTGGAAAAGAAGGGCTGGATTCAGCCTGGGCTGGCTATTGGCATTGGTAGGAGCAGGATTTGGCTGCTCAGCTGCACCAAGACCAGCTATGGGGTGTCAGAAATGACCCAGCCGGGAGAAACGTTGCTTGTGGACTTAGAGTTCTAACCGAGCCTCGATGGGTTCATTTTCCCTTCCTGTCTCCACCAGGTCATTACACTGGAAGGCTGGGTGGACATCATGTACTTTGTCATGGATGCACACTCCTTCTACAACTTCATCTACTTCATCCTCCTGATCATTGTGAGTGGCCTTAGGGGATCATGGGGTGATCCTGACATTTGGAGAGAGCAGAGCGGAATGACCCAGAGGAACAGGGCAGATAAAACAGTCAATATAAAAGTTGAGGTAGCAACCAGCCTGCTGGAAGACATGCAGCTTCAATACGGTGTTGTACCACAGCTGCATTTAGCTGCAAACATGAAGGAAGGAAGGAAAGATGCACTTAAGCTATAGTAGATACACTGCTGTTGTTGCTGCTTCTACTACTTCTTGTGCTCCAAGGCTGTCTCTCCTAGTTGCCACCTTGAAATTAAGTTTAAAAGTAGGCAAATTTCCCCCACTCAGGTTTTGAGCTCTGGAGGGGAAGAGGCTGCCCAGAAATTCCCCCGTACCGAAGAACCCAGGTGGCTGGATCCTTGGTGCAGTGGGGACATTTCAAGGAAAACAGCCCGAACTTCAGAGAGCATATTAACGAGGGAAGAGATTACTGTCCACAGCCCACCCATGCTTCACAGCATCATCTGAGACCACCCACAAAGGAGCCAACAGAGTTTCTGTGAGGTGGGCTCCATCTATGTAAGCAGAATTGTCTACCATGACTGGCTGAGCTCGTTGTCTAGACTCCCTTTATCGTCAAGGGTGAAAAATAGGTGCTTTAAGGGGGTGATTCATCTCCTGCAAAGGTAGACATCCAAAATAAATTAGATGCTTTGCAGACTTGATGTGCCTATTTCTCTCTTGACTCTAAAGGATCATTAGGTGCCTCACTCAGATGTAGCTGAGATAAGTGAGATGAGTCTCTTTCTTGCTGTCTAATTGGACTATATCCAGCAAATTAGCTGCACGTTGTCTGTTAGGCCATTGTGGGGATTTCTGCTCCTCATCAAACCAGGACTCAAACCCTGATGAGAAGGTAGGAGGTTGTTTAATCCATGATGCTCTTTCTAATTCATCTATTAGCTTCCCCCCAAAAGAAGCAATCCCTTGCTCTCATCATCCCCAAAATGACGAAGAGGAAGGGCAGGCAGTATTTTTCCAGATGCCGTGCGAGTAACGTTAGCAGTGTGTGATAGCCCGTTAGCACGTCAGTAATTCTCTGTGATCCAGGCTGGACTCCACAGAAGGCAGAACCTCATGAAACCCTCGTTGGAAATAAAATCTCCAAGCTGTGGGTACAGACTGCTGATGCCCTTGCGTAACAATCACCCGTAAATCCCGTTAGCAGGGGAAAGGGATCTGCTCACAAGCTGCCCACACACTGCCAGAAAAAATGCTGCTATCAGGAAGGCTCAGTGCATTCATCGTAATGCCACTAATTGTGATAATTACAACCGCTGTCTGTGGAGAGAGAAAAACACCATCTTAAAAGAGCAAAAGCTTTTTGTCAAAATAATCTTCTCTTGTCTTTGATCTCTGACGTCCTCCACAGAGTGCTGGCGTGGGAGCCCCTGGGGTGGGGGCTGGGGGGGTGAGTCAGCCCCTCTGTGCTTCTGGCTGGTGGTCCCCGCTGGGTGATGCAGGGGCTGGCTTGGGGTTTGCCCCTCGGTCCTTGTGCCAGGCGGTGGGGTAAAGCAGGGCTATGGGGTGGGCATGGCCACGCCAAGGTGGCTGATGGCTCCTGTCCCCTTAGGTGGGCTCCTTCTTCATGATCAACCTCTGCCTGGTGGTGATAGCAACACAGTTCTCTGAGACAAAGCAGCGTGAGAGCCAGCTGATGAAGGAGCAGCGGGTACGCTACCTGTCCAACGCCAGCACCCTCGCCAGCTTTTCGGAGCCGGGCAGCTGCTATGATGAACTCCTCAAGTACCTGGTTTATATTGCCCGTAAAGGCAGCAAGCAGCTTGTGGAGGTCTACCGGGTGGCGGGTGTGAGGATGGGCTTCCTCACCAGCCCCACAAGCAAGGCAGGGACCGACCAGCATGCCAGGAAGCGCCGGAGCAGGAAGAGGTCCTCCGTGCACCACCTCATCCACCACCATCACCACCATCACCACCACTATCACTTAGGCAATGGGAACCTGCGGGCACCCCGCGCCAGCCCGGAGATCAGCGATGTGGAGACCAGCTCACTCCACAACGGGACCAACCGGCTGATGCTCCCCCCCTCAGCACCAAACCCCCACGGGACCCCCAGCGCCGCTCCCAGCAACACCGAGTCCGTCCACAGCATCTACCATGCTGACTGCCACTTCGAGCCGGTGCGCTGCCGGTCATCCTTCCCGCAGCCAGGCCTCGGCTTGCCGAGCCCAGAGGGGATCCCCAAGAACATCGTGGGCAGCAAGGTGTACCCCACAGTGCACCCCAGTACCTCCCACGAGATGCCGAAAGAGAAGAACCTGGGGGAGGCGGCGGTCGGTGCTGGGAGCAGCACCTTGACAAGCCTCAACATCCCGCCCGGGCCGTACAGCACCATGCACAAGCTGCTGGAGACGCAGAGCACGGGTGAGCCCGGGGTTGGACGTCAGTCTGAGGTTGCTTTGCAGAAATAAAAGCTATGACCTAATTTCTTTCTTTTTCTGAATCTTTTCAGGATTCTTTTCAGTCCACGTTACAGAGAAAGGCGATGGTTTTCCAGGTGAGGCCAACATGAATCTTCTGATCGACCTGATGCGTTTTATAGCCAAAAGCAGGGGAGAGGTTTCAACCTCCCACACTTCATACTTGCAAGAATCCAAGGGAAATTAATGCTGTCAATGAACCCATTTTCTTGCCCATCCCCATCTTCCTGTGAAACCAGCTTATTCTGCAATTACAGGGACTCTCCCCAAGTCCCTGTGCTCCCCAAATCAGCTAGAACGGGGCTCAGTGGCACTGAGCAGAGCTGGAGCCCAGCCTGGCCACTTCCAAATGGCCACATCCCTTCCTTGCTGAAACCCAGATGTTGGAGGTGGCTGTGTGGCATGGGAGGTGGCTGTGTTGCCCACCACGTGCTGCAGAACTTGGGGATGGACATCTTCCAGATCTGAGTCCCAGCACATCCCTGAGTGCTGTGTAGCTCTGCTCCCTGTGGGAAACGAGGCTCAGGGAGATTGAGTGTCTGCTGTGCACGAGTGCTCAATGGCAATCACAGATGCCAAATATTAAAAATCTGTAATTTGCTCAGGAAGCCCATAACAGAGCCGGGCACCCAGGGCAGCTTTCTTGGATCAGGGGTTTCATACCTTCACTGCAAGATGCTCCTGAGGTTTGGGAGCTCGGGCCAGTCTAGTCCAAACCCTCTCAACCTCCAAGAAGGGTTCTGGCCAGGCTTTCCCAGGTGGTCAATGCCTTTTCCACCCCACTGCAGTGGCATTGACCTTTCCAGCCAGGAGCTGTGCAGGGAAGAGACCAAATCCTGCCCCCAGCCCGGAGCTGCCCAGAGACTAAATACACAGAGCTGGGCTCCGAGCTGGTTTAGCACTGGGTTTTTATACATGCTGCTGTGCATGAGTCAGGAGTGTGTGTTGCAGATAGCCTCTCCCCTTGCAGCCAGCTGGCGGGATTTTGGGGGAATATCCTGCTGGTATTTTCACCCGGGAGCCACCTGGCAGCTGCCGTTGAGGGCAGTGTGTGGAGGGGGAAGCTGGTGATTTTGGAGCATCATCAACCAGCGGGAGCAGGAAAGGTGGCTGCTGGTGGTGGCACTCCTTATAATTACAGCCCAGAGCCTGCCAGGGCCAGGAGCTCATTGCTTTCTCCTAGCTGCCATGGCCAGAGGTATAATGAGGTGGGCTAGGGGTCCTGGGCTGGCAGGAGCTCTGCCTGCGGGCAGCTAAGGGGGCGTTGTGACTGGGGAGAGGGTGCTCAGGGAGCCTAGGTTTCACCTAGGGCTCTTCAACCCAGCAGGAGCCCTTCTCCCCTTAGGAAATATCGTGTCAAGGGCGACAGCTTGGTGCTAACGGGGGCTGGGGGTTGCTCCCATGGCTGCCCACAGCCCCCTCCATCCTGGCTGACGGGCTGCCCTGCCCCTGCCCCGCTGGCATTTCAGGGCCCTGCCAAAGCTCCTGCACGATCTCCAGCCCCTGCACCAAGCTGGACAGTGGCTCCTGCCACCCCGAGAGCTGCCCTTACTGCCTCAAGGCGCTGGCGAGCGAGGCTGAGCTGACGGACAATGAGACGGCCGACTCGGACAGCGAGGGGGTCTACGAGTTCACGCAGGATGCCCACTACAGCGACCAGCGGGACCCGCAGCGGGGCAGAGCCCGTGCTCGGAGAGCAAGCCGGGTGCTGGCCTTCTGGCACGTGGTGTGCGAGACCTTCCGGAAGATTGTGGACAGCAAATATTTTGGCCGCGGGATCATGGTGGCCATTCTCATCAACACGCTCAGCATGGGGATCGAGTACCACGAGCAGGTGAGTGCTGTCTCGGTGGCTCCCAGTGCAGCGGGGAGGCAGGCGGCGTTATGGGTCCAAATCGGACTGCTGGCAGGATGGTTTGGGGCAAGAGGCATTGGGGTGCTGTGGGAAGGGTCCCAGGACAAAGCAGGGCTGCCTTTGTCTCTAGTCTGCTTGGAGCTTGCAGGCAACAGTCACTCTGGCTGGTACCCAACTGCGTGAGCTCGCACATCCCGGCCCGGCTGGGGATGCTCAGCACCGTGCCGAGGCCACCGTCATGTGGGCAGCACCACGGGTTGCTGGATTCTGCGGTGTGGGGTCAAGGGGAGGAAGCAGCCGTTTGCCGCTGGATTAGTGCCAGCCTGGCAGTGCTGGCGGTGCTGCCGGTGGCTGCGGGCTCCGCACCCGGTGCAGCTGCAGGCAGGGAAGTCTACTGAATTTGCAATCCCTGGAGAGGAGGTAACAAATGGCTTTGCCTCCCCGGTGAACGCTCCAGCAACAGTATGCTGAGTCCAAAATAGACTCATCGCTGGCTATTCCTCCACTTGATTATCTGAGTCCTTGCAGGCAAGAGGCTGCCTCTGCTCCAGCCTCTCACACGCTTGTTCCCCAGGAGCTTTTCCCTAGATACAGTCATTAAGACAAGGAGTTGCCACGTTTCTCTTGAAATGTCTCCATCAGGATGGCGAGAGCTCTGTTTTGGAGAAGTGTTTGCATGGGCTGGTCTCACGTAGGTTTTGTGGCTGCTGCTGGTGGCACACCTGGCACGGTGCCCTTGGTCCTGCCGCAGGCATGGGATGGCTTGGTGCTGCAGGTGCACGCTTTGTTTGGGTTTGGGGTGAAGAGTTTAGTAGCAGGGATGCTGAGATGCTGCAAAACCTTGTTAAATACGCCGCCAATGCTTGAGGACCCCCAATGGCCAGCTTCTCCTGGGCTGCCAGACCTCTCCCCTCCCCAACAGACACAGGCACCCCTGTCCCAGTGCCAGCCTTTGCTGGGAGCTCCATTGCATCTCGAGTCGTGGCTGTTCACTTTTTCCCCTTCCTGGCACGTTTCACGTTTGCAGAGTCGCTCCAGTTGCACGCAGAGGCGTTTCTCCCACAGCTCCCAGTGGCAGTGGTGGTGGCTGCAGATCAGCTCCCCAGTCCTGTGTCCTCCCCTGGCATTAATGCCTCAACGACCAAACGCCGGGGAGACGTGGCTGTGCTAAATGTGTCCCTTCCAGCCAGCACCTTCTCCCTGATGTCCTAATACAGGCTGGCTGGCTGACCGTTGTTTTCAGTACACATTAACCAGCGATGCACTCTGAAGTCCTGCAGGTTTCACCTTCCTGTGCTGCCCTTGGTGGGAGCTCTGCGGGGAAGCTCGAGCAATTCCACCTTTATTGAATAATAGCGGGAAGATCATCTCCTAAGAACCTGGGAGGAGGTGGCTCACAGAAACCAAACAACAGTTATAGTCCTCCTTTGGCTGCAAGGTGAAAGCAGATCTGTCTGTGCTGTGACTGCCCAAGGGGCAGGTTGTCCAAGGTTGTTGCCCTTTTTCAGGAGCACCTTTGGGAGAGGCTGGCGTAGGCTGCCACCGTGTGTGTACCAGGGGGACCATCCCATGGGGAGGTGGGGGGGGTGGTGGCTGAGCAAACTCCCATCCTCAAACACCGTAAAGGCAACACAGCTCCTTCATTCTTGGGCTCAGGGGAAATAGGGCAGCGGGGTGCTGGCCTCTGCCCTGGCCAGCGGTGAGTCCCAGCAGGCAGCTGGATGGGAAGAAGCAGATTTTTGTGGTTTTTGGGTAACAGGGTGAAGGGAGCTGATAAGCGTAGGGGGACTCCAGACGCTGTGGGTGGTTGCTTTCTTTGATGGTGTTTTGCAGCTACTACTGTTCCAGATTCCTTTCTCCCAGGCATTTGGAGTGAATAGTGGAGTTTGGTTTTATTAGTTCATCTGCTCGAAGCGGCGGCAGAGAGCAGAGAGGTGTTTTTCTGTAAACCCGGGAAGCTTTTAGTCTGCAGTTTCATAATCTGGCAGTTATAAAAGCAGGAGTTAGAGGGGAGAAATGCTGGACTGGGCCTTTCTGCAGATATTATAAACATTGAAATATGATTTTTTTGTTTCAAAGAGCCTCTCCTAAAAGTGCAAGTGACCAACCACGCCAAATTTATCTTTGTTGGCTGATGTTTGCAAAGACATGAGGGGGCTTGAAGAGTACTTGACTCCATGACTTTCTATATTAAGCTTTCTGCTTATTTAATGAATATTTACCTCTTGGGTTTTTCACACGAGGGCACCCTGGGCTATATTAGGATAAATACTTTCAGGACATGCTTTAAGGTGCCATGCGAAAAGCCTTGTGTTGTTTACTAGCATCTTACCAGAGGGGAGAGGATGCACTAGCAGCTACTCTGTGAGAGGAAGGATAGGCTGGTGGTTCCTCAATGAGGGAGAAGGCTTCTGCCTTCCCACCTGTCCCCAGCAATGTTGGGTGGGATTCAGCAGCGCCGGGACCACCAGAGCATCAGGCACTTCAAGGCAGGAGCTGGTCTGCTGAGGTCCTCATTATAGCCAGGGAAGAAAAGTGTGCTCCTCTGGAGGCTCTGCATTTCACCTCGGGACAGGCATCCTGTAGGGACCTGCTTTTCTCCATGGAGGATGCCTGGAAGACTGAAACAGTCTTTCAGTCACTTGTTTAGTAGAGTCATCAGCCAGAGAAGGCCAGGCTGGGATATTTAGGATAAAAGTGGTTCTTTGGAGGCGTGTCACAATGAGTAGAAATTGGGAGTGTGTTGAGAACAGTGGCCCTCACCTCTCGCTATTTGCACTCACCCATCGATCAAGCTGGCCAGACTGGGCAGCCATGGCCAGGGGTGCTGGATGCACATACCAACAGCAGTTTGGGTCCCCAGCAGCTCATTTCCTGCCCAAAGCTCCTCTCCACAGACCACCTTCCCCGGTAAAGTCATTGTCAACAAATGTTTTACCATCGTATGACTGGGGGTTCAGGAGCTGGGTTTCCTTTAAGCTCCTTCAGACACGAACTTGCTGACTTTCTCACTCAGCATCAGGTTGCTTCCACATGGTCCTTCCACGTGCGGGAGCCGTAGCTGCACCTGACCGGGCTTAACTCTGTTTCTGCCCATCCTCTCCACCCTCCCAGCTCTGACTCTTGCCTTTCTCATGACTGCTGGGTTCCGTGGGAGGAAAGCAGAGTGGTTTGAGGTGCACATAGCACTCACCACGTCGCGGCTGCTGGGCAGCAGTGTGAAATTTTCCATCAGGGAAATGACAACCAGATTGCCGCAGATTATTAATGTGACTGCTAAATAGCTTGTTTTTCTATGGAGATGAAGCAAAATGCAGGTAGAAACTATTAGCTTTGGGTAGAGGAGTATAAAGGTGATTTAGAGGTAGACTCTGGGGGATTTTAAATACACTGTTGAACCAATTGACTGATTCGCCTTAGGGAAGCTGAGAGTCTGCAGCGCTGCGGGTTCAAACGGCTAGGGCTTTGCAAAAGCTTGTTCTGCCATAGAGCAGGAGTAAAATGCGCTGCTAAACCAGAGGGTTTCTGTGCTGCTTTTCCCCCCAGCCCTGGCTTTAAGCCAGACTGTGTTCCATAATGTGCTGCCTTTTTTTTTTCTTCTTCTTTACCACCCCACCCCCCCCAAAGTCCTTCTTTGGAGTGAAATGCAAAGGCTTTAGTACAAGGCGTGATGTTGGACTCCTCAGCAGGGGAAAGAATTCGGCAAGGGCTTCCTTGAGGAAGGGCTTTGGGGTTTTGTTTTTGTTTTTAAAATCTGGTTTGCATTGAGCTGCCTGGCTGTTCCGATTTTCCTTGTCTGAACTCGCATTGTATGAACTATACCCTACATATTCATTTGTTTAAATAGTGCTTGAATTTCAGCCGCCGTCTCTGCGGTGTTTTGCCATTGTTAACATAACAAGAAAGAGACTGGAGGGTCCTGCACTGGCCTCCCCAAAGCTGCAGTTGGTTCAAATCCATGGCTGGAGCTTGTGGGGACTTGGATCTAGATAGATCCAAACCTCTGGTGTCTCTGAAGGAAGGAAGAGGAAATTGGTGCAGACCTGTAGAGAACTTTTTGTTAATTTTTAAAAGCAAATTGGAGAGATGACAGGGGTGAATGACTCTCTAGGACAGCACCCAAGGAGAAAAGCTCATCAGCTGTGGGAGACAGTTCTTCAAGGAAGTGGGAAGAGGCGATGCCTGACATCACCCTGTCAGGAGGATAACCGGTGGAGCCCCCCTCCAGCTACAGCAAGGTGCTGTAGGAATCCACAAAGCAGCAGTGCCCTGAACCAAGGTGTGCAACCTCCATCTGCAGATGGAAGGAGCAGCCAAAGCCTGTGGTAGTATCTCAAGCTGATTTCCTAGTGCATCTCACTGCAGGAGCCTGGAGTGTACGCGGCACAGATGATGTAAAGTTGTCACTGGTAACATTAAGATCTAATAGCTGCTGCGGCATGGAAATATCAACCATCTGTGCCAAAGTGTCAAAGGAAAGCTTGCTGGCAAAATGCATTAAAATGTCTATTTATGTAAACAGTTGAGGCTGGAGAACGTGGGAGTCATCTTAATCAGTGTCAGAGGACGTGAAATTTTCAGGTATCCAGGATGATCGAGAGGAGAGGTGAAGGGTTAGAAAACCTGCCAGCATGGAGGAACCATTAGGCTCCAGGTTCAAGCATTAATGATAGTCACCCAAACAGTATTTATGTACTGCCTGAATTCAATGTGCAGGGAAGAAGGTAACTGAAAATTATTAGCTGTCGTGATGCCCACTGATTGATTTCTCCATGTGGGAGGAAATTTTCATTGCTCCATGGAGAAGTGGTGTAATGGAGCTGGGCAGTGGGATTTGGCAGGCTGGTGCCCCAGGTCTTGGGAAGTCTGTGCTAGTGTCTAAAGTCCTGGGCAGGCTGGAGGGCAGCAGGTCTGAATCCATTTGTGAGCACTGCCTCAAGCAATAAGGGCATCTGCGTGATCAAAAGCGCTTTGCTCCCAGGACTCAGTAGTCAAGAGCATCCTAATCTCCATCAGTTTAAGCCAAGTTGAACATGTTGCTGCTGGCCGCAGGAGTGGTGGAGGGCAGCTGTGGATTTGTCAGGCATATGGAGGCTGCTTCTTTGACATCCCTACGTGCCAAAACGAGATCTTGGCAAGTGCTCATTCACCTCCTGAGGCGGCTGTGTAGGATCCAGGGATGAGCTGCAGCTCGCAGGGTGTGTGCTGCCCAGCTTGCCCTTGTCTGGCAGCTTAGGACAGTCAGGGGCAACACTGTGTCCCCTCCAATCTCTACAGCTCCATGTCAGGTCGATCCAGGACATCTGAATTTTGGCTTCTTTCATGCATGTGGATTTGTTGTCAAGCCTCCAGGTCAGGAAGGAAGGGAATCCTATTTCTGTAAAATATTTTTGGTGTCACTTGCAGCTCATCTGAATTGTTTCCTGCAAGTGCAGGGACTCAAAGATCCATCCTACATCCAGGCAGCAGCTGGTGCTGCACCAGGGGCTCTCTGCATCCCACACTGATGCAAACCGGTATCGTACCCCCTTAACGCTATTTCTTGGCTGCTTTACTCCAACTGTGGCCTTTAAAAGCATAGCCCAACTTTTCTCTGTGGTGAAATTTCTAATGTGGTGCTTCCCTGTATGTTTCTGATTAGGCTTCGATTCGGGAAGCCACTTACACATGTGTGTGCATCCCTTAAGTCAATGCAATAGCCTTTCCCTGACCAACCTCCCATTGCCCCGGGAGCTTTCCTGGGAGCTCACAAGGTCCCGCATTCACACACCATCTTCTCTTCCTAGAGGTATCTCCACTTCCACTTCAGTGCATATCCCATGTCTCTATTTAACTCCATTACACATCTCTCCAGCCCTGTGCCAGCTACTCTTAGCCAAGCGATCAAACCTTTGGCAGCGTGGCAAGGCTTTCCCTCCCTCGGCGTCTGCTGGCTCTGCCCAACACGGGGCTTGTTGCTAGCATCAACTTCATTTCTCAGTACTACAGCTGCACAGGACGCTCCCATGGTAGGAAAATGAGGTGCCTTATAGATTTACCTGTGCCGTATTCAATTAGCTCCTGCTTAAGCAGAAATTACTCTTATTAATGATTTGTTGTTGGAGACTGGAGGAGTCAAGTCAACGCTAATGGAAGTCATCAGAGCTGTTAATCGCTAGGATCACTGACTTCAAAACCAGCTCTCTGTTTGCTGTTGGGGGTAATTCTTTTTATGGACCTCCGGGGTTCTTCCACTCCTCAGTGATTTGAAGGGTTTTTGAGGTCTTGTAGGAACTCACATGTTTTAATTGACTTGCTCACGTAGCTCTTCCAGGCTGCCATGCACAATACAGGGGTACCATGGACCTCACAGTCATTAAAAAAATGGGCTGTGCCTATAAAGCAGACTTTATCCTGGTTCCGGAGACTGAACGATTTGAAAATTAAATGATATTTCATGCAGCTGCAAAGTGTATGGGGTTTTTATCAGATAATTCAGTTCTCTACTTTAGAGATGAGTCTGTGTGGATTCTTTGACATGTACTAAAAGTTTTCTTCAGCTCCCTGGATGGGGAGCTGTAAGTGTCAATCCTTTCCTGTTAATTTAGTTCAGAGGCTGGAAATACTTGGGCTGCCTTAGATCCTATCGTTACAGCTGTTGTTTCAGCTGCCATCCCTACCCTCGTGTTATCTCTGCTCAGGCAGTGTTGAGAAGAGACTCCGGCTCAGTGAAATGGGAAAATGATGTGTGCTTTTGAAACTCTCTTCATCCCTGTGCAGATGAAAAATCGCTGCTCTCTGCAGATAGCTGGGCATTTCTCTCTGCTCCTTCTTTGATTATTGTGGTTGTTCCCCTTGGGTAAGAGCCAACAAACTCAGCTAGAGCTTCTGGAGCATCCTCAGCTTGCACTGGCAAATCCTATTGTCTTTAAACACTCCTGATTGCTGATTATTGGTGATTTCCCAGGGATCAGTCCATTTTTTCCCTGATTCTCCTGGTTGGGGTTGGTCCCAATGCTGTTGGTGCCCACAATTCTGCCCTGCTGCTATCCGTGTCCTCGCGGAGCCCCTTCCCACCGCGCTCAGCCCCCAGCAGGAACAGGGACAAGAGCTGTGCACTTTTTCCCTCATCTCTGCTGGATTTAAGCTGTTTGTTATAATTGTTTTTTTGCTGATGTTAGGAAACGACCAGCTTTTCCCCCATGGATGTCTGTCAGCATTAGAGATAGTGTTACCAGCATCAGAAACCCAGGTTCAGCAGAACTGTGCAGGAGCCGTACTGAGTTAGCCTTTTTCTTTCTCCTTTTTTTTTTTTTATTTCCTCCCTCCCCCTGGTACCTTCTCAAGTACTAATGGGGAGATAAATTTCAAAATTGGTTTAGATTAACTAGAAATAGAGGGCTTTAAATCTCAAGTACTTACAAGGTGTGACCAAGTGGAAATGCAGCTTTTGTTCAGCTTAAGCTCCTTGGAAACCTGGGCAGAGGGATGAGCCAGTGCATGTTTTTCTTGCATTTTCTGGGATAATATTCATCCAGAAATCTCAAGCTAAAATAGATAAGGAGTTCAGGCAAGTATATCTGCTGTTGCCTCCTGAGAGCAATTGAAAGATCCCACTCCCAGGGCTTGGGGTAGGAGAGCATGGTCTGTATGTCCTGTTTGTGGTCCTGGGCAGGGATAGTTCATGGCAGGTCCCTTCACGGCTGATTGATGAGGTTCTCCATCGTGCTCGGGGCTCATCCCCTCATTTGTGCCCCAGGTTCAGGGTGTTTGGGAGGCGGAGGTGCATGGGGACACAGCCCTGTATGGGCAGTCGGGGCCAGGGAATTCTGTTGTTGGCCATGGATGGTCAACAAGGATGTGGTGGAGAGGAAGGTTTTGCACCAGAAGGTGCTGTGTCCATGGGCCTCAGCTCCTTCCTTCTGCAGGTGTGGGATGAGAAGGGACATTGTTACCTGGCACGGGGAAGAACGGGTGGGGGTGAGGAGATTAGCAGCAGTGGTGGACAAGGAGTCCCTCCAGTGCAGACAGCTCTGATTCCTGCAAAATGAAAGCTGCTTTCTTCCCTTTCTTAAGAGCGTTACTTGCCGTGGCATGAAATATTCAGCCCATAACAAAATCCTCCTTTCCCATGTGGTGATGGGATGAAACTGGACTTGTTCTCCTGTCTGTCAAAGTATTTTCCTTTTAATAAATGCCTATAAATCCGAACTTCCCAGCAGTCCTCCTCCAGCCCACCAAGCACGCTGCCTTCTCTGTGTCTGCAGCCCCAGGAGGAGCAGAGCAAAACCAAATCTGCTCCCTTCGGAATTGTTTTCTTTAACCAGTTTGGCAAAGGATGATCAGAGAAAGCCTCTTGGTCTATCGGGCTCTGATTTAAGCGCGGCTCAGGTTCCCGCTGCTGGACTCAGGACAATAGCTAAAGCCTGATGCCTTTTATGGAGCCCCAAAGACAATTGATGTCATCACTGAAAATATGCGTGGATTGAGTTTCTATTTATAAACTAGCAAGTGGCTCTGGAGTTAAGAGGAGCTGTATTTCCCAAAGGGAACCAAAGTGTTTTTTCGGATGGCCATGGCTTAGCAGGTGCATCGATGGAGGGGGAATAACGTGGGTGCGATGAGAGCAGGGCACAGAAAAGGGTCATCGGTTGACTGAGGACACAGCCATGAGCTATAAATGATGGGGAATTGGGTGTGGGAGAGGGCACAAAAAGGGCACCTCGTTTTGTTAATTAATAACTGCTTCTGTTCATCAGGATTTCTTGCGTTTTGCCCCAGGACTTGTGGTCTGGCTCCTGTTTTGAGGCAAACCCAGTGCGTGTCTGCTCCCAGGCGGAGGGTGGAAAGGATCGTAATGGAGTGGTGTCAGGTTGAACATCACGTCTTTGTGTGACCCAGTTGATTTTTTTCTTATGTATATATATTAAAAATCTGCAAGTGATGAGTCAGTAAAATGTTGTTGGTGTTTCCTGTGAAATAGCTGAGGTCGGTATTTTCTTTCTGTGTTATTTTTCCTTAGTTGCCATGGTAATGATTTCAGAAGGGTTTTATTCTGCAGCCGTTTGAATGGGTTAGAAGTTTTCATGGTTTTCTGGATCCGCTCGCAGAAGCAGAGCCCTCGGGATCAGGAGGGATCTGCTTCCTGGCCAGTCACCCCATCTGTGCTGTGGCAAGACAGAGTATTTTTCCTATTTTATTGTATTATTAGCAAGATAGAGAGGAAAGACCCTGGGATGCTTCTGCTCTTTTGAGCTGACATCCCCAGGGGCAGGGGCTGGGCAAGACCAGGCTTGGCCGCAGCCTGGGCAGAGGGGAAACGGGGATGGACGGATCCGTGCCGGGTGCAGGTCTGACGATGATGAAGACCTGTGCCATGCCTGTGCCTTATATGGGTCACGGCTGGAGGAAGACGGGAGTAGAAGCCTTGTAAGCTCCGTGCACCATCTGCCAGGGCACTTGGTTGCACTTCATCACACAGCAGGGCTTGTCTTTCAGGAATCGGAGAACGCAGCCCCCCCGGGGCTTGTGCTTTTAATGACCCCAGGCCCTGTCCTCACCTTTTTCCCCACGTTGCCTTTAGCCTTGCTGGCTCAGCAGACCCCTTGGAGCCCCGTGCACAGGAAGGAGGTGTGTGTGCCACTGTCTCGTGCCCAGATGGAAATGGAGCACGTACCTTTCTGTCATCGGAAACCCGGCTTGCGAGCTTCTATTCAGTTTAAAAAAATATAAATAAATGAAAAAATAAGAAATGCATTACAGCCTATTCCTGAATGCTGAAAAAGGGCAAGGTGCTGGTCCAGCTCTGAGACACCCCTCCAGGTGACTTTTAGTACCTGGGGACATCTTCTCTTGCCTCCTCCTGCTGAGTGCCAGGCAGGGTGCAGGGAGCATCCCCTGCCCGCCGCCAGGCTCTGCACCCTGCCAGGCAGGGTTACAGCTGGGCAGGCGCCCGTGGCTCGCCTCCTCCCCGCCGCCTTCGTTTGCTGTGTGGTGTTTATGAGAGATGCTGTGCTGTCTGCTCCTATTTTATGTGCTGCCAGAGCTCGTCAATGTGCTGTTTGGTACATCAACAAATCGACACTACACAAACAGAGAGCTAACAAGGAATGATTTATCCAGGACACCATTTCTGTGTGTCCAGCAAGGCGAGGTGTCCTGGAAACAAAATTCAGTATTTGCCAGAGACTCATCAAAAGAGCCGGTGTTTCGTGCCACAGCTAAATCATGCTTGTATCTCACTCTTTCTGGGTGTTGCTCATTTAATCATAGGATGCTTTCCTTTTAATTAGTCACTGCTGCTACTGATGAGAGAATTAGCAGACTCCACTTTTAATGGAGAAGCTGATGCTGTGGCAGGTGTGCTGTAATTGGGGTGGTGGGCAGGAGGCTTTCTGCTGTAAAGAACCCCCAGGATGTGCACTTCAGGCTCTACTTCCCTGCAAAATGCCCTTTCCTGGAGGGGTTTGTTTTCCAGATATATCATTTAGTTGCAGGATGCTACCTCCCCTGCCTACCGTGTTGTGGCCCTTGGAGGGTAAAGCTGCTTGATTTTACTGGGTCTTTTCCTCCGCGCCTGGTGAGGACCTGTGGAGCTGGTTGTATGTCATGAGTTGGTGACTCTTCGAGGTACATTAAGTCTAGAGCTGATCAATATCGTTTTGATTAGATGGCTGTTGTCAGAAAATAGCAGTTTATCAAACTTGAAGCTGCTTATGGGAGGGGAGTGGTTTCAGTGAACTAGTTTTACAAAAATAATTTATTGAAACACATTGTCTGAGAGATCTGAAATGTTCATTTGAACAGTTGGGGAACAAAAAGTTCCGTGTTCTTCTTCAAGCTGACTTTTATTTATGTGTTTTAATTTCACTTGATTTACAGTACAGAGTAAATGGTTAAGGGAATAGGGACTGAAATGGAGGGGAAAGCTTTCAAAATTTTGGGTACAAAGTGTTTCAGTTTGCCTGTTCTGAACCTCTGTATTCCTGTTTGGGATGGGATGACAATTTCAGTTCCCACAGGAGAGAAAAGCCCCTTTTCTGCTGTGTTGTAATGATGTCTAAGAGAGATGTCTCAGACATAGTTACGATTTCTGTAGAGCAGAAGCATTTCATAAACAGTCCCGTTATCCGTGCGCATCTCTGGCTGCATGGAAATCCTGGCATTCTCAGAAGTGTTTGACTCCCTGCTGCCTGGCTATGTTCCCCTTGGGCAGGGTCATGATCTTAGCCAATGTCTGTTTTATAAATATTTACAAATAATTCCCGGTGGTGCTTGTGGCAGGGGTCTGGGCAGGTGCCCTATGGGCTGGCTGCAGCAACGTATGCCTTTCAGGGCACTCCTGAGCCCCCCTGGGGACCCCCTGAGTGGAAGTGAGGGGCTTGGGGAGAGAGTCCTTCAAAAATCCTCCGAGTACTTTGCATTGCCCCTTCTCATCTGTTTAGGGATGTGTTGTTTCCTGAAGCAAAATAACTCCTTGATTTCAGCTGGGTCTGGTTGTCCTGTGCTTCCAGCAGATGCTTCTCTCCCCCTCCCCTGGCAGAGCCCCAGGCTGCCCTGGAGACCCTCCTCTTCTCCCAGCAGAGTGAAAGGGAAGCTTTCCCTTCCTCTTTTGACCTATTTTGGCCATTAATCTGGGATTTTTTTGATATTACTTCTCACCTCTGGTTCAGGAGGTCCCGCTCTTCATTTTGTATTATAGACGCCCAAAGTCTCAGATATTAAAACTGTTCCCTGTGAAGGAAGTGGAAGAGTGTAGGGAGGAGGAGCAGCCCAGGGCCAGGTGGCTTTTTTGGAGGGAAGCAATGGGAGATGGATGGATCCAGCGCTGCTGCGGGTGCTGAGCATCACCACGCTGCACGGGCCTTTCTGGGCCATTGCCAGGGATATTTGGGGCTCTTGTGAGCCAGGTGAGCTGGGAGGGGTGCTCCGTGGGCTGGGGTCTCATGGCCCACCCAGTGGGTGCTGGGGGTCCTGGGAGAGTTGCAGTCTAAGCTCTGCTCCCCACATCATGAAGCTGTGTCCTCCCAGCCAGATTTACAATCCCAACAACATCTACAGCCAGAAGGTGCTCACAAGGTGCAAAGTTTCATTAATCCATGCTATTAACACAACATCCCTGCCAGGGCTGATTGGGTTTTCCGTGTCAGCCCCCGCGGGGAAGGGATGCGGCCGCTGTGGTTGCTGCTGGGCGCTGCTCACTCACCGAGGGACTTAACCAGGTCGCGCCTGCAGGGACGGTTGGATGTGGCAGCGCGGCTGCAGAGGGGGAGCAGAGGGTGGAAGTCAGCCTTCGGGGCCCGGGTTAGTGGTGCTGATGGATGAGAAGGAAAGCTTCCAGGAACATGTTTCCTTTCCAGCAGTATCGCTGCGGTAATGATAACGGCACAGCCTGCTTCGGTGCTGGGGCGCTCGTGAATGAGTTGGCATTTTTTTTGTGACTAATGTAGACTTTCAGCTATTTGAAATTGTCCTGAGGTGCAGCTTGACATATAAGTTCTTGGCCTATTTATTACTTTGTGTCTGAGTGTTCCCATAGGTATATGATTTTAAACCAGGGCTGCATTTAATATCAGGAGCTGGAGCATTTGTATTTCAGCTCCAGATCAGTGAGGAGGCGATTTAGGCTGTAGGTCCAGTGTGTTTGGCAAACTCTAGCCGAAGCATCCATTCCTGGGTGAGGATGTTTGATGTATAGGAAGCGTTCAACACCCCCTTATTTAATTTTTTTATTACTTTTTAATGCTGCTGTGTCCCCCTTTGCTATCCAATGACCATTGCTGTGTCATCACAAGCTCCCACCAGCATCAGTGTAAGTCCCCAGGGATTATACAACCATGCTGAGACAGCATCAGGCCAATTTAGGTCACCATCTACCCTTGCACTGGGTTGGAGGAACCTGTTCTCCAAGGGCTTGCCCAGCTGTGCCTGGAGCCTTCAACCCTGAGAAAGAGTTGGATGATTCTGTGAACACCCACATGGATTTATCTGTTTTTTTTGCCAAGTTTATCTGTGAGCTTTTGGTCACTGTAGTTTCTTGGGACTTTGAAACACAGTTGAGCAAGTGTTGACCCTGAGCCACCCCCTGTCCTGGCTCCCATGGTGTTGCGTTGGGGCTGGGTCATCTCATGTCAAACCCTACAGCTTGTGAAGCAGTGTGTGCCATGGCGTTGCAGCTCCTGGTCGGTTGTAGGAAGTTTTTGGCCAGCCATGAAGGTGTTTCATGTCAGCTGTGGGAGCAGTCAAGAGCACACGTTGTGCGTTGGCTTCTGCTCATGGCATAGCTGCTGTGGGCTTGTACATCTGGCCATGACCCACCGCGGTGTTGAGGCATCTGAAGCTAAGGGGATTTAGACAAGTATCTGAGCGAGTTAAGCGCCAAACTACCCCTAAGAGGAGACCAGCACCCGCTGTGTGTAAGGTGTTTTACCAACTGTGCCAGCCCACTGCCCTGCGGGGCACCTCAGCGTTGCCGACACGACCCCGTGGCCGTCTGCCAGCAGGACATCAGCTTCTGATTTTAACAAAGCCTTTAAGTAGAAACACGCAGTTGTGGCTCTGTGTTGGGGTTAAATGGGGAGAGGGGATCTGGTACTGCAGATTCTGCTCCTGCCTTTGCCACTGACTGATCCTAAACAGACTACACCACCGGTTTTTGTCTTCTGCCATATGTTTTCCAATAATGCCCGCCCACCCGTCGGGGAAAGCACAGCACTGGGTGTCTGCAGGCATTGTTGGGAACCCTCTGTGAAATATGCTAAAAAAACATGAAAGGTATTAATTTATGTCTAAGATTAGTGGAAGTCTGTTTGTTACGGTTTTTTCATACCTCTATTTTTAGATTGCCGGTCTGGAGTGCCAGGATTGGTCCCTTCCCCATTAGCAGTATTTGGGGCCTCCTGATAATGAGGTTTTTGAGCCATTCCACTTATATCACCTCAAGTCTCTGCTTTTGAAAAACCTTAGCTTAAACCTTTTGATGAGATGCTAAATAAAAAGACAGGCCCTAAAAGAATATTTATGTGACAAAACGGTCCAGCTTTCCTTTCTGCTCAAGGCAAATTGGTTTGGAGGATGTGAAAGCGTTAAGGCTCAGTACATGCCACTTCTCCATAAACCTCCTGAGGTGGTACTAAAGCTGCGATTAACGTGAAGTCCATGTCTGGATTTACCTGCTCAATTTACAACGGGTGTATAAACCTTAAATACTCTGATAGTATTTTTCTTCTCTCTCCTGGGCTTTGAATGAGCTATTGCCATTTTCTTGCTACACCATCAGCATTGGAATTCCTATGCTTGCAGTACTGGGGCTTGTATTTCCAGGTGTGATCTCGGATACGGAGCTGTGCTGCTTACTGCCTCCCTTTCCTCCTCTTTCCCCAGCCGGAGGAGCTTACCAACGCCCTGGAGATCAGCAACATAGTCTTCACAAGCCTCTTTGCCCTGGAGATGCTGTTGAAAGTCCTCGTTTATGGTCCTTTTGGCTACATTAAGAATCCATACAACATCTTTGATGGGATCATCGTGGTGATTAGGTACAAACCTAGAGCTTTCTTTATGTGTGTTTCTCCTCATTGGGCTGTTTAATTAAACAGAAAGTAATGGAGATTGGGCATAAATACCTTCCTGTGACACTTTATACTTCTCTGCTGTAAATTAATGCACTTAGGCATGATTGCTAATACATATCTGGGGGTTATTTTACAATCATTTCAGAGAGAGGCCCAAGCAGAAAGCGATCAGTCCCAATGTCCTGGGAAAGTCTAGGATCCAAATGGTACGACCAGTGCCTGATTAAGTAGCTCTGGGTTTTTTTGGCATGTGCAAAGGCTATAATTGCCCCTGCAGCTGCAGGCACTGATTTGCAGGCATGTTTTTGACACTCTGGTGTCTAGTCTAGGGGCTCTGGCTCTGCTCTTTGCAAGCCTGGATGGAGTCCAGCTCGCTGGGGGCATTGGCGGTGTGTCTCTGCCCGCTTTCCATCCCTCTTCTCTCTGAATTTCAGCCTCTCTTTGTATCCTCTCTGTGCTTTTGTGTTAGACTTGGTTGTCTCATCCTGCAATGACCTTTTTTTCTTCCTCAGCGTGTGGGAGATAGTGGGCCAGCAAGGTGGGGGGCTCTCGGTCTTGCGAACCTTTCGGCTCATGCGAGTTTTGAAGCTGGTCCGCTTCATGCCAGCCCTCCAGCGCCAGCTCGTAGTCCTCATGAAGACCATGGACAACGTGGCCACCTTCTGCATGTTGCTGATGCTCTTCATCTTCATCTTTAGGTGAGTGCTTCAGATTCCCCATCCAGACATTGCTCTGGGTTTTTAGGTGGGATCCCATGGTGGGGTATGACTCTTACCAGGACATGGTCCCAGGAATGGCATCACTGGCCAGTGCTGGCGGTGGCTTGCTGCCCTGACTAAATTCTCTTAGCTCTGGCCAAATGAAACATCTGTCTTTGCAAGATGATTTGCAAGGAAAATCTTTCAGCTGGATGATTCCTTGACATCACCCCAAGACAGCGGTCCCATTACTGACTAGCAGAAAGCCTGGTGCTAAAAATGTTGCCAAGGAGAGGGTGATGTTCCTAAAATAAAGTAATCTGTGGTGGTGCTCGTGCTCTTGCATGGCCTTTTCTTTCAAGAAGTGGAAATGTTAGAAATTGGCTTCATGTAGCCCCAGATTGTTGGATTTCATTCTAATTTTTGAGGTGTCTCCTTGTAACAGCTGACTCTGGTGTTCCAGCAATGCAGGCACTGGGAAAGCTGAAGAAAGCTAGTTTCCTCCATGGAATAATGTCCCTTCTCCCAGTGAGATGTTTCACTCCAAGACCACCATTTGTAGCTGCGGTGCTCAATAGAGCTGCAAATAATTCAATTATTCAGGTTACTGGCAGAGAGCAGGGGTAAACAGATTATTCTTTTAGTATCAATCTGAAATGAAAGGTATTCTGTTTCCTTGCCAAAATTGAAAAAGCTGTTTCAGGTCCCCTGATATGTCTCATTCAGGCATGTCACAGAAACCCTTTTTGTCTTCCTAATTTGATTTCAGCATATTTTGCTGAAAATGTGTCATTGCAAAACAGAAAGTCAAAACATTTTGTTTAGAAAATGTTGAAAGACAATGCTTTGACTTAAAAAACCAAAGCAGAAGAAAAAGAAGGAGCGGGCATACTTTTTGGTTGAAACTCTTTGACAGGTTTGACCCAAATTCACAACTGGCCTGCACGATCTCAAGGTGTGTTTTCAGTGAACAAATGATTCCTCTTTTTAAAAATAAAAAATTTAAAATTAAAAAAATTAAAGATTTAAAAAAATAAATTAAAAAAAGCCTGCCCAGGTGAAATGAGGAGGCAGTCAGCCCTGCTGTATGATTGCTGGTTGGTACTGTGGTCCTCCTGTGAGCCCCTGCTTTCCCTCCCGTGCAGCATCCTGGGGATGCACCTCTTTGGCTGTAAGTTTGCTTCAGAGCGCGATGGAGACACGCTGCCCGACAGGAAGAACTTCGACTCCTTGCTCTGGGCCATCGTCACTGTTTTCCAGGTACCAAATGGAAAATGCCACAACTCATGTGCATGCTGGGATTGTTTCAGTGTTGTTTTCTGACCAAGCGTAGCAAAGCTCCTTGCCATGGAAGGGAGAGGACCCAAACCCACAAGTGCAGGAACACAGGGGGTTTCAGACTGTTTTCCAGAATAAATCAGAAAGCTAATGAGGAGGGGCTGCCGAGGCAGGGGGCTCTTGTGTTTGCAGGGTATGGGCTGGGTGGGTGACAGTAAATGCAGAGGGTGGAGATGGAGAGGAGGACGACATCAGGACCATTCGCAGTGGTATTTTGGCAAAGAACAGAATTTGGTTTAAGCCCATAATTGATGTGTGCAGTTGTTTCTTCTAGCAGCTCTGAGCTCTGTAGCTGTGGGATTTAAGGAGGACTTTCAGCCGTTCTGGCTGAGGCAAGGTCTGGCTGACACTGGCAGCTGAACGTGTCCCTTTGTGCAGATGGGGGTCAGGGCAGTTTGGGCAGGGCCCTTATAGGTCGCGTGAGGGTCACTGTCACTTTGGTCCTGTCTCTTCTCTGGCTCAGAAGATGGCTTGGGCCAGATTTATATTCCTGTGGTTATGGCTACGGTGGATACTGCAAAAGTGGGGTGCTTGTCTGGCCCGTCTGGAGCACAGATACCCAGCCAGGCTCAGGGAAAACAGCACACTATCCTCCAGTATCTCCATTTTCCTGATATCTTTTCTCTGCAGATTTTAACCCAGGAAGACTGGAATAAGGTCCTTTACAATGGCATGGCATCGACCTCCTCCTGGGCTGCTCTGTACTTCATCGCTCTCATGACGTTTGGGAATTACGTTCTCTTCAACCTGCTGGTGGCCATCCTGGTGGAGGGTTTCCAGACAGAGGTAATGTCCTCACGCTCATCGTGCCTTTGCTTTCTTCTAAAGTTTCAGGGCTTCCAGATCCTGGAATGTGATTTCTGAGACAGACAGCAATACATTCACAAGAGTGGCACATGAAAAAAGTGGGGGAAAATAGTAGGTCGTCTTTTTTTTTTTTTTTTTTCTCCTTAGCCACAGTGCGGTTTAACACAGTAAGCCCTCTAAACGAAGGGCTTAAATAAAAAGCATTGTTAGTGTTAATGCAGGAGTGGGAATTCAGCAGTGAGTCAGGCACTGCGGATGGGATCGCTGTTATGACAGTGTCTTTGAAACAATTCTCACTGCGTTTGTCAGCCAGGAAACTTAGGCAGGCTGGTAAAAGATTAGTGACACGATTATCTTTTTTGATGGTATGTGTTCACGGAGCTCTTCCCGTTCCAGCCCTGCAATGTTCTGCACTCTTTAACGTACATGATTTCTGGTGTCTGCCATCTGTTTCCTTGGCCTGGGAACTTCCATGAGACATCCTGGATTGCTGGAGGCTTTCATGGAAGGGCAGGGGGGCACTTGGGTTTGAACTCAATCTTTATTTTCATCCTACTGCCTTCCCAACTGTCCAACTTGGAGCAAGTGAACGTGTCACCCAGCCCCCAGAGTGGGGGACCCGCGATGCTCACCCGCTCTCTGCAAAAATTGTCTGACTGTCCAAGAACATCAGTAAGGGGAGGGGACCTTTACACCCTGCCCAGGGGCTTGGAGAGGTAAATATAACCTGAAACTGCTCGCTGGGATCTGCTTGTATAGGCTGTGCTTTTACACACTGTCTCTGATTTTTATAAGCAGTCTGGGGTGACTAAGTATTAGTTACAATTTGTTGCTTGGGTATCATAATATCCTACCACCCTATGAACAGCTGTGCACAAAACTGGTTTTATTATTCTTTTTGAAGCACAGTTTAGAGTTAAATTAGTGGAGTTGTACCAAGAGATAGCAAAAAGAATTTTTTTTTTTCTATTTTTATGTATCGTCTCTCTCCATGTTGGTGCTTTTCTTTTTTAATTGCTATTGTAGCTGTTTCTGTCTGTAAATCCTACCCCCCTCCTGCCCCATTCAGCCGAAGGGAAGGTCACTGCCAGGTTGTCCCAAATAGTACAATGTTCCTTTGCCTGAGCGAGAAGAGGCAAAAAGCTCCTTGTGATGACAGCTTCAAACCCAACCCTTTTTCTGTCCAGTTTAGCAAGTCGGTTCTCTGAAAGCTGATGGAAGTGAGCGCTCACCTGCTGTACCCACTACCTAGAGAAAAGGATGCAGCCTTTCCGTGCAGCCCCTTCTCCAACTCCTGGTCCTTGAGGGAGGCTGACACCTCTGGTCCTTGGCTCAGCCTGGATTTTCATGCTAGAGCATCCCCGTGCATGCCTGCTGGCATGCTCCCGCACACCCAGCTGCTGCACGCCTCTTTCCCTGGGCAGCGATTTATCTGCGCTCGCTTTGCGGCCAGCTGGTACCTTGGTGTAACTCCCTGTAAATTCCTGCCCTGGCTTAATGCGCTGCGATCTTATTCCATCATCACGTCCTTGAGGGTGCATCTTCCCTGGAGTCAGGGGAAGCCCCTGCAGCACCCCCCAGGTTTGCTTTTGGTTGGTTTTGTAGCAGGGCTGTCCCATTGCCTGTCCTTGCTTCTCTTCTGCTGGGGCAGCGCCGGGCTGGTCCAAGCCAGCTCCAGGACTTCGGTGTAAGCTGCAAACGTGCTTTAAGTGCGGTGTAAATCAGGGAGTAACTTCTGATTCAGGAAAGCACTGAGATAGCCTGAAGCCAGTGATGCTTTGAGAGGTGAGGCCAGGGACCAGGATCCAGCGCCGCCTCCAAAGATCCGACCCTCCTGGGCCAGTTCTGCCCAGCCACGGCAATCCCACTGAATTTGCATCACATTTCTGTAATTTGTGACTCTGATTACAGTGCTGTTTTATATCTCAGGCTCTGATGATGGCATCTTCCTTCCACGTCCTTGTTACTCTGAGTTGTCCATGGTCTTCCAGTAGATTACAACAGGATCGAGAGATCCCGCAGCTCAACCCAAGTTTCTTGCAGCAGACAGGGAGCAAATGTCTGCTGGAGGTTGGGAGCCAGGTCTAGCGTTGCTGGTTAATGTTTATTCAGCTTTGCTGGTGTATAGCTCTGCAAACAGATCTGGTTTTTGCTAGCCAGCACGAGAAGGATCCTCTCCTAAGCAGAATTAATAGAGAGATCATCTCTCGCTGTAAACAAACCCCAGAGTCTCCCTCCTGTGATTGCACTTGACCCCTCTTCTGAGTTTGTTTTTTTTTTTAATTCTTATTATTATTTTTTCCATTCTCCTTCAGATTTCTGGGCTGAAACACAATCCTGGGGCTGCAGCCTTTATCTCCCTGGTCCTTGAGTGCCTTTCCTCAATCTGCAAGCACCTCGTTAATTTTAGTGCATGGCTTTGCAGCCCCAGTTGCTAGGCAGCAGATGTATATAAGCAGTTGAGAAACAAAAAGGACCTGTTCCAAACTTTAAATATGGAGCAATATATTTTGCAGGGTTGAGCTTTTTTTTTTTTTTCCTTTTCTCTTCTTTCTTTTTATTTGGTAACCCGCTTCTCTTGCAAGAGGCGCATGCATGACTTTATGCAACATGGTTATTTTTGACCGCGTGTTCTCTGGTTTAACTCGAGCCTGGAGCTGGTGCGGGGAAGGTGAGCGGGGGACTCCGTTTGATCGAGCTGCTAATTTAAAATTGCTGCCTGACCTCTGAGGTCCCTGCCCTGGGGACTTCTCTCTGAAGCAAGCAATGACTCCTCTTTGTCAGGCATAAAGCTCCTCTCCCGAGGCACTTCCTAATAATATTATCTCCAAAGTGTATTCTTCCATTGGTAATCCTCCTGGTTTCATGTACCCTTGTCCCTGGCTGTCCTTGCTCATGGATTTGTTCCTTCCCCTCCTTTGTATCCCTGTCCCTCCCTCCCTGGCACGCCAGGCCCTTCAGCCCCTCCATCCTTTCCTCTGTGGGACATTACCTGCTCTCTGGATGTAGCATCTCTGGAGAAATACAGCTTTGATTTCTTCAAGGCTTCAGCCAGAGGGAACCCTCCCTTCTCCTACAGCAGGGATCTTGGATGGTGTTTTTCTTGCCTCCCTTAGCTTTTGCATTCCTGGTTTCAATGGGATTTTCCTTGTGAAGGAAAAGGGTTTCCATGTTTTCTCTTTTGAGAGCTTTTCCTTGTCAGTCTTTGTTACAACTGAAGACTTTGTGTCCATCACATCACTAGCAAGGTACTGTTGTCCAGACATCCTAAAGCTGATGGGTCTTCCCTAAACTCTTCATCTGAGCCTGGAGTGGGATGAGTTTTGCATCGCACATGGCAACTGGTGGAAAGAGCCATTGCCCTGTAGGCAAGAAATTGAGCTGGTGGGATAACGTGTGCCCTCCTGCCGCAGCACGTAACTTCCCACAGCCCCATGGGATGGGACCCGGCTCAGCCGCGCTGCCAAAACATGCAAAGGAGTGTTGGGAGAGCCACCCTTGAGGAAGGGGAAGCACAAGGAGGTGAAAAATGATGTGTGCTTTCCAAGTGGGTAGGGGGAGACTGGCTTCTCGTGCTGTGCAGAGATGCTGGGGCATGTGCTGTGCCCCTTGCCCAGAGCCCTGCTGTGTTTGGGCATCCCGTTGACTTAAACGGGTGTCTCTGCTAACAGGGATGAGGAGGGATCTGAACTCACGGCACATTCTGGTGGCTTTTCTTAAATTAGGTATTTTACCTGGCTGTAAGAGGACTGATATTGTGTTAATCAAACATTCATTAAAAGCCTCCATTGCTGCTTAATGAAGGCATAATAAATAAAGATCCTATTATGCAGCTGCAAAAAAAAAAAAAAAAAAGTCATGTTTTCGATAATTAGCTGGTGTTTCATTAGCACAATTACCACTTAGGAGCTGAAGCAAGCTCTGTTCGAAACACTTAAAGGTAAGGCTGGTCCCTTCGCAGGGCTTTGCTCCATCTGAGCTCTTCCAGCCCTTCCCTGTGCTGAGCGGGGACGGTGCCCCAGCCCAGCTCTCCATCGCGGCCGTGTGCTGCCCTTCTCCCCCTTCCCCTTCCTTCCCTGCCTTTTTCTCGTGTTGTTTTTTGATTCCCCGTTCCAACCTGCTGTTGAAACTGTGACAATTGAACCCCCCCTTCCCCTTCCTCCCCCCTCCCTCCCCCCGTTTCTCCTTCAGGAGATCTCCAAGCGAGAAGATGCGAGTGGGCAGTTAAGCTGTATTCAGCTGCCTGTCGACTCGTCGGGGGTACGTACACAGCACATCCCACCGCCCGCCGTGGTTGTCTCTCTCGTGGTGCCTGGTCACACGCCATGGTGCTGTTCTCATTGTAGTAACTGTCATTCTTTTGGGGGTTGTTTGGGTGTTCTGGGGGTGGTTTTAGTTTATGGTTTTTTTTTTTTTTTCCTTTTTGTTGTCCTCGTTGTCAAGTCAGCCCTGATTTTAAGTCCCTTCCTTCTCTGGGGGAGCCAGGTAAATTAAGGTGGGTGCTTCAGGGCAGCTGATGTGGCTTCAGCCCCAGCTCTTGTTGACCTCTTTCTGGATGCCTGCCCCAGGGAAGGCTTCCTGTGGGGCTGTCACAGCTCCTCCACAGCACAGTCACATCCCAGACACATCCCTAGGGATGTGGACGGTGATGCTGAGTGCTGAATGTGCCTGTCAAGCACTCCCTCCATCATGCAGGCAGAGGAGGGTGCTCGCGAGTGAAGGGACCTGGAATCAAGCCTGTTTGTGGACACGTGTGTGTGGGAGCCCTGTGCTCAGCAGGACAGGGTAGGACAGTGGCAGCTGCGCTGTGGCGTGTCCCAGAAAGGCTGGCCGGGATGCTGGGATTGCTGGCGAGATGCTGCATTACAGCGTGGGACAGGATGTGAAATGGTCCCGTTCGGGTCTGAGGAAGCCGTGGATCTCTGAAGTGCAGCACACCCCAAACCTTACTCTTCTGCCAACCTCATCTTTCTCTTTACCACTCCCTTCCCTTTCTCTCCTTTCCAAGAAGTCTGTTTTTTCCCTCAGCACAAAAGCCCTTTCCCATTGTATCCCAGTGTGTCAGTCCCCTTTGGTACAGGCTGGTTTAGCTGTCGTACCACCTGGTCCATCTTGACATACCCTCATTTCCCGAAAGGATTTTAACTCCCTCTTCTCTCATAACCCCTTTTCCATCCAGAAAGGCAAACTGGGAGTGCAAGAACAGGTAATGGGCAGCAGCCCTGGCTGCGAGATGCTTGTCTGCATCATACTGAGTCTGGCACGTGGTGTTTCGGAGGGGATGCTTTCTGCCCTCCAGACGTGGGGTTTGGTGCTGGGGAAGGGGGTGGGAAGTCCCCGTGTAGCTCTGCTTGTCCATCTTGGCCCACGTCTCATCGTGCACCCTAAAACTTTCCTTTGGTCTGTTAAAGAGCACTCCAGGAATACAAATCACATAAAATTCTTCCTGTTACTTATTCCTTTTTAATAACGCATTAGGGAGAATGAGTAATTCCTGGCAGGATGGGCTGAGCCGGGAGCCTCTGTGGGGAGCATACCTGGAGCCAGCTGGAGCCCCTCTTTGTACAGAGACACAGTTTTGACTCCAGCAAAGTTCAGGCCAGCCTGATTTTACTGCTCCCCCTTGCAAGGTGCATTCCTGACCTTCCCAGTCTGCGTCTTGCAGGATGAGCTTCCCTGAATAGCACAGAAGTCCTGGATCCTCAGGAGGGGAAGTTTTGAGCCAACACTTCACATCACACTCTCTTTTGCCTTAAAAACATTTGTCTGAGAGTGTCCTGTCTGCCTAGAAAAAAGTCCCTTTAACTATTTAGTGACCGCACAGGGGAGTATTGGGGCTTGTCCCTCTGGGGTTTTGCTTAATAGAGAGGCACAGGGCACAGGACTTCGTGTTGGATGCCATCTTTTCTTCCTGTCCCACACTGGGGCACCTCTGGGCTTTTACAACCAACAGGTACCCAAGCACCAAACCTCCGCACGGCTGGCCAGGGCTCCTGGGGGTGCAGCTTAGCCTCGGTGGGGTTTTCTGGGGCTCCTGGTGTCTCCCAGCTGAAGTGAGTGTCTGCTTGGCTTCCCTCATCCCAGCACCCTCCCTCCCTTCCCACCTCTCTCCTTCATCGTGACTGGGCTTGGTGCCCTTTGCCAGAGCAGTGGTTTCAGCCGTGAATCCTCCTCTTTTGGATGGGTATTGTTCTGGCGAGCACCACTGCCTGTCGGGTGTACCCTGACTATACCACACCCTAAGCGCCTTTCTGCAGTGCCAATGGACAGAATCAGTGGGGCGCCCAGGGATGTCCCTAACTGGGTCCGTGCCGCAAGACCGAGCCAGAGCCTGGGCACCACGCTGCGAGCAATGGTAAACCTCTTCTCTCCCCTCCCAAGGATGGGCACGTGTCAGAGTGGGCAGCTCTTGCTTAACCCCTGCCCTTCGAAATGATATGGTGGAATTTAACCCCCCAAACGATACAGCATAAATCTGCAAAGGTTCTGCTTCTGTTGCATTGCAGCTGGGAGGGGAACGGCCACCCAGGGCAGATGTCGCCAGGTTCTGCCACCTGGATCCTCTCTGCGCTGGTGGGGTGTCCATCGACACGTGCCCATTAGTTGCATTGGAAATTCAGGGTCCCTTGTGCCCCTTCTGAACCCTGGATTGCTTCATCGAAGCATCGCTAGAGAGAGCCACACAGGGAGTTTTAAGCCATGGTGTATAAATTGAGAGATGAGTAGTCCCAAAATTGCTCATCAGACATCTGTCCTTCCTTAATATCTGCCCAGTATGCAATTCCAGCAGCAAAAATTAAGCAATGGTTTGGGGTTTTTTTCCGATCCTTTTCTGGGACCATGTTTGGAGCCAGAGGCAGTCTGTCTTCCTGGTAGGAGGTTAATTAGTCTGTGGTATAAATATGTGCATGCGTCATTTTGTGAAAGGTGATGTTGCATTGTGGTACAAAATTCGGTGGATCCATAGGTGTGGTGTTGGAGACGGGAATCCGTTTTTTCAGAGGGGTATCCGTGCACCGTGGCCCATCGCCCTCCTTGCTGAAGCCCTCTGTTTTGCTCCAGGGTGATGCTTCCAAGTCTGATTCCGAGGGGGATCTCTTCCCCCGCTGCCTGGAAGAGGAAGGAGGACTTAAGAAAACCTTGTCGAATCCAGCCTGTGAGTAACAAAGCCAGGAGTAGGGGTCCTTCCGCAGAAACCTCACCTTGCTGTGACAACAGTGTGTCCCAAAGGGCAGAGTCCTCCCTGGGAGAATGGTGTAGTCCAAACAGTGGAATGCTTGACATTGCAGCAGGCTTGTGGGGTGGGATCTGGGATGCAGACCTGGCTGAAAGCCCAGGCTGTGCTTTCAGGGTATCTCTGCAGGGGCACAAGTAGAGGAGCCATGGGGAAGGAGGATGGGGGGAGCAGGCATGGGCAGAGAGGGTGCCAGGGCTGGAGCTGGCAGGTGTTGGTTGAGGGCAAGTGGGTGACAGTCTGCATCTTCTCTCCTCTCCCATTGGCACCCGATCCCGTTCCAGATTTACATCCCCATGCTCCACTGCCAGGCTGAAGGACAGGCACTCAGCTCTCCAGAAGGGCTATTTGCCCCCATCCTCCTGATGCTTGGAGGAGAGCTGTCCCTGCACAGCTGCTTTGCCTGCCCGAGAGCAGGTTGTAGATGTGCCCCGAGAGGTATGACACCTAAAACCTACTTGTGTCTTCCAGTGATGGCCCTGAGTGACCACCCGGAGCTGAAGAAGAGCCTGACTCCGCCGCTCATCATACACACCGCAGCCACGCCGATGCCCATGCCCAAGAGTGCCATGTTTGGAGACGTGGCACAGGGCTATGAGTCCCGCCGGGCCAGCGGCATCTCCATGGACCCCACCGCCTACGAGCTCAAGTCCCCGGTACTCACGTCACCTCCTCCTGCGGATGCTCAGCACGTCCCTTGGGCTTGCGGGGCTGTACAGCCAGCCAGCCGCCCCCGCTGGTGCAGCAGCAGCCCAGCGCGGGGTGGGTGGCACGGGGCTGATGCTCTCCTTGTCCTTCCTGCAGCCCAGCGCCCGCAGCTCCCCGCACAGCCCCTGGCGTGCCAGCAGCAGCTGGAACAGCCGCCGCTCCAGCTGGAACAGCATTGGCCGGGCCCCCAGCCTCAAGCGGCGGGGGCAGAGCGGCGAGCGCAGGTCCCTTCTCTCCGGGGAGGGGAAGGAGAGCTCAGAGGAAGGGGAGAGCTCAGATGAGGAGCGCTCCAGTCGGGCTGGCAGCTTCAATGGCTCTTTGCCTCATCGCATGGAGTCGCTGGAAACAAAAGGTTCCTTTGACCTCCAGGATACTCTGCAGGTGCCTTCCCTGTACCGGACCAGCAGCATACACAGCAGCCGAACCTCCACCTCCGAGCACCAGGACTGCAACGGGAAGACCTCTCCGGGTCTGCTGCTGCACCAGCTCCACCTGGATGAACCCCGACAGGACTGTGATGACTGCGATGATGAAGGCAACATGGTAAGGAAATGCCAAGCACTCATTTTGGGCTTTTTTCCTTGTCAAGGTGATGCTTATACTGTCTCAGGAGCCCACAAGCAGGTGCAAAGCAACGGCCTGTTGCAGGAACTGGGTCTTGCCGTCACCACCAGACCCAAATGAGAGTCATCCAGAAGGGCCCCAGGAGGTCTCTGGGCTGTGGATGCCACCAGAAATGGGGTTGGCGTCATATTCAGTATTTCAGTGCAGCAGCAGATGGCTTGTGATGGAGGCAGCAAGGCAAAACTCCCCAGGTTTCACTAGAAGGTGCAGAGCGAAGGCTATCTCTTGGAAATAAGTTGTTTTCTTTTTCTCTTTTTTTTCTTTAAAAAAAGAAACACCGTAAGTAACTTTCCCCGCTGTCCAACCATTATTCAGCTTTCTGCCCCCTTGCACAGCAACAGACAATTTCTGTTGACATCAACAGGCATCACAAGGGCAGGGTCTGGCCCCTCATTCCCACGGCAGCCTTAGTCCCTAGGGACGGTGGCAATTCAAAGGCTTTGCATTAATTTCCATATGAAGAGGCATTAGACCAATAAGCATCTCTCTTTCATGGGCCTTAAAAGTGCCATTTAGGAAATATTAGCTAAAAGGGCTGCAAGCACAAGGTTTCGACTTGGATGTTTGTATCCTAAGGGAATAAAAGGAATCTGGCTGCTTTTCCATGGTTTTTTGCTTGGCTGGCAGAGAGGGGCTTGAGCTGGGCAGCAGGATGCGCACAGCCCTGGCTGTCATGTGTGCGTTGGGATGTCTCCAGGACAGTTCTGGGGTGTCTCCTGCTCTTCCCAGGTTACCTCTTTTTTTTCCACTTTAACTTGTTCTCGGGCTTAAAAATGTGACGGTCTGATATGTCATCCCCAGGGGGTGACTCTGTTTCTGTTGGTGAAGCGGATGGGTTTTGGGTAGAACCATGTGCCATTAACCAGGGTGGTGCTGAGAACAGGAGATGATCAGGACATGATTTTACTGTATTTCACTGAGTTTGTTGAATGAAAATGGAATTTGGAGCATGTGAAGGGATGCGAAAGGCAGTGGTGACTCCAGAGAAGGAACAGGAGGAGAAGGAGTTAGTGCTGGAAGAATGGAGTCACTCAGCCGTGAATTGCCTTTAAAAAAAGCCATTATCCCATTACATCTCCAGCATGGATCCTCAGCCTGGGATTTTTACTGATTGTTTTAACCTGTTTTTTAACCTCCATAAAATAAATTGAATTTTTAAGAAAAGAAGCAGTAATTATTTTGGGGAAAAGCACTATTAAAAGTGATCAAGCGACCATGCTCTTTATCGCTAGCTAGGGATTTTTTTTCATGCTCCAATATCTGCTGCTTTTTCCAGCTCACCTGGTCCAAACATCCCGCAGATCCCTTCCTTTCCCTCTGCAAGATTAGAAGCCAGTAGCACCCCTTGTACTGGGCATTGTGTAATGGGACATGTCCCTCCTCTCCTGTCCCATCCAGGCCCACAGCCCCAGACAGTGCTGGTGATAGGTTGCTGAATAAAATGCATGTTTTTAATTTTTATTATGGCAGCTGCTTTGAGTGTAAACCAAATGTAGTCTTCTGTGTACTGAGGTCTGGCCACATAGGGTTAGACCAAAGGTCCTTCAATCCTTTCCCGTGGAGTGGTCAAAAGCAAATGCCTAGGGAAACAATAAGCAAAATAGGATAAATAAATTGTGCCCCAGCCCATTATAGCCACAGCTGGCTGGTGCCTTTCCTCATGCTCCAAAATATGTCTTCACTTCAAATCAGTAAACCAGATGGATGGGAAAATATTGCTTAGATTAGCGAAATGAGCCCCCAGGTTGCAGAGCTTGTGATTCCCTCCCCCCCACCCGCGCCCCGACATCTGGGGGGATGTTTTGCCCCTAAATTAGCCTTGACAAAGTCAGGAAAAAAATTAATTATTTTTAAAATGAAAAAAAAAAATAATTCAGAACTCCCCCACCAACAAAAGAAGAACAGAACTCAACTGCTAGTCAGATCAAAGTAATCCTAAATATGCCCTTCTGCAGCAAAGCTTCACATCTCTCCTTGCTGGCTGGTTTTGATTGCCTCTGCGCAGAAATAAAAGGAAGCGCAAAGGCTTCGTTTGGATCTCCCAGGCTCCCATTATATTGGTGCCGCTCTGCTGCCTTCAATGAGTTTATTCTTAATTTATATCCCTCCGAGGGGCCAGAATCAGGCCCCTGATAGCTGTTCTCCCCAGCAGTATAAAACCAGGGGACAGAAGTCTGTTCTTCATTGCGTGAATGCAGACGAGGAGGAGCTTTGCGGAGAGAGCGATCTGCTGCCTGGTTGGGTTCGGGTGGCTGTGACCGGGATGGGGGATCTGCTGCGAGGTCTTTGTTGTTCACATCTGCTGGCTTTTGGCTGCTCTTGGGTTCTTCCCTACCGAAACTGCTGAGTGCTTAGAGCAGAAAGTGAGGGAAATATTGAATCTGCAACCAAACGTGTCCCCTCCTCCCAAAAACCTCGTTGCATGTTGCAATTGCAGCTCCTTTCCCCTTTGCTTATTGCACTTTTTTTCTGCAACGGGCAATTGCAGCTCCTTTCCCCTTTGCCTGTTGCACTTTTTTTCTGCAACGGGCAGGCCAGCTGCTCCCCAACCCTCTCAGCCTGCCCCTGCTGCACGGTTAGAATTAAATAATCAGGTCCCAAGTGCCTCTGTGCAGCTTCCAGCTTGCCTGGAGGTCCGTGGCTGCTCGTAGAGCATTTTTCAGCAGTTCCCCCATCCTTATAATAAATCTTTTATAAATCTAAGCCTCTCCCTTACTCCAAGGAGTGCGTCAGTCATCTTTTAATGCCAACTGCCTTTCATCCTGCCCTCAGAAGTACATTAATATCTGAAAGTCCAAAAAAACCCCCTAGCTATTTATCAGTAGCTTTCCTTGCAGTGGGCTGGGAGGGCCCTGTTAGCACACTGCCAGGTGAAGGCAGCACCACTGCCTGTTGGCGCTCAGCATCACCCCCTGTCCTGGCCCCTGCCTGCACACCAGTGGGCAGGCTGCGGGGGTCTCAGCCAGGGACATTTTGTTGAAGTCACTGGCAACTGAATTAAAGAGGAGTTTTCTTCTCCCCACCCCATCTTTATTCATCCTGTCCAGGTGTGGTTTATAAACAAATAGATATGATTTAAACCACATAATTGACATATAGCTTTGAAGATAATGCAGCCCTAAGCAGCAATCAAGCAATCAGCCTGATTGTAAGCACTTGATGCGTGTCTGGACCTCGCGGAGAAAGCATATGATGGGACTTTAGGCTGGAAATGCTCGGGTTTTATTTCACAAATATCTTCCATTTGGCTCAAATTAACTGAACTGCACTGTTCCACTGGTGGAAAGCTGAAGTAATTCCTTAAACTTTAGATTTCTGTGGATGTACTTGACCCCGGACAGAGCAGCCGGGCTGCAGCCCTGGCTGAGCGGCCCCGCTGAGCCCTGGTCCTCGTCCAGACTCTAACGCTGAATAGAGAGGCATGATGGAGGTTCACTGTTCGCCTTTGTTATCTGATTTAGCCCATGAACTGCAAGCTGCAACAATTAGCCAAACCCCAAAATATCTTTGGCATTAAAATTGGACAAAAGGAATATAAAGAAGCATTCTGTGCTGCTGACGCATTACCATTCACTACAAATCCCCATGATAAATACCAGAACTGCTTTGAATAATAGATACTTCTGGAAACCTTCAGCTCGCAAAATGAACTGGACCGAGTCACAGCTGTTACTCCGTGTCCAGCGACTGGGGCAGCAATCGTCGTTCTCACCGCAGCTTTGAGCAGACACCTGATTTTTATCCATTTATTTACCTTTGTTAGATCTAGGGGTCATTAAACTAACTAGGCTGCTTGAAGGGATAACACAACCCCAAGGATGCATGCTCTATTAAATACATTTTAGAGAAAAGGGAGCAGTTCTGACTCCTTGCCTGGAGTTGGAAAAGGGATGTAAAAACAGCCAGAACAGCCAGGACATGGGGAAAACCTACTGGTGTGCCATGGCGTGGTCTGTGTTTGTGTAGAAAAGGGAGGAAAGGACGGCCGGCTGAAGGAGAGGGGTGGTAAGATCGACCTTTTTTTTTTTTTTTGGTTCTTCAAACTTTTCTTGTTAGTTTTACAAGGTGGTTTTCATTTTCTGAAGAGCTGAGGTTGTCACCGCATGCTTTCATTAAAATGGACACTACACTAGCTATTACCCATCGCTAATGAGACCCCTGGCTGAGTGCGTATAGGAAAAGAAAGCACTTCCTCCATTCCACTCAATTACCCTAACAAATCCCATTTTTACAGTCCGGAGTACCTCCAACTGCTAGCAGTTTGGCTCCGAACAAATCCCCCCCCTCCCTGTTTCCAGGACAAAATAATTTAAAAGTGCCTCAGCCCTGGGGTCTGGGTACTCCTGGGGTGCAAGCAGCGATTCTGGCACTGCGCTTCACACCTCTCGGTGTGCTCGCAGCTCTGAGCATCTGCAGGAGAAAGTTTCAAAGAGCCCGTGCTGCCACGTTCCCCTCCTGCCTAAGCCCAGGTGAGAAATAAGCAGAGAAATTCTCTAAGCAGAGAAATAAGGGTCATGTAAGAACAAGGATTCTGTTTTATGTATCTGTAAATGCAAAGCACCACGGTGCCATGGCACACACTGGTTGTCCGTGCGCAAGGCCCTGGCGCTGCAGTGTCAATTGGATTAAAGATCGTGGCCTCCCCTTGGAGACCTGTGGATGAGAATGCGACAAACCTAATCCCGAGGCTGCTGCAGCTGGGATGAGGCTTCCCCTCAGCATCCAGTTTTTCATATCATCTGTTGACCTGTTGGCTAAGGCTTTTAGAATCTGCCCTCCTGGCCTTAAAGGACCTTGCAGACAGTCTGAAACATAAGTATGTGTGGCTGAGGATGCGCTGTGGTTTCAAGTAGGAATTAATTTGCAGAGCTGGATGGCCCATGTTCATGCAGAAGGTCAGACTGGCCATGATGTTCCCTTCTGGCTTTGTAATCTCCCATCTAATCTGTTCATGCTGAATGAGAGGCAGATGCTTGCCATTGCGTTCTGCTGGGACCAAAACCCAGGTTCCAAATGATTTCTTCAGCTTTCCAGTGGTGCATGGGCATAGGGCTTGGCCCAGCCAGCAGCAGGGATCCCTCCCTCCACTCCCCTTATAACCTCTGACATGAGCATTTTATATTCTTTAAAAAAAAGCAAAACAACAAAATGCCCCCCAAACCCTTAGAAGATTCAGGCAAGCATCTGATGAGTATCTGGAGGGCCTGAGGCTGGTCAGAGATGGTCATCAGTCCTCTGGGCAAGCATTTTCTTTATCATGTTTATTCTCTTGGCTAACTGTGTGCCAGATGCAGTTATTTGTGGAGAAAGAAGCAAGACCAAACCCTATGAGCTTACAGGGATGGCATAGCCCTTGCCTGGCTGCCAGAGCTCCTTCCCCTGCCCCGCAGGGTCTTTTTTGGGGGAGATAATTTTATTTCAGCATTGCTGAGCGCTTGGAGATATATGTTCAGTGAAAAATTGCCCTGAGTCCTTTGCTTGGAAGTTTTGGGGGTTTATTGTTTTAAGAGTTCTGTTTTCTTCCCAATCTGCTGTACGTTTTCCTCCTAGAGCAAAAGGGACCGCATGAAGGCGTGGATACGGGCACGTCTCCCCGCCTGCTGCAAAGAGAGGGACTCCTGGTCCATCTACATCTTCGCCCCTCACTCAAGGTAAGGCATCGTGCTGGAGCAGCAGCGGCGTGCCAGGCATGGATGTCCTCGTTACAATGGCTCACTCTGCCCATCTATCCCAGCTGGGTCTCTGTACGTCAGTTCTCAAAACTCCCAGCCCTTCCCCTGCTCTGGCGCTACATCAGGGTTACACAGCAAATGGCCACCAGCGGCAGGGAGCGGGGTGGGCATGGCCCTGGAGTAGGAGCATCCAGTAGAGACCTGTAGTCCCGGGCATGGCTGCAGCTTTATCAAGTTCATCACTTGCTTTGTCAGTGATGCCAGCGCTCTGCAAGGTTTTCACTTGATGGAGCGTGGGAAGTTTGAAGCAAGGGGGAGAGGTGCTGCATTAAGCAGAGTGATCTGAGTTTACCCCTGCTGCACACTTACAGCAAAGGACACTCATTGACCTCCTCATCCTAACCCTCAGCCTGGACTTATTTGCCCTCCCCCTTCCCTTCTTCCCTCTCCCAACAGCCCCCAGGGAACACCTCTCCTTGCCTGCAGACCCCCGGCTCTGCCCTTCCCGCAGCCCAGCCACGCTGGAGCCGTCCGGGCTCCACGCTTTCCTACACGTTCCTCTGGCCATGCACCCACATGCGACGAGGGTTTTCCATGGTTGAGGGGGTGGGCCCTGGACAGCATTCGAGTTCATTCATACAAAGATTAGAGAGATTTTCAGAAACAGACTTTGGGAAATGTAATACGGTATTATAAATCCTGGGTCAGTATACAGCCATCTGTCACAATAAATAGCTTCTGTTCCTTTGTTCCATGTGCGCTCAACCCTTATGGGCTTGCTGGGAGTATTTCTTCCTTTATTTAAGCTAAACCTGAGCACTGCAGACCAGGTAGGTGGTCGGATCCAAACCTGGCCGCATGTCCGAGTTGTTGAAGCAGATGCTGTTTCAAGTGACCCAAAGCCCCTATGGGCTTGAAATTTGTGGACCAATTCTGTAGCTCAGCTCCTTTTCTATTCGTACCCTGCTCTGCCTGCAGCTCCGACAGGGAGGGGATTGGGAGATTGTAGCTCATCTGCTTTGTGAGCAGAGGGCTCGATTCCCCTGCCATGCCTCGAGCTGCTGCATTTCTCCCCAGTCAGTCGAGCATTAATAGCTAGTCTGTGTGTCCTCTTTTTTTTTTTTTTTTTTTTCTTCTTTCTCGGCAGATTCCGTCTGATGTGCAATAAAATCATCACACACAAGATGTTTGATCATATCGTCTTGGTGATCATTTTCCTGAACTGCATTACCATTGCCATGGAACGACCCAAAATTGAGCCTCACAGCGCTGTGAGTTTCTGAGGTTAACGTTTTCTTCTGCTCTTTGTGGAGCCCAACACCCATGGCTTGGACCCCACTGCTGTGCGTTTGGTCTCACTTTTTTTCTCTATTTTTGAAATTGGAAGCTGCCAACAACACCCCCTGCGTATCCTTTGAATTAGGTACAGCAACTCTCCCGGTCCTTACCCAGAGTCCTATTAAAGTACAAGAGCAGAGCTTATGTCCTGCAATATATCGAATATCCCATTTCTGCAAGTACGATGAAGGTTTTAACACATGACATAAGCGTGACATCTGTCTCGGTTTCCTTCTCTGAGAAACCTTCAAACACTTTTCCTCTCTCAACACAATGTTCGTTTCCTCCATCTGTTCTCCACGGGCACTTATGTGTGGTGCGAAGGCAATGGGGGAAACTGTTCATTTCATACTTTTCTCTCCCCTTTGTGTATCAGATTTGTTGTGACACAAGAAAAAACTGAATCGATACATGCACTGTAGTGCCATTTCCCAAAACCTTTTTGTTTTAAAAGACTACATAAGGATTTCTCAAACCAGACCCTCATGGCACCAACAGCCATCAATCAGAGGGGCAGAATCATCCTATAGCTCTTTCATTTTAGCATAGATTGTGGTTGAGAGATACGCTGGGCTCTCGCTGATGTGTTGCAAACGACTGCTCATATCGCAATCCTATAGAATCCTGGTTTGTTGATGTAGGCGTGTCAGGCTGTTCATTTTTGTGGATCTTCAATGTAAGACCTTAAAACTGGAATCTTGGCTGCTCTGTGCCTATTTTAAGCGTTCTCTAGTAGTCCTCCTTACCGTAATAGTTTGCCCAGCAGTCCCTCCCCAAAATCCTTTTATTTTTTCTTTTGGTTATCATGCCGTTGTGGTGTACCAACTCACAGCTGCAAGAGGAGAGCAGGACTCCCCGCCAGCCAGTCTAACTGGATGAAATCACCCTGCTGTTCCCTTAAATGGGGCACCCTGAGCATGTCCCTTGAAATCCCAAATGCTTCCTTGGAGCCCCTTGCTGTGTCCTCTGAGAATCAGCGTTCACCAAGGCTGGCTCCAAAAGGAACTGTAGTTACAGAGGTGGAAGGAATGGGGTTACATGCAGAAGTCAGAGGAGTCCACAGCAAAGAGCTGTAGAACCAGTACTTCATACGGGACAGGAGGAGCTTGAGCTGTGGTGGTTTGGGTGTTAGAAGAGTGCAGAGAAGGAAGGAGTCAGGGTCTGGTGTGAGGCTCATCAGCATCAGGCTATAACCAAAGGAACTGAAATGGGTCATCCAGGGCTGGTGCTGAGCT
Organism: Falco cherrug; assembly: GCF_023634085.1. Taxonomy (NCBI): domain Eukaryota; kingdom Metazoa; phylum Chordata; class Aves; order Falconiformes; family Falconidae; genus Falco; species Falco cherrug. Next base: position 120,785,843 of record NC_073697.1, read on the forward strand.
GGACCGTGATCTGGGAGCAGCAGAGAGCAGAGAAGGGGGATGCTGAGTGGTGGGGCGGGGAGGAGGGGAGCCAGGAGGCATGCGTGGGCCCTGCTTGCACTGATGGAGCTCTCATCTGGAAACCGAGAGAGTTAGTTTAGCTTGAGTTGTTTAAAATAATTGCACTTTGCTTCCCCAAGCTGTGGATTTTCTAGCTGCTTCAAGCGAGTTGTCTTTCCCTGTCCCAGTTTCGGCTGGCTTATCAGAACAGGGGATGTTGTTGCTAGCCAACATGCACTCCCTGTTGCAGTGTGCGACATGGGCCAGAGAGATTATCCTTCAAAATAGCCATGTGCTTGCCAGAGAGGAATGTAATATCCTCAGTCTTTCCTCCATACTATTGCTTTTTTATCTCCAGCTCCACAAGCAGGTCCCTACCCTCTTTCTCCTGCATGCTGCCTACACCTCTGCAGCAGTCTTTTGTGTGGCCGTCAGCTAACGGCCAGAGATGTTTCCTATCACAGCTCAGGCAATCACAGTGCAGGTCTAGGACCTAATTAATTATGGACCCAGTATGGAAACAAGCTACTCTGTGGTTCCTGAGTCACTTTCAGTAAATCATGATCTGGCAAGTGAGAGAGTTGCCAAGGTGTTTTGTCTTGTTTAAATTGCATCTCATTTTGAGCGAGAGATCTGCATCTCTTACAGGACTGCTCTGTAGGGAGCAGCAGAAATAAATCCAAAATTGTTATTAACAGAACTGGGGCCAGTTCAATTGTATGCGCACATGTATACATGCACACACATCATCTTTCCTCCAGCCTTCACCTTCTGCTGTCCATTTCTCAGTACAGGCAATCAGAGATTGCTCGGGGATTAGGGGGGAAAGTGTAATTTATTTAATGATCATCATTAAACCGAAAGGTTTCTGCTAACTACAGATAGGGAACCAGTCCATAGTCTCATCTGTAATCACTAGCCGCTGTTGCAGAGTGGGGGCAGTGAGGACTGCATGGTCTGGTGGGTAGCGCAGGGGACTGGGAGATGAGACTATTTGGCTTCATGCCAGGTCTAGCCTGTGGCTTTGGGCAAGCGAATCAACCTTTTGGGGGTAAGTCTCAGCTGCCATAAGCCCCCCGAGCTTCTCTGGGCTTTGGTGGAGCTGTGACAACTCCTGCCAGCTGTGCTTCCGCATCCCGCGGGTCCTGCTCGCACCACGGCGCAGCCACTCTAATATTGACTTAATTTCTAGGAGAATTGGGAGCTCAGTGATATTTGCACTGTGCAGAGATGTCTGCAGGTGAGGGGCAGGGGGAGATTTGCCAGGCATTCTCCTGGGGGGTGGGTGGGTTTGGGGCGGGGTGGGGGGGGTAGGGGGTGGGTTTGGGGACCGGCCTCTGCCCCTGTCCATGGTGCTGACGCCGGCGCTGGCGGTGCTGAGCCGGGCGGGGCGTTATTGCCCGAATATTTGGATTTTCCCTCTTTGCAAACAAACGGGCCGAGACTTGGTTCAGCACAGAAGCTGGAGAACAGTTAGCGACCGCCCAAATGCGCGCAGTGAGATGTATAGCTGCGGAGAGCAGGCTATAAAACCTTGTCTCTCGTTTTCTTTTTCATAGGAACGGATTTTCCTAACGCTCTCCAACTACATCTTTACAGTTATCTTCTTGACTGAGATGACAGTTAAGGTAAATGAAGCTGGAGGATGAGTGTGCCTGTATTATATCAGAGATATTTTATTATGATGGACTTCAAAACCCCCTAGTTCTACCAGCTACCAGCAAGGTGTATGTTGTCCTCTTCTGAATCATATTTAAATACCCACCACATGCTTATTCTGAGCACGTTTTACAGCAGAACAGTTTCACTGAAGTTGCTGTTGATTTACACCATTATATGAGCAAGGGATGCTTCAATTCAGCAATCCTCCCTCATTCACCAAAGCTCTTGAGCACAAGCTTAACTTCAGCCATGCATGCAAGCCTCATTGTCTTCAACAACCAGTTGTCCTCAACAACCTAAGCAGCTATGTGCTTTCCTGGGGAGGGAGAGACTTAAGCACGTCAAAACACTTTGCTGGATTTGAGGCAGGAGACTCAGGAACCCATTGCTGTAAATCTCTCTTGTGTAATTCATAATCATCTCACAGAACAATTGCTCTCTCTTCGGGAAGTTTCTCTAGTTTCTTTATTTGCAAAGCTTGTAAATGACTGCTTAGGGTCAGCTACTCTGAACCTTTATGCTAGCAGTCTATAGGAATAAAATACGATCTAATGTTTTATGCTAAACATGTTAGTAACAGTTTTGTGCGGCTACGTTTAGCTGCATTAAAAATACATCAGCTGTAAGGGACAATCTGGGATGCTTCTGCAGAGGTATTTTTACAATTCTTGCAATATAACACTTTGCTGATTTGTCTAATTAGGCTTCTGTACTGCAAAGAAAATGGACTCTCAGACTTGTATCTGTAAATGATGCATTCTCAGCAGGTTGCTAACTGGAAGAAATGTATTGGATGCAATAGTCATGATTTGTTGCAACTTGGTGTCCGGGCAGGTGGTGGCACTAGGCTTGTGTTTTGGGGAGAAGGCCTACTTGAAAAGCAGCTGGAACGTGCTAGATGGGGTGCTGGTTCTCATCTCCGTCATTGACATCCTGGTCTCGATGGTGTCAGACAGCGGCACGAAAATCCTGGGGATGCTGCGGGTTTTGAGACTGCTGAGGACGCTGCGGCCTTTAAGGTAAGGAGAGGATGGGCAAGACCTAAAAGTGTGTAGGGTGCGTGTGCCAAAGGGGGAGCTGAGCCCATCCTGCAAGCAGCAGCAGCATTTGTCCAAGGCAAGGGGCAGGTGAGGCAAGGGCATGGCACCCATCACCAGTGTTGTGCCCAGCCTCCTGCTGCTCTGCAGACAGTGAGTGCCCAAGGGTCCTGCAGAGCCACAAGGAGCCCTAGGCACTCGCTGTGTTTTTGGGACCAGCCCCAAGTGCAGTAGTAAACTGATCAATGCCTCTTTTGCTCGTTAAAACACACTTCCCCTGCTATTTGTGTTCTCATTTGCTCTGTGTAAAGTGCAGCTTAACAGCTTCTTCTCCCCCTTTCCTTCAGGCAGTCAATGGCTTTCGTAACAAAGAAGGAAATTAGTAGCAGGTGGCAGATCATTTTTAAGGAAGCAGAGGCTCAACTGTTGCTTAACCTAAAATGCAAAGAAGCTTTTTTTCCCTCAGTTACCCATTAATTTTACAGATACGTTTATTTTGAAAATTGCCCAGACAAGATGAAAGCCATTGTCCTGCTAACTCAGTCCCCCATGTCTGACAGCAGGCAGTATCCCATGCTCCAGGGGCAGGCACCCCTCTGACAAGAACCTGCCCAAGCATCAGCCTTTTCCAAACAGGCATCTGTTTTGTCCTGTACCCCAAGGCATGAAGGTTTCTCTCCATGCTAAATGCAGTCCCTCTTTAATACTATTGTTGCCGCTCTTGTTATGCGGCAGCTAATAAACCTTCCTGCTCAAAGCATCTTTGTGTGCCTGTCATATCTTACTGCTGCTTCCTTCATGAAAGGTTTGCTTTGAGTCAGGATTTTCTCTTTCAGGACAGAAAAATAGGACCCTGCCTCTGACAGAAAATGTTGTTTTACTACCCCTGTGTGAATAATAAGTCTAAATAACAATGGCTGTGCCTATAAATCTATCTTTCAAATATTCTCAACAGCTATGAAAGACATTCTGTTACGTTGGGGGATGTGTATGTGGTACCTGGTGAGTTTTAGGGTGTAAGCTGATTTTAATAATTTTCATCTGGATAGATAGTGCCATTGGTGTGGTTCAGCTCCCTGGCCATGTGACTAGACTGCCTTCCTGTGTGACTCCAATTCAGACTTTCTTCATGTGTCCCCTGGCATCTCCATGTCAGCTGCAGTTTCTGGGGGTAGTTTTTGCAAAACTGCTGGTTTGGTAGATCTGCTCTGCTCTTCTGTTTTAGCTAATTTTTGACTCATGTTAAGAAAACCTACAAAATAATCTGGATAGCTCTGAGTAAAAGAAGGATCGATTTCTCATCTCTAAACTGTGGAATGCAAGTTTCTCCTTTGAGGTCGTGTGGTTAAATTGGACCTAGAGGAAGAGGCTTGGGTTGTGCCGAGCCCTGCTAGTCACCTGTCTGACCTAGTAAAAGTCACGTGTGCTTCTTTGTAGAGCTATAGGTCTTCCTGGCTAGGACCTGAGTCTTTTTTTTACTAGAGACTTTCTCTGTAGTCACCTATGTGCATGAATCATCTGCAGTTATGGGGAATAATCCACTGAGTAACTACGGGCTGGAGGAAGACCTGCAATCTGGAGCATGTGCAGGATTAGGCTCTTCCATTGCTATTCCGTTCCTGTTGGCATTTGATGTTTTCTCAGGAGAGTGTGTGAATGTTTTCAGCCAACATGCTGCTTTCTACTACAAAGGAAATGTAAAAAGGCAGCAACAAGCCCATTCCCTAAATATGTTCACAATCAGTTCTATTCCCCTGTAATTAGATTTGTAGGAAATGAAAAAGCAGCCATCAAACTGGGGGCTTTTCAGTAAGTCATAAATCTCCGCATGTGGAAACCCATCTGCCTCCGCGATGCACATCTGGGCTGCCCTGAGCACGCCTCTGCCCGCAGCTGCCCGCGCTGCCTTTGCCGTGGGCTGCACCACCTGGCTCGGGGATCACAGCGTCACTGCCTGGGATGTTCAGCTGGATCAACATGGGATGACAGCTGGGACAGGTGACCTGAGGTCTCCGCACACCGTGGCTCCAGTCCCCTTGTCTCGGTGACGTTCCCTGTGGAGACCGAGTCAAAGTCCTTCCTTTTCAGGGAGGTGTAGGGCAGAGACCAAAGGAAAATCTCCATCCCCCCAAAAAAGGAGCTAACCTGGCTCCTTCTGTCCTCCCTTTCCATGGGCACTCAGGGACAGGGATGCAGGGAGGATGCCCTCAGTGAGAAGCCAAGCCAAGGCTGTGCACGTCACACTCAGCTCGAAAGCAGGGACAGCCCTTGTCGCCTCTGCATTGGTGTTCCTGGTGGATTGTCTGAAGGGGTTCTTGCAAAAGACCTCCCTCGTTCTGTCTTTCATTTTCTCCTGTGAAAACAACCCCGTTGCTTTACACAGCACACAAAACCACACATGCTTGTGCCTTTTGCCCAGGCGTTAAAAAAAACCTGATCTGTGTACCAATCATGGGGGTTTGATTGCATGATTGATTATCAGCCTCCAAATTGAATCCATGAGGATATGAGCCCAGCTTTATGACCCGAATTCCAAAAATATATTCACAAAGGAGCGACATTTAAAGATGTTTCCATGACCCTCTGATGTTTCAGCCAGTAGAGGGATTGTTTATACAATAACATTCCTACCTAATGCGTTCAACCTGCTGTTGTTGGGATCAAGTGTTGTAGCTTAAGATACAAGAGAAATCAAAATTGAAAATGTATTCAGATTTAATGTGGATGGACTTCAGTGCTCTTTTACTCTCTGCAGAGCCTGGGCTTTGACTTCCAAAGCAGATGGATAAATTATTCACTTTTCATACCATTGCAGTATAAAAAAGTAATTTGATAGACTCTTTTCTATCTATCATGTTATCACCTTTGCTATTTTTTTTTAATCTGTGGAGAAAGGTCTTTATTAACGTTGATCTGCTACTTCATCTAAGTGCTACTTCTTCTGAGAGCTCTGATCAGGCTAGCAGGCTTAATGTTGGTAAATGTGATCCAGCTGGATTGAGGCTGGCAGTGGGTTTGGAGTGTCTCACACCAGGGGTTTAACAGCATTCGGAATGCTGAGACCAGCAGAACCAGGAGGAACTCGAGGGATTAACATTTCTCCCCACTAAGAAAAAAAAAAAAAAAAGCCAAATGGTCTCATTTCCATTGCCCCATTTGTCACAGGCCTAATACAAACTGGAATTGTCCTGAACGCAACCTCGGCAGGTCTATGGCTCTGGCGTGCCTGGTGGGCTCCAAATCAGCTGCATCCTTCAGTGATAAATTGCAGGAGTGGTGGGTTGGATAATAGGCGTTTACAAGCCTGATATCAGCAGGACCCTGGACAATAGTGATGAGGTGCGGGGATGTATTGGACATGGATGACATATTGGAGGTGGTACTAATAATCTGGAAATGCTGAGGATTTCATTGGCACTTCTTAGAGAGGTCTCAGACTCTCAGGAGAGCAGCAGGAGTCTGTACAGACTTGCCTCGACATTGGATCAGGCCCTTAGTCTGAGGCAGCTCCAAGGTCTGCAGGTTTTCATTAGTCAAACTATTATTTTTCAAAATCTTTTCAAAGTCTTCTCTCCCTGTAGAGCTGGAAACAGCACTGGCATGGAGCTAAACTGGTGGCAGCTTTTACCCTCATGCATTCTCATTTGAGGAATTCCCTGGTTGATCAAAACACAGAAAGCAGCCAAATGCTGCAGTTTCTCAGCCCTTTTTTTCTCCACGCACATGACTTTGCAAAGTCAGTCAAGTAACCTCCTATTTTCTCTCTCCGCTGGATACCAAATAGTATCTCACAAGGGAAATCACTTTATTATTTCTAGAAGAGGCTTTCTTAATAAGTGTTGGAGAAAATTATCAACTTTAGACTCTAGGGGCTAAATTTCTTCCTTGTTCCCCAAAATTTAAGGATGCTCCAGTAGTTCAGAGCACAGGCCTTCAATTGAGGAGACCTGACTTTGGTTCCATCCTGTGTGACAGTGGACAGAATACCTAACTCAGGACACATAAAGGCACCAAAGTACCTGATTTCCATTGAAATCATTGGAAATGAGTTGCCTGCATACCCCTGAGGACAAGGCTTGCGGTCCTCCCTTGCCTCAGTTTCCCATCTGTATTTTGGCAGCTGTAGTGTTTCACCCAGGGCTGTGTGAGGGTGATGTGTGAGGGACGGTGAGGTCTTTAGACTATCCGAGGATCCATAAGAGAGATTCAGCCTCAGGTTGTCCAGCCCAACGCTGCTTTGTGCGCTCAGTTGGAGTGGGAAGAGCCCTTGCTCTACGGACACTGGCCGTTAGGCTGGATTAACGGGTTTATTGAGTCAGGCATGCTAACCTGCTGCCCAGCCTCCTCTGCTAGCTGCCCTCGGCTCGGCTCTCGGCCTCTGTGCAGGTACAATGTGGCAGCAGGAGCGGAGCTGCCCCAACGAGGACCACAGCCTGGGCTGGCTCACACTGACCAGGCTCCGCGATGCCGAGGCTGCACGGGGACCATGCCGTCCCCTGGGCATCGCAGCCTTCTGCTCCCTGACATCCCACCCCCCAGCTCGTTCTCTAAAGTAGCCCCGATTTGAGCATCAGGAAAGCCGAGGTGTCCGAAATAGGGAGCCACAGCAGCTACCGGGAAGAGACACCCAGCACGAGGAGTAGCAGCATCTGCATTTTGTGTTTCACTGTAAGGGAGTGGATAAAAATACCACCATCTGTTTCTTTTTAAAAATGATAATTGATGAGTTACCCTTGGCACTTTGAATAAATATTTAACCAGAAAAAAGGGAAATCATTTTTAGCTTTTCAGGGTACTGTTTAAAGCCAACAGGTTTTGTAACACCTGGTGCCTGTGCGCTGAGCACTGCAGTTGGTTAAACCCGCCGGCTCTGGGGCAGGAGAGGGTTGGCACAGGCTTGGCTGTGGTCCCAGCTAAGGCCATGCCTGTCGGGCATGTGGATGTGTCCATGGGGACCTCTTCTGGGAGCACCACACTGGGAGGGGAGAGAGGAGGAGAGCTTGGATCCTCTCCAGGCAGCGAAACTCCAACTGTGCTCCAGGTGGTGTGCCCAGACTTGAGGCGAAACAGGAGAGGCAGGGAGAAGACTCCCATAGCAGAGGAGAGAACCAGGCAGAAACAAGGAGGTGGGGAAGTTTGTGGTGCTTTTGAGTGCCAAGTGTTCAAAGGACTCACCAGCCAGTACCCAGAAGCACACAGGCACTTCCCTCCCTCTGGCTTGCACGGCAGGCAGCTATTTCTGCCTTGGGAAAGCACAGTTTCTATGGCATCAGTACAAAATGATTTACAGCGCCAGTGAAATGCTTAATGCCATTTGGCATCGAGAGGAGGGAGGCATGCAACCTCTTCAGGTGCCTTTTTTGGTCCCTCAGCTCTCCACCTTCAGGTCTCTGAGCCTGAATGCCTCGTTCGTCTCGCCCAGCATGGTGAGATGCTTCTCTAAATCACACAAGCCTTATCCTCCCGTTGTAGTGTTGTCCTTGAGAGTACAGTACAGCTTCTCCTTTTTTTTTTTTTTTTAACCTGCTTCACTTGTGATGTCCACATTATTCTTCCTCAACCTGCCCATATGATCTTATCGTCTATTATGAAATTCTGTGCAGTACCAGACAGAGAGGAACTACAGAAGCAAGTTTAGATGCCCGTGGTCCTGCTGGTGAAGTTTCACCTGGAGGATGCCACTGGCTCAGGAGCTGAGGTTGTACAGTGGGTGTAAAGCAGAGGCTGTGATGGTACTGAGGGGTAGCTCAGGTCTCTGTACACGGCAGCACTGTAAGGACACGTAGAGATATTTTTTTACGATGAGGGTGGTGAAACACTGGAGCAGGCTGCCCAAAGACGTGGTAGATGCGTCATCTCTGGAAATATTCAAGGTAAGGCTGGCCGGGGCTCTGAGAAACCTGATCTAGTTGGAGATGTCCTTGCTCATTGCAGGGGGGTTGGACTAGATGGCCTGTAAAGGTCCCTTCCAACCCAAACCATTCTATGACACTGTAATCGCTGCAGATGTGCAGGCAGCTGTGTAAGAGCGCCTGCTCCATTTCATGGACTGAGACAGGGGAGTCAAGAACTTTGCCAAAATCTGCGCAGGAATGGACACAGGGAAACCCTCTTTTTGCAGCCCTGGACAGGCTGCAGGCATAAAGGTGTGTGTTTGTGGATGGCCCATACTAAGAGACTGGATCCCAGGGAAGGTGTGATCAAGGCTGGGAAATTAGACAGCTCTTTGGGCCAAATGATAGGAAAAGGAAAAGGGAAACACAGAGGTTTGAATATATTATAGTGAACGGTAACTAGAAGATGCTGATCAACAAACAGATCAAGCCTAGGCAGTGGGTTAGATTAAAACCATCGTTCCAAATTTGAAGGCATTGGGGCTAGCCTGTATATTCTTCTACGTCCTTCTCCAGTGACTTTTCTGGCCTGGCTTCCTCATATGTGGTCTCCTTCTCCTCTACTTTGAGGGAAAGACCCTTTTCCCTCAAACACCTCTATAATCTCACAGGTCAATCTTCTAGAACTACTTCTTCCATCATGATTTTTGAGTTATTTGCCATTCTAAAAAATTCCCTAATATTGTGTTCTCTACTTCTTCTATCTTAATAGGAGGCAGAACTGGGCAAGAACAGGACTAACGTAGCTTTTGTGCTTACTTGCCCCACAGAGTCATTAGTCGAGCCCAGGGGCTGAAGCTGGTGGTGGAGACTCTCATGTCATCCCTGAAGCCCATTGGGAACATTGTGGTCATCTGCTGTGCCTTTTTCATAATCTTTGGGATCCTGGGAGTTCAGGTGAGTCCCCTGTAAGCCTCAGCACCTCACGCAAAACCGTCACGAGCCCCAGATGGCCTCACATCTGGGTACCTGTACCCGTGGGCATACTGTAAGTCTTTCTGAAACTGAATCAATGGACTGTTTGGCCTTTTTGGGGAACGCGCCTTGCTTCTAGGGAGGAGGAATCACATTTCCCATTATTGGTCAGCCATTAAAGCCTCATTAATCATTATAGTCTAACAACAGTGGCCCAGCAACACGCATCCCTAGCTGTAGCCAAATAAGCAATGGTTAAAACCAGTTAGTGGGGCTGGTTCTGCCTCCCTCTGGTTCCTTGGAGGTCCTCTGCCCAGCTCTAGAAACGTGTGTTGGTTTTGAATCCGTAACTTTGCCATAGTTAACAGCCTGGAATGCCTCAGACCCAAGAGCTTACATGGTTCTTGGTCCCCACCCCAGAAGCACAGTGTGGCCTTTCTAGCCCTCTCAAGACATGTTTTTTCCTGATTTCCAAGTCTTGGCTCTGTCACTTGATGTGTTGAACTTTCTTGAAGCTCCCCTGTTGCATACAGTGATACAAGAGCCAACATGATGATCCCCTCAAAGACACAGAGTGGGCTTTCTTCATCCTTTCCCCACCACGAGGACTTCTGCTCTGCCTGCGGCAGGACATGAATCATAATATTTCTGTGCTTTCTTCACCTGGCCACACCACAGAAGGGTCAGGCCTGAGGCATGACATGTGCCACCAGAAAAACTGCTCAGGGAAGCTGTTAAATCCCATTCCTGTTCTCTCTGGGAGATAACGTGGGGACATCTCCCCTCCACCTTTCCTCTAGGTATGAACCAGCAGGGAGACAGAAACTCTCAAAGCTGAAATTGTTGGTTTGTAAACTCCAGAGAGACCTTGACCTGGAGATTCATTCTGATTCTGACAGTTTATGTAACTGAAAGCTTGCAGAAATAGAGATTTTTGCATCTGCTCCCTGCCAGCTCTGCTGGCAATATCTTCAGTCCCAGGAGTTCAGGAACCTGTGGGAAAAGTGGCAGAATTTTCAATGCAATTGGATTCTTATTACCTGGGAAGGAAGAGATTGTTTCATGTAAATATTTTGACATAACATTTCTTTACTTCTGAAGTTTATCTGATCTGTCACAGCCTGCTTTGGAAAGTAGCTCTGTTTGGCTTTGTTTTGAAAAGGTGTCTTATATAATATTTTATAGTAATGTACTCTGTGAGTAATAAATACAGCATTGAAAATAAACAGAGAAGAAAATCATCCCTTCCATAACCACCTTGGCAGCTAGATTGGCTTAGCATTACAGTACAACATCCATCCATTATCCTTAACAGATTCCTAAAACTAAGCATATCCTGTAAAACAATATAAAACATAGACACAGGAAAATTTATGCCAAACAACAAAACTTGCAGTATGCTCTTTAAATTTCCCCGCTTCTAATTGTGATGGCTTTCCCTAGCAACTTGCAGTCTTACGTTAAATTGTCAATGACTATTGAGATGCTTAAGGGGTAGATACAAGCAAGACTGATCCTGTATTCAGGATGCAAAATTGTCAGTTAATATTTATGTCTAATTAGGTGTAAGATGAGGGCCATAGCTATTTTCTATAAAAAGATGATCTCTCAAAGTTACAGTTTGCTTTCCCATGTAAATATAAACTGGGGTTCAAACTAGAGGTTTTTAATGCTATTAAATTCTGGATGTCCATGTTTCTAAGCGTGCCTCCTCTTTGCCAGACCGGTTTTGTTGTAAAGCTCACCCACATGTGAATAGCCATTAATAAGACACAAGAAATAGCTGGATAAAACAAATACAGTAGGAACCACTGGGCCTTTCATTTTCAGAAATGCTAAAATCTGAAGCGCTGAGAGGGATCAGCAATTTTGCAAATTGGGCTTTGTGTTTCCAAGCCCCGTTAGTAGCTGTGTTACTGCTCCCATCTGAGTGGCATTACAGTCCAGCTCCTGGAGAAGTTATATTTATAGACTATATATTAAAACCAGTTGTTTACCTTCCTGCTTAATTAAAACTTTTCTCTGAGAAGGCTATATCTCCCCAGTCTGCCTTACCCATGGATAGTGTTTCTCCACGGAAAGATCAGGGAATGCTTCTCTTCTTGTATCCAGAAGTATTATGACTGCGTTGAGTGGTGGTTAATTTTGCACGCCTAGAGAACATCCTTCTGCTGTTGATTTCCGAAGGAAACCCATGGAGTAATGCGTGGGTTTATCTTGTTCGCTGTAATTTCTACTGATACTTGTCTAGAACAACAGATCAAAACCCTTCAGCATCTTTTCTTTATATACCCAGGTGGTGTTTTAAGGAGCCTGGAGAGCAGGCTGCCATTTCCCCCCCAAAACGGTAATGTCAATAGCTTCTATCAGCAAATAAAACCTGATTTGTTGGCTGCCTCCTGGGCTTTGATACCATCCATCCTGCTAGCATCCCTCACCCTGTCTGAAGCAGTAATTATCCCCTGCCCTTCTCTGTTCTGTGCGTGGGAAGCATCAGGTCCAGAGCTAAAGGTGCGGAGGCTCATGTTCCTCGTGTGGGCAGAAACCAGGAGCTGTGCCTCTCCTGGCTTATGGAGAAAATAAGCTGGGGATCAGGTACCCAGCACCAGCTGGGCTTGGCTTCTTAAGCACAAGGAACATTTTCAGACCCCCCTGCCCGGACCGCAGAGCCTAGCGGTGGCCGGAGAGCACTCAGGCTCAGAGACGCGAGCAGAACGGGCAGGAGGCTTGGTTCACCAAGAGCCCAACGCAGCAGCTCGGCTCCTCTCTGACATGTCCCCTTGCGACCCGTAAGAGCAGAGCTTAGTCCTCTTCAGTGCCACCTTTCCTCGGCTGACAGAGGGGCCCCGTTACACTTAATTTGTCAGCGACTCTTGAAAGCAGCATCGTTAACGGGGCTGAGAGTCGCCAGAGTCATTCCACGGGTGGTAAGAAGCCATTAGCTCGTCTGGGTTATTAGCTGGGGCTACGCTTGAGCCGGCGACCCAGAAGCAAAGGCCTTTTGGCCAGTCTCAGCTCACTGAACCAGACAACTTAATGCATGAGGTGGGTGTCCTAAACGATGGGAAATCATGCGTTTTCTCATTAGGTGCATATTATACCGGCTGCTCGCACTTAATAACCTGCACAAATAGGTCATTTCCCTTCCCTTCTGTGGTCGGTGTGGGCAGAGTGCCCCAGGAGGAATGCCCATTGTCTGCAGAGATATCCTGCGGGCTGAACCCTCACAGTTCCTCTCTTCTTTGCGTGTTTTGCAGCTTTTCAAAGGCAAGTTTTTTGTCTGCCAGGGAGAGGACACCAGAAACATCACAAATAAATCGGATTGTACCGAAGCAAGCTACAAATGGGTCCGGCACAAGTATAATTTTGATAATCTCGGCCAGGTATTACTAGAATGGTAATCTGCTTCTTTGCTCCTTTACCTCCTTGACTTAAAACCTGTGCATTATTATCCCGTGGGATTTTCTTACAGGGCACTACCAGTCGCAGTAAATATTCAGTTCACATACACAGCATTCTGTCTCTGTAAATCCCAAAGGTAGTGTTTCCAAGCAGGCATACACTTCTTTTTGGAACAGAACAAGCACATGTGGCTTCGTGGAGTACTTAATTGCTTCGCTGCTACATAACAAACCAAATATATCTTGCAGAAGGGCTTGTCTAATAGAGCCGGACACTTTCAACCGTCTCTGCAACACAACCTTATTTTAGCTGCATGGTAAGGACTAATTAGTTGGGAGCAGTAGAGACCTGGAGGGTGGAAATGAAGTTGCTTTTGTCTTCAGCTTTGTGGATTTCGAATTAGTACTCATTGCAAGACCAGGCACTGGCATTGATAGTTTTTTTCTGCCTGGAGAAACCTTGGGCATCAGTGTCCCATTAGCAGACAGGTAATGATAATCCTTAGCCAGGAAAGGGCAGAGAGGAGTGAGATGTTACAAGCAAAAGAGCTTTAGTGCAACCACATCTAACTTTTATTCCATGTATTTCTAGGCCCTGATGTCTCTCTTTGTCCTGGCCTCCAAGGACGGGTGGGTGGATATCATGTACGATGGCTTAGATGCTGTGGGAGTTGACCAGCAGGTACGTGCTCCAGCGGAGCTGTAAGAAATGAGTTGTCAGAGCACATCTGCACATTTTCCAAAGTACTGTTGGCTTCCACAGCCAAGTGGGGTTCCGGGGAGGGTCAAGGGAGGCGTGTAACCCAAGTCCTGGGGCGTGACAAGGAGTCCGGTGAAAAGTCTGGATTTGGACCTAGCCTTTTCCCTACAGATCTGGCAACACAACTGGTCTAACTACCACTAGGGAGAACTGCAACTATTGAAGAATGGTTTGACTTTTTAAGCAGTTTAGACATTTCAGGAGGAAAGGAGTGCTTTGTGTAGGTACAGGTTTTCTGTGAGGGACTTGCAAGAGCTGCAGAGGATTCTGCTACCCTGCCGTTGGCAGAACAGAGGTGGTTGTTCTGTCCTTAACGTATTTTGTGTTTGGGGAGCATTCAGGTAAGGTGTTTCAGAGGGCCCCGATTTTCAGGAAGAGCAGAGCATGCTGAGCTGCCTGAAAGGGGCACCCATGGGTTTTGTGTATGGGGCAGCCATATCAATTTGCTCCCCCCGGGCTTTTTCTTTTTTTTTTTTTTTTTTTTTTTTTTTTTTTGAGGCTCAGTTGACATTTGCCTTCCTCCACTTTGCAGCCAGTCATGAATTACAACCCATGGATGCTCCTCTACTTCATCTCCTTCCTTCTGATCGTGGCCTTCTTTGTCCTCAACATGTTCGTGGGGGTGGTGGTGGAGAATTTCCACAAATGTCGACAGCACCAGGAGGAGGAAGAAGCCAAGAGGCGGGAGGAGAAGAGGCTTCGCCGGCTGGAGAAAAAGAGAAGGAGTAAGGAGAAACAGATGGCTGGTCGGTAGTCTTTCCACATCTTTCTGAGTCCTGCTTGACCTTCCACACAAATCCCCCTCCTCCCTCCCCTCCCTGCCTCTTGTCTGGTGATCATTCTTCTCCCAAAAGCATGTCCAGCTATAAAATTTGCATGAAGGAAATAGTGTCATTTTAGGCTGAGCAAGGAGCCATGGAAGCCTTTTTAATGGCTGCATGATTTGCAATGACCTTTCCATTGGAGGTTATTTAAAGTAAAATATAATAATAGTCAGACCTGGAGCTTCTTGGATAGCAGAGCTCAGTGTTACACAAATAGTGACAACTGCAAAGATCATCAGTGCCGGATGGCACCATAAATATTCTGAGTCATGAGCACTGTTACTGATAACCGGATTCACTATTTGGTTTATTACAGCCTTGTAATGCCACAGTGATGTTACCTGTCCCATTTATCAAGCGGGTTTATTTATTGGCACAGTAGCACCACTGCTATTCAAGAGTGTAATAAAATAATGGAGCCATCTCATTCTAGTAATGCTTAAAAACTCCTTAGAGAAACATATCAATGCATTTGCTTGAGAAATACAGATTAGAGAGAAAAAAAAAAAAAAAAAGCAGTTGAGGGGAGTAACTAACTAGACAAAATAGCGCTGATAGAAATCGAACCAAACTCCAAACTGGATGTGCAAGCTTGCAGCCCTGCCTAGAGAAGCCTTGACGGGTGAAGGGAGGCTGGACCTCAGCTCTGCCCAAAGTCTCCCGTCCTGTCTCTTAGTCTTTTTTTCTTTTGATTTAGTTGAGTAAGACATGTCAGCCAGAGGCCACAGGTCAGAGGTGCTCTTCTTCTTGCATGCTCTCTCTTCTGACTGAACTTTCTCCATTGCCCTTCGTGTCCATGGCCTCACGCTTTCCCTCCCTGGTCTCAGTCTGCCTGCTGCTCTCTCCGTGTCCCCTTTCACGTCTCTTCTCTATCTTTGACAGACTTCAGTACTGTTTAAGAGGCTGTCTGATCAGGCGCTTGTTTCGAAAGCTGGTAATATTAAGTCCGTTTTATTTTTTTTTAATAGTCTAAGAGGTGTTTAATAGCTGTGACAGGCTTAATCATGCAACCACGTACCACAATGGTGTCTCAGCCTCTCTCAGTTTAGCACTTACCCAGCGCTTTCCTTTGGTCACATCTTTAAGTCCCATGAGCTTCACAGGTTTTGTAACCAATAGGTTGTATCACACCAGCCTCTGGACATCAAACTTTGGTTTATGCCGAGAGCCTGGCTTCCTCGATGGTCAGTGGAAAGATGGAGGCTGCCCTCAAGAGCGGTGGAGGACACGTTAGACTGTTCTCAGTTAAGTGGGATACAGATGGAAAGAATTTGTTTATGTTTTTCACATGAAGGAAATGCCTAGAAAGCTCTTTCGGTCAGTCCAAGTTCCCAAACAGTTTCAGGCTGGTGAGTTAGATAATGCTTTTAAAGGCTGGATAGAAAGATCCCTATTTAAAGTTGCAGTTTTGGAAAGCAGACGTTCCTGTAGAAGAAAAATAGATGTTTAGTTATTATTAATGACCGTATTTAGAATGCTAGAGGAACTAGATAAGGAAAAGACATAAGTCTGGGCAATTTCCCAGTGGGAAGGAATCACAAACCATCCTCGGAGATGTAGTTATTCATTCGGTCCTATGAAATGCCTAATTAAAGAGGCAATAAACAGCTATTTTACTGAGGATCAAATATTGCTGAGTATTCAATTGCCATAAAAACCTTTCAAGAGCAAAGTACGAAGCCCTCCAAATCACTTTAGAACAGTTTCCCCATTTGCGTACAGTGAGACATTGGTTTTAATTGACCGTGTCCAGCTTTGCCCTCGGAGGCAACAGATGTCAGTGCTTAGCTTCATTCTGCATGGTGGGAACTTGCAGATGATACCAAGAGTTAAGGATTTGATTATACCAGCAACTGCATGGGGGTTCCTTTCAGCTGGCCTTCCGGAGGGTCCCCAGGTGCCCACACCAACCTAGGGATGTCAGACCCAGGCAGCCGTAGGCTGATTGCACGGTCCTTTTTGATCTTCAAATGCATTTACCTAATCAGGCATCTGAAACCCAGAAAAGCATGGTGAGATGGAGGCAGGTGCAGGAGTGGCCGCTGTAGGGTGCGCTGGCCCAGCAGGGTACGTACAAAGTCCGTCCTTCAGAAGTGTCTTCTCCATCATCATCATCTAGCAAGGGGGTCCTCAGGGATCTCTTGGGCTTCCACCTGTGTATGTGGGAGAAGCACAAGAGCCCTTCCTTTTTCACGATGAGCCCATGTACCTGAGCCCACCCTCCCTGAGGCACAAGGAGAGGATCCCACAAGGAAACCTTCCTTGTAGAGGCAATGGAGAGCCTGAGAGCCTTAGGGACCTCTGAAGGGGAAGGGAAGTCTTGCCGCATGTGCTGCCGGGTGATTAATGCCATTTCGTTCTTTTAGATCTAATGCTGGATGATGTATTAATGGAGAGCTCAGCCAGTGCAGTGCAAGGTACTGGGAAGTCGGCACGTCTTGTCCCACTTGAATGGCAGTGCTGTGTCACTAACGGCTGGCCACCGCTGCTGTGAGGCATCCCACTAAACCGTGTGTGTGGTGCAAAGCTCGTTTGCTTACTTCATGGCACACGCATATCATTCTGAGCTGCAGGTCTGCAGACCTAGCTCAGGACTGACACTTGCAAGCCCTTAATTTACCCCTTGATCATGTTATGTTCTTCAGTATTATTTTTTTTCTGGTTTTCATTAAGACACTGTCAGACTTTTCATGGCTTTTTTTTTTCCCTCTCCTTTTTTTTAAATTTTTTTTTTTGGTTTTTTTTTTTTTATTATTCAAGAATAATGTCTGGACTGTGAAATGGGTCCTTTATTGCTTACTCTAGCTTTCCAATCACCAACTTAGAAGTATCTGAATAATTTGCAGGAGTGTCTCTGGAAGGCAGGCAGTTTCGCTTAGGGAAGTTATTTCATTATTTCTCCAGCCCTTGCTCATGGCTCTGCAAAAGCTGTGCTTCGGGGAGGCACAGTAGTTTTTCAGCAGGGTAAAATTCAGCGTGGTGCAGAGCCTTGGAGCTTCAGTGGAGACATCAGCCCCACAGCAACCCCCGGCGTGGACGGGGAGGTTGGCTGTTGTACTGCCCAGCTTGTAAATTCTTCGTATTGATTGAGAGTTGCATCTAGTGAATGAAATGAAAAAAAGATGCCACCTCTAAGCCTTTGCAGGTCCTGGTGGGGATGGACCAGCAGGGCTGAACGCTGCTGGGGGTTTGACTTGGCCACCCCACCCCACCCCCGACTGCTCATGCACCCCCTCATCTCACTGGGATGATGCTCAGAGCTGCAGATCTGTCCCTTGCTCTTTTTATTTTTAGGAGAAGCTTTGATCTGGCAAGCGTTTTGTTTAATTCATAACTTAAGAATATTAGCCTGAATAATTAAAGAGGTGCCAACATAGAAACAAATATAGCTGTAATTTTCGACAAAAATAATATGCTAGGAAAATTGTGCCATTAAAATTCTCACCTGTGAACGAGCTCCCACTGCTTGAGATGGGAGCAGGGCTTCATCCGTCTCTCACGTATTGTGGGGAGTTTTGATTAAATAAAAATTTCAAGGTGGGGACTATCAGCTTTCACTGCAGAGGATAACTCAGGGAGACAGAGGTTCCTACCTTACATTTCTCAGGCCTTGTTGGAAGTTATCACAACATGCTTTAATAACCCCTGAATCTCCTTCCCGTTGCCATCCCAATATTTTTACTTCTTTGCCTTCATTCTTGCTCTTCTTGGTAGCCTCCTGTCTTCTCCTACAAAATGGGGGCAGCATGGAGGGGGGTGGGTTGTCACTGGGTTTGGGGGGGCTGTTTACTTTTTCTTCTTTTTATTTGATTGCAACTCCTCTCCTGGTCCTCCAGAGCTACATCAAGGCCGTCTTGTTTTATTTTATAAAGGCACTGAACTCATTCCAAACCCCTCTGTTACCCTGCGCAGGCTCAGAAGGGCTCTCAGAGTTTGTCTTTAACACGTGTGCAATTGTCAGGTCTGTGCTTTGTGTTTCCTTTTGTTGCCTTTTCTTTGGATCCAGTGGCAGTGATTGTGTCACGCTGCTCTTCAGGCACCGGCACGAGGGAATAGAAAGGTTTGATTTGTGAACCTGCCTGGTGGGGATATTAGGGAATCGCTCCCTGGTGCTGCAGATGAACCTTCTGTGGTTCAATGAGAAATCTGGAGCTGTGACCCCAAAGCTTCCACACATCTCTGCACTTAGAGGGCGTCGCTTCTCTTTCTGTGAAGATAAGATGGAATAGAGTGTGTGTGTGTGTGTGTGTGTGCATGGCTGCCTGGTGAGATATTATAATTTTATTTTTCCCCCTTTTTTTTTTTTTTTTTTTTTTGAGTCTACATTCTATCACAACTGGAATCTTCTCAGTGGAAATAATTTATCATTTTCCATTTTGCCTTTTTTTTTTTTTTAAAAAAATCCATTCAGTACAATAAAAGCCAAGTAAAATGCTGTGTTTAAACAAAAAAATGTTCCTTCAGTGCAAACTACTTTTTAACCTAATAATATCCTTGATACAGTTTGTAAATCCAGCTGCGTCACGGGCTCATTGCTCACTGGTTTGCCGCTGTCCTCCAGATATACTTAGACCTGCAAAGTAGTTAATTCCCTTATTATAGGAGAAGGAAGAAGCCAGAGGAGACAGTAATGGAATTGTCCCACTCTCGTGAATTCCAATTTCCCGTGCCCACGCGCCTCCAGCTCGAAAGCTGCCTCGGGGAAAGTGGCAATTTCTCTCTTGACAGGGCGATATGCGGAGGCAGCCGTTATTCGGGGATCTCTCCCAGCCCCATCCCCCCCAAGGACATGTGGTTAAAGAGGGGAGAGCGGCCCTGGCCCCAGGTCCCACCGGGACCCTCGGGGAGCTGGCAGTGGCACTGCCTGCAGGGGACAGGGCTGCCCCGCCACTGACTCCTGGTCGCTGGTGCCATGTGGGGGTCACGTCCCAGGGCTGCCGGGCACACGGCAGCGTAATGCCCCGATCCTAGACTATGACCGCTGAGCACGAAGGGTGCCTGGCCTGGGAGAACTGAGAGTGGGATTAGGAATGGGAGATGTTTATCCTGCCACAGCGGTGGCCACAGCCTTTTCAAACGGGCAGGAGGGGACGGTGATGAGTTTGGGTACCCCAGGGCATGGGCTGGGGCTGCTGTGCTCTGCCTCCCACCCGGTCGAGGGGATTGGTTATGGTCCCAAGAGGAGTACGCAGTGTCTGCTTGGGAAACAAGTGAGCTCAGAGCCCATCAGGGCGATAAGCTAAAGCCACGTGCCCCCCTGCCCGGCACCCGCTCCCCCAGCGGGCACCATCCCCTCAGGCCACCATTGCCCAGGACCAAGGGGCAGGTGGGATGCTCCCAAGCCAGCTCCCAGCCAGCTGCACAGTCTCCTTCCCAACAGGGTTAGGAGATCGCTGGGGATCCACTGTCCGAGCTGATTGTCTCCAATGTAACAATATCTAAATCTGAGCCTTTTCTCCCTCTCTCCTGGCCTCCAGCCATGGTGAAGCAGCTCGATTTACACCCTGTTTACCAGCCTGATATGTCTCGTAGTGGGGCTTTTGCTGTATTTCGTCATCTTCTTGCATTCTCATCCTGCCAATTCTTCTTTCTTTGTTTGCTCTCCTCCTCTTTTCTTTAACACCATGTGTGCCGGGAAGCCAAGTTAACCTTTCCAGTAATAACCGAGACTAACCCAGAGCTCTTGTTGTTCTTGACACAGTGTATTGTAACAGTACAGTAATGTGGTGTTGTGTTAGTTGTGAAGTTCACCACCTGGAGTTTAACAGATGTCTGTATTTCCCAAGATGTTGGTATTGTTTAGCTCTTTACTGCAATAATTAGAAATGATACTGTGTGATAGGGGGCATGGGCTTTGCAGCTGGATAATGATGCGTGAGCGATCCCCAAATTTGCTGCGGAACTGCGCAGGTCTGCTGAAAGAAATAGTATTTATCCGATAGCAAGGAAATGGTTTGTCTGTTCAGTGAGTTCCCTGCCCACCTAGGCACAGTAGGTATTTATCTGCCGTCCTCGGACAGCATGCTGGCTTGTGCCTGGTTCACCTCGCGGTAATATCCGTACGGCACTAATATGCACGGCCGGCATGCGGAGACCGGTGAAGCGAGCGGTGGCATGAGTCATAAGCAGGGCTGACAAATCCCCTCTTAACAAAGTTAATGGGGAAGGATGAAACGTTCATGAATGGCGATTTTCTACGGCTGCAAGGGCAGCTGCGAGAGCAGCGTCCAGAGACATGGAAGCATGGAGCTGTTTGCTGGGAAAGATGCAAAGGAGCTTTGGGGTTTGGGAGAAGGGGGGGTGCGAAAGGGGAGAAGCCTTTGCAGATATATGAACAATTAGCAGCCCTGCTTATAAGGTCATGCACAGGCTAATCCAGGTGCAGGAGCCCTGCACAGGAGACATTTTACAACCTCTCTCTAAATCCTTTCTGTTCTAACGGCATCGGTGCTATTCTGTAGGATTTGGAATTACCCGTCAATCAAAGCTAAGAAAAAATGTGAATTCCAGTGTAATTATTCATAAGTAAATCCATCGCAAGAAAAAAGGCAGAAACATTGACATTTTTCTTTTTGAATGTGAATTATACATAAATGTAGAAGAAGTGATCCAATTATGATGGTGTTTCTTTCGGAGATGATAAGTTGGTTCATAAAAATAGGTCCTATTCCTAACCTAATTGTATTCAAACATTTTAGTTAATTTGCTACTCATAATTTAGCATAATGTGATCGAGATATCTTGACTTTATGGAGATTTATGCAGATTCTGAGATATCTGACAAAGTCTTACGAGTGAATCAGCAGCTACCAGTCTGCTTTTTTGTAAGCACTCAATAGATTCGCATGAAAATTAATTTTATAGACCTTTTCATCAATATCGTGCTTTAGCACTCAGGTACAGAGCACCTAAAGCACACTGCAGATCAGAAAGTGAATATTAATACTGCCTTTCATGTGATGACACCGAAGCAGAATTTTGGGCATTCCAAACTCCTACGGAATAAAACTGCTGAGTGATTTGTCTGGTCCCTGGGCTCTAAGGGAAAGGTCTGTCCCTATGGAAAAAACAAAACTTCTCTGGTTTTTTCAGGATCCTGTAATGCAGCGGCGAGCACATAAAACGGTCGAATCTCTGGGTTTGATTGCGATGTCATTGGCTATTGACAAAGTGAATTCTATTTCCAGGCAAAATTTGATCTTCTAAAATTAGTTTTCCCTGAGGGCAACCCAAACCTGTGCTTTGTGGCTTCGTTCTGCCCAACTTTTTGCTCAGAATAATGTATCAAACTGTACATTTTCTCAGCAGCACTAAATATCAAGCCATGTAATTCTTACAGCTCAATAATTTTCATAACCAGATGATCATCTAATTATGAGAGTAATATTATACTCTGACATATTCAAGACAGTCCTTTCCACTTCAATCTGCATTATAATGCCTCCTTGAAAATTGTACTGAATTATATACTCAGCCTTGGCATTTCCTCATTAGAGATTAGGTGAGTAAATGAGTTTATCTCTAGGAACATTTGGGGTCTAAAGAGCATGTGTCATCCCTGAGGCAGCTGAACACGGGAATGAGTTGAACAGTGAAATCTGTACTTTGATAATCTTGTCTAAATGGAGGATCATTATTTTCTAATCGCTAAGGCTGACTGATCAGTTTTCCTTGGTATTTTTATGGACCATTTCTCAGGGCTCTGGCAGCCAAAGTGTTGAATTTTGTTCTCTCTACAGTTTATTGCAAAGAACATAATACGTCTGAATTAATTCTCTTTCAAAGACCACCGCTAACTCAATGGCCTGTATTTTTAAGACATCGTTATGAAAATCTGTCCCAAACATCTGACCATTAATTGGGTTTGCAGATACTTTGGGGACTTTTTAAGATCAGCAGAAACAAAAATTGTTGATTTAATTTAAATTTAATTCAAATATTCCTACAGGGAAAACATTCTTTAGCAGCACAATAGTCCCAGCTCACCTCATCCCTGATGCCATAAGGCTGAGTATGGTGCATGTCCCACTGAAGATGTTTAATGGTTGTAAGATGAGGGGAGCCCTGCTGTGTATTAAAAATGATGACATGCCAGCAAGAAAAAAGGAAATAAAAAAGACAGCATGTTGCTGTAATCGGTCTAGAATTTTTCATCTTTGGAGTTGGAAAATGAGGGTGCATTGACTTCAGAAAGACGCAGAGAAATGACTTGATGTGCCTCTTCGCTCTCCTCCTCCCCGCTGCAGAAGCACAGTGTAAGCCCTACTATTCGGATTACTCCCGTTTCCGCCTCCTGATCCACCAGATGTGCACCAGCCACTACCTGGATTTGTTCATCACTGGAGTGATTGGCCTCAACGTGATCACCATGGCCATGGAGCACTACCAGCAGCCAAAGGTACCAGGGAAGAGAGGGGGGAAAGCAGGGGGGAGGGTGCTCAGCTGTGGGGGTATGGGCTTATGGGCAGAGTTAAGGCTGGTTTTGCTGTTAGACCCTTTCTGGGACCTTGTTTGAGGCCCTTGTCCACCATGCCTGACTTGTCCCTTTGCCCCATGGACTGTACCCATCAAACCATGGCTTTGGGCACCTGGGTCCCATTGCACCTCTCCCTCCTAGTCACGTGTGAACGAGCTGCTTTGGAAATGAGGGTGGGAGCAGGTTGGTTTGGTTTGCTAGGTAAGATCATCTTCCATTTGACTTAGGTTTTCCACCAAAAAAAGGAGAAAAAGGAAAAATAATAGAAGAATTTGTGAGATGTTTCTTTTTGCAAAGTTTCTGCTAAATCCCTGGAGTCCCATAGGGCCCAATTTTCACAGGCACTGGATTCCGTGCTGGTCTTTAAAATACATTTTAATATATTAGTATGCTACGTTCCTGGGTCTTTGTGATACTCTGAAAATAAAAACAGCCTGTCCTGGGATGTCAAGTCTCTTGTGCATAAGAATGAAATGGAAATAGCTGCCTCTGCCATATAACTTGTACTTATTTTTATTAGACACTTTCAGAATGAATAAATATAGCACACAATAGGAGGAAATATTCTTTAAGACTAGACAGGACTTGAATACTTAATATAAAACCCCCAAACAACTAAGACATGCAAACGAGGGGAAAAATATCCTCCAGCCTATCATAAAGAAGCCAAAAAGTGAAAGGGCAGAAGCCCAATTTATTTTTTCTGTTCAGGTCACCTTTAAATACCCTGGAAGGCTCATTGCATGATTCAGTCATTTGGTGATGAAAAAGGTTGTTGGCTAAGGAACCGGTACTGGAATGAATCGCTCTAGGGCGTGCAGTCTTACTGCAGTCGTTTTGCAGCTACATTTTCTCTTGTATTATAAAAATGTTGGGCAGGCTTTTGTTTTTAATTTTCTTTAGGAAAATAACGTTTTGTCTCTAAGCCTCTGGTATGCAGCATCTGGGTAATAACTCCAAGCTTGGGCTGTGCTGAGATGACAGCATGGTTAGAGCCGTGCACATGCTGGAGGGTCTTGCTGAATCGGGACCCCGATATCACTCTGGTCAGGGTGACTGACGGCTGGGATCCCGCGGATGCTTAAAAGGCTGAATGTACCAGAAAGCTTTATATCCAAACCCAGTTGCTTGGTGTGTTGGTGCTGAAAGGGGCTGCTGGTGGGATACCCCAGGATGCCCTGTGGACAAGATCCCAGCTGGAGATGCTGTGGCTGCACGTAGAGAGGAGGGACTGCAGCGTGCAGAGAAGGAGCTACAGGGCAAAATCTGGCTTTTGCCGGATAAATGTGGTCATTTGGTGGCAGGGCCCTGGTCCCCTGCAGGATGACAGGGAACCTCGTTCAGAGCCACAGCTTCCTTTAGCAGCTGGGCTGGTACCTCTCGGCCAATTGAGGTGTTTTCATCCATGGATGCTTGAAGCTAAATTGCAGCATGAAGGCAGAGTGTGTGTCTGAAACCCCTTCTGTAATGACTTCTGCTGCTCCAGTAAGTCTTGGTTTTGGTCTGAGAGCACAATGTTGCCATCTCCCCCATTCCCTAAGAGTGCCCCGGACATGGTTATTGTCATCCCATTTGCCAGCAGTGACAAATTCAATGCGCGTTACTGAAGTGGCCACGCAGGGTGCTGCTACCGCAGTGCTCCTTCACGAGCAGGACTTTTGGGATGAAATTGCCTCTGACGTGACTGTGCAAGAGTTGTCCCAGCCAGGAGGCACCTGTAAGTTAATGGCCAGGCTGTGACTTCTGCAGAGGGAAGGGTGGGCAGACGATAACCCGAGGCACTCGCTGCTGCTGGCATGCGATCCCTCTCTCCTGCTCCTTGCCAAAAGCTCAAGGTGAGGAGTAAAAGACAGGCTATCACAAAGAAGCCATTTGGCCGGTGCTTGCACAGACCTGGCCAGCCCATGGCTCTTGCAGCAGTGCACAAATGAGCGAGTGGGGGGAAATTCAGCTTTCGGCTGAAAGCACGAGGGTCTGCGCGCTGCCGACACCTGCGAAGGCAGCAGCTCTTACCGCTCACCCAAGGGATTGCGCTGGGCTGTGTGGCTGCCCCAGGGTTTGAGTTGTGCCTTGGGTTTGTGTCAGCCCCTCCGCTGAATTGTGTCTGCTGGGTTGGGGCCAGGGAAATGCAGCTTGCGCTCTCCCTGAAGCACTGGGACTTTTCCCTGGGACATTTGTCATCAGAGAGAGCCCACGACTGGAGCCTTTTGTTGTAGTTTGGAAGTGAGTGACTGGTGAAAGGAGAGGAGGGCAGATCTGCAGGCTGCAGAGCTGGCATCTAACCATGGTCCTGTGTCCACACCCCAGGTTCTTGATGAAGCCCTGAAGATCTGCAATTACATCTTCACCGTTATCTTTGTCCTGGAGTCTGTTTTCAAGCTTATCGCCTTTGGGTTTCGTCGCTTCTTCCAAGACAGGTAACAAAAGCCCCGCTGTGACGGCAGGGCCAGCAGCAGGTTTCTGGAGACAGTGCCCAAACGCGGTGTCCTGGACCCCGATGCTCTTTCCAGTGATGGCAGTCGGACACGTGGGAGCACTTTCTGGTGTGACTGATTGAAACCTGGGTAGGTGGAGGTTTGGGGATGTGAGCTGGGGTAAGGCTTGTGTGTGCCCCGGGATGTGATTGCACCGCTTTGGCCCTTGGGAGAGGACAAAATAGGAGTGAGTCTCACACTGAGCAGCTGGTTCTCGTCTCACACCAGTTGCATCTCCATGTCATCCAGATGATCTGGTGAGGGGACAAAATTTATGCCAAGAGAACCTGGTTGTGAGTGGAAATGAAAGAGGAAAGGGGCTTCTTTTTATGCAGATGTGGAGCAGCAGATGAAATTGCTGCTTTTTTTGTAGCTTTTCACTCTCTTACCTCACAAATACAGATTTTATGTCCTCGGTGAATCTTTCTCCTCCCATTTTTGCCTCCTTCAGTGTTAATACCAAAAGCACTGGCACTGGGCAAGACTTGAACACAAGCCCTTCAGCAGCCGGGAGGATGGTTCCACCCCCAACGTTCCAGGTGTCTGTGCTAGGATCATGCCTCTCTCCAACCTGGCATGGATCCTTGGGGTCTTTCCTTCACCCACCCTGATTTTTGTTGCAAGGACTGGACACAGGATCTGGTTCTTCCTAGGGTAGATCTCACACTGAGGTCCACGAGTGCCATGTCTCAAAGCAGCCGGACAGATACCACAGCATCTCCCCTGAGGTCTGCAGCCTCCGGGTAGAAAAGTGCCCAGCTTTTGTTTCTGTTTCCCTTCAGTCAAGAATTATCTTTGGAATTGGCTGATTTTCTAATGAGATGCATTAGTTACAATGATTTTATAACATAACTGCTTTTGTATAATACCCTCAGAAAAATGCTGTAGATTCATTTCAGTGCTAGAACCATTGAAATGACTGGAATTCGTGTGAAACAAGCTACCGCCCCTTGCCAGCTTCTTAGTAGATGTTAAACTTCACTTTGTGTTGTCTCCAGATGGAACCAATTAGATCTGGCAATTGTGCTGCTGTCTATCATGGGCATCACTTTGGAAGAGATCGAGGTGAATGCTTCGCTACCGATTAACCCCACTATTATCCGAATCATGAGGGTTCTCAGGATTGCTCGAGGTGAGATGAAGAAAGCAGAATTGACTTGGGTTTGAGGTGCAGGGTCTCCTCCAGGAGGGAGTTAAGTGTCGGGGAACGGTTCCGGGGCACATCCCCATCACGATGTGCAGAGCTCTGGCATCAACAGGCTGTAAACAAATAAAATAACAATGGGGGAAAATACTTGCGAGGAGCCAAAAAGCTGAGCCAACTGACCATGTGTTTCTATCTTAAGAGGGCTTGAAGGCTGAGAGGTTAGAAATGAAAGAGAAAGAGCTGTGGCTGTATCTTCCAGAGATATACCTGGAAAAAAATATGCCAGTCAAATCAAAAGTCATCCCTGATGGGGATTAGAGAATACAAGCTGGAGTATGTTTGCTTTAAAAAGACAAGCATCTAATAAATTTAATTTCCCGTGGGACTTTACATTTCACCACTCGGTGACAAAGCATGCCTCGTCACTCTGCATCCATCTGTCCCCTCAGACTTGTAACGACACATACCCAAGCTGGGAAGCCAGCTTCTTCAGGGCCCGATTTTTCAGAACAGGGAGGTCTCAGGGCCAAGTGATGAAGACGTAAAATGGGAGCGCTTAAGAAAGTACTCCCAGGCCCTCCTGAAGGGCAGTGTTGTGCTCGGAGGCATAATTGCTCTGATTGCAGCCCTCATCTAAGCAAACAAGGAGCCAGAGGAGAAATGAAATGCTGCTGTGTCTCCAGGGGGAGAAAAAAAAAGTGTTTTTCCTGTGCATTGGATCCCTTTCAGAATTAAAAATACATGCAGTTTCCAATTGGAAATGCAACCTTCTGGAAGAGATGTGTAAATCAGTTCCTCGGTGAATCATGTATGAAAGTGGGTAGCCTATGGAAGTGGGAGAGTAGCCCCAGGGTTGGGAAAGTAACTGCGCGAGATAACCGGAGGAAGAAGGAGATGGGTCCAACACAGATAAAAGTGGGGAAAGGAAAAGCCAGGCAGAGCGATAACGCTTTCTACAAGTCTCAGGGTAGGTGATGCTGCTATTCACAGGATTTTGATAGTATCCAAGCAACCAGGCACGATGTAAAAAGGCCAGGGACTATAGCAGCTAATGGAGAACACTTGACATGATTTCACATTTCTCTTCCCATAATCTGTGGCTCCTGGGAGAGGGACTGAGTTTGTGCCTGTGTGCTAGCACTGCCGTTACCATATTATGAACGTGTTTTCCGCAGTGTTGAAGTTGCTGAAGATGGCTGTAGGGATGAGAGCCCTGTTGGACACCGTGATGCAAGCGCTGCCACAGGTAACCCACTGCCATATCGAACCAGATCTCCTCTGGCCCAAAGCTAATTTCCTATTGCAGAGGAATGCTAATCATTTTATCTTTACTGTCATTAGAGAATCACAATTTCCCTTCCGAAGCGCAGTCTGAGATACAGTCCTCACATTGAGGTCATTTTTCCCCTGAAGCAATTTAAGTTTTGGATTAAAGAATACAGCAAGAAACAGGTCTGGAACAAAAAAATCAATGAATGTTCTTTTTCTGTGTTTTTTTCCCCCCATTTCTTTTTCTCTTTCCAGGTGGGGAATCTGGGTCTTCTCTTCATGTTGTTGTTTTTCATATTTGCAGCTCTTGGAGTGGAGCTGTTTGGAGACCTTGGTGAGTCTTCCCGTGCCGGTGGGAGCGGGATGGGAGCGGGATGGGAGCCGGAGTCTCACGGCTGCGCTTGGTCCCACAGAGTGCGACGACACACACCCCTGCGAGGGGCTGGGACGGCACGCCACGTTCAGGAACTTTGGGATGGCCTTTCTGACTCTTTTCCGGGTATCCACTGGAGACAACTGGAATGGGATCATGAAGGTAAGAGAGCCATGGAAAATGAGTATTGCCTGTAATTGCCTAATTAGAAGCTGTTCGCTCTGCTCCAGGCTGGTAACGATGCCCAGCCAGGACACTCGCATCCTGCAGTGAGCTGGTCTCTTCATTTGTGCACGGGGCAAAGCCTCTAACGTTTTTGTTGCCTCCTCCTGGCGTTGTGATGTCTATGGCTGCAGCTTCCTGGCGTACTCCATATATTCCATTTTTTTACTCTGAGTGAGCAACTTAAAAAGAAGGGGAAAAATAAAGGGACTCATCTCTCAGATAGCACAAGCTCAGCTCAGTAACGTGCATTGGTTTTACTTTTTTCTTTAAAAGTCTTTTGGCATTACTTTGTTGGGGTTTTTTTTCTGGGAAAACCCAAGTTTCTGAGATAAGAGTGTCTCTCAGGGGACAGCCATAAAGGCATGCTATTGTGAAGAAATCTGGTCTATGAATACACAGTGTGCTCGCTAGTCTGAAGGAATCACTTCTCCATCCATTTGTAGCCTGGTGAGTGTTAGGGGGCCAAACTCTTAATGACGGGGTGTGAACTTGAGGAAAGAACATTTGCAAGCTCAGCTGCTCTGGGATGGCTGATGGGTTATAGCTGCATCCTGCTTTGCCCTGGATGTGTCTGCCACACTCCTGCATGTTTGGTCTCTAACCTAGTGAAACAGCCTTT
The DNA here is from genome assembly GCF_023634085.1 of Falco cherrug. Taxonomy (NCBI): domain Eukaryota; kingdom Metazoa; phylum Chordata; class Aves; order Falconiformes; family Falconidae; genus Falco; species Falco cherrug. The sequence goes on from NC_073697.1 coordinate 120,814,958, forward strand.
CCTTGAGGAGCAGCAGGGTGTCAATGTCTGGTGTTGCACACCCCCAAGGACAATTTCCTCTGAGCCTGCTTGTGGTGACTAACACAGAAACGTGAGGTTTCACTGGCAAATATTTTGCTATTCTAGACAATAAATTTGCCTAATCCTCTCAGTTTTCTTCACAAAAGGAGAAGCCATTGCAGCCAGATGCCCAGATGGCAGACCAAGGTCCATGCTGGAACCTCTTCACATTCCTCCATCATTTCCCTCCTGTTTCTAGGACACGCTGCGAGACTGTGACCAGGAGTCCACCTGTTATAACACCGTCATTTCACCCATCTACTTTGTCTCCTTCGTGCTGACGGCCCAGTTTGTCCTGGTGAATGTGGTGATTGCCGTGCTCATGAAGCACTTGGAAGAGAGCAACAAGGAGGCTAAGGAGGAGGCAGAGCTTGAGGCAGAACTGGAGATGGAAATGAAGACAATCACGCCCGGCCAACACAGCCCCTCGGACATCTTTGCGTGGACAGGCAGCACCGGTGGAGAGAGACCTGAGAGCCCCCGAGGATGTACCAATCCCATGCAAATCAAGGTGGACTCTCAGCTCTCATTAGTTTACCCTATGGTGAGAATCTGGGTTGGAGGGTGAAGAGGGCTTGACCTGCATATTAGCTGGGGGAAGACATGCACGAGTCGGTAATGAAGGAGTGGGTGTCCCGTACGTCCTGGGCTTGTATTCCTCTCTGTCTGCTGACTGACTGTTGCATGGTGTGGGAGCCGGTGCTCCAGGGAAGAGACCCTGGGCAGGTCTCCAGACCACCTTGATGCATCTGTTTGGACGTAGAGAGCTTTGCAGTTTGTTCTGGAGATGTGCCCAAGCCACCAAGTTCAGACCTAGCTCTAAATTTGCTCTAATCCAGAGTTTGCACTAGGTCCTTCGTGATAGAAAAATCATGAGCGTAATGTGTTTGCTTTTCTAATTGTTGTGGTCTAACCCCAGTTGGCAGCTCAGCCCCACACAGCTGCTCGCTGGCTCTTCCCCAGTGGGATGGTGTAGAGAATGGGAAGGGTAAAAGTGAGAAAACTTGTGGGTTGAGATACAGACAGTTTAATAGGTAAAGCAAGAGCCACACAGGCAAGCAAAGCAAAGCAAGGAATTTCTTCACCACATCCCACGGGCAGGCAGGGGCTCAGCCCCCCCCAGCACAGCAGGGCTCCATCACGCCCAACGGGGACTTGGGAAGACAAATGCCATCGCTCTGGGTGTCCTCCCCTTCCTTCTCCTTCCCCCAGCTTCATATGCTGAGCATATATATCCCAAATCATGGGTTACAACAATTTAAAGGAATTTCCATTACAATTTCCACACCTGGTCCCTTTGGACCAGCCCGTTTTTTGTGGGTTTTTTTGGCAATGAACTCCTCCCCTTGCAATTTATTGCAACATTGCACTGAACTCCTCTCCTTGCCCCTGCTCCAGCTTGGATTTATCCAGGCTGCAGTCCCTCAGGGTTGTACCTGCTCCAAGTGGAGCCTCAGCTCTGCGCTACAGTCTCTCCAGGGGTATGCCTGCTGCGGCATAGACTCATCCACAGCCACTGCTGCTTTGAGGTGCACCTGTCCCAGCATGGCCTTACCCCTGGCTGCAGTCGAGGGACCTCCAGGGTTGTACTTGCTGTCCTGGGCCCATCCATGGCCACATGCTTTGAGTGCTCCAGCATGGCCTCATGCACAGCCACTGATGCTTCAAGGTCTACCTGCTGCAGCGTGGACTTATCCACAGCCTTAGATACTTTGAGGTGTACCTTCTCCAGCGTGGGGCTTATCCTTGGGCCACAATCCCTTCAGAGGTATACCTGCTGCGGCACAAGCATAGCCACGGCCACAGAGGCTTCAATAGATACCTGCTCTGCCGTGGGCTTATCCATGGCCAGAGATGCTTTGGGGTGTCCTGCTCCCAACGTGGACACAGCCACAGGTCATGGTCCCTTTGACTGGAGTTCATGTTGGAGTTCCAACCTGTCCTGTACAGCAGCACAGAAGCAGCAGCCGTGCCCTGGCCAGCTGCCAGCCCCGGCACATCGCTGCTGCTGTTATCAAAATGTTCCCAGGCAGAGCGCAGTGAGATGATAAGCAGTGCAGCAGTACAGCAAGCAGCGAAAGCAAAAAAGCAGCCACTAATGAGCACTAGACTCTAATATACAGTGAGGCAAGCGAGCCCCATGGCAAGCACAGGAGCCTGTCAATTAAAAGCTAAACAGCAATAACAGCTATAAATTCAATCTGGCACATTCCAATTGAATCTGTTATCTCGAACCCTTCGAGCCCCACGCTGGGCACCAAAAGGGACTGTGGTGGTCTAACCCCAGCTGGCAGCTCAGCCCCACGCAGCCACTCACTCACTCCCCCCCCAGTGGGACGGGGTAGAGAATCAGAAGGGTAAAAGTGAGAAAACTCATGGGTTGAGATAAAGATAGTTTAATAGGTAAAGAAAAAGCCACACATGGAAAGCAAAGCAAAGCAAGGAATTCCTTCACCACATCCCACGGGCAGGCAGGGGCTCAGCCACCCCCAGGACAGCAGGGCTCCATCACGCCCAGCGGGGACTTGGGAAGACAAATGTCCCCCCCTTTCCTTCTCCTTCCCCCAGCTTTATATGCTGAGCATGATGCCGTGTTGGCTGGGATATCCCTTGGCTCAGCTGGGGTCAGCTGTCCCAGCCATGTCCCCTCCCAGCTCCTGGTGCCCCCCAGCCTGCTCACTGGTGGGTGGTGTGGGGAGCAGAAGGGGCCTTGGCTCTGTGTAAGCGCTGCTCAGCAGCGATGAAAACATCCCTGTGTTATCAAAACTGTTTTCAGCACAAATCCGAAACGTAGCCCCATACCAGCTAGTGTGAAGAAAATTAACTCTATCCCAGCCAAAACCAGCATAGCAAGCAGACCATGAACCACAACATTAAAAGAGAAATAAAACTTGGCTAATCTTTGCTTAAGTATTAAATTCGGTTTATGTAACCTCAATTTAAACTCCATCCCCACAGCCAAGCTTGTGAGAAAAGATTAATTTAACAGTGGAATAATCCAGAGGGGGCTCAAACCTGAGCCCACCAGCACTGGTGGCAGAACTCCCACCAGCAGGAGCAGGGCTGCAACGTGGTAGCTGCTATGGGTTGCAGTAAGTCTCTCTAAAGCACAGTTTCTGGATGAAGACTCAGTTTGAGGAATGAGAGGTAAGGTCAAGATCCAGACATGTCCTTTGGGAGGGAACTGAACTGGAATTATACAAGAAAAATGGTCCGGTCTTTTTTTAGTCTTAGCTGATTGCAAATTGGGTTAAACTCTACACAGACCTCATTAGCTTTTATTACATCATGATTTCACAACAGCATATCTTGGCCTCTGCCTGAGGTGGACTAATGAGTATTCTAATGCATGAAAAACTCATTTATGATCTTTAGTCCAAGGGTGAAAAAGAGTAAATCCCTGCTCAAGCTTTGTTTCAGTTCCTAAGCTACTGGAAATTTCTGGTGCCATTAGGAATCACTGATGTCTCAGATGGAGTCCAAAGCTGCTCCTTGGCACAGGAAAAAGGAGTTCAGGGCAATATGGGGAAATCCAGATCTACTACGTCCTCTAAGAAGAAACACCACGTCCCAACTGTTGTACATGTTACACAGAGCACTGGCAAACCGTCCTCAGCGCTATCGCCCTGCATCAATACTCACACTGGCAAAAAGAGAAACTGCAAAACTGCCAGGCACATCAGGGAGGGAAACCCTCAGCTCTTCAGTCTGTCAAACCTGCCCTCTCCGAAGGTGGCCTTGAAAGGGCTTATTCTAGTCACAACCTCCAGAGCGTGTTTCTTGCTCTTTCACTCAAACAGAAGCCTCAAAAACCTCCAGGAGATTTTCTTCTATTTTTTCTCCCAGCCAAAATCTTCAGGACCAATCTGATATTTGAGCATGATAGCAGAGGAATACAATTCCCAGGACATGACCCCGCCAGGACATGTGGTCAGCATGCTCTTCTGCTTGCCTGTTCCCCAGGATTTTTGCACTGTGTGCTGTTTGACTGTAATGATGGTCCTCATTTCATCGTACGTAGCAGGCATTCCCTACATGAAAGGTGCAAGCCTTAAATTGCTCCCACGCTGCCTGCAAAAGCCAGACCCTGCTCTGTATAACTTCCAGTTGTCTGTGCTCTGGCCAGCTGGTTTGAAGTTGGCCAGGACAACTGGGGCACCTCAACCCATGTCTGGCACATGAATTAGTGACCTGATGTGTGTCCGTCCTGGTCACCTGCAGCTTTCATGCACAGGATGCTCAGCTTCTCTTCAAGTCAGGTTCTTGTAATTGATGTGCCCTCTGGATGTGGATTTAGGTGTCAAGTATTAGGTCCACTTGCTCAAAAATGTGAACAATGGGTATAGAAACCTGACAGCAGTAGCATCCTACAGAAGTTCACAGCACCAAGTACCAAGATGCTGCTATAGCGGCCCCGTGATACACCTCAGGTGCCAGGAGCGACTGGCCATGTTTGCTGAGGGTGAATTGTCCCCGGAGTGGGGGCAGCCGCGGTGCTGGGACAGCCGGGGACAGCCCCATACATTATTAATGTCTGAGAAAGCTGTCACTGCTCACCGTGATATTACTGCACTGTTCTCTCTCCTCTCCTGCCTCACCTCTCCTGTCCCGTTGTTTCTGTTACTGCTATTCTCCCTTAACGTTTCTGTCTCCCCCTGACCCCCCCCCCCCCAATCTGTTCTTTCCCCCTTTTGTTCATTGGGTTTTATGCACCATCCTCTTTTTTTTTTTTTTTTTTTTTTTTTTTTGTCCCTTCTTCTCTCTCTGTCTCTGTCCCTCGCCTTTTTCTCTCTCTTTTTGGCTTGCTCTCTCCTTCTGCATGCTACACACCACCCCTCCTAGGAAAGGCACTTGTTTGATACCATATCACTGCTGATCCAGGAATCTCTGGAAGGAGAGCTGAAGCTGATGGACAACCTTTCAGGCTCTGTGTGCCATCATTATGCCCTCCCAGCTCCCGAATATTACAACTCTGAGAACCAGGTTAATATTCCTAATTTCCTGCACAGTCTCCATCCAAACTCAGTTTGACTGAGACCTTTAATTGAGAGTTAAAGTTCTTTATGTAATGTATCACAGGGATTTTGAAGCATAAGTCATTTGGGCTTTTTCTGTGGGCGCTGAGATAATATCTTGGTTTATGATGTTGTATATCAATGCAAGAGGAAGAGCACAGGCTCTGAGTTTCCCTCTTCAACACAGAATTTTTTCATTGGGATTTACTGTTCGTGAGTCTTGTAGGGAAAATGTACAAAATCCTGTCTCCATCCTTCAGTGGGGTTCTGGTGTTTGGCTTCTTGCTCCTAACCAGGGCTCCATGGCAATGTCAGGATGCATCTGCAGAGCCTGGAGGTTTTCCCAGAGCAGAGCCTGAGCCGGTGGGGATCATAAAATGATCTCTATATTTGTGCCTACTTACACTGCATGAAAATCCAGTTTCAAATTATTTTCGTAAAGAGGCTTCTTGCAAGTGGGTCATTGTAAACTAGATCCTCATCTCTGATCCAAACTGAATTTGGAAGGCAAGACAGCTCTTAATGATGTACTTAAGTAATCGTGTGCTCCAGTGCTTTCTCGAACAGGGGCTGTAATACTTGTTTGAAATTAGTTCATTTACTTCTTAGAATGAAATACCTACTTTCTCAAGCGTGCAATTCTTTAGAGCAAATATTTTCCCTAAAACATAGCAGTGACCATAATAATATCTCAAGCCTACCTACTTTTTTCCTGCAGTTGGAATTGAGCAAGTTCCATATTTCTTGATCTACTCTTTTTCCTTTTCTGGCTAAAAATAGCAGAAGTTTTCTTGTTAAATCAGTGTGCTTATTTATGAGCTCACTGACACTCTAAATTATCCAACTCAGTGGTTCATTAGAGGAAAGGAAAAAGCTTAGGTAAAATGAAATCCTACTGCAGATCTTTATATAGCAGGATAACATGTCTCCCTCTGATTGCTGCGTATCGCTTTCCAGATTGAGGTCTATTAAGCTATAGGAAGCAGTTGCCTCTAAGAATTGCCGGTGGAATAGAGACGGTAGCTTTGGCGGGGAAGGCAGAGGGTCAGTGCGAAACTCAGCGAGAGCTGGTTGGAAATTTTTTGTCACTACATTTTTCACCAGAAAGTGCTGCTGCGGCAGAAAAAAAACCCCGTTGTTTTGACATTTTTGTAATGAAAAAATATAGCATTCCAGTTGCAATGGCTTTTTCTTTTAAGTTCCTCTCCTCCCCCTAATTGAAACCCATATAAATCCATTGAATCTTTCCAACAAAACATTTTGACAGCTTCAAACTCCATTTTGGGAGAGGGGAGGCCGAAGGAGGGGGCAGGGGTGTTGTTTTGTTTACATTTTGGCTTTTCTGTTCACACTATTCGTCATGTTCTTAGGCGAGTCAGGAATTTCGAGCAGCGCTGGGACTTGCTGAAAGCAACCTGATGAGCAGCAGCTCCCGGCGGAGCAGCTCCATCAGGCTGCTGGACACCAGCAGCTCCCGCACAGCCTTTCCCTTGGGCTCCTGTCCGTGGATCCCGGTTAGGGATCACTGTCCGGTGCTGGCAGCCTTTGCAGCTATCCTTTTCAGGGAGCCTCCTATGAAATCAGGAGCGGCTCCAAAGCGTCTCTTTCATCCATTGCCAACAGATTGCTGTGTTAGAGGAGATATCAAACCCAAGGTTAGATGAGAAGAGCCCAACCCTCTTACTTATCTCAGCTGAAGTTTTCAGCCTCTCATGGTTCACTCATCACTGGGTTTATTTCAACCTACTGATGCCATTTCTAAGAGTGAGAAAATCCAGCCCTTTGACATCTTAAATGCAGCAGATCTGGGCCTCTGTGGTTTCTCTTGGATGATATATTGCTGTTGAAAGACTTTTCAGGCATAGAGGATAGGAAAAAAACTGCATGGTGAGAAATAAAAAGGAAGCACCTGGGACTCATGCAGACCAGGCAGCCCCTGCAAGCCTGAGCCCAGTCTGTAGGTTACCTGCTGAAATGCTGTCCCCAGTGCCGTGGGCAGCAGCCTTAGACCCAGGGTGGGGATTTGGGGACGTCTGAGCCTGTACTTCAGGGCAAACATCCCTCCCTGCAGCGGCTGGCAGCAGGGATGCTGCTCTGGGGGAGATGCTACAGTCCCCTTTTCCCGCCTTTTTCTCCAAAACCTGAAGCAACATTTCACATTTCTGATAAAAAGTCCTCTGTGTCTAGGGAGAGAGCTTCATCAATATTTTGATAAAGATTTTTATCAATTACTTGAATGCCTTCAGCAGGGATGTGTTTGTGTAAGACGCGTGGGTACGGCATCGGTGCAGCAGTGCAGCACCTACTCCCAGCTGACTTTGCTCAGAGCCAGAGGCGGCTGTTGGGGCTGGGGGGGCATTTGGGGGCTGAAGGACATAGGCAGTTCTTTTAAGTAGGATGATTTTTGGTGTTTACCCAGGCACTGGAGGCTCTTTAGCAGTCCAAAACGCACTGAAGGCACCAAGAAGGCATTTCCTGATGGAAATCAAGCCTTAAGTTTCTCCCTGTCCCCGGTTAGCCATTAGGAAGCTAACTTTAGCCCCAGCTGGCTCTCAGAGGGGGACGACGATGACGATGACGACACACACGTCCCTGTGCCCTCCCCAGAGCACAGGGAAAGGCACGCACCATACCCCACCTGCAAAATGGTTTTGGTGTTGGGGAATCTTTGCAGACTCAACCAGATTAGCTTAGACCAAGAGACCAGCATGGCTGTTGGGTAGGAGCAACTCCAGACAAGTCAGAAGGTCTTGAAGCCTCTTGTATTTGATCATAGCCAAGAGGATAAATATCTCTGGTATGAAAGTAATGTTACTTTTGCATCTTCATCTAGACAGGAGAACAGCAAAATGCAAGGCTAGCATTAGGGCATAGTTTTAAACTCCCTCCCAGGTCACTGGTAAACATTTAAGTATGGATGTCCCACTCTTTTTTTTCATTTCTTTGTTATATTTCATTTCTTGTAACGTTCTGTCCCTGGTAACAATGTGCATGATGTAGCGTCTCCCACTGCAGGGATATTGCTTTAGTGTCTAGAAGTATTTAGATGATGATACTTTTTTTTTTTTTTCTCTTTTCCAAAAGATTTGTGTCCTGGTTTCTTATGTTTAATCATCTCTCCCTTTAGATCCCTCTAGCTGAGATGGAGGCTCTGTCTCTGACGTCAGATATTCTCTCTGAAAAGTCCTGGTCCTTAGCTCTGACGGATGACTCTTTTCCTGATGATACTAACACACACTTACTTAATGCTCTGGAAAGCAATGTACATACACTGGTCGCTGTATAGTCTGATGTTTACAGGGTTCGAAATACTGCTTCCACCTCTCTACACCTGCCTAATGGCATTTTCAGTTCAAGCCCATTTCCAAATAGCACCAACCTTTCCCCTGAACAGGACGTTGTCCTTAATGCCATTAGGTCCTGGGTTGTTATCGCTGTTGTCCACAAACTTGGCTCCTTGCGAGGAACAAGTAGTTATTTCTATTTTTCCTTTGGTGCCTTATGTAAAAACATCGTGTTTGCTGCAAGTGAAATAAAGAGTAAAAAAAAATGCTTTGGAAAGTGTCAAGGTCAAAATTTCCTCCCCATCTGAAACAAATCAGTGATGCTGCGTGGAAGAGACACCCATGAGCTAATGACTCGTGTCCTCTGCTGAGGGGTCATCTACAACCCTTTGGTTTGTAATGGATTTTTGTCTTGATGAACACAGGCACCACAAGGCTTTTTGCATGATTGGTGCCAGACTGTTTATTTTACAAATATCAGATGGGGATGACTCCGAGATGCTGCTTGTTTTGTGAATTCTTACTAGCAGTCATGCTGCTGGGAAAAAAAAAAAAAAAAAAGACTATTTTGTGTCTTTTTTAATTAAATAACCAGTATTTTGAACCCTGCCTTAACCATCTACTCTTTGAAACATTAGACATTTTTAGCTGTGTAGCGGTCAAGTGCTTTTTTTCTGCTGTACAACAGACATAACTCCTTTTCCAACATTTTTGGATCATTCTTGTTTTCTTTGTTGTTGTTCATGTACCTGCCTTTGGATGTTTGTGTTGTTGATAAATTTTCTGCCATTCTAGTCGACTGCCATCCTAATTAGCACTTATTTGGGAAACATCTCTTAAACCGTGACAATATTTCCCATCATGCTTCATGGCATCACGTGCAAAAGATTTTGTAAACTACATTTAACATTTTCTGTGGGACCTTTTTTTTCAAAATTAGTTAGTCTGAAGAGCTGGGCTGAGGAGAGAGCCCTTACAGTTTTGAATCAGATTAGACAAACCCATTTGACAGTGCAGCAAAGTCTCAAGGGTATAGCCAAGAGAGATGTTTTTTTCTCCAAACAAACAAAAAAAACCAAAAAAAAACCAACAAAAAACAAGCCAGGTTGAACAAAGTGGTTTGTGAATTTGTGTCAACACCAACAGAGTGTTTTGGTCAAAAAGGTTTTCAAAACTTTTGAAAAACTGCAAGCATTCATTGAAATCTTTTCTAAATGCAATATTTTTACACTTTGTTTAGGCACAGCTTTGAAATGTTTTGTTTGACTCAAAATAGATTTGGGTTGGGATTATTTTATTATTATTATTATTATCATTATTATTATTATTATTGGTTCATGGAAAACGCAGATTTGATTTTCAGTCAAGCCAAAACAACATGTTTTTCAAAACTACCAGTGAACCGAAATGTCATGTGCTCCCACTGCTCTGTTTGTGAGCTGGACTGGGAAGATGGTTTTGCAGCCATTTCACATGGGTTTCATGAAGTTCACTCACGAGATTTCCCCCGGGATAATCCGAGAGTGGAAATGAGCCCGCTGTGGTGTTGGATCCTGTCAATGAACCCAAAGGTTCATTCAAGGTTGGGTTTGGAGAGAGTCTCGAATCCAAATGTTTGGATCCAACTGGTTTTGAATTTGAAATCTCAGATTTCAGGCCATCTTTACTGATTTAAGTGAAATAATGTGAAAGCTAAATAGCATCAACATACTGCTCGGAAGGGGAAGGCAGGGAGGAACAGAAAGGTTCCCAAAACCCAGGTCTGAGCTTTACCAGCACAGGTCTCTCTCTCCTTCCCTGAGCTATATCGGGAGCCTGCAGTCTCTTATCTTGGCTGTATCCAGGCTGTATCCAAATCGGCAGGTTCCCAAGGACTGAAACTAATGCTGCATGACAGTGCAGATCCGTTTCCCTCATTAAATTTACAACAGTGGTCTTCCTTCTTTTTTTTTTCATTTTCTTCTTTTTTCCTCATTTTTTTTTCTTTTTGTAAATTCCTTTTAATCTCATCATGTTTCTTATGCAAACGAAATGCCATAGTGAAATTTTGGGTTTATGACTGAAGGATAAAATTGGGAAAAAAAACCAATTCAGTGTTGATTTCAGAAAACCTGTAATGCACTGAGTGAAGGGAAGATTTGTCAGAAAATAAGATGTAAAGTTTTCCAAAAATGATCAGCAATATACTGTACCAGACTGCAGTGTCACATCTTATTTCTGTGGGTTTCAGTGGAGACCTTTTAAAGATGAAAGAGTTGTTTCATTAGAAATATCCAGGAAAGTTGACTTTGCTTCCATTTTTGTTAATATTGTCCAGCACAATAACACCCGAGAACATTTCTGGGATGGAGATATTTCCTTATGAAATCATACGTGAATCCGCTTCGTTGGATGTTGCCTCTGGTGCTGCCCATTCCAAGAGACTCTTTGGCTGTAAAAACTCCCTCACTTGCATCACATCCCCTCTAATTAGAGAATGGCTTTAACCCTGAAGCAGTAGGTTTAGATATTCCTTTCAATAAAATGAGTTTAGTTATTCATTATATGAGAAGAAAAACCAGTAAAATTGTGCTGGGAGCCAGAATAGAGAATATTTTCCATAAACTAGCTTTTGTATTTGTTTTGGGGTTTGGGTTTGGGTTTTTTTTCTTTTCTTTTACTCACCTTTGCAAAAGTCTGACTTGCTGGTGAGGGCACATAGAGAGAGCTTTCCTGTTATTGCAGAGGATCAAAGTTATGCAAAGCATGTGACATTTGCTGGCCTTGAGGCATGATGCCTTCTTTGCATATCCCTGAAATAGTCATGGTTTATTACTACAGTGTTGCTTCCTCTGTTTCTGTGGTTCATTCCGTGTGACAATTTATTGACAATACAAAAGGAGGGGTATAGCTTCCTGGTAGATCCATTCGTGCAACTTGTACATACTGACGATGTGCATGCCCATCGTGCCATACTGATTGCAATGGCTGTCGCTAGCGTTTCTGGGCACTTCTCCTCTTCCCACCCCATCCTGTCTTCCTTCCTCACTGTTTTTTTCCCCATAGGCTGATCTCCGCTCCAAAGACGACACACTGACCTTGTCTCCCAGCAAAGACTTGCTGAGCGTGAGGAAGCCTTCGGTGGGGCGCACACACTCGTTGCCGAATGACAGCTACATGTTCCAGCCGCCGTACTCCAGCCCCTGCCCTGCCTCCCTGGGTGAGAGGAATCCGGCACATCACAAGTCCCAGTCAGGTACACACCTGTCAGCTGGGACAAGAGCAGGATTTTCCAGTGTAGCAATACCTGGGATTTTCCAAGCTGTTCAGTAGGAGGCAGCAAATTGTCATTGGTTTCCAGCGAGGTGGTTGTGTCCAGACCTGTGGCGTGGCTTTGCAAAGATGCTCCACGACTTGCAAAGACCCTCCACAACTTAAGAAGACCAGGTTGTCAAGGATAACTCCTTTCCCTGAGCTTTTTGGCAATGTGACAGCAAGCAGCTGGCCTGGCTCACCACTGACTGTCCCTCTGCCTGGCTCCCTGAAGGTTACAGTCCATACAGCCTGGGCTCCATACATCTCACCTGAGCTAGCTACAGCCCCAAAGCAAAAATCCCAGCAGAAGGATATTTCCTCACGTCTGGGTTGGGTTTTTTTTGCAGCAGTACCTATTCTGGCAGGTTTGGGAAGCTCTGTGTGGGAACATCTGTGAAAGATGGGAAAATGGTGTCCCTAAACGCCTGTAAAACGAACATAAATGTGCTGAATTGAGAGAGATCTCAGCGTGAGATGAATGGAAAAACGAGAGAGTGTAGAATTGTCTTTCCCAGTGTGCGTGGTCGGGATATACGCCTTGGAATTAAATTCAGATATTCTTAGATACAGCGTATTGCAGATACCAAGGACTCTCTCTCTACCTGCACCTCTGCACCTGTACTCGCAGCTGCCTCCCGGTGCTTATCAAAAAAAAAAAAAAAAAAAAAAGTGCTTTCATTTACTCTGTCTGCTAGGGGTTACCTTCTGCTGGTAAGAGAATGTAGCTGTCTCTAATTCTGCTGTACATGCCATCATTTTAGACATTTGTCACAGATAAGACAGAGAAATTTTTACAAGCACTGTCATTTGAAAGCCTCTAAGCAGAACATAATTTCAGCACTGTTCAGAATGGTAGGAGATTTGAACAGATTAGAAATAAGATGTCGAAATTTGCATAGTAATAAGAATTTGGATGAATAGCAACTGTTGAACAGCAGAAAAAAATGCAGACACAACGGAGAAAGATGAATCTAGAGTTGGGAGAAATCACTGCCATAATGCAAAAATTTCAAGGTCAAGAGCTGTCCTTTGAAGAACCTGTTTGCACATAATGCAAAATGTACAGCTAAAATCCTGGTCAAATCCCACTGAAGTCAACAGCAAAACTCCTGTTACCTCCAGTGGGGTCAGAATTTATCATTTTCTGTAATAGCCAAGAAATTCCTTGGAGTTATAATACCTGACCATAGAAAAGAATCCCACTTGCTACGGAGGGAGTTTCCAGAGCTTCGTTTTTGATCCTTAATCTGTATGCATTTGTCCTGTCTTAAACAAAAACTACGTCAGCTTGACTAAAATGTGGGTAATTTCTGAGTCCCTTCTTTCTTCGAGATATCATTTCCCAGTTCCCAGCTTGGAGAACTGAACAGCCCCATCTGACAGCCCTGGCTTGGCGGGGGCGCACATTGCATCCTTGTAAATCCACAGGAAAAACTGTTCCACTGAGATATAGGAGAAGTGTTTTGGAAAGGTAGAACTGATGTCTTCTGCATAACCACACTAAGCAATTAAACCTTTTGTGTTTTTCTCCGGCTGGTGAAATTCCAATCGTATTAAGCGGGCCAAAGTGCTCGGAGGTGGGTAAGGTGCCCAAACCTTGGCGTGTGCTTCGTTGTCCTGTTCCACCCACAATGTCAGTGCTTTTCAGGGTGGGGGAAGTCACCCCTACCTGTTTACAGTTTGTAATATTATAAAGTGCTCTGAAGACAGCAAAAGGTGCCAGGCGCATCTAATAAATCACCACAACTAAGCCATAATATTTCAAGCTGAGAAAGGTTTTGTTGTCAGAAACACTGGCACTTGCAGGAGGGATTTGTTTGAATACTCCTTCGTAATGGGGCTGTTGTTCTGGGAAAGATTCCAGGACAAATGAGATTCTCTGGGATGCGGTCCAGGTTAAATGAATTGTTTTGAAAAATGTCGAGCCGGGGGGGGGGGAGGGTGGAGCATGCAGAGTTTCAAACCTTTTACAAGAAGTAGCCAGAAACCACAAAGGGTCAGAAAAAGGCTGTGGAGTATGTGTTTGCTTCTCCTGGGATGCTTTGTAAGACTAGCCTTGAAAGCCACCTGGTGCCATTCCCTTTCGCTTCGCTTCCAGTGTGCGTGCTGGTTTTGAGATTTCAGCAGTTGGTCTCCACGTACCCTCAGGTATGGAGACATCCTTTCCTAGGCTTTCAAAGTCAGATCCTTGCGGTGCTGAGGTGTGTCATTGCCTGCAAAGTTATCGTCCCTAAAGCAGGGATCTAGAAATTGCCAGCCCAGATGAACTTCTAGTTCATAATCTTCTGTTCTTAACAGGAGCTAGTCCCAGTTGTACTGGGGGGGAAATGCCAAGAAAAATGAAATAACAGAGATTTTTGGAATAATTTATTAGTAGGTGGCAGATTTTTCCCCATCATGGAGAGGCAGTTGCTGAATTCAGTAGTTTTGCCATGCCTGTCTGCTCCAAGGTGTGACAGAGCCGTTTTCTTTGAAAGGCCGTTGAGGTTGGGATGTGGCCCCCAGATGGACATGTCACATCTCTGTCTCTTCTCCCTCTTGCAAGGTTCAAAGGCATCAGTGCAGTCACAGCCAGCGGACACCAGTTCTCTCCTGCAAATTCCAAAAGACCATTTTCACCACGTAAGAGCTCACGACCATTTGGTGAGGAGGAGCAAACCCCCGGTTCCCCAGCAAGTGCACTCTCCTTCTGCTGAAAGGCTGCTCCGCAGACAGGTAGGCAGACCTGTGCGTGATCATGAACCTGCTGAAGTTTTATATCGTTGTGTTTCCAGGTTAACCGTGCTTTAAGTTCAAGGAGGGATTCACAGAGAAGCCTCCGGAGAACTGTAATTCTCCTACAGAAATAACAAAAAGGTTGATGGATTTTGATCTGAAGGCCATTCAGGAGTCTCCAAAGAATGTGCGTGACGAGTATCATCTCCTTTGGCAATGTGCCTAAATGTTTCTCCACATTGTTAGCACTTTATTTTTTTCAGACCTCTTCATAAATGCAGCCAAATGCTCCCCAGGGGCTTGTTGGGGTAAGGAACTAATTCTTAACTGCTGTGATTTTCTCAGTGCTTGAAAGGACACAGGGGCTGCAGACTCCATCCCAGGCCACCCTTCCTCTGGTTCCTCTGGTTTCTCGAAAAGGGAAAACTGTTTAAAGGAAGCTGGATGTCTCGTATGCAAAACCATCATGGGGAGCGTACTGTTTTTACAGTGAGAATTGAAAATTAAGATCCTTTTCAATCTCCTGTGTGCTTTTGAAAGGTTTGAGTACATGCAAAGCAGAACACGTTTTATTTTGCAACTGGTTTTATGTCTGGTTTTTGCCTGGCATTGATTAAAATCCTGATTCAACCCAAGATCTAAGAGATCTAATCAGTCTGGATAATTGGAAGGATAAGTTTAAATGCATCTTTTTTTGGTAAAATACTTAAACTTTTGCTTCACTCTCACATTTTTAAGCGTATTTCATTGTGCAGTTGGACCAGGACCAGAGGCATGTCTGATTCCCAAATTCTGCTTTCTTCAGTAGTTTCATGCCTGATTTTATATACATAAAATAGATCAGTTCTATTTTTTCCAAAGCAATTTCTTTCCTGCATGAAAATATTCCCATTTCTTTCATCTTTTAATCAACATTGACAAATTAGACAGTTGATTCATTAAGCTCTAAAAATTAATGTGAAGTACCAAGGTTAACAATTACATTAGTCTGTAATACTAAATTGACATAAGAAATTCCTAGCCTGTATTCGTTTGCACAGGGCTGGCCAGCTACCTCAATCACTGCTAATGGGGAAACTAATTGATGTCATGATTCCAGTTCATAACCACTCTCTCTTGCTTTCTAATGAATAACAGACGCATCCTTTTGAACTGATCTATCTAGAATAAATTACCACGTTAGCCATCTTCCTCAACCTAATTTTGTTCCTATCTTTGAAGGCTTCTTTTTCTAAACCTTTTCATACATTTAAGTTTAATTTATTCCCCTCCCTCTTCTCTCTGCTCATGCAGTGACATGATCATGCTTTTGGAGTGACATTTCAGGGAGAAAAAAGCTTTGGGACAGTGAGAAAATATGGTCCACGGCTGGCCAAATCCTTTGGAAGGTTGGAGAGATGTGCTGCTCCCGAGCCTGCGGGAGGGGAGCGGAGAGGCTGTTCCTGGCAGCGGGGCATCATTGCTGTTACTGTTAATTGCAATCTGGATGGCCAGCCGCTGGGAAACTTGGTCCTTAAAGAGGCAAAATTCCCTTTACACCCCAGGCACTTCTGCTCGCTCAAGTGCTCTCTGCTTGGCTCCTTTTATTGCCACCACTAATCTGGTACTAGCACACCACAATAGCCCGAACTAACAAAGCATTTTGGGTTGCAGTACCCATTTTTTCCTTATTGTTATGTATATTGCATGTAATTCTGATTTGATTTCTCCTTTTCTTTCTTTTCTTTCTTTCCTTTCCCTTTGCCCTCATCCCTGCTCCTTTCCTGAATTTATGTATAGATAAATCTTGTCCACCACATACCTGGTCCATGCACTCTCCTCCATCATTAAAACCTGTGTGTTTAACCTTCCTTTCCCTCCAGACTGCTGGAGAGCGAACACAGCCCCCACAGTAACGTGCCGTTTAGACTCGGGAAAGTTTGACAATTAGCGATGCACTCGCAGATGAAGATGAGTGGATCGGATGCTTTGGGAGAACGTTCCCTGCTGAGGAATACGCTCCTTGGCAGCGCATTGCACAAAAGCTTTTGTCCAGGGCAATTGTACCTGAAATTAAAACTCTATTGATTTTCTGGTTCCAGGACTGTGTATCCAAGGTGTAGCCCACACCAAGCTGTGGCTACTACAGGTGTACACCCCAATGGGATGGCAGAGGGTCCTTTCATTTTGAAACAAAGCAGTAAAACATTGTACAAACAGTTACTACTAACAACTACCAAAGATGCCTGTATCATAGGGAGAGAAAGAGCTGGTGGTGACTAATACTGTCGTTGTATGCAACACAGGTTGGTGTACAAGCAAAAGTAATGACAATAATTACTTTTTGCTTCTGTATTCTACTTTTTTGTAGTCTGTATCTCTTCTCAGGATATGAACATGATTTCTTCTCCCACTCACTCACTAAAACTATTGGCACTGAGGAGACCAGAATTAGCTCCGCTCTTGGCTGTGGTTAGTTGCCAGTATTATGCTGTAAAATTTTAACTAGAAAGAATTCACCAGCATTGGAGAAGATCATTTTCTGTTCTGTATTAAATATTCTCTCAACTCTCACAGATGACAAAGGGAGCCCAGTGTGCAGATGGAGCAATAGACTCTTGTGTTTCTGTGCGTGCACATGTGTGTACTGCAGCTGATGAGAACTTTGCCTGAATAGAGATCATTTGGCTCAAACGGTCCTTGTGGGACAATTTTTATATAAATTCTAAGATCATTTTGGGGCGATTTGTCACAAAAGCATTCCTTAGTATGAGGAATTTCATGTCCTTGCACTTTTCTAAAGGACTGAGACAAGCTGTACACATTTCCTCCAAATTTCTCTGTGAAGTTTTTAATCTTTCGGATCATTTAGGAGTCTTCTCAAACTGAGACTCTGCCTTTAAGGGCCAGTTAATGTGGCTGATTTATAAACCCTTTTGACAAGGGATGTGGTGCAGTGAAAAGACAAAGCCTTCAAAACACGCCATAGGTTCTCTCTGCCAGCAGGCACTGATGCTGCATATGGCTCAAGACAGCCAAGGCAAAATGTGCCTTAGGAAGCCTGAATTTAAGCATCTGAGCAAGCTGAAATAATTACAGTTTATTATTATTAGTCCGGCTTTGGACTCCAGCTTTTCCAGCTCCCTTGCCCTGAGGTGGTGCAGAGTCATGGCTCCAGCATGGGACCAAAGCCAGGGACAGGCTGTTGCCCTGATGCTGGCACAGAGCGTGGCTGCTCCGGTGTCACTGGCTCTGGGGTTCCCACCCCATGCTCTCAGCATCACCTGAGCTGGAGGAGGGAATACACTTGCACATCCTCTCTCTCCCACTCGTGACGGGGCTGCTAAAATTATGAAGGGCTTTGCTGTAGATCCTTATCCTTTGCATAACAAGAATATGTCTAAGTTTGGGCGAAGGCATTCTGGTTTTGCAGCCCTCCATCCTTAGAAGAGAAAGTTAAAGGTCAACCATTTATAAAAAATGAAGGGCCCGATTCTGGTGTCACTTACACAGGGACAAACCCATAGATCTCTGAAGTGTGGGAACTGCTAGAACCCGCAGGAGGAGTCTGTGGGTCTGTGCTGAGGTACCTCAGCAGAGCTGAGCCCCCTGTAAACGCGGTGCCTTTCTCATACTAACCTGTGTTTGGTCTGTCTCTCTCATCTGGCAACTCCCCTCCTCCCCGATCCCTTTGCGCTCCGATACAGATGGCCATAAGGAACGACTCTTCGGATAGCAAGGAGAATCTCCACACCGAGGTGAGTGAACTCTCTGACCCAAATGTCCCCGCTGTGCCCAAGGAGGAGTCATCAGTGGCTCTGACACCCTCAGAAGCAAATGAGTTGGCTGCGTGGAGCCGGGCCAGCGTCCATACGCAGCAGCATTCCCACAATCAATATAATATTTCAAAGCAGGCACCAGCATCGTGTGCTTGTGCAGACTCGTATCAGGAGACACCTGGAGATTCAATGGACCGAGAAGTATCTGAAATAAACAGCTCCTCAGAGCCTTTCACTTCAGAAACTTGTACAGCCTCGAGTGCCTGTTCAGAGGTTCAGCCTCTCACTCCTAAGAGGAACATAGGCAATACCGGCAACGTTACCCTGAAGGACCTGAAGAAATACCACAGTGTAGACACCCAGGGTCTTCTAAAAAAACCGCCCTCTTGGTTAGATGATCAAAGGAGACATTCAATAGAAATTTGTTCAATGGAAAACAGCCCTCAGCATCATTCCACATCTAGCTCTTCTGGCTTCATAAGTCAGGTGGTAAGTGAAATGGAAGGCTTGCAAGGAACACGGCAGAAGAAAAAACTAAGCCCTCCATGTATATCTATAGATCCACCCGATGGACAGAGTTTGCTACCTAGAGGACCTCACAGCATCTCACCTGCTGGTGGAGACATTTGCTTGAGGCGGCGTGCTCCATCTTGTGAGTCCAAGGATTCCATGGATATAGGGGATGCGTTGCTTCCAGACAGTATGTCAACATCTCCTACCCCAAAGAAAGACTTGTTGACACTTCCTAGCTTTTCCTTTGATCAAACGGAAATGGACCCCTGAGTTACTTTTCTGTTGGTGCCAAATGTTTTCTTCCTTTCATGTAATAGAAAAAAAAAAAAAAAAAAAAAAATTAAAAGACTGTATTCCAAAACGGCACTGGGTAAAAAATTTCCAAAGAAAGATTAAAGAACCAGCTGGTTAAAAGAGTGGTTAACCTATATCACGCTTACTTAAGCATATGTTCTGCTTAGGTAAAAGCAATACAATGTGCAGAATCTATATGTATATTATATTTTATTAAATTAATTGAATCTAGTATTGCGGGATGTAGTACATTTTGTGACTAAAGACTCATTTAATTTTCTTCTATTTTATGTATCTCAGAATATTTCTGAGATAAAGTTGGTTTTTATGAATATTTTAACCTAAAAAATATATATTTAATCCCTTCTCTTTTTTTGTTTTGTTTTGTTCGGGTTTCATTTTGTTTTGCAAAGCACAAAATGTAGCCAATTAGTGCATTACAGAGGAAATGTACCCCACACTCAGCAGTAAATAAGGATTATTTAATGTAATTTATTTTTCCCTTTGGACTTCAATGATATTCTGGGAAAAGGATTGTTTGGGTAGTGTAGAAACGCAGTGGCAATTTTTTCGCAAAATAATATCCCCATATTGCATAAAATCAACATCCAGAGTGAAAGCAAGTGCACGAACGCAGGAAAGTGCAATGTGCTGATAGATGTCTGGAGATGGTGAATGCAGAGCCATTTAGCTGTACAAATGCTGAGTTACGAAAGGACAGTATAGATCATCCGTGGTGACCCACAAAACCATGGCAATGGCTATTTTCATACGTGCCCAGGAAACTGAGGCAGCAAAAGCCTGTGGTTGCTCCTGAGATGTTTTTCCAGTATCTCCAAGGCAGACTGTTTCTTCTGCGGAGTTTTACACCTCTGTGAGCCCCCTGTTCGTGGGGGAGCCCCTCTTTTCCACACCCCTGTGGAAGGGAGAATAAGACCGTGGTGCAGATTTGCAGTGGGTGAATTCGGTGCAGACACGTCACTGCAGCGGGCTTAAGCGCATGTTTAAAGTTAAGCTCTTGCTTAAGCCGCCTTGAGGTTGATTGTATTGAAGAAGTTCTTGAAAATGAAAATCATATGCTTATGTGTTCAACGGAATCGAGGTCTACTGCAAGTTATTTTACAGATTACATGTAAGAAAGTCTGTAGGTACTGAAATGACTGTTGATTTTCAGTAAAAAAGTCAGGTTTTTTGCTGGCACTGCTAGAATTAATTTACATGACCCTGACTGCAATTTTATTTCCAACCTATCTAAAGCCTTAAGCAGCAACATCGTGGTACAAAGTAGATAAAACCAGAATTCATGTCCTTACTTTAGAACACATCCTTAATGTCAGTCATCTCCGAAATTCACTGTTTACTTCTGTGCTAATGCCCTCTGCAAAAAGCAATCTGTAAAACTGGGCAGCACAGCCTGAAAACCATGCAAGACTGGTCCGGTTCGACACCTCCCGCTCCTCACAAGGCTGATGGAAACCAGATGTCAACTTCACTCAACTTCCATGAAATCACATTAAGATGTAGGCTAAATAAGACTGCAGGCATGCTTTGAAGTGTGGGAATAGTCACAGGTTTCAAATGGCGTACATGGATAAGGCTTTGCTGGATCGTGTCCTTAAACCAGCACAGGCAAGAGGAGGATTTGTGCTATTTCTGTCAGTCGGGAGTTTGTAACTTTTTGAGAACTACTGATCTTTTCAAATCACTACAACATGTTGATGTACAGCCTTTTATCCATTCAGAGATTAGGCTGTTCCGACTACGTGTATCTGCATTAGCTTCAAGTATACATGCAAAGAAGAAGATGCTGTTCGTACCTAACAGCCTACGTGAGGTCTTAAGCTCCTTTATTTTCACTGGAGGACGTTCACTCCATAAACAATCCCTATTGATTTACACGTCCTGGAGAAATGTAAGGGCTTTCAGCAGGAAGTCAGGCAATCAGTGTATTTGAAGTAGGAGGATTAACATTCTGTACTATTTACTGCCGTTAGATTAATTCTTGGCTGGGACTTTTTCCCCCTCTTCCACACGGGCCCATACGGAGACCGCTCCCTTTGATATGCCAGTCCAAATCCAGAGTTAAGCCCGTTTAAAGCAATGATTTCAAACAAACCTTTCATCAGTTCTTCCCCCAGATCGCAGTTAAGGAAATAATAAAATTACAGTGTATTAAGCCTGAGAAATATTCTTAATCCCTTTTTGGTTTTACACTTATAATGAGCCTTAGCTTTTCCTTTCACATGTACTAAATAATTTGGGAAAATAGCTAGGCCACTGCAATTGCCGACCCTTGTTCCTTAATGATTAGGATTGTGTTTGCATAGCTGGAATGATATTACTGGTACAGTTCCTTCCTTACAAAAGAACCATGGAACATTTTAGCTTGAAATCGTGGCACAAAACGGTGATGTGATGTTAATCCAAACACTCGACTCCAGCTGTAACAGAAAGCCTAAAGGCTCCTCTATTTTCATGGCTTGGGGTTTTGCCCACTGACAAGATTTGTGGAAGTAAGAAAAAGTTTACATCATACGTGAATATTCAGTAAAGACTAGTCAATAAAAAATACCATATGATGATGCATTCAGGAAAAGAAATCCATGTAAAATAGTTTGTTTTCTAAACCGGATAAGTTTTTTCTAGATGCCCTTTTGAAAGACAAATAAAAATGTACTGCAGCGTGTGCAATAATCTTAACATAATTTTAAATACCTTTGGGGGGGTTTTATAGAATTTGACTTTTTTTAAACCAAATGTACAAAATCCACAGGAATTCTGTAGAATGGTTATGTTGATAGAATTTTTTATATTTTTGTAGAAATCTATAGAGAAATTGTTAAAAGTCTGCGTAGCATCTTGGGAACAGAAGCAGCTTTTACCTACAAGGTTTTTTTCATAAACCTGGAGCCAGACCTACTGTATTACAACATGTATAGCCTAGTTTCAGAGCCTGCATCCAGGTCGCATTTAGAAGTAAGCAGCTAAGCTCAAGTTCTACGATATTGCAGTGCTATTACTGTTCAAGAACCGTACCCGTAGAAAACATCTACTCCCAAAACTCAGCCCCTAGCGAAGGTAAAGTAGTCGCGTGACTATCCGGTTCATTCAAGCACACCAGCACTTTACTACTGTGGATTTACTGTATACAGGTGGGAGGAGGATATTCTGCTCTTGCCAGGCTGACACATGGGGTAAAAGAGATTGCAGATGTGTCTGGAAAGATGTAAATTCCATTCTTGCAGCCCCTCGCACATAGAACTGATTCTTCATAGCTTGGTTACAGGCCGTTTATACTGTAGATATTTTGGAGAAGGGCAAAGAAAATGCTGTTTTTGACTTCTGTGGATTTCGCTCAGCACAAGGTGTATTCAAGGAGAAAAAAAGAAGAAAAAAAAGAAAACAAAAGCATTACCATTGTAAATTAGGCTATGCCCCAGTCTCCCCTTTTCTGCCCCTTTGACTATAATAACCCCTGTACACTATTACACAAGGTGACTAGAGTAGGCACAGTACCATTGCAATGTCCGTAACAACCTAGTATATATTATAGAACTTTGTATTTAATAGCTAATATATTGTTATACTGTATCAGGTATATAGGCCAAAACAAGGTCTTTTGGTCAGGGCAACAAAAGGTGGTATTCATGGGCAAAATTGGGTTAAAATGTTCCTTTTTAAAAAAAAAAGAAAAAAGACAAAAAATGAGTGTAAATCTTTACAAATGACAAAAACAAATGTGTCCTATTAAAGCCTTTTGAAAAGAAAACAACTGTGCACTTCCCTTTTTTTGTTGTTGCTGATGATAATTGGTATCATTCAGAGAGGTCAAATCTTTGGTCATGTTTTAATTGCGAACAGTTGGAATAGGTACTGTATAGCAGGAGCGGATGGGGAAGAAATGTTGTGAAATATCAGCCCTTCGTGAAGCAATTCGGTTTGACACCGCAAGTGAACGTGGCCCAGCGCATCGCCCAGGGTGTGCTGTTTCACCAGTGAGACCATCAGCTGTTTCTGCACATCGCGCTGCGGTGGCAGAGGACAGCTTGGCCAGCTGCTGAGCGATGCGCAGGCGGCCAGGACTGCAAGGGAGAGCTGCAGCCAAAGAGGGAACAGAGTCAGGATTTGATCTGACCGTGGGAACATGTCGCTGTGAAGAGGGAAGGTACCGGGCTTTTTCATGCGTTCAGGATTTCCAGCCTGAAGCGCGGCAGCCCCTTGCCCATCACTTCTGCAGTCATTTAGCTCCTCGCAAAGCAGGAGCTGGCGGGGGTGGTACCACTGCTGGAGCTGCAGCCTGCCTGCTGTGGAGCAGCGGGGGCTCGCACCCCAGATGCTGCTCAGGTACCACTAGAAACATCCGAACTGAAACTCTTCAGGGGTCTTTAGTGGATGAGTGATGTAGCTTCTAATGTGAAGTCTCCTCTGCTCTGGGGAGCAGCCACTAGAGAGGGGAACCTGGCCTGAGCACTGAGCTGTTTCGCTTTGGCTTGCATGCCTTACGATGGCTCTGCAGCAGGAGGGACCCCAAACTGACACCCACAATGCTTATGTTATCTAGAGAGCGTTTTGATAAAGGCCCCCTCACAGTCACCTCTGAGCAGAAAACAGCAGGAAGGAGGTTAGCCCTTAAACAGAGGGAAAGTGTGGATCTGTGTAAAATCCCATGCAAATCCACACAGAGCAGGACTCCAGAGGCGAGTTCTGTAACGCGTCTGCGTTATCCGGGCCATGGGGCCAGCCCCACCAGGCTGGAACCATTGAAGTGCCTTCCCACCCCTCCAAGGCTGCAGGATCCACATGGCACCAAGGTAAGCAGGGCTCACGGGTTCAAGCGCTTTGCACCTCTCTGCACACAGCTGAATTGAGCCCCAGGGTGGTTCCTTGCAGGGGATGTCAGATCCCTCCATTTCCAGCGTCGGCTTTCAGAGGAGCTTGGGAAGGGGTTTGGTTTTCTGCTCTGTTTTGCGTGTATTCCCATACGAGGCTCTTTTGCCAAGTTTTGCTTGTGGTTTTTAGAAGGCTCCCACCCAGACTGGCTGCTCGTGGATATGTGCTCCCAACTTGCCAGAGCCTGGGTCCGGCACTTTGTTATTCCCTTTGGTGAGTAATTTGGATGCCATGTGAAACTAGGTCGTTTTCTATGTAGTGGTAGCTGCGTCTAGGGAAGCAGCACTTCAAATTTAATTTGTTTCTGGCTTAGTCGAGACAGTTAGGTGAACTTGGTTAACTGTCCTGCTGCTGGAGAGCAGTGTCTGGTCAGAAGAGCTGCGCGCACGGCTCATCCCTCAGCTGGAGCTCTGCAAAACCCTGCGAGATGCTTCGTGAGAAACGGGAAAGGCCATTTGTGCCTTCTGTGCTTCAGGTGCTCCAGAGCTACAAATTGAGACGTGCCGGCACGTCTCGGGGGTGACCTGCACTGGAATCTCCCCACATAAGGCAGGAAAAAGCCATGTAAGGGAACGTGCCTGGCTGCCTTTATTGCCACCAGCACCTCCTGAAGGCCGAGCGGTGACCCGCTGCCGGGGGGGGAGGATCCCGCAGACGGGAGGGATCAGGCCAGGGACGCTGCGGGGGGCAGAGGCCGAGCCGAGCGGGCGAGGGGCGTGCGGAGCGGCGGGGCCGGCGCGCAGCGTTTTGCTACCATCTAGCGGGCCGGGGAGCGGGATGGGCAGCGGGGCTCTCCGCCTTCCCGGCGCCGGGAAGCTCCAGCTACCGGGAAAAGGGGCCGGGGGGCGGGCCGCGGGGCCGCTCCGCCGCCCGGGAGGCAGGTTCCGGGCCAGCTCCGCGTTGCAGAAACGGCGTGGTACCGCGCGGGGTCGGGGGTGGGGGGTGGGGGGTGGGGGGTGTCTGCTTCTGCGGCGGGGGAGGGGGTGTTCAACCACTGAATGTAAGACAATCCCTTCGTGGGAAGCGGGTGGGAGCCGGAAGGGTTGCTCCCAGGTTGAGGAGCCCCGTGGCAGCCGGTGAAACCCCCCACTGCTTGGGGCGAGGGGAGATGCTCAAAGCCAGGCTGCTGCACATACAAGTGGCTCTGGCTTGTGCAAAGCCCTGGGGTACAATGGCTGGTCCAGGGACAGCCCTTGGGTGCCCAGCATCTTGGAGGCTGTGGCAGCAGCCCAGCTTTGTCCCTGCACATGCTTATCCCTTGTTTGAAGCACATGTAGAGCACAGCGCCCAGCATGCCCTGTGCGTGCCAGCCTTGTCCCGGCTGCGCTGGCACGCAGACCCACCATACAGCCACAACCTGTGAGCCCAGACGGGGTGTTGGAGCTCTGCTTGGCCCAGCGTGGGAGGAGGAGAAGCCAGCAGGCCTTGTGCCATCTCACCTGGCTTGGGGTGAGGTGCTCCAGGTCTGTTTGCTTGGGTGAAGGCTGAGCACTTGTCACTAGATGGCAATGCCATGAAGTGGTTTAGCTGGTACACTGGTGCACCTGAGGTCCCCAGTAACCTGTTTCTGTTTGGTTTGGCGTGGTCTTCAGCATCACCAGTGAAAGGCATTGCCTTGCTGGCATTTTTGCTTTTGAGGGTGATTGGACTTAAGGTGGTTTTCACATGTTGTATTCAATGCTTTGGATATGTTTACAACATGCTATATAATCCTGCAACATCCTCTGGCATTTTCTACTATGCCTGAGTCACTGAATGCTATAATTGGCAAGATTTCAAAGGTCCTGGGTAGATTATCTTTCCATATCTATTTAATACTCTAAATAATGCAACAAAAGACCCCTGCAGCTCCAGCTGGGAAATGAAGAGGATGGTTAAACCACTTAATTACTTACTGTGCTAACAATTATTTTACAGAAACAGAAAGCAAAATCCAGCTGTTCCAGGGGAAATCAAGAAGTTAATATTGATGTAATTCAACAAAAAACGTACTGTGGTGGACAGCATGTGCTGTGCTGACACTTGTGAAGGCAGTGCAGAACTGCTCTGATGGGTGTCACCAGCTCAGCGTGGCCAAGGGCTGGTGACAACTCCATGTTCATTCAAACAAAGCAGGATCCGGTGTTTGGATTCCTGCAACCACCGTGAATTCTGCAGTGAAATCCTGAACGGCTTCAGCCCATTAAAACTAGGAAAGGTTTGTGGGGTGGCTGAGTTGGCACAGGGAGAGGATAAACTATGGCAATTGTCAGGAGCTGAAGTAGGATAGTTTGGGTCTTGGCTCCAGAAGGCCCAAGTGCCATGTGCTGCTTGTCTGTGGCTGTTTGTCCATCGCTCTAAGCTCCTTCTGCAGCTAAACCACCCATGAGCTGGGTGTGTTACACCTGCCGTGACTTCCATCAACCTCTGCAGGCACACGAGAGCATGTTTGTGGAATTATCTAGCAAGTGAGAGAGACGCCCAGTGCATTTGGAGTTTGGCTGCTCACTGCTGGAGCAGCTCCAGGATCACTTTGGGGTGATCTAGGCAGTTCTCAGCACGTTGAAATGTAGGAGCACTCATGTAACAGGGGAAGATGGTATTACACACAGCATCCTGGAGGAGTCATACACACACCATTTTCTCCTTTTAGGGAGCCCTGATGCAGCAGGTATAACCCACCTCGCCCCACAGCAAACAGAATGACTTTACTGTGCAGCTTCAGGCCAGATGCAGTGTGCTCTCAACCTCCCTGTGCCAGCTTTCCAGGGAGCTGCTGCCTCTGTTCTTCCAACCAAGGGAATCTTGCCTTCCATTCCTTGCTTACAAAGTCACGTAGCCGATATATGCCCAAAAGCAGACCTGTGAGTAAAAACCAGGGCTGCAAATTCCCAGCCCACTCCTTCATCTGTTTTATCATGGGAGTTCTAAACTCCTTATTGCATTTTCCAGAAATGAGGAAATTAAAGTCAAATCCTTTCCTGCAAGAGGAGGGATGCACACTAAATTCAACACCATTGACCATTTGGGAAGAAGAAACCTGAAGTCTGCTGCTACTCATGCGGTGTTGACTTTAAGCAGAGTTTGTTACAAGTCCACATCTTGTATGTGTTAAAACAAGGCGTTGTCCCCTTTCTTATAGAGTAAATGTATAGGGCCTTGCTGTAAATGCTTCTTTGGCAGTCTCTTTTTCTTACCATCTGTAAAATGTGACGCCTCTGTGGGTCTTGGAAAGAAAGCTGAGCCTCTGCTGTTCCAAGCAGAGAAAGAAGGTGATATTTATAGTCAACTAACCATAAAACTGTGACTTCCAGAGCTGCACATGCTCAAACGCTCCCCAACCCTCAGCTCTAAATGTCCTTCTTTATATGGATTGCTGCAGGAGTCGGCCACACTTCATTTTGCTTTTAGTGCTTTGCAAATCAGCGTGAGGTGTGATAGGGAGAGCAGCCTGCCTCACACCTGGCACGGTGCTTACACAAACAGCTTCTCTCTGGCGTTGCCTCCCGTCCTGCCCCAGCCAATTGCTCTGGCTGATAGCTTGCCTTCCTCTGCTGGCCCTGGGTGTGCCTTGGGGGTGCTTCATGACTGCGCTGACTTGACCTGCATCTATGTGTTAGCAGGTGAAAAGTCCTTTACTGTGCAGCTGGCGTGGAAAAAAGCATTTAAATACATTGCTGAATGAACCCAGATCAGGTGTTGCCACTCCCTGAAATAAACGTTCATTGAGAAAAGGTGAGTTCCTGAGCTCCCTGGCGTTCACACCAGAGGTGCCGTTTTGTTTTCCTGCGTAGCCAGCCTGCATTTGGGGGAACATCACAGGAGTAATGACACGTCCTAGGTACCTCCGTCTTCCCTCCCATCATCAAAAGGAAACAAGTGAGCTGCCTGAGATAGTGCTTCAGGCTCCGCTTTGCACCAAGTTCAGCAGAATCCTTTACCATGGCCCTTCCCAGGAGCTTTTAAGCTTCTCTCCCCATCTCATCTGTCTGAGACTTTAATATTTCCTTAATTCCTGCCTTTGATTTTTCCCTCTCAGCTAGCCAGTAATTACACTGCAAAGTCAGTGCAAGCCGGCAGGGTCTGCTGAGGTCCAGGCTGGCTGGCTGTGGCTTTCCTTGAGCTCATGGGGGAGGGCACATGGGGGGAGCTGGCACCCCAGTTGGTACCCGCTGCATCAGTATGATGAGTATAATGGCATGAACTGCTACTGAAGGTAGAAGCTGCCCACCATGAATTAGGAACATGAAGCAAGAGGCAGAATCATTTAAGGCCCCCTGCTTCAGGGTCCTGTGAGATGCAGGGAAATACCCTAATACAGAACCTTCCCCTACAGATACAGTGGAACAAGCCTACTGAAGTCAATAATTTAATCGGGGATTAATTCATATTGCACGTGTCAGTGGAACTCTGCGGTATGCTGGCAAAATTAACCTCTCCCCTCCCATATGCACAGCCTACAATAGCTGTTTGTGAGGTGCCTCTGTACGTGTGACATCTTATAATGTCAAAGCCGGTGTTAGTTTTGGGCGTGCTTTCAAACTGCACCAAGTTCTGCTCCTTGGCGCAAGAAGGACAGAGCGGTACGTTCGTGTGTCAAGAGACACTCAGCACTTCTCTTGGAGCAACTGCTCTTACAGGTTGTTGCAGGAGAGGAGATTTAAAGAGCCATGAAGGAGTAACTCCCAGCTATTACTGACTTTTCTTTAAACTTTTATTGTGGTGCAATTCTGCCGAACAGAAGTTTCAATCTAAGACTTGCAAAGACAACCCACGATGCCCTTAGAAGGTGTTCACCCAGTTGGCTAGGGCTTCTCTAGTATTTCCCTGGGAGGGCTGTAATGTGATTGTGCTGATTAACCTGGATCAGCCTGAGATTTCAAATGTTGCAAGCAATCACCCTAGAATCTTATCTTGGGCAAGATCTAATCTTCCCACACTAATAAGAACGGCGTCCCTTTAGTCAGATTACAGTAAATGTCTAAAACAAATTCTCAGTGTTGTTCATGGGAAGCACATGGCTTCCTCTTACAGTACTCTGGGTATTACCCTTAGTGGCTTCAGTGTTCTTTGTACAAGATTAGCAGAATATTTTTTCTTTAGGGATGGCGTATTTTTGGGACACAGGAATACTATGCTTCTCATCTCTTTTCTTCCGTTCTGGTGAGCATTTTTGACACGACCCCTCTGTGTGACTGTTCCTCACCTTCTAGTGAGGAAGGCAGCTCAAACTCTTTTTTTAAATATTTAAGTAAATTTGTGGCAGCAGGGTGCTCTTTGTGAGATAATGTTATTGAACCAGATGCTGTGGCAAGCGGGTGGGCAGACAGCAGGTGCTGGGAGGTCAGTAAGGCTGCAGGCGCAGCCCGAGAGGAGAGCAAACGGTGCTTCTGCGTCCCGGGGAGGGGAAATCCAGGTTGTGTCCAAGGTGCTACACTACCGAATCCATTAGTTACACATGGAGTTTATTGACTGAGAGCTTTGGGAAATGGATCTGCGCCGCTGGTTTAGCTGCACATCTATGGCAGGAGCAATCGGTGTGAAGGAAAAGGCTGGAGATGGGTGGGTAAGGGATGTGATGGTCATCTAAGTCCTGTTGAGGTGACCGTACTCCACACCGCTCCGCGGGGGAGATGCCGGGCCCTGTCACCCGGTGTTAGCGTTATCCCAGTGCTCCGGGCAGAGGCTGCTCCCTACGGCCGCGGTGACTGTCCCTCGTCCCTCAGCCAGCGCTTCCCCCCGCCGCATGGGGACCGCCCGTGTCCCCTCCAAGGGCAGGGTCTGGCTGTCCCAGCGGGTTACGCTGAACAGGGCAAATGCTTTCCTGCGGGCCAGCCCCTTCCACGGGCCGGCCGCCCTCGGGAAGCCGCGTCCCGGCAGCGGCAGGAGGGCTGCGGCAGCCCCTCTCCCCGCTCCGTGGCACAGCCGGGGAGCCCAGCCTCCGGGGGCCTGCCACAGCGGGGCCGGGGCCGCCCCCGCGCTGCCCCCCGGCGGAGGGAGGCGCTGGGCCTGTGCCGGGCGGCTCCCGGACCGAGGGGCCCCCGCTGAGGCGGCCCCGGCCGGCGCCTCCCGGCCCTAGGGGCGAGGGCAGCGGGGCGGTGGCGCTGGCGACTCCCGCCGCCGGCGGGGAGGGTGGGCCGGGGCGCGTCGGGCCCGCTCCTCCCCGCCCCCGGCCCGCCCAGCAGGGGAAGGAGCCGGCATCTCCCCCGTCCGGTGCCCGGCGTGGGCCTGAGGAGCTGGCGCCCCTGCCGCGGCCATGGAGGCTTTCTGCGGGTCCCGCTTCTGGGTAAGCAGCGCGGCCGGCGGTGCCGCCTCCCTCTCCCCTTCCCGCCCCGCGGGTGCCCCTCGCTGAGGAGAAAGTTGGACGGGAGGTTTGCGCGGAGGGGCCGGGGGAAGGCGGGGAGCAGCACCCTCGGCGCCGGTTGCGGGGCTGCCCCAGGGGCGGAGGAGAAGCGCCGTGCCCCGCACTGCCGCCGCCGGCGGGAGTTTCCCCGCGAACGGGACCGTGTGCTCGCCGCGCCGGGTCTGAGGGGCCGGAGCGGGCAGGGGGGACAGGTCGGTCCCGCGGCTTCGGAGGGGGCTGAGCTGCATCATCCCCTCGCCTGCCTCGGCACAGCGGCCGGCCTTGCTGTCGCCAGCCAGCCTCTCTACCAGAGCCGGGACCCCGCTAGGCCCCGGGGGACGCCGCCAGGCCCCGGGCCGTGCCGCAGCCCCCTCCTTCCCGCGGGAGGCGCGGTGCCCCCCGCAGCTCCTGGGGGCTGTAGCCCACCCCTGGGCCTCACAGCCGTGGGCCTGCTGGGTGCCCCTACCGGGGGGGGGGTCCTGCCGGGGCGCTTCTGCTCAGCCTTGCTGCCGCTCCGCGGGATGGCAGCGCCTGTCAGCGCTGAAGAGCCGTGGGCTGTGGCAGCCAGGGGTGGTCACCAGGCTGGGAGCACTGGGTGACTTGTGTTCAGAGCCGTCAGCCCTTTGGGAAGGCTGATTGCAGCAGGCGCTGAGTTTGTGAGCAGAAAAGTTGGGAAACTGGTGCCCGTAGTCTTGTGCTGAAGCGTGTAAGTGCTGTTGCAAGTCCTTGGAGCAGCGTTTCCCCAAGGTACAGCTGCTCTCCTCAGCGCTGTGTGGCAGGCACTTCGGAGCAAGCGAAGCCGTGGGGATTTCAGCACATATGGTCATATGAGTCTGGAATTGCCCTCCAAGAAATCACAATTCATGCACGTGCCTTTCTCTTACACTGATTTAGCTCAAGGGAGATTTTTTTCAAAGAAAGATGAACAGGAATGAAACCAAGTGTCTGAAGATGAATCGCTGCTAAGAAGGCTATTAAAGAACATGAGCAGTTGGCTGTGAGGACTTGATGCTGAGCTCCATCATCAGATAACTAATTATCTTTCAAAAACTGTCCCAACATTACTTTTTCAAAGAGGACTTAGGCTCCTAAGCCCCTTAGTTACATTTCTTCGTTCACTTTCACATATCATTTCCAAGCACCCTCACACTCTCTGCTACAACACATGGCAGATAAGCTTGCTCAAACAAGTATTTTCACCTCTTATTTCTACTATAAACACTTATAGAACAGGAACAAGCACAAACAGATCAACACTGCTCGCTACTTTATAGGCTGCCTGGAGAAGCATGTCCTGGCTTCTCAAGGAAGGCTTAGTGCAACTATGTGGCCAAAGCTTTTGGTAACAGGTTATTGATACATAATATAAATGTTCATGCCGTTCTGCTGGTTTTAAGTATGAGGTAAATGTATCATTCGGTGCTTTATGCAGTACTGTTACTCAAGCACAGGACCCTTTGTGGTGCTGTGTCTGGTGTACGCTACACTGAGGTAGTGTATCTTAGTTTTAATATTGCCAAGGCTTTTCAGAACTGAATTTGCAGGAAGGAGTATAGGGGTAATCCAGGGAAGACATTTTAATTACTAAACGTTTATTTACAGCATAAATGATGAAGAGATCTAAATGTGTTTAACAAAGCATAAATAATAATTAAAAAATATACCTTCAGCCTTGCTCAAAGTAATAGTTCAAATGTGATTAATGCCAGTTATCTGTAACATGGTAGTTTGGCGGAAGAATGCATTTTCTGCCTGAGTCTGTGAAGGAAGATGTCAGGCGTGTGTTACAAGACTCCATAAACTTCTTTTTTTGTGTAGCTATCACACACTTCAACATAAAGTATTAGTAAAGAATAAAAGGAGACTGATTGAAAAGAGATGAACAGTGTTACTTAAACAAATGGGCAAACTACTTAATAAATGTAGACCTGTTTTGTTCCTTCAGAATGTTCCAGAGTTGTTTAGACTCGAAACAACCTTCCATCTGCTTGTTTTAAAAAATGTTACTCAATAACTGTGTGAAATGGAATATGTGACCCAGTGACCAGCAGATTGAACTCAGTGACCAAGAGTCTTATACCTCACTTCAGTAGCCAGTGGTATTTTCTGATAACAGGAATGTATATAGAGAACTGATTTTATGAGAGGTTGTAAGTAGAACTGATTTTATGAGAGGTTGTAAGTGATGACCATGTGGATGACAGTCACCTTGAAATGATTTGCTGTGCAAATATGTTGTTCCGTAAGAAAATGTAGGTAGAAGCTTCTTTTTGAAATAAGTCAACGAAAGTTGAGGTTTCACATGCTGCCGTACACTTGAAGAACGGAGAACAAGGTGAAAGGCAGTCACTGGCCTGTGCACACCAAACCAACGGTGTTCAGCTTTGCAGTTCAGATCAAGAACTTCATAAAATGTGAACCATTATTAATGGTTGCTTATTCATAGCTGATGAACTTCAACACTTTCCCCATTTTTTGTCAAAGAAAATCTAGATATTTTTGGAAGCTGAATGACATATTGGTGTCGGTTTTAAAACTGTATAGAGTGAAAGGAAACATGCTGTTCCAATTTAAACAGTCTTTGTTTTGGAGTTTAAACCAGCTACAATACTTTTCTGTTAAAATGAGGTCAGAATCAAAACAGAACGATTCAGAACTAGCTCATGAAAGTGTTTACGTTGAAATATATCTACTTGAACAGATGATTGATTTGTCTTGGATTTTTTTGGATTATCAAAAGTGTTAAGGTTTCAACTCTTCACCCTGGTGCAGGGTGGGGGAATTTTGCTGGAAGTGTCAATGGATTGGGGGATTTTTTGATTTTGTGCAGAGGCAAAATGATCTCCTGTTCAACCCATTTTAGAAATCAGAAATGAAAGAAAATGCTGTAGGTCACATTAGAAATCTATGAATGTTTTTGCCTTCCAGCTACCACTTTACCTGCTGAACATAAAATCAGAAATCACTAATACAAATATGGGGTATTTATAGATAAAAGAGGAACAACTAGAACATTATTTATTCAAAATGCAGCATGAACAATCTCTTCATCTGAACACTTGGAAACACATTGTCTCTTTCAATTGAGAATTTGAAGCTAATTGTTAATATCACCTAGCAGCGTTCCCATGTTAAATGCCTTTTGCGAGGAGATGAATGTAATAGTGCACACTGGCACAAGGCAGTCCTTAGGAGTGTTATTTACTATTCCCCGAAATTGCTATTAATTACCCATAATTACCATTACTTTATTGTGTCACATATTTAGTATGTGATAGTAAGTGTGCTAGATAGGTGTGCCAATTAACGTGACCCACAATCCCTGTACTTTAAAAGTAGATACAGGGGAATTACCACATATTTGTTGCTTATGTCCTCCGCTAGTAAAATGTGAGCAGTTCCTCCGAGAGGAGAACAAAGTGATCTCCTAGGGAGTGTTTGCTGCAGAAGTGTTTTGGCCTAATGACTAAACGGCACGAGCTTAGAAAACCAAATTCTGTGCCAGTGTAAAGACATGTCGTCTTTCTGCAGCTCAGGCCCTCTGGGTGAGTGATGGCTGCTGAGAGAATAAAACATGAAGTACTCGGCAGCACTTGGCTCCTGTTTGTATGATGGGTGATACAAACACCTTAGCCTACAGACAGAGTGCCTGGGCTTGGGCAGTAGCTTGTGGTTTCGGGGCTGGGGTTTTCTTAACAGCATAAATAGGAAATGTGAAGACAAGTGATAGAGTGCTTCAAAGGGGAGACCGCAACTTCTAGTCAGTTACGGATGAGATCCAGGCTTGTTCCTTTTGATCTTGCTTAGCTGACAGAGCTCACTTTCCTTGCCTACCCTGTGTCTTGGTAACCTGACACACATTTTTTTGTTGTTGGTTTGTTTTTTTTTTTTTCTTCCCATCCCATGTGAAATTGCTGGCTGCTTTTTCATCCAGAGCCTCTTGAGTAATTCAACAGGAAGTTGCAGTAACTCTCAAAAGTAAACAGTACCTCGGTCTTGTCTTTGAGATAGTCTCATGCAGGCATGCCTTTAACCTTCAGCTTTGCGGATATTCCTTCACCTTGAGTCATTCTGTGAAATTTTGGTAGGCTTGGGCTGAAAGTCGTGCCGCTTTCTGGAAAAGCAACTTCCTGCACTGTTGGCTCAAAGTGCCACCAGTCTCCCCTCTTCATAATTTCCCCTTTTGCTTCATCATATATCGTGCTTAAATTTTTGTAATAATAATAGCTAATAATAATAATAATGATAGCTGTAGTAAGGAAGAAATATTTCTTTGAAGAAAGATGACAATGTACTTCTTGCAATGTGTTTTTCTTTAAAAGAAACTTGTACACAACTTAAGTGGTTTGGCCCTAAATTAATAATAAAACATTGAATTTCAATTATTCCATTATATTCTCAACTAAACTAGTTTCAGCAGAGGAAGAGTGAAGTGAAAGGTAATAGCAGGTCATTGCAAAGGAGGGATTCTGCAGTAGGATGGTGTAGTCCAGACTGACTGTTCTTTATATATAATCTTCTCCTTCTGCCACGCTGTGATAAACACAGAATGCTCAGTGTTTATAGATATTTAAATGTGATACAGACCCCCACATAATCTTTTTTAACTGCATCCAACTTCAGATAATGGAGTCCCACTTCTATAAATCTCTTCACAAATGATTGCGTCAGGTGTCTGTCTTCTTTCTCATGTTAGGTAGGAGAGCAAACTAGGTGACGGTAATGGTCTCTTCAGACACCAGATCTATGAAGTTACACTCTCTCAAAGGGTAGCTGTGTTGGTAGCATCCTGAACTTAAAAGCAATGAAGTACTCAAGCTCAAATCCTCCAGGATTTTAAGATTCTTGAATTGAGTTGAATGGAGCTATTGCTAAAGGATTCGGGCTTCAGATTCTGTATGTCAGGAGCAGTATAAATATTTGTCATTAGATTTGCAGTCTTATACAGGGCCTATTATCATTCATCTGTGTGTAAATGGCATAATAGATTGTATTTGAATGTGTTTGGGAAAGACGAGGTCTGGATTTGAGAGTTATGAGCAGAACTTAATACTAGTGAAAGCTGCCAATATCAAGGATTTATGGAGTCCTTCAATGACAGTGTTAATTAATGAAGCTCATGAAAATGACATTCATTTCAGTAGAATATCTGAATGTGATTGTTCGGAAAGCAGCTATTACCATTTCCTTCAAACCAGACAACTGATGGGTCAAATGAACAGTAGTCCTCTGTGCCAGAGAATGGTAGCAGCTGATAAAGTTGTCACCACCAACATCTGAGCAGGATGGCTGAGTCCTTTCTGGAATTCCCAGTTGCAATTCTGGAATTGCAGGAAAAAGGATTTTTAAGGAGGGGGGGGGGGGGGAAAAAAAGCCCAAGGTGAGAAGAATCTCTTTTTGCCCAGGTGCGCAGTGGCCTTGTGGGAAGTGCTTCACAAAGATCTGGACACAAAAGCCTGTTTGTCCCTCCCTTCCATGTGTTTCCTGGGTGTGAGACAGTAAAACTTGAGGGTGCTGTGAGATGGGGCAGATGGTGAGGAGGCAAGGACCCACCTTGCTTTAACAGGGGATTAAAGCTCCACGGGGAGATTTCTTCTCTGCAGCAAAACTCAAGGTCATGTATGTTCTTCAGCTTTCAGCACAACTCTTCCTCCCTGGACGCAGCTCTGACCATTGTAGCTGAAGTGACATAGCTGGTAGATGTAGTGTCTGGGACTTAAGAATACTATAGAGTTTGCCTCCTGAAAAGAAATAATATCTGAAATAAAGTCTGAGTCACATGAGGACCTCCTTAAAATGGAGCTCATTTAATCGCTACAGTTAAGAATTTAAAGCATTTTGAGATGAGGATGGGCTTAGCTTACCTGGTAGGCAAATTACTATGCCACTGGAGATATAATCCTTTCCTTTCTACACGTGTGAATTTGTAATGTATTAAAATGAAGAGACTATTACTGTTTAAAATTTAATTTAAAAAAATTTCCTTTGAAAAACCTATTAAATGGGATCTTTGATTTTTCCAGTAAGCTAATGCTCCATTTGTCTCCTGATACTGCCGTGAATGTGATGGGCCATTATCCAGTCGCACGTTATTTGGCTGAGCTGGAGGAGAGCATCGCAGAACGCAGCCAAAGATCTTCCCAGGAATGCGTTCAGGCTTTTGTAGGGCCAGGAGCCTTGATTCCATGCTGGGCCTGTGTGAGCTGGCACCTTGTCCCTGTGCTAATCGCCCAGCAGCGTGAGAGGCAAAGTCAATGTAATAAAACTTAAATCATTTACAGTAATGTCATGTGCCGGTGTCATAAAGCTTTGAATTAGAACAGAGTAAGAAATGAAGGAGGGGGAGAAGAAAAACTATTTCATGGGAGTTGTTTCAAACGTCAAAGTAATTTAGTTTCAGAAGTAATAATTTCTTTCTGAAACTTTCTGGGAATGCATTTGACACTTGTGCAATTAAAAGAACTAAATAAATTCTCGTTTCTTCCTTTGCTCTCTCTCCTTTCCCCCTCAGCTGAATGACTTGTATTCTAGAATCTCCCCTACCTTTCACATCTGCAAATTGTTTCCCTTTAATTTCTCTTCGTTATTATGTACATTTGGAAACACAGAAAAAAACCCCAAAAAACGCAGGGGAAAAAACCTCCATGTTCTGAGTATCATCGTTTTGTTATAGCAAGGGTAGGTGAGAGCAGGCAAAGTGGAACAAAAAGCAGTAAAAAACTTAATGCTTTTATGTTTTGTCCCCTTTGAAAAAGCAAGGTATGTCTTCTGGGGGAAACAGTTTACTACTGGAAGATCGATCTGATGGAAAATCGTGGCCAGTGGTGATCTTCATATGCAGCAATGCTATTCTGTCTGCTGCTTTTTTCCCCTTTTTTGTCCTGCCCCGATACAGAGTTGGCACATCATGCTCACATGTTCATGACCTGCAAAAATTCACTTTCCGGGTCTCAGCCTCTTTGTGGCAAAGTGTTAAAGTTCTAGTTCGTTTGGCTATTTGAAGCGTTGTTACCGTAAGCGTGTTGCAGTTCGGTCACTGATCTTGCAGCAGTTCTTTACGGATGGTGCTCCTCTCTTCAAACTAGCACTGGCTGGGTGGATTCAGTTGCGGAGTGTTTGTACAGATTGTAGTTAAACATGATTCTTTTAGAAACAGGGATTTCCTGGGTGTTGAAAAAAAAACAAGTTCTAAGCTTTAAGTTCACATCACTTAGGGTTGGATGGAAGCTGTGCATGCGTTTGGTTTGGGGTAGAGCAATGTACCGGGGCAGTTCTGCCTTTGCTTCAGTTTCTGTGGTTAACAGAGTCCTTTTCCATAGTCACCATATTTTCTTTATCTCTGATTTTTTCTGGCTTAACAACATGGAAGTCCAGCCTTCACTTTGAGAAGAAGGGAAGAGAAGAGAGAATAGCTGAGAGGATGGGGGAGGTGTATGAGCAGACATTTCCGAAAGGTGCTACCTGCGGTGGTGCTTTGTGAGCTCTTTTTCTCTCTGAAACTACTGCCATGGTTTAGGGCCAGACTGCAGATTTCACTCTTCTTCTGAATAAAAATGACTGAAATAAGCAGAAATTTTGTGGACTGAGAGATGAGTACAATTTGTGCATATTAACTCTGCAAGTGTAGCTAAAGTGTAGTGCTCCTCTGTGTTAGGTGAGCTTAGGTCAGGTCTGTAAGTGATAAACAGGCTTAATCTTGGCATTAAAGCTCATTAGCACCCAGAGTCTGTCCTTGCCCTCTGGTCTGCTGCTGCATTTGACTTCTTGGAGCTCCCCTAATGAGAGTCCCTGCAGCTGAAGAGTGTGACCCACCTTGGGTGCTTGAGATGGTGCGTGACCTCTGTGTCCTGCCCCCCCCACCACCCCGAACTCTCACGCTGCTGTCGTGTTAAAGAGAGCCTTGACCAGACATTAAAACCTCATTATCTCTGCAGTCAATTTG
This sequence comes from Falco cherrug, assembly GCF_023634085.1. NCBI lineage: Eukaryota > Metazoa > Chordata > Aves > Falconiformes > Falconidae > Falco > Falco cherrug. The sequence goes on from NC_073697.1 coordinate 120,853,045, forward strand.
TCGGTTGCAACTCCCACTAGGCAGGTGGAATGTCAGAGCAGCACTGATGACAATTTTTTTGGTGACAATCCCTTTTACTATTATTGTACAGCAGCCCAGCTGGATGGGCCAGCTTAAAATGGAGGAGTCAGGGTGGGAAGGGGAGAAAATAAAGCAGGGGCTGCCTCGTACTTCTTCTTAATTGAGCTACATTCATTATGATCCTTGAATTAACCCAACGCCTTTCAGCTGAAAAGAGCTGGGATGGCTCAAATTAAGGATATTCCCCAGCACCCATTGTTACACTGGGCTGAAACGGGGCAACCCACTCCTTTATTTGTACTTGCACCAGGTTATAGGAAAGGCCTTTGATGATGCAATTGACAGGAAGTTTTCTCTACAGAACTATACAGCTTTGATCAATCTTACAAGGCAGTTGGGGACTTTATTCTGAAGGAATGATCCTGTGTCCTTTTCTTCTCAGTCCTGCTTTTGATTCAGGAGCATTTGTACCTCTATGGTTGCACTATGCCTTCCTTTCTTGGTCCCTTTGTCCAAGCAAGAAGGCTGACTGCTACTAAAACAGTTGAAGTAGATGGATTTTACTTTTACTTTAGGTGTATGTTGTTGTAGATGCATATATTTACTGTGGTCAACTTATACTTTATTATTTCTCTTAAGCTACAGATGCTTTTCTGAAAGCCCCATTTCCTGGGCTCACAGGACTGTAGCAGAATATGAGCCTACTTTTTTTTTTTTTTTTAATCCAGCCTCGGTTTTGTTCACAACAGCAGAGCAGCTCTGAACTTCTAGTTGTAAAAACTAAGAAGAGAAGAAAAGGAAACTTACTTTTCATGTTAACAACTGTCATTAAGCCAGTACCTTGATTTTTGAATGTCTGGTCCACAGTTCTCAAGTGCGTTGTGTGGTTGGTACCACAAACCTGTGACTAGTTACTCCATCATCATAAACTAGCTTGTATAGGCTATGAACATGTGCCAGATCTATTTGATCCATTAAAATAAGCCACTAACGATCCTTTTACTGCTGGAAAAGAAAGTTCAGCATCCTGCATGGTGTCCTTCACTAATGTAGATAACTGTTGCAGTGTGCTTTGTAAACTGAAAAATGCTATGTCTGGTTAATAACTGTGTGGTTCATGCACTATTATAAAAGCTTATGTCCTCTCAACTTTTTTTCCAAGCAGTGGTGCTGTAGCGGAGAATGTCCCATCTCTTGCCCTTAAGGGCTGGGGAGATGGTTGTTCCTGTAATTGTGTGAAGGAATTGAGTTGTGCAGCAGCCACTGTGGATTAATGAAGCATGTTACTCCTTCTGTACATAAGGGTGAAATTGTTCCTTTGGAAATGTAAACGGATGGTCTTGCTGTGAGAATGCCGTTTGAAATGGGCAGCCTTCTGGAGTCTTGGAGCAGAGGGCTTGTTTGTTTGCATTTGTGCTCTAAAATGCTTATCAGAGTTTACCCCAAAGAGTTTACCGGCAGGGACCAAGCAGAAGAGGTGGACAACAGCTGGAAATGGGAGGTGAGACAGGGAGGGGCTGAGATGAAGCCTGTGATGTAGCTAAAACTGAGCCCTGACTGTTTTTGGTGGTGTGGTTCAGAGCTGCTGCAGAGAGCCATGCTTGTTGTGGGGTGGAGGCAGTGTGGTAGAGCCAAAAGAAAACCATCCTTTTTTTCTTCCTCTTCTTTTTTTTGCCAAGCTGTGTGAATGAAACTCCCAGGCAGGGTATTTACTAGATCTAGGGGCAATAGAAGGGCAGAAAGATTGTCCTCCGTATTTAGATTCTCACTAACAGTTTCTTTTACAAGAGATACCATTTCCATGTTTGTTTACTGTGGGGAAGTGTTGCCACTTTTAGTTTTTCACTTATCTCTCTCTGGGAAGGGTGTGTACCTTCCCAGTCAGCTTTTCAGTTTGATTTTTAATCTTAAATAATGTGCCAACGGGTGCTAACTGACAGAGAATCAGCGATATGTCATGTACTAACCTTGGGTAGGGTGTGAATGACATCAGCACAGTGGCCTTCACTTTCCCAAGCAGATAAAGAATGAATTTAGCAGATAAAGAATAAATTTGTGTTTCCTGTGCTTTTCCCAATTATTTTTGTGCTGTAGGAACTTAGAGAGAAGCATGTATTAATTTATCCATTCAATGGAGTTAGCTGCTTGAGACGACAAAGGATATTGTTAGCCTTCCCTAGGGTTTGGGAGCTTTCCATTGCCAGCTGTTTGAGGAGCATTATTGCAGCATCAGCTGTATGCCAGGAAAAGCCAGTGTGAGGCACTTTCATTTTAAACTTCTGTAGTGGAGTAGGAGTTGGTTTAGACTTAACCCAAACACCAGAACCCCAGCTGGTCTTTCTCAGCAGGCTCTATTAACATAATCCTTGAGGTTTGGGAAAGGGATAGGAATTTCCCTGTTCCTGTTTTTCAGCCTAGCTTTAGGCTTTCTGTTTGTTCCCCTTTTTCTTTGAAAACTAAGGCATGACATGCAAGAAGCCCAAGATGTGATGCTCTGAATTTTTTTTCCTTTAAAGGCATTATTAGTTTTAAGGGTGGCATTTTCAATAGCAGTTTTCTTTTCCAGAGGGGAAAGTGTAATAGAAAGTGCTAAGTATTAGAGCAGCTTTAATGTTGCTCAGAGCTTCCCCTGCTGAATACCTTCCCTTAAATGAAGATCATGTATTTAATACTGCTCATCTAAATGTAAGTCCTGCTGCACAGATGGCCTTTAATATGAGGCTTGTGTTTACAAAGGCTGTGACTGGAGTGATGGGTGTGACTGAAAACTGCTGCAAGGGACAATGTCAATGATATTCTTAACTGATCAACAGAAAGCCCCACTAATGTATAAGTTTTAAACTCCAGGGGATCCCATGTCTGGTGTGAAGCTGTAACAAGCATCTCTAATCTCTTTTGCCATGGATGTTGGCATTGCGTTTAAGCAGTATTACAGAATTAAGTAAATTCTGTGCCCAGGGAGTTCGGTACGGTGGACTGGTATTTGTGCAATGCTGTATCTTGCCTGCAGAGCCTCCTACCTGATACATGATACTGCATCCAGGGAAGTGCTGCTGATCACTGACAGTTGCCACAGAGCTCTTGGCAATCTGGAGGAGCCAGGGAGCACAGTGGGAGTCTGGATTAGGAGGAGGTCGCAGGTTACTGCCCTTAAGACTCATTTCTGAGGAAGCGAGCTGACAGCGATGTTAGCTGTGTTGGGCGTGCTGGCTGTTACAGTTTTCCTGAGATAAGTTTCTTGGAGAAAGTGGTGTTTCCCAACACGTGCTGCTATTTCCTCCTAGGAGATGCTTGTTGATGGGACACGCTGGCTCTGGGCCACCCCGGCTCTGGGTCACAGAGCTGCCTGCAGAGTGTTTTCCTGGGGTTTCGTTGAAGGGGACCCTGAGACATCACTGTGATGCACAGAGGAAGGTGAGCGGCTCTCAGGACAGCACAGAGCCATGAGCCGAGGAACACGTGTGCTACCCAACATCAGTGTGTTAGACTTCTTTCAGTAGTCAGTCCAAAGAAAACCCTCAAACCCAGACAGCCGAAGGTGGGTATTTTCATCCTCAATCAGAACTGGACACAAGAAGCATTTAAACTTAGCAGGACAGAGTCCAGAATATGGAAAGGCAAAGCCAGATTAAAGCAGGAGGCTTAAAAGATAGAAGTCAAAGAGCTGGTGTTTCTCTCCAGCCATTTTGCTTCTTGTGTTTGTTCTCAGGGGTGGAGTTCCATTACTGCTGAACTGGAGGGTATTTGGCAATATTTAACAATGTTGGCTTGGTCAGGATAGATTGTACTGAGACTTCGTGTCGTATTCTAACACAAATGAGTTGTTTAGCATTGGAGGGAATGTTGGAATATATGTCAGTGTGGTGATTTGAGCCATAAAGTGGAACTGGCCAGCTCCATGAAAACAGATCCACCTTGGTAAGAAATGTGGTAAGAAACACAACTTTCATATTCCCTGATTTAAAAGTAATAATAATAATTCACTGCAGAGTCCTACTACATGGCATAGCAGTGTTAGTCTGGTCTCAGAGTAAGTAATTTGCATGGAATTACACTACTTAAATGTTTTAGGTACTGTGTCTTCTAACAGGAACCCCTCTCACTGTATTCAAAGATGGAAAAAACAGTCTGCTCCCAGAAAACACCCGTTTGTTGAAAGGGAAGCTTTTTACAGAAACACATCTGTTCAGGAAACTTGTTTATCTAGTCCAGGATGGTACTGGACTTGGGAAAACATTACCAAGATAGCCAGTAGTCAGGTCTGTCACCTTGAACATAGGTTTCTCCTTCAGCCCACATCCCTGTTTCCCATGTGCCGTGGCAGTAGTAGGCTCTTGTTGGTCCATCGGGTGGGTGCTGCTTCTTACACTTTCACGTAATTTTGGAAAAGTTCCACTTATATTCTCAGGAATAATTCAACTGAATCTCAAAATCTTACGTGTTTTCTTAGGACAGAATTTTTGTTTTCTGGCCAGCTGTATTTATACGTTCAGAAATGCAAGTCCTTTGCCTTGTTTAAATAAGAGTTAATGAAAACCTTCAAACCTTCAAATGGCTTGGCAGCCATACAGTCTGTGTCTTGGTTACAATAGTCAGCTTGTGTTCAGTCCAAAGTTAATGGACATCTGGGGCAGTTTCTAGGTTGCTGACAGGCAGAAAACCATTTCTGGACGTTTTGGTTTTATAGGAAAGGTTTAAATTAAGAGTGTGCCCCCCCCAATGGAATCTTTGTTTTATTCTATGCCCAGTTATTGCTAGTCTTCCTCAGCTTTCCTTTTCCAGCAAGAAAAAGGAGCACAATTACAAACATGCTCAAGACATTGCTAAACCACGTGTAATTTAAAGAGGAAATTAGTATTTTGTTGAATAAATGATAGTAGATAAGCTCCTGCTTTGGAACTAAAGAGCTCTTCAGCTCCAGACTTCTAGAGGGCATCTCTTGCCCCAGGCAGGGTAGCTGCTAGGGGAGCTTATCATGTTAGAGATGCTGAAATGTTTTCATGATGAGCCAAAAATGGGTGCTTGAAATGTTATCTTCCTTTTTTGGTGCCAGAGACCTGCTCGCTGGAGGATAACGCAGAAATAGTTTGAATGTGAGGCTGGAGTTTTGTTTGGTTCTGATCTTGTGTTTGAATTGCTGTGTAATTGCCCCTGTGTTGTCGATTTGTGGCTGAAGTTCCCCCTAGGTCTGGACAAACCTGTTTAAGGTAAATGGGAGCGTTTTTATTCCCCTGGCCCATGCTGGGTGCTTGTGTGCCTCCAAAAGAGCGATTTCTCGGCTGGAGAGGCACTAACTGTGGCGTTAAAGGGTGCAGTTCAGATGCATAGTTATGGATTCTTGCCAACCTTCGCCACTGCCAGAGGTTTCAGTTGTGCCAAAGCTGAAGTTCTGAGTGACAAAGTTGTCACAGTTCAGCGAAACCTTCCTGCAACCTGCCACAGCTTTGTAGTGTCATTACACTTAAGAGCTCTCTTGTGTGTATGGTGACTGATGCAGTGATGTATGTCCTTTCTGACAGATCATCACCAAAGCTGAAAGATTGTCAGCAGATTGGGGCTCTTCAGTTCTCCTACAATCAACCATTGCTTTCAGCAGTCTCTTTTGCATTGGTAAACAAAAGCAGGACTGGAAATACTTTTGAAGAATTCATATTCAGACTAGTCAGTCATTCATTTATAAGGGGTAGGGCGAAGTGTCTCAGCCTAACTGAAACATACTTCTACCGAGAGCTCATACCCAAAAATAATTAGTTACAAGTAAGTGATTCTAGCGTAGAGGTAAGGCATATTTGAACCACAGGTATCTTAGTTTTATCATCTGCTTGCTAATGGTAGTACAACAAAGTAATTTTACATTTCCTGCAGTAAGTATTTATCTACCACTTTTAAGATGACACATCAGATGGCAAAATGCGTGGTGTGAATTTCCAGTAGGTTTGATTAAAAACAAATTCCCCTTAACTGTACTGAAATGTCTTAGTTTGAACTTGCATAACTGTGTGTTTGTATGTGGTGCATTCAAATCCTCAGGCACAAGTTGCATATGTGGTGTCTGAGGTCACAGATGGAAAGCATTGCTTGCCATGTTTGCAAGAAAACCTGTATTCCTATCTGCAAATACAATACATTCCTTTTACCTTTGTTTAGAATAGCGAAGTAGCTACAGTTAGAGGTATATGAGTAAGAAGGAGAGAATTTTAGTCGTAAATGGAGGGGATTTTCCCAGGTCAGCCTACAGCTGATCTAAACGTGATAATTTTCTTCAGTGCTGGACATTCCTGCTGGATGAGTTCTCCAGTTGAGGATTTTGCCGCAAGAGCTTTGTTTAGCAGTTTCACTCCAGGCTGGGAATGCCCAAGAAATGTGGTGGTGTCAGCATTGGTAACTAAGCCTTAGCAAAGACAAAACCACACAGGCTTGTCTGCTACAAAATACACATCCAACTCTGAGATACACGAGGGCAGAATCTTTTTAATTTTTATGTTGCCCAGTATTTGTAACTGTACTTAGCCCTTTTACTATAGCAGATTAACTGCAAGTGGTTGGGATAGGTATTTTGGGAAAGCTTTTACTAAGGTCATGTGCTAACTCCAGTAGAATCTGGATACAACTTCTTCAAGCAGATGTTCCAATTGGCAGTGCTTCTGTCTCTTTGTTAATAAACGTGTCTCGTCTTTTTTCCAGGATTCAAATCTTTCAATACACACTGATAATCCAGACCTGACACCGTGTTTCCAGAATACCGTCCTAGCATGGATCCCCAGCATTTATCTATGGAGTGCATTACCCTTCTATCTTCTCTACCTAAAGCACAACAAAAGAGGGTACATTGTGCTTTCTGTGTTGAACAGATTCAAGACGGTAAGATCTCTTTGCAGTGCGCCATGAATAATGTGCAATTTTGAGTTTGTTAGTGTTAGTTCAGTATGCAAGCAAGTGCTGCAGTAGGGTTGAAGCAGAACTCCTTCTGATTAATGGGGGAACTGAAGAACTTGCTTAGAGGAGGCAACAGTGTATGTACAGATTTCTGAGGAAGGATAGCAAAGGATAGCTCATCTGTAAGGAAATCTGTCCTATGAGGCCACCTTTCTCGGTAGAGACGAGATGTTGATTGCTCTGCAGAAGAGAAAGCATCCCTTTTGTGAGCCAGAACTGTGCTGTTTCACCCTTACTTAACCTTTAAACCATTGAAAGCTGCAAAACCAAGACCTTAAGGTAGGTCTAGTGGGAATTTAATTTGATTGTGAAAGTAAGCACAAGAAGGTCTTTTTTCAAGCCACTCTACCTACTCAATAGCTATGTGATTTCATCTGCATCTTGTGCTTAAGAGGTGGCTGGTGTCAACAGCACCTCTGGTTTGTAAATGGCTAGGTCTAAGGAACGGAAGCAAGTCACTTTCCATAGGCCATGAGAGAACTGGGGTTATTCCTGGAGAAAAATTCCAGGCTTCTGCTTCAGGCCATGTCTCCCTTTAATCTGGATGCTCCCTGTGTTTCTAACCAAAACTGGATAGTGTGAGGGGGAAAAAACAGGTAAATACTTAGTCTTTCTACTGCTGTGTTTGCAAATCCTTTGCAAAAAGCAGTTGAGACGAGATCCTTGGTTTGAGTGCAGTGGGACAGTGCCATTAGCCTGCCTGCAGCGGGTCAACGCGGCCGTGTTCTGTTTGCACAGCTTTGTCTTGCTGGAAATCTGTGAATCGTGACGGTTTTGCTAGCTGTCTGACTGCTCCTGGAGATGAATATACCAAATGCTGTTGCTGTTTGACTACTTTCAGCTGTTTGGTGTCCTGCTGTGGTGTGTGAGCTGGGCAGATCTCTTCTACTCTTTCCACGAGCTCCTGCAAAACAGAACACCTCCACCAGTCTATTTCGTAACTCCATTGATCGTTGGCATCACTGTGGTTTGTAGCTGCTTTTGTTTATTGTGACCAATAAGAATAACTCTTTCTTAGACAGATGAAGGAGAAAAAAGGTTCCTTTGCATTCACTGCTTTATCCTGTACTCTTTTAACTAAATTATTAGTATCACTGAGGCAAATTTTGCTTACTGAAAAGGCTGCGGTTACAGATAGCTCTCTCATGTAGACTCAGCTATGTAAATCAAAATCTTTATAATGGAGAGATTGTTCTGCCTCCCACCTTGCCCTCATCTGTTTCTTCAGGCTTGTGATCCAGGTGTGGAGGCAATTTGGATATGACTTTGCCTAAACAGGGAGATATGATAGAGCGTGGCTTGTGCATTGTTCAGTATTGTATTGGGCTGTGTAAAACCGTGTCTCTTATCTGGTGGCTGTTCCTCCATTAAACAAAACCCAAATTTGCTTTGCCTAGGGTGACAAACAGGCTTGTGGCTGTTGTATGAAAAATGAAGCAGTGAAATTTGCCCATTAAGTTTTTAATTCCCATGGATGGATGGTGTTTTTTTAAAAAAAATCTTGTTTACCAGACAAGTCCTGATTGTCCATCTGGACTGGAGAAATGACAGCTTTTACATGTGTTTAAAATGTTTGTAGCTAATATTTAATTGTGCCTAGCCCTAGGTGCAAAGTCTGGTTTAAAAACTGAATTCTGAAGTTAAGGTTCTGAGAACAGTAAAACCATATTATTTCATAAAGTTATTTGCTGCTTTCTGTAGGTAGAGGAGGTTTAGCCATCAACTTCTGTGAAGTTGTGATGGGGCCTTATTTCAGAGAGGTCCTGTTGTCGATGACTGTAATAGCTGCCAACTGAGAGTGTGAATAGGGGGAGCAGTGGGATGGGATTTTGGTTCACTGTTCCTGTATTTACTTTTACAGCTGTTAGCTACATTGCTTATTCAGTACGAAAGGCTGAGAGGAGTTCAGTCCTCTGGAGTGCTCATTATCTTCTGGTTTTTGTCTGTGCTCTGTGCCGTGGGGCCTTTCCGGTCTAAGATCATGACTACAACAGCACAGGTAACATGCCATCCTTGTTAGCACTTGGAGAACAGGAACTGTAGCCTTAATGTCTCTTCCAAGGGAATGAATCACCGAGTTTGGAGTCAGATCTGAGCCCAGCTTCTGCCAGAAAGAAAGAGAAGTTTGGTTCTGTTGCCTTGACTGAGACTTGTGTAACTTGAAGGGAACTGGGATTTCTCATGCAGTGTCAAAAAGCAGATTTTGCTTAGCCCAAGGCTATACTGGAAACCTGACAGACATGTGAGGGCTGTACCAATGCTGCATATACATTAGAACAGGGTCTTCCCCCCACACGCTTTCTTTTTTCCTTCCTTTTCTCTTTTGCAGCCCCCTTCCCCTGCCATGCTTAAATAGGGTTGGGTAGTAATCGGAGATGACACATTTTAATATGTAATGTTCCTTTTTTGCTTAGGCAGCTTGGCCACATTATATAGCTCCATAGGCTTTCATCTGTCAGTGCCTGATGTGCTGAGGATAGCATTTTGACTCCAACTGTGGCTGTAAATAGAGAACAGAAAGTTGGAGGGAGAGGATAGAAAGCTGGGCTGTTATGATTCCTGTTTGAAAACATAGCAGGTTCTCCCACAGCAAGAAAGTTGTCATGTTTTTCACGGAAACAAATTCCACTAAGTAGGGCAAAACAGATTGCTTCAGTGATTAGATCATCAAAGGCTGGGAGTGAAAAAGAATATTTGAAAAAACATTAAGGTGATTGCTTCTCCTGAGTGAAATCAGCGTTGATTCCATTTGGCGGTTTCTTTTTTTTATACTTACTTTTCTGTAACTATTAGCAGCATTATGCTTTTAGCAAGGATTTTGCTGTATCAGGCAGTCATAAATATTCCAGCAGAGATTGAATTAAACCTTGAATGACAGTATGTGCGGAACTTCTTCAGAAAATAGCTGCAGTCCTGTTGAGACCCTTTCAAATGCCACTTGAAGTCAATTTAAAAACTGTAGTAGTGGTGAATAAGTATGAATATTGGACTATCAATGTTTGAATCCTTAGCCAACTTAAAACTGTGGGTGCAGAGCCTTAGAACGGGTGACGGTAATGTTTCTCCTGTTCTTGCAACTGCCAAGGACCAAATATTCTTTCTCGTGCACTTAAGGTTTAAACATTTTAAGTGAACAATAAGATGATTCAAAAGAGCTGTATGAGGGGCATATCCTCACAAAAAGAAGTTCTAAGTCAACTGCGGACTCATGAGTAGGAAAGGAAATATCTCTAGAGCAGATGGAACTTATGCAATACAGTGGTTTTTTTGCAGTTTCTTCTGAAAGTCTTTAACACTGACTACTTGTCAGTGACAAGATACTAAAGTAAATGGATGTTCTGTGATCTCGGTTGACAATTCCTGTGCTTAAGACATGATCTTGCAAGAATCCCTGGAGGTAATTTAAAAGGATGTCATGTAGCCCTGATTCCAGAGGGTGTCTGCATGCAGTGAAGATGTATAAGCACTTTGAACTTGACATAAATTTAATGAAAAGCTTGGAGATAAGCATGTTCTTAGGCACTTTACAGAGTACGTGCATACTTTTGTAAGATAAATCCTGCTAGCAACTACTTTACAGTGTTCAACTGTAGAGGAAGAAAGGAATTGCCAAAAGAAGCTGTGAAAAAGTCAGAGAGAGAGAGAGAGAGTGTGTGAGTGTGTGTGCTGGGGGGTGGGTGGGCTGGGAAGCACAATAAAACAATCATTTACTTTGTTTCTTTTTCCCTTTAGGGCCATGTAAATGAAAGGTTCAGGTTTACCACTTTTTACATCTACTTTGCTTTGATAATCATTGAGTTGATTCTTTCGTGTTTTAAAGAAAAGCCTCCATTTTTTTCCCCTGTTAATACAGATCCTGTAAGTATTTTTACTTTGCTTTGTTTGCATTTTACAGACTATGTCATGTTTTGAGAGTTCCACTAAGAATACTTGTCACTGAAAACAGCTTTGGATTGTCGTTGAGATTGCAGTAGTTAGTAGTCCCCTTACGAACAGTGGGTATGGAGAGCAATATTGGGGTTTGAAGCCTTTTTCCATTATATGTGCCATCAGTAATGACTGCAAATTATGTAGTGCAAGTAGCTCACCTGCTTGCTGCTTCACAGCAGTTTAAAGTACATTTATGAACATTGAAGTGTAATATTAATTATTTCAAGAGTAGGTTTTGTGAAGATGGTGGTCTACTTGCTTAACATTCATTTAGAGTTAGCTAAAGTCTATAAGGGTTGTCTTAACGAATGAGTTCTATATGTGTTGAGAATAGAGATGGAAAAACATTAATAACAGAAGATATTAGTGGTGTCACAGGTTAAATTTCTTCTCCAGTTCATAAAATGGTCTCTATAATTGGATTTATGTTTGAACCAAGCTGAGAGAGAAGTTGAGTTCATTTCTTCAAATGAATATTTCAAAAACTATAGAATGATATTTCGCTTTATATAAGTGTGATTTAAAGGCAGTATATGAAGCAATTTTTAAAAAGAGTTCTATATGACATGGGAAATGAAAGAAACTAATTTGAAGTCTTATTAGGACATAGGTACATGCATGTAATATACCATATAATATATCAAAACTGATCAAAATAAACTGTCTTCTAAATGTCTTGCTTTATTTATTGTGGGCTTTTTCCCCCATAACTTTATTATAGAATCCATGTCCAGAGCTAACTTCAGGCTTCCTGTCAAGATTGACATTTTGGTGGTTTACAAGGTGAGCTTCTCTCTTCAAGCCCTTGGACAGCTGACAACCCCATGTTCTACTTGTGCTATGTATTGCACAGAGTTAGTAATACAGAGATTTTTCCACTGTAAGGCGTTGATGTTGGATTTTCCTTTTTAGGAACAGCTTTCAGAGTGCTTATACTGCCCAAACTTGTTCTCTGAACAACTGTGGCATAACTGATAGGGTATACAGCCTGGTGTGCTTACTGCATGCTGGATCATTACCTAAACCAGGATGCAAGACTGTTCCACAAGATTAATTGTGGCAACCTTTCACCCATCTGAGGATGCATTTCGTTTCCTGTTGAGGTTCATGGGTGGATGCTTTTTTATAAGGACATTTTCCTTCCAAGGGGGAAAGTAAACTGGATTATTTATACAAATGATTACCACCAACTGATACTGCTGTTAAAAGGCATGCATATTAAAGATGCACATTTGAGATTGGGTTTACTACTACTCTACAATAAGGAAGTAGAACAGCTGTCAAAGGTCGTACTAAGACCCAGTTTTTCCCTAGTGGTTGGACGGGGTTGTGATCTTCATTCTTTTTAGTGGGAGAGTGTGATCTTTCTAAACTTCCAGAGTTTTGAACATTCAGCTTCCCTGTCGAGGTTCTTGGCAACTAGATGTTTGCATCCCTCGACAAAATTCCTCTTACAGTTGAGGAACTGTAGTTTTCAGAGAAATCTGAGTTTTCTTTAACTTGAGATTCACTTCTGCATTTTGTTCACCTCTGACAGCTATTCCAGATAGACTTAGTTATTTTCACTTCTAAAGCTTCACTGTTTTCATTTAACATCAGTTTTATTCAAATGCTTCTAGTAGGTGGCTTTTATTGTCCTTTTGTTCTGAAGTGATGTTCTCATTAAAATACATGTAATCTAAACTACAAAATGTCTTTTTTCTTAATTGCAAATATCAATACAAGGAAAAAGGGGAGATGGAGGTATAATTTTCACCTTTTCTTCGGAGGTGTGTTTTCTTACCTTTGTTAACTTAATAGTGCCAGAGTTACTAGTAATATTTTAAGTACTGTTAGCCAAACTGAATTGGACTGTTTTTCTCCATATGTGTGCAGCATGGCAATTCTTGGGTACAAAAGGCCCCTTGAAGATAAAGACTTGTGGTCACTGAATGAAGATGATACTTCAAAAATTATTGTGGCACGGCTAAGTAAAGAGTGGAACAAAGAAAAAGCAGAATGCAAACAGTAAGTATATGAACAAGTCCTGCAGAGATCGATCCGAGTAATTTCAACATTAATAAGCTGCTCATCCCTGAAAATAAGCCAACCAAAAATGGCACCTACCTCTTTAACCTATCTGTTCTTCGTATTGACAGTCAACTTTGCTTATTTTAATACGTGTAGGCAGAGGCAAGCAGAAGCCCTCTGGGGCTTGTGTACCACTGACACACTTTTTAACTAGGTGCTTAATATCTACACGGGCAGGTAGTGCCATTTACCATGTGGAGAAGGGCTGGAGATGCATAAGCAGAAGGGATTGAGTTGGTAGGACTGTAGAAAATGAACTGGTAGATGTCTAACCCCACAGTTGCATCCCTCCTAGGCATGCTAGAGCACAACTTCTAAGCACCATAAGCCAAAAGGATTTCCACATCATCCCCATAGCGAGTTTTTTGACCTGACACTATTCTTAGCTTTAAGGCTCTTAGCAGTGAGCAACTCTTCACTTTGTACAGGAAAGATAAGAAACTCAAAACATGTGAAAGGCAGGAGGGGAGGAGATATCCCACTTTAAGACCTCTGAGACCCTACTCCTGTGGCCTAGAAAGTTAGCAGCAATATTCTCATACACTCGTATGAAAATGGGATGGGGGTCAGAACTTGCATATAGTTACATCCATGCCGAAGAGGATATCCTTTATATTGCATGTTCTGTTCTAATCTAATCTTAAGGAATCTGTTGTGCAACTGTATTTCCTTCTCCCACTGGTTAGTCTCCAGAATGTTTCCAAACAAATAGATGTGATAATAATGTGTTTCAAACGAAAAAGGTCAATAAGGAGGAGGCCTGCGCTTCCATTTCCTTTCATTGTAGAAATTTCTTCTCTGTGTGGAGGCTTTCCTCTGTTCTCTTCTGTGCATATCCTTGCCAAATTGGAAAGACCCTATTATGTGATAATATTAGGAGAGAGTTGTAAGGTTCTTGGCAAGGCTAAATATGATGTGGAGAGTTCCACTTCGCAGCTAAAATCTGAAAGGTTTCCAGCACTAACACCAGCAGCTTGTCCACGAGTGCTCTGTGTGTATGTGCATTGTGGTTTTACTTTGGGATTTTTACTGTTTTTTTCCTTAAAGTCTCTGGTATGGAATAACATGCATTGTCTGGGTTCTGGTCTTTTTGCACAGACATAAATCTTACTCCCCAGGCTTTTATATAGTAAGAGCACAGCCATTGTGCAGAAGTGCCTAGGGTCCAGGAAAAGTTTTGCTAGGAAACCAGAAACTGTGCGTGGAGTTTTGTCATGGGGTTCATTGCATTTTGGAAATTATTCACACAAACTGGGGCCAGTTGGCAATGAATTTAACCATAAATTCTGGCTTGTGTTTAGCTCAGGTAAAATTTTTTGGCAACTATATTAATGATTCTAAGATGGGGGAAGGAGCAAAAACAAAGCAAATCACTGTACTCCAGATTGCTGGGTTTCACATAACTCTAAAAATGTTGTGGCTGTGCTTATTCTTCAAATATAGGTAGGTATTCTCAATTACTTCATGTCGAATAACGTTAGTGGTAGTTGCTTAGGAGCTGTTGTAAGTAGTTTTTTCTTTTTTTCTTTTTTTAACTCTTCTCATTAAATTTGCTCTGACCAAGCTTTTAGGACATTAAAAATGCTGTGTCAAGTTGTGCATGTGTTGAAAGCACCATGGAAAATATTTGCAGTGTACCCAGTAGTTTTATTTTTAAAAACTTAAGTCATTGCAACTCTGGCATAGCTAAAGCTTTAAACTTATTTTATGGTAATGGTTATCACATTTGTATTGTTCCTAAACCTACAAAACCTTTATTACGTTTTGCTTCACAGCTGTCTTCTGAATCAAATAATTGCTAATAATTCATTTGCTACGACTGAGTTACAGGAGAGATCAGTGTGGATTTAAGTTGTTATTATAGATAAAGCATACAAAGAGTATTTTTCCTTTGCTTTTGCTCTCTTTGCATCTATGGCTGAAGTCTACTTGCTCACTTTACTGAAAAGTGCCATTTCTTCTGCGAAAGTTAGAGCTGTGCTTGGTGGAGAAGAGAGAGATGGCATTTTGCCTCATTTTTAGTTAGCTTCTGATTTTTAGAGACTATGCTTATGAAGACAAATTGAAGATGTAGGGCCTTGTCATCACCATGGAGAAAGCTATGTGTTTTCCCATAAGATAGTCAGCATCTATTATCTGTCCTGCTATAAATACTGGAAACCAAACACAGGCTTTTTGTTTTGATTAAAAAACTGGGTGTGAGCAGTCCCACACACTGCTGAAAACCTGACCTCACCTAGCTACCCGTAGTAAACACTAGATGTGCATTTTCTCCCTTTGGGATTTTTTTGCTGAGAGAGAACTATTGCATTGCTGTTAGCTCACTGTAATAAACATTTTTAATAGCATAAAGCCAGGGGCAAGTGTTCTTGTTTCTCCAAATCATTCAATGAGTTTAACAGCCTGGTTGCCAGAAAAATAAGGCTTTGCTTATAAACTCTCCAGGTTTGATCTGGAAGGACAAAGACAACACTGTTTGTTCTTGTCAGGGGGGAAAAAAATAGAATTGTCTGGTTTAGGTTCTCCCCCTGCCCTCAAACTTTATTGTAAAGAAATTGGGATTTGCACAACGCCTCTGTTTGAAAGGATGTGAACAAGTTTCTACCTGTGGACTGTTAGCCAGAGCGATCGTTTTGAGTGCTCACAGGCTGTTGGAATTATTTGACTCTGCAGCCAGCCAGCTCCAAAAATTCTGCACCTCTTTATGAAGAATCATAAATCCAGCCTCACTTGGTAGTACTTGCAAGTTATTTTTCAAATGCTTTCTTGTAAGTCTTCACTGTTTCTAGGGTGTCTCTTCCATCTGTCCCTTCTTTTAAGGCTTATGTGCCCCAGGCTCATTTCCTTCTCCATGCTCCACCTGGACTTAACCCTTCCTAGCTGACATTCAGGAAATTGTTCTCTAGGTCCTATAGCCCCCAAGAAACAACAGCAATTTGGTATTTGCGGGTAGAAGAGCTGCCAGGCTGCTCTTTGAGAGCAATTCATGGAGGAAATAGTTTCCCAGAGCGCTCCCTCTTTATTGATGGGCAACAGAAGTCAGGCACCTAAACCCCAAAGGTGCTTCTAGAAAACCCACCTCAAGCCCTGGAGAGCAGCAGGGATCTATTTGGTCCATTCTTCATCAGTCAGTCTCAAAGAGGTTTGCAGAAGAGGTCACTTTTGTTGGCTTATTTTCCAGGTGGAGAAAGAGGCACAAGGTAAGCAAGGAATACAGCCAAACGGGGTTTAAATGCTTAAATTGTCATCTGGGTAAAATTTAGGCACCTAAACCAAAATTTTTTTCTCCTGGAAGAACGTGGGATAGCTGTGGCCCAGATCCTGGCGATGGCTGAGCTTTGGAGGTGCTATGGTTTGTACTCTTTCAAGTTTCCAGGAACGTAAAACTGTATTTTGAGAGGGCTGTGCCTGCTTCCTCTCTTAGTTTGGCGTGGGATTCAGTGCTTGTCTCCCTGGAGGGATTCAGACTACTTCTCTGAAAGCTGCTGTGTGATCAGATAAGGCTAAAGTTTAGTGCAACTAGTAATTGAATAACAAATACAGGCTCTGAAGGACTAGGCGAGGGTGCCTTTTGTGGTATGTAAATAGCAACTGTTAGAGGATTCAGTGTATGAGAAATTGGAGGTTCAAGGTCAACTCTGTCCTTTTGCCAAAGGAAGTCAAGCCTTCATCTCCTACTCCTTGGGCCATGTTCTCATCCCACGGTGATTGAGTTTGCTGGCTTATGGAGTACTGCAGAAAAAGAAAAGAAAACAAGACTTAGTAACACATGAGTGGCTATCCCTGAACACATCTAGATCTTGTTGAACGTCCTGCTGTTAATCAGTAGCAGAGCAAAGAAAGGAGCAGACTTAGCTGTTCCTGCAGTGCTGTACACATAGGGCAAGGATACTCTTTTTGCCAGTTGTTTCTAATTGCTTGTTTCATTCCCCTAGGCAAGAAGATGTGACATATATGAAGAAATCTAACCATGTGCTGAATCACGTTGGTGACAGTCCAGAGGAAGCAGAAGTTCTGATCAGAGACAAAAAGCACAACAGAAAGCCTTCCTTTCTCAAAGCTTTGCTGAGGACCTTTGGGCCGTACTTCTTAATCGGTTCCTTCTTCAAGCTAATACAAGACCTGCTTTCTTTTGTCAACCCTCAGCTGTTAAGGTTGGTTTACTGTGTGAGTAGTTTCTATGCGCAATCCCTATGGAGGTTTGGCTTTGGCACGGAGTATTTATTTTTGAAATGCATAGCTAGTTTCCCTCACAGTGCTGTATGTGTGTGCTCCCTCACCTTCCCACTGAAATGCCATAAGACAGGAGTTCTTTATTGTGGACTAAGCTGTAAATTGGGCAGGCTTCACTGAAATGCAAGAGTCGTAAATCGCCCGTCACCAATCGACAGCTTTGAATTACAAATTACCTGTTGCTCCGTGCAGCAGTCCAAAGCAATTTCTCCCCGTTTCTAAAGGATTATTTGTGAAATCAAAGTGAAGCACTGCTTGCTGGATCCAGAAGTCTCTGTACATCTGATACCCACCTGTGCTGGTGGTGGCCGCAGCTGTAGTGTGACTTGATGTACAAATGAAGCGTGATGTTCAATTAAGTGGTACTTTGGCCATGCCGCTGTCATCTGGAAAAGATTTTGGACCATTTAGATGAGTTCATGTGTTCTTAGTTGTGCACAGCAATGCGAAAGTGTGAGGCACTTACAGTAAGTTTCCACGTGAAAGAAAATTACAGTTCTTTTTTTTGCTTTTTTTTTTTTTAACAGAGCATCAGATCTTGACAAAAACAGTATGTCCTCAGACTCTCCTTGTATGAGGAACACCTGTACCTCCCATCTTCAGGGAGACCAGTTGTTCAGCCTGATCCATAAAGGAATTTGCATGATCCCCACATTTTTTTCTCTTAGTATTATTGTTAAAGTAAGAATTTCACCAGATAATCATTAACTAAGAAAAAATCAGCAGTGGAAATAGCAACATTTATATAAAATTATTATTTTTTATTTCCGAATCAATTGAAGAGCACATAGTGCTGATAATGCATGAGAGAGGGATGGAGTTTGGATGGAGGCCACAGGTGTATGTGGGAAAGGGGAGAGGAGAGGGCCCTGCTCCTATATGAATGTGTCTTAAAATAACACCAGCGTGGAGCTGAGCTGTGTTCTGAGCTCATGTTGTTCTGTGGGTGGTTTGTGACATACCCAGAAATTTGCTAAAAAGAGGGTCTGACCCAGTATGGTGACATTTAATAGCTTACAGTCTGTCTTCTTCCTGAGTTCCTACTGAAGAGGAGGCAGCTGGCTTCCTTCTGAGAACACTGATTAAATATAATCTATTCTGGGAATTTCTCAAATTTGCATAAATTCCTGGATATGATGTCAGTGATATCTCAAGGCATATGATGGGGAATTTCTTCTCAAGTCTAAATTTTTGCAGTCCTGGGAAATGCACTGCTAGTGTTAAGAGAAAATGAAAAGCCATGGCTGTCTGGCAGGTTGCACATAAGTTAGTTTTATTTTTCTAAAAAGATTGCTGAATCCCATCCTGGGACTATGAGGAAGAGGTTTTCCTGAAGCTGTCCACTTATAGCATGAACAACTGGTGCGGTGCAGAAGGAAGATCTCTCTGGACTAGAAGGAAAAAAAAGATGTAGCAACTTTATGCTTCTAACTCAAGGCTTTTGGGGCCTGATTTGTAGCTTCCAGGTATATTTTCCCCCTGCTGATGATTTGAACCCTGGAGTCAAATCTCTGTTCCTCCCATATTTTGACAATTCAATACTCTGGTCAGTAGGCTGAAACCACAGTTGTGATTTTTGAGAACACTGGACATTGCCATATGTTTTTCTGCTAGTTTGTGATGTGGCAGCGTGCATGTCTCACAGGGAGCGCAGCGGTGTGTGTGAAATGGCTCATTAATAAAAGATGATACAGCCAGTTTAATGGTACTACCATTTTACCAAAAAAGTAGGAGTGAAGAACTCTTTATGCATCCGTCCAGGAGGATGTCTTTTAATTTAGCTTTTTTGTGGGAAAACACCGCAGGCAGAAGGACTCAGGCAGCTTGAAAAGGATTTGGGTAAGGAGCTGGTTTCGCTTGCTTTACTACACTGTCCTACTTTGTCCTATCATTCACCTTCTGCCCTGGGGGGCTGCCTAACAGAGCTCAGACAGGGAGCTGTGTGTTTAAACACTGGATCCCAAGGGAAACCTAGAGTTTCTCGTCATATTTCATTTTCTACAGGCTCATTTGCAAGTGGACTTTCTCGCTGGCAAAGCCAAAGTTTTGCTGTTGGATCTTTGCAATGTTGTTTGACTCAAATCGTAACTCAGCTTGCATCCTGGAGAGCTGTTTGCTTTTTGTGGTTAGAGAGGGGATGTGGCAGGATGCCATAGTTGAAAGAAGCTGTGTTATGTCCCATTAAACTTGCTGCATGTTTTTTATTTTTGTTTCTTTTTCCTTTTCCTTCCCTAATCTTCTGAAAAACAGTGTATTAATCAGCTTCATTAAGAACAAAGATGCCCCAGCCTGGTGGGGATTTTTAATTGCGGCTTTGATGTTTATCTGTGCTGTGCTGCAGACACTCATACTTCATCAGCATTTCCAGTACTGCTTTGTTACTGGGATGAGGCTGAGAACTGGGATCACTGGAGTGATATACCGAAAGGTAAGACTGGAAGCATTTAATGGGCTAGAACACTGGTGTATAGCTGAGCAAGTGACCTCAGTTCTCAAATAGTCAGGGAAGAGCAGGCGTATTGGAGAACAATAGCCTCCTGGAATATTAAAGGTTGGGATTTTGGAGAGTTTTTAGGTGTAATTCTGTTATACTTCACAGAATTTTCTAGCAGTCAGCAGCTTAATGTGTACGGGTAGGTCACCAAACACAGCACAGACAAATACTGGTTCACTTCAAATATTCAGAAAAATAAACACAGGAGAATAGCGTGTTTGTACTATAAGTTGATTAGGTGCAACTAGGTTTTTCTTCAGAATGCTACATACTGCTTGAGATGGAGGGGCTCACAAGCAAACCATTTCATGAAGTCTTGTTCTTTGGAGATTAGGAGTTGATGTAGGTGTGAATTACTTTATTCTTGTTGGAGAAGCACATTCTCAGGGAGTGTCTTGTTTTGCTAATAACTGAGGATTTCTTCTCTGTGTTTCTCCATATGTATCAAGATTGTGGATCCACTGAATCTCTCTTATTTCTCAGTCCTTAGTCATCACAAACTCAGCAAAGCGCTCATCTACTGTTGGAGAAATTGTCAACTTGATGTCAGTGGATGCCCAACGTTTCGTGGACCTTATGACTTTCCTGAACATGTTGTGGTCTGCACCACTCCAGATATTTCTAGCTTTGTATTTCCTCTGGCAGGTACATTGTGACATTTTTTTCAGAATTCATCTAAATGATGTGCAAGCTTATTATTTTTTTGTTACTTTGACCCACTGCATTTTTTAGAAACTTAACTGTTCTGCCTTGTATTAAAATAGCTTGTACTGGTGTACACGATCAATTAGTCTTTTAATTATTTTGTTCAGCTGGTAAGCAAGATAAGGCATTTGAAGCAAAAGTTAGCCTTTATATCTCTTCTGTCCCTACCATGCTTTGTTAGGATCGGTCTTGGACTCATCACAGTGTTCCCAGTAGTTGATACAAATGGGAGTTTGAAGGAAATGGTTTAAAAACCAAACCAAAGAAAACCCACTGGACATAGGAAACTTAAGCCATGTATAAAAATTATATCATGCCATATAAAAAAGTTTTGTGTAAGTCAACATGAAACAAATCTCACAATAATTTTTCCTTTGCTACAGTGAAGTTGTTTCTGGTTTATTCCAGCTTGAACACTGCCTTTCATGCTTAAAATGTTTCTATGCAATGAATCTATTTTACTGCATAAAACAGTAGCACCAACTTGACCACATGGATTTAGACTTGAAAGCCATTAAGCTGCAGCAGCTTTATGAGTTACTGCTTCATTGGTAAGCTGAGCTCTAGTAGCTAGCAGTTTATATGCTTTTACCCACACCGAGGGTACTGGGTAAACTCAGTGTTGCATAGATCAGAAAGAAATTTATGGAAAAATTCCTTCCATGTAGCTTATCTGTTCCAGTTTTACATTTGCTCAATAGCTCTGTATTTGCATTAGTTCAAACTTACTTTCCCCTCCCACTGGGAACCACTTAACAGGTAAACCAGCGAGCACTCTGCTATCACCGATACTAGCATAATAATAATTCAAAGTGGATGCTGTCATATTTTTCTGTCTCCTCCTCACAGTTGTTCTGTGGAATCAGAACACTTCACTGGGAGTTTAACTTATCTATGTGAAACATGAATTTTCATTTCTGTAACCTACTGTTGGTTTAATGCTCGGCATAGGGAACAGCAGCACTTGGATACAACAACTTACCTTACCTTTTTTCTTTTTTTTTTTTTTTTCTTCCCCCAATCAAGACTTTAGGGCCTTCTGTGCTGGCAGGAGTTGCCGTGATGGTTTTACTTATCCCATTTAACTCTGCAATAGCAATAAAAACCAGAGCGTACCAGGTAAGGTACTGGCAAAGAAGGTGACGTTACCTGAATTGGCAGTTGTGCTATAAGAAATGAAGGCATCAGTGCTTGTCTTGACCATTAATGAGTTGCCATTTGCACTAATTTACTTATGAGTAAGATTGTACTGATTATTTAATAACTATATCCTCTCAGATAGTTTTTCCATAGTGAATTGAATGCTATTTAAGGGAAAGGTGTGGCGCTGAGTCAGTGGCTCTTCATGCTGCTGGAGCAGCTTCTAGGATTAGCAAGAAGTTTCATAGTCTCCATATCCCTTCACCTGGTACCTTCTTCTAGGAGCGTCTAGAGAAAGGGCAACTAAATGCTGTTCTTTAAGCTGTGAATGACTTCAGAGATGGGAGCGGAAACCTGGCAGCTTGTTTTTTATGCTAATAGCCAGTGTTGACTTTCACTCCCACTGAGCTGGGCTAAATTTGAATTATTATCTTAAGGTAAAAGGATCCTTTATTCCTTTTTTTGTAGTCTAAGTCGTCTCTAGTCAAGGAAGGCTGAAAAAAACTATATAATAGTGCCCTCTGGCTTTGTGCTGGAAAAATCTAGTAAGTGGCTTGTGCTGTGCAACCTATCAGTGACTGTTAGGAAGATTAAAAAAAATATCAAGCTGTTGATGTAGAAAAGGTAAGAGTTGGAAAACAAATATGAATTATGACATTTAAGCACAGCATTAGTAACAGAGTGGTATTATTACATGCCTTAAAGAGACATTCAGACTTCCCATTAAATCTTTTGGATGCTGACGTTTTAGTATTAACAATTCTTTTCTCCCTTGCCTCATTAAAAGGTGTTCAGAGCTGCATAACTTGGTGTGCATGTGTGTATGAACACAATTTTCCATTTTGTCTATACAGCTGAGCAGGGATTTTTTTTGAAAAAAAAAAAAATAAATTCTAAAGTAGCTGAATGAAGCACTGTATTCTGATGTGTAGAAGAAAAAACCCCAAACAACCAGACCCTAGGAACAACCACAATTTTCAAAGGATGCCCTAAGAAATACAACTATGCGTATCAGGGAAAAAAAATAATCTAAAGAGATCAAAGGAAGAAGTAGGGTAGTATTTTTGTAAAGTGCCTGAGTTTTTCTTTAAGGTGGTTTTGAAAATGTAGTCCTTAACAGTGGAGATGAGCAGAAAGCTTTTGTAATCTGCTTTTCAGCCATTTTCTTTGATTTCTGGTTTCTTTGGAGGTACAGACTTGCACAGTAATCTTCCTGATAACAGTCTGGCTTTCTTTAATTACCTTTTGCATCTGCTTTAGAAATAGCCCAAGGACCATCACAGCTGTGAGAAAACATGTTGAAAACTCTCTTCTAGTCATTCCTGTGACAGTCTGTCTCCTGTGTTTACTAATAACCTAGGTGGAACAAATGCGATATAAAGACTCCCGCATTAAATTAATGAATGAGATTCTGGGTGGTATAAAGGTGCTGAAGCTGTATGCCTGGGAACCATCATTTTCAGAAAAAGTGTTGGAGATACGAAAGAATGAGCTGCGAGTTTTGAAAAAATCTGCCTATCTCAATTCTTTGTCCACCTTTGCATGGATCAGTGCGCCATTCCTGGTAAATTGAATTTGCATGATTTTCTAAGCTGTACAAGCACATCCTTGAATGATAAGTGTGAGGCTTTCTGCTTGCTAAATGTACATAGGAATAAAATGTAAATACTTTTAAAAAAAAATTATTCACATGCTTTGAAGCAAAGTTCCTTGTTCTCTAGAGCCTTTTTGTTAATCGGTATTAAAGTATTTCTTGATAAAGCCTGCCAGTGGAAGCTGGGAATAGCTGTCTCGGGAGAATTTCCAACCACTTCAAAGTACTTCCCATAACAAATTGAAACTAGAATTTGAAACCTCAGAGATATTTGTGAATAGCAAAAATAGCCAAAATAAAATTAATTGAGTCAGTCAGGACAATGTCTGTCTTAAGCTCTCAATTCTACCTTTCATGTTACAGTGTTCCGCTTGTTTTAGTGTGAGAGGGAGTCGTTAAATTACCCTGCAACCTAAAAAAAGACTGATTTAATGTAAAAAATAAAGCCCAAATGAAACATTGCCAATTCTGAAACGCTTTTTCCTGAGTTTTCTCTTTCCCTCTATTTTCCACTTCATTGCACTGTGATCCATTTTGCAGAAAGGGTTTTGGTTCTGGTGTATAAAAACATTGAGATAAGTGCTTTGTCAAAAGTATTCCTAGCCAACTGTTCTTGAGATCAAAGCCCCAACCCTGCAGAAATATTTTTAACGGCCTCAAGATCCTGCCTCTTTCATGTTTCCTTAACAATAATGCACTTCCTTAAGTACACATTCCCGTTCCTGCTCACCGTTAGTTTACTGCTTAGGATGGTTCCTCCGCAGTGGATGGTCCCTGTCACACACCAAACCAAGTAACTTGGATTTTGCTCCCTTTCCTATTGATCAGTAAGTCTTGCTTGCTTAGCCTGCAGTTTATGATGGGAAAATTTGGTTAGGTGGAGCTGGAAATGCAGCCAAACCACAGCCAGATAACCGGTTCTCATTTTTATTTACCCAGGTTCTGTAGTTCACCTCCTGAATCACCTAGTTCAACTAAATGTAGCCATAGTAACCTGAAAGTTACTGTATTCCATGTGCCTTTTTTTTGTATCAACTTGTTCGCATGACTTGTCGTTCCTGAAGCATGTTGAAAAGGTCAGAAATGAAGAATTTGTCCACTTTTGTTGTTGATACGTTTATTTCAAAGATGCCTATCAGACCTGACTGCTTTTTAAAATGTCAAAATATTACATATGTCTCACAGTAAACTCGCTTTCTGGCTTTCAGGTAGCATTGACAACATTTGCTGTGTACGTGTCGGTGGATGAGAAGAACATCCTGGATGCAGAAAAGGCTTTTGTCTCCCTCTCCTTGTTTAATATCTTAAAGTTTCCCCTCAATATGCTTCCACAAGTCATTAGCAACATTGCGCAGGTAAGGACGGGCTGGTGTGTAACTTGTTTTGAACAACTTGAACAACAAGAACCCCAGATGTCCCTGGTTTCTGAAATAGAGATCCCTTGCATCTGCCCGTTAGCTGCTTTTCTAATATCCTTTCTCTGCTGCTGCCCTGTATTGGAAAGCCTGACGTCTTCTGAGTCAGCTTGTCTGTGTGAATTTTGCTTCACTCAGATGAGCTCAGCTTGGTCTGAGAAATTTCACAGATAGCAGCTTGTATTTCATCATGAGACTGATTGCAGGGACAGAATGAGTCACTGTTCAGGAAGCCTGTAGGGTGAAAGCTTAAGCCATTCTGCGTGCTTTCTTTTTCAGTAGTAAAAGCATTAAGACCCCGTTAAAAGAACGATGAAATAACGCCACGCTCTTTTCTTAGACAAGTGTTTCCTTAAAGAGAATTCAGCAGTTCCTGAGTCATGATGAACTTGATCCAAACTGTGTGGAAACAAAAGTGATTGCACCAGGTAAAGACATCAGCGTATTTCTAAACTATTGTAATACAACAAACATCTTTCATTTGTTTTGCACTGGTTGTGTTATGAAAAAAAAAGCAAAAAGAAAATAACAGTCTTGGTTTGAAAAAAGAAAGAGGCTGCTGCTTTGAAAACTGTGTGTTTGTTGTTCAGGCTATGTAGAAATTAAAAAAATTTCTAACTATATTTTTGAGCTTTGAGCTGAGTTATTAGGCGTGAGTTTGCATCTGCAATGGATTGGATGCTAACAGCGCTGAATAATGAAGTGTATCCACTGACTAGGGACCGACTCAAACCTTTTGCACTGCACAAATGCTCAGGAACATTGTAAACAGTTTTGATTTCTTCTGGTGGAAACAGCATTCCAAAACAAATAAGCAAATCAAGTGGTCTCAAAAAAAAAAAAAGTGTTTTCTCATGTAATGCACTTTGGTGATTCAAAACTTTTGTGTGTGATGCTGTAGACAGAGGAGGAGGAGGGATGGCTGTGTGGCTGTCATGCGATTACTGTTATACACCACCCCACCAGGAGGTAAAGAAAGCCTGCAGATCTGTTAACTTTTGAGTGTGGCAAGCAAAAAGCTGCGCAGAGGCAAATTTAATCTTATACATTGAAGTCAACACCATGCAGTGGTCTCCTGATGACTTGAAAGTGGCTTCTTAAGCATAGTTGCGCACACAGTTGCATGAGGAATCTGAGCAACAGATGTTGGGACCAGCCTCACCAGGGCAGGGTGAAGCAGGACAGGGTTTCAGCTCCATAGGTCTGTAAGCTCACAGTCTATAGTTTAAGCTGTGAACAGTGATTTTCACGCTAAACAAGCCTGTCTTGTGACCCACAGTCATGAGACAGTGCTTCCCATGCCAGTAGAAAAGGGAACTGCGGTATACGTGAAACACCCGTAAATAACAATTGCTCTGTCTGCCAGTCTCTTAGCTGTGCTGTTCTGTATAATACATTTCCTGCCTTCTCTATTGTTGTGTTTTTGTCATACAGGCCATGCCATCAGCGTAACAAATGGGACGTTCAGCTGGGGGAAGGAGCTTAAGCCATCTTTGAAAGAGTAAGGTTTCTTTCTTGCAATTGCAATACAGCATCTTCCTGGTTTCTGGCTCCTGAGAGGTCTGTTTGAAAGATGTCTAGTCGTATCTGCAGGCTCACTTCTGGACAAGGTTATTTCCATACATCACGTGTATCTCTTCTGCTTTTAAAACATGGAGCTAATCATCATACCTTATGGTGTTTAGGCTTTACAGAACAGTGCTGTAAGGCTTTAACTCCACAGCGACTAGCATTAGGCAGTTACCTATTCAAGAACAGAAAGGCTACATTCATTTCTTAAATAGACTTTTCTTTTTTTTAACTGAAGCATTGGACAAATCAAATTGATCTGATGGATTATGAGGACAGTCAAGATATGTGGGTTTGGACTTGGGTGTGCTGACAGTGGTCTGTTCTTTTAAGTCTCATGGCAGACTTAGCCCTGTGGTTGTAGATGGGCCATTTCCAGACTACAGAGGTGCATGTTTTGCTCATTTGCCTATTTGAATGACTAGAAATAAAATTTGCCTGGAAGCATATACTTCCTTAATGTTAGTTATGCTTTGCTGTCAGATCAAAATCACAGAAACCTGGTGAGTATTCTTAGAGCTCTCAGTCCGAGGAGCTCATGCTGCTGTGCTGAGTGTATTATATTAGCACGTTTTACATTGATAACCTGCAAGTAATTCAAAGGAGCCAGTTTGGTTTCAGGCAACCAAATCTGCAGCCAGGTTGACTTTAGTGTTCTGGGGTTTATTTCAGAAAGAGCCATGCATCTCCAGCTCAAATTGCTAGCCACCTGGGCCTAAAAATGACCTGGTAACTTCCTAAAGTAGCAGTAAGGCAAAAGTCAGCTAGGGGGAAAGAATAATGAAAGAAATAATTGTAGTGCTTTTGAGTTTTCCTGTTGTGAATGTTGATTTAAAAAAAAAAAAAAACAAACAAACAAAAAACAACCACCAAACCAACCAAACAAAAAATCTCTGGTGGTGTTCAAAACATCAATTACCTGCTTGGTAAGAATCTGCATAAGAATTAGAGCCCTAGTTCTACATTAGGATTTGTGCAAACAGAAATTTGGCTTGATTTCATTAGTGAAAGGCACTGTGATGACAAAGAGACTGTGTCCATCAGTCATTTCCATATCAGTTTACCTTCAAATCCAGGACCTAAAGCAGTACCTTTAAGAAAATAGTGGGGAAAACAGTGTAGGATTTTAATTGGAAGTTTGGGTTTTCTGGTGTTGTTATGAACCCTATTTACTAGCACTGGAAATACAGTACTAGAGTGAAATTTTTTAGATGCTTGATGTTTGAACATTTTTAGATGTTTAGATGGAATGTATTCACTCACCACTTTTGTACAATTGCTCTTGGTTTTAAAATCAAAACCCAAAAGACTTCTGGAAGATTGTCTGCTTTCAAAATGGTTGTTAACCATTTGATGTGCTGATGGACTGATATGACAGAGCAAAGGCTCTTGGAAGTCTTCCTACCAACCCTACTGCTTTAACAGCCAACAAGATAGATTAGTGCTGGGTTTCCATTTACTTCTACAGTTCTGGTTTCAGTTGATTGTGCATAAGAAAGGGAGAAGACCATTGACCAAGCTAGGCTTACTATATACAGTCAGGGAGAGGTCAGGCTTATTTGTCACTGTGTATTTCAGCCCTTGTTTAAAGACCCATAATGTCTTTAGTAAACTAATGTTTAATTAATTTCCAGCCTGTTTCCTCCACAGTATAAATCTGTTGGTCCCCAGCGGTGCTTTGGTTGCCATTGTGGGCCATGTTGGCTGTGGGAAGTCTTCTCTGGTGTCTGCTCTTCTGGGTGAATTGGAAAAGCTGGAAGGAGAAGTGGCTGTGAAGGTTGGTATTGTTTAGGATGCTGTTTAATGATGGTATGGAAATGTGCTGCTTACTCTGCCATTGCTTATAATGCACATCAGGCTGGAGAGGGAGTGCTGTTTGCTCCTATGGCAGCTTGTTTGCATGTTTATTTGGGGTTTGCCCACACCTGTTCAGTTGCGTGAACATGACTTCAGTGGCATGAAACAACTTTCCTGATTCTATCAACTGTGCATTAGCAATTAGCACACATCTAATATAATGGGAATGTATATCAAATAGGAGCTATATATACGTGCTGCAGATTTTAGAGTTGTAAGCATGAATTGCTGCTTGTTACAAGGCAGAGGTTTCCTTTCTCCTTCCTTGTTCTAGGGTTCTGTTGCTTATGTGCCTCAACAAGCCTGGATCCAGAATGCCACGCTGAAAGATAACATTTTGTTTGGCCAAGCTCCTAATGAACAAAAATACCAAAATGTCCTGGAGGCCTGTGCTTTAAAAACTGACCTGGAAGTGCTGCCAGGAGGAGATCGGACTGAGATAGGAGAGAAGGTAATTTTTTCTTTTTCCAGGTCAGAATGTGTTGGCAATTCCTGTTCTGGCTAAAGAGAGAATGCTGTAAAGCCAGCACTTGATTTGGTTTGATCATTACAATGGCATCCCTGCTACAGTCAATAGTGAAATATGTGGGGCAGTTTTGTGGAAGGCAGTTGGACTTAAAACTTGCTCCTAACTTTGTGTGTGTTTGTACTGTGATGCGTAATTGGACTTCTAGCCCTGGAAGATCATAGCATCCTCCATTTGTTGTCCAATTGTAAAAGTGCATCTGTCCAGAATACATAAAGTCCTTCCTTTTCCTGTAGTGATGAAAAGGGAGGGAACATATGGCGTACTTCAAGTAAAAAAGTGATATGATCATCCTTTAACACCTCATTTTAATGAGAAACTTTTACATCTGTGATTACCAACAAAGAAAATTTTTTTCCTAGGCCACTAAATTTGAGATAGATTTCATGAAATGGGGTGGATATGTGGATGTGTATGTAAGATGAGAGATGTGGAAGATGTTCCAGGTGCCACAGCCCTGCTTTGAATGTTTGCATTTTACATCCTGGTTGATGGTCTTCCTTTTTATAGTTCTGCATTTTAACAGCTCCCTTCAGGAGCTTATTAAGCAAGAGGCTTATTCTGTCTCCAGATTGCTGGGTGAGTGGAAGTTTGGCAGTGAACAGATTTAGAGGCGTTCTGTTCCTGGCTCTGGCTCTGAGCGGGTTATTCTCTTCAGCGTCTCATGTTTCAATTTAGCATCCCAGTGTTTGGGTGAGAGCCATGAAAAGTCATAGCTGCTGTTGTGTGATATGTTTTGTTCTCTCCTCTCTCTCTCTTCAGGGCATCAACCTCTCAGGTGGCCAGAGGCAGCGAGTGAGCCTCGCTCGTGCAGTGTACAGCAACTCTGACATTTACTTATTAGATGATCCTCTTTCTGCCGTGGACTCGCATGTTGCAAAGCACATCTTTGACAAAGTTATTGGTCCAGATGGGGTACTTAAAGGGAAAGTAAGCTGGCATTTAGATCCTCTTAAAAATGCACACAAACTGAGAAACACTGATGGGTGACAAGAAAACTATTTCACTGCCAAGGCTTGAGTGCCAAATCATTCCTGAATTTCTGTGTTTAATTGGCAATGTGGACACCTTTTCCCCAGAGCGTAGACTGTGGTGAGCTGCTATTCTGGCATCCCCAGAAGTGGTGTGATCTAGTCAGAACACGTAGAGGCAGAAACCTGGTCTGTCTTTTAAAATCCCTGCTGTGAGATCTCCAGAAAGAAGGCATTTGCAGAAACTTGTAAAGGTTTTCAGCTTGGTATTGCTTGTTGTTACTTGGAGGCAGTGCAGTGAGGAAGTTGTAACAGCTTACTGGTTTTACAGAGGTCTTTGGCAGTACGCAGCCAAAAAATCGCAATCTCTTTGCTTCCGCTTCTACTCTTGTTGTGATCTCGGACCATATCAGAGCTCAAAAGGGAAGGGCTGCAAAGAAAATTAGCATAAGGGAAACGGCGAATGATAATTCAGTTGGTTTACTTCCCTGTATGGTTATATCAGCATGCAGGAAGAAGCACAGTGAGTTCATGTACATATTTCCAAGCTAACTGGGCTAACAAGGATGGCACATTTCCCCTGGCATTTCACCTTGACACGATAACTCACTCCTTGTCCTGAAAATGTGGTAGTGTTTGGCTTGCTGAGTAGTGTTAGTCCCCACAGTGACAACTGAAAGATGGGGGGGGGGGGGGTGTATCTCTTTTTTTTTTTTTTTTTTTTCCCTATCCAGACCCGAATTCTGGTGACCCATGGCATCAGCTTCCTGCCTCAGGTAGACCATATAGTTGTCCTGGTAGATGGCAAAATCTCGGAAATGGGATCTTACCAAGACCTTCTGAAACAAAACAAGGCTTTTGCAGAATTCCTGCGAAATTATGCACTTGATGAAGACATTGAAGAGGATGAACCAACAAGTACAGTATTGCTTTTTTGCTTTTTCTTAAAACATGTCTTCTACTGTCTGCCAGATTACAGATATTTTCTCTGTATGAAGCATCCCCTGCTTCTTCATGATAATCTGGCATTTGCCTTTCTGCACTACTGTGAAGATTATTGTCTATGGCCAGGTCTGTATTATTGCTAAATGTTTTCATGAATTTCTTTCAAACTTCATGTGGTTTGCCCCAGAAAAAAGCAATTCTTGTCTTAGAAATTATTTTAAAGTTGGGAATTTATTTTACAATTATCAAGGTCAAGCTCCGCAGGAAAATGGAGTAGCCAAGAACAAACTGGGCTTGCTATCAAAGGGGCTACCCACAGTCTGGTATTTTTTCTTTGTTTATATGTTGTTGGTTTTTTCATGTAGCAAAGTTCAAATGGCATTTTAATCTTGGGTTACTTTTCAGCTGGGTTTGATTCTGATAAAATGGTACAAGATTAAAGCATTTTGGTAAATGCTTCCTCTGTGTGACAGCGTTCCCACGCCCTTTGATTGCAGCATTGCTTCTCTCCAGACAGGCAGAGAGGAATGTGCATGACATCTTCTAGCAACAGCAGAGGCTTGCAGTAGTTCCTGACGTGACTCCCCCATCCCAAGATCATGCCTAGAGCATGCCCTATAAGTGAATTTAGCGAGAGCCAACTATGACACTGTTGCTTAATGTTTCTGGTGCATTAAAGGAATGTGATGTTTGCATTTGGCCACCCACCTGCCTCAAAATCTTTGCAATTTAGTTAGGAGTGATGCACAGAAGGGCTGTAAGCAAAACTACGGGCGAGTTTATACACTATCATTTTCCTGCTGCAGTATTGATTTTCTTGCTTTGTATAGGCGCCTTTTTCTGTGCTTTCTGCTTTATTCAGCAGAAAATCTGAGGTGTGGTCTTGTCTTGCAGTGCTGGAGGAGGAAGAAGTCCTGCTAGCTGAAGACACCCTCAGCATCCACACTGATCTGGCAGATAATGAACCAGTGACGAATGAGGTCCGCAAACAGTTTCTTAGGTAAACATGAGGTTCACGTGTTTATAGTCCACGTCTGGGGTGAAACGCATCTAAAAGATGTTAGCCACATGCCTTTCAGTCTGGGCTTTAGTTTCCGTAGTTTTCTCTTATAAATAAATCGCTTTAGTGTCCTTTTGAAAATAAATGTGGAGCAATATGCGAAGAAGACCAAACATCTACTCCTGCAATCCTCTGTATAATCTGAATGGAACCAATTTCTTAGAGCAATGCTGTGATTCTCAGGTAACACCACTGAATGTGTTCACCCACACAACACTAAACTGCTACCAGCTGCGTGACAAATAAACCCTTTGCATTGCCCCTTTCTGTTGGGAACCTTGCAAATCTTTAACGGTTTTCAAAACCATACCCATAGATGCTGTCCAGCTACTGTTGATAGGAAAACAAAGCAGCTCAGGCGTTAGCTTTGAAATGTCTGTCGGGGGGTGAAGACTCTACAAGCCTTCATCGAAGAGCCCAAGCCCTGCCACAGCCTTTGTTAGGCTCTGTATTGCTGGCATCACTGAGCACCCAGAGGGGTGGGACAAGCACCCGTAGCTGTGGGTCAGGCTGGCATGGAAACTCGGCAGAAGAGCTGGGAATAAGTCCAGTCTGCTGCATCCCACTTTTCCTTTAGCACTGCCACAATATGCCCTTTTTCTCCTAATAACTCTTTTGTTTTAACTAGGCAGCTTAGTGTAATATCTTCTGAGGGAGGAGAATGTCCCAACAAAATGTCAACCAAACGAAGAGTCTGTGAAAAGAAGCCAGCAGAGCCTCCTCTGCCAAGAAAAAATCTTAACGAGAAACTTATTCAGGCTGAAACCACTGAAACGGGAACGGTATGGTTTGATTTCCTCCTCCCTTTTTCTACCTTTTTCTTTTCTGTTTTTTAAAAAATCATTTTTATTTTTACATTTGATCCAGTTCTGTTAAATGTGTTGTATTAATCACGACTGCAGGCCTGAAGCATTAATCTGGTGGCCACTGATCGTTCAGATTTGGGATTTTGGCAGAGGTTTCTGCACCTGGCAAGGGCTGTCTACTTAGGGAAAAAAGCAAAAAAAAAAAAATATCTCTTGCAGCTCCTGCCACAGTCACCTGATACCACATAGCACTGCTCTCTGTCAGCCCTGCCCTTGCACTGCAGAGCTTTCAGCACTGTGAAGTTTTTAAACTGTTTGGCTGCTGTTGAGTCCAGCTGCAGCACTGGCGATGTGATGATCCACAGCAGCAGGTCACACGAGCCAGCTGCCTGCGGTGTGCCAGCAGGCCTGGTCTGCCTAGGCGATACCTGCCGGCCCATCTTCGAGAGCGTTTTATGCTTACAGGCACAGGAGGGGCTGTACTCTTCCTGAGCAGGGCCAGGGTGTGAAATGGGAACAGGGGAAAGGAGAAGACAAGGGGGGAAAAAAGGGAAGGTGGGAATACAAAAGTAAAAGAAAGGGCCAGAAAGGAGCAGCAGGTGGAATAGAAGCAGGAAGGTTTAAAGCCCCTTCCCTCCACTTCGGAAGGCTCAGTGTGTACTGTTTAGTCTGATGTATGTGGTCCATGGCACAGACAAGTAATTAACTGTTTCTGTGGATTATTTTAGCTTTCAAAGTCCCTAATCAACAACACTTGTTCATTTAATTATTCCTTCTAATGCTTTTTTAGAGACTGAGTTTTGTCCTGAGTCTCTGCCTTTTTGCACTACTTTAACAATAGCATCTTTACTCTTTGCCCCAAGCATCATGTGTTTATGTTCCTGTTGGGGTGCACTAGCATTTGGTACCTCATTTAAGCTGCTGTAAAGACACTGGAATGGAAGCATATTCAGCACTTTTCCTTAAATTAGACCATCTAAAGTAGCCCTGAGCTTGATATGCCTGCCAAGTTGCTTCTTTTGCCTGGAAAACTTGGCTCCTTTTCTTGTTACCCATCCTTTGCTGCTATTTGATCAGCCTCTTTTTTTTTTTTTTTTTTTCTTTTTTCTCTGGCATAGTATTAACAACTAAAACAAAACTACAGTTCCTCAAAATGGAGGAAAGGAGTATTTTGGAGAAATTTCTGACTTGTTTTGAAAGTCATTGCCCTGTCCTGGGGCTCAGGGAGAGGAACTGTTCTCGGTGCTGTGTTAGAGTTTGGGCAGTTTTGAACTTAGCAGTGACTAAGAACTTTCTTCTCTTATTCTGTCTGAACTCCTGATTGCCTGAGTGGTACAAACCAGCTTTGGTGTGTCATTTTGCAGGTGAAGCTAACAGTGTTCTGGCAGTATGTGAAGGCTGTCAGCCCTGTCATTTCTTCAGTGATCTGTTTCCTATATTGCTGTCAAAACGCTGCCGCCATCGGGGCCAACGTGTGGCTCAGTGACTGGACCAACGAGCCGGTGGTAAATGGGACTCAGCACAACACAGCCATGCGCATCGGAGTCTATGCTGCCTTGGGCCTCTTGCAGGGTGAGACCAGACAAAGTCACGATGTCTCAATGTTTAGCAAAGAGGAATTGGGTGGGAAAGCCATGGCACCAATTTCTGGTGGGCCAAAATTGCCCCCCAAATCCTATCCTAAGCAAGAGAGGTAGTGCAATCTGAAGCTACAGAATTTGAGCTCAGCTCCACGCTTTTGGGGTTGAACAGGTGACATGAAAGCTTGAGAAGGGTAAATGGGAGAGAAAACATTTAAACAGGTGCAAAAGAGACTGAAGGGTTGGGGTGAAGTTGTAGCATTAGGTCTTTGTGGAGGTTTGTGGAAAGCAGAGGGAAAATGGTTGTGCTTCTGTCTCAGGTGGACAGTATGGTGAAACCCTACAGGACATGTTCCTGGGCCTTAGACAGCAGTGACCACAATACCGTAGTGCTAATGTGCATGGTAAGAGAAGGGTGGACAGGGAATACAGTAAAGCAAAAAACCCTTGTAGCACGACAGAAACTGCCAAGAGTCAAAGAGCTGCAAATGGTCAGTGCAAATGCAAATGCAAAACAAATGCGATGTTCAGTGCAAAAAAACAAATGCAAAGAGCATCACGTTCAGTGGTTAACACATCTCCTCTTTACCTGTTAGGCCTCATAGTACTCATCTGCTCCTTCACCCTGGCCATGGGAGGCATTAACGCGGCCCGGACGCTCCACGCCGCTCTGCTGGAGAACAAATTTCACACCCCACAGTCCTTCTACGACACCACTCCAATCGGCCGAATCATCAACCGCTTTTCAAAGGACATCTACGTGATTGATGAAGTAATCCCACCGACCATCTTGATGTTCCTTGGAACGTTCTTCACCTCTTTATCAACGATGATTGTAATTATAGCAAGTACTCCGCTCTTCGCTGTCGTTATAGTTCCACTGGCAATTCTGTACTTCTTTGTTCAGGTAACTGGAAAAATGTCCGACTACCATTGCAATGA
The DNA here is from genome assembly GCF_023634085.1 of Falco cherrug. Classification (NCBI taxonomy): domain Eukaryota; kingdom Metazoa; phylum Chordata; class Aves; order Falconiformes; family Falconidae; genus Falco; species Falco cherrug. The sequence continues at coordinate 120,887,839 of NC_073697.1, forward strand.
CTCTTATTCCATTGTTCATGTTTCTTTTTAGGAAAAGTAACAGGAATTTTGGGGAAAATTGAAATATCTAAAGTAAACCACATGTTTACATAAATTATTTACTTCTCGCAGAAAAAGAAATGTCCTGTGAGATGTAGTCATGAAATAAATAGGCGTAAACCTTTTTTGCTTTTAAGTAATAACAAATAAGCTTACTGCTAGAGGTAGAGCTGCAGTGCGCCTCAGTATACTGAAGCATGTATATATTTGTATATATTTGGCACATAGACAAGTTCTTAAGGTGGTGAGAAGTTAAAATGGTGAAAATAGAAAGCGTCAATTTTATTGACTTCTAAGCAAAAATGAAGCTTATTTTATAGATGGTAAATAGAGACCTGACAATGGAGGTGCAAATTCATGTTTCATATTCTAGGAAAATGAGGGTCCTAAAAATGGATTAATTTTTTTAGGGTGTATTAACTAAATTTAAAGGGAGACAGATAAATTTAACTTATAGAAATTGCAGTTACCCAGTCCTTGTGGAATGAAGCAAAGATAACTTTCTTGAAATACCTCTTAATTATAGAGAATAATTTGGAGAGCTGAAGTATATCAGTAGCCGTCCTCTTTAAATCCTTCACTTAAAAAATGCTTCGCTGTTAATTAAAAGAGAAAGTATTTCATGTATCCTTCAATTTTCTCCAAAAAATGGCAGCGATTCTACGTAGCTACCTCCCGCCAGCTGAAGCGTCTGGAGTCTGTGAGCAGATCTCCCGTCTACTCACACTTCTCAGAAACAGTATCAGGGGCCAGTGTCATCAGAGCCTATAGAAGAGTGAAGTCCTTTGTGGACATCAGTGATGTGAAGATGGATGAAAATCAGAAGAGTTACTATCCTGGCATAGTATCCAACAGGTAAAAAAAAGGGATGTAACTCTTGTTTCCACTTAGATAATCCTGTGTTTGCATAAGTGGTCCAAGCCACCATTTACTGCTCTGCTTACGTCTGCCTTTTTTACCAGGTGGCTGGGCATTCGAGTTGAATTTGTGGGGAACTGCATTGTTCTTTTTGCTGCCCTTTTTGCTGTGATTGGTAAAAACAGCCTAAACGCCGGTTTGGTAGGACTTTCAGTATCTTATGCATTACAAGTATGTACTACAGCTTTCTGTTCATTGATGGGTTTGCGTTTTTGTAGATGGTATTGGATATATTAGCAATAATTTAAGTGCTTGTTGAAGCTGAAGTTCATAAGGAAATAATAAAAATGAGTTGTGGCATGTCTGGAAACAGTAGAGAATTACACTGAATGCTGACAGACATCAGCAAGCTCACGTGCAGTAGGACTTCAGGGCACTTTGGGAGGATCGAGGTTGTGCTGCACCCCGGTATCAGCAGCAGCAGCAGCAGCACGCAGGGTGCTCAGGAAGTGTCAGGTGCACCCACCACAAACAGGTCATTTGAACAGCATGGGCTTAAGATGTCCTGCATCATACCTGCTACGGAACACATCAGTGTGTCCAGGCGATCCTAGGCAGATCAGTAGGATTCATAAATAGGCAAGATAAACTATACTCACCCAAGCTGTGTACAGTTTATCAGATTTAATGACCTCACTATTGCCAGAAGCTTTTTAGGTACAGTGTGCAGGATTGCTGTCAGCAGTTTTCAGTGAGACCCATGACTAGGGGAATGACTTGCAATCAACTTTTGTTGCCATTTGTTAAATCACCGTGGGAGGCATATGCTTCTCCATGTGAGCACCTGATTATCTGTAGACTTCTTGTCCTAGTAACTGTATTAATGTCAATGCTAAGGTAATTATTCCATTTGTAATGTTAATGTGAGTCCGTGTCTTAATAGCAGCGTCTGGTTTTGTTGTTGTTATTATTAAACCTGTTGTTCATCTGTGGGTGACATTTTGTTCCTTTTCTGCGCCAAGGTGACCTTGTCTCTGAATTGGATGGTCCGAATGACTTCTGAACTTGAAACTAACATTGTGGCTGTTGAAAGGATAAAAGAGTATTCAGAAACTGAAACAGAGGTCAGCTACCAAGCATCAAGCATGCCCACCAACAACCGTGGAGAAATTTTAATGCACATATTTACATGGTCTTTCTTTAGACTCCTGAGAGACAGTTCCTGCTCTGAGAGTGTTATCATTTAACCTGAACAAATGTCACACTCTGAACTGTAATTTATGCTATCACAGCTCCAAATTATTACTGCCATCGTGCAGCTTGTGCTTAGCATCTCATTTTCTGCTGCTGTGAGTGGCTATAGCACAACAGAGATGAGTTTCACCATCAGAATATTGCTCCTGTTGGGTTTGAAGTGTTTGGTGCATGGTCCTACCTGCATGGATGGTGCTGTGATCCTGCTGGGGAGCACAGCTGCAGTACTATTATCAGGCTATGCACGTGCTTTCAATACTATTTCTATTTAATCAACTTAATCAGTCCTCATCTCCCATAAGAAGAACATCTCTAGGAACTTTGTACTGCCTAATCCAGGAAAATCATCCAATCCTCTACCTTTTAAAAGTGGAAGATAGAGCTATGCTGGGAAGTCTGGTGCTCTGTGGACACACTGGGTTTTGTTAGTTGCGTGCACATGATGGGAGGCTAAGAATTAGGAAACGGAGGATCTGAGAAGAGCTGCAGTGAACAGTTCAGGAGATCAAGTATTTAATCTCAAAACTAAAAGGAAGCTAGACAAGATGCATGATACATGCCAGAGTTTGAGCTGGCATGAAACAGGCAGTGTTCTATTAGAGTTAATGGAAAAAAAAATAAATTTATATCCATTGAGGATTTGGCCCTATATGCTCAGACCTTTTTTCCTGTAAACTTCACAACAAAGACTAAAATGTGTGGGTATTTAGGAATCCATGTTTTTTCCCTATTCTTATAAGTGTATTTGATACTGAGATTTGATTTATCAGATATATTTCTAGTAACAAATGTTGATGTTTGTATCTGAGTTTGAATTATTTTTTCTTAAACCTATATAAGGCATTTCTGACTTCTGTTTTCCTTAGGCTCCCTGGATTATTGAGGGCAAGCGTCCCCCAGAAGACTGGCCATCCAAGGGAGAGCTGGAGTTTGTGAATTATTCAGTGCGGTACAGGAAGGGCTTGGATCTAGTGCTGAAGGGTCTGAACCTCCAAGTGCATGGTGGAGAAAAGGTGAGTTACCAGCTGTATGTCCTTACTAGCACTTTGCTCCGGGCTTCCAGTGGCAACCATAGAGCAGAGGACAGGATCTGCAAGCACACTTGCCGCAGTGGTGGAGACCTACTCAAGCTGGCATTGCAGAAGCCAGCAGTGACAACCATGCTGTCGGTGTACCAGCATCCTCCAGGCTGGAAGCAGTAGGACCAATCCGTAGGATTTTCTGGACTTTCCAAGTTAGTTTGGCAACAGGCTACTGTACGTAGGAGGCACCAGCACAAGTGACAAAAATTCAGTGATGACAATGCTTTTCTAAAGCAGTGCAGATGGGAGAAGGAATTCCAACTTTTTCCACTCCCTGGCTTTCCCTGTGAAATTTTTGGCATGAAAGGAAATGGCATTCTTTGCTTCCTGAATCAGGAAATTGTCTTTGTTCTGGGGCATTCGTTTCTTCATGCTTCAGTTGAAAGTTCTGGGGTTTTCATGCTGGTGACAGAACAATTAGCAGGGGAAAAGTCCTCCGTGGGATGTTATTAAGAGAGGAGAGTTATCCTTATACTAAGCAAACAGGATGACAATCAAACCACCTCCTGGAATGGAGATAACACATGCTCACGATGAAGTCTGAATTGCCTTCTGAAAAGCCTTTATTTTTTTGTCTTTGAGTGATTGGACTCCTAGCATGGGTACTTGAGCTAATCGCCCAGAGTGATGTAGAATGGCTCTAGACCTCTGTACATATTTATATGCGGTATCATTCAGATGACGGGAATGGCAATATATACATTACAACGTATGACACCAGGTTTCTAGGGAGCGATGTTTAAATTCTTTCTTAGATTCTGATCTTGCATCAAACCTCTTAGAGGAATCTTGGGGGTTTGTTTGGGGGCTTCTTTGTTGGGTTTTGGTTTTGTTTTAACTGTACGCTTTGTTGTTAAACCTGCAATTTGTTGTAGATCGGAATTGTTGGCAGAACCGGAGCAGGGAAGTCCTCCATGACACTCTGTCTCTTTAGGATCCTGGAAGCTGTAAAAGGGGAAATTAAAATTGATGGTGTGAAAATTTCAGAGATTGGTCTGCATGACCTTCGATCGAGGCTAACAATTATTCCTCAGGTACTTTTTCTGTGTGTCACAGTAAAGGAAGGATCTCTTAACAGCTTGGCAAACCATAAATAAGGGATTAGCCACAGAGGAAAATGCTTTGTTACACTCAGAAAATTGTTTCAGAAAAACAAAATACTTCTACATTAAGTGGTCCTGTGCCACCTTATAAGCTGATGCTGGGTGATGAAACAGGGTTTAGGATAAACCATCTTTATAAGTTGGAATGTGAGTTTTAAGTGTGTATAACGTCATGTATTTTCAGAGTGGATGGGGTTGGGAGGCGGCCTACCTGCAATGCAACCGTGACTTCAAAGCAGTAACTCATATCTGTACTTAAAACAGCTAAAGCACTTGTCTAATGAGAGTTGGTTTTATATCCAGGATCCTGTTCTCTTTTCTGGAACACTGAGGATGAACCTGGATCCATTTAATAAGTATTCAGATGAAGAAATATGGAAAGCTCTTGAACTGTCTCATTTGAAGAGGTTTGTCAGCAGTCAGCCATCCATGTTGGACTATGAATGCTCAGAAGGTGGAGAAAATCTTAGGTATGGAACGCTTGGACTAGAAACATACACCGAGCTTTCATTCAGCTGTAACAGTGAGAAACACCTGAGCACAGGTTTACGCTGGTCTGTTGTGTCCAAAATGATTTAGCCGCCCATTAGTGTTTCAAGAAAACCATGAAGGCTCAAACACTTGTTTGCTGTTCTGCCTCTGCCACGAATGAGCTGATTCTTCTTTGCTGCTGGGAAGAATTTCTCCCAAACCAAAATCTTGTCTTACCAGTAAAGAAAGAAGTCTCAGGGTGACAGGCTGTTGGGCACAGGCAGTCCCTTAAACATGGTTTGGTAGGAAGGGAGATGCCGTGGTAACATCTATAAAACTGCAGTGCTCAGTAAGAGTCCTCTGTTTAAACTGACCCTTTAGCAATCTTTGTGTTCCATTATTATTTGGGAAACCCACGAAGACCTGAAAGGGGATGACAAAATGCCGTGCTTTGATGTGCTGCGTTGGCTTGTGAGACTGTGGTGTGACCAGACTATGTGTGATGAACGTTCAGCATCTTCTTCATCCTGCAGAGACACTCGGGGGCTGTGTCTGGGGTGTGTTTATAGCAGGGGAGGAAGTGTGGGCTGCCCAGGTGTGTGTATATATATATTTTATATTATTTGAAGGTAGAAAGGACTTACAGCCTCAGAACATTTTTTTCATTTTTTTACCTTTTTTTTTTTTAAAAAGTTTGTGTATACACAGTGTTGTTATAACTGTGTTTCTGAAAACTCAGGCAGAAGCATTGTAATCGTTAGTCTCCTTGGCTTTTGTCACAGTGATAGAAACGGGGCATTTGTTGGCTCTGGCAGCACTGGGTCAGGCAGTAAGTGAACACCTATGCTAAAACCAGCTGCGTAATGCTGCCTGTGTGTTATCTGTGGGCTCTAGGGCTGACGGACCAAATACCGGGGTTTTTTGTTCGGTAGCTCCACCTGATGAGCAATCTGCTCTAGCACAAGTGATTCTGAGCGGTGGAGAGCTATGGGCAGCGGGGGCTCGTTTCTGAAAGCTCTGTCTCTGCTTGCAGCGTTGGCCAAAGACAACTCGTCTGTCTGGCACGAGCGCTTCTTCGCAAGACGAGAATCTTGATCCTAGACGAAGCAACAGCAGCTATCGATCTCGAGACGGATGATCTTATCCAGATGACAATTAGGATCCAGTTTGAAGACTGCACAGTGCTGACAATAGCACACAGGCTGAACACAATTATGGATTACACAAGGTAAAAACCTTTTAATAGCGTGTGGTGGGCAGGCTCACCGCTTTACTGGGTACGTGGAGCAGCATTTAACAGGGTCTGGTTTGTCTGTAGATAGCCACACAGATGCTCCTTGGGTAGAATGTAAGCCATGATGATTAAGCTGTATAATCCTAGAATATCCAGACCCGACTTTGCCCCTGTTGGCATAAGAACCAGGTTCTGTACTCACTAACCAGAGTTGCACAAGAGATACTACCCAGTTGCATAAATGGCGCTGTCAGCAAGCCTGTGGATCCGTTTTAAACTAGCAACTGCTGTAACTAAACTCACTAACATCATGTTAACAACTTTAAAATACATTACTACATGATATTTTTTATCTCTTTGGCTTTCTGGCACAATATTTACAATTCCAGAAGTACCAGTATGACACTTTTTTTCCTGTTTTTCTTTTTTTTTTCCACACCTACTCCCCCCCTTTATTACCCCTGGGAGACAGTGACTGTGCTGTACCTTTTTGAATCAAACAGCGGCTCAGGGAGAACATTTATCGTCTGTTGTGTTTCAGGGTGTGAAAATAATTGAGCAAAACAAAGGCAAGGCAAAGATTAGAGCAGTTTGTGATAAAAAGGGATACCACATTTCTTGCAAGGAATTCTCTGACATATCTTCCCCTCCCTCCCTCCCTCCCCACCACCTTTTGTTTTGCACAGGGTTCTTGTTCTAGACAACGGAACCGTAGCTGAATTTGATACACCTGCAAGCCTTATAGCATCAAAGGGTATTTTCTACAGTATGGCCAAAGATGCTGGACTAGCATGAAAAGACGACCCCTTGGGTGTTTGGGTTGGGTTTGGGTTTGTTTTTTTTTAATATTACTGATCTGCCGCAAAGTGACTTGTGAATGTACTGTAACTTACAAAACACTTTTTGTAGTAGACTAAACTTGTGATATGTGAACGAAGTATTTTACAAGAACCAGAAAGTAAATTTTATATTTTTTAATATTTTCTACATACATGAAGTATTTTATTAAATGCCTTTTTTTTCCCAAAGAATGCCAAACAACCTGCCAAGAAAACGTATCGCAGGGCAATATGTACTGTATGCAGGTTTATAATTAGTAAATTATACTAATGGTACAAAAGATACCTGTTTTGTGTGTTGTCTGTGTAAGATTTCATTGGTTTTGAATTGGGAAGACAGGAAGCAGTGACTCAGCTGAAAAATAGTGATATAATGCGTAATGTGGTTCCAACCCGTTCCTTTCCGTATTTCCCCTGGGACAAGGGAGTTGAATGCTTCAGCTTCAAAGCCGTCCGCTATCCCAGAACCTCTGGTGTCCCTGCCCAGGGCAATTTTAGCATCATAAAATTCCTCCTCGGCCTAAGAATTACAAGTAACGTGTATTTAAAGCTAAACCTACAGATGGCTTAATATACATCATTAACTACACAATTTCAACCAATTTATTAGACTCCACCTAAGCCTGCAGGGATATGATCGGCACAGAAATGTTACAATTTTGCTGTACCTCTCTTACGTGCGAAGTCACTATGGTAAGTCTCCCCTTGAGCCAAACATGCATGCCGAGCCAATGTGTATATAATTTATCTCGTTCAAGACTTAATCACCTGAAATAATGTGTGATTTGTTTTGCAGAAATAAAGATCTACTGTATTATTGATAACCAGGACTCCTCAGATAAAAGGAGTACTGCGTTTAAGCAGTACTTGCTGCTAGTATCTGAGAGAATGTCTTTTGCTTTTGTTGTTCACTTCCTACACCAACGATTCTAGAAACCTACCTCGCAAGAAAAGTCCCCATGTTTTTCCACAAGTAAAGTTCAGAAAAACTTTGAGAAGACAAAAATAATCCTTTATTAATTCTTACAAATGATACTTCTTAAACCAAAACAAGAATCTGCAGCCGAGCATTCATTTGACATTAACATTGCATATAGCAGAGCACAAAGTAATGAATTATTTATCATACACAGTAATGTAATGATTATACACTGATCAGATTGTTAGGAGTGTTAATAGTATCTTCTGTGTATAAACTGCACAAGGTATAAAAATACTCCTCGGAATGCATAGATAGCAACCAGCATGTGCGAGATAATGTGGAACAACAAAATCATCAACCCCGCTGCTGAGCTTTTCTCTAGTAGGTCTGACTGGCTAATCCTGCACCTTCGTGGATTTAGCCGGTGTTTAAACAGCCGATGCCTCCCTTGTATCGGTTCTGTGTGCCAGGGAGAATGCAACAGGCAGTGCGACACGTGGAACAACAAATTGTATTATTCCATGATACAGAATTTGATATACCACCAGCAGTTTGGTATAAAAACCAGATACTGCCAATGACTCGGACCATGTGTGACCTCCAGCACTTTTCAGAAGAGGGTATTCTGTTGCGACAGAATGTTCTACTGTTAGCCTGAACGAGACTGAAGCGCAGTCTCCTAACTGGCACACAGGCAATTTGGGATCTCTGCATGGATCTGTGCTTCCAGGTGAACACTGGCCATCCGACTACAGGGCGGACTGGGAGAGGGCTCCCTCTTGTGTGCTCAGTCTCGGCTGCTGAAGCTGCTCCCTGTGCACAAAGGACTAGTCACTGGATGAGAGAGAGAGAGCGGGTGAATTGGGTACCACTTGCTGCATTAGCTGGCACGCAGGTGACTGCCCCGGCTGCGGGGAGAAGAACGAACCCCGAGAAGGGAGACCGGGCTGTGCTGGACACCCAGCTCCGCGTGGGGGGTCACTTCAGACGCAGCTCTCGCCTCAGCATTCCCTCCAGCTGGTCTGGGGGCTCCCTGCTCAGCGTGCTGCTTTATAAATCCCGTTTACAGGTCCACAGACAACGTACAGCTAACTCGGGCTGTAAATGCTTAGCTAAGAGAACGATAAAATCCTTTGGTTGCTGTAGTTTTGAAAGAAACTGGGGGAAGGGAGGGGGAAGATGAAGAAATAAGAGGCAATTTTGCTCCAGTTTGGCATGTTCTCTTTGCCTGTTACCTCTCGTACTTTAGTTCACTCATCTAATTCATAGTACATCTGCCGGTAGGCCACCAGAATAGAACCTCTTCCTCAAATGCAAATGACTGAGTAAATATGAAAATCCTCAAAAATTAGGTAAAATCCAGCTCTTAAATACTTTTCCATTTATTTATTCTAGAATTTCATAGCATAGTCTAATTCTGAATTTTAAGTAACAGGAAAAATAGTTTTTTCCAGTAAACAACATGGGTAAACAGAAGTAATTGGGAAGAAAGGAAATACATTGCATAGGAACATCAAGATTTAACGTCAGCCCAGAAAACCCTGGGCATTTCACTAGTTTCTTTTTACACAGGTAACTTTAAAGGTCCAAGATGCTGTCTTTCTGAGGAATTTAGAGGTAAGAGGAAAATAAAACTACAATTTTTGTGCTTTTAAAAGGGGAAATTAAAGCAGCATTGGAGAAATGTGTTGTCAATACAGTAACAAAAATAGTATTTTATATTGCACGTGTCAATACTATATATTGACAGACAATGGTAAAAGGGATTTTGGTTGAGAGCATATTTATGATTTGGATAATTACTACCGCTTTTCATTTTCAACCTGAGAAATAGGGAAAAGCATAAACAGGGATTAAGAAATCACAGGTAGTAAGTCACTTGAGACATAGTTTTGTGCTTCTTCCACAGACTTAAACCCTTCTGTTTTTTTCCTTCTAAGAAAGATATGACTTAAAAGACACCATCTACAAAGTGAACATTAATGGTAATGGACTCAGTACAAATATTAAATGGGTTTCATGGCAGGTTTTTAGCTTGAGTACCTCTGCTATTTTATAGCAAACAAATTATTAAAACAGCTTAAGGTAAGCCTTTCCCTGAGAGCTGCTAACTCTGCAGTATTTGAAGATTATCTTTTTGTAAGTTAAAGTGTTGCATTAACAGACAGTTCTACCAATACTTCCTTTGAATTAAGCTACTTTGATATCAAGACTCATTACTCTTAGATTAACTAGAGGCTGTAACTGTGCATAACAACTAGTTTATTTCAAGGTTAACAAAATAGATATATATTTTTTTCACATTATTAGCCCTTATAGATACTGTACTTCAAGTGTAATTTTAAAATGAGATACAAATCTTTTGGTTTATTCATTAAACAATTAGTATGTAAGTTCTGATGCCTTCTTGTTATAACCACTCCTTTCAGAAAGTGATGGGACTCTGAAAAGTAAGTTTTTGTCGCTTACTGTTAGAACAAGCTCCAGTTCTTGGAAATCCTGTAGCCTTGCAACATCTTTGTCCTTTAAATAAATACAGTAAGTTGTTAGGTGATAAACCATCCATTCAATTTTGCAGCGGTAAGTTAAAATAATAGGCTAGCACAAGGTATGTATTTATCCATAAATATGACAATTCTTTACAGTAAACTGGAAAGCAGACATCCTGTTGCATCTTACATTTATTCTGGGATCTATTCAGCTACTCAGCGAAGTCTATTTTTAGAAGGAATGCAACATGGACGATGAGTGCAAGTGATTAACAGAATTACACTTGTAAATACCTACTGCGTGCCACCCCCAGCTCCTCTTTTCCTCCCGCCTTGGCAGCTCTTAGAAGCTCATGAATTAATTCTTGCATCTACCCAAGAAGGTGCTGCACACAGCATCCTCTAGCATCACAGAGCTGGCTTGGGCAAGGTCGTTCCGAGAGCCACGGAAGACACCCTCCCACAGCACAGGCTCCAGCTGTGATCCCCGCTGCAGCAGTACTCTGCTGCTAAACAGCATTAAATAGAATTAGTTTTGTATTATCTTGACGAATAATGAGAGTCCTGCAGTCCTACCCAGAGAGCCTGAAGTAATTAGAGCTGGAAATAACAACGGTCCTGTCAACAGCCTAAGTAGGCAAGTGACAGAATTGCTTGTGTCTTCTCCCCCCCATCCTTCCTAACAAAAGAGTAAGTCATCTTATAGTCGGTGAAGATGCAGTGCAGGGAAGTCTATTAATCTAGGAGCAATCAGATTAGCCCACGCCTGACGCCAACAACGCTCTAGCGGGATTGAAGAGTGAAAGAAAGGTGAACGGTGAATCAATAGAACAGGTCAGCAGGTCCGTTTTCTGATTGCTGCCCAGGTAAATGGCACTGAAGTGAAAAGACAGCTACGTTCCGAGACCTGCACTCAGAATAATTCTGTAACACCTCTGTGTGTTCCGAAAGGACTGCACGGAGTCCTTACTGGACTAGCAAAACTCAGCTGAGCACTGCCAGCCCTTTCAATGCTGCCGGGTCACAGCAGTGTGGTATTGCACTGAATTTAAGGCTGCAGTAGAGAAACTGGATATTAATTGGGCTCAACACCAGATGTTTATGAAAGGAAATGATCAGGAAACTTGAGAACATTTTTACTAAAAGAAACCCAAACAACTGCTGACTGCTGGAAGCTGAAGGGAAGTTTTTTCATTTTGGGTTTGGTTTGGTTTTTTTCAACAGGAACCTACGCAAGTGGCCAACAAATTATTTCTTTTTAATGGTAACCTAAAAATCTTTTTTAGAAGTTGCCGCACATCAAAATTTAAGAGTTCTTACCTTTCTTAACATTGTATTTGGTAATTTTCTGATCTTCTGTACGTGCTCAGGATTAACACCCAGCTCACAGCAACTCACTCGGAGCAGTTCCTTATAGGTCAGGTCTTGTCTGTCCAGTTCAATTTCAATGAAGTCATTTTCTCTAAGATTAGGGTTTTGTATTCTAACTTTAAGCACCAGTTCTATTAGAAATAAGAAGGTACGTTAATAGGCAGATGCAGAGAGGAATTGGAAAAGATACCTCTATATTGACTTCCAAGCATTTCTTTGTTCTATTAACCTCATTTGTATCATTTGTAATGATACAGGAACCCTCAGAAAGCAAAGTACTGGACATGGATGACCACAATTTTCATTAGACTGACTTTCATCAACCCATATGAAAAAATCATTACAAATCTAATACAGTGTGTGCGTATATGCATGCACGACCCCTTGCGTGAATACTCATCTTACTGGATTTAAGCTAATTTAAAAGCAGATTATACAGGTTATCAATTTCCTGAGCAATCCAAGATTGGTTTTATTGGTTTTTGACTCTTTTGGTCATCGGTTAACTCCTCACTGCTAATTCAGGGCATCGGAACACTTTATTTCAAGAATGAAATACTGAACGGGAAGTGAAATTCCAGATTCCCTTCTTTAGGCAGGCAAAATTTACCTGCACAAATGGCAGCTCATGGAATTGCTCACCCCGGGACTCAGGTCTGCAGACTGAGCTGCGTGAGGCTCTCTCTTGGGCTCGCTGGCTGCTTACTCATGTTCTTTATTTGAAGCTTGGAGTGTGCTGTTTGGAGAATTAGCCTACCCAGGTGTTTGTATGCTGTTACAGCATTTGAGACAAATAGCAAACGTTTTCATCAATATTTTAGTAGCGGCTCCAGCAGAAACAGGGTATCTGCCTCTTTAATTCCCTTCAAATGTTTTCTGAATGCCTGAACCTGAAAATCTCTACAAGCGCTGTGAATACGTGTAACCCTGATGGGTTTCGCTGTCCGAGATTGGCAGAAGTTCCAAGACCAAGAGAGAAGAGACTGTTACTGTTACCTTGCATATTCAGTGGAAAAGCTCCTGTGAAGAAAACGGGCTGGAACGCCGGCACAGGTCCCGAACAGGAGCCGTTCTCTGGCTGCGGTACAGACTGATTCAATCCAGCTGGCGAAGGGGGACTTCTGCTCCAGGAGACAGATCCCTGGAACACTGGCCCTCTCTGAAGGATGGGTTTGGAGCGCGGTGGTGCGGTACACCCGCGGGGCAGTGACGGCGCGCCTCCGGCATCGGCCGCCTCGGGAGCAGCGTGCCCGTGCCGCGGTGGCACACGTGCATAAGTCTCCACGTCGGGTAAGGAGGAAGAGTCGGTGTCTTGCAGCTCTGAGTGTGAGATACTCCCATTCGCCGAGGGATCTGGAACACTGTTACTCGTAGTGTTATACACATACGGGAAAGGTGGGTTAGCCAGATAATTAGGGATGATTGGCAGATCTGCATCTGTGTTTAAGTCTGGGAGTTTGTCATCCTCCACTGTAAAACAAACAAAACAACATTCTCCAAGACTGACTTGAGGGGGAAAAAACAGAATTATTGCTGTTGCACTGTGAGGTTTCTTTTTGTCCCTCTTTTTTTATGGTGAGGGAGTAGAGTGTTAAAAAGCATCACAGGTTAAAAGATGAATCCAGCAGCATTATGCCTTTTTTTCTACAGTAAACAGAACAGTGCTCAGGTGTTGCAATACAGTAAACACAAAAGCAGTCTGCTTCTAGTAATTCTGGGGGTGCTATTTCCTTCTAAACGCTGCAATACTTTTGTTTTGTGTTGGTTTAATCCTTAGCCAGCATGTCGTAACATGGTCTCTGGTGGTATAACGCTATTGTCTTCATAATGTATAAGGCAATGAACAAAGGGTAGTATGTCCTTCGATATTAAGGCAGGGGATAAAGGGAAAAGAACATGCAGTACTGGGAGAGCTGAAACATTACCAATTCAACAGCTGGGAGACAATAACGAAAACAAAAACAGACAAGGGAATACAAAGGGGAGGAAAGAGGTTGTTAATCAACCACATTTCAAATTACATATCACCTCTAGCAGTGAAAGCCTATTCCACTCCAACAGTTACAAAACATGATAAAAATGCTCTACCCATGTTCTTTAACGAGCTGTTTATCCAAGGCTGCTAATTTTTTATTTATTCAACACAGTGCCTAAGCTAAAACACCAGGAAAATTAGATGTTGCTCATAGAAGAGCTTCATACAAATTTGAGAGGTTTTTCTCCTGTTGCCCTTCTGAAAATAGGAAGCTGCATCTATCCTTCACTGGTTTAATCACAGCATTTTTCAAAATACCGTTTTTCTAATTTTACGGTATTTAGAAAAAAGTTTGGCTAGCTGGATATGGAATTTGTTGGTAATCCTCTTTCCTTAAACTCGGATTTCTTACCAAGTAAACACTCTAGAAATTAAGTCATAGTTATCACTCAAATCTGAACACAGTATCCTCAACATGCAAAATACAGATGGAACATCTATGCTTTACACAGCCTTTCACGATGTCTTTGATGATGACATTGTACAGCGAACAGGTTTACCTCCCAACATCTTCCTTATCTCTTTCTTTGACGTTAATTGGGCTGGCCTTTCTCCTTTCTTGGTGAGGATCTCCTTGTCGGCTCCAGCGTGCAGCAGGTAAGCCACCACCGGAGCGTGGTTCCGTTTACATGCCCAGTGCAAACAAGTCCTGCACGTGGAAAGCGTTAACACTGTTTGAAATCTTAAAATCATAGCAGATTAACTTTTGCTCAATTTTTTTGCTAATGATTTTGTTAATCATCTTGCTGCCTGTAAGAAGAATGACCTAATACATGTCTAACATGAAAAAGGTTTTAACGGCACCTTTCTTGGAAATTCACGCTGTTTGTGGAGCCTGCAGTGACACCTGCTGATGTAGTTGTCCCTTGCTCTAAAGCTCTTGATACCGAGTTACCACAGTTCTATTTTTAACGTTCAAGATCCTTCCAATTTGGCATTTATTAGGCTACTAACTTTTCTGGAAACATAAATGTAAGAAGGCGGCTTGCGTATGCTATTTTAATCTTTGAAAGAATAAGTTGTACTTAAAATACCTCTGTTTGTGTGTGTATGTGAGCTTATAGGGAATACTTCCCTAGGATGCTATTATTACTCCTTAATTAATGCTGTCAGCACAATGACTTGCACTTTTTGGAAAGTAAGTGTTTAAAATATTGTAAGCATAGTTTCTAAGCACAGTTCTTTGCCCACTTGCTAGCTAGTCCATGCCCCAGCAATTCCAAAGCTTTGATCTGCAAACAACAGGTTTTCTGCAATCTGTAACTGAGGCACAGAACTAATAACCTTTTTTTTTTAAAAAAAAAAATATTAATTGCAGTCGCTGACCTAGAGAGAAATAGTAAAGAAACATTCTAAAAGCTACTGGGTTTATTTAGTGTTCAGTACTGGGGACTTAAATGCACACACTATAAGTTGCTATACAGTCTTACTATTCCTCCCTGTCCCAGGTTCTAGTGATGTTTGATCTTTCTCTAAGTTTTCATGTTTTCTTTTAATTCTCTAACTCTAGATGAAGGGAACTCTTCAGAAAAATGAACACACTTAACCCTTCTCCAAGTTTGTTTGTTTATTTTTTAGGAATTAAATAAAGCCAGGATAAATAATAAGCTTGTAAGGAAAACAAGTTTCAGTTGAAAGTCCAGCTCCAAGAAACATTTTCCACTTTGGTTTTTTGGTTGTTGTGGTTTTTTTCAAGGAACACTGCGAAGTTTTATCTTGACCAGCAACTCCCAACTTTGTATACAAAATTCTGCTCTTTTAAGTTTTCTTGTGTGTATGTAAGGGAAAAAGAGAAAATCTGATCTTTCAAGGGACACAGATCAGGTAAAACCAAGGGAAGACAAGGTAACTTGCAAAACTTTGTTCACTGTTATGTATTCTAACTTAATTAAACCCATCTTACCAGAAACAAAAGGCTTGGTTCTACAATTTCTTCTTACTAAAATTAACACTTGATGGCAGAAAGTACCTCTGAATTAAAGGTAATGGGACTAGTCACAGCAGCAGGAGGTTACATAGAATTAGATCCAACTGGAGAGACATGAACGTCAGTGTACGTATATGTATTATTTTTCTTCATAGACTATCCTAGGAAGGGTGCTACAAAATCTGTGTTTCAGAGGTGATACTGCCAGCAATATTGTGAAGTCCTGGCTTCTCTCTCCAAGGCTGGGTGGCGCATTTCAGCTAGGAAGTGCCATTTTTAAATGGGATAAATCATTTTTGTCAGCAAAAAGTATTCCTGAATTTTTAACACCAAAGATCCCACAGAATCCGAATCCACAAAACTCAGAACAGGTTTGTTTAGGTTTTCTGTTCAGTGTTTTCTGGACTTTTCACTAATATCTCCTTGTGAAATAAGTGTGAACAGCCCGCATGAATTCATAAGTAGTGCACTGCCAAGTCATAAACTGCTTTGGACCAAAGTGGAGGGAGAAAATGCAGACAGCATGGCCGTGTTTGCTCTGAGTGTGTAAGCTGCTGGTTTATTTTGTAGAGATGGTGTGTAAACCTCAATAGCATTGCCCTCGTATTGAGATCCATCCTGCCCATTTCACGTGGTCTCATGCAGAGGTACCATCTACCCATGGATGTGACATGCATCAAAATGTGAGTACTCAGCACCTCTTAGCATCAGACGTACTAACAAGTTCACTGGAGAAATTTTAATTTTACAAGCAAACTTAAGTAACAGTGAGGATCCATTTATTGCCATAGTTAAAAATGACCAGATTGTGATTCTTAAAAATAATTAGGGCAGATTTCTTTCATCAATTCCAGTTTCAGATACAAACTCATTTTGATGACAGGCAGCTGTTTATCTTACACACAACGAGAATTCAATGTCCAATGAATCAGCTACCTTAAACTTTCACAAGTTCTAATTTTAATCACAATTTAAACCTCAAGTTGCAAGTGTTACACACTTCTCAAAATTGCTGATCTAACTTTCATCTCTAAAAGTCTAGCTCCTTCCCTCATTTTAGTCTTCCTATTTTTAATTACAACTTCAAGCACAGTACAGAACAGTAAATACGGGCTGAATTGAACTTATGGAAAACAGTTTTCAAAAATGGCCGAGGATTTCCTGTAAATCTGGCTTCAAATAACATTTTGTGTGCGTGTGCATTCATGTATAGAGACCCACTTGTACAAGTGCCTATTACAGAAAAGTCTTGGGTTTGGTGTCATCAGGTGGTATCCACATGAGATGTCAAAAATATTTTTATGTATCAGTGTTTGCGTGTATCACTGAAACAGCCTGCAAGTTCCCTGCTTGAAACGGACTCATTTTCAAACCTGATTTAGGAGTTAATAAAAAATATTTCTGCTGAGGCGAAGACCTGCTGCCATGCCGAGGTTTGGTTTTGACTGCCCGCACTGTCTCAGGCTGCCAGCATGCACTGCCAAAAAAAAAGGCACTATAAAGTAACAGCCTAGCGATCTGGAGAAGCAGAAGAGCAGAAGGCAGGGGTGGGAAGGGGATGCGTGTTTGTAGCGGCGGTTACCAGCTGCATCACTGTTTTTTCCTCTTTGGGACAGGGAGATCTGCATCGCGGAGGGTCTGGCAGCAGATCGACCTTGTAACTTAATTCTAAATTCAAACCGATTTGCGTTTTACGTGGAAAAGTGAACAACCCACGGCAGCGTTAGCACTGGAAACCCCAGGCGAAGTCCCGTTCCGGCCCGGGGAGGAGCCCGGGGAGGGGGACCAGAGGGAGGAGACCCGGGAGGGGGACCAGGAGAGGACCGGGGAGGGGGGTCCTTACCAGCCGTTGACTTCGTTCTGGGAGTTGGGGCTGACCCCCAGCTCCACCAGCCGCCGCACCTCCTCCGCGTCCCCCAGCGCCGCCGCCTCCCGCAGCCGCTCCTGCCGCTCCCGCTCGGCGCCCGCCGCCGCCATCTCGCCGCAGCCCCCGGCCGCCCCCGGCCCGGGCCCGGCCCTCATGGCCCGCACACCGGGGCCAGCCTCGGAGGAGGGCCGGCGGCTCCGGCCGGTGCTACCCCCGCAGCGCTCCGGGCCGCGCCGCGCCGCGCCGGGGGACCCTGTTACCGGTAACAACCCCGGCCCCGGCATCGAGTTCCGGGGAGCAGCAGGCCCGGCCCGGCCCCGGCACGGCGCGCAGGGGCTCACCGGTACCCCCGTACCGCCTGGCCCGCTGCTGCGGGCTCCAGCTCCACCCGGCTGTTCTGCCTAGGAAATGCTCATCATCCTCCTGCATCCTCAGAGTAATCCATGAATCCCTAAAAATAAAATAATAATTTAAAAAATCAACGTATGCCTGCAAATCAACAGGAAAGATTATAGGTAATTCCTGTGATTTGAATTGTTTGGTTTGAAAAGCTGGTTTTGGTCATTGTGGGTTTGTCCTAAACCAAGTTACGGGGGCACAGTGCAGCTGCTCAAAATGTCGCAACTATCAAAAGTCAAAATAATAATTTCAGAGTCCAGCCAGACCACTCAGCCATCTCCCTTCCAGCCTGCTCTGCACGATCCTGCCACGGAAACCTGCCACAGTTCGGCCGCAGTGTACCCGTTTGCCGACTTGGGGCAACTGGAGCAATCCACGTAAAGCAGCTGAGACGGGGCCCCGTCCTGCCCGCCATGCTCTCAGCCTTCCAAGCTGCATTGCGTTGATTGCAATTACACTCTTGCAACACGTCCAGTGGGTCATTAAATCATTACAAGATTGCAAAGCTGGAAAGAACATGGTGGTGCCTTACAGCGCCGGGAAATGGAGGCGGCACTGACAGACGGCAGAGCGGAGACTCCGTGGGCAATGCCCGCACTGGCATGGCACGGAGCTGTCGGTCATTCTGAGTGAGGCTGCAGTGAGTCCTGTGGGTTTTACAGGACTGGCAGCATAGAGACTTAAAGCTCTTACAATTTCACGCAAATAGGACGTTCAAAATTATTTTGAGAACCTGGGAAATAGCTGGAAATTGGTATGCAAAAGTCAGTAAAGATGAGGTACAACATTACATCTAGAAAGGGGAAAAAACCCAACAAAATGAGCAGAAACTGGTTCCAAGACCAAACAGGATGCGTTAGGTTAAATCTGAGGGCCTTTCGGTTCCCCTCCTAACGTGTCAGTAGAAGGGGATGCGCACTGCCGAAGGGCCTCAGGTGGTCCGTGACTGCGCACCAGAGGGGGTTTTGGTGCCTTTGAGCCCGCCACGGCATCGAGGGGCCGCACTACCCCTCCTGCTGCCCCTGGGTCCGTCCCCCCCTCCAGTCACAAGCAGCGCTGCCAAGGCTCCCACCTCAGCACCCTGTGCCCAGGCCGCAGCCCAGCACCACGAGGCTGGCGCCCGGCAGCCCCCGCACACAGCCAGGCCACAGCCCAGTGCCAGGACACCCCGCAGGGCAGGAGGCTGGTGCCTGGTGGCCCCCACACCCAGCCAGGCCGCGCTGCGGGGCCTCCCCGCGCCTCCCTCCCCGGTGGTAACGCCGCCTTGGCACCTCTCGCCTGCCGGGGCCATCAGCGGCCGACGACACCCCCAGGACGGGCCACGGGAAGGGGACCGGCCCCGTCCTACCCGGCCTTCCCCGCCGCCGCCGCGGCCCGGGAGCCGGCCCGGCGGGGAGGCGGCGGGCCCCGGGTGGGCAGGGCCGCGGGGCCGCCCCCACGCGAGGCCGCGGGCAGGCCCGGCCCGCGCTCCGAAGGCCCCAGAGGCGGTTAGGCGGCGCGCGGTGCATTGTGGGCAGGGCGAGGAGCCGCGCCGCCATTTTGTCTCTGTCACTCTCAGCGGCGGCGCGGTCGGTTGGGGAGGCGAGGCGGCGGCGGCGCCGGTGTTTGGCGAGGGGGGATTCGGTCAGGACGACACGATGATATCGGCCGCCCAGCTCCTAGATGAGCTTATGGGCCGGGACAGAAACCTGGCCCCGGATGAGAAGCGCAGCAACGTGCGGTGGGACCATGAGAGCGTGAGTGAAGCGGAGCCGCCTCTCCCCTCCCTCCCGCCTCCGCATCCCCCTCGTAGGGCCGGGGTTTTGTCGTAACGACACGGGCCGCGGGCCTGCGGCTTCTCCCGGCCCGGGGGCAGGGTAGGGGTGCGGGGCGAGGGGGCTCCCCAGGCCTGGGCGGCAGGTGGGGGCCGTCGGCGCGGGGCTGCGGGGCTCCTACATGGCGGCCGCGGGGCGGGCCGGGCCGTTGCGCGGGAACCTCGCTGGGCCTTGAGAGGAGGAGGAGGAACCGGGAGGGATGAGGATCCCGCCATAGTCAGGCAGTGTGAAGGGGCTTGCGGCGTTGTTTGGGCAGCTGGGAGGAGAGAGGCCTTGTGTTTGTGTTTCGGAGCAAGGGGGAGAGGTGGGGTTGGCCGTGGCGTGCTCTTGGCGGAGCGTCGGTAAACGGGCGGGGGGGGCCTTAGAGGGTCGGTTGGTGGCTGAGATCTCCCATGGGGAAAAAGAAAAACAAGGTGTCGGTAGCTGTGTGGGTGGAATAGTGGAATTCTGCTCGCCTGAGTAGAAGCCTGTTGGCTTGCAGGAAGGGAGATGGGGCAGATGTTAGTAGTTTGGAAGATAAATGTCTCTGGATCTCTTCCTGAGCGTGGTGTTGGGGAAGGAAACAGGAGGGTACAGGCATCCTCATGTTTAACTGGAGGTTGTAGCACAAGGAAGAACCATAAGATATTTGAAACTGAGGATTTTATTAAGGAAAGCTTGATCCCTTCCATGTTTACTCAGAGAAATGCCACAGCTCTTGAGGGGGACTAATGTAAACAGTACTATTGTTTAGAAGTACTTGCGTATATTTTTTTAATGTGATGGTTAGTTAATCTTCTGCAATAAATAGCTCGAACAAGGCTTTTAAATAATAGTTATTTTGGAGTGGGGCTTCTCCCCAGGTATGGTTGAGCCTTAACGAATGATGACTTTTAGTGATATCCATCATAGTTGTACTGTAAGTTATTTCAGAAGAAATCAGTGGTAGTTATAAAGTTCCTGTAGCTGCTTCTTTGGGAGAGATGAGCACTCTTGCTTCCACCCCCCCACCCCCCATTCATGGTACATTTTTGAGTTACTTTATTTTAACATACACAATATCCCAGTTACGATAGTTTATTACCTGTGTGATGGGAACTTCTGTGGTTTAAACTGCAAAAAGCACTTAGCTACTCCTGCCCTTAACGTTTTCTTGGGATGATGTTAAATTGGGAGAAGGGAGGGATGCTTACTTTTGGCTGTTCTAAATTGCATCTTAAATCACAGAGGTGTGAATTTCACGTTTTCAAATGGGAGTTATATCATTTTAAAGATGACAGATTCATATTTTAATTTGTCTTGGAATGCATGAAATAAGGACAGATATCTCTCTTGCCTTAGATTTTGCAAGTGCAAGGAACTCCCCCCACACCCCACACCCCCTTGAAAAATGCAGTTCTAATAGGTAAGCTGTGCATGTCAGGAGGATACTCTGGGTTCAGGAAGTTTTCATAACCTTCTTACTGTATTTCTAGACTTCTCTTATTAACCAAATTCCATTATTCAAGTAGGTGTTCCATTACATATTTTGTTTTTATTCTGAACTCAAGGAGCTATTCATGTTTGGAAATATGGTTTGAGCCATGGTGGTCCAGGTAGAATAGATAAGGAGATTATTTTGGTTTATTTAAGGTGGGAGAGACTTGGGGTTTTTTTTCTTGATTTTGTTTTATTTGTGTGGTTGTTTTTTTCCTTGTTTTCTTTAATCAAGTTCAGATGATTTTCTTCATGTTCAAATGAGCAAATTTTTCAGTGTTAGGCTGGAGAGATTGACTATAGGATTTTTTGTCTAAGCTGTTTGGTTTTGTTGCTTCAGAAATGGGGCCTTGTCTCTTCTTCCCAGCCCTCCTTAGACAATTTAGAACAAGGAGAGCTGTGCTGTGTCTTAAGGGCAATGGCAAATTTACAGTATTGGGGTCGAGCCTTCGGTCTTGCAAGAATTGCTGCTGTTTACTCTGCTCCTGCTTTTATTATAAAGTTTATAGGGCCATTATTAATTGCAGCCTCTGAAAGGAAAGTTGTCATTGAATCCTGTAGTCAACTGACTAGTTCATTAAAAAAACCCAAACAAACCCCAAACAAAAAAGCCAACCAAAACCCTGCTGTTAAAACATTTATTTCAGTTTGACTTCTTGCATCACCTAAAGATGACATGTTTTAAAAGACAGGAGATACAGATAAGGTTCAAATAGTAGCATGAATTCATCTGCCTGACTGCTGTTTTGCTTTTCAGATGGAGTACATATGCTAATGTTATTTCTTGTAAAATTAGTGATATGTTAACATGTAGTCTTTTCAAGATAAGCATGTTGTACTCATACCAAAGTTTATACCAAAGTTTAGGGTTTTGTGTCACATTTCATCCATTTTGGATATGGAAGGTTATCAAAACAAGCTTATCTCTATTTATCATCTGTAGAGTGCATCTAGGTGGATGTCGAAAACTAAAGGGAAGGTGCAATGAAATACAACATAGGAGTGGAAGCTGAAGATGTGGAAGCAGAGTGTATGATAGCTGAGCATTTATTTGCAGTTCTAATGAAACATGTTGATCATGTATTGTAAAGCTTTTTGCAGAGCTTACGTTCTTACTTAAAACTTTGACATGATTGAAGCCTGTAATCTTAAAAACTGAAATCCCGGTTGCTGTATGTTTTGGTATTGCAGAATGTCCTTAGATGATCAGTTCTAGTTTTGGCATAAAGGCTTTCTGTTTTCTGTGCAGGCGGAAGTTACTAGTATCAATTATTTTAGTCTTTCTGCTTACTGTCATATATGTAGACAAAGTATATTTCTGGAACAGTAACTTTTCTTGATTCACACATTCTTGCTTTAATATGCCACCTATACAAAACAAGTTTTGTGTGGAAACAGTGATTGTGTAAGAGTTCTGAGGCTGTTCTGTAGCAGAAGAAAGCCCAGCATTGACTACTCATGCTTTGTATAAGGCTTTGAGATTGTGATGGGTCCTTCAAGGTAAAACGTTCCCCAGAAAGTGGGAAGGGTTGCCGAGCTGTTATGGACAATTGACTGTGAGAAGCCATCTCTGATAAGAATGCAGTTTCGCAAAATGTAGGTTCCGTATTTTAAATATGATCTGATGGTATTAGCTATTTATGATGTGTTATACTTTTTTTAATGCCAAAGACCTAAATTGGTCTCAGAATCTCGGGACTTAATTCTCCAGGGGATGAGGAGGGGAGGACTTGTTTTGGAAGAATATTAGTAATAGAAGGTTATCTCTAAACCTGGGGTTTGGGGGAAGGGCTTATGTTTGGTCTTGGGTGGTTGAGCGTTACTCATAAAATGTCTGATGCCTGTGAACTTCAGTGGTTTCAAAAAACTCATCTATATGAAGGATTTATTTTTTTTTTTTAGTTTTTAGTGTGTGAACCACAACCTGCTGGACTTTATTCTCAGCCTTTTTACTAGGAATTGTCTGCTTAAAGGAATTTGCTTACATAATTTTTTTTACAGTTACACTGATACTTCTCCTCCATACATAATTTTTTGCAGAAGATGACCCTATTAATGTAGAAGTATTAATGATATACAGCTGTCAATAGTTTCTTTATAAAGGAAAGCTTTGAATTGGTTCACAAACCTGGAAGAGCTAGCCATTCTTGCTGTTAGCTTAGTCAAGTCTGAGATGAAGGATACTACTTTTCCAGCTCCAAGAGACTTAAAGAATTAGTGAACTTGAGATGAAGAAGTGGAAAGTTCCAAGTGTCTATCCTATCTGTATTTGGTCTAGTGTCTTCCTGAAACGTGAGACCCTGAAGGCTTTGAGACACAAGCTATGGCTAATCGTGCTGCAGTAGTTGGACAGTAACGTTCCTCTCTGTTATAGACTCTTGGTAGCGGAGTCATCAGAATAATTTGGCAAAAAGGAGTAAGTGCTTGTTACCTGCATAGGTAAATACCCATGCTAAACTGCCTATTGCTCTGTTTCTGCAAATACGGAATGTATTTCCATATTACTTCTGACTTGTGCTAAGCGCAGCTGTCTGATAAGCCATGGATGAGTAACGCCATTTGAAGTATATCGCCTCTGTTTGAGTCCTTTAATGACTCTGTGATGCTTGAGCCATTTCTTGGTCTTTTCTATCCTTGCTCATCATTGATTACTTATGCCACTGACCGATGTACCACATGGTGAAGCTGAGCTGGAATGATACCTTTTGAGATTCTGAAAGATTGTCTAAAGTAGTGTTTTTCTGCTGAAGCAAGATCAGTTGAAGAACATAATGAAATAGGTATGAGAGCGGGAGGAAATTGCTGCAGACACACTAGCTGAACCACTGTAAGGTATTTCTCTGCAGGCTGCTTCTCAGGAGAGAATATAAAGTAATTCACTAGGTAGCATAGCATCCAGAGTTAGCTAGGAGAAAATTATGTAGCTTTTCAGTGTGTGTGGGTTTTGTTGTTGTGGCTTAGGGTTTTGGTTTGTTTGTGTGTTTTTTTAATATAAAAAATTAATGTATGACACATGTTTAAGCTATGTATTTTAGTATCAGTTACTACTGGTTTTGGCTGTAACCATCAGCTCGTAAGAGGATGCTTTTCCTAGCAGTACTGTTTCATAAAATTATTTTAATTATTTCTGCTGTTGGTTTGTTTGGGTTTTTTTGTCTTCAGCATACTTTTGCCTCTAATAACTTGTGTTGCTACTTATTTCAAAACTGGTACAGGCCCGTTTGCATAATTTCTGAGCTGATACAAGATGTTCTACGACTCCTTACAGCATAAGACGATCAGACTGTTATTAGTGTGCTCTCTATGTTTTAGGGAATTATCTAATCCACCCCTGAAATTTTTTTGGGGAACTGCCTTTCACTGACCCTGATACATGGGTGATGAGGATGAAAAATGGAGGAGTAAGGGAAAATAGTGAGAAATTAGATTTCTTATTGGCTAGTACAGGAGTTCATCCCAGAAACTGCTTCCTTGAAACAGCTTGGTATTAAAATGAGGGATACCGCAGGTTTCAGAGAAGAGCAGATTCTGAAACCGTATTTTGTCTATTAACTTTCACCTTGCTTCCTGAGAAGAAAAAAATGTTGTGATTTTGTGTGGTGTTTTCTTAACTATTCTTGGTAAGTTGCTTCACATAGGTGCCACAGTGTCCTAACTTGGATCATGGGAGAAGTATCCAAATTATGTAATAAAAGATTTTTTTGTTTGTTTTTCATGTCCGTGGCTTGTTATTAGAAAGCTTGATAGTTTTTCTGTGTAATCTGTACAGCAGTCAGTACAGTTTAAACTTCTGTAGTCACATTTGCAGTCTGGCAGTTATCATGGAAAAATAAATTAGACTGTCTAATTTGGTCAGCTGGTGTCGCAGGCACTTCAGGGTGGTGTTGGTAGGTTTTGGGTCTGTCGTGACACCCCTATTTGTTAAAATACTTCAGAATGTATCTTAGGAAATATGTCACAAATCTTTGTCCACAGTATGTGTGAGAGTGTTAGAACTAGGTTTTAATATGCAGTAGTTATTACTAGATTTGCCAAATACTAGAAACTGGTGTAACATAAAAGATGTTAGAAGAATGTCGAGGCTAGTTTTGGATTGACAGTTAAGTTAGTTAATGGCAGTCACATCTAGGGGAAGGTTCTATTGAAGAACTAGGTATTTAAGTTGGCTTATAAAGATAGGAGTGAAAGTATTTCTGATTTTATCTTTTTGGCTGTTCTGATAGATAGACAGGAGATTTTTCTGTGTAATCAATTTAAAGACCTGACCAACTTGACTAGCTGAGTCCATGCTCATGGTTGAGGGTGAATAATCTTTTTCACAAAAGCTAGTTTTATCCCAGCGTATGTTAAGTATTTACTAGCTAGACTAACAGGTTGGCTTTCTTCTAACTTCCTGGTGGTATTTTTCTGTTATCAAAAAGAACCTGACTTGCTAATGTAAAAATAGGCTATGTAGAAACAAAACAAACCATTTTTTAGTTGGCAGGAAACCAGGTTACAGTGAACATCTCTTTGCCAGTTGTTCTTCAAGTAGGAATTTTTTAAAAGCATTGGAATGTGTAGTTATTGTATGTGTTCTTAAGTCTTTTAATTGACATCAGAATCCTTGAGGCAGTACTGTATGTTTGAATGCTGATGGCTCCTGTTCTCCAAGCCAGTGGCACTGAAAAAATGAAGGCTGAACACAAGAGTTGTTACAGTCAAGCTCAGAGGAATTTGCTTTCCTGCTTCCATAGCAGATATTTTCCCCCCTTGTAGGTTTTCACGGTTAAGGAATTTCACTGTGATTTTTAATAGTCTGATCTGACTTAATTCCTTTAGAAATATCAAATACTGTATTGAATTTACAAATAGATTATGCTTTCCTTACATACTTAGTTGTGAAATTAAGAAATGCTATTATTGCAATGGGAAGTAAGATTTTTGATGTTTCGTCATTTAGGTGCACCTTGTAGCATTTACTGCTACCAAGTAACACAAAGATAGGGTGTATGTGTGTAAAACTTTCAGAAGTGTTGCAGTGTGTAAAGGGCATTTTTACACTGTATTTTAGAAAATAGAAGCAATTGCCTAAAATGACAAGTTCATGAGGAAAAAAGTGATGCCTATTTCTTTCTTCTCTTCTGTCAGGTTTGTAAATACTACCTTTGTGGCTTTTGCCCAGCTGAATTATTTACGAATACCCGTTCTGATTTAGGTAAGTCTGTAAGTCTTGTGATTCTTAGTCACTTAAATGTAATTACAATTGAACTTTTGTTTGCAAACTACATTTTTATTGTACAGTGCTCTGTCAAAACACTTTGAAAATAGGCGTTTTTATTTTTAAAGGGTTGCTGGTGACATATGTTAACAGCAATATTTGTTCCAAATCCTATTTCCTCTAAGTGAAAAATTATTATTTTTTTTTTTCTGTAAGCTAAATTATAGGGTATGAGGTGGTTTTTTCCTCTTGAGGTGTTGGCTTCTAGTCTGGCTTATTCTACCTGGGCAGGGTTCTAACTTCTTTTTGAGTATACATTATTGAGCTTCTTTAGAGACTTATTTACTCTAATAGTTATTACTGAAGGCCATCTCTAAATTACTAGTAGCTTTCAAGTGATGGTATGCAGACAACATGTAGTTTGGAGGTGGTGACTAGGAAAACCAGGCTTTTTGCCTCTGTTAATTTCCAAGTCCGTTGAAGAATTTGATAGACTGGGGAAGGTGGGGAATTTTAACATGACTGCTTTGTGAACTCAGGCCACATACCTCCTAATTTTACTCTGAAGATCAATGTTTTAAGTAGCCAGTTTATTACAGAGAATACTGTCTGGAGCTTAGAAAATGCTTGGTGAAATTACCTTTCATATGTAATTTTTCCTTTTTGTGTGGGTTTATTTTTTGTGTGTGGGTGTTTTTTTTTTTTTTTAAGACCATAGTTGTTCAGGGTATTACTTTGTGTAGTTTTAGCAATGTAGAACTTGATCTGGAAATTCTGTTTTATATGAAGACTTTATATGTCATTCAGAATCTCCTTTAGTTTTATAATTACTAAACCATATTGGCATTCTTTTTCTTTAACGTGTCTTTCAAACTCCAAGCAAAAGGAAGCAGAAAGGCAAGCATAAAAATCCTTGGGAAGTGTTTGTAGCTCTGTTCTGTTACGGTGCACGAACAAATGCTTTTGGAATGTGAAACACCATTCAAGAACGTAAGCTTAAAACTTTTTGTGTGGTCTTTTAGGTCCTTGTGAAAAAATTCACGATGAAAATCTACGTAAACAGTAAGTATGTTGGCTGATAAGTTAATGCGAATAGTGCTTCTAGTACACTTAAAAATTTTAAAAGCAAGCCAACCATGAGAAACTTAATTGCTTTTTGATTTATGTAAACATTTATTTAAATGTATACTAGTCACTTACCTTGAGTAAGAATTTATAACATGGCAGGTTTTGTTATTTATAGTTCATATATTATGGATTGATGTGAGCTTTCATTTTTAAAATACTTCACCAGGTACGAAAAGAGCTCTCGTTTTATGAAAGTGGGCTATGAAAGAGACTTCTTACGCTATTTACAAAGCTTACTTGCAGAGGTAGAACGCAGGATTCGAAGAGGCCATGCTCGTTTGGCACTGTCACAGAATCAACAGTCTTCTGGGGTGAGTCTGGAAGAATCTTTTTTCCTCTAGATAGCCTCTTCAGGTAAAATACATTGTTTTCCAGAAGGTTTCTGTTAGATAAGTCTCTTCATCTGTTAGCCAGTAGTTTGCATCTAGCCCTAATGGAAAAGGCAGGCGGCTCCACAGTCAGCAAGAATCCCTCTCTGTTCCCTCAGAATCAGTATCTGTTGTTCGCCCTGGAAAACTGATCCTGTCAAGTGTTGTCTTTACCCTGTTAACCTCAGTTTACCTTCTCTCGTTTAGTTGCATATTTTTCCTTCCTTCTACTAGTAAGCTGTATCACAGTGATACTACTGAAGTAAGCAGGCACTGGGTCTTTCAGCAGCTGATGGAGCTAAATCCCCCGTCAGCAGCCACACTGGGGCAATAACCTCTTTGTACTCCAGCACCGCCATTGGCAGGTGATGATGGAATTATGGAAGTTTGAGAAATAAATTCTTCTGTGCGACTTCTCTCAGTTTCAGGCTGCATACTAGACAGCTGTTAAGGAAAAGCTTAAACTGACTGGGAGAAAAATTTTGCATGTTTACTCCACTCATTTTCTTGTCCTTTGATGGATTTGGAGCAGTGACTGTGACCTGTGCTCTGAGAGTTTCCTGACTGCTAGGAGCCTTGCTCCTTCTTGCTGCTGCAATTAATTGTTCTGTGCAAAGTCCAGTTGCTTCAGAAGGAGCAGTACCCAG
This sequence comes from Falco cherrug, assembly GCF_023634085.1. Taxonomy (NCBI): domain Eukaryota; kingdom Metazoa; phylum Chordata; class Aves; order Falconiformes; family Falconidae; genus Falco; species Falco cherrug. Next base: position 120,916,341 of record NC_073697.1, read on the forward strand.
TCAAGAGAGCTTACTGGCTGTGGAGTAGAGCAGAGGTTAGAGTGAGGTAGATAAAAGTCTATTCCGGCAGAGAGGACACTAGTAACCAGTACATTCTGGATGAAGTGAGACGTTTTCTTGCGTTTAGGCTCAGAAGTTAAATTTCAGAGCCCACGGAACTTTTAAGTCATATTTGAGTGTCTGCAAAGATACGTAATGGCTGCATGGTAGCTTCAGAGTTTAAATTTAGGACTTTGAATTCAAATGTCTTACCTTTTATGGGCCAGGCCTTGAATGTTTTTGTTGATTTAGGAGGAATTTGTGTGACTAAAACTTGCTTCACTCAGCAAGAGTGGAATAAGCTGTGTTGAGGAGTCTACTCTGTTAGTAGGTTCTCGCTAAGGAGAAGCAGTAGGAGGGGGTTATTCCTGAAGTGTCTCTGGAATATAAGAAGACATACATTTGTGCATGCATACATATATACATATATATATATATATATATATATATATGATATGTGTTTGTATTGTTTGGCAGGGAGCGGGACCTACCGGTAAAAATGAAGAGAAGATTCAGGTGTTAACGGACAAAATTGATGTACTTCTACAACAGGTGAGGATTTTTTTACCCCATGTAACAGAGATCTCTTCTGTTACTTGGTGAAAAATTATAGTTGAATTTTTCTCTTGTCCTTTAGATTGAAGAACTAGGTTCAGAAGGGAAGGTGGAAGAGGCACAAGGAATGATGAAACTTGTTGAACAGTTAAAGGAAGAGAGAGAATTGCTGAGGTCTACAACTTCAGTAAGTAATGTTTCTAGATCTGTCAGACTTAATTCAAAATTTGGTGCAACAGTACAGTTTTAACCTTGTCTTTAACATTGAAGGCATGCAAGTTCTGCACAGAATTTATTAGACAATAACAGGACACTTAAATGAGTTAGTCCAGTGTGTTGATTCAGCATGCTACCTTGAAAGTGGGTTTCCTGCACACAAATTGGGAAACTATTCACATAGCAGCCCTGGAGGCGAGCTTCCATCTTACTCTAGTTCAGGTCTCAGTTAAACTTTGCCATGTAGCCCCTGCAATATTATTTCACTGAATTACTGATCTGACTGTTACAGAGAGCCTTTGTGTTGGGGCTGTGACTGGAGACGGGCATCTATCTGAATTAGAGAGCTACAGAAGCCAAAGTTAATGTGTTAAATAGCAAGTTCCTGTCAATAGAAAGGAGCTTATGTTTAGACATTATATCTCAGCGTTTAATAATGTGCTGAAATTGTGATGCCTGTTTTATTTTTTAAAAGTTCTTAAATGTTGTGGGCTGTAGTGTTTGTGTCCATACTATATGATTCATGAACATTGCACAGCAATCATTATTTGGGTTTATGTTGAAATTTCAGTATATTTCTCGTATGTCTGTTGAAACTGAATCAATTTGACTTATTAGTCTTTTAAATAGAAGCCCAGCATTCCTTTTTGTATTTCTTCATGGGATATTCTAGCCTTTTCATTGCTTGAGACATACTACATGCTTATTCTGCAGCTCCAGGCATTTCAGTTGATGCCAGAAAAATCATTTGTATTTTTTATAATCCTGAGTTTGCAAGGAAGCTGCAGATAAGGCTATATACGTATTAATCCTTTGCAGTGTAGAATAAGGTTTGTTTTATGTGTTTTCTAATAGACTCCTTTACTGTGGCTTATGTGGAATGGGCGTACGTAGCCTATTTTTGTGCTGTTCATCCTGGTAGGTGCAGTGCTCCGAAGACAGAGCATGCAGATAACGGCTTTGAGCTAGTGCTTAGGATTTGATAACAGTAACAATAAAGTTCTAAATCTCTTCAGTGGCTTCTGGCTGAAACTTTTACTTTGCTTTATCAAATGTTTTTCTTTTGCAGACAATTGAGAGCTTTGCAGCCCAAGAAAAGCAAATGGAAGTTTGTGAAGTTTGTGGAGCCTTTTTAATTGTAGGAGATGCACAGTCCAGGGTAGATGACCACTTGATGGGAAAGCAGCACATGGGTTATGCCAAAATAAAAGCTACTGTAGAAGACTTAAAAGTAAGCATCTCCTTCAGTTATTGAATATTAAAAAATTGCTTGGAGGCTTCCTATGGTAAATAGAAGGCTGCCCAGTGGACTTTCTCAAGCGGGTGAAATACTCCAAAGATGGTATATAGAAATTAAATGGAATTGTACCCTGCACGCTTAGCATTGTGCTTGCACTGACATTCTTTGTTGTGTGTGATTACACTTGATACAAGCAAAGATGTAAATTTGGGTGAGAATTTTTTGTGGCCTTTGTAAAGGACTGTAGCGTGGCCTCTGTTCTTGTGAGAATGGCGAGGAAAAAAAGTTCTGCACGACAAAGGATTTCCGTTAAGGGATTTTAGAAAGTGCTTCTATGTAGGCCATCCTTTGTTTGGAAAAACACCTGAAACATCCTCAGAATGTATGAGCTAAGTTACGTTGAGTGATTTATCTGGAGTAATCTTCATTTTTTTTTTTCTGTGAACTTTTTTCTTAAGGAAAAGTTACGAAAAAGAACAGAAGAACCTGACCGTGATGACAGGTTAAAAAAAGAGAAACAAGAACGAGAAGAGAGAGAGAAAGAGAGGGAACGGGAAAGAGAAGAGCGGGAAAGGAAGAGACGACGTGAAGAAGAAGAAAAGGAAAAAGAGAGGGCTCGTGATAGGGAGAGACGTAAAAGGAGCCGTTCACGGAGTAGACATTCAAGCAGAACATCTGACAGAAGATGCAGCCGTTCACGAGATCACAAAAGATCAAGAAGCAGAGAAAGAAGGCGAAGCAGGTGTGTGTGTGTGTGTTTATGTACTTTCATGTAACTTTGCAAATTGTAAAAATCTTGTGGGGACTTCATCTGTTAGCCTGGGTCACATCACAGATGTGTTCTTGCCTCTTCAGTGGAGGCATGCTTTACTGGTTCTAAGGATGAGCAAGTTTTTGCTGTGTGTTCACTGTCTTCTCTCAATTTTTGGAAGTAGATGGACACCATTGTGGTGGAAGTGGTCTTACGAGGGAGCTTTGAGTAGACAAATGCTCCCAGAGAGCAGGATCTTTTTTTTTTCCTTAAGGTGATCTGTGATTCATAGTACTGGATGTTTTTAAGCTGTGTGGTTGAATGTTTGAGTAAATGAAGAAGGCAGTGTGAAGCCAGTCTTATGTACTGAGAAATACTTATATGCAGTGTGCTAAAGCTTGTTTTACATACATGTTTTCTGCAAATAATCAGTGTATTAGAAAGTGCTACTGTTTTAGCTTCTGAGTTGTAAATGTCAGCTGTTATTTTCTATTCTTGAAATTTTCTCTGCATGTTAAGGAGCCGTGACCGAAGAAGAAGCAGAAGTCATGATAGATCAGAAAGAAAACATAGGTCTCGTAGTAGGGACAGAAGACGATCAAAAAGCCGCGATCGGAAATCCTACAAGCACAGAAGCAAAAGCAGAGAGAGAGAACAAGACAGGAAGTCAAAAGAAAAAGGTATGTTTGTGTGAAGGCTGAGTTCGTATCAAGTTCTGAAACTAATCTTTCTTTAAAGTCTCAAAAGCATAGTCTTCCAGTGAGTGACTGAAGGGCCTTCTTAGCATCAAGTCAAATCTAGTTTTATAAGCTGTGTATGTTGCTTTTAACCAATTTGAAGCATTTTGTTCATTCCAGTTACTGTTAATGCACATGTTGTGCATATATACACCCCAGTGACCACCTCTTATGTTACAGTAGTTATTAAAAGCTTACCACTTTACAAATTGTGCGAGGATTTTAATGTATTTTAAGACCTGTTTACTGTTTACCTTTAGAAAAACATAAGCCTGTAATCAGATATTCTTAAGAGTGAGTATTTTCTGTTCCTACTGTTAGATATTTCTCTAATTACCCTCTGCTGGTACATGTTCTGTGGGAGATTTGGTAGCTGGTTTTTCACCTGTACCATCTATTATTTCTCTACACTATCATGTTTCCTTTATTTTCCTTTAACAGTGCTTTTAAGTTTTTTGGTTTTGTTTTCTAATCTATGAATACCGTCCAAGATAAATCTTGCAGAATTTCTGTAATGGTCTAAATAACAATTTCATGCCCTCTCCCCAGTCTCCTGCTCTTCCCACCATCTTTCCCCCTTGTTCTTGTGTTTTGGTTTTGTTGTGGTTTGGTTTTTTGTTGGTTTGTTTTTTGGGTTTTTTTCCAAATGAAGTGACATTTGCTTTGTTCAGTGTTCAGGTGAGTCTTAAAAAGAATGCTGTATTAGTCCTTGGAATGCTTTTGTAGCAGGACATACCGTGTACAACAGCATTGATAGTGACTCACTGCTTCATGAAAGAAGCTTTACCTGTTAAGTAGGAATAAAAAGAGCTACAGAGAGAAAACTACAGATTCACATTCTATGAAAAGATATTGATTCACTGTTACTGCTAAATTTTCCGCTTCAAAATTCTTTTGAAACTTCTATACAAATCTAATACTAACTTCTGGCTTAAAGTACTGGCTCTGTTGGGGCATTGACTAAAATGTCCAGTCTGAAACAGTCACCCCGCTTCATTATTCAAGCTGACCATCGGTAATGGATGAAACAATTCGGTTTATGTTTTTAAGGTACTTTTGAGGTTCTCTGGAATGAAAGGTGCTATGTGCATGTTTCTGGATTGCATAGGCCTGTTCACCCTACCCTTACTTTTCCATATTTATCCAGTGGATTAGTTTCCCAGATGTTGGTAATGCTTCATGTCTTTTCCTTGCCTGACTTCCTTAGACTGTTTTGATTTTTCTGGTTTATACTATGGTGCATCTTAAATATTGAGTCTTCTCTCATTTTGCTTTGCCCTTTATAAGCACAAGTGGGTTTTAGCTGCTTTCTCTCTGGCAGTGGAACTGATGCATAGTGTTTAAACTCCGATTCAGGATTGTAGCCTATATCTGTCCATTTGTTACTTTATTCCTACCTCATATAGTGCCTTTTTTGCATACTTACGAAGAGATTTCTGGTACTTAGTCAAGAATGTCCTATTCACTATTCTGTGTCTGTCTATGCATATAAATAATTGTGTTCTTATTTATTCAGATTTGCTCTGGTTTTGAGCTTAACAGCTTTTCAGTTCTTTCCTTTATCCTTCCATAAATAGAGGAGCTAGTGAACTTTCTTCAGCATCTCAATATTTTTAGTTTTAACTTGACTGATGTCCTTGCTGGCCGTTTTATTTGCTGCTTGCTGCTTTCTTCCTCCAGAAATGAGAACAGTAAGGTGATGCTATGAGCTGTGATGAAAATTCCACATGGGAATATCAATTACTCTTTTTGACTATTGAAATGTAACATTTCTAGAAACACACATAGGCCCCAGAGCAGGACTGTAATGCTAAAGAAGTTTGTGTTTTTCCCTTTGTTGGGAAAATCTTAAAAAAGGGGGGGGGGGAGAAGAAAAGGAAAAAAAGCAGTAGTATTTAATAAGCAAGCATTGAATTTCTATGATGAAGCTGTAAACACAGTTACATCCTCATGCTTGCAATGTGGCATTGTAGGTAGATAATTGTAGATAGCTTTAGAGGTTCATATACCCCAAACATGTGGCTGGCTACCTGCTCTGCTGTTTGCACAAAAGGAAGCAATGTAGAAGTTAAGACATAACTTACTACATTTGGTGCTCCATTGGGAATATTGGCTTCAGAATCTAAATGTCCACCATTGATCTGCAGTTACAAAAGTAAGCAGCAAAGGCCTGGCTGTAACTACTTGTGGTAGTGCCTTTCATCTTGAAATCTCAAACTGCTTTATAAACATGAATCTTAACAGGGCAAAAAAAGCAAGGCACGGTTGCCCGAGACTTCCCTACTGTTACACGTTAGCGTCATACTTAGAAAATTCAGAAGTCCTGGCTTCTTGTTCACTAAAATACTGTGGCATACAACGACCTTTAAGATTGTAAGAAAAAAGTATATGTAAAAATGGAGACAATTTCTGACTCGGGTTTCAGGAACAAGGATACATTTGCTAAAGGAGGGAGCCACCAGCCATAAATTGAGTGTTAGCTTAATGTAAACCAGCAGAACACAACTGCTGTTCAAGTAAATCAACTTCAGAGTAGGTGGAATAAATAGGGTCTTCTTTTGAAGAAAAGGAAAACATCTGTTCTACAAGTACCTTCGTTTTATGAAGGGTTAATACTGGAACATGCCTCCAGACCACTTTTAACTTAGCTTTTTACCTTCCTTAATCTAGATTCATATACTTATATAAAAATAATTGATTTGTGATCATGTTTTCCTGTTAGTGATTAAACCTCAGCAAATACTGTCAGAACATCCAAACCTTCACTAATACTGGATATTATGCTTGACGGATTTTTGCATTTTCTGAACACAAACCATTCACATTATCTTGGTAAGGGCTCTCACAAAATATATCTCAGTTGCCCACATGAACTCAGTCAGACAAATGTGCATGTGTTGAATCAGGAAGCAAAGTCAATATTATGTGATTATACCTAATAGATCACAGCAGAAATAATATACACAGTTTCAACAGCAAACTAATTGTATATGCTTTTAAAGAAAGAAATCTCACTGATTGAAAATACAGTGGAGGAACTTTACCGCTTGCAGATACTCCAGGAGTTGAAAGAAGCTCAGTTATTGGACTATTTGCTGAATACACTTTATCAGTTCTGCTTGGCAAACTGGAGGTTTGCTATGGTAAACCTATTTTATTCTTAAAAGTTTTTAGAAGAGTTTCATCTTTTGTACCACAGTTTAATAGTAGCTTTTTAACCTTAAACAAAATTGTCCTTCCTGACCAAATTCAAGAAACAAACAAGACAGAACAAAACCCTGCACACTGCACATCCGTAGGGCTATTAAGATCTACCATATCTACATAGGACAGAAGATAAGATTATTGGACTGACTACTAGTCCTCTGCGGGGAAACAAGACTACTATTCCTCAGTGGATCTACGTGTGCATCGGAGATACCTATAAGACACAAAAAGAAGACTTTTTAACAAGGTTAGTTAGAGTGCAATCTACCTGCGGAGTTGCAAAACCGAGGGCAGACAGATACAAAATTATTAGTTCTTCAGTTAGCTTTTTGACGTTGCTGCGTGCTTTCTCCAAGCACCGTGCACTGGATGTGCTGCTTCAGGTGAAACCTCAGTAGTAGTGCTCATTAGGCAGTTGCCTTAATTTCTGTGTGGGGGTTTTACCCCTCCCTTTTGGTGGTCTGTTTTAAAGCAAAGAAGTTGGGATATTGCTTCTCTTTTAAAGCTTAATTTCTGCTTTGTCTTCTGGAATATAAAAGTGTGTTACGCCAGTCTAGGTGATAACATTATTTAAAGTAGCTTTTTTCAGTGTGTTCGATCTGTGTGCTCCTGTGTTGGGGATGTGTATATATATATTTATATTATTTATTTTAATTGCCCGGATAGCAGGGAATAATCAGAAAAAAAGAGCATGAATGTTGTTCTGTATGATGACATCAGAGAGGTTGGTTTTTTGGATTTTTTTTTTTATTATTTTTTTCTTTCCAAAGTGTCTTTACTGATCAAAGGTTGAATATTATGGTGTGTAATAATACAGAAGTAATTGGTAGTTTTATTAAATTTGCAAATACTGAATTTACGGATGAGGCACGCAGCTCTTATACTGAATGTTTTTCTTCCCATGGAAATATTTTTACTTCTGGCTTCCTTCCTTCCTTCGAAGATTATTGAGGAAAAGATGAGTTTTCCAGCAGTGTAGCAAACTCATCAGTCAGCTTTCCAATTCATGATGAAATTGTGGGGTCCTTCCCATCTTCCTTTTCCTTTTCCTTTGGAAAATAGTGCTTTTTATACAGCTTCCAAACTGTGTCCCCAAGCTGTTTTAATAAGTGGATTATAAATGGCTGCGGTTTGTATAAAATTGGGAAATAATAATGCTGACAAGCGTGCAGCTTCTGTGACAGACTGCATTTTGATTGTCACTGTGATCCCCGCCTTCAGAGCTAGCAGTGCTTAATACTGTTTGTTTCCCCAAGTATTTGGTTGTTTGGGGTTGCTATTTTTTTAAATTGGCAAGTATTGATTGATTTGGTAATGCACTAATGCGTTATCCTATCACTCTTTTCTGATTCTGTTTTCAAGAACCATATTTAATGAGAATTGTAAACCAAAGGCGGCCATACAACTCATAAACTTGGGGACAAAAATGGTCCCATGATAAGTAAGGAAGCCATGCACCATAATTACACACTCGCCTAACTTCTTGACTGCCTCTTTACCCCCAACTTGTATATGTCAACAGTTGACAGCAGAGTTGCTGCCTCTGTTAGGAGGTCTGTCCTTTCTCCTCTTTTCCCCACCCTCTGCTGTCCCCTTTTACCTTTTTTTTGGTACCCTCTCCATTCCAGCATGGTAGTCTGAAGCCTATTTCTGTAATTTCTTGAGTATTACTGTTACTGCTATAGAAAGTAATTGTCCCATTTTGTATGCAATATATATCTCACATGTGCAATGTTTGTTTTTACTTTGAAATCCATGGTCAATGTCTTCTTTCATGGCAGAAAAGAGGGGATCTGATGATAAAAAAAGTAGTATGAAGTCCAGTAGTCGAGAAAAACAGAGTGAAGACACAAATACAGACTCGAAGGAGAGTGATACTAAGAATGAGGTCAATGGGACCAGTGAAGACATTAAATCTGAAGGTGACACTCAGTCCAATTAAAACTGATCTGATATGACCTCAGATCAGACAGAGGTAAGTGCATTATTTCAAACTTTGATTAGGGCTTTTTGTTACTGTTTAACAGTGCAGCGTAAGTATGCACAGATGAAGATGGAACTAAGCCAAGTAAGAAGACATACTAAAGCACCTTCTGAAGGAAAAGACAGTGTAGTCCTGCAAAACATTTTGAGGTACATTGTTTTGTCTCAGCTATTTTGTAGCAGACTCGTGCCCCCATTAGTGTGCCTCTTTGGGACATATTTGTAATATAGTCACAATAGAAAAATTAATTATCCTTTTTTATTTTTAGGGATTTTGTTATCGTTTTTTTTTTAAAAAAAGTTGAACTGTTTTTGTATTTAAGTCCATATTGTGTTGGTACATCAGCAGAAACTTTTGCTTTAATACTTAATATTTGAGGCACATGTTGGACTACTTTGTTTTCATATAAACTGCTAGTATTTCTTTGTCAAGGATGTTTCTAGTTTTTTTGCTTTATTGCCTTGCATTCTAATGCAGTTTGTTCTGTAACTCGAGAGCCAGTAGCATTGGATTGATGGAAGTGTAGGGTTTATGAATTATTGCAGCTGACTACCATACCTCACACAGCGTTGGTGTTGTGAGCGGCCCATGAAAAGCCAAATTAAAAATCAAGGATTCAGTCAAACTAAGCAGGTACTCATGCCAGGTACTCCTTTCTCTACCCACATCCATGTTTGAATGCTGTTGCCTGTAATCTTTAAGCTTACTGTTGTGTTTTGATTTTCAAGATAGTGAAAAGGACTTTTTGTGTATTGTGTGAATACTGTTAAATCTGATGTTAACAGAATGGAATTTTCTTTCAACTGTATGTAGGGATGCAGTGCTGCCCAGAATTAGATATCTTTAAAGAGTTTAAAATGCAATAAACACTACATAATAATCGCCTTGTTACTTTCAATGCAATTCAAGTCTTTAAGAGGTATGTGTTTAATATTTCCTACTGTGTAGGAGAATTTGCAATCAGCCATAGTACAGAGAAGTGGAATGGCTGATAACAGACTTCTAAGGCAAATGTAAATACAGAGACAGATGCCACCAAATGATTACAATGTTCATGGCAAGAATGTATGCTGAGAATACCATTTGTTGGAAATGAAACAGCTAAACAATGGGAAATACAAATGCTGTATTAAAAGGAAAACTTGAAGTTTTTTCCCCACTCTTGACATAGCTTTCTTACTCTTACAGAAGGTCTTTAGTTGTATTCCTGAAATAAGGAACTAACAATGGAGAGTACAGCTGATAAATGAGCTTCTTGCAACATAATTTGTTACTGTAGTTTCGTTATTTATGCTAGGAACTCTTAAGCACTTAATGTTGATCATTAAATTATTCATGCTATGTTATTGCTTCTAAAGTCAGTCATGTTCAATGTTGACATTTTTGTAGAGTTAAGATGACAGCTAACAACTGGGCCAATATGTAAGAATGGTAAACTAAATGCTCTTAATGCTGTCTAATTGTCTGTTTTCCCAAAATTTTGCATTATAGGACTGCTACATGAAGAACCTGCGAAGACAGTGGAAGACAGCTTAAACTGAAGATCTGCATTAAAATGAGGTGAAAGAAAGCTGTAGTGGCGTAGAAAAATATAAAGTTGAGTTAGAAATTTTTTTTTTTAAATAAAATTTAATTCAGGACTGGTGTTTCCTCCCAGAGTTCAGAAAGATGTGTTGATAATAGCACATATGCTACTGAGAATATAAGTCCTGTATCCTTTTTTTCTTTAAGACTTTTTAAGATAAGAAACCAACATAACCTGAACACATGGCTTGCTCAGTGTTTAATTGCAAGTTTTCATTCTTGGACTTTAAAACACAAGAATAAATGTTTAGTATTTGTGTGAATCGAACTAAAATGAATCCCATTTTTACAACTAAGCTATTCCTAGCTTCTTGATATACAAGAAATGGAAATAAAGTATCTTTGAATTTCTGTTACAAATTTGATTGTCTCTGTCATTGAACGTTTAATATTAAATAAGTTTCTTTCCTAATAAATTTACTCATGTCTTCAAGCTTAGTCCATTAATTTGGATGCTTAGTTATTCTGTGGTGTTTGTGGGTTTGGGTTTTTTTTGTGTGCCATCAGTTAGTATTTAATTTCAAGCTTACTTGACGTTTGTTGGATCGTGTGTCCCCTAAGAAGTACAGCTTATGCTGCAGTTGGTTAAGAAGTTCCAGAAATCTCACAATAAAAACGTAGGCCTTGAGCCTTCATAAAGCAGTTAAGACTTTTTACAGCATTATCAGAAAGATGCCCCTGCTGAGGCTGGCCGTCAGGCTGCTGTGTGGTGCACTGTGCTATCAGTTTGGCATATTAATCAACTGTAGGCAGCTGATAACAGCCAGGGTCTGCATGTTGGAACAGATACAAGGGAAGAGGGACGTGCCTTATGCTTTCTTGTAACGCTGTAGTGCAAACAGACGTGGTTCTTGTTGGAAGAGAACCGCGACGTGTACCAATCGGCAGCAGAGACAGTAAAGTGTGCTTCTGTGCTGTAAGGCACTGAATTGACATACTTTTTTTTTTTTTTTTTTTTTTTAAAAAAAAAAGCATTATCCTTCATATTGGCATTCAGGACTTGACTACACATGTAACTGGAGTCAGACACAGCCAAAGCACTATTGTAATGTGCTTGTTCTGATTTTGGTGTGCCTTCTATTGTCTGTTTGCAGGGAAGGTCTGCGCGCCGGTCCCTCTGGCACAGTGGAGCGCTGCCGGTGCGGTGAGGAGGGGTGCCACGTGCAGGCAGCCACGTTGCCTTTTTGACTTCTGTTGTTCTAAAGCAGACACCCATGCAGGGGCACAGGGGATTGAGACTAGGTGATGGAGTGGATTTGAATAACTTAAGAAAAATTAATGCAAGTGGGAGCAAGTAAAATTACAATTTAAGTTCTAATTATGGAAATGGCATGAACACCTATTACTTTAAAACTTGTGTAAGAGACATGATTCAGCTGCTGCCTGGATGTGCTGCTGCTTCCAGCAGCTAAAATATTTGTCTTGCAGCTCCTGAGGCATGTATATGTATAGTACGGTGTTTTCACGTCCTTATTTTGCAGGGGTATAAATGATAAAATGAGGTACCTTGCAATAAATTGGACTGGCGTTCAGCTTCTGACATGTCTGGTAGCAGAGTCTTTATTGCGTTGAAGATGAAGGAAAATGCCTTCAAGAGCATAGGAAATGTTGTGCCTTTCTAGTAATTACCTTTAGATTTGGTTGTAACGAGCATCTCCACAACAAATTAATCTGTGTGAAAAGTATCACCTTCAGCACTTGAGCCCGAGATAAATACCATCTCTGATTTTGTAGGAAGACTAAGCGAAAAGCAAGTAGCTTATTTAAGTAAGTACCTCCTACGTGCTTTCTCCACACTGGCTTTGACAGCTTGACAGGCTTTTACTAGGTGTTAAAAATACACTGGCCCATGATTTTTCAAAGTTCTGTTAAAATTTTAAGAGCATCCTGTCCACTCTACAGTGCCACGTATCATCCCACACACACACACCCATCCCCTATGCGTCAAAGAATCAAAGAGATGTAGGTACTTGAAACAACTGATGTACTTTAATATAAGTGAAGAGTAGCAATGTCAGTTCAGTACAAGTTTGTAGTGCAAACAAAAGTTGTCCTTGGAAGAACAGTAAGTTTTGTAAACTTAGTTTCAGTTGTCATACCAACGGTTTATTGTTCAAAGAAAAAAAAAAACAACAAAAACCAGTTAACGTAACTAGTGTGCCTTAGAGTTTATCAAACTGCATAAAACATACAAAAATATTTCTCTGAATGCATAGACTTACTGTTATTATTACAGTCAGATCATGATTAAAGTTTTAGTTGTATCATGTTAACAGTTATTCTTGGTAGAAGCTAGAGCAAATAAAGCTTTTTTTTTTTTTTAAAACCAGCTGCTCCTGTAGCTGAATGTTTAGTAATTAGTGGAGGCAGTCTTTACACTGATTATTCCTAAACAAAGGAACTGAAAGGAAATTAAGATACTGTTAATTTTGAGACATTTAACGACTACTGTTTTTCAAACAGTTATTGCACATAATCTGAGCTAGCCTCCAAGCTATGCTGCAAAGATAAATAGAGAATTGTTAAAATCGAAACTCGCTTTCCTGTCCTACCAGAAAAACAAAGCGGGAGCCATAGTTAGGAAATTTTACTTCATACTGCGTGACACACAGTCTTGAGCTTACCAGGACTTGAATCAAGCTTTACAGAAGTCCAGCTCTGGAGAGAGAAGGGCCAGGACTGAGGGCGGGGAGTCAGCAGAGTTTAAGTCATGAGACATTTATGGAGCAAGCGAGAAAGGATAATTATTCTGAATGCACTAAGCAAGAAGTTTAAGCCTAAATAACTTGGTGTAAATCCTGAACCCAGAATCTAGCGTCTCTTCTGCTGGCGGAAGGGGGTTCTGTGTCCTTCTGATGGGTTTGCTTGTACTGCCCTTGCTTGGAGGAGCCACCCCAAGGGTAAAGCAGCTGTGCTGCCTGCAGCTAAGCCAGGGCGGCAGCCACACTCCTGCCAGAACAAAGGCGTTGATTGTACTGCTTACAGTCTGAATGTCAACACCACAATCCAGATCAACAACAACTACTGTGCACAAATTCTGCTCTAGCGCAGCCTAGGAAAGCAGGAGGTGGAAGGAAAATCAATACTGTTGGGGTGGGAGAAGCAAGCAGCTCATGCCCAGAAAAAACAACTCCTTCACCTCTCCACCCACCTCCTCCGTACCTGGTTAAGGTTTTTGGTGCAAAGGTCATCATTGTCGGTTTTGGTACAAAAGAAAACAAAAAGCCTGCTGAGGTGTAACTTTGCAGACTACCCTGTTAACAGGAGAAGCTTCAGGTTGTTAGTAATACTCCAGCAACGCTGTGACTTAAATACTTTGCTTTAATGATGACTTTTGCCATTCATGAAACCACAGATTGACGTTGTGTTACCGACTTGCTTAAATGCAAGTTAAGCAGTCTGTAGCTTCACCAGAATCTGGGTTTTGTTCCCCAAAAAATCCACTGAAAACACCTGGAGGCATTCAGCCCTTTCAGTATTGATCTGGCCAAAACTTTGGACACTGTAAAAGTGATAGTAGACTCTGCAACATGTAAAGTTACAGGTTATTTCTTTGCTAATGGTATAGGTTTCCAGTTTAGTATGGCTAATTAAGAGCATGGTACGCTCCTTCCAGTTGTGATACCTCGAGTATACCGTTGTGCTTCTCCTGCTCCTCTCACAGCAGAAACTTAACCACACACCCTCCAACTGGTTAGTCAGGGTGGGCCGTAAAGAAAATAGTTCCCTGACTTAACTGCACCGACTTGTGGTGTGAGTAACGCATAGTCTCCTCGCGCTGTCGGGAAAATAAATAAATGAAACTATGGCCACAGATCTGTAATACCTCCCAAGCTCCTGACACATAAGTGCGTTCTGTCGAAGGGCACTTGAGCTTGCTTTTGACTTAATTAAGGAGCAGTTAAGAGAGGCTTCCGTATTTTTTTTTTTTGTGGAGGTGAAGGGATGCCATCACTTAAGTTACAATATTCTCATATGGGAAAGAAACAAAATACTTAAATACGGACACTCTTACTCCACTTATTTCCAGTCCAGTGCAAATTTTTCCTCTGTCACTTCAGAGCATTAAATACATCCAGCCCAAGCATGCAAGACAACCCCTCTTGGTAAGTCTTTGTGAAGAAGGGGCAAGAGTTTTAAGGATTTGCAAGTTTTACATCTTTAGATGGCAACTGTTCATTGTATGCCAGATACCCTCTGATATTTTAACTTAATCAGAAAGTTTAAAAAAATACCTATACACACACACACACACCCATTTCCTGAATCAGTCTTCCATGAGTCTTATTTGGTCAAAGAGTGGGAGTACTCAACATACTTTTCGTATCGATAATTAAGTCTTTCCTGCCCTCTGTTGCCAAATACAACCAATAAACTTCATTTACATACACTGGAAGCATGTGATTTTAGTAGACAAATGAGGTATCCCTTATCTGAATACAGTATCAAGTAAAAAAATAAAAGCAAAGGGGATATTAAATACAAAAGATAAACTATTAGTTAAAATAGTAACCCTAACAATAACTTAAGGTTTTACACACACTTAATTCGCTGCCTTCAAAAGGCAGCAGCACATAATGACCAGGTTTTCATACCCCAGGTGCATCTAGAAGAGTCTCAGTATGTCAGCTTTGATGCTCTGCTGTTGTAGCACGGTCTCTCAGTCAAAGTTGATGCAGCATTTCTGAAAGGAGAGCTGTCACTTTTCACAAGAACTAATTCCAGCTCTTGGAAATCCTGAAGTCTGGCAACATCCTTGTCCTTTAAAAAAAAAAACACACAGAACGACGCATTGCTTCTAAACATAACTGGTTATTATTATTCGTAATAATAGCTAAAGGAAGTAACACTAATTCCAGGGAGGTCACACCCAATGATAGGAATAAATCATGAAAGAAAAAAACCCCTACCAGTATACACTTTCTCTTTCAAAGCGTGTTTGCTTCCCCCCCCTCCTCCTCGAGCTGTACACTTTTTCCTCCTTGAGCCTCATTAAGATGTGACTGTGTGTGTGCCCGTCACTTAACTAAGAGTCGTGACCAAATACATTTAATTTACAGGCCTCCAGAATAGGTATTTTGGAACAGAAGAGTACGTTCATTTGTTTGGTGCATCTTTAGACTATTCACATGCCAATTTGTGGGTTTTTCCTCTTACTATTTGTTCTTTTTAGGCAAGCAGCGAAGTAGTATATGGCAATTATGTTAAAAGCACACTGAAGCACTGTTTCTGATACATTTAAAAAAAAAAAGCTGTAAGTTTCACGTGCTTCAGGAGCTGGAAATACCCTGCCTGTTTTTGACAAAGATATTTTAAAGTTATGATGAAGTTGTAAGAAAAGTCCAACATCCTTTTGAATTTGTGAGCTTCAGTCAGTTTTTGGTTTTTTAACACCACTGCGTTTTGCCAACCTTTTTACAAAACCACCTTTCTGATGTCTGCAAGATATCTGCAAAATGCAAAGCCAGATTAAGCTCCGATTTCAATTCTTACCTTTCTTACTAGTGTGTTCGGTAATTTTCTGATCTTCTCTACTTGTTCTGGATTAACGCCCAGTTCACAGCAGCTCACTCTCAGCAGATCTCGATAGGTCAGTTCCTGTCTGTCCAGTTCAATTTCAATGAAGTCATTGTCTCTGAGGTTCTGGACTCTCACCTTAAGCACAAGTTCTGATTGAAAAAAAGATTTAAAGGGTTTTTTTCCTCAAAGAGAAAACAGGGTTTTTTTGAGAAAAAAACCCCAACAAACCAACCCAAACCTAACACTAAAGTAGTTACCATTATCTTTTGAATTCAGATTTTATAATACAATGCCTATTACCTCATTGAGAAATACCGTGCATTTAATAGAAGCTTCCACTTGAACAGCAGGAAACACACAGCGGAATCATTTTACAATGTTTAATCTGTCCAGTCACAAAGGCAAGTTGTTACAAACTACCAGAGATGCATTCGATGCTATATAATATGGTGCAGAATTCAAATGTTTATGTTGCTTGGACTGATCTTTCCATCGGTTTGCATATTACCATGTTTAAACTACAGTGGAACAGTTATTAGCAGAGCAGAAAAAGAAGTTCTGGGTGCTCTTGGCCAAAGAATGCAACATCTCTGCCCTCTATTCCACTTGAGTCTGGAAGTGGAGTGATTCTTTAACTTCATCTTTCACCCAGTAACAAAACCAGGGAACAGAATACGATGGAAGGACGGGGAAATTACACTTCATTACCTTGCATGTTATACGGGAAAGTTCCCGTAAAGAAAAAGGGCTGAAAGGCTGGCGCGGGACCAGTGGGCGAGCTGTCGGTTTGCAGAGGCACAGCCTGCTTGGATGCCGCTGGAGCGAGCAGCCCTGGGCTGTGGGGCAGGGGCGGCTGGCAGGCGGGGCCGTTGCGGAGCGCAGGAGGGGTGCCCTGTGGTGCTGCGCTGGCTGCTGACGGGGCGGGCAGCTGTTCTGCAGCGTCTAGAGCGGGACCGTCGTCTGCGCTGTTGCATGATGTATGTGTGCATATGCTTTCAACCTGAGTTGCTGATGAACGAGGACTAGTTTCGCCCTGGGAAGCGGATGAGATGGAAGCACTTTCATTCTGGGAATCTGCCAAGCCGTCTGGAATGCCTTCTTCGGTGTAAACATAAGGGAATGCTGGGCTGGCCAAGTAGTTTGCAACAATTGGCAAATTTAAATCCTTCCTCTCTTGACATTCAGTTTCTTCCTCTGTTAATCAAGTTCAAAAATGGGGGGTAGGGGAGGGAGAGAGGGGGAAAAAATACCCCACGTTATCGGATTGATCTGTCTCATTTTGAATATAGTTCTATTGTGTCTTAAAACTACATCACATTCTGAGGATGGTACTAAGGTATGGTAAGCATCTAACACCTGGGAGGTAATTAGCTGCAAACCCAAAGAAAATGTCTACAAATTTCTACAATGTATTTTGTTTTTTGAAAGCAAAGTGGGGGGAAAAAATAACTGTTGATGGATACATAATTTCTAGCAGCATTAACCCAGCATTTTCAAAGGAACCGGTAGTTCTTCACTTAATCTCATTTTACATTGCTTTTAATAACACTGCTGTAAATGGCTTATTATGACCCATGCCAACAAATTAAACAGTATTTCTTCAGGTAAGTGACTTTAAATACCCAAGCCAACCCTCCTCTTGCTTAAAAGCACAGCAGTAAATGACATTCTCGCCAGACTGAGGATTACAGGACATTAATGCCAATGTCAAAGCAGTCCAGAAAGGTCTGCTCAATAGCACTACGCTCCCAGAATAAAAACCATTTAGGAGAATATAAGCGATACGTGTTTATCCCCCAGGAAACAGGAAAGCTTAACCAATGGAACAGCAAGGCAGCTACGAACAGAGTTCGTTCACATGCACTTGGACGGTTTAGATGTTAAAAAGAGACCATAAGTCATTTGCCATGAACTAAGTCCCAGAGCTGAGCACCTTGCCCAAAATAAAACAAAAATGCTCAAAGAACATGCCATTCCTTCAGTTATCACTGTTGTAACCCTAGTCACAATTTAGCTGTAACTTCATTTAAGGTAACCGTGCACTGTTGATGTAAGAGCATATTGTAGAGAGCAATTTAAGTGCAATTAGCAGAAGCTAGAACATAATTTCCAAAGGTGAAACACTTAAAAACATTAACCTGCGGCACAGCACCTAGATGCTGATAGAAATAGGGACTGGCAGCGTTTGGGAGTGTCATATCCGACTAGGTTTGCTGCGTGCACGGGAAGTGTAAGATCAGAGAATTACAGGGCAAAAACAAACCACACTGCGATCGCAGTATAACAAAACGCTCAGAAGCCACTGCAGCTGAAACGCTGCGGTTCCGAGTGGATGGGTAAGATTTCTTACGGCTGGCCAGCAGTCATTGCACAGCTGGGCAAGCCTCCACCGGCAGCCCTCACACTGGCTTCTGCTGGGTGACAGCAAACGGGACTGCAGCAGCACGGTCCCCAACGTAGGCAGCTCTTCAGTTTCTTGGTGACACTGCTGGGAACGAATGGCCTTCCCACCGAAATCCCCGTTTGCCTGAGCACGAATTACGGTTATAAATCGGAGCTGTCTAACGAGACGGCCCAAGCCAAAGTTTTGCCAACACCTACTACCTCGGATAAAAGCACTAAAACCGCTTTAGCCTTTCGACCGAGAGCTCTAGGCGACTTCCAGGCACGGTACCTCCCAAAATGCTGCGGATGTCGGCGCGGGAGCTGAGCTGGGCGGCCCGCTGCCCCTCTGCCGTCAGGGCCCGCGGGTCCGCGCCGGCGCTCAGCAGGCAGCGCACCACGGCGGCCTGGTTCCGCTTGCAGGCCCAGTGCAGGCAGGTCCTGCGGGGAAGGGAGGGAAGGGCAGGGAGGGCAGCGGGGGGTGCGGGCTCCCGCCGTCCCGCAGCCCCGGCCCCCCCGCGCACCCCCGGCCCCGCGGGGAGCGGCGGCCGCTGGGGGGCAAAGATGGCTCCGTCGTTGGGGTCAGCGGCCGCGGGCTGGCAGCGACACCCGCCGGGGCCTGCACCGGGCACCGGGCCCCCCGCTGCGAGCGGCGGGGCTACCGCAAGGGCTGCGGGGCGCGGGCCCGGCTGCGGCTGGGACCCTCTTTAGCGCTAAACCTCGAGCCTCCCGGGAGTAGCGCTTCTTTTTTTGTAACTAGGAAAGCTGAGAGGCACAACAGCGGCGGCCTCACGGCGGCTCCCCCCGCGCCTGGCCAGGGGTGCCCAGGGGAGGCCCCAGCCCAACCCCCGGTGCGGGGCCGGGCCCCCCGCAGCCCCCGGGCCCCCCGCAGCCCCCGGGCCCCCCGCAGCCCCCGGGCCCCCCGCAGCCCCCGGGCCAGCGCCCGTGTGTGACCCGCCTCCGCCCCGGCCCCGGAGCCCCGCAGCCCCCGGAGCCCCGCAGCCCCCGGCCCGGCCGCCCGTGTGTGCCTCCCCCCCGCCGCTCCTCACCAGCCGTTGATCTCGTTGCGGGAGTTGATGTCCGCCCCCGCGCCCAGCAGCCGCCGCACCTCCGCCACGTCCCCCAGCGCCGCCGCCTCCCGCAGCCGCTCCTCCAGCTCCCGCGCCTCCGCGCCGCTCATCGCCGACACCGGGGCGCCGGGCACGGTCTCCCCGCTCCTCGGCCCGGCCGCGGCGGCCGCTGCAGCCCCACCCCGCCGCGGCGGGGCCGCCGGAGCCCGTCACGATGCGGCGAGGGGACGGCGGGCCGGGCGGCCTCCTTCAGCGCCGCGCCGCCGGGCCCTCTGCGCCCCGCCGCCCGCCGCCCCGGCCCTCCGCGCCGCCCGGCGCCCTCACGGCCGCCGCCATCTTGTGCCCGGGGCCGGGGCGGGGTGCGGACGGCGCAGGGGCTGCCGCGGCCGGGGGCCTCCCGGGGGAGCGCCGGGGCGGGCCGCGCCGGGCCGCGGGGCAGCCGGGCCGCGGGGCCCCGGCGGGGTGAAGCCGGCCAAGCCGAAGCGTCTCCTCCGCAGGGCCCTTCCCGCCCTGCCCGGCTGAACGGCCCGAGCGCTGCGCGGCGGCCGGCGGGGACGCGGCCGCCTTCAGCCCTGCCCGCCCGGGCCAGGCTGCGGCCCCCAGGCCGGGCGCTTGGGGCTCAGCGGCCGCGGGCTGGCAGCGACACCCGCCGGGGCCTGCACCGGGCACTCCGGCCCCTGCCCTCCTACTCCCGGCCACGGCCCCGCTATTCCCAGCCCCGGCACCGCTGTCCTGGCCCCGGCATCCCGATTCCCAGCCACGGCACCTCGATTCCCAGCACCAGCACCCCAATTCCCCGCCCTGGCCCCCCCCATTCCGCACCCCGGCACCCCGATTCCCTACCCTGGCACCCCAGTTCCCTACCCTGGCACCCCAATTCCCCGCCCTGGCCCCCCCCATTCCGCACCCCGGCACCCCGATTCCCTACCCTGGCACCCCAATTCCCCGCCCTGGCCCCCCCCATTCCGCACCCCGGCACCCCGATTCCCTACCCTGGCACCCCAGTTCCCTACCCTGGCACCCCAATTCCCCGCCCTGGCACCCCCCATTCCGCACCCCGACACCCCGATTCCCTACCCTGGCACCCCAGTTCCCTACCCTGGCACCCCAATTCCCCGCCCTGGCACCCCCCATTCCTGGACCCAGCACCCCGATTTGCCGCCCCAGCACCCTTATTCCCAGCCCCGGCACCCCCATTCCCAGCCCCGGCACCCCAATTCCCCACCCCAGCACCCTTATTCCTGGCCCCAGCACCCTTATTCCCAGGCCTGGCACCCCATTCCCAGCCCCGGCATCCCAATTTCCAGCCCCCGCACCCCATTCCCAGCCCCAGCATCCCGATGCCTGGCCCTGGCACCCCATTCCCAGCCCTGGCCTCTGTGGCACTCAGCTCTTCAGTCACTGCAGCGTGCATTGAGGAGCTCTCTGAACTCCCAGGTTTTGCATCTATTTTGGCGTCAGTGTGCACTGCCGATGAGAAACTGCCACTAAGCTGGGGGTGGTTTTTCATCGCCTTTCTTCCATCGCTTACTTTTCTTAATAGCAACATTATTTTTAACCTACCATTTAATTTAGGACTTGGGTTGCCGTGTTCCTGCTATGGCGTTTGTGGCTGTTACCTGAAGACTGCCTGCAGCATTCATGTCCTAACGGTTCCCAGGTATCTATCAATGTCAATGATGCTTCAAAACATGGAAAAAAGAACAATAATCTTCTCTTCCTTTTCATCAGTTGGGAGAGGCTGAGGCCCAAAGGCTGGACCTTCCAGTTTCTCTGGCCCAGCATCCTGCCTTGTGAACGCGGGAGGGACACACACCAACAGCGGTGACATTTTTAATTGCCATGACAAAGGTTACACAGTGACTCGGTGGCATTTTTTTGACACCAGGTCACATGCTGTTGCAACAGGTTAAGCAAAAATTTGGCCCGGCTCGTATCGAAAGACACAACCAACTGTATGACACACAGCTGGACTTAGAGAAGGGTTTCAAATGCAACTTACCCAGTGACAACTGCAAATTTGGACCTCAGAGACCTGGAAGACCAGCCTTCAGCTGGCTGCTGCTGTGCCCTAAATCTTTTTATTTCACCTTGCTTCCTTTTCCAGTTAAAGTTGCTTTAAACGATCACACTTTATAACCCGTCATCCCTTTTGTCTGTTTTCAGCATCTGTGGCATCAAGTTGCTAAACAAGGACAAGGCACACAAACATGGGGACCTGGTGATACGTTCTAGGAAGCAGAGCGCTCTCTTGCACATCGTGAAAGCTTTAAATCGTGAAATACGGAAAAAAGTGAACGCGAGAAAGTGGCAAAATAACCTTTTCCCAAGTCATTTCTGATCTCTCTCACAAAAAGCTGTCAGGAGACGAGTGCAATAGCCCTGAAGGCAGCTGCAGAGCCGAGCTCGTCAGTAGGACTGCACCGTGCCACTAGATGTCACGGTGGAACAGCAAGAGGAGCCCGAAGAGTGGCTTTATGCCTCTTGCTGTAATTGTAAAATGCCTTTAAATTTGTCTCAGCACATCCATAGTGTCTCCATACAGCTTTGATCCTGCGGATTTCAAAGCTCTGCGCAGTGCAAAGGGACATTATGCAATGTTTCAATAACAAGCGCAGGGAAGCCCCACACAGCGAGCTGATTTCTTTAGGGTTATGGGGCTTTTTTTTCTTTTCTTTTTTTTTTTTTTTTTTCTTTTTTAATTCCCTTTACTTGAGCTCCTCTCCCAAGGCCACACCAGGGCTTTTAAGGACTCGAGGCCGGCAGGCGATGCACTGGGATGGTCTCTCTCACGCTCTCTCGGGATGAGTATCCTACTCTGCCGTGCTTGTGCCAAGCCCTGTTAAATGCAACCCGGGTTCACCATTGCTTAGTTACACAATGTACTTCTCCCCGGAGTCATAAGATTTCCTCCCGCAAGAAAGGCTGTGTAGAAGAGGATTAGCAGCCAGTTCACTTGACTCAAAACTCCCTGCTGCCGCCGTGAGCCTTCCTGCTCGTGCCCTGTGCGTGGAGCCTCAGACCCCCTCGCACGCGTTGCCCTCTCCCCGTTTATCGGCCCTCGGGCTGCACGCACCAAAACCCAGCAAAGCCAAGAAGATGTGCTTTCCCTGCTCCTTCCCTCTGCCATATGGCAGCTGGGTTTGTGCCCACGCTCGGCAAGCCCCCACCGTGCCCGTACCTGTGCAGGGCACACGTGCATCCGTCTCCCTACCGAGAGCAGCAGGGGCTGCGCGGGTGCGGATGCACGGAGGCAGGTGCCGGCAGAGGGTTGGCCATCACCTTTGGAAGCTGCTGGGAATCACGCCCGGCCCCGCGTGCTCGTGGCTGGGCTGCGCAAAAGCCAGCAGTCGCTTTGCCTCCCAAATGTGCCTGCTAAATGTCCTCGGCCTTCAGCAGAAACATGCTGAGCTCTGAGCCGCAGCGAGAGCGTGTGTTTGTGCAGAGCCCGGATCAGCGATATTTGGTTTTCTTTGTGATTTGCAGGTGCTCAGGGCTCCTTTTGCTTTCCCCACCCGAGGGGGAGCCAGATCCAGCACACAGCCCTGAGAGCCTGCCGGCATTGCTGGGAGCGCAGAGGCACGCCTGGCTGTTCCATGCTTGGACATCCTGCTGCTCCTTGGAGTATCCACAAGGGAGAGATGGGCCATTCTTTGTCCTCAGAGCTAGTTTTCCAGATTTTATTGGTTTAGTTTTAATATCTGTCTTTTTGCTAGTTTCCGACTGTGACTGAACCTCTGGGCTGGTTCTTTTCTCCTTTTTTGGAGAAACCACAGTCTGTCTGTTTGCTCTTTGCTCCCATTTTATTTTTTTTTAAGGCTTATGAAGTTTTTCACTCCCTTGGCATTTCAGGTTTCATTCCTCCTTGACTCCTTTAACCAAGTTCTCAGTCATTAAAATTAATATTAAACATCTTTTCAAAGGCTCAGTTCCCAGTCACACAGTGATACAGCTGTACAATCATATTTGAAACGCCCCATCTCCACCTAACCCACCAAAATAATGTTTCTGGCAATTTCAACCGGTGCTGCACCTTTGTAAAGGGTATTAGAAATAAGGTTTAGGGATAGTCAGAAATCTTAAATGTTACAGTTAATGTGCATACACACACACACACACACACACACAGATTTAAAGCCGTTATGGCGTTAAGGCTCAGAGAATTGGCAGGACTGGTGGAGAATAAAGATGGAAAGAATTAAAAGTCAAGCCCGATATTCACCTAGATTTAAACGAATTTAGGCCGCTACTTTGGGCCTTCCAGCAAGTGTTTGAATGCAGAGAGACAATTTCAGAGGAGGAAGTCAAAGTCACATGGGAGAAGCCGTTCGTATTACATCAGGTTTTGTGCTGGCCCCTTGAAAGTCCCTGTGTGAGAGTTTTAGGTGAATTAGGTTAAATCCGAAGCTCTGCATTATCGAGTCTGAGCCTGCGTCACCCAACGCTCGCTTCATGCCCATGGGAAGAACCATGCAGCACAGAGGCTGATTCATCTTATCCTGGGGCAGGTGTCTAAGAATAGCGCAGACAAATCATCCTCTGGAGATGACTATTGTGTTCTACCTACTGTCAAAGGAGCCAAAGGTAACGAGCTGTGAACCCAATAATTTCCAGCTGTCTAGTGTCAGGCAAGATGAGCACCTGAGGCAGGGTGGCTGGGGCCCTGCCTTTAGCTTCTCTATTCTTGAAGAGATAAATAAACCCTTTCAGTGAATTGCGAAGTTGCAGGGAACTCACCGACCATCTTTCTTTTCACCTTAAATCATGGCTCTTTTCACCAAATTGCCAGGCAGGAATCGCCACGCCAACAGTGGTACGGAGGGCTGGGATTTCGGACAGGTCTTAGCCACCCGGCGCATCCCTGAAGCACAGTGCAGCCAGCTACTCCGTGGGTTTTCAGCCCTGCTGAGCATCCAGCAGGGGCTCGAGGGGAAGCTGAGTGCCTAAGAAAGATTTTTCAGCAGGTGTGAGCGCATACACATGCACACAGATGCACAGGCCTGCAGCAGGGAGGGAAATGTGACGGCAGGGGTTGGAAAATGGCATTGATATTTGAGGGAATGGTTATCTGCAGGGCAAGGATCTGCTCAGGCAGCCAAATCCCTTTAGAAATCAGGCACGGTGTGCGAGAGATTTTTTTCCCCCCCCATTTGTTAATTTAATGTTGTTCCTATTTGTAGGACAAATAATTTCTGAAGAAACAAGTCAGAAAACTGGAACCTGAAGGGGGTGGTACATCAGCTCAGGGACTCGTGGTTAAGAAGTCCGGTAGATTTTGATAACAACTGGAAATTGTTCAGTGGATTAGTGTCTAAAGCCCGTTTGGCTTCAAGTAATGACAAGCCTGGGCTGCAGTGCTGTGGATCCAAACTTCTCCCGCTAAGGGTTGGTGGTGCTTGTGTTGCAGTTGTGGGCATGAGCCCAGTCCCCTCTGAGCTAAGGGATGTCCTAACCCGGAGATCTGAGCAGGCGAGGGGCCGCCTTCACTTTTTCTGCAGACATCTGGCTGCGTTCCTCTCTGCCTGTGCCTGCAGTCCCTCGCTTTGCTCTCCCAAGCCATGAAACAGGCTCATCCTGGGGCAGGGGGCAGATGTATGTAGCTGCCCAACTCCTGCACCGGGCCATGTCCTATCCTAGATGTTTGGAGCCAAAAGGCTTCTGTGGATCTGGCTGCCTCCTGCAGGAAGCACACACACTGTTAACAAGAGGATGGAGGTGGTTTACCTGCATGCCTGAGGAAAAAAACCAAACTGGTTTGCTTAGACAAAGTCTACATTTGTTTCTGCATGGCTTTTTGCTTTAGAAGAGGCTGGCCCCATGCAGGAGACCAGATCAAGGTCTCTGGATTCTCCTTCGGTTGTGTTTTGGCCACCAAGGAGAAAGCTGCAGATCATAACCGGTTACACTTAGGGGCTATGCCCTGTGCACTCCTCAAGGTCCTGAGACGTGGCCAGCCGATTAGAAACTCTCCATTGACTTGCTTGGGCTTTCAACCAGACGCTATACAAATCAACAGAGTAATTAGCAAAGCTGTAACTAAAGAGGTCTCCATGGAGATTGACAGCATCACCTCCCAGCTGGTACATTCTCTGCCTCCTATTCTAAATTTGTTCTCGCTGTCTTCCTGGCTCTAATCCATAAGGTTAGCTAAATCTTCCAACATTTGTGATACATCAAAGCAGTGGAGAGGACAAAGGCAGTTGGGAGGGGGCAGAGGAAGAAATAACCCGGTGCCTGAAGGCAAGCAACAGAAACTGTTCAGACATATATAGTCAGAGTTTTGAGAATGGGATTAAGCAGAACAGCACCTCTGCCTGCCTGTCACTTGCAAATTCTTGCTAATACTTTAGGAGCTTATTGGAGGTCAGCACCAAACACCCAAACAGACTAATCTGTATTATAGACACATAATCAAAGTCACAAGGTTTTACATAATATATATTGGTGACACAAGAGGTGTTTGTTCGAATAATTTTGTCATCAAGATTAGGGGCCATGAAAGCCTCTACTGTGCACTAACCTGGTTTTCTATGGCCATGGGTACGCCAGATTCCTCAAAGAAACCAAGAAGGAGCTGAGAAAGTACAACCCAAGTGTATGTTCTGAAACAGTAACAGTATTAGGTTTCTAACCATGGCAAAGTTAAAAAAAAGCCCGGCGTGTGTGAGCTAGAAAGAGTTGTGCTTAAGCTGCAGCTTAAGACATGCACACAAATGGCTGTAGAGACCATTTTTGTGTTCATTATTTTTTTTTCCAGACAGTTTTGGGGTTGCAGCAAATCACACCTCGCACTCACACATCACTTCTGCGGCAACGGCAAGAAGCAGGGACAGGGATTTAAAAGACAAACTGATGACACCTGACCCACTTCTGAGCTTCACAGTCGCCTTCAGAGAGGTGGAAGCTGTGGCACGGAGGGAGTAAGTGCTCTAGGTGCACAGAGTAAGTCAGTGGCAGAGACAGGAACGGGTCCAGTGTCGATAACAATTCCGTATCAACAAATCTAATTGATTATGAAAGGAAAACAGTTTATGGAAATGTTTGGAAATGCATGGAAAAGTCTGATTTTCCACCCTGCATAGAGCTTTGTAGCCGTGGTGTTACAGAAACACAAAAGAAAAACTTGTAAAATTGCAAAAGAGACAAAAGAAAAATGAATTTGAGACCATTTCCTCTGCGATGGGAAGAGACAAAGTCTCAGCTCAAGCCATGGGTTGCAGAGATGATGTAAAGACTTCCCAGGCACGTGGGCCAGCTTGTTCTCATGGCTGAGGACAGCAAAGCCAAAGGTTTTGTGGAGGTACCCCAAATCCTCCTGTCCCACTGCAGGGGTTCACCCCACCAAACCAAAGTGCCTAATTAAGAATCCCATTGCCCTAAACTTCCCCGCAGTCAATGGAGGAGAGAGCAAGAGCGATGCCAGCCAGACATCTGCAGAAGAGAAAGCAGAGCTTGGGAGGGCTGAATTGTCCTCTAGATTTGCCACAATTCACATGCTGCTACCATGTGAACCCAGGGCTAAAATCACTCCGGCAGCTTTTCCAGGACTCCTGAAAGCTCCTTTGTGGAAGCAGAACTGACTGAACTGGCCTTCAGGTCAAGAAAAATCAAGCACTGGGTGGGATTTCCAAGAGTGTTTGGCTGTAACCTCACCCCGCTCTCCTTTGAAGTCAGCAGAATATTTACCATCGACTTCAATCGGAGAAAAATCAGGCCATTACAGAGCATGTTTGAAACGCTCGCCTCTAACGATGCTCCAATTCCTTTGTACCTCCCTGCTCAAAGGCAGCCTGCTGCGTCTGTCATTAAAACACAATCCTAGCAATTGGGTAGATAACGCAATGAGCCCAATGTGCGGGCCCTAGAGGCGCAGGAAAATTGTAACGATTAAACCACGTGAATCTCTTAAACGTTACCTACAATCACTCTGCCAGCCACCATCACGTCAGGCAATCAAGGGCCAGTTATCTTCAAAACTGCCGTGGAAAGTGCTGCAGCTCGGCGAACCCTGCCACGGTGTTGGCTGCGGGTGGACTTTTCACGCTGCAAACAATAAAAGATCAAAATACAAATGGATGTTGCATTAGATGAAATCAGAAAGAGCGACGATGAAAAAAAAAAAAAAGCCATTAAATGCAGGCAAGCATCTCATTGCCAGGGCAGGAGGGACTGCGTGGCTGCTCTAAGGATCAGTGGAAGGAGATCGTCACGGCTTTGCAGGCATCACTGGTAGCCCGAGCCTGTGTTCAGATCCGCTGCCCAGCGAACGCCAGGAGAGGAGCACCCTGCTTATACCAGATCCGTGTTTATCCCCTTTGGGCATCCTGAGTAACGGTGTCAGTGGCCCAGAAGAGATTTACTAACTCTTCCTGATGGCCATCGTCTGGGTTCAAGCAATGCAGAGTGTGTGATGCCTTGCGTCTGGTGGTAAAAGAGCCCACGGGGCAAACTGAAACAAAATAGTTCCCCTCTTGGAAAGGCTGTTACGGTGCCCAACTTACCAGGTCAGGGACTGCTCCTGGCAGAGGTGATGCTCTGAGCACGGTCAGAGGGTGCGCTGCATGACAGCCAGGACCGCTAACAGCCAGCAGAGCCAAGCAAAGGCAGTAACTCTTCAGTTAAAAAGAATTTTGTCCTAATTTAGATTTAAATTCCAAGAAGAGAGAATTGACGCTAAAAGGATTTCATGATATTTGCAGAAATAGTTCTATTTTGTGAAAATTAATTATTGTTTATAGCAAAGTTTTGGATACCAAATCCTCAGAGGAGCTTTGGGACTTCCAGGTTGTCTGGAGAAGCCAATACTTGTTGCCTGCTGAAAAGCCCAGTCTCTGGGAGCTGCTCTGCATCTCCTGGAGAGGCTCCCAGCCGCCACGAGGACCTCCAGACTCAGTGAAGTCTCACAGCGAAGCACAAACCCAGGCAAATCTGCAGCAGTTTTATCTCCCTTTAGAAACTCTCAGCTCAGACCTCATCCGCTGAAAGGTTCGTAACTTTCTAAAAGGATCAGCACAGAGTGACAGTGCGATGGTACCTTCATGCTGGAGTCACAGGGAATTAAAGCTTACGGCACAAACCGGGAGAAACTCGGGGGTTTGGAGAAAGATGACAGCTGGGGGGGGGAGGGTTAAATACATCAGCACAGCAGGTTAAACCTAACTCTTTATATAAGTTGAAACACATCACAAACAAAAGCGACGTGACATTTCTATACTGAACTAGCTCCTCGAGAAGCAAACGGTGCCGGTGGGGTGGCGGGCAGGGGCTCGGGACTCCAGCCTTGCCATGGCTGTTGCTGTGTGATACTCAACCAGCAAGTTCCTCCCAGCTTTAAATTCCTAAAAGTAAATAAGGGAGGTTAAATTAGGGTCATTTGCAGACTGAAGTGAATCTGTGCAATGGGTTTAATAATATTCATTAGCCTCCTACGTGTGGAACTAAATTAACTCCTGTTCCTGGAGAAACATCGCCGGCTCTGGTGGAAGATGGGCTGAGCATGCACCAGGCCAGCATCTCACTTTTATTCTGAGCTTTCCTTCAAATCAAGCTGGAACCAAGCAGAAAACCCCAAAATCATACACAACAACAACAAACGTACCAGTTCAACGCTGAGGTTTGCGTGACATAGCTGCAGCGGGCTGCAGGGCATGCAAACACCTCTGTTTGCACGCCACAGGTTTGTGCTGGACTTTCCCACGGTGCTGTTACTCCAGCTAGCCACGGAACTAGCACTAGCTACTAAAACCTGTAGCAAAGCGAGGTGCTTGGGCCTCTCCGCTGCAGCCACACATTGGTGTGGTGTGCTATGGGTTCCCCCATGCTCAGGAGGTGACACTGGCCCTGGCTGGCCATGCAAGGAGGTGACAGAGAGGGCCTAATGTGGAAAGCACTGGCCCTGCAGTGGTGCCACCATGGCTGTGACTTCTGCCTCTTGTCTTTCCAGGTGGCATTGCAGAGCTCGCGTTTCTTTAACTCAAAGCGTAACTGCTGGATGGAGCGGGGCTCGCTCCACGTGGAGGGTGCCAGAGGACAGGGCTGGAAGGGACCTTGGGCAGTGCCTTGGACCCTCCAGCTCTGAGGCCAGGCAAACTCATCTCCCACGTTTGACATCTGCAATCTTAACAATCTAAAGCTCCGTGGCTTCCCCAAATTATCTACAGGGTACCGAAGGCTTTGCCACTGAAAAAGAGACAGACAGAGGCCAGCGAAAGGCAAGGTTCTGAGCCCAGCTTTCCCCATATCTCACTGATAACTGGTTGATTATCTTCCATTGTACCCTCTTTGCCTCTCGCTGTGCCGTTTCAGACAGAATAAACCTGGCAATAATGAACCATCATCAAACTGGCAATTGCTTCCTGCCCAGCTTACGTTAGCAGGGAAAGAGAAAGCAAATGATGATTAGTCGCATGTCTGCACTCAAAGATAAAACCCCTGAGCAGAAGCCATCTGCCGAGGCATAAAATAATAATTCTGGCGCTAGCCATGTCTGAGTGCAATGCCATCAGCCCTCGCTGAAACACGATGTAACGCCGGCCTAATGCTGAGTTCTAGCAGGTGGCCCATAACCCTGTAATAAACTCCGTGACATTATTGATTTTTTCCCTCCCAAACTGAGCCCTTTGTCTAACTACATTAACTTCTGCTTACTGAGCATCTGCGCGTGAGGCAGAATGCACACGGCCAGCAGCTCGTTTGGGTGAGCGATCACTGCTCTAAACGTGCCCCCGGTTCCCCCTGCCCGTCCGTAGGCGCCGTTATCTGCTCAGATGGGCTATTGCAGAAGTCAAAACCAGCACTTGCTAGTTACTGGTGCTTATGGGGAACCCTGACAAAAAAAAAATCTTAACTAGGGGGAAACTGAAATATGCTTCCACTGCTAATGACGCAGACGAGCAGCCCTGAAAACAGGACCCAGACGCACGATCGGCGCTGCAGCCCTCCGTCGGACCGGCCCCGGCTCCCACACGTGTGCTTCCCACGCACGGGGCCAGCACAGCAGCCTCTGTCTTTGCTTTGATGTTGGGAGGTGCATCACACGGTGCCAAAAATCCTCCTCACTCGGCCAACCTCATGGCCAGCGGGAGATGTGCAGTCTTCCAAGGGATGTGGGAAGGCATGCCGGCTGGGCTCCCTGGCCATCCCGAGGTTGGCGGGAGCGGGGCATCGCTCAAAGGGGAAGATCTGGCCCTTTGCAGCCCAAAGCAAGCTGAAGCCAAGGTCTCGAGGCATTATCTGGATTTCTGTGTGGGTTTTGAAGCAGTGTTACTGCTTGATGCAAGCAGTTGGCAGCTGTGCTCCAAAAGGGATCTGGCAGCGATGTTCCCTCTCCAACGCCTGGCTACCAGCTTTAAGTGCAATAAGCTTTACATACAGGCTGGAGCATCGCTACTTTCTACATGAGACAGAGGGGGGAGTTTTAAAGTACTTTTCTGCTCAGGCATTACATTTTCATCTGTGCACGGACCAGGGGCCACCCAAGGAGCGTGAATGATGATGGTGGGGCTGAAGGAGAGCATGTCCTGGGGGCCGCCTGCGCGACCAGGGTCCCCGCAGGCAGGGCAGGTTTTGGTGCCCGTTTTGGAGGAAAGGGCCGATCGCTTGGGTGCAGGGGGTGGGTGCCATGTCCTGCTGTGCCCCTCTGCCCCGCCTGGAGGAGGAGGGAGGCCCCAAGGACCAGAGTCTTTGCTTTAAGCTAAGCTTCAAGCCAGAAGCTGTCCCACAGAGGCACGCAGGTCCAACCTGCAGCCCCTGGGCCTGCTCCCCCCGGGTGGGTGCTGTGGGTGCCCATTGCACCCCCAGCACAGGCTGCCGCCCTCCTGCCGGGGCTCCCGATGCCGCAGCCGGCAGGGATGGATCACCGCCCCGCCTGAGGAGAGGGTGGCTTGTGTTTCTGTTGGCAAACCCGGCTGTGAGCGGCACCAGGACCAGGCAGCACGAGAGGCCGGGTCTGGAAGGGCCCCTTTGCCAAGGCAGAGGTCGATGGGTGATGGGAGGTTTCACATCTCAGGGTGACAGGTCCTGCCAAGAGCCCTTCCACAGGAAAACGGCCAACCAATCCACCATCGCTGAGTAACTCCAGAGGAGGATTGCTCGTTTTGCCTAATCACCAGTTTGATGTTCCTTTAAGGGTGGTTTAAGAAAAAACCCGACACAATTATACATTCCTGTGCATCAGAGAATCTCGTTTCGCTCCTCAGTTAGAAAGGGTCGTGCCAAACACTGGGTCAAGAATTGGTGCCTCAGAGGAGGACAGGGACATCCCATAGGAACTTGGCAAGAAGGGCAAAGGAATTATCATTTACAAAAACCAGCAACAATTAAGCCAATTCTAGATCAACAACTCTAACCAAGACCCTGGGCATCCCAGGAGGGCTTTTCAGGACACCGGGGTGGTGACAGACAGGTGTCTGTGGAGCACAGGCTGCTCAGAGACCGCATGTCCCCACTGCCAGGAGCGGATCTGGGATGTTGCTTTGTGCCATCAGGGCTCAGGTTTGTCCATCTGGGATCCAGAGAAAGTTGATCCCAGCTCCCATCCAGCAGACTCAGATCAGCACTTTGATCAGAAAGGGGGATTTTGGAGGAGTAGTGGGGTTTCTTCTAAGGCTTCAACTCATTTGGGAATATCGTTATGGCATCAGTATCTGACACGGATTAGACAAGATAAGCTGTAAATTTGGCATTCACGATAGATTTGTTCATAAAAATGGAGAATAAGGATTATTTATTTTCTTATATTAAATAATAATAATATAAAAAACAACACCTGTCCGGTGCTTTGTAAACAAGAAAGAACAGAAAAACCATGCCCAGGGACCTTGACAAAGACCCCGATTCACAGCTGGCGTTAGCTGTGTTCTGGAGTACCCAGTCAGATCCATTGAGGTCAGTGGAATTAAACTAATTTAAACCAGACGAGAAAACAGCTCTCAATGAAACCCGGGAGATCCTGAGTGCATGAGGCAGAGCTTGGCTGGCCGTGCTGGGACAACCAGTGTCCCCGAGCCAAGCCGGGGCAGCCTGCATAGTGGTATCCCCTCCTGGATGTGCTCCTTAGGTTGGGAAACAGCATGTCTGGGATGTCCTGGCAGGGATGGGGCAGCTGTCGAGGGTTATTCAGAGCCCTCACTGCCCCCCCCGACCTCAGGAGCTGCCTGCCCACATTCACGGGGAGATTTATGGCGCTGTTTTCCTCTCCCGGTTGTGTTCAAGCAGCCAAGGGACTGATCCTTCATGGGGCTGAGCACTCGCTGTTCCTAGAGAGATGGGAGTCAGAGTGTCTGTCCCGTTTCCATTGGATTAGGCCAGGATTTGATTCCCTAAGAGGCTTCCTCTGCAGAAGTTCTGCTGGAAGAGTGATTTCTTAGTTAACATGGGGTTTCTGTGCCTCATTTAAGATGTTAGTACAGTGACCCAACAAAACCGTAACTCTCATTAATGATAACTTCTCTGCCCTTTTTCCCAAGCTCCTATGGGATGTCCTTGCCCCTCTCCGTCGTGCCAAGCACTGGCCCAATATTTGGAATGACAGTGCATCAAATCCAGCCGCTCAAATGGCATTTCCTTGGATGACCCTGCTGACCTGCAACAGCGACACAATTAAACCACGAGTCACACGTCCCCTGCAACTGCTCCTTCAGCTGGACTCGTTCGTCTGTCACCCCGAGTGCCACCGTCCTGGCTGTCACACACTGAACGTGACACCTGGGAGCCGAAAGCAGAGCGCTGCGCTGGGACTCACCTGTCCCTTGGGAATATCCCTCTGGATGGAGGAGGACACAGCAAAGCAGAGGACCGCTCCGTCTGCCTGATGCAAACCAGGGTCTGACTCTTCAGAGCCCCCCTCTGCTCCTCCGCAGCTGAAATGTGCCTCTGGGCGAGGGATCCTTTGTCGGGGGGTGTGTGTGTGTGTGGAAATAAGACAGTATTATTTTTTCCTCCCTGGAAGGGAATCCCACCTTGGGTGGATCCACACTGGTGGGCCTCTCACTCAATGCACCCAAAGCTTGCGAGGAGGTGGCTTTCTGGCACCAGGAGAGGAGATGGAGGCTGCAAGAGCACTGTGGACCCACCCCTCCTTACCTCTCGTCCAGAGGGGAAGGGGGAAAAACACTCCCAAAAGACTCAAGATGACAGGGAAAAATGACATCCACGGCCACACAGTGGCAATGCCATGGACCCAGGGCAAATTCCCTGCATGTTGAGCGGCTGTTGGGGTCATCACAGCAGCTCCTGCCGTGCCCAGGATACCTGCAGTCTTCGAGACCTCCATACAGCGGGTTTCAAAGCTTATCTGCAGTCAGTTTTACAATATAAAGTGTCTTTGTTTAGTCAACAGAACCACTAATACATGTGATTTTGTTGTTAATAGAGCTGTAAGAATTTTAAGTACCTCTTGGGAATGTGTCATTTTTGGTTGGCTTTTTTAGGCATCACAGGGTGCTGCGTTTGTCTTTGTAAACAAGTATTGAATAAAACATTTTGCGCACAGCCGCACTTTGTACAAGTGTCATGCAGGTTTCTAAAGTTTCAGAGAGAATAAATCAACGGCAAACTGCTGCCTGGCGGTTGACTTCGCTCCTTATAAATAGCTAATTTGGACAACTTCTCTCTGCACGTCCTATGAAATTCAAATACTCTGCATATCGTTAATGCGGTCACACAAATGGAAATGCCTAGAGCCTCTTTTATAAGCCTGGGTTGCCACAGAAATGCCAGAGCTGAGGGCAGGTTGGCTCCAGGTTGCTCTCCCCTCCTTCCAGAGGTGATCCTTGGGGAACACCAGCAGGTCACCGCGCTCCGCCGCCTTGCCCCGCTGGAGGAGCAGGAGCCCTGTGGCCTGGGGCATTGCTTGTACGGGGGCCCAGTTTGCTGCTGGTTTTACTGGTTGGCAGCTATCATCACTCGGGGGAGAATCAGGCCCAGACTCAGCCATGAGAAACAACCCGGGTTTAATAAACCCAACAGAAGAACTTTACTGAAGCAAGGGCGGATTGCGCCCGGGTCTGTGGGCTTTGCAGCGCCCAGCACTGGGCACCGGGCAGATGCACAAGCACCCTCCCCCCCCCGGCGTGCAGCACTGCCGGTCCGGCCCTGCTGAGCCCCCACGTGGGATACAAACTCACCTGGTCCTCCCAGGAGGCGCTGAGCACCATGCAGGATCCATCCAAGCCAGCCCAGCACTCAGCCCAAAGGCTCCAATCCTGGAAGGTGCTGAGCAACTCTGACTTCTGCCACTCGTCTCTGGATTTTGGCATGTGTTCAGCATGAGCAGGATCAGCCCCTTGCTGTAATAATCAGGGAACGAGGAACTCAGCTTGACTGAATTTCCCCCCTGCCCCCCAATGCAAAAATGCTGTACATTCCTTTATGCAGGTTTCCATAGAGTTGAACTTCTACTATTTTTTTGTTGTCGCTGTTAAAGGGGTCAGCCATGCACTGTACAATGGGATCTGGCTGTCAGGAAATGTGGAGGAATTCAGGGACACTTTTCACGTCTCGCTGGTGGGTTGGAGGGCAGCATTAGACCCGGCATCCGGGAAATCTCCCCACCAAAGAGAAGAAAAAAGCCCGGAGGAGCCCCGGGAGAAGCTGTGAAGACATACTGCTTTGTCTGTCCTAAGTTTAAAGCGGTTGTTTCTTCCCTCCTGCCTTTGTTAAAATATGATATTCTAGCTTTAATTGCTTCAATCCTATTACTCGTTCCTTTTAGCAAGCGATTGTGTAGCCCCTCGCCGTGGGGAAATCCCCTGACCGCGGGTCCGTGGTATTTAGACAAGTACTCTTTCAGAAGTAAATGCCATTCTTAGCATAGGGAAGTACTTTAGGTCTAAAGGGGTTAAGAAGGCCTCCCTGCATTCAGAAACATGCAGGGGTCCCACCATGCCAGTTCCAGCCTTTTGAACTCTTTCCAGCTTTTTTTTCTTGCAACAAATCTGTCTGACTGCCACCAGGACATAGGAAGCGTGTGCCTGTCAAAGAAATCAAGTTTACTTTTTCTGACTTGTTAACAGAGGCAGGGTATAAATAGAGCTAACTCTGCTCAGACTATTAGCATTTCTCTTAAAATAAGGGGGTAACTTCCTAGGACCTTTAATCCAATGAGGTCCGGACCAAACTGCACTATCTGCAGAGGCAGCAAAGGAGCTTGCTGAAGTTTTTACAGGAGGCAGGTGCATTTGGGTTCCTCGCAGATTTAAGGCTTACCAAAAAAAAAAAAAAAGCAACCCCAAGCAAAACAAGAACTACCTCCAGCTCGGTCCCTGCCATTGCCCTGGAGAAGTTCTGAGATGTTGGTGGTGCCGTTCACTCGATGGATGTGGATCTTGCTGGGGAAGAGCAGTGTCCTCTTGCTTCTGGAGGTCTCCCTGAAGGGGAAAGCTCTACCTCCCATCCGCTACTCCCACGCGGGGATATGCCCCAATGACATGAACCCCAACCTGTGGGTAGACGCGCAGAGCACTTGCAAGAGGGAGTGCGAAGCTGATCTGGTGAGTGATGCGCATTTTTATCTCTCTGCGTCGCGGGCGATGGGGTTTGTCAGTGGGCTTGTTTGCACCGCAGCCTGTTTCTGCTCCAGATAGAAAGGTGCCGGCGCCGTGCGGGACTTGGTGCAGGCAGCGCACGTATTTAATTGACCCATGACCTATATAACATGGAAAAGCTTCCATGAGTTATCAGTTAAGTGGGGAGGTGGGTGGCAGCTGACATGGTTGCTGATGCGGGTACGGCGCTGGCTGTTTGATCATTTTCCTTGCTTTCTTGTCAAAAGAAACATCCGAATTTGATACTCCAGAACTCAGCGTGCTCTGGGGCCAATCCGTAGTATTTTAGCAGTGTCACCGTGCTCTTTGTTGTTAGTGGCCGTCCATGAGCGCTTTATATTCCTGGGAGGAATCCTGTATGAAATGGTTTCATTTAACATGTAAATCGTCAGCCTTTGCTGCACTTGAAACACAAAGCGTGCTTGGAGTGCAAAACAGGGGCATGGTTAAAATGACCAGGCAGATGTTCTCGGTGATGCTCCCAGCTCAAAATGTGCTTAGCTTACCGCCCTAAAATTCATTTTTCAACCTGTCAGCCCTGCCAGCTCAGCTGGCATCTGAAAATACCTGCTCGTCCTGCCTCTTACATCATGTCCAATGGCAAAGCTCTGGCAGCCCAAACCAGGCTGACAGCAAGGCTGGAAAAAGTCATTGGGTTTATGCTCTGTGGACAGGTTGTTTCTGCAGTGCTAAAAGGAGCGAGGAAAAAATAAATAGAGAAAATACTGGCCATCAAGTAAACAAAGACATTTGCTCAGATGGTTCCCATGTGTTAGGACCGAAGGTGCTCTTTTTCCTTTCGCCATTCCCCAACAAGCCTCTTCTGTTTCACCTACCAGGTGCAGCAATGAATAGTAAAACGCTTGCAAAGCCCCAGCAGTGGAGGACGGTGTTTTAATCATTTACTGGCCAAAAACTGAAAGCCAGAAGCCACTGGCTCAAAATCCTCGCTTTTGCCTTGTGGCTCCTTAGCCCCAGCCGAAAACGTCGCCCATTCTGGTTTCTGCCTTCGCTTCTGAAACCTAGCAATGTGCTGCTGGAAAGGGGGATGAGTTATGGTATTAGGTCATCTTTTTCCCAATAAGGAAAGGATACTGGACCCGGGGGAAGCTGTTTAGTTTGGTAGCTGAAAAAAACCCCATGTTGTTCTCACTTCTGGAGAAAGCTGTTGGATTTCGGGGGGGTTGTAGGGGTTTAACAGGCAGTGGAAGTGTGCCCTGTTGGGTACGTGGTAGCAGTCTTCGTCGTCCCTTCAAGTAAGCCGTAACAAGGCAGCAGCTGGGACCACACGTATCCAATACCTTCTCTGCACAGAAGATGAAAATTCTGCTAAAATTAACCGCCATTTAGAGCTGACTGTAGCTGAGATGGGGTATAATAAATCACTAGAAGAGCGATGCTGCGTTTGAAAATAGGACTAAAATAGGTCAGAGGAGCCGTAATGAGCTGTTTTGGGTTTGTTTTTCTAAATACCATAGAAAAATTATTTTTGGAGCAAGAATTTCTTTACTTTTGAGATATTCTATTATTTCCTCTACAATGTGAACAATTACAAATCCTTGGCAGTTTCAGCTCCAAGGGTAGGCTGTTAGTCTCAGGGAATTCAAATAATACTTTACATACTTCTGTGGAAAATAAGGAGGATTACTGCCTACAGCCATATGATAAGTCTTTCCATCCGCTCTTGTTTCTCAGGGCTTGTCCTCAGGCATTTCGGAGAGCGCAGAAGGGGGGTTGTTGGTTCAGTAGTCAAGCAGTCCATGTGACTCTAAGAAAGACTTATGATGAGGTTAGTGTTTAAGAAACAGAAATACATTTTCTTTCTCGAGAGTCTCTCCTGAAGCGTTTCAGAAAGCCTGGTCCGCTTAGACACCTCCCGGGAGCTGCTGGGGGGATGTTCCTACTCGTTGCCGGTGGGGATGCTGAGTTTGGGTCCGCAGCCCTCTGTGGCAGAGCAGGTCCCCTGAGCTCACACCTTGAAAGTTTCTGGGCCCTCTGCTTGCTGTGTCTCTAAAAAGGACTTTCCTCTGTCCCCAGTAACGATCGGGTTATTTTCTTTCCCTGCAGGAGTGCGAGACCTTTGAGAAGTGCTGCCCCAACGTCTGTGGGACAAAGAGCTGCGTGGCAGCTCGGTACATGGATGTCAAGGGGAAAAAAGGGCCGGTGGGAATGCCCAAAGAGGCAACCTGTGACCGCTTCATGTGCATCCAGCAAGGCTCGGAATGCGACATCTGGGACGGGCAACCCGTCTGCAAGTGCAAGGACAGGTGTGAGAAGGAGCCGAGCTTCACCTGTGCCTCCGACGGGCTCACCTACTACAACAAGTGCTACATGGACGCAGAAGCTTGCATCAAAGGCATTACACTGAATGTAGTCACCTGTAGGTACCATCTTACCTGGCCGAACACCAGCCCTATCCCACCAGAAACAACTGCTCGCCCTACTACTGCCTATTTTGAGACAACGGTCATCGATATCTTGCCGCCCGCCCTAGTGAACAACCCCGTCCATCAGTCCGTCTACGTGGGAGAGACCGTAAGCTTCCTCTGTGACGTTACAGGGAGACCCAAGCCAGAAATCACGTGGGAGAAGCAGGTCGATGGGAAAGACAAAGTCATTATGAAGCCAAATCATGTCAGAGGGAACGTTGTGGTCACCAACATCGCCCAACTGGTCATCTACAACACCCAGCTCCAAGATGCAGGCATCTACACCTGCACTGCCAAGAACAGCGGTGGCCTTCTCAGGGCTGACTTCCCTTTGTCAGTCATCAAAGGAGAACCCACATCCAAAGAAGCTTCCCAAAACAAAACCCATTTTCCGACCGATGAGTGCCTGAAGCAACCAGACAGCGAAGACTGTGGGGAAGAGCAGACCAGGTGGTACTACGACGCAAAGAAAAACAACTGCTTTACTTTCATCTATGGGAACTGTAACAGCAACCTCAACCACTTTGAGACCTACGAGAGCTGTATGTTAACGTGCATGAACGGCCCGATCAACATCTGCAACCTGCCAGCCCTCCAAGGCCACTGCAAGGCCTATGAGCCCAGGTGGGCCTACAACAGCTTGACCAAGCAGTGCCAGTCCTTCATTTACGGCGGGTGTGGAGGCAACGAGAACAACTTTGAGAGCCGGGAGGCCTGCGAAGAGATGTGCCCTTTCCCAAAGAACACGCACTGCAAAGCTTGCAAACCGCGCCAGAAGCTGGTGACCAGCTTCTGCAAAAGCGACTTTGTCATCCTGGGCCGTATAACAGAGCTGACTGAAGACCAAGACTCGGGACATGCCTTGGTGACAGTGGAGGAGATCCTCAAAGACGAAAAAATGGGATTAAAATTCCTGGGGAAGGAACCACTAGAAATCACGCTTTTGAACATGGACTGGAGCTGTCCATGTCCCAACATGACCACAGTGGATGGCCAGCTCATCATCATGGGAGATGTCCACAACGGCATGGCTGTCCTCCAGCCAGACAGCTTTGTGGGGACCTCCAGCATCCGGCGCGTGCGGAAACTCCGCGAAGTCATCCACAAGAAAACCTGTGAGCTTTTGAAAGAGTTCCTAGGATTGCATTAACCTCCTTCACACGTGTCCGCCTTCCAGATCCGTGTGTTACGTAGGGCTAACAAGCGCTAGGCTAGTGCACAAACTAAACAAGCTGTTTGAAGGTACACTGTAGGAATTATGCAGAACCCTTATTTTAATCCATTAATGATGCTTAGCGACAATGTAGTATGGTCCTTGGCACGTACGTAAACCAGCAGCAAAAGGCTATTAATCTTGCATTGAAATAAATTTGTCCATATAGGAATGCCATATAACTAGATGACTCACTGCAGTAATTATACAATTTTTATGTAGCTTCCATCATAAATGATGGAATTCATAGCATTTGTTTAGCTAATTGGTACACAGCTAAGTAATATATAATGTCAACTTAATCTGTCCCATTTACGGTATGGAAATGCTATGGTAAGTCATAAGTAAGTCACACGCTTGTCTCCTTATAGCAGCACTAATATTTCAAGAGAAAAGCCTGTAAATTATTGTCTATATTTACAATTGTGCACATTTAACCCATCTATGCATTATGAATTTGCTTCTTTTAATTGAAGTTTTCCTAGCAGTTTTCTTTGGAAAGTATCTCATTTCTAAACAGCAACGACTGCCTACCCTGCAATCCTTGCTGGAGGAAAAACTCCCTTGACCCCTATGCCCAGGACAACAGGTCCCTGCAGAAGCTCAAGGCACAGTCTCATCCCGAAATTACTCTTCTGTCATCAGAACAAGGTCAGCAAACACCCTCATTCCACTGCACTTCCCTGGTTTTGGTTTAATCAATATGTTATCTACCACAACCAGTCCCAGGCAGAGGGGCGGCAGGGCACTGCCAGCTGCCTTGCTTTCGAAAACCCTTTACACCTGAGCATGTGCAGCGATTTACAGCTTATTTTCGTTAGAAAACCTGCTTTTATAGGAGAGAGAGTAAAGTAAGAGGAGTCAGGACAACATTTAAACTAGACAAAAGCAACAGGCAGCCCGCAGGCGGTATTACGCAGCCACAAAGCTGCTGAACCCCAAGTGCACAGCCACAGGCACGCCGAGCGGACACTCTCCAAAGGCACCGCCAGCGCGCCCCTTTCTGAGCACTCTTTCAATCCCCCAGCAACATTTTCTGCCAGGCCACTGTATATACGCGTAGGAATCAATACCCTAAGAAAGAGAGCACGGGCTGTGGGTGCGAGCACATGCGCACACCTGAGATCGATCATTTTAACATGCGTGTGTCCGAAAAAAATGTAACATTTACCTATGCAAAAATGCTTAAATAAAGAAAAGGCTGATGCTGGAAAAATCCTGCCTCGCTACGGGCTGTCATTGCGGGGCAGAGGGGCGAGCACGGTGCGGGCAGCCTCGTCGTTGCTCTCTGTGGGGTGGGTTCAGCGAGCTGCTGCGGTGGTGCCGGAGCTTTCTGCCTTGCACAAGGGGCCAGTGGAAGGCTGGAGCGGTGTCAAGGCCCGTCTGGGCGAGAGGAAGGCAGGCGCAGGGAGCAGCACTCCGTGGTGCCATCTAACGGGTGGCAGGATGGGGGCTGTGCCCCGCAGTGGGCACGCCGCTGCTTTTGCAGACCTACGTCAGGGCTGGGTACCATAAGGGCTGGGGGAAGGAGATTAAATAGGCAGGTGCTGGGCTTCAACATGACACGCAAGGCTCTAAACCCTGCGCACGCTGGGTGCTTTGTTGTTGCAGGGGGGAGATCTGACAGCGGGGTAATGGTGCTGAGCGCTGGTCCAGCTCTGGCTCCCCTGATGGCTTTCCATGCCCTGCACCGGCAGCCGAGCCACGGCAGAGACCACAGCACAACAGAGAACCAGGCTGCTCTCCCAGTGGTCTGGGCTTGGGTTATTTCCAAAATGCTCTGGCAACAGGAACAGATCTAAATGTCTGGTTATTTGTAGAGTTTTGTAAGAAGCTGGGGGGGGGCGGGGGG
This sequence comes from Falco cherrug, assembly GCF_023634085.1. Lineage (NCBI taxonomy): Eukaryota > Metazoa > Chordata > Aves > Falconiformes > Falconidae > Falco > Falco cherrug. The sequence goes on from NC_073697.1 coordinate 120,957,664, forward strand.
GCGGGGCAGAGGAGCCTGGCTCAGACCTGCAAACAGAGAAATACCTGCCTGGTTTTTTGTCGTTACCTTTCCCAAGCGTACGTGGGAAAAACTCCAATTAAAGGTCCGTAACGTTTGTGTAGAATCTCATAACGACCATTTGCCGCAGCTGGGAGATGCCGGCCCCGCTGCCCTCCAAAGCGGTTGGCATCTCTGCAGGGTCATCCCTGGCTGGGGCAAGTGCCGCTGTTTCGACGGCTCAGCTGTCATTTTTTGAGCAAGCTGTAGGAAGTGGCATGTTCTTGCCATCCTTTCCAACACAGAGGCATCGGAGGATGAAGGTTTAATAAAAACTGGCTTTATATGGTTCTTTTTTTTCCCAAAAGCTAAAGGATTTTGCAAGTGTGGGAGTGTTGGAGTGACTCGGGAGACGTGTACCGGGTTGTTCCAGAAGAGCTGGGATGCAAACGGAGCTGCCAGCAAAAAGCACACGACTCGCTGCTCTCCAGCTAGCACATTGCAGCGCTTCAGCCTGGGCTCTAAAGCGCCGTGGTGGCTTTTACTCCCCGTGAAACCCCTGGGAAGAAGCACTAAAGTGAAGTGAGTGTGCAAGTGATGTGCGGCGCTGGGACCCAGGGCTGAGCAAGGCGCGCCGTGGCCACCACCCCGCTGCGGGCACGTTGGCCTGTTGCGTGAGGGCTTGCTTGCATGGGGCATCCCATGGGGACTTTTTGGGTCAGTTTTCCAACGTGGTGCGGTGAGAGGAAAGAGCCCAGCTCCCTGGCACGGTTCTGGCACGCTCATGTAGCTCCTGCCCAAACCTCCAGAACCAGGCTGCTTCTGAGCCTCGTGGTGTCTGCGGGATGGCTCTGCGGTGGCTGTGGGACACACAGGCAAGCACCAAACCCGGCTGCCAGCCCACAGTGGCCCCACGGGCCCCATTCTGCTGAGGGTCAGGCTGACCCGTTCGGCCGCTGTGCCGCAGGTGTGGCGGCCGGGACCAGCTCGGTGCCAACAAGCAGCCCCGCAGAGGCTGGGTACCCAGAGAAGACAAACGCTGGCCATGCCCAGCCTGGCTGCCAGCATCCCCCAGGACATGCAGGGCTGTGCTCCGCTGCCCAGAAGCCCCACGGCTGCCCCGGGGTGGATGGAGCAGTGCCATGAGCATCCCCTCGCCTGCTCGCCGGGGTAAAAACCATCCCTGGCTGCCCCGTGAGCACCGCCCCGCCCCGTGGCACGGCCCTGACCCTAACCCCAAGCCTCCACCTTCTGACCTTGAAGAGTTTAGCTCTCCACTCAAAGCTAGTATTTTAGTTCAGCCTCTTATTAAACCCTTAAGAAGCCTAAAATTCAGGTCCAACCAGTCAGCCAGCCTGACGGAAGCCTACACACAGGGCCAGGCGCTGCAGGATGTCGTTAAAGCCTTTGCAAGGCTAAGAGGTACTCACATGCGGCTCCCGCTCAGAAAATCCCTTTTGTGTGGCTCACCCACTCGGTTTTCCATCCTGCTCGCCGGGACGCATCTCTCTATGCTGGAAGGAAATGCCGGTGCTTGAAGTGTGTATTAAATGTATGAGAGGAGGGAGAGAAAGGGAAAAGCCTGCTTGCCTCCTCTGCTCGCAGGGCAGCGGGCTGGGAAGGAGCACGAGCGCCTGTTTGAGGCTCCGGGGAAGAGCTGGAGGAAGGATGCCACCTCCAAAGCCATGCAGCCCCAGCCGGTGGCAGCTGTCAAAGCTCTCCTCCCTTTGCGGATCCCAGAGAAGCAGCATCTCCTGCAGACAGCGGTCTGGGAAGCAGCGAGGGAGCAGACCCACGTTAGCTGGGTCCCAGACCTGCAGGAGCTCCCCAGGGCGCTGGGACGGGTCTGAGACACTTGTGGGGAGGCGGGAGGAAAGCACGGAGCTGCTGGCACAGCGCAGCTTGCCCACCTCCCTTCGCTTCCTCTGGAATGAAGACAAAAAGTGCAACCCATGAATCTGCAAACCCTGCAGCTAGAGCTGAATGGAAACCGTCCGGCACTTGGATCCAAAACGGAGCCACAGGTTATGGTGCAAAGCGCCGGTGCAGCCCCGCTCTGTTAACGGGGGGCAGGGGAGCAGCGATGGCCACAGCTGCTGCACGGGGACAATCGGGCACACTGGTGACATACAGGGCATGATGCACAACACAGCCGGCGGCACAGGGCACGAGGGCCTTGTGGTAGCACGCACGGAGAGATGGCTGGGTGGTTACTCAGCGATAGGATCCTGCATCACCGCAAAGCCCAGAGCAGCTGAGTTCAAAGGGAAGAGGAAATTGAGTGTGTGCTCATTGCAGGGGCTTGCAATGAGGTCAGGTGGAAGTTTTTATGGGCAACCAGCTCCAGAACTAGGAGCAAACAGAGGTGATGACGCCACTGGAATATGATTCAGACAGCAAAGGTATTTAAGAGCTTAGTTCCCAGTTGTTTCAAAGGGAATTAGGGACCCCTGCGAGAATTACCGCCTGGCCGTGGGTCTGGGTTCCTGAGGGAGGTGGCTGGGATGAAGGTCATGCATGGCTTCAGCCACCACCTAATGGCTTCCTGCAAAACGGAGGAGTAATTTCAGCTGGCACCAAATTAGCACCTTGCACCACGAGACCTACTTCCTCCACCTGAAGCACCTTGTGCCCCGGTTTGCTGTAATTCGTGCGATGTGCACGTGCTGTGAAGTTCTCCACGTCTATAATTACCAGGAAAAGCTCATGGCCAGGCTGGGTATTTACAGCGAGGCTGGATGGAGCCAGGTTTCCGAAGGCACGGCTGCAAAAATGTCACCCTGAGCAAGAACTTCGAGTTTAGAGCCTGCGTTTTTATACCAAATATTTAGCGTTTCCCCCTCTGCCAGCACTGGTTACTGATTGACTACAAGTGACCTCCAACCGCCTTATTGACTTACAGCGGCTGTCAGAGGACAAAAAATGAGCCCCATGTCCAGGATCTGAGAAATACTCTGAATGGAGGTTGCACAACTGAATAAATGTTCTGCCAGCTCTTTAAATCTTCAAAAAGAAAAAAACAACAACAAAAAAAAAGTCAGCTTGAGCTCCTGATCTACAATGCAAACACCGGTGGGATATGAAGATAACGCCGCAGCACTAGTGGATGTATCTATGAGCCAAAAAAGTGGCACAGCCTGTCTAATTCACAGCTATTTATGGCTGGGCAAATGATGACATTCAGGCCTGAGAGTTTAGAAAGCAGATGGCAAATCTTCCAAAGGCTGCTGTGTGGGTCAGGTTCCAAAGCCAGGAAAAGTCCGTGTTTTCCTCCGTGCTCATCCCTGTTACTACTGCTGGTCTCAGCCCGCAGGGTGCCAGGCGGTGCTGGGTGCCAGGCGGTGCTGGGTGCCAGGCGGTGCTGGGTGCTCACCCACCCAGCTCCCCCAAGCCTTGGGCTGGCTGGTGGGCACCAACCTGCACGTGCTCTGGCAGCCCATGGCCACAGCCGCTCTGGCGACGGCAAGGAGAGCAAAGCCCAAGGGACATGAATGTCCACGTTTCCAGATTACGGCCAGTTTGGGGTGGGGACCAGCCTCCTCCAGACCCCACTCTGGGGCATCTTGTACGATCCCCTGGGGCACGGGACACTGGTGCTTATGGGATAGAAAGGGCCGTGGGGCTTGTCCCACCTGGCAGCTCCTACCCCCTCCTCTCATTTGTCCCAGAGATGGCTAGAAATGCAGGAGGCCAGAAGAGGGCTGGAGAAAAAGAGAAGGAGAAGAAGGTTTACCCAGAGGGAGGAGGGGGAACATTTTTTTGCCTTAAACTGGCATGACAACATGGTAGTTGGACTGGATTAACTGCCATAAAAAGGAACTACCCACGAAGGGGTTTTTGCCTTCTCTTCCTCCTCCGCTCCACTCCTAACACACCCAAAGCAAGGCGGGTACTGTAACCCGTGTAAAGGACGTGACTTCCTCTACTGCTTGAAATAAATAGAAAAACAACAGCAATAAATCTCCAGGATCAGATGGTATTCACCCACGGGTAAAAGTACCGACATAAAAAAATTTGCTTAACCATTAACTGCAGTGGATAACCTTTGCTTCAGCCTGCAGCAGGACCAGAGGGTGGAAGGTGGCAAATGTGGGGCTAAGTTTAGGGAAAGGTTTTAGAAAAGGGTTCCTGGGGGCTGGGTAGGAAAACCAGCAGGTCTGGTAGAAACCATGATAGAGGATAGAAGTCACCGCTGAATGGTAAATGTGATGTAAAGAGGAAGAGTCTGTGGACTTCAACAGAGGGAAGTGATGCTCAGAAACACTTAACTTTCTTTGAAGTAGTCACGAGGACAGAGATGGTCCAGCTGATAGAGCTGGCTCGGATCACGGCCTTACAGCAACTTCCTCACCCAAGGCTTTTAAAGACATTTAGCTGTCCTGCGGGGAGAGGTAAGGCGGTCTCTGGAGCCGACAACGGGCTGAATCATCGGAAAGCAAGGGTGAGACCGAAAGGTCAGCTTTCACAATGCAGGGAAGTCATCGGCAGCATCCCAGGGGATCTGTGCGAGGACCTGGGCTGCCTGATGTAGGTGGTCTGGAAGAGGGATGGGAGAGGTGGGTTACAAAGGTCGTTGCTGAAATCAGGTTACTTAGGGCTGCAAAACCGCAAGCTGACTGCGAGGAGCTGCAGAAGGGAATCATCATACCAAGTGACAGGATGATAAAGCAGCCGATGAAATGCAATGTTGATTAATATACCCAGGGGAAAAAGCAAGTCCTAGCTGTGCACCCCTACGAAAACCTCAAACAAGCTTTTCCCATTTGAGACCCGGATGATCCGCACGTGGAGCTGAGTGCTCTGCCTCTGGTGCGCAACATCGCACCGCTCGAAACAGCACCAGCAGCTCGATGGCTTGCACCGCTCCCCGGAACAAGCACAAAAGCCTGTGGACATCTTAAAAACCCAGCAGCACTTGCACGTCATGCTCAGGGGCCGGGTTGGTTACTTGCTAGGAAAACCCTACCGGCTATTAGAGACTTGCTCCTAAAGAACCAGATACATCCCAGCCCCATCAAGACAATTTTTGCTGAAACAGGCACCTTACCTCCATCTGCCCCCACCGGCACACCTTGCTGCAGGAGGGACAGCGGTCACGGACACAAACCTTCCAGCTCCGGAGCCCCGAGCCTCTTTGGAAGGTGCCCACAACTGCTGCATCCACAGCGCTTGGGGAAGGTGCTGGAAATCCCAGAGCTCCGTCTGGAAGCGGCTCCAAGGTCGGCTCCAAGTCACTGCACACCGGGACAGAAAGTAAGATGCCAACCGGGCCATTACAGGGCCGGGGCTCGCTGTCCTGAACAGCACTCGCCGCAGGACCAGGCAGGCTCGGGTTCTCCATCCAGTGGCGTCCAACCCATCATTTAATCACACGAGCCAAAGGCAAGCGCCGGCACCCAACCAGCCACACGCACAACTACTGCACCCAGCGCGGTGGCCCCAGGGTCTTCCTCCCACGGACACATCTCCCTAGTTTTGCAGTATTCTGGGGTGCAAGGAGGAACCCCTCGGTCCCTGAGTGCTGGAGCGGGGGCAGGAGGGCCGGCAGCGTGGGGCATCGCCGCGTGGGGACCTGGCACCCAGCACCCTCCAGCTGCGACTGGATGGGCATCGCCCCAGTTAATGCCACTGTTTCACAGGCCCTTGGCTGTATAATTTACATTTCCTACCTCCCCCCAGCTCCACGGCTGGTCCTCACTCAACCCATTTTATCCTCGTCTGGTCAGTAATATACCCACACAGATTTTAGGTTTATCAGCGGGGAAAAAAAATAATACAGTAGGAACCATGATAAGGCAATCAAATCCATTTCCAGAGCTGCAGGAAAAAGACACAATGTATAATTTATTTGAGGGTTTTTCTCTCCCTGTTTGCAGATTGCACAGTTTCTAAATATATTGGTCCAGTTATTCAGAATTATTCATGAATCTCTCCGGTGAATAATACTTGACCTGCAGATCATCCAGAAAGTGAATATTGCAATCAAATTCTCCATTTCTGCTGTAATTTATTGTAGCTAACAGATGTATACTACTCAGGTAATTAACTCAGGATGAAGCTCACATTGTGTATTTGATTATAATATTTGCAATTCACAATTTTCACTGTGCTAGCTAGCTCCAAAAGTCATCTCGTTAAGAGGCGGGCGAAAGTATCTTATCTCTGACATAACGAAATTGCTACTTTTATCAGTCAGTTTGGTGTTTTGGGGAAGGAGCAGCCGCCGGCCAGCACGTGTGCCCAGAGCCACTGTGCTGGAAGGGCTGGATATAGACACCGCAGGCTCGCACAGAGCCAGCAGAGAATAAACACAGATTAAAAGGAAAAAATTAACAGTTTTCTGGAATCTACTCATCTAACAGGTGTGATAAGCAGGACTGACACCAAAATCTCCTTATGTATTGGGTCTCTGCTGATGTTTTTTCCCTGAAAATATCAGGAGCACGGTGGCGTGGGCATTTTTCTCCTCGAGTGTCCAGCCCATGCCCGTGCTCAGGATTATTTACCGCGTTTGCATGATGGGGCTGCCTGGATGGGGGCCACACTCCGTGAAGAGTGATGGGGAGCTACAACTCACAACTGTGTGCAGAGCTCACAGGCCAAGCAGACGGGTGACGGGATGCAGCAAGCGGTCCCTCGGTGCCACGGGTGACGGGATGGAGCAAGCGGTCCCTCGGTGCCACGGGTGACGGGATGCAGCAAGCGGTCCCTCGGTGCCACGGGTGACGGGATGGAGCAAGCGGTCCCTCGGTGCCACGGGTGACGGGATGGAGCAAGCGGTCCCTCGGTGCCATGGCCCTGCAGAGCATCCTTGGTGCCGCTGGAAGGGCTGGACCACCTTTCGGCAACTGCCACTTGTTGGGTTTTCGGTTACAGAAATACCTAAGCGCACTGACAACCCAAAGCATTTAGGATTCATGAGTCACATCTCCCAGTGTCACAAATTTTGCTTTAAAAAATGTTATTTCTTTTAAATAAATAAATTCTTGGGTGTTCCAGTTGTTCTTTTAATTTGCCTTCAGAGGGCAGAGCCCTTCAGTGATCACAGGTTTATGCTTTCCTTTGCCACAGCTAGTATGAAATGTATACTCATTTTTTTCTCACTTTTATTTGTGAATGGAAGTTTAAGGTCTCACTCGGAGAATCTCCCAAGCAGAAGCTTTTGGAGATCTCTCAGCCCTGACGAGCCTCCCGGGAGGGTCAGGAGGAGCAGTGTTGCCACCTAGGGACTTTCTATGAGCTCTAAAGAAGTTTTCTCCAAACTGGGATGCTCTGATGCATTTCACATGGGCACCTGCTCTTCGCCTGCTCACTGGAGGTGTTTCTGGGGGGTCCTTTTGGCCTGGCTTCTGTTTTCCTGCAAAATTATTAGCCCTTGTGCCTCAGCAATGAGTGCCAGCCAGAAATTCTGCCCTGCTGCCTCATAAAGCCTGTCACCCAGCCCCTCGGGCGGTGGCTCCGGGAATATATCCATCCCGAGATGCACTTCTACACCTGTTACTTATCAACTCCATTTTTCATGTTTAGCTATAGAAGTTTTTCAGCAGACCAAAATTGAAGGAGGATTTGCTGCTCCTACTCTGGCAGGAAGATTTACACATGAACAAATGATTTGTAACAAATCCAGTGTAAGATAGATGGAGCTCCTTCTCTTGTTCACAAATTATTCACAGACTACGGGTTTGAAGAGGAAGACATTTTTTTCCTTGCTTCAAAAAATACATACACATGCATTTTTTTATTATTATTTATGACTACTTTCACTGTAAAAACCACTTCTGAGAGCATCTTTTGCAGAATTATTGCAGCTCACAGGTTGTTTAGCTGGTAATCTGGAGAAAGGACAGGTTTGGGGGTTGGCGTTCTTTTTCCTTTCTCCTTTTTTTTTAGTAATTGCCTTGACCAATGAGATTTTTGTCACGGGTTTGAGCTTCTGGGCATAAAATGTAAAGTTCCTGGCCTCCCCTTTTCTCATCTCTGCTCAAGGGAGCCTATTGCAGAAACAGCCCCTGGATTTTGCTGGGTGAGCACCAGGGCAAGTTCCAGGGCAAGTGCTCTCCACCGACCAGGTGAGGATACATTCTGCAAGCGCTCCCCAGCATGATGAAAAAAGTGCTGCTTCTAGAAGCATTTCTGGCAAGGAGGGAGGTTCCTAGAGCCTCCGGTGCCACCTCGGGGGGGAAGCAGGGGGAGATGGGCATGCAACTCAGAGCAGGAGCCCCAGACACCCTGAAGGGCTCAGACAGATATTTCTGGGTCGGACCCTGGGGGTTTGCTTCTCTTCCGTATTTCCCATGTAAGGAACTAGTTTTCTTTTTCTGGATGAAGCTTTCTTTTCCCTACTTCCATAGCTAGAATGAAAATGCATCTCCCTGTACCTGGCCATGCTGTGAGTGGGGGCAGGTTCTCGATCCAGCTGTGGTGCACTCACACATAATTCCGATTTTTCCTTCTGGGTCAGGCAGGTAAGTGAAGCAGCACCAAGCCTTGTCTTCGTGGCAGGGAGCTGTGCCCTGCAGGAGTCATGCAGCCCTGGGACATGGGCATTGCCTTACAAAATCTAACAGTTCCTTAAAAAAAGCAAACAAAAAAACCCCCACCACAACAAACAAACAATTTAGATAGAGTATTTTGGTCCTGAAGATCCAGACATTGCTAGGTGCTAACTAGGTCGCTATTCAAATCCCTGTCTTCGTGGCTGGGGTGGTCCAGGTGTGAGCACGTGTGTCTACGTTATGTATCGATTTGTGCAAATCGTGTAACATACGTAAAATTCATTGGCCTGTGAGCTGAGCAAATACACAATAGGTCTGCGAATCCATTATTGGTAGGAGCAGATGGGTTGCTTGCTTAAATAAATGCATTTGCAAACTCGTCTAGGTCTGCTTTCAAAAACACCAGTTTGTTTATGTAACATGGTGTAGCCAGGCTCCTGCACCCTCTGCTCACCAAACCTTCCCTGCCCTGGAGTTCAGGTGCTTTCATTTTTGCATAAAGAAAATCTGAACACAATTAAGTTTTTGCGAACCTAATTAAAAAAAAAAAATCTCTTTTTATTTGTAACGTATGAGTAAAGCACTGTTTACGTTCATGCACTGTTAATTGGAAGCATCCATAATATGTCAGTCTGAGGCAGAGCAAAATAGATGCAGAATAAAAATATCTACAATGACCTGGTCCTGCAAATGCTGAGTAACTTTATGCTGTGGAGCAGAAGTGCCTTGAAACAGACTGATGTTACTCATTCCTTCTGGAGCTGTACATAGGGGATGGCCGGAGTCAGCAAGAGCAAGGGAGGGAAATAAAAAGCGACATTTTCCCTTATTCTGCCGTTGCATCCTCAGCTGACAAAAATGGGCTGGGGAGAAGCACATTTGTTTGCTTTGTGGCTGCCTGGGTGGGCGCTGCTCATTCACCTGGGGGAGCCCATTTCCACCCAGCGCCGTGCCCTGCCTCGACGCAGCCAGCTCTCACACCGCACTACAGCCCGCAGCCCGCCACCGCTCCCCAGACACCCCGGAGACCTTCTGCTGGAGAGGAGGAGGAGGAGGAGGAGGAGGAGGAGGAGGAGGAGGAGGAGAGCACGCTCACGTGGCTCATCAGCTGCCTGCGCAAAACCAAGCTGGTGGCTGCAGCCCGCTCCCACAGCACAATTGCGGAGCCACGCACGCGGCTGGCTCTCAATGGCCACCTTTGTTGGCAGCCCCAGGCAGGAGCGGGCAGGCTGCTGACGTGGCACCCGGCTGTGTCACCTTGCCCTGTCCCCTGCCCGGGTGCCTGCCCAGGAGAGCCCTGCCTTCAGCCACAAGCAGGGGCTCAGAGCACCTCCTGCCTCATTTTTACGTTCGCTTTTATGTCTTAGAAAGAAAATGACACAAAGAAAAGAGCCCAGCAGAGGAGGAAAGAGGTGGAGACACTTCCCCTTTGATAGTTACTTCCTTTCTCTTCATTTCCTCCTTTCCCCCCTTCCAGTTTCCTCCCCCACCTGTTGAAACCTGGTTACCACAACAGGATGAACGAAAAAACTGCTATTTCCACGTGTGAAGCTGTTACAATTTTAAATAATTGTTTTTTTTTTTTAAAAAAACACAACCAACCAATAACCCAGGGGAAGAAAGCATCTCCCCCCCCGCAGCACCCAGCGCCGCTGACCGCCCCGCTCGCCGCGCTGGCGCTGCTTGGCAGACACACTCCCACCCCAGCAAAAGTCAATGTTTGCATTTGTCACGTATATTTATAGTGCATCCTAGAGCTAGCCGTGCCTCAGCGCAGCCTCCTGGGCCGATTGCCATGTTGAAAGGCACCTCCCAGCAAATGTTACTTCATTTCTGGAAGGACAGAGGAAAGAAGAATCCACAAGTGAATCCTGGCAGGAACTGGCTGCAGGGTCCCCGTTGCACCAGCCCTTCAGGTTCTTCCAGCTCACCAGGACAATGTGCACAGTGAAGGCACTTGCTCGGCCAGAGGCCTCCCAGTGCCTGACCTCTGTAAACACCAACACTTCCAGCAGCAAAACACCCAGCACAGACCCCTCACCCTGGGCTGACCGCACCGCAGAAGGACCGTCAGGATAAATCCATTGGCTTTTCGTGGGTTTTGGGGGTCTGCTTTTAAGAGGACTTCAAAGAATTACAAGTAATCGTGACCAATTTCCAATTTTCCTTCATTTTGTCTCGTCTGGCATGTTCCTGTACTACTAGGATGCCATTGAGTGTTACACACTGATTAACACCTTTGCTGCGGGCACCGCGCAGCCCAGGTCACCTCCAGCACAAAGGACTTGTGCCCCTGCCTACACCAAGCAGCAGCCCCCGAAGTTCAGTCCCGCTCGACACCAGCTCCTTTGAAAACACCCCCCTGAAGCAGCTGTCCCCAGTTTAAGCACATCCCAATCAAGCACGGGATTCTGAACGGATGGAAAGGAAATACTACTTTCTCTTTTGCCGTGCTGTGGGAGGGATTGTGCCTTTCACAAGAGACTAAGGCCAACCTTCATGGTGCCAAAGTCCATGGCTCACCTCATCCCTGGCTCCACAGGGAACAGCTGGTGGCTCCGTCATCTCTTCTCTGCTCCATCCTCACCTCCAGACTGGGGACAGCGATACCACACAGGGCTTTTCTAAGGATAAAAGTCAGTGGACGACTTGGAGGTGCTTTACACCACCAGTGGTATCGTACCCTGGGGTTACCCAGAGCTCTTAAGTGAGAAGGAAACCTCACGGCTCCTCCACAAGGCACAGAACCAGGGTTACACCTTGCGCTGATGGGGAGCGGAGTCCCAGAGAAATCAGAACGGCTGCTGGGAGCCAGGAGCAGGCGAGCATCGTGAGCAGGTCGTGTCCTTTCATTTCCAGCTCTCCACATGATTTATCAAGTGGTTATGGGGGAAAAAAAACCCCACCAAACCCAAAACCAAACAACCAAGTAAATAAAGAAAGAACAGGACAGAGGTTATACAGCCTGGGCTCCACTCTGTCTCTCAGCCTACCCAGATAAATGTCGTTATGGGAAAGGCTGGAGATTGGATACGGCCCTCAAGTTCAGGAGCTCTAACGGGGAGTGAAAGAAAAAGCTCTGGATGAAGATAACTGCAGCCATTACATGACTAATCCCAACATCTACAGACATTTTCCCCTCTGCCTGTAAGGGTTATGTGATCCTAAACATCCTTAAGGAAAACTTTCCCATTCTGGCTAGCAGATGACTAACTGCTTGCAAATAATAGAGGTATCTTTTTATATATGACAGAAGACCAAAATATCCAAGATGACAGTGCCCCACAGAAATGACTCAAAGCCCGGCACTCGAGCACAGCTAGCTCTTTCCAAAAAGCAACTGGGAACCAGACAAGTGAGAGCCCGGCTGCAGCACTCCCAGCCAGAATGAGCCCTTTGTTTGAGCAAATGCAAATGTCAGGAGAGGGAATGGGCCAGTTGCCACCCTGCAGCAATGCCCCCGGCAGCAGGGTCGGGCTGGACGGCCCCAGATCTCTCCAGAAAATAGGCAAAGTCAAAACCCCAGCACCAACCACTCAGACCTTTGGAGACAGTCATCTCAAAATCAGTCTCACGGAGGATCCCCATCTCCACTTACGTATCACTCATTTTCTAATTGTCAGCCATACTTTTAAGTACGCGGAGTCCATTTGTGCAGGCATCAAAAAGCCAAACTCATTGGAGATCTCAGACCAAAAAGTATTTTAAAATGTATTATTAGCACATATTGCCCACAGCACACACGTAGAGAGGAAAGGTTTTGGTGACTGTTAAAGGCAGAAGTCTGTCCTGCATAGTGAAGGTTTCCCTCCCACAGTTACCTTTGCTGTAGGTAAACAGGATCCATCCATCCTCCTTTTCTGAGCCTCGGAGGGCATGGTGGTGGAGCAGGACTTTTTCAACAGCAGCAGCGCAGCCATGGAAATCAGCCTGGGAAGGGCTTTGGAATGCTGCAGAGAAAGAAAGGGATAAAGTGTATATTAATACAGCAGGATTGTTTGTAAGAGTCCCATGTTACCATTGACAATTAACTATAGATCAGCAGAGGAGCATCATTCTCTACCATAAGTATGTATATTTTTAGATAAATATATTCCACAAACATTTTCTAAAGGAAGGCTTTTTGTCTAAAGCATCCACTTCTCAAGCCCCCGGTGGTACAGTGTAAACCATCTTAACTAATAACAATTGTCTCTGCATTTGTTTCTTGAACACAGATCACAACATACACAGTTTATTTGAGAGTGTGTGTATACTCTTGAATTTCTGTCCTCCTTACTCAGTCTCATACACCAGGCAACTGTGAGGCCGGGGAAGGACACAGCCCTGCCCTGAAGAGATTACAGTCTCCATCAGATAATACACTGCAAATTATACATGGTGAGGCACAGACCTCGGACAAGCAGAAGGGGGAGAACAGCTTGGTTCGGGAAGGAAACCAAGAAAAGTAAGTTTTAAGGAAGACCTTGAAGAAAGAAAAATCAGGAGGGGGAAACCTAGGAACTTCAAAGACTAAACAAGGTAAGAGAGAGTTTGTACAGCAGAACATTGGTAAAAAGGACTGATTCACAAAGGTGAGATCCAGATGCTAAATTTAACTGATCTTCTGGTATCTAACTTTGGGCAGGTAAGCTATTCCAAATACCGAATTCTTGCAACCACAGAGACACCAAGAAAAAAAATGAAAGACAACGTCACTGACCTTTGGAAGTTCATCGCCCCCCACCTGCGTGCCATTACTGAGGAGATCATCAAATCAGCCTTGCTCACAGGTCTCCAGTATCACCAGCAGCTTCGCTTACTCCCCCCAGCCACTGCCACATGGCACACTTGGGGACAACGAGGCAACATGAGACATGGCGGGATGGATGGCTTACAGCCCGTGCAGCTCCACCGCAAGATGTCTACGCTTCCCTCCCATTAATTAGGCTAGTAGAGTACCTCCCATAGCAGCTCGTCAAGGCTTTGCCTTCGTTTGTAGACTCAGCGGAGCAGGAACCAGCACAGTGGTGCAGCCAACGCGTTGTAGCGAGGACGGTGCAAGACGTAAGCGAGGCAAGGGCAGGGAGAAGGGACAGCGATTATTAGGTCAGCTGGTGCAGTCGGAAAAACTACACATGCTTTCAGGCACATAAGGCTTCCTCAGGTCTGAAATAGAAGCAATAACCTTAGAGCTAAATACAGGTTGAGAATAATTGTTCTGAGTTAAACTTCATTATATTAATGAATTAGGCAATTTGAGGGAAAGGATGATTGGTTCCTGTTGATCAAAGGGAGGATGCTAGCCAGAGGACAGCTGATAATGTCACTTATGGCACAAAGAGAGAGCGAGAAAGACAGGAATAATTATTACCTAGGGATGGCTGGTGGTAGCAAAAATTACAATGCAAGGTGCAATCAACATCTGTGTGATTTTTATAGCCTAGAGTCAGGAATTTTAGTACCTGGATTGTCTTTTGAAGCAGTCTTGGAGACCTTCCTTGAAGGTCAGGAGTGCGAGGTCAGAGATGCAGTGGTTGATCCTTTACCGAGTGTTTCTGTCCTTTACCGGTTGGTACAAGTTAATTGGAGTTGGTTGCCTCCAGTTGTTGCCACCAGACTGTCAAACCTGTCACCAAACCACACAGACAGGAGGGCGGTGGCAGCTCTCCGTCCTTCTGTATCACTTGGAAATCTGATTCCATTAAGCAGCTGTGGTTAATTGCCAACACTTCTGAGTTCATCACTATCCTTCAGATATTTTGTTTCCTCTGAAGTGCTAGTCCCTGGGAACCTGTGATTTCCAAAGGATCTACATTTTCACATAAAAATTAACTTCTTTGTGGACTTGTAAAGAAAAGCTAGAACATTCTGAAATCTATTTAACTCTGTACCCAGAAGACAAATTAATATGGTGAGAGGCTGATTGTTTTTTACGATTACCTCATAATTTCTAAAATATTCTTGGAGGCCTGAATCACAATTTCTTGAGTGATTTGGTTTGGCAACACTGAAGTGAGTCTTTAAGGACAGGACTCCAACAGTCTAGGAGGCACACATGGAGAGCATCCTCACGCATTACTTAAAAATGAAACATCAGATGTTCTCAAGCAAAATTTGATCGGTGGCTCTAAGCAGTTACTGAATACAACATGAGATTCACAAATACCTACAAAGTAGGTAATTGCCCCAGGTGTTCACGTTTTCACAGGTAGCCAGGAATCTTGGACTCTTCCCACTAAACTGCCAAACAGGGGTGCTGTGTGTATCTGACTGACCCCGAGAGACACAGACAGACCGAGAACCCGCTGGCTTAAAAAAATAAATTGTAGTTACCTACCACATCTGAGACTCAGCGGGGAGTTAAAGGCTCAAGTATAGGCTTAAAAACACTGAAACTACTCGTGACGAGGCTGAAGCAACCTGTTGAAGACTGGGCAGACAGTTCATGGCACAGCTGGGGCAGAGCCCAGCAGCCCCAGTTGCTGTGCTGGTACACGGGATGCTTAACCTTATGGTCTACCAAAAAATCAAAGAAGAATTTGTTTTAGTTTGTAAAATCTGTATGCAAATCTAATTTTGACCAGCAGCAACTTCAGTGAGTAGGCTGGTGCAAAATTTTCACATGATTTGTACTGGAGGAATATATACTTCCGTATCTATAGAAACACCCACAGAAATTCTTTTAGAGAATCACAATAGTCAGTATGTGAGATCTCACTGCTCCGGAGGCCTTCTGCTCCGATGGTGGATGAATCAGACTCTATATACCATGGACAATGAGAATCAAGTGCTTCACTTTTATATGCATGCCTTATTTCAAAATGTAAAGGTCATCCCATACACGTTAAGTGAATTGTACAATGGAGGAGACTCTCAAAGGCCACAGAGACTAAAGGCAGTAAAAGGAGAGAACAGTAGGTCAGCCTCAGATGTTCCTGTGGCATACAGAAATCGGATGAAGTTCCTTATCGACAGCAAAAGGCCAGCAACTGCCAGCTAACGGCTGACACCTGCTCACAGTGAATTTCAGTGGAGACAGAGGTGGGAACCAACACAGAAAAGGGCAGTGACTTGCCCACAGACAGATCCGGAACGTGGGGTGCCTGAGTTGTCATCTGTTATCCTATGTTCTTCGCTAACCTGCCACCTCCCATTTCCATCAATGTGACTAACAGCTCCCAGGCTGTTGCGTCACTGGATGAGGCTGCCCGAGCCGCCAATTCACCCAGTTGCACGAGACTGTGAGCACCTAACAGAACCCTGGACCGTATCCCGACATCCAGTAGTTCTTTACGCTACATCTTTAAAGTGAAGCCAGCTCCACCACAGCCTACCCAGGGCAGAGGGAGAGGGTACCTTCTGGTGGCCAGAGCACCACGTGCTGAGGTCTTCCACGGCACAGCTGCTCCTGGCATCCAGCAGCTTCAGAGATGAGGTCTGACGGGAGCTGAGTCCAGCTGCAAAGAGCGGCGTGAAAGCCTGGTGCAGCAGAGCAAACAGCGAGAGGCAGCCAACACAGGCAGCAGAGCACGTCGGTCCTTCCGAGGATGCTGTGGGAGAGACAGAAAACACAAAGGAAGGGTTATGGGTGTAGCACGGAATGAATATATTCTGCCAAGGAAAAAAAAAAAAAGGTGGGTTTCCAGGTCTGCTTTTAATTGCATTAGCCAGGTATAACCTTCTCAGAGAAGCTCACAGGGGCA
The DNA here is from genome assembly GCF_023634085.1 of Falco cherrug. Taxonomy (NCBI): domain Eukaryota; kingdom Metazoa; phylum Chordata; class Aves; order Falconiformes; family Falconidae; genus Falco; species Falco cherrug. The sequence goes on from NC_073697.1 coordinate 120,973,841, forward strand.
CTGAACAATAATTAAAGCACCACATTCCCAGAGTCCCCTTTTGTTTTATGCTATGGGCAGCCTTGGAGCCAAGGGGACGAGGGAATGCAGCGCAATGAGCTCCAAGAGGGCACAGAGGCTATAGACTGTTCCAATGTAATGTAATGGTGTCCCAGCTCTCGGAGGAGAGGATCTCTGATTTCAGGCCTCTGAAGTGCTAAATTACCAAACGAAAACTACAGCAAGTTCCACCAAAACTGCAGCCATCAATACTACGCGTTGTTCTTAACAAACAAAAGCGGACAGAATAAAGGATGGGGGTCGAGGGATGTCTGCACTGTACGCCAAGGTTTTTTCTAAAAATATTTTACACCTGCTACTCCTGCACACTGATCATATTTTGTCTATGAGGTAGAGAACTCGTAGCGCCAAGGGGAATGTGGTTTATGTTCCCGAGCCTTAATGCTTTTTCCCTTCTGTAACGCAAAACTCCTTACTACCGTCACTAAAATAAAGCCAAGAGGACAAAAGTCATACGCGCGCTGCCACAGTAACAGTTTAACAGTTCCTCTCACTCATCTTTGGAAACAATCCCTTCAGCAGGATTTTACTGCTCTGGCACTTCGATTTAGCGAACTTTTTATGCAGCTCATGAGAGGAATGCGGCCAACTCTGTACACTCAATTTAAATCAACTTGCTGATGATATAAAAAAGAAGTGCTGAACCGCCGGTTTGCTTCATCTGCTCCAAACCTACCAACACAAACTCGGAGGTATTTATTCCTGAAACGTTAATAGAACAGTCTGGGGTGCCAGATCAGTACATGAACTCTGCTTTGATCCCCTGCCGGTCCAAAGAGCTGATTTAACAACTAGTTGTTTGGTTACTTGATATTTCAAAAATGCAACTGGGCTGTTTGCTACCGACAGGCTTTTTTGCACGTTGGAGTCTGGTGGGAGCACAGGGCGCAGGCAGCCGGGCAGGCTGGATACATCTGCCACGGGCATCTGCAGCAAGAGGCCGCACACGCCATGTGTAACAGCATTCGAATTTTGCATGGAGGAGGAGGGATGGACCTTCCTGGGGCTTACACCCAGCCCTCAATTTGTGTAAATTAGTTAGTCGATTAGATAGTTGAAGTTAAGAGAACTACAAAACTTGTACTCACCGGGATGCCAGTGCCAGCGCAGCCTGTGCCCTCTGCATTCACATCCGTAGCAGGCACCTCTGAGAACACGATGCAGTAAGGAAGCACTACGTACCGTGAACTCCACCTGCGAGCTGGCTCTCCTTTGCAGAAGTAATCGGATCAATTTGATTTTGGCGACCGCTCCCAGACTTCTGATCAAGCGTAAGGTCCGTTGTCTACCCACAAAACAAATGTAGCACAGACAGTAGCCGTCCATCAAATCCTTGCTACCCTGCCATGACAACGTGTCTCTGAGCTCCATTTCACAAAATTACGGTTTTTAGAAGTTAATGGATTGTGCTGAAACGAGCAAGCCTTACAGAAGAAAGTGATTTTAATTTGTGCTTGGGTGGGGACCTCGGGTGCAGAGACAGGATGCACTAAGCAGCATCAAGGGGGATGCGTACTTACAGTGTTACCCTTTTCTTTACTGTAAATTAAAGACATCTTCCGAGGTTTAACTTACACCGGCAATTTTAAGGAAGTAAAATTGCATGTTCACAACAGAAAATACAAAAGAACTTGCACAACTGAGCAAATGCTTCCTTTGCCCCCTTTACTCCTCCCGACACCCTTTCTCTCACAGAAACGCACTTACCTGACAGCACGGCTCCAGAGCAGAACACCGGGTGTGTGCAAATTAAACCAGAGATTGCCTTGGCAATCGTTTAGAACAGAACGTTGCAATGTATATGTCTGAGCTAACAAATCCAGCACCAAACTTTAGCAAAAGATAAATAAATGGGTGAAGTAGACTGAACAGAAAGCACTCATCTTTAATTTCTGTAAGGAGTAAGGAAAAGCATTACAAATTTTCACACTTGCATTCTTCGGAGAAAACTGGAAGCTCTCCCTACAGATTGTCTCCTTGCAAAGCACCATAAACAACCCCGCTTATTAAAATCTTTGTATTAAAAAAGGTGCTGCAAAAAAACCACCTTGTTTCCAGAGATTCCTCCTTGTTGCAAACCACTGCCCTTCGTACGCAGAGCTGGTTACGGTGGAAGTGAACAAATCAGCACGGGAAGAGGATAAGCTCCATGACCTTTAAGACAAATGATCTCAGTTTAAATCACAGGAATAGAAATATTAAGAGAACGTGTAGTACAGTCTCCACTGTCAACTTGCTCAACGTCCTAAGCAGTTTAGGTATTACTATTGTATTTTAAATAGTAAAACTGTAGTAGAGTCTTATAACGTCTAGGCATACAAATAGAAATAATACACAGAGATAACATCCTCCATTTTCCAGTAATTGAACCAGTATTTTTTTTTTCCTAATTCTTTTTCTAATTCCTTTTAAAAGCAAAGTCATCCACTTTAAATTAGACACCGAATTATGCACTTCTTAAGTACAGTCCTGTCCACTGATGTGCCGTTAGTGGAAAGATAAACCAGATGGCAAACTCAATAAAAAGGCGCCAATTAAACAGAGACAGTTGAAGCCTAAAAAACCCTTCGCTCCATTATTGCTTTTGAATTGGTTGTCATGGCACTGGAAATTGATACCACTGTCGGCTTCACATCTCCACCCAGCTCAGGTCTTCACAGCTCTGTCCAAAGCAAAGGTCTCACGGTGGTGTTGAGAAACACCCTCTTCCTTCCAGCACTAGGCCATTTCCACCAAAGTTCTGCTCACACCAAACCAGGGGTGTATGTGTGCACGCAACTTACACCTTTTGTAAAATCAAGTGCATCAAACAGGAAAAGACTGATCTTCACCCTCCAATTCCAGTTTCAGAATACTAAAGCTCAGGTAATTTTAACCTGTAGGTTATTACTCACCACCATGAGCCAAAGGACCACCCACTTAGCATGTCTCTTCTCTTTCTACAGCTGGAACTTCCACGGAAAATAAGCTGATGTTTGTTAGACTTACTTATTAAAGTTGTTGAGGTTCTCTTCCCCTTGACAATGTCCACTAGCAAGGAACACTATTTGCCAAAAAGATGGGAGAGAGTAAGGGATGCAACTTCAAAATAGCCCTGGAAAAGCTGAGTTGCTTTGTCAGCCTCTGAATTCTTTCTCCTCCCACTCACATTCACATTTTGAGAAGCTATTAAGTCAAAATCGGTAAAATCCACTAGAATAAAACCCTTAGAATGTCACATTGTAGTTGCATTACATTTCACTCTTTAATACAGCATAAAAAAATGGAAGTTTACAATGAGTTAGTAAACTGTAAATCAGCACTTTTATTCAGTTTAGTTTCTGAGCTATTAATCCCTAATACAGAAACAGAACGCTGATGCACTGGTCTAGGACCTCTCGAGATAATAGTTCAAATCCATTCTGGTGCCATGGCAAGTGAATTTCACTGGATCACCTGAGTCCCTTCTAGATACATCATATCACACAATAACTCACCATTCACAGAGCTTATAGTCTTAACTCTCAAGGAAAAAAACAAAATAAAATTACCTTCTGACTTCAGTGAGCTGCAGTTACAGAAAACAAGCGAAAGTTTGCTCAAATAATTGTAGGCAAACACTTAATCAGTCTATGTGCTTTGTCAGTAGTATTTTAGGTAAAGCAACCCATTATTGTGGTGCATCAACACAGCAACGCTTTCCATTGCTCCTTTGTGAGGCACTGAGTCAGACTTTTTTGCATCATTAGCACTGACAACACAATAAACGCAGCGCTCTGATCTTCAGCAGAACAGTAAAAACAAAGACCACAACAGTGAATTAATTTTAAAGAATTTTAATACAAACTTAATATAAACTATTTCAGTCCCTCTTAACATGTAAGACACTGACTCAAAATACTTTTATACCTTTTTTCAAGTATTGCACAATGTAGGTACAAAATTAATATTTACGATTACATTTTCTTCCATAATATATAGCAAAAATCTTTAAACTTTTAACAGAAAATACAATTTGTGTTTCTTTTGAAAAAAGCAAATATTTCGTACATTTTAATTCCACCACTAAGGAATATTCTGTACACAACTTTTTATTTTTTTTTTTTTAGAATTGATGTCTTTAAGATGGATATCTTACAATTTCAGTAAAAAAAATACAACATGAAGCTGCTGCAGCTGTCACAGATCACTGTAGTAAAAAGATATAAATGCAATACCATGTTGTAGAAACAATATATATACTCTGATATTTTACAAACTTTGTACTAAATTAAATTATACAATTAGAAAAAGACCAATAAACCCACCTATTAGTGCCAATTTTTTAAATATATATATACATATATGCTTGTGTACATATATATATAGACACATGAAAAAAATCAGCCACGACCTTGCTATATCTTAAATACTGTAAGAGGCCATATTTTGAGAGTATATTTTTGTAATGTACAGTCAGTATAAAATAATTTTGTGCTTGGTTGGCAAATGAAAAAATGATGCATGTTGTATTTATCTAACCAAGCCTGAATGTATTCATACTACAAGCCTTAAAAAAAATCTCAAGAGGTGGAAAAAAAGATACACCCTTGGGTACGTGCATTTTAACTTGTACAATAGTATTTACTTATATTTCACTTTCGGTTTATTTTTAGTTAGCCATAACTGGCTGGAATTGCTGGTTAGAATACTGCATGTTGTTTAAACTAAAATTCAAGCCATCCACAAAAGACTTCTCATTTAGACCTCCATAGGCTGCAAACATATCAAAGGCATTACTGTACTGGAGAGGACTGAGGTTAAGGGGGCTGTCACCAGGAAAGATGCTACTGGTACTACCTTGACCCTGCATGTTGGGGAAAATGAACTCCTTTGCGTTAGGAGAAAGGGCAGAAGTCTTCTGCTGCTGCTGCTGCTGCTGCTGACTGCCTAAGCCAAGCCCGTAGAGAGAGTGCATGGAGGAGGAAAGGCCTTTCTGCTTCAACAGGTCATTGACATTCAAGCCAAGGTTGGTGGGAGAAGTGCGGGCGACCTTGTTGCTACGGCCGCTATTCTTCATTTTGGTCGAGCCAAACTTGGTGGCAGCAAATGTGGCAGTGGTGAAGGTTAAAGGCTGAGTGGAGCGGGGCATGAAAGTTGGGCTCACAGCAGCAGAGTGACCAAAGGGAGGAGAAGGAGAACTAGACACTGAAGATGCTGGGTCACTAATTGGCATGAACACCTGGGCCTCTGGGTTAAAGCTGTTCTTGATTTCCTTATCCAACTCACATCCATTTTCATTATCATCCACATAAAGCACTTTCACTGGTCCCTTTTCACCAATTTGGTATGAAACCTCAAATGGGTCAATCCAAACACTAAGATCCTGAGGCAAGTTGCCACGAACATCATCAATGTCCAAACCACTCTCTTTGGATGCTTGTTCTATGACTGGGTCCACTTTCTCCCCTATATGTATACATCTAAACCCTGATCCTTTGTATGGCTTTTCTGGATACCAGTGCCCTTCATACTTCTTCTTAAGAAGTCTTTCAAGCTCTTCACCAAAAATGTTGACACGTCGTCTGGGAAGCTTATTGTACAAATATGAAATAATAAAATTGAGTGCTACTTGGATTTCAAGCTGCATAGTTGCTATGCCACAAAGTTATAAGTCTGTTTCAAAACCCGAAGAAGAAAGTGTTCAAGATGCCACAGGGGAACAAAATTTCATTCAAAGTGCTGATTCTAGTTGATTATTATCCTTCACCTTGAGTGCTCTTGTTCCTTTAAGAAAAAACAAAAGCAAACACATCCAAATAAGGAAAGTGTAAGATCAAGCTCTAAGGCCTATTCTTTTAGCTTCACTTTTTGCATAAAATAGGTTACTTTGTAAGGCAAAAAATATGTGCATCAAACCACTTATGTTCATGCCTGCGGAAGGTGAGGATGTCAGCCACATTCAGCATGACTTACGAACAACACTGCAGAAGATGCACTAGGCGTGTGTTTACATATACAGCATGGGGCATTTCAAAATCACATGAGCTTGCCGTTTAGTTATTCACAAAGCAGCAAGGATAATTTTTAAAGCATCACAGAACTGCCAGGCCTGTCAAGGGTTCAGTTACCAACCCATATTTGAATGATTTATAGTACTCAGCTGCAGAATTTAGCACCAGGCTATTAGTTTAGCCTGAAAGGTCTTCGGCCAAGGGTCATTTATCATTTTAAAGTTTGCAAACATATTGGCTGCACTGTAAGGTGCAGTATTATAAAAATGTGAACAGTTGCTTCAGAAGATTTCACACAAGTAATTAAAATTATGCAACATTTAAGTCCAAGCAAACCATCTGCATAAACTGCGCATTGGTGAAATTATGCTAACCGAAGAGAAAATGTCCGCTGCACATATACATACAATTCTTCCTCAGAATAGCTAAACTGGTAATGCGGTCAATGCATACAAAATAGATGCACGTATCTTCTGTCATAAGGGTGGCAACGACCACGAAATGGTTACAATACATTAATTCACAATTTTTCCCCTTTCTACAAATTATTCTATAGTATCAGATGTAATCTACTAATATATACAAAATTCACTTATCGCGCTGTCTATAGTTCAGATTTCACAAAGTTACTAGAGCTAAGAGCTTTGGATAGCCTCAAAAACGACTGCTCTTCTTCTCCACGACTCCATTTTATATTAAATATAAAATATGGTTGCCACTCCTTCACAAAGAACAAAAGAGAAATTAGCTATCTAAAGTTAAAGGGACAAGATTCAAGCATTAGCACACATACTGCTAACAAAAATCCTGCAGTACCTTGGCATAAAGGTACTCATCCAGAGGAAACACTTTTGTTCAAAAAGTTCCAATGAAACAAAATAGGGGGTTGGGGTTTTTTTGGCTCAAGTGAAATGCCCAATGAGAATTTCAATTAAGAGTGTCCTTTTCTGCACTGCATCACTATGAACAAAATGTAGCGTAGCTGTCACTAAAGATTAGAGGAATCAAAGTCAGTATGAAAATCCTTTGACAAAGTGAATACAATGCTTTTTTATTTCTTGCTCCAAATAATCTCCTTATAAAGTCTGGAACCCTATTTCCAAGCCACTCGCGTTCTCCCCAACATGGTATGGGAATAGTTTGAAAGCTTGTACGATAAGGCGACCTTTAAACGTTTGCTGGATCAGCACTGGGTGGGGATAAGGAAAAGATCAAGGGCAAACAGAAGATATTTACAAAAGGGCCACAATCAGTACAGAAAAGCTGATTGGGTGGGTTAGAAGGGGCATTTAAAAATGATTTATTAATCCATCTGTTTCGTTTCCCTTCCCCCCACGTCCTTTAGGAAAGAAATGATCTTTTCAAGGCGCACCGGGTGGACGCTATAGCTTTTTCTTAAGCCCCCAAACTACGGTACAAGCAGCTGGTCAAACAAATGGAGCTTGATCGTTTCCAAGTTGGTTTGTTTTTGTTTTTTTTTTAAATATGTATGTTTTATGTAAAGAGGACACCCTCTCCCAGCGGCGGGGTGCTGCCGGGCAGAGCCCCGGCCGGGGCAGGAGCCTTAAGCGCGGTGGGGAGTTACATAACCAGGCAGTCGGGTCTCATTAGATTTCTGCTCACAGCCTGGGAGCTCCGGCAGCGGCGGGGGGAGGAGGAGGAGGAGGAGGAGGAGGAGGAGGGGGTGGGGGGGGGGGGAGAGGAAGAGGAGCATTTTCTAAGACCGTCAAAGAGAAAATAAAGCTGAGGATGGGAGATGACTAGAAGGAGGGGGGCGGGGGGGGGTTCAAGGCCCCCTCCCTCGGCACTCAGGCCGGCACCCCGCGCCCGGTGGCGCCCCCGGCCGCCCCCCCGCCGGGCAGGGTCCTGAGGGCGGCTGCCAGCGCTGCCCGGAGAGGCCCGGCCAGGCAGCAGCGATTAGTCAGCCGGCAACGCTCACCCCTCCCAGGCTGAGCGCGTCCAGGGACCGCCTTGGGAGGGACCCTCCGCCGCCCGGCTTCCCGAGCCGTGCCCTGGCCCCCAGCCCCCGGCTCCGAGGGGCTGCCGGCGGCCCCCACGCTCTCCTGTCCCCCGGCTCCCCGCCGCCGCGGCCCCCCCGGCACTGCCCCTCCCCGCGGGGCCGTGCCCGCCCCTCTCCCCGGCCGCGCGGGGTCGTGACCGCCTCGGCACCGCCGCCTCAGCCGCCTCAGGGCCCCCCGCCGCAGCGCCCGGGGCCGCGCCCGCCTCAGCCCTTCGCTCGCCTCACGGCCGGGCGGCGGCTGCCCCAGCCCCCCGCCTCAGCGGCTGCCGCCGGCCCGGGCCCCGCCGCCCAGCGCACACCCCCGCGCCGGCCGGCGCCCCCGCCCTCAGCGAGCGGTACTCACCCGGGTGGGTGTGCGGGGGGTAGTGCAAACAGTCCCGGCGGGGGTGTGAGTGCGGGGGGGGGCGGGGGGGCGGCTCAGCACCCGACCCCCATCTCCGAGAGCCGGCTCCCTCGGCGAGGATGGGAGGGGAAAGGAAAGAGAAAAAAAAAAAAGGGAGGGGGAGGGTTGGAAAAAAAAAAGGGGGGGGAGGGAAAGGGGGGGAGGGCTGCGCTGCTCACACCCCCACGACGGGCGCGCTCGGCCGCCGCAGCTGGGCTCCTTCTGCTACTGCCTCCCCGCCCGGCGCGCCCCCATATATCGCCTCCCTTCCCCCGCCCCCCGCCCGGCCCCGCCCCCGCCGCCCGCCCGGCCCGCGCCTGCCCGTCACCCGCCGCGCCCCGCCCCCGGCCCCGCCCCCCGCTGCTGCCGCCCCTTCCCCCACCCCGGCGTGGCGGGGCCGCTCTCTACGTCAGCGAGCGCCTCACCCCACAACACCGTTGCGTCACTGCCGACGTCAAACCCTGCCCTCGCGCCCCTCGTCTCCGCAGGGAAGGGTGGGGGGAGGGACTACATCTCCCATGACCGCCGCGGCGGGGGGGGGGCGGCCTCGGCCCGCGGGGACCTCGGCTGCGGCTCCGCGGAGGGCCGGCCGAACGGCGGCGGGGAGCGGGGCCGCCCGCAGCCCCTCACGCCTGGGGGCAAGGGGCCAGGCTGCGTCCCGGGGCCGCTGGCGGGGGCGGCCTCCCCTCGGTGGGGAGGGGGGGGCAGCCCCTCACAGCCCCCCCTCCCCCCCCCCCCGCTCCGCCGCTGCTAAAAATACTCCCCACAGGTAGCAACGCTGACCGATTGGCTGCCTGCCCGCCCGGGGAGCCGCCTGATTGGTCACTGCGTATCGAGGAGGGAGACGTCAAAGCCCAGTTTTGGGGGGAAAAGAGTTACCCGGGGGGCGGGGGAATGCCCGCGGCCCCCTCAGCGCCGCGGCGCCGTGTGAGGCCCGGCCGGGCCGCGCCTGGCTCCGGCCTGGCTCGGGCCTGCAGGCCTCGGCCGCCTCCTCAGGCGGGGCACGGCCGAAGCGGGGGCCAGCGGCTGGGGGCGGCCGGCCGGGAGCCAGGCCCGGTGCGGGAGGGCCGTGCCCTCCGCTCCAGAACCCCCCGGGCCTGGCCCCTCACCCCTCGGTGTCGGTGCTGCTGGGGCCGGGGTCGGCGAGCAGGGCCGCGCTCGGAGGGGGTTTGCCGTCTCTTGCGGTGTTTGTGCAGAAACGGAGCGTTTGGGCCTGAGCCTGAGGGGGCCCCGGGGAGATTTGGAAATGCCAGTCAGGAGCAGCGCCAGGACTTTAACCCTTTGCAGCTCAGAACGTGTCACTGGCTGTGTGGGAGGCAGCAGCCCAGCAGCCGGAATGTTTGGGAAGATGGCAAGGGTAATATTTGGGATTTTCCATAGCTGAACATTTCTGCTGGAAGGCCTAATTCAGCGGAGAACACGTTTTTATTCAGATGTATCAGTGTTGATGCAGCTAGTACCGTGCTGTTGCAAACAACTCTAAAATCTTAATTCAGACTCAAAATTGTCACGCTTCCCCCCCTATTTTTCATTTGTTTTTAACGTGTTATAGTCCTTCAGTGAAAATTGGGTCATCTGTCATCACTGTGCACCCCAAATGGAAAATAAAGCATGAAGATGATAAAATTATAAGCACTGGCAACAAGGTGACTCCTGGGAATTGCCGTAGCGTGGCCAGGAAAACAAACGAGAGTCTTTTTTTGTTTGTTTTGAACAAGTTGTCATTACTTCCACCATGAAAGTTAAGAGACAATGTGAAATAACTACCTGAGCAGATAAGGTGGAAAGACAAATACAGGTGGTTGGGGTTTTTCCCCCTAAATTAAAACGTAGAAATCTCCCTGGCACAACAAACACCGAGCAGACGGACAGGTACTGCCGGCTGTGTCAGCACACAGTTTGGCGTGGTGCTGTGCTCGGTGCTGTGCTCAGTGCTGCACTGGCCAGGGTAGCAGCAGCAGCAGATTTCCCTTTGAAGTGGGAAAAACTGCACAATGCTGTAGATCGATGTTTTCAGGTGAGATTTCGTAAGGAGCTTTACAAACCAAATAACTATGCTGCTGAGTTGCTAAAAAAAAAAAAAAAACCACGTTGTAAAAGCAAAGACTTCTTTTTAAATGGCTTTAACACTACAGGAGAAGCATTAGGGACTGAATTAAATATACAGAGCTAATACATTTATAATCAAGACATCTGCGGGATCCTTTGAAGCTGTAAAAATGGTGATGTACTTTTCTGTGGCTTATGTAAAGGAAGCTTCTAATGCAGTCAATGCTGAAGTTGCGTGCTATTGAACAAATCCGACGTTAAATGTTAGAGACAGGCGATTGCCCTAAGAATAACCTCCGCAGGTCAGCAAGAATCAAGCCTGCTTCTAGTGGTCCACTGAAAGTTTCATTTTACCCTCATTTGTCTGAAAAAAAAATATTCTGACTTTTAAACTGCAGTGATCATTATGTCATCCACATATAACGCATCAGAAGTAGGTGGCCCAACTGTAGTAGCGTTAAATTACCAGCACCTAAAAACAGTCTAATCCAGGATCACTGGTATTCTTAAAACCTCAGCTGGCTTTTTGATCCACAAAGAGGTCAGAATAGGGCCTGCAGTGTTCTTCAGTCCTTTTGATTAATACACAGCAATAACAAAATGTCTACCTCTCCATGCTAGAAAAATCTTTCAAAATGCAATCAATACAAAATAACCCCGGCAGCAAAATTTTACTCCTGTTGTCAATTCTATTCAACAGAAAGATTAATCTTAAAAGAAAAGAAAATATATATATATTCACATCTTTCCTGACAAACCTTGACAATTTTTCTCCCTAGCAGAGCAAATCAACAGAAGTATTTCAGAGCATGGCAGGGAGGCAGAAGTGAGATTAAAAGTAAGATGACTTTCTTAATCTATGTTAAACGAGAAGGGTTTTGATCTCATCTGCTCCTCTTAGCCATATCCTGCGATGCTAGTCCGCCAGACAGCCATCACCAGCAACTCAGCTACAATTTCTACAGTCTTGGTCTCTGCAGTCTGATCTCTGGAGCCAAGATTTCTGCATTGTCGAAGATATACTTTTCTACAAGACCTTGTAGAGACTGTAGTCTCTACAAAGGGACTTTCTTTTTTTCTGCTAAAGCAATCTATATTTGGTTCCTAAAATAATTAACAGCGCTCTTTAAAAATCTAAATCAGTGTTATTTATTGATCAATCCAATATCTAAAACCAAAATAGATTTGCTAACCTTAAAAGTTCTTTAAAGGAATTAAAAATATCTAAGAAAATTTTTACTAATTATGTCAACACGGACAAGAATTAAAGAGCAGTAGAAAGCGAGGCTCAGAATTTCCACCACCCATCTTTGTTCTTTTCATCTTCTCTGCTAAATGAATGTTGCTGTTCCTTACAGAATGTGTAAGATTTATACTGAGAGTGGACATAAAGCTTTGTAATGTACATTCCCAAATACAGTACAGTCTCTTTTTTAACATTTTTCTATTTAGGAACACAGTTCTCCTTTCAGCATGGGAACCTGAGCTTTGATTTTGAAGAAAATGGAAAGCTTTCCCCATTGTATTCACCCCTCTCTAGCCCAGTTTTATCCATTTGCTGATTTTAACACGTGTTCCTTTTCTCCATCATTTATCAGTGTGAGCAACCAAGCCTGGCTGCTCTCCAGCATACATCTTAACAACGATTTTGAAATGTAGCTTGTCTTACATTTCACTTTACCAGCTTAAGCAGTGAATTTTCCATACAGATTACAGAGGGTGTATATACCTGCAAGATGCTGCCCAGCTTCAGGAGCTCTCTGACCACAAAGATTTATTTAGGTGGGAACCACGAGATTAGCTTGTATGTAATGTTTTGATGGAGTAAAGAATAACTGGGAACAATTCAGCCAAAACAGAAGTGTGCAAGGCATTGTCTCAGCCAGCTCATCTTCCAGGAGAGCCCCAAGCTCGCCTCTAACTACGTGGAGGGGCAAATGGTTAGTTAGTTACCTCCGATGGAGAGCAGCTGGCTGGCAGGGGCTGCTGCATGCAGCTTTATACGCCAAGTTAAATGCACCCATGGCAGGATGCGTATGCGATAACTCTTGTTTGCAGACTCTAACCCCAGGGCAAACAGCCACAGTCAGCGACTTGCTGGGAACTGCTGTGTGGCTCTACAGCAACCCAGGCTGTGCCAGGGCTTGTTCCTCTAGCGCTGGGGGCTGAGGGGATGGGATTAGTGTCCTGGGGGGCTGGGAGCATGCGGGGGGGGGATGGCGGGGAGGACATGGAGGTTAGATAAATGTCTGTCGGTCTTGACAGAGGTACAGTTAATCTTGCCACAGAGGGGGAGAAATAGCTTTTGAAGTGGAAGGAGGGAATTATTGTGGTAAAAGGGGGAGGGCAGAGGACAGAGGGTATGTTAGTGAGGGGCTGCGATGATGAGAACAGCCTGGCATCGTGGCCCCCCGTCCTGGAAGCTCAGAAAGCCCAGCTACCGATTCTCATGAGATGCTCCGGGTCTGGCCTGCCCCACACAGCTCAGCAGAGCCAAACACCAGCAACAGAAGTTCCTCTGCTATTATAGTGTATGATGTTAGTGGCTCTGGGGATGCCAAGATTTTAGAAACTTGGCTATCAAGAGCTGGAGCTTGTGTGCCAAGGATTGAGAAACAGTTCCCAGATCTGGGCATCTACAGCATTGTGCAGCCAGTACACTGGAAAAAAAAACCCTTTAAGCTGGTACTTTCTTAGATATTAGTGACTCTTTTTTTAAAAGAAAAAAACCACCAAAGAAGCAGCAAAAAAATGTATTGTTTTGCTGGGCCAATATCTGTAAAGGGGACTGATCTGCAGGAGCTTAGATCTTACAAGGACGTCATTCTCTCCGAAGTGGCATGCTACTAATGTTCTAGCTTACTTGGCAAAAGTTACTGGAGTCCTAAGCAAGACAGAAGGCAGCTGCTGGGTAAGAAGGAAAAATTAAAACAGGAGAAACCTGACACACTTTAATGAAGAATTCACACCAAAGCTTTGCTCTTCCCAGAGTTTCAGCCACCTACAAGGATGAAGTAAAAAGATTTTTTCTGTCTTGAAGCTGGTATGAGGCAGGATCTGTTCTTGAAGAGGAGCCTGATAAATGGCATTTTGAGAATGGGGTACAGATCCTGAGAAGGCCAGGTAAAAAGAGTAAAATGAGGAGTAAAGAATCTAAACCAAAGTTCCAAGAAAAATAATGCTCACAGGTAGATAGATACTGTATTAAGACGTGGGGCAAGGGGGAGAGAAAATGGGAAATATTTCATGAGTATCAGAATTTTCCATAGCTATGAATAAATGGGCTGAAGAAGAAGGAAAGAAGATTGATTGATTTTATACCTTAGAGAGGTTGACCTTTGAGGAAAGTTTTATTAAAATTCAATATAATTTTTCCTCGAGTTCACCTTTGTGCTGGGATTCTGCCAGTTTAATGTCAGTTAGTTCCTCAGTATCTGCTCATAGATAAAATTATGAGGTTAGGACTGTCCTAGCTGATAGCCATGTAACTTCTTAGCTAATCAGCTTCAAGCACTTTACTATGCTTATTCCAAACCGTGATTCATAAACAGTTTTAAAGAGACAGCAAGCTGGTTTTTAAACTGTAAGGACTGCTCACCTTCATTATTTTATGGACGTCAAAAATAAACACTGAAGATGAAGGTCTGATCATTTGCCCTTTCAATTTATGATAGATGAAGGTAGCATGAAAAGTTTTCATTAAGAACTTACTTAAGGATTTTGTGTACTTAGCATTTTCCAGGAAGATGAGTAAATCTTTTTTCCGAGAGGGGAAATCCAGGAAAACTCTTCAGTCTTTTTCCTGAGAGACACTGAATGTGCAAAAAAAGAGATATTAATGGGAAAAATCTGAGTATGAGGAGATAACTTTCATTCAGTCTGTTTAAACTGAAAGGAGGAGCAATGGAAGGGCATCTGTTTACCAAAAATGCCCGATAAACACAGAAGTTCTTGACATTTTGATTATCTTCAGTTAGGGTAAAAGAGGATGAGAATGACCAGGGGACTCTCTTTGAAAGAAATGGAAACTCAGCTTTTATTTAGGCAAAGATCCCAGCAATGCTACTTTTTCTTGCTAGCCATGACATCCTCTGAGCCACTGCTCCGAAGCTGCACCCTTTGGGTCTCCCAGCAATGTTTTTCTTACTTAGTGAGGATCAGATGAACCCCTTACTGTTCTCTAGTCTTTCAAGAAAACAAGGCAGACACGTCTTGAGTGAAAAGGGGAGGAAGGGTGTTTCCCACATTGTCGGTTTACCATAAAGAAGCAATTGGATGATACCTCAATTTTTGCGATAACATCCAGAACAAAATACAATCTTAACATCACTAGAAGATCTCACCTCATTCTCGACTAAGAATTTAAAGCAACCAAGAACAGTGCACCTCAGTAAGAAACCATCCATATTTGAACCTTTCAGGTGATAAGCAATCTCTTTTTTTCTGGAGCATGTGGCCACGGACTGGGTTCCTTGCACCTTTCCACAATGCTGTTGCTGTCAGTAACTGTTTTATGCAGAGCCCAGCACTTGCTCAGGACTTAGAGAGCTTAGTTAGTGACTATTAGATGACACACAGAATACGAGATTTAGGAAAGCCAAAGGTTGCAGGTACTGATACCGGGTCTGGGAGCATTAATTTGAGACGCGCCGAGTTAACCTGCTGTGCTGTCAAGCTGTGACAATGTGAACGATGGGGACTTCAAAGTAAAATGAGTTCAGATGCCAGCGTCGTGACGAACACAGTCTGAAAATCATTCTCATGAGAGGAAGATCATTGAAAACTATCTTCATTTAGTACAAAACCGAGGGTGCTTCATTTCAGATGAACAGAAACCTAGCGACTCTGTATTTGTGCAGACACGAAGAGCTTGTTGAGTGGAAAGATGCCAGCTTATGACAGCTGAAGGTTTGACCCTGAATCTTTAAGGGTATTATCCGTGGAAAAAAAAAAAAAAGCCAATGGAAATTTCTCTTTTGAGTTTGCTGTGCTCCAGATCTGGCTCTTATTCAACTCTTATTAAAAGTCCATCGAGTCATGGTGACAGGAATAATGGAGGGCAATGAGGATTCAAGCTGTGTGTTTGCCCCTGAGACATAAAAATTGGATTTTAACGCGGTCTGTGCATCCTGTTTTTAACACAGTTCATGTATCCTGGTCATGTAAGGAGGAGTTTGCGCAAGACTGAAACTGTCACTGGCGTTGAAATGATCATTTGGTTTAAAATCGTTGATTCAAAGCATAGTAAATCACTCATTTCCTCTCCAGCTTGATTCCTAAAGGTATAATTGCTCCAAAATAATATAATACGTGCCTTAAAAGATTAAGCGAAAGGTCAGATTAGCATAACATCTTTCCTGAACTGATGGCAAAATGCTGTGTAAACCTGGAGCCACACCTCAAAATCCCCCGGGACGGGACTCTTGGGACTTGCCAATGGAGCAGGGAGAGAACACAGATGCTTTGATTTCACGGGTCACAGGTCTTTACCATGTGATGGACAGGCAGAACAATCTTCCCGTGTCTACGTAGATATAACCCTCTTCATTATAACAGAATGTTTTCTCTTGAACACACAACCCAGTAGGAGCTAGTATCTCATACGCTGTTATTAATGTGCAAGACTTCAGACGGTATCTGCACACAGCGGTGGATCTGTCTAGTCTTGAGAGTAGCCGTAACTAACGACTTCAGGAGAAGGTATAAAACAGCCGTGCTGCACAATTACATTGAGTTTGGCCATGGGAAGAAGCGATTTCTTCTTGATCCCACATGATGATTATCTTAGATGCTGGAAAATGAGAACTTGGAGTGACATACTTTTTATTGTAGCTAATGTAACTCAGATTTGTAAAGAAGGTGATTCTGCTATATGACCATATTATCTAAATTGCTTTGTCGCCAACGCATAGAAAACTGAATATAAAATTGCCTGAACATAATTGAGTGCTGACTCACTGATTAGGTTAAATGGTGCAGCGCTCTAGAGTGTCTTGGAGCTTTCTATAGTCTCACAATCCTATGTGAAATCTTCTGATTGATTTTTCTCCCCTCCAAGCAAACTTATGTTTTGTGCTCCAATTTGAGGCTAGATGCTACAAATCCAGCTGCTGTCACAAGACATCTTCCCCCTGCTTCGTTATCTTGACCAATTTTCTGCTGAAACTCTCATCTTTCATCCTGGCTGGTGCAGTTGGCTCCCTTGTGATTATTCCAACTCCCGGCTCTCCATATTCATAGCCACTCTCCAAGCTCCAACTCTAACTCTCTAGTTTCTAAGGCTACATAGCTGCAAATGTTTTCTCACAAAATGCTTTCCCATAAATTCTCACAATTTCGTTTTAGTAAAATCCAAGGCTGCATGCATACATGACACTACCCATAGGAAACTTTTAGTAAAAGCACCTGCAAACATGAGCAAGAAAACACAGCCACAAGTATTTTAAATGGAAATCTTTTTTTCCTTGAAAATGGCCTCATATCACAAAACCCCATTTGGACGCATAACTGTGACTCTCCTTAAAAACAGAATGATTTTCAGTTTTTGACATGTAAGTGGAAGGGCAATTTTAAGAAGTGATGCCAGAGACCCAAAGTGAACTGAGCCATGGATACTGGGCAGAGAGCTCAAATTTAGCTGACTCTGGCAATCAGACAAACCAGCACTTGTGCCTTTGGCTAACCTCTGCCCTGACTCTGTCACTCAGGTGGTGAAAAGAAGGAGCGGAAGAAGAACTATGACCTAAATAACTGGGAGAACAGCAATTATTAACCAGCAGTCCCACCTACAAGGATCTGCAGAAGACACCAGCCCTGAGCTGGAGGATCTGGGAGTGAAACCGGTCATGGAAGTGCAGAACTTGGTTTAGTTTCCAGCTAGTTCTGAACATCTCCTTTCTTGCTGGCTGAAGTATGGCATTAGTAGCTGTTGAAAATCAGGTGGGGAGGAGGCTGAAATTTGTTACCTTCATACATGGGACTGGTTTCATATCAGGTAATAACTCAGAAACGGAGTAACTTTGGCGTGCACGTCAGGCTTAGGTTCTCCAGAAGCACTTGTGACTGCACAGCCCAACTTTGTTCCTTACCAGGAATTCTAACTTTTATTTTCTGGAAATAAATCATACTTGCCTTGCCCCAAAGAGGATAAATCTCATTTATCTCTAACTACAGAGAGATAATAATGCAATTGTTCCTTCGCACCAGGAGACCAGGCGTCTGTTAACTAGAAGTTCTCTTCCAAGTTGGATCAACTTCTCTCCAAGTACTTCCTTCCGCAGAGTGAAGGGAAACTCAGCTGGAATGTATTTCCAGAGACAAATGAACCCCTAAGATAAAACGATAAAACTGATTGTAAAAAACCACCACAAATTTGGTATGGAGCAATGAATGTGAAATTCAGAGCTGATCTAGAGCTGGGTCAGAATCTGGCCAGAATTAAGGATCTGATCTCTTCCGCTTGATCTGCAGAAATGCTTTACCTTGGCAAAATACAGGCACATTTAAAAGACATAATGAAAAAAAAAAAAAAAAGAAACTCCAATGGTGAAGGAACCAACACATTCTGAGAGAAAAAAAAGACTGTCTGAACCCTTCAAAGGTAGCAGTGAAACAGATGAAAATATCCACGTCTGCCCTGGTCAGGTTAGGGTGATTGTTTCTCCCAGCCCAGGCTGCATTTGTCGGCACTCTCTCACTTAATTAGAAGAAATGTGTTTTCAAAGGGGGAGAAACACAGACGTTCAAGCTCAGTCTTCCTATCCAGATCATTCTTGCTGGATGTTTGACACCAGCCCATCCAAGTGACATCCAAATGGGGACAGCAAAAATATTCATGTCCCCCATTCAGCTGAATCAGGGAAGTGCCTAGATGACAAGGAAGAACAGCACCGGGAAGACTCGAGGGAGGCAGCGGGGGATTTGCAGCACGGAGCGATGTACACCAATGTCTGCAACGTCGCAGTCATGCCAGCGCCTCCAGCATTTAAACTTTTCATCTACAGCAACTGGTGGGTCGCTCAGCTGCAGTTTACAGTTAGGCTGCTGGGAGGAACATGGGCAGAGTGGGGAGGCAGGGGACCCTCGCCTGAAAGCCTGAGCTAATTCCGCAGTGAAGATAAGCTCTGGGATAGAAATTCTTCAAAGGGATGTGACCAGGCAGACTATCACCATGGGGGTCTCCAAGCAGGCAATCAGTCTCCCTTTTAATAAACAACAGAAGGTACAAAATGGTCAGGGAAGAGTACACTTCTTAAATGTGCTGGAGAAACAAAGCTGAAACATCTCTTGTTCCTGATCTGCAAGGTGACAGAGGTTTTTGAAGAAGCAGTAGTGCCCATGTAATCAAACAGGAGCAACTGTGCTGGTTCTGCCCTGAGGCTTGTGCTCTAAACTATAACTAATGAGTGTAAAGGCACTGACAAAAAAAAAAAAAAAAAGCTTCCACAGAATCCCTTTTCTAAGGCCTTTGATTTTACTGGAACATGCACAGCGGTAAAATTCATATAGCCGACGGAAAAGCCACGTCCTGGCCTGACCCTGCCATAGAAAACAGCAAAATAAAGGGGCAGGGATTTGGGCTCACGTTTGGGGAGGATCCATGATTCAGCATGTCGGTTTACTAAATCTCCTCTAATTTGTCACATAATGAGGGAGCGGGGCAAACACCTGCAGCTCCATGCTGCTGCTTCATTGCAAAAAGGTACGGCCCAGACAGTGATGAGCATCTAAAGAATAAATGACTGTCAATTAGGACAGTAGGTCAGAAAGAGCAAGATGATTCATATCCAGGACATACTCCAACCATCCACAGTAACACTCAGCAGTTCTATTCAGCTTTACTTCTTCAAAGTGCCTGCAAACATCCTGTCCTTTCCGTGGCGCTGGCAGGTAACAGCGAGCGGGGCTTGAAACGGGCTCTGGAGACCTGCTAATTCTTGGAGTAATTGAGCTCAGCTGGGAAGAAACAGCTTCCACCGTCCCTCCAGCCATAGGAAGGAATGAGGACAGCCCTGTCCTGGTCACAGAATGCAACCATTGGTCTAGAAATCGGGGGGCATGGAGATTCACACCCCAAAATTAATAAAGAAGCTACCCAGAATTAACAGCCCGTTTTAGAGAACTGGCTGGCTGTGGTTTTCCCAGGAGTAAGCAACAGGTCGTGACAGATGGGGTTTAGGAGTGCTTGGCTCCTAGGTTAGCACCCTGACAATGCCTCCGCTCAGCTGTGCAAATCGTATTTTACTTGCTTGACTGTGAGTTGCTGGGCAGTGGGATGTAATTTTCCATGCTCGCAGTTGGCACTCGGTTTTACCTTGACTTGCATTTGACCGCGCAAGCTCTGTCAACATTGTTTCGCCTCATAGAAAATAGTAATTAAGAAGCCTGGATGAAAGGTAGGCGTTAGTACCCAAGAATTCAATGGCCAGCTCTACTTTAACCTAGTCGCCACAGTTTACTACTTGGTAACAAAATGCCTTTTCCAGATTTACCTGAAGACTGGGATATCAGAAACGCTCAGAGATGCCAGACGTAACACTTGGTTGACTTTGATCTCTCTGAAGACAAATATTTTAAAGTTTAGATCAAGGAATCTTTTAATGAAACAAAGAAATCATGCCACTTGTATCAGTTCCAGATATAAATAAATCAGCTAGAAATAAACAGGAGCAAGGCAAACGCAAAGGAGACAGCCGTGCTCTGCAATGTCAGTCCAAAGTGACTGTCTGATGGATGATAATGTGGCTGGCTTGGAAAAAAAGCCAGAGTTTAAAAGTCTTGCTGCCAGCCATCTGGCAAATCTTCCAAAATATATTGCAGTAAAACTTCACTGAATTGCTACCTTTTTTGCATCTCCTGCTATCCAGACTGTCTATTTACTTTTCAAGTGTAGCAAGGATTTTGAAATCCCTGCTCGGACTCTCTCCTTACGGACTCGTTATAGCCCTCCCCATAGCCAGTTCATTGTTCCTTCCCTCCGCCAGTTTGCCATATATGCATAATCTTCCCAAAGTAAAGATACTCTTATATGTTTAGGGGGTCTCTAAAATACTGAGCGTATCTGACTCTGCTTGAGCTGCTGCAGACGCCCTGTCTGTTCGCAATTCACAGGTGCTGTTCCCTTGTGCTGCAAGGGAGGCAGAAGTTCACGGCAGCAGGATTTATAGCATATCCATCCTCTTGCTCCAGCAGCATCATTACTTCATACTTGGAACTGAAAGGCAGCATTTCATACTTCTAAACGTTAAGGGCTTATTTTCATAACTGAGTAATTTGGACAATGTCCCCCAGAGGCAATAGTAAATACTGCCACTGGCCATTTCCTAATAATCTGTAGCAACATAGAGCGACTAAAAATCATGGTCACTTAAAAATAAAATATCGTTTTCCATTCCATGAAAATGAAAAAAATATCTTTGCAGAACAGGCTGACCTGCTGAACGTTAATGAATTTTTTTCCCCCCTGTTTCATCAGCTCCTCCCACCTGGTCCCTAATCAGCTGTAATTGAGTCCATGGCTCTGCTGAACCGTGGTGAAGCATCATGGCTTGTGGCCATGGTACTGAGAGTACGGGCATGCAGATAACCCTCCGACATGCCGCCTGGGAGGCAGCTGGAGATCCTATCTGGTGACCAGACACTCCTGGGTTGTAACATGGGCGCAGCAAAAGCTATTTTCAGCTTAAATGATCTTTGATACTGAAACTAGAGTTAACCTGGGTGGTTAGCGGAGGAGATCGTCTGCTCTGAGAAATAAACCAAGGGAGAAGGGAGAGGGAGACAAGTAGGAAGGTAACAAAGGAGAGGGACTCTTTAGGCAAGGGAATGAAACTGAAAGCGTGCACTGATGGAAGAAGGAACACAGGAAAAAAAGATGTTGTTGCATCTCCCCATCACTAATGATCTGGTCCCTGTCCCCCCTCAGCTGCCAGCCACGTTCGTCATTTGTAATTCTCAACCTTCTTAGATAGATGGGGCTAAGCAACAAAAGCTGTCTCTTAGCAGCCCTCAAGCTTGTCTCACCTTTGTTACAGCTAGTTTTAGTAATTTTTAGTCAAATTTGTTTGGTTGGTAATGTATGCTTGATTTTAATTTCACCATGTGCAGCAGTAACTTGTTAACAAGCTGCTCCAGGAGATCTTTCTAGGACAGTGGAAAGCAGGGAAAGGAAATAATTACAGCATTTCCACCTACAGTAGTCTGCTTCAGGGCAGGTATAAATAGATCCATAAGTGTTTGTTCACTTAAAAGAGTTCAGCCTAACTGCTTTTTCAATTGCCAGCAGCAGGATCGGTGGTTTGGGTTTTTTCTTAAAAACAAGGGCAAAGATCATCTACTAAATATCACCCTCCCTTCCTCCAGTCTGCAAGCAGCACTGAAAAACTTTCAGAATTTTTACCAAAACCAGATGTCGGGTGTATAAAAGTATGGGCAATTTTTCAAAGCCATTATATTTGTTTGGGAAAGAAGGGCTAATTAGATCAGAAAACTCAATTCAGCTTCAGAATGGAGGAAGTTAATGATAAAAATAATTTACATTTCATTCACTTGATGCATACAAAAAGCTCTGGCTCAATTCATGCAAACAGTACCTCCCTTTGGAGTCCCACCACAAGTTTTGAGAAAGCACTTGCTCAAGGGTCTGAGAACATCCCGTTGCTTGTCCATGGGCAGCTGGGGAGTGGAGCAGGCACAACACAGCACCCAGCTGGGGTGGGCTGGGGGTCCCAGCAGGGCGGGGGGATTGATCTGCGAGCAGGGCAGCGGGACCCTTGCTTGAAGCTCGAGCATCCCCGTGATAACCTGCTTGACTCAAGGAGGGTTAGGAAGCCTCTCGGGGCCCAGCATGCCTCGTTGCGGGAGGAAGAGGAGCCCAGCACGGGTGGCCCACCCCAGGGTGCCCCGGAGCTCCCTCCTGGAGCCGCACTCTCCGAGCTCCATCTACCGGAGCCCAAAGCCCTGCTGCCATCCACTTTCTGCACGAATCTGGTTGAACAAACTTCCCCACTGTGGGCTCACAGAAATACAATAAACATTTATGTAGTCTCCCCGGTAGCTCTGCTAACGGGCCGGTTAGAGCAGCATTACGGGGCTTTCCAGGCAAATTTGCCATCCTCTGCCTCCGGCCCCGTGCTGAATCCTCACCTCGGTGCGCGGTAGTAGCCCATAAGCGCACCAAGCACGTACGCTGCCACTGCCTATTGTTCAGGCTACAGGTACTATATTTAACTGAACAATAGCTAATAAACAAAAGACATTTTAAGTGGTTTGTGGTGTCTGCTGAGCACCAGCTGCCCTTTTTGTATTGCACTGTGTCTTTAGTCCTGATGCTCAGGTCTCCCGGGTCCCATTCAGCTGCAAAAGCCCAAAGCTACAGCGAGAGGAACAAACAAATCTGATAGGGACATAAAAAAATTGATGGCTCATAAAAGCAAAAGGGGCACAGATTTGAAAAGGAAAAAAGCAGAACAGATTCAAATCTTATTGAGAGTCCTACCACAGGAGTGCCATATAAGCAGCAGTTTCCTCCACGTTCTTCCACCGGTGCCCCAAGCCAGCCAGCCTCATGGGTGCCACGGCTCAAACCCGTGGTGCCAGGTAGCATTAATAAGGTTTAGGTCTGAATTAAACCACTCTCCTGCATGCCTGGGGATGTGATTCAGACCTCCAGTCTTGTGGTGTGCGGCAGCTTCAGGCTGTGCTGCAGCACCTGGAGGTGCACATTTGTGAGTCCCAGCCCAAAGCTGGACGGAGGTCCCCTGGGCTCCGCGGACACTTTGAGGGAGGGAAGGAGCTGCTCCCAGGTTTCCCATGGGAGGCTGACTCCAAAATCAGCCGTTTTGAAGGCAACAACAGTGCAAGGCCCCTGACAGCAGAGGGAGGGGTCTGTGCATGGCTTTAGGAGAGGAGGACAGGAGGCTGAGCCCACCTAGCCAAACGCCCGCCCTCCCCTGGCAGGGCAGCGGGCAGGGTCAGCTGCTGCTCCTCAGGGGAACGAGGACCCTGGGACTGGCTCAGACACCCCTGTGACCCGGGGGGTCATTCCTGGGGCTGGCAGGGACTCCCTCCGCATCCCAGCCAGCTCAGCTGTGGAGCTCGGGGCTGTCACCTCCCGAGTCCCTCCTCTGTCCCCAAGGCAGAGTAATGAGGCCAGCAGAAATACCAAGTAGAGAGATTTACTTTACTCAAGGATTCCTATTCACAGCTACAGCTATTGACAGATTTTTTTTCTATTCCTACGGCTGGTGGGAGGAAGCTGATAGTATTTATTAAGCTGATCTCAGGCACTGAAGCTCGATCCTAACTCCAGATACACAGGCAATCATCAGCGCCTGTTGTGTCTGCATGAATATACTAATCCTGCCTCTGCTTTCTGAATACCTAAAGCGATGTATAGGACCATTCATCTGTGATAGAGTCTTCTAGATGGCTGCAGAGGGCAAGACAGTATTTTTAATATGAAGAACTCTATGGCAAGCTATTTTAGTGCCTTAGGATCATTAACATTTTTGAATGTCTGAGAAGCTGCTAACATTTATAAGACTTTACAACCGAGATCCATTCTCCCAAATGGAGAAAGAACTCGTATTTTTCACATACACTTTAGATATTGATAATTTTCTCATTTTCTGATATGACAGGGCTTGGGGATTTTTTTCCCCGCTGAGACAAGATGACTGACAGAAGGAGATGAGAATTTCTCATAAAGAGAAGCAATGCATTTTTACACAGCCGAGGCTGGAAGAAAGCAATAATTGTCCTAATATGCAGGCACGGTTCCTCCAGAACGGCTGATGATTCATTTCAAGAGACATCGCTGACAAAAACGCCAGGCGTGTCTCCCCAAGCCAAGATGCAAGCTGAGATGGGCTTGAACAAACCTCGCCCCTTCGCCCACCTGCTGTGCTGCCAAAGGTGCTGCGGCCGGTCCAGTGCCAGTCTGGGGGACCCTGTCCTTGGTGGATGTGGATCGGCAGAGCTGCACTGACACTTCTGCCACCACAAGTCCAACCCACTGCCACAGAGGTGGCACTCGGCACATCCTTAGCTCAGTTTTAGGGTCATCTCAGCAGATGCTGGGGTGCTCGGAGGCTCCAGGGAGCTTTGGCAGAAGTTAGAGCTGCCACTGCTGAGCCCATCGGGGCTCTGCTTTAAAAAAAAACAACAACAAAAAAAACCCACCAGAGAAGCTGCTTCCAATGCTTGGGCCAGCCCAGAGCCTGGGAGCAGTGAGGACAGGATTGTAGAATCGTTTAAGTCAGAAAAGACCTTTGAGATCATCAAGCCCAACCGTTAACCCAGAACTGCCAAGGCCACCAATAAACCATGTCCCTAAGCAGCGCATCTACGCGTTTTTTAAACACCTCCAGGGGTGGTGACCCCACCACGTCCCTGGGCAGCCTGTTCCAATGCTGGGCCACCCTTCCAGGGAAGGAATGTTTCCTACAATCCAACCTGAACCTCCCCTGGTGCAGCTTGAGGCCGTTCCCTCGTGTCCTGTCACTTGTTACCTGGGAGAAGTGACCGACCCCCCCCCGCCCCTACAGCCCCTGTCAGGCAACTGTGGGGAGCGGTGAGGTCCCCCTGAGCCCCCTCCTCTCCAGGCTGAACCCCCCCAGCTCCCCCAGCTGCTCCCCCCCATCAGCCTTGTGCCCATCTCTGGACACGCTCCAGCCCCTCTGCATCCCCTTGGAGTGAGGGACCCAACACCGAACCCAGGATTCATGGTGCGACCTCACCAGTGCTGAGTAGAGGGGGAGGGTCGCTGCTGTATCCCCTCTGGCCACGCTGGCTCTGATACAAGCCAGGATGCCCATCTGCGGGGGTCCCACCACTTCTGTGCCCCTGCAGCTGAGCAGCTTTGCTTCCTGCACGGCTCCTTTGTCCCCATCGGGCTCTTCCCAGTGCTTGGCCAGACCTGGCAGCAGCTGTAGCTGTTTCACTGGGCACACAGGACAAAACTCACCCCCTCTACCTGCTCTCCACCCAGCCTCCTCTTCCAGGCATTCCCTCTCTCCTCTCACTACCTGCATCTCAGGCTCTGCTGTTCCCAATAGCTTTTATCTATGCCAGGTCCCAACCTACTCATCTCTCATTAAACCCTGGACCTTTCGCAGAGCTCGTCTGCATTGATCTCCCAGCCAGCTTTTGTCTCTTTGACATCTAGGATCTCTTTATTTGTACTTTTCTCTCTGGATCTGGGAATAATTCTGCTCCTATTGATGTTACCAGATCCAGGCCCTGATATTTTATTAAACTCCCCAGGGTAAGGACCATGGCTTCCAGGGGATAACTGTGTGTCTTCTGCTTTGCGGACACGATGGTGGGTATGACTGCTCCCTGCACCAGCAACACCTAGGATGTTGCAAAAGCCTCACAAACAATAGGAATCTTATCCCATGCTAGATACTGGCTTGAGAGAGACATTATCCCTGGCAGATACCAGCTCCAGAGAGACATTTTCCATGGCAGTCCTGCCCAGGAATAGATGCTTATTTCCTCTAAGAGAGGAGCAGGAGCTGGTTGTGCCACTCACTGGAGGATGGCACGGCCACCGCGAGCAGGGCAGGGGTGGCCTCTGCCATACCTGTGGTGTATCTACCTTCTCCTGCTCATCTTCTGATGGTGCATTTTGCTCTCCTGCAGCCTCAGATCAGTATCTCGCCAGAAAGCTGTGGATATGAGCAGCCCCTGCCGGCAGCGAGCGCTCCCCGGAGCACGAGGGGTCCAGGAACGCACGCTCTAAGAAGATCTCTTATTTGGAAAAGTAGATGGTATTGACTATTTATAAACCTAAGCTTAGAGCAAGGCAAGGCCAGCTGGAAAATATGCCACTGCGGGTGAGCGAAGGTGCTTAGTTTGGACTGGAGCACTGGAGGTTTTCAGCCCTGAACTGCAGGGCAGCAGTGAGCAAGCCGCTTTGCTTTTTCTTTTCCTCTCCTACTGATTTAGTTTGGAAGCATTTCAGAGGGCACTTTCTCCTGTTATATGGTGATAAAACCCGGACTGAATAACTGAGATCTGCTGTCTGGCATCAGAGCAATACAAATAACAATAAAAGAAACAAAATAGTGGTGAGTCAGGATGGTTGCGACTTGGAAAAACATCAGTTGTCCTTATTACTCACCAGCTCTGTTGTCTCCTCTGGGGAACACCGGCGAGCCTGCAGTCTAAGAGAGGCTGTGTTTAGCTCGGACCCTCCTCAGAATGGTTTTCTCTGGGGTTTCGGTGGGTCAGTGGTTGCATATGCACGTTGTCAGGACCGTGAGTGCTTTTTGTGGAGCCAGAAGGGTTCTGCAGCTGAGCCCAGCAGGGCCACGGGGCCACAGCCCCGATGTGGCATGGAGGGGCCACAGCCCAAGACAGGGTGGGCAATCCTTGAGGCTCGTGTCTTCATCTGGGTGGAAAAAGCAGCAGAGGGAGCCTGGAGGGGGGGGCCACCCCTATCCCCAACACTAGCTGTGGCTGCCCACTGGCTGCTGAGCAACGTGCAAGCCATGGCTCTGTCGTGCCCTGCAGAGCTTCGTCACAACAGCCCAGCATGTCAGAAACAAGCACTAGGGGCCAAAACCGGCTGGAAGTTGATTTTTGCTATAAAGATTTGTATTTATTAATGTCTAGCCCATTTGCTTTCCTTTGGCACCATTCTCTGCAAGTGAAAAATTTACCCTGAATCACAGCGTGTTATTTCCACTTGTCAAGATAAAGGTTAATGAAATACCAGTAACTGCATCACAAATCCAGCTCTGTATCTATCAGAGATTTTATATGGCATGTTATACTGCACAGCTTATGCCTAGAAAAGGCTGTGAGAAAAAAAAAAAACAACAAACCCACACCAAAACAGTCAGAGGTCAAGAAATTCACAGTTAGAGCAGCTGAGCCTCTGCCCTTCGTTCCTCACCTCTCTCCTGTAGGATGAGGAAAAAGCCCTCTTGCAATTGGCACAAACGAGCAGGGATGAGATTAATCTAACACACAAGATTCTGCAGGACTGCGGTATTTACACAGCATTTTCCTTTGCAAACATTGTCTGCCTCTGGGTAATGGTTACTTGGATATTTATACATTATGTAAATAATATATAAATTACATATGTTGTAGAATCATAGAGTATCTTGAGTTGGAAGGGACCTGTAAGGATCATCGCGTCCTATAAATACATATAGGATGTAGAAACAACATGATGCTATATTTGACATGTAGCTGTCTGCAAAGAGATTTGCACCAGAGGTGCAAAGAGAATTTTGCATACTTGCTGCAAAGGGTTGCTGGTGCCCTTTGAGCAAAGCTGGGCTGGCAGAAGGATGCGCCGCGAGCTGCTCTGCGCCCCGGGATTCAGGAGGCAAGATGGATCATGCAGTGACAAACTGCCTCTCGAGATCCACGGGCACAAGATCAGACCCCAAATGAAATACTGGGAAACAGAGAAGATGCGCCCATGCAGCAGCCTGAGCTTTCAGGAAGGAAGGGAGGAGCTGCTTTGTTTTCTTCCCAGGGAAGGGCTGGCAACGGATGGGATGAGTGTCAGAAGCTGCCGTTTGGGATGAGTCAGGACATTGGCATGGGGCGGTTTGCATTAATACCAGCTTGAACACATGCCAAAGAGGATTTCCAAACTTCACAGCCAGTTATTTCTTGTCATAGGGTTAAAAAATCCTGTAGCCTGTTCTTCCTCTCCAAGGCGTGCAATCAAAAGCCTGTGGAGATTATTCTGAGGAGGTTGGTTTGTTCTGTAAACATATTTTAAAAATCTTGAATACAGATTACTAAGTTTTCAAAAAAACCCCAACCAACAGCAACCCAAAAACTTGTAACAAAGCAAACTGTCTCACAGGGAATCTTTTCCCGCCTCTGAGGTGGATTAAAGAACATCATTATGAAATCCCAGCACAGATTTTATTATGGGCTAAATCAAAATGCTTTGGAGTTTTTGGAATTCAGATCTGAAGTTCATCATTTCAGCCCATATGCTGCATATAAAAGCAAGATAAAGAAAGGGATGTACTTTTTCTTCCTTTTGATATGCAAAGATTTAGATGAAATACTTTCCTATTTGGTTTTTCAGTAGAAATTCAGTAGAGATCCTATCGAACATGAAACACCCTGTGAAGCCTGAGGAGCTCCTGAAATGATGGATGACATCAAGAGCCCAAAGAATAGGTACAAAGCATCTGGAGAAAGAGATCCTTAATCACTCCGAAAAGCTTGTTGATTTGTTACATCTACTTAAAGCTTGTGTTGTTATATATCTAACTTTAAAATTTAACAAACTATTTGGAGAAAGGAAATGTCTCTTAAAAAAACCACCAGTCCTGTCCTTTCAGCTGAGGTGTGAGCAGTACCGCTCTTTGTCGGATATTCTTAGCAAGTCCCTCGTTACAACAGTAGCACCAGATGAGATCTAATTTTCCTAATATTTGCTGACTACAATGCAAGAAGGAAAATATTTAAGATTTTATGTATTCCTAAAGAATAGTAAAAAAAATAGGTGCAAGCTCTGCCCCCAGGTTATGTGCTAGACCTCTTTCATTTACAAGTATTTTACTGTTGCAATTGAATATCAATAGCAATTTTGTGGGGTTTTTTTAAAAAATTGCCCACTAGGTGGCTGTAATTGTAATGGCCATGCTTAATTTTTGGTACCAAATTCCCATCTTTAGCAAAGTCCATCCTTCTTTTTTGTTATTCTGTAGTGTACGCTCTCCACCTCCAGCGCAGCATTCAAAGTGATGGGCTCCTCACTTGGCCAATTTCAGCTTTTTATAGAAAATTTAGGTGCTCAAAATGGCTACTTCAATGGGTTTGTGTCACGTCTGAGGCACAGAAACCCGCCACCATTTTGAAGGATAAAGTGAAAATTCACTGAAAGAAATACTTTGTTTTCTGCTAATAGAAGGAGCGACCAAAGACCGAGAGCCTTTCGGAAAGGCGTTTGCATGCGATTTGATGCAAGCAGCTTGCAATTCCCGATGTATCACAAAACTGTCACAAATCTGATGGACGAGAGCCCAGAAAGCAGGATTGAGCATCCCTCAAGTCCTAGATTCAGGAGAGGAGCTGATGTGAAAAAGAAGCAGGATCTGCTGGAAGGAAAGCTTGAATGCTATATCACAGGGAGCACCATTTCCCTGCTGTTTGCATAGGCTCGAGCCCAGGAGGAGGAGTGGGACTGTGCAGTGGATTTGAAAAGTGTTTGCTGGCTGCCGTTCCCCGTGGCTGCAGTTTTCCAGAAGCTCCACCTAAAGGGAATGGCCATGTAGGCTCAGGTGCGTAGACAGACTTTCCTGATTCAGCTAGTGAGCAGGATACTGATGCTTCGTCTAAACAGAGCCGCCTGAATATAAACATCTATAATGTGTTTGACAGCTCGTGACAAGATACATGGAAAGGGAACTGGCTCTCTTCTCACTTTTTAATTCAAACACAAGTTTTAAGCATAGAAACATTTGTAGCATCTCTTGGCGAAGCATGAACCTGCATGGGCTCACTGGAGCATCGCCATAGCCCCCCAGCACAGTGCACAGCTCCACTGCTGGCAATGCAGCCCCTGCCCCCTTCAGCTGGCAGATAAATCCGCCCTGGATGGGAATTATTTCTTACGTCGTGGTGAGTTTGTTCATCCAAGTGGTGAGTTTGTCCATCCCAGGCAGCTGGGAGGGAGCGGTGCCTCCACCTGGGTTAAAGCACCGCACTGATGAAGGGCGCGCGCCCCATGCCGCAGTCCTGCAGATAACCTGGAGGAGAAAGTGCCTCTGGCAAAGGAGATCCTGAATGAAGGTTGGGTTTAGAAGGAATTCTGGACTGCTGGAGTGTGCCGGTTTGATACCGGTCAAGTAGGCGATTTCACTTATTGCCTGCTCTTGCAGAAATCCCACATCAAAGCGCTTGGAGGGTACAACTGCAGCCAAACCAGCATGCCCCCCGCTTTCACTGGATTTCTTCCTAATTCCATATAATTAAGTGCTCTCTTTTTGTGCCCATACAGACGGGCCTAAGCCAGAACAAGAGCCTCGCGTTCTCAGCACACCCAAGCCCCTGCCTCTGCGGGTGGCAGCACCAGGTGCCATCCCAGCCCCCTCCGACCCAGCCGCCTCCCCCGCATTGTGGGTCTGGGGGCATATTTGGCTGCTGCCCTCCCTGTGCACGCACATCCAGCCTACCCCGGCATTTAAATCGAGTTCATCACCGTGCTAGCTGAACGCCTTATAAAGTGATGTTAATCAGGGAAGAATAATGAGCCTTCAAATTCACTGGAGTCGTAAGGAAGGACCAAGTGCTCAGGTAAAGCGACTCTCCTAAACGGGTCCTTATTGCTGAGGCTTCTGCAGCTACAAGACAAGATAAAGTATTTTTTATTCTGTAACAAACCACTTTGAGACTAATGGATGAAAAGACCCACGTCCTGCTCAGGAAGATGGAGATCTTTTTAAGCCTCTCTTCCTATTCCCTTGGAAGTAATCCCTGCCATCATACTTTGAAACAACTTGAATAAAGCCCTAAAATTCAGGACACTTTGCTGAGACCCTCCAACTTGCTGACTTCTCTGCCTTTCTGTATCTACAGTGAATCTGGCTGAACAGGTTTAACCAAAATAATCTCCATGCAACAACCTTGTGCAAACAGATCAATTCCGTATCCTGTATCAAACGTCCTCCCTGGAGCCCACTGAATAAATGGATGTCCTTGCTATAGAATTATAAACCAGAACTTCATGTAGCATCATATCCATATAGATTCAAAATAATTTGACTGTCAGCGTAGTTTTCAGTATTGTACTCAACCGGCAGTATCAATAGGCACATTTTCTGAGCATTGCAAAGGAGAAGCGATTAAGGTCACCGTCCACATGGGTAGTTCATGTGCTGGTGCCTGACTGGGGGCTGTGTGGAGCAGACCATGAAAGGGGCAGAGCACCTGAGGCTCCCGTTAAACCCTGATGAAGTTGTGGATGCTCTGTATTTTCTGGTAATCACTCTGGAGAGATTTTAAGCTATACACACAAACCTCAGAAGTATGCAAGATACTTTTGAATACCAGAGCTTGCCTACAGCGAGGACAAGGCTGGTTTGAGGCCATGGCACCCAGTCCTGCAGGTAGCAAAGCTCCCGCCGTGCTCTTCATCGCCTGGGTGGAGTGCACCCGGCCACCAACCCGCCTTCACAAAGCAAACCACATACCACGGGGATCTGCTGGGTAAACAAGTCACCCCTGCAACACCAGCGCTTGGGAGAAATAGAGGAAGAGCTGTAATAGGCGCATCTCACCCGTGCAGCTCGCCGGGGGCAGGTGCTCCATTGGGTATTTGGGAAGGTGACACACGTAAGACCCTAAGTGGGATGTTAGACTGCCCCAGAGAGTTGCCTGAACTGTGCTGGAGATACCCAGCTTGGAGTTCAAGAGCCAGAGGAAGCCGTGAAGGCCAAGGGCCACCTTGCTTAGGTCAGCCGGCTGCTCGCCGTTCCCGGCTGAGGCATGCAAGCTCCAGGCGCCACAGCCAAAGCTCCGCAGCCGGCGGACGGGCTCCAGCCCATGTCCCCGGGCACCCGAGGGGGCCTCAGGGTGGGTCACACGCCTTTCAAGAAGGGACGTCTGTCACCTTCATTAATCTTATCTGGCGATTTCTCCGAAACAAAGTGTTTTGTG
Source organism: Falco cherrug (assembly GCF_023634085.1). Taxonomy (NCBI): domain Eukaryota; kingdom Metazoa; phylum Chordata; class Aves; order Falconiformes; family Falconidae; genus Falco; species Falco cherrug. Next base: position 121,005,969 of record NC_073697.1, read on the forward strand.
AGCCTGGACAAAAACACCGGGGAGCGCTCGACAGAGAATTCTTTTGCACGCTCCCTTTTTGTTTTGTATGATTTCCAACGTTTCTGGCAAAAACATTTCCTCTGACTGTTTTCCTTCTAGAAACAGCCTCTTCCAGACAGGACTGCTCTGCCACTATTTAGCTGGGTAGACACAAGGCTATTTAAAACATAGAGCTGGAACATTAGCAAAACACTTGTCTCATTCCAAGACAAGCAGGGAAGGGGAGGGTGCGCATCGCTGGGGTGCAACCTTGCTCATCCCCGGGAGGTTTATGCCTGCGTCATGCCGATTTGTGCTGAATTTAAGGCTTCTGGGGATGGAGTCTGTGACAAAAATCTGACAAGATTTTTTAGAAGCCGCTGGTTCACAGCCTTGAGTATTTATGATTTTTGGCTGTCGGCTGGCGCACACTCTGTGGTCAGCAGTTTAATTATTTACCAGGCTATATACAGCACCGTTCAAGCAGCAACCATCAAATCCGACATTTTGATAATGCGAGGGTAATTGGGTTTGTTTTGGGTTTTTTCTTTTTTTTTCTCCCACCAGCTTAACCCCCCTATTCTGCTGGGAGATGCAGAGTCATAGCTCTGCCGCCTTGGCTTCCCGCCACCTCGCTGCTCCTTTAAAACCCCATACCTCCCATTGAAGGAACTCGGTGTCCTGTTCGCCAGGAGGACGTCAATGTTTCTATGGAAACTCTTCCCAAAGATTCTCGCTCCGCGCTGCTGCCGCTGCGTATTGTATGACCGGCTTTGTACACTGCAATTCATTATCGAGGCTGTGACGAAAAGGGAGCAGCTTTCTGCCCAAAGGGAAAAAGCATTAAAAAAACCCCAAAACAACAAAACAAAAACTCAACTAAAAAAAACCACCAACAAAACACCTTAATATTAATAAAATAAGCCACTGAAACCAAAGGTGCTAAAGCTGTTTGGTATTTGAGTTATGAATGGAATCTGCTCGCCTGTGCCTCTTGCAATGAAAAATACCCTTTCCTGAATAATTAGCTCAGCTGAAGAAGCTTATAAATTCTACGTAAGGTCCTTTTTCTTCCGAGTAGCTAGGAGAAAATTTTCCACCTCTCACCATTACAATCATGATGATGGATGAGTGTCACGTAGGTAACAAATGGGCCTGAACAGGAACCCTGTGCGTGAACTGCTTTGAGCGCAGAGGAGGCTCAAACCCAGGCTCAGACTTTGGATTTGAATTAACATCTGCAAAGGGGGCACAGAATTAATACGCTGAAGGAAGATTTGTATTAATTTCCCATTTTCCTCAATAACAGGAAATTGCTGGGACCAGCGGAGAACGCATTGCCGGCATTTGCGTACATCTCCCTGACCGATTCTGTCCAAAGGTGGCCAGATCGCTAACCCTTCCGCAGACGGGCGCCAGGTATCCCATGCTAGGAAGGCAAAAGGTCTGGATTTTGCCCCTACTTCTATCATTGATTTGCTGTCATTTTCTATTCCGAGGTAACCGTTAACTTATCTGAAATGTCTGGGGGCTGGTCTGAAGGAGCCTGGGACCTGACCTTCCGCAGGGCTGGGAAACCTTAACTCCTGCTGGAAGCGACGGTGAGCCCTTGGCACCTCAGGAAATCAGATTGTCCCAAAGCAGATACCCCAAAACCAAGGTCCCCAACTAGCAGCGCTTGCAGAAGGGCAACCCCTTAGCCCAGCAAAGGTTTGCGATCTCTTGAAGAAAACATTACGTTCATCTACTATGCTGGGAAATGGCACCGAGTAAAAACCTGAGTAAAGATGAGGATGAGAGGAGACAAGTATTTTATTTTTAAACCTCATGAATTTCTGAGTAGTTCTGCTTTGTCGCTTTCCTAGGGAGGAAGGCAGGGTTGGGAAAATAGGAATTTCAAACTCTGCTAGCTCCCAGATACTGTGCTAAAGACTTGTATTACCTTTAATTGATGTTTCTGAGTGCATCCTCATTGATTTACTCCAGCCGCGCTCTTTATGCAGAGAACATTCTATTCTCAGAGCGTAATCTAGACCCATGCAAACAATATAGATGTTTCCTGATAACATAATTTAGAACGAGGGGATGTAATTACTGCCTATGCGGAATACACAGCATCTCTGTGCTTGCCAGCGCACAGCGAACCCCTGACCCCTCTCGGAATCCATACAGGGAGAAAATCCCAGATGAGTTTTGGAGGAACAGGGAGAAACATCCTCCAATGTGGTTCTCATTTTGCTGAAAGCCTTTTCCATCTTATTAAATATGCTGGTCCTCGTGCCTTTGATTTTAACTTCCTAACGATAGCTCATGCTGAAATTATTTAGAAGGCTCTCAAAAGGCTCTTACAGATGAAATTCAGGGATCATTCCTGTAGAAACATGTCTGTTCGTGGAAGAGGGGACAGCAGCAACGTGGGCATCTGCTGGAGGAAGGGGAGGGGAGCAGGCAAGTTGTCCCTGGGGTAGCTTGTTCTTTTAAGGAGTGCAGCAAAGCAGGTTCTTGCTTTTAAGGACTTCTGTTAAACACTTGAAGAGGAGACTGGAACTCATCCGACCCGCTCAAGTCTGCTTGCCTATATGTAGTCCAATTGCTGTGATTTAAGATGAGTACTTGGAGTGCTTCGGTCTTATAAATCATCCCATAAGCACGGTGTTTCATTGTTTTCTTGCCGATGGAAGGATATAGAGAGTGAGACATTACAATCTGAATTCTCATCTCTAGGGTCAAATCTGTCTCAGTTCAGTAGTGGTTGGAAAGCATTGCCCCGTTGTGGGGTTTTATGTGAAATAAGCACGTGTCCTTCCAGTACATGGTCAACTGAGATCCGTATCACAGAAAAATCACTGTAACTGCTCCCTGTATTGGCTGCCTCAGGAAAAAAAATAAAATAAATTAATAATAATAATAATAATAATAAAATCAATGACTGAACTGGCCCTGGAGACTCCATAACTCTCCTCTCGTTTATAGAGTGGTCCCTCCTGAACACTTTTCCACATTGCAAAGCCACCACATAATGGAACAATTCAGCTCAACTGACAGCCTGAGCTAAAATAGCCCTGGAGCAGCGTGGGGAGATAGGGGAGGTGGTGTAGGTTAGCGCCGAGGTGCTTGGCAGGGCTGTCAGCGGGAACCATGCCCACACTAAAAGAGTTCTTCAAATGACTTCAGCGAGACCAGAATTAGCTTGGAAGCCTGATGCAATGACTCGTGCGAAGCCCTTTTGTATTTTGAGTTCCTGCTCAGCAGGTATCGGCTTCTCCCCGTTTTCTGCAGCAGCGGTGGCGGCTTTCCCGTTGGCACCAGTCGTTAACGAAGGGGTACGGGTTGGGTCTGGGACCTCCTGCCAGAGCAGAAGCTCCAGCTCTGCAGTCTGTTTCCTTGCTGGGAATCTGATGAAGCCTAAATTTAATTTGCCCTATGACCCTGGGTAAAGGTCTGCTGAAAACTCTTTAAACATGGCCTTACGTAGGTCTTAAGAACCAAACAGACATATTGTAATTGTATATCGTTATCTGAACTGGACATGAGGGGAGCAAGAGTGGAGCTCGGCGACCACTGGAATTGACAGACCACCCTCCAGGAAAGTAACAGCAACCAAATATGTTTTGAGCCAGCAGAAAACAGAATAAAAGAGGAACCAGTTTACACAAATGAAGGTAAATACCACTGGCAGCGTTAATACTTTTGTCTTCATACCACTACATATCCTCCCAAACCCCAAGTCTGGTGGAACTGGGCAACTCAGACCGATTCAGGTTAATTCTGCAGAACTAACATGGGTGACACTCAACCGTATAGCTCACAATTTATCCATTTTACCCTGTTCATGATAAGAAACCAAACTGAAGTTTGATCTGGTTTAAAAAAAAACAAACAACAAACCACAACCCATTTTCTGATAAGGTAGAAGAGCAGACAAATCAATGACTGAGAGGAACTAGAGGTGGAAGTTGAGAAAAATATCTGTTAATAAGTTTTAAACATTTTACTTTCAAGTCGCAGGAAACCCGTTCAATGTGTACAGATCCTGGGGTTTCTTTAAACAGGGAAAGAAGATTAAAATATTAATCTCTGCTGATTTCCCTGCGTAGCAGCATAAATGAGCGTGGCTAGAAAGACTGACCTATGAGGAAAGATTAAGAGCAGCTAAATGTGTATGGCTTGGCTAAAAAACAACAGCGAATGAGGAGTGCGCTGGCAGGGTGCAAAACCAGAGAAAATGGAGTATTATTTGGAAAGACAACAGAGCTAGGGGATGCAGATCAAAGAAGGGTCAGGCAGGATGCTCGAAGAACGTCCTTTAAGACTCTGGCATGTATTTTAAGTAATGAAAGCCGTGGTTCTCGGAGTGTATAAGCACAGGGCTGAGCTGAACGCTGTTGCGAGGATCGTCAGATGTGACCAGTGAATTTAAGCGCTTCTATTCTTGAGTTTCCAAAGCAAATCACCTTTAGAAAAGTGACAGCTCAGCTTGTACTATAAATCATTTCTTCTCAAGCTAGGCATCCAGCAGCCACTGATCACTTCTTAAAATCTTGAGCAAAAAATAAACCACAAGGAACAATCCTGTGCTCGGAGGGAATGGACAAGCTAATCTAATACATCTTTGTCATCTCTGGTTTCCATGACAGTTGCATAATCAGACATTTATGTAAGTAGAGGTTTCCTCCTTAAATAGCAGCCTATGATCTCATGTGCACCTACGGTATAACCCATTTGAATGGAAATGACGTGCCAGTCATGTGTAAAACTAATTTTTTAATGCTTCTGTCTTATTTTTATTTATTGTGGCAAAGCAGCCTGGAGAGTACCGCTCACACATGAGTAACTCTTCTTGTTGTGGTCTTCCTGCAGTCCCCAAAATAACCAAATAACCACAGTTCCCAGGTCCAATGGGCGGGTATGAAAAGCGACGGCACGTTCCCAAATCCTGAGCCCAGCGCAGTGCCTGGACCAACAGCTCAGATCTGCAAAGGTTACTGGTCGCCCTCAGTTTTGGGTTTGCCAGGAGGTCGGGATTTCCTCACCGTACCCTTCCCACGAGGGGCTGACGTGAGGGCTGGGGTGGGAGAGCTCCAAGGGTTTGCCTTGATGCATTTGGGATTTCTCAGGGCAGGAGGAAAACTCCCAGGAGAGCTCTGCTCCCACTACAGAGATTTCCTCAAGGCTCCTCTGAGCTCCGGCCTATGCAGAGTATCAGAAAGCAATGCCAAAAATACAGATGTCTTCCTGTATGCGATATTAATTGAAATGAAGGAAAGCAGAACAAGTCTGCAAAATCTCAGTCCTGCTCCCACCTAAGTTCACGTAATAAGAGTGAAATGCAAGCAGAAGGAACTGCTGTTAAATCTGCTTGCAAAAATAACCAACCAACAAACAAACAATCCCCAAAAAAACATTAAAAAAAAAATAGTCAGCTACCTGCAAGAAGTGGCTTTTATCTAAAAGCTGCAAACATCAGCAATCTAGGGAGTTGATCCCAGTAGGGAAATGGTTCTTAATATGGATGTTCTGAGGAGTCAGAGATGCTACAAAAACTGTTGAGAAACTGTGTCTGGGTAGTTCATCTCGAAATATAAGTGGTCCTCTTTGGACCATCCTCTTAGTACTTTTTTGTGTCACTCTGCATCAGCCACTGTATGCAAAAATATCCCAAGAAGAGACAAACTGGCAAGGACAGCGATCTAAGCGGCTCTGCCAGCCTCACAGCCTCCAGTCTGTGGGGCCCTCACCAGCCCCTAGATGCTGTGGTGCCTCCCCTTCAAGATGCTGCTATCAGAAGAACGCAAAGTACATTACGGGCCATTGTTCCCAACATCAAACCATCAGCACAAATATCTCCGCTTGCTCCTCAGCCTAATCTCCCTCCTCCCACTGAAGCTGATTTAGAAACAAAGATAGAGAAAAATAGGGTGGATTGGGGTTTGCAAGTGCTTATCAATTGGATTTTGTAAACCCAGCAGTATCCCCGAGCAGGCTTCAATTTTCCCCGAACCCCCTGCAGCTCCTATTAGCCTCAATAACTGGTTCTAATTTTGGCCAGGACATTTGCCCAGATTTTTGAAAGGGGGAGGGGGGATCATTTGCTCGGGTAAAGCAACTTCTACCTCCACGCAGCAACCATAGGCTGTGTAATGGCTTAATTACACTGAGCATTACTGCTCCGTATAGCTGGGCTCTGACGCACATTACGTAACTGGATTGTTAATGCTTTTTATATGTTGGCGGAACTGAAATTAAAAGAGGAAATTATTCTCCTGATGCTCAACTCTAATCCCCATCTGTCTGTGTTTTTACTTTTCTGCACTTGCAAAGCTCCCTGATCAAAAGGTCTTGAATAGATTCCAGATTTCCAATTTAGTTTGCTTATGCAACCCAAAATATTATGGCAGTCTTTCCTGGGGGCGATTAAGCATATATTTTCAGTTCCTCCGATTCTCTCTGTTCCAAGAGTGCTAAAAATGGCATAAAGCTTTAGCTTATTCCATACTGTTAGCACCACAAACAACTTTTTTTTTTTTTAAAGACTTTTGAAAGAGGTAGGAATAGCCAAGAGCTTTGCAGAGAAGGAATACATTCTGAAAAAAATGTGATTTGTTAAATGTCCCCCCTGCCTTGGCAAATAAAGCAGGGAGCCTATACTGATAGAGCTGCACAGCCAAGGCAAACAACAGGAGACTAGACAAGCGAGGAGGGAGCTGCATCTTCAATGACCAGGGTGGATTCCTGAATCCAAAAACCTGGAGAGCTCTTTGGATCTAGACTTTTGCTTTGTCCCATCCTAAGGATGAGCTTCGGCTGGACAGCTGGGAATAGAACTGATCTTTCTTGCGGTACTTGGATCCTACAGTCTGAAAAGTGGCACCTGTTTTTTATCCCTTTTTACTCTCCCAGTCCCCAGCGCTTCGCCTGGTGCTGGAACTACGTGATCAGCGGCTGGTTTTGTTTGAGGGAAGGGGAAGACTCCTTACACTGGAAAACATAGCTTTTACCCAGAGCACCAGGGAGCGAACCCCCAGCGCTGCTGTAACAGTCGTGTTCCCTCATCCCTTTGGTTTCCAAGCGCGGGACAGGAGCCAGCACCCGCGCTGCCCATCCGCACCCCGTGTGAGCCCCGAGCGGTGGCATGGCGGCGGGCAGCAGGGAGGACAAATGGTGCCATTTGTGTTGGCTGTGCTGGTCTTAAAGAGATTCTTTTTTAAATTCTAACTACGTAAGAAATGTCTTTCTTTCCCCATGGCTGATGAGTGCCCGTTCACGTGGGTGATGGTGCCTGATGCACCAGGTAACAGTGCACGGGATGGTGTCACCCCTTCTGGCCACCAGTACCCTGCTTACAGCAGCTGTGGGGGGACTCCAGATCAAAAACTGGAGTGGCACTTTTTACAAATTTGGATTATGGAAGACTGTGATTTAAGGCTATTGCTGAATCCCAGAAAATACTGCTTTCTGGCTCAGCCAGAGTTTGGAGCCTTTCTGCTTTCCAGGATAATTTGATTTGAGAGCCTGAGTGCTGCTAGTTGCCCAGGTTTTGCAGAAAATCAGCACAGGAGATGCCCAAGAACTGAAGAGATGATCGCGGAGGGGGGTGGGGGGGGAGCCCTGCTGATCCCAACCTGCCTGGTTTTGCTGGACTCAGCATCAAACCATCTCTGCTGACTGTTTTGACAAACCACCAAATTCCACCCAGAACATCTCCAGCCTGCTCCCCTCCAGCGCGGTCTAGCCTGAAACACACCGGCACGCTCGAAGCCTCGGCGCAGAGAGGGTGTTCGATGGGCACATCCAGCCAAGGGAGCGGTGCTCAGACCTACTCAGCAAAGCGGCTCCACTTGAATCACACCAGCCATTTATTATCTGTATTTCAGCAACACCCACAGGCTTCAGGCAGGGACCTGCGCTCCGCGTGTACAACAGCATCCAAATATAGAGCACGCTGACAGGCAGCGCAACCACAGAGCTTCACTCGCTGGAAAAGCTTCCCTCCCTCCCTTCCCCACCAGCAGCCCCTCCAGCCCCAAACTGGGGAGGATGGTGTGGGACAGGCTGTGCCACCAGGGAGGAGCGGCTCTTGCTTTTACCAGAAATAGGATAGTTGAAGGGATTTTTTAAAAATGGTTTTAGCAGCAAGACAGATCCACCGGTTCTAGAAAAGCAGGAGAGGAATTGTCTGCCAGAGCTGCTCAGGTTCCAGGTCTGGGGAACATTTAAGCGTTCCCTCATCTCTGGTTCAAGCCAAGCACGTGTTTCAATGCTTTGCTGAGCAGAGGTGGACTTAAGGACATACCTAGCTTTAGGCATGGGCTTAACTACTTTGTGAAATTAAACTGAAGATAATCAAGTGCTTTTGCTGAATCAGGCCCAAGTGCTCCCCAAATCCCCATCCTCTTAAGCAAGGCACCTTTCATCAACATTTAATTTGAAAACACGCTTGGAAAATACCATTTTAAAAAAATTAAAGAGCCAGAAGCCTTTGGAGAATGGAAATAAATAACTAAAAAAAAAATAAAAAAATCTGAGGAAATCATTAAGCTGTGCAAAGGAGCAGTGGGCTTTAAAAAAAAAAAAAAAGAAACTTTACTTGTGCTAGTTCAGCATTTGAACACAGATGAAAGACGTTTCAGCTCCAGGGACCCGATTTTGCGACGGTGCGATGGATTTCCACCCCCCAGCTCATGCCACAGATGCTGCCACTGGGTCGGGCAGGTTCAGCCTGACATTGGTCCCTCAGTGTGGGCCAAAAGCCAGGTGTTCTGTGGAGCAGGGCAGGAGGAAAGCTGCCAGTGAGTGACGGGCCCTGGCGTGGGCTGCATGGGGGTCCAGCTGGGAGAGGTCCCTGATCAGATATCGCTGCTCCCAGCAGGCGCCCGTGTATATATAACCCCAGATCCCTTTTCTTCCTGACCTTCATTTCCCAGCTCTGCACAAATCCAAACATCGTATTCACACCCCTGAAGGCATCCCTGTGCTTTCTGGGCTCCCACCCCAGCGTGGGGTGATGGTGATGTCCACCCCCCCAGGAATTGGTACCCCCAAAGCAGCCATGCGGCAGCATCATCCCCAGAGGAGCGCGGCTGCATCGGCTTTGGTGCCGTTGGGGTGCTTTGCCAGGGGATGGGGCATACAGGAGGGCTGTAACCAGTGTGGAAAAGGTTTGATAAACAGGATTTGCACATTCTCAGATGTCTTAATACAAAATAGTAAGGTTTAAGTAGAGTTTACTTGAACTGGAGCTGTGCTTCCCAAACATTTATTTTTTTTTAAAAAATGGGTCTTTTGAATGCTGAACTGACCGCAGATAAAATTATTGGAGTGCACGTGACACAGAGATCATGCCCTCTCCCCCTCCCCAGACTTTCATCAAGAGGAGATTTCCTGGTTAGACTCACGACTTCCAAATCCTAGGCCAGGCTGGCAGCAGTTCAAGTCCACTTGGGGCTGATCTGGCGCCTGGATGCATAAACTCAGTGACCTGAAACAGAAGGAAACGCGGCTGTTCCAGCATTAGGCTGAACCTAAAAGGCACTGCCGAGCCGGCCGCGGAGCCCGGGAAAAGGGCATCCTGAAAAACAGACCCCGGCAAACGCCTGCCCGACACGCACATGGCTTTGCTGTCATTCATGGTCCATGCAGCGTTCCTCAACAGCTCAAGAAGAACATGTTGTTTCTTTAGGAGACTTGCATTTCTATCATTGTATCTATATAGCTATATGTCTCTCTCTATATATATATCATAGTAAGTATCATTGCCCAAATCCAGCCCAAGCGCCGGCACCGCGGATGTGGGGCTTGTTGCTTGCCGTACAGTGTCTACCACCAGCTGCTTTCCTCAAAGTCTGATTTTCAAATTCTATCAGGACAACAGTGGAATTGAATAAGATATAATTCCTTCCTGACTAATTTGCTGTAAATATTTAAGGGCTTTTGAAATAAATATATAATCAGTTACCGTTGTTATCGCTGAACCTCGTGGTGCACTTCTGCCCCATTGCTGGAGCAGCATAAATCCACTTCTTTTGCACGGATACTTGGGGAAACGCAAACTTTAAGATTTACTCGATGCCAGCGTTTCCCAGCATTGGCTTTAAAATTCCTGGCAGCACAAGCTTTTGCAGAAGGCAAATGAAAAGGAGTCCTGTGCTGCTACTTAAATACTCCTAGGATTCACAGTTGTTACTTACTAGCAGCCACTGGTCACCTCTAGTGGTAGCAGAGTTCTTACTTACTAGCAGTACCAGTCAGCTCTACTGGTAGAAGTTATTACTTACCAGCAGCACTGGTCAGCTCTACCGGTAGCAGAGTTGTTAGTTACTAGCAGCACTGGTCAGCCCTACTGGTAACAGAGTTATCACTTACTAGCAGCACTAGTCAGCCCTACTGGTAGCAAAGCTATTATTAGCAGCACTGGTCAGCCCTACTGGAAGCAGTTATCACTTACTAGCAGCCTACTGGAAGCAGTTATCACTTACTAGAAGCACTGGTCAGCCCTAGTGGTAGCAAAGTTATTACTTACTAGCAGCACTAGTCAGCCCTAGTGGTAGCAGACTTACCAGCAGCACTGGTCAGCTCTAGTGGTAGCAGAGTTATTACTTACTAGCAGCATTGGTCAGCCCTACTGGTAGCAGTTATCCCTTACCAGCAGCACTGGTCAGCGGCAGCAGAGCAGAACACCCAAGTGCCTTTTCACATTTGTCACTGCAGGAAAATCCTGCTTTGAAGTCTGGGTGGTGTCTCATGGAAAAGCTTTTGAGAAACGTGCTGGCTGAAGACAGCCCTGCTTATTCTGGGATACGAGAGCCGTCCTTCAGCGACCCTTCCCGCGCAGGACACGGGCTTAAACCTCAGGTCTCTGGGAAACCCACTGGCCATCATCCCTTCAGCTACCCAACCCAGCAAAAAGTGCTAGGTAACAAACTTCGGGGAACAGGGAAAAGTGAAATATCCCAAAAACGGCCTTGGGGAGTGCATGGGCCGCTGGGTTGGTGCTGCCAGAGGAGCCGGGCAGGATGGGTACCCCCACCTTTGGCAGGATGGGTACCCCCACCTTTGGCAGGGCTGAAGTTAAACCCCTCGCACTGGGGACAGGAGTAGGAGCAGATGACAGGGTTTTCTCCCTGCCAGCCATTCCTGAAGGCTTAAAAGCTTCGCTTTGGCTTTAAAATGCTTCTTTCAGCACTGTTAATGCCCAGGGGCTCTTTTCAAACATTAACAAAAATTATTAAAAAATAAAAATTTAAAATATATTTTGTAAAAGTTGGAAGAAAAAGTGCGGAACATCTTTTCCCTCATTTGAATTCTTCATTCAAGCAATAATTCGTCATTGAAGAAATAATATAATTTTTTTTAAAAAAAAAAATTTTTTTAATTGAATGCTCTAAGCACACCATACTTTTCAGATGCTGTTTGTTCACAGCCTGGGCTTTAGGGCTGTGCCCGTTTAAAAGAGCAGAGCATTCAGGTGAAGCCTGGGTTACTCTATTTATTTGGACAAGTAGGTTTCAAAAACGGGTATTTTGCAACTCTTCGTCACCGTCAGCTTGAGACTGAAGCTGTGCTGTGTTTTGGCCGTGCCTGCTCCTGGCAAGGAACACCGACTGGATTTGGGCAAACTCCAGCTGTGTTTTAAGCACAAACTCTTCTTCACGAGGCTCTTAATTTCTCTATAATTGACAACTTTCCATTGTGGTAACACTGAGCTGCTGCTGGATAACGAGCAGCCGCCGGGCTTTGAATGGGCCAGCGTTGGGCTCTGTGGCTTCAAAGTCGTTTCAGATAGTGAGGCTGCTTGTGCTATTTGGGATCTCAGAGGGAATCCCGGCTCATCCCAAAAATATTTCCATCACTTGCTTGTCCCGAGCACCCTGTGAAGCCGGGAGGTCTGGCAGGTCCAGTGGGGTTTTATGCCAGTGCCAAAGCGGAGCTCAGAGCAGCAGGATCCACCCAGAGATCGAGTACCGGGCAGGGGTGGTTTGGAAAATATTTTTAGGGCTTTGTTCCCCCCACCAGGTAAATAATGAAGGGTCTTCTAAATTGGAAGCTGTGACCGTGCTCACTAGCTAAAATGTTACCTTTTTCAAACAGCATCATAATATTATAAAACAAAATTAATAATAATAATACCCCCAAAACTAAACAAAAAAAATCAACTCAAACCACTCTTCAGTATAACACTTACTTGGGGGATTTTACAACCTTATTAAAAACTGCAAAATAACAATAGCCCAGGTCAGACTGTGACGGCTGGAAATCCTGTGCAACTGTATTTCAGGTAATTTAAAAATGCTTCTGCAAAGCAATATGCAGCAAGTTTCACAGCTTGCTTCTCTATCCTATCAAAAAACTTCCTTCATTTTGCCTTTCGTGCTTGGTAGCACCGCTTCTCACCTGGCCTAAACCAGCAGCGGCTGCGTTTCCCGGGAAGGGTAGCCACATCCCCCCTGGCAGGGACCTGCCTTGGGAATGCTGTATTTGAAACAGAGCCCGAAAGTAGTGCAACCCCTTGGATAAATAGACTTGTGTAAAGATGGTTTATTCTACAAGATATAAATTGGAATTTATCCCAAGTGACGTTGCAGCTGCCCTGGGGACTTTTCACAGACTTCAGCTCTGGATCAGCCCTTTGTATCCAGCCTGATGGGAGCAGAATTTCATCGCTCGGCTAAAATCTGCTGATTTCCCATAGGGAAAGCACTGATCCCTCTAGAAGACCATGATCTGCTTCACAGGCACCTTTTTATATCACTAGAAACTGTCACAGCTGGACATGCAATATTTGTCACTGCTAGTTATAATACAGACCCTCTCATGTAGAGGCAGTCAAAAGAACCCAAACAACAATTCCACACTGCCCTTTCCTGCTGCAAAATAAATATATTGCTACAAGCCTGGCTCTTTCCCCCCCATCCCCACTGCCATTTGCACGCAAACGTTAGCAGGAACAGCTAAAGTGGAAGAACCACCACCTTTTCCTTTCTTTTGTTCTGGAATTAATTTCCAGTGCATTGGGTTTTTAAATTGCTTGACAGCAAAGTCTAAAAGAAGTATGTCTTTGGGATCGTCTGGGTGTAATCTAACAGTATTGTAAATCTATCAAAACCAGCGTAACCTGTTATTTGTATTTTTCTGTGTTCAAAGGAAAAAAATTATATACTAAGATAAACTGAACCATTCTCTTTGAACTTCTTTGTTTGAATTAAATACTCTGGAATCCAGCAAGTTAATCATACTGCAAAATGCATCAGGTTTGCAAGCTTAGATTATTTTTTTTAAAGGAGCAAGTGTTCCTTGTGATAACTTGGGGAATTATACTTTCTGAATGGTGGGAAAATACACAATTATGTCACATCCCCCCAAACTAAACACACTAGTCAGGAAATAAAGTTTTTAAAAAAATAAATTCTTTTTCTTTGCTTCTATACTGGAGAACTTCAGTTGGGGATTATAATTCCTTTTGAAATGTTCCTTCTTAATGATGTTGCTTCTATTCATGTCTCTTTTACAGCACTTTCTAAACTGTTTTAGGTATTTGGATCCCATTCCTTAACTTTGAAAATGTATTTTCCCCCTAATAGAATAGCACTATATCTTAAAACCCTTTCTGTTTTGATGTTACGAAGTAGGTACTGTTGACATAACTATTAATACCTCATGTGCAATCAATCATCTTGTGTTTCCAAGGGTTATTGCTATTTCTGATCCAGTAAATCACTTGTTTCCCTTGATCGGGAAGCCTAGGGTGGGCTGCTCTCCGCTCCCATCTGCACGCCCGAGCCCCAGCATTGCTACACCTGCCCCCGAGCACGCAAGGAGACCAGAGCAGTGAGTCCAACCTCTTCCAGTGTCCTCAAACCTCTGCCTTTATTTCCTACCCTTCAGGCAATGCCCTCCTCTCCTCTTGCCGTGTGGACAGAAGAACTTTTTCCTCGTCAGAGCCTCGGCTGGGATGCGATGTACACACAAACTGGCAGTTGGCAGCCGGGCTCCATCAGGGCTGGGGGAAAAAGGCAAGCGAGCACCTTTCTGCCAAGCCTGCATGCAGCAGCCGGCATCGTTTAGCTCTGGACCTCTTGGATTAAACTTTTCTACAAAATGTATTTTGATGGGGATTTTTCTCGTTGCAACAAAAAGCCGTGCCAGCTTCAGGAAAAGCCAGCCCGCTCCAATTGGAGGGGAAAAAAATGTGCAAATTGCAAAACATGGCAAGTTTTTTGAGGATGGAACGAGCCCAGATGGATTCTCCCGTGTCCTTTGCCAGGAGGAGGAGTGACTCAGAGCTCATGCATTTTGCAGTAAAGGCTTGGCACCCTGCCACAGCCATGGGCCCCAGGGACGGGACCGGGACAGGACAGCGATGACAGTGTCCAGCATCAGACGTTTTTCAGTTGCAGGAGACCAAAGAACAATCCCCATCCCAGCAGAGTTGAAAGACAAGTATAGCTTTTGTTGCTCTGCTTTTTTCCCCAGAATTTGGCTCCTTGTTTCCTTAGTAACTCCTCTTGGTAGAAGTAAATGCACCTGAGCGTAGCTTAGCAATGGGAAATTTCTACATACGTTGCGGCATCCATTTCCACCCACTTGCAGTGTCTCCATAAGCTTCCATGTCAGCCCTGCCATTACACGCTGTACGGGCTGATCGCTCGAGGAGTAGGTGCAGTTGGAGACCGAGAAGCCCGTTAACCAAAGTCTTCACGAGGAACAAAAATAAACCCTCACCAGTCACTGTTGCAAATGTTGCTCCCAAGGGACGGGAAAAATTGTACGCTGAGATGTATGTGCCGAAGCCTGCCTACGCCTCTTGTGTGGGAAGGGGTTTAATAGAGAGCCGAGAAAGAGCCTGCACGTAGGAGGAGAAAAGAGCAGATGTTAGCAGTGCCTTTTTGTTTTCCTGGGTGGCATGACAGGGAGGGAAGGTGGAAAGGAAAGTTCCCCTTCTGCAGAAATAGAAGCTGAAGATGCTGGCTGCAGGAGATGGGTAAGGCTTTTTCCACTCGTCCAAGGTGAACTTGGAGATGTTTTGCAATAGCAGCAGCCGTGAGATGAGGGCTGGACCACATCCTGGGGCACCAAGCACAGCACGAGCCTTGTTCTGAGATGTCAGGCTCAGAAATGCCTTCTGCCCGTGCTCACGGAGAGGGGAGCAGGTCCCCATCACCCTCCCCCAGGGACACAGGGGCTGGGGACAGTCACAGATGGCCAGACTCGGGGCCTTACACCAACAACCGTTGGTAAGGGGGCATCTCCCATCAGGGACCTGTTATCAGCTTTCTGTTCTGACTATACCGATGGTTCCAGTTCCACTACAAAAACTTTGCTGACTTTCCAAAGAATCGCCTCGCTCCCCAGAACAGCCGTGTGGGATGCAAGCACATGTAATTTGATGTGTAATGCTCCAAGCAGGAGAGGGCTGGATAATTCACCCCATCAGACATGCACATTATGTTGCAGGGCCATATTATTGCATTTAATACCTTGAATTTTATGCCAGGCTGTTTCATAATCTACAATGCAAATCCCAGGTGGATGGTAACGCACACCCTGCTTCTCCTGCAAGCACAGAGGCTCCTTCTTGGGAGAAAGGGCTTGCAGGGCAGATGCAAAGTGCAAAATGAAGTCAGAAGAGGAGCGAGCTGTGGTGGTGTGGAACACAAGACTGGAAGTTAGGAGGGCCACACGATGTCCAGACTCGCCACAAATGTTCTGTGTTACTTAGCTTGCGCCATAGCAGCTTTTAGAAGCACTGAAGTTAACCCCCAGCGCTGTACGGTGCAGAAGGTCCCTGCTGGGAAGATTTGTAACTCTAAATATTTCACAGGGTTTGTTTCTTTGTGCCTCTAACTCAGAGAAAGGCTGGGGCTGCACCGACACTGCAGAAGTCCCTAGCATCTACCCACAGAGGCCATTCGGGTGTCAACCTAATTGCCCTCACCATGTTTTTATATACGCTTCTGCTAAATGGCAGAGGCTGAGCAGGCTGCTCGCCCCATCATTCAGCGCAGGGGCTTTGCAAGGCAGAGATGCAGGGGCTCTTTAAAACTTGCATGAATGGAGCTCTCATAAATTCCACATTTGAGAAACTCTGGCTGTATCCCTGGGTCATAAAAAGAAATTAAAACTGCATATAACATTCAGTACCCTGTAATCCCGCTGCACAGCCTTGTGCCTGCATAAATCAGAGCCTCTCATGAATATTGCACTGTACCTGCAGCTGCCTGACCCACATGTTTAAAAAAAGATAAATAAAAGGAAAACAAAGCGATAGTCACGTAAAGGCTTCACAAACAGCACCTGCTTTCTGGAAGCCTGAAAGGTCACCAAAAGCAACCTGAGAAGCACACAGGTTTCAGGGACCTGATCAAAGCCTGAAAAGGAGGAGAGAGTGTATTTTTTTTTTTCCTCTCTTGCAACAGTGAGGAAAGCCCTGTAGTGCACGGCACAGCCTCTGGCAGGAGTTTTGTGGTCACGGAGAGGGACAAGCTGCAGAACCCCCCGAGGGTGGTGAGGAGCAAGGAAGAAAAGCTATTTTATAAGCCACGGAGGGGGAGCAAGACTGAAGCTTCAATGGTAAAGTGCTTTTCCACCAGAAATAACTCACAAAAGTTTAGGATTTCGAATTCTGTCTTGGTTAAAGAGAAGGATCCATGCCATATCTTTTTTTAAATCCCCAAATTTTAAAGAATACAAATCTAGCTTCTTGTCCAGCTCCAACACAGAGACCAGGGGTAGCTGCTATAAGCAGCTTTCCCAGAGATGTAGAACACACACCACAGTGCTCAGGGGGTGCTTTGTGTTGCAGGATCTTCAGTAACGGGCAACTAGTTTGGCCAAGACACCCCGCTCTGCCCCCTCCCCCTTCCCCAGTTTATCTGCTGCCTGGCCGGTCTTGCTCCCAGATCCGTGCAAGGGAACAGCACAAAGGCAGATAGGAGACGGTGGAAAGCCCAGCGCAAACCCGCCTTCTCGGGACGGCTCGGAGACCACGGACCGAGATGGCCACTCTGGCCATTTACTCGCTTTGCAACCTTTGCCAAGTTACCCGCCTCTGCCTCAGTTTCCCCACTTGTGAACAGTAAAGCTTTGGCTACTTCAAACTCCTTGGTATCCACCAGCATCCCAGGAGGTACTTGAGCTTTTATGCTGATTTTACACGGGGGTTTGTACAGACTTGCTGCCTACCACCTTCCCACCAAATTGGGGGGGGTTCTTTAACAACAGCAACCCCTTTTCAGCTCCTCACTGCTGCTCCCATCGCAACTTCTCCTCCATCAGCCAGAAACTCAACGCAGCCTCGTGCCCCCCCCATCGCTGTACTGCAAAATCCTGCGTCTTAAAACATTAAGCACAGGTTTGTATGGCAGCCAGTGAACACTGCTAAAAAGGGTACTGAATGCTTTTTCCATTGCCTTTAATTGAGTGAAGAGAAAACAGACTCTGCCGCTGTCATATCACATCAAAATAATTAGCTCAACTATAAATAGCTCGGCTTACTCACTTTTTTTTCTTTTCCTCTTTTTTTAAGGTCAAGCCTGCAGCCAAAAGGAGCAGCGGCACATCCCAGAAGAGCATCGCTCTCTGCTTGGCTTCAGACAAACCAGCCAGACAAGGAAGTGCCTCTGTAATCAGTGATCCCAAGGCCACACAATTACATCATAATTAGAGGCATAATTAGTCCCATTTAGGTAAGAAGAGAGGGGAAAGAGTGTTATCAAGGCCTATGCAAATTTTCCTTAGCTTAATTAATGAGCATTTTCAAACCAATTTTTGCCAACCTGCCTTTGTTTCCGTTGGGTGATGCCTCTGGATCAGGTTAGTTTATCCTGGAACCACTTCAACACCAAGCAGAGCTTCTACACGAGTGAAATGAGCCGACCAAGCTGTGGCACCGAGACATTTCTTCACCTTCACTAAGGGGTTTCAAGCCCCAGCCTGGTGGGAGCCGTGCCCTCGTGTTCGCTCCAGCTGGCCCTCATCCCCTGTCACTCCTTAAGGGCTATATCCTGAACACCTGGGTACCACTGTGTCAAGCTGCTGCAAAGAGCAGTGGGAATAAGCAGCAGCACCACTGCTGAGCACAGTGTGGGCTCTTTGCTCTGCTCCTGGCCGTGTAAACCAGGTGCTGTGAGCTGCTATGGCTTGGTCCAAACAGCAGCCACGCCACTCTGCCGTCGTTGCCGAATTGGCACCGTGTTACAGCAGCTAGCATCGTCAGCAGCCCACAGATCAAATCCATGCTAGATTTTATAGTTGCATTAACTAGGAGATGTCCCTGAAGTCCCTGTGAGGGTGCCCTGGTGGGACGGTTTGTGAGGCTGCTGTCCCCTGGGAAGCCCCGGTGCTACGGCTGTGCAGCTCCTTTTGAGTGATGCTGATTTTATGCGATACACAGTCTCAGTTCCAGCCCAAGGGCTGCACAACGACATGTTTAGATCCATCTCTAGCCACTGTATGAAACCTGAAATATTCCTTTTTCTGCTTCTGTAACTTCCCAACTCTTTGCAACACCACAAAGCGCAGGAGCCTCGCAGTGCCCGCCTGCGGCAGCGTGCAAGGGCGACCGATGCCTCTTCTCCACTCCTCACAGCAAAAGAGGATTTTCTGCAATCATTGAGTTTTCACAGGAGCTAGTGGGAGTTAAATATCCAGCTTGAAAAATATATTTGTGCTCAGACAGGTCTGGCAGGTCTTCAAACAGATCCTGACCTACTCACGGATATTTTTTTCCTGCCTGGTCTCACATGCAACCGTATTTTCCAGATACGCTTATCTACCTGCCATATGCAATGATGTATAGCCCTGGAGAAAGGAAAGTAGGTGATTACCTTTCCCCAGTCAAGTGCAGTAGAAAGGTCAGATTTAACGTGAAGCGGAGGGGCGATGGAGTGACACAGAAAATGTACAAAAATAGAGCGTGGCCACGCTGAAAGGCGAGGGTGGCCGCTGGGCTGGGCGACACGCAGCAGCACAAATGCACCATTCATCTCCACAGAGGCTCTTTATTGCTCCTTGGTCTTAGGTTTGGGAGATGGCTCCACTCCCACAGGAGACAGATTTTTAGAAAGATCCTGTGAGTTAAGCAGGTGAACTATTTCCATCTGACCCCCGAGCCCTCTCCTGCCGGCACCCCCGGCCGTGCAGAGCCGGTGACATCCCACGGCTGCCCACTCCCTCACCTCCCACTGGGAGGGGAGCTGCCTCCCCCTTGGGTTGCCCCAGGCTTTTATGATGGAACAGGTATTTTTCCTCAATTCCACCCTTCCAGTGGCTGGGGAGCTGCCACACATCACGTACGCGGTCCTACGTTGGTCTGAGCGTTGCTGGACACTCACAAAACAGGCAGATCATTCACGTCGATGGAAATAAATGTGCAATGCAGCAGCTCCCTGCATTCGGAGGATACCATGGCAGCCCCTGCCCGTGCCCTAAATGCAATCAGGTATTTCACAACCTCTACAACTAAATTAGGTTTTGTTACGCACGCTTTTTTTCTCCAAGTCCCCCCTAAAGCCAACAGCAGATTTCAAGGAGAAATTCTGACCACTTACTAGGGTTCAAGCCCCATATCCAAAGCACTTATGTTAAAGATTCAAGAACATCAGAGCACCTTTTAAAATAATTTCACGGTTGAAAACTAGCTCCTGCTTTTACTCTCCTGCCTCATTTTTTAGTTTAGGGTTCAAAGTGCCTTTCCAAACCCAGCTCCAGGCAGACCTGCTTGGGTGGCTGCATGCTTTGAAGGCTACGGGTAAGGCACCAGGCTTGGGAGGGATTATCCTTAAAGTTAAGAAAGTTTCTGAAGCTGCCTATGATAGATTGATAAGAAATAATGGAGAATTGTTTTTTTTAAATACAAAGAACAATTCAGTCATAGTATGACTTGCGATAGAGACATTATGAAAGTTATCAGATCCAAGTCTGCATGCTGAATCTTTTTAATATTGAAGAGAAATGCAACAATTTACTGTCCGTGCTGAAGTCTGGGCTTCCTGGAAGTGTACCCTGCCTTTCTTCTGCTGCTCCATGTTCCCAGTATCTGCCTCTGTCTATTAAATGAGTGCCATGAATCACAGCCTAACAGTATTTTTTCAAAGAATTACTTCTTTCCTAAGAAGTCAGATCAATCCCAGTTAAAAGTGAACTCCGTGACTGTGCCAAATATTTAGAGACTAAATCTAAAACCCAGCAGTGATCTGCTTCCTTTATCTACAGATGTTGGGCACGATCCAGATACCAGCACTCCCGTCACCTCCTGTGGGCCCGCAGCTTATCGGGAGAGTTTGCAAGGAAAAAGAAAAATTGCATGTAGAACCAAAACCATATTAAAAAAAAAACACTTAACAGGTAATTCTAGAAAATCCATATGTGCTCTAGATCTTCCCCATTGAAAGTCTGCTGTCTGGCAGGACCCCTTTGAGCATCCCCCCTCCAGCTGAAACGCAGCCCTGCTAACCAAGAGCTGGTTTCAAACCTCTTTAAGACCCATACGAAGCACCCATGCCCTACAGCAAGTTTGGCAGTCAGCACTTTAAAAAATAAACTCAGCTACAGAACGACGATTTGCATAGCGCAGGGTGACTAAAATTAGCCCGCCTCAACTCCTTCCAGAGAGGAAGCCTGACTTGCCGCTGCAGTTTCGGGTTTCTTTGCTTTAAGAGAAATTCAGAGCATCCGAGGAACACAGATGTGTCTTCTGTGCGGTCCTGCTCCTCTGGGCTGGCACGGTTCTCCAAGGCTACATCTCGGAGCTGTCCTGGGACACCAGCAAAAGCTTCATTCTTCCCAATGTGAGGAAGCAGCGTATGCTGACACCTGAGAAAGCCCTGTCCTCAGTGTGGTGGTGGTTTGAAGGTGATGTGTTAAGAGAGAACATGTTGCCGGTCTCAAGATGATCTGTCCTGGATGTGGGAAGCACAAAAACTTTCTCAGTTAATCACCACATGGGACAGAGGTTTCTGAAGGCTGAGGTGTGCTGAAAGGCGCTCTGCAAAAGACCTACACGGTCTAAAGCTGTTTTAGGATTGCTAAATTAACCATCATTAGCCATCGGATTAACGTGAGATACCCCAACCAGATTCTCGGTCACTGCCCCACATCATCTTTGTGTCACAGCCTGCGTCCCTCTCCCATAATTTAATATCGCAATTTCGGCGGGCAAACAGCTCACGCGCTCGCTCTGTCTCATGTAATTCTGCAGAAGAACAGATGTCCATAGGAGGTTACGCCAGTCCACCATAGATGTCTCTGACGAATTTAAATTATTCAAAAAGTCAGTCATCAGCTAAGTGCTAAACTGGGGTGGGGGGGTGGGGTTGGGTTTTTTTATTATTATTTCAGCTTGAGATGTGGCTATAGCTTCTCTCCCCAAGATGTATAAATAATTCATTTAGTTATGTAGCGGGATCACTCAGGACCGGTGCTGCAGAGCGCTGCTTGCACAGATCCCTGCTCACCTGCTGCACGAGCTGGGCTCAGCTTGACCGTATTTCATCCATCCTCCACCGCTGACGTCTGGATTCAGGGCCTGGGCCCTCGGACCACGTATCTCAGGATTTTGGTTCCTCTATCCCTGTGAGGTGCCAGATACGTTTGAATCCCAGATCATAGCTACCAGATCATAGCTTAATGCCTGTATTAAATTTGTGCAAAATAAACCTACTGCAGCAACAAACCGGTCAAGTATTGGGTTTTATATTTTATATGAACCTAAGCCAGCATCTAATTTCATTTTCTGCTGTGTTGTAGAATTGGAAGGTAATGATTCACTCTTAAAAACACATTTAAAATTATTTAGGTACAACTTTGACTGCAATATATATCTTATGGAAGGAGCCCAGGGCCAAAGCTCACTGATGTGCGGGGTCCTGGCTGGCTGCAATTAGGACCAGCCCAGCCCCATGACATGAAATCCGATGATGGATGAACTTGTGACCTAGAGGAGAAATCTGATCGTCACAACCCAGCTTCTTCTTCATTTCAGCTCTGCTCAGGAAAACAAAAGTCTTCATTCAATGTGCAGTTTTCTCCACCCTTCACCACTGGAATTTTTATATGATCTGAATTAAATACGCCAGACTTTGAAGGTAGAAGTTAAAAGTGGCCAAGCAAAATCCATGGTGTCTTTCTCTTTCTTTAGCTGTTGTCATTAAGCCTTGTACCAATCTGATGAGGCCCTACAGGAAAATGAGCTGCTATTGCATCCAACCTCCCTGCGGTTTAAGCAGAATAAAATACTGACTCTGGTATTACTGGATTTTATTTTTTTTTTTCTGGACTGGAGGCAATCATTGCTTTTTGTCGACCTTAACCACGTTCTGTGCTCTGAAGTTTAAGAATTAATCCTGAAGTCCTTGCGCAGGATTCCTGATATCCAAGGCAAAGTTTGAGCAAGGCACAGCCTCCTCAAAGTTTACACAGCAGTGGAGGGCTGGGATGGAAGTACCCACCAACCTGCAGTGTGTCAGAGCCATGGAGCTGGCACCTCCGCAGTATGGTGTGACGATAATTAGGTCTTAAAAGACACACCACCATGCTGGATGGAGTCCAGTTCAGCCGTCCTCCTTATCTGAGTTTCTGCTCAACTTGACGCACGTACAACATCTGCTTATCGACGGCCAACCTCGGAGGGTGCGGACGGGCACGGCGGCTCTGCCCGCCTGTGCTTCTGATCAGCTAAAAACAGATGGAAGGTCTAAGTCAGTTACACTGAAGCATGTGATAAAATTCTTTGCTAAACTGGGGCCTAAGTCAATGAGTCAGCGTGATCTTAGGGTGGAACTCAAATCACTGCTCTTGGAGGAGGAAGAAGACGCGCAAGAATGGAGCCAAAGGTTCTCCTGGGGTGACAGGCTGGGGTGGGCAGCAAGAGCCTGAGCAAATGGGGAAACGGCGCGACCCGAGAGGAGGAAGGATTGTGTGACTGCTTTCGTGGCTGCAGCTGGGGGGGAGGAATTTCCTCGTGGGAACATTGCCAGGAGGGTGAGGAAACCGCTTGCTTTTCTAAGCAGAAGCAACCAATAAAGGCGGGGTGAGAACAAAGGTTCTCGCCTGTTGTAGGCAGTGTCACTAAGACTTATAGTACGAGTGGTGCGTTGAGTTGTGTTGTCTAAAATAGCGTGCTTCCTTCAAGCTTTTAAAAGTTTAAAGGGATAAAGTAATAGAGTTCATCTCTCGTAAACATCTGTGATCACCATTCAGGAGGTCTATGGCAATGGCTTGTGGAGCCGAGAATAAAAATAGCCCAGGTCTCATATCAGGCCCGGATTTCATCTGAAGTTCTGAACACCAAGCGCCAGCTGAGCCCCCCTCACGGCACCGAGCTGCTTCTGCTGGGCTGCTGCTCCCTGGCTCTGGGCGAACCCCGGGGCCTTTGAGCCGCCTCTCGCTTCCTTGCTCTAAAACGTGCAAAAACGTCTTCATCGTAAAACGAGGGAAGGTTTCTGTCCTTCTGCAAGAATTTGTGGAGGACTAGAAAAGATTATCAACACTTAAATGGTTCAGGCTTTTGTCCCTTTTGGAAAACGAGTCAGTTGCAATCTGGATAGTGGGACCCTTGGTTTCCCTGGAAAACATTTTAATACATCAGGAACTAAACACTGAAATTGGTGGAGCTGTGTGCGCAAGAACCCAGCTTCCCCCCGCACAAAGACACATCAGATAGACCCAAAAAACCTGTGAAAGACAGACCCAAACAGCCTCCCAGAAATGCATCCCCCCCGGGGGGCTTCTGGGCACTGTGCTGGCTGAAAAGCCGCCTGGAGCTGTGCAGCAAAGCTGTTTCTGGAGATGTTCCTACTATGGTGAGGGAAAGCAGACTTCATGCCTGAAGGATCTCCTTGATTACATCTCCATTTCGTAGGCACCATCTACAACTGGTTGGAACCTAAAAATGGTAACTTCTTCTGCGCAGAAGAGACAGCAGACTCTTTTCGCCCCTTATAGCAAAAAAAAAAAAAAAAAAAAAAAATTGTTTTGAACTGACTCTTCTAGCTAAATAGCACTTTAGAAGTAAGTGTAGCGCTCACGATGAGTCTAGTGTAGGGGTTCGCAGTCACTTTGCATGCCACGGAGCACAAATTAATTAAGAAAATCTTGTCACTTGGAAACTCTTCTATTCACAGTCGCATGAAATCAGTGTAGCAGTAACTTGCATGGAAAAATGACATTAGGGATATTTTTATTTTTAGCTGTCTTAATGAAATATAGCAGATGGAAATAAAGAGGAGAAGCCCATCCTATGTGACTAGCCATCTGTCTGGGGATCAGCAACAAGTATTTCATGGATCACAGCTAGAAAATTAGTGGGTAATTAATGTCAGTCTTCAAGCTACCATCCAATTCTTCACTCTCGTTATTCTACTCTATAGAGTGGCTTTCAAATGCCACTCATAACTTTCCTGGCCGTGAGAGACATGCTCATAGCACCACCCTTAGCTCTAGAGTACTAAACCTTAGGTTGAGCACCAACAGCTCCCTGCAATCCCTCCCACACAGATCTGCAGAGCTGTCAGTGATCACGCAGCCAGCCGCTCACCGAGATCCTAAGGACTATTCCAGTTGATCTAAATTTGCCTTAAAGACAGTCACATCCCACCCTCGGTTCTGCAGCGCACCAGGCACTGGGACCACTGGGACCTGTGCTGGGCACGTCGTGGAAACCAGGTCACTAACTTGAACGTGGAGTAAAGAGCGATTATCCAAACCTCACTTTCGGTGTTGCATTTATTACTGACGTGCAGCTTTTCCAAGTTCATTAACTAGCTAGTCTGGAATCTCACTCTTCAAAACCTCTCCAATTACTTCTACGCACCGTTCAGCTGCAGGAAGCCTGTCTTGTTTAATGACATCCTAAACAGACACACGATCCCGAACGCTGCGAAAGGTCACGCAGCCTGAGCTTTTGGAAATGAGATGCTTGTTCAATGTTGTCATCATTATACCACTCAGCGCTCACCCCGGCTGCGTTACGGCTGCCGCTTGTTCTCCCTTTCCTTTTTGGGAAAATCAATGCTCGTCACAACACAGTTTTTATATTTCACCGTTCCCGAGTATTGCTTATCCCTCTCTGGTTACAGGATATTGTTATCAGGCTGGTTTAACTTTGTTTATTACCCCCATTCGGCCGGCTCCTACAACTCACTTGATACCGTTCTGGTTATTTTTATGCTCTAAGAACAGTGTGCTCCAAAACTGCACTTTAAGTAATGCCCCGAGGAGCAAAGCCAGCGGAGACACCAGCTTTACTCACTGGCCTGTCCCAAGCCCCAGACGATGCCTTCGGAAACAACCTCTCTTCCTGGAAATCCAGGGCTAGCCGGTAAAGCTCTACTGTGTGGCACAAACTCAGCTCACCTTCACAAGATCCTAGGCGTGCAATATCTGAACCTGACGTCGTGGGGGGAAATTGTCTTATTCTTCATATGAGCAAAGTGGCCACACTGACAGAGCTCAAATCTAGGGAATCCTATTTGTAGACCTACTGAGGTTCTGGCTATGTCTTCTGTTACTTTTGTGGCTCTTATTTATTTAATTTTTTTTCCTTTTGCATGAGTAAGCAAATCTTGGCTTGCCGACAGATACCAAATCCTTGCAAACACGTTTCAGCCTACCCTTTACAAGCTTGCAGGTTCATTTACAAGCTGTGGAAATGTCCTCTCGACCCCATGGCGATAACTTCACCGGCTCATCCCTCTCCCTTTCAGCCCATGGTAGGTCAGCTAAAGGGGCTGGTGGCCTTGTGCTCAGCCGAGCCGGCCACCATGGCAGCTGGTCCTCACCAGCACCCATCCAGCTGGGGCGGCAGGGCTGGGCGGGCTTGCAGGGTCAGTTAGAGGGAGGCCACCAGGCAGCCCCCCTCCCTTCCAGCCTGCCTCTGGAACGCCTGTAAGGAAATCACCAAAATGCCTCCCTGCTGATCCCCCCGGCCTCATCTGCCGCGGCATGGATTTGAGGAGCAGGGGGGTGAGTTGGGCATGCGCTGTGTTTCCAGGTGAGCCCCTGTGCCACCCCCTGTGCCAGTGCCATGTCCCTGTGCCCTGTGCCCTGCACCCTGCACCCTGCGCGGGGGCTTGGCCTCACCTGCTCTCACAGGGGGACATCATCACATGTGTGGGCCAGCAGCATCCTGCTCTGATGGAGTTTATCAGCCTAAAAAATGGGGATTGCGTAGCTTACCCACTTCATACCGAAACAGTGACCATCACCTAATTAACAGTCGGAAGGGCTGCTCGAGAACTGCAAAGTGAGAGCTCGCCAGACATAGAGCGCTGTTTGCTTTTCATTGAAGAAAGGATGAAAAGGTGACCTTAAAACCCAATATATGTGCGATGCCACGTGCCCTCTGCATACCCTTTGCCATTGCCTGGTTTCCGTTCGGTTGCACGTGCTACCTGGGGTGCACACAGGATCCGGCGCCTCCTGCTCGCTCCTCCCCGGGGGCTGGCAGGCACCCGAGGGAACGTGTGGAGGCGCCTGCCCAGAGAGGAGCAACCCCTGTCCCACTCCCTTGCTGCACCGTTGGCTGCACTTTGAGAACACGCACAGCCAGAAAACCGACTTCCCTGGTATTTTCTATCCAAATTCAGGCAGTAAGATAGCAGGGCAGCTCCACATCTCTCCCTCCTTTCCTCTCCTCCTACCATCTCAAGCAGCCAGGAGGTTGCCCGCAGACCAGGATGAGGAGGATTTCTTCCTAAGCACTACCCAAGCCAAACGCCCCAACAGTTAACTCACGAGGCGTTTTGGAAGAGCTGTCAGCCCATCGGTGCGGCGTCTGAGCCTGCTGCAGGGCAGGCAGCACCCTGCTGCTGGTGGGTCACAGCAAGGCAGAGCTCAGCACTGCCTGCCGGAGCACCGCGGGGGGCTCACACCCCAGCCCCACTGGGCTGCTGACTGGTACGGCCGTTTCGAAGCCCGTTTGGGGCTGGGGGCGCACACGTGGGTCCCTGCGGTGTGCACATCCCCAGTTTTGCCACCCAGGGACCACAAGGATCTTTTGCCAGATCTTATGTTACCTCTTCCCCCCCGCCCCCCCCCCCCGCCCATCTCAGCCTGCTGTTGGCAGCAGCCAGGCAGCACCGAGCTCATTTTAAAATCCACCTCTGCTTTTGTGGCCAAATTAACCTCCCAGCTATCCAGGAACCCGTAACAAAATCATGCCTTCATGGGCTCAATGGTCTGTTAATGACGCACAACATAATCATCCTCCCTCTCCACGCTGCCAGCCCACACAAAGAAATCCAAGCCTTTTGGTGGTGTATTTAACCTGGAGCTCTACCTCCCTATAGGCATAGGGCTGGGATTTTTCAAATAATACCACTGGGAATTTCTCACTCAGTTCCAATTGTGTTTCAGAGGATTTGGCAAATAACTCGCAGCCTCTTTTAAAAACTCACAGAACAGCAATGGAGATAATTTGCAGGTTATCCAGAGGCGGACTGCTCCAGGTTCATTACAGTACTGGTTAAATGTCATTTATCTCATTTGTTGTCTCATTCTACTTACTCATTTCCCCTGGAAAACCAAACAGTTGGACACATGAGTTGGCTGGACAAGGTTTGTCTTTCAACTGTCATTCTCCGTTCAGAAATAATACCTAGAAATATCTTTTTCTACAGTCTTAAGCCGCCAGCCAAGGCAAACAACTGCTTATTACAGGAGCTCAGGTCCAAACTTCACCACCATTCATAGGGAGCTGGATCCAAGGTTTTGGTTTGGCTGATGATAAAGAGAGGCAAGCAAAGCCGAGTAAACCCGCATCCGAACTCCTCCCGGTGTCACCGGCCAGGGACTGGGCTGCTTCCAGCTTATCTTCACAAAAGCCCACGGCCCGAGCTGCCAAATCAGTTCTGAAGCAGCAGAACAGAAGTGTTTGGGTAAAAATGCATTGCTGTTACTAACGGTAAATAAATACATGAAGGAAGACCTGCTGCGCTAGAGAAAACTGCACCTGAGTGGTGACATTTCAAGCCCTGAGCTGCACCGCCAGGATCCGCACCCTGGGTTGGCCGGGTAGATGCCAGGCAGGCAGCTAGCACCTGTCCCAGGCTCTCCCCAAAGCTGCAAGGGTTTCCCGGGCCATAATCCAGCCCCAAGGGCTGCGGGCACTGCTTTGGGTGACATACAGCACAGCTGCGCGGGGCGCGGGAGGGAGGAGGAGAAATGCGGGTGGCGCGTGTCGTGCGGTGTGATTTGATCCAAGGAATCGCAGCTGAGGCAGCGCAAGCCCCGACAGGCATCGCCGCCGCTGGCTGTAAAAGGGCAGGGAAAGGCGCTCAGCAGGGAGGAGGTGACCCAGCGCCTCGGCTGGATGCTGCCCCCGTGACAGAGCAGCCAACCTCCATCACAAACCCCGTTCCCTGCCTGATCCCCCTCTCGCCGCGCAGATGCAAATACGAACTGGCCTTCCCTTCGCAGCTGCAGCAAAAGGGTGACTGGGTTGCTTTTCTCGGCCAACCCTGTCCTGGCTGTTCAGACTTTATGAGTTAGAAATCCCCAGTATATTTTGAAGCCTCAAGGCTACTGAAGTGCAACTAGTTCCCTGCCGTTGACCTTTCAATGTGTATACTTGAGGGCTGTTTTCATTACAGTAATGGTAAGAAACTCTAAAAGAAAAAAAAAAAACAAAAAAAACAAAACACAAAACCAAACCCCAGATTTTCTTTTAGTCACACAATGCCAAGAGGCAGATAACAGAAAAATGACGGCAAGCCCTCGCACAGATATAATTACATCGCAGAAAACTCCATCCTACTCTTCAGCACTTAAATTCTCTTTTCCAGTGAAACATGCCTGCTGAGCTGGGGTGTTTCCCAAACGAAAGCAATCTCCTGAGCCGTGTTTTCGGATGCCATTCCAATAGGCATACGCCTGGATGCTCTGCTGAACTGCTGTCTCCCAAAGTGCTTCCCAGCTAAATACCTGGTAGCTGCTGGAGCTGATAGCACTGAGGATCCCGACGGGACAGATCCTTCATAACCCACTTAAAAATCAAAATATAAGCAAGCCAGTTCTATCAGTTTTACCTGTCCTTTCCAAAACATCATCTTCAGTTTCCCAACCTGGCTGCTGTCTTTCTTCGGACCAGGAGAATAATTAGGCTCATTAGGCTGGAGGGTGAGTCCAGGCTCTCTTCGTCAGGACTCGGCAGTTTTAGTCCCTGGTCTGTTTTAGCCATACCCTAAGATAAAAGAGGTAACAGGTGAAAAAGGGAACAAAACCAATATCCTTGTCCAAATAAATACATGCATTTATTTCTATTATTGTATCTGTATATGTATTATTGCCCAGCAAAGCACAAGGGCCCCCATGTCCACGCCCCGGTGCCAGCTATTTGGGAGCTTGGCTGCTGGAGATGGAGATGGGTCCCCTCGGCCACTCAACCCCCCTGCCGCAGGGGACAGACTCACGCAGCAGGACGTGCGTCCTTTCAGGACATGTGTGTTTTGATTTTACTCATTGATCAAAAATAGCCAGCTTACTTTATTTTCACATCCGCTTCAGTAGCACAGTGTCAGGTGGACTTTGTGTCTGTCTCCAGCTGTTGGAGCCCAGCCCACATCTGGAAGGTTTGGTGAATTTTTTGTACAATGGGAAAAATCTGGGGGGTGAGAGGAGGAGGGACCAAGCCAGGAGAGACTGGCTGCTGCTTCCAGCCACAGCTCAGGTGAGGCCCACCACGGACACAACCCTTACCAAATGCTTTTCTCTTCCTTTTTGTTCAGCCCGTGAACAAAAATTGATGTTTCCAATCTGGAAGAGCAACCGCAAGCCAGTGCCCTGTGCAGCACAGCTCCAGGTTGCTCACCCGCCTGGTTCAACCTGGTTTTCTGACCCAGTTTGCACATTGGGGCACAGGGACACCCTTGCTGGCAGCGCTCACGGGGTGCCTTGCCCAGGGGCTCTGCTGAACCTCCCTGTACTGACCAAATACATGTGGGAAGCCCCGGCCGCTGCCACCCAGGCTGATGGGTGGGAAGACACGGTGCGCACATGAAATCGTACGTAGCAGCCCAAAGGGTTAACCGCCCTGTTCACAGGAGAGCCAGGGGAGAAAAAGCAGCTTGCAAAGGGCTTAAGTTTTGTCCCCATCGCTTCGCCGTGAATCTCGCCCTCCCACACCGCCTGGTTTGATGTAAATCTCTCACACAGGGACGCTGAGTGCTCAGCACCCTCCGCTTCCCCTTGCTATCCGCAGGCAGGTGTGTGTCTAAGTGCTACACACCAGCCTGCGCCTTCCAACAAACGAGCAGAAATACCACGGTGTTACATCTGCTGCGATCTGCCTGTCAGTCAGGGAGGCTCCCATGGGCCTTTCGGATATTCATCCCAGGATGGCCACCCACTATTTGCTACAAAACCTGAGGCTCTGTCCATGAAGACCGACAGAAGCATCCAGCTGGTAACATCTCACACAGAAACCCTGGGCTGGGTCTCCCCGCCAGCCGGCAGCAGGGGAGCTAGATCATAAAAAACACACTGAATAAACCCAATCATAGCACCAAGGTTGATACCAAAAGCCGTAAAAAGCAGGGACAATAAAAAAGAAAAATGCACTGCAACAAATCCTGGATGCTGACACAAAGGGATTTCATTTGGAGAAGACTGCCTAAAATTCCCACTCCTGAAGGTGATCGGCATGTCCTGTCCTAGCAGGATTAGTGCTTGCACATACGTGCACACGTCAGCTCGTATTCATAGCCCTAAAATGTTCCTGTCAGTTACACACTCCACAAATACCAGCAAGATTTGAGATTATGCTTCCCCCCCCCCCCCCCGGCCCCAACCCACCCCTGTTGCTGTTGCATCTACTTGTTTCATCTATCAGTGGTCCCGTCCTCATCTTCGCCTGAGCATATGTTGCAGGAGGAGAAATATAATTAAGTTTGGAAAATTCATTTCGAGGTAACCAGATGTCTTGCACCACCTTGAACGTATTTCCCACACCTTAATTAGCTGAGGGAAAGGCAGCACCCGTGGCTGAGCGGCACCGACCGCAGTGGGGACTGCAGGCAGCCCAGGAGCAGACGGGCTCCGCTGTCCGGCATGGGGAAGCATCGTCCCCGGGAACGCGTCCCGCGAAGGCTTTTGCAGCGCTGTCGTGGGTTTGGAGAGGGCTCAGTTTCTGGTGCTCACCACCTGTACACGTCCCGATTGCCACATTCAGCTGTGACTTCCCTTTGCTTTGCTGCGGGGCTGCATGCTCAGTTTGTTATGGTCAGACGAGTGTGGTTATGTGTTCATACGCCCAGTCTGCATCGCTGGTTTGTGTGGTTGCTTCTGGATGCTTGCTGGGCAACTCGGGGGTGGATGGGCAGTGATACAGCTGTACTCGGGCACGCACTAAACCAGCATCAGCTGTGTGCCTACAACGACATCCACCAATAACTGGTAAAAATGGCATTTCTAGGCTGCGCTTTTACAAGAAATGCCTCGTTATTCCGTAAAATGTTGCAGGATGCTCCAGTCTGCCAGCCTGGGCCATGTACTTACAGGGCAGCAGCTCGCACAGAGCAGCAGGGCTACTTTAGCTCCCTGCAAAAACCTTTTGCTCCTCTGCCAAAGCCTTAAATCCCTCTGACGTCCTTCGGCTGAACTCCTGGCCTGCAGAGAGGGAAGGGGTTGTGCGGGGGGGACGGAGCGATGCTGGGAAGCCCGGCGAAGGCGACGGCTGGGAGCAGCTGGGAGGAAGCCGGGCACTGCCAGGGTCGCTTGCTTCAGGGGAGGGTTTTCCTATCTACGTCCATGGCGTGTGCCTGCTCTCCAGGGACCAGGGGCACTGGCTATTTCTGTACCCCTGTCAGCAGCCAGGAGCGATGGGGTATTCCTCTTGAGCCCCCACTCTTGCCCCCAGGGCCAGGTTTCCTCCTCCCGTCCCGTCCCATCCAGCGCCCAGCTCGCTGGGTCCCTGCCAGAGGTCCCGGTGCCAAGGGAGGGGTGACACCACGCCGGCCTCCCCGGTGGAGCAGGGAGGGACAGGGGAGGGACTCAGCTCTTCCCTGACTTGTGCCCGTCACCCCCTGCTCCCTCATCTCTGCTTGATCCCGCTGCGTTTGCGCCAGGTGGATCCAGCCGGTGTCGCGTTTGCGGCAGGGATGCGCCTTCCCTCGCCAAGAGCCAAGCTGACACCTCAGCTGTGCAAACCCCCAAACACCCCCCCAAAACTGACACAACGCCCCACTTCTGCATCCCCGGCTGCATTTGGAAATGGTTGAAGGGGACCCACCGCGGTTGGGGTGTCCGGCAGGAGTGGCTGTGCCCATCGCTGCGGTGCCTGCGGCAAAGCCGTGCCAGGGCAGCCGGTGGGATGCAGGTGTTGCCCTGGGACAGGGCTCTGGTTCTGGGCTCAGCGGCTGGTGGATTTTGGCTGCTGGCAGAGTGGTACCCGTCCCCCCGGTACCCGTCCCCCCACGGCCTCCCAGCCGGCTTATTGTGCCACATGGAGACAAAAATAGCTCCCCAGCTGCTGCCCACCTGGTGCCTGAGACGAGTTTAGGAAACAGCAATAAGAAACTGAAAATAAAAGGCTGAAAAGAGATAGATACAGGGCTGACACCAGAAGTGAGAGGGCTAAAAATAGCGGCGATATGATCCGTCAGAGCTATAGGTCATAATTAACCGCTCCAGTGTCTTTGGGCATCGAGCAAGTGCCTCTCCAGCAATAGGAAACTCACACGGGTTTAGCAGCCGAGACAGCTTGTCCCGGGCTCCCGGCATGCCAGCGCCAAAAATAGATGTGTGGACAGTCCCTGGCTCGTGGTGCCAGGTACCGGTGGGGTGTTACCCCCCTCCACCCCACACTGGGGACCACCACGCTCCTCTCACCCCCTGCCCCGGCGACACAGGGGCTGCCAGGGGCTGAGCCACCCCCTCTTGCAGGGTGGGTGAAGGCCGGGGGGACAGAGCCTGCGGCACCGGCACCCTCGGGGCACAAGCCCGTGCCGTATTCCCGGTTGCTCTCGGGAGCTGCTGGGAGATGGATGCGCGGAGAAGCTGCGGGAGCTGCTCGCGGGGAACCTGCACAAGCCTCAGCACCAGCATTTCCTTGCTGTGGTTTGGCAAGGAGAAGCCGCAGCTCTGGGTCATCTCCGGGTCCAGACACAACGCGACCAGCGCTCCCGCAGCCGCCCCGCGCCGGGCAGCGCCATATCACCACCCACAGCACGTGGCTGCCACGCAGCCTGCCCCTCGGGGGACCAGCGCCGGCTTGGTCGCAATCCAAGCGTCTGTCCAAACCCTACTTGGTGCCTGAGGGATTGAAACCATCAAGGCAAGAGGCCTGGATGGGTCCTGTCCCCGAGCCCCTCGGGCCATGCCCGCTCTCCAGCCCCAGCCCTCCCCACACCCCCACGTTGTGCTGGTCCCCTCGGCCAGGAGGGACCACCTGTTCCTGCGGGACCCCCTTCCACCAGGGAAAGGTGTTCTTACACCAGCGAGCTTCACCAAGGGGGGTGCTGGAGGAGCTGCAGGGAGTGCATGCAGTGAGGCTGCTGCAGCGGGGGGCTCGGTGCTCAGCCCCACGGCCATGCCCACCACACCAGTGCTCAGTCCCACAGCCGTGCCCTCCCCATCAGCGCTCAGCCCCACGGCCGTGCCCACCCCATCAGTGCTCAGCCCCACGGCCGTGCCCACCCCACTGGTGCTCAGCCCCACGGCCGTGCCCACCCCGCAGCCCCGTGGGGCTCGGCCGGCTGCCCGTACCTGTGACGCGTTGTAACAGTGACAGGGGTGGGTCTGGCAGATCAAAGTACCGCGGTCGGTTAAAAGGCACCTCTCAAGTCAATTAGCGCCTGATATTTAGTTTCTGTAAATAGATATTGTGCATGAGATCAAGCGGAAAGTTTCTTCTTTAATTCCTCCAGAAACAGAATTATTTAATTGAGCTGCTATTCCCTGGAAACATTTGACTCAAACATTACGACATTGAGATAGAGGAGAAATCCAACACCGCCACAACAGCCCTCAGCTAATCCATTTGCTTTTCTGGAACTGGGAAAGCTCAGACTGGGAGAAGGATATTTAAAACCAGTTCAGCTCCAAGAACGAGCGGCAGTAAAAACTGGAACGAAATAGGTAAGGAGTTTAAAAACAAATACATGACTTAATCAAACGTGACCCCAAGCGAAGTTAAAGCAGCCACCAGCCATGAGGAACGTGGTGGGGGTTGGTGTTCCCTATTCCCCGTGAAGCATCCCGCTGCCAGCCGTGTGCCGGGAGCGGTCCCTGCGTGGCACGGCACAAGCTGAGCTGTGTGGCAACAGCCCGACACCCCGAGCAGCCCGTGGCCACTGAGGTTGGTGGGGGAGGTGAAAAAACGTGCTTTGCAAAAGCCCATTTCAGCACACCTGGGCACCCAGGCGGAGGCTGGCACCCCAGCTCGCACCCCCCCTCTGCTGTAACCCCCTGCACAGCCTCCCTTGCCTCTCGTGTGGCTGCCCCTGGGTCACGCCTGGCCCAGCAGATGCATGTATCCCATATGTTCCTGGGGGTAACGTTACCCGGCGGAGACCAGCTGCAGCCCCACGCCTTGGGAGACGGGGTGGCCGCTGGGGCGAGCCGTGCACCCGATGTGCAGCCGGTGGGCAGCTGGGCTCCAGCAGCTGCACGCAGGGCGCCGGGGACGGACACCCAACGGATTTGCATGGGGCATGAACAACCCAACGCCTTCCGATCGGTAGGGACACATCTCTCGCGATGGCTCTCCCCGCCCCAGGGCCCGGTGCCACTTTGCACAGCGTGTGTGTGGTACGGAAGCCGACCGGAGGGCATTGCAGCCATCGGGGGATGAGGCAGAACTTCAAACTTCCCAGCACCGCCGGAGCACAGCACAGGGACCAGGAAGAGGAGAGCGACCAGTTGCGTGGCCATGGCTGAGGGTGCATCCCCCACGGGCGCACCCCACTGGGAGCCCTGGAGACAGGCTGCAGAGCCAGGCTGGGCTTGAGTCAGAAGAGCTTGAAAGCCATAATTGTATTTTCTCTCCTTTACCCTATTTTTGGCTTCAGATTCTTGGATGTCTTCTGCCTACTCCCCAAATATGTGACAAGGAGTAGGTTTGAGATAGTAACAATATTAAAATGAGTCAAAGTGCGGCATGAGCTGAAGGTTAGCACAAATGCAGAACAAAAATCTCGCGGCAGAAATAACAGCTGAGGAGCAGTCGGGTAGGCAGGAGATCTTCAGGAAAAGACCAGGGAGCAAGGGAGGATCGCAGGCTCAGCAGAGGCCCCTATGCTGCATGGTTTGGGAAACCTCACGGGGACCGTCACACGCTGGATGTGTTCTCAGACTGCTCGGGGCTGAACCAAGGTGGCGCAATCCAGAGACAGATGGAAATGATGCTAAAAAATGGGTTATGAGTTAGAGAGGGAGAGAGATAACCAGGGTTTGTAGCTGATGGAAGACCAAGAGAGATGGGGTAACGGTCTCCTGAAGTTACTGCAAATAAAAAGGGAGTAAGTTTGGTTTCTCCATACATTGACTGTGAAAAGGGTGAGACTGTCCTGACTTGCTTTGCGTGACCTCCTGAAAAGCCCCAGATGAAGGGATGCCTTACCTGTGACATTTAAATCCCCTCCCAAATCAGCGGTGAAAAAAAGTGATGCCTGACCTGCCTCAGGCACAACACGGATCCCTCCAGAGCCTCCGTGGGTCCAGTGTAATCCTCCTCCAGCAGGGACACGGCGGCTTGCAGCCAGCTCCTGCTGCTTTTAACGGATCTTCTGATGCTGCGGTGACCTGACACGAGGCAAGCCCAGCTGTGGTACCCGGGGCAGGCGAGCTGGGACTGGCATCCTGGGGAGAGCAAAGCAAGGAAAGGACCACCAGGATGAGGAACACTCGTTACATTCCTGCAGAGGGACCAGCACAAGGCAGTTTGGGCAGGAGGTGAACCATTGTGCAGCTTCCAAATGGAAGTGATCCGTGCTAACAGCTACAGTTATTCATTGACTTCTTTGGGGAAGAACTCAAGAGCCTTAGCTATGGAAAACGTCCGTTCATTCAGCGACCTGTTGGAAGGCTGTTCTCCAGCCAGATGTCCGAGCACGGAGTGCTGTAACGGGGTTTAACCGCAGGAGTTAGATGCAGGACACGGCCTGGGGGAGAACAAAAACCTCATGAACAAGTGGGGAAGAGGCAACATGAAAACGAGCCAAGTGTTAGAGGGATTGATCAGACCACGGACCAGGCTAAAGCAAAGCAGCAGGTGCCTTGTGGTTTGTGCAGATGCCAGTCGGGTGGAGAAGATGGCAAACCAAGACTGTAACAAAGTGGCAGCAGAGGCAGGAGAAAAGTCGCTAGAAACCTTGAGGACCACCTCAGCCTTTGCCAAGAGGTGTGTGGTGCCAGGTGATGCCTCCTCGCTCCTGCACAGGGCAGTGATGCAGCCCAGCATGCTCATCCTCAATGGAAAAGAGCAAATCTAATGTTCATCTTCTGGGAAATGAGAAAGCCCTGGGTGGCAGGTAATTCTGAGAGGAGGAGGAAAGCAGCAAGATGTTTCCCCCATTTGCCAAAGTTCCGAAGTCCAAAGCCATCATTGCCGTCCTTGTCCTTCCTCCATGGTAACAAAGGAACTCCTGGTATTTTGGGGGCAAATCTTATTTCTCTCTTCTCATGCCCTTGATTTAAAGCTTGCAGTGTTTTTAATCCCACAAGAAAGGGAGCCGACGCTTCCCCACGGGCACGTGAATGGCCCCACTGAAATCACGTGCTGCGACTTTACGTGCACACTTGGAAGTTTGCAGGACTGAGGCTGCCAAGCCCAGGGATCATTTTTGGGAAGGGTGTCCCTGACACCCCAAGCAGCCCACAGAAACTAAACGTACCCAGACAGTGGTGTCAAAGCCACTCGCCTCGCAGGTACATTGAATTTGGCATCTGCTCCAGGAGGATCGACGCCCGGCCCAGCCTCACTGCCACCAGCTCAGCTCTTGGCACTTTGCTCAGCTCCAGCGCTTGTGACAGCCCTGAATGGACCAGGACAGCCCCCGAGCTGCAGTTACCCACAGAAGATGTTTCACATTCCCCAAATGGGTACGTTTGATAAAACCATTTGATTACTACCCTTCCAAAAGCATCCCAGCAAGCGGAGTGCTGTCGGGCAAAGAAACAACTCCAAGCTATTAACCGCCAACAGGTTCTTGCACCGGGCACAGACATAGAACCTGCAGAGATAAAGATGCTGGATGCTGATGCTGTTTAAAGGGAGGGCACAACATCGTGCCACCACATGGTGATGTGGCACTGCCAGGTCCCTTGATTACAGCTTACATATGGATGGCAATGCCTGGTTTTTTGCTTGTGCCCAGCTCTCCTCTGGGACCATCCCTGGGCTCCCCGTGGAGCACACCCCCCTGCTCACAGGCCAAGGAGCTTTTCCCAGCACAGTATTTGTGTTAAGAGACAATCAAGTGGCTTATTCCAATCACATAGTATTTTTACATTTTTAACCAGAAGCTGTAAAATCCAGGAAATGTGGATTTATGGTCTATAAAAGGCTTAGTTAGAGCTATGACCTACTGATTCTGTAACTTGATTTACTACTGGCCTTGGATGGGGCTCCCATTCCGGTGCCTCGTTAAGCTCATTCTGTAGCATTTCTTTATCTGGGCTCCGTTAAAGATGCAGTGACGTTGGGCAGCAGGAGGCTGCAGAGATGGGGGCTTGGAGTCTGCTCGGAGGCACAGGAGAGCCAGGCAGCGCCGGCGTTCAGCTTCTCGCCGGGCCACGGCTGCACCGAGTGGGGAAAATCCACCCCCCACCCTTGGCCCTCGACGTTTGCCCGGAACACGAGGCGTTTGCCAGGAGGGATGGCAAGAGTATTCCTTCCTTAGCCTTCACCCATCCCTTGAGGTGAAGGCAAGGCAAAATCTTTGAAGAGATAAATTCAACAGGGAGTTGCATCCATCTCTTTTCTTGCAGGACGTGGTCCTGGAGCAGAGGTGATGCAGGGCTTTGCAGTGTTCCTGCTGTGATGCTGGAGCTGCAAGGATGGTCCCAGAGCATCTCTCCATCACAAGCTGCTCTGATGCCAACGTCACCTTGGAGGCTTCCTCGTGGACTCGCTCCCCGTCCATCGCCGATGTGTTCTTCCATTAAGGAGCAATGTCCCCCGATTACAGCCAGCGCTGGCAGCTTCAGCCCATGGGGTGTTGCTCCACCCGCCAGGAATTCACCAAGATTTACCACTGGTCCTCCCCAGCCCCTTCCAGGAGCTCTGACAGCACTGGGGCGTGCAGTGTGTTAGACTGTACCTGCGATACAGATCAGTGCCCTCCCCTCAGGACTGCTCCGCTGCGCCCCAAACCGCAATCCCCAAGACTCATCCAACCTCCCGACTGCCGTGGCTCCACGTGCGGGTGCTCTGCGGGCAGCACGTGTGCAGGCAACACCAGCACCCACAGCAGGACCCGGCTGCAAACCAAGTCCGAATAATCCCGAATGCATCCGAACCAGCCGCAGGCCAGGGTGCCTCCATCCCGACTGTAACTTCAGCGCCCTTGAGGAAGCCGCTGCCATCGTGCAGGGTGATTCACGGCTGGAGGGGAAGGCAGGACTGACAGCATCAGTGATGTATTTTGTTTTGGATGAGAAGTGACAAGAGCCACCCAAGCTCAGCACACGCAGGGTGTGAGATACACTTAAAAACTGGAATTTGTACAAACAAGAGAGGAAACTGCAGCAGCTGCGGAGATTAGCACAAACTCCTCTGCCCCTTGTCCAAACACCAGAGCTTCCCCAGAGGAAGGTGTGCTGTGCCACGGGGCCAATATTTGGGTACCGAGCACTGCAGACCAAGGGGGACCACCAGCACTGACCCCCCCCCTCCCGAACCGCGCCTGTCTCATCTGCAGTTCTCATGAACCGTGGCCATTTCAACCAGCTTTTTAGCTCCGATTGTCTGTTTTGGGGATCAGCCTGAGAACAGACCTCTATTTTATGGTTTGTAGCTACCAGCCTAAAACAACACCGAGCAAGCAGCAGGGAGCGTGGTCCAGCTCGGGATCATGCGACCCAGCTGCTGGAGGCGCGAGGAGCCCGGCAAAGTCTGCTTCACCCGTAAGAGGAATATGGAAACAAATTGTCACTTCATCAGCAGGGCGAGCCGAGCCAGCGCGGCCGGCTTTCCTTCCTTCACAAACTGGAAACACTCCTCAGGACCTTCTCTGATTTACTTCTTCGTCTCGTTTAAGATCACACCTTATGGCGCTTGCAACACCCCGCTCACCGAACAGGAACACTTTCAACACCCAGGTGCTGCTGCCAGCCCAAAACACTGCTGCTGGCTCAGGCAGAGCCGTGTTAAAGTTTTTTCGTTCCTCCAAAAAGTTTCCTCCACGCGGCCTTTTGCAGCGTTTCTGACCCGCCCGGACGATGGCCAGGCTGAAGGGCTAGCGAGGGCAGGCCCAGGGCAAGGCTGGCTGCCCCATCACCTCGGGGACCCGCTACAGCCACCTAACTTTGGCCCATCAGAGCCCTGAGCCTCCGGCAGACCAGGACTGTGTCAGAGCCCAGGTGGGAAGGGGCTGGAAGCCGTAACTTTTCCCGGGGTGACCAGCCCCGCAGGGATCATGGCACAAGCTCTGCCTCCCCTTGCGCCCAAGCACGAGCGACGTGGCCACCTCTCCATTCACAGCTCACCGCGGCTCCTCAGCCGTGGCTCTGGCCCCAAGCTGACGTTTTGGGCTTTACTGCAGACGTGGCTGACTATGGTAAAACGACCTGCCGAGCACCCTGAAGAGTTCAAAGGTTTAGCTGAGAAACAACTCTTGAAAACGCTGGCAGAAGGCGGTCAGTCACCCGACGGGGTGCGCAGAGCAGATGGCAGGTCGGTCTGTCATTACATCGTCACCCAAAAGGCAGCAGAACTGTCCGTCACACCCATCGCATAGAGTCTTCACTCTGTCCTGGTGTTTTACAGCGACGGTGCTGCCAGCTGGACATTGCCAGGGCTGTTCCTGCTGCCACCTCCCCCTCTTGAGACATCCTTTCTGGTATTCTCTTCCCACACATGGAAAATTGCAGCCGGCTGCAGCACAGCGAGGATGGGCACCTCCTGGTCCTCCCCACTGCTAGGGGCTGATCCTGCTCCCCCCACGCCTCTGGGGTCTGGCTGAGCACGGGGGCCCCGGCTGCAGCATCCTTCCTTCCCAGGAGGAATGAGACAGGCGCATCTGCAAAGGGCAGAAGAGCTTTTTTTTGCTAGCAAGCACCCACACAGTGTTTATCTGCAAGTGAGTCAACCGGACTCTAATGGTTTTGTGGATGCTGCACAATTCACCTCGCTCTTATCTCGGGGATTTTCATTACCTTTTGGGCAATTTTCACAACAATTCTCTTTTCCCTGCCCACGCACACATCCTGCTGTTCTCTCATTGAACACATCAATTAGCAGCAAAAAAAAAAAAAAAAAATCCTCGGCACCTTTTCTCTCCTGGATTCAGCATCCCCATCAGCCTCTAAAGCCATTTCCAGAAAGACTGAAACACTTCACACCTGATCCACGTGCTTCTCTCTGCCAGCCCAGGGGGCAGAAACCAAGTGCCCCAAGGCAGTAGGGACAGGGTCATACGTGGCACACGCATCCCTGTGACAGCACCTGCCGGGAGCACCCGTGCAGCAGCTGAAGAAATTTAAGTGGCAGAAGCAGCATAAAGCTTTACCTCATTCTCAGTATTTACTACATCCAGAGGTACTCCAGCTGCCTTCGTGAACCAACAAGCTCTCCTAGTTCCTGCTTTTAGTTCGTGCTGGGATGCAGACAGCCTGCATCGTTTTCCATCAATCCAGTTGCTTCCACAAGGTAGAAGCTGACTCTTCAATGAGCCCAAAGGTGTAGCAGAGCACAGGGTGACCCACCGATCTGCTCCGTTCTTGCTCTCCCCTCCAGCTGTTTGCTTTCAGCCACCGTCACACAGGACGCTGGGACATGCGGTCTGACCCAGTGCAGCACCTACCAGCTTTTCCTTTTTTATTTTCTCCCATTAAACTGAAAGCAAGCATCAACCTGATTTTTAAGTGAGACCCTGGGAACAGTGTGTGCGAACCAGGCTACGAGGCATGGCATGATGACACCGTGACAAAGCGCTGCCACTGCCACCACGCAGGGCTGGATGGGGGACCCGGCTGCCAGCGCAGAGCCCCAGGGCCACCGGGACGTGGTGTTCCCCACCTCAGCCCCACGCGCTGGAAGGTGGAAGCGAAAAGCAGATGTGAGGTCTGGGAAGGTTTCCAACATGGGTGGGTGTGTGTGCGTGTTACTTTTTCCCTTTTCTTCCTCAGCTAAGCTCCAGACCTGAGAGCACCTACAAAGCCGGAGCCCCCGGGCACTGTAACGTTTGACACAGAGGTGGCAGCAGCAGCAGCAGGCGGTGATGGCAGCAACCTGCCCTTTAGCTGCAGAAAGCCAAAGCCCTCGGCATCGGGGCTGCAGGCGGGCAGGGAAAGGTGCGCGGCTGGATGTGTGGAGCATCAGCCCCCTCACCACTGCAGCCAGACCTGCCGCTGGCTTGTGGCTTTTAAACCGTTCTGCAGGTAGGGTATGAATTCGGGGGGTCACCGACACCCACCTGCGGAGCGGCACAGAGCTCCCCGGAGGGCCAGGTGAGCGGCAGGCTGAGGGATGCTGCAAAGCAAGGTGGCTCATCTCCCCCACCCCGCCTGGCTCCTGCCCACTGCCCGGCACCACCTTTTCCTAACGAAGGAAAACCTTTCCTTTCCTAAGTATCACGTGAATTGGGCTGAAGAGGTTCCAGCGTAGCCGCCTCCATCCCAGCCTCTTGGCTGGGGCCGTTACCAGAGGCAGACATATCCCCACAGCCCGACCTGGGCACCGCAGAGAGGTGAAGGCAAGGGAAAGGCATCTTCGGAACCCTCGGATGATCAAACGCTGGGATTCTCCTTTCCATCCTTTGACCGCTGACACAACAGCTTCACCTTGAAGAGCTGTTAAGAGGAAACCTGAAACTTGGATGCCGAGAGAAAGGCAGGGAGAACACTGCAGCAGGGCCAGTCTTCCCTCCAGGTCTCCATGTTGTCTTTGAATTGTCAGAGCACCATCTTGTGTCTAAACACAACACCGGCTCTGCCCAGCCGGGGGTTCCATCCTCTCCAGAAGCACAAGCAAGGAAGAACAAGCTCCCTTCCCACCAAAACCTTCCATGTTTTGAAAAGCAGGAAAACAATTCACATCCTTGGGTTTGTCATCTCAAAATAGCTTTTGAAGAAGTATATAACCACGCAAACTTGCAACAAGTCCTGAAGGCCATGCCATGAACCGGAGCGTGCCACAAGGCCAAAGACCCCCTTTGCAGCTTGTTTTACGGTAGAATTCAGGGGCATTCGTGCATCAGAGATCATCATAACGTTAAATAACATTTACAGACTGTATTGGCTCAAACAGCTTTCGAGATGCTGAAAAAGGGGGGTGATGGCAAAAAGAATCCCTCAGTTGGGTTTGCTAGTCCACAGTATAAGGAGGGAAATTCCCAGACTCTCCAAGTTTGAAGATTAATTTCCAGAAAACAAGTATCTTCAAGCATTTACATTGAAACATTTTCACTTCCTGTATGATTATTACACCTCTTTTTATAGGAGACTGATACAACCAAGGTAACTTTAAAAATCTGCTACAGAAACTGTGAGTGCTTTTCCTATTATCACGACGTTCATTACAGAAGGGCTTGGGTAGTTATAACGGCCTAAAAATTCTCCAAATAGCATTTGTAACACCTTAAACCTAGGCTCACCATTCTATTAACACTTCTCTCGAAATCCAAGACCTGAAAAATTACTTACCTGCAGACTTGAGGGGTAGTCAGGGCTGCCAGAAGAGCCTAAACCTCTCCAGAGTACGGAGTTATGACGCTCCTTTGCATTTAATACATACCCACACTGTCTTAGCACAGTGCAACGCTGCGACGCGCAGGTGATGGCACATCCCTAGAATAAACACTACGAGAAGAAGGAAATTTGTTAGTAAGTCCATGCTGGAGAGGCAAACATCTTGCAAGAAAACTGCAGTAAATGAGCAAAAAGATACGTATTTTTAAGCAGCAAGATGATAAAATTTCAGGTTGGTACAACACTGGTAACAGGACGCATTGTGTGAGCTATTTTTGCACATGCAAGTATGAAGTATCTGCATCCTTAGGGGTACTCAAAAGCAACACCTTCACGGGGGCCTTTACTACCAGAGAGAAGCAGGAGTTCCACGGGCTGGCACAGCCGCAGGGGCATGGTGCCCCTGGCTGCTGGGGCAGTTCCGACTGCACAGGGAGGGGGCCACCCCCATCCGTGCTAACAAAGGTTAACCAAGCATTTTCAGCGGCGCAGCCACTTGTTACGTACTAATCAAGATAAATTGCTGGGATAAATGTGGTTAGAAAACGGCAGAGGAGCCAGGAAAAAATTAAAACCTGGCTCTGGCCAAGTATTCTTTTTCTGTAATACAAAGAAATCCCTTGTCACCGACCCCCCGTCCGCCCGCCTTACCAACACGGATCTCCTCCGGGTTCCTGCCCTAGGAGCCAGCAGGTTGGGAGACCAAGGCAAGAGACCGCATGGCATCGTCTGAGGGCCAGACCGGGAGCAAAGTGGTTCTCCAGAGTTTGTCCTTACGCCCAGGACAAGACAGCAGGATCACGCTAACTCCGGGCTGCCTTGAGTATATTCCTACCCGTATTTACGACGGCAGTATTTGGCTACCAGAGTAAACCACCCAAGTGTTACACCTCCTGGCTGCATCAAAAGCCTTTGAGCTTAACGTGAGACTACAAAGAACACACCAATCCGATGCATGTTTCATATACATATTTATATATATTTCATGTACAAAGTTACATTCTGAACCCCATGGATTCAATAATAGAAATAAATACTGAAATAACTACACTGCTATATGAGCTTTTCTGCTCACAGAAAAGAAGCCTCAAGTTTTAACAGACAGCAAGTTTAACGCTGTAGTATCCATCCCAGATTACAGAGGCAGGTAAAATTCAGCGTAAAGTGTCCAACAGACAAAACTTTCAAAAATTACAGACCATAAAATGTTTAAAATATATGTTTAAAAGATTGAGAAATGTGCATCAACAAAATTAATAAAGGAAACTTAATCTTGTTAGAGGGCGGGAGACACATTTAGTGTATAGAAAAATGCTTTGAGGTGCAACATAGGTTGTTACAATATGGCATAACCCTGTTAGAAAAAACATTTAATTTCCCTAAAGAACTGTATTCGAGTTTACCGTGTCTTGTTTTACAGAGCAGGGCCTTCACAAGACCCTGTCTCAACAGGGCCACTTACAAGAGTGCTAAGTCAGGTTTAATCCTTTGGTAACTTTTATAATAC
The DNA here is from genome assembly GCF_023634085.1 of Falco cherrug. Lineage (NCBI taxonomy): Eukaryota > Metazoa > Chordata > Aves > Falconiformes > Falconidae > Falco > Falco cherrug. The sequence continues at coordinate 121,050,313 of NC_073697.1, forward strand.
TCACATGGAAATAAATATTCAGTTACACAGCATTTTAAAAGACACACGTTCTTTAGAACAGTTAGTATAATAAAACAGATTTAACATTTGTTTGTTACTAAGGCAGCCTATGATAAAGTGTCTACGCTCTGCCAGCTCTATCTGATCCAACGCAGGAAGACCTTTACAAGAAATGGACGATGCAGCAGCTTATACAACGCGTTTCACCTTTACCATGCAAACACCCTTACCCAGGCAAGTAATGTGCTGCATATTTTGTGCTCGAAATGTTTCCAAACTATTAACAAGCTGTAGCTATCAAGAGATTAGCTCCTATTTATATGATGCTTTAATCACATGAGTGTATGCATAAACACATTCTTGAGACGGATTTGTAGGAGTGTATTGTCATCGCGATGCCTGGGGTTTTACGTGCTTTATTCACCGTTCAGAGCGACCTTACGTAAAGTTTACAAAACCCAGGGCACTGCGATGACAACAGGGACCCGTTTAATCTACTGTACCTTAGGACAGGGGATAAAGTTTTTAAATGAGAAATACAAGAGAAGTGCACATGCCTTTTATCTACACCCACAGTGGTACACAGTTCACTATTGTTTTCCTTAAAACCCTTCCACTTTTGGACAGAAACAATCATTCTCAAATATTTGCAGGAGTTGGCCCACTGAGGTGACTAAAATGGCACGGTGGACCAGATATATTTGGCAAAAGACCAGGTACACGCTTGCCAGATCGAACCGCTCTATTTGATAGCGGTAAAGCCGTTCAGAGAAAACAGCTCATCACCAATTACAAATAAAATGCTATACAAGAACTAAGGAACAGAATTGTGCGCTTTTTTTCTGAGAACATGAGAATGTGACAATCAACCAGTAAGTAAAAGCTTTGGAGACTTTTTTTCCCAAAGAGGGAAAAAACAAAAATAATCGTAAGAAAATGGCAGGAGAAGCAATGAAACTGCACCACTCACAGTGAAGATTCTGCACAACAGTAAAAGTTTAGACAGCATTTTTCTTAGACATCCAATTTTGTAAGTTAATTCCGACATGCTTCGGGTTCAGCGTACATGTCTATGTAAGTTTTAAATAGGTCTTTCTAAGAGTGTTTACTCAGTTTACTTTCTGTAATTTTTCAAAAGCTCCCAGACTTTATATTTAAGCCAAAGTACTTTGTGACGTCAAAGATGAATTTGGAAAGCAAATTATGAACAACATGCTCTCATCGCTTTTGGCATTCTGAAGAGAAAAATACTACCAGGATATTAGACATCTTTAATAAGGATTTTTACTACATAGTTCATGTCCTAAATACATATTTACGAGAGGAACAGCTGTGTACAAAATATGTCGCTTAAAAAGTATTTATACATATAAATCTAACCAATAGACCTGAATGGAGATTTTCTGGTTTATCAGCTATGATATGCATTTGAAAAAGCTGCCTAAATATATATTTACACAATAGACCTCAGCTAAATGTGTTCATTTAAAAAATTAAGAAAATATATAAACACATGCTTGCCTGATAGACCAGAACTGCTCCTATTGCATAAAAATGTTTAGGCAGTTTTAAAAAAGTGTTTCTCTATTTACTCCTCTGAAACTGTTCAGTTCTCTCCCATAACCAAGTTACTAAATTTCTCTGCTAATCTGAACAGGACAGTCCCAGCCTTTTGGGGGTAAATGCTGGATGTTTATTAAAACCCCTCAAAACTTTTACTTTCCACAGACTAAATGAAAGAGCAAATCTGGATTTTAAAATGTTCTGAAGTACAGAAATCATGAAGTGTTTAACTTAGGTCTGATACTAATGTAGGAAATTCAATGTAAAAGGAAGACAATCTTCAACTCACACTTATGGTTAAAAAAATAGATGGTGAGTAGACAGAATGTCAGCCTAATATTAGAGTCTCCTGACTTCCACCAATTTATTCAATCTTAGTGTTACCTGCTAACATTGTCACTACATTTTTTTTTGTTTGTTTACTAAATTGGGGTATGCAAATACAAAAAATACATTTTTGTACCTAATTATCTGGCACTAAAGTTCCTTTACAATCTTGCTTGGGCAGAACGCATTTTTCCTGTACAACCTCAGTCTTTTCTCATGCTCTAATCCAGGTCTCTAACCTTCACACACGTAGTGCCTCATGAGTTTGACCAGCTAGGCAGAGAAGATCATCATTCTAGTGCTTAGGACATAAGGAGTTAAGACAAGAAAAGAACAAAACATATCCCCTGCTCAGGAATTTTATAGTTAATTTTCAAATTTCAATCATCTTAAGAATACCCTTTGGAAACAGAGTTGTTCCATGTCAGGGAAATGGAAAAACACTATACTCAAAATTGCTCATTATTGAGGGCAGCAGTTCTCAAACTTTAAGGTTCAATAGTGAAAATGTGATTTTATTTAGATATTGTCATCTAAATTCCTATACAATCTTCTCTCTTCCCACCCCCCCACCCCCCGAAATTCCGATGAATGTAACAAATTAAACCGTATACACTATGGAAGCAAGATTTTCCAGGTTTGATAACAAAAGCAGAAATTTACAGTTTGCTTTAGCCCTCTCTGAATATTTGGATGAGTCTTAATAATCCATCTTTTAATTTGTCCATTTTTTGATACTCTGGGAATAACTTTGCTGTTTTACTCAATGCATTATACAGTGAAATGAAGCTCAGTTGTAATAAAGCTGAATTCAAGTGAGACTACCAAAGAAGTGAACTACATTAGATTGCTGTGGTACAGTAAAACTAATGTCTCAGTTGCTTACTATGGTGTGCACACCAGTTTTGAGAAAGATCTGATTTCATTATACTGTTCCATGTAACACGGGTGCAGTAAAACAGCACAAGCTAATTCCTGTATAGTTAAAGGTATGACAGATTTGCAATATAAAGTTAAACAGCAAAGAAATGCTTCAACATCATGTAGTGAAACAGGTTTCACAAAATTAAAAAAAAAAAACATGCAGAAGCTTTTTTTTTTGCTTTTTTTTTTTCTTTTTCTTTTTTTAAGGTCTCCAGCTGCATCCTACAGGCTCACTCACTGCCACACATTACTTGCCACACTATCAAGTGACTCCTCTCAGCTTTGGCTACAGAAGGTTCAAGTTGTAGAGCTTCTCCAAGGAGTTCAGATTCTCCACCTTCATCACCTGAAAAACAAGAGCTTTGATTCAGGCAGACAATAAAGCACAGTATTAACGCCGAATGGAGCAAGACAAGTGACATCTAGGTTATCAACAAAAACACTGTGTAAGACTGTAGTTGCCATACGACCATATAAAAGCATACTCAAGATTGTGAATATATACATTACAAATTGAAAGTCTGTTGCATAAGTATCTCAGAGCCTCGTATTCCGATGGTCATATTCTTCAGTTCTAGCCCCCAATATTAACTGCAATTTTGCAAGCATCCCTATTCTAAACACGTCGTTACTTCAAAATCCTGGAGACAGAGAAACAACCTCATCTGCAAACTTGCAGTATCTCCCAGGCAGAGCTGGAGATCGTTATGCTACAAGCAAGTGTGCTAGCACAGACACATAAACCATATCAAGCGCTCTGGAAATAAGGCGGTCATCGAGCACAAGTGCAACGACGCAAGATTCACGTCTGCGAAGGACCTTTCCCCTTCTCTGCACTTGTTCTAGTTATCCCGGCTTGTCCCAGCTCTGCACGCGCTGGCACACGGCAGCCTTAATTCTCCATTACTGGTCTTCAAAAGAGAAGAGCAGTTTTGTAACTGCGTCTGAACTCTTGGTGACACGAGCTGACTCGGATCAAAGGTGCCAGACTAACCACTACACAGAACTGCACGTAGACAGTCATAAACATCAACACAGAGGCAGTCTTGTGGTTAACAGAAGAACATCAGTTTAATCAGATGAAGTGGGAACTGACCTACAACTTGAGGAAGGTTTCAAGTCACAGTTTGGCTGCTTTTCTGGTTAGACTACTTTGGAGGTCTGAGGAATCTAAACACAGAACAGCCTGAAATTGCTCTCAAGCCGGTTTGCTGCACCAGCGTGGTAATGCCTGAGCTAATACAGGGCAACGCTGATGCTTAAGGTCACGGCTCTGCATCGTGCCACAAGGACAGAACAGGCACATCTGGTACGTGGCTATACCAGCTTGCTTGGAGTAAGTGCAGAGTTAGCGCTCACTACAGCGTGGTACAAAACTGCCTCAAGTCCTGCCTCCCGCTTAACTCCACTTGAGGTTACCAGCAGGAACTTGGTTTTCCTTGATTAGTGGGAATGACAGAATTTGGACTGGCCTTCGTGGGTTTTTCTTTGTAGTGGTTTTTGTGGTTTTTTTTTTTTTCTTGTTTGTTTGTTTTTGAAAAACACTATGGACAGATTTAGACAAAAGGTCAAGACCAGGTCTAGGAGTTGTGACTCCTTTTAATGCACTTCTTGTCAAGGTCTCCAGCTGCAGATTCTAAGCATAGAACCACAGCCACTCTCATTTCATTATATTTCCCCAAAAGCTTAAATTATATATAAAAAAATCTTTACACAAGATATCTTCGATGGGCTAAATCATGCAAAAGTGCTATCCAAAAAAAGCAGTGATCATAATAAGAAGGGCATGCAAAGTTATCAGTGAACTACTTTTTCCCGTTTCACTCAAAAATAAGTTGTAACTTGAGTGTTTTTCATGTAATACATTACTTTTTTAATAGTCAGTCTGCATATTTAAGTAACTGAGGACATGTTTTCCAGCAGTCTGAGACAGATGACTAACCATCAAAGTAAGACTAAAAGCATAAATGGTAAAGTGGTGCTGGACTCCAAAGCAGTTTCAAATAAATCTTTTTACAGAGTCATCTCACAGGTCACTGTTTATTGGGAGGAGGAGAAGCTGAAGGGGTGGGTGGTAGTATAGAGACACTTTACCCTCACACTTGTGTAGCAGGGATGATATACCTACTGGTGACACAAATGCACCCTGCCATCACCATGGAAGTTATATGATTAACGACCTTTCGATATGAAGAGGTTACAACTGATTTTAAGCTTAAGTTTTCTTACCCATTCTGAAGTCAATATATCCTTCTCCACCACTTATCACCAGCATTGATTTTAAGGGACTCTGGTTGAAGGACTCTTGAGACAATTTATCAGCCGTTAGCTCTGTTCCACCGCTACTCTGTGGGCAAACGACCTGACCTGGATTAAAAACAGAATATATCTTTATGCCACACACCTCACAGAATACCACCACCTGTATTTGGGCATTGGATGACATACTTAACACCTAACTATACACTTTAGAATCTAGTATCTCTTCAGCAAGGGACAGAAATCTAGCTTTGTTCCAATTTCATCTCTCTAAAAGGATGAAGCACCTGTTCAGGTCAGTTCCGTGGAAATCAAAGGATTAATTGGCTCTTGATAGACCTCACAGCACTGGCATGCAGATCTAGAGAATGACATTGAAACAGACTTAAAGACTTTCAGACACACGACTGAACTGATTCAGCGCAGGTCAGCCCATTGAGCAAATGTCTGTCATTTACTTCCAGCACACTAGGTGCACAGAAGTGCCGAGGTTAATCGGCCAGCACTGCAGCTTCTAGGGAACTCAAGCTTTTTCAACTGAATCTTTCCTTTGGAGACTTCTCCCACAGTAGTTCATCCTTCCTGCCAAGATGTCAGAATCTTAAATTGGACCTTACATTTAATTAGCAGTTGACTGGCTCCTCGATAAGCAAACACTCACCACAGTACCTTTTCTCCAGATAGAAGCAAAGCACTTCTTTCTCTGTGACCAAACCCTTTTCCTCCCATTAAGCAATACTGCACTTAGGAACAAGACAAGTCTTGCGAATAAAACATAATGAATTGTTTCTGAACATATGGTTTCATACATGTGGTATCTTTACCTAAACACTATGTTTAACTAAACAAATGAGGGCAAAAAAGAAACTTCCTCTGAAGAATGGTAACAGAGCCTCACCAGGTACTGCGACAAAGAATTTAACAGCATCACGGTGCCCGTGGAAGCAAAGCTGCGCGTGTGCCATTGAACAGTATGGTATGAAGGTTCCCGGAGTCACTTTGTCGCTGTTTTCATCGCCATATACACGTATTACACTCCCCGGACGGTTTCCGGAGCCTGCTGCTGCTTTATTAGCTGTAAAAGAAGAGAAGTGTTTTCTACTTGAAAATACAAATTACAGAAACGGTTATTTGTTAAGAAACCTTATGGTACCATCTAAAAGCTAAAGCCAACTTAGATAAAAATGAAACAGGAGGGCAGCAATGCCAATTCAAGACAGAGCTGGAAAGAAAAAAGATTGCATGCTTCGTTATTTTAAGTACATCAGAAAATGGAGCAGGATTCTTATTCGTCTAGCATAAACACCAGATTTTAATATCCTACGTTTGGAAAAAAATAAATTTGTGAAAGGACTGTATCTTTCATAGAAAATAAGTACCTCTAATGTGTTTCAGTATGAGCAAATTCAATGTACTTGAACATATAATTAAAGATGGTTTCATTCCAACTAATCATAGGGTATCCCCTTGCCAGCAAAAATTCTCTAAATATAGCCACCTGTGGGCACGAAGGAGCTACCCTATTATAATTCTACATCTAGTTTTTACCGAGAAGTTTTAAAATCCATTAAAACAAAGAAGTACTCATGCTAGACATACAAGCCATCTCCATTCCAAAGACTATCAAAGTAGTGAAAGAAACAGTGATTTGTAACAAGACAGTAAATGATGTGGATTAATGACAAAGTTATAAGATATGGTATCACATTGGCTGGAAGAAAAACAAAGTCTGTATGAAAGTTCAGCTGCAACACAGGATGATATACTAAACTGCTGAGCAGATTGGTGGCCGTTTAGCAAACATAAAACTGCTGCAATGCAGTAACTGCAAGTGGAAAAACATTTAGGAACATACAAAGGGTAAATCTATAAGGAGTGGGAAACAGCCTCAAAGTGGCTATTAGAAGCCTGAAAATAGATTTTTGTTCAGGATCTGCACTTACCCCTCAGCCCCAGTAAACGTCCCTGGTGGAGGATTACAGCTAAAGTGAGAAAGGAGGAAAGGGGAAATGGATAGGTATGACAGTAGAGGAGAAGGATTAATGAGAACCCACCGCTCATATTTTGGTTTTTGATAAGGTAGAGCTTAAAATTTTAGCTCCTAAAACCAGCAAATATCTTATTACAGAAGATTCAATAAAAAGTCACAAAGAACAGCATCTTGTTATAAAAGTCTCAGTACAAAACGGACAACAAAAGCACTGCCACTTTCACGTGCTTTATAACTGTGAAGTTTATTTTTCATTAGCAACGTTTCCCCTTTCTCTCTTTCCTTGGCAGGAGGCTACCAAAATAATGTAAAACGACTCATGTTTTTGAGTGCCCTTTCAAAACATCATCTGCAGATCTTGAAGATGTCCTGCTATTGAGACCCAGGGAATTGAGATACGCAATTGCTTATGCAAGGATGTGACTGTTTTTGAAAACCACGAGTATGTGTAACAAGGGTTCTCAAACCCACTGTCAGGCTACCCACGGACGGTTGTTCTGATTCATGAGCAACTAACAAAACTGAAATGAAACTGAACAGCTTTAATAGGGATCATTTTCACATTCACTATTGGTTTAAAACAAACTCCTCTGGAAACATTAAATTAAGCTTGACACGAATCAAGAGCTATAATTTTTGAAAGCATGAGTTAAACTATTTCAAATTCATGACAGGAAGCCTGTCCTTCCTCAGTACATTCATGCAATGCAAAAAAAAGACATTTACTGAATGGATGGACAATGTAATGGAACAGTATGAGAAACAACGCATGTATGTGCTGTTCAACAAAGCAGATACAACATGAAGCGTTTTTTCTATTAAATTACCCTGAAACTGCACCTGTCAGACTGTACTATGACCTATATAATAGCAGCACAACTAGGACTATCAAAGTTCCGTATTTTATTTTCTGAAACTTCTGTCCATGTGTTTTAACATTAGTCTCAGGCACAAGTGTTCGGGTTTTTGGTTTTGTTTTGTTGTTGTTTTAGATGCAATCAATTTACACAGATTCTTCCCAAGCTTTACCTATTTAAGATTTGTTTTGCCCTTGAACTGGACTGTTCCCTTCTCCTGAGGTTCAACTGCCCATGTCTGAATGCTTCCTCTCCCACCCCCAAGTAGGTTCAGCCTGTGACAAGAGTTTGGGGGTTGTTATCAAGCAGATACCGGGATTTGCATTAATGGAATTTTACCTAGAAGTTAGTGCCCCATTTGTGGAACGTGTTTACAACTCCTGTAACCTGGAACAGGTCCTTTAAAGCAGTCAGTACTACTGCTATTCCAGTCCTTTTACTAGTTGTGTGATGAATTCTCACAAACTAAAGCCAATGAAATTTTATTAGCAACAATACCAATTCACTTGAATTAAACAAAAATCTACTTTGGCAATCAAAAATAACATTTATTAGAAAACTAAAGCCATCCCTAACACGCAATAAGCTTCTATAAGTGCTGCTAATGCTCATAACACCGCTAAGCCTTCGAAGTGCCTCTCATTCAAGTCACAGCAACTGCTTGAATTGAAGTACAGGAGATTTTGGAGATGTGCTTTTCTGTACAGAGTAACTGTAACCATGTACACAGATTAGGTGCCAGACATCACACAAGCTCAATCTAACACACCTGAAGATTTGGACCTGGCAGTAAAGCTCTCTATCCATTAGCAAGCATCTGAATGGCGTTTAATATTCTCTTTTTGCGTCTACAGCATATTGCACAGTGCTATTCATTTATATTTTACTTACTTTCTGTTAATGGAATGGAGATGATGACACCATTTCCTGTTCCTACCCATAAACGATTACAAGACACCATAAGAGCTGTGATTCTCACAAATGAGAATCCCAGTTTACCAGTACCTAAAAACAAAAGATGCTTTTCATCAAAAATTATGAGCAAGAATAATTTTAGTTCCACAACAGAGAATCTTAACTCCAACTCCCAAACCACGCAGACAAGTAATTCCCTCCCACTTCAAACAGAAACAAGGTACAGGAGTATATTTAAGTTGTAAAGATTACCTAAGAGGCTAAACCACTCTGTTAATTAAGTTGAGAACCTATACAGAAGGAGACTAACATTAACTGTAAGAAAGCACAAAAGGTATAACGGTTCCATAACGCTGCACGATATAGTAGTTTGGGGTTTACAGCACCAGGGCAGCTTTTCAAACATTAAGAAAAAAAAAAAGGTGAGCTTACAGATGTAAGATAATGGTCTCTCATCCATTGAAATTAATTTCTCATCCATTAGCACTACGAGGACAGCAGAAGGCGGCTAACTAGCTAAGCACAACGGCACAGTAGTCACTTGTGAAGTATTTCCCAAGGCCCAATTACCTGTATTTGTTGTGTTACGCAGGGGGTCAAACTGCTCTTATAAAAATGTTAATGAAAAAAATCAGAAAGCTTATTAGCTCCAATAGCAACAGAAATTTGCTATTCTGCATTTGTATTTTCTTGGAAAAAGAGGCAATTTTTCCGGACAAGTAACAGATTGTTTCCACACAGATTTACAAAAGGCATCAGTACAGTAAAAAAAAAAAAAAGAGATTTCAGTGTCTCTATTGATACCTGCTCAACCCAACCACCATTTTCCTCATTAGCTCTGAGTTTTTAGGGACACCTTAGATGTCAGGTAGGATCAACAGACTGCATCAAAAGACTGATCATCCTCATCATGCTTTACAGACCGACCTAGGCTTCTACTCCCAGATTCAAGTTTTCACAAACAGGATTTGACTAGCCTTCCACCCACCCTTCCCCGTGAAGTCTGCAGTGAGAACTGCCTGATCCATAACAGGAAAAGAAAGCTCCAGACTGCAAGAGGTGTAAGAATACAACAGGTTTTCTTACCAACTTACCTAGCATTTTGCTTACATAAGGTTCAATGTCCACATCTTGTAGATGCTGATACGTGTGCGCATGATAGAGACGCAGGGTGGAGTCCAAACGAATAGACACCCATACCCCATCACCCACCCATGCCAGCTGTCTCACTTGGCTTTCTCTTCTGGGGTGTGCATCAAATGACTTCTACAAAAGATTGGGTTTTCAATTAGAAGATGGAACAAAGGGAAGAGCAAGAAACACTTCTCTGTTACCCTACACTGGCAACACTGGCAGTTTCCTTACATCAGCTACAACCCTCTGATTTGCAGGGTATCTAGTGTAACTAGCAGATACAGTGTTTAGCTTAGTTACAATTACCATATGATGCTGGTAAAGTAACAGTAAAAATGCTGATTCCCTTCCCTGGAGTGTGATCTTAAAGCCACAGTTTCCTACCATGCCTTCATTTACACAGCACGTCCCAGCCTGCTCTGCCTTCCCTCTCCATTTAACCTGGAGCCTTTTCGGCATGAGGTCTTCCCGTCACAGCACAAGACAGACATGCCCAAAAAGTGTTTTTCTTCCTACTTCTGTCAAGTCTTGCTCTTGCATACAGACTCACCTGTGCAAAATACACGCTACCCACCAGCAAAACGATTTCACTGTTGTATGAATTCCTTTATTTCATTTTCCACATATATATATATATATCTATGCGTATATAGTCACCTTCACAGAAATAGATTATTAATTGGGTGCTTGATATTTTCAGAAGAGCTGAGCAGTCACCCTCCAAAGGTCTGGCTCATCTCAGGCCAGTTAGCAGAAGCTGAAGTATTAATACAGCTAATGGCTTTCAGGAACCTTAGCCACTTTCTGTACTTGAGATGTTGGGCACGCACACAATGCTGCAGCAACCCCAGCTCACACACCTTATATAAACAAACTTCTGTAACTGGAGGAAGAGCACATTCAAGATTAACCCTTACAGACCTCTGAAGTATGCAAAGACAGATTACAGAGGTTACAGGTGGATGGAGAACATGAGGCATGTGCTCTGGAGAGTAAAGCGGGAGCTACCTTCACGAGCTCTGCATAAGGACACTTTCCAGTTCCTGGCAACCTAGAAGTGGAGAACTAAATCCACCAAAATATTGGTTTCAAGAAATGAGAACTGTCTCATCATGGCTTACAGTCTTCCAAAACCATGAAAAACATCTTCAAAAAGATGTAGTAGTATTTCCCAAGACTAATTTTTTGGTTGCTTGTTTCTGTACTGTTCTCTGCAGTTACTCTAAAGTTTGAGCTGTAGCATGAGATAGCATTCAAACATAATTATTTTAAACACCATTTTAACTTGCCTCTATTTTCATGGCCTTTGGTTGAACAACATAGATTTTGTTCCTGTAGCCACACCAGACTTTGTCATGCACTACTGTCATGCATCTTATCGAATGATGCGGCCGGCCCAGGTCTAAGAGGTGATAGTTTGTCAAATCCCACTGACCATCTTTAGAAACAGAAAGAAAAGAAAAAACAAAACAGAACGTAGGCTCCTATGAGTTTAAAAATAATTTTAAAGTACAAGCAAATCTCTTAGCCTGATTTTTCAGAATTACTGTAATAATCTGGATAAGTCAATACATATTTACAGCTAAGCTCTTCATTTAAAAACACCAACAACTAGCTATGCAAACTACCAACATCCAAAACGCTACTTGGTTTTCAATAAAATAAATTTGTACAGTGATTCATGTGGAAAACACATCAAAACTTTTTTTTTTTAAAACAAGTTACCTAGTGCTAAATGCTTGACTTAAGCAGGTATCAGTATACATTAGAAGCAATTACCCGCAAAAAAAGCACTAGGCACTGGCTGCCTGACCGAACACAGAAATGTTGGCATCAAGTTGTTTTAAAATTTGCTGCAAGATCTGAAGGCAGGCACCCAAAATCTACTAAAAGCATACTAGATTTGGTCACTCAATACCAGGTAGAAATTCTTGTTGAGACTGATTTAAGCCACAGATCAATGACATCTACTCAAGACCCTTAGGGACTGTAAGCCTGTGGGGTTTGAGTCTAACACAACAACAAAAAACCCAACAAAAAATGTCAAATGAACACAAAAAACATAACTTTACCCTAGATGCATCTTTCTCAGTATTTGCTTAGTGCTGTACAACCTTTATTTCTTCTAAATACTGAGCACAGGGTTTTAAACCCCACAAGGAAAAAAACCCAAATTAATAAAGAGCCTGTGGAAACAAGCCAACAGATAAGTTCCAGTTACTCATAGTTAAGACCTTCGCCTCCACGTCCTTACTCTGGAGGCTGAAGAATGGAGCTCATTCAGGAATGGTTTTGGGCAGAAATTCTCATTGGGCTTACAAAATTCTCACTGAAGAACTTGTCCACAGACAATTATTAACACTAATAACAAAACAGAAGACATGACTATTGAGCATGATGTAAAAGCAAAAGAGGTGACGATCAAAGCAGATTATCAATTGGCTTTTCACTATTTAGCTCAGATATAGCCCATTCTCCTTCTCCTCAGAGGAAGGAAAAATTCCAGGAATGCACTAGAACAGCGCAAAAATGGTACTTGCAACTGCAACTGAAACACTAGGAAAAGACAACCTGTAAAAAGGCCATTGGGGAATACATTTTCAAATTGTTATTTATAAATGGCACATTTCTTTCCTAAATACTGTTACAACTGCACTGGTTTCAAGATCCAATAGAATGCTTACCAACTCCTCGGTGGAATATTGCTAGTGTTCCATCAGCTAGTGCAACTAATACTATTCCTTTTACATGTCTGGGGAAAAAAAACAACAACCAGGAGGCACAAGAATATACACTGTTAGACTACATCTCTCAAACTGCAAGTTTAAAGACAAACATTTTATATTTCAGCATACTTTTTATATTCACATTAGCTCTAGTGTTTTGATTGCTACGACAGAGCTCAAGAGAAGGGACAGTAACAAGGCGTCAAAATCCAGTTCAGAAAGCTTGAAATGTATCTAGCTACAATGCCTGAAGAAAACATGAGGAATCACAACCTACAGCTGTTTTGCACATACAGCTACCAAGAATACCAAGTATACAGCTACAGCTCATCATCTGGGCTATAGGATTTCCAACAGATACAAGATTCCTTCTGTTTTCCTTACTCCCCAAACGCTTTCCACTGCCCCTCAAAGAACATGCATGCATTTATGGCAACTGACATTCCCAACAGCTGAGGAGGAAATACAAAACTACTTTGCAAGTATTTTAACAAAAACGCATTATGGTTTACATTACATTCTTTCAGGACTTACACAATACTGAGAATAGAATCTTTAAGTTTAATGGCATGAACACATTTCCTCCACTGGGCCACTGACGAATGAACATACAGGCTGCAAAGACAAATTAGGAGGGATTAAAAGCACTAGGAAAGGTCTACCAGACAGGAAAAAATACCCCACAAGCTAAACCCCTATAACTGAAATCCACAATCAAAGGGAAAACAAGTTTTCATCTTCCATTGAAAACTATGTATAGACTGAAAGAAAGATACATGAGCAGCAGAATGGTTTTTCAGAGGCTTAAAACATTACTAACTCCCTTGTAGATATATCTGCAATAAAAAGGCAATATATTTTTCTAGAATAATAAAATATCAAAAGTTACGGAATTATCAGACCATAACAATTTCTTTGATTACAAAGAAGACAGACAACCAAAACTTTCCTGCAGATAAGTGTTATCCACCAAAAAGAGCTTACTATAAGCCTACAGTACTTCATTTGAATTCTGTAATGGCTAAATACAGCCAAGTGTACAAAATTTAGGCTCTCTTGAGGTCTTCTTGCACTTAATCTTGACTCGAGAGTTACCAGGCCTGTAGGCACAAGAAGCAAGTTTAAAATAATTCTCCAAAATAAATTTTAAAAAGATTAACATTTTCTTACCATCCATTCTGTGCTCCAAGCCACATTGTGGGTAAAAGGCTACTCATTTTCTGTGCTTCTTCTCTCACTAGATCTTGCTCATTTGGCAAAACTGCAACATCTTTATATAACTCTGAATCAGTACTAAAAAAAACCACAAACCAAAACAAGTTAACACACAGTGAATAAACTGCATACATTACTCAGATTATAACCTACATATTTACTTCAATTGCTGCTAGTTTCTACACCGGCTTTTGAAGTACATAAGGTATTTAAACAGAAACCAATAACTGTGCATGAAAGTACATGAAAACCTCAACAACAATAAACTTCTTTAAGTGTACATTTACTTATACAAGGAAATACAGGTTGCACTCAAGCCTATCAGTACTGTTGGTATCTCTGGGGAAGGAATGGCTGTGAAGTGTCACAACATTACAGGCACATGTTAAGAGAAACAATTCTTAAATAAAACCTGTATGATACAGGCACAAAAGTATGTGGAGAGTGAAGAAACCTGAAGATCTGAAATACTGATTACTTCCAGGCTTCTTCTCCACTCCTGTAACTACTTACAGACTGACTACTCTGAGAAAAGAAACACACATCTGAACAGCCAGTTGACTGGAAGAAAGCAATCTCATTCCTTTCTTATTTTGACATCAAAACAGGAAATTTAAGCTGGCATCTCCAGACCAGCACCATTCATGTTAAGTCTGTGGGAAGACCTACTGACAAACTGGTAGACGCTCAGTACTCCATTCTGGAGGTGTCTGTACTCAAGGGATATGTGTTCACAGACAGAAGACTTTGTACACAGGTGACCTTTCCATGCAAGCAAAGCACAGACTACCTATATCAACCTCAACATACCTAACATGAAAAAAAGTTGTCATGTCATTCCCATGCTGTCTCCCCGCAAGCATTACGTTTTTCTTTTTAAATACATTTTACAAGTTATGAGCGTTGAGACTACGTACCTCGGCTGGTACACTGGAGACGCCTCTGTTGTATTCTGCACTCCCAGAGGATCCGTAAAGACATGTTCTGTGTAAACTCCAGTTTGTGCAATATCAGCTGTGTCTTCTCCTGTCCCTGCATTGACTTCTGTTGCTTCTGTTGCCTCCTCTGCTGTCGGAATGTTCTCATCTACTGAATTATTTTCAGTTGCAATATCTACAGAAAAAAAAAAAATTGAAAAAATTTTAACATCTGCAAGAGAATTCTCAGTTATTTAGAACAGTTAGAACTTGATACTTAAAGCTTAAGTGAATAGCTATAATAACCAGTCACAATCCGGATTTTGTATGTCATCCAAAAAAGAAAAATCAGATCAGAAACACCCAAACTTTAGTACGTTGCACTATATCAACAAGTGTCAAATGCACTTTAATGATCAACCCAGTGACTGATGGCACAGACTGCCCTTTCCGTAATTAACCAGAATAGCAGTGAACACGTCCAACAACCACATACCCGTTAAAAATCATATCACCATACAGCTCTGAAGGACATGTGACAGAAAATATTGAGAATGACTATAAAATAAGCAGCTTCATTTAAATCTCCATTAAGACTTTAACAGATTTAAGGCATATATCTACATTCTCTTTAGTCATTTGTTGGTAAGATCTGGATTTCAAATACCAAATAACTTAAAAACTTTCTTTAGACCATGCACAAAATACAGTTCCTGCAGAAGTATTTGAAAGAAGCAACTGTCTATACCGATTTAATGTCACCTCCACAAAGACTTTGGCTACAATTATACAGTGCAAGCATGTCAGACTCATAAGCCATTTCCCACAGAGTGCTTGTTTTGTGTTATCACTGCTTACAGACACGATACTACATGAAATACTTACACCATTCATTTTCCAGTTGCACCTCATGGTGTTCGGCCAGCCCTGGCATACTTACAAGTTTTTCATACCTGACTGTTTCTCTGTCATCGGTGAGCCACCGTTTGCATCGTGAGCTACAGGTGCTCCTGTGATACCCTCTGCAGTGCAGCCAACAACTGTGATGCCTCCCAGCAAGCTGTCGGTTTCCACAGAGCTGTTGCTTGTCATACTTCCACACAGAGATGACTTGTCCACTTGACTGGGATCTGTTTCTTGAGACCCTTCTTCTCCCGCAGGATAGTCTGTTTCCCTTGCCCCTGAAAGAAATTAAACTTACATGTTTCTTCTAGGGATAAAAGCCAATCACCTTCCATCTAATAACAAACTAAGCTTCAAAGTCTCCAGCAACTGAGATTCAACATGCAGGTACCTACTTACAAACCTAATTTTAATGTGATCAGCAGACATTGAAGACGCTGCCAGAAAGTAAAAGTAGTATCTATACATACTGCACATCTGAATGTCGTAAGTCATATTTCAACCTGCAGAGTTTTCCAACTACTTTATTTCTATTTCAAATAAATTTTCCATTACAATTAGATTTCATAGTGCGTATATGTAGGGATATCTATCTACATCTTTATGAATAATTTAACTGCAATAGATCCTTTGTTCTGGAAGAAAAGCTATTTTTCTTTTGTACAACCCCCTCGCATACTTTTAAGGCTTAAAATATTATTCTCAGTGTCTTTAAATTTTTACTGTATTTTACTATATTTTATGCTGTTTTGATTTTACAATTTATATATAGTTTCAATGGAACAAAATCTCAAACTTCACTGAACAGAGCTGTATTCTGAGCATATTAAACAAAACTACTTCACCGGAACTAGTGCTACAGACTTCTCTAAATGTAAGCCAAGAAACCAGACATCCAAAATTAGTTCTTCTCCAGAAACATAATATCCTCCTATTAAACTTCCCTCAGTACACTAACCACATACACTCTCAACGCAACAAGGATTCCCTCCACAGGAACCTTCAAGAGGTTGAAGAGGTCTGAAAGGCCAACATATTTTTCTTTTGTGATGTTCATAGTTCCACAAAACATTGGCATTATTGCACAATTTACAACACAGCAGACAAAAGACTTAGTCTTAGTTGCTGACATCTCTACCTTTGAGTTCTACCTTCAGGTCAAGAGCTGACTGAAGAGTGGAACAGCAGAGTAGAAATCCAATAGCTTTCCCTACAACTAAACCTTACTGCTGTGTTACAGTATCATTTCATCACACTAATTAAACGCTTTTTCATGGCATAAGAAAATGTGAATAAGATACAGTTAAAAAAGCAGGACCTAAAACATCCTAAGTCTTTACCTGGCACACTGGCAATACAAAGCACGTGAGAATTGCAAACAATGAAACTGTCCAGAATATTTCCTGGTTGGTTAGCATCAATAATGATAACTTTTGTGGCAGAATGTGTGCTAGTACAGATCCAAACTAGACTGGATAATTCTTCCTGATGTTTGAGCTCCTTCTGCTGGTCCTGAAGGAGAAACAAGGCAGAACAGAAGTGAACAACAGGAAGGGGGACAAGAATAGAACTGTTACTTTGATCTGGTATGTTCTTACATTATCAGCTACAGAAATATACACGAATATGTGACAAGTTAAATATTACGAATGCCATTGTAAAATTACATGTTGTTACTTGTCCTCTTATGTATTTGGAATATAAAAACCCCCTCGTATTTCGTACTTGTGTAAAAAACCGTAGAAAATAATTATACTGCACAATTATATTGTTAGACAAGTATAAAGCTATATGAAAGCATTATATGCCAGCTATCATACTCAGCATTGTCACGGATTAATGTGATATCCCAAAGCACTTCAAAATTAAGCCTTTGGGTTTATGCCCTTAATATGAATTACATTCATTGCTTCTTCATGGAAACATGAAGACTAACACATTTAAGCAATGGCATAGCCATGTATAAAAAACCCTTTTGTTAAAAAAAAAAGACAGAACATGTACAATTCTGTCACAAGTTTTTTAAAGCAGGCAGCACTGGTATAAGTATGGCATTATTTTGATGTAAAACTGATTTGGTGCTCAGATTTCGCCAACAAGCTGGCACACAGGAAAGGATCACAGTATTTTTGTAGTTGGATACAATAACCCAAACATCTTGGGTTGATGACTACACCCCAGAAAAATCTATTTGTCACCAATAAACCTGATTACAAAATATTTTAACCTAGAGACAGACACAAAGATGTTTAAACCATACAAAGTATTCAACACGCCTTACAGTGACCTTACCTTGAGCTCTTGATCTAGTCTATCTAAGCTACTTTGAGATCCTGTTTGCTGCTTGTTGCCATCTGCGTCCACACCAGTCACATCATTGTAGAACACACTAGCACCAACCACAGACCCGCCATCTCGTGTTTTCCCTCCTGATAGGTTTACCCCTACAGCACACCACAGCTTGAAAGAAAAAATAAATACTTCATTTAAACATTAAACTAAACAAAAAAAAGACACACATTATTAAGTATACTAAGTAATATCAACATTATCTATGTGCAGTCTATTTAAAGGCATTCACTATGATTAAGGTCATGTATGTTTCTACTGAAGATTAAATTCTAATTCACCTATGCTTCTCAAAAAGAAACTACTTCATTTCAAAAAGAAAATACTTGAGTCTAAAACCAAAACATTCAAGCTATGGGCTGTCCAAGTCTCTATCACCACCGTAAATATCCTACCTTCATAGAGGTATCCTTCTCATCTAAAGGTCTCAGGTAAACAGGTACAGGCAAGTTCTTCATCTTATTGTCACTCTGACCACCATTTGCCACCTAGGCAAAAAAAAAAACCCCAAAACACAAACAAAAGAAAACTTTTCCCTTTAGAAGAGGCTTACAGTCTTTGGAATCAGTTGTTTAGACTTTGTTAAACACTATTACAAGTTCTGCAGTTGAAGGAGTCTAAGGAAAACCACAGTGCAAAAGTTCAACAAAAAAAAAGATGCTGGAATAACTGAAACACAAGCTGTGAAACTATTCTCTGTTCCAGTTTCACAAAATGTGAAGCTGTCACCACTGCATTTGAAAACATCGGCATAATACCTGTTTGTACTTCTGAGGTAGACTCCAGCCAAATGCTTGCACTCTACCATCCTCTTTCTGAACATGTGCTTTCACTTGGCGATACTGCTCTCTTTTCTGCTCTCTGCGTGAGGCTAAACTGGCTTCAGTTCTAGGTAAGAATCATTAAAGAATCTGTTAATTATGCTCTTTAGAATTCTTTGTGTAATGGGAGTTGCTATTAAACTTGACAGACAAGATCTCTGTGGAAGCACTGGGTTACCAAAGAGATTGCCATTTTTTCCACACATCACTTATAGAACACCAGGGCTGTAGGGCTATTTCTAATGGACCTGTGAAAGACAGGCAAAACCAGAAAGCTGTTGTCAGTATCCTTAAAAGAAATTAACTTGGGTTATGTACCTCTACTAGAAGCTTTAAAGGTTGTAAACCAAAAGGATACATTGCCAAAAAGAAGCACAGGAAAGAAAAATAAATAATTACAGGCACTTGTCAGGCTGACTCCTGTTGTTCTGATTTTCCACTGAACTTAAAATATCTGTACAGTTATTGCTTAGCTACAACACTTACATATGCAAGTGTACCAAGTGCTGCCTCCTAACTGCACCTTCGTGTAAGGGAGTGATATTTACCAAATAGAATACTACTGCCAGATACCCCGAGTACTCATCCACCGCTGCGCATTTCAGCCTGCGCTGTGTTGACTACTTATGTATCAACATTCACTGCCTGAGAACACTCTACTTCACTTAGCAGCATGCTATTTATCTCTGAGGATGACAAGGGTAAATACTCAATAGAACTTATCTAGTAGTATAAAACCAAAACGTCTTACTCTTCACTGAGGAATTCAAAGGCTTTAGATTTGTCACTTGGTAATTGAGATAAGGTGCTGCTTCTTTTCTTGACTGATGGAGTAATATGCGAGGTCGGAGCATTATATTTAACATTGACAGGAGGTTCTGGTTTCTTAGCTGTATTGCTAGATGAACTGAAGAGCCTGCTAAAACTAGAAGAGGAAAAAAAGAAAAGATAAGAGTTAAAATTTGTAAGATACATCCAAACGTGACTATGCAGGCAAAACACTGCATACGCTAGCCTGCTCAAGCCAGTTAGACTAAGGAACTGGAGCCCAACATCACAGCAGCCACCACACACTCAGTAACATTCTCAAAAGTACAGAAACTCATGTCAGTGAGAAAAATCCTTAAACTATTATCATCCCATTTGTTTTATCAAATTTAATGGGATCTTCACTTTGAATGAGGATCTACAGGGAACCAACAAAATTAGAATGTGAACATCACACCTGGAAGACAGTTTTGTGAAGCTTATTAGTTCATGCACAGAGCACATTAAAAACCCCACCATTTTCTAGGCTAAAAGATACAATAGTTATCAGCAAACCACAACATCAAAAGGATTATCTGACAAATTCCATGTTGTGAATAACACTGTTTTAAAGAGCCTGAAGTTAGAAAGGAAAATTTAACAATCAGTAAACCGTACTTCACAGAGGAAAAGGAAGCTGAAATAAATGCAATCCACACAAGCTATTCAGGTTTCTATTTTTCATCATAAAAAGAGTCCAGAAAAATGTTCAGAACAAGAGGGCTGGTGCATATTCAACTAGAAAAAAAATTACAGCACTTTGGCATTTAACTTCACAAAGTGCACAGCCATTCATTACGTGATGCAGCTTACGATACATTTTGTCTTCAAGAACAGTCTTACCGAGCTGGCATGCTAGGTAACAAGAGGAGAACAGTTAAGACATCTTCATCTGCCAAAAGATAATTAGCTAACATACAAAAATGTGCCAGCTAATTGGTTAGGGTCTTTTATTTATTTTTGCCAGTGAGTTGTGCTTCAGTACTTACAACTGCCAAATGCTTGATCTCTTCTTTTCTTGCATGGCTGGATTTTCTCTTGATGCTCTACAAGAAATAAATTCCAAGTTTACTGAGTAAGCATTAATTAAAAAAAGGAAAGGAATGGAACAGTGTGTAACTCTTATTTTAAAAACACGGGATAAAGTATCAGAGCCTGTTTCTTCACATTGCCACTTCTTCTCTGATCAGAGCACAATATTGAAGTTCTCCCTGGATGAGCTGAAGTTACGTAATAAACGTCATCCACGTTTATTTCCATCACAAACACAAGTGGTGTGTGCCTTCCAGACAGAAGATACACATCTGTGTAACACTGCAATGTAAACATCTAGAAGAAAGCAGCAAACCATTCTAAATTCTTCTGCCTCCTATTTCTTAATATTTTAACCATTGCTTTTTATTTTAAAGTCTCTTATTCTTCAACACAGTATGTAAATGATAAAGTGATTGTTCCTGGCGTTACAGATAGGAGAGGATTTCTACAGGAGACAATAGCTATGGAAAAGCAAGCCACGTCTGCTTGGGAATATGTGTTTTTCCTCTCACAGACTCAGGAGTCAAAAAGGCCCACAGAGACACTGAGGACAATAGGTAAAATTAAACACCATTATTACACCTGACCAACAGGCAGCACCAAGTGACACCGGGACCTCTGGACACTGTCACGGCCACAGCTTGGAGGGATGTCACAAGACTGAGCTGGGCTGAGGTCTGAGGCAGACGACTTTTGTTTTCAAAACCATACCTTTTAGCCAACTCAATATTCAGGATGCAAATTACACCACATCTTGATTGCTGACACACAACAAACCTTGCACAGTTTTAGATATGTGAACAACCCAAATCCTTACAAATGGATTACACTCGATCTGAAGACTGTACGTTATTCCTGTTTTGACATCTCAGCTGACAACTGGGCCCACATCTTTAAGGTATGTGTACACACACACAGAGAGTAATTTTTCCTGCCCACCAAATTAATGTTATTTACAATTACCAAGTTTTGTAACTGTTCCAAAATACATGTTTCTTCAAGGAATGCTTATTTCACGTAACATGATGTAACCATCTTCAACGGGGTCTCACTAAGAGCCCACTTTAACAAGATAAATCCATAACTTTAAAAAGTTATTCATGGGCAGGTAAGGAGACAAGCAGAAGGGCAATTAAGGCCTCAAAACCGATCGACCAGATCACTCTGCAGCTAAAAATGAAAAAAGCATGTAAAATCCAAGGAGCTCTACCAAAGATTTCAAAAGAGCCTTTTACCTTATCATCTCAGTCCATCGGACAGCTTCCTGAAGCTCCATCAACCTCTCTTTATACTGATTTCTTTCCATCAGAACACGGGCCATTTCAACACGAGTAAAACGCTTCCGCTGAGCGGTTGGGACATCACTCTGAACACACAAAAAAGCAAACATAGAACGAACAAAGGAGCACAGTAGGGCCTTGCAGAGTCAGCCTCTGCCTTCCGATAAGAGTCAGCTTAGGGCACAATTCCAGATTCCAAATAATTTGGGGCTTTGTAAAACTCATTTTACCTTCCTCTCCTCCCATCCTTTGTATGTAGCATAATCTGAATAAAAACAGTTCTTCAAAAGAAATGTGACACACAATGGGCAGAGAGGAAAGAAAGAAAACTAGACATGGGTAATTTAAGTTTACTTGTGCTCTTTAGATTATCTAGCTTTTCTACACATGGAGGAAGTTTACTACTACTTATTAAACGGTGAGGTTTAGTAGCACTCACTAAGCACATGTGAACTTCTAACGTCCCATTGTGAATTACACAGACAGACATCCACATACACACATCCACCTACATCATCATCCTCTTTAGCTTTCTGTCTTGCTTCCTCTGCTTCTGCACGAGCTCTACATACAAAATAAAACACAGCTGCATTAGATACCACAGTGGTTTGGGCTTTTTTCCTCTTTCACAACCACAAAATTGAACTTACTTTCTCAGCTCTTCTTCCAGTTCCTTATTCTTCTCTTCAAGCTTCTGTTTTGCTTGTTTTACAGCCTCTAATTCACCTTGTAGTACATCCTTCTCACAGGTCAACTCATCCACCTTTGCTATCAAATCATTCTTCACTACATTCAGTGCATTTCTACACAAACATTTAAAATACACCATTACAAAGATGACTGTGATCTCATAATTTAGCTTCAGCCCAATTTTATTCTTCAAGACCTACAAATTTCTTACACAGAGCTGCTGTAGAAAGATACAGCTTTCTAAACCAGGTCACACCCTCTCCCCCCAAATCTCAAATGCTCAAACACATTCACACCTCTGTACTAGACAAAAGTACTGTTAAATCAGAAGAGTTTGCTTAGAGGTTGAACTCCTCAACAGTGCCCCAGTGGATTAGCTGCTGCTGTTACGGCTGTGTTCATAACAGAGAAGACAGGGAGTTGATCTCATTAGGACACAGCACTGCATTTCTTGTAGCCTTACAAGGATAAAAGCAGCTTTCGCTTCTCAAGTCCTTAATTTCCAGGAGAATACAACTAAGCTATATATTTAGCCAAATATACCTATACATTCAAAAGACGTACCACCCCTACTCTTAGAACTGAAAGCACGTTTGTATAATTTCAACTTTCTGTGTATGAAGATATTGAAGATGTAACAAAATAACAGAGAGGGTCAGTGTATTTTACATACACATTCTCACTTACTTTGTCTCCAACAGCTGAGTGTTTTCCAAAATAAGGTTTTCAACCTCACGACCCATTCCTTTCCAAAGGAAAACACATGAAATTAGCAGATAAAATGGATGTTTCTACAAAACTTATGTTTTGCCATTGTCTAAAACCAGCTGAATTACAAGTATAACAAACTTGTCAGAAAAACCGTGAGCTATCTGAAGTTTCAGGACTGACCTACCTTCTACATTTAGCTTTCCCCTCCACCTTCTTCCCAATTTGACTTCAATTAAAACCTAAAGGCAACCCTGGCTAACCACAGGCTGGTGGCTACCTCCACCTACTCTGTTTTGAAGAGGTTACGGTACTAAGTAAGTCAAAACACAGGCACAGCATTACTGGAGAAGTATTAGTCCACAGTAAGTTTAAAATGCTCTACTGTCTTTTATACCATGTTAGATAGAAAAGTATATCAGTTAAAGACACAAGACATGCTGAATTATTAAGCTCAGATTGCAAAAGCCCTGCAGATTTCCCCAGAGCAAATGATACCTTACCAAAGAAATTATGGTCTTTAAAGCCCATGCATTCCATGTAGAGCAAAAACAAGAACAAGAAACATTTCATGTAAGGTGTAGAATGAGCGAAGAGCAATAGAAGATTTAGACTTATGAAGTAAGAGCAAATTAAAACAAAGCCACCACCAAAGATCTGAAGTGGAATGCAATGTGATTAGTAGCAGGATTTATACAAAAGACTAATGTTTAAAAAGTTAAGTTTGTCACAACCGTTTCTATTGGTTGGACCGCTTATAAAAATTAGTAACTTTTTTAAAAGTCTAGCTCATTTTCTGTGAGATAGTTTAGAAGCAGAGTACTTGGAAGAACTACTAAGCCATTCACTAGAAGTTTCAAATTAATGCTACTATGGAAAAAAGTGAACTTCACATAATTTCCATAAATTTAAATACTACTGCAGTTAAGTTCTCACCCTATCGTTTGCGTATCTATAGTAATATGATTTGCAGGATTTAAAAAAACCCAACTTTCAGGCAAGTTATTTTACATCTTGTACAGCAAAATAATTACCACATGGATAATGGCAGAACTTATGCTAATTCAAGATTAACAGAACAAATGAAAAACATATGTTAATGGCGGAGGCCTCTTAAAATATTTTATCAACACAATCTTCTAAGCAACTTTGGCAACAGAAGATGTAAAAGATACCTGGATAACAACAAAAAAAGGTATCTAAAACCAGACATGCAAGTCAAAGTTCCCACTTTGAGAACTTCCGAGTTCTGAATTAAAAGTAAATGCCATTTAATAGTGAAGGAACTTAGATCCGTTATTGTTACTTCATCAAAATCTGGAAAAATCCCCTACACTACCGTCATCAAGAGGTTGTATTCAAGTGACTATTGCTTTTTAAATATTTTCAGTATTCACGGGATCACTTCGAACAGGTTTCAGGATCCTTCATAACGCAAGAACAAAAACTACAAAGCCAGAGTGCAAAGGCAAAAAAAAATAAGTTACAAAGCGGGGAAAAAAGGCAGACAATGTACTTTATGAGAGCAGCAGCCAAGAGCACCTAACTGTAGAAGCAACAGATTTCAAAGAATTTTTTTTAAAAAAGAAGCATACACACCAGAATATTCCCCTGGGTATGCAGCCCAAGAGAAAACAGATTAGAGAATCCCAATTAACTACTTTTACAGAACTTCAAACTGAAATGTAATGCTCGCTTAAGAACAGACCTCAATGCTTGAAACACACTGACGGTCCTGGATGCAGATGTGTCTTAAGTAACATGGAGTAATTTGTACTACGGTTGAGCTCAAAGTGAAATGATGATTACAGAGTGAAACTTTTAGGCCAACACATTCTGCATAACAAACGCAGTTATAACCATGTGCTCATTTTGCAGACACCGGTGTTTCTAGCAGTAGTTTTACAGAAAATGGTAATGAAGTCAGTGATTGATACGTTATACTAAAAAGCATATTATTTTTGCCCATGGAAAACAAAGCATCCATTATCAGGAAGTCCTGACAGTAATTTGATGACTTTAAACAATTTATCACGTAGCTAAGGGACAGAAGTTGCTCTATGTTAATACTTCTCCAGTATCTATATTTTTGCATGCAGAATGTGTCATTAGTTGTCTCTGTGACAACAGAGGGCAGGAGTTTTGGCTGAAGTATGTTCCAGCAAGGATGTGGTGGTCCTCACTGCTCAGGATTCAAAGCAGCAGAGTGACAACCAAGAAAAACCATCTGTCAAACCAGAGATAGGCCCATTAGTCCTTTTAAGTAATACTTGGAAAAAATGTCACCTACTTGATGGAAAATAAGTTTCTGGTGGAACACTGACCAACCAGAAATCCAGACTGTACACACAATGGTTCTAAATACTACTACTAACAATCTGTATTTTTTTGCCGGATCAGTCAACACAAGCAAACTGCTGATTTCTTTATACAAGCCATTTCTAAAACACACAAGAGTGGCAATCTGCATTTTATACATTCCGTAGTACCAGATTTCATTATTTCAAAATGAGGCCTGAACCTTGATATGGCCAAAAATATCTTACATTGTTTATAGAAAGAGCCTTCTTTTAATGACTTTTTTTTTCTCTCCTGATCAGCTCATATTCCCGAAATCTACATTTTGTTCAGTCAGCACACCAGCAACAGCGAGCTGTTCAGAGAGAACATGGGTTCCTCTTTCAATTAACAATCTGATTCTCAATTTACCACCATCGCATTCTGCTGCAGTTCTGTCTTACAAGTTAAATTCCATAGAGACAGGTGATAAAGCCAGGCCATTACAGATTGGGCACAATCTGAATTAAACTTCCTACAACTAGTTGAAGATAAAAATCCTTGCTGAAGATAAAAATCCTTCTGTCAAAGAACATCCAGGGAAAACTGAAATAGAGAATAGCGTAAGAAGTGCCCCAAAAGATTAAGGCTGATATCGTTATACTGAAAGAACAAACAACACTTTCTCCTGGTTCTTGCATTCTAATGATCACCTTAGGATGACGCTCAAATGATTTTAACAGAAATTAAGCCTAAGAGTAAACCCAGCAAGGATAATTAAGAACTCCACTAACAAGAAAAATTCCTGTAAACAGCATGTCTAAATAACCTTTCTTACCCAGTAAATCTGCACCTTCATCCACATCTCCAATTAGGCCAGAACCAGCAGATGACAGCTCTTCAAAGAGTGATTCTGTATTACGGTCAAATGCTTTGTTCTCTATGCCTTTGGTGGGAGTGCTATTCAAAGAAATAAAACAAGCCATAAAAAAAGCAGAAAGAAAAAAATCCC
Source organism: Falco cherrug (assembly GCF_023634085.1). NCBI lineage: Eukaryota > Metazoa > Chordata > Aves > Falconiformes > Falconidae > Falco > Falco cherrug. The sequence goes on from NC_073697.1 coordinate 121,077,022, forward strand.
ACACCAAAAAAAGTTTTCTCTGTGTTTTTACCAGCAATTCACTTGATACCCCCCCCAAAAAACAGAAGTAAAATTCTCAGCAGTCTTCATCTGGCTTAGAGTCCTAGATTCTATTTTCAAATACTACTTTGGCATCAAAATCCCAAACTTGAGGTCACTGCTGATACTGAGCTGGTCAAGATCTTAATAAAATAAAGCATATCAAGTTTTGGTATACAGAAATTCAGCCCTGTCAGGACTTAGTCAGTGCAAATGCCTAAACAACAGACAGCTCAGACAAACTTCAAGTAATTTAAGGTAACGAGAACACAAGAGTACTGAATAGAGATCAAAATATTCCTCCGGCCAGAAAAGGGGCTCCTTTGTCACAAAGATTTTATGCCATTAACACTCACTATACAAGGTAAATTTTGCCATCTCCTCACAAGAACGAAACACACAGATACATAACAGATTTGAAGGACTTGTGGCTAAATCCTGAACTGTTCAGGGCTTGCCTAAAAGATCAGGCACACCACCACCACGCTGCTACCAAAACAGCACTTGTTTATTATTTTTTATGGGGCTTTAGAGCTTTTCAAAGAAATGTTACCCTTCACGAGTGAAAGCCTGCAAGGAAGCAGGCTCAGGCAAGAGCATTCTGCCAGCACTGTCATTCCACCACCAGAATCAGGAAAAATAAATGCTGGAACATTTGCAAAGTCAGTCATAAATCCAGATTTTAAAGATATGGGTGAAAACACAAAGGCCCAGCCGGGAAACTGCTACTACCTCAAAACCTTGATCCAGGGAGAAAAAAAACCTTTTGGTATAGACCCTTTGGTTGAAATACGGACAGAGTATTTAAGCATTCTTAAGTCTGCTGTAATATGAAATACCCTAAATATTCACCAGGTGTAGCAACGGAACGAAGAACTGCTGTTGCACTTAAAACGTCCTGAGGAATTTGGGAAAATAAGGTCACAGAATTAGAAAACTCATCATATAATGCGTGATCTCAGTCTGGTAAAATCTCTGAACAAGTCATGAGTTCAACACTGAAGTCTGGTATCTTCTAAAACTGGTTTTCCTACTCAGAAAATACAACTCACCTGGAACCTTTGTATCCACTGAGGTCTTTATCCATATCCAACTCCGGAGTTGACTCAATGATTGCCTGAACTTCAGATTTTTCTTCGTTTTCATTTCCACCTAGGAAAAAGCAATGGTATACCTCCATAAAAAAAAACAAATCACTGTGACATACGGTATTACCTTGGTAAGTCTTTGAACAGAAGTCTACTAAGTTGGTGACCAATTAATAACAACTTTGGTGATTGATCACTAACAACTACACGTAGATAATTAAATGAGAAGACCTATTCATTTTGATCCTCTAGTGCAGACACTGGGATTTCTAGTTTTAAGCCATGAATTTAAGCCATCCAACAGTAATTATTTTCCACTACTTCCATAATAAAACCAAGCAGACGTCTTATCTTCCCATGACTTCTTGTGTCTAGATCAGTGCCACTTCTGCTGTTTACAAGGAAACGTCATAAGTAATTCTGATTCTAGAACAATAAGGACACAAGCCACCAATAAACAGACTTGTATCTTTTACGAACATTCTGTACTCCTAAAAACACTGAGTAAAAAAAACCATTCCTCATTTGTGGTACAACAATTAAGATAACTGATTAAATATGAGGTGTATAGTAACCACGCACTAAAAAGTTGAAGCAGCTCACCAGTGGACACGTTTCTTGTCTCTTGAGCTACCTGTACTTCAATATTCTTGCTTACGTCCAGCTTCTCATTCGGCATATCTGTGTCCTTTGCAAGCCCTTCAGCATCTTCCTTTTGAGGGGTTTCAGCAGGCAGTACAGGTACATCTGAAGCAGCTGTGGATGCTGGAGTAGTAGATTTTGAGCCTGCCTGGCTAACATCAGAGAGCTCATCCTAAAATGGAGCAATTACCATTAAAAAAAAAAAATGAACATAAGATGAAGTATTATTAGAAGAGTTAGGCATATAAACTGAAGAATAAGCACCAACATTACTGTATTTTACTGAAGAATATGCAAATACAAAGGAACAGGAATGCAAGGAATACTTTAAGCCAGTACTGCCAAATTCATCTTCAGACTATGGCTGTTTCAATTCTTTTAAGGAAGTTATAGCTACATAAAACATGCCCTTATTTTTAATACTAATGCTTGATCTCAGTTGATAATTATCGTCACAACTTTAGGGTGCTTTTCTATTAAGTCTTCCAGACAACAAGCAGCATTACTCTACCAATAACCCTTCTAGCTGCACAATGAACTGCTGAATCTTCCCAAAGCTATTATAAAATTTATTGCTCAAAATGTGCATGAGGTCTTAAAACATCTTCTTGAAAAGTAGACGTTGAAGCACTGATGCAGAACATGGATTTAACTGATAAAGTAGTATAGTATTTGCAATCACTTCACTCAAACTGTTTTATGTGCTTTCCAGTCTGAACTGCAAGCCCTGGATGGATGACATCGGGAATGAGACACTGAAGTGCAGGGACTACTTGTCTGGTTAGATTTCGTATCAACTACGCAACAGCAGTAAATAGCTCCTTCTTAGAAGTGGATTCCTGGCAACAGTTTAAAATACGACTAAACCATGTCCTTAAGTGCCACATGTACACATCTTAAATACCTCCAAGGATGGCGATTCAACCACATCACTGGGCAGCCTGTTCCAACGGTTCACAACCCTTTTGGTGAAGAAATTTTTCCTAATATCCACTGTCAGGCACATTAGATATTAGATAAATTAGGTATTTCCTAATATCACAAAAAGGCACAATTTGAGGCCTTTTTATCTACTGTCTGCACTCCCCACCTGGCTCAACCCCTCTGTTTCCCAAAGGTAAGCCCCCACCACTGCTTGTTCTTCGCCACGGGACAGATTTGCAGGTGCTGGACCTGCAGCATCCTCCCTGCCCCAGTGCCCATCCCCACCAACCCTGGCTACTCGCATTACAGCGACATGGTATCAAGAACCACAGATTATTAATCCAGCTGCTGGATTTGGGATGATGAGCATTACTCAGACAGGGCTGCATCAGGCACCATGTCTGAGGGCAGGCTAGGCTGTGTTTGATAGAACTAGAAGCTACTACCTGATAATACTAATAGCCCTTTTCTGGACCTTGTCTCCTTTCATTCACATTTTACCTCTCATTCATGACCAGAGCCATATCAGCATCCAGATGTCTTAACTCTGACTTAAACAGCATGTAACAGGGAACAAGAGCTCACTGCAGATATGAAAACAAATTGGTCTTCTTAGACCAAGCACACAGCACTAGAGCAGTCTCCTTGGGAAAACTCAAGATGAAACACTGAGGCTGGTATATGCAAAATGAAGGCAGGATGGTAAGTTTTGATAAAAATTTCTTTAAGGTTTTTAAGTCTGAGACGTTTAAAGAGACCTGTTAGATCAGGAAACCTAAACTTGTCAAGAACAAAGCAGTGTAGATTTTAAAGCACGAATTCATCGTACCGTTAGCATCCCTTTTTGAGAAGGAAGTGAAACTGAATTTTAAGGTTATTTTTAAAAAAAAACCCACCACCAAAGAGAGCTGCATGCATTCTTTCATTTGTATTCAGTGTAAGATTACTAAGAATTGTAATTTCTAGATTTTTACTTTTGGAACATCCTGGAAAGCTAAGATTTTAATTTGGGGGGCAGGAAGTAAAACACACATTTATATATATCAGCATAAACGTAAAGCTTGCATCCCATAATGATAACCCCACATGGAATTTTCAAGCTCTGGAAACAAAGTTCTGCACTTTCAAGACCTGCCTATCAATTACCTCCAGTTTCCATCCTTTTTTAGTCAATTCCAAAATAACCGATTATTACTTTATTTCTGAATAATTGTTAGAATATCCAGTCAACTAACAGATGCCACTAAAGGAACAGAACATGTACACGTACCCGAAGTTATACAAAGCAACAAAACCGACATCCAAATGTATTACATGATACATGGTGCCCATTTAAAAAAAAAAAAAAAGGAGGGGGGAAAGAAATGAAAAGCTACACAATTTACCCAATTGCCTTTTGAACTGGTGAAGTTCAGCTACTGGATAATGATTTATACTTCAGCAAGCAGATACAGAAGGGAGGAAACGGTACCCCTTACCAAGGGAATCCAGAGTTCACACAAACAAGGCATAAAACCTCAGAGCTGTTGGCTCTGTTCAAACGTTTCTACATCTTTGTATTCCAAAAGCATCCACTAACTGATGCAGCACAGACTGATCACTGACTTTCACACACCAAGCTCAAGAAAACCAGCTTGATAGTGCAAAAGAAAAGAGCGAGAGAATGGTCCTTTCCTTAAAGGAATTTCAAATCACCTCATCTATTTTACAGTTCTGACTTTTATTATCTACTGTATTTTTTTAGCTAACTCTTGGAAACAAAACTGATTAAACTATCATGAATGTTTGTTCTAGAACTAATGAAAATGAAATGCAATTCCATTAAGCAACAATGAATGAATCAAAATATCTCAAGGCCTAAGCCTTTGAAAGTCAGTGCAAATCTCACTTTTTTTGGCAATGTTTCCAAAATACTTTTTCCTGGAAAAAAAAAATTAGTTTAAAAATTAGATAATTAAATCTGAAGTAGTATAGCTCATCAGCAATACTTTGTAGAAATAAGGAGAGAATGACTGGTACATGACTGTATGTCGTCTTACAATGATCTCCAGCAATGTCACTCACTTCTGTACAAGCTACAGAAAGAATACTCACTCTTTTTGTCTGGATTTCTGCCTGACACCTACTTTTTATTACACTTTTAGAGAAAACACTGACCATTAATGAAATGTTCATGCATGAATGGAAAATAGATGCCTGAAAGCAGCAGAAGCTTGCTTGTGCCTTGTACTTTATGTTAGAAGTATTAGCAGAAATTAAAAGTATTAAGAGAAAAAGTTTCTGGTTATGACTTCAATATATCACATTATTCAACAGGTTCACTTCAGAAGCACTTTGCATTCACAGCCAAAAAGCAAAGATGCAGCTTTGGACCTAAAGAACTGACTAACTAGGTTTGAAAAATTACAGTCTGTGCTGTTTTGTGAATTCTTTCTCAGCAGTCCATTGTTTTTAGAAGAACTATACCAAGAAGCCTGTTTTGACAATATATAGTAACCAATATAATTTTCTGAGGGGACAGGACGGGATCAGGCTGCTCTTTGTAACTCATCTCCACCTACTCTTAGTCATAACTAAGATGTATTTCAGTGACCTCTCCTAAAGTCTGTCAATTTATTGATGTTAATTGGCACAAAGGGAACAGGACAAATTTAAGTTCAAAAAACGGCCCTAGCCAAGAGTTTAAAGTGACTAATTTTTTGATCCAAACTCCTGTTGTCACTTTGATACGGTTTGTAGTTAACCATTATTTACACTTCCCATTGTCTCTATATGACCTCGGGGGGGGGGGGGGGGGGGGGGTGAAGTCTGGGGTCCAATTGTTTCTGCCTAGCTTTTTTAACTCTTATCAGTTTTAGTATTATTTCCCTGCTAGGTATTAAGTTCACTTAAGAGGAAATCCTCCTCGGCTGTATGCCTTTGCAGAAATAACAGTACATCCCCAGCCTTCCAAAAAAACCCTCATCAACATAAATATATAGGGAGGCTTTACACATGCTGGAGTTCTTCACCCTGCAGATCCTTCCTCCCGCTGTGTTGTTACTGCACGCTAGTCCTGACTGCCAGATTCACCACACTCCAGCACCACTCCCCCATTTTTCCATTTCTGCAGCTTGCTCTATGCCACCCTCTCACTGTTGGAAGACAGAACAATTGCAGGAATTACAGCCAAGCTACATGTAAGGGAAATCATTATCACAGGCTAATTTAGGAACGTTAGGTCATTCTCAGCTCTGCAGTATACCTACACTATACGCCTGAGAGTAGACAGAGGCTGCGGTAGGAGTACTGCGGGCGCAGTAATCGAAGTTTTCCTTCTAAAACAATATTAAAGCAGCAGACCTGTTTACAATATCTAGTTACATATCTAGCATGTAAAGGACAAGCCACTGACCTTTGGAAAGGGTCCTTGGTCAGAAACAAAAACCCACCACTCCTGGGAGTAAGAGGCGAACTAGCCTGTATTACTCCTCATTTGGAAAACGCAACCCAAACTATTTCTTCCAGGAAGTTCCACCAAAGTTCACTGGAGTAAGCAACATACTTGGCTTAGGGTTTTCCCTCCTCCCCTTCAACTTTCCTTCCCATCAAGAAACTATGATCCATTTACAGGAGCTTCTCCTAATACCCAAGGCAGCCAAGCTGAGTGCTCACCTTCAGGCTTGTGTGGGACCGTGGCTGGCTTAGCTCGTGGAACTTCCAGTGCTCCGACCCAGGCGTCTCCCCTGCTTCTCTCTGAGTTTCTGGCGTAAGCAGTGCATCTCCTGGAGGTAACGGGAAGATGCCCAATGATATCGGACGCTCCTTTCTGTTTGAGAGAGACAGGTTTCATCAGCCGTTTCAGATAGCACACAATTTATTTTCCTGTATGCCTCTGAAATCAGCAAGGAAGTGGGAAAATTACAGGTTCAAACATTCATACACTGCGCACTCTAAGTATACAAAGTAGCACACACAGTTTGTATTACAATGCCTAATAATTCCTCATTCCGCATAATTTGTTTGCAAATAGTCTATTCTGTGGCTTTAGACAGCAGTTATTGATCGCTCTGTAGCTAATCTATAGTAAGCAAAAGTATTACAGAAATGGAACACAAACAGGAGTATAAGATGGAAGTTTCCTTATTTCAGACTAAATTACAGTTTTCAGCAGCCACTCTTAAAAATACCATTTTGCACTTTTTTTTTTTGCAAGACAGTAACCATCTAATTTCTACAACAGCTAAACCATTAACAGAAGCATTTTCGAAAGTTGTAAATAATCAGCTTAAAGCCCAACTCTTCTCAAAAGGTATGGATTTTTTCTGAAGACCACAGGAATTACACAGATTTGTAAAACTGAAAAAATGGGTCAAGGAATTAACAATGTTAAAACCACCTGACAGTCAAAAATTGCGTGCTTTTAACCAAGATCAGTTCAACACTCTACTTCAACATAAGGCCACACAACAGCTTGTGCCAGTAACACAAATTACTTCATCCCAACTCTTCACCATCTCTGCTACCTTTATCACTTCCCTATGGCAAACAGCCTTTGGAAATCGCAAAGCTTTGTATATTGACCCTCCAAAGAACATCCCCAAGTCCATCTTGCCATCAGTACTGTGATCAGTGAACAAAAAGATTCATTTGTCATGCTAGCAAGAGACAAAAAACATTGTGTAGAATACAATTCATAGGATGCTACAGCCAGCCCTGGAAAGGAAAAATATCAACAGGCATAGTATTGAGATAAAGCAAAGTATTTGTCCAGTCAGAACAATGAAATACAGAAAAGAAGGACTGTAATCAACTAGCACAGCTTTAAGTATACTGAAGACAGAAAGTAAAAGTGTACACAAGTGAAGGCAGAAAATTATGCTTGAAAGAAAGCACTGCCTTTAATTACCCCTGCAGAGATAGTCCAGACAAAATATTAAGATCTGAGAGATCTTGCATGTTAGCATTATAAAAACTCAAATTGCAACCACATATACTTTCTTTTGTAAGGCTTTTCACAAATTAAAACGTAACCTAGGCAAAATTCTGTGCAGAATTAGTATCTGCATATAAATTATACACAAAACCATGACAGGAGTATTGAAAAGCAAAAGGAAAAGCTAAGCACATTTATAATTTTTCTTTTGGTTTTGTTTGTTGTTTTTTTTAAGAAAAGGTAATCAAGAAAGGATTGCATTTAGCAATTAAGCAGTAAACTCCTTCCGGTAAATTTTACAACACTAGAAAAAAAAAACCATGTTCAAAAAGCACACAATTTTAACGGGCATGAACCTTTCCACTACAGGTATACAAAGATGCTCCTTGTCACAAAAATCTTTGCAACTAATTCTCATATTGCATGTACCTTGGCCTTTCATAAATATTATTCCCAGTTAGGTCGTTAATTCAGAAGTAGTTCAGCAGAGCAAAGTAGGCAGCAAAACCAGTAAAGCAAAATTAATCAGCATTACAAAATAAAAAGCATACGATACTGTTGCAGCATTTGCAAACTGAGCTGAAATGTCTTCACGAAATATAGTCGCAGAACTACACAGAATTTGATCCTAGCAATTCCCGCTATTGTACCAGGTTCTGCTTTTCTTTAGATTTCCCACAACTCTCGTGTGTGTGGGGAACAAAAGACACACCGCATAATCTAAGCTTATGTCAAAAGACAGACTGAAACCATTTCATTGGTTAAGAAGTCCAGCAACAACAAAAAAAAAAAAAAAAAAGGGAAAAAAGGCTGCCCTTCAGTGGAAAAGAAAGGCAGCGATAAAGCATGCATTGTATAGGGCCCTTCGCTTTGGAAACCGCCTCCCGCAGCCATGGTTCAGGGCAACCAGATTTGCTTACTTGCAGGATATGCCACAAAGCTTATCTTCTTTGAAGTCTTCAGAAAAAGATAATTTAACAAAATGCGTACCAAAAAAAAAGGTCACAACTGACATTCGTGGAATAGTTTGAAATAAAATTTATAATACATGTATTTTGTTGTGCTAAAACAGCAGTTCACGCGCATTGCAAGATACACAGTGTAAGTTTGAAAAGGGAGCTTATTTCCGAAGTGAGGGTTATTATGTGCATGTTTGCGTTAAAAGAAATTATCTGATTAGATTGAAGCAATTTCAACATGTTTCACTGGTTGTTGACCGGAAAGCAAAGAACCTTTCTACTCCCCCAATATCCAAGAAATATCTGAAAATACAGCAGTGAGCAGAAGGCAAGCACGTGTTTTAAAAGCCTAAACTAATACTCTGAAGTGATGTATTGAAGCATTTACAGGAACCTTTAGGATAAACAACCAGATGCTCTGTTCTAAAATCCGACTAGTGTTAAAAAAATAGAACAATTCTTCTACAATTACATCCTTCATCTTGTATTTTTATCTTTTTCAAATGAATAAAAGACTACAGAAGTGAGTTCCAATTCCTGTAGTTCCTAAAGCAAATTACTATGGGCGGGAAAAAACACAGCTTCCCAAAAACCCCCAAGTCCATCAAATATTCTCCAGTGGAGCAAAAGCACATTACAAAAACACTGTTTACTAAACCGTCTGACTACTTAAATATATAAAAAATATAATAGAAGTTAGTGAACATAACATTGAATATTTCGCTTTTTTGGTTGTGTTGGGTGTTATTAAAAGTGGGGAGAAACCCCCAAAACAAATAAGCACAGCCTTACTAATTAGATCATTCTATAAAGAGTTACTTTAGATTTATTTTATTCCTTTTTATTTAAATATTAATACACATTTATTATCAGCTACTAATAACTGTTATTTATCTATTGATTTGGCTTTAAACCTTTAGAACAATCCTGTGCTCAGACCCCAGTTAAATGTGTACTACCATCCAAAGTCTACATGCACTGTTTTAAGGAGAAAAAGTCACACAGCTCTTTCAGAAGACACTGTTTTCCAGCATTTGGCCCTTCTAAATATTGTTTACTATTAAAATTTACAAACCACAGTTAAAGTATGTCAAGTTTGCAGGTCATAAAGATACATTTTAAAACTTTTCCAGCTGTTTCCCATTTTTAAGTAGAGTACTAAACCATGTCAAGATTACTTTTGGTCACAATATTCTAACGCATCTCTGCCACCGCTCGAAGCAGCCAGGACAAACAGAACATAACTTGGGGGGGGGACGGGACGGGACAGGGTCAGACAGAGCTGGCAACCTGCCATACAAGTATAGAAAAAGAGGAGAGGATAACATTCGGCCGAACAATAGTGAATAGGCTTTAAGAGTTCTAATGCTTAAATAATGAAAGACTTTTTCCCCACCAAGCAATCATCAGATATTATTTTTTTTTAAATAATGTGATCAACTAATCACTGTGGTTTTGAGATTATCAATGAACTGGTCTTACATGACACTTCGGATTCAAAAAAAGTAAGATTTAATAGTACAAGGCCTCAGGCTGCATACATTTATGGCTACACAAAAACCAGCAAAGTACCTGACAATACACTGAATGGTGGGCTTTACCCATGACATTACCATCACAGCGTTTTTTGCAGGTTACAACAAACCAGTATTAACAGCTTTCTTAAAAAATAAATTAAAAATAGATATACATAAACTGACCTTTTACTTGCTTAAATAAGTAAATTAAATTTGAGCATGTTAAAAAACTATATTGCCATACCCCAGTCCATAAATACTATGTTTACAAAAGAATCTGAAATGTATGAATAATTTACATCTTTAATTTATTGTTGCTCTTTCTGTTTGAAAGGAAAACGGAAAGCAGAGAGAAAGAAAGAGCACATGAAGCCAAGGTTCAGTAGGTCAGAGTACCTGAGTATCCTTGGTAGGTTCTGCGTCAGAGCTGGCACACCAGTAGAAATAGAAAAGTGCACGAGCAGCAAAACAGAGAGAGATACCAAGATAGCCGAGTTAATGACCACCGCCCCGCCAACGAAGCCAAACACAAACAGCAGCATGCATCCAGGATTCATGGCGCTGCGCTGGCATGGTGAAACGCCGGAACCAAGAAGGCTACACAGGGGCCGAGGGTGTATCTTTGTAGGCAAAGTCTGTCATTCAGCCGCTGCCACAAAAACAATGCCATCAGCAGCAGCTTTCCACTCTTCTGCAGCAGCTCCAGAGCAATGACATCACCGCTCTCCTCCCCCTCGCGCCCAGAGCCGCCGGGCTCCTCGCAGCATCTATGCAGCAACGCAGAGACACAGCCAGCCCGGGAGTTATTCTCCCCTCCTTCCACACCAAGTTCATAGGCTAGAGAGCTTCCAAATCTGCATAATATATTCACACCAAGCCCTCAGAACAAATGGGTACCACGATGCACCCCTTCATCAAGCCCTTCATCAACCCGTACACAAAGCCACAGCAAGGTATCAATTATTTTGGGACAGCTCTGACATTTTTCCCTGCCTACCCAAATGCAAACACTCAAAAAAGCCAAAATTGTTTAATGCTAACGTACAAAGTATATCTCAACGTTTACCAGTACAGCAGCAAAAGCCTCTTTCTACTGATTTCTACACTATTCTCTTACCACATTCCAATCATACAACAAATCTTTCCGAATCAGCCAAACCGTTGTTGTAGGATTAAAGAACAAAGTCTTGCAAACACAAATGAATGGATTTTTTTTCTTTCATTTCAGGGCGAGAGCGTAATAAATAGCTTACCTAATTCTACTGTGTGTTGTGGATTCTAGCTGATCACCCCCTGTTAGCTGATGAAGTTTGGTTCTTTCCAAGTGCTCCATATAATTGTGAATCATCTGTTTAAAAGGACAGAGAAACAGCAAGAAATATTTAGTAACATTTACTTTTACTACAACTGTGTAATTCTTGGCCAATATAATATAATCTTCCCCTGCAGTGCTAAAAATAGTAAAAGCATTCAGAAACATTAAAGAAACAGATAAAGAAAGAAGCAAAATTATACAGTGTGTAAAACCACAAACCAGAAGAGATGCCTGTAATAAATAAAAAAATTGGAAAACTTTCATGCACAGGAAAACATCCCAAGGGCACACAAAGTGCATGTGAAGAGTTTTGAACAGAAGTACCAGGTTCAAATTAATTTTGGAGGCGAAGACCTCTATGCCCAGCAGATATTAAGGTTTATTATGACACAATACATTTCACTATAACCTAATTGCCAAGTACTGTGAAGGTGAGAGAATATGCACCTCAAATATTAAATGTAATGAATCCACAAACCAAGAATCAGATTATTTCCAGAGGCAGAAATATGAAGTCAGCACCTTTTCTAACATTCAAAAAAATTTTACTGTTCTGTCTTTTCTAGAAGTGAAGTTTGGTATTAAATTATCTAGACTGACATCTCATAAAAAGGACTGAGCGCCTGTGGGGTTTTAGCACTCAAGAGCAGCTTTGCTTCCTTACTCTCTTTTACGAGAGAGCCACAGGCCCACATGCAGACTCCTGCAGTCATGACTTATTTAACAAACCCTGATTCCAATCGGCCAAAGGATAATGCTACCCAGCATGTAACCGATCCAAGACACGCATGGTGAGATGTAACAGGTATCGCTGCATCACTCCAAAAGGTGAATTTGGATGTATACGTCTTTGAAATGAAAACTGGGAAAGCCTGAAGAGAAGCCTATGTGACACTTGGTATTTTTAGCACTCCTGCACTCACGTTTCACAGATGAATAGGGCACTCTCAACACCACCAAAACAAAAAAAAAAAAAAAAAAAAAGAAAGAAAGAAAGAAATCATAGGTGTACTGCAAAAGAATGTAGTGTACTTTTTTCCTGAGACATATTCAGGTCATATCTCAAAGGCTTCCTCTAGAGAAAAAAAAACCAAACCTATTCTGTAAAACTGTTATTTCTTCTGCTATTCTGGAAAGGGTATACACAAACTCATAGAATAGTGTTATTAACAGGCACTGGTACAACCCATAATAGATAACCTTTTATTTTGGGGGCAGTTGTATACATTAGGACTGAATTCAGCTGGACCTGGAAACCTACATCTCCGTGTTACTTTCGAGTCAGCACTGATGTGTCCAAGGCCAGTAAAGCTTGACCTTCACATACTATTAACTTCAATTAACAGCAGCTTTTCCACAAACACTGCTTGCCAGCATTAGCTATATCTGAATATATATATCCTTAGTCCGAGAATTTTCTGGTAGAGTCAATCGGCTTAAGATACCCTGATTGCTGGATATTCTATAAATCAATAGCTTACATGGTAAATACTGGTTACGTACAGATCCTGGTCGTCACACCATTCACCTGAACTCAACGTAATTCAGACCAGAAAAACAAAAATCTCACTATTTTTAGAGAAATGTTATATAATATACTTTAACTGCTGTCAAAAGCTTAAAAAAATTTATCCTCCAACAAAATGACATAAAAGCAGCATTTTACTAGGACCATCTTGTTTGCTTTCTGAATTTTTTTAAAGCTTAGTCATACACAGGAGCAATCAAAACGTGAAAGCTCCACCTTCAACTATCCACAATTCTTGGTTTTTCTTTTTTTCACCAAGCAACCAAAATTAGGTGGTCCAATGATTCCTGTGCATAGTTTTACACGAGTTTATTATAATTCACATTAATTTAGAAATTCCAGGGAAAAAATAATTCATAACTTTGAAATACACATTAAACCACCTGTATCCTGCCCATGTATTCCCTCATCATGGGAGGGAAGATATTAATGAACACAATCTGACCTACCCACAAACACTTCGGTTTGCAGTACACCAATTGGTTTCTTGAAGTAAAATTTTAAACAGAACATCTGGGGTGCTTTTTAGCTAGTGAACGGAAGCTGAGTAAGTAGTACCTTTCCAGGAACAACTAACACATGGGGGGGGGGGGAAGAATAGGTCATTAAAACCTGCACAACTTTCGTGTTTTGCAGAGTACATGGTTTAACCTACTTTCTTCCCCCCTCTCAGTGTATTCTTTTGTTTACTGAAATGTCTCATCATATTTATTGCCCACATACAGAGGCTAGAGGGCAGGTCAATTTAAAGGACTACGAAGTTTAGTATTGTTTGCAGATGAAAATGATGCTGATGGTAAAATGATGAAAATCTGTAGGTCACGTAGTTCAGCATAAAGTGCATAAGCTATAGGAACACAAAAATAAGATGAAAAAACAAATACATGTGTAGTGCAGCTTGGCAATTTCTCTCCAGATCCAGGCTATACATGCCTGTGGTGTCCCAAAAATCAGAACAGTGCCCCCGTGTAAAGTCCACACACTGTCTTGATCCAGGGTCTCCAGGACACAAGTTGACAATACTGAAACATCGTCCACAAGGAACAGATTTCCTCCCCTCCCCTCCCTACCCATTGACAGGGCAACCACACGGCTGGGGCTGTACAGTCATGAGACACAGGGCATGGATTCTCAGCTTCTAGAAATTAGTTAATCAAAAGGCTGAACTAATAAATACTGTAGCTTATTGGGAGGTTAGTTCACTGTAACTGCTCATCTATAATACAAATTTTGAAGACTCCCTCCAAAACCACTGGGATCTGAACCAGATGACCTCCAGAGGTCTTTTCAATCTAAATTACTCTAAGCCTCAGCATATACTTGAAGTGCCATCCTGATAAAAAAAACCCACCCAAACCAAAAAGCCTAACCAATTAATGCACTAGAATTCTCAGTGCTCAAAATCTGATCAGAAGTTTTTCTATGTTTTGAGATTTCTCAGCTATCCAAAGAAATAGTTTTAATATTACTGACAATTTAAAAATAGACTTACATTGATTTAATTGCTCCCTACTCAGCACAATTCTTACCAAAGTTATGCTGAAGGGCAGATGACAAAGGACTATATCTACTACCCTGCTCTTCAATAAAAGTTGCAGTCAATATTTAATCATCTTTAACCTTTCACTACTGACAGCTCACCTTGCTGCCCCTGAATTTCACAAGTATTTTCATTACGACCAACTGTTCAAGGAAGACATCATAAACACTGACCACTTCAGCACTGCTGCAATTAAATACATTGCTCAATTACCATTAGCTGAGGGGATTAAAGATAAACTCAGAACGTGGAAGAATTACCTTATTTAGTTAACAGCATTCCACAGTTCACGTGTTAGCTCATTTTAGGTCACAACACGTGCAAACTGACTACAATGAACTTTTGAGGACACTCCAGCATGAACATGGAAGTCATTCCCTCCGAATGCACATGACAATTACGCAACGTCTTTCCGTCTTGAAAAAATACTCAGATCTGTTTCCTCATATGGCACATGACAAGTTCTACAACTGCAGAAAGTGTTACAGGTTTTTCTGTGTCTTAAACCTCAGCATTCAGTGAAAGACAACTAACATCCTGTCACCAGTTTCTATTCCTACCCTTACAAATACGACCACTCCCAACGCACACAAGCCTGGTATTTTCTTTGTCACAAACAAAAGCGTGTATACCATGTTGTGGTTATTGTTACCTGCACGTTTTCCTTAACCAGGTTGAAAGCATCTCCTTTATACCTTCCTTTCTCTCTCAGTCCTTCCTTTTTGTGTCAATGCTTTAACTCCCCCAGGACAGGTTTTAGTAATTCTTTTGCTGTCAGACCAGGCTCAGGGCTACAGCCCTCACTGCTCAGCCTGCGGATCCAATCAGGTTTGGCACAAGCAGCTCCTCCCTTTGGGAATGTGCCACCAACTGTGTATATATAGAACTTTCTGTGTCCCACATAATCTCCATTTATTAAGGTAACGGACATCTCTAGAATCTCCTTGATTCAGTACAGAAGTCCTAAACATACTTCCATGTAACTACCTTTTACCTTTAATTATTTGCGGTGACCTTGTCATCCAAGTAAAAACACCATTCCCACTGGTGAGCTTGACACATCTTTAACCACATACAAGATGATGTTGCTGGCAGATACAATAGTACGTAAAGATGTTCAATCCAGCCCTTTACACCAAGTTGTTAATGCTTAGCATAAAGCTTTAGAAATACTATTTGCTTGAACACATACCTAAAGTCTGACCTCAAGACACTGTGCCTGGTACCCATGGTTACCCACAGTTGTAACTAGACAACTTCCATTTGGCCTTCTCTTGCCGTTTCCCTATACAGGGACTTTTGCAGGGGATAAATATATCCAAATGAACCTGACAAAGTACATTCCCAATGCCAGCGACAGGCTCACTGTTCTGTCACATTGTATCAGTGCAGAACACTGAGAAACTTCCATGGCCCAATTATGCTTCATTAAACTAAGCCTATGTTCTGTGTGTCAGGGAAAGAGATATTGAACCATCTTAGCCTTGTGTTTACCAAAGGATAAAGAGAATCACTTCCTTAAAAAGAAAATAAAGTTTTATTTTGGAAATCTGTTTCGAGTAGTGCCACAGGTGTTAGGCAACTCTCAAGCAGATGCTAAAGTTCTGCTTTGTCTCAGTTTCCCAACTGAGTAATAAAAGTAGAACAGCCTTCAGCAGAGCCTTTCTAAAGCCAGTGCCACAGTTTTGAAGTGCACCTCATTAACTATGCAGAAAACTCAAGAAAGACCCTTTACTTCCTGCTCAGGGGGTTTGCTCTGAAAGAGTCACTAGCAGCAGTGCATCATCTCTTTGCAGCAAAGGCAAAAAAAGCACCAACAGGTATGTAGAGAAGACAGGACTGCCTTTATACAGGGAATTTTCTATTAAACAGAACAGTAAAAGCTACAGCTGAGTAGCAAAACTCCTTTCTAAGTCTATAGAGCAAAGGTCTGAAGACTTTTTGATTAGACCATTGAATCCAGCCTTGTGGCTGTGTAATTACTTCCTGCATCTGGTCCTTTACAGCCAGAGAAAGATGAAAACAAGACTTTGCATAGTTAGATTCCAGAAGTCCAAAATCAGGAACTCCAGCATACGCTTTATTGCTCATCTGTTACAAGCATTACAAGGGAGGAAGATCAGCACAAGATCAAAATACACTGCAAGCAGGGAAAAGACAAGGGACCAGAGGATGTTAACTACGCAGGGGACCACAACATGGATGAAAGAACACGTTCAGGCTGCACTCATACATTCTGTTCTGACTGAACAGTTTACCCTCTTCACTACCTGCGACAAACGCTCAGCTGCACTCCACCTCCCAGTCTGCCAACTCAACTGCTCCGGTTATCACACCCTAATCCACTGAAAATCAAAGCAGTTAGCTCAAGCACAGACTTACCAGGAGAGGAAGCTTAAGGGGGCATAGTCCACTCACACCCATTAGCCCATCTCCCACTCTACAGAGAGCAGCCAGAAAAGAGAGAGGCTGATTTAACAGAAGGGTGAGGAAGGCTAAATACTCTTCCCAGAGCTGCACCCAGCCCTGCTGTTTCTGCAGCTGCAGACACCTTGTTGCTACGGCATGCTGGTGCCCCGGAGCTGCAATGCAGAGCCCTGTCGGTGGCAGGCTGAGCTCCAAGGAACACTCCCCACACTCATCACAATGCTCACTGCGGGTGTGGGATTCAGTTCTCTGGTTCACATCACTGGTGTAACTTCCCATGGCTTTAAGCAGTTTAAGTAGGTCTTGGTCCGTTTTGCCTGAAACCCTTTAGTTGAAATTGCTGTGAGTTGCTGAGTCAGCAAGCTTGCGGGGCAACCATCTCCTGCAAAGAGGTAGCCACAGGCACGGAGGGCTGAAAGAGGACAGTGAAGTCAAGAGCTGGAAGAAAAAGACACCCAAGTCCAAAATACTAATCTGTGAATTAAAGACTAAGGGGGGGGGTGGAGGGAAGCAAATTCTGAAGACAGGCAGAAAAGAAAAAAATTACTAGAAATAGAGATTGCAGAAAATGCAGTCGAGTCACATCTTAAACACAACACCTGTCAAGGTAATCACTGCCAACACCTTACAGCTTAAAAAGAAACCACCTTTCTAACATTCTGTTCATTATTTGATCAACTGATAGAAAAACAATTGCCATTTCAGTAGGTACCAAAGACGGATCACTTGCAAAGACAATGGTGAAGTTGATTCAGAAGGAAGTGTTCCTTCCTAGAAAAACTTCAAAGTCAGAAAGGTTTCTGAAACAAGTATTGTGAGAGAAATATTTAAGCCAATAAACTTGATAACTAAATACTTGAAGTAGGTTGGACATTTGCCAAAATATTGCATTAAAAGAAAAAAAATGTCGTTACTACACAGACCTAAAGCACTAGAATTTGATGGGACAAAGGGAAGCAGGAAATCCCAACGGGGGTGGGGAAGAAGGGCACCGTTATCGGACAGTCCCTTCCAGTCCCCAGGGATTTCAATCCCTGAGTCTTAAACACACACCAGACACCAGCATTAAAATGCTGACCTCCTGAGACAGTCTTTGACTAAGCGAGGTACATCAGGGACTTTGTACTTTGCAACAACGGGTCTCTCTAATTGTGCTCAAAAATGCCTTTACAGATGAAGATAAGGAATATCTAAGTTAGCTTCCTGAGGTTAGTCACACAGTTGTCAAAAAGGCTCCCAGCCTTCTACAACCAACCATACTGCTGGTAGCTATTCTTTGCCCTTAGTTCCCAGCCCAGACCTAAGCTTTTGCAGCCCACAAACCCATTACCCACCAACTCTCCATGCCCTATCTTTAATACCCTGTTGTATTTTAGCAGCTGCACGCTGGTGGCCTGAGAATTGTGTGTACCTCTAGTAACATCTACGCACATCTGTAACCTAAAGACAGAGACCAAACCATATGTAGACAAAAGCAGAAATATCCTAACTTAAAGGTGTTTGGTTTTAGAAGCTACATAATATGGATTTTTCTTCATCATTCTGATTTCCTTAAGTATTTTGAGTGGTCAGAAACAGCTGAACACAGGGAGAGAGGTGAAACATTAAAAATGAAAAAAAAATAATGTTGAGACTAGAGAAACAAAGAAAGTGGTAAACATGCTGGAAGGAAGGAGTACAGAAGACATGAGACCTGATTTTAGGAGCACAGAGGTATGAGTATACCATATTGCATTACAACTTAATTCTTTATGAAGAAAGGACATAGTCACCTCAGTAGTAATAAAGCCCAAGAAAACACCTCTCCCTACACCAAAGAGCGAGTTTAAGATGTAAAAGCATTTAATAAATTGGAATCAAACCAGCAGAGGCTGTTGTCCATTTTGGAGCAAAACCTACGTAAAAAGATATTCAGAACATTTCATTAGCATTTCATTGAATTAATGGTGCCCAATACATTTAGTTATCTTGAACTCTGCAAAACAGGATTCAGTAAGAACCTGTGCCATTTCTATTGTGGTGATACCCATAGGTTCTAACTAAAATAAACCAAAACTTTGCAAGCACACAGTACTCTGAAGTACGTCCAGTTCAAAAGGATGTAAAACTTAAGTGGGCAGCATTAAGCCTTATCAATTCTCATCTTAAATTTTGATTTTCCAACAGACACAGCACTCTAAGGCAACTGTTCAGTAACAAACATGATCTTAAGTAAATACATGAGTACTTTTTATTGAAGAGCTGCAGAAGTCTTGTCACACAGCATGCAAGAGCTACGTGTTGGTTGTGGGTCCAAGCCACTTTCAGCTGTTGTCAGTACAACATACTCATCTTATGATTGCTAAGGAAGTATTAAAGGTAACCAAATCCAACATCTGTATTTGCTTTCCCTTTCCCCACAGGTGGTTTTTTGAGCTAGGAAGACTCAGTATTGCATTTCCCACTTTGTTAATGGTCATCTAAAACAAGCTATCTGACCTTTCAAACAAAGGTAAAGGTATCAGAGTAAGCAGAAGAACTGTGCTCAATACTGGGACTTCAGATAAATCAGAATTACTCAGAGAACCCAGTCATTTCCTCACTAAAGTATACTAGTTAGGCAGTAAGCATCCCTGCATGGGAAATACAGCCTGCTCCTAAAAACCAAAGTGTTGCAAGTCCCTTTATGCTTCAGAACCAACTTCAAAAGTACGGCTCTTATTTATTTAATTTAACAAAGTCAAACTTGTCCCATCTTCATTGGAAAATACTGTTCTGAACAGCTATCAATAAGTATGGCAGGGACTTCCTTTAATCATGTATCTCAGTAGGCAGCCAGTTTTTGAAGGTATTTGTTCCTTCAACAGTACAAGTAAAACCAACACAGAAAACTGCTGGAAAGAGTACTGAGATTGCAATTTCATTTCTATTTCTTTGAAGTTTGTTAGCGGGCTTTGAAGAATTGCCTTTGAAATATGAAAAAGCAAATTCCTGATTTGTTTTTTTTTAAAAAAAAAAACAACAAAACAACAACTCTGAATAACTGACAAACCTATAAAACTGACAAACATGTCATCAAACTTACATGGAGAAATACAGATGTGAATGAGAAAAATCACATAGCCAAATGAAGTCTGGTTATAACATTAGCAATACAAACATCCGAGCATCAGTGAATAACCCAAAGTATCCAGTAATCTTCCCAACTGCTTTTCAGAACACAAAGTTTTCCATAGATCTACATTTTTACAGATACTCTGAATTTGTCTTGGCATAACAACCTACCTCTGTATGTCTTGAATGAAGTGCATTGTATTCTTTCTTGAGTTCTGCCTCCCTCTCCTCAAGTCTGCTAACTGGAAGAAGAAAAATTTTAAAAAAAGAATTAAAATTAAATTCAGTGCTCTAGTAAATGAGACTGACTTCCCTAGGACCAGGCAACCAGATCAGAGATGAGAGTATTCTCGGTAGTGAATAGCAAGTCGGTTCTTCTGTTTTTAAACTCTTACCACTTGAGCTTCCCAAGTAAACCACCAGCAGCATAATCTTACAATTTGCAGTCCTCTTAAACAGCCCAAATACTGCTAGTATGCCGATTGCTAGTCCAATGAGGGGAGGAGTGCGTTACGTTCAAGGAGCCCTTACTACCCACACTAATCCAGATTGTCCCACATGTCCACACAGAAACCATGGGAAGAGTCAGAAGCCACATCACATTGCTAGACTGAATCTTGGGTGAGAGCTATGACTTCCAGTTAAGGCTCTGCACTGGTTTCCTAGAACATAACCACACCATTTCCAGAGGTGTTTTAACTAGAGCAAACATAAACAAGGTATTCTTTAAAACAGCTTCGAGTCATATATTGTGGTACAAAAATTAAAAATTCTGCTGGCATTCACTCATATTCCACTGAGATTCAGGGAAAGAAAACATTTGAATATTTCTGTAGGTATTCCAAGAAATTAAAATACAGGGCACAGATTTAGTAGAACTTCATTCAGACAGTGAGTTTGTATTAAGAGGAGAAGATCTGGAACAAACCACAATATACCTGTGCAATTAATTTGCACGAACTACTAAGACAATTTAGAACTTTCTTCACCAACTTATTTTTTCCCCATTCCAACAAATTATTTTTTGCTGCTTAGATGCAAATTTTTTTTCTAGTTATTTTTGAGGACAATATTTGTGTGACATAAAGCATGTGTTTCAAGTTCTGTAACTGAGCTCTTACTCCACTTGCCCTGTTTAAATACCCCTATGAAATTTCAAATTTGTAGTTCCCCGTCTCCAGAGACTCATTGCCAAACACATTATCCAAAACAAATGCCAGCATCTTCTCTGCCCTTTGCACATTTTCATATTGCTAACCGGGCCTTCAGAAAATTAATTATCAATATACCATTTCTTTTTGCTCCATATATCTGTATTTTGGCATAGTATTTTATTGTAAGTATGTCTCAAACAAAAAAATATATCTTTGCCAGAGTCAAATGCTGGAACCAAAATACGTAATAGTCTACTCACTCCAATCTGTGTAAACATTCTTAGCTCCTAATCTAATCTTGTTCTTATTAGAACATTAAGTTCCTTGACACAACCTCTTCCATTCCACCTGCAAGTATCTGACCAAAGGTACTACATCAAATCGTATTTATACCAACACAAGATTGAACACTTTCATTTCTGCACTGGTACCGACGTGAACAAAACCTCTTTGGGTCAAAGAGCAGCAAGCAATGTACAAGCGTTTACAGCAGAAGAAAAATAATGTATTTTTGAGATGCAATGCAGGACAAATATCTAACTAATGGAATATTTTAGGTTTTTGATTTTAGCTAACAGATGTTTTAAGCCTTCCTACACATTTAAATCATAGAATGGTTTGGGCTGGAAGGAACCTTAAAGATCACCCAGTTGCACCCCTCACCACGGGCAGGGCCCCCTCCCACCAGCCCAGGGTGCCCCCAGCCCCGTCCAGCCTGGCCTTGAGCCCTGCCAGGGATGGGGCACCCACAGCTGCTCCGGGCAGCCCGTGCCAGCGCCTCAGCACCCTCACAGGGAAGGATTTCTTTCCAATATCTAATCTAAATCTACTCTCTTTAAAGGGAGGTAATATGGAAGCTTGTTATACATGCCTACAGAAACAAGCATCAGAATTTTTAGTCACAAAGCTTGACATGACAAACAAAATTTTATCCACTTAGACTGACAGTCATTCCAGTCAGAAGTAATTACATTTTACAACAGCGGACCATCAGAGACATCCCAGCAGTGACCAGTCAGCAGGTCCAAGGCAGAGCTCCCCAGCTTTAGCTGCGCACCCCACATCCCACAGTGGCTGGGCAGCTCACGTGTGAATCCACCAGCTCCGGGCTTTGCACCGCACTTCTCAGCATCCCTCCCTTTGCCGCAGTCCAAGGGCCTGGTAACCTTTCTGCTGTACTAAACCTGCTTTAGGACAGACAAATAGCCTGGAAATCAGCAAGTGCTAAGTGCATGACTAATCGGCTTCATATTCGGTGAAACCATCTGCCTCTCCTAACAAGAGTGCCCAAGCACCTGGCAAGAGGTGGGCAGCCCTGCCACAGCTCCGTGCCCACACTGTTGCCCTGCAAAACGCTGCTGCTTCACGCTGGGTCCATGTGGCATCACCAGGAACTTGCAAAGAAACCACGGTGATGTGCCCCAACATCGTTCGGTATGCTTGTGTCTAGACACCGCAGCCAGTGCTGGCTCCTAGACATTAATTTTATCTGGTGGATTCTGGGAGAGGTGCTTGCCACACTGCATTGAATCAAGATTAATGCCACATTAGGTGTTAGAAACACCCTTCTTCGCAGCTGTCCATAACCTTCATGAGATCCACCAAAGCGTTTCCCACCATTAGGATTTAACAATTGACATTCCATAACAAAGCACACCATTTTCACCTTTTATGGCCCAATTTTAAGTAGTTCCCCAAATCAAGTCATAGAAGACAAACGTAGATACGGGTACTGCTTAGTCAAGGAGCGTATCTCCATTAAATCTGGTAACTATTTTTGTTACATACATTAGTTTAAAAAAAATGAAAGCCCTGGAAGACAATGTAATTGACATTCAGCATTTTCTTCTGGAAGTCACTTCCAGCTGTGTAACACATGACAGTCCTACAGCCGGAAGTTTCAGGTCATAAGCAGATGTACACTTAAGCTGATACACCCTCAACACACGCCACGTTAACAGTCCTCAAAACAGGCTTTTCCAATACCAGTAGGATGATACGCAACATCAGAAATCTATGTACCCCAAACATGCCTCCCATCAAAGATAAGATCTCAACAAAACCACCAACAGAGGAGGCTTCTCTTTTCCAACTAAGCACTGTGGAAAAGATCAGATATTCCCTGAGGATCAGAGGTCACCATGGATCTGAACACAGCAGATAAACGAACCTAGTTAAGAACAGCCAGAACAAGACCACCAGATTCTTTCCCCCAAACCTTGGAGAAACTTATTAAAACACTACTAAAGGTTCTCTCCCATCAGTAGTAACAGAAAACTAAAAACTGGCACCCGGAAGTACAGTTAAAACCAAACAGTCACCAGTTCCACTGTACTCCACCAGCACACAGAAGAGTGGAAGTCTGGCACCTCCCCAGGAACACCCTCCCAGGAGGAACGGAGCTGGGCACTGGCACTGCCTGACACATGCTGGGCTCACAAAGTAGCAACCAGACACGGTTCCCATCAATTTCACTTCAGTAACAATACAAAAAGCTCAGGCTAAGACTTTTTTTCCAACTAACATGTCTAATTCTTAATGGGTAAATGGTAAAATCAGTGTGATGACATACATCCTAAAAGCAAAATATCCATTGTCTCTGTTTTAATCGTCTTTATGAAGCCATTGTATCCTCATTACATCACAGAAGATACTACACCGCAAGGTGACATTGTGTAAGGTATTACATGCGCAGAATACAATACACATGAAAAGGTTTCACTACTCACAGCTATAAGTCTATGTAGAAAAATTTTAAAGATCTCCAGGCATGGTAAATTGAAGCATAAAACGCAAATATTCTAGCGTTTCTAAGCTGATAGGAAAGCATCCCACTGGAACAACACGGCAAATGCATGCCCAAGATCTACCTGCAACATTCTCCAGCACTGTCAATATTCTAAAACTTTCAATGACCTGAAGTACCAATCCCAACCACAGTTCTCTCTCCAATCAAACCAATCAAGCCTAAAAATGGGAGATTAAATATTACAGCAAACTAGAAAGAAGCCTCTGGAATTTCTGCCTCCTGACAGCGTTATGAAGAATTAGGCAGCACAGCTGCCCACCCTGCCTGTTCAAAAATCAGAGCTTACCTCCCAAGTCTGATGGCTTTTACCAAGTTTGGAACACCCTCCATCTGTATGTTGTCCTCTGCCTCAAAATGCTGAAAAGCCTGAGGGGGAGAAAGAGAAACAGACCTGCTAGCATGCCAAATCAACCAGTACGATGCCTTCAAGAGGAATTACAAGTTCCTGCTACACAAGCCAAGACAGAGATCCAGCTCATTAATGAGCATTTTCTAGCACTAAGACTATCTGCAGGCTCCATCCAGCTCCATTCTTAAAAGCAGGACCCATACCAAAGTTAAGACATAGATCAAGAGTAATCAATCCCATGATCCAGTAGGACCTTATGATGTATTAAGTACTTGCTACACAGCACACACATCAGCCACAGATTGAAACAGGGACTGAAGCTATCAAACAAGGATTTAACCTGAAAGTGGCAAGACCTGGCAATAAGCAGGACAGAAAACTGATTTGTAAAACAAGAAATAAATTCAACTCCTTGACAAGACCAATGTCTTCAAGTAGCTCTTACTACTGTGAACTACAGGTCTAATTATCAGTTTAAAGAGTAGAGCACCTTAAAGGAAGATAATTCAGCTGTCAAGAATGCTCTGTTGATAGCAAATATCAACACATACAGCTTATCCCTGACACTTCTGGACTGTTCAGGTATCCACTGTGTCTCAGACCCACAAAATCACTGTAATTTATCACCAAAAACCTGACGAAGCTTAAAAAATAAAGCCTCCTTAACCGTTCTGCTACAACCATACAATATAAAGACAACCATATGCCAGGGGATCCCTCACATAGGTTGAAATTCAAAATTAACAATGATACAGACAATAGCTACCCAAAATTAAGTTATATATCATGTGGACCTAGTACCAACTTCTTATCCTGTCTCTGGCCAAAACGGTGTTTCACTGAGAAAAGTTTTGATTGATTGACTGTTTTGGGATGCTTCGCTTACATTTCGCTATTGAAGCAAGTCACTTTTTGAGAAAATCCAACACAAAGTCAGCACGAACAGAGAAATTACAGCAGACTGGATTTGTTTTTCAAGCCCAGTAACAAGTGACAACTCGGGAACATTAAACAGTAAAACACATTTAAAGTAGTTTTCTTCATTACTGCAACATTTACAGCAACAGAATTATTGTAACAAACTCCAGCACCTAAACCACTAGCACAATACTGCCTTAATGTAAAAAGGTACATGAGCAGTTAATTATATGCCAGTGGATTTCAACCTCCTCTCATTGCTTTTGTTCAGGTATATTAATAGCCAAGTTTAAAGCAGGCCGATCACTGCTCTAATTTTCCACTCCACTTTATTTGAGCCTCCAGCCTTGCAGCAGGACACGGTGCCATCTCCCACGCTGCCTGCACCCTCTGCCCCATCTAGCGGAGCCTGGTCCCCACAGCACAAGCCCAGCACAGCAGGGACTCTTGCAACTTCATAGCATCGGGCAGCCATGAAAGTAGCTGAGAAAAGCTTTAGTTGGAAACAAAGCCTTCCTTTCCCGTACACTTTGATGCTCACATTTCTCTTTATAGAAAGACTCCTCACACTTAGTGAATGATACGCAGGGAAGGGCAGTGGGAGAACCTGCTTTGTGAACAAACCAATGTAGATGAGAAACAGCTGCACTGAGGAAAAAGAGTGGCAAACAGTAAGCTCCAAATTTGTTAATCAAGAAATACAAGAAGTCAAGCTGTTCCCTTTTTGCTGGAAATCAGATTAGTTCTGCTGTTCTCAGTCTTTGAAAAGCAGGAACAATCCAGATGCCCGCTGAACAAACCTTAACGTTTCAACTTCTTTCAAGGATCTATTGAAAAGCTTTCTTGTATTCCCTAGCATAAACACTCCAGTTGAGCCATGCCTAGAAATAGCATCACTGCCAAGATATATTTCATACCAGTTCAGTTATTCACATCATCATGCACGCAGATATGCAACTCAAGTCAAATCTCAAAACAACGTTAAGCTCCACAGCTCAAAGTTCATATTAAGAGTCTCCCTGCTCACTAGACAGGTCTGTGTTAAATTGCTGCTGCAGCTCTATGCAGGTCTATCTCAGTACTGGATGCCGTCAGATCATATACACATCAAGAAGCTGCCTACCTGGGTGTACATGACAGTAATGCTGCTATTTGGAGAGCTCAGGTAAAAATAAAATATCAAATCACATCTGAAGAAGATTCACAAAAGAATCCAGTCTTGCATTTTCCCTTCAAGCTAGTGAAAGCAACAGTTCTGGTTAGCTTCCAAGGAAATCAAATCTGCATGTTTTTAGGTCAGCTGCCAAAATGTTTGTCTCATACCCCAAATAAAACCCAAAGCAAGCAATAGCAATTGCTGCACAATGTCACCTGACACAGGAAACACAATCATCCCAACAGCTGTATCACAACATTTACAGCTCAGAAGAGCAAGAGTTGTTTGTTTACTGGGGGATTATTTTTGTTTGTCTGGGTGGTTTGTTTTTTTTTACATATCTAGTTTTCCCCAAATATAATCTAACTTGAGCATAAATTGCAAAGCTAAGGTTTGACAAACTGAGGTACAAAAATATATCTGTGCCTTGGTTGTCCTCTCAAATGCAGTATGTTACCCTGGTTGCACTTTAGCACTAGGCAAATCCAGAAAAGGAACCAAACCTTTCAACTCCCACAGCCTACCACCTCCATCAGAAAGCACTTCAACCATGCACACCTAGTGTTTTTCAGATTCTCTCCGAAATAAGTTACTCTGAGAATGAAGGCATACTCCAAAGCTGTTCCATTCCTGTAGTAAGTCCAAATACACTACAGCTGTCTTTTACTCCAAAAAATTTAATTAACTTACAGCCTGTGATACATAAAAAGAACTGACATTCCCCAAAAGTGAAGCAAGCAGGAGAAATAAATTAAACCTCCATAGCCCCCACAGAATTCAGTGGCACATCATGTGAGCACTGAAAGGCACTCATCTCTTTTGGGAACTGGACACCGAGCAGTATCCAAAGCAGTATCAGGTGCCCTCGGCGAGCTGTGCTGGACAAGCAGGCTGTATATCACTATTACAGGTTTTTAACAGCTCTAAGTGCCTAGTTTTTCCAGATTCAAGGTTGAAATTTGAAACATTCTAACGCTGCAAACTAATTACAAGCTGAGTTAGGGGGTCTCATCACAGCAAAGACTTGAAATAATGTGCAAGTCAGAGATATTCAAGTTTTTGTAAGAAATGTTTAAGATTGTACCAAACACATCACTGAAGTGGAAGGAAAGGAAAAGAAAAGAATTTAAGTGTTAAAACTTATTGTTTGAAAACCTGCCGTTTCCATGCTTGGTGCACCTCCACAATATTCAGAGGTGCCCTCTGCTGTTGGGAAAAAACACAATCCATCGGAGCCTGGTCAAGTCGTAAGACTAAAAAGAGACACTTGCTCACACTCAGTAACATTTGCTAGAAACCTGACAGCAAGAGCTTCTAAAAACTCTGCCTGTACCAACATCAGCTCTAGAAAAACCTCCAGGAACTTTGCAATATTTAACTTGCTTTAACTTCCACAAGCCCACAGGCCCCTGAGAGCACAGGTGCTATCTCTCCTCTGTCCCCTGCACAGGTAACGCAACGCGAGGGCAGAGGCAAACCATGGAAAAAGTTACAGAGAAGAGCAGCAGTGCAAAATGAGATGAGGAGATGGATCACAGGCCAAAGAGCCACACCACTGCAGCACATTCCTGCACTCAAATAGAAGTTGCAAATCCTTACTCTGCTCTCCTTTAAGCGGTTGTAAAGTTTACAAAAACATCCCACAATGCAACGTGTTGCACCACCCTTTGGCAGCAAACTTGACTTAGGCAACCGCCACAACCCACGAAATACCAGGACCGAGCGCTATACATCACGCAAGAGTGCAACTCAACGTGCAGCTGCCTGCACCATTCAGGATTTCATCATCTGCTGCGGCTCACGATCCGCCCAGCAGTGCCACCAGGTCAGGCCATCATGTCTCCCTCTTCCCTTTTCCTCCTGAAAGAGCAGAGTACAGTAGCTCACTCATCTAGGAGGTAGCTGATAGTAACTGTTCAAATTTGTAATGCAGGGAGAAGTTGTCAGTTAACCACAGGAACTTAGTAACTGGTTGACACAAAGTAAGTTTCTTATTTCACTTCTTTAATTTCAAACAGCCAATTGGTTCCAACCTAGCTGGTTGAAAAGGTGGCTAAAAATGTAATCCTACATGATAAATTTAAGTGCAAAGAAATACCTTTTTTCATTAGCATGATGATCTCTAAGACAACAAAACCAAGCACAATTCAGGACATAACAAAACCATGGCTTCTGGAGCAGTTTTAACCGGCATGCATGTTTAAGCACATAACAATCATGCTGAATCCGACCATCTAACTCAAGAGCTGCCCTATCCCAGGGCTAACTAGTCTTCACTAAATGCTCAGAACGGAGGGTGTTCAAGAGAATGAGTCAAAACTTTTTAACGGACAAAACTTGTTCTCACAAGTTCTCACAAGGCCTTGACTATGTGAGGAAAAACGCATACAGCACAAGCAGCCTGCAAGAAGCAAAAAGTCTTGTAGTTAAAGTACTGGATGGCACTACGTCTTACCTGTTTTCTATTTTAAACCATTAATCATGTCAAACCGATGTTGCTACCTCAGACTCTGTACTCTTGACACAGAAAAAGCAAAGCCAGGTTCTGTTTGCTTACTTGCTCTGTGCCAGGCATTTGCAATTCCCATTATCACTGATAACACCACCACTATTTTGAATGTTGATGTGGTTAACAGTTGGCAATACCATGGACTAATTTAGATCCACAGGCATTAGTAGAGCAAGCAGAAGAGAACAAAAACCCATAGCTAGAAGACTTGTAGCTGCATCCAGTAAATTAAAGTGACACACTGGTATCTTCAAGTATCATAGGACATACAAATCGCCTTGCCTATAAAACAGAAAACAAGGTAACACAGCAGACGACTTCAAGAGTATGTACACTAGTATAGTTTTCATACCCTAGAAATTTAGAGCACTGAAAAAACCAGTTCACTTGCATAATACTCATTAGGTGTTCAACAACTGTGCTTATGTCCGCTTTGATCTTGCTCTGCATCAGCAGCATATCAAATCTGTGTAACAGTCTTTCATGTTGTCCCAGACAACGTATCAACCCAACTCAGAGGCAAAACCCAACGTTCAACACAGCCCTACTGTTTCTTCAAAGTCACACTTTTGCCATCACAAAAGATTTTTCTCCAATAAAGAGATATGGGAACTGTTTAAAAGTCAATGCTTTAACACCAGAACTTTATGTTGTTATAATTGTTTTCCACAACACTGTTTCTTCCAAAAATAGTTCTAGCCAACACTCAGTGGTTCTACTGCAACAATTGAGTTTCTCAGGCAAATACTTTCATCATTAAGATATATATGCACACACACATATATACACACAATTAATTAAAAGTTTAAAATCATACATATATTTGAAGGTCCAATATTCAAGGCAAAACAATAATTCTACACAGATTCATAACACAATATAAAGTGGTGTTATGTACATCAGCATAAGCAAGCATAATTTCTGTACGATAAACTCCAGATATGCTGCCACATACATTGCCAGGAATCCAAATTATTTTTCTTTTTTGTGCAACTTATTTTTATTTTTTTATTGTATTAACAGAAAAAGTAACAACATACACAACTCTCAGGTACATGATTTAGTGGTGGTCTTGGTAGTGTTGGCATAATGGTTGGACTCAATCTTCAAGGTCTTTTCCAACCTAAATGATTCTATGATTCTACGGCATGGTGCAATCTCGATGCCATAATCTTGTTGTCAGAGCACAGGGTCTCCCATTAACAAGCTGTTTGGGCTGTGGACTTAGAGCACAGGCGTTCTGGAAACAGTGTCCTTTGTTAAACAAAACAGACCACTCAACTCTTGTTCCAATGTTTTCTTTTCCCCTCTTCTGCTGCTTTTAAACACACACACACTTCCATTCACAAGAATCATAGCATTTCTGATACAAGTCTCTACAATACACTTTACGATTAACAATCTTAGCTTGACTCGACACACTCCTGGAAATCAATCATCCTGGTTTTCACTAGAGAAGACTGCTTGGTGTTCCTCCGTCACTGTCTGCACAGAATCCCAAGAACATTTTAACTGCAATGGACCTGAAGAAGTACATGCCTCTAAGATCTGCCAACAGCATTCTAAAGCATTCAAATCTCAGAAAGATTCAGCTCTGTATGCTGCTTATGTTAATCCTAACATAATGCACTAACACTTCTACCCTGCTCTAGACTCACTCAGGCCACTGAAAAGGAAATTTTGCAGGACGATTATTATACCTTAAGTTGAAAAAGAGTTATAACTTGTTGTGTTATAGACAAGAAAGGTGGCCAAGCAGAAATAAAGGAAGAAAATAATGAAAAGGGGCTATTTTGACAACTGCCACTCTGCTTTTATAAACTGAACTTATCTCAACCTTATCAGGCTTGGTACAGTCTTACTTTACAGCAATAAAAGCTGACACACATGCTAGTCTTAAATCAATAGACGTTAGCTTAGAAGCTTGACAAAATGTTCACATTAATTCATATTGATCATTATTTCTACACTGTGCTAAAAAGGTTAAGTGAAAACAAAACCACTGCATGTTAAACAGACTCACAGCAAAAAAAAAATTAATTCATCATTAACAGCATAGGTCTTTCATCTTCAATCGAAGATTGTGGGGCAGGGGGATGAAATGAGAAGATTTCTGTGTGGGTCTGAGTATTTTTCTTCCTCTACCCTTTATACTCAACACTGGTGATAGAGTTTCAGCCAATGACTGCACCCCAATAAGCTGCAGTCCAGCAGAATGTCTAAGCTACAATGCATTCACATCATCACTTCCAGTATTTCAGGAAAACTGATCATTGTTATCTTTTTCCAAAAAATACACAAGTTTTCATAAATTACACAGACCATCTCTAGAAGTGGAAGTGTTCCTCCTTAACCCTTTTCCTGTAAAAACTAAATGCCTCAGAAACAAATAATTCAGCAAAAATTATAAAAAAGCTAATGAGAATCAGCATCAATGGTATTCTCATCCCAGTAGTGCTTCTAAATAAACTCAAATACATTTATTTTTAACACAGACAACAGTTTAATAATGGGAAGAAAATTAAAGCTTATTTTATGATCACTAACAAGGAAATAAGTTCTAAATATCTCCTGAAAAAGTTGCTAAAAATGAAAATAGCATGGTCTAAAAGGAAAACAAAACATGTAGAATACCAGAAGAATCAGATTACAAGTCACAAGCTTGTACCCAATTTGTTTGCCTTAATTCTAAGGAAAACAAACTTGCACAATAGTTAAACCTAGTTATCTGTCAAAACACAGGAATCTGATAGCACAGATATTTAGCATATGTATTATCGTTTTGCAGAACAAAATTTAAAATGCACCAATATCACTGAAATGGAATGCAATATATTTCACTTACTTTGATCAGCATAATTTTTTGCTTTTAGTTCAAGCTGTCGAGTTTGTGATTCTAATGCTTCCACTCTGGTCTGCAAGTCCTTTTTCTCTTGTTCTTGAGAATCTTCAAACTCTATGAATTTCTAAACAGAAAAAGTGAAGTTAGACTCAATAATTAATTACAGATTATTTTTTCTAAAAAAGCCCGAGCAAAGCTCTTTCTCTGAGTAACAGGTATACAGTCATTTCTAGATTTATTTTTAAAAAGACTTGCACTTCAAGCAGCATGTAGGAAACAACACAGCAGCCCTTCACAGCAAGGAAGGGTGCAAGCAGGTTTCCAAAACAACAGACCTGCAGCCCACACTTAAACATGAAGGATGCTATTTTAGTCCAGTGTCCATCAGTCAAGCATCCCTCACCTACGTTATTCTGTGTTATTGCTGTCAACTAAGCGCCAACTACTTCAGAAAAGCCTGTCTGGGACTAATATAAAAATGAATTATTTAATTACTTCCTAAATTCACACACTTGCCTCCCAACACCACATGTGAATACAGAGATTTGAGTGAATATGGGTGAAGCGTATCTTCACTTGTGAGCCACGGAGGTACAGACCACTGCAGTCGGGACTCGCCAGCGATAGTGTCAACCAAAATTACATGCTGTCTTTTCATCCCCACCCAATTTCTGTTATCATTTGACAGGTTACAAAATGTTCATAGTCTTCATCAAATACTTAATAACCATCTCCTACAATCAGTCAACTGCATAAAAACTATTTAAAAAACTATTTACAGACGCTCTGCAATTATGCTGACCGTCATCACCTTCTGCTACCTTTGTTTACCAACTTTTTCTGACAATATTCTGGCTTTCACTGTGACACATATATCCGTGTTTACATTTTATAACACTAATGTTACCAATTCATCATTGCAGCAGTTTTTAAAGCGGGTTTTTTTTTGCTATTTTTCTTAATCAAAAACCCAAGAAATTCAATGTGTACTGGTAGCACAAAGAAAATTTCTAATAGCCAAAGATGTCTTAGGTCACGTAGCATTCCCTACTCTGCACTGCAAAGAGAAGGCAAGGCCACAAACACAAGTTGCACAGAAGGCTTATGGTATGGCAAGGAAAAGTATACCAGAAGCCTCTGAAGAAAAAAACCCAAACGTCCAAGGCAGCTGAAGAGTCAGAAAGCAAGCTGCAGCTGGGTACCACACGGAAGCAAAGAGACAGAGGTGGCAGCAACTTAAAAACAGGAATGCTATAGGTGAGACTTGAATATAAATTCTTCCTGCATATTGCTAGGAAAACTTAGGGGGAAAAATACTTCAAATGCTCACACATCAACATTTAATAAGCTCCTACTAAGTTTTAACTGATGTGTTTTTACAGTTTTTACAAAAGCAGAAACTTGTAGCCCTATGAAAAGAGCTTCAGTTTAGCAGGGTCATCAGAAGTTTTGCTCAAAAGTAACTTCAGATGTAGCACTGCATCAAAACGTATGAAGTAGAACAAGAGATCCTTTCAGGCAAGCTCTCCACAGCCATCACAGGACTAGGCATGGTGTTCATATGACTGTGCTTGAAGCTAAATCATGAAACAATTGAGTAAGAGCTGACATCAGCCCAGGTAGCACTGCTTTGGGTTCTGCAATTTAAAATCAGTTCTCCCACTTCAAAAAGACAGACGTGCAAAAGTCTTTCTACCCCCTTAACACAAAGTTTGGGAATATTAATTTGTCAATGTAAAACTCAAACCCTCAAACTTTAAATTTGTTTCATGTCTCCCTTGTAGTAGATGATACAAGAGTTTTGCCCCTTTTAGATTAAAGATTCAAGTCACGTCTGGCTTACTCTTACCAGACTTACCCTTTTCAGGCTTCAAAATTTGACACAAATTTGGCACTGGGGCTAAAGACCAACATCATTTGTTATATTAAACATGGGAAAACATGAAAGAAGAATTATAAAACTGTAACATCTTTGTTTAGCTGCTTCTCCGATGAGTTCCCAAAGTCAGATGTGCCTCATAACTTGGAAAAGGCAAGTGACAATTATACTGAGCCATTCAAAGCCATCAATGTCATCGTTACTCACAAAACTAAAGACGGATCTAATCTTGTACTTCAAGTTCTTCAGCTGCAAGTATTGAAACCAGCTTTGTATTAAACGGCTTTGTCATCTTCCACTAGTCTACCTTCATTTTGTTAAAGTTAGAACTTCAGTTACATCTCTTCAAAGCATTTTTGTAATGAGAGCTGGGTAACACTTTTCCCTCTGCTGAAAACTATACCTGATAACATCATAGAGTACTTCAGACTTTGAATGTTTCTATTTGGTTTCACCTCTCCTTCCAGTGACAGTATTAACACAGGCAGAGCCCCAGGAGATTGATCATCTTGTCCTGACTAAGGCTGTAGGACTACAATGGAATCACTAGTCAGATAAACCCCCACAGCAGCCAAAGATAGGCTGAACGCACATACTAAAAGACTTTTATAATTATTTTTTTACATCGACGATGCACTCCAATATTACACGTCTGCATTGTTTAATGTAAATGCCGCAGCATACGCAGGAACACGTTAGCCACCGTATATATGGATACCAGACATTCCCTTATTTCGACCCGAGCTACTGGTTACACAAAACACCAAGGCAGACAAAAATCTAGCTTTCCCCATTTTAACTGACATCCTGCCTAGGCCACAAAACCGTATCTTACAACTCTAACAAGAAGCAAGATATTTTAGTGTCTTTTGTTTTTTAAAGAACAAGCTGAAGGACACCAGCAAGTCTAAAACAATGGGACTGAATACCGTGAAGATAACAGAAGATAGGACTCGAGCAGACCTTAAGAGGTCATCTTTTTTCACCGCTCTGATACACAGTGTTGGTGCCTGGATCCTAATTTTGATTAGGATATAATGGGGTGTACACACAGGATATGATGCATACCTCCTCCTGCATGTGCCTACTGCTGAAATCCAAGCCTGTGATACCTCCATAAACTACGTTCGGCAACTCCCATTTAATCCTCCCCATTTTCTCCAGGCAGTATCAACTATGCCATTTTAGGGAGACGTTTGCCTAACCTGTTTTTAAAGGCCTCCAATAAAAACTATGAAAAAGTACTTCGCCAACAAGATTCAGAAGTCTTTATGTAATCAATTTTAAATATACTTAAAATTTACAGCAATAATGATCACAATAAACACGAACTCAGACTACACAATGGAGCAGCACAGCACACACGTTTGGAGCCCTCTCTCACGCATGTAATACTTAATCACTTTGTAATACAGTACTAGCCAAATGAAACATTTTTTCCTGTATTTATGTCATCTTCTATTTCCTTATATTTTAAATTAGTGTTCCCGTCACACGATCCAGGTGCAATACTAAGCATATCTGATGCCAGGGTTCCACCTACTTGGCAGTCTTTATTACCCTATGACATGTCCTTCAGTAACTTTTATTGCAGTGATGCCAGCTTTTCAGCCAGTGCCGTGCTCTTCCTGGAATAGGTAGGGAAAACTAGCTATAAAGCCAGTTCAGCTGGACTTAGGGTAGAGAAAAATATATGTAACTGAAAACAACTTAGTAACTTCCACGCCATTTTAGCAAGGTTTCTGTATAATGGATCTGAACTTTGTTCTCTGAAATTAAAAATATTTAAACTCTTACTGCAGAGCGTTTACTTAACATACAACCCCAAGAAAGAAAGTTAACTTTGGGAACAACAAGAAGCGGCAGCCATCGAGTTGCCACTATTACTTAAACCAGTTTTCATGGCAGTAAATCCTTTTTCATGGTTGCAAAAGTAGCAAACGTGTACCAAACACCAGATTTCAAGAACTGTTTAATTCCACCAACAGCCAAAAAACTAAGAGATACACTAGACAGCTTGACATGGATAAAAGGAGCAGATTTGATCCTGTTTTCAAGTCCACAGAAAACACCTCCGCTAGCCACACACACAAGTATGGAGCAGTATACTTTTGTAGAAGTAAAACTTATCAGCATATAAAATAGCAGAACCCCAAATCCTTCTTCCTCTCCCACTTCTTTGTGGCAGAGCATGCTGCCTAACATTCACTAGGTGGGAAGATAGGTTATGCAGAACTGTAAGCAGAACAGCAGAATAAGCTGGTTCCTCTATTTCTTTAGATATAACATAAAATGTACCACGTTAAAAGTCAGACGAGTGACTTCATAGCGACCAAAAAAGATCATGACTGTTTACCTAGAGGACTGAGAAGTAGGCCCAGAACTTCTGAAATAATATTTTTCTTTTTTTAAAGTCACCTTAACAAAGTCCACAGGCAACAACTTTCAAGACGTTTCTTCAGTAACACTTTTAAAGTACAGGAAATAAAGGACGTAGATCAGGACAATGGTGTAACGTGATTCCTAGTCAAACAGTAAACTATTAATATTCATCAAGATACTTCTGCAAAGAAAAATTCCTACAACAGCAAGCAGAAAGTAAAAGAAGGTATGTTACTTCTTCAGGACAGTCAGAACAGATGATACGGAATATTGAACTTAGTAGCTCAAAGTTCTCCACTTCGCTATCAGATTACACAAGCAACCTCCACAAGGAAAGGAAAGAAACACACCAAGCCACTAACTCCTTGTCCAAGAAAAAGTGCTATATTCATGTTCCCTCCTCTCATTTCAACCATACGCACCCATCAGGTTATCTCAACATTCAAAAAAACCAGTTGCAACCATCAAGTCTGAATAAAACACGTAAAGCATGGTGTATGTTCATGAGGTACCTCTGACAGACATTTTAACATATGTACAGCACAACTGACCTCAGCACGTAACAAAAAGATGACCTTTGTGCTTACAATTGAAAATACGGTCTTTGGTCTAACTGCACGTTGGAAAGCATCAGCAAGCTGTCCTGCAGCAGGAGTACTAGCTTTTAGACTGCATAATGCTTGGTCCTCTCAAGTTAATTTATCGTGACACAAAGAAATGGAGATTGCAGCAAAGTACGCTACCAACGTTAGGTATGTACAGCTCCTGAATACCCACAATTAATACCATATTCTATTTCATCATATTGTTTTGGTTTCTGTTCTGTTGCCCAAGGCCTGCTTCTTTCAATCTGGCAAATGCTGCCTGTGTTTCAAGCCTGACTGATTTTCTCATGAATTAGTTCAGAAAATACTTAATCAGCCCCTTCCTCTTCTCTTAATAAAAACATTTTCTAGAAAAGCCTTTTACATGCAGGTCGTGTCAGAACTAGCTATTAAGTCTTTACAGCAACAGCCCCCAGACCGAAGTCCATAAGGCTTTGTAAAACAATACATGTTTTGCAAGGATGAACGGTCTGCTGGCCCAAGAGCTGGGGGGACACCATTCACACCACCTTACTTCATAACGAACCAACCATGTCCTGGAACGATTTGCAGACAACATTCTGCATTCACTTATAACCATAACGTTTATGAATATTCATATGGGGTAATATTTTTCGAATTAAGATTTTGCTGTTGATATCGCTTTCATCTCAGCATCACCATTCGTCTGATTTTTTGGAAAATTTAGAAGGTAAGCACAATGACAGAGATAAGCACTGGGCACGATGTCTGGAAATAGACTTGTAAGATGGCTTGTTCCATTACTGATAATGCTGTCAATCCAATTTCCTCCAGGAGTTTGGCGAGACAATGGGCTGGAGGAGGCTATCCCACACAGCTGGTTTCTGACACGCTGCTTTACCATCTCGCAGGAAATAACGCTGCACGAGCTGACTTGTCTCGAAGTAATCCTTTAAGATTTTTATTTCCATTTTTGCAGCAACATCCCAAAGTCAAGAGCTTACGCCACCGAGCAGCCTGCACCACCTGTTGCTGACTGCAGCTTTTATGTCCCAACTCTGAGGAACTTCAGTGCAGGCAGTACCTATTCTCTGTATTTTTTGCAACGTGTACCCGCTGTTTTTTGGGGGGAAATGCCCTCTGCAAGGGATGCGGCACGGCCCCCCCCCCCGCGGGGAAGGCGCAGCGGGTGCGCGGCTCCGCCCCGCTCCCGCCGGCCCGGGGACCCGGGGGGCTGCGCCTGAGGGCGGCCACCGGCCGGGCCGAGGGGAGGCCCCGCCGCCACCCGCCCCAGCGCTCAGCCCTCGGGGCCCGGGCAGGGACGCGGCGCCCCCGGCCCTCCCTCCGTCCAGGGACACGGCACCACCGGAGCTCGTCACCCGGCGGCTCCCGGCCCCTCAGACCGGCCGGGGCCTACCCCCGCGGGAGCGGGCTGCGGCCGCCCCAAGCATCCCGCCCCCGGCGGCCCGGCCGCGCCGCGGGCAGGAAGCGCCCCCCCGCCTCCCGCCTCCGCGGGGGAAGCCCGGAGCCGCCGCCCGCCCGGGGAACGGGCCCCCGCCCTCCACCGGCCCCGCTCCCGCCTCAGCTCCTGGGCCCGGCGCCCGCCCTCACCTCCTCGGCCTGTTTGCGCAGCGCCTTCTCCCGCTCGTACTGCGTGAGGAGCTGCTCGTTGTCGTCCCGCAGCAGCTCCAGCTCCACGCTGGTCTCCTGGCTGTGGGCGCACACCGAGTCCAGGTTCTCCAGCACGGCCACCACCAGCGGCATCAGCTCGGCCACCACCTCCTCGTCGTAGCGCCCGATGAGCCGCTCGAACTCGCGGTAGATGGAGCCCGCCAGCCCCGACACCCGCTCCGACATCATGGCGGGGCCGGGGCCGCCGGGGTCCTCCTGGTACACCACGCCGTCCGCCAGCTCCATGGTTGCCGGCGAGCGCCTTCCCTCCCGGGGGCCGGCGGGGCGGCAGCGGCGCAGCTCGCTCCCGGCCTCTCCTCCTCCCTCTGCGGCGGGGCCTCGCCTGCAGCCCGGGCGGGGAGGGGGGGGGGCGGCGGCGGAGCGCGGCCGCGGCGCACGGCACTGACCTCACCCGCCGCGCCGGGGCGGGGCCGCGCGTCACGCGGGCGGGGCGGGGCCTGGCGGTGATGTCACCGGGGGGCGGGCACACGGCGGGAGGGGCGGGACAGGGACTGGCGGTGATGTCACCGGGGGGCGGGCACACGGCGGGAGGGGCGGGGCAGGGACTGGCGGTGATGTCACCGGGGGGGCGGGCGCACGGCGGGAGGGGCGGGGCCTAGGGTGATGTCACCGGGGGCGTGTTCACGGCGGGCGGGGCGGTGGTGGCCCCGCCCCGGGGGTGTGCCCGTGTGCCCCCCGGGAGCCGCCGGCGCTCCCACCGGGCGGCGGGGTTTGGACCGTGCTGGTAGCGGGGCGGCGGAGCCCGAGCTCTGTGTTGAGGCAGCGGGGCGGCTGGCAGCGCTGAGCCCCTCCGCGGGACCCCCCACGCGTGGGTGCGCGCCGTGACCCCGCGGCTGGGCGAGCGGCCGAGCGCCGGCGGCTCCCCCATGGCACCCACCGCAGCAGCGATGGAGCCGGTGATCCATGCGGGGGTGACGGAGCTCAACCGGGAGCTCGGGGCTGCGCAGCCCCCGGACCGCGCTGGGGTCGATGGGCCGGCTCCTCTCTGACAGCGAAAAGAGCTTTTATTTCTGCCAAGGTCTCCAGACACAGCAGAGATGCTGCTTTGTCAGCAATAGCGCAACTTGGAAAGCGTCTTGCGCTTGCTGAGGGAGAGCGGTTTTCCTGGGATCGGGAACAGCACATTCCATTTTAGATCATGTCCTTTGTCGCGGGAGTAAACGTGAGCCATGCTGGGCATCGAAGGTAAACTCGAACCCATCTACTGACGTTGAAAAGTTCCAAGAGTTGCTTCGCATCCCTCATTTGTTCCATAGCGCCGGAGTCAGTTTAGCTCGATAAAGACCCTCCAGGTCATCAAACGCAACCGTTAGCCCAGCACTGCCCAGTCCACCGCCGACCCGCATCCCTCAGCGCTGCCGCCACACCGTTTGAATCCCTCCGGGATGGTGACTTGGCCGCCTCCCTGGGCAGCTGCTCCAGTGCTTCACCACCCTTCCCATGAAATCAGGAAATTTTCCCTAATAACTAACATAAATCTCCCCTGGTGCAACTTTTGTCATACACATCGTATTTGGGGCAATCCCTGTTTTTCATTAAGTAAAAGCCTCTCCTGCAGAGCTGGGGAACCCACTGGCCCAGCGGCCCTACGGGAACAAAGAAACGAGTGTTTTAAAAAATGGAAAAGCTTGAGAAGCGATGGAACTTTAACTGTGGTGATTGCATTAATTTCCACTGGAGAGCAGTAGAGATTTGTGCTCTGTTTTCTCTCATTTGGACTGATTCTAAGACAGTAACTGTCCTTTAAATGCATATGCCCTGTTGTCTTTTTTATGTACCAAGCTGGTGGGTCTGTGCAAGAAGGACAAAGAAAAGACTCCAGCCCCGTGTGCCAGATTTCTCACGAGTTCTGTTTAGACACTATCCTCCCAAGCCGACAGTTTACATAGTGCAGCCAGGGCACGGACAGTTGAAATACAAATTTATTTATAAACACGGCAAAAGGAAAAAAAAGCTGCTTACCTTTTAATTATGACCACAAAATTTACAGCGCTGTAGCTAAAAAAAATAATTTAAAAAAAGACACACTGTACTTTCCTACTCACATCTCCTCAAGTGAAGTTTTCATTTAAATCACTGGAAATTATCCCTGTGAAAAGATTTTTTGTTTTTCATATTTCTCTTTCATGAGAGAAAACACTGAGAAAAAGTTACCACTGAGAAAAAAATGCAACTTCTCTGTGTTTCCCTGCTGTCTACCACAGATGAACATCTCCACTTGATGCAGGAGTGTTGAGGGATGCTGTCTTTCAGAATTTCTTTCTCTCTCTAGGTCATGCACAGTTTCCCATTCACCTCAGTTGCCTGCGTTGCAGAAGGCGCTGAGAGCCTGTGGGGCAGGGGTTATCGACCCGTGGGGGTTTTACCGAGCGTGAATAGATCTTGTAGGAGTGCTGCAAAGAGCCCAAGTGGGGAGGTAACTGGGTTCGGCTCCCAGGACAAGGCTGGCAGGCTGTACCCGATGCAGCAGACTTGTAACCCAGACCTCACCACGTTCTTCACGTGTAACACTGCGTAACGCGAGGACAGCTCCGAAGCACGGCAGATGATTGTGAGGATAGAAGCACCGATCATCTTGCATCGTAGCAGACAGCCTTTTCCCTCTGCAGCTTCACAGTCCCTGCCATCACACATGGCGAATTGCACAAATACATTAGCTGAAAAGACACGTTCTGCCAGACGGCGAAAATGGGTCAAGGTGTCTGCTGACAGCCTTTAAGGGAAGGGGTCTCTGAGGGTAGGCTAATTTTATCCTGTTTCCATTAGCAAAATGGATAGATGTGGTTTTCTTTCACGGCTGGAGCGAGGCCATCATTGAACAGGCAGGCTGCTGCCACGACAGTCGCAGTCAGACTGATGAGTCCAGGTCCAGAAAGCCATTTGTGCTCGTGGTTTATTTCTAGTCACCTGGGGGTGGAGGTCTGATGTGGATAAATGAGGTATTTAAAAAGATGAGAAATAGAAAAATTGCCTGGGAGCCAAGGTGAAGTGGTGTAGAAATGTATTTTATTGACAGTCTCGCCACTGAGATCACATTTTACGATGTGCACCTCGCAATCAGCTTGAGATCAGAAACTCAGGGATGGATTAAAAATAGAACAAGTTATGGAATTATATCCTAGTTGCTTCACAGGCGATTAAGGGACCTGTAGATTTAGTAAACTAATCAAGCATATGAAACAGCACAAAGAAACCTCAGAGTATTGTCTATGCAGCTTCAAGGCAGCAGCTGGCTGTGGTAACTACTAGTGTAAAATGGATTCACACTCTTGGGGAAATAACTGCCTGAAAAAGAAATCAGTTTTCTGGTTAATAAGAAAAATTATATCCCCTGTCCCTAGATAACAGTTTATTTGAAAATAAATTGATTTGCAATTTACCAGGGAAGAAAATTACCCTTAAATCGGTACGGGGTGAGAAAAGTTTAACTGGGACTTTACCCAGAGGAGAAATTTTTGTAAAAGCTTAATTCTATCATAGAATCATAGATGTTAAAGCGCAGCAGAAATCAAGCTAAAGGCAGATGAACGATAGCAACACTTAGCTAAATGAAGAGTCATATAGCCACGAGCAACAAAACACGGCAGACTTACGAGGCTGGTTATAAGGAGCAAGAGGTGCAGAGCACAAAACGTGGGTCCCGACGAAAACTCCGCAAACGTTTCAAGGGGTACAGATGGAGGCTGGTAGCTGAGATCAGGGTAAAGCCAGGGCCAAAGCAGCAAAGCGAGGAGCTGTGTTTGAGTCCTGAAGGCTGGAGGCATTCACCAAAGCCTTTTGCTTCAAGGCTGTTTGAAAAATGTCTAGTGGTTTTAAGTAATGTGTAAATGGCTTGAGCTCAGTAATAGTATTTACTTCACTCACCAAAGATTTTGAAGGTCTTTACCTTCTCTTCCCATGATCAGTCCGTTTTTAGGAAACTTTTTGTCCAGACTGTCTAACTCTTTGCATTTTAGGTAAACATCTAGTTTTCAATGTAATTCAGTAATTCTGGTAGAATTTTCAACCAGCAAAAAAGCTGCTGATTTTTACAGTAAAAATAAGAAAAATACTTCTGCGGCGTTTCATGTACTATGTAATGCACAACATGCGTGGCTAATCATGGGTTAATCTCAAAAGTGACAAGGATGACCCTTAATGAAGTTAAAAGACTTGGCAAAGAACAGGGAGCTGACCTATGCTCTGTAAAGCACTATTTGCTTTGCCCACCTTATGGCCAGTCCTAAGCTTTAATCATTAAATGTTGTAGTTTTAACCAGGCTGTAAATAGATGTCCTGTGGCTGATTTTAAATGAATATTTTTCGAAACATCCTGTTTCTAGAGACCTTTTGTTAATCTTCAATATTATTTTGCCTTGGTGATGATTACAGCATGAGAGTTTGTTTTAGTGGTATGAAGCATCTTAAATAAAGGTGTATGGAAGGAACAGAATATAGTGGAGGGACATTATCAGAAGAACACTCAGAAA
Organism: Falco cherrug; assembly: GCF_023634085.1. Lineage (NCBI taxonomy): Eukaryota > Metazoa > Chordata > Aves > Falconiformes > Falconidae > Falco > Falco cherrug. The sequence goes on from NC_073697.1 coordinate 121,119,734, forward strand.
TTCTAAATCCAAAATAACTTCAAGGAGGACTTGCTGGAATGTACAATGCTGTGCTTTTTAAAACATCTTTCATTAAATCAGAGATCCTGGAAAAACAAGTACATGGTGGTATGATCATACCTGGGGTAAAAAGGACCCCTGAATAAATAAGTAAAAATAAATAAATAAATAGATAGATAGATAGATAGATAGATAGATAAAAAGTAAACGGGTGGTTTGAATAGATGCTGATGTCAGATCTGGATCCTCCCACCAGAACTACGAGTAAGACATGGATGTGTGAGGGATGGTTGTGAAGAAAAGGGATCCCAAGGAAGGAAATCCGAACTATTAAAAAGGGGAACTTAAGCTGTTAAGCAGCAGCTAAATCCTGCCCAGAGGGAAGTGAAACCTACATTATTTTGCTATCAAGAAGAGGCAGGGAGCAGAGCCCAGGAAAAGCCAGGACAAGCACAGAATTCCTCTCAGCAGGACACGCTGAGAACGGGAGAGCTTGGGCGTCCAGAAGTTTTATCCTCAGGGAATGAAATGCCCAAGGCCGAGCAGCTGAGCGGTGAGTGTCGAAGGAAGTTGTCACCAAAACTGATGTCTTGAAAGGGGAAAGTCAAAGCAGACCAGCACGATAATGAGATTTTTATTACAAAAATTGTATGTGCCTTTTCCTAAATAAAAAAATTGAGTTTGCCTATTCGCTGAAAAAGCGAATATCAGTCACTGTGGGGGTGCGGGCTGTGGGGTGCGGGCAGTGGGGGTGCGGGCAGTGGGGGTGCGGGATGTGGGGTGCGGGCTGTGGGGGCGCGGACGGCACCCCCGGGCAGCGCTGTGGTGCTCGGGACCGGCCGCAGCGCGCAGCGCCCCCTGCAGGCGGGAGGCCGCGTCGTCGCCATGGCAACCGGGCGGCCCCCGCGGCGGCGGCTTAGGGCTTAAGCCGCGACGGGGCGGGCAGCGGCCGCCTCGGGCCGCCAGACGCAGCCGGGGCCGCCAGCAGGTGAGACGGGGCGCGGGGCCGGGGGGCCGGGGCGGCGGGCCGGGCACCCCCGGTTGCTGGGGGAAGCGGGCAGGGGCCGCAGCCCGGCCTATCCTAGCGCCCCGCACGGCCCCCGGGGCAGCGCCCGCCGGCGGCCCGAGCAGCCCCCCCGGGCGCGCCGCCCCCGCTTCCCGCAGCAAAACGCGGTCACGGCCCCCGGGCCCCTCACACCGGGTTGCGGGTGAAAATTCTGCATCTGGATTTATTCGACCTCCCTCGCCCTAAATTGGGGGCAGCAGCCCCCCACGCTGCGCTCGGGGATGCGTCTGTGCCTGTCCTTCCCCTCCACTCCCTTTACAGCTTTTCTCATTTAAATATTTGCTAATTGCTTCCTTCTCTATGTGGCGCACTGTTTTTAAACTTGCTATTGTAGCACTTGTGAAAACCCACCTACAGCGATTGATTTATCAAATCGGCACCGAGCATCGGTTAATGACCTTCGGATGTAGCCGATTTAATTATGATAATAGCTGATATTACACGTGATATGGGGCTGTGATTGCACTTGCCCGCTGATCCTGGCAGAATGAATTTTATTCCCCTTCCTCATTAGGACGATGGCTTCTATCGCCGAGCGCACCTTCATCGCCATCAAGCCTGACGGAGTCCAGCGGGGACTGGTGGGAGAAATCATCAAGCGGTTTGAGCAGAAAGGATTCAAACTGGTGGCCATGAAGTTAATTCACGTAAGCTTCCCTTCCGTTGTGCGCCTCCCGATTCGTGCCAACCCCAGCCTTAAAACACAGCCTCATGCTATAATGACAAACATAGCCTTCAGAACCATTCAACCTGAAATTCTGAGAAGGCTCTGAGTATTTTGGATACTTTTGGAAAAGTTCCCAGTTCCCAGCTCCGGCTAAATGCTTTAGACACACTAAGCATGCTAATTTTAGTAACCTGATGTCCTTAGTCTGAAGAGAATATTTTTTTAGGTGCAACCTATACCTAATAAATATCTCTGAGTATCTTCATCAAATACTGGGGTCACATATGCTGTCTACATTGGCAAAACCCACTTTTCTAAGCTCAGCTGTGGTTAAAGCAAATCGGTCAAATTCATATCGACCAAAAAGTACTTCTAGGAAGATGCTAGAAACACTGAATTTCCAAGTGCGTGCAAGTTTTAGGATTAACAGCGCGCTGTGGTTAATCTGTGTGATTTCAGTATGCTCTTAAGGTCTTACAGTAAGCTTTTTTTGTGGGGTTGGTTGGTTTTTAATGCAGGCCTCCGAAGACCTTCTGAGAGAACACTACATTGACCTGAAAGACCGGCCGTTCTATGATGGGCTGGTGCAGTACATGCACTCTGGACCTGTTGTAGCTATGGTGAGTCCTTCAGATGCAGCCAAGAAAAATAGACCGATGGTCTTCCCTGCAGTAAGGTTGTGTTACCTGTGGAATTCTAGTTGACTTGTTTAAAAGGACTTAAAAACCTAGATTCAAATATTGTAATTAGGAAGACACGCTGTTAACTCCTTTTTCTTTAATCTTTTTTCATAATCTTTCTCTCCTTTGAGCCAGTATGTTGAGGAAGAGGGCAGGGGTAACGGGGGAACCAAAGCTGGGACCATGAGGAACAGTGAACCCACACAAAAACCCCCACTATGAAATGCCATGTGTTAAGCAAGCTGAAAAATGATGGTAGAGTATTTTTACTATAAGATCAAAAATCTTTTTCAGTCTAGCTTCATTAGAAGGGTTTTTCTCTTTTTTTTTTTTTTTTTTTCCTTGAAAGTGTATTTGTAAAATAGTGGAGCTATTTACTATATAGTAAAGTAAAATAGTGGAGCTATTTACTGAAAGATTGAAAATCTTTTTCAGTCTAGCTTCATTACAAGGGTTTTCCTCTTTTTTTCCTTGAAAGTGTATTTGTGAAATAGTTGAGCCGGAGGTCTAGATCTTAAATAAGCAGACAGCTTTGTAAGGCTGTTTATCATATTGAGATTTAAGATTGTTCTCTTCCCATCTTGGAGAGGTATTGTGCAGAAGGGGGGAACTTCAGCAGATGCTTCAAGAATCTGCCAGAAAATTTGGAGAAAAAATATCTCCTGCTGTTACGAATATTTGGATGGTGATACGTGCCATGGACAGCATTGTGTAGTTCTGGAAGGTATAATTTACTCTTGCTACTTTATATCTACTGCTAAGATTTAATTATCTCAATGGATTTTATTTTTTATTAAGGTGTGGGAAGGTCTCAATGTGGTTAAGACTGGAAGGGTGATGCTGGGGGAAACTAATCCATTTGATTCAAAGCCTGGCACTATTCGTGGTGACCTCTGCGTTCAGATTGGAAGGTAAGTTTTGAACCTATCGATATCATCCAAAGAGACTAAATGTCCAGTGGTGTGACATGGTATATATAGGAACTGTGCTCCATCCCTCTCTATCTTATGCATGGAGCTGCTGTTCCCTCTGCCCACGTAATGTTACGATCTAAAGATGGAAATCGAGTCGTGGTCTTCCCCATTAACAAAAATTATGAGCAAAACTGTGGCTGCATACTCTAAGCCTATTACTACTTTACAGTTACTTAAAACTTCTCTGTAATAGAGACCACTTCAAAAAAGAAAAGAAAAGAGGCTTGCTTTCCTTTGAGTTGGAGGATTATATTACTTTTATATCCAATTTTTCTTTTCCTAGGAACATCATTCATGGAAGTGATTCTGTAGAAAGTGCTGAGACAGAGGTCAATTTGTGGTTCACTCCTGAAGAGCTGGTCGATTACAGAAGCTGTGCTCATGAGTGGATCTATGACTGAAACTGAGCCTATACCTTCTGGTATCCTTACTGTCTGTAAACAGCCGCTAGCCTCTAGCTGTTTCAAAGCCCTTCATAGAAACTGGTAGAAACCTGTCTCAGAAATCTGTGAGATTGTTCTGTCGTAAATAGTAAATATAGCGAGCGTTTGCTGCTCCTTTGGTTGAAAAGATGTCAAGTTAGAGACAGAACTGTACTTTTAGAAAGCTGCTTCTGGGAGTGAGAGATGTGAGATTAAAACAGAGAGGATACAAGGCATATATTTTCCTGAAACGTTCCATAGTCCAAGAGGGTACTTTAGTAAATAGAATAAAATTTAGTAAGAATTGATTTGGTAAATAAATACGCAAATGGCTCAGTGTCAATTAACTTTGTTAAAATGTTAGGGGACAATTGGTGGTACACAAAAATATTGATAGTATGCCCAAATATTGAGGATTGAACTTTATGTCAAGTGAATCCCCACACCCAGTATGGCTGCAGAAAAAAGCTTATTCCTGTCTCCAGAATGCGCCGTGCCTGCACCCAGAGCACAGCCTTGATTAAAATAACGAGAACTTGCCTCTAGATTGACACTGTTTCAGCTTGCTTCCCCCCCCCACCCCCTCGCCCTGGATTTATTTGGCTTTTTAAGGAAGGATTAATAGGACAGACTTTCTGAAATGTCGTTTTATGTGAAAAGAAGATTAATGTGAGGATGGATAACAGAGATCTACCTTCAGCCACTTCACTGCAGCAGTTGCACAGAGCAACATCAGAGTGGTGTTTGCTTTACCAGCTGCAGCTGATAATTTCACGATGCTGTCATTTGTGTTCCTTCCTCAATAGCTGGCACTACAAAGCAAGCTGTTTGGGATAAGGTATTTCAGAAGTGACTGTAGCATCATTTTTATATATTTATTTAATCACGTAAAGGCATACGGTCATAATAATGCTAAATGTATTTCAGCAGAGCTGCCTGCCTCTATCAGGGAAAATGATCAGCCTCTTGCAGAAGCTTTATCTACAAATACTCGCCAGCTGTACTGGATGAGGAACAAGAAATGTGTTGGGGTCACTATTATGTATTTATTTACCTGCGACATTGTATTCATTAAAAGCAAAAGTTTCATGAATTCCGTTGTTCAAACTCCTAGATTTTTTTTCCTACAGTGAGTTCTTGTTTCAAATGGTAACCTGTGCAATGACTGTTGCATTCAATATTTATGACACTTTATGAAGATATCTAACTCCTAAAAAGGGATGGTACAAAATAAAACATTTGCTGTTTCTTAAGTGAAATAAAAGGAAATTTTCATTATATTGACCTAATTAATGAGTCTAAGAAGAGGGAACAAATTCCCGAACAACCAAACTATAGGGAGGCTTCTTAGATTCTCTTCTGAAAATATTCAGTGTTATAGAAGACAAATAATTAAGTTAAAGGTTGTTAGAGAAAAGGGAATACGCGACAAACCTGTGCACCAGATGAGTAGCCTCCAGTTCCGTTTTTGCTTGGAGGATTACTTGAGATGTCTTGTTCTTGGTTTGCTTACTACAAAATAAGAGAAATGTGGGTTATCTGGAGACGTGGGGGTTGTCAGAAAGCTACCGATGAGCATTTCTAACGTGTCGAGACCGAGAGGAGGTGGAGGCCAGCTGCCTCGCAGAGGAACGTCATGCTCTGCGCATCTGGGGTGCCCGAGGAGCGTGGCCAGTTTCTCTAGTCGCAAGTGGCCCGTCACCAGAGGCTGTGTAGGTCCTACAAAGGGTATTTTGGTGGTACTACCCGTGCCGCGATGGCGCACGATGGTAACCAGCTCAGGGAGGGCACCGGAAAGGTGTTTTGTGGATTAGCGAAGGGTCAAGCAGCAACCATCAGTGTAACAATGCTCTTCCCGGTTCTCGTGGTGACATGGCTCCAAGGGCCGTGGAGTTTTACAGCTGCTGTTTGACGCTCCGCAGCTTCATCCTCCCATATCGCGACAGAATCGCCGGTAACTTCCCCGGGTTACCGATCCAGCGGCCAGGCCGGCGGTGGCAGCCAGCAGCGGGCAGCGCGGGGGGTCTCTGGGGCAGCAAAGCGAGCGCCGCGGAGTAAATCAAATAATGACCGAGTGTGTAATAAATCAAATAACGCCTGAATGTGTAGTAAATTAAATAATGACTGAATGTGTAGTAAATCAAATAACGACTGAGCGTACTTAAATCTCCGCTGTGGGAAGGCCTGCGGGCCCGCCGCCGCGACTGGACGGGAATAACCCCCGGGGCGGCCCCCGGGCGGGCGGGGGCGGCAGCTGCCACCGGCCATCAACTGCCACCGGCCCGGCCAGTGCGGGGGGGCCCAGCCGTGCGGGGGGAGCGCAGCGGGTCCCGCCGGTGCGGGGGGAGCGCGGGGGTCCCAGCCGGTGCGGGGGGAGGGCAGCGGACCCCAGCCGGTGCGGGGGGAAGGGCTGCGGCGCCGACCGGCCCGTCCCGCAGCGCTGGCGCCCAAGCGCGCCCCCGGCCCGGGCGGCCCCGCCCCCAAGCGGCGCAGGGCGCGCGGCCCCTCCCCTGCGCAGGGCGGGGCATCCGGCGCGCGCCCGCTTCCTCCTTCTCTTTCTCCGGCGGGCGCGGCGCGGGCGGCAGCTCCGGCGAGGTGAGGGGGGGGCCGGGCTGGGGCCGCCGCGCTGCGCCCCGCGCCGCTTCGGGCGGGGAGGCGTTGCCGGGCCGGGGGGGGCGCTGGGCCGCGCCGCCTCAGCACCGGGGGCTGCGGGCCTGGCCTGGGCGAGCGGCGGGAGCGGGCCGCGGTCGGGGGGGCGCACACGCGAGCCCGGTGCCACGCGGGCGGGGCGGGGCGGGCGCCGGCTCCTTCCGGCCTTGAGGCGGCGGCGGCGGCGGCGGGGGAGGGGCGGTGCCGCGCCTGAGCCCGCCCGTCCCCGTGCCCCGCAGCGCCATGGCGGCCAACGCCGAGCGCACCTTCATCGCCATCAAACCCGACGGCGTCCAGCGGGGGCTGGTGGGGGAGATCATCAAGCGGTTCGAGCAGAAGGGCTTCCGCCTGGTGGCCATGAAGCTCGTGCACGTGAGTGCCGGAACTACCCCCCCCCCCGGCACCTCGGGGTGTGCCCCCCCTTTCGGTCCCCCCCGGCACCTCGGGGTGTCCCCCCCCCCGTGTCCGTCCCCCCCCCCCCCGGCACCTCGGGGTGTCTCCCCCCCCCCCCCCCCCCGTGTCCGTTCCGTCCCCCCCCCCCCCCCGTGTCCGTTCCGTCCCCCCCCCCCCCCCCGTGTCGTCGTCGTCGTCCCCAGGCACCTCGGGGTGTCCCCCCCCCCCGTGTCGTCGTCGTCGTCCCCAGGCACCTCGGGGTGTCCCCCCCCCCCGTGTCCGTCCCCTCCCCCCCAGGCACCTTGGGGTGTCCCCCCCCCCCGTGTCCGTCCCCTCCCCCCCAGGCACCTCGGGGTGTCCTCCCCCCCGTGTCTGTCCCCTCCCCCCCCAGGCACCTCGGGGTGTCCCCCCCCTTTCCCCCTCCTTAGGCACCTCGGGGTTGCCCCCTGGCACCTTGACGTCGCCTCTGCCACTGCGATGGGTCCTGCCCCGGGGGGGGCACCAGGAACCAGGATTTGCCTGGATGGCTCAGTGCAGGGACCTGAAATGCCCTGGCTGAGGGCGGTGGGGGCAGCAGCTGCCCCTCAGGTGGGGATCGCTGCCGCGCAGTGAAATCGCGTGGGCAGCTCCTTGCACCACACAAGGCGGGTGTCACGTGCTCCTTTGATTTCACACCGGGGACTCTAATCAAAGCCCAGGAGAGCGCTGCAGCGCCTGTCGGGAACATGCGCGGCTGGTGGATCCAGTCGCTGATGCTGTACCCTTACAGCGACACCTTTTGCGGTATGGTATTTTGAAAGTGACATGTAATGTGACATCTGCCCTCTTAAAGGCTTCTGAAGACCTTCTCAAACAACATTATATTGACCTGAAAGACCGACCGTTCTACCCAGGTTTGGTGAAATATATGAACTCTGGACCCATTGTGGCCATGGTAAGTGCCTTGGTTTTACCTGAAGACTACTTCCTTGGGTATATTTGTCTTGCTCTGAAAATAAATTTTAAGTCTTCACAGGTACTGTTACAAAAACACTTAAAACTACCCAGTTCTGGTAGTGGCAAAAGAAAACCAAATTAAAATGAAGACAATCAAGAAAAGTTACTGCGTTTTAACAAGAACTAAAGTGCGCATTTATAAAGTGCCTATTAAAATGCTTAATACATATTAAGCAAAATTCCTGTAAGCCAGTTTCTGCACCAAAGAATAGTGTGTTTTAGGCAAAAAAAAGGTTAGGGCTGTCTCACAGAAGCCCATCTTTTTTTCTGTGTAATTTTTTTTTTTCCACCCCCTCCAAAACCAATATAATTCACCTGGTGGCATCTCCTCCTGTTTTGACTATGTGCCTAGGGGCGCCTGCGCCTGACCTTAGCCTGTCACAGCAGAAAGGTTTTGAAGTTGGCCTTGTATGTCAGTTGACTCTGAAGCTTGGTAAACTACCTCCTTTACAGGAGTGACAACAGTTATAGTCCTTTTTATAATCGCTTTAAGTTAATGTTTTTTCCTAGTCATCTTCACAGGCCTGAGAGAGATGCTTGGCTAGACAGTTTTTTTTTTTTTTTTTTAGTGCTGGAGCCCTTGTTTCTTGTTTAAGTCTGTTACTAGCAAAGATTAATCTTTGGTGTTTTCTATAAGCATGGATTAATAGGATTTGTTTTGTCTCTTCTTTAAGGTATGGGAAGGACTCAACGTGGTTAAAACGGGGAGAGTAATGCTAGGGGAAACAAACCCGGCGGACTCTAAGCCTGGTACCATCCGTGGTGACTTCTGCATTCAAGTAGGAAGGTTTGTGCTCTATTAGTTATCAATTCAGATTAGCACCATTGAGGTTTTAGCCTTTTATTCTAGGAAGTCAAAATTGTTGGTAGATATCCTAGTCTGATGGTATTTTATTTGCAGGTCACCATTTATATCGGCAACTTAAGGAAATGGCTTGGTACAAAAGAGGCTTGTTTTGAAATGCAGCTCCTCGTCAGAGCTTTGTGTAAGATCAGTCGGTGGCAGTGGCTGTGGTAGTGAAGTAGCCCTACTCACTGTCTGCTAGGCTTAGTTAGCAGGGAGAGGGGGAGCATCGCTGTACCTGAAAACAGTAGCCTTGCAGCTCTAGATGCTTCGTCCAAGTTTTTGCATATAGAGAACTACGTGGTTGCTGAAAATGTGTTTCTATACAGAGCAATGTGTTTGTCTCCTTCCACAGAAACATCATTCACGGCAGCGACTCTGTAGAAAGCGCGCAGAAGGAGATCAACCTGTGGTTCAAACCTGCAGAGCTTGTTGACTTCAAATCTTGTGCACATGATTGGATCTATGAGTGAAATGAGTTTCCACGGTGAATTGTGCCTTCTGAACACATCATCTCATTCCAGCTATTGACCTGGGAGCAATTATCACCACGGTTATCTTAGTCATTTTCAGCGCCATCAAATAAATGAATATGAACTTAACTTGTTGTGGTTGCATTCACTACAAAACAAATACTGCTTTCAGATACTCAAGTAACTTTACTTATTCAGTATTTTCATCTTAGGAAATATAGTTGTTTCCTGTATAAGCAGGGAGAGTTAACGCAATCTATGTACAGGCAGATCAGAATGAAAACGTAGTGTTTTTTGTTCACTGCAAAGTTGCTCTGAAGGCTACTGTGAAACTTAACAATTGCAAAAGCGACTTTGCAGAGGGAGGGCTGAGGGGCTGGGTGAGCTACTTCCAGCACAGTGGAACTGAGTAACAGGTGGTGGTAGACCCTGACACAATTTTGCTCTCTACACAACTATTCTTCATGAGAGCCGAGGGCAGATCCTGCCCTCTAGTAAACGCTTACCTTCACAGACTAAACACCTTGCCTTGCGCTGAGCTGCAGACACTGTTACTTACCAACAACAAATGAAACCCTGAACGTTTTATTTTATCCATTCTCTTGGAAAAGAAACAAGCTGGAATGTGCTTATATGCCAAGGAGTGCATTTTAAACACAACTCAAGCACACTTCAGAAAGACTTTTTATCATTTTTATTTTGTGTAAAAAAGGCAAATTTAGTGAATTATTTTCATCTTGTACACAAAGTTATAATTTTAATGCTTTTCACATCCATGCTGAAAATCTGCAGTCTCGTAAAAATGAAAGTAACATTAATTTCTCCAAAAGCATTTTTTTCACTGTTATGTACATTGCATGAGAAAGCTTTAAATTCTCTCATTGACCACACAAATTACCAAGAAAATAAAAGATTAAATTTGTACAGATATTGATCTATATATCAAATACATAGAGAAATGATGTAAAAACCCTATTTGTTTAGTCTTGATTCCCGCCCCAACATTTTCCCAGGGGCCAAAGCTGATGCTTTCTTTGTAAAAATGGCTGTGGCATTTTGTTTTAAATACGAAAATTAAAAGGAAGAAAAATTCAGTTGAAATCACAGCTTTTTAAAATCCCTTCCCAATAAAGGATTGTTACCAAATATATTAGCACCATCATACAAATATTGACGGGAGAGGGTATTCACATCACATAAAACAACAATAAAAAAAACCCAAACAAACACTGAAACCCGTGTTAGTATCCGTAGAACAAGGAATCGATAACTGCTTTAGCTTTCCTCAGATGCAGCAAGGAAAAGGTTAGAGAGTTGTATTTAAAAATAACATAAAAATCAAAGATCAGCAGAAAAATTTTGAGCAATAAAGGAAGGGTAGCTGCAAAGGAAGGTACATAACTTGCACTACCTTATAGGTTATAAAAACCTGCTATGCCAAATACTGAAATTAGTTTAACCCCATTGAAGATTTCAGATGTCCAACACTTTGCTGCTCTTTTAGCCAAGTAACACGGCTTAAAGCGAAGATAAAAATACCTCAAGCCATGTTAAATAACAAATGCTTTACAAATACAGTGAAGCCCATGCTATGGATACCATAGCCGACAGGTAGCCCACTCTCCAAAGAGACCACTCTAAATACCTGGTAGAATTTTGCTCCGGTTCTCCTTAAGGAAGTGGCTTCAATTCGTTCCTCAGGTGGTTTGCTTAGGACAGATTTCACTGTATTTGACAATTACACAGTTGGGTGTATTTTGAATTCAGGAACACCAGAAACATCACCCAACTCCTGCTGAAGTCACGTGTGTATCTGAGAACGCACGTCAACTCACATACTTTAGTGTTTAATGGATAAAATACCTATTTTCAAAGAACATTATAATGACCGACAGACTTCAAATCAGATTCTTGCATTTCTCTAACACTAGAAGCACGTTCAACTTCCACGCTCGTGTTCCCTAGACATATGAAGGCTGTAACTCAGAAATCAGGTGTGAGCCTGGGCAACACACAGAAGCCCAAGGTTTAGCAACTTGGCAACAGACCTTGCTCATTACTAGCCCAATCTTTCACATTATGAAACACAAATTAACGCAACAGTTTTTCCACTTAAGCCAGAAGCTATCGATGAGAGAAGAAAGCAAGGTTGTGCCAGCTGACTGGGACAATCTGCAAGTTGTGGCATTAAAAAAAAAAAAGTAAAAAAAAAAAAATCGATAGCGATGTACTTACCAAACCAAATCAATGTTTGCAGAGCTTGATTTTACAGCAGGTAAAATTGAGAACACAGGAAAAAAAATAAGGCTCAAAGTGTCATTACAATGGTCTCTAATCCTACTTCTCCAATCCAGTCTGTTCAAAAGAAACATCACGGGTGGGTCAGAATCTGAGAGAACATATTTGAAGCCTACCAAGCCTGACAAAGTCCTTTCTATGGCTATTTTAGAGAGCTAAAATGTCTTCACCACCTGAACTTATAGATAGTTATAATCTGATAACCAGATTCTGTCAATATAAGAAGCTGTTGTTAAAAAGGGGTCAGTATTTAAGAAATTTTACCAGTAAGGGAGAAGAGAATTCCAGACATTCCTACACTATACAGGACATTTTTAACTTCCAGTAGTAAATACAAAACTTTACATAATTAACCCCTCTTGCATAGAATGAGGTAAACCTGTGCATATTACCAATACTATGTACCCAAAGTTAGAGCAATATTTTAGAAAATAATCAAATTGCTGGTTTTCAACTTTCTATGCACTTTTTTTTTTTTAAGCTCAAACAACAATATACAAAAATGGTCTCCTGGGGCTCTGTGGGTCGATATCCTTAAAGCATTTCTTAGGCTGTAGGAACACAGACATTAATCAGTTTGATTATTTTTTTAAGCCCTAATTTATGGTCAAGAGTCAGATGATCATTGTACTGCTCTGAAGGGGACCTGCTAAGACCCAGAAGCACTTATAGAACATATGCAGTTAATTCCTGAGTTTAGTTAATGAACCTTACTGGTAAAAGCTAAAGCTCTTGACGCACATTTTTCCAGTCACAGCTCTGCAGGGCTGATTAACCATTTTACTAATCGACTCCACGAATGAGATCCTTTACAAAAATGGACACAGTTTTAAAAATACGGAAAGATGAAACCCAAATTATTAAGAGCTCATGCTAAACTACTGTGTATTTTACTGGTAGTCATTTTCACCCTTTTACATGACTCTTGACTTTAAAAAAGTCTGGACAGTTAGGCAAGTGGGGCTAATGGGATACTTGAAGTGAGACACAAGGGCTCCAGGCAATAAGCAAAACCAGTGTATGAATCATATACTAGACAGTATGTGATTTATATACTGTTCTCAAGTCTCAACTTCTGTATTACACTATTGCAGCAAGAAAAGAATATTGCAGGCTGTGCGGAATGGAATTAGTTTTAATCCACAATGTATGGCTCCTTTTAGGTCACCTGAAACCACGCTGAATGCCGGTTTTAAACGTTCACAAATAAATATTTAGAGATGGTAAGGAAACAGCTAGGTCTTTCTGAATGGAAAACAAATTATCAGAAGAATACTCAGAAGTTCCTTCCCACTACCAAGGGAGGACTGAGTTACTGTCCATCTAAGTTTCTTCTTCAGTCTAAATTAATAGCTAAAAATAATCTTCCAAATGAGGGAATTTTCTGAAATTCCAGTTTGGCATAGGGCTCTGTAAACATTTGCTGAAGCATTGCCAGACTACAGACATTCATGTACAGACAAGAGCTTTACAGTCCCAATCCAATGCCCACTGTAGTCAGTGGAGACAAGGCTTCTGATATCGATGGGCACTGAACCAGACCCTAAGGAACTTATTTTAAAAAAAAATCCTATATAAAAAAAAAAGTATTTAAACTAAATAAAAACATCTCGAAAAGTTAAAATCTTCCTCAGATGATGGCTCCATTGCAACTGGGGCTACTCACTGAGTAGAGCTTTACAGGACAATCTTTCACATACAATTTATGTCTCTTAATTAGGGCTTAAATGCCGTATCTTCACAATAAAAAAAACAAAACCAAAAACACCAGAGGCGTGACCAGTGCAGTTCACAAGAGTCTAAAAGCCTCCCAACTTGTACCAAAAAGGTTCATTTGTTATGACAGTTCATTTGTATTTGCAACTATATCGTCCTCCAACCGCTTCCCACAATCATGCTAATTAAACTTTAATCTTACCAAAAAATTAGAATTTCAGTTCTTGTTAACAATGCACAATAAATCTGAACTTGAAAATATTACAAAATTCTTTCAAAAGCTTCAAATACAACACAAAAGTGTCCATTTTTTTTTTTTTAATAAATTGAAAAATCTTTTTCACTAAAATAGTTTCCCCGCCTTCCAAAAAATTCTGAACTGAGTCTAACTCATCTACAGTTAGCAAAGTGCCCCAGGTACAGTCACCTGAACTGTACCAGCGAAGTGGGAACAAAGTCAGTCAGTCTTGGAGAAAGGCTCCTTTCCTATCACCAGTACTCTCCCCAGGCTTTTCCAAGCTGCCTCATGGTTCTTGTTTGATGTAGTAACTGGCAGATCCGTTGCTTTCCTGATCAGATGCTCCTTGGAGGAAGCTATACTCTTCTCCATCTAATAACTCCTCCTTCAGCTGCAATGAAGTCACTAAAAAATAAAAAGTTGAACGTTACAGATCTATAAAATTCAAAGTACAACTTTTCCTTAAATCTACTTAATATTATTTAAATTAGGAACAGACCCCGGATTTCCCATTTTATTATATTCTGCATTTTAGTGATTCTTCTTTTAACACTTGGTATCCCACAGAAAGCAGATGTTGTCTGACTGTAAGCTGAACCTTAAGTTATGCTCATATTAACAAGTTATGCAAATATTAACATATTTGAAGAAATTACTTACAATAACATATTCTCTACAGGTTTTCTCAAGAATTCGGTATTTTAAAACACTGGTTTAAGGTGGTAACTGAACATGCTAACAGGAACAATGACTGCTGCAGAGAACAATGCTTATTTTACCGTTTACTCTTTTCTTTACTCCTTACTTCCTACTTAGTCTTTATGCAAATAAAAAGATTAACTGTTGGCCATTTACAGTCAAAAATTCACATTTCTTAGCCTAATTACTATAAGTGATCTGTGAAAGAAGAAAATAATATTGACAAAGTTTCTGAATACATGGTTAGAATTTTAAGATCTCAGAAGACAAGTTTCATTCAAGAAAAACATTTTTTGTAGTATAAATTTCCTCTCTCCTTTCTTTTGTAAAAAGAAAACAGAAATGAGATCTAAGACATTAAAAAAGATGTTATGAATAGCAATAACATCACAATTACTTTTACAGCTTCATGAATAGCGAGAATTACCATAATATGAGCACAATGAAAAGAAGAAAACAAAACACGTCAAGACTTTCATTAAAGGTGCAGTACCCCCATTAAAGGGTCGATTATACAATAATAAAACGTTCTCTATGACCAAATGGGTAAGAAGAGTATTAAAGCTTACAGCTACCGAATACAAAGTTTACATGCATTATCAATGTATCCTGAAATGCAGAAATATGCAGTGAAAGATAAAAACCCCACCCATAACTTGTTGCTACTAGTAGCCCTGCAGTAACTTAGAAGTCATTTGATTATTCTTTTATTATTTTTCCATGTCACCTTCCATGTTGAAATTAACTCTTGTGCTAAATAAAAATAAAATTTAAAAATTAGGATATTGAAAGATGTCAAAAAGTTGCAGCATAATGCAAGCGCTTTTTTCACTTCTTTAATAGATGTCTCCTCCCACCTGCACAGGCCACAACCCCTTGCTGCTTTCTTCCCCCCCCCCCAACCACTTTTCCCTACATTATGCCCAACTCTGATCAAGAATCTTGATCTGTGGAGGACAACAGAAGTGCTGTCTAAATGATACAACCTTTGGAATTGAACTGCCATATGAAACTACAATATTGCTTAGAGGAGAGAATACAGATGGATCTGTTTCCAGAGAAGAATGATGGGAGAAGGCACAAGGTGCTCTCGCAACTGGCTACCTCTACTCCCTTTATTATACTCATACAAAACAGATTTTCAGTTTAAACCAGCCATGGAAACAAAAGTATGGAGCATGCAAAACATGCATTTGTGCAAATTCAAACTGGTTGTGAATTTTACAGATAATTTGATCCTGAGAGAAACAATTACTTCAAAAAGAACCCCAACACTTCAGATTCTTAAAAATGTCATTACTATGTTTTACTGTGACAAGTAGAGTCACATACAGCAATGCTATTTATTGTTTCTGAAAATAATCATATAGAAGTTTTATTTACATACAGCTTCCCACAGATGTCTCATCTAAAAAACCTGGCAAATAAGTAACTTTTTTTGGTTTTAAAAAGGAGTCATCTAGATGGCAAGTTGAATTTCCTACATCTCATTCTTTCTGATCCAAGTAACCTGGTTCTTATTCCTACACCTGTGTTACAAAGAGCAGAGTTAAAACTGTGTTAATTGATACCCATTTTGTACAAGGCAGTATACCTACACAGTCAATGTATTAAATTAAAATGTTCAAATACAAAAAATATTGTAGCAGTTGTCCACCTACAATTCATACAAATTATTATTAGCAACATCTACCCTGTTGCAAGTTATAAAAAATGGTTCTTCTCAATTAAAATGTTCCTTTTATGGTATACTGCACCTTTAAGTATAACAGCTGTTTACACACATGCATTTCCAAATTGAATAGGGACTTGGGGAGAGGCCACAAACTTTTTAAACAGAAAAGTGAAAACACTACTTTGTCACCCACTTTTCTTATGTCCTTTGTACTGCTGTGATTTAGCTTTCTTCTTTTGCTTTGATGAACTTGACTGGCTATCTCTTGATGCTGCAAAAAATTAAGAATTCAAAATTAAAGTGTAGTACCTTGGAAAAACACTTCAGAATGTGTCAAAGCTGCTACATAGTTACAGAGCATTTCCTTAGTGACTGAACGAAGGCAGAATACCTTTATTGTGGGAAAGGCCTCCCATTAAGCTACTAACAATAACTACTATTACCCTCTCATTAAACAACTAAGTTATCAAAATGCAGTTATCAATTATCATCATATAATTTGACCTAACAGGACAAGTCTTGATGCACTAAAAATACAGCCTTCTTACATATATCCTTCCCACATGAATAGCTACGCACACATTGAGTTCCATCAAATTCAGTATGTAAAGCATATATATTTGCAATCTTAAAGCAATACAAATTCTCAGTGATATTATCCAGAACTGACAAGTAACAGGCTTTTTTTTGCCCTGCATCAAATTAGCATCTTCTGGCTTTAAAGAACAGTAAGTAGCCACAGAAACACGCAGAAGTACTTTAGAAGTCAAGGTGGAATTGATTAGAACTGCGTACTTCTAAGCATCAGCAAAAATTTGTTCTATCCTTGTTCTGCCTGCTGACCTTCATCCTTGAAAAGGATAAAGTCAGAAAGATCATCACCCATGAACAGGGACCAGTAAGTAACTGCTGCATTATTTACAGAAAGGAACTTACATTGTGGCGCTGGAGGCTGTAGTTGATATCCAGTTAGCTGACACCATCCCACCGGATAGAGGTCTGGGGACTCGCAATCCACCCACTGATCATATTCATCTTCCCACCCATCAAAGTGTATCCTCAAAAGACGATGGATAATGCGAGTTACTGTGGCCACACATACCAGCCGAGGTTCCATCAGATCAACAGCCTCCAGTTTCATTCCAACATGAAACCCATGGTTTGGAACTTCCTGGAAAAGCAAACAGACAGGGAAAACACCAGTGAACACACACATTAATTAACATGATTTAAGCACAGTGTTGTAATAATATTTCAGTCAACTTCATGTAGGAAAATACCAAGAATAATTTAATATATTATTTCACATACCCCTGTACTTATTTAACATTTAAAAACATTCAAGCTTAATATCCTCAAATGGTTCTTACTTCTAGAAGTGTCTGTGGCTCTAATTTTTCAAAATTGGATTTAATAAAATGGGTCAATTCATGGACTATGCAGACTGAAATTTAAAGATATTACTAAATACAATTTAAATATACATATAAAATGTTTATTACCTTGTTGAAGAGCTTTACAGGTGCTGCTATTGAGTCAGTTTCCCTGAGGTAGTCAAACCATTTAAAAGGGAGTTTTGTATAACCTGTGGATTTTAAACAACATTTTCAGACATCAACTGCAAACGTTATGCGTAAGAACAACAACAACAATAGTATATTGGCACTGTGTTAAGGCCAAAAACACAACAAAAGCAAAACATTAACATCAGAAACTTCCACTCTCTAAGCTTTGATCTAAGGGACAGAACAGTCACCTGGACATTGCCCACGTGCAACAAACAAGATGAATGAACCTCTGGATAATATAGAAAGTGTCATTCAATGGTAAGATTAATCCTTCATACTTGAAGCTTTCTGTCCACGCAGATCCTTGACCTCTACAGGGCCCCAACACAAATGACCCAGAACAGATCATGTAATTAAGCACATTCCGCGTCTTTCCTGTGGGGAAAGAGCTGCGCTATCAACAGACTTTTAGGAACAGAGTGCTAAGAGCAAGCGTGAATATTTTAAAACTTAAACAAGGCTAAAAATAGCAATAATATGGACAATTACAGGATTTTTAAATGTTGTTTTAAAAGTTATTATAAAGGGAAGAAAATAAACTCTCAAATATATTTAGCTTTTGTTCATCCACTGAATACGTATAACCCCACAGGATTAGTTTTTACTTAGGGCAACTTCTACAGCTGCTTAAACCAAGAATTCTCAAATTCTAGCTGGAGCAACAACAGCTTGAAAGATTTCTTTGTAGTAGCATGCAGTGTTGGGCATTCTGAAATGACTGCAGTATAGCAGGATGGTGAGCTATGGGGAACAGCTGGATTTCATCTAAGTGGGGGCAGAGAGCTCCCACTGAGTCACAGCTCGGCGCTGCACGGCCGGACTCCTCGGGACAGCTAACATTCACAGCCCAAATGCAATCCCACGCTTGGAAGTGTCTAAGCGTCTTCACCTTCTACTGATTTCAGCAGGAGGTGAAGAGGTTTGGAAGGAATGAGCTTATGAAGGCCAGCGACTTCACAGCAAATTTAAGTTACCCACATCGCTAAGTGTAGTTTGTTCACATTAGGCATGCAGTACCTGCAGGAACAGATGTAACAGCTAACAATTAATAAGGGTAATAACGTATCAGTTCCTGTGGCTAGACCAATATATTTGTATATTTGTAATTAGCTTCTCACCACATGCACTAGAGGCAAGTGCACATGGTCCTTGTTAGAGTAGTCAGAATTAACCAACACTCCATTTTCAAGCCCAAAATTTGGAGAGACTAAATACCTCTCTTGTAAGAGCTAAGAAGCTTTAAATCATTTTGGTTCTATTAAATACGCTAATGCGCATTATGTTCTGTATTTTACCCCTGTTATTTCCTCTTTCAAATTATTTTATAAATCACACATGCAGTAATCTAAATCACCTTTCAGTGGATGATACCAGACTTACGGAAAACTGCAATAAAAGGGAAAATACACACGAAGATAAAGAATAAGGTTGCCACGATACAAGAAACACAGAGGCATCATAAACGTGCTAACAACAAAATTCACATACTCTCATGTAGGTAGTGTTTGAAGAATAGAGAGAAAAAGTTTAATCATAGAAGGGAGGTTTTCTGCCTTCATTAATTTAATGTATTTATTTCTAAATTGATTGATACATATTGATATGCATGCTTTTTCCTCCCGCAAAAAAACATTTCCTATTGTAAGAGACTGTTGCACCATGTATTTCTGAGGGGTGATTATACCCATGAATTGCTAGGCAATAAATCCACTATATGAGCTGACTGAAAAATAGTAGTTTATCTGTCCAACTGCACTTTCCACGTACTGAAAGATGATGGATTCATCGGTGTGCAATAATGAAAGTGATACAAAATTATTTTCTTCATGTTGCATTACACTGCCTTTGTAGTTATAACCTAGAAAAATAATTCAATAAATACAAGTAGAAGCCTGCAAAAATGAGAAGAATGAAAGAAATCCATAGGAAGCCGTTATTTGCTGTTACACAGCTAGTTACAATCTTCTTCATAAATCGCTAGACCAAGACAATAAAATGGAAAAACAAAGGCAATACAGTCTTCTGTAGTGTATGTGCTGGTGGACAGACAGCTTTTTCTCACAGAAGGGATTACGCAGCATACAGCTCTAACGGCTACTTCCTCGAAGCTCACTTGTGCATATTCTTCAAAAAAATTAACTGATATTGCTGTGGATTAGCCTAAGTCTGAGATTTTTAAAACGTTCGTTAATCCCTTTGGCGGGCGGGACTTCCCAAGCAACGACATACTCTGAACAGTCCTTCCAGGGACTAGCATACTTCCCATTTGCTTCATGGATATACTACTCAGCCAGTGGCTCTCCTCCATTTCCGACAGCAAAAGCCAATTATTTTAGCCAGAGAATCAATCAGATGTTCAATTTGCCTTTTTCTAAACGAAACGTTCGTTATCTCCATTTTAGATTACTTTGAAGTCACGCTGTTGTACTTGTTTCAGACTTGAGAAAGTCCTAAAAAGTGACATGAATTTTGTAGACTAAGAAAACAAAGCATATGGCACATACAATATCACTGAAAAATATTCAAAATAAAATGTGGTCAGAATGCTATATGTACCTCTGGGTGGAGTTAGTTCAATCATGTTAATTTCACAGAAACCAACAGGGAAAATAGAAGGGGAAGTGGCATGGTAACAAAACCAATCAGACCCATCTGCTGCTTCTGAGCCATCAATCCCAATCATAAGATAGCCATCTGCTAACACCTTTATAAAGAAAAACAAAATTTTACATTAAATACCTTTAACTGTGTGATAAGGCTAGAAAGAAAGCATGCCATGTTTCAAAAGAGTGAAAAGTAACTCGGTAATAATGGAATCACACTTAGAAGGACATTCAATTGTAACAAAACCCTCAAATCATACCTGTCTCCAAGATTGTGTGTACTATTGTCGAATGTACCTTTGTAAACTGCGAAGTTATGAGATAAACATTTCCTTTTGCTGACCTCTAGTTGTTTTTTCTCGTGAACATCAGTTCTACTTCTAAAGCTTTATAATTCAGCCTATTCTTTAGCTTGCAAGGCTATTCTGCACACCATTAATAAGAAAAAAAGACTCAAAATCACAGCCACACTCCTCATTGGAAAGGTTATACAATTCTAAGCTATTAGTTACACCTTCTTCCCTTTTAGAACAGATTTCACATGAATGGGCTCCCTTTTGATCAAGCTAGGAAAGAAGTACAGCCTTAAAATGTTTTCATAGACTTCTGCAAGTCAGCAAGATGAGGTTTCTTTCTGAACAGTTGCAAAACACTTGGCGTAAATAGCAGAAGACTGTCCTGCAAATTAATCTCACAAACATTCTAATTAAAGGTAAGGCTGAATTTCCAGTGATTCAAGTAAAGACAAAAAAATTTACACAAGTACACTGTTTTTCATAGCAGTGGTATATAAACAATTAATGGACGTATCCTACATACATTCACCATGTGAATGAAATGCATTTATTCTGCTTTTGAGCTTTTTGTTTCAAGCCTGAACAAAGGCGAGTGAAAAAAGGATTCCTATCTACCTTCCCCAAATACACATTTGTTTTCTTACCTTTCTAATAGTTGCCACACATATTGCCGAAAGGTTTAAGGGGTCTATAGCTTCCAATTTCATGCCTTCTTTAAACCATTCTCCAGCTGCATCAACCTCTTTTACCTAAAGAATCACATAACAGCACCAGACACTAAGAATCTTACAGACCTGGAACAAAATATAACCCCACACTGCCAAGGCAACAGACGGAAATACCCATTCTGTCACCTCTGCTTATATCAAGGAGGCCAAATTAGGTAAGCACCTAAATAAAAGTAGTAATGCTTGTGCTGGGCGTATTTCCAGTAGAGTTTCAGGTCTGTTTTACACACACCACGAACTAAAAGTCCTCAATCAATGCTGAAAAAACAGTGTTCCGGCTACCAAACTCACCTTCATAAATAAGTGTGGTGGTGCATCAAAATGCCCGTCCTGTTTCTTTGTAATATCTACAAGAAATAACAGCACACATTGTTCAGAAGTTTTGTTAACAGAGCAGACAGTTAATAGCACGTTTTTTTCTGAATACGTTAGCTAACGCAATGCAATTCATCGCAACCACAAACACGTGGAGGACATAATCCATTTATTTTCCTTATTGACTTCTACCTGAAATACCTCTATAAACACAAGGGCATTTATGGAAAACCCCCGATGTTCAATATTTAAGAGACCAGTTGATTACGTCACAAAATTCATACAAATATACGTAGAAGCTTTTGCAAAAAATTAAGTAGTAAACTACTTTGCACTATGTTATTGTTTTCTATCATTATAAATAATAAGTTTTAAACCATATATATATTTATATACGTATCTATACCTGGTTTTAGCCAGCTGTTGAATACTACTTTCCAAGGGGAACCCCTAGAACTCTGTTAAGAGACATTATTTCTGGGAAATAGCCGCTGTTCTTGATTTCTCTAACTACTCTCATTTATAAAGGTTTCAGTGAAAGTTAAAGCAATAGAAAAACTGAAGGTTTTCCTGAAGGGATACCTTGCAGAAGGTTTTACAGGAATTTGTTTTGGCCAAGGGACACATCCTCAATGGAGCAGAGAAATACTGAAAAACAGGCTCTTTTTTGTTTAGAAACCTTAAATATTCAAATTCAAATCAAGGGTTTTTGTATTTTAGGTAACAAGGGCCTTAACTGCATCACTTCATCTTCCCTGCCGACCTCCTAATGCCCCCTAAAACATGTCAATCTTGCAATATCAACATACTATAGTCCTTAAATTTGCAAGTTAAAGAAGAATTCAGTATCTAATAGGATACTTGTCCATGTTGTGTTGTACAAAAGAGGCAAATATGAAGAAACTAGGAGCTTGTGGAGCAGGACTGCATAATTCCAGGTATCGGCATGAACAGCCTTACCACGCTCGAACGTTGCAGCGTGAGGTTTTCCTGCTTGGACAGTTTGTTAACCACTGCTTATCATGGAACCTTTCTACATATCTACGAACTGCAGATCAATGTAAAGCTTATTTAATGTAAAGCTTATTTTGGCTTTTCCAGTGCTGCAAAATACACCAATTATATATTTAACTGAAAGTCCTGAACACAACATAACAGGTAAACCCCCTAGGTGGCATGATGTTGGTTTTTCTAGTTCGTTATTCAAGCTAGAGTTTTATTAATGCTATAAAGTGACAGTACTGCTGAAGGCAGGCTTCTCCGAGCCAACACTGCTCCCAAAGACAGCTCTGAAACACAAGCAGCTTACCAGATCTTTTGAATCTGTGTCCTATACTTCGAGACCAACCAATATGATGAATGAGTGGACTGTACATATGGCACCAGAAGTCATCAGTTTTGTCTTCGCTTTCTTCATACAGCAGTCTTAACCGTCCCCCAATGACACTTTCTACAACCGCTACCCTTGTTCGACAAAGGTGCGTTTTGTCAACAACTTCTACTCTCATGGAAGTTTTGAATGGATACTGCATACTCTCAGACACCTTAAAGTAACAGGAAAAAAACCCATTCCGTAAGAATATACTCTGGTTTTCCTTAGTCATCTGTGTTCTGCTATTAAAGCGCAGTATCAATGTGCTTTTAAGTTAATTCAAGCACTTGTTAATCAACCTGCAAAAATGACAATTGATTTTTTTTTTTTTATATATATGTGATTGTACATGGGGGAAAAATGAAATTTTTCAGAAAACTAACTAGAATAGATCCTACAATTCTTTAATCATATCAAGTACAGCCCCTAACACAATTCTCACATAGGTTGCAGGAATTTTCCATTGACTTAATCAAAGTTTGATCAATTAACAACAGATAAAATGACCTTGAGAAACAATTTTACCCCCCCTCCCCCCACACCACCAAGATGTTTTGGTTTTTTCTTTGTCATCCACACTCAAAATATAGCACTTAAAAAATAGGATTAAAATACTTTATTACAAAAAACAAGGCATGGAAAACAAACCTTCAACATAAAGCTGGCCACTCACAAACATATTTCTTCATAATATACCAAAAAGGAAGAGAATGGAAATAGATATTAATCTGCCTTGTGACAATATGTTCTGTTTAAAAATCAGTATCTGTGACTTGCCATTTTCATTATGAACTCACCAAAGTGTTGAGATCTTGACGGTTTAATGTGGCTTCTAACTGAGCCAATTTTTAAATAGAAATTAACAACTGCAGAAGGGTTTTTTGGTTTGGGTTTTCTTTTTTTTAAATGATATTAGATGTAGTGTAAGACAACAAATAAGTCTCATATTCCTATTAAAATCTATGTACCATCTCTCACAGTATTAGTAAGTAAACTTACAGCACACTATACAGGCAGCTGCCACACTTACAGACATGACTTAAAGACAGCAAAAAAATCTAGTCCAGAGCAGACGAAAAATACTAACAGTTAAAGTACGCACTTTGTTGTATCTAAGTATGTGCTATAACCACACATTTTATTCAGTTTCTTGAAATAGTGCATGATAAAAATAATTGCTGAGTTAGAAAAAATCAGTTTTCATTTTTCTTACCTATCACAGGGTAGCTTATTAGCACTTTTTTTTTAATTGGGGTACTTGAAAATTAAAACAGACTGTTTTTCAAGAAAATTTCTGTCTGCTAGAAGAAACAGTTTTCCAAATACATACAAATGTGGACATAAATGGAGATAAGAGATTTCAAGGAAAACTGTATTTAAGGGAAGAAGCTACTGTATCATCTTCACCATAAAAGGAGCGAATGTGCCATTGTAAAATAGCTCAGTTCTTCACATTGTGCTGCAATTTCGTTTATAGTACATCATTGACATTGCATCAGCCTTACCTTCTGAGAAAAGTCAGGAGGAAGTGTTTTGGCACCAGTAAGTCGTTTCACTAGAAAAGCTTTCCAGTTTGTGTATTTGTGTTGGATGGCTGTTGCAAATGAAGGGGAAAAAATAAGCCACTGATTTTTAATTGTGTCCGTTAGAGACAATATTAGAGTCTGGAATATGTAAAGAAGAAATCCCAGATGACTGTTAAAAAGCCTGGATGACAATCATGACAAAAACCTCTTTAGAGAATGAATGCTACCCAAGATTAAGTTTATGGGTATGTCAGGGCAAAGAATTTAATAACAAAATATAAATAAAATCAGTGCATGTTCACATCACTGATTAGCTAACCGCTTCCACCTTGATCTTAAAAACTTTAAGTCACATCAGATGGGCTACTCCAAGAAACACTTTCAGCATCAGTCAAGTCCTTATTTTTCCAAGAGTTAAAATGATTTATTCATAACTGTTGAAAGAGTTGCTATGGTAAAAAAATACTTTGATATCTGGACCATGAGCAAACTTAGTTTAATAAAGACAGACTTTTTCACCAATCAGTAACGCTACTATTTACATACTTCGAGGAGGGACTAGGGGCTTCCCACTGGTTGCACACCAACCAACTGGGTGGATGTCAGACCCACAAACGTTGCACCAGAAGTCAAGACTTGAATCATTTTCAAAGCCTTCGTATCTTAGCAGAGCATTGTAGCCTGAAAGAAAGCAATCCCAATTAAAAAGACATAAGTTAAACAAGATTATAAAATATGTATTAGTATTTCCTTACCAATCATAACGTGTATTACATTGGATTTTCTAGACTGTAACTTTTTATACAATGTTATTGTTAAGGCACACTTCTACATGTTATTAATGCACAGAATGGATTACTTTGATAAATGTGCATGTGCTATCACATAACTGAACTTTTAATTAAAATTAAAACTCTTGAGCTATAAACCTTTAGAAGTTATATGTAGAACAGAATTAATCATCCAGTATCTGCTTTTTTGTATCTTAGCTAGGTGACCTTGAATTTTTAACTTAACCAAGTGATTCACATAACAAGGCCTACTTGCTAGCTGTTACACAATTTCCTATCTCCTCATTCTACACTGCTCTTACTGTAATTGGAGCCAATAAATATATAAAAAAAAAAGCATTCTCAAGTATCACTGAAGCCCCTGCAAAACAGAATAATAGTGACAGCACTAAAATGTATAACCTTTTGACACAGGTGTGACAACTTGTGACCATTGACTAAATTATTAGCTCCCTTCACACAGTTATTTTATTTTAATAATTTCAACTAAAATATATTTACCTGCTAATTTTACAATTCCAGCTATCCAGAAGACTTTGGTAGGTAGGCTGCAGTCAGTGTTTGGAACCTCCACTCGCACTCCTTCTGAGATATCGCCCCAGCATGTCCCCATAGGTGCCTATCATTTAAGGTAGTGGGGAGAAAAAAAGTCACCAGTTCTCCACATTAGAATAATTATTAGTGTCCTACAAGCAACTTAAGACAAACAATCAATATACATGATAAGACATAAGCATATGTTTAGCAAACACTATGAAAACCTGGTTTGGTTTTGATTTGAAGCTTACATGTAGTATTGTAATTGTATACAATTATTACTGTGTATTTCTTGCAAAAACTATAGGATTCCAAGTTTAAAAATCTGTAAAGCACCAATTACATATACTCACAGGTCAGCTTTATTCTACTGTCTTCCAATTACGTGCAAGCTACTCATTTTAGTGAGAATGGTTCAAGTCCTCTGCAGTTCTACTCACAAGAAAATTATGGTACTTTAAATTCATACCTGTACCACAGGCGTCAAATTCTTTAAATTCTATAAATCAGGAAATTTCCTGAAAAAATGCCTAAAAGTTACTTGTTGAATCTATTCTGGTGATTGGTTATGGTGGGATTCGTCACCCACTGGTTCACATCCTCTCAGAGGAACAGGCTCTCCTATCACCTGCAAGTGATTCCATCAAGCAAAAAGAACAGAAGGCTGAGCAGCAGCTTTTTCATGAATGCCAGAAGGAAACGCCCAGCTAGATTCCTCACACTGTCCTGAAGGCTCAGACTAACAATTTACTAACAAAAAGAAATACAAGCTCGATGAAGTACTAAGGATTTGTGGGAACTGGAGATAAACATCACATTTAGTTTGGAATCTCAACAAGAACGTTCTGTTGAACAGAGCATCACGAAAAGGTAGTCAAAGATGGTACTGTAAAAGTACCAGAAATGCACAGTGCTGAAGAACCTAAAACCTTAGAAGTTACTCAACTGACATTATACTGATGACAAAACAGAAAAGGACTCAGTCTACATTAAACTGGGGACCACCAAGAAGGGAAAGATTCTGATCTTGGGTATTTAAGAACAACATTCATACCGATTCTAAGGTGTTAGAGAAGAAAAAAATAAATTCTTCTCAGTTCAGAGAATATCCAGATATCACAGGGACAACGGAAGTGATCCTCTGGTTCTGTACCGTAGCGGCAGACAGTATTCTACGCTGTCTCATTTACAAAGCTCTTTGAAAATACAGAGAACTTAACCACTCTGTGGGAATAGCCTCCAACTTGACAGGATTTTGGCTGAGAGCCAGAAGCGAAGAAATTTGGATGAATCTGAAATGATTGGAAATCACAATACTGGAATTTTGCTGGCAATCAGCAATAGCCAACTAGCAACACTAATAACCAGACTCATCTTAAAAAGGGATACCCTTCACTAGCACAAATAGTTGAGGCTAGGCATGCAAAACTTAAAACTAGTTTTAACTATTAAAGGAAAAATAAGTTATTACAACAAGTATGCAAGATTCTTATTCTTGAAGCCTGGTCTCTTCATGTTCTGCTATGTCCCATCTACACCAGTCTGGACTGCAGAGCTCTTCTCTGCCATCTGGCAGACAAGAGAAAAAAACAACTGGAAAGACTATCGTTTATTTTCACATGCAAAATACGCAGATACAGCTTCTTAATCAAGTCCTATTACGTATGCGTTATCATTTCTGAATTGACATGTGTAAATTTTAGATTTGAATTGGGGAAACTTTCCAAACTGCATATTTTAGTAAATCTTGTTGCCTTGTATAGAGACATACAGATGAGGCCAAACAATCAAAACCAGCAGCACTGGATAATTTCATAATCCAGCTGCACTTAATTGAAATATTTTACTGTCTGCTCATCTACTCAGTTGATTCTGAGAGAAAAGTATATTGAAACACTTCCCCTCACATCAACCAGTCAAGGAAACGTCACAGATTTTTACCTCTAGAAAGTGGATTGGTATAGAGGGAAATAGCAGAAAGTTAAATTTGTCCTTGTCTGTGAAAATATTGGTTCTGCTAGTTCTCCTACACCAATCCATATGGCTCACCCTTTCGAAGAAGGAAGCCATCCTGTGTAGCATCACTACTGAAATGCCAGATAACATGACTGCCCTGAAGTAATGGTGTACAGTATACCTGGTATACTGCGCCATCTCTTCATTTTTCACTCATCATGAATATTCTTAAGGGAGGAAGACTGGATAAACCAGGGCTGTAACAGCCATCTTCCTGTCTTCTCTGTCTTCATCTGATTAATCAATGTTTGCACAGTGCTTTGAAAAACTCAAAAAGCACTCTATCAAGTGTAAAGCCTTACTCGTCTGCTGGCTGGAAGGGTAACTCTGAAGTCTGGATTGGCATAGTGCGAACTAGCAGAACCATAATTTACAGGTAAGAACAAATTTACCTTTCAGACTCATGACGAAGAGATCCACTTCACGTCACTCCCAAACAAGGAAGATGTGGTTCATCGCTTCCTGCTCCGGGAGATGACCTGGGAGGGTCTATCTGTGAGCAGCAGCTGCCTTCTCTGCAAGGTAAGTTGCAATCAGGAAGGTCCTGTTTGAGAGGAGCGCCCTAAGCATCCCCACATGCCTAGCTGACAAAGATCCTCTGGGTTAAATAATTGGCTTCCGAATTTTGGATGCTTTTTCCAAGTTTTGGATGGCACCCACATTGCCATGATTTCAGACTTGAAAATGGCAAAGTGATGCTACCAATTCCTGAAGCATAAGGATACTAAGTTGCAACCTCGCATGCGAAGGGTAGCCCAACTAAAGGTAATGCCAGAAGACAATGCGCGAAATCCTTTAAAACAAAAAGTTCAAAGCAAAGCACTGCCATCTAGTGTGAAATCCTGGAGATGTTTCCTTAGAATACACAATTGATTGATTTAAATAACAAAATAAACCAAGAGAATGAAAATATTTTTGCTCAGGATAAAATTCAACTGGAAGAAAGATTGAAAAATTCTTAACTTTGGGAAACGTGCATCTCACTAGCAACAGAGTGGAAAAGAATAATTACTACTAACTGCATTAAGTTGTACTGCAAAATGACTCAAAACACTGTATTTGCTTTCATTTCTATGAACGGTTTGAGCTGATAAAAGCAAATACAGGAAAAAGTAAAAGCCATTTAGAAAAAAATGAAATCGGAGTGCAGGTTAGCAATGAGTACATTGTATGAGACTAAGCTATAAGAAAATACTAAAAACATTGAATTACATTTTCCTCCTTGCATCAGCTACTGCAGCGCATCTGATCAACGCAATTAAAAAAAAAAAAAAAAGAAAAGCTGCAAGGTGCACAAACTACATGTCACAGCCTTCCTACATGACACGAACCAAAGCAGCTTCTCTATTTCAGTTTACTTTAATGATAAAGCAGGCGTAGTTCTACTATTGCTAGTGAATTTCAGTAGCGTTACTCAACACTGAAGTCTGGAATTGAAGTTAACAATTAAGCGCACAAAAAGACTTTGAAATTAATTCTTCTCATACAGAGAAGGAGACAGAATAGTAAGGTTTAAATGTTTTAATTCTAAACTGTAACTGTTGTAAACTGAAGAGGAAGTAACTCCCTAGGCAAAAAAAAAATTGGTCTGGGAAAAATATATCAGACCTGAAATACAGAAGTATGCCAGGTTATTAAATAAGTAATAAGTAAGCCAAATCCCACATCCCATAATTCTCTTAAGTTTTCTTTAATATTGATCCAAATGCTCCCTATCAATTACCCATACAGATACACCCAGTATAATCAGATACGCACTTTATGTAATAGAAATTTAAAGGCAGATATGTCATGACTTTACTGTCAATGCAAAGCTTTTGTTTTCGATAGAACAAGCTTTATACATTCATCTTGTGGACACACACAATGTGCATGGAATCAAAAAAACAGATGGTAAACAAACATCAACTGACACAAATTTTCATGAATCAAAGCAATGTAACACACAGAAAACTTAGCAATAATCTTTCCAGACACACAAAAAGAGTATTATTTCTTGTAATTATCAACAGAGGGAGGGACAGAGAGAGAAAAGGATCTAGCAAGAGAGTACTAATGTGTTTTCAGATTCTGATTTAAATAACGTATCTTTTCAAAAAAATAACTGCAGTAAAACTAAATGCAAATCACACCCTGGTAACACTAACTAATGTCCACCAGAGAAGTAGAAATCTCCAAAGGAGGCTGCACGAGCTGCATTTAACTTGTATGAAAAGGAAAACAGGGACAGAAATGAAACAACATTCAGGCATAGCAGCACTGTCTGCCATGTAGCTTGTGAAAATAATCAAGGTAAAACGTGAACGTTACTATTGTATCTGTTCACATTACTGGTGTACCATTCAACTTCACAAATGAAGCAGTAAAAAAGGAAGATATAACTCCTTTTAATAGGAAATGTTATAGCATAATTCGCAAGTGAGCTAACTATTGTAGCTGTACCCTAATTGAGGATGCCAGATGTCATTGAAGCATTTGTTCTAATAGCATAGCTTGCATTATCAAACAATACCTTTTGGTATGTACCTAAGAATTACTTATTACATCACATACGTAACTGGGAAAGCAAAGTACAAACTTGCTTGCTTAAGCACGTGGAATTAGATGCAAATTCACGAAGCTATACTAATACACAGCTCTATTCTGGGCAACAGTTGAGGCCTCTAAGCATAAAGGGCGCTATTCAGAAAGTGCCAACTGCCAAGAGCCCTCCACTCCCACTGATTTATGAGTTGACAAGGCTCAGCATGAATTCCAGAACTGGACAGAAAATATGTCTCTCTTCTCCCTTACGGACAACTTCCATGAAACAAAATGTTTGTTTTGATTACAATTTTTGTAAGATAAATTTGAGCAAAATAAAACTTTTGTAAGAAGACTGAACACTTCCAACTTCCCAGATAAAAATCAAAGCATGCTAAGAAAACACTTTTTGTCAGAAAGCTTTTACTTAAGAGACAGAAAGTACTGACAATATTTTAAACAAGACCTAATAATTGGAATTTAACAACCACATTAAAGACAGATGCTGCTAAATATTTTCCTCAATCCCTAATTACATTCTGTAGTGACTGACAGCTTTTTATTTGGAATTTTTCTAACTAATACAAAGAAAACCAACCTTTTCAATTTCAGATACATAAAAAAACCTTAATTCTCCCTCTGTTTCTACAGTACCCATCAGCATGACTGACAAGGAGAATCTTAAGTAAAAAAAAAATCCCAAATCCAAAAAGTAACCAAAATATCAGTTCAGCATAAGGGAGCAGGCCTGACTCAATCTAAACAAAAGCCTTTTCTACCTTTTTTAACACAGCAGCCTTGGTTAGTTTGTTACTCTGTAGCGCATTCAGTGGTTTTTGTGCCTTGAATGTCAGAAAAGTAACTTGAAGTGTTTAAGAATCCTCCTTTTACTACTTTGTATATGACAGCCTGTATGATGAGAGTAATTGACAGTGTTCAAATAAAACATCAACACCCTTATCTAAAAAGCAGTCATACTGACACAGTTTACAATGTAAGTTTCATAGTCCAAGGCCTTAAAATATCCTTGGATATGACTGTTTCGCAAAAACTAATTCAGGAATCAACACGGACACTCTCATATCCACACACAAAAAGATAACATGTATTGAAAAATACTTACGTGTTTAAAACAGGTAACGGGAGCTGCTGTGAAGCTATTGCTATTGATGTAGTTACCCCAGCTGAAACCTTCCACAGGGACAGCTGACAAGAGAAAGTTATTTTATTTAGGAAGCTGATGATGAGCACCAAATCCTGTATTACTGAAAATTTTTCAACTCTTTGTATGTCATTACCTGCTTTAGTCTTTGCCTGGTTTTGTAAAGTTGCTTGGTACTGAGCATATGCTGCTAATTTAGCCACTAAAGGTTGTTTTTGTAGAACTTTAGCCTTCTTTGTTGGAGGTTTACCCTAAAACAAAAAAAAGCTAAATAAATAAAGTCTTTCCAAACTCCTATTTTTACATAGCTCTGTAGCATATCTCTAGTAGATTTAACTAAAATTAGAACAACACAGAATGGAAGTTAAGTAAGCATCACAAAACTACATGTAAAATACAAAAACCAGTAGCAAAGAATGTCCAAAAGATGACTTTTGTACTAGTATTCCAACTTGAAGAGCATTATACATTCGTTGTTTACCTGAAAAAAAGGTATCTTTTAAAAGCAGGTCAAAAGGAACAACTTTTAGTCTAATTTACACCAATACAATTTCTTGGCATTTGTTGCAATGAATTGTTGCAATAGGATATAACAATATTTCTTGACATTTCTTTCTTTTTTCTTGAATGTCACAAATCTACTTTCATGATTATTCAAGTAACATTTTAACAGACCAAAACCCATTTTGCAAACCTAGACAGTTAAGAAAACCCTCAAAACCCAAACACAGCAATGCCAAATAAACCTTTATGCTCTCTAAAGCCAGAAAGTATCTTGGGTATGAGATGCATGGAATTGCAAGTCACTACATCTGTGGATTAAAGATTTTTCCCTGATCTTTTTCTTGCAGAAGAGCCACTGCAGCAGAAATGAATTAAGGAGTCAGTATTCTCTGTAATTTGCTCTGCTGAGCAAAGTAATTTGTTCATTACTGATACAGTTCTGAGTTTTGGCTTACAAAATCACTTATGTGAAAATTTTAATGTGTTAAGAAACTTATCTTACAACATTCAGCAAGTTTTACAAATCAACAAGTTTTACAAACACAGGCTATAGTAAGTATATAAAGAAAACGGTGTCTGTACCGCTACCTGAAGTCTGGCCAGAATGCTGGCCTTCTTGGAGTTTGACGAATAGCTTCTAGAGCATGACACACTGCAGAAGCGTTTTGTTTTAGAGTAAAAAGCGTCACGGACACCAACCATTCCACACATCTCGCATGTAGCTTATCAGAGGAGAGAAAAAGCCAAACGTTAGCGAATGTAACAAAGGCCTCAGCAAAAATTCCGAACAAAGACAACATAAGGAAGGTCCTGTAGGTGGCACCACCAAACAGTTCCTTGGGGTTTGACCCTGAAGGGAACTGCACAGAAAACTAAAGCGCATCACCATGAATGTCAGTGAAACACCCAAGAACCTCAAGTTCATCAGTGAAAGGGTGCCTCCGTTCTGCTCCCTATTAATTTTACTACTGGTAGAAGTGAATGACGCAGCTAAAGCCAATTTCTGTGTTTTCAAGGTTCTCAAGGAAATATCTGCTTTGAATCTAGGTCTGCCAATCTTGATTTCCTCTAAATATTTAATACTTCCCACCTGAAATAAAACCAGATCTCTTTCTTGAATCGTAAATTAGTATACCCTAAATACTCCAGCCCACCAATATTCTCTTTAGCTGAAATCATATGCTTCAGAGGTTGACAGCATCACCACCGAGTTGTGCCATGATGAGTAAGTTTGTGACAAACTTATGCCAATAAAAGAATACCAAATTCTACCCAGAGCGAGCTCTACTAATCGCTAATTATTTCAGCCAAAATATTTTTTCCTCTGAGGATGAAAGCAGTCCTCCCTTTTTTTGATTTTTTTCCCACTCTACTCTAGCTCACAGCTAGTGGGTAGTGAACAGGTATACACTAACAGACTTTATACAGTAGCAGTAGTGAAGTTTTCCTAGTATAGGGAGAAATGTATTTTAATATATTGTATAGATAACAAAGGGAAGAGAGAATATATGCCCAAGCATATTGAGAACACACTGACATTTTCCTCAAAGCTTAAAGAACAAAACCAATATACATAACATACACATGCATGTGCATACATACAACACACACATTTGATGGGAGGGTGGATGTTCCCCTGTTATTTCTTTCCTGACAGCAGGATTCAAAATTCAGTTTAGCAAAAAAAAACAATCAATTACACGCACACACCCCCAAACAAACCAACTCCAACATTTGAGCTGTTTTGGTCCCTTTTCAGTTGCGACCAATGTTTGGGATTGGAGCCCAACACCTCACGGCACAGGCTAAAAAAAAAAAATAAGTATCAAACTCTTTGCACTCCTGCACCTCAT
Organism: Falco cherrug; assembly: GCF_023634085.1. NCBI lineage: Eukaryota > Metazoa > Chordata > Aves > Falconiformes > Falconidae > Falco > Falco cherrug. Next base: position 121,153,318 of record NC_073697.1, read on the forward strand.
ACTTACCCATGCCAGATTTGCCATCTGGGTAAGTATAAACCTGTCCATTGTTCTTTATAATTGGGAGACTGGACGGCAAAGGAGCAACTTCCTCTTCACTCTCATCTGAACTGGAGCTGCTGCTGGTGTCCTCACTACAACTATCATAACCGTCAAACATCCCGAATGAATCGCGTCTTTTCCTTTCTGCTCGTGAAGTATGTTCTGTCTAAAAATAAAATTAAAAAAACAAACAAAACCAACAAACACCCAAAGAACAGCAGAGCATTCTGAATGCAAAGATTTCAAACTCAAGCTTAAAAAGTTTCAAAGGTCAGTATCAGCCTTCAAAAGTGGAGGTACTAGCCAACTGCTCTATCAGCACAGACATGTGGGCCACAAATTGCCAATTAAATTCATATTGATATTATCAAAACTAGCCAATTTTTGGTGATGCAATATACAGGAAGAAGAATCTACCTCACGATCCACTGAGAATACACAGTAGCAGTCCATACATTTCTTTTTCTTGGTATCTTCAGAGTTCATTAAACCTGATGTGCTGAGTAACGACAGCCACACAGCTCTTACATGCAAATGAGCACATCCCAGGTGGCTGCAGCCAATCTCACTAAAATTCATTCATTTGAGAAAGCTGGGCAGAGAAAAGCCAGTTCAACCAAGAGGGCACTTACACCCCAGGAACAGAAACGAGAGCGGATCTCCGCTCTCGCTGGCTCGTGGGGCTGGTGATGGATCACTCAGCTTCCCTGTGATTCAGTCTCTCACGTGCGAACCAGGAATACCTCTCTACCTCACAGGGACGTTCTGAGGATTAATACATTAACAATTATGAAAAGCTCCGTTACTATGGCAATGGGGTCTGTATAAATGCTAAAAGATAGAAAGAAAGGTGACTAATTTGCCACTGTCATATATGAAAACTTGTTACATAATAAGAGTTTTCCTATAACCAAAAAAACCCGAGGTCCAATAAAACCATACATTTTTGAAGAATGTGTAACAGTTAAGCAGTGTCCAGCAAAGACACTGAAAATTATGTCATCAGTAACAATAGGTTAACTGATGTCTTTTTTTCTGATGTACACCCAATACATGCATTTTAATACAGTGACAATTTCCACTTTATTAGTATCTTACACAGCTCTACCGAAACAAGGCTACTGCTGTGAGCTGCCTTCATTGAAATCTTAAAATTTTTTAGCTTAAAGTATTTCCATTATCCTTAACAGTGTCAGTATACTAAGTTTGACAGAATAACAGATAAAGAGAAGAAAAATTCCACAACAGAAGCACAAGTTAGGAGAATGAAGTACAGCCAAAAAAGCAGAAAAAAATATTATGAAAGCCTTGGCCTCTACTTCCTTTTCCAAGAGCTCATTTTATTTAAAAGTCACTGTAGGCAGAAAAACAGTAACATGTGATTGGACTTTCCCTTCTTGAATTGCATTTGGATTCATAGCTTTAAGATTTCATCACAGTAATTCCCCAAATCCCTTTCCTAGAGAGTATATGCCTGAACATCTTTATTGTTGGATCTCATCCGAGCCTTTTTCTGCCACGCTATCCCTTTATTATAATAGTCGCTATTCCTCTTCGCAATCTGACTAAATCCTATTATGGAAGGATTTCCTTATAGTTAAAAGGGAAAACTGATTTCCACACTGACCCAATCCTAGCATCCAATCAATAAAAAAACAACCACCAAAACCCAAACAAAACCCAGTAAGCACAAAAGGTTATGCAATAAGGTAAACAAATCTAACACACTTAAAGCAGCTCTGGGAAAAAAAAAACAAACCAGCAAAAAAAGTCAGTGCAACTTTAATTATGCACATGTTCCTCAGCCAACAATTCGCAATTATATTAAACCCAATCAAAACTTAGGATAACTTGACAAATCCTTGAAGGAACTGACATCTGCCTGAAGTCGCTAGGGTAACAGTTGCAATCAGAGGACAGCACAACGAAACCTAGCCCTGACCTGCACTGGTACCGAGCCTTACCTGTACGCTACTACTGATGCCTATTAGCCACCACGATGCAGGATGAGTTATTTGTTTGTGTGCGCACACGTGTGCAGATTAAGGCAGAAGTTGAGCACAATGTTGCCATGGATACAGTGTTCTGCAAAGTCCCAGTAATTCACAGATCAAAACATGCGGACTAGTCATCTTCCTCAAGATTTCATGTACCCCTTAATGCCTCACAACATTTAACTTTCCTTGACCACAGCCTCTGCTAAGAAATGAAATGCAATACCATATTAACCATTTCATAACTAATACCAGAACACCACGATCCTTTCTAGAATTAGGGATAGGTAAGAGCGGGGTTTCAGAGCCCACGGGCAGGATCTCCTTCCTCATCCCCTCATGCTCCACAAGCCTGCTGATCTGATTGCACTAGGAGATGAGGGTCTCATCCCACATAAAGGAGGACTCCACTCTTTACCAGAGGCTGCAGTGCCAGGTGGCCTTGGGACACTCCTTTTGCATTCCACCCTGCAGAGCTCTGGCCCCACGTGGTGGTTCTGCCTTGCCCAGTACTTGGCTGGCAGGGGTCTGAAATGCTGCAGCAGCTCAGAAGGAAGAGAAGCGCAGCCCGTTCACAGTCCCTCCAGCTCCCAGCGTTGCAGCAGAGAAACTATAGGCAGCACTGCTCCCACTGCAGGAGAAAGTGGAAGAAGAAATGGGAAGCTGGAGGCAAGACCAGTGGCACACTGGGCAGACTGGCTGCTGTAAAGCAAGCTGAAGCATGGTGCAAGGTGGCAACTGCACATACCACGAGAGCACAGTTGGCTCTTTTTTGTTCTTCTTCTGCATCACAGATTTAGAACATCAATATTACTGCCAAGGTCTCTTTGCCAAAGCATCCGCAGATGAGAAAGAAAACATTTTCAGTTTCTGTATGGGAAGTCGGGCCCTCAACGAAGAAAATTATTCTTCGGCATTATACAAGTACCTAAGTAGCAACAATCAAGTGTGTAGAGTTTAACTACAGAGTCAAAACAAGTCTCGCGTATCACCTTTCCACATACTTTAAGTCTGGACAAATTGTCCCAGTTCAAGTTATGAGCAATTCAAAACAACAGCTTTGCTTATTGTTTTAAAATAATCCTGTAGTTCTTATACAACGTTTTTATTCAAGCTTTTTCCAGAAGATGACCACGTTTGACAGATAATTTACACAGGACATTCTAAATGTTAATTTATAGCTATTACCTGGACTGTAATTCTGGGGAAACTACTCAGAATATGCTCTGTGAGACTTAGAAAAGGTACAGTTTTACAACAAAAAAAATACAAAGTACTTTGTGCGCAGAAGTAGGTGGAAGTTAGGGAAGTTGATATGCAAATACTTATGCTGGAATTTTTCTAGAGCAGATCAAAACATTTCTATTTTGATAATAAACACCACTAAAGTTCTTTTTAGCTCCTGTTGAAACACAATTTGTAGCAACAAGTGAACAGCAAGCGGCATCTCTGATAACCCTTCCTGCAGAACTTAGATGGAGTTTGCAAAAGAACAGGACCTCTAACATCTGAAACAGAAAAATGTCAGGCTACAACTCTGAACTCCAAAGGTCAAATGCAGCATCCTCACAAAAAGGACGACGCATGCCTCAAACAGAACCATAACAGAGATAAAGCAGCTGCTTTGGTAACAGCAGCCGCCTGCAATCCCTGCTCAGTTCTTGCAAGAGATGAGCAGCAGCGTGCCCTACCAGCTGATGAGCAATACTATCTGTCTAACAAAGTACCACCCAAGCATGGTAGCTACAGGACCTCTAGAATGGAAGGAAGCCCCAGAAAGAACAGCTTTTTGCCATGCAAGGTGTTCCCACTGAATTTTGAGACCCTGTCCATGAGAATGCGGTCCTTCACTCAAAAAAACTACTACAGACTGACAGTTCTAGTAACTCCATCTAACAATTACAACCATAGTAAGATGAATCCACGTTTCACAATGCAGGCACACAAGAAAACCAACCAACCCACCCCACAGTTTCCTACTCTTAGAAGCTGGATTTAGCACTAAAAATCATGCCGAGGTTATGATTTCCTCAAAACTGAACCAGATTACTGCTCTTTCCCCTTCTAACAAGGCAATAGCATCCTGCCTATCTGCAAAGCATGCTTTGAGCAGGAGTCTGGCTCACTATAAAATGCAGAACCTTGTAGCTGGTTAATACCGAAAGAGCAGCAGCTTAAGTAACTCCACCGCTAAGAGGGAGTCTACTAGTACATTAAGCAGAAGCAATGCACAAACAAAAGAACAAGACAAACTTTTAGGCATACTGGCCAAGGCTTATTTTCCTAATCAGATTACCGGTTCCTCAACAGGGGAGATTTTTAGGCAGAGCAATACAGAGTCTAGGGTGAGTGGGCCTGGCAAATAAGCCTGTACGACTATTTGCTTGGGGGGGTTTCATGCATACTTTTCTTTATTGAAGGGATGGGTGGAGAAAGGAACTCTTAAGAACTGCTTTCTTATTCTGCCCAACTTCCCATTTTCCTGTTCTTCTTCTCCTCCCTATGAATACTTGGCAACAACTTATTTTTAAGAAATACTCTTAATTAACCACTATACAAGGCAAATGGTACGATAAAATAGTATAGTTAAGGAAGCCGGTTTCCCTAAAAGCAAGAAACCAACTAAAAATACCTAGTTTTTCACCCTCTTAACATATAGCCATATATATACACACCGTTGAATTTGGTCAGCACATTACAGCATACATTCTTTGAGCCTAATAACTACTCTTTCAGCATAAAAAACTGGTCACAAGGGTGAACAATGTATGGCCAAAACATAAAATAACGCTATTTAATGTTAATTAGACATCAAATACTTACTCAGGAAATTGCTTTAGTGTCTTGATGACGACTATGCTCAAATATTGGCAAAATTTATGGGAAAGTGTTTTGAAGGTGAAAACTTACTACAAAAAAACCACCCCATTGTTAAGTAATCAAACTTCTTGTCCCCGGGTAAGTGCATCCTGGTCAAAGCAGGATGATCCAAAGGTTTCAAACCACTCAAAGTGGCTGCTGTTACTACTGAATCAATTTGGTACTTGGTTTCAGAAGGGCAGCAATTTAGATCTTTGAGTACAAGAGCCGTAGCTCAACAAAGGCCTACCAGCACCTAAAGAGATAGGCATTGCTTCCTATAGTCAGATCTAACCCCCAGAATCATGACAGCAGTATGGACAGATGGTATTTGAGGCCAAGGTCAGCAACGAGGTCACCACAACCTTCAAGCCCAGGGTCTGTGATAAGACACATTTACTTTAATCAGATATCCTTAACAATCGTACATTTCCCATACTGTATTTCCCAGCTGGTATTAAATTTGATGCACAGCTTTTGTTTTCGAAAGTTCATTAATGTTTTATGCTACAAGCTTAGTTTTAGCTCTGCATGTTAGCATTAAGGAAACAGGACGACGGAACCAATTTATTACAACTCTTCCAAATGTTAGCTGACCAAAATAATTTACTGTATTAATACTAGCTCGCCCCCTGTGGAACTGAAGTCTAATTGTGCCTTATAGCATAACAAAAAAAAAAAAAAAAAAAGAAAACTCAAACATGGTACCAATTTAAGGAAAACACACTTTCAGCTTTCATTAAAAACAAACAAACAACCCCCCCCCAGGCTAAACATCTTGGGATTCTTGGAAATCAGAACCAACCAAACTTACTTTTTTTATATAAGCAACTCACCTCTATCTGGAAATGTGCCTTCCACTCTTATAATAAGTAAAATCTCTGCTGGAAAATTACAGAAATGTTTTTTCCTGTCTCTTCATGTGCTATGTATGACAGCATTTTGTCTGAAGCCAGTTTCTGCTGTTTGCCAATGGTTTTGTCCATAGCCTCTTCCCCAGGGGGTTTCACACAAGAGGGGAGACTCTTTCATAAAAAAATATATCAAATTAGCAGGCAATTTTGGAGGGGGGTGTGATGATTAATATGTGAAATATCCGAGTTTTGAGAAAACTGAAAATCCGTTACAAATTCCATTATGTTTCTACAAAGCCCTTACAGGAGCATCTGGAAGAGGCAAATACTTCACTTTAAACACTGTGTTACCATTAAAAAAAACCAAAACCCAAACAATTCAAATGGTAAAAAAAACCCCAAAAACACCACCAACCCCAAACCAAACCTGAATTCATTCCATGTGCTCAGAGCCAGATTCAGCAAAATATCACACATGCCCAGAGTGTACTGACTTACCTGAGAAATGAAGGTATGCAGTAGTAGTTTGCAGAAGGTATCAAAAGCCTTGCAAAATTAAATCAAATTTTAGAGGGTAAGCGAAATGAAAGCCAATGAGAGGGAACTTTTGTACACATTTATCATTAGTGCCCCGGTCACCTAGCTCTTTAGGGAACAAGGTTGGAGAATTGTTACTATCAGCCTACAACCCTTTGCACCTGCACAAGCCGAGATGCTCTCGGGAACAGCTAATCAATTCCTGAAGCATAAATAATAACTTCCACATCGGACAGTATATTCCTCTGCCATGTTTCCCTCTAGCTTACGTTACACGCTTCCTCAACACGATGCCTAGGCAGAAGCAATGAGTAAAAACTACTAACCCACTAAGTGCTTTTGTTTAAAAGCACATACTGCTTTCGCTCCCAGATTAGGCTCTCTCAGCCTTTTTACCCCATTCCTTACAAGCTGAAGCCAGACTGTTATAAAGAAATCCAACAGACGAGTAAGTAAACGCAGGTTCCCAAACCTGCAAAATAATTTTAATTTCAAAATACAAAAGGCTGCCCCGCAGCTCACAGTTTTAACTGGTTTTAGATGGGAAATATCACAAGGGCTGCCACCCACGTTGTAAATCGTTATTTTAAAGTTAATTACTTTTTCGCACGCAGCCGTTTCTACCATAATCAGCATACGCTTTGTAACAGGGATTTTTAAATTTTTTTTTAAAGCCACATCGGACAGAAATCGCTGCACTTTAAAGCATTTCCAGCAACAAGCTGAAAGTGAAACTGGTTTCGCAGGTTTGGTGCTGCCCGCGTTAGGAACAAAGTCACGATATAAACAGGCGTGAAATTAAAATAACCGGGGGGGTGGGGGCGGGTGGGCGCAGGGAACCCCCGGCTTTGGCAGGGCTGGTGCGAAGGGCGCCCCTGCGAGCGTGGCCGGGGGCTGCACCCCCGGGGCTGCAGCGTGAGGGGAGCCCGCGGGGGGGGGCGGCACTCGGCGGAGCTGCCCCCCGGCCCCCGCCCGCAGGCAGCGCCGTGGGGCGGCCGAGCCCCGGCACAGCCCCCGCCGGGCCGGGCACAAAGGGGCCCCCGCCGCCCCCACGTGCCCGCGGCCCCTGACAGGCTCCGCCACCCCGGGGGGAGCCGCTCGGCCCCGGGCTGCCCCGCCGGCAGCTCTCCGCGGCGGCGCCCACCGGCCCCGCACCCCCAGCCCCATCCCCGCCCCACAGCGGGAGGGCTCCGGGGCTGCCCCCCTCACACACAGGTGCGGCCGGCGGCCTCCCCCGCCGCAGGCACCGGGGGGAACGCTCAGCGCCCCCGCCTCCCCCGCTCGCTCCCCTCAGGCACCAGCCGCCCCGCTCGCCCCCCTCAGCGGCTGCCGCCTCCCGCGGGCTGCGCTACTCACCAGGTCCTTTGTGTTTTCCATCAGGCCCTCATGGGCAGGAGACGCCCGCTGCCTCTGCCCCCTCCCCTCGGCTCGGCCCCCTCCGCCTGCCGCCTCCCCCTGCGAGGGGCCGGGCCCGGCGGGGCAGGAGGCGGCCTGGAAAGTTCAGCCTCTCACTCCGCCAGAGAAAGAAACCCAACTCCGGGCGCCGGAACATCAACAACATTAGCATACGGCGCTGCGCAGGCGCGGCGCCCAGCCCACCGCGCGCCCTCATTGGGCTCCCGCCTGGCTGGGGCTTCCTCGCTCGCCGTACCCCCTCCGGGCCAAACCATTCGCAGCGCGGAGGAGGATGCCCAGCGCTAGGGTAGAGCTTAGGAGAGGGGAGCGGCCCCGCCGCCGCTCGCCGTGCCTTGAGACGGGTGGTGGCGCGCACGGGGAGGCGGCTGAGATGCCGCTCGGGGGCGCCTGTTGCCGGGCGGGGGTGGGGGCGCCCCCCCTGGCCGCGCGATGGGGCGGCCCAGCCGCGGGCCGCATCACGTGGAGCGCGGGGTAGGGGGGAGGGAGGGAAAGCAAAGAAAGGGGGTCACGTGACGGCGCCTGGAGGCGGGGGAAGTGGCCGGGTCACGCGGGGAGAGGAGGGGCGGCGGTGCGAGCCTATCACGATCGGGGGCGGGGCGAGGGAGGCTGTATAAGAGGAGCTGTCACGTGACGCGCCGCACACTTTCCGGTTCCGGCGGCGCCGTGAGGAGGTATGGGGCGCGCGGCACCCCGCCCTGGCCCGGCTGCGGCGCAGATAACGAAGAAAGCAACGAAAACAACGAAAACAACGAAAATAAAGAAAATAAACAAAACAAACAAAACAACGAAAGTAAAAAAAATGAAGAACGTAAAGAAAATGAGGCGAACGAAGCTAGCAGCGAGGGGGCAGCAGCCAAGCGCGGTGGCGCCGGCTGAGCGGGCCGCGGCTGTGCAGGCAGCGGCGGAGGCCGCTCGCCGCGCCTGGCACCGGGAGGTGCTTGGCTGCCCGTCGGGCGCCGAGCGGGAGCTGGAGGAGCTGGTGTTCGGCGCTAGTCTCGGCGTGGAGGAGGAGGAGCTGCTGCAGCGCCTGGCTGATCCTCCGCGGGTAGGGCTGGGGGCTGGCGGGCGGCTCTCGCCCGGTGCCCTCTCCTGGGGCGGGGGGGCGGCCCCGAGCAGGGCTGGTGCTGGCTTCGGCCCCCTGCCCGTTCCCCATCTCCCCGCACCGACCCGTGGCTGGGCTTAAGCTGCCTGTTTGGTTGTTTGCAGTTTAATGCCACAGAGAGCAGAGGTTTCCAGAGAGACTCTAGTGATTCGGAAGTAGAAAACGAAGCAAAAAGTAAATTCGTCTCTAAAAAGCCAGTCTGGGTGGATGAAGATGATGAAGCTGATGAAAAGTAAGTTCAAGTTTGTGGGGGGGAGTTACATATCATGCTTCAGAGTGACTGTAACTGGCTTCACCTTGAATGATCTAACTGTTTTGTCTGTTTTTTCCCTCTAGTGTTGATATGACCCATAAGTATCGGAAAGATTTCATGAAAAGTGATGCTGAGAAGACACTTACGAAGAAAAAGCTAAAGCAGAGACTTGAAGAACAGTGAGTTTCACTAATGTTTTTGTGGCTGTCTTTATTAAGATAAGACACATTTATGTGACACTTAGTCATCAAATTAATTTTCCTCTTTACCCACGCTATTCGTGTGGCCTGCTTAAAGGCAGTGCTTCTTGCAGTATTTTTAAAGCCAAAATAATAAGAATAGTAAATAAAATGCACATTAGCATTGCCTAGATGAACTTGTTTAATACTTGCTTTAGTAGAGGTGCACAAACTAATTTATTTTCTAGGGAGTTATACCAGAATTTTATAGTTATGTATAGCTTCAGAAATAGGGGCATGGATGATACTAACTTGGTATGGTATATAAGAATGAGCTGAAATGTGGGTATGGCCAGTAGCAAAACAGAACTTCAGATGTTTTGGTGTCATCTTATGCTATTAGTTAATATCATCCCAAAGAGCAGTGCTTTCATGTTTGGTATAGTTTTGCTTCAGTTTTCAGGAAGTAAGTGAAACACAGAAAGCTGGGTGAAACTTTAAAAAACTTGCATAGTGTTGTGAGTGCAAGGAACCTCACAAAACTGTGACTATACATCTCATAGGTACTTAACACATAGAAGGATGCTACTTTCTGAGCTGTGTGATGGTGTTTTTTTCCCTTTTGCCCTTCTCTCGCTAGGTTTCAGCGAGCTATGGGAGGAGTTCCTGCCTGGGCTGACTTAGAAAACAGGAAGAAATCCAAAAGGACTGCAAGTGACAGTAAATAAATTCATTGCTATTCTAATAAGCACTTCTTTGTTTTCCTATTCAGTTTCTTAGAAAAGAACTATTTTAAATGTTTTCTCCGTTTCAGTAGTGTGATAATATGCTGGATAAGTTAGTTCTATTCCTTCTTTCAGTGTGCTTTGATTTAATCTTTTTTGTAAGGAATCTGTAGGTTTTGGTGTGGGGGTGTTTGTGGAACTAGCCTTTCTTTTAATTAGGTGACAGTGATGAAGATGATGATCTGCTCTGCAAGACTGGCACTTTCATATCAAACTCAGAGTCCTTGCCGAGAGGTATTTTGAAGGTAAAGGCAAGCCTTATCTTTTTGCTTCATTGTGACCCATGTGCATGCTTTGGCTTCTTGGTTGCTGTTTGGGTAGTAAAATTAGTGATCCAATGAATTTCTTCTTGGCATCTCTAACTGGGAACTCTAGAGAGTAAGCAGTTGGACAAATTTGATGGTTCACATCGTGAAAGCATGAAACAATAAATTGAGGTACTGCTTATACTGTATGAAACTTCATCATAGAGTTTGAGATCTTGTTCTTGTGGATTAAAGAGCAAGTAAATCAGCTGTTCATCAGGATAAGAGTCAGTTTTTTGACTTTATTTAAAGTGTTTGATCTGTGTTCTAGATTAGCACCTGCTTGCCCGCTAATCAGGAACGTTTTGCTGATGGAAGACTGGCGACAGTGCAGTTTCATCCCTCTGCTCAAGTAGTCATGACTGCTGGACATGATCGATCTGTGTCACTCTTTCAGGTGAAGAATTTAAATCTATGCTGTGTAAATGGCTACTAATACAGAACCTTTTCTGCTAAGTATACCTGAAACAGCCTGGAATGATAGATTTCGTTTTCTCTCCTGTGCACACAGGGGTTGTAACATCTGTGTTTACAATGGAACTGGGTTCCATTGTAAAGAAATTTCCATCTGTGACTTCATATCACACAGAGTATGAGCAGACTTGGTTGTATCAGATTTTTTTAGTTGAAGATTTGGTTTGAGACATGTTTGGCTTTAAGGTTTGGGGTGAGGAGGACTAAAGAGACTTTTTTTTTTTCCTTAAGTTTGTAAAGCCCATCATCTGGGGAGTAGTCCACTTTAAGTTGAAAATGTTATATTGCTGTGCAATCATTTCGGGGGTTAAGAGTGTACTGCGGCAGGAAGCTACTCATCCTTGGACAGTCCTGCCCTGCTCTGAAAACTAAAGTCTGTAACTTTAGGAACTTTCAACATGTCAGTGAAATGGTCAAAGACATGAATTGAATTTTATACTCTCATGGGGCTACAGGGAATAAGAAGGTGAACTAAATGTTTCCTTTTTAACTAAGCACAATGGATGTGATTAGTTGAATCGAGCACAGGCAAGGCAGGGAAGGTTAAGAGATGTGAAGTATATCCAGGAAGGCTTGGGAGTGCCTGGTAATACAGCGTGAGAAGCCAAGAGCCAGGTTACTTGTAGACTGAGAAGAGAGGAAGAAATTAATGCTTCAAACTGGTGTACCTCCTACTGTTAGAGTCCCTTGTACTGGCTAGTTGATAATGAATTTGTTACGTACAAGTACTTGGTATGTTCCTTAATATGATAATCTGTTGGGTTTTTTGAAGGTTGATGGTATAAGGAATCCAAGAATACAGAGCATCTATTTGGAGAGTTTTCCAATTTATAAGGCTTGTTTCAGTGTTGATGGAGAACAAGTTGTAGCCACTGGGACTCACCATAACATGTTCTTTGTGTATGACATGATGAGTGGAAGTATTATTCCCGTACAGAAAGTAAGAGGTACGTTTTAGAATGCTGTAAGTGTCTGGGCATAATTAAAGCTGTCCCAAATTGAGATGGCGTATGAATTTGCTTTAAAAGGAGGTGCAGTGAATTGGTGGTGGTGGTATTTTTACTTTGTCTTTGGGGATATTTACTCCAGTACCTCTTGGCTTTAATTTGTCTGTGATATTAAAAGCTAATGGTCACACAACCAAGGCTGAGCTGTAGCTTTACTGCAGCAGTGTATTACAGAAATGCTGAAGTGTATTCAGGTCTTACTCATCTTTGTCATACCTCTGAATGTTGAGGGAAAAGAATGAATTATGACAATTTGAAGTTCTCAATCTCTTTTTAAAGGTGTGGAGGAAAGATTTCTCAAAAGCTTTGAACTCTCTCCAGATGGATCTTTTATGCTTCTAACTGGAACTTCAGGTTATCTTCACTTGTTGTCAATGAAGGTAGATTCTCTTCATGGTTCATGTTGCTTCAGTTAATTCATACCTCTTTCCTGTTGCTTCTGCTTGCTTGGATTTAACCTGAAAAGCAATCTAGCTTTCAGTTGAAACAAAGGTGTGACACATACTGTGACAGCCTTCAAAAATGAGCTGCTGAATCAACTAGCTGTAGCTTTAGAAAATTTTTTTGGGGTGTCTGAGAATTTTTTTTGACTGTGCTGTTTTCTTTGGGACTGGTGGAGCCAAGACGGGAGTCTCATGGGGTTTTAAGCTTTCTGTGGAGACAAGGCCTATGTCAATGTATTTTGGCTGATTACATGAATGCTGTGTTAACAAAAGAAACGGCCTCGATGTGGAAACAGGCGTCTGAGGGTGGGAGAAGTACAGGACTGCTTTTTTGGGAATAGCGCTAGTGCGTGCTTGTGTGTCATGTTCATGAATCATGTCATCTACTGTGATTCATAACACATATAGAATTGTTTCAGTTAAACTTTAAAATGCCACATGATGGCAGCTGGGTCTGTTTTAAACTTTTACTAGGAAAAATGTTTTTTAAAACGAAAGTTTAGTTCCATTATATAACGAAGACCCTTCAGCAAACGAGTGTTTATTGAACTAGCTGTGGTTGTGTGGTGGTAATAAATTGATCATGGACTCATGAGCATCGGCTTGTGCTCCGGTCTGTAGGCACTGACAATGTTGATGCTGTTCTTTTAATGTTAGTGTAGCTAAATAAAGATTTTTTCCTAGGACAGGTGTAGGGAAACAACTTTCCTACAGGTTTTTGGTAGTATCATTGTGACCATTGTTCTTCATTCTATAGACAAAGGAACTGATTAGCACTATGAAGGTAAATGGAAGATGCACTGCATCTGCTTTCACTCCAGACAGCAGTAAAATATATAGCTATTCAAGTAAGTATTCTCTCAAACAGCACTCATCATAATTCTATTCCAATTGTGTAAGTTCTTCAGTCACCTATTATTTTTCAAAGATAACTAAGAGACTTTATGCCAGTATTTTACCTAAAAATAACTATCGAGTGATTGGGCATTAAAGAATGGAGTTAACTATTCTATTATGCCTGTAGTTCATATTAAAAAAAAACAAACAACCCTACCTTTGGTAGTTGTAAATGAGCTAATAGTTGTCATGTAATCAGCTTTATTTTAACAAAATACAGAACACACTGTTTGTCTATGTGTGGTTTCTATAATCTACTTTATCCTGCAACCAGAGGAAGGTGAAGTTTTCATTTGGGATGTGAGAAGCAGAAAGTGTCTGCACAAATTTGAAGATGAAGGTTGTCTGGAAGGAAAGTGCATTGCTGTTTCAAAAAATAACCAGTATGTGGCATGTGGGTAAGTAACTTGGATTTGACAGCTTCTTGCTATTTTAACTTTTTAAGTTCTTCAGTAAGTTTATTGGTGGCTGGTGAGAGTGCAGGAAGAGGGAATAAGTTTGGCTTTAATAAGGTTAGAGTGGATGTGAATAGATGACTATTGCCTGTTTTATGATAATGACTTGATTTGTTCTGCGTACATCTGAAATACTGTAACACACTCCATACCAGTATCGCTCCTAATGTGTTACTGTTGCCATATATGGCTTTAGTAGTTAATTTTGAAACCATACTGACTGAAATCACAAATTCTGTAGCATAAATGTCAATTCCAGCTCCTCCCCCTTTTCTCGTTATTTTTCCTATATGCCTCATCTGGCTTCTGCAAGACAGCATGTTAGCATTTGAAAAGTTTCCTCAACTCAAAAGCTGAAAGCTTGAAAGTGCTTCTCCGGGTATACTTAACAGAGGTACAACTTCAGCTAGTGTGTCAATTCTAAATGAGACTAGCAAATACTTCAGTGCAGTATGCCTTTTCTTAGCCCACTATCGAAGATTTTTGAAGTGGCCTTACACTATAGGGTATAAAAAAAAAACAACAAAATTTGAAAGTATTTCAGGATCTTTTGATGCTAAGCTCTCATTGCTTTGAATTAATTCTGTGCTAGAGATGGACGTACCAAGGCTGTTCAGTGAAGTGTATCTCTTCATATAGAAAATAAATCCCAAACAAACCCCTCTACTCTTAGAAACTCCAAAGCAAAATGGAGCTCCAAACAAAATATAATTACAAACTCCAGTAAATAATTGGTAGTTAGGTTTTTAGTTGAATGGTGGCTATAGGAAACAAGGTAATATGTACTCTAAATGTTACATTTTTCATTGTTTAGTCTCTGTTAATTTCTTTTTTTTAGTTCGGCTTCTGGAGTTGTAAATTTATATACTACTGATGTCTGCCTCAGAGAAAAACATCCTAAACCAGTTAAAGCCATAATGAACCTCGTTACATCTGCTACATGTGTGACCTTCAATCCCACCACAGAAATCTTGGCAGTGGCTTCCCGTGAAACTGATGAGGCTGTCAAGTTGGTATGTCCAGCTTCTTTAGGGCAACCTTTTTTTGTGTCTTGATCAAAAATGTTTCTGGTGACATAATAAAACTGATACTGAGCTGATACAGATACTGCAAAATCTGCAGGACTGGGTAGATCAGGATATGTACAAGATACTGTACATTTTTTCATGTGAGTTTTTCTGGAAATAACATTTTAGGGTCTAGTTTACCAAAATGCCCTTATTTTAGTGCTGTAAACATAACTCGGCAACAAATGTGATTTTTTGGCAGCTGTTAACTGTAATGGTTTTATTATGTGGTGTTTTTCCTAGTTCATTCAAAATTTTGCCAGCCTTGTCAGAATTCTGGCCAACAGTGGAACTATTGAATTAATCTGAGAGTTTTGAATCTTATTTTTACTGCTTGATGTAATTACTTAAAAGCAAATGAGTTGCAATAACTGGCTTCCTAGTGTGTTCCCTGCACCTTTTCTCCCATAGAGCTCAATATAGTGTGGTGTAGAATAGGCATGTAACTGCACATTTGAACTTAATTGACCTTCAATTTTAAATTTGTACTTTAATTTGCGTTTTAGTGGCTCTTTCCTAGCTTATAACTAATGACCTATTTCTCAATAGGTACACATTCCTTCATATACTGTATTCTCAAACTTCCCAGTGTTCAGAAGAAAACAGATTTATCTTGCGCAATCTATGGACTTTTCTCCCAGAAGTGGTTTTTTCTCTGTAGCAAATAACAAAGGCAAAGCTTTGTTATTTAGGTATGTACTAAGTTTGGTTGGTTAATTGTGTTTGTCTTCTGTGAGATGGAGCAGATGACTTGTAAATGATAAGATCTGACTTTGTGATCTGAATTTCACCTGAGGACTTCACTGAGTGCACAGCTGGCTTTCCTTTCTGGAGCATGAGCCTTGGTTATTGTCTGATTAAAATACACATTGCTGCAGACATCCCTGGCAGAACTGTCATTGTCCTGTTCTGAAATAATGTAAGATGCAGAAAGCCAGGTACTGGATGCTCACCCCGTTAAAAGAAAAATTATTTAGAGGATTGAAAGAGAACATCTCTGCTTTGGTGTTAACTTCTGTATCTGGCATTGGTTTGTTCTCATTGAGCTTCAGAGGTCCTTTCCACCCCCAGCCATCCTGTGATCCTGTGGTGAGCGCTGGGGCTCAGAAAGTCTGAAGGCTCGCTGCGGGTGCTGGGTAGTGCATGTAGCAAGACTTTGTGGCTTATTGTGAGGAGCTAGGAGTAAATGCATTATCTTGCCAGCTGACAATTCGATTCTAAAATCCTAGTTTCAATGTGGAAGTGGAACTCTGTGGTTGATGTCTGACTAGCATAAGCTTAACTTTAGCCTTTTTGTGAGAAGGGAGAAGTGGTGTCAGTGTTTTTTTTTTTTCCTGCTGGTGTGGTCAGGGGTAAGGAGTGGTAATAACTGAGCAGGAATGTTTGGTTGGTTTTTTTTTTTAAACTGACTTCATGTGATACATGAAAAACTGTATTTTTAGTGTGAGACTTTAATAATCTGCAAAGTCTGACAGGGAGAATTTACAAAAAGATTCAAGCGGGTCTAAAAAGTGTGACTAAATCTTGTGATTTGTCCTTTATTTGAACTTGAACTGCATATTATAATGGCACTTGAAGTAAATGTGGCTTGTGGATCATTGCTATCTTTTGCTACACTCGTGTTTCAGATTAGCTAAGAGCACTCAGTGACGCTGCGGAAGAGTTGTTGCTTCTTTGTGTTGTTAACAGGTTACTGAAAAGCTTTAAATCTCTCAACTTTTTTTTTCAGGCTGAAACATTATTCAGATTTTTAAAAGAAGATACAGGAGATAGGGGACCGGTAACTCAGGTAAAAGTAGCACTCGAACTGTTGACAACATTGTCTAGAGGAACCTTATTTTCATTTTGCTGTCTCCACCTCTCTATAGATGGCAACAAGAACTTCTTAATACTGTGTAGTTTTAAACTGTTCTGTCTGGATCACATGTGTAGTTGGCTCCACGTGATGGGCAGAAGTCAGGCTTGGCTTGACAGTCTCAGCTTGTCTTACTAATACTCGTACAGGGAGTTGGTAGTTCTATCTAAAGCCGTGCTCAGTCCTGTTGACAGCAGTTCTTAAAAACCTGTATGTGTTTGAGTCAAACCCCTAGGCAGTGCTGTCAAAAGCAGCTGTAGCCTGGCAGATACTTGGCTTGATCCTGTTACAAAGTCGTGGAAGTGAGCCGGCATGACTCTACATAATGTAATTTCAAATTTAGGTTACATAAATTTCTGAAGTTTGAAGTGTAGCTTGTGTGCAGATAGGACTTTATTATACACTTTAGACTCTTCTTGCAAAACTGGGAAGACCTGTAGCCTTGGCAGTAATACAGCAGTTGTTTGACCCATAATGTATTAATGGTTGGAAGCTCAACTTGTTCAGACAGGAAGCAGGTACATCTTCTGCATGTGAAGCTTGCATCAAATTTTGCGATGGCTAAATGTTTGGAAGATACTAACAAAATTCTCTGTACTCATCTTTCCCTAGGTGTTGTAACCTGCAGATGCGAGTAGACTGACAAAATCAAACAAGCTTTTTTATTTTATACAGAAGCTCTAAAATCCTAATATAACTTCTGTGGTTTTGAATGTTGTTCTTAATAAATGCACCCGATAAGTTTCCAGGCAAGTTGTTCCAACTTTTTCCGATGGTTTTTGTAAACAAATGACTTAAGTAGATCTTGATGCTTGTTATTCAGCTCATGTCTTCAAGAAATGCTTAAATGTGTCTAGTTATCATGAGTCTATGAAGCATTCCAGTGCTGAAACAGAAAAGTTTTGTGTAAACTGTAACCTCTGCTCCATTTGTTTAGACTTGCACTTTCCCATCAGCTGTGTTCACTTCGAGCTGGGTTGGAAACAGTGTTTTGTGGACTGGAGGTGCAAGTTAGCTTGAAACCCTGTTGCTGCAGCTGTTGTAGTTCATCCCAGCATACTGGGCCAGGTATAGTTTCAAGGTAGCCTAAACTAAAAGTGAGAAAGAGCACCCTCAGTTGTGCTTACTGCTGCCTGTGTGTCACAAAACCAGCTGTGTGTAATGTGGCTTTAATTCTCCAGGAACACCCTATTCCTGTCTGTCTTGTGGCAAGCAAACCATCCTCATTAACACTTGATACTAGATTTTTAAATCAATAGTGAAATACTGATGGCATTAGGGTCACCTAGGAAGGACAGCTTTTGCAGCCGTCGTTACGGGTTCTTCATCTGATGCCAGATACTGCATCTCTGATCGCCTTGTTCCTGAAGGGACTGTCTGCTTAAATGCATGAACAAAAACTTGGCTAGGGATCTGCTACCACAGAAACCCTGCCTTGAGAATAAATTGTGACTAATGTGTCTGTCCATTTCACATGAGGGAGCTTTTTGGGCAATAGCATCAAGAGCCAAGGTGCTCCAGTAACCACAGTGAAGTTGTTAAGCCTTCAGTGAAGGTGGCATTACAGTAAGGTACTCTGAACATGAGAAAAAGCTAATTTGAGAACCCTGTAAAAAATTTTAAATATACCAGCTGCTTGTTAAATTCGTGTCATACTGTTTTAAAAGAACAGAATATTGTGTTTTCTGATGTAACAGGTTTTTAAAATGATTTTGCCAGTGGTTCATTTTAAGATGAGACCTTCACTTCACAAACTGGAGGAAAAAGCAGAATATGCTCTGGAGGTGTTAAATTGTCCACAGCGTTGAACCTTACTGTAGTGCTGAACCCAAACTAAGGACCCCTGGTATGGAAGAATAAAATTAAATTATAAACACATGTAAGTTGCTTGCTGTAGGATACTTCTGTTTATGAACAGATCTTGCTGAAGTCTGGCTGGGTCTGAGGTTTTGGTATAGAGATCTGGGTGCTGGAACGGGTTTACGACTTCACTAGAGGGCAGCATGTAATCACTGGTTCGGGGACTTGACATAATCACTGATTTGGGGACTTCTGGGACGGCACTGCTGGTGAGTGAGGTTTTGCTTGTGGTTATCTACATGCTTTGCCTTGATTAATAATCTCTATTTTAGCATTAAGGGAGCTGAAGTAGTGTGACTTCATCCACAAAATTATTAAATAATTTTGAATCAAAGACTTCTAAAAAGGTAGGGTTTTAAATATATCAAATCTTTTACCAAATCTCACTGAAGTTTCTGAAGTATTAATACCATTTAAACTACTTGGCCTGAGACCGTGCCACTCTTTGTGCAGCGCATGCTTTTGTATTTAACCCATTAAAAATTAAAATAAAACATCCCAAATCTAGTGCTTCAAAGCCATAGAGCAAGTCATTGGCAGATGTAGAATTAGGACCTGAGGATTAATGGGTTCCTGGGCTTGTTAATTTAGCATGAGCACAACCCTGACGTTCTTCCTTACCCCACCCCCCGACTTCTGGTTGTAAGAGGTCCAGGTTGGATAAAGCAGGAGAGTAAATAAAGCGTTAGAAGACATACTGAGGTGCTGTATGCTCTTGTATCACTGCAAATTATTTCAAACAGTAGCAGGAAGGAGAGGTTAAACACTACTACTTGCAAAATCTGTGATACAAGTTGCAAATACTAAACTCTCTATGGCATTATGGGGAGCACTGCGGTACAAGAATGTGTAAGCTTTGTACTGAATACCTTAATTTCTTGCTGTTGCATTTGTCTTCTGAACATAAATTACTGCCCCATCCAGTGTAAAACAGGGAAGAGTTGAGAAATAAAGGAAACCTCAAGGTGCCTGTTGTGTTTCTTAATGGGTTTTGAGCAATGACACTTTCATGTACTAAGCAGAACTTAAAGGTTAGAGGAGATGAACCAAGTACTGCAAGAAGCTGAAGTTATTAGTGTGTCCAGGGATATTTATTTGCAATGGGATGAATTACTATTGAGTATACATATGTCTGTGCACTCATTCTGGAAAAACTCTTTGTCAGTTTGCCATGTGTTAGGAGTATTTAAGCTTCTGACCTATTTAAAACCTCTTTGCATTTAATTCCTTTTTTCCTAGCATGGCTTTTTTTCTGGCGTTGCTAAGCTGAAGTTCTTTTAATGAATTATTTCTCTGCTTTTCCTCTCCTTCCATTCTCCTTGGCAAAATAAATTTTATTGATGTAGGCCATTAAATATTTATCACCGCAGCCTTTCCCCTTCAGGCTGTGATCTTGTCCGATTTTGCAAGCTAAAGAGAATTAGTCTGGTTAGTGCTTAGAAAGGAAATCTCCAGGAAAAAACCTGACTGGGTGTTAAGAGGAGCAGTGGTTTAGATGATTATTGGGTTTGCTACCAAGTCTGTCTTGAATCTCCTGTTTGACCCTGCTGCTGTTTGAGCTGCGTTTGTGGTGCAGGTGGTTTAGCAGATTCTTAAAGGACGGAATGATTTCTCTTTTCCTCTCCCGTCTCATTCAATATCCAGGATTGCTGCTCTCAAAGTTATCTGGAAAGGTTCAGTTACGTAAATCTCTTCCTTGTGGAACTGTTTCAGCTGCTACATGATTTTTCCGAATGCTTGCTGATCAGACAGCAAATTAGATTCTCCTCTTTGAACATAGTACAACCCGTCTAGCAGATGTGGTAGTCATAGCACACCTTGAAAAGAAGCTGGTTTCTTGCTGAAGGATGCTTCTTGAAGTATTTGAAGGCCTCTGATCCTCTAAATCCCCCCCCCCCCCCTTTTTTTTTTCTACGCTTCATAAGATCTAGGGGGAGGATACAGAACTCTTCTGGAGGGTGTCTGAAATAAGTCTGTACAGGACAAAATCATCAGTTACTACTGTCCCTTACCTCTGGGAGTTGGTACCCAGCACACCACAGCCACTCGTGCACTGGTTTCTGCTTTATTTATGCTGTATTTCCTTTTGGACAGCTAGCAGCAGCAGTGTGCTGGGCACTTAAATGTCACATTCCTGTCATGGTTTGGATTTCTTCTCTTGCAAATGTGGAACAATGATAGTTTTTCCTGGAACAAAACATCTCATGGGTACTCAGATATTTCTGTCCTGTGTTTGTCACAGTGAGATGGCAGTTTTGGGACGCTTTCACTGAGGCAGTCTGCATCTGTCTATTTTCTTCCAGTGATTAAAACTGTGCAAGCTATACATCTTCTTAAATTACTCTGAGACCCCTTAATCTGAATGAGATCTTGTAAGTTGATCAGACGCTTTGAAGTGGCTGCAATATGATTTGGTTTTCATAATAGATATTGTAAAATGTGCCTGAGGGCTCAGTCCTCATAGTCTTATATTTCACGTGAGGGTGCCCACCATATGAGACTTGCGTTTTGTGTGTGTGAGCCCGAATGGTTTATTATCCTTAAACAGATGGGAGGAAGAGTTGAAGCAGAGGAGAGGCTGGAAATGTGAAGCAGGAGCCCTTTACTCTTAATTGCTACCCGCTGCTGTGCTTCTGCCTTGTCAGAAGATCAAGATCTGTGTTTATCATGAGTTTAGTCTGTATTTTGTATTTTCAGTCGGTTTCTACTGAATTGAGACTGAGGTAAGAAATCGGGCCTGGCAAGATGTTTCTCACAGGTTGACGTGGCTAGGAACAGGGGAGCAGGTGAACTTCAGTTTAGGATCTTTGAAGACCCCTCCATTTCATGAAGGCTGAATGACTTCTAGCTGCAAATCCTGATGTGGTGCAGTGTTTAACTAAGGGTCTGTATCATCCTTCAACCCAGGGGTTCCTTATTCCTCTTTAATCTTTGTTTTAAGCTTTAGATGTGGATTTCCAAGCTCTACTAGAAGAGAAAAGGTGTTTTGAGTACTTGAATTTCAAAAAGAATTGTTCAAAAACTTGTGTAGTTGCTCTGAACCTCAGCATCCTGGTGTTTGTGAGGTTGCTTCAGTTACGTAGTAAAAAACTACTGATCTACAGGGAGGAGTTGCATTAAGAGTGACATAATTAAGCCATGGGGCTTTTTGTATGTAGTTTTTCTAACGAATGCATCACAGTGGCCAGAGCTTGTTGTGAGTCTCGCTGTACTCCATAGGTGGCTTGTCCTTCCTTGGGGAATGCTGTCCTGTGTTTGTACAAACCTGTTACAACTGCGCTCAGGCATGCCTCTGTGCTCTAACAGCCCGCAGCGGCTCCGGGAGACCACCCAAACCACCTTTTTCTGCACGCAGGGCTTAGATTCTGGAGACAGCCGCCCAATTTGCTGAAGAAGCAGTTTCTTCATAGGTTGGAAGGCATCAGCTAGATTACAGAAGAAAAAATTATGCCCCCTTTGCAGAGATTCTTTGTGTGAATTCCACAGGGTATTGAATCTGTTGTGTTAGGAGTCATTTTTAACAAAATGCAGGTGTTTGTTATGCTGTGGGACAGCTGTTAGCACTTGGTCCTGGCTGCAGTGTGCTTCAGTTCACTAAGGGTGAGTTAGAAAATCAAAATGCTGTGAGATCAAACAATGAACAGAAAGGTCTTTGATAACAGGGAATTCAAGGTTACGTTTAATTGAGCGCACCCAAGAAGTGGTTGGGTAAATATAATAGGCAAATAACACGGGAGTCATGAATAAGACTAATCTGTGTAAGTTAATTTTTTATGTAACAGGCATTGTTGCTTATAAAAATATTTATGCCTATATTATCACAAACTAGTCTTTCATCTGCATAAATTGATCTAGCAGAGTCAGGCCCCCAAGCTGCTTTTAACAGCTACAGAGGAATTCATGGAGTGTTGGTTCTGTGTGCTGGAGTATTTCAGCTACGTGTGGCACCATGTACTGAGATGAAGCTGTGGAATGAAGCTATGTGTACCAATTAAGAGTAGTTACTGTAAAAGATTGAGTATTATGGACAGATACTTGGCCAAAATTGAGCGAATATCCAATCAAAGTTTCCTTTCTTGAAAAAAGAACATTGTGTGGCTGAAAGGCTGATTTTTTTCTGCCCCTAAATTTGTTTTGACCGATTATAATTGGATGTGATGACTCATTCTAGCATAATTGTAGAAGGGAGTAGGGGCTGTGCTTGGGCTCCCCCAGGTGTGCAGGTCTGTTACAGAACAGCCAAGGTTGGATGCTGCTTCCAGCTGAGTGGGGAAACACTTTTTTTTTTTTTTTGGTGACTTATTTCTGGTCAAAGACATGTGTGACATCAGCCCTGATGGCAGATGGCTGGCTTACTCTAAAGATATGGAGGGATTCGGTAATATTCATGTTGTAATGGGGTTAATCCAAAGTTTTAAATTTTACATAGTTAAACCTCTCACAGACCTGTGCAACTTCGGAGTAAGTCTAAGCTGCTGGAGATTGGAAAGCCTTCTTAAAATGCAGGACTAAAAACAATACCCTTCCCCGCTGTAGGATGGGGATTATGTGTATTACTTGTAGCCTTTGAAGAAGTGCTGCAGCTTCACACTTATCCCCTAGGAGTGTTCTGAAGCTGAATCTGTGCTTCTAACATTTCTCAAGGTGTTTGCATAAAAGGTGCAACAGGCACGGACTAGCCAAGGCGCAGATTACTTTCTGCAGGAAAGAAACTGGTATTTTGCTTAAAACTCATCCTGTTGTGCTTAAGGTAATACAATCCCCACTCATTGTGGGTGCAACGTCCACCTGACGGTCTGAAAGCAAAGGCGCTGTGTAACTCCAGTCAGTGTCCTGAAGCTGGCAGGGCAAAGTGATGGGGAAATGTTAATTGCTCCTTGATTTAATCCCCTGTGCCGGCAGCCCTTTCCAGTTTGAAGATCTGGAAGGGCTTTATGGAGGCAAGGAATCATGCGTAGTGAGTCATACTAGGCTCATCCTGTGGGTGGGGGAAAGAGGTACGGAGCTGACATGAATTATGTGCTGAGTCAGAACTGGGAATTTCAGTTCAGCTTCTTGATTTCTTGTCGCTTTTTTTTAAATGCTAGATTACCTTGTCTCATTGAAGACTGCCTTGTGCTGCTCTTGTATGCATGCCTGCTCTTCCCTTTCTTCCTGGCTTGCAGTTCTTGAATGATACTTAAGGTGTTTCATTCATTCTCCAATCTGTTCTCCTTCCCCAGATACTTTGAAGTGACTCTGCTGATGAATACGGTATTTAGGTTTTTGTGAAGAATACCAGTTCTGTGGGAACTGACATTTGTATCAGTGTTTCTAACTAATCTGTCAGCTTTGGCAGGTTTCTGCAGAGAGATTCATCTTACAAAAGTTCAGATTGTTGCAGAAAATTCAATCTTGCACAGAAATTCCTAGGTTGCTGTGGCTGTTTTGCATACAAAGATGCAATCTGGGAATGTGGAGGGGGGTCTTGTGGGAAAAATAAATGCAATAAAATTGGCTATGGTTAGGGCCATGGGAAAACAACTACCTTTTATTTTAAACCTACATAAATATCCTGTTCTCTGCATGTCTAATAATGTTAGAGCTGCTTTTCCACTGTGAATTTTGTCTGAGGTCCTAAACACTTTGTGACCATCTGTCTTCACGCGGTATGAGACACATTAAATAAAGCCTGTAAGAGAGATGGAATAAACTTCTCCCTAAATCTATAAGAAGTAAATTTTTACACAGCCTGAAGGAGACTATCTTTCCTATTAGCTGTCTGGTTTCTTGTCAATAAAGTGAATTCCAGTGATGTGAGGGTTAGGGCTGATAATTAGAGGCTGTGACAAACTTAACAGTGGAAAGATTATCCAGTAGTTAGCGAACGGTCTAGAAGGAACCATCCATGGGAGTTTTAATCTATGATGGTTGCTTCAGGCTACGTTGGTGCGCTGCAGCAGGCTCAGATGACAAATGGGAACAAGTGTTGGGCAACATGCAATGAACATTGTATCTATGGCTGGAATAATTACTTAATGTCATTTTGCTGGTCTGAACTCAGGACACCTTAGTAAACAAATGTCTCATTACAATGCAGATGGAATTGGGCAGTATGTTCGCTATGCTCCTACCTGTATCCAAAAAGCTGAGCTATATCTCTTGGAAATGGCTTTTTTTTAGCCCATACCTTAAGTTTAAATACAGCCATAGTAACTCTGATTTGTTTCAATATATCCTCCAGCAACTGTGTCCTGCAGCAAATCATGTCTTTACCTCAGCAATTAAAACAGTGGAACAGAACTTCACTTGAATGTGTTTAATGTTTTATTCCTGCCTTTGCCATATGCTGATTTCCCCCAGAGGGAGAAAATCGGAGTACTACGTAAGATTTTCCAAATAGAATAATAAACGGGTGGGTGTTTGAGCTCTGAAAGGATATGAATCTGTGAAGCAGGCTTAGCTGATTTGGTATTTTAGTTGCATAGATAAATCCAGCGTGTTTTCAGCTCAGAAACCTGTGTGTGCTTATGCAAAACATCACCAAGAACAAATGAAGGTGAAGCACATAATCAATTAATGAATAGGTCAAGCCCCTGCTATCCCACTTTCCTAGCTCTGGAAGGCTTTTACTGACGTTAAGCTGGAGTAATCGGTGTGTTCCTGCTGCAGGGCTCTGTGAGCAGAGGCGCCCCAGCCCTTCATGCCTGGCAGGCGGTGGCACAGCACTTGCCTTCACCATGAAAGAGCTTCTGTTCCTTGGGTGGCTGCCAGGGGATGGTCCTTGCATGTTTTGCTCTGCAAGGAGGCTCCAGGAGGACCGTTGAGGCAAGGAGAAGGGTGATGCTTGGCTCTTGATGTGTTGTACCTCAAGGCAGAAGTTTAACACAGGGAAGATGCTTGAGGGGAGGGGAAACCTCATGGTTTTTTCTACTCCTTATAAGTTGCAAGGTTTCCAGGCGCCGGGTGCCTCTGGTATACAGTATCTTAGCAGTCTGGCTGATGAGTGATAGGAAGCTTGTTGGCACAGCTTACTACTGCGGTAGAAGCAGTGCAGCCTGTGGCTGCCCTAGTCGGATGCTTCAGGGAGGCCCATGTTTCACAGGTTGCTCCTTCTGAGCTTTTCCGCCTTGCCTCCTGGTCTGTCCTCCAAGGAACCTCTTCCTTGCTTTCAGGCAGGCTCACAGAAGACCCTAGAAAAAAAGATTGCAGTAAGGCTCTGGCTCAGCCACCGCTCTTAATCAGAAAATACGAGGCATGTAATTGCATTGCTGGTAATGCTCAACAGTTTTTAAGTCTTTGCAAAGTTAGCCAGTATTTTTAATAGGGCTGCTTCAGTTGGATGATGTTCCTGATGAGTATGTCATTGCTTCATTAGTTTTCTCCCCTCATGGTTTCCCTGCGCTTTGATAGCAAATGATCCTTCGCTTTCAAGGAGGTAGCCAGAGCACACATTTCTGTGAAGCCCGTGACGATGCCACTTACGGATAAGTTTTACTACATCAGTGGCTGGGCCACTTCCAGAACTCAGCGTAGTAAGAAGGGTTAAAGAAAATTGGCGAAACTTCAGTGAGTTCAGTAAATTTTTATGGTAATGGTTTAATATACATGTATATATTGTGGTGATAAAAGTGAAGAGATTTATATACTCCAGCTACTAATGTATACTTCATTAACTTTATTAGGAAAAATTACTTAGGATTTCATAAATATCAAATGCTAGTCCCTGCACAGAGTGGTATCGTAGCGTTTATAAGCATCATTAATTGCTGGAGCATACGCTTGCACATGTGTGTTGTAGCAAAGCGAGATCACTGAAGAACTCGGATGTATAGATTTATTTTCTGTCAAACACATTTACGAATGCACGAGAGTTTTAAAAGTATTTCAAGGAGTTCTGCGTTTTATTAATGGCTTGTACTTACACCTTACTCTGAAGTTTTTACTCAGCAAAATACCAGCTGGGTGTGTCAGGTGTTTCTGTCGGGATGATGGCTTAGGGGTCCGGGGTGCAGGCTGCAGGACCCCTTGATTCTGGAGATGCTGAACACCTGTGCACCGGCTGGAGCCCGCAGGAGGGACTGGCATCGTGCCCTGTCCCGGGGGGCCTGGGCTGCGTTCCTTCTGCTGCACCTGCAGATGGGAGCAGTCCGGGGCTTCAACAGTGAAGATGTGCTTAATATCAATCACCTGCTTCCAAGCCTTGCCAAAGAAGCATTGGTTCAGCAAACCCTTTCAAAAAAAGGAAAAAACCTTCAAGATCTTGAAGCTGGGTCCAGTTCTTGCAGAATTCAGGAGGAGCAGGTACATATTTCTCCCATTTTAGATTATTTTTTAATTGCAGCACCGGATTTTTCACTATACTGGGCAAAAATGACCTTGCACTGAGACTTGTGACCTCCTGAGGTGTTTTTGAAGTGGCTACACAGATGGATTTGTGGCAGGAGCAGGCGCAGGTTGAGCTGGTTACCACTGGCAGGTTATCAGGTTAAGTGGGGAAGGCTGGGTGGGGGTGGCTGTGCCATGGGATGGGCTCTCTGAACAGGCTCACGTTAGAGCCTCAGGCTCCTGCGTGGGCAAATCCACCTCGGGTCAGCGCATGGCTGGATGTGGGAAGGTAGGCAAGAGTTTCCCTACAATATAATGATTTTCTGACTCCTCATCCTAGAGGTCAAGGCTCTTCCCATTGGGCTCCTGGTGCGATGCTGGTGGGTGGCTCTGGTGCGGCTCAGAGTTGAGGTCCCAGCTCTGAGCAGTGGTTTCTTTAGGAATTTTAGTGGTGTTATTTTGGTAATAAATTTCTGGAGAAGGGTGTTCTTGAAAGCCCTAGGGATAGATCAGTTAATGTGAGCGTGGTGAGCTGTATGGAGTGAGATATTATTACTATTGCCACAGAAACTGTCTGCTCAGGGATGGATTGGGGCAGGATCCTTTCGTGAGAGATCTGTTTGCAGGCACAGATTTATAACAGGAAAGCTGCAGGGTTGCAGGCCAAAAGGCATGTCTGCCGGGAGAGGAGCCTGCTTGCCTATTTTGTGATCTTTTCCCTAATTCTAAGCTCCTCGCTTGTGGTTTTGGTTCTCTGGGACACTGTGTGTTGCCGGTTTGCAGAGGAGGGAGCAGCTGCTGTGCTCCTGCATCGCTGCCACCTGCCCCATAACCTCCCACAGCATTTTCTGATGAAATACCTGTCTGCTCGACACTAATCTGCACTCACAAAAGTAAAAAAAGAACAACCACCCAGCCAACAAAAAAATAAATGTTAATGCATTGTTGTGCCTGGGAAATTCATGGGTCCTCAGCATGTAATGTTAAGAGCCCCTGAAATTAGTATCCTAATTAGTCCTGCTTTGAGTCCATCTGTGCCAGGGTTTTTTGTCATGTTAAATTTGGCGACTCTGCATGCAGCCAGTTATCCTGAAGGACCTGTAGCCTGGTATTAACCCTGTTGCATCTGCAGTGTACTTAGCGACATGACACTAAAAATCGGCACGGATCCTCCGGTGGGATGAGGGGGGAGGCAGCAGGTCGGGTCGGAGGCGCAGTCCTTGCTCCCTTCCCAGCGGGTATCCTGCTTCGCTTTCTGTGTATGAAACGATTCAATCGCTCTCAGTGTGTGTAAAATTACTGCACGGTCTTGCTGTGTAGTAATTCTTCATGGTGTTAGATACGTCCCCGTGATTTATGCCAACAAGGTTGCCTGACATTGCTCGCCACCTCCCCTTGCCTGTCTGAGGATGGAGCGGGCTCTTCGGGCCATGGCCCCTGCCAGGGTGGCAGCGAGCTGCTGGATGGATTTGTCACTAACGCCTGGATGCACCCCTAGGCAACCTGTTTGGTGGCGTGCTTGCCGATATTGTCCCTCTAAAAGAGCAATGGGTGACGTGTAAGTATGAAAAAAAGCCTCTTATTTTGTCAGAAAAAGTTTTTGTACCAGCTCTGTAAAGAAGCTTCATGTTTTTATGTGTAAAGGTCTCGGAAAATTTCAGGGGGAAAAAAAAAGCCATCAAGCTTTTATAAAAAGAGCCTTCTGGTGTTCTTACTCAGAAGAACCATATGCAGAGTAGTCGGCGTAGATAAGCGTTCTTTCAGCTGAACCCTGCTACCCAAGGGAACAGGATGTTCTTTAAAGTTCAAATCAAAATTTAAATATTTCACATGTTCTCCGTGTCTTATAGTACCTCCAAACCATACAGCCCTGATATGGGGTATTTATTTATTATTCCCCCCCCCCCCCCCCCCGCCCCGCTCCTCTGCGTAGGCAGAAGGATTGTCCTTCTGGTAGGTCTTTCTCCAGCTGAATGAAGTAGTGGATGAAGAAAAAAAAGGGTGGGGGGAAGCAGTTATTGGGCCAGGTGGCAGAATTCCTGCGGTGATGGAGCTGTTCTGATCGGTGGGGGCTCCCCTTTGCCCTGCTGTCCCCACCGCCGCGGTATGTTACGGGCACATACGCTCCCTGTAGGGTTGGGCTCCCCTGGGCTAGCAGCTCTACCGAGGGATGCTGGCTCTGCCATTCCTGCTTCTGATAACTGCCGGAGAAAACTCATTTGCAGGACTAAATCCTCTTCATTGTGATAAATTCTATTTCCCTGCCCCCCTACATCTCTGCTTTCCAGCCTCACATTTCTTTTTAATATAACTAGCCCAAGTGGGATAAAGGCAAAGTGTAAGTTGCTGCACCTTAGGTAAAATTTATAGCTTTTGAAGATCTCCTACGGCTCAGGATGTTAATTGTAACCTGGGACTGGAGCTCAAAGAAGTAAATCTTTAATAACATCATGCGCTGCTGCTGGAAAGGTGAAAAAACGCTGAACAGTGTCTTCCCCTAAACATACCCCGTAATGTCTCTTTGCAGCAGTTCTAGTGACGGCACCAAACCTGGAATATTTTTTTAAGTCCTAAAAGTAGTTCCAGGAATGTATGCATATACTAGGGCTGTCTCCGTGTTTTTCCAGTGTTGTAGCAGGAATTAATTTTGTAGTGTTGACATGCAGGGGTGGGGGAGGGCAGGGGTGATGCACCCTTTGAGGAACGGGTGGGAGACCTCGGCGTGACTGCTCGGTGAGGCTGGGAGAAGGAGGGTGTTCAAGGGTCTGGGTGCATGGCTGGATTTCTTCCTTTCCTCTATTTGCTGCCTTCTGTTTTACCTGGGGCTTGTCTTGTTTGTAGGCACATATACGTAAATCCATTTTCAGCTTCTTTCAAGTAAGACCTGAATTAATTTCCCTTATATATTTTTCCTGTGTGTTAAGACGGCATCTGCAAGTTCAGCCGTAGACCAGAGTCGCTTTGTTGGAGGCAGCAGGCGAGCACCAAGCAAAAGGGCACGGTCTGCCCCAAAAACACTTGCAAGGTTATATTTTTACAGAAGCACATCCAGCTTCTCCAACTTCTGTTTTTCAATCTGAGGTGGTAAGTTTATCTGTTCTGCTGTTTAGCTGTCAGTAAGACCCTAAAGTCATTTGAAGAGTATTGAAGAGGGGTAAAAAACTGTAACAATCTTCTAAAAATTTAAAATGAGCAGGTTTCATGACCCAGCAGATTAATTCAGAGAGAATCAAGTGATACATGGCAGAGGTAAAACATCTGATGAAGAGCTCCAGTACAGGAGGGCAAATGATGTCAGCTTCATTTGAAAGTAATTGTTTTTGTACGTGGATAGCATACCAACTACAAGAACCTGACTTTACAATAACCTGACATTACAACGTACTCCTCGGTACTAGTGGGCAGTGAAAGCAGGTGTTTTATTATTCAGCTGGCAGCGCTTCAACGACACCTAATTAATTTATATATAGATACACCTATTTCAAGAGAGAAAACCACTGTAAAGCTGGAATGTTTTGACAAGTGCTTGTCTGCAACTTTTCCTGACTTGCCAAGTGTGAGTTTATCGCTGGACTAGACGTGCTGAGGAAGGGCAGGTAGTGCAGGTGGTGCGAAACTGGTGCAAGAGGGAAGGGACGGTATGGACTCCAAATATTCTTAGTTCGCTGACAGTTTTTACTTGGTAGAGAGGAAATAATTGCCACCTGGTGCCTGCTCATTCCAGTCTGCAAAAGAAGCCGGTGGTCTCATTTTGTCCTGTAGTAGACAGGTGTACTCATCATCCAAAAAGTGCTCACCAGACTTAGCACTAACAAGCTGCCTTGCTGCCAGTCTCTGCCCAGAGACCGAAATGTGAGAGGAACGCAGATGCTGAAATATCTGTTTGTCCTCGGAGTTTGCTCCTTTTCTGGCCTGTGCTTTGTACTTTCTCTTACACTTTGTTGAGACTTGCGTCTGCGTGCTGGGAAGGTTCAAGAATGTGGCCCTTTGCCTTTCAGTAAAGTGATTTTTTTGTGAATGTTCAGTATTCTTATGAAGCCTGGATAACAGTTTGGCCCCCTGGGCACTAGAGATGATCAGGTCCGTTGCTTGCAGGGGAGGCATCTTGATGAGGTGAAGCCACAGGTGTGGGTGATTCCTGCAAGCTCTGCTGATGAGATTTATGCAGAAGAATTTTCTGGAAAGGACAAGCTCTATGTATCCCTCCACAGACTTGTCTGTAGTCCTGCTGCCATGTGCGAACATCCTCTGTTGAAGGGGGCCTGGTGTTAGCAAATACCTGGGAGTGTTGGAATCCTTCCTTGGGATGCAGTGACAGATCCATACGGGGGTAAATCTCTGGTTCTCCTTCATCCTGATGAATCCACAAGCATCACAGACTATTTTTCAAGTCTCACTTTCCCTCGTCATTCCAAGTGCTCCGTGTAGATAAGGATTCTCCAGACAAGTGTGTTACTGCAACGTGGGTCTCCGTGGGCTTCAGGAGCTGTGTCTGTCAAACCCTGTTGATGTAGAGCGCGATTTAGCTGTTGGGAAAGTCTCTTCATCGTGTATGTACCATGCTCTGTTAGCTCAGTAAATTTTCGAAAGCAAGCTATTTCTGTCAAGATTAAAACTTTGTTGACTGTTTGACTGGCTGAATGGAAGCCTTCAGAGTTCAAACCTCTGTGTCTCTGCTGATTCTTTGCTAAACGATTTTTATTGCGCTTCATTTTATGCGATAACCTTATTGCAGACTGAAATGAATTTATCCCTCTCTTTCCTTCCTCAGACAGAAGCTGATGAAGTCTCAATTTTCCAAATAGGCTTCATTTACAGTTGCAGAAACCTCTGAAAATTGAGGCTGGTTTCCATCCCCTGTTTGCAGTTCCAGAGAGTAAATAGTATGCAGCGGTACGAGGAACACAACCCCGAGCTTTTCAATTACAAGTCCCTATTTCCAGAGGTGGGGAGAAGTCTTCCGTCTGTCCATGGAGCAAGTGCAGCCCAAAGCAATGCCCTTTCATTTTCTTTGATCCGATAACTTACCCGAGGTGTAGTCCTGAGCAGTACCCTGGCACCGCTTGCAGCGTGCTTCAGCATCGCACCAGCTACTTCTAACCTGCGTGGAGTTGGAGCTAATAATACAAATAGGAAAAAGCATATTTCCTATTACTCTAAGGCATATATGCTACTTTATAAAGCTCTTTTGGAAATACTAAAAATTAAGAACTAGATGCTTTTTAATTAAGTATTTCTTGGTGTAATGTGGACTTACCCTGTTTTCTCTAGCGGGTTCTGTGGCTGTGATCGCGTATCCATGTGTTTCTCTGCTGCTATTTGGAAGCAGTCATATTTTTACAGCAACATAACCCATTTTCCCTTTATTGTAATTGTTTTGGAATAAGAAGTAATCATCCAGGACTGAACAACTTGCTCTACCAAACGTTCTGTTCTCTATTCTAGTAAATTGCTTTGAGAATTGAACAAAGCTCTGCTCAATCATGCAAGATATCCATTCCGAAGAACACCAGGAAAGTAAACCTACTTTAGCCCATTGCAATCACCTTTTTTACTTCTTAAAGATAAAACTGTAAGAGCATGATTCCAAACGCCCAGAACTTACAAATCTTCATTCATTGAATAAAGAAATTAGTTTGATAAAATAACGTCATGTTCCTCATCTAAATCCCCCAACCTGGCAAGTGTTTAACTTCTAATTTATTACTAATAGAGCAATACTGTTTTGATAGAACCTTTTGTCAGTGGATATCGGTGTTTCGCAGTTTTGAATGAAGACAGCAAGCTTTTTTGGAGGGACTTGCACAGGGCTGGCACGTGGCAGCATGGCGTGTGCTTCCCTCAGTCAAGGGCATCTTGTGTCCCTGGGTTCCAGTTGTCCGTCCTTAAATGCAGCTGGTCTTCGTCTCTGCTGGAGCAAACCAGGGCTGCTTGGGGGGTGGCTGCTCTTGTGTTTGGTTGATGCCTTATGTTTATTTAGCTTGTGTTGGTTTTTTCTTTTATCTTTTTTTTTTTTTCCTTCTTTTTACCCTCAGGATGGCCAGAACCTAAAAGTTTTGCTGGTTTTTCAGTGTCTAATGCTAAACCAACGTTAAGCATTCTGTGATCCAGGGTTGTGCTACCCGGTGGATAAGTCATTTCTCACTTCAAATCTGGTTGTGGGATATTATTTCAAGTTTTTTGTTTGTGTCTTGATTGATATTTATTGTTGAGATAAAGACTTCCTAGAGCTTTTGCCTCCCAGGCTTAGCACAGAGGTGTCACCGGTTGAACTAAGGATTTTGATAGACTGGTGTCCTTAGTGGGTCAGGTAAACACTTGGTGGGGAAATAGTAGTAACACACCAGCGTATTAAAAATAGAGAATTCTGCTGGAGTATGGTAGTTAAATTCAGCCAAGCTCAGCATGCCAGCTGTTGGGAAACAAGCATAACTGTTCCAAAGGAACAAAATATGAAAGTGGTCTCACTTTGGCAACCTGCATAACTGTGCTAGAAGATTTTTATTGTTTATAACCAATTATCTTGAGTTCCATCTCCCCCACGTGTATTTGCACTTTCGTACGTCTCTGGTTGCTCCTTTTGCACACATAATGAAGCTGAAATTTAGAGAAACTGGGTGCTTTACCTTGCTCCAGTTAATTTTGATAGCATTAACTGGCATTAAAAAATACTACATTTCTGTTGTGTCAGGGAGTTTTCAGTTGAACTTTGATGTTTTGCAGTGGTGGGCAGGACGTGGGGACCATATGTGAGCAGGAAATGCTTGCATCCCCATCAGTGTGAAAAGCTTTAAGATGAATAAAGAGTGATGAATGTTTGATGAACATTGATTTATAGTGGGGTGCACATCTTTAAGCTCAGGGTTCCGCTTCACAAATCCAGTATCCAAACTAAACCTCACAGGAGAAGACTAATTAGCATCTTGCTGTCTGTTTTTTGCAATCAGTGCTAAGTAAATATTTTTTGGATGTGGAAAGATCCCCTGTGATCTTTGTTCGTTCTTATGTGCTAGCCCATTACCTGTAAGATTGGGATCTCAATCTTTCAATTTACTTTTTTTTATTTCCACTGCCCCCACCCTCCATGTCATTTGTTAGTTTTAGTTGTTGTTTCATGCCATAGTTGTTTAAGTCTAAAGTTAAGTGAAATTAAATACAGGCTTCAGTGCCGTACCGTATACTTGTACTGACGTACAGTGTAGCCACTGGCATGTGCGCTCTCCCATCTTAGGGAAAGATAAAAGGTACTCAGAGTTTTTATGGGAATAAGAAAAGTGACATTGGAGGTAGTTATTGTTCACAGAAATGCTGCCTTTTTCAGAAGAATTGTGTAAAGGTTTCTTATAGTTTGTCATTTCCATTTGTATAGAAGATAGGTAGTCGCTGCTCGAAAGAAGCTGTCCACCTCTTGAGTAAATAATATTTTACAAGCTTCTATAGGCTTTCTTTCCTTTTTCTTTTAAAGATTATAAAATAGTAAATACGACAGGAACAAAAAGTTAGGGCTTTGAAATCACTGGGGTGTGACAAGCTAATAATGATAGAGCCTTTGAAAAGGGCAGCACACCTGGGAGAACACTGGCATTTTCAGGGCCAGTGTAAATACAGGTTAGTAAAACAACTAAATAATGTCATTAATTTTATCACTACGAGTGTCTTTGAACACTGGCCACAGAGTGCTGCTATGTCTTCAGTCTACTTTTTCTCCATGAGGCTTCTGTTTTGAAATAGCAATGTCTTTCATTAGCAGAAGCTGTTTTTATGGTTTGTTCTTTCAGCCTTTACCAAAGCAAAACTCCCACTGAAAATCTTCACGCCAGCCTCTTAGTTTTGAATGATATGGATAAAATTAGGTCTGGTTGTTATAATGTTTTATATAAGCCCTTTAAAGATAGGTTTTACTAAATGAGTTTTTACCTAACTAAGGGTTTGTGCTTTTAAATAAGTCTTGTAAATAAAAGCTAGTTAATGCCTGAGACACCGTATCAAATGCAATCTGACTTAAAGGTCTAGAGCTGTGTTTTTGACTTAAAGGTCTAGAGATGTGCTTTCACACACATAGAAATAGGGTTAATTATTCTCTTTATACACTATTTACACATACAGTACACTCTAATATTGCAAACAACTGAAAAAAAAAAAATCAACAGTACTTAGAAAAGAAAAGGAGAGGAGGATTTTCTTAATTCAGTGAAAGAAATATGCACCCAGAAGAGAAGCCCAGATTCAGAGCTTACGTGGCAGTCTGGACATCAACGTGGCCAAACAAGTGCAACTTGAAGATTTTTGGTAATCTGTACATACTAATAATGTTAACATGATTACATTGGAAAGTGTAAATGAAGTGTATCAATTTCCTTTTGGACAGTGGAAAAAGATCATAAAAATAAAAAGGTGAATAATGTTCTGATGCTTTCAATTAACACTTTTTCTTGTTTTTCACCATTAAAATTAATTGCACCAGATATCATCCATCTAGAAAATTGATTGAGCAATCATTACATATTTTTTACTGTTGCAGGCTTCTGCTTTGTATACTTAGGCCCATTTTATGCTCACCTGTGTCCAATGCCATACTGCCTTGGAGGAGTCTTTCGTTGTTGCCTCTTCAGGGGATGGTTATTCGCTAATTAAAGAGGTTCTCTAATTTTTGACTGCAGTTGAGCAGTTCCCCTTTTCAAGGGGAGTAGGATTGCGCCATTCCACCCCAGCACCCACAGGTACTTGCAGAAAGGGATACCATGCCCGTACTCTATTTGCCGGTACCAGTAGTACTGCCCTCAGTACGAAGGAAGAGAGCGGAGAGTGAAGAGCGGGTGTTTAACTATTAAAAAGAATAAATCAAGAGGCTCTGCAGTCAGAGTACATCTGGCATAACCTAGCTAGGTTCTGGCTAAGGTCAAAGAAAAGTGATTACCCAGCAATACCTATGTATTAACATAAGGAATTTGGGTACACAGAGCACTGCAAGGCACCTTTAGCGTTGGGAGATCTGGGGGCTGGTGCCGTCCTGGGCACCCTCTTGTAAAATCCTCTCGGAAGAGTAAATGAAGAAAAGGAACTGTGGTATCCAAACAGAAGAACAATGACGGTGTGAAGAAAAAAGTGCTTCTCCGTGTCACTGTTTATAGACAATTTTACGATGACAAAAAGACATTTGTAATGGTTGATGCAATGAACCTTCCTGTTGCAGTTGTGGAAGGAAGAAATATGAACTGGTTTTCAGATGAAGCTTGGTGGTTTTATAGAAGGGATAATTATGCTATGGTTGCCTGTCACGGGAGGGCTTGCAATAAGAATAAAAAGCTTGATCTGGAGTGGTGGAGGAAAAAAACCACCTAAAAGAAAACAAATTTAAAATGCCATTCTTTTTACTTGATCTTTTTTCAGTACTATTATTTTCTCATTTAAAGGCTCTTCAGAGTTTGAATTGCTCCTAATTATGCACATAATTGACTAAGGCTTTCTAGTGTCTAGAGAGGCACCTATTCAGCATGACTTGTGGAGTATTGTCTCTTGGGATAAAAATCTGCAGGAAAAAAATACTTGCATTTTATGATGAAATTTTCTGAAGCCGGTGACGGAGTGGGACTACATTACACTTCTGTAACATTGTGCATTCAGCATTTTTGAGCTTGCCAAATTGAAGCAGAGGGAAGTTAGGGAGGCTTGTTGAAAGTAATTCTGTGAGAGGCAGAAGTAGAACTAGGAACTGTAAAACCCTATTTCTTCTGTTTATATGGAGTAATCTTCCTGCCAAAAGCCACACGTTGCTTACAAAAGCAACTGGAGTTTCATTCCCAGTTTAGCCTGCAGGCAGTGCTCCTTGGATGCTTGCTAATGTTGGGGTGAGTACTCTGAGTCTGTATTTACAAAGCATCCCCCTCTGATGCTGCAGGGTTCATGCATTTCTCAAATTAGGGCCTTTGCATGACTGTGGATCTCTCTGTAGCTCCTGGGCTGGTGATGTTGCTTGACTGTGACGCACAGGACATGGGCACACGAAGGAGAAAAGGAATGAAATTTCCCATTGCCGTGGTGTCGTGGTCTCCTGCTGTGCACATGTCTGCGTGGGACCGGAGGAGTTTATTGAAGATGAAAGAAACAGGGCCAAGATGTTTAGTTTTGAAGTGTCAGACATTCTTCTCTTGACATTTTTTCTTTAAGAAGTATGAGGAGCTGTGGGTGTCGTCAGCTGGATAATGATTGGCCATTAAACCAAAAAATTCTAATTTTGGTAGGCTTTATGAGGTTAATAAACACATATAAACTAGTAATTAGTGTGTGGATAGCACTGATGGAAGCTACTTTTGTCTAGTGAGACATCTTAATCCTGCCAATTTGACCCTGTGACTCCCTTGATGGTCATTAAGCAGGAGACAGCACCACCTCCCCCAGGTTTGAGCTCTCTTGGGGTAGAATATCTGTGAAGACCCTGGTACCTTTTGATGGGTTTTTTTCCTGTCTGGTGTTTCTGCATTCATTTCTAGTAAGGTGATTTTGAGGCATCACCCCTGATTGACATCTCCCATCAGAAATATGGAGACTTCACTGACGCAGCTTCCCCTTCGTTTTGTGGGAACAGACTTGTGAGGCACTTCGGGTGCTGTTATTTTTTTTTTTCTTTTTGAGCATGGGCTACTGCTTCTCCATGTGAATTGTCCCCAGACAGCTGGGCTTATTCCTTCCAATTATCAATTTCATTTCTCATTCCTAATTTACATAATTTTCTTGAACTATGAATATTTTCCATTAAGTGATGGATGCATGAGAAGTTTTTAATCGCATCTCTCTCTTTATCTTTAATGTAACACTATTTAAAGAGGGTCATGCTCAATTAATTGTGGGCTGATACTCCTGAAATTTGTTTATGACATTCTTAATTTAAAGGATTTCTGGGATGTATTTACAAGTATTTTTTTAATTGTAAGATTTTTCTACCATATGTACATGTTTGCATTTCAAAATGCTCTGCATTTAAAGAAAATAAATATTGGTTTTACACACCTTGGTGCCACATGATGGCACTCGTCTGTTCCTGTTCATCTTAATGAACTTCAGAAAAACATTTCCTTTTCACTGAAAATATTCTGTTTGGAATCAGGATGTTCTATGTTGTAAAAACAGAAAAATAACCCCCAAAACAACCACTTTCCCTTCCCCATTATGTGGTTTGTGGTTTTTTTATTGTTTGGGGTTTGGGGTTTTTTGTGTTTGGTTTTTTTTCCCCTCAGACAACAGGAAGCTATTATCCTCTTTTAGAGAAATTTTGGGAAAGTCCTTTTTTTGGAACAAATAATGATCGTTTTGTGGCTGCTCAGAGTATTGGAGATAATACTGTGCTACCAGAAGTAACTTCATAATGAGAAATCTGCCCAGACTCCCTTGCATGTTGATAACAGCTTAACAGCAAAGGATGTTTGTGGCATTGTCAGAGATGGTGTGAGCAATGTGGTGCCCCTAAACACGAGTCTTTCAGACAGCGTAAACGAGAGGGTCAGGCTGTAAATTGAACCCGATAATAGAGGCAGTTAATTCTTTTCCTTCGATTTCTTTGTCATTTCACTTTTCTTTCTCATTTCTGCTGGCACTTATGAGTGCACTGTTTGCTCTTTCTCATTTTGTCTGCTGTATCGTGCTGTCTGCTTTCACAGTGCCGTATTCTGGGTTGTTAACCCTTGTAGAAAGTACACGCGATGTTTTACTTTCACCGCCCTAGGCATCGATGGATTAGCCGTATCTCTAAGAATACATAGCCTTGAGTTAATTTGTATTTTAAGAATGGTATTTATTCTTTATAAAGAAATCTGTATCCGAGAGGAAAAATGTTTTAATTATTCCTGGGCTATGAAAGTGAAACTGGTAGCAGCCGAATCCTTTGTAATTTAATATAGTCATGACAAGGTAGTTCTAATTTAAACTAGCTAGTCAAATTCAGCATAGACCTTGGTCCTACGCTAACAGTGAATTTGAACCACTATGAAGTTGCGGCAGTCAAAAAAGCTGATCAAAGAGAGCGTTACCAAGTGGTATTATGGATTCTGTGATCAGAAAAAATGAAAAAGTCATTTAAGTAATTTCAAGATTTTTGTCACTTTTGGTGATTTATAATAACCTGGCTTTCAAGCATTGCAGTTTTTCTCTTACGTCGATGTGTCACAGACCTGCAGAAACAAACTGGTCACACACACAAAAAGCCAATTAAAGTCAGTACTTTTTCTGAGGGGATATGTTACTAGTAGCAACAATAAACATCACTGACAGTACTTCTGGTTCATTAGGGAAGGCGTTTAGTTTCTGCTTTCCCCTTCAAATCAAACAAATAGTAAATAATTTGGTGCCTATTTTCCCTCCTGAGGATATTTAAAATGCTATAGAAGCACTTAAGCTGAGGTTAATCTTACCTAACTTTAGTCCAAGACAGCTGCCTAAACTCCTTCTGCATTCGATAGAGATACCGACAGCGGTAGAAGACAGCTCGTTTTATCTACCTTAGTTGCTGGATTGCGTAGCCCAAGTGTCTTTATCTGAATCAAGCCCAGCTGAGCTGTCCTCCAGCGTGTAACTGCGCCAGGAGCAGTCAGTTTGACCAGCTGATGAATCTGGCTTCGAGGATGCTGTTGAGGGCACCTACGAGACAATTTAATTGCATCTTCTGTGAAATCTCTTGTAAATCTTG
Source organism: Falco cherrug (assembly GCF_023634085.1). Lineage (NCBI taxonomy): Eukaryota > Metazoa > Chordata > Aves > Falconiformes > Falconidae > Falco > Falco cherrug. Next base: position 121,192,688 of record NC_073697.1, read on the forward strand.
ACACGAGAGGTTTCAATGAGTTTATTGGAATTAAACAGACGTGACCAGGTCACAGAGATTGCACCATGTGCAGCCTCACCGGGTGCCCCCCGCAGCTGGGGGTGGTGCAGAGCCATGCTCCCTGCAAACAGCAGCTGCTAAATAACAGTCTGGATCATCAGCTGCACAAGATGTTTGTGAACAGTCTTTGCCCCGGATCACAATAACTGCCAAAATCATGTGCTGAACCGCTGTTCTGGCTTCTGCAAGAGGGGAATGAAACTTCCGAAGAAATGCATGAAATGTGAATCAACCTCTTTCTAGCCTGTCTCTGAGGTCACGCTTGGAAGGGGAGTTTCTTGTTTCTGGACCTCTGAAAACTAAAAGTTCTATCTGTGTCTTCAGGACTTCTTTTACTGTTCCTGCTGCTTGCATTAATTTTGGAATGCATCACATGTCAAAGTACTAGACATTGCTAATCCTATTTTAGTGTTTATCTTTCTTTGATAGAAGTTCTATTATTGCATTTTGAGTGTCCTTGAGAAAGGCAGCTTATGATTTGTGTAGTCCCCCAGAGGGAAACCTTAGTGTTATCTTGTTTAAACAATACTTATTGCTTGAATTGTTGATGTGTTCATCACTTAGACGAGGTAAATGCTCCAGACACTGTGTTGTCACTATTGTAATTGGGGCTGGGGATTCACCAAAGTGCGTCTCTCTTGCATTGCTGTGTTTCTGGCCCCGTGATGCTAAAAGGCTGAGATATAATTGCAAGATCTCTGTTCCTTGGGGATAAAGTAAATGTGAGGCCGGAGGGTGGTGTTTGCTCTGATTCCAGCTGTCTGCAGCCTCCAAAGCTTGATTTTACATTTTAATTATAACTTTCTACTTGGAGCCCCTGGTTTTCTTGAACTGAGAGGACCTTTCTGGATAAAGCTTTGATGGAAGAGATCTGCTTTATTTGCTTTGCAGTTTGTGTGTTTATTTTCCTTTAGGAAGGGAGTGACTGGGCAGCAGAGGGGAAGATTGTCTTTGCCTTCCCTGGGTTGTGCTGGAGGGCAGCAGGAGCAGCCCGATGCCTGGGAGCTGCCTCCTCCCTGGGGAGGGGGAGGGGCTTTGCGGGGACAGCTGGTGCTGGGAGGTGGCCCGCAGGGGTAGGGTGCTGCTTGTCCTCTCGGAGGTGGCCCAGAAGGGCAGGGTGCTGCTTGTCCTCTTGGACAACTGAAAGTTTTTTTCCCCCAAAGAACTAGAGCAGCTAAGAGGAGGCTCCAAGGCCGGAGTAAGGAGCCTGCTCTGCAAGCGTGCAAGCGCGTGGCTGGGGTAGGGTGGGGAGCCCCCTTTTAATTTCATTCTCTTGGCCAGTTGATCTGAGCTCTGACTACTGTAAGAAGTTCTTTGGTTGAGGTCGCTTGAGAGCTTTAAAGATTAAAACAGCACCTCACGTTGATTTTCAAGGAATTACCACATCAGGGCTGCTTGTGCGGGGCTGGGGGCTGAGTGCAGGGGGCTGGAGCTCGGGGGCAGACCTGGGCTCCCCCCCGTCCTCTGCTGCTTTGCCTCTGTATTTCTGAGGCGCAGCTGTAGAGAGATCTGGTGGAGAATTGTGAGTGGCTCTTTTGATTACATCTCTTACTAGCTGCCTTTCTTCATATAGCTTTTCTTCACTTTAATGTACTGCAAAGCTTTATTTATTATGATTTTTTTTTTTTTTTTTTTTTTTTTTTGCAATGGAAATTCTTTTTTCACAATGAGCCGAATTCACACCTAATGTTTTGCTGCCTTTTGTCTGCAAACAAATTCAGTCTGATCTGAAAGTTACGGAGCATTTGTGCTGTAGGAAAGAGATGCACTAATTGGGTGGGTTTGGCTGGCTCTCAAAGCTACAAACGTCACGAGGAAGATGAACACAGAGCAGCTTGCATTGCCAACCAAGCTCGATGTGCTCGTCACTTAGGAGCTTTAGAAAAAGATGAGGAAAATGGTTAGACTAAAGCTTTGTGATTCTCCTTTGTGAACTCTGTATTGACTGCTGTTCTCCAGATGTGTGCTGGGAAAAGGAGGAGGGAACCTGAGGTCTTCTGCTCATCTTCAGCAGTGGGAGCAGGATTGTTCGGGAAGGGGAGGCTGAGAGGCAGCGAGGCAGTTACCAAAGAGAGGAGGAAAGTCTGCGTGGTGGTTTTGTGCGTGTGTGTGTGGAGTCCTTACTCTGTTTGCAATCTGCAATCTGCTTAACTGTAGATTTTGCTCCCTCCTGGTTATGAGGGAGATAAGGGGAGTGAGTCTGAAGAACTAACGCCCTCCTGGTTTGTGCTTGGGGGATTAGTGCTGATCTCAAGAGAACAAGCTCTACCTAACCTGCTGTGGTGGTTTGTGGTTGGTTTTGTTTGCGTTTGTTTGGTGGGTTTTTTTGTTTCTGTTTTTTATTTTTTATTTTTAAATAAATAACTTGTATCCCCCAAAATAATTAAACCAATGAGTCTGTTATTTGTGTCTGAACCTTGGATGGAATAATTAGGCTTTTTTCTTTCTGAAAGCACTTACATATTGATCTGTGCTGTGAGATTGTAAATACCATTCCCTGGCTGAAAGGGTTCAGTGCTATTGAAAGATGTTTCTGTTTCTCCAGTCACTCCTTTGGAAAATGAGATGCTAAAAGAGGCTGACTGGAAGATCCCAGGATAAGGGTGAAATAGGGAAAAGTGTCTCATGGTATTTTGCTATAGCCACAGTGGTATAAGGACATAGGTGGGGAAAGGTGTGTAGGTACTGAAATTTATTAGAAGAACTGGCATATTTGGACAAAATTAGTGAAGCTCTAGAGGAAACGAGAACTGTGGAGGAACAGATCTCAGGAGAGCTAAGGAAGAAGGATAACAGGTATCTGCTGTCTGTGTGTGGCCCTCTTCATGTAATGAGTCATTAGGATATAAATGTACTATGCTTTCTGTGTATGGCCTGATGGCGCATACTAAATTAGGAATTTTTAAAAATGAGAATCTCTTGCAGATGGATAAAGTGGATGCTTTCAGAAAACACCATAGAAGGGATCAGCAAACATTGGTACCTCGAATGGTTTCCAATCTGGAGGGCAGTTTCTAGGGGAGAAGTTGTTTGGTTTGTGTGGGGGTTTTGTGTTTGTTTGTTAAACCTTTCAACTTTTACATAGGAAGCCTTAAGGCTTCCTCTCTGTTAAAACCTGTTAGTGAAATTTAAGACTGAATTACTTTTGTCCCTTTAATGAGCATTAAAGTGTTTGGGCGATTTCTTTCCCTCGCAGTTCTTACTGGGAATCCTTCCAAGCTTCTGCCTCTGGATTTTGTGGTTGTCGGAATTACAATGTATTCATATTTCATGCTGGAGATGTGCTAAACTACACAATGAGTCTGAGAGCAGGATCAAAATAGTCAGTTGGTGGCATGGATAAAATGATGTTTTGCATGATAAATTTTATAACCACAGCAGAAAAGTCTCATTTGGTTTCAGATTTGTGGTGTCTCACTTTATGAAATACCCTAAACTCATGGCAAGACATTCTATGGGTGGTAATTTAAATAAAATTGTATATTTTTTTGTGTGATTATGCTGTGTAGCAGTGTGTGAATCCCAACCAATGTATTCTGAAATGTATACATTTGAAGAGACATATTTTTAAAACACAATCTATGAGTTCATCAAATGTAGTGAATATTTAGTATTTTTTTCAATCAACAGATGCTAAATGCCACTTGAAACGGTACGTGTACATTTTCCCAGGTGAGATGAAATAAGGTTAAAGTGTCTCATTGTCAAAATTGCTAAATCCTTTTCTTGTGGTGACTTGCTAAAGGATTTCAGCTGTATTTCACGTGTCATCAAATGATGACTTTAATGGTATCATTAATGATAACAACCAGAGGCAGTTCTCATGGTCTTGGGAAAGCTCCTGCCCCTGCTGCATGTGTGCTGAAGCCATGGAGCGGACATGTGGGAGCAGCTCACCTTAATCCTTTCTCACCAATATTTAGAATCATAGAATCATTTAGGTTGGAAAAGACCTTTGAGATCATCAAGCCCAACTGTTAACCCAGCACTGCCAAGGCCACCAATAAACCATGTCCCTAAGCAGCGCATCTACGCGTTTTTTAAATACCTCCAGGGGTGGTGATGCTTGGCCACCCTTTCGGTGAAGAAATGTTTCCTGCAATCCAACCTGAACCTCCCGGTGCAGCCTGAGGCCGTTCCCCCTTGTCCTGTTGCTTGTTACCTGGGAGCAGAGACTGACTCCCCCCCCCTACAGCCCCTGTCAGGCAGCTGTGGGGAGCGGTGAGGTCCCCCTGAGCCCCCTCTTCTCCAGGCTGAGCACCCCCAGCCCTCCCAGCTGCTCCCCATCAGCCTTGTGCCCCAGCCCCCTCCCCAGCCCATCTCTGAACACGCTCCAGCACCTCACCTGAGGGGCCCAAGTCCTCTGGGACCTCCCTGGTGAGCCAGGATGGCTGATAAATGATGGAGAGCAGCCTGGCGAGCTCCTCCGCCAGCTCCCTCAGTGCCCTCGGGTGGGTCCATCCAGCCCCGTAGACTTGCACGTGTCTGAGCGGAGCAGCAGGTCGCTGTTTTCTCCTGGACTGTGGGGACTTCATTCTGCTCCTCGCCCCTGGCTTCCAGCTGAGGGGCTGAGTACCCAGAGGGCGACTGGTCTTGCTGGTAAAGACTGAGGCAAAGAAAGTGTGAAGTCGCTTGGCCTTTTCCCCATCCCGTGCGGCAGTGCTCCCCCCGCATCCCAGGAAGGAGGCAGGTTATCCTTGGCCCTCCTTTTGTTTCTGATGTGTTTGTGAAAATGTTTGTTGTTATGTTTTATGGCGGCGGCCAGCCCGAGACCTAGCTGGGCTTTCGCCTCTCTCATCCTTGCCCTGCGTAACCTCGTGACATGTTTGTAGCCCTGCAGAGCTGCCCGCCCCTTCTCCCAGAGGTGCCAAACTCTCCCGTCTCCCCTGAGCTCCAGCCGAAGCTCTGCTCAGCCAGGCCGGGCTGCTCCCCCGCCAGCTCGTCTGTCGGCACGTGGGGACGACCTGCCCCTGCCCGGGTAAGGCTGCTGCTGGGTGAGCGTCCGGCCGCCCCGGACCCCTTGGCCCTTCGGGGCTCCCCCCAGGGGCTCTGTCCACCAGGCTCTTAAACAGGCCAAAGTCAGCCCTCCAGAAGTCCAAGGCTGCGGTTCTGCTGACCTCCCTCCTTACGTCTCTGAGAATCAAAACTTTTATCACCTCATGATCGCTGGGTCAGATGTCCTCTGACCACCACACCACCCACCAGTCCTTCCCTGTTAGTAAACGGCAGGCCCAGGGGGGCAGCTCCCCGGGTGGCTCGCTGAGCCGCTGTGCCTGGAAGGTCTCCCCCACACTCCAGGAACCTCCTGGGCTGGTTCCTCTCCGCTGTGCTGTATTTCCAGTGGACATCTGGTAGGTTGAAGTGCCCCATGGGCACAAGAGGTAGCAATCATGAGACTTCTCCCAGCTGCTTGCAGAATATATCATCTGTCTCTTCATCCTGGTTGGGTGGTCTGCCACAGGATCCCACGAGGATATCCACCCTGTTGGCCTCCTGCTGATCCTTACCCACAAACACTCAATCCTACTGCCACCATTCTCCAGCTCTAGGCAGCTGAAACACTCGTTGACAGGCAGAGCCACCCCACCATCTCTCCTTCCTTGCCTATCCCTTCTGAAGGGTTTGTAGCCGTCCATTGCAGCACTCCAGTCATGCGAGTTATCCCACCACGTTTCCATGATGGCAGTTATGTCATGGTCTTCCTGCTGCACGATGCCTTCCAGCTCCTCCTGCTTGTTGCCCGTGCTTCAGGCGCTGGCACAGATACACTTCAGCTGTGCTATTGATCTCGCCTCCATCCCTGGCACACCACCCCCCCGGCTCATCTCTAACGAGCTTCATTTTATTCCTTTCCCCCTTCGAATTTCGGTGCACAGGGCTGGGGGGTTTGGTTGAGCTGCTCACTAGGACAGCACAACCTCTCGTTTTGACAGCCAAAGCCCTGAATTATCCCTTGCAGCTCAAGCAATAGCTAAAAGGTTGCCTTTTCCAAAAAGGATTCGGTTTGGAGCAGTAAACACGGAGGAGCACAGGTTTCTGTGGCCACAAGATGGCAATCACAGAGCAAACTTCCAGCTGACACTTTTCTCTGCAGGATGCATCACATAAATTAACACTGTGCTCCTTGAACTGCTAAGATACCTAGAAACGGTATAGAATGTAGAAAAAGGTACTGTGCAATGTATATGTAAAATGTACATGTGCTTGTTTGAATGGTATTTCTTCACTAAACCCCACAAATGCATGGTGCAGTATGTAGATAGACTGTTCGCTGATTCAGGCAATTGCTGGGGTAACGTTTTCCAGTTTATCTTCATCGCTTGAGGACTGAGGCAAGTGGAAGGCAGCAGTATTATACTAATATATGTATGATGATTCCAGCATACTGTAGTTACTATGAAGCTGTTTAATGGTGGACTTTTTATTTTAGCTCTTTTACCAGAAGCTGCCCAAATTGTCTGGTTACTTTTATACTTCAGTCCTGAGGGGAAAAAAAAATAACTGTAAAAATTGGTTTGGAATGTTCCCTGTTAAACTATTTTCATGGGTCAGAGGCATGACGTGAAATATCTCTATAGAGAAAATAACGAGTTCTGCAGTACGTCACTGTTATAGGCTCCATTTTCACATCCTGCAAAATAGCTCCTCTCCTTTCTCCCCATTTCTTTTTGCTCTGTGAATGGATATGGAAGTGTTATCAAAGTTGGTTGCGGTGCTGTGTGCTGATTTTGATGAAACTATTACAGAAACAACAGTTAGTGTTAGCCTCTTCCGTAGGGATTTGAGTAGAGAGCCCACACAGTGTGATCACTGCATTAACAGACCTCTCTCTCCATCTGAGTCTGCTTCTCTTAATCCGCAAAGGTCAGGCATCACTTCGTGCGGCTGCAGAAATGAAGGCTACGTTACGGAGGACAATATCCTCTGAAGCAGAGGCATGCTGCTTCCGAGCAGGCAGCCCTTCTGCTGAGCTTGGTTGGAAATCCTGCTTGCAGCCATCAGGCTTCATGCGTGTACAGAGTCTCCTGTGCTTGTGCCCATCTGTTTGGATGGCACTGCACCTGCCTGCAGGCTTGTTGTCCCTCTGGAGATGGGATCTGGTCTTTTCGTAAGCACCTTCTCATGTAACTCTGTTCCACTTGCAGTAGAAGACCCTGGTCTCCCCGAAATAGGGATGAGCAGAGCGTCTGATACTTGGTGGTTGCCCTGTGTCTCCTGCTAGAAGAAATGGTTGCAAAAAGAGTTTGGGAAAGCACAGGGACAACAGGCTGTACTTCCCCCTATCATGTCTTGAGGGAAGATAAGGGTATGAAAAAGTAACTTGGATAGACTGGGTGCCAGATTACCTTCCAGGTGTAGGGACCCCTGGGGGTCCTGATATGACTCTGAATGTTTAACAGCACAGCTTGTTGCTACTTTCTAAGTTACTTACAAGGGGGTTTTATTGGGTGAATTGTTAAACGTGGAGAATAGCCCAAGTTACCTATGACACCATTAAAATACAAAGCACCTAATATGTTGTCTAGTCTGCTTTTGTCTGGTGTAAGCTCATAGGGTAGGGTAGTGAGGACGTGACCGAGAGTGTACAAATTACCTGATGCTGGACCAGGCAAAATTCAGGCAGCTGTACTTCGGAATCAAAGTAGCGAGTGAGGGTTCTCTGCTCTCAAGCACCACGTTTGTAAATATCCTCATCATCTTGTGAGTCTGGGAAAACAATTATACAAATAAACAGCAACAGGGGGAAGTCAGACTTGTTTCTCTGGTGTTTTCATTGGCTTTGAGCTTGTACTGTGATGGACCAGCACAGAGGCTGTCTAACTCCTCTCCTTTAACTGATCTCATGGCATTGCTGTTTCTGGGGTGATTAATTTATGCAAGTTTCAACTTGTGCCAGGCTAAAATCAGGAAGAATGACATTTTCCGGTTATATGTGGGACCTGTGCTAGATAGGCTAGGTAAGCTAAATATATGGATATTTTATTCAGTAATTGGAAAAAAGAATCATGTGATGTGCTTGGCTTTGAAGTCCCTGTGTGGGTCCTTTCCTTTCAGCTGATTTCAGCCTCTCCTCTCTGCAGCCAGAAACTTGCAGCGCTGTCTTCTGCTTTCCTTTCCTAGAGCTGTCAGTCGGATGTTCTGGTCCAGGTGTGTATGGAGAGTGGCCAGTAAGACTGTAGAGGAACAGGGAGGCAGACGTGGCCTCGTGGCAAGGCAGGCATGGAACAAAGAGAGTTAAGGAAGAGAAACTGGCACTCAAGAGTTAGGATAAGTGGGTGGGATGGCAAAGAGCACCTATGGACCCCGGGGAACAGTTGAATCTAACAATAAATTAGTAATGTGCAGTAAACATCAGCAGGCCAGACAAGTGTCAGTTCTAAATACTGATTTTTTTTCTGCCCCCGCAATAAAAACCCTGAACTCTGCAAAGCCTCAATATGAACAGTAATAGTGCCAGTATCTCCATCTTATTTTATAGATGTCTCATGTTTACTCTGGTAGAATAGGAGCCAAGGCATAGCATACATGAAGGTCTTGAAGGAAATAACTTTCTCTTGGTTGGAATATGGCAGGTATGGAAAGATTAGTTTTTAAAGAACTAGTCTTTTGTTTCATTGCTTTGATTAAAAGGAATTACAGGAATAAGATATTACATGAAATCCACTCAATTTTGTGGGATCCAAATTGTAGCCAAGCTAGGCAAAGTGCAAAGCTCAGATTTAAAGCTGAGTGCAGAACATTCTTTATCTGTATCTTTCACCGTAGCTGCTATCCAGAGCACATCTCTATTTTGTTTCCTTTTTGACATTGAATATAATATGGCTTGTGCTCCCTAATATAGCTGGCACAATTTCAGGCTGATATGGCTGTCCTGGCAGTGTCAAGTCTATCTTGAGCCATCAAGGCACAGTGGCTCGTTACATACTAATTTTTATCATCTCCTGCTTTATTCTGTTGGAAGCTTACAGCAGAGGTTAAAAACATCATCTGCACTGGGACTCCTCTCCAGCTGCTAAGGGCTCATTTTATCCCTGACCGTTGAAGATACTAAAGCCAGCCTGCTTCAGCTGTCACTGGCTTGAAAGGAATCCTGGTCCCTAGACATGCTACATCATTTATTCCTGTTTGTCTTTCTGATCCTGTGGACTTGAAATCCATTCGATCTCCCATTAATAGGGTTTCACCAGATGCCCAGGAAGGGTAGGGACCTGTTGGCACCAGCAAAACATCTGACCTCTGTTGGACTATCAAATTATTTTTTTTTCCACTTTATGACCGATGATTTGAAAATAAACTGCAGCTTTGTAAAGGAGAAATATACTGTTAAGTGTTTTCAAAAACTAAGGTGGTTGCTTATTAGCTCTGTTGGATTGGGTTTTCAAAGGGCTATGTGGTAAATATTTTGTATTTAGGGCTGCTTGCCTGTGTGTACTTTTTTGGGCTAAAGCCATATTATTTGTGTAATAAATTCCCTGTTTGAAGTTGATGGGAAGAGAGGCCTGAGGCTCATGCAGTAGAGCAAGCTTAGACATTACAATAAGAATGGCAATAAATGTAGCCATAAAAGGGATTTTAAATCAGCAGTCACATTTTTTTTTTCCTGCCCTGAAAACATTTTAAGTGTTTCCTCAGTCTTCTGCCAGTACTGCTGTTTATGTGGAGTTAAGGACTTTTCCTCTTCTTCAACTTGTCTATTTAAAAGATAAATGTTAAATTTTGTCTGAGAGATCCGTCGGAACTTGTTGCTTCACCGCAAGGACTTATTTACAATCGCAATTACAGTTCTCTGAAGGATCCTTGAAAAGCTTTTTTTAAATAGGAAAATTGGCCCAAATCATTTGAGGTTGCTTTGGGTATTGCACCTGTGTTTCTGTGTTAGCTTGGCTATCTTCTCTCATTGTCTATCATACAGTCTAAGGTCATGGGAGGCTAAGCTGAGCTCAGCTTCCCCAATTTCATGTCCATTGCAGTCACCAGAGCCAACAGTGTACAGCTGTGCATTGATTTTAGAAATGCAAGTATGTTTTGAAGTATTATTTAGCATCAAGAGCAGAGTTTTAGTCTGAAGCTAAATAAGATACTTATCTCCACCAAAAGACAATCAGATTAAATTTCCGTAGTTGATAACTTTGGAGAAAATCTGGTTTGCTTCCACAATGTTACGCTCCAGATGATGACTCCTAGCAATGGATGGATTCCCCCTCGTGTCCCGAGGTCTGGACCACACTTGCCAAATGGTTTTTACTTGTATGTAGGGAGAAAGCTGAAGAAAAATGGAGCTTTTCTTCAGAAGACATTAGCCCTCCATGTGAGAAATTGATCCACAGGCCACAAAACAGAGCTTCTCTACCACATTGCTGAAGTTTGGCAACTGAGCAATGTTGCCTGTGCCTGCCTTTTCCCTCATGGACTTGTAATTGCTTCATTAGTGAAAAAACTCCACCTTCAGCAGCTGCAGAAGTGATTTCTGAAATTTTCCAAAATAATCTTTCTCAGAATGGCTTAAGGGATGTATGCTTGCTATGCACATTGGTGTCAAAAGTCCAAAAGAGAAAGCTATTGTTTTGGCTTCCAGTGCTTGGACGCCTTCCCCAAGCATCCAGGAAGAATGCATAATTACACAGCTATAAATACTGAAGCTCATGTTATAAAGGTATGGGGGCTGTTCAGAAGGTGATATGCCAGCTTTGCTGGGGGACAAATGCAAACCAGGGATGGATTAAGCTGTGTTGGCAGCCAGTTCAGGGCTACAGACACTTGCTTGTTGGCAGAACTGTAGCCCTTCACTGCAGGAATACTGTCGATGTGCATCAGCTGCCATCTTGCCCTCTACCTTTCTGTTTTGTACAAATACTGTTTGATGTTTGGACACTTCAAGTTAAGGAAAAGTTTGTTGTGTTGCCTGCCACATGGACCTTTCCCAGCATAATGTGAGGGAGAAAAAAAGGCATGCCTCTGAAGGGTTATCTTTCTTGCCTACGTTTAGGTGGAGTCAAAGCAATGTAGCTGTAGGGAATGGCGTAGAATGGGACATAGTTCCTCCTCAAAGCAACAAACAGCATCTCATTAAATGCCTGCTTGCACCAGGCGAAGAAGAGAGACAAGGCAGGACCGCAGCGTGATTGATACTAGATGGACTCTTTCAGTGACTTGCAAACGAGATGGGCTGACTGTGCTGACTGGCCTGCGAGAGCATTGGTGGACGCCAACACGGGCTGGGGGCATTATGCAGGAAGCTGATGAAATCTCTAGCATGCCCTAACAGTTACACTTAGGTCAAGTATTTCATTTGTAGCTCAGGATGCTTTTGTCTGCGTAAATGCAATTATGTAAGATTTTAATTTCTTGCCTTTGTTCACTGGTAAGGAAGATGGTCATAAAAAGTGTCCAGGCAACCAGGGTCTAGTTTCCTCGTTAACCCCTTAACCACATTTCTTCTTCATCCTACCCAACGAAAAAGGTCTTAAGAACATTTTCAACTTTAGTAAACAGGCTATCATGAGCAACCTGTTTAAATAATCTTGCACTGCACTGTAGGAGCTTCATGGATTAAGTGAGAAAGAACAACAGGATGTTGTTGGTATAACACTGGTGATAATATGGACTTTGCTTTTTCGGTTATATGTTGTTGATGTTTCCCAATATTTAAGACTTTAAAACTCTCTTTACTGAAACAAAGGTCTTCAGGACCACATTGGGAAAATCTAACATATTATCCATTTCACTTTCTTTCTGTACTAGAGGATAATGACTTTAAGCCTAGATTCAGTAAACTGCAGGGAGGATCCTCAGGTATGCAGAGCTGACGTGTGATACTATCTATTGATACGAGCACAATTCTTTTAAATCAGTCTTTAAAGTTGAGGACAATTGTGTTCTATGAAATATTAATTATGTCTGCACAGCTCAACCAAATCTCAGACTCCCGAAAGCACGTTTACATGTTTTGTTTCAATGTATAAAAGCCTCTAGCTTTCTATACTATTGAGTTGCCACTTGAAACCAGAGATTTTTTTATTGCCTCAGCATAAACTGTAGCCAGAACTTGAGTTCAGAGGACTATTTTCTAATTGTTTTCTCTTTGTGTAAAAATCCAGATGTCTCATAGTTTAAGGGCGGATTGGACAGTCTGATTAGATTTTTACCGTGTTTTTGTTCTCAGAGTAAAATCTTTTTCAGTGAACTCAGAAATCCAAACTGACCCAATGCATCGGGATATGACATCCCTAGGGTGTCAATCTGTGTAGGTGTGGCTTGGAAGTGAACTATCGTGATTGTGGCATATCTATTGAGTCCTTCTAGTAAAGGATGAGTTCAGTTTGAGAAGCATGGTCTCCTTGAGTGTTAGCTAGCATATGGTAAATGGAGATGAGATGCTGTGATTATCCAGATTCAATGCTGGATATAGCAAATTGTCAAACTTGCCCTGTGACCATGAATGAAAATAAGGGTGTGTGCATGTGGTTTTTTTAATTTCATTTTATTTAGGCTTTGCTGTAATTTTGTAAATTCAGGGAGTTCCTGTTGGTTTCTAGGAGGAAAATCTAACTCTTCAATGTAGTATCTCAACAATGGTGAGAGAAAATTTTATATTACTAAATCACAACTTCCATCAGCAATTCAAATTTTGAATTTGAACATGCTGGGATGATGTAACTAAGCGCTGTGCATTATTGTAGCAATGTTAAATAACACGTGGAGGGCAGGTGATGCTTTAGAGATTAATGGTGTAATGTGTACAGAAAGATGTGGAAGAGGAATGGAAGGTCATACTTGATATCATGAACAGAATTCATTTACAGCGAATGAAGCCTTCAGTGCAACTCTCATGAAATGTGAAAAATTGGGAAGTTTCAGCAGATTCTGTTTTAAAGTCTGAGTAATATTAGTTGACAATTACATTGTTGTAGGCAATTTAGTACTGGTCACCTCTGCCATACTGGTACAGGTCCAGCCCTTTTCTGTTATGTGTGCATATCAGTCAGGGTTACACATCTTCATAATATTTCCTCCTGTCACCAATGACCTTATTTGAAGCAGTGCTTGATTTAGGATTTGAACCTTTTGCAGTAATTCCTTCTAGTACCAACATATACCACATTTTGAACAAAATTAATATGACTTTAGTCTACAGTCATAAAATAAATCCATATGTTATTTCCATGGCTAAGGAGTAGCCTTGTAACTTCTTTCTCCCCCCCCCCCCCCCCCCCTTCCTTTTAACAAATGTGGTTAATCAGATCGTGCCAAGACTGAAGAATGTATTTAGATAACTTTACCTATTCCTGTACTACCTGGAGGAACCATCTCAGTGGTATTAAAAGCATAATTTTTTTATTTAAAGAGTCAAGGTTGAAGCAGCGAATGTCAAATAACCTCCAACAGCTATATATCAACTGCTAAACTGATGGGCTCTGCTAGCAAAAGGGAATTAGAATGGCAACCAGTGACGATAAATATTATGTGGGATCTAGTGGGATCCCCGCTGCAGTAAAGTGGATATTGATGCTTCTAGTCAAAAGCAACAAACTTTAATGCTGCATCTTTTCTCGGTTTGGTTCTTTCTATAACTGTTTATCTGTATTTCAAACTAATAGTCAAAATAGTAGTTAGAGGAAAGCATACAAATGAAGTAATACAAGTTCTAATTAAGACATCCGTGTCAGCAGGTCAGAGATGATCACCTAGTAGAAGCACTGGGCTGAGTTACAGAAGAAGTAAACTCAAACTCTGACTTGGTAATTTTTTTCATCTGTGACCTTGAACATGTCATTTAAAGTACTTGTACATTACATGGTCTTCTGCAAGATGGGGATAACACTTTCTTTTCTTGAAGAAATGAGTGTTAGGTTATATCTGTCAGTACCTAGGAAACACTATTGCTGTTTTTGCACTGATAGCAGGTAGCCAGCTCAGAACTCGGTGCAATAACTCAACTTTTTAAAAAAAGGCAGCAGGCAGTCACAGAAATGAACTTAACTGAACCGAGGGGAAGGAGTCTGGGACTGCATCGCTTTACCGTTCCTTGGCAGTTAAGCTGATTGCAGTGGTGGGAGCCTAGCAGTGCTTGCTGTTTTCACTGAAATCCAAGCTCCTGGAACCATGGGAATCTCAGTTTTAAATAAAAGAGAAAAAAAATAATCTAATCTTCATGGCTTCGCTTATGGTTTATAAATGTGTGGAGCTGGCTATATTGAATTTGGTGTAGCAATGTGTTCTCTTGTGAAAATGTATTAAACAAAATTTGCTTATCTCTTGCTAACTGTCCTGTTTTGTTACAGCATTGGGATTTTTTTTAATGTGCATGGGATTAAAGTTATTTTAGGACCCTAAACTGTGAATTCCTTCTTAAAAACTGTCAGAAAAATGTAGCCAGCCTTTCTTTCTGTGCTGCCAGCTGAGAACTGTTTTTTTTGATAGTTTTGATATTTCCATGGAAAACAGCCCCTTCCTGCCTTGGCAGTATTGGCCAGCTTCTCAGGTGTGTGGTGATGGTAGAGCAAGGGTTTTAAATATCATCAGTCTGATCAGTCAAACTCAATTTTTCCCCAGCGGTAGGTGTGTGCTGAGAGCATTTCAAGAAACTCATCTGTTTGCCTTTGCATATCCTGTAAGTTAGAAAGCAGTTACTCTTTCCTTATTGACTGAAGGACTTTCACACACCCAGCCAGCTCAACTTGTCCTACTCCTACCACACAGCAACATGAAAAAGCAGGGAAAATATCTCAGGAGCTCAGACACCTGTGATGGAGAATGAACCTACTTCAAGAGTGCTCTAAGGCTGTTGTTCTTCAGACACTTGGTGGGTACCAACCCTAGGACAGGCTGGTTAATCAGGGGTGGGGAAGGGATGCTAGCAGGCTGGAAAATGCTTCTGAACTAACCAGCTCATAATCCTCTTTATTGTCTCATGGTGATGTAAGTCAAACTTTGTGGCGCCTGAGTGCTCTAGAATTTTAGAGAAAACTGAACTAACAAACGTGGTGTGTTTGAAAAACAAATAAACAAACAAAAAAAACACAATGAAAAGAACCCCAAACAAACCAAACATGTAACAGCATTAGACTGCACAGCACCCTGGGCTAGGGGAAGGTGCCCCTTGGAACTAGGTCTTCCAACCCAAACCATTCTGTGATTCTCCCCACACACATTAAAAAAAGGTAACATTTTAGGTGTTTGTGTCTTTATACAGGAATTGTTTGTTCTTTCTCACCAAACAGAATGTGATATTGTAAGAAGAAAATGGCCAGCTACCTCTTTAAACAGCTGAGTTTATAGGTCTGGCATTCTCTGGCTGATATTACTTTTTTTTTTTTGGAGAGTGTTTTTATAGGAGACACATCAAACTTAGTGAATGTTTCCTTTACAATAGTAACTAACAAAACCTAAGTACACCTTACAGTTCAGCCAGGTGATATCACTCCAAAAGGGTCACAGTTTTTCTCAATCAAGATCTGAATTGTGGGTGTTGTTTTTGTATTTGGCTTTCTTTTGCCAATTTATTAGTAATTTTGAAACTGAACTAGTACAGGAGGCCTTTTATGCTTTTACTTTTAGGTTCAGTGGAATCACACATTCATAAGTTAGTATTTTGTGTTCATAATCCGTGACTTTTCTGAAGAGGCTTATAAAATTTTGAAGCATGTTGATTCAGGCAGTTTTATTTAAAACAAAAAAAATGGAATTTGATTGAAGAAGTATGCATTGTGCAAGGCTTTGTCTAGGTTGCCTGAAGTTTTATTGTGCCCAGTAAAGCACCAGAACTCTGCCAATACAGGATGCCTGTGGTATGTTTTCAGCTGGGAAATCAGACACAAATCTTGTGATGGTGACCTGTGTCTAACTTCTGTTGCTCTGCACCAAAAATGTACTGCCTTATTGCTGGGATCAGGCAAGTCACCACTGTGCAGCCTGTCACAGTGTCCAGGTGGCTTTAGAGCTCTTAAAGCCTAAACCTGAGGGATGACATTCCTAACAGACTTTGATAATGACAGTAAATGCTGAGGACTACAATGCTATTAGACAAATAATCGTATAGTTTGCATTTCCTATGAGTGCCCTACTTTGGGGATCTTAATGTGCCTTAATTATGCTTTACCCCCATCATAGTAAGGGTTATGGAGCGTTATCAACCTGATTATACAAGTGAGGCTCAAAGTGGTTAAGAGGTTTGATCGGTGGTGCACAGCAAATCCAGTGAGCCATGAAAATGACTCTCTAGTTCTTGTTCCCATTTCTGTCCTCTAAAGACCACGTTTGAGTTTTTAGGTTGCAAAAATAACTCCAGAAACCTGCAAGCACAGAGATCTGCATCTCCCTTTATACTTCTTTCAGTGTTGCCGATCAGTTCTGAAGGTAAAAGTGGTTGGAAAAATATTTTTCATACCTGCAATAAAGGAGTATTTTATCAGTAGAATTAATGCAGCTTCTTATTGTGACCATCTGTTCAAAAAATTTAAAGGGAGAATGGTACATGAAATCTGAACTCACTAAGCTTTTAATTGGGAGTGGGGGGTAATTTTCCCTGAATAAATACATATGCTGGCAGAAGCAGTGAAACTCTCTTCTCTCCCACTGTATCTCAGAATCTTTCTCCTTGTGGGTCTGTTGTGTTCTCTTTAATGAATTGTAGGTGAGGTTGGTCAGATAATTTCTGTGTGAGCAAGTTCTGCAGAAAAGGCTTCTGACAAGCTTTAGGAGCATAGTTCCTTATCTGTCTTCTTGTCTGCTGTGGCGTCTCCTTACGTTCCTTTCCCACCTCCCCCCAGTAAGGATTATCCAAAGCCACATATTTTTTTATTTATTTTGTCTATGTGCATATGTATATACACGTGAGCTGTAACCAATTTTGGAGCAGTTAGGGACTATTAGTAGTGGTGGTCTCAGCTTTTTTCCATCATTGCATGCTGTGCTGCCACTGTCCCCTGAGCACAACAAATATCAATATGAAAAATGACAACTATGCAGCTGGGAATCATCTGCATGACTTCACTCATGAGAGAAATTTATCCTTCACAGTTTGGAAGAGTTCTAATGTGCCCAATTCTGCCAGTGCTGGGCTAACTGTAAAGAAAAACTCTGTAAGAGCTGAACCTTCTGTGTTTGTAATTCATTTACTTGATTGGTTTTGATGAATATGGCAGTAATTATAAACCCTTTTACCGAGCATAGATTTGAGGCTCTCTTAAGGGGCTGTTTTAGTGGTTACTGTTGTTTTGCTAAGCTTTTATAAAAGGTATCATCACATAATAGAAATTGAGCATTTCATAAGCTTTTATAATACTGGGAAATGAGTTGGCTGGATTTCACCTAAAGGCCTTTCATTAGAAATCTGGACTAGAAACAAAAAAATATTTCAAGGATTCGTATACATTGGTAAGCTCCTGGAAAGATGAGCAATGTTACCATGGGAGCACTAAGATTATCTAAAGCTATGGCCATTGGGAAGCCCTTAATTAAGGGGGTTCTTGCTTTAAATGGTGTTTCCCAGGGCAGGAGTGACTGAGGGAAGTGGTCGGCAGGGTGGTGTGACAGAAAGCTGCACAGGTTCCCATTTGTTCCACAAACTGCCTCTCTTTGCAAAGTGGAGGTAAAGATGTCCCTTTGAACTAAGGGAGGTAACCTGTAATGAAGCTATGTGTATCCCAAACCCCAGTTCTTTTTTTTTTTTTTTTTTTCCTGTTCCAAAATTATAGGCGCCGGTGCAAAATTCACCCATACTATGTTGTTTGCAAGTACTTAATTTTTACTATAATATGGGTGCACAAGAGCACGAGGAAACTGCACAGACATAGCTTAGCTCTAAGCAGTCCCCTATAATACCAAGGCAGAAATACGGATGTTGTAACACACACATCTTGCTGTCCTAACCCATCACGACAGAGTTCTGAAGAGTACACCCAGGGCTAACAAATAAAAACCATTGATGTATGTCTCCAAGGAGAAGGTATATAACATTTTGAATAGACTTTTCTTCTGTATTGTCAGCCCCTCCACCTACCCCGTACTGCCCTGTGCGGTTGTGTGTACCCCGAGGGCAGTGTTTTTCAGGGTTGATGACTTGAAATTGTGCTTCAAAGTGCTTAGCTGACAATTCTTGATATTAAGAAGATACTTTGAATTTCTTTCTTGTTACAGTCCACACCTCCCCCTTCCTTTATGTTGGGATCAACAGCTCAGACACATCTGGTCTTCTGTGAACACTACTGATATGACTTATTTATTTAAACTTCAATTTTTACCAAACTGTCTTGCACTAGACATTACTGTGTATTGACTCATGATATGCTTTAAACTAGAGAGTTGATTCATAGGAGCAGAAATGTTTTTGGTTTGTTTTACTGGTCATTGGTTTTTGATCGAGAGTTTGATCTGAAATGAAACTAGAAAGTGTTTTTTATATTCAAATCAAGGGGCAGGAAATAAAAGATGTTTAAATGAGAATATAGCTCTGGAAATGTGTGCATAGAACTTGACTTCTGTATTCATAACCTGCAATTGCCCTGAAGGGATTTATTAAAATTCAAAGCATGCTGATCCCAGGCTGTTTGATTTCAAACATGAAATTGGGAACTGACTTAGATTTTATTTATATATAAATATATATTTAAAACATATGCATATATATATGTATGTATATATACAAATGCAAACCCTGAGCATGAACAGAGTTTCATCTATGAGTATGTATTTATTCATTTACACTGCACCCAGTAGAATGACTTGCAGTGATGCAAAACTGCAAATCTGGAGAACAAACAACGTCCAACCAATTTTTTAATTTTGAGTGTCTTTATAGTTGTAGAGTTTATGAAGAATATGCAGATTCTTTTCAGTACGTGTAACTGATTATGAGTAATGGAGCCCTCCTCCTGATAGCTGCAAATGTGCTGTGAATTGATGGCACGTAAAAAACTATCCCATTTCAGGTAAAAACAGGCTCAGGAGATATGTTGGCTGGAAATCCAGACTTTCAGAGTTCCACACTTGCCAGTGGTGCTGATAAAGTAATGTTATCACCCACCTGTAAATCCAAAAGCCAGACTAGCTTCAAACCTTGAACATAGTCTTCTATTACTTTTCTATACTAAATTCTTCCAAATGTGTTCAGACATGTTACAGGAAGAGATTCAATCTGAATCTGTTTCTACTAATAAATGGTATACTGAAAAAAAAAAAAAAAAGATTAAAAGACCATACGTCTTGACCAAATCAGAGAATATGAAATAACATTGGTGATACTCATTCTGTTTCTTGCTGCTGCAAAAGTTACCATGCTTGCTCAATAAATCCTAAACACATAATAAACACAGTTTAAAAATTGTGGTTCACATCTTGGTGAAAATGTGGTTGAAGGGAGCTGACAGTTAATTTCATTTATATTTAGGTCTTAATGCATTTTAATTTCACTGTTTTTGTTTTCTGTTTGGAACTTCACTGTGTTCAAGGATAGTGATATTGCAGGAAAAAAGCTTTAATGGAATTATGCATTTAAAGAGGTGCTGCTAATAAGAATTAAAGAAGACAAGTTTTCTTTCATAAATTCAAGAGGGCTTAACTAGTAAAGTTCTATTCACTTATATTTATCGCATATATCTTCCTGAGTGGGTTCACCAGAACAGAGGAATCTGTGGTATTTAAACTTCTCAGTGCATGAGAAAAGTTCATACCACATCTCTTGTGGCAGAGGTGTGTAAAACTCTGCTAGAGTGGATCAAGAATTTCTTTATGCTCAGGCTAACAGCATTTCATGCTATTTTTTTTTTTTTTTTACTTGATGTTAAAAATTTAGCTGACTTTAAAGTTCTGACTCTGAACAAGAAACTGTAAAATGAGCTACCATTTCCTGAACGTAGATAAAATGTATGTACAATTGGAAACTGAAGGGCAAAAATTCTGGTGGCCTGGGTTGTGTGCACATATTTACAGATAAATTATTTACCCCTCCTTAAATATAACTGTTGCTAAAAAGATTTTAAAGGCATTCAGTTCTTTGGGTCCTATTCTAGCATCTGGTTTTGTTTTCTGCTCTTTTAAAATTAAACTTGTGAAGAATCTTTTTGAGATGGGGTTATATAACCCTTTTTATGATAATTGCAAAATATTAGTGAAAAGTACTTTGTGCCAGAGGGATCCGCTCCTTGCAATAGGCTATACAGATCAAACAAGTTGTTATTAAAAACAGATTCTTGACTGATAACATCCACCATCTGGGAGCAGTGATTGCAGATACAAAATTGGATTCACCAAGGGAGGTGGCTGTGCTGCTTGATGTTGAAATAGCCTTTGATAGAATAGGAAGAAGAGCCGTTTACGGCAGATAGAATTCCATGAATTTCTTGCATGAATCCATTAAAACTCTCCGTTTATATCCTGGGGGCAGTGGGTGATAACTGAAGATTTTCCAATATCATTTCACATTGCAAATGAGGGAAAGAGTGTATATAAACATGTATTTCCCCTTCTTATGATATTTCTTTGTTTATTATTAAAGTCCTGACAGAGTAGGTTAGAACAACCACCAGATTAATGACACTGAAACAGATCTTTCTTTGTAGACACTTTTTTTTTTTTTAAGTGCTGAATACTTAGAGCTATCAGCAGATGCTGAGCAAATCTTTGTGTGCCTTATCCTTGTTTACTAAGGCTGCAGAAAGATTTTGTAAAAGAGATGAGAACTGAGGATTTTAGCATTCCTGTGCTCAGTGCTCATGCTGCTAGCCCTGAAACCATGATATTTTTCTACTGGGGACTGTGTTGAACTGCCCTTACGTGTTTGCTTTGCATTTGAATGACAAACCTCATGGCTGGAAAAACTGAAAACTTTGGTTTGTATTTTTTAAGCTGTATTTTTATAACTTGTGCAGTTTTGGTGGAGTCAAACTTTTCCACAGGCCAAAGGTTAATAAAACTTCCCCAAGAGAGGCTGAAATAGAGCCACCAAGTGCAAGCGTGTTCTCTGGATTAAATTCCTTTGCATGTAGAACTTTATTTTGCCAACATACTCGGCAGGGTTTTTCCATCTCCACACTCAGAGAAAATTTTTCTGACTTTATGTAGAAATCAAGAACATCATCATTTCCTAGTTCACAACATGATCATATTTTGATGGCTGGTCACCTCCTCGAAGGCAAAAGGACAAACCAGCACTCCCAGTTCTACTGTAAAACCTCACAAATTCATTCCAGCCTTGCTCAGCTCCTGTTGAAGGGCAAGAGGATGTATAGTTGAAGGACCTGACTAATGGCTACTGTTAAATTGTAGCCTCAGCATATGGCACACAGGACCTAAACTATGGTGCAAGCAACCGTGTACAAAACTGGTATCTCAAAACTTACGCTGCAGCAGCATTAGTACCGCAGATAATTTTGCCAAGTCCTGCTGCAAATAGCTATCCAGGATGATAATCCTATAACCTGCACATACAGCAATGACAGAAAATACATCCTATAGCGGGTGTTAACATTTCTACTGAAAAAGTGCTCACATATAACTCTGATAAATGCTTTGTTAAAACCTCATAAAATAGATTCGGGTAGAATGGTCTTGTAAGCGGACAGTCAAAATGAATTTGAACAAACCAGTATGGAACTGGTTTGTCCAGGTAGTCATACTAAAACCAGAAGCACCCATGTTGGGTATTCTGAGAAATGCTGTGTGACACGGAATGGTGTACATCTGTATGCTGTGCTGGGTTTTGCAACAGTTCTGGCAGGTCCACTGCCCTGAGCTGGCAAGACTTGGTGTAAGGATCATAAAGCAGTATTAAAAAAAGGTTGTGAAAGCGTGAGACGATCTAACTTCATCACTGTCTCTCATTTATCTGGTTGGTACTATGGTGTTTATATGAACTAACATGTTACCAAGACACCTCTTGACTTGGAATATGACAATTTTGAGTGAGTTATTAGAAATCTAAAGCTGTTTGGGATGGGAAGAAGAAGGGTGGGGAGGGGGATGTGCACAAAAAAGAGGAGATACTGTTTAACAGTGATTCAGTTTCCTTGAGAGTTCAGAACCCTTATATAGGACTTATGCAGCAGAGAGATAACCCAGAAATATCAAGGTATTCACTACCTGTCAATGAGGAAAAAGACTCTATAATCGCTATGTCACCTGCAGATTGGATGACACCTGTCACCTCACATTGACTAGTGTGTTTTCTCACAATTCTGGGTTGTTCAAGAATGAGATTTTCTTTATAAAGAGATTTACAAAGAAATTGCTGTTTCCAGTGAGGGATTTTTGTTGTGATTTTATTCTTTTCTTTCATAACTATAACTATATATGTATGTATATTCCTTTCTCTTCACAACTGTCATAGTATTAAAGGAAAGGAAAGAGAGCCCACTGTTTGAGAAACACTAATGTGGGATTTGAAATACCTGGATTTGACTTTTGCTGGGCCACAGACCTCTTGGATTTCCTTAAGCAAACTGCTGGGATCAGGTCACAGAGCAAAGTGGATGTTCCACAGTAATATCCAATGTTTAGGCATCCTTCTGCCTCTGCCTGGGCTCTGCCTCCGACTTGGGTGTCGTGGCTCTTGTGCGATGCATGGCAGTGTTAACTGCTTTGGGATAAGGTGTCACCTTCTACTGCTTTGCTTTATGTAAGAGCAAATAAAACCTGTAACTGCAGACATGGACGGTCTACAGCAAAGTGCGGACAATGCCCTTTTTGAGGATTAGAGTGGAAGTGAGATTTAACATCCAAACTAGTAGACACTTCCTATTATAAGCACAATAATTTAAGAAGGATGTTTTTGTTAATTGCATACTTAGTAGCATATCTGCAGTGTACCAGATCTTCTATTCCACATTAGTTTGATGAGACATTGCTGTGTAGTTCTTCACCCCATTAAAAGCAGTCTTTGAGCTCATATCATGATGATGATTTGAAGCTGTGTGGGGAAAACAAATCAATCACAGTTTACTATTCATGAGTTACAACTTGCGAAGTCCCAAACTATCATATAATGTTCTAGAGCAAAATGTGTTGCAATAATAATTCATGTTTTATTGCTCCTTCATGCTAGCAAGGTGCCCACGTCTCCCTTCAACATATAAACCTTTGATCTTGTGAAAATGGAGTTCATTTGTTTTGCCTCCCACTGCAGCAGCAAACTGCCAAACGCTCCCTGCCCAAATTCTGATTAACTGTCAGCTAAACTGTGCACAGTGAGTCTGAGAGGAAGGCAGATTTAAGGGAAAATGCTAGGGCTAGGATGTCTCCGGTCTGGGACTGGCAGCCTTGTGGGGTCACAGCAATTTTAGATGTCATTTACAGATGACTCTGGAGACCTAATATGCAAAAAGACAGTGATGTGACATGCATGCTTTTGCTAGTGATGGTTTATCAGGCTCAGCAACTTTTTGTTTCCTTGCTTGGCAGCATTTAACTACTTCATCTCTACTCCCAGTTACTTTTTTGAGTAACAATACATGCTAGCCCTTGACATGTTTACTTTTAAAGAATTCTGGCATGTAAATTATGTAGCTAGACTAGCCTTGTATGCACTTCAAATGAGTAGATCACATAGTGTTGTTGAGTGGCATGAGCTACATAAAGGCAGATTTGAAGCATGTAACTATGATAAATATTTGAAGTCATAATAGGTGATGTAACAAACATCAGAGGACAGAAGTGGAGGGGGGGGAATATTTCTGACCTTCCCCTCCCTCAATCTAGTCCTAGCTAAAATGCATGTAGGAACACTGTGTTTTCTAAAATCTGATTATTCTGCTTTTAGCTAAAAAAAATTGTGGCACAGGGGCTACTGTTCCTTGAACACTTACTATTTCAAAACCATTGCATAGGTGCAAAGTCAAAAGCAGTTTCATCTTTAATTTCTTGCCATAATGCTATCCAAGAACATTACCCTTTTTTTTTTCTTTAAAAACATCTTAAAAATTTTATTATCCGTTCAAACAACTGATTAAAGTTAAAGACTTAGAAAATGTGAAAAAGTAAAATTAAACACATACACAAAAAAACCCCTTCCACTGTTAGGTAATTACATGGGCAAAGCCACGGTTAAAAACCTGTAATTTATATGTCATTACAGTCAGCTGTATCTATGAGGCGGTGACAAGGACCTCTGCATACAGCTTTACTAACAGTAACTATTCAGACAAGAAGATAAATGCTGATAACTTAGTAAAACTATGTCCTATCTTCTGCTGAAATACCTTGAAAGATTTGCAAGGGAAGAACAGGCTTGTAACTGAAATAGAGTTATCCATTATTTCATTAAACCTATGGGAAACGAGAGCATTTGAGACTGCTGCCTCTCTGCTGACTTTATTAAGGCTAACCAACAGGTTAAGTCGTTATTACAAGTACTGATAGACACACAGGTACAGTAATTGCTTAAACCTCATTTCGTTAGTAAATTAGGCCAAAAATAGACTGGAGAAACCTCTGACTGGTGAGACTTGCAGAGCTGTAGTTTTAATTTTCCACAACAAGGCCCTTTAGAAACAAATTGCATGCATCGGTGACTCTTTCCTCAGCACATAATGGTAAAATGCACGTTTCTAACCCTACTAACTTGACACTTCCCAGCTCCAACAAATATACAGAACTTATGAGCAACAGAAGACATAATATTTGGAGCCTGAGCTGTTCTGCTGTCTTTCTTATCAAAAGCAGTATAGAGGCAGGAACTGGAACTTCCCACAGATGTTCAGACCTGCCCTGTACATGCTCCTTTGTGGGCAGGTTTCACAGAGTAATAGGATAAACCTCCAGAAGGGAAAAATATTTAACATTTGCATTCCATTAATTGTTTTCACAGGTCAGAATCTGCAGTCTGCTTCTCCTCTCTCATTTCTGCTGTCGTTACAAATGGTAATGGTCAAGGATAGTGCTTGTCAAAAGGTTGATAAATAAAAAAAAAATAATTATGGGTATACAGATGTATGGTTTTAGAGAATTTCTCATTAAAATGTTACGTATGACTGAAGGTAAACAATGCCTTATTGATTGCTTCGCATCTTTGCTTTCTTTTGGAATGACTTTTCAAGGCTATAAAGCTCCACTTAAAATCAAGTTATTTGCTTAAAATTCCTGGGTGGGTATGAGTGAATAAACTGAAATTAGCAGTATGGGTCTACACAGGCTAAATTATTTCTTGTTGCATTGAAAGGGTAGTTGATAGTAACTTAATTTGCATTATTATGTAAATGTTGGAAATGATAGCTGAGGTTGGAATAATGCTTTGTTTTAATTTTTTAATGGGTAAGTTTAGAAACCCTCTTATTTAGTGTTTCCAATTTCTGTGGCTGGTTTATCAAAATCTGTCCTTTTCTAAATTTTATAAGGGGGTGGAGTGACAGGGAAGGGGTTCCAGTCAAAATTTAGCTTCTTAACCAGCAAAATTAAAAAAAAAACAAACCCAACATATTAAAATAAACAAGTTGAAAGATTTATGGTCCACCTTTCTGAAAGTTCTAGTAATCCTTCCTGTTGAGTGAGTTGGAAACACTATGGAAATATTTTAGTATTTCTGCTTCTGGTTTACTTGAGGCTAAAGTGGTGTAGATGTGTCTAAACAAGGTGAAACACATGTGGATTTCAACAGCAATGGTACCAATTTACAGATTTGTTTTTGTGTCCAGGCTGGTTTTTATTTTTTATGGTTTCCTGCTGCAAGAAAATAACTGATTAAGTGGATACAATAACATAAGGTCTTTGATTAATAAATAAATAAATTTCTTAGCTTTCAAGAAAAGATGACCAGTAATAAAAAATAAAAATTAAAATAATAAACCGCCAAACAAACAAAAAAACCCACCGGGATTGTCAATTTGTGATACAGGTCTATCCTGACTCTTGTTAGATTCTCGATGTTCACTCGTTGTCCCTAAATAACAGCAGGAGCTGGCCCCCTGACCCCCCTAAAATTCAAAGGACTTTAAAATTTCGTATCAGTTCTTTATCAATACCAACATCTAGAGACTGTGGTAACATTAGTTTCAGATATTTTCTCTTTCTGGTTCCCTGCACACTTAAGTCAACAAGAAAAATTTCTGACAGCAAAAATAAAAAAAGAGACAAGAAAAACATGTCATTAAACGTCACATTTGAAAGCGTCTTGTAGATAGAATAATTAAAATTAACAAAGACGTAGCAGGTATAGAATATTTCTAGGCTTCCTGAAGATGTGCTTTTAAGATGGAAATAAAATCGTATTTATGAGAAAACTTCCTGCAAAGCACAAGTTCTTTTTGTGTCCCATGCTATGCCTAAGACATTTTAGGCTAAGACTTTTGGGCAGGCCCAGCCCCGGCACCCTCGCTTCCCTCCCTTCCCTGCCGCTGGACATGGGTTCCTCCTGCTCACCCCTTCCGTCACGGCCTGGTGTAGCAGAAAACACCTGGTGGGAGTTTTTCTGGAGCTTTTTTTTTTTTTTTTTTGTTTTAATTCTCTGCAGGCCACACAGCACACTGCGTGTTGTTTCAAATGTAAAATATTGGTTTGGGGATTTACATTCTTCTGGACTCATCCGTAGCAGAAATTTGTGGGTTTCACACAGATTTATTTTCAGAGGTTCGTTGTGGTGCCGCCATCTTCCTTGGTGTGAGGAAACTGCGGGAGAAATGGCGTGGCTTTGAAGCAGGTCTGTAACCCCTCCCTGTCACTAAAAGAACTGTGTTTACTCACTTGTGTTTACCCAACAACTAAATTGTGGTAACTCCAGATTAATATTGCTCTACAGTCCAATTTTTGTGAAGTAATTATAAAACTCAGTCCCCTGCGGCACGTGGGTGAAACCGTCCCTCACCAGCTCCCTCAGGCTGGAGGAGGAGGGAAAGGAGATGTGAGTAGCTGGGTTCTGTCTGTTTGTCTTTGAAACAGCAGTTTAAACCTCAAGTTGTTCAGGGTAGGAATTTTGGGTTTGGATTTCTTTTGTTTTTAATGCTTTCTGATCCTTCTTCCGTAGTTCACCTCTATTTGAATATGTCAGTTGTAGGGGCTTTGGTCTTAACGTCTTTGCCGCCTTAAAGCACCTGTGGCAGGGGCCACGCCATGTCCTGTCAGCTCCAGTACTGCTGGGGAAAAGGGTTTGTCCCCTCGTGGCAGAGCAAATCCACCTTCAGCCACGCTCAAAAAAACTGTTTAGATGTGTGTGTGGGAGCCTGTGAGGGTGGTGTGGCCCTTTTTCACTCAAAAATTATTTTTGAGGAGAGAGGTTTGCAGGGCTTTCCCCCCAGGCTGTGAGGAGAGGCTGAGTCCGCAGGCTCCTCTTGCCCCCTCTGGCCCAGCTCCCCACTTCTCTGTGTCTGGAAGTTGTCTATCTATATCTAATTTTATATACACATGAGTACACTGAATGATTTTGGTAATTTTTTTTTATGTGGGGAAAATACCCATGTGGCTGTTGCCTGGCAGCTGGTGAAGCTCAGGTGGAGGCTGTGAGGAGCTTGAGGAGGGGCTGTGGGGGGGCATTGCCTAGCAATGGCAGCCCCTCATGCTGGGCCTGCTGCGACCACTGCGGCCTCTGGGAGAATGCCTCTCTGGAGGGCCTGCAGATGGGGCTTTCAAAACTGTAAATTAAAGACCTTTGTCTATATTCTGGCCCCCACTGTCCTGGAGAAAAGTGCTTATTATTCCCTTCTCTAAAGGAAACAAAATACTGCTTTGCAATCTCCCTTCCTTTATGCAAAAACATGCCTCGATGGAGGGCAGCTCCGTCTGTCGGGTGCACATTGACATGCGGAGGTTTGGCTTTACAGATTGTATTGACATTTTGCACCAGCCTCTGCAGCTCAGCTTGCTAAAAATCTTTGGAGACAATTCAGCAAGGAAAAACATCAACCGTGTAGAAGCATTTTATTTATTTTTAAGGTCTGAATTGCTGTTAAATTTAATCCCTCTTTCTCATTCAGTAATATGCATTATTGAGTGCTCTGTGTAATGCTGTCAAGTATCTGGGTGCTATCAGCTAATGTGTCCTATCCAACCGTGTGTCAGTCTCTTCAGACTAGGTGGGATGGTGCATTTACTGAAGCAGAAGGGAAAAATTTGAGACAACAGAGAACATTGCCATGACAAGGATCATTGCTATGTCATTAAAAGTTCTACAGCTAGATCATTCAACATTTGAGATTTCCTCTGCTGTCTCCCAAGCAGTTACTTTCAGTAGTCTTTTCATCCTGCTCCACTGTACTGGTGTGACTTTCTCTCCTTGTCCATCCCTACAATGCATAATTAGTAGTAACATCGCTCTTGTCCTGAGCCACCCCTCCTTGGCATGCTCTTATTTTCAGGTGCTTAAATGTAGGGTTTTTCTACTTCATGAGAAACTTGTGTGGAAATACAATCTTTGCTCTGGGAAAAGTTGTAGGGGGTTGTGTGTGTAGGGGGAAGCTTTAACTGAAATGTCCCAGTTCAGCCAGGACTGGCTGTGACAGATCACTAGGGGAGGCAATAATAGAAATAGGAGCTCACTGTGGAGAATCCCCTTCTGCTGGCTGACTTGTATAGTGACAACTGTAGTGACCTCTTTGTTTTTCTTTAACAAGAACCACCTGGAAGATGAACAGGTATAATCTAAGCTTTCCCCCAAATTTTTCTTGTTGCTGTTAGGTTTTCATCAGCTGTTGATGGTGGGATTCAGGGAGGTTCAAAGTCTAATAACTTATTTTATTTGGTAAATGTGAGATGCAACAGGTCATTGCATTGTATGAGGTCATTGGAAGTACCAAGTCATACTGCCTGTAATTTGGAGGGAATGGGCTTTTGCATTCCACAATACTTGTGATATTTCTGAGCGTGCCAATTCTATTGCTTTTCTTACGTGGGAGATGCACATGCTACTCCTGATGCTGTATAGAGCAAACTGTGGACACAGCTCACACTCCATAATTCCAAGGAAATGTCTTCAGTATCAGACTACAAACAACTTATGATTGGGTCTTCTGCACTAAATCCTCCTTTGATCTATCACATTGATTTCATGAAACCTGTTCAGTCTGCCTGTTCGGTACAATATCTATTTGATTATGTGTTTTGATGTTGCAGTATACTGTTGTATCAACTATTCAGACATTTCATCCAAAGAAAATGTCTATCCCCATCTGCCGTTTGATACAAATCACTGAAGTATGTGAATTATAATTGGATGAAATATTCAGTATGATTGTTTTACCTGAAGATGCATCATAAATCATAAGTAGCCGGTAACTTATTTCCTTTTGTGCTTTGATGAAATATCCAAATAAATAAATTGCTATCTGAGGGATTGATTCAGAAGTAGCACACAGGCAAGAGTGAGCATATATTTCCCTCTTGACTTTTAAGGACAATTGGTGGTAAATGAGTAAGTTGGGGAGTTCTCTCAGTGTATATTGTGCTGGTGGAATACAAATATGTGGAGGATGTTCATCGAGCAGAAGGAAGGCTGTATGCTCGCTATATGAGAAATGTATTGCAGTACGAAGCACAAATTATGGCTATATAATGTGATTCCTACTCTTGATTACATTGGACGAATATTGTGGCCAACAGGACTCTTGATTTCAGTGAGAGCAGAACCTGACCCATGAATTGGTCTTTCAGCTTTAAGAAACTAATTCTTTAAAGAGTCTAAAAACTAGAGGTGAGAGCAGACATATTCATTACAGAGGTCTATTTTTGTGGAGTCCATTAACACAGTTGGGAGACAATGATAATGCTATTAAACGAGTACACTTGAAAAATGCTTTGGAAAATTGTCTTGTTAACAGGAACCAATGAGCTGGTAACCTGAAATTAGACCAGTGGGACTTATTACACTTTAGAGACACTTGGAGCTAGATGCAGAAGGATCAAGATTTTAAGCAAGGAAGAATACATATTTTTAAATTCTAGGTTAGATAAAGTATAATTGCATGCATCTTTTAATACATCTTAAACTGCAAAAATTATCTCTATTTCTGGAAGACCTTTCACTGTGCCATAATGAAGATAACAGTCTTGACATCAAATATTTTGCAGCCAAGCATAAAAGACCTTTGGCACTAGGTGATGTTTATGAGAGAATATTGCAGGAACTTGCTGATTTTTGTCTGTCCTTTTAACTGTTGAAAGGAAGGCTTTGCAGAAATGGTAACTCCATAGATGTTATTTCAAGGAAAGATCTGCTGTTTGCTAGTGGAACATTCTGAAAGTTTTATGTTGGTTTTTAAAAAAATAAATTCATAGGTATATGGGATCTAAAAGTTATCACTAATACTGCGCATTAGGGCAATTTAGTGCTTTACAAATTCACAGCAATACTGAAGACACATGCTGGTTTTATACAAATGTCTGTTGAAGGGCAAATCTAATAAATCTGATTTAGCTAAAACTTCTCCTGTGGAACTGCATTTCACAAATGAATGAACATGGCTTAGGACAATTGGAAAAAACCCAACAAACCAGTAATAAATAAATTATTATTATATGATTTTTAGGGTTATTGATGTTTCAGCACAATGTTAAGCCCTATGTTTCAGGTTTTGTGAGCAAAATAAACAAGTTTCCTAATTACAGAAAATAATTGATGTTAAATCACAATTTCAAACACAACAAACCTGGATAATCTGTATGGTTGTATTGATAGGTATAACATGACTGAATAATCAAGTTGTGATGCTATATGCTCAAAGCTAATTAATATTCTTATTGGCTTAATGAAACTTGCTCTTAAATAGATAAGACCTCAACATAGTTTAAATAATAGTTTTTATTTAGATATAAATTATTATTGGGGGACAAAAGTTGTAAACTGTGATATTTTGGAATGATAAAAAGTAGACAAGAAGTACGAGTAGTAAGGTTGGGTGAATGTTTTGCATTCAAGTCTGAATACCTGGCTACTCATGTGAACCGCAAAAGCAATTCCGACTAAGCTAAAAAACCCTTTGGTTTTCCTTCCTCTGAATGCTGGAAGACAAAACCCACAATGATAAGCTCAAGGCCTTTCGTAATATCTTGGCACAACATTGCATTTACTGGGACTTTGGGAAAAACAAACCTTTTTTGGACTTGTGGGAAGGAATTGCCCCTTGAAAGGAGACAGGAATGTCATTTCTTCTCGTATAGTTGCCTCATACCCTACTGTTTTAGGAATTATGCTGCATTTTTCCTTAATCTCATGAGGTAAAGCTGTAGCTCTGTTCCAAGCACAACTCCAGACTTCTGTTTAATAACATATACAGCAAATCTATAATTTAATTTATATACCTGCAAAGGTTGTTAAGAAAAATACCCGCCCCCCCCGCCATGTTAAAATTATAATAGAGCTTATGCAAATCCCGTTTCCCACCTGAAATACTGGGCACTGTTTGTTAAAACTGTTTTGTTTTTTCTTTTTCTTCTTAACACAAGGTATCAGCTGCTTATGTTTTTAATTTTGTTGTTTTAAACCAAAGTGGGAATCAAACATAATTTCAAATTGATTTGATAGTAATTTTTTCATTTAAAAAAGCAAAACAATGAAAGACGCTGAAGATATGAATACAGTAATTCTCAAAGCAGCAACCACCTGAGCCCTTACTTGAATTTTTGAACATGAAATCTTATCTGTGTGCTCTGGTAGAGTACTGGTTTGAAATTTTGTGTCTTTATTATATTAAGTAGAGTGATGATGGTGTTTTGGCTGGGGAAAGGCTATATGGCATCTCAGACTCCATCCTTCCCCTTCTGTTTGCTTATGTACATTTTAAAACCTGTTTTTTTCCTCCTTTTTTGGGGGTGGTGGTGGTAATCTTTCTCTGAAGTTGTTTCCCTGGATACTTTAGTAAGAAAGATTTCCAAATGATCTTCTTTCCATACCAAAGGGGAAATTCAGATAGTGAGCTCAGTGGTATGGCTCAAGGCCTTTTAAGTGCCACATTGTGATAAGATAGCAAGGTCCCAGGCCCCAGTAGTTTTTGACACATTGGAAGAAATAGCTTGCGGGAAGGGTCTTTTGTTAACCCTTTGTGAAACAGGAGATGGATAGAAATACTTTTTTTATGTTTTCTTACTACTTCAGCTGTGCTCCTTTAGTTATTTTGTGTTATTAGCAGTTGTGTCTTGAATGAAAGCAATTTTTCACATTAGATTTGCAAACTGTGATCTCCTTAATCTTGGGTGGCGTAAAACATATCCTCTTTTGTAGCACGATTTCTAAAGCTAAAACATTCCTGTTGTTTTAAAGATTATCTAATTAATTGCAAATTTATTCTTTTCTCTGTGGCCAGTATGTTGTGGGAGCTTGCTTTGGGTAGTATCATTTTAGTTTGCACTAAACTGACCAAGGTGTAGAGCTATGATGAGTGATTGTGCCCTCTAAACTGTTTACTTCTTCCTTCAGATTTGAAGAACTGAGACCCTGATGTAGTCGTATCTTGCTCTAAAAAGGAACATCTACCCAATTCAATTCTTTCTTCATTAGATACCCTCACTGTTAAATTGAAAGCTTCCTTGTGACTCTTTGTGTGTTCTGTCACTATATCTACTTTACAGACTCTATTCTGCATGGCCATGAGTGGAAACTTGTTTATTTTTTTCCCTGCTTTTATAACCTTGCATTGTTTGACAAGTGTTCAGTTAGATTTATCAAACTTTAGAGGGCACAGTTTTGTGTGAAGGTAGAGAGAAGAGTTAAGCTAATCTTTGCTGTACGTAAAGCAGTTTATAAATGAAAAGTGCCCTCTGGAGCGCTGCTCTGTCTGCTTTGTTCTTGAAAAAGTATAACTAGTTCAGGGATTCTGTAAGATTCTTATTTAATTCCTGGATTTACATTGTAAGTGAGGGATGACCAAAACAAAAAAAAGGTCAAACTGGTGAAATTCAAACCTAGATTTGCAGAAGAAGATTTGGCTTTGTTATGCCTATAATTCCTGCTGCTCTGGCATGGGATGTATGCCCATGAGAGGAGTGAGGCAAAACTGAACCTCTGAAGCTTTTGAGGTTTCCCTCTACCTCAATAAGCATTTCTGATGCTCAGCCCACCTTAGAGTCAGACCTTAAATGTCAGATTTTTTTGACCGCATTTAAAGAGGTGACTCATTGTGAATGCTTTATTGTATGTTGGGCTGGGGAGGACAGATAATGGAGTTTTGATAACAAAATACCAGAAGGTAGAAAAGATCTCATTATTGCAACAGTCGGAAAACGAACATATTTATTAAAGTTCTGACAACTGCGACAGTCATCCTCACCTGTAAATGTCAGTGTATTATAAACTTCCACAGCTTCCTTCTTGTCTTTCTGACTCTTGTCAGTCACTGCAATTATCACATAAATCAAAAGTCACAATATAAACTTTCTTTACTTCTCTGCTGCCATCCTTTTAAAGCTTAGCATGTAATGGAAACTGTGATTTTTTTTTTTTTTCAGAAGTATTTAACGACCACTTGCTATTCAATAAGATGTTAGTGAAAGCACTGATTTTTAAACCCTACACACTGGTCTAAATGCCCAGCCACAGTAGGTTAACACTTTAGCTTGATTGCTGGTATTGCACATGGATTTTAATAAAATATTGCAAACAGGACAGTACACAATCTTGCATAACTGACCCCAAATGAAGTTGTAAAAGGGAAAAAATATGTGTGAATATGTAAAAGGAAATAAATATGTAGCAGTTATATGATGAAAGTTAAAAAAGGGGAGAAAAACGTAGGGGAAAATTTTCATCAAGAGCGTGCATTATAAAATGCTTTGTTCAAAGAAAGGAAATATATTTTCCTGAACCCAGGTAGCCTGAATAGCCGATACATTGTTTTTTTGCAGGCTTTTCCCTTTTATAAGAATAGAACCATTTTTTGGGCAATGTTCTGGAAGACAGTCTTTTCTTATTAGCAGGACAACCCATGACAATATTCCTGCTTCCTTGTTATTCAGACATTCAACATCTCATTCTGGATGGCATGCATGCTTTCCATTACTTCTTACAATATAGTGGCCTTTCAATTTCTGATTTAATTGTTTTGAATTTTCCCTCTGTCTTTTTGGTTTTAAGCACAATGTATCTTAAGATATGTAATATAGAAATTGTGGTTGACACAGCTATATGCTGAATAATACAAATGGTGGGGAGTGAAGCCAGCAAATTACCGAGGAGGGTATAAGCAACTAGCTAAACAATCAGAAAATGGATTAAGGAAGTTTTGGAGAAAAACATCCTACTTTACCAACTGTGAAGTCATGCCCTTTATTGAAGCTGGTAGCAAAGATTGCAGGGTTGTCTGTGGGGTAAGAATTTCACCTGTGAGTTGTATTCCTGAGGAACTGTTCTCCTACCAGACTGAAGTATGATGAGAAATAATCAGAATTTCATCTCTGAAGACAACTTCAAGAACTCATTGTATTCT
This sequence comes from Falco cherrug, assembly GCF_023634085.1. NCBI lineage: Eukaryota > Metazoa > Chordata > Aves > Falconiformes > Falconidae > Falco > Falco cherrug. The sequence continues at coordinate 121,227,079 of NC_073697.1, forward strand.
TTGGATTTCTTGGTAACATCATTCCATCATACATTAACATGTAAATACAGAGTATCTGTGTATACATTTATAGAGTATGACTGTATATACTTCGGTATTTATGAAAGAAGAATTATGCTAATTACTGTATCTCTACCTGAATTGCTCACTGGCTGCTCACAGTTGGGGTGGGTGTGCTGGACACACACCAGAAACTCTAGTGTGTCTTTAAGTAAAAGTGGAAGTATGGTTTGGAGCAGGTAATGTGTGTTCCCCGTCTCTTCATGCCAGAGAAGTTGCAGTACTGACCTGCATTGTAGAGGTACCTGGGTGTATGCCAGAGCTACATATAGAAAGGAAGGTGTTTTTTAATAGCTAATGCTACGCTGTGAATATCACATTCCCAACATGTTCCACTCCATTCCCCAGACAACCATCCTGCACAGTTCAGAGTAATGACACTGAAGGTCCCATACTGCTAACAATGAACATATTTATTCATTCTTTGGTATAAGGCTGCTCAGTATAGGAGTAGGCAAATCCAGATGACAATTACCTAAATTAGCTGTGCAGTGAAAAATATATCCCAACAAGAAGTTGAGCTCCTCATACATGATTAGGTTATTGAGTCTGTTCCATTCCTGTAAATTAAAAGGAAACCATTATTAAGTTAGCTTGAGAGAAAGTGAGATAAAAGGTGGGATAGCTGTTGTTTAAAAATATTTTTTTCTCTTTGTCTTGTCATAGATTCTAAAGATAGATGTTTTGTTTTGAGAAGGCATTTGTTTAGTATCACTGGCCACAGTTTTCCAAAAACAAAGAAAAGGTACTCTGGCCCTATGAGTTTGATAGGTATTTACCGTGTACATAAAACGCAGATCACTAAAACATTAAGTATATTCTGTGTCACATTGTGTAGCTAAAATAAACAACGCAGTTTAACTAATAGTGTGTTGTTATTTTGCCAACATCTTGTGCTTTTTAAAGTATAATCTGCATCTTATTTGTATATCTTAATGTAACAAGCAGCCAGATTCACTGCTTTGTCATTCAGCTGCAAAATAAAATCGATGAAGACTGACAGCCTTTCACATCCAGTCAGTGGCAATTAACTTAAATGTTTTGCTGATGACTTTGTAGTCAAAATCTTTCTTACAATACGAGTTTATCTTGTCCAAATCAAGTAAATGATGGGTAAAGACTTTGACTTACGAATGATGAAATTAGGTAATATATATATATATATGCTGTGAAAAGGTCTGAATTGTACTGGCATTACAGATAGTATGCAACAGACGTCACAGCATCATCACGGTCAGGATGTCACCATGGTGAAACATGGTATGATTACAATATATGTGGCTGATAAGGCTATAATTAATGCCACCTGAATATTGATACAATGTCACAATAAATCTGGCAATGAGTAGGTTCCTCCAAAAGGGTGTCTGGCTTACTCTTCATGCCAAGCTTCACTAATCATCTTTACTAGTTCCCCAGTGTATCGTTTTCTTGCACATTGTAATTTCCTGCATTAAAGTACCACATCTGAGGGCTGCTATAGTCTAGGCTGTGCTGGCATTTTCATTACAGAGCCCATTTCTCACAGGCTTGTAACTGTTCTGTAAAAAGGAAAGTGCCGCAGGCAGACACCCGGCCATTGATACCTTCAGTCTGCCTGTTCTCAGCTCAGCCATGCAGATGGTTAGAGCCTTTGACTGCCTGTGTACCCATGAGTTCGCATTACCTTTAAAGGATTGGCCCCTGTGTGTTTGGGTGGTTTCTGTGATATTTTTTTTTCTTTTTTAATAAATATTAGAATCAATTCTGACTTCTGACACAATGCCTTTCTCTTAGGTGCATGCTGTTTATGTTTTCTGGGTGTGGGGAGAAATAACACAAAGTGAATCAAAACTACCAACCAGTTACAGGAAAGCTGTATTTTCACACTGTAGCCATCCATGTTCTCACAGGTTCTTCTGTTCTTACACAGGCAAATGTATAGTTGATGAAAATAAATTTTTAGAACTATCCTAAGAAATTATCATCTTTGCTTCCTGAACAGCTATTGACACAAATGACAACAGGGTGTAAAACTGACTTAGTTTGTGTTGTAAGATGTGACTTGTGATTTCTGTTTTTTGCTTGAAATTCTAAAGCATTGGAGTAGTAATAGACTGTTGAAAATCTAGGCTTGCTTTATCCAGTTATGCTTGCACTGCCCTACTTTTCTTGCTGTTCTTTTAGTCTGTCTGCAAGCCTGAGTAGATCCATGATATCTGTGTTCTTGATGAACCATCTGGAAACTGTGAAACTTTGAGAATCTGGAAGTGCTGGAAGAATTAATTGTCTGTAATCAATCATTCTGCTAAGCTTTATGTCACTGTGCAACTGATTAATAATCCTTTGAATCAGGTTGTTCCTATGTACTTCTGGATTATTTACACCTAAAATAACAAAACGATGTTTTATGAGGCTCAGGATATGGCATCACCTAATTCAGTGGCTGACTTACCAGAAATGTGTATCTTACAGATGCACCAAATGGGCTAACAGGGCACAGATGTTTTCATATACTAGTGAAATAAAACTTAAATATGTCTTTCATGTTTTCTTTCATTCACTCTTACGGATAGAATTTTTAATGCTTACGTTTGTATGTCTAGCCCAATGACTTGATGTTGAATTCCCTATTTAGAAAGTATCAAGTAATCCTCTTCACAGTCAGTCTCTTCTAAGCCAATACACAACATATTTTTTCTCTGCTGGGGTTATTTTTATTTTCTTCTGTAAGTTAAACAAAATCTTAAGTGCTTTGAGAGGATGATTAAACAGACCGTTTTGGTAAATGATTCTGACCTTGTCATTTACTTTAAAAACAAGTTGTACATCCAGACTGTATTCTTGTTCCATTTCACTGATGATGTTCTCAATTTGTAGGCTGTGCATATGTTTGTCTTAAGATTTTCCAGCAAATTGAAAGCTGTATGTAAATAGCTGCCCGTGGAGGAAAAAGATTTTTTTTTTTTTTAAAAAAAAGGTGGGGGGCAATGAATACTTGAATACTTTTGGGAAGGTGGATCAATGCCATAGATATATATAGGAACTGTAGTGGCTTTTTTTCTGTCTCCCTGGTACTTGTACATAGTATGTTAAATTGTTCGGTAGTAAAATTCCATAGATTTATACACATGCACAGACCTTCTCATATATATGTGTGTATATACACACATGCATGCAGTAATTTCCAGCTTCAGTGCTGAACTTAGAGCAAAATCCAGCTTCCTGAAAGTTGATTTCATGATCTTGGATGTAACTGCCAACACAACAAACACCACCACCCCAAAACACCACAATGCACCACCACATAACAACACCCTCCACTAAAAAAGTGGTTGAGTGCTTGTGTCTTCCCCATAAATGTTTTGTTGTTTGTTCAGGGTTTTTTATTACCAAATCAGAATTGTTTCTGTAGAGGTAAGGAAGAGAAAACGTGCTCACCATATACTTTCTGCAAACTGTTCATGCTCTGAATGTTGAGCCATTTCTCTTTATAAACAGCTAAAACGTAACTTTAAATACACTAATTGTATTTTGGCTATATGCCTTGAAGTAAAATGACACATTTCCAAAATAAATGGTTTCCATCACTGCACAAACAAGTTGTTTTTGTAGCCCATTTCCAATATGATTTACCATCCAATACATCATCTGTCAATGTGGCAGTGACAGCATTTAATGAAGAATATCAAAGGGGTAAAATTTTAGCCTTTCCAGAATTTCCCAGGGTTAGTTCTTATTTATTTATGTATATTTTTATTTTTATTTTCTTCTTGAACTTACCAAAAACTAATAGATAATTTTGTGCCAAAGGGTTTGCTTGTTTCTATGTGATATAGTCTTTTTTGTTATCACAGTGTTGACCTCAGCACATCTTACTTTTGTCATACTTGGTGGACTACTATGTGTGCTGTTCAATAACTGTCAAATACAGTAGGATCTGATTGATGAAGGAAGAACTGCTTACGAGATCCTAGTCCTAAAGAGTGTCTTCAGTGATTTAAAGCACACTTAAAACTAGGATCAAGTCTTAAATATGTGTTCTGGGACCTTAAGCAATTGATAAGAACAAGCAGTTGTACTTGGTAAAGAGGTAACATTATTAAGCTTTGTCATGTACAGGTTTTTTTTCAGTCCAAATCTGTCCTCATCTCTGCATCCCAAAATTCAGATTTTAGGGCAAAACAGATTGCTAGACTAACCTAAAACCTGTCATAGAGCTGCTCTTTTTGTTTGTGTGGGTTTTTTTCTTCCCCCTCCTTTTTTCTGTCATTGCTACTACTGCTGTATGGAAAGAGTTGTTGGTTCTGTTTGAAAATCAGCTGGAGCTGAAATGAACATAGTTCACCTTCTCTGCAGCCACTGCAATATGCAAATCAAAATACAATAAAAATGACATATAAAGATTAATAAACTAATTTGAATAACTCTGTGATGCTTTTGATACCTAAAACATTTGAAATCATGTGGCAGTCACCATATGTAGACAAGACTATGAGAAAGGCTTTAAAACAATGCCAAAAGGATCATTGTACCTTCATAAAAAATTTTCTTTTTCTGAAATGTATATATTCAAAATGTACTTTATGAGATAGGGGCTTTTTTGGGGGGTGGGGTGGGGTGGAATTTGTTTGTTTTGTTGGTTTATTTTTTTGTGGTTAATGCAGTCTTTATTAGGCTGGCAGTGTATTTTAACTTAAAATCTACCTTTACTGTACATTAATATTGTATGTACCGCAAACATAATTATCTGTTTATGTGTGTGTATAGGCTAAACAGAAGGCTGGGTAAATTGCCATGTTCAGAATGGTTAGCAAAGCCTGTAAGCAGCCAAAGGATTCAACAAATATTTCTAACTTGTACCTGTTTTCAGTTAATCAGCGCAGAGCCAGAAGGGCTTGAGAGGTACTGCTAAAGAGTGCTTCTTCCAAAGTTGTGTAAAACGCTCTCTTTATCTCCTGTTATTGGGAAGACTGTCAGCGCTGAGTAAAACTTCTACTTCTTAAGAGCTTTTTTGTTAAGAAGCTTAAAGCAGATGCTTTCTGACTCTTCAGCAGTGTGGAAGATTGCTAGTATCGCTACCACTTGCAAGTAAACCGACAAATATCTTAGAAAATAGTTTCATTTGGGCGTTGCAGTACTTGTCCTCTGCCCCATCTGTATTTTTATTCACAGTTATATAACTGACTAGAATGTTAAAGAGAGGAGAAGTCCTCATCTGAATGAATAAATGTTCATTTAAATTCACCACTTTTTTTGGGAAGTATTAGTTGCAATTAAGGATGCTCCAAACAACTTTGCATTAAGTCATCTGGCTAGAACTTTGGAAGCAGTTGTCACTAGTATTCATTATTTTTCAAGTTTCTTAATCAATTTCGAAGACATAATTAAATCTGGTAGGGGTTTTTTTTGGGGGGGGAGGGGAGGGGCGAATCTCAGATTTCTTCAACAAGTAAACATATTATGAATTTTGGAAGCCTTACGAATAGAGAAAGGTTATTTTTTTAAACTGTGGCTGTTTTCATGTTGCTTGCTGACCAAAACTTCAGTTAAAATGAGTGAGAATTTCTTCCTGAGCCTAGAAATCCAAAGTGTCTTTCTGCATCTAGTTTTTGGTAACATATTGTTCTACAGCTAAATTATAATTTAAGTGTCATTTGATTTTAAGAATGTTGAACCATTACAAATACTCTAGCAGCTTAGAAGATTACATAGTGTATAAGCCAGCTGGCAAAATCTAAAAATGGAATATCTGTTGGGCTGGTCTTGGAAACAGCCAAGTCCCTCTCTTGTATTTGGGTGGTTTCTTAGGATTCTAATTCCTTCACAATGAAGTGCACAAGCCATTTGAATTGAAACATTTTTACATTGGGAAATGTTTTTATTTTCCATGTTGACTTCTGAATGTTTGAGATGAGGAAAAAATTCAGTAAGTGGGCTGTATTCCCCTTGTATTTTTTTTCTCCTTCTGAAGATGTCTTTGCATATACCCCACAGTTGTTTGGTGTGCTGTTATCTATTCAGTTTTTTTCTGTTGGACAGATCTGGCAGAGCCAGCATGAACGAGACTCACTTGAATTTGTGAATGAAAGAAATCTTATATCACACAAATGAAGCCAAGCTGGGTAGTCACATTCAGCTCAGTGGAGGCACTTGGCAAGCAGATTGTGCTCAGTGGTTCAGACTGTTCACCTTTTATTCATGGCCCTGGCTCCTTGTTCACAGAAGCGATTCCTCTGAAGTCAGTAACATTACTGGTGTGTTTGCTTTATTTTGTGAAGAGGTAAATTCTCACTTCATCCCACCGCAAGAATAGAACCTTTGCTTATTTATTTGAATATGTGGGAGGGCTGGCATTATTGCTGCTGTATATTTGTTTTATTCACTTGAATTCTTCTGTAAATCATATGTATGAGTCTAGTTATTTGTCAGTTGTAATCCAGGCAGGTCATGAGCTGCTTTTGTCTTATGGTCATGCACAATCAATAATAGAGCGAGCAACTCCTGACAATTATTAAATGAATTTTGTCATATTTCTGTTGGCAAATTGCTTGTGAACAGATGGCAAAATTTAAAGATTTAGTCAAACATCAAAGATTTTCTTATTCTGCCACCTGAAACAAACGGATCTAAAGCCAGTTGAGTAAGTGTAAATTTACTGCCAATGTGTGGTGGAATAATTTATGCTCTTTAGTCTTTTAGATGACTTGAATGCATAAATAATACCAATTTTTCAGCAAAGGAAGATTATGTGAGAGTTAGAGTTCTCTAGCAGTTAACTTTGTGGCTGTGTGTTGGTTAGTTCAGTCTGTATTTTCATGAACTTTTATTCCCATGCTTTTCAGTTGTAAAAAAATCAGGGAGTAGTCTAATCTAACTCCTTTATCTTTAATGAAAAATGCATTATTCAAGTTTTTTTAGTGTGTATATAATTTCTGTGATAACACAAGTTTGAGACTCTGAGTCATGCTTCACAGGTTGAGTGTGATGGACAGCAAGAGAAGGGTAAATAAAGCACCCTGTGCCCTAGAAGTCCTATCATGAGCAAAGATGAAGTTTTTTTTTTTTAAATAAAATATTTATTGAAGTGAAATATACACTAGAGTAATTAAAACCACTTTATGAACAGAATTAAAAAACCAAAGTTCTTAATAAAAACGTAACAGACATTTTACCCCAGCTCTTTTGTAAATCAATGCATATTAACCCTACTCTTTTTCAGTGTGTTTCTAGGGCATCATTCAGACATTTATTTCTTCATACACAGTCAAAATGGTGTTCAGGGATACAGATGATGCAGCTAGACATCCTCTGCTATGTGATATTTTGGTGATGATTTTCAATAAGAAGAGAAACAATTCACGTTGAGAAGCAAACATAACACTGGCAGAGGTATTGTGCTGTATAGCAGCATTGCAAGGTGTAATGTATAAATTGGCAGCAGGACCTGGGTTCTACCTGAGCTCTTCCACTCACAGCTTTACCCAGAACAATACTCTGCAAAATTCTTCAGTGAGATAATTTTAATTTGTAAGTAACTTTGTGTGGATTTTGGAGGGCGAGTTTTTTTGGTTGGTTGGTTTGATTTGGGTTTTTTTCAGGGTTTTTGTGTTTTTAATTAGTGAAGGGAGTAGAAAACTTCTGAGGAAAAAAGTGCTATTGTATGGTCAAGGGAGAAACCAAATTTAAAAACTAAACAGCTTTTTGTTCATTAAGTACATTTTTGCATTTACATGGAATTTTATCAAAGGCCATTGTCTCCATTGCTGATTTATTATTGAGTAAGGAGTCATCTCTAAGATAATCACAAACTACGTGTAGTCGTTGAGGCAAAAGTAATACATATGACAGGTGGATTTTGATGATACTAGACTTGAAACTAGAGGCTGTATTGGTAAACTAAGACACTGTTTCAGTACTAAAGGGAAAACCAATGTGGAGATATCAAGTGAGAATTATACAAAGCAGCTAATGATGTGCATTTCCATTCTCTCTTGTTCTTCTGTGGACTTTGAGGAATCTCAGTCTTTTAAAATTCTAAGATACATCTCTGACTGCATGATAAATTTGTGATTATCTAATCCAATTTATATGGTAAGAGGGTAATTTCTTTATGCTCTGCATTACAATTCTTGTCCATGATTTGGTAGTTCCCTGTGGAGGATAGGTTCTTTTATAGGGTGCTTAAATTTGATTCTAATCAAATGTAAAATCTAAAAGAACTAGGAAGCTTATAAAAAAAAATGCTTGAACACTAGCAATAACCGTATGGATTTTTTTAAAGCAAATTGTAAACAAATTGTTTTCTGCAACACCATAATGTAATAAACATAGCACTAATGATCTTGATAAACTGTAATTTATCAAGCCTTGATCATTGCATTTCAGATGATCTGCACTGTGCACAGGAAGGTTGTGAGCAGGGGATTAGCTGACTGCATGCCCTGCAATACCCAGAAACAGTCCTGGGATCTATTTTCCAAGGCAGATTATGAAATAAGGAGAGGGCATTGGTAGGCTGAGGAAATGGAGACAAGACCTGGCCTTGTGGATCATCCAAGGGTAGGGGATCTGGGTTTGGGGGGAGAAGGAAGCAATATGGAGGAGTAAGACAGGGTGAATGTGAGGCCTGTGTTGAAAAGATGAACTGTTTGGGGGGGAAGTTGTGGAAGTGGTCTTGCAAAATTTAAGCTGGGTATTTTGGGGGGCTTGAGACAGGTTTGTTTTTTTCTTTTTTTGGAATCAACTATTTTTAGCACAATTCAGAGACCTGTCTTCAAGTCTTGCTTGGAGTGCTATTTATATAACATATAGTCATAGAGAACTACTACCTGATACATCTTGTGTGCAGGGAGTTTTAAAAAGTTCCGATTATGTGTGTGTTAAATATAATTACATAAAACAAATGAAACCACAGAGAGAAAAAAAAAATGGAGAAAATAACACTGTTCAATTCCCAACACAAATTCAGAGTCCGTGATGAAGGCTGCAATCATTTCCTGAAGTGCCCCATCTAGATTTTAAGTACTACAAGGGCTTTCAAAGAGGTCACTAATCCTACTGCTGTGATTCTAACATATGGTGGAAGAAAGACCCATTATAGCATTTAATATTTTAGACAAAATCATGCTTTCCAATGTTTTGAAGTTCTTGTGAAAGAGTGGTGGGGTAGGCAACTGGAGTCTAATAGTGGTGTAGCTATTTCTGTGCCTATATCTAATGTCTTTCCCGCCCTGCTGTTAACTCCTCATGCCTTTCTGTTCTCGAGTTGTGCATCCCAGCTATAGGTATAGCTATCTATCTCTTAAAATGCGCTGAATATAGGTGCAAAGTAAGCTTGCTAGTTTGTAACCTAAACATGTTCAGAACCTACTTCTCTGTGGTCATGCTATTACTAGGCATATGCCACAGGTGAATGAAAAAATGGAAAGTAAGCTTAAATACAAAACTATTTAAATGGCAAAAAGAATTTGTAATTGTGGGGAAAGACCTTTCACTGCACAGCAGGGACTAAACTTTTGCTGGCAAAGATGTGGCTCTGTCTTAGGCACTGCTCTGAAATGCTGAAAAACTTGTAGGAAAGTCAAGAAAAACCAGGTGACTTTCTGTCTGTAAATGACTTAGCACTTACATGGAGTCTTTGGTTTGAGAAGCTCAGAGCACCTGACAGATATTAGTAAAATCCCATGACCCTGCTGTGAACAGCTGTATGGCATTCTTCCCTTCTAAAAGCTGGAAGTTCCCCAGTGTAACAAATACAAGTACTTGTTGCAGTGGGCTTCTGAGCATAGAAGTATTGAGAAACTTGCAAAATGGGTAATTCTTCAGAAGTTTTGATGTTTTCCAAGAAGTCTCTTGATTTTTCTTATTATCTATTTTTACCTCACACCCCCTCCACCCTCCTCCAGTATGTTCTAGATATTTGCCAGTGATCTTTGGTTAGCAGGGAAACGGGTCAGGGAAGAATCATGTAATATTTAAAATATGCTGTCATTTGTTTGTTTACCAGTTTGTTTCAGTGCTGGTACCAGGGTGCCAGGAAGCACTAAAATAGCCCTGAAATAGCACTTGAATAATGTTTAGTATTTGCTGAAGGAAATGTAATGATACTTTGAAGGATATAATAGATTAGGACTTAATAGAAATTTTTTGCCTTTTCCTAACATTTGTTGATCTAAAAGATTCTGTCTGTCATTGGGGATTCCTTACAGGTCTTAAGCATCTTATATTTTATTTAGGTCACATTGCTTATCCTTCCTTTTTCTGTCCATGTCAATGCAGACTCTGCTGTTATTTCAGTCTGCATACCTGAGGAAGAACTAAATGCTTAGCAGCAGTCCAAAATGAGTACTCTGTTCCATTTAATCCCATCACACAGCCACCATAATTGAACAAATGAGAGTATGTACTGTTTCTGTCAAATTACTAAACCTGTGGTTTCACTAATGCCATAAGGTATTGAAGGTAGCACTTCTACTCTTTGCTTCTGTGCTCATTTTGCCCCATTCTTTGTGCCAGCAGTGGCCTTTACTTAGGAGCCAGGTTAAAACTGAGTACATACTTTTGATGGACACATTTTAATTTGGTTTTCTGATCTAACTCACGTCTCACACATACCTCTTCAGATACAAGGGTCTGAGGCAAGATTGAACATTTTTGAGGAGGGGTTAAGTGGAAAAAGGCTGTGATCAAAGTTAAAAGCTGCTTCTAACTTTAGCATTGGCTTATGCAGTTTAAGGTGTTTCCAAAATCATTGCCTTGAAACCAGAGGAGCTGAAATGGGCCAGGTCTGTCCTGTAGCTACAGTGATACTTGCATACAGGAGCAGAGTGAAAAAGATTTGAGTGATAAAAAGGGAGATCAAAAAAGAAGCCAAAGGTGCTCTGTGCATAGAGCTATGAGGAGCTCTAAAAGGGTGTCTTGATGACTGTCACTGGAACATGATCCATTCCCCTTTCTCATGCTTTTTTTTGCTGTGGTAAGAAAACTTCTTGAACTACCAAGCCAATGCTTACACATATTGACTTGAAATCTAATGTGCATGTTTGTTTTAAACCACCACCTCTGACAATTCTTATTGCATACAATAGAAAACCAGACTTTGAATTATTCCTAAACATTTAAATTCTCCTTTGCTTCAACATATTTCTACTTCCCTTGTTGTATAAACTACTTTATAAATTAATTGCCTTATTAAAGTATGCAGATGTATATAAGTTTGTTGTCTTCTTGTATCTGGTTTTGCTCATAAACCACCCTAAGTATGCTGATTTAGAAACGTGGCAGATAACTTATCAAGTATGAATGAAGCTCTGTGTTTCTGTGGGACCTGTTTGGATCATAGCAGTGCAGTAGTTCATTTAAATACATTGCTACAGTGCTATCAAATTCATGCAGTGTTTGTGGATTTCTCTTGCAGCTCACGTCTCTTTTTCTTCCTGTATGTGCTAAATGTAACCTCCGGCTGTTTCAGATGAACTGAAAACGAGGCTACAAGTGTATCAGCATATGTTCCTTAAGTGATGATTGCAGACAATAGTTTGGCAATTGTCTGTACCAATGCAATTGTTTTGAAGCCAGATGGCTATCAAAAATCCTAGCAATCCATAACACTTACCGGTCTGCAAGATTTATTTTCTAGAAAACGATCATGCTATATATTTAAAAACAGAAAAATGTTGTGGGAAATATCTACGTTTATTTAGTTTGAGACATGTTGTGTGTTCCTGTATGGAGAGTCTAATGAGGCACTGTTGAGACAGATGTAGGTACAGCACACCATCCGCCTCGGTGCGGTCATGTGTGCAGACTGTTGTGTTGCACTGCTTGGTGCTCTCTGTTCATTTAAGGTGCACTGTGGGCTCTGCTATCACATGCTGCACAGAGGCTGGCTTTGTACTGGAAGAAGCTTTACGTAGATCTTGGGACGCCTGAGTTTTCACTCTTCTATTCTCCTGTGATTCTAGGTACAATCACATTTGTATAAATAACTGTGTGTAACAAAGATGGTACAAAAGTTAGCACAAAAGGTACTTTATTAGCTTTTGGAACAGCTGAACGTCAGATTAATACATAATAAGCCATTACTACCTTGCAGTAAACCAGAGAAAACTTGATATAGCCAATTGCTATAGTTACTGCATGGGGCTTTCTATTTAGTTAATAAAATATGTTGAATTTATTATTAAAGTGATTTATAAAATGTACTTATGTATGTTTAGTAAATTCTAAGGCAATATCAAATCCCCTCTTAGTAAAGAATATATATTGAAGATGTTATGGAGTTTTGAGACTTAATTCACCAATATTTTTGTGTTTAATAGCCCTGTACGACGCATTCTGTGAGTGTCAAGCGGAACAGGATTACAATGCTGAAATGAAGCAGGGTTCAAAAGTAAAATTTATTGTGGTAGTGTCTAGATGTGTCTGTGAAATTTTAGACACATTTTTTTTAGGGACCAGAAGTTTTCCATTCTTAAGTAGCTGTTTGTTACTGTGAAGAATTCCCTTCTGAAGTAGCTAATTAAGTAATATTGCACAGTATGAATCGCAGTGTATTTCCTACAATTACTTCTTTTGACTACTAGATACATGTATTTTCCACTTAGGAAGTCTTGGGTTTGATCTTGCTGGCCAGTATGAGTTCTACAAAATCAGTGTGATGTAAAGTGATACCCCACGTGAAATTTAAATTTCTGAGAACACTTGCTCAGTGACTCATTTGTTTTTTACAGATAAATATGGTCAAATACTACGATGTTAGCAACAGTGTGATGACATAGGCATTGGGCACGTTAATTCAAGGGCATACCTTGATGTTTTTAATAAAAGAGCTTTTTTTAAGCCCCTGCCATACTGAATGCAATTATGGTTATTATTGGCTCTCCCTCAACTCAGAATTGTTAAAGCTGTGAACAAGTAACATTCAGTTTTGACTGCAGTAAGAAAAATATTTATACTTGCTGTTTATGGAGTAGATACTGTTTGTACAGATCCCAGAACAGCAGCCAGCTTCTCTCTCTTTCAGGTCACTACTTAACTAAACATTATGTGAAAGTAACAGATTATTTCCTAGAGTTTTAAGTATTTGAAAGAACTGCTGTTTATTTCCCCCCTTACATTCTCCCTTTAAGTAACTGATAAACATTTATGTTTTAGTTACAACAAAGTAACAATTTTCTCTTCAATGGAACCTTTGAGGGGGGTGACCTCCCCTATTTTAATTCAGAGAAATAAGAACTGCATGTACTTGGTATCACATAGGCTCCAAGCACTTTATAAAAGAAAAAAAAAAAAAAAAAGAAGCACGTTTCTATGCTCTTGAAAGGAAATCCGATGTTTTATAATGGGGAGAGTAAAGGTGTGCAGCTGTAATCCAAGAGAAGAGTGAGTGAGCACTAAGGAAGCTCTGGGTAGCACTGTTTCCAGCAGGCTGTTTGATGCTTTGATGACATCCAGCTGCATGCCTGAGTGTATGCAGGGCGGGCATAAAGTAGCTGCTGGGGGGGGGGGTGGAGGGGCTTGGTACTTCCAATTTTACTGTGGGTTTTCTGGCTAATATAAATGAAGTGATAAACCATGTTGAGCAAGTGATTTATAGCAGGTTGGAGTCCAGCAGGGTGATTATATCTAGCACTTGAGGGAAGCAGAGGGTATGGAAATAAATGTGTCAGAAATATAATTAAATGTTTTCTGCTGCTGCCGACAGATGTATAATTACAAATACCACCATCATCTCGTACCTACAGGGAGGGAACAATGAACAAGGCTACATTTGTGAACTTCTTGCTCTACAGGAATTCCCCAGCTTTTCTCTTACCTCACAATCCTGCTGGTTTTATTTTTAATTGAAAGGGAATAATAAAAGGTTTTCTCTACCACAAATACAAAGTCGGTTCATTCAAACCTAGATGTTTTTTTCGTAAAAAAGTAAACAACAAATGAAAACACCACCAACAAGCTGTCAGCTGTGGTGAAGATGTAACTTAATGTCTGTTATTTGGTTAGGGATTATTTGTCATGGCTTTAACCTGAGCAGTGAACTTGGATACTAAACTTGAAAAGCTATCCTTGCTGAATGCAAATAAGAAGTGATACTGCCCTTTTGAATACTGAATTAGAAGACAAGCTGAACAGTGACTTAAAATTAACATCTACCTGAAAGTCCAGTCCTTCAGCTCACTAATACTTGAATACTTGAAATCTTATTCCAAGGACTTTGCTACGCTATGAATGACATTTTTTTTCCCCCGGTAGTTTAGTAGTTCAGGCAGATAGCCACAGTTGATACTCTAAGTAAAGACAAGATATAGGCTTTTGGGAATGTCTGTCTTTCTGTCTTTCTCTTCACTGTCCATCATCTATGCTTGTAATTCAGCAGTCACCCAAAAATGTGAATCTGACCTGCCATTGTCCTTGAAATAAAGATCTGTGATTATACACTGTAAACTTTTGACCAAAATGTATGTTTTACATGGTTGGTTTTTTTTTTTTTTTCCATTTAGCTAATGAGGACTTCAGTAAAATTGGGATCTGGTCAATGTTTATGAAGATTTAGAAAGAAGCGTTATATTTACTATTCATAATTGCTGAAGCAGCTACTACTTTAGGGAAAGCTGGAAACATCTTTCAATTATTGTTAAATCCAAAATGAAACAAAAATGCAGCACACATACCTTTGACATTTGAAAGACAATTTATGTTTCCCACTGGCATGGCACCTTGAGTTCTGCATGAACAACGATTAATTATATTTTAGATTATGGTTAATTGCGCTAAAGTTAAGGAGATACATATGTATAGATTTTATGTTAAGTGTGTTAATACCATATAGTGGAGGTTTTAAACTGGACATTGAAAGGTGAGTAGGTCTTGTGATCCTATGCTTAAATTTCTCCGTGCTTTCAGATGGAACAGGAAGGTCTGTGTTTCTCTAGCATGGACATTTTTTCTGAAAAGTGTTTGCCACTTTGTTCTGTTTTGAAAGAGAGGATAGGTGGGATAAATAAGGTGGTTTATCTAGCAGTACATGATATTTATGGTTCATCTGCTGGCTTACCTCTTTGGACACATCATTATTTTACTTCTTAAAGAGTGATTCTAAAAGGGTGCGTAGACACCCTAAACTCTTCTCTTTCATCATCTTCCCTTTGAAGAGAAGAACTAGATCCTTGCAAACTGTGTTTTATTTTCTCCAGTAATCATTTGTAGCAATACTTCACGTTTCAAAATATGCTTTTAAGGTGTCAGTTTTGCTTCAACACCTTTTGATTCACTTTGCAGCTGTATTTACTGAATCCTTCAGCAACCAAGAAATGTTGGCTGCAGTATTAATTGTGTTATTGAGTATTACCCTGTATGCTTGAGATACCAGTAAGTGTAACTTCAGTGTATTATACAGTCGGATACATTTATTGTACAAATAAAAAATACATTGAAGTTATGGCATGCTTCAGATCCTTTAGTCACAAGACACGTTACATTTAGAATGTGAAAATTATTAATCAGTCCTCATACCTTATTTATAACCTACATTGTTCAGGTATTAATACTTAATCATTATTTTTTGCTGGTGTAAGCACCATTAGAATCAATTTGTTAGGACACAACATTCCTATTACCTTTCCTATAATAAAAATATTTCTAAAATTTATAAAATACCCCACAGATTAAATAGTGAAACATGCCATCTGCACTAGGCTGATCTGCTTGGTGAGTAGGAATGTAGAATTTGAAATGTTTGGTTTTTTTCCTTACTGAAATATCAAAACTAGCTGGATTAAATCACTCATCTTTAGCATTCATTAAAATAAGTCTGTGACAGGAATTGTGTAGCTGCTGAATTAAAGCAAGACAATTAGCTGCTGCTTAATGCTTGAGAACTTAATCCTTTTTTAGAAAAAGCAAGTGAAAAACGTGTGTCCCACAGCATGTTTGGGTGTTTAAAAGAGGCAAGATAAATCATACTCTATAGTGATTCTTTCTTTCCCCCATTTACTGCTTAAATGCCTTTTATGCTTTTGTGGTGTTTGTATTTGTTCCTATAATGAAAGAGTGATTGTAGTTCAGTAATACAAAATTAATTGATAGCCTTTGCTTCTTAGAGAAATTATATGACCCACTCTAAAACAAATGGAACTGAGTAAATGTTTACCTTGAAAAAAACTGAGGAATGCTGTTCTTGATCCCCTAGATTTTTTTGCCAGGGAATCAAGGTTGCATCCCATTGGGCTCAAGTCTTAACACTAAAAAAGGTTATGGGCATCAAATCTGTGGGGGAAATTGAGGGCATGAACTATTCTGAAAGGGAATATATATGGAATCACAAGGAGAAAAAGGAGTTAAGTGCAGAAAGCAAAGAAGATTGAAGGTCAGGCTGCTGATCATGCTTTCAGAGTATGGAAAGAAAAAGATATTAGTGGCAGAGATTTGAACTTTTCCAGAGACATAAGATTTAAAAGCCTTAATTGAAACATCACTTCTTTCCTCTACACTGAGAGCATGGAAATCCTTCTCATAGATATGCATAATGTCATCAAGAAAGGAGAGATTTAGACATCAACAGCTGTAACTTTAAAGGAACCTTTTAACTTACTTTTTAAAGGCACATCAGGGTTAGCTTAGACTACAGGGGTTTTTAATCAAAAAGAAGAGATTCGGACATATGTTGATCCTAGCAAACTGCTCAGCCTGGACCCTCTCTTCCTTTCCATAATGGGATCAACTTCTGCTGCTTTACCATAATAGAGTCCACCACATGCTCCCATGTATGACACAGCTGGCAAGAGAGGAGGCCTTTAGGATGTGGGGTTTTTTGTTGTTGTCGCTTGAGGAAGCGATTTTTGGTTTTAAGAAATGTGTTCAACATGTTTTGATCAAAATGCACGCTTGTTATATTTTGGGGGAGCTCTAGCCGTTTTAGCTCTTGCTACATCCTGTTTAGCTTAAGCTGTCTAGGTTATTAATAGTAATACAGTCAACCTGAAGTCCTTTTTCAGGTAACAGTAGCATGAAACACATTTTTCAGGCTGAAAAACAAGGCCTTTAGGGGTTTTCCAGAGATGACATTTCAATGTTGGGCTGGGACAGTGTGTGAATAGAATAATTCCAGTTGAATTTAATACATTTATTCTAAAGGAACTCACAAAAAGGTATCCACTGCCATTTCTTCTAAAAAGAAAAAACAACAAACCATTGTCACCACAGCGGTATGATGGATTGGAAGTTTCTTCATAAATATCAGCAGCTGTTTATTACAAACACAGCCATCTGTGGTAGAATCTGCCTTGCATATGTGTACAAGCCTACAGTGGTTGGTTGTTAAATGGTCAGAAATGTTCCACAGCAACTCTACAGATTTTCCTTCTGACAGAAAACAATGGTGACTGTTGAAGTCACCAGAAAGTGGTAAACGCTCTCTAGAGCTGGCATTTTTTCATGTAGTCATGGAAAATTAAAATTTCAAGGAATGATTTCTTTTAGTAGGTTTATTCTCGGGTTGACAAAAGCCTACTCCATGGAAACTGCTTCGCGTCTGAACAAATTCTGTTCCACCCCTTTGTAAATAAATGGACAGAAAATGGGAAGATTTGATTGCATCTGAAGGCTTATCCCAAGTGAGATTTTTAATACTGTTAAATAATCAACTTGATTAGACATTAAGATTATTAACAAACTATGAGTGTTTTGTGGTTGTCATGACCAGTTTGGTTTCAACTAAAAAGCTATTTTGTTATTGAATTATTGCTGCTGTTCTTGAGGACTAGCCTGCCTCCTTCTCAACTGATCATCTTACCCTAGCACCTCCTTTTGCTACCTGAGTGTTCTACTGACAGATGTTCTTCAACTCTGGTAAATCTGATGTTTAGACTCTGGTTATATGTTGCAGTGATTCTTAGCCTAAAGAGCTGTTCTGGGGAAACATCACACAAACTTCTGTTTATTGACTGGTGAAAGGAAGGAGGAATGCATACTTCTTTCTTTAGAAATTCACCCATAGTAGTTTTCATTATGGTGATATCTGTGATGGGGAGTAGTAAACCAAGTGCTAAGATACAGTATTTATAATAAAAAATCATGATTTCCCTATAGCATGGATCTCCATAGAAAAGTATCTACTAAAATAATCCATTGAGTTCTCATCTTCCTAAATCCTGGGCTGAAAATCTGGGTACTAGTTGAATGCCAATGGGCCATATAAAAACAAAGCTTCATTGGAAAGGAACAGCTAATTGTACTATAACAGAAATACATTTAAATGTGTTGTCTCCGTTGAATTTATTTTCACCTTAAAGTACAAATTATCTTTCTCGTAATTTGAAAAACTTTGAATTAACTGAGGGAGAGAAAACAAATGCACAAAAGGCAACTTCTTGACAGTCTTGTCGATACACATGTTTGGAACTGACAACATGAGAAATTAGGATATCAACCTAAAAAATGAAAATCCTCGGGGCTCTGAAAACATGAGATGAAGATGATAACATTGGTATGCCAGAGTTGTGATATATGAATCCCCCTAACCATTATAGAGTAATCAGTGACTACCACATGTATGGCACTTTGTGTGTGTGTATAAAAATTATATATAAAGTTGTAATGTTTTGAGCAGCAGGGGAAAGAAGAATTGGTATCTCTCTATTCACACTGGTTCCTTATCAAATGAGCGCACAGGTGAATAAAAAAAAAATATATCTCACAAATTTAAGAGAAATTTTTAGTCAATTTTAACTTGCATAATGCTGTGAAGCACAAGGTAATAATTTAATGAGCTTTTTACAAGCATGTTCATCTTGTACTTTAGAATGGTATGCAAAACTGTGGAAAGGAACTTACTTTAGTGTGATGGATTTAAGGAACTAATTGGAAGATACAAGGAGAAGAAAATTTGCTGTTAAAGAAATGAATGTTGTAACTTTGCTTACGGTTCCCAGCTGGACTTCAGATATGCTGGCTTTGAGGGATTTTAAGAGAGGATACAACAACAAAATGACTCAGCTGTTTGTTTTAAAAACTGGACTGCTGTTGGGTTTATGTAGTGTAGTGTGAACACTCTGTGTGGGTTTATATGGAAACATTCTGTTTCACCAAGGCTCTAAGTCTTCACACAGATTCTGCAAAGTCTGCAGGTGCCTGGGGTTTGCCATCCAAGTGTGGGTGATGCAACTTAACTCAAACTGTTTCTGTCTGATCTCTATTAATTTTTGGTTTCTGCCTTTAGGACTTCTGCTTACCTCCTTCACGTGACAGTTTCAGAAAACTGAAGAAACCCTGCTTTGTGTCCAGGCGATATGGAGTTGAGGATACAATGCTGATTCATCAGGTTTCAAGTCCCCCTACTTCAACAGGTAGTGTTGCTTCTGTCAGTTTTGGAATTGGGATTCATGACACTTTGTGGTTGAATCAAGATTGCTGCTGTACCCTTTTGGTGGGAATTGGAGAGTGCTCTGTGAAGGCTATTGATTAGGTTACGATGTCTTTGCTCTTTGACCACTTCTGAAAGAAAGGCCAGGCCCCAGGATTTGACTGTCTTAAAGGGATGAGACCACAGATATCCCATGAAAATTTGAGGGAATAAAGCGACATCAGGTTTCAGGCATTCTTGTCTGTAACCCGGCCACTGTGAACACTGGGTAGTCCTAGCTTGACACACTTTTTATATTTTACTCCTAGACTCATCAAGCTCCTTCATGAATCTGTCCATCCATGATACTTTATAAATGAATATAAGCAATATCCTGGCTTTGTCTGCAGTTTCAAGTGTCAAATGAAAGAACTTGAATGAAAGTCTTGCCTGAGTCATGTCCCTTGCTGTTGGTCTGTGGAGAAGATGAGTACAGTGTTTCTGTGACTTCTTCCAAAGGGATGTGAGGGAAGGGATGGGGCAGTGCAATGCCCCAGGTATCCACTGGGAAGGTTTCAGTGATACATGATATGTCAGTATATCAGTGCCAGCAATGAAGTCCTGGATTACTTTTTATTTGTTTTATTTGTTAACAGGAGTGACAGGAGTGTATGAGATGAGATGCATTAATTTTAGCTTGTTGTTTCTTGTGCATTTGGAGGTACAGAGTATGTTTTTGTGCAGAATCTGAGGTCTTAGTGCCAGTTTTTCCCATTACTGTATTCACGTGGGCTGTGAGTGTTCTCTTATAGCCCCTACATCTTGCATTTCTGTATCATCTTCCGTTCTTAAGAAGCACAAAATGGTTTACCAAGTAGAGAGGATTTTTCCAGGTGGAATCAAATGCAGATATTTCTGGGGTGGTGAAGTGCATCTAGGAGAAAGGAGTACTTCAGCTAATGCTATAAGAAGGGGAAGCAACATGTTAGGACATGAAGTTCAGCCTTGAGCAGCAATAGTCATTGCGCAGCTGCTGACAGAAAATAAAACCAAAACCAATTAATGCAGTTCATGAGAGAAGGCCTTCTCAGTCTTGTCTAGGTAAAGGATGCAATAAAACCCAGAGAAACAAATAATGTCTAGGGATTTGCAGGGGTGTTACTATATATAGTAGGATAGCTCCGCTTTAGAATTACATCATGCACATGCTGTAGAGCATTAATGAAGCAATTGTTTACAGTGAGGCATTTTAATAAGTATGGTACTTCATACTTTTCATTCTTCAATAAGTTTTAGTCTGCCATTTGTATGTTATCACACTTGCATATTGTGTGGTCTCTGTAAAGTCACTATCAAAAATTGATCATTGCTGAACTTGGGCCTTCAAATACATGAAAAGAATTTGGCAGCACTTGTCTCATGGCAATGGCTCTTCAGCACAGTGAAAGATGATACAGAGGTCTGAAAAAGAGATTTCTTTGTTTCATAAAACATAGGACATTCCATACATGGTTTTGTATTCCAGTTCCCTTCAGGAAGGTGTCTCCCACTTCTTAAAAATTGTGTAGACAGGAATATATCTTAAAAGTACTGCTAATTAAGCTGAATCATATCACTTATACTTCTCATTCAACACTGAATTTGCATACTTCTTCTATGCACTGTTAGACACTGCTAGTTCTTCTGTTCTCCCCATATTTTGCCCGTATTAAACAGCATCCTGAAAGGACAGTGTTCAATGTTATTAGAAGCATTTATTGTCATCTTACTCGAGTTATTCTGACCAACATGACACAAGAATAGTTACTAATGTTTTAAGTTTCATTTTACTATCCTCTTTTTTTAATCCTTAACCTTACCTTTTTGCTTTTAAAGTACCATTTTCCTTTTTTCATATTTTGTTTATCTTGTTTGTGGATTTTATGAAAGCTTGTTTTGAGCTTTGATGAAACACACTGGTATGCTTGCTTTTTTTTTTTTTTGTACATTGTCTGATCTTGCTCAGCAAGCTTTTCTGTATGCTTATCTTTATGCTCAGTATGGAGAGTGAGAGGATGCAGAGAAAAATATACAAGCAGTGAAATGGGCTGGAAAGAGAAAACAACTATTTGGAGGTGCAGCCTGCGCATAGAACTTGGTGTTTGGGTGGAATTACTTTTTTGAGTAGCCCTGTACTAGCCACTGAAGTCTACCTCTGTTACATCACCTAGAAAGAGTGGTATATAATTTTCAAGCCATCTGGAAAAGTAACAGAATTATCCAAATGCTAAATGTTGTTATCTAAACAACACTGGTTGTAGTTTGATAGCTCAGTTCTTGCTGGTCAGGCAGATCTAACAATTCTTCATGGCATTGGATGGGGATTAGATTTCTCCATATCCCTGGAGGTATCATTTTAAAAAGTGATGGGAAATATTGCACTGTTCTGGTTGTGTCTGTGCTGTGAATCTATACAAAACTTTACAGGGGCTTCCGTTACTGCAGTATCTGAATTGTTTATGTGGTGGTTCTTGTATCAACGCTTCCCTATTGTGCTGAGGTTTTATCGCATTTTTGTAGGTGTGAACAGAGACATAAGAGGGGACAGTGATTTGTCACAGATTGCAAGGACAGCCTCTTGGGTGGAACAAACATCTCACAAGCCTCTGGCTGTGGGGAAGTCCCAGAAAGCTGATTACTTCTCTTGAATGTCCATATTTCCTATTGCAGTGCTGTCAGCTTCTCATTCTGCTCAGTTCGCATTATAAATAACACTACAAATGTGGAATGTTTTAAAAAGATGGCTTCTCTTGGTGAGCTCTATTCCCATGAATAATACTGATGGCTATTGAGACAAGTCAGCCCTTTCAGTTCATTTTTTTGCATAGTATATACTCTGGGTTCTTTTTTTTTCCTGGGTTTTTCTTCCATCAATATTTCCTTTTCTAAAATATTAATAGTATTTGATCTTTCAGTAGCTTTTAGGTTACTTTAAAGAGGAAAATTATGAATATTTTCATGAGTGAATGTTTTGAATTAATGTTCTCCTCACCATTAAAAAGGGTAGCAGAGGTTTATGTTTGTGTATTTATCTCTGTGTTAATATAGTTCCAGCACTTATTTTGTCTGCCAGTGTTTCTAAATATCAATTAGGAAATATATTCAAAGTGAACTTGATTTCCAGTGACTGTGCATAATAAACGGACATATGCTAAACATAATTATGTCTTTTAATGCATTAAAATTCAAGAACGATTTAGGATATTTCTACAAAGCTCAGTAAAGAACTTTGGTAACCATCTACACTAATTGCTCCATATTTAATTGTACCATTAAAGGCATGGGTATTTATATTGTAACAATATAATATATATTAGGAAGAACTTGCAAAAAATGGCAAGTAATTGTAAGTTTTCTGTAACTAGTATTATTTCTATATGTATTTGTGTGGCAGCACAGTGATATCCCTATTCTTGTGGCAAGTGGAGAAGTTCCAATAAAATATCATTGATATTTGTAAATAATTATTTTCTGGAGGCATAACATGGTTACCATAGAATGGATCAGGTTTTTAGATCTTCGCATAAGCCAAATACCCTTAGACCTTTTGTTAAAATCATATAGGGGAAACTGTCACAGAAGAAAAGCTCTGTCTGACAAGTGTTGCCAGATAACCCTTGTGTGAAGTTAGTGCTTTCAAAAGCTAAAATATAGAGGAAAAGGGGTTGTTTTGTTTCCTGAATTAGCCAGGTGTAGGACCTAGATAATAGCTCTAGAGGCAGAATCTTCTAAATTTTTCTGTCCTGTTTTGCATGGATTGAAGTGAAAAGACTGATGTTCAGAAATGATACAAAGCGGGCAGCTGCAGAGGAAAATTGGGTCAGTATTGAGCCTCTCGTAACATCTGGGTTATGAGGTTATCACAATGTAGAGGAATCTGAGCTTCAGGCTATGTAGGATATAGCGGACTTCAATGTTAGCCTTCTGAATAGAGATACTTGAAACCAAATCCAGGTAGTGGCTGGTTAAAGTATTTCAAAATATTTCAAAATACATACCTTTTGTACGTACACGGTGCATTTAATGTGCAAATAGACTCAGAAAGTAGATGCTGCCACCACTACTTTTTTAAAAATAAACTTCCATAACTTGTTTTAATTATGGAAAATAGCCAGAAAGCAAAACAAAGAAAAAGCCAATTTGACATAATTCTGAATTTCAGTAGTATGTCACTAAACCATAAAACAAACAAAAGGACCTTTGTGTCTGTGTTCTTTTAAAAACCTATTCAAGGTCATGGTTTGAATAGAAAAGTAATTGGATTTGAGACACCATATGTTGTGGGATGCTTATGACATCCCTAATGAATGTTACAGGGTACTACTTCTTCCAAAGAAATGTTGACATTAGCATTGGAATGACTGTTGACATGAAAACTTCCATTAAGAGAGACACCTTGAAGTCAATCTTGTCTGATTTTTTTCCTCTTTTTTTTTCTTCCCCTCATCATGATAAGATGCCCACTCCTGAAATGCAGAGGTTTTGCTTACCTTGCTAAGCTCCATCCTGTCACAATCACTCACCAGACTTTACTACCTTTTCACAATACCTTCTGATTCACAGTGACAAATCCTAGACTATAAAGCAACTAGATTCCATTGCTGCATGTCTCTTGTTAGTCATTTCACAATATTTATGGAGCTGCTTGCAGAGAACATTATTCCTGTGCTCTTTTTTGTAAATCAAATAAAGGTAAATTCTATTTAAAGAAAATATGTATTTTAAGGTTGTAAAGTTTGGGGAAGTTTCTTTGTTTTATGTTTGCCTGTTTTCTGTGGTTTTGGCTTTGAGAAGCATGAAGGTCATATGAAATATGCTACCTGCTTCCTGTAGAGTCGAACTTTGAAGAATCCTTTATGTAAGGAACCTTAGTAGAGTTTTCATAGGACATCTTCCCCTAAATGCCCCAAACAGGCAACTTTCTCATTAACTTGTGAAAACTTATTATAAAACTGCAAGTAAATAACAAATATGAGGAAAAAGAACTTGATACAGTTATTCTGAGATGTTAAAACTGAAGAGGTAATAAAACGTAAAAAAATTTCACAGCAGCCACGCAACAAATTAGAAAAAAGCAAGCTGTTGTAGTCTAAATAATCTAACCTCATTCCTGACTTTAAGACAGTCGCTTTCTTTTTCATCCACTTGTGGGTAGCAAGATCACAGACCTTTCCAAATCACAGTGCAGCATCAAGTAGGTGTAAATAGAGCACAGTTTTGTTAGTACCGAGTACAGTTTCTTTAAACTTGAACTAGGACCCAGATTTCCCATGTTTTCTGTTTACAGGGTTGCGTGCACTGCTTGTGAATGAAAATCATGCATCAAAATAGAACGTGTAGGCTGTACTTTTGCAGAAACATTTCTGTGTTGGAAACCAAAATTCATATGTGTGTATAAGCACTATGGTAAGAGGTAAAGAAGGCCAAGCTAATTTGCTTGCTCCTAATAGTTACTTTGCTTGTCCCCAGTACCTGTTTTAGGTGTGGGCAGTAGGACAGGCCAGTGGTAACTAGCTTAGGTATTTTTCTCTCTGATCTAGCTGATACTGAAATTTTTGTGATTAAAAACTAGCATGGATGTATAGAGGCATGGAAGCAAAAAGCATGCTACATATTCCTAGCGCTGTGCCCCGTTAACAGCAGTCGGTGTGATCTCCGTTCTTTTGCTTGATTTGTAGTGTAGCAACATGGTGAATCACAACCGCATATCCATATATCAGCTTTTTGATGTGTTTCTGTGGGCTATGCAGTCAGGCTGCTGGAGACTCGCTTGCTTTCTGGCTTGCAGCCTCAGGCACTGGTCTGTGCAGATGAGCCTCCTGTGAAATGTAACTCATACAAAAGCATAACAATCCCGAATGCCAGCCACAAGGGTCGCCTGGTAGCTTGCCATGTAATGGTATCAATCCTTGCTCAGAGAATTGAGCTTACAATTTGCCCTTAGCCTGAAGGTAGCCATTGTTCGCATGTGCAGTGAAAATCCAGACAGTGCTGTAACTGCTTTATGAGCCAACTTCTTTTATCTAGTTTGGAATTTTTATTTTTAAAAGATAGGGCTAATTACTCTTTACACAGTGGATGAGAAAACAGGGCTCTAAAGAACTAGTGGGAAAATATATTTCAGCCCTGGGAATAATTATTTTGCTGTGCATGGTAAGTACATGGGAGTAGAAGAATCTGAAAGACAGGTTAATAAACTAAAGAGCTGGCTGAGCTGCCAGCACATGAATGATGGGGGGGAGGAAGGAGGCAGGCGGGCTCTGAGCTGAACGCCAGCAGCAGGCCTGTACATCCACAGTGAAGCTGTACTGAAAATGTTATACATTGCCTCCCTGGAACAGTGTGATGCAAAACCAGAGTTGAATGATAAATCTTCAGCAGAAAAAACCCGTTTATTAGAAGACTGAGTGAATTTCACCTGCTTTATATTTTTTTTTTCTTGGCTGTATCAGTCCACCAAAAGGTAGAGTTGCATTAACATTTCAGTTCAATCATTTAGAGACCCTACAGTAAATCTTACCAAGGGTAACGACTATGTCTTCTGGCATTTCCCACGCTTACAGGAAGTATGTTCCCTATGAAGAAGTTCTGTTTGTAAGAGAAGTGACATGTAAGGAGGTGGGGGAAGAGTCAGTCCCAAAAGTTGAAAGCTGGAATTATTCTGTACCTGCTTCATCATTTGTATTCTGAATTATGCTGGGATTCATCTAGACTTTTAAGAGCCAAAGTCCTATTGGTCTGTAACTTGGGACTGATGATTTAAGATCTCAAAAGGAGATGCTTGCTTTGGTTAGTTCACAAGCTTTAAGGAGACACCACGTGGGACAATCCATCTTGTAACTGCTTATGGTATGGCAGAGTTTCAGTGATTGAGTTTCTAACACAAGCATTTCAGCTGGCCATCTGTGTTGGAGGAATGCAGACAGCATTCGGGTGAAATGTTTGTCAAAGGAGACCCATTTCTGTAAATTTTTCTGCAGCTCATAGAACACAGCTATAAATAAATGTTTAATGAATGAGGCCTCCAGTATGGCAAAACTTTGGCATGAATGTCTGAAAATGTCACTATTATTTGTATTGCTGTCAAATTTTAAATTATGCCTGAAAGAAGGCAAAAAGTTGAAATCAGCTTGCTGCTGTATTGCTGCATCATTAAGGGAAAAATTCAGGACAGAGGGGAAAGATTGATCTTTTCCACTTGTGATTCTCCTGAATTCTGTTTTCTGCTGTTACGCTTATGACTTTGTGTGTTGTCTTAACGTACCTTCATAAGATTTTAATCACATATTTGAATATTAATATGGTGTTTCCTCATCATGTTGACATATTCCCACCTCTTTACGATCACGTGTGGTTTACAATCACTCACTCATCTTGCAAGTTAAATCTGGCTGTTATCCAAGAGCGTTTTAGGCTATAAGTCTGATGCGCTAGTGTTAAAGAGGAATTAGCTTTCCCCATCAAATGGTCAACTACTTAAAAAAAAGTAATTGAGAACTATCTTGCATAGATGTATAAATGGTACTGCCTTAATCTTTTACTTTTGGTCTTTTCATCAACTTGCTCATGATGAATTTACTAGTGCTGTTGGTAGAACTTCATCCTACCTATTGTTCCTTTTCATTATTTACACTTTGGGGGGGAAAAAATCCAACGGCTTTTTTTATAGTTTTCCCAGTACTATTTTTTTTGTGTGTCTTCCCAGGGACTCAATCATTGCACAACCAGGTGTCACAAATTTCCTGTGACTTTTTGATAGTCCTTCCTGTCATTTCCTTTTCCTTCTTTTTCCACTGTTTCATAGTTTTTAGCATGCCAACAGATTTTAGTGTTAAAATTTTGTTCAACTGTGTGACTGCAGCCAAAGGACCCTCAGCCAAAGCGGGGTGTTTAAACAAACCTTTATGTTTGCCTCAAACTTGCATACAGAGCTGCATTTCTCAGGGAATCTTTACATTTTTATTTTCCCTGGAGAAACACCACTAAGGTGGAAGAAAAATAGCAGGAATAAACCTTGAACCATCTGCAAATGTGGAGTGCTCTGAATGCTGGCACTTGGGAGAAGTTTGGAGGTGAGGCGCTGTCAGCAACCCATTCTATGTGCCCTTGTAAGACGTAACTGCAATGCAGGTGAGTCAGGGTGCAACAATCATATTTGCAGTGGCTTGTAATTAGGTTCTTCTTCATGATTCATATTTTGATTGCCCTCTCTTTTCTTCAGCTAATCCTACATCATTGTAACTGAAATGAGGTCTGCTTTGCCTTTCAGACACCAGCTTTGCATAGATTAGGTTCCAGGTAGTCTCAACTAAAGTGTAGGTGTGCAGCAGGACAGCAAGCGAAGCAAAGCACTGAGGTATTTCTGGCAGACTGTGATTTCTTTGCAAAGCCCTAGAGACAGGTTCACAAAATCCCTCGATACAGCATTGAGAAGGCATGTCCATAATGGTAGTCAAGGAATCAGGAAGGACATTCTGAATGTGACTCAGCATTGCTTTCCCTTGATCAGGCAAAACCACTACGGCTGCGCATCTGATATGCCATGGATGCAAACATCAGAATGTCTCAGAAAATTGAGATCCCTTTGCTGGCTGTTGGTTGTTGTCTTGTGCTGGGAATAGCCACCCAAGCCTGAAGTTCATAGCCCTAACCTTTGTTCTTGGGCAGCTATAGCATTTTGCAGCTGTAACTTTGTTACACTTGGATTTACTTTTGACTCTAGCTCTCTCTTCACTTACAGGGTGGGTACATCTGCCTAAATTAATAAACTGTGTTTGTTTTATTTTTCTTTCTATTTTTTCTAGTACTTCCAAGGATTTTTTGCTCTATTTAAATACTAAGGGTTATTTTCCCATCCTTAGAAGATTTATTATCCTGTTTTTCATTTTCTGTTCTGAGTATGTGTTTGACACATCTTCAGTTATTAGAATAGAAGCCTGACACTGCAGGGAAACAGAAAATGTTTGCCTGCTTTACGTTTCACATTATAAACGGTTCTTGTTCTTTACCATGCAAACAGGCTCCTTGAATAATTTTATGGTATGCTGTTGAGAACTGCGGTAAGCCATTTGCTAGTAAATCAGTATTTCTTACAGCAAACTCTCTATGCTTTGTCAGCCACTACATCTAGGGAATAAAATCTAATAATAATAAAAAAACCCTCACACCATCAAACATGGAGCAGTTATGGCTGATCTCCCTGAAAAATTTATACTGTTTTGAGTATAGGAACCAAACATCTGGGATTTTTTGGGTAATGTACAGCACTAAAGCTTTGAGATGTACAGTAGAATATGCAAGACATCTGCCTTTTAGCTGCATTTCTGGTATTTACAATAAAAACATACTGACCAGTTACAGTTTTCCTTTTGGTTCTTGACTTCTGGGGAAGGTTCAGCTCCTGAAATCAGTGGCTAAGGAAAGTTTTAGCTTTATTTTCAAATTGTGATGGAATTTTAATATTGCTAGTCCTGAGCACTTTAAAAAAAATAAAAAAATTAAACACCCCTCCTCCTTAATATTAAAGATTATGAGGAATACCTTAAATGTTGGAGGGGGTTTATTTGCTTTTTGGTCTTGGCCATTTGGGTGCAATTGTATCCTGCATTCCAGGTTGTCTTCACCAACTAATAGATGTAGCAGCTCTCTTTATATTATTATTTCAGTTTTTTTTTTTAATGGCAGCTGAAATATTTTGATTCCAGCAACAGTTAATGTCAAGAGACTTACCCACTCTTGTATTTTTATGGCAGTATTGTGCTTCTGTGAGGTAGGCTCTTACTGCATTGCTCAGAGCTACTTATAATTTTGAAAGTGAAGGCTAGTGCTGTAAGTAGCAAGGTGTGAAACCCCCAGAAAACCATAATGAGGGGAGTAAAGGCAGGGTCTGTCTGAAGCAGGAAGCAATCTGAAGTATTATCCTAATTATCCTTTGTTTTATAACAAATTTTTTGAAAGGTCCTATGGATTGAAACACCATTGGATGCAAATGATGTTGGCTGTTGGCAGCCCACTTCCACCAAGCCCCCAGTGCCTCAGGTGCCTGACACACTAATGTTATATCAACAGCAGTTATTGTTGACATTTCTTAGGGCCAAGATGTGGAACAGTTTAGGGATGCTCAGAGCAAGCAGTGCTATTCATTCGATTTGGATGATTTTCAAGCTCTTCTGACCTTTGCTGGCCAACTTACCTTTTTGATTGAGATGCTTGTCTGAGTTGGAGTTTCTGGATCAGTATAGGGGAGCGTAGCCTTACACACCTTAAGGCGTAACTTTCCCCAGCCTTGCTGGAGGTTGCCAGTGCCTTGACCTCCAGCATCAGTTTCTCAGCACCTTTTCCCTTGCCCCCTCTTCTTTCAGAGTATATACCTTACAGAAAAGTGAGAGGTTTTAAATGGTGAGAAAGGAAGTTTTTTGATTGATAGGAGTTTCATTTATAATAAAATATCCAAGCCTCTTGGCAGATCCTTGAGATGTTTGTTTGCTGGTTCAGCTTTCAAGGCTAGAGTAGAATGGTGGAAGGACAGAAATGTGTGGTATCTATAGGTACAATTATGCTGAAGGTCTTTGCTTTCTGCTTTCATCCCACAGATCCTATTTAGTTCTTATTTTCTGTATAGAAATAATTTTTCCCTTTGATTAAAGGAAAAACTGAGCTTATAAAGCTTGGCTATTACACTTTCTTGAATACTACTTGAAATAGATGCTTTTGCAGTACTGTAAATTTGATGTTTCTCATGCTTTTGATCATCAACTGAGCTTGATAAGTTTGATACCTAGTTTGATATTCTTAACCATGCTAGCAGAAGATCATATCTGAGCATTTCCTCCCACTATTAGGTTCTTAATGTCAATTATCATCATGGTATGGCAACCTGCTCCTGCCTGTGGTGTTGATTGTTCATTGAGGACTGTTGCCGGGTTTATATTCCCTGCCAGGTAACTCATGCCTGTACTGAGCCTTATCACAAGCAAAGAATCTCATAATCTGAATGGCTCCGGCAGGGATGGTATTGAGGCCACAAATTCAACTCTTTACTACAAAGTCCTGAGTACCAAGCTCCATGTGCAGCCAGGCTTCTGGTGAGTATTGTGGACAGAAAGCACTGAAGTTGGAGGGATTACTATGTGCACACGTTACTGTGCAGCGTAGACTCTGAACACTGGAAGATTGTCTGTGCCAGCTGTTTGATACTGAAACATTATCTTTTTGCTTAAAGGCTTTGTGATAAAGTGTGGCTTTCTTTGGATGCTCAGCATCTCTTGACACAGAGATACGCGTCTGATCTGAAAAACTGGAACTAGATGTATAGATTTGAGCACTACTGAAATGTGAGGGATGTGCAAGGTATTTGATACTAAGGTTTAGTTTGATCTATTTCTATTGCAATCTATTATTAAAACAAAAAACTCCACAAGTCATGGCAGGATGGAGTTCATTAGCTCAGAAGATAGAGTTGGAAATGTGGACAAGTACATTTGTGGTGTCCCGGTATGATTGTTCCATTTCCCTATTTGCAGGGCTTCTATATTGCAGCCTCACCTAATCCAAAGCACAGCATGACTCCTTCCCAAGACTAGTCCCTTCTATCGTATCTCTTCCTTCTCTTAAATCCCTTCAATCAGCCTTCAGTAAAATAGAAAATGGGTTTTATTACTTATTAAAAGTTTTATAATGGAGGCCTGGCTTATCTTCCCTACCTTCTGTCACTGACAAACTTGGATCAACAACTGTCAGCTATTCGTCCAAAAATATAGATTGAAGCATTGTGGACTTTGTGCTATCAGTAACTTTACAACCTTAACAATCCTAGGAGAAGCTTCAAAAAACCCAAACCACCCAAACAAGTAGTGGAAAAAAATCCCAATGGCACAAGTTTAAGTTGTAGATCACCTATGGCAACACAAAAAATACTAAATGTGTGTGACTTGTGTTGTTTTTTTATTAGCTAGGTAAAACTAAAGGTGATAATTTTGCTTTATTTCAGCTGCAGAATTTGACAATATTAATCTACCGTGCAATACTGTGTAACATTTCTTTGGTTGTGTTGAGGATTTTTCAGATCACTGCACAGTGTTAAGCTGTTATATGGAAGTCATTTGAAATGCTCAAAATGAAATAACTCAAGGATCAGGGACTATATATGTGCTAATAGGATCCTGAGCCAGGGTCATCAGTGCAGAATCCTGCTTCAAATACGGCATTGCTGTACCACAACCCATCTAGGCCAACCTCCACTCTTTCACCAGTGGTTTCTCTGCACCTTTCCCTGAGCGATTTCTTGACAAATTTGGGTTCCTTAAGGTTTCCATTTACATTCATGTACCTACTTTGAGAGTCCATGAATGCCAGCTCATGCATGTTATCACTTTCCTGATAAATTTCCCTTTTGTGTCACAGAAGTTATGATCTATCCAAACCCCTGACAGCAACATAGACTCAAGAATTTCCTGTCTGATGCTGCCTGCATTGTTCTTTTCAGCCAAAGCCAAAACAACGCGTTTGTCATGTTAAAGCTAATTGGCTTGAACATCTGTAACTTCTTTACAGTGGTTCAGTTCCCTCACACTTCTTGTAGTGCCTATTTTTGCTTGGTATAAACAATTCATTAGTCAAGCATGGTACTTTTCAGCTTTGTCTTATTTTCTGTGAACCTCAACATGTTATGTGTTAGAAAGTGAGGGTTAGGAACAGAATAGCATAGATCTTCCCCCTCACCATGTAAAAACAAAGAACAATAACCCCTTAATGTGCAAGAAGGTCAAACATGCACTATGTGAACTTGTTAAACACATTTATTGAGTTCTTGACAGTAACCAAACACAGTGAATGACCATTATAAACAAGAAAAAAGGCATTCGCTTTTACTTGGTCAGCTCCTGCTTTACCTGTAAAGAAAAGATATCCCTTTCCACCACCAATTTACGGGATTGAATCTGTTTGTCTCAATAATGGATTCAGCAGGGAAAATGGCAATTTTAAACTGAGATAAGGTTCAACTGCTTTTTGCTTTTGAGCCCAGCTCCTATTAATGATAGACCATAAGTGGAGTTAAGTTATACTAGCTTTAAGTACATTCCCAATTGCCATTGACTCAAATAGGCTGTAAACAAATAAATGAAATAAAAAAAATAAAAATAAAAAAAGAAAACCACAAATAATGCAGCCACAAGTAGTAGAGGCTTATTATTTCAGAAAGGAAAAAGTAAATCAAAGCAAATTTACTAAATTAATTTGTTAAACACATTTATTGAGCTGTTAATAGTAACCAACACAACGTATGACCTGTTGTAAAACAAGAAACAGAAAATGGATCAATTCTGATTTTGGCAAATCCTACTACAGATATGTGACAGAGGGAAATATTTCAATTTCCTTTATATTCTGCAGTGATATATTTACAATACTTATCTCTCAAAGTCTGTCCCTTTTTAAATTAAATTAACAGAAAGATCATAACCTAGAAATAAGTTTCCTCTACAGTCGTCTTGTTCTGTCTTGTCAGTATCCATTAATGATAGTGAAATAATGAGAGCTTTCCAAGGATTACTTGGCACACAGAACACAACTCCACTTTGATGCTGAACCGAGCCACCTTTTTTCGTTCCTTTTTTTTTTTTATTTTTTTTATTTTTTTTTAATTTGAGGGAGGGGGGGAAAGAGGAAGAATTTCATATGTACAAAGGCTGAAAAGTCTTTCTTTGTGAAGCTAAATTAGTTCAGGAAAATTGTAATCACATTTACTGTAATATTGTCTTTTTACTTTTTTTTTAATTACCACCGATCATATGAATGAATTTTTAGTTGAGTCTCCAACATGGCAGCTCTTTTCCTACAGCACGTTTGCATGTGCTGTCGTGAACCCAAAGAAAGTGAGGTTGGGTGCATTCTAGATTATGTCAACTCACAGTAGTAGCATTCCACCGAGGTTATGGGTTCTGCCTGCTCTGTCTTACTTGAGGAGCCATTCATTTACTGAAAGGAAAGAGAAACAGAACAAAAACAGTTATGCTTTAATAAACTCCAAATACGAAACTGTCTGGATTTAACACTGTATTAGGCATTTAAAATGTCTTGAAAAAACCAGGAGGTTCAGTTTCCTCCTCTTTCTGGAAAAGAATTAACTCTGACTGACTGTTTCTTTGAAATATTGCAACCCAGGCATCAGTCTTGTTGCTGAAAATGTGCTTTCTTTTCCACCCTTCGTTTGTAGTCCTTCATAACCATATTATTGGTAAGAAGGCACTTTTACACCATTATTTCAGGTAATATAGCTGTATGTGCATAGGCTAAAAGACACATAAGACACACTACAGCTCAGTTGCAAGCCCCCCGCTGTGGCAGTGTAACGCTCTGGTGTAACAGCTGGTGACTGGGTTGGTTCCTTTGTTTAACATCCATTGTGTAATACAACCCTTTCCAATCTGGGTGTTATGGTGGTGCACTGCCAAAGTGAAATTTATTCTTTTGTTTGAAATCAAGACTCACACATCCCCCTTTTTCTTTCTGAGGTGGGTAAAACAGAGCAAAATGCACTTCGTAAGGTGAGAAGACTTTAAAATGAGGCTAGAAAACTGAAGGCCTCTCCTATCTGCTTTTAGGAAAATACCAGATGTCCCAGACTGGTTTTTTTTGTCATGCCTTTCCTACATGTTTCTGGGCAAGTTTCCTCACCCATTTCAAAAATTGACTCTTACCATTAGACCCCCAGATCTGGAGTTTCATCTGCTTTTGTTTGTATGCTTTGCCATGCACTTGGGTTTCTCAAAGAAAAGAGCTCGGTGTAAGCATAGAAAGGATTATCCTGGAGGTAGAACGTACCTCTATACTGTAGTTTCTGTGCTCTATTGTTTGGACAATCTTTTCCCTGTAAACTAAAGTTGATATTAGTTCGGATACATCGATTGTTGAGAGGCTGGACTGGTCTGAAATTGTCGCTCATGCTCAGAAATATCTGTGATGGCTGATTCTGGCTTAGCAGTCGTAAAGAATGCATCTATAGAAAATACAAAACACGAAACAAAGATTTTCAGTGCTGGTCGTTCCTGTAAGTAAACAGCATACAACACTATTAAATATACTACTTAATAAATGAAAGTAAAACAGAATTTCAGTGATTTGTAGTCAGAGGTGAGTTGAAAGTTGTAGTCAGAGGTAACTTGAGATAAAACTGTTCCTTCTGTGGTCCTCTGTTTCTGAGCCCCATTTTAAACAAAAGTAATTAGTTTTGTGCGGAGTAAATGAAAATGGTATGAGGTGTCCTTGGCCGATCAGGAAACAAATGGAATCCACAGTACTGGGTGGCAGCAGCTGGTGCAGAGAAAATGAACTTGATGAATAACAGGAGCTTATTTCCTAAGTTTTGTAGCTGTTAGTGTAGCTTCCAGTTGAAAAGACACAGTTTTGGATGACTGTACTCAAGAATCAGGTACAGCCAGTCAGGATGCAAAGGATAACTGACAGTCATGCTGCTGAAGTCATGAAATTAATGATGTTAAAAAGTGAAAGTCTCTTTCCATTGACAGGTCTGTCTTGATACTGTCTGTGCCGTCTATAGTGGTCTTATGGTAGACTCTGGCCTTCTTTTGAGGTGATTTTACAGATCAGCAGAGAGGGAATTACTGAATCATCCAGGATTTTCAGTGTACCCAGAAGTGGTTGGATGCAAACTACAAGCAGGCAGCAATTGTTCTTATGATGACTATACAACTGTGCTAAAAGCATGTTAATTGGTTCAAGTCAACCAAAACCTTTCAAACTTTGTACAGGAAACTGGAGAGACAGAGGGAAAAAAAATATCTGCCACTTGTAAATCAGAAGCACTCAAAATATTTTGGCTTATAAATTTTAAAAGATGGTATTTTCCATGGCGGTGTACAATTTAAGAGGTTTGGTTGTGGTATTTAATGCTTAAATGGGGAAATCCAGTAGCTGGGGTTTGTGTACTGAAAATCTTTAATAGCTTCCAGGGAAAATTTGAGCTGTGCATTACTTTTTCTGTCTGAGTACACAATGTAATTAGTAAGTATTCCATGAAATCAATTTGCAGCACTAATAATGGAGGATGTAACTAACCGGTAAAGCATGACAGGGAGTAAGTATCGTGAGGTTATGACCCACAGACTCCAGAAGTATTTCATTCCTTGTTTTATACATTAATGTTGCAACTAAAAATTTTGCTTGTAGGAAAACGTTCAGGTCCCCTCCTTGAAAAGTTCAGAATGTACAGCATGTTTGCCTGTGTTCAGCTGTGTCATTCTCCCAAATTACCCATTTTAGAAAAGAAACAAAGTGCTCTCTCTGCATCTAGACAAAATTGGACAGAAGGAATATCACAAAGATAAAACATCTCTCAGGCTTTTTAAAGTCATCTTATTTACAATGTTAATATGATTTTAAATCCCAAAATAATATTTAGAGTTGTTTTATGGTTCCTCATTTAATTTTTCAGGCCAGATTGCTTCTGCTGTATGCTTGGGATGGGCAGATGGTGGTTCAAGTATTCCTTTGGGATTCTAGTACACAAGAGAATAGTTTTAGCTCAGCTCGCAGCTCTGTAGAGCTGACAGAAGCTCTGGAGAAGACTGCAGTTGGTGTTAAATTTTTTGTTTTCTGATGTTAGGCCTTGGATTGTAAGCAAGCTGTATAGAATGTAGTCTTTATGATTTTTCCGCTGGTGTGTTTCCCCAACAGCATAATTTTGACTATGAAATTAATTGTGTTTGCTTTTGGATAATTTATCCTGCCCCTTTCTAACAGGGGCTTCAATTTGTCAATCTGATTTTTCTGAAGATATTTGCAGTGTCTATCCTGTCATCTTAATTCTGTGCCAGAAAGCACTAGCTGATTATTTTTCTTCCAAGGCCCTGTGTATTGGATCTCTGTCACATTAATGGGCTGCCTACATGTATTTAAATGGCCACAAGTGCCACTCACAAATTCTCTATTTCTTTCCGATCTGAGAATCATCTCTGTTATACATAATAACCTCAGTTATTTTTGTACAACACTGCTATATGGGTCTATTCACAGAATCATAGAATAATTTAGTTTGGAAAAGGCTACTGGAAACTGTTTGGTTCAAACCCTCACTGAAAGTAGGGCTCACCTCAAAGTACATACATGTGTGTATAGATACGTTGGGAGCTCTAAATAGTTAATATTTTTATTTTAGCAAAAAACTCTTCAATGCTTTTTCAAACTGTATAAATTGCAGGCAGAGATCCCTACAGCAAAACATTGAATCTAATTTTGTATGTAAAACTACAAATGCGTATGTTTAAAATATTCTTTTGTACCTATACTAGATCAAGTAATTCTTTTATTATTCTTACCTGCATCCTTGTTATGTAGACAGGTTTGTTCATTATTATCCAGCTTGCTGTTTCATAGCAGGGTGGAATTGTCATTGACCCATCATAGGTAATGAAACTAGATGTCTCTGGATAAAGTTCCTCAATATTTAGCCCCTGTAGTAAGTATGCGTCATCTGGAGAATAAAGAAGGAAAACAACTGATACAAAACAGTAGCTTCACAAAAAAAATATCCCACTTTTTTAATATATAATTCTTATTCCAGAACATCATAATCAGTTTCACAGAAATACGAAGTGTAATGACTTCACTTTTCTGAATGGTCCAGTGGTTTGGACAAGAACAAGTAACATGAGTTCACTAACCCTGCTTGGGTTGAGTTCTACTCTTAGATGCCCGTGAGTACCTTCTGTGAGTTTAGCACAAGCATTCACAGTGAAACTGAATCATGTTTAAGAACTGGAGTTCAAAGCTTCTTGAAGTTGCAGTTATTGCTTTAGATGCAGAAGTCTTTGGAGAATGTCAACTTACCATATTTTTGAGTGATTAACTATTTTTGCTCAACAAAACTTTGGGAAGGCCAAGATTGTTAAAACTTTAATTGCCCTTCTACCACAGGAGGAAGTTAAGGTTAATGCATGATAATAAAGCTGCTCAATGAAGCCTGCTGGCCTTTCATGTACACAGTGGGGGTGGATGCAGTGCAAGCTCACTCAGAATGCTAAAATCTGGGTCGAAAAGCATGCCAGTAAGCAGCTTACTAGGGGTCCCTGCTTTTATCATAAGTCTCCCGGGGAATTAATGAGGTATCCCTCTGCAACAGAATTCACTCTGTGGACATGTATCAAAGTATAATGAGATATGGTTATATCTCAAAATTCATCAACATTCCTCAGCCTTTCCTATACTGTGTGCACTATTTCCCTTGGGTAATGCTGGCCCTACAATATTTTTGGAAGTGCTGTCAAAACGTGAGCTCAGATATTCCTGACAAATCTTAGGTTGTGGAGTTCCTTAACAGGAAATACTCAGGGACATAGACACTCTACTTCTTACATGAAACTGCTATCGTGTATTTCAGAGAAAGCTGGGCTGGTTATGAGCTGTAAGATTGTGAAATCTTTTTGTGTGCTTTCACTTGCATGTAGTGTGTTCAATACTGTTTGTTTGCAGAGCAAGCACTAAAATGCAGGTGAGGAAAGCTGTGTATTTAGGCATGTTTCCCCTTTCAATACACAAGATGAACTAGCACTGATTTTAATGGAAGGCAAGGAAGATAGAAAAAATAAACAAGAAGATAGTGCTCAGACTAAAGACGAATGTTGAAGTGCATCTTTTAAATCAATATAAATAATTTAGGCATTTCTGTTGGATTCTCTGAAGTTTTTCATGTACCATTCACTCTAAGTTTAAACAGTTTTTGGTTTTGTGTGGTGGTGGCTTTTGTTTTTGTTTTTGTTTTTTTTAAGCTGATAAATGGTTTCTTAGCCATCAGGAAAAGATTGTAAATGGAACGAAGGAAAGAAATATGAACGATCAAGGAAGTGTATGAGGACTAAAAAAAGAAAAGAGTAATTTAACTTGAATTTAACATATAGCTGAAGGACAAAACTTAGATGAGCAAAATGCTTGTCTCATACTACCTAATGGAAAAAGAAAAGGACTGCAGACTACTGTCTTGGGTAACAGAAAATCAAAGAATACAGGCAAAATAAATGTGACTTTTTTTAAATTTTGACATAGTACAGTCAACACGCTACAGGCTTCTGGGGTAGCAATATTAGTGGCTATAGCATCAGGTGTATGTCAAGTCAGAGTGTAACATTTGTACCACATTGACCAGTGTCTTACAATTATTTCACATTTTAAGTGTGTGTGTTATTTTAAAAAATATAATCTTGGCATGTCCTTTCAAGTTTGTCAGAAATACAGCCATCTGCCATATTTTTGCACATCGAGCCTGGGTAACTGCCATGGCATACAGCTGGATTCTCAAGTAGGGGGGAAAGTACTATTAGTGTCTTGTAGGTGGCTGACTGTCACCTTTTTTTAACATGCTCAGCCTTCATTGGCCTATGGCCTGGGACACAGATTCTTTCTAAACCTAAAATTTTCCAGACAAAAGTGCGAAACCATTGCTATAGTATTAGAGTCAAAATGCTGCTAAATTTTAACAGCTAGAGATGACTGAATACACCTGTGTCCTATTCATTAAAAACATTATTTGCAGTGCAGTGGTAATTTTGCTAGAATTACGTGAGAAGAGAATGAATGCATTTTTTCAAGCCAGTGCCTCTTTTCAATGAGTCATCACACATTTTTCCCTTTCCCACATGAACATCCTGTTCATTATTTATGAACCATGGAGAGTGGTGTGTTAGCTCCAAATGGCACAGAGTCAGTCAGAATAGATACTTTCAAACTCTAAGGACCAAACCTGCTTTCTCGCTTCCATGCTGACTTTGGTTGGGCTAAAATGATTTAAGCAAGGTAGGATTTGCCCTGAAATGTTTACTAGGAGATGGAAAGCTAACTAAAGATTAATACAGATAAGGGATCTTGATGATATATATTGTGTGCATGCCACATTCTAGTTGACTAATTTGTATTTAGAACAGTGCACAGATTATTAACTATAGGACTACTTATCAAAAAGAAGATACAGAAACATATTTACGGCCGGCATTAGTGCAGGTAGTCATGGGGGTTTGGGAGTTGCCTCACATTGCTTTAATAGAGAATGCAATTCACTATTTTGACATGGATTTCTAACTTTTATCTGTGGATTTGCAGTGTTTAGTTATTCTCAGAACATAGTAACACTCCAGGGATGGAATATGGCATGTAACTGTGTGGGAGCAGTGTGGGGCACAGTCCTCCTACTCATTCAGGCAAGCCTGATGTATGCCTGTGCTCTCAAGATCAGGAGAGATGCTCTTCTTAGCCCTACTGATCTTCAAATTAACTCTTAGGTTACCTTGTTTGCATACTGAAGACCTAAAAAATGTGTGGCCATCTCCCCCACCAGCACCCAGCAGTGAAGTGGCTCCAAACCTGGTTCTTTGCCTCTTCCCTTGGAATATGTTTAAGGAGAGACAGCGCATTATGCCAAGTGTCAAAATTCATCAGGGGTCATTAATGGGAAACTGAAGGAAAATATCACTTCAGGAAAAGGGGAAGACAGGGGTGAATGAAAGAATGAAATACAAGAGTTTGGTCAAGTAAAAGCAGTATTTATTCTTGCTTGTATATGAAATATACTCCCACGGGAAGTCACATGACTCCCTGAGAAAAGACTACAGAATAAGCATTTAGTTATAAGCATATTTTTCTCACGAACAGCTCTGCTGTTTTCCTTTCCCCACATCTTGATAAAGTTTCTCATTCTGGAACTGAAACAGAACTGGTGGGTTTGCACTAATACTCGACTGCAACACTTTAATGTCTTGTCTTATGTTTTTTGCAAGTATGTAGTTCAAAATGGTCAAAATCACCATGTGTGATCTCTTGCCAGTAATAAACTTCCTTTAATAAACCCATTCAGTCTTTACTAGATTCTCAGCATCATTCCTATCTACAGCCCACATTCTGGTTGTCTTGACTGCTTGTGCCTTAGGGTGATTTCTGAACTCATGAACTCGTATCTATAGAAATCAGATTTCATTAGATTTCATATATATTTATAGAAAGGCCTTGACTGACGATTTTCTTAGCAAATGATGGAAATACTCTTATTTTATCCCTAGATTTGTAACAGGCATGTGGAGTCTGCTTTCACAGCAAATTCTATGTACATTCTCTTTAAAACAATAGTATTTGTAGGGAAGATACTATTTACTGAATGAAGGAATGTCCATTTGGTTTTGAAGTTCATACAGTGATAATCCAAAAAGGGAAAGTACATCTTTAACTAGATTTACAGGGTAAGGAATGTAGAGATTCTCAGCTTTTTAATCCTAAAACAGTTTCTCCATTTCCCAGCCTTCACAAGTCACTTAGACCCAGGCTGACAAGAGACTCATTTTGAATACCAGGGTTATCCCTTGGGGCCTGTTTGAGACTGCTGAGCTTTTACTGCTTATGACAGAAGGTGCAAGAGCTCAGTCCTTCAGAGAATGCACTGAAACATGAACCTTGAGAAATTAATAGTCTTATTTCCAGAATTCTGAATCTTCAGCTTTTTCGAGATGATCTCTTAAAATCAGAATAGTTTTATTCACTTGTGTGTTATGTATAACATAGCTAAAGACTGAATTTGAGGAAATTCAGAATTTTACAGCTTTTCTGCCTAG
The DNA here is from genome assembly GCF_023634085.1 of Falco cherrug. NCBI lineage: Eukaryota > Metazoa > Chordata > Aves > Falconiformes > Falconidae > Falco > Falco cherrug. The sequence goes on from NC_073697.1 coordinate 121,268,107, forward strand.
CTGAACATGTGGCAGTATTTTGGTGGAGAATGGCGAGCCCAAATTTTCATATGGAATTTTGGGAATCTAAAATGTTACTTCTTTCCAATGTTATGCAAATACTGGGTGAAAGCTAATGTAGCGTACCTGTTCTGAAAGAAAGCTAACTTATCCACTCAAATGTCATACTCAGAGGAATATTAAGGCAGTTTTTCTTTAGAGATATTCACATGGCCTCTGACTAAAGCCTGTTTGAAAAAACACTTGTTTCAATAGTTCACAGTAGATTTTTGTGCTGTGATAACAGAATAAAGTAAGCCTTTAAAATCTGCTTAAAAATTCCTTGGGGTCCACTTCACTACACTGTAGCCATTAATATCGAAGAGTAGAAATTCCCCTTTTAATGCATTTTGCCCATGGAAATTTCATGCAGCAGCAGTTAGCTCTGAATTTTGTTGCTGTTCTGCAAAAAAAAGTACTTTAGTTATGTTACTAACTGTCCTGACCCTGAACCTCAGCTTAATCATTCGCTCCACACTCCTTTTGAGCACACTGGGACTGGTCATTTTGTTGGTAGCCTGCTGAGTATTGACTTCAGGAGTGGACCCCTAAAGCACAAGCTAAAAAACTCCAGCTGCTGAAGGCAGAATAGAAATCCTCACAATCTAAGAGGTAAAATTAGTTTTCAGCAATGATGCTATAATCCATCACGTAAGACAACTGCAAAATTACTTTCAATAACACGTTCACATTCCCAATTTACACGAAAAATTCCCAGTCAATACTTGTTACTACAGTAAGTAACCCAATGCCCTGCAGAATATTGTGTGCATCGTAGCTACCAAAGATTTCATTTTAACAAATAAACTTGTTAGTGATAAACAATGGCTAAAAATTAAAAGAGTTCCGTTAATCATTGATTTTGCAGCTTATGTTATGGGCTCATCTTCATGTGAAAGTTCATTTAATAAACCCAAATTAGGTGTGATTGTAATTGCATTTTCCTTCTAAAGAGGCAAAACAACCAATGAAAGGTTGTAGGATGCTGTCAGCTCCAGACAGGAGGAGTGCCCGCTTGTAAACACAGCACACAAATGAAATATTTTGTATTGGGAGGCTATGCTTGCTTGCTGGTGTGGGTGGCAGTTGCATGCTTACTCACGCACCAAGGGAGAGATGCTGCTGGTGCCTTCCCACCCTGTGGAGCTGTATATCCCTAATCATGGCCTCTCCTCTTCTCAGAGCCACCAAAGATGCCCGATCTTTGACCCTGCTGGCCAGCCATTGTAGCATGTGGGGCCAAGGACTACAAAAAAGGCTGTGACACTCATGGAAATGCATGAGATAAAGCTGCTGTGATGGGAAAAATGAGGCAGGGGTCTTTACTTGCTCAGTGTGTGAGACCCAACAGGGCTCATTGTGTGTATGTGGTGAAAAGCCGCTTTTCAGTGGTACAGAGATCTCCTGGCTGGTCCCCAGACAGAAGCCAGGAATATGTAATCTGGGAGCCTGAAAAAGCACATACAGCCGTAATGATAATTTCCCGTTCCCAGGACGCTCCAGCAACACTGGTAGGCAAGAAGCTCTTACAGAACAGCATTGCTGTGTTTTTGCAAGAAATCAAGACAAGCAGTTTAAAAACTGGGTTAATCTCCTGCTTCTTCCTTGCAGAGAATACGACATTTCATACTGACAGGACGATCTGGAAAAAAATATTCTGAAGGGAACACTCTGTCACCTTCCTTTCTATAGGTATTGTGGAGAACAGAGTTTTATCGTAATAGAAGCCTCTTATTTGGATCAAAGATGTAACAAGATTTGTTATCTGTAAGGTCAAATTAGAGAAACATCAGGGGGAAGAAAGGTGTGTGCTATAGGAGAGGACAAGGAACCATCTACTTCAGAATGGGGTTGGATTGGCTCCGTTATTCAAAGTCTGCAAGGCTCAAAATCTTTCTAATGTTCCCTTGTTCAGGAATTAGTGGGTAAAATTCAGTGCTTTCACTTCACATTAGCCTCAAATCTACACTCTTTGTTTTTACAATCCTGGCTTTGCAGGGATGGGGAAAAGATGGAATCTTTGGAAAGAAATAAGACCGTATAATTTAGGGACATGTTAGAAATGTCTCCAAACTTTTCCATCATAAACCTGAAGTTCAGTGACTTTTTGTTGAATTTAAATGGATATTTCAGATCTCTGGAGTTTCAGATGCAAAGTTTTCCAAAATTGTTGTAGAATATATAGTACAATATACTTAATTTACAGAGAGGTAAACTGAGGCAAACCCTAGCAGAATTGTGAACCAAATCCTGGGGTCCTGACAACCAGTCTCATTTCAGTTATCATGAACCATTCTCTCCCAGCTTCTGTAAACAAAAGCAAGATTAATGAAGCTTATAAAAAATGTCAAGTCATTGTCTACAGAGTAACAAACGAAGGCTGAGTTTTACAATACTTATTTTTTCTGTTTGCTGTATACTTTCTGCAAGTTTAAGTTCTGTTATTGTTTAACTTACTTTATTAACTTAATGGCTGCTTGGAATTCAGTGAGTATTTGACAAAGTGAATAAGGTTTCCAGGAGAAGAGGTTTAATTTGTTCCATTGAGATGCATGTATTTTTTATGACTTTCTCTAAATTAGCCTAATTTTCACTGACACTTAAGCTCCAGTTTTCCACAAGTTCAATATACTAGCATGGAATTATCAGTTAAAGGCTTTCCAAATGTGAATACAACAAATATACATGCTATGTTAATGACCTCTATAAATATCCACTAAATGCAGCAATAGTTGAATAGAAATGTCATAACTTTTCTGTACAGAAAAAAAGCATTAGTGAATACTAAATCTACAGTTAATGATGCAGCATCTTGACATAACTTGATTTGGTATAATCCAGGCTGCTCCACATGTTACTTTTATTGCTAACAGTAGGCAGTTTCTCCTGAGTATTCTGTGTGAATACAGTATATATATTTATCAAACATAATTTCATTAATTTATTGCTTGTTCAAACATAAAATAGACTTTGAAGTTCAAAATTCGTTTGATGAACTGATGACCTTACTAGATTTTTTTCGGGTTGCCAAAGTTTATCATGCAGAGTGGCTGGCAATACAAACTATAATTTTTGTCCATAAGTGCCTCTTGCTTCAGTGCCCGGAGCAGCTGTGGGTGCCCCATCCCTGGCAGGGCTCAAGGTCAGGCTGGACGGGGCTGGGGGCACCCTGGGCTGGTGGGAGGGGGCCCTGTTCATGACAAGGTGGTCAGAACTAGATGATCTTTAAGGTCCCTTCAAACCCAAACCATTCTATCATTCTGTGATTGCTAAACACATTATCTGATGCTAAAAGCATACAGATGTTAGCCATAGTAAATTAAAAGAAACTTACTTTTATACGTTATTCTTGTTATGGTGTCTCTGTTAAGCATACGATTTAGAAATGGATTTGATGATTCAGATACCTACGAAAGAGAAAATGTACAATGTCAAAATCTTCTCAAAAACATTTCCTTTCTGGAAGTGTAGCTGTTCTGTGTGTGCATGCACATGCATACTCATTCTCTCTCTCCTGCCACCTCTCCAAACTGTTTCTGCCTTTTTTTCAGTGTTGCGGGAAGACGACATAATTGTTGAGATATTTTTCTAACAAAACTTGTTAAAAGTTGGTATCTAAAAATAAATCTAAAAAACCAAGGATGGCAGAATATGATGAACAGAAATGAATGCCTGAATGCAAGTGTGAGTACAGGTTTCTTCGCCCACAGCTCTGATGCAATTTGCAGGTGGTTCATGTAATTAGGGAGGATTTTCATATAGTAGTCTATTATTTTTCTGTTTATTGGGAAATACAGTTTCCTTGCAGCAGACTATTTAGATTGCAAATAAAATCTGTCTTCCCTTTGTTTTATATACAGGTATGAAATGCCAAAATTTCACCCACATGCACTCAAAAATATGTATGCATACATGTATACATACACATAAAATGTTCAGTCTACATTAACATAAGCATACCTGAAAGAGATTTAATTGTGGGCTTGGAGGCGTTGTTGTTGTGTTGGGTTTTTCTGGGGGTGGGAGGGTAGGGCAGTGGATGTACTTTATCAGCAACATAATTGTTTATTACCAATGATAATTTAATGAGAGATTTTATTGCGCTGCAAATGGCAAAATTATTATTGGTTAGCAACATAATTAGAGTCACTTTTAATGGAGATATTTTAGTAACTTTGTAGCTAGCCTTCTAATATCTTACTTAACTTCCAATTATTCTGTGACACTTTTTTTTTTATCAGACACTGGATGCTGCTGTTACACATCTAGCATTGATCCAGAATGAAATCAAGGTATTTTGAAAATGGAAAACGTCATAAAAAGTTTAATTAAGATTTAGGAAAATAAATGGACTATTAGTCAAACTGTAATCCAGCTTTGTTTGGCAGGTAGCCTTCAAGAAAGTTCAGTTCAGGTTCTTTTTTGTGGAAGATCAGATAGTTATATCTCCACTCAGAAAATTTTCTAACTACTTTGGACATTTAAAGTAGAATGCATCTTTTCATGCCAGTGAGAGAGGCCTAGAGAAATATATGGTGAGGCAGATACTAAATTTTATTGCTTGTTACAAGAGTTGAGCAACTCACTCAGCAAGTCCATGAGCGATGCACTATTTAGACAAAATTGGCATGCTGGGCATTTTGAAGGCTTGTTTCAATTTTATCCTTTTGCACCAATTCAAGTCAGATCATTTGCTTATAATAGAATACATTTTGGATGAAAAAAGTAACCTAAATATCTTTCTTAAGTATTAGACCTGTATGAAAATTGCCCTTTTACATAAAATTAGTCAATAGGCTATGTGAAATGCATGTTTTAATTCTAAGGTTAACACTTTATCAGGAAATTTATGAAATGGGATTAGAGAGTACTAAAGGGAACCGATACATATCCAATACATAAAGTCTGATGATTAAAGCGATTTATTCCAGCATAAAGCACTTACTCAGAAATATATGCTTGTTTAGACTGATGACACAGAGATCACATAATGGCAGAATATGAACAACATTTTGGGAGGAAATGCATTCTTCATATAAAATGAGAGCAAAGGTCTCTCCAACGTAAGCAGGAAGGTTTGAGTAAACTATTAAGTCTCGAGTTCAATGCTAGATTACTGTAATTCATGAACCTAACTATGCATCTTGAATGCAACAGAACGGGGCCTTCAATATGACAAAATATTCACATGTCTGGAAGATATTAAGTGTCATGCTTTTAATGTTCTTTCAGTTCTGATAGTTGAAGATGTTTTAAATAACATTGTGAGAAAGACTTATGTTGCTGCCTTTGAAACATCAGCATGTCTACAAAGAGCAAATGTGCCCTCTTTCCCAGGGCCTCAACCTATTAGGAGAGATTCACTTTTAATTGAATGAATAACATTTCATGAAGAAACACCAAATCTGCAAAATTAGTAGCTTTTGTCATAGCTACTAAAGTGTTACGAGTGATGTTTATGATGTAAGGATTTCTCCCCTGCTTTCCATTTTCCTTACGTTAAACTGTAAAAGCTTTGGAGTAGAGATTGTGTGTTCAGTTCCTAGGATGATGCTGCCTCTGGATTTCAGATCAGAGCCTCTAGGCATTGCTATAGTATAATGAGGAGTGTAATTCCTAGATTTACAGTTCATGGGAAAAGTCCATTGTCTATATGTTGTGTTGATGATACTGAATACTTACTTTCATAAATATGGAAACTACCACCAGCCCATTAGGACTTTTTGCAGCTTCTGTGACATTTGTGTACAGCTCGTGGTTATAGTGGATTAGTTGAACCTAGAAAACAAGAAGGGAAAGATTACAATTAAACAGTAGCAACTCATACCGTACACTGTTTGCAAATACTGTTTATACACTAATTGGTTTGTATTAGGATCCCATCTATGCTTAGGATATTTTGTAACAGTGCAATTTTTCAGAGGTTTGCAACATGCATGATTTTAATAATTTCAGTCACCATCTGGCTCCAACTGGCACAGCACCAGCATGTTTTCTTCTAAATTGCCAGTAAGTGAATTTACCCACATCAAGTTATGAATTGCACTGCAGGGGTTGACATAATTTCCCTGTTGCAACAGCACTTGCCATGGGCATCAAGTAATCTGTACTTTTCAGCCTCAAGCCAAACACAGAGGAGTCAAGGGTTGAAATATTTGAAGAAACATATGGGCTATGGGTTTGAAGCTGTTTAAACCAGCACTCACAGAATTCAAAATATTAATATTCAGATTTTACAAACTCGGTTACAAAAGCTCCTACAGTTAGGCACTTACTGTATTATTGTTAACCAGGTTCTCCTTAGCTCCTACAGCTTTCCTTCTGCTTTTTAGTTTTATGATTTGCTGGAACTTTTAAATTATGAAGAAACAGTTCACCTTTCTCCCTGCATATATACATGTCTTACCCAAAGCAATGGTATTTGATTTGTCTGGGATCACTGGACACTGTTACTATTTGCATTGCGATTTGTAGCCTCAATTTATTTAAAAGATGAATGACTTCAATGAACTTGTGAGGCAGTTAAGTACTTCTAAGAATTTGAAAGACTAAAGATCTCTCTTTTAGTTTTCAGATGTCAATTAGAAAAATAAGGTGGTTGTTCTGGCATTTTCAGAATTATAGCAGCTTGATATTTGTATTTAAAAATTAGGTGTGTTTTCCATGTGCTGGCATAAATCTAAAGGCTGTCCACTGAAATTTCTGGACTTACATACTATGAACAACATCAGTATTAACTTGATCTATGTCTGGTAGTCTTTTTGACTGTACAAATAGCCAAGGACTAATACTTCCAGTAAAGAAATTTCATCATAGTGTGTGTTCCATGTTTATTATTAGGAAAAAAAACCCACCCCAAAAAAACCACTGAGATGGGGTTTAGTGCCAGCATTGGTGACTTTGTCTTTTGGATGAATGCAAAGTCTGGCGCTTCAGTAGTGAAATAAAACTGCAAAGATTTTTTGCAAGAGTGACCTCCTTATATGATCTGCAGTACACAATCAAGTGACAAAGACAAAGCCTTGCTTTGCCATCCAAATATGTATGTCCACCAACACGTGTACCAGTAGTGATCTGAATTATAACAGCACCCCAATTCATGTGTAACCTATACACCATTATTATCTCAATCTATGATAAGTGAGAAATAAGTGATGCACCTGAACTCTGGGAGTGTTCAGACAGTTCTATTTCCTACACTCTGCTCTGACTGCATAATTTATCCTTCCTATAAGTAAATTACTCAGAATCAGATCTTATGAGCTTTCCTAATACAAAAATCCACCAAGCACTGTCCCTCTTCACCCCCAAAATCCCTTAGTGGTGCTGTTTTAGTGCTTAGACATTGGTGTAAAAAGCAGTAGTGGAAATTCTGAAAAGAAAGAGAATATTTGCATTGATAAGGTTAAAAGATCTTTGGCACATAGCTTTACTATTTACACCTAACAGTTCACAGACCAAAGAATACGGTACGGGTCAAAATTACTGCTATGTGTTAATTTCAGTTAGTTTTGTCCTGTCTGGATTGGGAACTATTGGTTGTCCTTTTTGCAGTTCACACAGTAAGCATTTTTTAAGGCAAGCAAACAAACCAAACTGGAACGAAAAAGTAAAAATGTCAAAGTAGGCAAAGTCATCTACTAAATTCTGACAGCTAGGAAGAGGATGAATGCAGTATGTTTCCTAAAGGTCTTGTAAAGAATTAATGAGAGCATTTACTCCACAGCACACAGAGGTTATAGGCTCATTAGTCATCACTTTGTGGTACTACTGAACTTTGATAACATCATGGTTCTGGGTACTGTGCTCTCACTGAAATTTTTAGGCTTAGTAACGTATTTTTCTTTTTATGTACAACAATTCAGTCTGGCAGACAAACTAACTTGTGAATTATCAAGAAAATAAGTGATGAAATGTGCTTTAGACTAAAATTCCCTCTGTACAAAGTCCCAGAATAACAATGACTTGGTATCATGGTTTAACCCCAGCTGGCGACTAAGTACCACGCAGCCACTCACTCACTCCCCTCTACACCCAGCAGGATGGGGAAAAGTATTGGGGAAAATGGTAAAACTCATGGGTTGATATAAGAACATTTTAATAATTGAAATAAAGTATAATAATAATTACAATAATATTTGTAATGAAAAGAGGAGAGAAAGAGAGGAATAAAACCCAAATGGAAAAAACCTCCAACCCCAAGCAAGTGATGCTCGATACAATTGTTCTCCACCTGCTGACAGATGCCCAGCCAGTCCCCAAGCAGCGATCGGAGTCCCTGGCCAGCTCCCCCCAGTTTATATCCTGACCATGACTTTCTGTGGCATGGAATATCCCCTTGGCTAGTTTGGGTCAGCTGTCCCGGCTCTGCTTCCCTCCCAGCTTCTTGTGCACTTGCTAACTGGCAGAACATGGGAAGCTTGAAAAGTCCTTGATTTAGAGTAAGCATTACTTAACACACTGATGTTTTAGTTGTTGCTATCAATGTTATTCTCGTACTGACTCCAAAACACAGCACTGTATCAGCTACTGAGAAGAAAATTATTCCAGCTGAAACCAAGACACTTAGATTAACTTAGTTTATCTAATAAACCAAAATGTCTACTACAGGAATGGGTAAAAGTAAAGACCAAGTTCTTGCACACATAGAAGCCCTGAGTCAGTGTCAAACTCATTTTCACTGATGGGACTTACGGAAATAAACCTCCTAAAGTATATATGACCACATATAGGAAAGTATATATGACCATATATAGGATATTTGTCCCAGCCTCTCTGGAAGGAGCCCACTGTTCAGTGCAGCTCTAGTCTTGCATAACGCACTGTACTGCAATAAGAGATATGGGCCTCAGCACGTAATGCTGTCTTTATTGGAGACCTCTCTTCATGTCAGAGAGAAACACAATTCACTCTGCGCAAAACTCACACCCAGACTGCAGGCAGTCAATAGGTATTCGTGGGAATGAGTTAACAGACTTGAACTGATTAGAAATTAGAACAGTTATTTCCTTTGGTGATATAGAAATGATCTCTCCACACTGTATTGCACAATCTTAACAATAAAAGTACTTGTCTGGGAACTGGCATTCTTTACTGTGCTTTCAAGTGGGTTTGGCTTCAAGTTTCCCATTCCTGCAGGTTTGTATGTCTCTGCCCCATTCCTCCTCTCCTTAACCCATCTCTGTTTGGTAACGAACCATCTTGGAGAGTGTGCTTGAGAGATTTTCCTTTGATATAGTTTGAAAAGATCTCCTTGCCTTCTGCATTATTGTTTCTCAAAGATCCCAGAGCCGAATGAAGACAGACCTTTTTTCTTTTAAAACCTGTCAGTTTCTCTGTGTTAGAGTTGTATCCTTCTTCCCTGCACCCAAATTAATTTTAAAGCTGTTTCCATGGCACCATGGTCAAACTCATTAGGTTTTTCTTTTTTTTTTTTTTTTAATGTAAGAAGACATCATTTTCAGAGTTTCTCACATGGAACAGACTAATTTAGAAAGCTACAAATGAATAAAGATGTCTTAGATGTAGAATATTACATGCAGGATAAAAAAATGTAATACCCTATTAAATTCCTTCTTTTGAGAATAATTTCTTTAAAGTTGCTTGAGATACCTGTAATCTTATAGTCTGTATTAATATTACTAGAGTCTCCCATGAAGGTAAAGCCACACATAACTAAAATTGCTCGTATGTGAAAATCTCAGTTTTCCAAATGATGACATGGCATTAAAACCAAAGCACAACAAGAGCAAACTTGTGGTGCTGAAAGTACCCTCTGATTCTAGTTAGGGTTTCAGGGCTCAAACACTATCCAGAATCTTGTTATAAGCTATTGATTTTCTTTGGAAGATTTCCCCCTTTAAGATTAATTTGCCACCGAACAACTGATAGCTCTTTGTTTTCCTCAAGCTATGAAAGTTGTATTTTTCAGGAAGAAGAAGAGAATTAAGATTAATTACTCTCTTTTAGCTGATGAAAAAACAGAATGTGCCCTTGTTCCATCACCCAAGTATGTGCCTTGGACCAGGAGCAGACACAGCACTTTTTAGATGCCTGAGGTGGTTGTTGGTGGGAATGTCAGCAAGAGCTGACACCAGTAAGTTAGGAGTAATCTCCTCAGACTGGTAGGCTGTGTCCTTGGGGCAAAATAATATAGATAGGCTGATATGATGGCTCGTGTTCAGGCCACTGCAGGGAGAACACCTGATTCCCTTTCCCAACACATATGCATGTATGTTTATAACGGTAATAACCTGTTCGTTGCCTGTAGTTTGTTAAAGTTCAGCCCTCTACTCATAGTACTCATATTGCTTGTGCTGTTTTTCCTCTGCAATGGGTTTGGCTGTTTTTCTTGCTCCTTCACCCAGGTGAAATGTGCGTCTTCGGGCAGAGCTAGTAGCAAGATATTTTCTGTGTGGCATTTGACCAAGGTTCTTTGGCTAAGCAAAAGGACGCAGTTTGCTGTGTTGATGGTTGTGGGTGCCAAAAATTCCAGGGACTCCTTTCAGCAATTTTTTAGCAATTTTTTAACTTAGACAAAGAGCTAATGTGCATGCATAACGCTTTTACAAATGTCACATCACTGTGAGATGTTCTACCATGGTGAGACATGGAGAAATATGAAACAGGGAATTTAGAGTATCACAGTACTTTACATACACATGTTTACAGAGTCCTCTTGGGAATGATGGAATACCCTTTATTCTTATTTCTAACTGTTTTAATTGAGTGAATAAACATTTTGATTTGACAGAGGATCTAAACCATGAAGTGAATGGCAGCTAGGAACAGCTAATCTGCAACTATAATATTTATATTATGGGGTGCTACTTGATAAACCGTTGGGATACCTGACTGACAGCAAGCAGAAAGCATGTTTCTAGCACAGCAGGGAATAAAAGTAAATGAAATAGCCGAAGAAGACAAGTTAAAGGTTTGTTTTGCTTCAAAGTCCTTGTAAAAAGTGACTAAGATTTTTTTAAGGAAAAAAATTGCACTTTTTTGTTGATCCAAAGTTTAATAAAAACAGCAACAGAAATGTAATTTCTGCTTGGCAGGAAAATAATTTTAATGAGTTAAAACCTACTGATATCAACACTTGATATTCCAGTGTTAAAATATAGTTGCTCTTACAGGTTTTGTAAAACCCTTTGGAAAGAGCAGTAATGTCATATCACCTGAGAGTTCTTTATGGTATTAATTTTGTGTATCTGAATAAGTATGAGAATTGAGATGTTCGCTGTTTTGTTAAATGTCACCTGGTTCTAGGATGTGTAATTTGTATGGCTGACAAATTTGTCCGATTTCTCTTAAATTAAATTAAATGAACCTCTTGCTTCATGGAGAGGTATAGCACCATCTGTGCAAACATGCACCAGGCTCCTTAGAACCCGTGGTCCCAACTGGACCAATATCCGGCAGTGATGCAGTGGAAATTTTCCTGTCTTTGGCAAGCGATGAATGACTTTTTATGATGTGTTGCTTAATAATAGGCCTAAATACCACATGGGGTATTCAAGGAAGAAAAAACCCCAGACTTATTTTTTTTCAGTTGCTTGTCTTTTCCTGAGTTCTTATACTGACCAAACTTTGTCAACACACATGCTCAAGGAGAAGATTGTAAGTATCTTGGTGGATACTCCTGAGCTGCTCAAGGCACAAGTTATTAGTTTTCTCATGCACAGGGCACTCTACGACGAAATGTTAGGATCTGCCAAGGTAGTATTACCCTCATACTTATTAATTAATCCATAGATCTACCTCAGCAGCGCTACCACAGCAGTGAGGTACTCTTACGTTGTCGGTAAATTGGTAAAATAAATTTCACATGGCCACCTGTATTTCCAGCAGTTTACTTAATATTTTAGCAACCTATTGTGGTTTTAAGAAGATCAGCTATAAGGATTAACTTAGTTTAATATAACAAAGGAGAAATGCAAAAAATGTTTCTTTGAAATAATTTTAAATCTCTGACTCTCTTTGACGTTCTCTCTATTAAACTGAGGTCCTTTAGGCTGTTGCTGACATATGTGGTTTGTGTTTTTGGTTTTTTTTTAATGCTTTTGACAGTTATTTTGTGATTTTAAAGAAATGCCTATAAAATGCTGGTTTAATAGAAAGGCTCATCATCCACATTTATAGCAATATGCCAGTAATTGTACCCCTGAAAAATAAAAGAGATTATAATTCTTTTTTACTTAAAAGAATGCAAGGAAAGAACTTGTGTTTTCTCCTGCTTCTGAGCAGACAGCTGTATAAAAGCAACAGAGAAATGCAATAATGCATCATGCTGTATAGTGGAAATGCAGTCAGGAGTTAACTATACTTGGCTTCCAAATCTACTTTACCAGAAATAATGGTACGCTAGGAATTAGCATTTAAACTGCAAGTGGTGTCTAACTCTTCATTAGACCAGTTGGTAACAAGAAATAACTTGCAATACTTCTGTTCAACAAATGGTGTTCAATGGCAAGCTTTATCCAGTTAAGCATTACTTAGCATGGTAAGCAGTTAACACTGTGTTTTATTTTCCATATATTATGACTCTTAAAAAAAAAAAAAAAAGTAGCATAATCTGCCTGAGGTTTATAGTTGTTATCTCTAGATGCAGGCGTACAAATGAAAGGCGAGTGAGAGTCAAGCTTTCTGGGGCATCTGTTCTAAGGTACTCTCACTGGCTGTTTAGTAGCAATTTGAAAAGAGATTGGTGAGAATCCGATATGAAGCAGGACAGTCATTTTGGCTGCTCACTTGGTATCTTACACTGATAAGGCTAATAACAGAGCAAAACATACTTATTACTTGTTTATATGCAACCATAGCAGCTAGAAAATATGAAAAATACGACATGAATAAAGTGTAAATGATTTCAAGGTACTTCTCTTTAATATTATTATGTTCTTATTTCTTTTGTAAGTCTTTAATTCACTTGCATGTGAAAAAACGGTATTTTAGACAATATTTAAAACTTAATGTTTCTTTTAAAAATCCACAGGACTACAGTAAAAAGTACAAATTACCAGCTTATGAGATCAGATTGCATGTGCAGGTCTTGGAATTTGCTATTAGGATTTTTCACCTTTCTGCTAACACCAAAAAATTAAGTAAATGATAGGCTGAAGAAGTAGATGTGAAAGGTGATGGACTCCTGCCATCCAAATGCTGCTGCAAGTGTTGCAAGTGTCACAATCATTTGTACTGTCTTCCAGATAGTAGAAAACACAATGAAGGAAAAATCCAAATTGAGCCCCAGAGGTACAGAGATGTGTGTGATGCTGGTTGCTGTGTGACTTAGGAAAATTTTTGACAAGGCAGTCGTTTGCTGAAGCCTTCCACCACCGATCACTCTAAACATGGGGTGTTTTTGGCTGACCTGCTAGTCAACCACTCTTGTCATTCATTGTTAGCAGATGAGCAAGAGCTGGATAAACATAAATAAATGACACTCTTCTGCAATTCACTTTGTGTGAGGATCAAAATGAAGTCTTAGACTCAAATGTTTAATGTTGATTATGTCTTGGCTAATGCAAAATTTCATTGCAAGCTGTAATTTGGCACCGACCCAATCCATCATCTACAAAAGTTACATCTTAGAGAGAATAGGGGTAATGTAGGAAAAAAGGCTATTAGATGAGCCTATCATCATTTCTGGATTCGTGCAGGATTTTCTGACTAAACACTACATTTAAATTGTTTTCTCATTTTAAATACAACAGATGCTCAGGCACCATGATGATGAATTCAGTATAAACGCTCCATTTGTGAGATTCAGTTATATAACGGTGCTCTGAATTTCTGGGGGAATTCTGTATTTCTTTAGCAATCAGTCCAGAAAACAGCAGAAAATGGTTCCTGCAAGTCAGAAATGTGATGAAGTAGACGATTGATGCTATTTTGGTTGTTCACTGTGTTACCCTGAGACATCGAGTCAAAAGGACACACGTGCAAGGTCACTGAACGGTGCGACAGAGATGCATTAACATTTCGAGCCTTCTCTAACAACATGTGATGCCACTACAGCTCTCAGTCTACCTTGCCAAAGTACCATCTGTAGCTACATCTCTGTTCAAAGGGTGGGCATGATGGGCAACAGCAGACAGTGAAATATCACAGACTGATGAATAAAAGAACAAGCAAAAAAAGTGAATAGAATTCGAGCTAGTGAAAATCTAGTTGTTGATGTAGCCCTTATCCCTTTTGTCCTCATTTGACAATCTAGTAGGAAAAGGAATTGTCAAGCTTAATATACTTGATATTAACTAACAAGCAAAGAAAAGGTTAGTGTTAGGATTACAAACCAGAAGCAGAAATAAGGCAATTATCAGTTTTACCTGCTCTCTTGGATATGGAAGTGTACTCTTAAGAATATAATTTTTTTGTGGTAAAAATGAAGCATGGGATTTTAGGTTCTTAAAAGCACAATAAGGTGTATATACGAGGAAAGCACAGAGTATCATTGAGGGTGTATTTCAAGAAGCTCTTGGTGTGGCCCATCTGAGGTTTGTGGAAGTCCTTGTCCATCCCATTTGGGCAGCAACTCCTGCCTAGCTACCCGAAGGCTCTCTTTTGTTGCCTGATCTCAGCCTAGTACAGGCATCCAGTCTGTCATTACCGCTCCTGCCACAGCGCATGGCCTGGTGACCTCTCCTTCCCTGCTCCCTGCTGGCAGGTGTAGCGTGGGAGAAGAACTTGGCACCCGATGTATGGAAATTGGCTGCTATTGAGGGAGGCGGGGAAAAGGGAGGTGGTCTGCTTGCCCTTTGGGAAGGGAAAGCGGTGTGTGAATATGGAGGATGGCCATAGGCACTTGGTGAGATGAGACTTTCTGTTTTAAACCAGTGGAATTGTAAAATATTAGTAGTATATCCATGGCAACTGCAGAATAACCGGGGGATCAGGCCCAGCCAGTGTGGGTTTATGAAAGGCAGGTCCTGGCTGACTAACCTGATCTCCTCCTATGACAACGTGACCTGCTTAGTGGCTGAGAGAAAGACTGTGGATGGTGTCTACCTAGACTTTAGTAAAGCTGCTGACACCATTTGCCACAGCATTCTCCTGGAGAAACTGGCTGCTCATGGCTTGGATGGTTGTGCTCTTCACTGGATAAAAAAGTGGCTGGGCGGCCGAGCCTGAGGAGTGGTGGTGGATGGAGTCACACTCAGCTGGTGGCCAGTCACAAGTGGTGTTCCCCAGGGCCCAGTGCTGGGGCCAGCCCTGTGCAATGTCATTATCAGTGATCTGGAGGAGGGGATCGAGTGCACCCTCAGGAAGTTTGCAGGTGACATCAAGCTGGGGGAGAATGTTCACGTGCTGGAGGGCAGGAGGCTCTGCAGGGGGGTCTGGACAGGCTGGACTGATGGGCCGAGGTGGTTCAACAAGGCTGAGTGCTGGGTCCTGGACTTAGGTCACAACAACCCCACACAACGCTGCAGGCTGAGGGGAAAGTGCCTGGAAAGCTGCTCGGTGGAAAAGGACCTGGAGGTGCTGGTTGACAGCCGGCTGAACATGAGCCAGCAGCATGCTGGGAATATTTAGGTTGGAAATTAGGAAAACTTCACGGAAAGGATGGTCAAGCATTGGGACAGGCTGATCAGGGAAGTGGTGGAGCTACCATCCCTGGAGGTATTTAAAAGTTGTGTAGATGTGATGCTTAGGGACATGGTTTAGTGTTGGACTTGGCAGTGCTGGGTTAACAGTTGGACTTGATGATCTTAAAGGTCTTTTCCAAATGAAACAATTCTATGATTCCTTGACACATGCTTTTCTTTCAGGAGTGTCCTTCCCCTTTAGTGATTGGGTTGCTCATCTATGACTTAAGAAAATTATGTTCAGCTCCTTCTCTGCCCTTAAGCAAATCTTCCTACCCTTTCTACCCAGCTTGCCATCTCTGATATGGGAATAGCTGCAATTCTCCATTCACAATGCTGTGAGATGCTCAGATCTAACATTAACAGTGTTGGAGAAAGCATCTAGATAATGTATGTCATGTTATGAAGTTCAATTTATGTTATTGATCCATGACAATCAGTGACACATCACCCATTAAAAGCACAAAAAGAAGCTCAGAATAGTTTTGGCAGGAGACTGTGGGACACTGGTTTCCAGCACCTTAAAGAGTGATAACAGGAAAACATTTAAAGCGTGATAAAAGAGGAGAAGAACCTGAAATAAATGTAATTGCTAGTGATTGTAGCATTAAATCTTTGAATGTAAGTTGATGGCTCAAACAGAGAAAAGTTTGAG
This sequence comes from Falco cherrug, assembly GCF_023634085.1. NCBI lineage: Eukaryota > Metazoa > Chordata > Aves > Falconiformes > Falconidae > Falco > Falco cherrug. Next base: position 121,284,388 of record NC_073697.1, read on the forward strand.
GAAGCCCAGCTTGACTCAAAATAGCTAAAAGCATTTCTGGAATGAATGTTTTATTGAATTATTGAAGATCCTTTAGGATATTAATGCTGCAGTAGGTGAGATGATATAATACAGAGTCAAATTTTTAGAAATCATTTGAAGAATTCACACCAGGATTTCCTATTTAAGGTGCAGAGTCAAAGACTGAGAGGAAAGAAGGAACAGATCTACCCTGTAGGCAGAAAATAAGGGTGGGGTTTTTTTTTGTTTGTTTAAGAATATACTGGAAGCTTTTTTTAAAGCTAAGGGAAGTACAACTGCCTTTAGTTGTTTATGTAAATTGCATAAGAGTTTCACATTTGTAGTTTAAAAGGTAAGTTTGAAGCTGAGAAATAATGAGCACAGACGAAACAAGGCGACATGAATTATCTAAGAGTATGACATAGTACAGCTTAAGGCAGACAACTATTAAATTATCTTGTTTCTAAATGAGTTGACTGGCATTACACTCAATAGGAAAGATAACTAACACTTAGAAATAACTAAGCCGGTTATCTAAAGTAAGCCTTTTAGCTCTATCTGCAGATTTGGTGAAAGCAAGTAGGATATTGGCAAACACTACTGAACAAGTGCAGTACAGCATAAATTAAAAGGGCACGAAATTGCACACAGCAGCATTTGTTTATCATAAGAACACATTCTTCTGGGTACCTTGCAAAGGGCACTGGAAATTGCCACGTGGTAAGAGCAGTTCAGTAGAGCCACACACCTGCAGATCAGTGCCATTTACAAACAAGCAGGAGAAGATGATGATGATAATCACAGAAGCCTTTCCAGTAGCCTTAATTATAATGCAGTTGGTTGAAGTTCACAGACCTAACAGTGGTTTTCTTTCTTAAGGGTATTTTTTGCAATTTCCTGTTCTGTATCATCCCTCAAGGCTGCTTCATTACACCCACAACAAATAAATGTCTTGGCTTCATGTAGACAGGAAAGGAACCTGTCCTTTTCCATTTGCTTCAGAAACTTTCTCATTACATATTTCAGCACAGTAGCAACCTTTTTCTAACTTATTGGTGACTGTTGCCCAGACTAGCTAAGCACCAACGACCTCTGTTTCAGTTTGTCTTGTCTATAGAACACGAATGCTTAGAAACAAGAAACCCTCTGAAAATCCCATCTGAACATTAGGAAGTAAAGCCGAGAGTTACCTTTGTGAATACACCTCAGAATTACACTTTTATTCACAAGTTTTTAAAGTTTGTAAGTTAAGGTCATTGAAAAATAATGAAAACCAATTGCATCTCCAAGAGAAATATGGTACCTGCCATGTCTCTGTGGGCTGTCTGAGCAGAGAGATGTAAATATTAAATAGACAAAAGGGCAAAGAAAATGAGTTACGCAGACAGCACAATTGTAAAAAAAGCGAATAGTGCTTCAGTTAGGAATTAGACGGAGGGAAGAATGAACAGAGGGTGAAGCCATGGTCACCATCTCTACCCTTAAAAGTAGATCTGCCTAATGTGATTTGAGGTTTGTGGAAGGGAGGTTCCTGAGCACAGAGTGCTTTGGGGATCCTGTATGTCAGGGTTCAAAATGTAATCCGGCTCGTTATGAATCTGGAATCTTTTAACTGGTAATTCAGCTCTTCACTGGATGGGGTGGTGAGTGCGGCAACGGCACTTCAGATCAATACCGCAAGTGTTTTAAAACATAGATGAGTCCAGAGTCCTTTTAGTACTGAAATTATACCTCTTGGACATGATGGTGGTGAAAGGGGCAGTAGTACAGTCACACTTGCAATTTGTATCAGCAGGCTATCTGCATCAGACAACAGAAGTTAAAGCTTTTTTTTCCATTATAAAATGCAGTCTGTATTCATTTGCATGTTAATTTATGTAGCTGAAATGGTGAAAATACTGGCATGGAAACACCTGAAATGCCAAACAGATATTTTCCCTTAATGAAAGCAAGCCAGGGAACATGCCATGCTCCAAAATGCTGAACTCCCGAAGAAATCTTTAGTCAATCAGACTTTCTGCAATTAGAAGAGGTGAATTTGGGTGCTGATCTAATTAAAAGTCTTTGAAATTACTTTTGTCCACATACTAAACTATTTTTTGTTGGCAGAAAGCCTGGCCTCAGTCAGCCTGTGAAAGCAGCTCCTTATTCTTGCTGGCAAAGGGCCTGGGCTTCAGAATGTTTCTGACTGCCACGCAGATTCTACACACTATTTATTTCTTGCTGCTCCCAGTTCCCACTGGAAGAGCTGTAGATCCCTAAAAATAGTAACTGAATGGGGGTCTGCAGTGGCACTTCCATGGGGAATTAATGTCTGAATGAAGTGAGGGATTGTGAAAGGTACAGCTGCAGCCTTGCAACAACCTGCTTTCAACTTGCCTCATCACAGCACTATTTCCTTGAGTGGCATTGCTGATCATCAGGGAGGAGGGGAGGCAGAGAACAGTGATGGTGCCTGCCCTCCCATCCCTGACAGCGGCCACCTCCACCTGCCGAAACACCCTTGGGAGGATGGTTGCTTTAAAGAGCGAATTGTGGGTGCTGCTATCCCCACACAGTTAGGGAGCTGTGTGCTCACAGCGTGGCTGTAAAGCTGGGCTGTGGCAAATACTGTGGTTAGCTATGAATTCATGCTAGTCTCGTAAAATCATGCCAATATTTACCAGTGTTGGTGCACAGTGACTGGAATGGTATTGCTTTGTTAGATGTGCAAGAAAAGTTCTTGTAATACAAGCAATGTCTCCTGTGGGTTTTGTCTTGTTTTTCCCCCATGAAATTACTATTCACAAATTTGACCAGCTGTAGTTTCTTGTTAGTCCTAACGTTGTGCCTGCCACTTCTTCCTTTGTTTAATTTCTTTGTTATGTACGTTACCCTGTGGTATGGCTCTTGTACAGCAAAAGAGAAACCTTCTCCTAGTGCACAGATGAAATGGAGCTGAAAATTACAGTGGATAAAAATCCAGCTCTTTGAACTGTAATGTTAAGAACTCTTCAACCAAAGTAGACACCTAATTGAAGATGTTGACTCTAAATACTACTTTATTACTTTGTCAACCTTACATCATTAAACATGTATTTGATTTCATTATACTGCAGTAAACAGTTGTTGTAGTCAGATATGCTGGTTTGTAATGTCTGTAGGTAAAGCTGCATTAAACTTTAAATGCAGATAGTGCCGTCTTTATGGAGCAATAGTGTAATTATCCTGCTACCTTGCTAAAACATCTAATTATTTGTCAATGATGTGAAAACCTGAGAACTTAAATTGAGAAATTATAATAGAAATGTAGCTATTCTTTTTTTCGTTGACATTTTAACAATATCAGTTTGCTAGGCTGTTGTGAGGAATGGATCCCATATAAAATTATGGTAATGGGGACTGCATATCTAAAATGATATCTAATAAAAGATTGATTTCTGATTTTTAGTAACTAGTATATACACAAAGTATGTGTTTAGCTTTATAATTCGTTTAAATATACATGATTATGTTTTACTGAAAATTATGTGCTACTATTACTCTAGCCTTTGTAAAGCCCATTACTACAAGTTTAAATTGAGACAGACAGATAGAAAAAAGTTAAGGAAAAAGCTAGTTCTTCCTACTTAATAATAAAAAAAAAAATCATTGAACTGTGAGCTCAGTTTAAAGTCAGAATTCAGTCCCCAGTGTTCCCTGATCTCAAGAAAAGAAGTTTCTGAATTCTATTAAAAATTGCTGGTTTCTCAGCAAACAGCATGAAGAGGTTTTCCTAGGAGAAAAGCTTTAATAATTAAAATTAGTCAATACTGAAGCGCAGGAGATTATTTGATCTTGTTCAGAAAATGACACTTTCCAGAAGGGGAAAAAAAAATGCGATCTCTCTAATAAATCACTTTGTGCAGAACTGGGAGTCAAGTAGAAGAAATTTGCTGCAGAAGAAAAGAGGGCAACTCACCAGGGAAATAGGTTTGCTCAAAATAATTGTGAGTTTGAACATCAAGGTTGAGATTTTTAGGACATTTCCAGAAAAAAATCTGTAAGATTCTCAGGATGAGATGTAAAAATGCATTTGTTAGTACTTCAGGGCATTACATCTCTCAAACACATAATATAAAGTTGCTGTTGGCTCTTGTGCTCCAGTCCAAATTTCAATTTGTCTACTTTCCCCCTGTAATTTCAATAACACTCAGCTGTTTTATCAAGTCAGTCTATATTTTGTGCAGAACTGAGGATGCCCACCTTCATTTAATAGACTTGAATTTTGCTGCAATAGCCCCTGTCAACTTTGGTTACTGCCAGCAGATGAAGAGATGAAATCAAAAACATGCTAGTGGATAAATGTGCCCAGCACAGACTGGATTCCTTTCGAGCCATGCTCATTATTATGCTTTTCTATAATGATGCCTGTGCCATATCTATGACGTTTTCCTTGCCCATATTCAGACCCATATATTCCACTTCTTTTATGAAAACCTCTCCCCTGCCCTTCTCTGTCCTGTTTCTTCCTGTCACAATCTGTCATTCTTCTAATGTTAGCACTGCTATCCAGCCGTGCCATTCCTCACTATGCATTTCCTAGAGAAGCAAAATGGTCCTTAAATATACCCTAGTTTCCTTTCACAGTGGTGTTCAGAGGTTAGTGAATATATGTTTGAAATCAGACTGCTGCTTTTTCAAGGGGCCATCACTGTGGGAAAGGGCAGCACTGCTGCTCTGCTGTCTACATCATTCCAAGGATGTCACAGGTTGCTCTTGCAAGTGTTTCTGAAAGCACAGAAAAATAAGTTCAGATGCTCTGGTGGGTTAGAGTATTGCACCTTTTCTTTGTACTGTCAAACTGTGTCTGCATTCCGTGTTTTAGCTTTGATGTTCCATAATTAGAATCACTAAATTTCAAAAATTCAAAAGATCTCAAATGTTTCATTAACTTAACTGTGTTTTAAAAATATTGTACTACAGCTTGTTATCATATGAGGAGGGCAACGTTAAGTACGACCTAAATGTACAGAGTGATGCTGCAATTCAGAAGAATCGATGGCTGTGGCTGAAAAATCCCCAATGTTATGAGTTGTTTTGACTTGTTTGATTCACCCTGTTTGATCTTTCGTTGTGGCAGATCAAATGAGATAGTGAAGAGGGAGGCAAAAAAAAGACTGCATGGACAAGCAAACTAATGCAAGCAAAACCAGCTTTTCTGTTCTCATTTCCCAATTTTGGAGCCCTAAACTTTTACATTCTGTAATTTTTTAGTTAAGTTTATTCTGTGTTATCTGAAGCACTACAAAGTACCTATGCTGTTTGAATAAAGAAAAAAAAAGATGACACAAGAACTGCCTTTAACTTAGAACATAGCTGGATGAACTGCTATAGGCTAATCTGCTCATACTCTGAGTTGTGATGTTAAAGTATTTATACTTCAGATTAATGATCTGATGTCCTTACTATCTTTGATAGAACTTCTAAGTTTTTAGCAAGGAACAATAGAACAGAACTTATTTTTTAGCATCTTTCATGCCTCTGCTGTACTTTACAAGTGAAGTATTTAACACTCAGAAGTAGAGGAACACCTTGGAGTTGGGGCTTAGCATCTGGCAACCATCACAAATTCTCCTGATATCAAGGGCAATTTCATGGGTGGAACAGGGACAAGTTATTATGCAGGCCTACAAGACCAGCAGTAGCTGGTCCCATTCCTGTGCAGCTTTATTCCCCCACCATACATATGCTGGTCTCAGCCAACTGAGTCTGGTGAATAAACAGTTTCACAATGGATGAGAATTGATCTACTTTGACAATGTAATTCCTACTACTTAAAAATACCCAGATAAAACACTCTGGTCCCTTTGGCTGAGGTTCAGTTACAGGTCACTGTTGCAGAGTAGATGAGACAATGTCACGTGAGTGATGCTATTGAATAGCTCCACTGCCACTGACTTCTGCAGTCATCTGCCTGTATTTCCCAGAAACTGCATTTCAGTGAAGTACCTTTGACCATACAGATCCATCCGCATTACAAACCCAAGCTCTAATGTCAATGCAGACAAAACTTGAGAGCAAAGCAAAGAATGAATGAGGCTGCTGCTGCCACGACAAACTCATCTGCAGTCAATGAGCCAAACGGATCGAAGACGGGGGCAACCAGCAGCTAGGGTTCTGTCAGCTCCTCAGACACACTCGTTTCCTTCTGGTTCCTCCATGGTTAATATTGAACGGGGAGAAGGGTAAAACTACTAGCAGCAATAAAAGACTAGCAATTCCACAGTACAATCTACCTAAAGAGAAGCTGTTCACATTGCTTCAGAATAGGAGGAGGAGGAAAATTTTCCATGAATCAAAACACCGAAGACAGCTTCTCAAGCAACGAAGGAAAATATTTTCACCTGGCCAACTATTTATAGCAGATTGTTCATACAAAACAGCTCAGCATTCAATTGCTGCTCGTTTGATCTCATATATATATATATACATATCTGTATGCATGTAGTTAGTCTGTAGCTCTTGCTGGGCTGACTACTCAGACCAAAAACTTGAAAGCTGACGCATCACAGCATGTCACAGACTTCTGATTACAAAGGCTATGCTGTTCTTTCTCACGTTATTGGCAATAGTTTTACTTTCTTGCAGCTGGAGTTGTTCACACAGCCATACATGGCTTTTTTACTTTTACACATAGCAGCAGTGCTGTAAATTAGATTTCCAATATGAATTAAAATTAAAAGGGAAGCCTGTCGTTTTGCTGTTGTTACCACAGTGCAGTTTGTTTTGTAGAAACTAGTAAGGCTCGACTTTCCACACAGATGAATGGTGTAAGTAACGTATACAAATGAAATGTGTGCATGTTAAGGATAAATTGCTCTATTTGCTTCATTAACAGCAATTTGATAAGCAGTTATTCAGTTACAGATCTACTGATTAGAATCAATCAACATCTCAAAGTTTGAAGATGTCAAAATAATTAAATGGTTCAACAAATTTGAGACTATATATCCAAAGAAAAAATACTAAATATATTTAGAGACATTTTGAAAGATACTTACCGTACTAGCATTCTGTGAACTTTGAGGATATATCTTGTAAATTATTTTCACTGCTTCATTGACTTTTAATATTGTCAATGCTTACAGCCCTACTGCAACTCAGGAGAAAGTATTTTGAGACCTACTTAGCTTGGCATATTTATTGTACAACAGCCTTCTGTTTTTGGCATTGTTTTTTATCTGCCTCTGTGGTGGTTTGACCACGGCTGGACACCAGGTGCCCAACAAAGCCACTCTATCACTCCCCTTCTAACCACACAGGGGAGAGAAAATATCATGAAAGGCTCGTGGGTTGAGATAAGGATGGGGAGATCACTCAGCAGTTACTGTCATGGGCAAAACAGACTCAACTTGGGGAAATTAGTTCCATTTATTACCATTCCAATCAGAAAAATTCCTTCCCCCCACCCCTCCCTTCTTCCCAGGCTTAACTTAATTCCTAATTTCTCTACCTCCTCCCCCCAAGTGGTGCAGGGAGATGGGGAATGGGGGTTACACGTTCATCATATGTTGTTTCTACTGCTCCTTCCTTCTCACACTCATCCCCTGCTCCAACGTGGGGTCCCTCCCACAGGAGACAGTTCTCCATGAACTTCTCCAACATGAGTCCTTCCCATGGGCTGCAGTTCTTCACACACTGCTCCAGCGTGGGTCCCTCCCATGGGGTGCTGTCCTTCAGGAACAGAATGCTCCACTGTGGGTCCCCCCATGGGTCCACAAGTCCTGCCAGCAAAGCTGCTCCACCATGGGCTTCCCACGGGTCACAGCCCCCTTTGGTCACCCCCTGCTCTGGTGTGGAGTCCTCCATGGGCTGCAGATGGATATTTGCTTCACCATGGACCTCCAAGGGCCAAGGGAGATGGCCTGCCTTGCCATGGGCTTCACACAGGCTGCAGGGGACTCTGCCCTGGTGCCTGGAGCCCCCCTGCCCCCTCCTGCACTGACCAGGTGTCTGCGGAGCTGCTGCTCTCACATAGTCTCACTCCTCTCTTCTGCTGGCACAGATATTTTTATTTCCATTCTTAATATGCTCTCCCAGAGGTGCTACCACAGTCACTGATGGGCTCAGCCTGGGCCAGCGGTGGGTCCATCTTGGAGCTGGGCGGCATTGGCTCTGTCAGACATGGGGGAGGCTTTTGGCATCTTCTCATAGAAGCCCCCCCTGTAGCCCTCCCCGCCCCCCCCCCTCCAAAACCTTGTCATGCAAATCCTCTACAGCCTCTTTTGCTATATTTACATTACAAATTTGGAAGTTTAAAAAGTAGCTGGTAAAGAAAGAGGTTCAGGTATTGATGATAAAAGATTTTCTGGGTGGCAGAATATTGTGCATATACAATGGAAAATTCATGATGGTCCTTTAATACAGCTGGAAGTTGTACTCTGCACAGTGCAGGGTGATTAACTTTCGCTGTAGAGGTAACAATGACAAGACTTGCCTATTTAAGATATCCATCTATCACTATGAGTGATTTTTGAGAAATCAGGCAGGCAGAATTTCTGGGACTTTGAAAACACCATGAAATCTCACGTTCTGGTCCTCACTATGCCATGGTCTGTTGTCATGACTGCAGTTGACTCAGTCGCTGTCTCGGTCTACCCTTTTGTAAAACTGGCAAAATAATTACACTGCAAGGTAATTGATAGTTAATGGCAAATGTGTTAATGACCGTAAAGCATTTCACAAAAAGCATTACAAGGGGTATCATTAGTGTCTGTTGTGAGCAGCTATCAGCAGTTCTGAATATCCAAGGGGGCCGCGATGTGACTGCTTTCAAACGCTGGACATGTCTGAATTAGGGTTTTGGTTCAGGCCCAGCCCTAAGCAAAACAACAAACTAAAAGGAGACAGATGGTCTCTTCCAGCTCTTCATTGCACTTTTATTTTCCTCTTCACAAACATTAAAGGACAGATTTTCAGCTGATATAAGATGCTACAGCTAAGTAATTCTGATGGCTTTCTAGAATTCCCCATTTTTTAAATTTTATTTTAAACCATGTACATCTTTAGATTTAATAATGGTCATTCACTTTGAGTTATAAGCTGCCACTTTCGGAGCACAAAATAAGGAATACCATCTCGCAGTACACAGGTAAAATCGATCTACTTCAAGCTGCCCAAAGGTTGTTTGATGATCACAACCAAAATATTGATGAGTTTACAAGATCATTCGAAAGATGGATGGCATCACAAAACTGATGTGTTCTGTGCTGGTAAAGAAGTCTGTGTCTTTTTAAAAATTCTGTTTTCATTCTAATCACTTGGTGATTTCTGCAGTATTAGCCATTTCTAGATACTTTATTATTTGGTACATCAAATAAGAAAAAATGAATGTGAAGTTCATATATGAGATCACAGTGGAGCCAAAACATTTTAAATGTGGATGGATTTAAATACTTTACATCCTAGACATTGCATCCTGCTCTCCTTGTATTGTGGCCCAATGTATTGTGCTCCCGACAGAAACAACTGCAATGTAAACACACATCCTACCTTACTTTACATTTATTGGCAGGCCCATGGTTTCATTTATTTCAATGGGGCCGTTAATGTATACAAAGATTTGTGGGGACAGGCCTGAACGTGCTGCCTGAAAGCTCAGAATTCTAACAAAAGATTTCCAACTTTCTTTGAAGTATTTATTTCCAGTACTGAGTCTATCTAAAAAGAATGTATGTATTTTCAAATAGGCCACAGGAAAAAAGGCTTTTGGAGCTTCTGATACTGATTTTATTTTATTTTTTTTTTACCCTGTCATTTTTTCTTTCAGCATTTTCCTGGATTTCTAAAAGAAAATCCTATGAGAATGGAACAGACAGACGTTCATTAGAATATTAGAATCTGGAAAAATAAAGGTAATTTTTTTATTGCCCCCCCCCCCCCCCCAATTAACTGCCTCAAGGAATAGCTCTACCAGTTAGGAGGAAGAACAGTCCCGCTATTGTGCCTTTTGTGACTTAGAAACAGTAGACGGGGAGGTTTTAAGCTACAAATCAAACAGTGAAAATCCTCTTAACTCAACACACCCTTGGGCTTCACACAGAATCAGGCCTTGCACTAATCATAAGCAGAACTAGTTGGGATTTTTTTTTGCTGAAACAGGGTTTTGCTGGAAAATGCTTACATGTCAAAACCAAAGTACCTCATGGAGGGAAATTGATTTCAAAGAAATTTTGCTGAAATACAAGCAGAGGCTATCAGAAATCTGCCTGATTTCCTTCCAGTTTGTCTTGTGATTTAGCCAAGAGCCTGGAGACCTGATGTCTTCATCACTCTAGTTTATCTTACAGTAATTTGTGGGTTTTCCTGTGATGTCCCTGCCCTCAGCAGGGCTGTAAGTGTGTATAAAGTTTTGTTTGTGGGTACAGGCAGATGGTCAAAGGGACAATCTAGAGCACGGGAACTTTAAAACTTCCATAGAGAACTATGCCTGAAACCACAACTCCTAGAGTTAGGCTTTAATTTGCAGCCTTGGATGTGCGTGGAAGTATTCCTGTCTGATACCTCTCTTATGGCACTAATCATGCCTAAAGCAGGAATGGTCAGGACTGGACCATTCTGCTTAAAACCACAGCAGTACCATTCTCCCAAGCTTGTCCATTAGCCACCTCACTGAAAATAGCTCAGTGACCGCCGTTCTGAAAGTAAAAATGGAACAAAATATGCCCAAATCTACCTTAGCTGGAGCAATCTTGGTGTAGTAATTTCTATTTTGCGTAAAACTGGCTCCACAGGTCAATGCCACAATACTCTTTAGAAACAATCCACAAACCCCAAAGCCACAAAGTAATTTCACAACCTGCAGAATTGGGACCAGAGCTCTGACTCTTTGATTATTAGTTTCTGTCTTTGAAGTATAGGCATGTCCTGCTAAAGGAATGTGTGGTAAACAGGGCTTTAGGTTTCACCCATGATGGATTTTTCTGCAAATACTTTATGTATTTTTAATTAGGCTTTTATTGGTAGCATATTTTTATGATATTTTATTGACCCTTCCTTGTTGTTTTTATGTGAAGAAAGCAAGTAATGAATAAAGTAATGAATACTACCTGTCTTCTCTCAAAGCACTTGACTGTACTACATTTAGTACTGTGAAGTCTTTTAACCTTTTCTGAATCAGAATTCCTTATTTCAGATGAGTATGCTAATTCATCATTTATGCATGTTACCAAAAGTTTTTTGGTCTCTCAAAAAATTAAAAAAAGAGTAAAGGTTTCTTTCTTGCTGCTTCTGGAGAATTTTAGCAGAACCCACAATTTGAAAGCCATGCTTCGCTACTGCTTTATATAAATGAATTTTAGTGCAGTGCAACATACTGCATTGATAGTTTGTTGGATTGGAGCAGCTGGAAGAAACTTCTGTCTGCCTCAGACAGGGTATTGCAAATGAACAACCTCGCCAGGGTATTTCAGACTTACGTGGTATGAAGCAAAAAAGCAGCAGGCAATGAGAATTGGGTGGCTGAGCTCCTGTAGCCATGGATGTTGTAAGATTAAGTCCTGTATAAACACAAAAAATGATGGGCCTCTTGGGACCATACCTACATGCTGTGCTTTGGACACAGACCTCAAAGTATCAGGCTGGACTGGGGATACTGTGTAGGATTGATAGCTCAGTCTTTGATCGCTTTGTGCTTAGATTGCTGGAAGAAATGGGAAAGATATTGCTAAAGGTGAAAAAAGCAAAAATTCACATAAAAAATATGCCAAATGTATACTGTTCACATTGAATATGCCTTGAAGAATAAAAACCCCCACTTTTTTATTGATAGGAATTATGCAACTGAGACACTTTGACAGCTGTTTCTGACCAGTTCTATACTCAAGGTTAAGCAGATTAAGACTATGTTGCCAACTGGTTCTGTTATTAGCAGAATTTCCAGAGACTAGATGGCAGTAGCATGTTCATATTTTGATAAGAAAGAGTAAATAAAATTTGAGATGGTGGAAAGAGATGGGCAGTAATGGACTTGCCCCTTCTAGCTAAAATCCAGAACTCTCTTTGCTTTTGATAGAACTTTCAGAGTAATAACTTGTATATGGTCCTTTTCTAGTGTGCCTATGGCAAATAGCCAGTTAGAAAATGTTTTCATGGCTGTTAGATTAAAAAAACCCAACCTACCTACTGAAAAGTAACTGAACACGTTGAATTAATTTCTACTGAGTTTTAAATCAGCAAATCTTGGCAGGTGTGTGCAGTAATGTCCAGTTAGTTTATACAGAGATAAGAGTGCAGACAGATAGTGGTGGTGAGATATTAAAAGATAAATGGAAAGGAAGTGGACTTCGAAGGAATGTGGTTTAACCTTGTTGATTCTGATTCTCCGCAGTGTTAACACTGACGCTGTTATGCCAGCTGTCACTCACATGCTATTTTAAAGCTAGGTAAGCCTAAGAAACTGATCTAATTGTAATAATTTTAGAAATATATGCTTATGACATGATAACAAAAACTTGTTTGCCTCCCTTTATTGTTTCTAAAATATCCTCATCTATTATCTATCACAGTTTTGTCTACCGTGAACAAGATTTAGAAGTATTTTCTTCTCAGTCTCTATTGAAAATATCAATTACCTAGATGGTTAAAATACTTTAAATTGGAGGTATTTTGTTTTGACTTCTGGGAGGCAGTGTGTGCCTGTGTCCTTTTAATTAAGGAAAGGTCTACAGTGATGGTGGAAGGTCAAGTCAGTATGCTAAATGAAAACTGTAACTCTGCAACCCCACAGTGTTCCCTGAAAATGTAATAAAAAGGCAGCTAGAATTGACATGATTTAGTTGGCTTTTTACTAAGATGCTAAAATGTCTCATAAGCAACTATTAGACATAAGGTAAGGGACAAAGACCAACCAAAGGAGTAGCTGAAGCTACAGAAATAAACTGAAGGTTAGACAGCTAACAGTAAGGGCTCACAGCTGTCACCATGTATTAGAAAAGGTAATTATTATCAGGGAGGAGGGAGACTTCTGAGCTGGAGCTCCTCCTGGGCTAATTCAGTCCTAGGAGGATGTGGTCCCTCCCACCGTTCAGGTCCCAGGTCCCAGCCACCAGGGCATCCATGTAGGACATGGAAGAGCTTTTACGCTGTCTTGGCTGCCTCCTTTGCCTGATTTGGACACGGGTACAAGCCAGGCACTCCTGCCTCTTGCAAGAGAGATCTACCAACAAGTATAGACTGTTCAAAATCAGGGTCACATTTGCTGTCTGAAGCTCTTCCGTTTGTACGTGGATGATAGCTTCCAAAGTGAATCCTCACTCTCTGGGCTACAAGGGCCATGCTTGCTCTCAGAACTTAGTTGGCTTTGACTCCATTTAGGCTTTAAACAGATTGCTGCAGTCAAGACACGCGTGGCTGTGTGAATGCTCAGCACCAAACACGAAAGTGCCTGAGGAACTTCGCTGTGTTCGCTGGTGACTGATCAGTATTTTGAAAGTGTAGCATCTCACCTGTTATTAACTCTGGATTCTCCCGTTTATGATTGATTGCCAGCACTCATCCTCCAGTGCACAGGCAGCATCACTGAAGAGAGACTGGGCTAAAAGGTTACTATGGTTTTTTGCACTCTGATGTCTGTGCATCAGATATTGATCAGATATTGATAAATACCAAATCATACAATTTTACCTCAGACTAAAGTCCATTGCCTTCATGAGAGTTTTTTTCCAGGGTGATGTCTGCAGTAATTATTCACTGTTTTTTTATTGTTTTGGTAAATTGCACAGATAATAAAAATTCACATATGCTTGCTTTTTCTTTTCTTTTGTGGTTGTCCATAATGGCTGCAAAAGCTTTTATATAAGAAGTTAGTCTGAGTCCTCCTTTCTCTGTAATGTTACATTAAATACATTTTTGGGAAAAGTTAAAATTCTCAAGAAGTGTAATGGAAAAATCACTACCAAGTGAAAAAAAATAATTCAAAGTGACCATAGTTTTTCATCTGCAGAGGTAAATTACTCTTTAATTAAGGAAGAATCATCCCGTAGCAAGTAAAGGCAACCCAAGCAAATGATAATAATTTGGAATGAGGCAGAGCGAATACTTCCAAAGTGACACTGGAGGTTTAGAGTGCTGAATGTTTTAATGTCCCAGTGGTTTAAAAGAGCAAATCCTACAGCTGCTACTCTAAGCAGAAAAACTCCACCTTATTGCTTTATGATGCTGGATTTTAAAATTGAGGCACCAAAGGGATTTAGATTATAGTCAGTGACAGACTGTGCTCTCAGTACATTGACACTCTTTTCCACTTCTCCCTCCCCCCCAAAAAGAGAACAGTTGGTAACTGAAAAATAAACACGTGCAAAAATGTATTTATTATTAAAGGGATCTGTTTCACTCAGTTTCAAAGAAATTCAGTATTTATTATTTCACGCAGTAGATATTTTGCCGTGTCACATGCTGCATTAATATAAGGTTGCGATTTGTTTGGACAGGTCCTACAATTCTGCTAATGGATGGATCGTTTATAAGATTGAGCAAAGTAGTTTCCAAAGAAGGAAAGTTTTCTGATAAGGAACACCCACGTATATAGATAATGAAAAGGAAGAGGGGAAAAAAACCCAGTATTTTTGAATATTTGCCTTGAAATATTTGCCTGTACAGTTTCTTAAATTTCAGTATATAGCAGACAGTATCTATGGAGCTTGTGTCACAAAATCTCCAGGAGGTAATACATAGAAGCAAAAAACCCTGGGCCCCAGAAATGGAACTCCTTGTATCAAGCATCCAGAATTTCCTATACAGAATCCAGGAAGAATAATGTGCTTTGGTAAAGCATTGAGAAATCTAGGGAATCTGGATGCTTTCAGACTTAGGTGATAGATAAGCAAATATTTGCAAAAACATTTTTGATTCTTGCTATAACTGACTTGAGAGTAGAAGTCCTATTGCACATCAGTGGAAATAATGAAGAAAACGTCAGTGCCATGTAGCAGCTGGTACCTAACTTAACAGCCTTTCACTCATTGCTTTAAGAATGACTCCCTTAAACCTTATATATAAAATTTTCAAATACTTAAATTTTTAATAATGCTTTCTAGAAACCAATTAAGAATCTACAGAAATCAGGTGATTTCTGTATAGTTCGTTGTCTGAAATGTTAATGTATTTAATTATTCCAGAAAGACTTAATGTGATTTGTTTCAGACAATTTTACCATGTCAAAATAATCAAAATGATGGCATACTAAAATATTTCTGTAAAGGTCCTTCATTTATCTGATGTGACAGTGAACTGTAATTTTTCACCTGCAATGACTACAAAAAAAACTCAGTAATCTGATAAAGTGACAAACTGCAAGCCTAAAACAAAGATCAAAATCCTGCTTGGGTACCTGAAATTTAGTCTCAAGTTTTGTAAGTGGTTAAACACTTGTTCTAAAGCATCATTCAAACTCCAGATGGTATCTAATGAATGTTTGGGATTATAAAATTAGATGACTGTTCCTTTCAATTATATGTTATTGTTAGTCTTTCTGCTAAAAGTAAATATGTAATTTTCCCCCCATATCTTTTTCTTAGTTTGTATTCTACGAAGAGCCATAGCTGTATCCAGGTCCAATCCTGACTCCCTGTTGGTGCAATAACTAAACCTCTGTTGTTTATACACCAAGAGAAACATCCTATTACTGTTTGCTTCAAATAAAACCATTAAACTTGTGCAGTTTTATCTCTGCTATCATAAAACGCACACTTAGGTCTACAGTGTGAAGTGTAAATTCTTCCCCTTGCAAAAAAACAAGTAAAAAACCTCATTTGTATTTCCACTGGTAATCAGGTTTTAGAAAGGTGAAAAAATAACATGAATGATATTTATGATATGAGAAGCTGATTATACATGAAGTAAAATTCTTTATTGCTGATACAAAGTTCAGACATTATATAACTTGATTTGTGTAATTAACGTTTTTTCCTAGGGGAAGGATAAAACAGGCTATTTCTAGAATGCAATTTTCCTTTAAAAATGGCAGTATGACTACAACAGCACTAAATGTAAGACTATGACTGCAAGAGTACACTGGCACTGCCTAGCAATGCAGCCATTCATAGAAAAATGAATTTTACTTGCTGTGTATTTTTTCTATTTATATATTTATGATCAGTGATTTATAGCTGCTACACCTTCACTTGATTCTATAACTTCTCCTGGCTATTGAATTTTGGGTTTTGTTGTTTAACAAGCATGTATTGCCCATGACTTCAAGATGACTGTCTAGCAAAAAAACACAGGAAGGAACATAAGTTAAACGTCAACTATTCCACTTCAAAAGTGTTAAAGATGAAACTTCTCTTGAAGGTTACTAAGGATTAAGATACATTTTTAGCACATAGCTAATGTAGGAAGTTTACTGCATTTTGATGTAAAATACACCACTAAAATTTCTGTTCCATATTCCTGGAAAGCCATCTTTCGTGTGGTTTCCAGTTGAGTAGTTCAAAAGGAGAGACTTCCTTGCTACAAAACACTGACTGCATTTTAAATATTGCCCATTTGCTGCTTTCAAAATACCTGGATGCCAACATGTTATTCTGACTGGTACTTTAAAATTGTTATTACTGCTGTTGTAGCCAGGGATGTTTAGACGGTTCCATTCCTGCCTGGCTTTCCACCCATTTTCAGCTTTTGCTTTCAAGGAATCACTCGTTGTCATCTCCTGTCTGTAATTCATATAAGTGTACATAATGCTGAAAATCTCACACCAAAAACCCCCTACAAAAATCTAATGGAACATGAAAGCAAGTAAATGGAATTTGGCACAGCAATTAGTTTGCATATTATCTTCAGACCTTGTTTCTTATCCATCGACAAAGTAACAGTTAAATATGTATAGCTCAGATGCTTTGAATTCTTTAAGAAATGTAAGTACAGAAGGGTCAGAACAAAATAACATGAGACATCTGGGAATTAAAACGTAGCATTCAGTTTTTCAGTATTAGATTTTGAAAAATTATTTGCAGTAGCTCATGAAACCTGCAGAATTTTTTATATTTTGTAGCTTGTTCCTTTATATAGTCCTGTGTAGCAGCTGGGGGATAAGTTTATTTCTTCAGTTGCTATGTGCCCCAAACTTTTCTGTCCTTATTCCCATTGAAACTATTCAGGTTCAGGTGGAAAGCTGGTGCTGAGCTGGCTTGCAGAAGTGCAGGAACGTAACTGCATTGCAAGGTACTTGCACTCCACAGAGCTGAGAGGCATCGTGTGCCTCTTCCTCTGAGAGCAGAGAGCAGCCACAGATGATGTACCGGTACATGTGTCAAAGGCTTGTTTAAATGTTGCACTTTGACGGGGAGCATGAGGGATGTTCAGGTTTTCTGCTTTGCTCGGGAGACTCAGAGCATTTTGATCTCCCCCTCTAGCTTCTGCCTGCTCTCAGCTACAGTCCTGGAAGGGAGGCCACAGTCCGGCAGTTTAACAGGCTGCGTAATCTAAATTATACGTTTGCACAGACTATGGTTAATTATTGTGTATTACTTCATGCAGTGGTTCTGGAACAGTATGATCCATACCTGACAGAAAAATATACCATAAATTCAAGCATTACCTTTTATTTTCCCACTCCATTTATAGTGTCTTATTGTTACCTCTGTTTTATTGCTGGTTTCAGGTACAGTAAGTGTTGTATTAGCCTTAGCACCTTAATGACTCTTTAGTCAATAAAACTTTTGCTTAGAATCTGCACTTATAATTTCATTTTTCTTTGGGAAGTATTTTGGGAATATTTACAAATGTTTTTGATAAGTTTCGCTTTAAAAAATAGCATGGGTTTCCAAGCATGCCTCCCTGCAAGCTTTGCTGTCTAGATTACCTCTGCAGTGTTCTTCCTCGGATCATACTTTTTCTTTTTTTCCTATGGACCATGCTTTTAAATCCAAAGGGCTCTGCTGACCGGAGGGACACCCATTTCATATCCACAAAGTTTTACAGGGGAGACAGACCAGACAGCCTGCTACTAAAACACATCTCTGCTGAAGAGCCTAATTTCTTTATAAAGTCACTAGAGAGTGGAAAGGAATTTCCATTGGATGATTCAGAGCTCTTAAATTAGCAGAGGACAGTCAGGTGTGAGTATCCCTCAATCTGCGTTAATATATTGTTCAATCCTATTTTGTGTTATATTAACCAGCAATAAAACCCCATTTAACTGTAAATATAAAATTGATTTTGGTTTAGAAAAACACAATAAGCGTGTGATGATGAGTAAGTGTCTTTTGGATTCTAACTCTGCTTTTTGTGGATATGAATATTTTACAAAATTTCGGGTGACACCACTTGTAATCTTTAGGATGGACAGAGGTGCATTCTTGTAACTAATGCACATGTTCATTTCCCACTGATTTTGAATTACTCATGTGAACAGTCTCCTTATCCTGTAGTGATGACAATACCACCACCTCTTCCTGATTTATATTCTGTTCCTATAGCAATTTAATTCATTATCCCATTGACTTTCTCCTCTGAAGCTGAACATTAATCTGAAGGTTATAGAGATTTTACTAAACCACCCTTCCATTAGACATGTGTTCTCTCATCTGGTACTTTCCTCAGAGGCTTATTTTTCAACATTAATAAGCACCGGAGTACAGTAAACTTATCTTCTGGCTGAAATACTTAAAAATGACCGGCATCATTTCCAATAAAGTCTCCAAAATGTAATACAGATGGCCTGTGGCAACTGACAGATCTGAATTTCAAACTTCCTTCTGCAAGCCGTTGGCAGGAGTGCCAGTGTTCTGAGGCATAGTAGGGGCTGCTTAGAGCTAGGTCTGCTTTGGTGTTGCAACCACCTGTAAGGACGCGGTTACGAAGGAGCACGAGTGTCCTGTCCTCCCTGCTCAGTGGCATCACTAGCTGATTTAATGCTCCCTTCCTCAGGAAGGACTATGTGCTAGCAAAATCTGATGTGAAGCCATGCTGGACTCACAAATCCTCACAGCAATGAGGCTTCCTATAGAGAACAAACCAGAAATCAGACCTGGGAGAGGAATCTAAATATTGGGTAAGTGTAGGGAACTGTGTGGAGAAAACAGGAGGGTTTGTGCAGAACTGACCCATAGGTTAGAAAGGTAGGCAAAGCCTCGAGCCAAATGGCACGTGGGAGGCGCAACTGAATGGTCACCTTCTAGGGGATGAAATTCCGTGGAAGAAGACAGGGGCCTTATCAAATAAAAGGAGATGTAAATGGCTTGTAACAAGCAATGCGATATAGTGTTGGCCTGTACTTGCTGTTTGTTGTGACATGTTAATTGGCCACGACTTGTTCTGCTTTGCCAACGTAACTGAAGTCATAGCACATATACCGTACTACAATACTTTATTCCAATAAAGGTTTTTTTTGTTTGGTTTTTTTGGGGTTTTTTTTGTTGTTGTTTGTTTGTTTGCTTTGGGTTTTTTTGGTTGTTTGTTTTTTGAGTTGTTGCGGTTTTGGTTTGTTTGGTTTTTTTTGGTTTTGTTTTTTTTATATAGAGAATACCAACATTAGGGTTTTTGGGGAGGCTGTTTGGAACCACACAGGTAAGTCAAAGGTGCACAGAAGGTCTCAGTGACAGAGCTGCATTTCTGATTTAACAATTCAGACTAATTCTGCAGCAGGCTGGATTAAATTATTCCAGCTGGCTGGATGCTTCTCATAGGCTGTCTGTCCGACAGTCCTGCTTCTAAAAATATCAGAAGTTGGATTTGCAACACTGATCCCTGTGATAAGTAATCCTTTACTATCACCAGAAGTTACCCACTCACATTGAATATGACTGCAGTTAAGAGAAATTGCAGTAGCAGGAGAAGGCTGATGTTTCAGAATTTCCATCTTCCCCCTTTGATTCCCATTTTCTTGAATTTTATTTGGTTTTCTTAGTGGCTTTTAGCAGCAGCAAAAATAAATGTCAGTTCCAAGCTGTGTGTATAGCTTGCAATATGTATTCATTTATCTAGATACTCTTCTGCCTTTTATTTTACTTCTTATGTAGTGAATGAAGTAATTGTGTGTTTATAATCTCTGTCAGAAGAAGAAACGTGGTTTTTTATGTGTTGTGGGCTATGGTCTGTTGTTTGAAAGTCTCCAGTTGCTGAGTTTGTGAAAAGTGCATAACCCCAAATAATTAAGCTCCTTGACTTTCTGCCTTTACATTGATAAGGCTACTATAGTGCACAGCCATAAAGTCGTTGGAGGTCTTGGCAGCACATTTTTCATTATTCTGCTTGGGGGAAAAAAAAAAAAAAAGGTATGGGTTTTTATGACTTTGTCACATGGTAAAGTTAACAGGTCCCATTTCCACCATGGACTTTTGGAAGTTGTTACCTTTTTATTTTAACAAGGTAGACAGAGCTAGAACAGCAGCACTCTGGTAAATTCTGCTGTAGTTTGTACTGCTGCTGTCTGAAAGGAAGATCGTCTTTCTTATTAAATTATATGGACTCTGAAGCATTAAAACCTGTCTTGCATAGTGACATTAGGCAGCAGACACAATTGATTGGTGTCTTAGTTGGGGACTTTGCTTGACCCAAGATTTTCTTTTAATCATTGTAATACAGTAGGATGCTTATGCAAAGAGCAGGGAATTAAACACACTTAAGTATGTATCGGAGGGACAAGTAAATGCTTGATGTATTTATTTAAGTATTCCAATGCCTGCCTTTCTTGCTATGTTAGCAGTGCCAAACATATTGATGATAATCTGATACACAGTTTTAAAGCCCTTACACTCAAACTACTTAAGCATGAGTTCAGTTATTCTGCCTACTAAAGTGATAATTAGGGGCTGAAAGGTAACCAGATTATTGTAGAGATCTCTCTTGACAGCCTTTAACACCTAGTTAAATGTTAAAGCCTGGAAATTACAAGCCTCTTAGTATCATTCAGACCACAGTATATTTTGAAATAATTTGCTGTTCCTAGATTGGTTTTCATGCCATGGTGCCACTCCCATGCTGTCTAGCCTGCTCTGTGTGCCTGCCCACTTGCATAACATCTTCACTAGGCAAAAATAAGTCGCTAAGAACAAACTGCTTGCTTAGTAAGGCTGTTAGGTGGGATTTCCAGATGCGTAAAGAACATTGCAGCTGATTCAAGATACATTGGGGCTGTTTAAAAGCTTCTGCCTTGTCCGCACTTGGATTTAATTTAGATTTGTTTGAGCCAATCTGATAGTTTCCCAGTGCTGTGAGGGAGAGGCATTGCTCCTTCCCCTGACTCCTCCCCAGGTTCTCCTTGTCCCTCTGCAATGTGCTGACTTGAACATGCCTTGGAGACCTCAGTGAAAATGAAGGGTCAGATCTGGGTGGGAGTGGAGGGAAGAAGGAGCAGGAATTATCCAATTGTGATCTACTGGAATAGTTTGCACTTCTTGGGTGACTTCATCCTTGGGTATTGTTTCCATAGGAAAAAAGAGGTTTCAATGTAAAACCTGTAGTGATTTTGTCCGACACAAATAAGAACAGCAGTAACAAGGCAGTGTCATGGGAGTTAGTGTGCAATTAGCAGTCAAACAGTGTAATCCTGCAATGATTTTTCTCTAGTTGCCTACAATGGCTAAAGCCTAAGCCAGCAAATATTCATTGCTATTCTTACCTGCACTAGCTAAATTAAACTAATGCACTTATACAGTTATTTTTCTTTATCCCATCTCCTCTGACAGCATTAGCCAAAGCAGAAGTGAACAGTAATTAGCAGCAACAGTCTTGAAAGCATACGTTACATTATAAAGACATGCACTCTATCATAAAGTCAGCTAGCTTGTTTACAGTTTTCTTACTATAGTTGCTGGGAGCTGTAGACATTACATTTTCCAGAGCTGAGAGCTTATCGAGAATCACTTACTTATACAGACAGCACTTGTACAGGTGGATATATATTCCAAGAACACTGTCAGCTGCCATCCTTCACTGAAAATGTGCAGCCATGCTATTCAGCGCGATTGATTTGAATCTGTGCTTGTAATTTGGAAACAGTATGTGTTCTGTAAATAAGACTTAATGGTGCAGATGCAGGTTCAGATTAGTAATTAATACTTGATCTTATTGGAACTTACCTGTCCAAAACAACTATCTGAAACTTTGAAAAACACATTCTCAAAGGCCAGAATTCATCCCACCACCTGAAAAGGAGGGGTCTAGTCTAAGGTATTTGGCCTGTTGTTTGTCTCTGCTCTGTCGTCAAGGGAGATGCATCTCCACAGAGTGATTTGTCCTGTCCTACAAGATGCATCTCTGGCCCTCAGGAATGATCATCCTCTGAAGATGCTAATCTCTTTCTATTCACTGTAGGAGGCATTCAGATAACTAGATGAATCCTGCATATGTGCATGACTGACTGACAGCAGTTTCCACTTAGCTAGGTTTGCTGCTTTTATTGAGGAAAAACTGAAGGTCTCTGTTAGCAAATACCAGACATTACCAGTACTTCAATACCACTTTCAAAACCAGGGAGCTTAGTTAGTTAGTATTGCAGAACAATGCTCTATGTTTTTACCTTTTGTTGCAGTCTATGACTGATGAATTTATAGCTTAAAACCTCTTAAAAATGATGCTGATACATCATATCAAGTGCAACGGTATGCTTCAACCAGATTTTTGCTTTGTTCTTCAGTCAACTTGCTTTTGTTTGAATATTGCTCTTCTGTAAATTGGAATAGCAAAGCAAGGACCTTATTTACTACAGCATTCTTAACTTTCAGCTTGTAAAGGAGTAATACATCATATGTTCACTTATCACAGAATTTAACGAAGGCAACCAGCAGTCAAATGTGTAAGACATGAATAATTTCATAAAAAAGCTGGCATTATTATACATCTATGTATCTTATAAAACAAAGCAAATTATTACCATCAATTATAATACCATCATTTGACAACTCTGCAATTAATTTCCTACTCTTAAATAACTGCTGTTGCACAGTGCCAAAGAAAATGCCATGCATTAACTGACTCATCACCAGAGTCTGTGATAGATAGTACAGATGGTAATTTGATTATTCATCTCCAAGAAAATAAATGCTTTATTATGAAAACCTATTCATTTAGGTCTTCTGAAAGAATGATGACAGGGATAACTAGAGTGTCTTTAAAAATAATCCCTACAGGAATATACAGTTATTCTGAAGCATTATTTCATTTGTTAAGGTTTGTGGAGTAGAGTTGCGTGCTAGATAGTTCACAGACATGTCACAAAGCTGAAGAAAGTCTACAGAACCCACGCATCTTTTCTATGTAAAAAAGTTCCTACGTATGAAAAATGGAAAGGCTCTGCTTTGTCTACTAGAAAGTCTGAAAAATTTACTATACATCTTGAAAAACTACTCCATATACAAGACTAAAATATTTATGCAGCAAGAGTAATGGGCCATCCTGCAATAGCTAGCAGGATCATGAAATGATGGTCTTTCCTGGGACTATTACAGACATGTATTTAAAATACAAAGCGAGTACCAATTCTGCCATGGTTCACTTGTGGATTTAACTTTATTTCTTGAGGAGACCAACAGACTTCTGTAGAACCATCTCTAAAATTAAGTATCACCTTATTTTCACATGATTCAAAGACAGAATGATACTCAATGTAAAGTGTTACACACCAGTAAGTAGCAAAAGTAGCACTTTCACAAGAATTTGAAGCACTTTCAGTATTACTTTGTGGTTAATCTTGTATTTGCATTTACTAGAGATATAAAAGACCTATCAAAAGATACTCCATTACTTTGTAAGTAGCGCATATGAGAATATAGGCTTGCATATGCATACAATAAATACAACAGTTTCATTTTTAGATATGTCACACAATTTTCAGTGCATAAGGGAAAAAAAAAAAAAAAAAAAAGCAAGTCCCCAATTTTCAGAATCGATAAAGGGAAACAATTTTTATGAGTGCAAATTAGTTTGTAATTTGTAATACTAAAAAAGTACTCAGGCAGGAACGGAAAGCAAGTAATTCATACTGGTTCATTTGTAACTCCAAGTATGTTGACATACCTCCCCAGAGAAAGCCTGTCCATTGAGTAGGTGCTCTGATCCCTGGCTGTCTTCACTTCCAAAATGTAACCGGATTTCCTCTAAGCGGTGACTATACGTCATCGGTCCTCCAGAGATGTTGACCAAATGCTCTTTGTCTAATCGTAGAGATACATGTCTCCCTGTATTATACATTGTCCCACTGACCTAAACAAAATGGGGGGGGGGAAAAAAGCATTTTTTTCAAAATAATCTGTAAATCCTGGAAAGTAGTTATACATACTTCAAGATTTTGCTCTTTACACATCTTCATTTAAATGTAGCAAGACATCTTATTGTTGTGAGATGATATACACAACCTGAGGTTATGCTTCAACTTCTGCTTTGAATCTTTTACACTATATTCAAATATTTTGCTAAATCCATATGTACATATTTTAGCCAGGGGCACATGGTTAATACAGTGAATAGTAATATTACACTTCTAAGCAGGCTTTTAAATATTTTTTTATGCAAGGTCTGAATAATGGCTTCATTACACAATTTCTGCACTGAAAATGGGAACATTTCAGCTGACATAAATTATTTAAATACACTTGAACAAATCTGAAATTTAAGTCTTTTTTCCTTCTTTTAATATTTACAACAAAGTTATCCAAAACTAAAGGTGCTGCAAAAAGCAGAGATATAATTATTCATAAATAGGGAGCCCTACTCCTACTGGAGCCGCAGGTAAAGAAATTCATTGTTGTCCTCTGGAAGTCTCTTTGTTTTCTTATGAATATTTTATGTTTACAACTGCCGGATATTTTAGCCATAGTAGTACAGAATTAATTACAATTCGATCATGTATATCTCTCTAGTTCCTACTACACCTCACATAGCTATAATGCTCTTAAAGATTCATCTTTATTTTTAAAAAGACTGGATGTTGTGCTTCATTTGCAAACTGATTTACAGCTGCTGTAAGGAAAAAGAAAATAATTGTGGAAATTTTTCATATGGAATATAATTCTGTCATGATTTCCACTGTCACAGGAAAAGTTCCAAGAGCAAGAGATTCCCTAATTTATGCCATTAGAAAGTGAAATATGCCAGTTTGAATTAAAGCAGAACTGTGATTTATTTAAAAACATTCTGCATGGATACAAATGGTACACTTGAATAATATTCATTTCCTTTAAGAAGAGGAAGCGTAGCAATAATATGCTTTGTTGCACTTCAATTTAAAATTAAAGACATGACTATTATGTATTATATCCTATACTACATCAGTGCTATAGTAATTAACATTGCTGCAGTGTCATTTTATCTGTAATACTAATTACTGAGTTTAAATGACCTGTTTTCTTGCACAGTATGTTGTAAAAAGTTACACTGAACAGACTGTGCAATAGAACTAAATGGATGAGATTAAACAGCCTTTGATTGTTGCTTTTTAAAAAAACTTTGATACAGATGTTCCATTTTTTGTGTTTATTCCAATTCAAAATAAGCAGTAATAAATTTCTTATGAAAAGTAATAAACACAAATAATCTTATTCATTGCAAATAAAACACAATGATCTTATTTATAAATGCTGCTTAGTTTTTCTGCTTGACTTTGCATGCATCATAATTAAATACCAAGTTCAGTTTAATAGGTGGAAGGTCAGTTTATTGAATTCGGTTTCAGTACACTGCATGTGAATGACATAAAATTGCTAATCATAAGTAACAAATGTAGATTAAAAACAAATAGGGGAAAATGGTTTAATGCCTCTTACATTTGGAAACTCATGCTTCACTGAACACAGTTAAATTTAGCAACTATGCAAAATATTCAGAATCCATTTTCTGACTTAAATTGGTACAAATCTCAAATTAGGTTACCATTATTTTCTCTCTCAAGGTAAAAGTGACCCAAATAACCCCTAATATGAATCAAATAACTCTCTGCAGAGCAGAGAGGGGAAATTATAAGAGGCAAATTTATGAACAGGAGTAACATTTGTCTTTCTCATTTCTCCCCTCATAAAAATGCAGTGCTTGTAATGAGGCTGCATCGACTGTTCTAAAACAGAATTTCCCCACATAACTGCAGACGAAGAATACAAGTAGTGCAAGGAAGGATCTGACATGCCTCATTTCTGACCTGCAGGGAGGGAGGAACACTTCAAGGGAGACTCTAAAAATCTCCTCCATGGACACACAGACTTGTCACCACGTAGGACAAAATCCAAGAATTTCCATATAAAAAATGCAAGACCTTGCCCTTTCATCTGCCTTCTTAGGTTTAAATGAAGCACTACTATTCTTGTTGTCAGTGTGTGCCCAGGGGAAGAGTAGCTGCATATACTAGTCCAGATGCAGGACCAAACTGCACCCTCAGAACATGCCCAAGCCCATTTCTTTTCTCGAGTGTCAACAGACACCACCATTACTGGCAGCTTTTAATGGGCACTTCTTTCATGGGCATTTGCTTACTACAAGAAGAACAGAAGTGTCTTATATTTGCCAGCTACTCAGATTATATCTGAATGAAAAATCAAAATATTTAGGAACATTTTTTAAAAATATATTTCTGGAGACTTTCTGACTTGTATGGTAGGCTGTGCTTAATTGTGGGAAGTACCACCATAATGCTATGTAAAATTGTTTATTGCAGTTCAGGATACTGTCTGTTTTATATACAACCCCCAAATTTTATCACCTTTAAAAGCGTGCATTTCAAATATAACCATTTACAGTTGTTAGGACACAGTCACATAAACACAATTCCTTTCTCTTTGTGAGCTCAAAGTGCACAAATGCATTATATTCAGTAGGAAAGTGTCATGCAAAAAACAATGCAAGAAAAAAAGAAGTTTGTCTTCCATTGTTTTCAGCAGAAAACAACACATTGTCTTTTCACTATGCAGTTTCAACTGCTACTGGAGAAAAAGAAGGTTCCAATCTTATTCACTATGTGAACCTACCGATAAAAGAAAGATTTTCCATATTTTACGGTACTGAGCCTTTAAAGTAATGGTGCACCCTCATTTTAGAAGATCAAACTGAGTCAGTTTTGTTGAAAGCAGTTGCATGTGGTCTTGTAAAAAGCTGCAGGCACAGAAGTGAACAAGGAGGTATTTCCTGTATTTTGTACGTTCTCCTACAGCAGTATGAAGACTGGGGTACCGTCTGGGAAAGACATTGACTCTGCCTGGTACTGTCAGCAATATCTACTACTCCAGAAAGCATTGCATTTATTTTTTATAGCATTCTGTGGACTGGATAAAATGTTATAGGGTAGTTTAAAAGGATAATAGAAAAGATCTGTTAATATCTATATAACTATTTTCCTAATATGTCAGACTAATCTTTGGTGCTAAGTCCTTCATAGTGATGGCCTTTGTGTTGCTTCTTGCTCTGCTATCTAGTAACCCTTTGGTTCTGTAAGTTATATAAAGATGTAAACACAGCAAACAAACTTGGGGAAAAAAGAGCACTAGATCCTATTTTTCAGAAGGATCAATATTCACATTTATCTTATGCACTAGAAATGAGACTGCAGTAAAGAAAATATATATTAAAATGTCAGTAAGACCCTGTCTGAGAAAACAGCGAAGACCAACATTGTCAAAGTTAATGATCATATCACACTCTCAGTTGATCCCGTTTTCCTCATGCACTAAGAAACATTTCCAAACAGGTTATTTTACCTGTGGCAAAATCCCCACGTAGAACAGAGCATGTTGTTGGGCTTCAACCTTAATTGCAGAACAGTTCAACTTTGGTAGACTTTAATTAAATTATTAACATATTCCTGATGTAGTTATTTTCTATTTAATCTCACTACTTCTAATTCTTGCTTCACAGAGCTTTGTGCACATAATTCCCCAGCAGCATTATTCTCTCTTTATCTTGATGCAAGACAGCCACACAGGCGCACGCTGCTAATATATTCTATACTACGTTTCTAAGTAAGATCTGAATACTCATGTGGTATCCGTGTATAACTTGCTGGCCCTGTGATCACAAAAAAGCCCCAATTCTGCGCTTTGAAAGGTGGAACACAAGCAATGTCAATACAAATGCATCCCTAATAAACACAAACTCTTTGATGCATGTTTATCTTGAAACTCTGCAGACTTTCATGACCATTAGGAAAAAGAATCCCAACACATTTTTTTGCCTAATGATGTTCTTTAACCCTGCAGCTGTGGAAGTATTTTTGTTGTGTCCTAGTTAACTGTACGTATTGTTCCCTTCATCTTTTCTTCCACAACTAGTCCTGAACTAAATATTTTTCAGAACTTTGTGGCCTACATCTTCACATTACAGTGTGTGTTAAAATAGCCTTCAAAACCCTAAGCAGGAGAAGTGACGGAAAAAGAAGCCTGTTTCAGGGCAAAGCCATGCTAGAAATGTGCGCAGGGGATGCAAAAGGAAAGGAGAGGGAGCTGAGGTGGCTTCTTTGCCTTTCAATCCCACGCTTACGTTAGCAGTTCACTTGCATCTTTCTTCAAAGGGTAGCACAGGCCCTCTGCTTTCTGAGGGCCTTCACAACGTAATGAAATAGTGCATTGTGGATTTATTCAGGTAAGAGTGGTCTGAAGATTAGTTCCAAGATCATTTTTAAATTTGTATCGGTCTCTACCAGTAGAGCAGCACTGAATGTAAGGAAGCAAGAAAATCAATTGTGTATGGCTGCCTGCTGTGGTGTCCTTGGATCTTATCTGCAATATTAGATGTTCCTTTCTTTAGGATGAAAATAGATACAGTCGGAAGAAGGCCTAGTACTGTGTAGGGAAGCAAATCACCAAGGGCTGAAAAGTGTTTTGAAGGTGTCGTAGTGCCCCAGTTTTATGTCCTGCAATAACCAAGTTTCGATTATCTGCCACCTGGCTTCCGTATTTCCCTCCTGGAGCCCGATGTTGCAGCAGAGCAGGAAAGCAGCTCTGCTGGCTCAGCGAGCGGTGGGCTTTCCTCCCCCGTTAGCAGCGCCTGAACTGCTCATGCCACATACTTTGTCATTACCTTTGCTTTCTGCCATTCAGTATCAATGCAGCAGCAGGCAGTGGCTGGCCTAGGGAGCACAGCACGGATCCTGTAATGCGCCGCAGGGCTTCTGCTCAGCTCTTCTCCTTAGCAGCTTCATGGAAGCACCTGGTGCTCCGTGGAAACACTAAAACATGGACACTAATACTAAACTGAGCATCTGCCATCTGTGGGTCTCAAGAGTTTTTTTTTAAATGCTAAAATAAGTCTGCAATTGTTTTTTGTCTCACTAGGGTAAGTCAACATTAATACCAGGTGGTTTTGTTTTCTTCTTGACACTTGGGACAGGTTTGTCCTACGCAAAATTCCACTCTGTAGCTCAGGTCACCTGAACCTGAGTTCCTAAGTGCAGTGATAAACTCAATCATGTTTTTCTGAGTCCTTCAAGCAAGTTCCTTTCATTTAATGTTCTTTTTGGTAGTTGTTCATAGAATCTTGACCAGACCATATTATGTGATACGAAGTACCATTCTCATTGATTTAAACGGATTGTACTGTAGTAAGTACCTTGTACCTCTCATGTGCAAAGCAACGACTTCACAGTTTGAACACAGAGTTTACACAGACCTCAGGGCAAGTCTGTGATTTGAAATCTGACTTTAGGGACAGTGACAAAGCATTGCACCAAACTAGAATTTCAAATGTAACCTACTAAGGCACGCTGCTTTGCTTTCTACAGCAGAATTACATTCCCTTAATTCAAAGCAGTGGCTATAGAAAAACATTTATTTTCTTAATATTG
Source organism: Falco cherrug (assembly GCF_023634085.1). Lineage (NCBI taxonomy): Eukaryota > Metazoa > Chordata > Aves > Falconiformes > Falconidae > Falco > Falco cherrug. Next base: position 121,314,107 of record NC_073697.1, read on the forward strand.
TGCTTATGGCATCCAGTTAGTTTTACAAGTACTTTTATGCTGCTGGCTCGATTTTCTGGCTGCTGTTAGAGTGGACCCAAGCTGGAACATAGAAGGATTTTAGTTTTCTTCTTAGTTACTCAACAGTTATTTAAAAAGGTTATTCTTGTTCTTTAAAGTCTTCTCTTAAAGAGGAGAGTGATATAATCAAATAGAAGACAATTGTTCTATAGATTTTCCAAACTTTTGAGAGCTCTGTCCTTGTCCTGAAGTTTTCTGTGTGTATATACACAGACGCATGCACAGACCTAAGAATTTTTTAAATTGTTTTTAAACAACTGCTATCTGCAGATCATTCAGTTTTATTTAAGTGCTTTTGATGAATACTTGTACATTTGCATAGTTAGTTTTCATAATAATTTTTGCTTGCCTTTACCTTGATGCTTAATCATTTTATGCAACAGTATGTAAAGAAATTATGGGAATGCTGCTAGTACAACATAATTTTCAAAATCATGCTTCCAATAAATGGCATGCTTCTTAACCTTGTAAGTTATGGTCTTCTATAGATTTGCCTATAAGCGTCTCGGGGCCTTAGGCACAGACACACATTCAAAATATTTCATGTTTTATTTTTGAAGGCAATGTTAAGGCAGATTCCAGCTGTGCGTCCTGCAAGCTTTCCTTGCTGCCAGCAGAGAGCACTGCTGACCCATCCCAGGCAGCTTCCACCTTTATTCCATGGGGACTTCCACAGCCAGGAAGAAAATAAAAACTAATCTTTTTTGTGTGACACGACTGTAATCCGTGGCTTTAGTTTCAGAAGTGGTGGTGTCAGCTGTAGGACTCTCAGAATTGTGGGCTCTGTTGCAATAAGCAGGTTTCTTGTCTACGACAGAGTGCTGGCGGGATGCAGGCTCAGCAGGTTGCTTGGAGGCCATCGGATAAGCAAAATATCCTGACTGCCTTTCTGGCAAGAATCCAATAGATCTTATGTTATGTTTATTAAAAAAAAAAATGGAAGGGAGGGAAATAAAGATAAGGAAATACCAGAGTTTTGATACAGTGCCACTCACTGGGAGGGAACTGCAATATAATTGCTGAGCTTTTGAAGAACAACAGGCATCATCATCAATATTTGATTAAAAAAGGCCTGCGTGAAAAATGTAAAATATAAGAGAGAAGTGTAAAGACTAAAATAATCTTTTCATCTTCTTAGTTGAAAAGTTTTAAAAAGGATATGATGTTAATGAGTCCAATTAACCCATTTACCTGCCTAATGTAATGTGTTATGTATCAGCATATGGCACGACACACTTTTTTTTGCTTTTTAGAGCACCATTTTCAGTAAGCATCTTTCCCATTCACTGCTGCGCAGTTTTGCCTGTTTACTTCCTTTAAGTGACTGATCTGTAAAAAACTTGGAGCAAACCTCATAAATTAAATATTCAGGCTTACTGGCTAATGAGCACAATATGTCAATTTTCAGTGATCAAAATAATGTGCTTCAATAATGTATACACCATTCTGTAACAAAAATATAATTTTAATAGAGGACCCGCAGGGTCATGGTTAGTCTGAGATAATTATATGCCACAGGATGTGAACGAATGAAACTGCTCCTAGGACATCGGTAATAGCCCACAGAGTCTATATACCACATGCTGCCTTTTAAGGGATAATAAAGTGCTTTATTGTATTTCCACTACTCTGTTAATGCAGTGATTTTTGCTTGTTAGTAACTATGGAGCCTAAAGCAGATGCAGCCAAATTTATGGTGTTGACAGCGTTAATAATTGCTGGGCACGCTGACTCTAGCTTTACAGTAAATTCATGCTCAACCACAGGTAAATCATAGAAAGTAGGTGAACTTCATCCCAGAGCTTTCATTGGATTTTTTAAATTAAAATCAAATTATTGAAATAGACAAGCAGAAAAATTGGCTTCTGCGACTGGATAAGGGATCGGCTTGCACCAATGCTGGCTGAAGGCTGGAGGGACCACAAGGATTTGAAGAGGGGGATATGTCTTGCTGCCAAGAGCTTCCTGCATGGAGGGATCCATTACGTGCTGTTTGGGTTGGAAAAAAGAAATACTGAAGAACTGAAGAAGGGAAAGCAGCCTGGATCTCCATGTTCACCGCTTCTGTTATGTAGTATTATCGTGAAACCTACAGGCTAAATATTTGCAGGCAAACTGAAGTATGGAAAAGGAATGTGTGAAAAGAAGTTATGTGGCAATGTGACCTCAAGGGACTTCCCATACAGCAAGAACCATGCAGCACGCAGTTACCCAGCAGATAAGGCAACAATAATCACAGTCACCTTCAGCCCAGTTAAATGGTGAAGGGATTATGAGACATTCTAAGTTATTTGTGATTGTATGTAGAATGGGGCAGAGACTCCATACTGAGATCATTGTCAGCTTTTGGTTTTTTTTTAAATAAATAGTATTAAGGCTTAAACAGCAGACATGGATGTGTCTGCACTGTGGTAGATTCTGGGGTGACTTTGGTTTGTTAGCAGAGAACTCAAGTTCATTGTGAGGAGCCTGTGCCGTGTTAGTGTTTAAAAAGGATCTTTCAGGGTGTTCTACACGAGACTTGCACCGTCCAGTTGCAGAACTAGACTCAGCAATTCGCAATCCTGTGTGTCTACAGCCACCTTTTACCACTGATGGCAAGTCTCGCACTGTGCTGTGACACAGTTGCAAGCAATGTATGAAAGAGGGAAAACTTACATTTGCGTGCTCCTTTTAGTTTATTAACCTTATTTAGAATTAGGCTAAGTCAATAAGTAATTGAGAGAATAACTGAGGCTTGGAGAACTCATTACCCTAATTTAGTCTAGCAATCTGTACCAAGATTTTAGTTTGAAGAATCTGCACTAAAAACTGTGTTAGGGATAATTTTTGTCTCTGATAAAGGCATGTCAAAGGAGCTGCCTTTTTAAAATCTAAAGGCTTACATAAATTTTCAAAAGGTTGTAAATGGTACAGAAGCCTACAAACTTGTGAGAAATCCAGATAAATGAAAAATTACTCTTTCAATTTTTTATGTGGGTTTAAAATGTAAAATTGAATATATTAAAATCCTGAGGGTCTAATTGAGTCATTTTTTAGTGAGTGATACTGAGATGCACTGACCTTTGGTAGCTGCCTGGATTTCAGAGCTCTTCTTTCAGAGAGCTCTTTGGTTGAAATGCCAGAGTTTTTTACAATGGAATCCAGATCAGATGGAATTTATAGGACGTATATTGAAATCAGCATGTTTCACTTTCCTTATGTTTTTCCATATAGCAAGAGAGACTTTAGGCATTAGTTGCTCAATATCTCATATGATCAGTTGCATACTAATAGATGTATTCAAACTTTCTAATATCTTTATTTTGCTTGTACATTTTCTTCAATATTTTTGTTCCCAATGCAGCTTTTAAAAGAAACTTCCCTGCTGAACAGATGACATACAGTATCTTCCTGGGATACTGGGAAGTATCTTTCAAGCTAAGTACTCAAGTAACAGTGTGGTGTTGTGTAGATTATTAATATACTCACAACTTTATTTACCTCCATCTATATATCTTTAGATGTATATACATGTATCTATATATGTGCGTACATATATACATACACAGAAATAAAATCTTTTCTTTTTTACTAACGGCTGTGAATAGAAATTGGAAGGAAAATGTCCTCACACACAAGCCTAAATTAGTAAGTCAGCAAAACCTTCTTGCTGTTGTGCATCCAGAACATCAGGTTGCTGCCTGAAGGACAGAGGAGCATACAGCTTTCTGAGCAGGGTGAAGGACGCCTGTTCAAAGTTCATCTGTTTTGCACAGCAATAAAACACACTGTTATTAAGGTTAACGATACAATTTTACAGGAGCCAGAAAACCCCATTTGTTGTAGATCTTTATTTCTCTAGTTCTTTTGCTTCCAGGAAGTTCTAAATTTCTACACCTATTAAGTTTTCATAAACCCTCTAAAATAATGAACTGCTGCTTTTTGAAATCCTCTGGCCACTCTAGCCATGGAGTTCCAAGAAGGAGCAACGTACTGAACACTGCTCGAGGGAAACTGTAGTGTCTGCGTTGTGGTGTAGCTGGAGAAGCATGGTAATAGTAAGTCAGTGGAAATGTGGAGAATCTATAAAGCTCAGCTTTTTAGCCATGAAAGGGACAAAAGTTTTATCAGCTTTTTTAGCAGAACTGTAACAAGTTTTTGAAAGTAGTATATTTCACAATATCAAGCTGCTTCCCAAATCACTGCCAAGGAAAAAAATGCATCGTTATTGCAAAATAATTTCCTGAGCCCTGTATCTCTGGAGGTAAACTAGTATTTAGATAACTTGAAATTTGACCTCAATAAAATTCATTATGTGTCAAGGCAAATCCTTTGTGGCATGCAAAAATCATGAGCTATTCTGCCTAGTAGCATATTTCACTGGTGCTTTTTTGAGCAGCAGAAGAGAGCTGTTGTGTCCTGGCCTGCTTTTTCTAGTTCTTTAAAGAAGGTGAATAAATTAGCCTTTCCAGTTACAAATATGCCTGCTCCTGTTTAACAGGGGATTGTTTTACTTTTTTCGTTTTATCTGCCTCAAAAGGATTTGTATACCTTTTTATGTTGAGAAAACAGTGGAACTGCAGTAGAGGTAGAAATAAAAGAAAAACAAACAAACAAGCCCTATCCTGAACTTATCTTTGCTTTTCCTGACATTTCACTCTCTTCCAAAACTCTTTTTTTTCCCCTGATAATACACTTTAAAAATCCACAAACCCACTTTTTTTTTTTTTTTTTTTTTTTTTTTTTTAAATAAAAGCTCTCTAAAAGCATCAGTTCTAGCTTAAGTAGAGGAATCTTCTCTGTGTCCCAATATGCCTCTAATTCAAATGTGCCTGAGAGCCAATGTGCACGTTGAATGGAAGACTGGGAAACTTGGGCTGCAGCATGAACTTGAGCTCCAGGCTAAATGACAGCATAAAGACAGACCTTGCCCCTCCTGATGTTTCCAGACTTGCTGTTAAGTGTGCACATCATCAGTCCAGTGGATGTGCACACTGAACCCTCTCAACCAGAAAGCTTCCTAAAACTTCACTTATGAGCGCTCTTCTGCTAAAACTTGGTCAAGAGATGTTGTGTGTATTCTGTTGGGGTTTTTTGCTGGTTGGTTGTTTTTTTCCCCCACTCCATGCTACCTGCTGTGTTTATAGATTGCATGGCTATGTGGGAAGAGCTGTTTCTTTTTTTGGTATTCTAATCTGTACAGCTCCATGTATACTGGAGTTGTGTAAATGAGAATTTTTACAAGTAATCAAAATGACACAAAGCTCTGAATACCAAGAAGCACTATTTTCCTCTTGCATCATTCCCAAGCATGTTTATTCCATACAGAGTGAAAAGACACTTTTCCACTAGCTCAAATCAGGAAGAAATGGTGAGAAACTATTCTGAAAAAGGCTATTAGAAAAACTGATTTTCTATCATGCCAATTTACCACCAGTTCCCTTCTGTTTTGCTTGGTCACCGTGCTTACCAAAATATGGATGTATCTGGCTTTGCAGAAAAGTCCATAAGGAAAAGAGAAAGATGTTAAGGGATAAAGTTAGCTCAGGATCAGCATATGACGAAGTGCTTTTCCAATAGGGATACAATTTAGACTTGATAGGATCTTAGCTTTCCAGGCATAAAAGACAAGTTCATTTTTAACAAGCGTTTTATCATATATATTCTAAAGAGTTTCAAGGATGTTTAAGTTGTTGAAACAATAATGTTGACAAGTCCACCTTTATTATCTTCCCAGGAAGAATCTTTAAAAATAGTAGTTGATATTCGGTTATGGATCAGCACTCCCATTTATTAGTAATTGCTTTTCCTCCTATTTTTTATACCCTTTTCCTTCTCCGTGGCATGCCAGCTGGAGGCTGAATGCTCCCAAATGCCTGTGATGTGGTACCTTTCCCAACTCTAGGTGTTTGCACACGCACTTGAGTGTTCACATTCCCATTTGTGATGAATTATAGCTGGGAAGTTGAAAGGTACTGAGCATTTTATTTACAGTGTAAAGACAGCCTTGCGCTCTTTATCCTGGAGGAAGATGAGTTTTAGCGTTCATTCTCACACTCAGATTTGCTGCTCTTGCCTGCAGTAGAGGAAAATACTTTAAATGTGCTTATGTTCTTACTAACTAGATAGAACTTAGGCAGAGGTTGAACAGGAGCTTTCAAAAATTAACTCTTGCAGATCAGAATATGTATTTCCTACATGACGTTCATGAAAATTTCAGCACGCTTAGTATTTTTAACAATTTTAAATGCACAGATTCTGAAAAATGGTTCTGCCCCTGAGCTACTGAAATCTGTGAGAAGTACGGGCTTTTAATATGTTATTTGTGGCTGACACAGTCTAAAGTAAAGATAGGAAATGCTTTCAGGCCTTCACTTACCGAAAAATACCCACTCCCTGATGTAATTGAAAGATTTGTAAGTCTATTGTGGCTTATGCCTTATTATTTTCCTACCAACTACTTCTGAAGTCTCGATGATGCCTAATAAACAAGTCCTTTAATCATCTTTAAAATGACAAACCTGTTGATAAATTGAATTTTCTCCAACAAGATATTGCTATATTGATTTTAGTACTCCATTTTTAATAAGCAGAGACCGTTCAGAATTGCTTGCTATGACAGTCTTGAAAGTAGGGCATCAACTGACTTGGCAAATAGCTGAATTTATAAGGGAAGTTTTTGCTAGAACTTTAATCCGTTATCCTTCTATTGTTGACATTCATTTGCAATAAGGACACTGGGCCAAATCTGCTGCATATAAAAACCAGACAGGCATGACTTCCTAAAATTTTCTGTGGTAGATTTCCTCTTTTCAGAGGTGATTTCAGTCACCAAACTGAATTATGCATACAGCCTTAATGACAACTTCCATCGCTAAGTACGGGCATGTTGCTGAGTGAAGGGCTGGAGCTGTTTAATGGGAGCTTGGGTGAGCACCAGCAGTGAATGTGCAGGAGTTTCTAGAGGCAAGCTAGGATAGCAAGGCTGCAGAAAGGCAATGCTTTCTTTCATAAGCCGGAGTTGACCCACCAGGGCAAGGGAAGAAGGATGATACTTTTCTTAATTGCAGCGTTTCCAACAACTGGTTTCTTCACGTATAGCAGAATAACTTAAGTGCCTTCACCATTTAACAGGCAGAGATGTTCCTACCTCTGGTCTAAATCATTTTGCTAAGGAGATACGGTACACACAATGCTTCCAGATAACATTGCGGCTAATTACATTACTCAGAGAGGAAAGGTGACAGAAACCCAGTGGCTAGGGTATGTAACATTTTAAAAGATGCCTGTAACTGCAAAAGTCTACCTACTGAAAAAGGCTTATGTACCTGAATGACTACTTAGATTCCCCTTTGGTTAAATGGGCAGAAGGTTTATATGATGATAGCATGTCTGGTACTAAAGCACGCAAATACAATGGAAACAACACACAATTTGTGCACACATTAGACTAACAAAATACATGTAGGGGCAAATATCCTAAAATATTTCCATCTGAAACTGAAAAACTATTTTTGGTATTCCAGCTTCCACCTCAGCAGTGACTGTAGCTTGTGTATTGAAATTGTGTTTTTGTATATATGAAAATCCATTCTGGGACTAAAAGCATGTACATAATTATCCAAATACGTAGATGCCTATTTGCATGTCTTATTAGTGATGTGCTGCAATGCCAGCTCTTTATACAAAAGCATTCCTTTTTTTTTCACTTTTCCTACCAACTTATGCTTTCCTAGCACAAAAAAAGACTTGCAACATAAATTTAGAGAATAAAGCATAACAGAACCACCCAGGGATTACTGAACAAAATGTGATATATACAAGCTGACAATTGACAAAGTAGTAATAGATATTGAGTAAAAACCTGAATAAAAATATTATGGCCAAATCACCTTTAAGGGTTTTTAGGTTTCCAGTTTAAATACTGTGGCTTGTTGTCTTTTTCATTTATATACTAAAAAAAAAAAAATTAATACTCCTAAATCCCTGTCTTTCATTCCTTGTATGTCTTGTCACACAAAAGCAAACCAAAATCACACCAACAGCTGCCAAGATAAAAATTCTACACTCTAGGCTGGTGTTCCTCAAACTCTGGGCCCTGATGCCATCCCACTGAAATGAGGAGGCACAAAGTGACAAATGCCAGTAATTTAATTCCCCCTAGATGTGAGACTGCCAATGACCTTCACTAGCTGGCAGCAGCTGAGCCCCTTTGAGGCAGTGGAGTCCATTGTAATGACCTGCAGACACACGAAGACTGATGAACCAGAAGTGGTCTACACACGCTTAAAGTCTGAGAAATACTGATCTAGGTCAACTTTTTCCACATCTAGGCACCTTAGCAGACATGACCTCGTTCTCAGAAGTGCTGAATAAACAGAATTCTGTAAGTCATTACATTTCAACGAAGAGGGTTGCTTTTAATAATCCTAGTTAACTCCTAAATACATCCCTTAGGCTATCAGGAAAATGTTAATCCTAATGTTTTCATGTGCAATTGTGTAAACTGATTTTTTTCCCTTCATCTTTCAGTGATTTGATTAGTTTGGTCTCTTTTTTACTGTCCTCTATATATGGGCAGTCAGCACAGTTATAGTTGTAAGTCTGCTTTTCCTATAGTACCTGCTTCTGTGTACCTCTGCAGTTAAATACAAGTGGGAAGGTTCCTAGGGGCTTCTGCTCTTCTGAGTAAAACCATTGTCTGCTCTGCATCTCTATTCTTCCTGATGTTTGCAGAACAACTTCTGAACGCTTTCTGCAATTTGCTGTCTGAAAGATACCTAAATCCTGAAAAAAGCATGTAGCACAAGAATGCGTGTGTTCTTCCTGACTGAAAATGCTCAGTAAATGTTCAGCTTTTCATTTCCACAGTGCAGTGCTTCATCCAAGCTAGGGAACATATTTTTCTCCTGATCAAGGCTGTGGGACAGTTTAGAAATTCTTATCTAAATGTGCATCTGGTAGTGCTGTAAGAGCATATGACACAGGAACAATTCAAAACACATTGTCAGCACTGACCTACCTTCACTTCTGAGTCTGAAAGGATGAACATACCATTCTGCATCTCTACTGTTGTTACAGCCTGATTATTATCCTATAGGAATCAGCAGAAGCAAAATCAGGTGATAGTTGTCCAGATAGTTGTAAATTTTACTAACTCCTTATTAAAAAACCTCCCTATCTCTGTGGAAAATTCCTATTTGCCCGTAGGGAAATCTAGAAGCTTCTCTAGAAAGCACTGAAAAAAGCACATTATGGTCCTTGTATAGGATCCCGAAACTGTTTTGCTACAGAAGTTTATAGGGACAGAATTCTCTAACATACTGTTTCAAATGTCCCAAACTGAGAGACCTCAGTTTCTGCTACAGGATATCTGTATGAAGGAGGGCATTAAAAAAGGTCAGTAGAAAAGATTAATATTTGTCTTATTAAGCATATAGAGTTTCACCATTCAGCATGCACTGCTGACTGACTGTCTTACATCTGTATTTATGTTAGTAGAAGAGGCCTATCCATTTATTTTCTGTACTCACATCATCAATTACAAGACGCTAAGCCATTAACTAGTAAGGAAAAAACCCCCACCTTTTGATTATAATTGGATAACCGATATGTTACAAATATAAAATATCTACCTGCAGTATTTTTGTTCTTATTCCCAAAATGTGCTCCCTACCCTAGTCACCAGGTACTCGGAAGTCCTTCTGCCCCTGCCCCAGCAATGCTATATGCAAAGTCTAACTCTGGGATAAATGCACATACAAAACAGCACCAGCTATGGCAAAGAGATTGAGCAAACCCTTGTAAAGCACAGAACAAAGCATGGACTAAAATCCTGGATGACTGGACCAACTTCACATACTTTTAATGAATATTTTAGCTGAATATATCAGCCCAGACGGAATAATCCTGTGGTATCCCAGCACAAGGCTGCAGTAATAGCTAACCTACCAACATGCTGTTTCTAGCAAATCAGAGACCTAAGGCTTAATCTACATCATCTAGAAAGCATGTGTGCAGAAAATGTGTAATGCCAGATCTTCCTATGAAAAAGAAGATTAAGGCTGAAAAAGGATTAGAAATTAATTAAGGAGCTTCTTCATGTTTCCTGATATCCTTCTGATCTGTGACCTGCCTATCTTCAGGGTTTCTGCTACTGATGCAGTTGTTAGCGATAGTTCGAATCACAAACACTACAAAGGATTATCATTACGCTTTAGGAAGAGCTGTAGCTTGGTGGCATGGGGTTTATTTCCCAGTTCCACACTTTCAGATCTATTGCAAGGATCAGTGGGAGAACCACAGACTAGAAGCTCAACTTCCAGGGCTCACTACTAGGAGCAAGCCGCCCTTTGATGGCGGGCAGATGTGGGAAAGGGGTCAGAACCGTGAACTGGCTAATGGAACAATGGGGAGATACCAGCTCCTCTCTGATCAAGCTCTTCCGTTTCCCAGAGTTAAGCAAAATTGATCCAGGGCTCAGCTTTGCCAGCAGGACAGCGATGGGATGGTTTGGCAGCCTACGGCATAGATACACCATACAACAGCAACAAGTTAGATGCTAACGTGAAAAACATTACATCTTGGGAAGTTGCATTCAAGCTTTGCAGTGTGCTCACTGAAAGTTTTAAACCTAAGTGCTCCACTTACAGATTAAGAGTATGCAGCAGGGAAGAATTAATTCTGATTGATACTAATTAATTCGAGTTACTATTAATCATTTTGAAATTAATTACAGTATTCACTATGCAGACCGTTTCTCACTTATGATATGGGGTGTTTCCATTTTCTGGACCTTGATTATACTCTAAAATTCAACCTTCACCCCAGCAAGGGAGAACAATTATTATTTTGTTTGGAATTCACATCTTAATTTCCACACAAATGGAATTAATATGGCATGACTGTATGAGATATTCTATAAACAGGAGCCTCATCTCTTTTGTGAATATACAGCTATAAGCAGGTTCTGACGTAGAGAGTATCATATGCACTGACAGCATTTATGAAAGCAAGTGGCGATAAAAGAGCAGTAAACAACTTTTAGAGAAAGATTAGACAGTTTGGTTTCAAATTAAAACTCTAGAATTGAGCATGGAAAAGCTGGCTTGTCAAGCAGAAAGATTTTTACCGATTGTGTGTATTCTAGCACAAACACCACTCTCCTGAAGCCCCCCTAAACTCATGACATTGTCAAATTAGACAAAAATGAAGCCTTGAATATTAAATGGTTGCTTCTAAAAACGTTAATGGTATCTGAAAATTACTGTTATTATTATGTGATGCGACATGATTCAACATGAATTGAGACAAAATCAAAGCATTCATTTCTTGTTACAAAATTTTAATATATGAGTAATTCCATACAGCTGTCATGCTCAGCTCTGCGGTATTTAGTACATTCCTTTTTTCCAGCACAAATTCACAGCAGGAGGAGCCTATTCTCTCTTGCATACATCTTAGGAGTTGCTTCAATATCCATTTGCAGCTGCAGGTTACCACATTTCCATATTGCTATGGGCTGGTTTAACAGAGCTGAGAATTTCTTCTGTTCTAACTTCTCTGTCACAGAGTCTGGGGGATAAAGCAGGACGCTTCTTTGCATCCACACTGACACTCTCAGCAGATCCCACAAGCCCTTCATTCTCTCTTCCCTCTGCTTAACTCACTGTGACTAATAGGTGCAGACCACCGTCTCCAGCCGAACCTCAACACTGAAGCCTTCAGGCTGGGTTTTCACAAGCTATCAGCCCCAGACTTACTCTGCTTCCACTTAAACTGCAGCGTTGCAGTGAAACAAAATTCGATCAGTGGTGAGATGTCTGCGCTGCCTTATGTCCTCAGCTGCAGAACCTGGAGCTGCTGCTGACAAGAGGCAGTCCTACAGCCAGAAACAATATGATCCCACTGGCAGCTAATTGGCCCTAGTGAGCTAATACTAGAAAGCTGTTTAAAAACTGTCTTTGTTGAAACCTGTGCAGCCATGGATTCATACCGTCTCTGACATGCAAGAGGTCTGTTTTCAAACTACTGTCAAGTTACGTTATTTTCGCTGAGCGCCCCAATGTATGAGGTATTCACAATCTGTGCAATATGCTGCACTGATAACTAGTGAATTTCCTCTTTATTGTTTTAAAGCAAAATCCTATTTTCAGCAAAAGCTGTCATTTCACAGAATCCACAGACTTCCAAAAAGACAAACCTTTGCTTGCTACTAAAAATATACGGGAAAGGGTAACTTCAGGGAATATCTAACAGTGCCTGAAAAATACAGGAAGGGACTCAAATCTGGTATCGGTATCACATTGAAATTCCAGTGAACTTCTTACTATGGAAAATACAGTTAGCAGCTGTTCTTCTTTGTCTTCTGACAGTAAATTAGTAATAATTGTGTGGCATGTGTGTGCAAATATTTATTTATCATTAGCTTTATGATTATCTTTCTTTTTTCTTACCGCCACAGCTATTCAGCCTCACTAAGTCTTCTAACAATTACATAAAGATGCCATTTGGGAACTCTAAACTGTATGTTTTCTCCATACGTGGCACACCCAGCCTCCTGTTCTCACATATACATATAGATAACTGCATCAAATTATCTTGTATTTCATGCAGTAAACCAGATTCTAAGAATTACCATATAAACATCAGGTGAAATATATCACAGCTTAAAAGGGCCTCATTAAAATGTATTTATCAAATAACTTTTGCCAACTGGAATGGACTCAAGGAGGCTTCTTGCCATTTATTTACATGGAGCCTGGTGTTCTTTTTATCGATGTCAATGGAAACTGAGTGATTCTTCTCTCATGTTGGACTTATTGTAGTATAAATCTACTGGCTTCAGTATAGCTACTCCTGATTTACGCTGCTGTGAGAAGAGAATCAGATCTAGAGTTTATAGCTGAGAATTTGTAAGTGACCATTGAAAAGATAAAATATTTGATATGCACAGGGAAGGATGCCTTGCGAAGATAAGTAGTCATTCTTTATGTATAGTTCACTTGGTTTTCTGCTTTGAATATCCAGTCAATGATCATTTACAGCAGAGTACATATAAATCAGGCTTATGAGCTATTAAATCAGGTTTACGGTAAATTTTCAACTTGCCCTAACTAACATAGCTGAAAAATGGTGGGTATATTTACTTGTCCAAGTCAAGTGGCTACTCACTCCTTTTTAGTACATGTGCACACAAGATATGAATTTTTGCCTAAAAACTGTGGAGGGCACCTGGTGATTTGGTCCACATACCTAGAGTTTTGTGTGAAAAAATATTTCATTGCATCCAAATGTTTTGCTTTTCTTTTAAGATTCAAAATTCCTTGGTAATTTTTTTTTTTAATTTTAGATGAAATGACAAACTGTCTCCTAGCAGTATAGCAGATTGCAGGATTATTGGCAAATGAAGAGTTTTGCAGATCTATGCAATGTTTACAAATTCGCAACAAGCGAAGTAACATGCAGGTTATCCTGTAATAAAATTCCAGGTTTTAGACTCAAAACCATAGCAAGATCAGCTCGATTTAGGCTATTTCTACTGGGAAAGAGGCACCACCCTATCCCAAATTCTTGTGAATTTTTTGGCTCTCAGTAAGGCTTAAGTTCTTATTTGGTTTTGACAGAAAGACTTCTTCAGTTAGGCTGAAATGCCATCATGCCATCTCAGTAACAAAAGGCCACGTCCAGCAGCTAGCAGTGACTGGAGGTACCCTGTCTGTGGGCAACAGGAACATCAGCAAAGTTCCCGATAGAGTGCTCTTTGTAGGACATCACAAAATGCACAACTTAATGCCCTGAATGTACCCCTTTGTGAGCCGAGGAGATGACAAGTCTTGATCTGTTGCCTGGGTGACGGGGTCCTGATCTGAGTTACATTTGAATGCTAGACCTTTGTATTTAGAGTTTCAGAAAGTGCTATACATGCGAATAAATGTATATGTCAGTGAAGATGTAGCACAGCTATTGTTCATAGCTTAAGATGTGTAATTTTACATAACCATGTGTATGAACAGCACGATACAGTTAAGTTAGCTTCATATGGGGAGAAATCTGTAACGAGTGGGAAGGGTGCACCAGGTGGGGTAAGGTATGCATGGGAAACAACTCAGCCAGGCGTCATTTAATGAAAACTCTTGGCACGGCAATCTTGTTCACAGTTTGATTTCCCTTTGCCTAATACTCCTCTGCCTTCTGTGCCCTGCCAAATTTAGAGCTCTTAAAAAACACTTTTCTCTTTCCATTTTGTTTCTTGTGGGCTCCCACCATTTTTGTATTCCTAAAATATAACATACATATATGTGTGTGTGTGTATCTGAGAAAGACTTGGTTATTTTTAAAACAATTTAATTAAATTGCTACGAGTTTTTATCTGGAAACTATGTAGTAGTTTACATGGATTTATTTTTAATTGATAGAGAAACAAAATACAAGGCAGATAGATTGTGGGTTAAGAGAGGCCATTTCTATGTAACAAAACTGATTTACTGTTAAATAAACCGGTACAAACTGCAGTATAGACTGGACCTTCAGATGTGGAGTTCTGCCAGCATCAGTGGGAGCTGGGGAAGTTTCAAGCCAGGTCTTTTTCACTCAAATGATGACAGCAGAGGCACATATAATTTATTTTATTTATCAAGGGAGATTTTAAGAGGCCTGATCACTCAGAAAATGCAGGCCCTTGTCCTCAGCTGTACTGAATAAAATGAGCCTTCACTGAGCTGGAGCATCATAGTATAGATGGCTGGAGATTCCCCCCAAATGACCACAAACCTTTCAAAAGCTGGCAGCTCACAACACGCTGCTCTCTAAGGCAGAACATTTGTGTTTGGATTCCCAGATGGTCCTTCCCTACCCGTTCTCTTATTCAGGGTATATTTGGAACTGCCAGCAATATTCACAAGACAGCTATCTCTCCAACAATAGAGACAGTGCTACTGGGCTAGCTTTTCAAGTCCTGGGAGACATCATAACAGCATCTCTGTCTTGCCTTGTTCCAGGCAGCTGAATAGAGGAATATAGCGGAAAAAACAGTCAAAGAATCAGAATTTTACTACCCAGTGAATGGCTTTAGTCACCCCGTGTAGCATGGTATGCATTCTCAGAGACCTTAAGGGTACTACCTCTGTTCCTAAACACTCGTGTGATGTCAGTAACCAGAATACCTAACAAGCTATTGCACCTTCAAGCATATTAATAAGTTAAGGTGACATGCTCTGTGTTTGAAAGACTCCCCTCCAGCTAATGTGAGGGAAGAATTCACTAATGATCTGAGCAGTTGCAATGTCATGATTTTAATAAGGTTCATATGGCTAAAAACTTAAATATATGCTTAAAACAGCCACGTAGGAATGCATGTAATAGCAGTGGTGTGGGGCAGAACTAAAGGATTTTAAGGAAACACTGCTGTTTTGCACGGTGCAGAGGGGAAGCCTCTAAGATCACCCTGTGCACCAACACGTAGCTTTCGGGGCACTTGTCCACTGGAGTCTCAGCTGCTGAAGTCCAGCCCAGCTTCCCCGCCCCCCCCCCCCCCCCCCCCCCAATCCCAGCAGGGAAAAAAAACTGGAAGGTGGTCCCTCTCCTGTTTCTGGAGGAATGCTTCGCTTCCTGCCCATCTCCAGTGTCTGTAGAATATCCTCCTAATGTGTGCTGGGCTGACAGTGACAGATAGGACCATCGACCATAACAATTATTTGGATCAATTTTTTCCCCAATAGTAAAATGACACTGCAGAAGAAAAGACCTTTGGTAGTTAATTTAAAATTGAAATGAGGCTAATTTCTTTTATGCTACAGAACTTGTATAGAATAGTCAGGTACATCTGACAATTTACAAAGATACCGGTTTTTGCTTATGCACTCCCTAGGCAGCAACTTATAATAATCTAGAAAATACTCTGGAAGTGTCTAAGCAACAGAAGAGAACTTGAAAACATTTACTATACAACTAACTGCATTAGAATAATCAAATTTCCCTAAATCAAGAGGAAGAATTAAATTAATGGAGCAATAGTTTGACAAGTTTGGCTTCAGTTAGTAGACATAAGCAAAATCATTACTTAAGCATATTGTTAATTATGTTTAAATCAAGAATAAATTGAGTGATAGCTGTTAATTAGGCTTGTGTGCACAAGAAAATAAGCAATAACATTACAGCAGGCTATAAGTATCTAAGTGTGTTTGCACAATAGTTTTATCCACATGAGATGTGGGTGAGGGAAGCGGGGGCGCACGTGACTGTGGGTGCAGGCAGGCTGGGAAGCGGGCACCTCGCCTGCTTTGTTTCAGGTCGAAGTTGTTTTATTGTTTAATATAGATGAATGAACAGAGGCTCCGGTTCTGCTGTCAGTTCACTCTGGGCCACTGATTTACCCATTTTTCAATTAGACATGCCACTGAGACCACAAAGAGAAGAGTCACGATCTTTATGAAGTGCAGCCCTCACACATACTGCTACAGCCACAGCCAAGGGTCTCAGTTCCACAGAGCTGATGGCCCAGTAAATGGGAGGAGGGGTGGGTCATGAGGGGGTAGAATCTCCTGAGTATGTTGGACCCTTAAACATGTTGCATCCTGCAGACTCATATAAGGCCACGTAGGTGTTCAGATGGCATTAAAGTTCTCGATAAAGGAAAACTATTTGGGTCTGAAGAAATATAGATCAACTCATATGAAGTATCTTTGTATCCCTGGCTTATTTTCTAACCTCTAAGTCACCCACAAAAGCACTCGTGTCCACGTACATAGGTGGTCAGAAACAGTCTTGGAAATGAAAGACGAACTTACATTAACTGATTGATTCTGTGAACAAAGTCGAACCACAGTGCTATTTATATATACAGACTTCGTAATTCAGCAGTTTAGCTAAAAGGACAGAATGGTACATGTGAGCTTGGTATGCTGTGACATCGGCGTAATCAGGTAGACATCAGCTGACCTAAATCTGCATGTCAGCATCACTGTACTTACAGTGGTCAGGACAGCTCTGCAGCTAACGTCATCTGTGAAAAAGGTCTTAAGAATTTTGCATTTGAATTGTTAAAATTTCAGCCTGGGCTGACTCTTAGTCTGTGTAACAGTAAATCAAAAAGTTACACACTTTTGTACCTTCCTATGTCGTTTTACCAAATCCGGTGCAGTGGAATTTCACTCATGGTAAGGGATAATAGTCCTTCCATTGCCAGTTACAAAAATGCTTTCTGATGCTTCCTGAACAGTTCTCCAGTAAGTTATAATTCAGAAAGTTGGAGTACAATTTGACTGCACAAAATGAACCAAGCTTAAATACATGAATGGGCTGGTATTAGCCTTGGCAATGCACCCATGGTAAAAATTACCTCCTTCGACAGAGAGCGAGTTTGTTCAGCCAACACGCAGCATTAGACCTAAAATCCCAAACCTTCCTCACAGTGAACTTCACTGAATGTGCACAGTAATGCAGCAGTGCAATTGCACATGACTGCCAGGTCCTTCCTATCTGCAGGCTATTCATGAGACGTAACTTAGAATGGGAGACAGGACCAGCAGCATGATTTGGAAAGTAGCGATATTTAGTTACTCTAAGCCAGTGCTTGAATTTATTTCCAAAGCCAAAGGTTCCTGAGACTCTCTGCTTTTAGAGCAGTCATGCTCAAACCACACATAAAAATCAGACCAAGGGGAAAAAATGCAAGATATGGCAAGTACGGGGGCCCCATTTAAGAATTATTTGTTTTTCCAAGGTGCAAACAATTTCATAAAAATGGAATCTAAAGCACTTATTTATACTAATATTTCAAGCAGATATTGGATCAATCCTACAGAATATTTTCTGCACTGTACTGTTAAACAAAGGGACCCAAAAGTCTCAGGTGATCAAACATATTGATTGAAATGGCTTCTTTTCTGTGCCATAAAAAACTACTACACAGAGAACCTTTTTTGTATGTGGACAGGCAGATGAGTAAACGGGCTATTCAGAAACAGTTCGGTCTTCTAAAAGAAAGCTCAGAAACTTCAGTTCCCACCGGTCAGTGGGACATAAAAATTCTTAACGTTTCTAAAAACTAGGTCATCAATCTACAGTAGAAGAGATCTTACTCCATACAATAACAAAAATATTAATCACACACAAACTGGAGTGGTTACTGTAGGAAAACAAAATGTTGACAATCATGCATTAAAATTCTCACACATTATAGTGCATGAATGCACTTTTTACATTCTTCTGATAAAAAGTATTTCTTAATGCCTGCAGTTCTTATTATTTTTGTTGCTTCCCATTACATTATAAGGGTAGAAGATAATTAAAGGTTATCATTAAATTGCACAAGTTACAATTTAAAGAAAATGTCAGTCAGTATTAAAGTGGTTTAAAAACTGAATAGACGTTGATAACTAAATTATTATATGGAAACAGTGTTTCTGTGGAGAAAAGACAGCTTCCTCCTCCCCAGCCTCATTAGGCACACGCTCCATGTTACTTGTGACTTCTTTTCGCACAGTCTCATTTCTGACTTTTCTTTGTCAAGTGCTCATTGAAGGTGAGGTTTGCATTTATCTACCTGCTGGGCTCCATCTGCTTCTCAAAAAGCTCAGACCTAGACATCCTTCTAGTCGCAAGCCTGACAGACACTGTCAGTTTTTGCATGCACTTTGTTATTTATTGCAAGCAGTAGCAGCCTGTAACTATTAAAATAGTCAGGACAAGTGACCAGATTTGAGTGTACCACTCAAACTCTTTCATGTGACAGAGTTCAGATGCTGGAACTGTAACTTAGCCTTAGTGTCCACTTCCCTGTCTCGCTGACAGCACGGCAGGTCCCAGTTAATGTTTATGCCTTTTCCAGTATGCGGACATTACCTGTGCTCTGATCAGTTTTGAGAGATAGCCAATGAGGGCTGCATTTTCAGAAGGGTTTTGAACGCAGGAACTCAAACTGAGAGCAACAGAAGCTACCGGGGGTTCAAAAAGTGTGATGGTTCCTGTATTTGTTAATTGGGAATGGAGCTACTTTGAAAATCCAATCAAAAAACCAATGCACCCAAAATACATGTTATTATCTGTTACAGTAAGACTGCTAAAGATAACACTCGGAAATTCAAAGGGCTCACCTACATATTAACCTAAGAAAAAATAAGACACATTTAAGCAGCTATCACTTATTCTGTTGATTTTTTGGCTACTCTAAAGTATTCAAAACTCCCAAGAAACAATAATGAGAGTGGTTTAAGAAATACATGGATTGATGCTTCTTTTAACATATGACTTTTACTGTTTTCATATCATATTTCATTTTTTCCCATATATCTATTGAGAATAAGCACTTCTCTTAAAATACTGAAGGCTACATTTTGTATACAGACCAAACTGCAGGACGTGCAGCAATTACATGGAATTGGGAAGCCCTGTTATAGCAGGCTCGTGCACTGAGGCAGGGAACAAAAAAACCCCCAAAATTCCAGTCTGTACTCCAGCTATTACTAGGAAAGTTTCTCCATAAAATAGAACACAACTTTAAAATAAAAATGTGATCAAGGATGTGACTAATAACCTCTAACATTCAAAGCACAACTTCAATAAGCAGTAAAGTGAGGCAAAAACATTTAAACCCAAGCGTAGCTCTCTTTTCCCCTGTAAAGAGCCAAGCTCAGCAAAACTAAATTAACTACACATGAGAAAAGAAAGGAATATCAAGATTGGAGGAAAAAGTAGTCATAAACTGTAACATCTACTTAAAGTCAAATGTGAGGAAACAAAATTTTGGTTTGAATGTATTCAGTGTAAATGTGAATGTCTCTTAAAGAGATCAGAAGGAAAGTAGAATCTTGATTAAATTGTGTTAATTAATGGTAATGGGTGGCTCTCTTCAGGAAGAAAACAACTACAGTTAAACAATGGAGTTCAATTAGTAATTACTATCCAAGGTTTATAAACATCATGCTGTCTTGGAAATGCAGATTCATGGATTCTGATCCCTGTTACCTTAAGGTAAATACACAGTAACTGCAGCAAAATTACATGGACTCAGGCAGGCATAACTGAAAGTAGAATTTGGCTGTAATCTATTACTGGTAATTCCCACTGAGTTGATTGTGCTATTTCAAGCTTAATCAATGATGTGCTAAGAGGAGAGCCCTATAAAAATGTCAGTGCAAACAAAAAGAAAATCAGGATGATTTCCCCAGTGCTGATGGAATTCCTGATGCTCCAGATGCTGCTCTGCTAAGCAGCTAAAGACTTTTCTTTACTACATGTAAAGGAATTTCTAAAGAACAAATATTTTGCTACAAACTTCACAAATTGCACAAGATGGCAGGCATTTCGAAGGCACTTCCCAGGGTGGTCTCTCGCCCAGGAAAGTCATAGTTTTCCACCTATTTGTTTCAAATTGCACAACACCTAAGTATAATAATAGTATTTGGAGGAATGTTTCCAATAGATGTGCTAACCGCACACCATTTCTTTGTGCTGCTGCACGCTGCCTGCTGGAGAGCTTACATCAAGCTCAAAAGGAAAGTGGTTGAAATAACAGGAGCTTGAAACCGAGGGCACATCTATACTACAAACTGTAGCATCGTGCTCAGACATCACTGAGGGGGGGTAGTGAAAACTGCCCAGCCACAGCAGCAAGTATCTATGAAGTATCTATGCATTTCCAAGACAGCATGATGTTTATAAACCTTGGATAGTAATTACTAATTGAACTCCATAGTTTAACTGTAGTTGTTTTCTTCCTGAACTATCTATGTGAAGGTTATTTTTAAATGTTGTTTCAATTCATATTTTATCTATGGGATAAAGTTAAAATCCAAGGCAAGGCACCAATCTACACAACCCAGATAAAATGTCAGCAATAGATTTATGATGGCTAAGAATGAGAAATTGAAATACTTCAGAAGTTATTCTGCTCTCTTTCTCAGAATGTGTCTGAAACATATGTCTAGCTATAGAGTAGCTTCTCCTAACTGAAAGACCTTGAGTGAGAAGACGTGCTGTCCCAAATATCAGTAGTTTTGGATTGCTGGAGGGAGGATCTTACTGTGAGAGGTGTTTTCAGATGTCTCTGAAACCCCCTGCACAACTGCACATATCCTCATCCTTACTTTTGCCTACACACGTGCAGTAATGTTAGATTTTTTAATTTCTGCTATCATGTTGGGTGGTTCCCCAGATGCAAACTACATCTCAGTAAATAGAGATGAGGAGAAGACTTGCTTTGAAAGCACACTCTGGAAATAAACTGAAACTCTGAAGTAGATGTACATTTAAAAACTCCAGCTGATTTTTATAGGACTGGGCTGTGAAAACACATATTTTTTTTGCTGAAAGTATTGACCTGCTGCTTATAGGTATTAGAAAGTCTAGCCGATGCTAGCATGGCAGCTACAGGTGATTATACCGTTACCAATGGGTTATTAAATCTCCTTGAAATCAATGCCTCATCTCCCGGAAATGGATTAAAAAAGCTGGGGAGGTACAGAAACACCCAAGGGAATTATACAGAAGCCATCCCATATTTTCTAAAAATCTAATTAACTGTAAAGTAATTTCACTCCACTGAGACCATAATAGCAGAGACGTAAGAGAAGGAGCATTAATTTGCTTTCGTGCCTATTGATTTCTGGAATGTAACTGAAAGAGGCAGGTATTTTTAGTCCATCTTAAAAAAAAATAGTTTGTAAGTGAAGCTTTTTCAGTGCTCAGAGAGAAAATCTAAACAACATTTAAATGTCTTGTTTTGCTGCATGCTCTACTCATACTGTGGAGTTTCATCAGTAAGTCGGAATAGTTAACAGCTCTAAAAATGGGCTGGTCTGTGCTTTGGACTTTTCCTTCTGATCCATCAGGAATATTGACTTTACACCCCCACCCACCTTCCCACTACTATAGTGCTAGACTGATCGAAGGGAGCTCTGCAGGCTTGCCAGGTCACCTACGGAGGCATGCGGGAGTGCGTTTCGCTCTTCATCGCTCCGTCTTTTCTTTTCAGTTAAACTGTCACTATTTTGCAAGGAACACTGAAAACATCTGCCAGCGCTAGTACCGGTGGGAAGGCCTTTCCACCCCGACCAGCCGCCTGTCTGTTTGACAAGGATGTTCCAGCACCCGCACAGCAGCCTGGCGGAGGGGAAATTCCAGGAGCACTGAGGCACGGCTTGTGCTGGCCACCGCCGCCGCCGCTGAGTGCTGACACATCCTTTCTTGCAGGGAACGGCTGCCACGGGGTAGCAGGCTCTACTGAATTTTACATGAACCTGTCAATATAGTACATAACGTTACAATTTTGGTGCTCCTCAGCAACTGAAATCAGCAAGACATCACCTCATAATTTACCGTAACAATAATACCTTATCTGGTATTATCTAAAATGTGCTCTTGTTTATGCCCTGTTGGTTTTGTTTCCAGAACGTTTCATATACATACAACAGGAACATTGTTGCTGTACCTGAGCCTGCTCCTGGTAACAGAGCAGCAAGATTGATTTGAACAGCGGTGTTCTGGCTTTCCCCGTGTCTAAGGACATGTGTAAAGGCACAAAGTTCAAAGAATGGAATCCTAGTCTCAAAATAAACACAAAATCCCTATTGATTTCATTCTGGGATTTAAAAGCTAGAAAGATGTAATGATAAAGCACAACATGAAAGAGGACTTAGTCTGGGCCAGTGCATCTTTTTCAAGACTTGAACCAGAAACAGGTTGTAGTTTAGGCTCCATGGAAGAATGGGACAGATGCTTAAAAGTTAAGAGATGGCTTGACTGGACCAGCAGGTCAGTTTTCAGACAAAGCCCCTAGTGTGAGGGATGTGGTGTTTCTGAAACATCATGTAATGATGATTCAAAGCAGATATTTCATTAAAAATATATTTTGCAGAAAGTAGGAAAGTTACTTCTGATCTTTTCTGAATCAGGATTACAAATACAATTGAACGAGAAGATTTTACCAAGTTTTAACCATCTTTCTTTTGGTTTGACCACATCTAGTAACGCATCAGTTGAGCATTTCCTCTTCAAACAAAATGAGCTTTGCAACTCGGTGTCATACTATCCTTGGTTGTACTGCAACTGTAATTCCAGAAGAAAAATTCTGGTTTGGTTATTTCAAAAGTCACCTTCTCTCTGTTACATTAATCTGCCAAAGTCCAACTGCTGCAGTTAAACTCACTCCCACAATTTATCTCACACATGCACACAAACACACAGAGTCTCTCTCTCTCTGTCACACACACTACTCCAGCTGGCTTATTTCTGGAAAGTAATAGATCTTCCTTCACACCTAAATCTGTGTTTTAATTTTAGTTCACTCTCTTCAAAACCAGAAGCCTGCATTCTCCGTAACCCTAATTTTTGTTCCATCTGCATCTAAACTGCAAGGTAGATATTCAGTGTTATGATAAAGTGAAGCACTTAAGGAAAAATTCATATCAAAAGTCTTGTTTCTCAGAAGTAAAAGCTAATACGCAGTTTTGGGAAAAACATTACAGTTGCAATCCTGTGCACCTAATGTGACTATTTATCATTGTTGGGCACTTCTGACTGGATGATTCAAGATTTAGTTCATAGTTTCAAGACATTTACAAGAAGATAAAGGAGAAAACATTTGGTAAAAGATGATCCCATACGTTATAAATAATGACTTCTGCGGTGTCACCGTAAAATATCTTATAATAATGAACCAAGGTGAATAATTCACACAATTTTCTATTGGCCTGAAAAATTAGATTATTTTTTAGGAGCTAAGTGAACAATAAATTCCAGTTCCAAATGAGCAGCACTGCAGATAGTTTGCAACCCTTATGCAAATACCCACATGAGTAAGGGAAATAAAGGCCAACAAAGTGAACACTGCTATACTCCACTCACATATAGTATGTCAAAGCAATATGACCACAGAAGTCACTGGCAGGGTATGCTCCACCAGTTTAATAATTTTTAAAGGCTTTTACAATAATTTTCAAATGCCCCTAAAGTGGTCTGTCCTTTCTGTTAGAATTATAATTACTATTCCAATGACAACTTAGAGCACTGCAATCAACTGGTTTGCTCGTGCGTTCTAAACTTCTGCTTCATTTTTCCATAGAGGGTTATTTTCCTCACAGAGCGGTTGCTGCCCTAAGTCGTTCAATAAATTTGAAGATTTGTTACTGCATTCAGTAGCAAATACATTATTGTAAAATACACTGTAGGTGCAACTAAATAAAGGTAAAGGCTGAAACTCTCCCTTTTTATTGTAAGCAAGAATGACACGGTATATGGAAAGCTCAGAGGTTAATACACTAATAAAAGCAAAGTCAACCCCAGTGATTTGGTCTGATACATTGTCTATTAGGTCTGTGTAACTCTATCCAGAAATAAATACCCTATTTGTTGGAATAACGAGTATTTGTAGCAGTGTCCTTGTGACTTGTTATATACAAACATGAAACTGCCCTATGAAAGACAAACAAGGAACCTAAAGAAGGAAAATTCCTGTCTGTTTAAATAACCTTCATATTCATAACCATTCACGCACTCCAAATGTGGAAAAGAAGCCTACATACAATAAAATGTCAGTCTACAAAATTAAAGGAAATAATTTTTAAGCATTATCTGTTCATTGTTCAGGAAACTTCAATTTAGCCTGCTGCATTCTGGAATTATGACCTTCAGTCTTTAGCACTGGAGAAAACCTAATATTCACTAAGCAGGCATAAAGCATACATTAACTTTGGTTCCCTGTCACGCACCCTCCAGCCACTCAGTGTATCTAAAAGTTTCCAGTGCACAGGGATGCAGGCTTAGTCCCCAGGGATATTAAATATTACTTATGACTTAAGCAGATAAAATGCTTTCTAATAGTGAATAATTTCAGTCACTAAACATTGAGATACAAGGACCAAATCAGTACAGGAAAACTAGTCTGGGAAGATCAGTTCTTCTGATGCCTCCAAAGATCTTGTGTTTGGGTTACTACTCAGATCTCATGTACATTGTCCAGCCCAAATTTTAGGCATAAAACATATGACAAACTTCTGTGAAATGGTGTAATTTATTATTGAAAGATAAGTTTAATACTTTTAATATGGACATGCAAATTGAGGCTGCTTTGGGCATTCTAGGGCGGGAAATCCTTGCAATTCTGCTTTACATATGTTGAGCTTTCATCTTTCTTTCAACTGTAGGAGTGATTGTGTATATTGTCCAGGTAAAGAATCTTGCTTCTAGTTTCATCACTTGACTTCACAGATTGCACTAGCTGTACTGATAGTACCAAAACAACTGTAATATGTTTTTCCAAATAAAGAACGTGTTTCAAAAACATGCTGGTGCAAACATGTGCCCGGTGCTACAGGGTTTACACCAAAATTCCTTTGTGACGTTACTGTACATCAGGTGCTACTTTGACAGAATTAATTTATGCCACATCATTGTGAAGAATTCAAGAATAGGTATCAAAATATTTATTATTCTTTTAACCTCTTCTGATAGCACAGAATACAGATTATTCTGTGTTCAACTGAAACAATAAAAAAATGGAATTACAGAAAACCACTTGGAGTTTAAACTTGCGTAACTATTCTGTCATGATGGAGAACCCCTTAATATCACTGAGCAAGGGACAAGAAAGATTATTACAGCTGGATTACCAACTGTGTTAGTTAACATTGCTGGTACAAAAGCAGTTCTTGGTCACCGAGTTGGCATGCCAACTCCACTTCAACTTGTAAAATGGGCTTTTTCAGCCAGGAAAAGAGGTATTGATGCCAAATAATTTCAAAGGGTCCTTAGGAATGTCATTCTTCCTTGTGGCTTTGGAATCTCTCTGCTGCAACGTGGTTGGAGCTGCAGCTGCTCCCAGTGCCTGGGGAGCCAGGTGCAAGACTGCCATCTGCTACTGGGGGGGACAAGAGGCTCCTTTGCTTTCTCTTCTCAGTAGCACAGAAAACAGGTTTTTATTCTTAATATTTATCTGGTTTCTATGTAGCTGCAAAATATACCTACCTGACTCTTCGTGTTTGAGGTCTGCTTAGCTTTGCATCGTAGATTGGCTGGAGGAGGGATAGAGACAGTCAGAATTTCATTTGTGCAACCAAGCCGCTCACCAAAGTGCATGTCAGTATACGGCAGCAGTTGAGCCGAGCACAAACCAGGAGGTGTAAATACCACGCACACCGTGGCCTCCAGCAACAGCGAAGCCATTTAATGACCAGCACGTAAAGCTGCACACTATGAGCTCTCAAATTCCAATGCTGCATCAATTACTCGGTCAGTAAGTAGTATTTGGGTTAGTAAGAATATCAGCTAACTGACCATGAACTTTGATCGGGATGCAAACCCCTCCCATAGGGCCTACCTATGGCTCTTTATACATTTTTATACAACTTTATTAACTCTCCCTCTTCTGAAGCCGTCATTACTAACATCTTATTTTGACATGTAAACTTGTATCCATGTTTAGGTTTCCTGCTAAAAAAGGAGTCTCATTTCCTCAGCACTAGGCCAGAAAACTTTGCAAGTTTCCTTTGAAAATGAAAAGCAGAAGTGGTTTGCTTGAGATACATTCTCTAGATCTTGGCTTGGCTACAGAAACAATTCCAGGAGAAACAGCCTCCTCCCCCCCTGAATCTAACACTTGACAGTAGGAAAATAATTCAGTACAAACAGAAGCTTTGTAACCACCAGGAATGAAATCCTGGCTTCACTGAAGAAAAAAGAGACTTCTGCCATCGATGTCATTGCAGCCAAATTTTCTTTCCAGGTCATTTGAATCCATGTCTCACAGCTGGTTGCCCAGGTCTAGAAGCACCACAGAATGTTTTTTGGCAGTTGGATGCTACTGGAATACCCAGCGTCTGCCTGCTACTTTGGCCAGTGAATTTCATCACGGCAGAGCTGGTATCACACAGAATCAGGCTGCAGTCTGCCAGCGCGGAGAAACTGCCCGTCCAGAAGAGGACCTTTCCAGGTTCATGTGCTTTACCAATCTGTAGTTACGGCTGTTTGTGCCTGGAGTCCCAGTCCAGCGGCAGCTCGTTCTGTTGATGAACACAGCATCTGTGTGATGCACAGCTCCTCTAAGGAACCACCGCTTTGTTATTTAAATAATAGTAAAGGTAAACACAACTGCTCACAACTCTTATTATTTACTGACCCCAGGCATAAAAGAAAGAATGTTTTCTGTGAACATGGTAGGAGATTACCGCAGGGTTTATGTGGAACATTTCTACAATCACCAAGTGATTTTTTGTTATCTTTTTCAGGAAGAGAAGTGGTTAGTGTTAACCCAAAAAAGTCAGTAAGCCTTCTGTTGCTTTTAGTTCTTTAAGGTGTTGGAACTATTAACCATTTTTACAGATACTAAAACTGAGTTTTTCACATGATCCCAAGGAAGTTAGATATCATTGAACTTCAGGAGGGATTTGGCATCCAAATTTAAAAAAAAATCTAGCTAAAACACATGAATTTTTGTGACTTGGAAGTCTTGTGAAATAGAGGCATCTCTTTTATCCTAAGAATATAATGATATCCTAGATGCACAAAATTATGAAGCATCAGGACAGATCCGATAACTTCAGTAGATGTTCCACAAACTATAAGGAATATTTCCAACACATTGTTTCTCCTGCAGTATTTTCTCTTTTTGGACTTCTTTACATCTCATTCACAAACCTTTTTTTCGTACTGATATCTTATCCTTCTTCGCATGAGAAAAAACCCCACCCTGACCTGTGTGCAGTGACTAACACTAAACCTTTCCAATCACTTTACAGACGTTCAGTAGTTTAATTCCCTTTATCATCATTGCTGGTCATTAAAACCACTGTCCTATTGTTCTGCAACAAAAAGTACATTCAGGCTATTCATGCGTGCACAGATACTATTTGCTAGAATGTTCACCCTGTTATTTCCCTGTATAGAATACTACGAGGAATAAAAATAGTTCCAATAGTCTGTAGCCCAAAACCTTAAAAGAGATGTAAGAAAATGTGTGTGTGGGATCAAGCTACCAACGCAAGAGTCTGGAATGACTGTGGGCTTTGAATCAATGGATTTTTTGTTGCTACCTCTCAAGTTCAGAAGCTTTTTCACACTGCGAAGTGTTTTCCTTTAATTAAGTTAGGACAGGTTTTGTATTTTTTGGAAAACTCTCAGAAAACAGGATTTGGAAAGATCTCTTGAGTTTTCATGTTAGGAAGTTTATCAAAATAAATTTTTTCTTTATATCCATTTTGTTTGGTAAGTTATTGTGGATGACCTTGCCGAATCACATATTTTCTACTCCATACTTTGCAAAAGAAATAACCATTTATTGTAGAAAGAATATAATGTTTAATGTAGTTGGATTCAGTGCTGCTCTGGCCCTTTCCCTTCTCATTCACTCTTTTGCCTACAATTTCTCTGTAGACCTGTATAGACCTGAATTAATAAGCATAAAGAAAAGGAAACAGAAAAGCACCTTGTCAAAATCTGAAGTTACTGCTTACAGCCTAGCTTTGGCTGCCAAATACATGAGGTGCTGCTGGAGAGTCCTTGAAATCCATCAGGATTTCTGCAACCATTACTGAGTTTAGACAGTTTAGATGAGTTTAGACACTACAGTGATAGGTGGCTGCGGAGCTACAAATAGAGTGCTGTGCCAGGAGAATTGTTTCTGTTCATTTAGCCATCATTGACTCAAGATTTGGACACTGAAAGGAGCAAGCTCCTCAGCTGCCATTGAATTTCAATTAGAAAATGGTACCCAGCTCCCCCAGGGACTTTTGACCCTAACTCAGCCTAAATTGTTCAGACCAAAGCCAATGAGTGGTCAACTGCGCATCAGCTGCTCTGGAAAGCTCTAAGCACCTCTCGGAGTTCTCAAGTACATTTCAATGTACTCCTTCGCGTGGACCTGTGCAGAGGCAGAATCAGCTGCCTGTATTTACTGAGCTCCCTGAAGGAATTTGTGAATGAACTGCATTAAGAGGCTGCTGGTGCCTTGTGGGAAATCTCTGAAACACATTTTGGTTGGAATTGATTCTTTATGTGCCCTGTAGCATATTTTCTCTGTCTCTTTTCTTTTGCACTGGAATCCTTATGAGAAAAGTTGTTGTCTTTTTTGGGGCAAGATTTCCATTACTGTCTCATCTCAGACTGAATTTCCATGTTTAAGTATATTCTGTTTGAAGCAGCAATTAATGCATGCTCTATTCCCCAGAAAGAAGAGGTTGGGATTTTTTTTCTCAGGGAGGATGAATGGGAAGTATGGGAGGCT